>NC_092384.1:52370552-54870552 GCF_030028105.1 Mobula birostris
GGAGGTCATTGTGGGGGCTGTAGAATCAGTGGGACCAGGTGTCGCACTTGATGGCGAAGAGGAGTTACCACCAATACGAGCGTTCATGGATAATCTTACCCTTTTGGGTCCCAGCACGGAGGCGGTGGAAAATGTACTATCTAGACTCGAGGAGCTAATGGATTGGGGAAGAATGAAGTTCAAGACCAAGAAGTCAAGGAGCCTTGTTCTTAGGAGAGGAAAGCTGGTTGACTTTCATTTCACCCTTTGCGGAGAGGAGATTCCATCCATTCAGGACCAACCAGTTAAGAGTCTCGGGCGATGGTACACAGAGGAGCTGAGAGACACCAAGAGGGTTCAAGAGACAGCAGAACAGATCAGCAGAGGTCTGATGTCTGTTGACAAGTGTGGCTTGCCTGGCAAGTTGAAGTTGTGGTGCTTGCAGTACGGACTGATGCCACGGATAACGTGGCCGCTAACTGTCTATGAAGTGGCAATGTCCCACGTTGAGGCAATGGAACGGAAGATCAACAAGTATGTGAAGAAGTGGCTTGGAGTACCGAGCAGCCTCACCCATGTTGCAATCCACAGTAGCCAGACAAAGCTTACCATCCCAGTGCAATCCCTTGTTGAAGAGGTCAAGGTAGCCAAGGTAAGATAATTCTTGATGCTTCGAGACTCAAAAGACCCTGTCATCAAGAACACCCAGCCGGATGTGAGATCAGGCAGGAAGTGGTCAGCCCGTGTAGCAGTTGATGAGGCAGAGTCTAGATTGAAGCACAAGGAGACGATTGGGGCTATCCAGCTAGGCCGCCAGGGACTTGGATGGACAACCCACAAGTGGTGGTCATCTTCTACAGGTAAGGAGCGCCGTGAGCTTGTAACACAAGAAATACGAGAGGTAGAAGAGGAGATGAGGTTATCTAAAACAGCTGGCCTGGCCAAACAAGGGACTTGGACCTGGTGGGAAAGTGTTGAACAATAACACCTATCTTGGAATGTTCTGTGGCAGATGGAACCGCTCCGCATTTCTTTTTTATGCAGAGCAGCGTATGATCTGCTCCCAACACCTGCCAACCTCAGCACCTGATATGAAGATAAGACAGACAGTTGTGCTGCTTGTGGCGAGAAGGGAACACTTCAACATATCTTGAGTGCATGCAGAGTCAATCTTTCCAGCGGCATGTACACTTGGAGACATAACAATGTTCTCAAAGTTGTAACAGAAGCGGTTGAGCAGAGAGTACTGCAGCACAACTTATCTCATGCCCCATGCTGCACAGAACATCGCATATCGTTTGTGAAAGGAGGCTCGAAGTCAAGGGTGTACAGTGCAGGGTCACGATCAAGCATACTTTCTTCAGCCAATGATTGGTGTGTCAAGGCCGACCTGGATGGGAAAGGCAGTTTCCCGGAGCAAATAGCTTTCACAACATTGCATCCAGATATAATCGTATGGTCTGACACTAGTAGAGAAGTGGTTATTGGTGAACTCACAGTCCCTTGGGAAGACAACATCGATGAAGCCCATGAGCGCAAGTTAACCAAGTATGCAGAATTAAGATCAGAGTGCAGAGACAGAGGGTGGAAGGTCTCATGCTATCCATTTGAAGTAGGCTGCCGTGGGTTTATTGCATTCACTCTCCAGAAGTGGCTGCGTGACCTTGGCTTCACTAGAAGGGAGATCAAGTCAACCAGCAGGACTGTAGCTGAGGCAGCAGAGAAGGGATCAGCATGGGTGTGGATCAAGTATGTCCAGAGGGGCAGATAGTCAGACGGCGTATACATATCTTGCAAACCCTTCAGTAGTTGCATAGACACCTGAAGAGTAGACTATCGGTTGGATGGAAGTGACCAACAACTCTGATAGAGGCAGATGCCAAGTTTTCAAGCTCACCAGTGGGAGGTGGAGCTTTAGCACTGCTGGCCCACCACCTCGAGGGAGTCTTCATCATAAGCGGCCGAAACTCCTGAAGACAGGTGGCAGATCAACTGATGATCCCACTGGTGATAGCACAGGACAGTTAACATCTTAGTCCATGTGTATTTTGTAACTCTATAGAAATAAATATTGCAACATCTGAAAAATTCCTAAATCCAAAACCCTTCCAACCCCAAGTATTTCGGATAAGGGGTGCTCAACCTGTATGAGCAAAGTCCCTGAGTATCATGTTCTGTGGATTGATGGTGCATGGAATGTTGTCCGGGAGCCATATTTTTGCAAGAACAAGCACGCAGCAGTCCAATCATCGCAAGCTAGTGCAACCGTAGACAAGTGCAATCCAGTTTGTCTTCCACTGAATGAACACTGGCCTTCAGCCCAGCATGGACACCTGCCGTGCCTCACCAGCTTTCGCGTCTCCTCTCCTGGGAGGCTGCAACAGGCAACCCTGTAAAAAAGACGTAAAGGACGAACAATTACACCTTTATTTGGATCCAGAGAGGCTGTTGTGACCGAGCGCAGCACCAACTTTCCGGAACCGATCTGTTCTGTTATCCTTAAACATTTATATGCACTCTCACACATTGCAGCGTCTGTGACCCCCTTAAAAATGTCTTATTTTCCCTATATTATACATTGTTCTTCCTGCCTAAAATGTATCAATTTACACTTGTCTTCATTACACTTAATCTGTTTTTTTGCCAGCCTTGCAACGTCAGGTAGTGCTGAGAAAGCATTGTGATTGCAGCAGGGCTTAGACAAATTGGAAGAAAGGGGGGAAAATGGCAGATGGAATACAGTATTGGGAAATGTATGATAATGCAATTTGGTAAAAGGAACAATGATGCGGACTATTATCTAAAAGGGGAGGAAGTTCAAACATCAGAGGTGCAGAGGGACTTAGGAGTCCTTATGCAAGACTCCCAGAAGGTTAATTTACAGCTGAGTCTATGAGTAAAGAAGGTCAATGCAATGTTGGCATTTATTTCAAGGGGAATAGAATATAAAAGTAAGGAGATAATGCTGAAGCTTTATAAGACACTAGTCAGGCTCCACTTGGAATACTGTCAACAGTTTTGAGCTCCATATCTCAGGAAGAATGTACTGTATTTTCATTGGAGGAAGTTCACAAGGATGTTTCTGGGAATGAAGGGGTTAACATATGAGGAATGTTTGGCAGCTTTGGGCCTGTACTTACTGGAATTTAGAAGAATGCCTAGGGATCTCATTGAAACCTACTGAATGTTAAAAGGATTAGATCGGGTGGATGTGGAGAGGATGTTCCCTCTGGTGGGGGTATCCAGAACTAGAGGGCGCAGCTTCTAAATTGAGGGGAAACCTTTTAGAACAGAAGTAAGGAGGAATTTTTTTAGCCAAAGAGTGGTGACTATGTGAAATGCTCTGCCACAGCCTGCAGTGGAGGCCAAGTCCATGGGTATATTTAAGTTGGAAATTGATAGTTTTCTGATCTGTCAGGGCATCAAAGGATATGGTGAGAAGGCAGGTATACAGGGTTGAGTGGGATCCGGGATCAGCCATGATGGAATGGCAGAGCAGACTCGATGGGCTGAATGGCCTAATTCTGCTCCTTTGTCTTATGCTCTTTTCTGGCCCCCATGCCTTATGAATTTTCATCCCATCCAATATCCCTGCTGCCTCATTTTTTTCTGGGACTTTGGCAGCATTCCCTTTCCTGGTAAATGTAAACACTGGGTACTTTATCAATGGCCCTTTTTCCACGCATATATCAGCTTTAGAATCTCATGAGCCTTTCACCCTTTGGAAGACATTAGAAAACTTTATTAACGCAAAAAATACTGGAGGAACTCCGCAGGTCGGGCAGCCTCTATGGAGAGAAACGAACAGTTGATGTTTCAGGCTCAGACCCTTTATTGGGACTGGAAGGGGAGAGAACAAAAGCCAGAAAAAATGTGGAGGGGGAAGGGGAGGAGCAAGAGCCAGCACGTGATAGGTGAATCCAGGTGAGAGGGGGAAGGCAAGAAGCTGGAGGGGGAGGGATAACTGAGAGAAGCTGGGAAGTGATGTATGAGAAAGGCAGGGGCTGAAGAACAAGGCATCTGACAGGAGAGGGCTGTAGACCATGAAATAAAGACCATAAAACCAAAATTTACAGGAGCAGAATTAGGCCATTTGGCCCATTGAGTCTGTTCTGCCATTTCATCATGGCTAATCCATTTCTCTCTAGTCCCAATCTCCTGCCTTCTCCCCATATCCCTTGATGCTCTGACCAATCAAGAATCCATCAACCTCTATCTTAAATGCACATACAGATTTGGCCTGTGGCAATGAATTCCACAGATTCACCACTCTCTGGCTAAAGAAATTCCTCCTCATCTCCATTCTAAAAGGACACCCCTCTATTCTGAGGCTGTGTCCTCTGGTCTTAGACTCTCCCACCACAGGAAACATCCTCTCCAACCCACTCTATCAAGGCCTTTCACCATTTGATAGGTTTCAATGAGGTCACCCCTCATCCTTCTGAATTCTAGTGAATACAGGCCCAGAGCCATCAAACACTAGTCATATAAAGCCATTCTATCCTGGAATCATTTTCATCAACCTCCTTTGAATCCTCTCCAGCTTCAGCACATCCTTTCTAAGATAAAGGGCTAAAAACAGCTCACAATGCTACAGGTGAGGCCTCACCAGTGCTTTATAAAGTCTCAACATTACAGCCTTGCTTTTATATTCTAGTCCTCCTGAAATGACTACTAATATTGCATTTGTCTTCCTCACCATAGACTAGAGTCAACCTGCAAATTAACCTTTAGAGAATCCTCCCAAGCCCTTTTGCACATCAGTTTTTTTTGTATTTTCCCTTCACTGAGAAAATATTCAACCCTTTCATTTCATCCACTGAAGTGCATGACCATACACATCCTGACACTGCATTACAACTGACATTGCTTTGCCAATTCTCCTATTCTGTCTATGTCCTTCTGTAGCCTCTCTACTTCTTCAAAACTATCTGCCCCTCCACCTATCTTCATATCATCTACAAACTTTGCAACAAAGTCATCAATTCCATCATCCAAATCATTGACATATAATGTAAAAAGAATCGGTTCCAACACAGACCCCTGTGGACCACCACTGGTCACTGGCAGCCAGCCAGAACAGGCTCCCTTAATTCCCACTCTTTGCCTTCTGCCAATCAGCCACTGCTTTATCCATGCTAGAATCTGTCGTGTAATATCTTGGGCTGGTAGGTTGTTAAGCAGCCTCATGTGTGGCATCTTGTCAAAGGCCTTCTGAAAATCCAAGTACACAACATCAGTCAATCCTCCTATCTCTATCCTGCTTGTTATTTCTTCAAAGAATTCCAACAGGCAAAATTTTCACTTGAGGAAACCATGCAGACTACGGCTATTTTATCATGTGCCTATAGGTACCCTGAGACCTCATCCTTAATAATTGACTTCAACATTTTCCCAATCTCTGAGGTCAGACTAATTGGCCTACAGTTTCCTTTCTTCTGCCTCTCTCCCTTCTTGAAGAGTGGAGTGACATTTACAATTTTTCTGTCTTCTGGAACCATTCCAGAATCTAGTGATTCATAAAAGCCTCCACGATCTCTTCAGCCATCTCTTTCAGAACTCTGGGGGTTACACCATCTGGTCTAGTTGACTTATCTACCTTCAGACCTTTCAGTTTCCCAAGAAACTTCTCTCTAGTTATGGTAACTTCATACGTTTCATGACCCCTGATACCAGGAACTTCCACCATACTGCTAGTGTCTTCCACCGTGAAGACTGATGCAAAATACTTACTGTTTGTCCGCCATTTCCTTGTCCCCCATTATTACCTCTCCAGCACCATTTCCCAGTGGTCCAATCTCTACTCTTGCCTCTCTTTTATACTTTATGTATCTGAAGAAACTTTTGGTATCCTCTTTAATATTATTGGCTAGCTTTACCTTCTTAATGACCTTTTTAGTTGCCTTCTGATGGCTTTTGAAAGCTTCCAATCCTCTAACTTCCCAACAATATTTGCTCTATTATATGCCCTCTCCTTGACTTTGATTTCTCTTAGCCACAGTTGTGTCATCTTTCCTTTAGAATGCTTCTTCCTCTTTGGGAGGTATATATCCTGTGCCCTCTGAGTTGCTTCCAGAAATTCCAGCCATTGCGGCTCTGTCATCATTCCTGCCAGTATTCCTGCTAATTTTTGCTTCCAATCAATTTGGCCAGCACTTTTCTCATGTATCTGTAATTCCCTTTACTCCACTGACTTTCTCTCAAATTTCAGGGTGCATTTGACCACATTATGATCATTTGCCCCTCAGGCTTCTTTAACTTAAGCTCTCTAAGCAATTCTGATTTATTGCATAGTACCCAATACAGAATAGCTGATCTTTTAGTGGGCTCAACCACAAGCTGCTCTAAAAAGCCATCCTGTAGGCACTCTAGAAATCCCCCTGCTGGAATCCAGCACCAAACTGAATTTCCCAATCTACCTGCATATTGAAGTTCCCCATGACTATTGTAACATTGTCCTTTTGGCATGCATTTTCTTTCTCCTATTGTAACTTGTAAACCACATCCTTATTACTGTTTGGGAGTCTGTATACAACTCCCATCAGTGTCTTTTTACCCTTGTAGTTTCTTAGCTCTATCCACAATGATTCACCACCTTCCAACCCTATGTCATCTCTTTCTAATTATTTGATTTCATTTTTTACTGAAAGAGCAACGCTGACCCCTCTGCCTTCCTGCCTATTCTTTCGATACAATGTCTATCCTTGGACATTAAGCTCCCAGCTACAATCATCTTTCAGCCATGATCCAGGGATGCCTACCTGCAACTGTGCTGCAAGTTCATCTACCTTATTTCATACACTGCGCACATTCAAATACAACACCTCCAATCCTGCATTCACCCTTTTCGATTTTGTCCGCCTTTTACATTGCAACCTATTGACTGCAATCTTACCCTATCCAAAGTCCCTCCTCACTACACATTGCCTCTGCTTGTAAGCCAGCTACCTTATCTTTGGCATTATTATCCACCTTTCCAATGAAATATGTGCAGCTCAGGGCACTATCTGCACCATTCTCAACCTTCTGATTCCTAACTTAGTCTGAGGTCTTACCAACATCTGCCTCCACAACCTCTCCACTAACTGTTCTGGCACTCTGGTTCCCATCCTTCCGCAAGCCTAATTTAAACCCCCTGTGTAGCATTAACAAAACCTCCCTCTCGGATATTAGTCTCCCTCCAGTTCAGGTGCACACCACCCCTTCTGTACAGATCCCAACTTCCCTGAAAGAGGGCCCAATGATCCAAAAGTCTTATGCCCTCTCTCATACACCAACTCCTTAGCCACATATTAAACTGTATAATCTTCCTAGTTCTGGCCTTACTAGCCCGTGGGATGGGTAGCAATCCTGAGATCACAACCCTGGAGGTCCTGCCCTTTAACTTAGCACCTAACTCCCAGAACTCACTTTGCAGAACCTCGCCACTCGTCCTACCATGTTGTTGGTACCTACATGGACCACGACCTCTGACTGTTCACCCTCCCGCTTAAGAATGCTGAGGACTCAATGTGAGATATCCTGGGCCCTGGCACCCAGGAGGCAATATACCATCCGGGAATCTCATTCTTGCCCGCAGAATCTCCTGTCTGTTCTCCTAACTTATGAGTCCCTTTTCAGCACAGCGTCCTCTTCTCCCCCTTCCCTTCTGAGTTACAGAGGCAGACTCAGTGCCAGAAACTCACCCACTGCAATTTTCAACCCCCCCAACAGTATCCAAAGTGATATACCTGTTGTTGAGGGGGATGGTCACAGAATTACTCTTTCACTGGCTCCTTAACCCTTTTCCCCTTCCTGACTGTCACCCAGTTTCCAGTGTTCTGCACCTTGGGTGTAACTACCTCTTTATATGTCCTATCTATCACCACCTGAGCTCTCCAAGTGATCCAGAATTTATCCAGCTTCAGCTCCAACTCCTTAATGCAGTTTGTTAGAAGCTGCAGCTGGATGCACTTCTCATAGTTGTGTCATGGTCCGGTCCATAAAATCCGTATTCCAGTTCACGGTCCGGTCCATCGACCCTTGCTCCAGGTTTTCCTGTCTACCCTGTTTCTGTTCTTGTTGAGCTCTAATTGAGGCAGCTGATGCTCGTTGGGGCTGGCTGCATAAATACCTTCAGAGACCATGGTGTGGCTGCTGGATTGTTCTTGTTCTTACTCCTTGTATCCCTTCCCCTGCCTTCTGTTTCCTGGCCTGAAGCCCTGCCTTGTCTTGCTGGTAACTCTCGCCTCACCTGAAGTTCTATCTTGCCTTGCATTCCCTGAAGCCTTGCCTTGTCTTGCTGTCTTGTCCTGGAGCCACCCATACCTAGCTCCCTTCCTAACCTTTTCCTCCGTCGGGTAAGCCAGGCCATCTTGCCGTTACCTATGGTTGGTTCTGTCCCTTCCTGTCCCTTGCCTCCATCAGGTAAGCCAGGCTGTCTTGCCGTTACCTACAGTTGGTTCTGTCCCTTCCTGTCCCTTGCCTCCATCGGGTAAGCCAGGCTGTCTTGCCATTACCTATGGTTGGTTCTGTCCCTTCCTGGCCCTTGTCTCCGTTGGGAGGAGAACCGCACCCTGCCCAGGGGAACCACGCCCTGCCCAAGAGGAGCCTCCAGCCTCCAGCCCCAAGCCTCGCCTCAAGTCTCCAGCCTCCTGCCTAGCCTCAAGCCTGAAGACTCCAGCCTCCTGCCTCCTGCCAAGCCTTGCCTCAAGTCTCTAGCCTCAAGCCAGAAGACTCCAGCCTCCTGTCTCCTGCCAAGCCTTGCCTTGGGTCTCTAGCCTCTAGCCTGAAGACTCCAGCCTCGTCCTGCCTGCCAACCAAGCCTCATCCTTCCCTAGTTCTGGGGTCCGAGCCAGAGGCAAGACCCAGGTACTGGGTCCTTGTCCAATCTCTGGCTCGGACTCCAAGCCCGGGCTCCTAGTTCTCTTGTCCAGTCCTGTTCCAGGTTCCCGTTTTTCGTGTCCATGTCCTTGCCCTCACCCTGTATCCTAGTCTTGTCCCTCGTACTTCAATGCCTGTGTCTTGCACGGGTCCGTTCCTAGCCACTTATGACAAGTTGTAGTTTTCAGAGGCATTAGAGGTCTCCCTACCTTCCCACATCCCACAAGAGGAACATTCCACCATCCTGCCTGTCATCCCTACCATCCTAGTTGAACAGATATAAATAAAAGGAAAAAAATTGAGCTTTTCTTTCCTTTGCTTTCTCTGAAGCCTCGAAGTCACCTCTCTGACTATATTCACTCCAATGATGGCCGCTGCGCTTGCCCCTGCCTTCCCTTAATTTGCTCTTGCTAATCAATCCCAGACACCAACTGCTGTCTTTTATCCTCGGGCAGTGAACCTGATTGAAGTCCTCTCCTCTCAAAACTTCCAATGTCTGGATTGACCAGTGGTCAAAGCTGTTTTTTGCTATCATATTCTATTTCTCTTGAAATTAATGTTAACATTGCATTTTCCTTCATCACCATCAATTAACCCACAAATTAACCTTTAGAGAGTCCTGCAGGAGGACTCAGACCCTTTGCACCTCAGATTTTTGAATTTTCTCTCCACTTAGAAAATAGCCTACATTTTTATTTCTTCTACCAAAGTGCATTATCATACACTTCCCAGCACTGTATTTCATCTGCCACTTCTTTGCCCATTCTCCTAATCTGTCTAAGTCCTTCAGTAGCCGCTCTGCTTCCTGAACACTAGATACTCCCCCATCTATCTTCGTATCATCTGCAAACTTGGCCACAAAGCCATCAATTCCATTATCTAAATCATTGACATGTAGTGTGAAAAGAAGTGGTCCCAGCACAGTAGTCACATAGTGGTCACAATGTAAGAAGAAGTGGTCACAATATCTTGGAACACAGCAAGTTACTGGTAGCCAACCAGAAAAGGCTCCCTTTATTTCAACTCTTTGCCTCCTGCCAATCAGCCAATGTTCGATCCATGCTAGTATCTTTCCTATAATACCATGGGCTCTTGTATGGCACCTCGTCAAAGGCCGTCTGAAAATCCAAGTATTCAACATCCACCCATTCTCCTTTGTCTATCCTGTTTGTTATTTCCTCATATGTCAGCCATAATTTTCCCTAAAGGAAGCCATACTGACTATGGCCTATTTTATCACATGCCTCCAAGTTCCCCAAAACCACATCCTTAACAATCAATCGAACATCTTCCCAACAACTGACATCAGACAATCTGGCCCATCACTTCTTTTGTTCTGTCTCTCTCCCTTCTTGGAGAGTGGAGTGGCATTTCCAATTTCCGGAACCATGCTAGAATATATTGAGTCTTGAAAGATCATTCCACAATCTCTCCAGTCAGCACTTTCAGAACCCTGGGATATAGACCATATAGTCCAGGTGATTTATCTAACTTCAGATCTTTCAATTTCCCAAGAAACTTCTCCATAGTTATGGCAATTTCACTTTCTTCTGCCCCTTTTCACTCTCAAACCTCTGGCATACTGCTAATGTCTTCCACAGTGAAGACTGATGCAAAATACTTATTCAGTTTGTCCACCATTTCCTTGTCCCCCATTACTACCTCTCCAGCATCATTTTTCAGCGGTCTGATATCCACTCTCGCCTCTCATTTACATTTTATAAGCTATCGGTATCTTCTTTAATATTAATTGGCTAGCTTGCCTTAGTATTCCATCTTTATCTTCTTTTTGGCTTTTTAGTTGCCTTCTGATGGTTTTTAAAAGTTTCTCAATCCTCTAACTTCCCACTAATATTTGCTCCATTTTATGCCCTCTCTTTAGCTCTTATGTTGGCTTTGACTTCTTTTGTCAACCCTGGTTGTATCATCCTGCCTTTAGAATACTTTTTCTTCTTTGGGATGTATCTATCCTGGGTGTTCCGAATTGCTCTGAGAAACTCCAGATATTGCTGCTTTGTCGGCATTCCTGTAGTTTTCTCTTCCAGTCAATTTTGGCCAGCTCCTCTCTCATGCATCTGCAATTCCCTTTACTCCACTGTAATACTGATACATCTGACTTTAGCTTCTCCTTCTCAATTTGCAGGTTTGGCTCGATCATATTATGATCACTGACTACTAAGTGTTCCTTTACCTTAAGCTCTCTAATCAATTTTGGTTCATTGCACAATACCCAATCCAGAATAGCTGATGCCCGAGTGGGCTCAACACAAGCTGCTTTAAAAAGTCATCTCGTAGGCATTCTACAAACTTCCTCTCTTGGGATCCTGCACCAAGCTGGTTTTCCCAATCTACCTGCATATTGAAATCTCCCATAAATATCATAACATGGCCCTTTTGACATGTATAGTACTCCTGCGAGTGTCTTTTTACCCTTGCAATTTCTTAACTCTACCTACAATGATTCTACACCTCCAATCCTATGTCACCTTGTTCTAATCATTTGACTTCATTTTTTACCAACAGAGCCACCTGCTGCCGACCTGCCCATCTTTTCGATACAATGTGTATCCTCCAACATTAAGCTTCCAGCTATAATCATCTTTCAGCCGTGATTCAGTTTTGCCCACAATGTCATACATGCCAATCTGTAACTGTGCCAGAAGTTCATCTACCATATTCTGTATACTGCGTGCATTCAAATATAACATCGTCAGTCCTATATTCATCACCTTTTTTGATTTTGTTCCCCTTTTACATTGCAGCTCATCCCATTGACTGCAATTGTGCCCCATCACCAGTCTGTCCTTACTAGCAGTCTCACTACACATTGCCCCATCCTCAGCACTATCACTCCGATTCCCAAATTAGTGCCAAATTAGTCTAAACCCTCCCGAACAACTCTAGCAAACCTGCCTGCAAGGACATTGGTCCCCTTTGGGTTCAGCTGTAACCATTCCCTTTTGGACAGGCCATATGTTTCCCAGAAGAGATCCCAATGATCCAGAAATCTGAACCCCTGCCCCTGCACCAGTTCTTCAGCCATGCTTTCATCCACCAGGTCATCCTACTCATACCCTCACTGATGCATGGCACAGCGAGCAATCCAGAGATTACTACCCTGGAGGTCCTGCTGTTGAGCTTTCTACCTCGCTCTCCAAAATCTCTTTTCAGCATCTCCTTCTCTTTCCTGACTACGTCATTGGTGCCATTATGTACTAAGACTTCTGGCTGCTCGATCTCCCCCTTTACAATGATGTGGAACCAATCTGAGCTATCCCTGACCCTGGCACCTGGGAAGCAACATACTATCCAGGTGTCTCCATCACACCAACAAATCTCATCTCTGTTCCTCTGACTATGGAATCTTCTGTCACCATTGTGGCCCTTTTCACCTCTCTTCTCTTCTGAGCCACAGTGCAAGACTCAGTGCCCCTCAACAATATCCAAAGTAGTATACTTATCACTGAGGGGAACGGCCACAGGGGTACTCTGCGCTGGCTGCCCATTTACCTTCCTTCTCCTAACAATCACCCAGTTACCTGCCTCCTGCAACATCAGGGTGACTACTGCCCTGTAGCTCCTATCTGTCACTTTCTCAGTTTCCCATATGAGTCAAAGGTATTGAGCTGCAGCTCCAGTCCCTTAACACATCCTCTGAGGGGCTGCAGCTCAGTGCGCCTAGTGCAGCTGTGGTTATCCGGCAGGCTGCGTGTGACCCAGAATTCTCACATCTCATACACAGAGCCATTTTCACTGCACCAACTGTGCCCTAACAGATGAGAATAAAGAAGAAGAGGAAGGAGAAACTTATCAGATATTTACCTCACCCAAGCCTGATCTGGCCTAATCCTGATGAGCCAAAGCCACTTCAGCACTGGCCCATTCACACAATGGCCACTCCACTTGGCCCTACATTATTTTTATTCACCCTTTCTCATGAGTCCTGTGCACTGATTGAACGGGACGGAAGTGAAGGTGTCGAGCAGATTGTGAAAGAAAATGGGGAAAGGGGCTGGTGGGGTGAATTGTTAAAAGAAGAGAGTGGTTACCAGAAGTTATGGGCAAGGTCCACTTATCAGAGATCTTGGAGAAAGCTGTCATTAAAATCCTAGTGATATACATATTTGGCAAGAACTTCCTCTTGGCTCACATTAGTTAGTGTCAGTTATCAATTCAAGAAAGTCCCTGGCCTCCAGCAGCTACGAGGTCTTCAAGCTGGCTGAGTAAACAATCATATTTAAGTATTTTCACAGACAGCAACTTTGGGTGCAAATGCAGATCTTTCAGATTAATACTTTAAATGTTATATAGACTGATGTAAAAAAATATGGACTATAGACATAATACTTGCTGCCTTCTGATCCAGCTTGCCTCAAGATGGCAGTCAAAATCCTTTTCACAACCTTTCATATCCTTTCATAAGTTAACTTCTGAAGTTCCTGCAGTATATTCTCTAATGTAAAGTGTTAAACAATTTCCTGTAGTCATACTTGAGTGAATACAATTTTTGAAAGCTTAGCTAACTCATTGTAGCCAATCAGGATGACTCTTTTCCAGTTGTTTTGTTTCTATTTGAGTTTCATGAACAGATTCTCCTTTGATAAATATATTTTGGAAGAGGTAGAAGGTGCAGGTTGGACTGCAGGGAGCTCCTTTCCATCTTGAGAAATGAAACTAGCAGATAACCTACTAGAAGTTTTCTTTTAAATTTCTGAAAGGTTTTGATTGAGTGAATATGGAGAAAATATTTCCGTTTGTGGGGTACAGCAATTCTAAGGGTTGTAAGACAGTCACAATGGGTAAATTTTGAGGACTTCATATTTTAGTAAAGCAATTTATTCTCCTTTGTCCTTTTTTACCACTGGCCACACCCATGTCCCCATCTACATCAATGGAGCTGTAGTGGAGCGTGCATCAAGCCTCAAATTCCTTGGTGTTCACATTTCCGGTGATCTCACCCGGTCCCTGAACTTCTCCATCCTGATCAAAAAGGCGCAACAGTGCCTTTATTTCCTGTGGAGCATCAAGAAAGCTCACCTCTGTCCCAGGATACTGATGGACTTTTACCACTGTACCATTGAAAGCATACTCACCAACTGCATCTCAGTGTGGTATGGTGATTGTCCCATATTGGATCGCAAAGCACTCCAGCGGGTGGTGAAAACTGGCCAGCGGATTATCAGCACTCAATTGCCCACCATTGAGACCATCTACCATAAACGCTGCCTGGGCAGGGTGAAAAGCATTATCAAGGATGCACCTCACCCTAACCATGGACTTTTTACTCTCCTCCCATCCAGTAGGCACTACAGGAGCCTCCGCTCCCGCACCAGCAGGCACAGGAAGAGCTTCTTCCCTGAGGCTGTGACCCTGCTGAACCTCTCATCACAGCGCTAAGCGGTATTGCATGCATATTGGACTGTCTCAGTACTTTTATATTTGTGTGCTGTAGCACTTACTTTTTATTTGCAGTTATTTTGTAAATAACACTATTCTTTTGCATTTCTGGTCAGATGCTAATTGCATTTCATTGGCTTTGTATCTATACTTGGCACAATAACAATAAAGTTGAATCTTATTTAAGCTAATTTAAAACCTTTTTTGCTCAGTACAATGTAACAGGAAATGATTTAAGCTACAATGGAGCATGAGTGTGGTCATTGCAATGCTCCACTTCAGAAATTCAACCAAGTGCATCAGGTTGGTAAATTCACTGGCAGCTCAGTTTCAGATGCATATCAAATAATGTTAGTCCTCACAGAATAGTGTGTTTTCTATACAGGAAATACAACACTTTAAGGCTCACTGGTTCAATCACAGACTGATGAAGAAGCAGTCCTCCTTCATGCTGTGTGCACTTAATGAGTCACTCCTGCTGCAGAAGCTGTTTTCATGGGCTAGAACTGGCTCTCACTCGACATGAACATTTCTATCGACTTCTATTTTAAAAGTTGGCACCTGAAAAATACTAGCAGGGTGATCCTCCTCTGAATTAACTTTTAAATTTCTTGGTGACTTTCATATTTTGCTGACCTTTACATGTGCTCTTCACCATAAGTGAAAATATTTTCTCTGCATGCTCCCTTACCAAACCTTCCACAGGACAGCCTACTTTTCTCAAAAGAGGCAAAGTAGAAGTGATTTGTTCAAAGTTGTTTTGCTTTAGATGAATGATTTTAGTTATTAATCATGTTTTAAATTAATTTATTTTTTATCTTTAAAAATGCTTAAAAGAATTGATTTTCTGAATTATTTACTTCAGCATGATCATTTTTAGAAGTCTCTGAAGATGGTGTACAGTGGAACTTTGTCAACCCCTCCAGCAGACTGTCTCCACTCAGGCCAAGCTGGTCAATAGGAGAGGCCCTTCTAAAACAACACATCAGTTACAATTCTAAGTGGGGAACAGGTCAGCATGCTCTTGACCGTTGTTTTGTGTTTCTACCAAAGTGTATTTAAATAGGAGTTCACTTTTGTATGTGCACCCAGTGAATAAGGGAACTTTAGTAAGAGAAAGAGATGGAAGTCAGGGTCAAAAATAGAAATGCATCAACCTTTATTGTTGATTACACTGTGACTGAAAATACTTTAGCCTAGAATCATTACCAACACCTTCCACTACTCCTACCATTCAGCTCCACTAAAGGAAACATTATGGCCAATCACCCTGCCCACCAGCATGACTTTGTTGGATAAATCCAAAGCACTCGTGGGAACTCACAAAGTCAGTATGTCACTTGTCTGTGGCGTTGGAATCCCGTGTATAGTTTCCCCCACGGGAAGGTCTCCTTTAAGATATGCTTAAGTCTCCCTCCCACCAATCCCCTCACATTTCTCACTCAACTTTTCCCCTGCACACCACTAACTTTTTAACTTCTAATCTCTCTAATCCTACTGCATTGAAATCCAACCTAATTATATGCCAAACAACATCCTACAAGTAATGACCTCCCCCAAATAAAGCAAAGCAAATATCACTCCACTCTTTATGAAAGGAGGAAGGCAGCAGAAAGGAAATTATAGACTAGTTAGCCTGACCTCAGTGGTTGGGAAGATGTTAGAGTCAATTGTTAAGGATGAGGTGATGGAGTACTTGGTGACACAGGACAAGATAGTACAAAGTCAGCATGATTTTCTTCAGGGAAAATCCTGCCTGACATACTTGTTGGAATTCTTTGAGGAGATTACAAGTAAAATAGATAAAGGGGATGCAGTGGATGTTGTATATTTGGATTTTCCGAAGGCCTTTGACAAGGTGCCACACACGACACTGCTTACC
Source organism: Mobula birostris (assembly GCF_030028105.1). Classification (NCBI taxonomy): domain Eukaryota; kingdom Metazoa; phylum Chordata; class Chondrichthyes; order Myliobatiformes; family Myliobatidae; genus Mobula; species Mobula birostris. The sequence continues at coordinate 52,386,673 of NC_092384.1, forward strand.
AGGTTAAGAGCCCATGGTATACAGGAAAGTTACTAACATGGTTTGAACATTGGCTGATTGGTAGAAGGCAGTGAGTGGGAATAGAAAGATCCTTTTCTGGTTGGCTGCCAGTGACTAGTAGTGTTCTGCAGGGGTCGATGTTGGGACCACTTTTAGTGCTATATATAAATGATTTAGATGATGGAACAGATGGCTTTGTTGCCAAGTTTGCGGATGATACGAAGATTTGGTGTAGGGGCAAGTAGTGTTGAGGAAACAGGTAGGATGCAGAAGGACTTAGACAGATTTGGAGAATGGGCAGGAAAGTGGCGAATGAAATACAATGTTGGAATATGCATGGTCATGCACTTTGGTAGTAGAAATAAATCTGCAAACTATTTTGCAAACGGGGAGAAAATCCAAAAATCTGAGATGCAAATGAACTTGGGAGTTCTTGTGCAGAACACCCTAAAGGTTAATTTGCAGGTTGAGCTGTTGGTGAGGAAGTTAAATGCCATGTTGGCATTCATTTCAAGCGGTCTAGAATACAAGAGCAAGGATGTGATGCTGAGGCTTTATAAGGCACTGGTGAGGCCTCACCTTGAGTACTGTGAACAGTTTAGGGCTCCTCATCTTAGAAAAGATGTGCTGGCATTCAAGAGGTCCAATGGGGTTTCACAAGGATGATTCCAGGAATGAAATAGTTATCATACGAGGAACATTTGATGGCTCTGGGTCTGTACTTGCTGGAATTCAGAAGGATGAGGAGGGACCTCATTGAAACCTTTCAAATATTGAAAGGCCTAGACAGAGTAGATGTGGAAAGGATGTTTCCCATGGTGGGAGAGTCCAGAACAAGAGGGCACAGCCTCAGGAAAGGGGGACGCCCTTTCAAAACAGAGATGCAGAGGAACTTCTTTAGCCAGACGGTGATGTATTTGTGTAATTTGTTGCCACATGTAGCTGTGGATGCCAGATCATTGGGTGGATTTAAGGCAGAGATTGACAAGTTCTTGACTGGACATGGCATCACAAGTTACGGGGAGAAGGCCGGGAGCTGGGGATGAGGAGGAGAAAAAAAAAGGATCAGCCATGATTGAGTGGCGGAGCAGATTCGATGGGCCAGATGGCCTAATTCTGCTCCTATGCCTTATGGTCTTATGGCCTTTATTGTCAAAGTAATCCTTTTGGTCCCAATTTTGCCCTTACCACACCCCAGACTGAAGCTCTGACCCTCTTAACCTCCACCCCTTCTTGGGACTCAAGTGTTGACCAAGTGACCTCTGAGCTATCTGACTATGCTTGCTGGGTCAGCAATGACGGAGCTAGTGAAGGAAAAGTGGCCACAGACCACAGAAGTGGCCACAGATTTGCGTTTTCTTCAGGTGCATTCATGGTGCCTGCTTTCAACATTAAACTAATGTGGGTTCTGTATGGTACAGGCCCTTCCAGCCACGCTGACCTAGCCTAATCATGGGGCAATTTACAATGACCGACTAGCCTACCAACCAGTCTTTGGCCTGTGGGAGGAAACCAGAGCACCCAGAGGAAACCCACATGGTCACGGGGAGAACGTATGAACTCCTTACAGGCAGCGGTGGGAATTGAACCCAGGTGGCTGGTACTGTAAAGCGTTGTGCTAACCACTTCGCTACCGTGCCGCCCCACTGAACCCCACTCTGGCTGTGAAGTATTTATTAAGTTAATATAATTTAATGGGTGGACATGCCTATCCCAAGGTAACCAAATTTTATTGCTCTTACATGTTCTAATCCTGTGAGCATCATGAACTCTTATTAGATAAAAGGATCAATATTAGCTGATGCAATGAGAATTCAGTTGCTGCTCTTCAAATACAAAAAGAAATCTTTCATTTCCAAATAGTGTTTATAATGTTGAAATGGTCCTTTTTAAAGGTTATTCCATCAGTGCTCTTGTTTCTTGGAATACATTCTGACTATTAAGTGGACTTGCTTATTTGGTTGTATTTTTGAGACTGGGTTTCAGCCTGAAACATCGACAGTTTACTCTTCTCCATAGACGCTGCCTTGACCTACTGAGTTCCTCCAGCATTTTGTGTGCAACACTGTCGCTCTCTAGTATCTGCAGAATCTCTTGTGCTGATGTACAAGAGAAGTACAACTAATGATTTCTGAGTATCTTCAGTGAAGCCCTGGGAAAATTAACCTCTGCTCTATGTGCTGAGGCAGACTGCACACAGTGATATCTGTGTCCTAGTTAATTATTTTTACTGTTTGCCATACACAGTGGAAGTTTTCTGTACTAGACATGGTGTTTAGATTTGCAGCCATGAGAACATCCAAGATAAGCAACAAATTGTGAATATAAACAATGTGGTACTTTGCGTGGTGAGAAATGGCAAACAGCAAACTGCATAGTTTCCCAAAAGAGGTGCCATGTTCTTGGCCTCCAGATATTCTAAAAGCTGAAGCCCTTTATAGCCTGTCTTCTTAAAAATAGCAAATAGCAAAGTTGTAAATCTGTTCAGACTTTTCAGAAGATAGTGATGTTGCCAAAATAACAACTCACTGGGATTTTAAAGCAACTTGTAAGGGAAGGCAGTCATTTTAGTTGTGTCATGCACATTCAAAGTTTGAAAAGCATGGAGTAAATATCCCCCTTGCACAAAGAAGGATGGATGGGTGTTTTCATGCTCCTGAATTTCCTATGTTAAGCAGTTGCAACTAAAGCAATGTAATAATTGCCCTCTGTTCCCCTGGAGTAGGAATTCAACCAAGAATTCTGCTCCCAGTCATAACTCAGCAATCCCCATCCAACATATCATTGTTAGAACCGAGGGCAGCAATCAACATGTCTGTGCTGTCGTGAATACTTCAAAGTACAAAGTAAATTTATTATCAAAGTAGATATGTGTTACCATATCCTAACATGAGATTCATTTTCTTGCAGGAATTCACAGTAGTTACAAATAAATACGATAGAATCAATGAGAAACTACACACAAACAAAGATGGCAAACAACCAATGTGCAAAAGAAGACAAACTGTGAAAATACCATCAAAAATAACTAATTAATGAATACTATTGAGGACGTGCATTGTAGAGATCTTGAAAGGTTGTGGAATCATTTCAGTGTTGAGATTCATGAGCCTGATGGCTGAAGGGTAATAACTGTTCCTGAACCTGGTTGTGTGAAGCACTAAGGTCCTTGTTCCTCCTTCCTGATGGCAGGAGTGAGAAGAGAGCATGGCCTGGGTAATGGGGATCCTTGATGACAGATGCTGCTTTCTTGTGGCAGTGCCTATTGTAGATGTGCTCAATGGTGGGGATTTACTTGGCTGGACTTCCTGCAAGCACATGTCCAGAACAGGAATGGAGGAAATCAGTTTAAAAGAATGAATTCAGAGGAAATGAGCCTCAAACATAATTCAGGGAAACAGTAATTAATCGGAAGGGGAACTAAAGGGAAATACCCTCTATCCATGAATTCTATTCACATAATAACTTGTCATTCTATCTGGCAGGAGCTCCACATTCCTTCCTATTAATAATTGGCACTTCAGACCTCCAACACATATTGTGTGCATTCATATATATAATTCATTATGTTCCACTCCATTCATAAAGGTGGAAACTAGATTTTACCATCGTCCCTTTATTTTATGAATGTGCAAATACATGAAGTATACTTTCAAGTTTCTAAAATACACACTTCATGTGTTCTACTTGCAGACCCCAAGTTAAAGTTTTAGGCAATACTTCGAATGTCGCTTGATCCTTCTCTGCAAATACCTTTAGAAAGTTAATGGGAACAAATGCTTAACTATTATTCATTGATGATCAGCACGGTTGATGCCAAATGCTTTCTGCTGTGTAGCTGCTGAAATTGATAAGTTATACATAACAGGATTTGTACAAAAGATCTTTTAGCCAACACAATCTAATAGGCGATCAGAAAAAAAGATTTCTGTATTCTTATCAGTACATGGTAAAGGTTGATAAATACAGATAGTGAATTGATTGATACAAAATGAAAATTCTTAATGACACATTCTTTGATAAATAATAGATCAGGACCAGATGATCAAGGTATACATGTTTGCCCAATATATAATTTTATGTACATCAGTGTAAACTATACATAGCTTGAAAACTATATTAAGATGGAAAGGAAATGTTAAATATTTACAGTAATTTAGTACAGAAGTAATAAATAACCAACTTAAATTACAAAGAAATATAACAAAACAGATAGCAAAATTTAGCAGGTAATAGTTGTTTTCCAATTAGAGCAGATGCAGGTTCTTTACAGATAATGACTGGAAAATTAGTAATGGGAGCTAAGAAAATGGAAGGGGAATTAAACAACTACTTTTTATCTGTTCTCACTTAAGGAGAAGGTAAATACCCACCAAAGGTTCCAGAGAACTGAGGGCTTATTGAGAATACTCTTATTGAGAATGCCATGCTCAGTGCTTGGGCCCTGGCTATTCACAATCTCTTTCAGTAATTTGGATAAGTGAACCAAATGTTTATTTGCAATTGTACTGATGATGAAGAACTAGGTAAAATTGTGAGTAGGAAGAAGGATTCCAGGATATATGGATAAGTTGGGTGAATGGGCAGGGAGATGGCAGATGCAATATAGTGTGGGAAAAACTGAAGTTATCCATTTTGGTGCCCAAAACAGAAAAGAAGGGTATATTTAAAATTTTGAGAAATTGGGTAATATCAACCTTGAAAGGATTTGATTGTGTTTCTTTGTTATGTGGATGCTGGCAAAAAGGTGACTCTCGAGGTTATATATGCTATACAGTACTGTGCAAAAGTTTTAGTCACACCTCTAGTTCAGGAGTCTAAGACTTTTGCACTGTATATTGGTTAAAATAAGAAGGTGGTTGGGAAACAGAAATAAAAGTACTTAGCTTTGTATTAGCTCATTAGAACTAAATGTTATTTGGTAACCAGAAAGTCATAATATGCAGTACTGCGCAAAAGTCTTAGGTACATATATAAATGCTAGGGTGATAAATTTACTGTGAACTTTGAATTACTTTGTACACGTCATTGAAGCTGAAGTGCATGCACAGCAATGTACTAGGAAGACAAAGGGTATGTTGACACTTATTACAGCAAGTTTGAGTACAGGAGTAAAAATATATTATTGTAATTATATATGGGCTAGGTGAATCTGGCATAATGTCAGAGGGCAGCTTTGGTCTCCATTTGTAAAAAAGGATACACTTAGTGTAGAGAGGATGTAAAAATGATTCACTAGACTGTTTCAGGATAAGGAGAGACTGAGCAGAATAAACATGTTTTCTCCAGAGTTCAGAAGAATGAGAAGTGACCTCACAGAAATTTACAGATTTCTAAAGGAGAATGACAGGTTGGTACAGAGGAGAAATTTCCCTCAAGAAGCATAAAAAAAGGTAACTGTCTAGATAACAGAGGTGAGGCAACATTCTCATGGATAAGGCAGTGAATGTTTGGAATTCCCATCTAAGAAGACTATTCAGCCACTGATTTCATCAAAATAGAGGTCAGTATATGTTTGGACATTAATGGATATAGGAATAGTCATGGAAAATGACATTGTGATAATAAATGGTTGCATAGGATTGGCAGGCCAAATGGTTTACTTGTGCTCCTATTTCTTATATATTATTTTGTATAGGAATTGAAATTGCAAATTTTCTACATCAAAACTTTAAAATAAATCACTTTACTATTGCAAAAAGAGACTTTATGGAATTGCTAGTCACTGAACACATGTTCTTCATTTGGTATATTGCTTTGTTCACTGTCGGGTGTGTTATAAATAAATCAGGTTTCACCTTTAAGAATCGTTGTAACCTAATCCAGACAGAGGAATCTAACCTAAGACACATTCTATACTGTATAGATTGAACAATATCAATATGAGAATGACTTGATGGTTCGACTGACACAATTGAATGTCAGTGACATGAGAACTATAATGGAGTATGTGACAACGCATTGCTGCTTGATCACATCTTCCAAAATATCTTCTTCCATAAAAATATATAAATATTTAGAAACTGTATATGTTCTTGCGAAGGAAAGACATACAAAACAAACAAATAAATAAATACTACTTTTGAAAAGAATGCACGTGCATATATATTAAAGGATTAATAAGGTATTAAACATATTTAACAGCAATGTAACTCAATGCAGTACTTTTTAAAAGTGATTCAATGTTGCCAATGTTATGCATTTGCAAAAACAACGTTCTTTCAATTCTTATTTTCTGTGTCAAAGCAATCAGAACTATTTTGCAAAATGATACAAGCACCCCCAGCATTCTCTCTCAGCTACTGTTATGTATCATGTTGACACATAGATCTTATCTTGTTACACCTTTTGGACTGCAATTAGACAATTTAGAAGTAAAGGTCGGTGTGACATTTGTAATTCAATGGATATGATCTCTGGGCAAAATAACCAGACAATTGAGGTGTTTCCTGTCTACCATGAGCCCTCTTGCAAATAAATATTTCTAGATCTTTATAACTTATAAATTGCCCTTCACAGTTCAGAAATCTAAAGATGAATTTATAGGATAAAATCTAGAATTCTTTGACCAGAAAGTTTTGAAGGCTGGTTTACTGGTGGCATTTTAGAGGAGGTGATTGTTAAAGTTCAAGGAATTAAGGGCTTTGGTGAACTGGCACAGAGGTAGTTGAAGGCTGGGCAGATCAGCCATGAATCATACTGAATGGTGAGACTGGCTTGAGTCAAAGGTATTCTTCTGCATCAGGTTTCTGCAAAGGAATGGGGGCTACAGCATGATCCAACTGAATGAACCATTCACCAGCAGTGTAACTAGCAAGAACTGAAAGACCCTAGTGACATAATGTTTGCAGAAGAGAGCCACACTGAGTATATTTTTTCTCCCTCTCTGTGGGAGATTTGTATACTGCATTTCGATACACAGATACAAGGTCCCCAAATAATTGAAATGCAGCTTAGAAGTGATTTTTGTGTGTGTGGCCCAGTGTAGAAGTCTGAGGTATGAGCCTTTGGCTCAAGAGGCTTCGGCAAGGAAACAAAGGTGAAAAGCAGTAAGAAGAACAGGTAATGTTGTTTATAGTAATTAACTAAAATTATACCAAAATACAACTAATTAATTAAAATAGGGATGCAAGAACAGCGATATGTTGTAGCTGCATGGTGTGGGAGCTGGTGAACCCCAATGTGGTTCCTGACGACCACTTCCGCAGTAAGTGTTGGTTGCTCGAGGAACTTAAGCTCCAAGTCGCTGACCTGGAAGCTGAGCTTCGAACACTGTGATGCATCGGGGGGGAGGAGAATTACCTGGATACTGTGTTTCAGGAGGCAGTCACACCAATTAGATTAACTACCTCAAATTTGGTCTGTGGCCGGGGACAAGAAGGTGAAGCCGTTCAGGGGGACGCAAGAGGTAGTGCTGGAGGAGCCTCAGCCCTTGAGCTTACCAAACAGGCTTGGGAGTGTGACTCCCTGTGAGGGTGAGAGTGCGGTCAATAGGAATTGTGAGCAACTGAACCATAGCACTGTGATTCAGGGAACCAATCAAAAGGTGGAGGGTGGAGGAGAAGAGAAATGTAGTTGTAATTGGGGATATTATAGTCAAGTAAATAGACAAAATTCTCTGTTGCAAGGATCAAGAGTCCCGAAGTTCTGCGTTGTCTGCCTGGTGCCTGTCTCATTTGACCTGCAGAGGAATTTGAAGTGGAAGGGGAAAGATCCAGTTGTCACATTCCATTTGGGTACTAATGAAGTAGGAAGGGCAAAGAAAGAGGTTCTGTTCATGGAATTTGAGCAGGTAAGGACTAAATTAAAATGCAGACCAAAAAGGTAATAATCTCTGGATATTGAGTTAACAAGATCAGATAGTAATGTATGGCTAAAGGTTTGGCATGAGTTTGAATTTGTGGGACATTGGCATCAGTATTGGGGAAGGACGGAGTTGTTCCAATGGGACAGGCCTCACCTGAACAATGCTGGGACTCGAATTCTGGCAAGGTATGGATAAAGTAAAGGGATAAAGTAAAGGGAAAAAGGAGTGCAGGGGAGGTTACTGAAGTCTCCAGAATTAAAAAGAAGACATAATTTAGAAAACAATAAGAATTTAACTTCACAAATACAAGGAATTCCGCAGATGCTGGAAATTCGAACAACACACATCAAAGTTGCTGGTGAACGCAGCAGGCCAGGCAGCATCTCTAGGAAGAGGTACAGTCGACATTTCGGGCCAAGACCATTCGTCAGGACTAACTGAAGGAAGGGCTAGTAAGAGATTTGAAAGTGGGAGGGGGAGGGGGGGGGGAGATCCAAAATGATAGGAGAAGACGGGAGGGGCAGGGATGGAGCCAAGAGCTGGACAGTTGATTGGCAAAAGGGATATGAGAGGATCATGGGACAGGAGGTCCAGGGAGAAGGAAAAGGGGGAGGAGGGGGAAGCCCAGAGGATGGGCAAGGGGTATAGTCAGAGGGACAGAGGGAGAAGAAGGAGAGTGAGAGAAAGAATGTGTGTATATAAATAAATAACGGATGGGGTACGAGGGGGAGGTGTGGCATTAGCGGAAGTTAGAGAGGTCAATGTTCATGCCATCGGGTTGGAGGCTACCCAGAGAGAATATAAGGTGTTGTTCCTACCACCATTCAGGGCCCCAGACCAGTCCTTCCAGGTGAGATGACACTTCACCTGTGAGTTGGCTGGGGTGATATACTGCATCCGGTGCTCCCGATGTGGCCTTCTATATATTGGCGAGACCCGACGCAGACTGGGAGATCGTTTTGCTGAACATCTACGCTCTCTCCACCAGAGAAAGCAGGATCTCCCAGTGGCCACACATTTTAATTCCACATCCCATTCCCATTCTGATATGCCTATCCACGGCCTCCACTACTGTAAAGATGAAGCCACACTCAGGTTGGAGGAACGACACCTTATATTCCGTCTGGGTAGCCTCCAACCTGATGGCATGAACATTGACTTCTCTAACTTCCGCTAATGCCCCACCCCCCCCCGTACCCCATCCGTTATTTATTTATATACACACATTCTTTCTCTCTCTCTCCTTTTTCTCCCTCTGTCCCTCTGTCCCTCTGACTATACCCCTTGCCCGTCCTCTGGGTTTTTCCCCCCTCCCCCTTTACCTTCTCCCTGGGCCTCCTGTCCCATGATCCTCTCAAATCCCTTTTGCCAATCATCTGTCCAGCTCTTGGCTCCATCCCTCCCCCTCCTGTCTTCCCCTATCATTTCGGATCTCCTCCTCCCCCTCCCACTTTCAAATCTCTTACTAGCTCTTCCTTCAGTTAGTCTTGACGAATTGTCTTGGCCCGAAACGTCGACTGTACCTCTTCTTAGAGATGCTGCCTGGCCTGCTGTGTTCACCAGCAACTTTGATAAGAATTTAACTTCAGACAGCTTGGAGAAAAGATTGAGAAGAAGGGTGGGGAACAACACAGTTAGAAATTGGCAGGTATGACATTATGGGCATCACTGAGTTATGGCTGAAAGAAGACCATAGCTGGGAGCTTCACGCCCACAGATACTGATCCTTACAAGGGGATAGGCGGGTGGACGCAGAGGTTAGGGTGGTTTTGTTGGTTAAAAAAAAGGATCAAATCCTAAGAATCAAGTGACGTAGGTTCAGAAGATGTAGAATCCTTGTGGATAGAGTTAAGGAGCTGCAAGGGTAAAAAGTCTCTGATGGGAATTATATACAGGCCTCTGAACTGTATCTAGGATGTGGGGTACAGATTACACTGGGAGATATAAAATGTGTGTAAAAATGCAATGTTATGATGGTCTTGGGTTTCAATATGCAGTTAGATTGGGCAAATTAGGTCAGCTGCTGTTCCTTGTCTGATGGCAAAGTAACACAAGAAATTCAGCACCACCAGCAAAATAAACAGAAAAATGAAAGGGAGAGAAGTGAAATAGATAGATACATCCCAACCATGGAACTGTGGTGGAGTCTGGTGAAGCTTGGCTCTGGGACCTCCGTTGCAGCAGAATCTCCTCCACATCCAGTTCCAAAAGCCCTTAAAGGAAATGTCTCTTCTGCACCCATTGTGAAAATCCAAGAGTATCACAGTGTCCACTGCATCTCACGGGAACCTGGAAACTGGGATCAGCATAGTACAGACTGCTCTCCATTTCTGGGACCAGTCGAATGCCAAGTATTTCAGAACGGTCTGTGAACCAATCAACACTACTTCACAATTCTGCTCTCCTATTATTTAGTTAAGAAAGCTGCTAATCAGGACATTGGGGTTGTCACAGAGTCTTGGAAAAGTACAGCACAGAAACAGGCCCTTTGGCCCACCTAGTCCATTTGAAAACCATTTAAACTGCCTTCCCCATCAACCTGAGCGACCCAACAACCTTCTGAGCGAAGAAGTTTCACCTCATGTTCATTTTAAACTTTTCACCTTTCACCCTTAACCCATGACCTCTACTTATAATCCGACCCAACCTCAGTGGAAAAAGCCTGCTTGCATTTACTCTATCGATACTCCTCATAATTTTGTGTACCTCTATCCATTCTCCTCTTAATCTTCTACATTCTAAGGAATACAGACCTAATCTATTCAATCTTTACTTAAAACTCAGATCCTCCAGACCTGGCAACATCCTTGTAAATTTTCTCTGTACTCTTTCAGCTTGTTTACATCTTTCCTGTAGGTTGGTGACCAAAACTGCACACAATACTCCAAATTAGGCCTCACTAACGTCTTCTACAGCTTCAACATAATATCCCATCTCCTATACTCAATACATTGACTTATGAAGGCCAATGTGCCAAAGGCTTTCTTTATGACCCTACCTAAATGCAACGTCACTTTCAACGAATTATGGACCTCTATTCCCAGATCCCTTTGTTCTATCGCACTCCTCAGTGCCCTATCGTTTACTGTGTAAGACCTACACAAGTGCAAAATCTCACATCTGTCTGCATTAAATTCCACCTGCCATTTTTCAGCCCATTTTTCCAGCTGATGCAGATCCCTTTACAAGCCATGATAGCCTTCCCTGTTGTCCACTACACCCCCAATCTTGGTGACATCCACAAAATTGCTGATCCAGTTAACCACATTATCATCCAGGTCATTGGTATAGATGACAAAAAACAATGGACCCAGCATCGCTCCCTGTGGCACACCACTAGTCACAGGACTCCAGTCAGAGAGGCAACCATCTCTGGCTTCTCCCACAAAGGCAATGTGTAATCCGATTTACTACCTCCATCTTGAATGCTGAGCAACTTAACCTCCTTGATCAACCTCCCATGTGGGACCTTGTCAAATGCCTTGCTGAAGTCCATGTGGACAACATCTATTGCTTTGCATTCATCCACTTTCCTGGTAACTTCCTCGAAAATAAGGTTGGTTAAGCATGATCTACCACGCCTGAAGCCATGCTAAGTATCCTTAATCAGTCCATGTCTAACCAAATACTTCTATATCCGGTCCCTTAGAATAACCTCCCCACAACTGATGTCATGCTCACTGGTCTATAATTTCCTGGTTTATGTTTAGAGCCTTTTTTAAACAGCGGTGCAACATCAGCCAATTTTTCCATTTTCCTCCTTTTCACCATTGCCAGTTGCCCTACTGTGTACTGATGTTTGCACTGATCTGTCAAGTGCTGAGGTAGAAGCTGGGGGCTGACACTAAGGTACCAATCCTATGGTACCTTACCTGTCACTGAGAATGATTTAGCTATCTCTGCTAGAGCCCTGGCAATTTCTGCAATTCCCTCTCACAGGGTCCAAGGGAGCACTTTGTCAGGCCCTGAGGATTTATCCACCCTGATTTGCTGCAGGGATAGCAAACACTTCCCCCTCTGATATCTGTATAGGATCCATGACCTCATTGCTACATTGCCTCACTTCTAAGACTCTGTGTGCATCTCCTGAGTAAATACAGATGCAAAAAGTTTATTTAAGATCTTTCCCCATCTGTTCTGGCTCCACACATGAATTACCATTCTGGTCTTCCAAAGGACCACATGGCTTCATGCGTGGTAGATCATGTCTAACCAACCTAATAGAAAGTTTCAGGGAAGTTACCAGGAAAGCAATACTCAGCAATTGTTTTGGAGCCAATTTTTCCATTTTCCTCCTTTTCACCATTGCCAGTTGCCCTGCTGCGTACTGACGCTTGCACTGATCTGTCAGCTGAGGTGGAAGCTGGGGGCTGACGCTTGGGGCCTGGCAGCTTGCTGTTGGCGCTCTAACTCCTGTGGAGCACATACAGCCAGCTCCGTCTCTTGTTGCCAATGCATAACGAGAGTAACATTCCGGACATTCGGAATGGAGGCGCCAACGCACAGAGTCGGAAAATGCCGCGGAGTGGCAGACTCAAACAGCTCCAGCAAGAGCACTAGCCTCCCCGTCATCGAAGGCATCTTCAAAAGCCGATCCCTCAAGGTGGTGACATCAATCATGAAGAACACCCACCACTTGGTTCAAGCTCTATTCTCATTACTACCATCAGGGAGGAGGTACAGGAGACTGAAGATGCACACTCAACATTTTAGGAACAAATGCTTCCTCTCCACCATCAAGTTTCTGAACGATCCATGAAACCACGAGCATTACCTCATAATTTTGCTCTCTTTTTACACTATTAATTTATTTTTATTGTAATTTATAGTAATTTTAATGCATTGCACTGTGCTGCTGCTGCAAAGCAGCGCATTTCACAACATGGTTGCACCGTCTGGTATGGGGGTACACTGCACAGAATCAAAATAAGCTGCAGAGAGTTGTAAACTTAGTCAGCTCCATCACTGGCACTAACCTCCATGGAATCCAAGACTTCTTCAAAGAGCAGTGCCATCCATCACAAAGGACCCCCATCACCCAGGTCATGCCTTGTTCTCATCGCTACCATCAGCAAGGAGGTACAGAAGCCTGAAGGCACACAATCGACAATTCAGGAACAGCTTCTCCTCTGCCATCCAATTTCTGAATGGACATTGAACCCATGAACTACCTTTTTATTTCTATTTTTGTACTACTTTTTAAAATGTAGCTATTTAATATATGTATACTTACTGTAATCCACATGTTTCTCTATTACTATGTATTGCTCCGTACTGCCGCCACAATTACAACAATTTCACGACATACGCCAGTGATATTAAATGGTGATATGCCAGTGATTCAGATTCAGATTCTGGATGTTTGTCGGTGATAATAAACCTGATTCCGATTCTGATGACTATGGCTGTGGATGTGACCTACCACCTCACCACCTACTCCTGCTGCAGTTGCCGGTTCACCTTTCACCTTTCTACTTGCAGTTTCTGAAGACATTGTGCAGTAGGTTAAAAGGTCAGCCCAACATTGTGGGCCAAAGGTCCTGTACTGGGCTGTACCGTTCTATGTTTTGATAGTAAATTGATAAATTGGTTTATTGTTGCCACACGAACCGAGGTACAGTGAAAAACTTGGTTTTGCATACCATTCATTCAGATTATTTCATTACAACGGTACTTTTAGGTAGTGCAAGGGAAAGCAATAACAGAATGCAGAATAAAGTCTCACAGTTGTAGAAAAAGTGCAATGCAAGCAGACAATAAGGTACGAATCATAATGAGATAGATTGTAAGATCAAGAGACCACTTTATTGTACTAGGGGAATGTTCAATAGTTTTATGCTGGTGGAATCTGTCCTTGAGCTTGGTGGTATGAGCCCTCAAGTTTTTGGATCTTTGGCTCAATGAGAGGGGTGAAAGGAGAGAATGTGCGTTGTGGGAGGGATCTTTGACGATGGTAGCTGCATTACCGAGGCAATGAGAAGTGTAAACAGAGTCCACAGACAGGAACATATCAGAACGGGAATGGGACGTGGAATTAAACTGTGTGGCCACTGGGAGATCTTGCTTGTGGAACTAAAATGTGTGGCCACTGGCAGATGTGGCCACACATATTAATTCCACGTCCCTTTCCCATTCCAATATGTCTATCCACAGCCTCCTCTACTGTCAAGATGAAGCCACACTCAGGTTGGAGAAACAACACCTTATATTCCATCTGGGTAGCCTCCAACCTGATGGCATGAATATTGACTTCTCTATCTTCCGTTAATGCCCCTCCTCCCCTTCGCACCCCATCCCTTATTTATTTATTTTATATTTTTTCCCTCTCTCTTTTTTCCTCCCTCTGTCCCTCTCACTATAACTCCTTGCCTGCTCTCCACCCTCCGGGCTCCCCTCCCCCTTCCTCTTTCTCCCCTGGCTTCCCATCCCATGATCCTTTCCCTTCTCCAGCTCATAGATCCACCCCTCCCCTCCTGTCTTCTCCTATCATTTCAGATCTCCCCCTCCCCCTCCCACTTTCAAATCTCTTACTATCTCTTCTTTCAGTTAGTCCTGACAAAGGGTCCCGGCCCGAAACGTCGACTGTACCTCTTCCTAGAGATGCTGCCTGGCCTGCTGCGTTCACCAGCATTTTTCGTGTGTGTTGCTTCAATTTCCAGCATCTGCAGATTTCCTCGTGTCCACAGAGAGGAAGCTGGTTTCTGTGATGTGCTGAGCCATGCTAACAACTCTCTGCTGTTCCTTGCGGTCTCATGTAGAGCATTGTCTTAGAAGGGAGTGGAGAAAAATGTTTCTAGTCTAAAGAATAGTGAGGGTTGAAAATTCAATACTTGAAAGGGTAATGTGCAAAAACTTTCAAACTTGACTCCTGACTACCTAATGAGCCATAACCTGGAAAACCACTGGCAGAGAACCGATAAGCCACATTATTCTAAATAGCTCTGCTTGGCTGCTTTGACTACAAGACTGAATGATTTCTCTAGAGCTGTATACTCCCATAGTTCTTTGAATTCTTTCTCAGAGATTCAGATTCAGATACTGGAGTTCTTTGAGGACATAATGAGTTCAGTGGATAGAGGGAAACAGGTGGATGTCGTATACTTGGATTTCCAGAAGGCGTTCAATAAGGTGCCGCACAAGAGACTTATAAATAAGATACGGATGCATGGAGTCAGAGGAAGTGTATTGGCATGGATAGTGGATTGGTTAACCAATAGAAGGCAGAGAGTTGCTATAAATGGGTGTTTCTCCAGTTGGCAGTCTGTGGTGAGTGGGGTGCCGCAGGGATCGGTGCTGGGCTCGCAGCTGTTTACCATTTACATTGATGATTTGGAAGAGGGGACTGAGTGTAGTGTAGCAGAATTTGCTGATGACACTAAACTGAGTGGAAAAGCAAATTGTGCAGAGGATGTGGAGAGTCTGCAAAGGGATATAGATAGGTTAAGTGAGTGGGCCAATGTCTGGCAGATGGAATACAACGTTGGTAAATGCGAGATCATCCACTTTGGAAGGAATAATAAATATTGCAGCATGCTGTTGTGCAG
The DNA here is from genome assembly GCF_030028105.1 of Mobula birostris. Lineage (NCBI taxonomy): Eukaryota > Metazoa > Chordata > Chondrichthyes > Myliobatiformes > Myliobatidae > Mobula > Mobula birostris. The sequence continues at coordinate 52,402,024 of NC_092384.1, forward strand.
AGGGCCTTGGGAGTGCTTGTGCATGAATACCAAAAAGTTGGCTTGCAGGTATAACAGGCTATTAAGAAGGCAAACGGAATGTTGGCCTTCATTGCTAGAGGGATTGAATTCAAGACCACTGCAGAGGAGTTTCACCAGGTTGATTCCAGGGATGAAGGGGTTAACCTATGGGGAGAGATTGAGTTGCCTGGGCCTATACTCTCTGGAATTCAGAAGGATTAGAGGGGATCTTATAGAAACATACAAAAGTTTGAAAGGGATAGATAAGATAGAAGTAGGACAGTTGTTTCCATTGGTAGGTGAGACTAGAACTAGGGAAGAAGATTTAGGACAGAGATGAGGAGAAACTGTTTTTCCCAGAGAGTGGTGAATCTGTGGAATTCTCTGCCCAGGGAAGCAGTTGAGGCTTCTTCACTAAATATATTTAAGAAACAGTTAGATAGGTTTTTACATAGTAAGGGAATTAAGGGTTATAGGGAAAAGGCAGGTAGATGGAGCTGAGTTTACAGACAGATCAGCCATGATTTTATTGAATGGCGGGGCAGGCTCGATGGGCCAGATGGCCTACTCCTGCTCCTATCTCTTATGTTCTTATTTTTCATGTGTACATTGAAATGCCCAGTGAAATGCACCAACTGTATTAACAACCAATGCTCTCAGAGATATGCCCAAGACACCCCTTAAGTGTCGTCACATATTCCTTTGCCAACATAGGATGCCTTCCATACTTGGCAGAACAAAACCAAACACAACAAGCGGCAAAGCAACAACAGCAAAAGTAGATCCCATTGCTCCCTTCCAATCACACACCCATGTATATCCACACTCATCCAACACAGGGCAGGCTGCCTTCTTTTGCTTCCAGCCTCCGGTGGATTCTGGATTGCAGACATCAAGCCTCCAGCATCCCCAATGGACCTGCAAAGGTTTGCAGACTTTGGCCATTGGGCCTCAACATCTGGACTTCCGATCGACCCTTGGTCCTCGATCTGGATTTTCCAGTGTCAACCCAGGACTTGCCGGTGATGACAGATGAGGACCCTGAACTTCAAGCCTCGAACTCCACAATTGTCGTTGATGGGACCACAGACTTCTTGGCTAACCCCCAGATACAGCATCATCCAATATCAAGATAGGCAACTTCCAGTGGCTTCACCAGCAACTTCCCTACTACACCCATGTGGTCAATTATACTAACCCATATCTCTTAGGAATGTGGACGTAAACCCTTGCAGTAACAGGGAAAGTGTACAAACTGCTTACAGTCAGTAGTGCAATTGAACACGTGTCACTGGTGCTGTAATAGCATTATGCAAGCTGCTATGCCAGCGTGCTGCCCCCATAGACCAGTTAGCTTAATGTCTGTATTATTTATTGCGATGTAGAGCTGAGTAACCCCGTCCAGCCCTTTGAGCCGCGCTGCCACTAGCCCTCCAATGGTAGCCAAATCACAGGACAACTTACAATGATCACTTAGCCTACCAACAGGTACATCTTTGGACTGTGGGAGGAAACTGAAGCACCCGGAGGAAACCCACATGGGGAGATCGTTCAAACTCCTACAGGCAGCTGCGGGAATTGAACCTGGGTTGCCTGTACTGTAAAGCGTTGTGCCAACCACTACGCAACCGTGCCGTGTGAGGAAAACACCTGCATAGAAATGGATCCGTCAGGCAGACACAGCATGGACTCAGGAAGCACAAACAGGAGAAAATCTGCAGATGCTGGAAATCCAAGCGACACACACAAAATGCTGGAGGAACTCAGCAGGCTGGGCAGCATCTACGGAAAAGAGTACAGTAGATGCTTCAGGCTGAAACCCTTCAGCAGAACAATCTGAAGGGTCTCAGTTCATAACGTTGACTGTACTCTTTTCCATAAATGCTGTCTGGCCTAATGGATTCAGGGAGTGCAAGTTCTATTCAGCAGACTTACTGGAGTTCTTTACGTTTATAACAACTGCAGTGGATGTTGTATCTTTGAATTTCCAGAAGTCATTCAATAAGGTGCCGCATGAAAGACTGATCCATAAAATAAGGATGCATGGAGTTAAGGAAAAGGCAAAGAGTTGGGATAAATGCGTGCTCCTTGTGTTGGTAATTAGTGGTGAGTGAGGTGCCATGGGGGTTGGTGCTGGGCCTGTAACTGTTCATGACATACAGTACATTAGCAATCCGGAAGAGGGGACCGAGCGTAGCATATCTAAGTTTGCTGATGACATTAAATTGAGTGGATAAGCAAATTGTGCGAAGGAAGCAAACAGTCTGCAGAGAGATATAGATGGGGTTAGTGAGTGGACAACAATTTGGCATATGGAGCAAAACACTAGTCAATGTGAGGTCATTCACTTTGAGAGGAAAGATAGAAGATCGGATTATTATTTAAATGGTGAAAGATTGCACCATGGTGTTAAGCAGAGGGACTTGGGAGTGCTGGTGAAACAGGAAATGTAACATTGGCCTTTATCGCTAAAGGATTCAATTCAAAAGCAGCGAGGTTATGCTTCAACTGCACAGGATATTGGTGAGGCTGCACCTGGAGTACTGAAGGCAGTTCTGGTCTACTTACTCTAGAAGATGTACTGGCTTTGGAGGTGGTGCTTGGGACTTCTACTCGGTTGATTCTGGAGAAGGGGATGCTGAGGTACCTGGGACCTACACTCACCGGAATTCAGAAGAATGAGAGGGAACCTTGTAGAAATACATAAAATTATGAAAGAGGTGGATAACATAGGGGCAGGAAAGTCATTTTCACTGATAGCCTCATGAATTGGAGAAGTAGATTTAGGACAGGGATGAGAAGGAACTGTTTTTCCCAAAGAATGAGGGATCTGTGGAATTCTCTGTCCAAGGAAACCATAGAGCTACCTCATTAAATATATTTAAGACAGCATTAGATTTTTTTTGCAGAGTAAGACAATTATTGTGTTCTTTATCCTTCATGTTTTCCTGTGATGCGTTAGATCTAGAGTAACAATTTCCTCATTTTTATTTACATTTGCACTCAGGAAATGGTATTAAACAATCTTGAATCACACAGGAAAAAGGAAGATTGATGGAGCGGTGTCCCTAGTCACGATGGAGCACGCACAACGGGCCATATAGCCTACCCTTGCTCCTTTTCTTATGTTCTTGTGTTTTCACCACAGGAAACTTGAGCTGCATGCAGTGGGGAAAACGCCAAACATTATGTGTCGTATTAATTTTATTTTGTTCAGAATACAAATTGATCAACTTGGTTGTAGACCTGTAGAGTCATAGAGCCTAAAGCACAGAAATGGCCCCAGCCAAAGGATTAATATGCCCAGTGCCATCGACCTGCACCCAAACCGTAGCCTTCCATCTCTCTCTCTCTCTCTGTCTTGTTTTACGGTGGTTGGCACCCGTAGCCCTCCATATCCCTCCCACCTATGTAGCATGTACCTATCCAAATTTCTCTTAAATGTTGAAATTGAATTCAAATCCACCACTTCTGCTGGCAGCTCATCCTATCCTCTCACCACCCCCTGAGTGAAGAGGTTCCCCTTCACGTACCCCTTAAACATTTCTCCTTTCACCCTCAACCCGTGACCTCTTGTAACGTTGAAGAACAGATTTGAGGAGCCAGTAAGTGAAACAGAAGACATAGATTTAAAAATGGGTATTTTAGGTATTTATTTAAAATGAACAGTGAAACACTAAATCGGGTGTCTATCTAAGCAAGTATTCATCTAAGCCAGCGGTCCCCGACCACCGGGCCGCGGACCGGTACCGGGCCACCAGGAAACGACATGATTTGGCGATACGAGTCAGCGGCACCTTCCCTCATTCCCTGTCACGCATTGTTGAGCTTGAACGCACGCGAGGTCATTACCCGCGCGTCGTCCATGTCAGCGCGGGTAAAAGATCAACTCCTCGAGCTTGCAAATGACAGCAGGCTGAAAAGTATGTTTGACATAACATCTCTGCTGGCATTCCGGATCAAAGTCAAGGCTGAATATCCTGAGATAGCCACGAAAGCACTGAAAACGTTGCTTCCATTTCCAACATATCTCTGCAATGAATGCAACGAAAACTAAATTGCGGAATAGACTGGACATAAGGAACCCCCTTCGAGTATCGCTGTCTCCCATCACCCCTCGATAGGACGGTGTTGTTGCAGGGAAACAAGCCCAGGGCTCCCACTGATTCAGCGATATTGGTGTGTTGCAATGATTTTATATATTCATACGGGGAAAATATGTGCTGTGTGTTTAATATCGAAATGTTACTTAAAATGTTATGATGCTATTGACTTATATAACCATATAACAATTACATCACGGAAACAGGCCATCTCATCCCTTCTAATCCGTGCCAAATGCTACTCTCACCTCGTCCCACCGACTTGCACTCAGCCCATAACCCTCCATTCCTCTCCTGTCCATATAACTATCCAATTTTTCTTTAAATGATAATATCGAACCTACCTCAATATCTTATCCAACTTCAACAAAACACCTCATCTCCTGTATTGAATACTATGATTTATGAATGCCAATGCGCCAAACGCTTTCTTTACAACCGTATCTACTTGTGACTCCGCTTGGAAAGGATTATGGACCTGTATTGCCAGATCTCTCTGTCTACCACATTCTTCAGTGCCTTTCTGCTTACCACATAAGTTCTACAGTGAGTTTCCCCTCCCAAAGTGCAATACCTCACATTTGTCTGCATTAAATTCCATCTGCCATTTTTCAGTCCATTTTTCCAGCTGGTCCAGATTCCGCTGCAAGCTTCTTCGCTGTCCACTACACGCCAAGTCTTGGTGTCATCCACAAATCTGCTGATCCAATTTACTACATGACCATCCAGACTCTTGATATAGACAATGAACAACAATGGACCCAGCACTGAACCCTACAGTGCTCCAGTAGTCAAAGGCCTCCAATTAGAGAGGCAACCGTCTACTACCACTCTCTGACTTCTCCCACAAAGGCAATATCCAATCCAATTCACTACCTCACCTTGAGTGCGTCAGCCAACTTCTGAATCTTATATAAGTGAACTCTGGGTTTCTGTTCTTTGCATCCTCTTCTCTGTGGCTATGTTCACTGTATATTTCTAGCTTATCTCACACCAGTGTTTATATATATACCCTGTATTCCTCTATTTCTCCACAATCAAAACTTCAAAACTCTCTTAATATCTGAAGCTATAAATTTTCACAGCTAGCTACTTCTTTTCATTTTGACCTTTCTTGAGATCCTCTCCTAACCATAGTTGCGTCATTTTCTGTAAATCTTTCACCACGAAGTAGGATCTAACTCTGAGAAGCTTTTAGGATATAAATTGCTGCTGTTATTATTTTCAGGTATCCCAGTGTCCTTTCAGAAGTTTAACTGGTTTTGTGAGTGCTGTCTGCAGAAGATCTAGAGGATTGTTACAGGCAGTGATCGTAGAATTCACCCTGCAGTCGAGAGGGAGAAGCTAAAAGCAGATGTAACGGTATTATAGTGGTGTAAAGAGAACTGCAGAGGATTAGGAAACTTTTAAAAACCAACAGAAGGCAACTAGAAAAGTGATAAGGAGGCAGAAGATGAAATATGTAAGTAGGATGGCTAATAATATAGAATAGGATAGCAAATGTTTTTCATAATACATGAAGAGAAAAAGAGAGACAACAGTGGATATTGGACCGCTGGAAAATGATGCCTGAGAGATAGTAATGGCAGACAAATAAATGCTGGACGAACTCAATCAGTATTTTGCATCACTTTTCACCATGGAAGACGCCAGAAGTATATCAGAGTTGGGGTCAGTATTACAAAGGTGAAGGGGCTTGGGAAGCTGAACGGTTTTAAGGCAGATAAGTCACCTGGACCAGATGGACTACATCCCAGGGTTCTGAATGAGGGTCATGAGATTCTGAGGGAATTAATAATGATCTTTCAAGAATTTCTACCTTCTGGATTGATTCCAGAGGACTGAAAATTTGCAAATTTCTTTAAGAAGGGAGGGAAGCAAAAACAGGAGTTAAAGGACAGTTAGCCCGACCTCAGTGGTTGGGAAGATGTTGGGGTCCATTACCAAGGAGGAGGTTTCAGGATACTTTGGAGCACATGATAAAGTAGGCCGAAGTCAGTGTGGTTTCCGGGGGAAATCTTGCCCAACCAATCTGTTGGAATTGTTTGAGGAAATAAAAGGCAGGAGAAACAATGGACAGCCAGTGTATGTTAAACAGAAGAAATTCTGCAGATGCTGGAAATCCAAAGCAACACACACAAAATGCTGGAGGAACTCAGCAGGACAGGCAGCATGAATAGAAATGAACAAACAGTCAATGTTTTGGGCTGAGATTCTTTTTCAGGACTGGAAAGGAAGGGGAAAGATGTCAGAATAATAAGGTGGGATGGAGGGGAAGGAGGATGGCTAGAAGGTGATAGGTGAAGCCAGGCAGGTGGAAAGTTAAAGGGCTGGAGATGAAGGAATCTGATGAGAGAGAAGAGTAGAGCACAGAAGAAAAGGAAGGAGAAAGTATACCACGGAAAGATGATAAACAGGTGAGAAGAGGTAAGAAGCCTGAGTGGGATTAGAAGAGGAGGGGAGGGGGAGGGAAATCAATATTCATGCCGTCATGTTGGAGGCTACCTAGATGGAATACAAGGGGTTGCTCCCTCACTCTGAGGGTGGCCTCATCATGGCATAAGAGGAGGCCGTGGACTGGCATGTCAGAATGGGAATGTGAATTGGAATTAAAATGGTTACACTTTAGGTAGAGGGAGTGCGGAGGTGCTCAACGAGTGGATGTTGCTTATTTGGATAGTCAGAAGGCCTAGGATCAGCGGGCACAGCCTCAGAATACAAGAACGTCCCTTTAGAACAGAAATGAAGAGCAATTTCTTTAACCAGAGTTTTGCCAAAGGGTGGTGAAATTGCCACAGACAGTCATGGAGGCTAAGTCACTGGGTATATTTAAAGTGGAAGTTGATAGGTTCTTGGTTAGTAAGGGTGTCAAAGGTTACAGGCAGAGGGAAGAACGGGGATGAAAGGGAAGATAATCAGCCATGACAGAATGGTGTAGATTCAAGGGCCAAATGGCTGTAATTATGCTTCTATGTCTATGGTCCTACAGTGTAAGAGCATTTGTTGCGGTGAAAAAGTATGAAGGCAAAACTGCATTATGAGATTTCCTTTTTAACATGAAGTAATTCACAATATTCGGAGATGGTATTAAACAGGAAATTAGAAATGTGTGCAATAAAGGAACAGCAGTTATAATGGGTGACTTCAATCTACATGTAGATTGGGTGAACCAAATTGGTAAAGGTGCTGAGGAAGAGGATTTCTTGGAATGTATGCGGGATGGTTTTTTGAACCAACATGTCGAGGAACCGACTAGAGAGCAGGCTATTCTGGACTGGGTTTTGAGCAATGAGGAAGGGTTAATTAGCAATCTTGTCGTGAGAGGCCCCTTGGGTAAGAGTGACCATAATATGGTGGAATTCTTCATTAAGATGGAGAGTGACATAGTTAATTCAGAAACAAAGGTTCTGAACTTAAAGAGGGGTAACTTTGAAGGTATGAGACGTGAATTAGCTAAGATAGACTGGCAAATGACACTTAAAGGATTGACGGTGGATATGCAATGGCAAGCATTTAAAGGTTGCATGGATGAACTGCAACAAATGTTCATCCCTGTTTGGCAAAAGAATAAATCAAGGAAGGTAGTGCACCCGTGGCTGACAAGAGAAATTAGGGATAGTATCAATTCCAAAGAAGCAGCATACAAATTAGCCAGAGAAAGTGGCTCACCTGAGGACTGGGAGAAATTGAGAGTTCAGCAGAGGAGGACAAAGGGCTTAATTAGGAAGGGGAAAAAAGATTATGAGAGGAAACTGGCAGGCAATATAAAAACGGACTGTAGAAGCTTTTATAGATATGTAAAAAGGAAAAGACTGGTAAAGACAAATGTAGGTCCCCTGCAGGCAGAAACAGGTGAGTTGATTATGGGGAGCAAGGACATGGCAGACCAATTGAATAATTACTTTGGTTCTGTCTTCACTAAGGAGGACATAAATAATCTTCCAGAAATAGTAGGGGACAGAGGGTCCAGTGAGATGGAGGAACTGAGCGAAATACATGTTAGTAGGGAAGTGGTGTTAGGTAAATTGAAGGGATTGAAGGCAGATAAATCCCCAGGGCCAGATGGTCTGCATCCCAGGGTGCTTAAGGAAGTAGCCCAAGAAATAGTGGATGCATTAGTGATAATTTTTCAAAACTCGTTAGATTCTGGACTAGTTCCTGAGGATTGGAGGGTGGCTAATGTAACTCCACTTTTTAAAAAAGGAGGGAGAGAGAAACCAGGGAATTATAGACCGGTTAGCCTAACGTCAGTGGTGGGGAAACTGCTGGAGTCAGTTATCAAGGATGTGATAACAGCACGTTTGGAAAGTGGTGAAATGATCGGACAAAGTCAGCATGGATTTGTGAAAGGAAAATCATGTCTGACGAATCTCATAGAATTTTTTGAGAATGTAACTAGTAGAGTGGATAGGGGAGAACCAGTGGATGTGGTATATTTGGATTTTCAGAAGGCTTTTGACAAGGTCCCACACAGGAGATTAGTGTGCAAACTTAAAGCACACGGTATTGGGGGTAAGGTATTGGTGTGGGTGGAGAGTTGGTTAGCAGACAGGAAGCAAAGAGTGGGAATAAACGGGACCTTTTCAGAATGGCAGGCTGTGACTAGTGGGGTACCGCAAGGCTCAGTGCTGGGACCCCAGTTGTTTACAATATATATTAATGACTTGGATGAGGGAATTAAATGCAGCATCTCCAAGTTTGCGGATGACACGAAGCTGGGTGGCAGTGTTAGCTGTGAGGAGGATGCTAAGAGGATGCAGGGTGACTTGGATAGGTTGGGTGAGTGGGCAAATTCATGGCAGATGCAATTTAATGTGGATAAATGTGAAGTTATCCACTTTGGTGGCAAAAATAGGAAAACAGATTATTATCTGAATGGTGGCCGATTAGGAAAAGGGGAGGTGCAACGTGACCTGGGTGTCATTATACACCAGTCATTGAAAGTGGGCATGCAGGTACAGCAGGCGGTGAAAAAGGCAAATGGTATGCTGGCATTTATAGCGAGAGGATTTGAGTACAGGAGCAGGGAGGTACTACTGCAGTTGTACAAGGCCTTGGTGAGACCGCACCTGGAGTATTGTGTGCAGTTTTGGTCCCCTAATCTGAGGAAAGACATCCTTGCCATAGAGGGAGTACAGAGAAGGTTCACCAGATTGATTCCTGGGATGGCAGGACTTTCATATGAAGAAAGAATGGATGAACTGGGCTTGTACTCGTTGGAATTTAGAAGATTGAGGGGGGATCTGATTGAAACGTATAAGATCCTAAAGGGATTGGACAGGCTAGATGCAGGAAGATTGTTCCCGATGTTGGGGAAGTCCAGAACGAGGGGTCACAGTTTGAGGATAGAGGGGAAGCCTTTTAGGACTGAGATTAGGAAAAACTTCTTCACACAGAGAGTGGTGAATCTGTGGAATTCTCTGCCACAGGAAACAGTTGAGGCCAGTTCATTGGCTATATTTAAGAGGGAGTTAGATATGGCCCTTGTGGCTACGGGGGTCAGGGGGTATGGAGGGAAGGCTGGGGCGGGGTTCTGAGTTGGATGATCAGCCATGATCATAATAAATGGCGGTGCAGGCTCGAAGGGCCGAATGGCCTACTCCTGCACCTATTTTCTATGTTTCTATTGCGAAAAGGAAAAAGGAGCTTTACTTTGTATTGGCCAAGCTGTGCTGATGACATAGTGTGTTCTACTGGCACTGGGCACCCAAAGTGGAAATGTCTCTTCATGTCTGGATCATGGTGCCTTCACTCCCATTAAGAAGCAAAACAAAATATCGAATTATATATTCTTTCTCTCTTTGAACCTGTAGAATGAGAGGTTTCTAAGAACTTGGCAAATATCTTATTTTCAAGGTAAAAGCCAGTATAACTGTAAACTTTAAATTCTATTCTGCAATTAAAAGAATAAGCTTTTCTGGCTGCACATGTATAACGGGAAGCTGTTAATGCACTTCTCAAAGCTTTATGCCTGTTTTAAGGTTAGAACACCCTCGCATATGTGCCAGTAATTTTCAATAATGAGGTCCCGTCAAAAATTCAATTACATAAAATCAGAAGTACTCAGACAGTGTAAAGTAAATGAGACTTCTTATTTGCTTCACATCAAAGTTAAAATCAGACTTTGAAAAAGACAAATTATCTTAATTAATCTAAAGAAATAATAATATTAAATAGACTTTAATGGATATATAATCCTTCCAAAAGTGAATTATCCTACTGAAAAATAATTTGCAAAGCATATCATGAATTATTACCTTCCACTTGTTTACCTTACCTAAACCCTTCTTTAAGTCATCTCAAAAATTAAACATAGAAATACTTCCTGCCCCATTTTCAAAGCCAGTTACAATTTTTCAATGTATTTGTCCAAAAATATTCATGTAAGGAATTCTGTATTCCATACAAATTTCAAAAGGTTAAAATCAGAAATAACAGATAAATACAATTTGATAAAAATATATTGGATGCCTTAAAGTTGGTCTTGACTACCTGGCATCCTCATCAGAACTCAACCAGCTGAACTGATATTTTCTCCGTGGAAGCAGAAGGTCCCGGGATAAGAGTTTCTGTTCATACTCTGAATGAACCTGTATATATCCAAGCATGTTCATAGCTTTCCCACAGATTTTCTGTACTTTTGAAATTTTTTCATATGGCATTGCAGTCCTCCATGCCTCTGATATGCTTCTGGCATTTCTAGATGTTATTTTGAAAGCAGATCCAGTTCCTTCCCCATGTGTGATATTATATACCCAAGACTCAAGTTTTGGAGTCAGATTTAAACCAGTGAATTTATACATTGCTGATATCTCCTTAAGTGGATCTCTTACTACATCTTCATACCGTACCATCATATAGTGTTGTTTTAGGAATTCAGGAGCATTTTCATTTGCAAGCTTGTATATCAGTAAATGACTTTTACAAATTTCTTTCATGACATCATAGTTTGAAGCCTCTTCTTTTTCCTTTTCTATCTGTTTACCTAAAATAACACCATTGTCTCGTACCAGAGCATAAAGTGACTTTTCACGAGATTTAAGGACAGCTCTTGGGTCTCTAACAAGATGGATGATTTTGAGGTTCAGCTGCGGGTCCGTGAAGAGAGGGAAGAGTGACTTTAATTCGAAGAATCTCACTTCTTTGATCACAACATGACTGTAGGTTTTGCAGGCTTCTTCCATTTTGAAAAAATTGGTCCTGTTGCAGTGTTTCTTACAGATTAAATCATTGCTGAGGTCAGTTCTTGCATAGCGGTTACACATAGGTGGTGAGCAGAGGGCTCGGCTGACTTCCCACTGGAATAAGTGAGATACAAGTCTGTCTTCAGACATGTATGAATCAAATGCTGACATGTCACACAAAAATGTGGATCGTACCAGATCCCTAACAGCCATTTTCAAGACCTTTGCACTCTCGTGATTCATTTGTACCCACACGTGCCAGGCAGGCTCCATTAAATAAAAGACATCAGGATGTTGACTAAACACTTGTCCTACAAAGGAGGAGCCCGATCTCCAGGAAGAAAGAATGAGGATGTGAACTTTGTTTTTCTGTTCATTCGATGGATATACAGCCATGTTTTGTTTGGAATACAAGAAGAAAAAGGTCAGAACCTGAATGGCCATAAGTGCGATAATGCTGGTAGAAAAGCAAGTCAACCTCATCGTGGCAATGGTTGCAATTCAGTATCAATCTGTAAGATAAAACAGACATGTTACAATTTATCTCAAAGCCATTCAGTTATTAATCAAAGATTTGCTAAAACTGAAAGGGAATTGCAAGACAGCAGAGGAAAGAGCCATATTCAGACTCCATTTTCCTTGGCTTAGAAATCTGAAGTTATATAAAGTTCTTTTGCCCCTTATTATTTTGGGATGAGCACTTATAATTTCCTTACTGCAACTGAAAACCAAGGCCACCCAAGGGAGTATCATTAGTAAAATTATCTTCACAGGCAAGTTATTTCCTGTAGTGAAAGACATCACATATAAGGTGTCTTGCTGATAAGCCCATGGCCCAGATCCTTCCTGGGCCAGGTTCTAAAGGAAGCATGCACATTTTGTTTTCCTTCCACAGCTAGCAGCTAACCAGATTGACAACTTGGCTCAGTCCAAAGCCAGAAGCAGCAAATGTAACCAGCCAAGGAACAGGTAAGCTTTCTAATAAAAACAAAAATTGCTGATGTAAATCTGCAACAAAAGAAAATAGTTTTACAGTATACATTACGTGGAAGAAGTAAAAGTACCTCTGCTGTCAGGGTGTTTCCAGGAATCAGAAGACTGAATTATAAACGATAGAGTACGCACCACCTTACAAACGACCCACTTGCCAGCCCAGCCAGGCATTTCCTGTCCCGTCTGTGGTGTTCCATCACACTCCTAATTTGTTCCATACGGATAGTGGAAAGACATTGGGATAACATGTAAGGAATCACTTGTCAAAAGATAGTCTCTGACCTGTTCTCATAAGCAGGGTATAGATGTGGTAGATCTAATTCAGTTTCTGGTCAGTTGCTTCTCAGGATGTTGATTGTGTGGTACATTGGAATTGTAACACTTATGAATACAAAGGCATAGGTAATTAAACCCTGCCTTAGAAAATAACAGCCATTATCTGGCTCTTATGAAGTTCCACTATTAATTGTAAGTTATAAGTACATGCTTGAGCACTATCTAGGCTTTACTGCACAGAGATATGGAATGCTTCCCTTGCTAATGGAATTGAAGATTATGCTACCATCAGTGAACATACCCATTGTTAACGTGACGATCCCTTTTCGCTTCAGTTTTACCAGGGCTCCATAATGTCAAACCTTAGTGCCACATCTCAAATAACGATGAGTCAGAGTACAGGAAGGAAATGGACATTTTAGTGATCATTGTTCCCTCTAAGCTGCATGGGTGTGTGGCAGCCCAGTAACCCAAATGCTCCTGCACACATAGCCTTTGTTGCCACACAGCTGGAAAATGTTTACAAAATGTGAAAGATTTTCTTTGTTGTATTGTATTTCAATTAATAGATTAAAAAAGTATGTAATATTTTTGTTTTCATTCTAAATATTCATGGTGTGCATATGACAAAAAAAGAGCAGTACAGTTTTCAGGCCATGTAAAAATTTCCTGCTCAGAGCAATGGGTGGTCCGTGCAGCTATAAAAAAAAATGGGAAGGACTGTTGTTAGAAACATAGAAACATAGAAAATAGGTGCAGGAGTAGGCCATTCGGCCCTTCGAGCCTGCACCGCCATTCAGCATGATCATGGCTGATCATCCAACTCAGAACCCTGTACCTGCCTTCTCTCAATACTCCCTGATCCCTTTAGCCACAAGGGCCATTTCTAACTCCCTCTTAAATATAGCCAATGAACTGGCCTCAACTGTTTCCTGTGGCAGAGAATTCCACAGATTCACCACTCTCTGTGTGAAGAAGTTTTTCCTCATCTCGGTCCTAAAAGGCTTCCCCTTTATCCTTAAACTGTGACCCCTCGTTCTGGAGTTCCCCAACATCGGGAACAATCTTCCTGCATCTAGCCTGTCCAATCCCTTTAGGATATTATACGTTTCAATAAGATCCCCCCTCAATCTTCTAAATTCCAGCGAGTATGAGCCTAGTCGATCCAGTCTTTCATCATATGAAAGTCCTGCCATCCCAGGAATCAATCTGGTGAACCTTTAGTGACATGGTGTTATAACAATAACCTTTCCCTCATCTCAGCAAAACAAAAGAGCTGGTCAATGACTTCAGAAAGGGGCGGTGGTGCACATGTTCCTGTCTGCATCCACGCTGTTGGGTAAAACAGGTTGAAAACCTCGAGTTCCTGTTTGGTGTGAACATCGTCAATCACCTGTTCTGGTCCAATCACAGCCAAGAAAGCTCATTAATGCCTTTACTCTTCAGCAGCCTAAAGAAATTCAGCATGCCCCCATCAACCCTGACTATTTTTTTATTGATGCACTATAAAAAGTATTCTGACTGGATACATAATGGCTCGGTATGGCTCTGCATATGACCACAGGAAACTGCAGAGAACTGAGCAGAGCTTTCACTGGTTGGGGTTCAATTCCCACTGCTGCCTGCAGGGAGGTTTGTACGTTCTCCCCGTGACCGCGTGGGTTTCCTCTGGGTGCTCCGGTTTCCTTACACATTCCAAAATCGTGTGGTTACGGTACGTTGGCGTGGTGATGCTATATTGGCATAGGAAGCACAGTGAAACTTGCCCAACTGTCGCTGATTTGATGTGACACAGATGACACATTTCACTGAATGTTTTGATGTCCGTGTGACAAATAAAGCTCATCTTTCATCTTTAAACAGTTCAAGTGTAGTTACAAGGCAAGGACATCCAGCACTTGGCACCATTGAAAATCAGACAGGAATATATATATATAAAAATGTTTATGTAATTGGACTAACGGAAATAGCCAGGATGAGACTCAGATGAGTCCAGACTGGCAACTTGCCGCGTAACATATGATTATGGAGACATTTATTTTATCAGAGAGTTATGGATACAGCTCAGCATATCGCAGGAACCAGCCTCCCCTCTACTGTATGCCTCACTAACACATTTAGTATAATCTAAGACTGTATCCACCCCTCTCCCCCCCGCCCCCCCAGACGTGTTGTCTCCCCTCTCTTCCATCAGGCAGAAGATACAAAAGCCTGAAAGCATATACCACCAGACTCAACGTCAGCTTCTACCCCACTCTCATCAGACTTTTGAACCAATCTCTTGTATAACAAGATGGACGATGGACTTTTGGCCTCACAATCTCCTTTGTTACTACCTTTCACTTTATTGTTTATGTGCAATGTACTATTTTGGTAGCTTTTACTCTTTATTCTGCATTGTTGCTGCTTTACCTTAATCTAGCTCAATACACTGTGTGATGAGCAGTATGCAAGACACTGTATCTTGGTACATGTGACAATCACAAACCAATACCAATAATGTCAGGATAGTCATTGTCATTTCGTTTCTGACATTCATCTCCACGGTCCATGAATACATTAAACTAATGGTCTTGCAAAGTCCAAACTGGGCATTGGCGAGAAGGCTTTTAAACCATAAGATATAGGAGAAAAGAATTTGGCCCATTGAGTCTGCTCCATCATTTCATCACGGCTTAACCATTTCCTTCTCAGCCCTGATCTCCTGCCTTCTCCCCGAATCCCTTCATGCCCTGACTAATCAAGAATCTATCAACCTCTGCCTTAAATACACCCATTGACTTGGCCTCCACAGCCACCTGTGGCAAGGAATTCTGCAGGTTCACCACTCCTTGGCTAAAGACCAATTATGTCAAGGTGATGAGCAAGTGTTCATTGTTAGTACTGTTGTCCACATCTTCCATCATTTTGTTAATGCTTAAGAGCGGACTGGAGTGAAACTGAGATTGGTTTCTGGAACAGGTTGGTCCTAGAGTTTAGGTCTTAAATTGGGAGAGGGCTGATTTTACCTGTACAGACCTTGTGAAAGAAGATTGTAAGTAGCTGAATGGGAAACAAACATATAGTAAGTGGAGGGAGGGAGCGTTGTTATTTTGAGACCTCAGATTCAGATTCAGCATGTCCCTGTAAGAGTTACAAACAAAGATGGCAAAATTAGGGCACCTTGATTTACAGAGGAAATAGAGGGCTTGATAAGCACATGCCAGATATAGGCATTGGGTTTCATTTGAGTCTTTTGAAGCTTACAGGAGATACAGGAGTGAAGAAAGAAACCAGGAGGGCAAGAATTGGACATGAATTGGCCTTGGAAAGTAGGATTAAAGAGAATCCCAACCTTTTACAAGTATATTAGAAACAAGAGGGCAGCAAGGAAAAGAGCAGGACTACTTGGGGAGTAAAAGGAAAATCTAAGTATAGAGCCAGAGTTTATGATTGGGATTCTAACTGAATACTTTTCACTGGAGTTCATCATTCACACTGAGACACCTCTCACATCATCCACTATTTTGTAACTAACAATTCCCCCACTACCTTACCTTCATCACAGACATTCAGACTTTACGCAATTCCACCCCCTATCTTAGGGTGCTCTAGTTCTTTCCAGAACAAAGACACAACATAGGACATAGGAGCAAATTTAGGTTAATTGGTCCATCGAGTCTACTCCACCATTCAAGCTTGGCTACTAATCCTTTTATCCCCTCCTCAACCCCAATCCTCGGGCTTCTCCCCATAACCTTTGGTACCGTTTCCAATCAAGAACCTGTCAAGCTCGGCCTCAAATATACCCAATGACCTGATCTCCACAGTTGCCTGTGGTAATAAATTCCACAAATTCGATATCCTCTGGCTAAAGAAATTTTTCTGCATCTCTGATTTAAATGGACGCCCCTCTATCCTGGGTTTTGCCCTTATGTTCTAGACTCCCCCACCATGGGAAACATCCTTTCCACATCTACTCTGTCTAGGCCTTTCAACATTCAAAAGGTTTCGATGAAATCCCCTCCCCAAACATCCTTCTAAATTCCAGCGAATACAGACCCACAGCTATCAAACATTCCTCGTATGATAACTCTTTCATTCCTGGAATCATCCTTGTGAACCTCCTCTGAACCCTCTCCAATGCCAGCACATCTTTTCTCAGATGGGAAGCCCAAAACTGTTCATAATTCTCAAGGTGAGGCCTCACCAGGGCCTTATAAAGTCTCAGCATCACAACCCTGCTCTTGTATTCCAGACCCCTTGAAATAAATGCTAACATTGCATTTACCTTCCTCACCACCAACTCAACCTGCAAGTTAACCTTTAGGGTGTTCTGCACAAGGACTCCCAAGTCTCTCTGTATCTCAGATTTTTGGATTTTCTCCCTGGTTAGAAAATAAGCCGCACATTTATTTCTACTACCAAAGTGTACGACCATGCATCTTCTAACATTGTATTTCATTTACCACGCTCTTGTCCATTCTCCTAATCTGTCTAAATCCTTCTGCATCCTACCAGTTTCCTCAACACCACTTGCCCCTCCACCAATCTTCGTATCATCTGCAAACTTGGTAACAAAGCCACCTATTTCATCATCTAAATCAGTGATATACAACATTTAAAAAGCAGTCCCAACACTGACCCCTGTGGAACACCACTGGTCACTAGCAGCTCACTTGCTGCCTCCTACCAATCAACTAATGCTCTAACCATGCTAGTAACTTTCCTGTAATATCATGGGCTCTTAATTTGGTAAGCAGTCTCATGTGTGGCACCTTGTCAAAGGTTTTCTGAAAGCCCAAATATACAACATCCACTGCATCCCTTTATCTATCCAACTTGTGCTGGACGCGGAGGCTGGTAGGTGAGGACAAGAGGAACCCTATCTCTGGTATCGTGGCTGGAAGATGGGGTAAGAGCAGATGTGCGTGAAATGGAAGAAATATGGTTGAGGGCAGTGTTGATGGTAGAGGAAGGGAAGCCTCTTTCTTTGATAAAGGAGGACATCTCCTTCGTTGTAGAATGAAAAGCCTCATCCTGAGAGCAGATGCGGCAGAGACAGAGGAATTGAGGGAAGGGTATGGCGTTTTTCCAAGTAGCAGGGTGAGACAAGGTCTCCCTCTTGCTGACCTCAGCGTGTCATAGTGGGGGCACTGGAACAGACCCAAATGCGAGACACAGACACTGAAGTACAAGGAACAGGACTAGACTAGAGTAGAGACGTGACAAGGTAGACAAGGAGCAGGGACAAGAACGCAGACTAGGGCCAGGACATGGACAAGACAAGGAACTATGAACTAGGAGCGTGGGCTTGGACTCTGAGCCAGAGACTGGACAAGGACCCAGGACCTGGGTCTTGCCTCGGGCTTGGACCCCAGAACTAGGCAAGGACATGACATGGCTATCGGACAGGACGTGGCTGGGGTCTTGGCTCTTGAAGCTTGAGGCGGGGGTCTTGAGGCTTGAACTTGGAGTCAGGCAGGGGTCTTGGGTCTGGTGTCTTGGGGCTCGAGGCTGGAGTTCTTGGAGGCCAGCCGAGGACATGACGGGGCAAGGGTACTTCAAGGCAACTCCTGGGCAGGACGCAGGACACTACCCAATGGAAGGAAGGGACATAACCATCCACAGGGTAACAGCAAACGGCCTAGCTTATCCAACAGAGGCAAGGGACAGGAAGGGAGCTTGGTCCAGGGTGGCTCCAAGACTCAAGGCGGCCGGTAAACTCAGCAGGCTACGGAACAGCCAAATCCATATCTCGATGACTGCACTAGCCTTCCACCTGTGGGTTGCTCCAAAGCAAGACTGATGAGGTGCAAGCGAGGGACACAGGCCAGGCAACAGAAGGAAGGGAAGGGATGGGATTCAGACAGGAACAATCCAGCAACCAAGCCCTGGTCTCTGGAGGTATTTATGAGTCTGCCCAAACTAGAATCATGTGCCTCAATTAGAGTGCTCAACAGAAACAGGGTAAACAGGAAAACCTGGAACCAGGCTCAATGTACCGGACTGTGAACTGGAATGCAGACTTCACGGACCGGACCATGACATAACGGCTCTCACAATCCAGAGCAGACTCAAAACCTGGACTCCTCCGCCGTCAGTGCAGATTCCAACGACCTCGGACAGCACCGATTGCACAACCTCCAACTCCGACTGTGGCCTTGATCTCCAGACCGGATCTTCACGCACTGCCGCTGGTACCCCCATCTCCCCTTCCCCAACCACCATTCCACAATCCTGTCTCTCTCAAGTCCCACCGTCAGCTCCTGGTTCTTCAGAGACTCCATCCTCCTCTCACCCCACTATCCCTGAACGCTCTAAACCTCCCTTTTCCTCAGACAACACCAACCCCCTTCCCCCCTCCGATCTCAGCTCTCATCCATGCCGGGTTTTCACCATTCCCCCCGACCTTCCCCTCTCTAAGACAGAACTTTCTGTCCTCAGTAAGGGCCTCACTTTTGTCCCCCTGTGCCCACACCTCAGTGAGTTCCGTGCCCGCCCCAATGCTGAGCTCTTCTTCTGCCGTCTGTCTCTGAGCCTATTTCTTTTGCAAGGACTCCCCACCCCGCACCCACATCTCCGTCTCCCGTCTTCAATCCTCCTCCTCTTCCTGGACACCCCGCCTTCGTTTTCTGGCTGTTTTGAACCTTTTCATTGCCAACTGCCGACAGGGCATTAAAAGTTTAGACTTTAACACTTCTCTCTCCTACTTCATCCTCACTCCTTTCAAATGCTCGGCTCTCCACTCCCTCTGCACTAATCCTAACCCCACCATCAAACCCGTAGATAAGGGAGGTGCTGTATCGGGCGAACTGACCTCCACCTTGCTGAAGCCCAGAGCCAACTCTCAGACACCTCCTCGTACTTACCCCTCGAACAGGACCCCACTAAGGAACACCAGGCCATTGTCTCCAACACCATCACCAAACCTGTCAACTCTGGGGATCTCCCATCCACTGCCACCAAGTTCATTGTTCCCGCACCCCACACCTCCCGTTTCTACCTCCTACCCAAAATCCACAAACCCACTTGTCCAGGTAGATCCATTGTTTCTGCTTGTTCCTGCCCCAATGAACTTATACCTGCATACCTCAACTTAGTTTCATCCACCCTAGTTCAGTCCCTTCCTATCTGCATCTGTGACACCTCACACACTCTTGAGCTTTTCAAGGATTTTAGGTTCCCTAGTCCCCATCATCTTATTTTTACTATAGATGTCCAGTCCTTATACACCTCCATCCCCACCAGGACGGCTTCAAAGCTGTCCGTTTCTTTCTGGACACCAGACCCAACCAGTTCCCCTTCAACACCACTCTCCTCCACCTAGCAGAACTTGTCCTCACTAGAAATAATTTCTCCTTTGGGTCCTCCCACTTCCTTCAAACAAAAGGGGTAGCCACGGACAATGAGTCCCAGCTATGCCTGCCTGTTTGCTGGCTACATGGAACAGTCTATGTTGCAAGCCTGCACTGCTGACCGTCCCACACTTTTGCTATGCGACATCAACGACTGCATTGGTGCTGCCTCCTGCACCTGTGCTGAACTCGTCAGCTTCACCCACTTTTCCCCCAGCTTCCACCCAGCCCTCAAATACACCTGGTCCATTTCCGATCCCTCCCTTTCTCGATCTCACTCTCTCTATCTCCGAAGACAGCTTATCCACCGATATCTATTATAAACCAACAGATTCTCACAGCTACCTGGACTATACCTCGTCCTACCCTGCCACTTATAAAAATACCACCCCCAACTCTCAATTCCTCCGTCTCTGCCGCATCTGCTCTCAGGATGAGGCTTTCCATTCTAGAACAAAGGAGATGTCCTCCTTTCTCAAAGAAAGAGGCTTCCCTTCCTCCACCATCAACGCTGCCCTCAACCGCATCTCCTCCATTTCACGCACGCCTGCTCTTACCCCATCCCACCATCCTCCCAGGTATAGGGTTCCCCTTGTCCTCACCTACCACACCACCAGCCTCCATGTCCAGCACATAATTCTCCGAAACTTCCACCACCACCACCAAACACATCTCTCCCCTCGCACCCCACTTTCTGCTTTCCACAGGGATCGCTCCCTATGCGACTCCCTTGTCCATTCATCCCTCCCCACGGATCTCCCTCCTGGCACTTACAAGCAGAACAGGTGCTTCACCTGCCCCTACACCTCCTCCCCTCACTGCCATTCAGGGCCCCAAACAGTCCTTCCAGGTGAGGCAACACTTCATCTGTGAGTCCTTTGGGGTCATATACTGTGTTCGATGCTCCCGGTATGGCCTCTTTTATATTGATGAGACCCAACGTAGATTGGGAGACCGCTTCGCCGAGAATCTACATCCACCGGAACAAGCAGGATCTCCCAGTGGCCACCTATCTTATTTCCATTTCCCATTCCCATTCCAATACATCCATCCATGGCCTCCTCCATTGTCATGATAAAGTCACACTTAGGTTGGAGGAACAACACCTTATATTCCGTTTGGGTAGCTTCCAACCTGATGGCATGAACATCAATTTCTCAAACTTCCAGTAATGCCTCCAAACCGCACCCCCCTCACCATTTCCCATCCCCTTGTCCCTCTCTCATGTTATCTCCTTGCCCGCCCATTGCCTCCCTCTGCTGCTCTTCTCCCTCCCCTTTCTTCTTTCTTCCATGGTCTTCTGTCTCTTCCACCAATCAACTTCCTAGCTCTTTGCTTCATCCCTCCCTCTCCAAATTTCACCTATCGCCTGGCGTTTCTCTCTCTGCTTCCTCCCACCTTTCAAATCTACTCCTTAGCTTTTTTTCTCCAGTCCTGTCGAAGGGTTTCAGCCGGAATCGTCGACTAGGTACTTTTTTCCACAGATGCTGCCTGGCCTGCTGAGTTCCTCAAGCATTTTGTGTGTGCTTCACCCTGTTTCTACCTTCACTGGTGCGTGGCACAGGCAGCAATCCAGAAATTACTTCCCTGGAGGTCCTGCTTCTCAACTTTCTACCTAGCTCTCTAAATTCTCTCTTCAGGACATCTTTGATTTTCCTTCCTATGTCATTGGTACTAATATGTACCAAGACATCAGGCTGCTCTCCCTCCCCCTCCAAAATCCTGTGGACGTGATTAAGGCCGTGCCTGACCCTGGCACCAGGGAGGCAACATACTGGGTGTCCCATTCACGTCCACAGAATCTCTTGTATGTTCCTCTGACGATTGAGTCCCCTAAGACTACCGCTCCCCTCTTCCCCTTCTGCACCACGGACCCAGGCTCGGTGCCAGTAACCTGGTCTCTGTGGCATTCCCTGGGAGGTCACCCCACACAACAGTATCCAAAATGGTATACTTAACAGTTGAAGTCAGAAGTTTACATACACCTTAGCCAAATACATTTAAACTCAGTTTTTCACAATTCCTGACATTTAATCCTAGAAAACATTCCCTGTCTTAGGTCAGTTAGGACCACTACTTTATTTTAAGAATGTGAGATGTCAGAATAATAGTAGAGAGAATGATTTATTTCCGTTTTCATTTCTTTCATCACTTTCCCAGTGGGTCAGAAGTTTACATACATTTTGTTCGTATTTGGTAGCATTGCCTTTAAATTGTTTAACTTGGGTCAAAC
The DNA here is from genome assembly GCF_030028105.1 of Mobula birostris. Lineage (NCBI taxonomy): Eukaryota > Metazoa > Chordata > Chondrichthyes > Myliobatiformes > Myliobatidae > Mobula > Mobula birostris. The sequence continues at coordinate 52,424,150 of NC_092384.1, forward strand.
GTTTTGGGTACCCTTCCACAAGCGTCTCACAGTAAGTTGCTGGAATTTTGTCCCGTTCCTCCAGACAGAACTGGTGTAACTGAGTCAGGTTTGTAGGCCTCCTTGCTCACACACGCTTCTTCAGTTCTGCCCACAAATTTTTATGCTTTCTCTGCCATTTCCTAATTTCCACAATACAATTTCTGTTGTTAATCTTTTAGAACTCCTACAAGTCCCATGTTTCTTGCTAGCCCTCTTTTGCATAAAAACATAAGGAATAGGAGCAGGAGTAGGCTATCTGGCCCGTTAAGCCTGCTCTGCCATTCAATAGGATCATGGCTGATCTGGCCATGAACTCATCTCCGTCTAACTGCCTTTTCCCCACAACCCTTAATTCCCCTTCAATACAAAAATCTATCCAACCTTGTCTTAAATATATTTACTGAGGTAGCCTCCACTACTTCATTGGGCAGAGAATTCCACAGATTCACCACTCTCTGGGAAAGACAGTTCCTCCTCATCTCCGTCCTGAGTCTACTCACTGAATCTTGAGTCTATGTACCAAGACGAAGGAATTGGTTGTTGACTTCAGAAGGAGTAGCAGACCACACAACCCAATTTACATCAGTGGTGCGCAAGTGGAACAGGTCAAAAGCTTTAAGTTCCTTGTGGTCAATATCACAAATGACCTGACTTGGTCCAACCAAGCAGAGTCCACTGCCAAGAAGGCCCACCAGCGCCTTTACTTCCTGAGAAAACTAAAGAAATTTGGCCTGTCCCCTAAAACCCTCACTAATTTTTATAGATGCACCGTAGAGAGCATTCTTCTAGGGTGCATCACAACCTGGTATGGAAGTTGTCCTGTCCAAGACCGAAAGAAGCTGCAGAAGATCGTGAACATGGCGCAGCACATCACACAAACCAATCTTCCATCCTTGGACCCACTTTACACCGCATGCTGTCGGAGCAGTGCTGCCAGGATAATCAAGAACACGACCCACCCAGCCAACACACTTTTCATCCCTCTTCCCTCCGGGAGAAGGCTCAGGAGCTTGAAGACTCGTACGGCCAGATTTGGGAACAGCTTCTTTCCAACTGTGATAAGACTGCTGAACGGATCCTGACCCGGATCTGGACCGTACCCTCCAAATATCTAGACCTGCCTCTCGGTTTTTTTGCAATACCTTACTTTCCATTTTTCTATTTTCTATTTATGATTTATAATTTAATTTTTTAATATTTACTAATTTTAACTATTTTTAATATTTAATATTTGTAATCCAGGGAGCGGGAAGCGCAGAATCAAATATCGCTGTGATGATTGTACGTTCTAGTATCAATTGTTTGGTGACAATGAAGTATAAAGTACGTCCCCTAGTTCTAATCTGCCTTCCGTTTATTAAATGATGAATGAATTCATCACTCTGAAGTTCTCCCAATCTGTGCTGCATTCTGAAATTCTCCCAATCCACACCATTATGCACAGATAGATGTGGCAAGACTATAATATTTATTCCTGAATTGTGAGACCATTTAGCTCTGTCTGCTGGATGCTGTTTTTGCTCATAATTCTGTGTTCACCAGCTTAAAGCCTGATATTCAGGCGTACACCAGGAGCTGGTCACAATATACATTTCTGTACTTCTCAATGAACTAGGGGTTATCCCGTGGTTTGATTCTAATGGTGCAGTGAAGGAATCATCTGGCTATTAATTTACAGAACATGATAGTGATGTACTCTGCTGCTTATGATGGTCCACAGCCTTCCATTGAACTGTTTCTAAGCCTCTCCCTTGTTCTATGATGGTTGCGTCACACAGGCTGGAGGATGTACTTGGGTCAGTGACAAGGGGCTTGTTTCTCCCCCACGTCGATTATGTGGTGGTTACTGACACCAATAGTACTATGGCTTGATATATCTGCCACAGGTAGTCTGGCAAGAATGAGGAGAATTAGATTTATCCCTTGTGTTAGATCCACTCTGGCAACTGTGTGCTTCAGGCCTTGGTTAGCAAAGTCTATGGTGACCATTCTAATGGCTGTGGAGGCCAAGTCATTGGGTATATTTATGACGAAGGTTGATAGGTTCTGGATTAGTCAGGGCATGAAGGGATACGGGGAGAAGGCAGGAGACTGAGGCTGAGAGGGAAATGGATCAGCCTTGATGAAATGGTAGAGCAGACCTGATGGGCCAAATGGCCTAATTCTGCTCCAAGATCTTATGGTCTAAGAGCAATGGTTCATCAGCTGAGGTAGGACAGTAAATAGGAATTAAGTAATACAAACAAGAACCGGTCTTAGAACCAGCCTTTGGGCAGCACCTTGTTACAGCGATTACCACATTGCTTTACAGTGCCAGCTTTCACTGATTGGGGTTCAATTCCCACTACTGCCTGTAAGGGGTTTGTACGTTCTCCCCGTGACCGTGTGGGTTTCCTCTGGGTGCTCCGGTTTCCTTACACATTCCAAAATCGTATGGTCAGGGTAAGTTGGCGTCGTGATGCTATATTGGCATAGGAAGCACAGTGACACTTGCCCAACTGTCGCTGATTTGATGTGACACAGATGACACATTTCACTGAATGTTTTGATGTCCGTGTGACAAATAAAGCTCATCTTTCATCTTTAAACTATTCAAATGTAGTTACAAGACAAGGGACATCCAGCACTTGGCACCATTGAAAATCAGACAGGAAACACTATATAAAAAAAAATGTTTATGTAATTGGACTAATGGAAATAGCCAGGATGAAACTCAGGTGAGTCCAAACTGGCAACTTGCCGCGTAACATATGATTATGGACACATCTGTTCTATCAGTTGTGACGACAAACCAAGTTATCAGAAGATTGATGCTAATGAGAAAGTGATAAGGGAGACAATGGAGGAACGTTCAAAATGTTAATGAGAGAGGAGAGAGAGATAACGGAAAAGAAACACAGTTCAGAATATTGACAGACCGGTTGCTTTGAACCTGAACTGTTTGAAGTTTGATGGACAGGCGATACCCCAGCAGGGGGATAAAAAGAACAGGTTCACTAAGGCATGACACACACCACAAGATCACAAGACCCTGGAAGAGCGGTGTGCCCCCACAAGTTGGTGAGAGTTTGGAGGTCTGGTACGAGGGAACTGACCATAGACACACAGGGTGAAAAGGGTACGATCGGTGGGAACCTGGTGTGTGTGTCCGCCCCTGCCTGGGTGCCGGGTTCACTGCGGAAGAACGGTCGTGTCCGGAACGGAGGGGTCACAGTCGGTGACCACAGCGGGATAGAAGACATAAAAGGGTCCGCCTGAAGGCCAACTGCGAAGAACATCAAAGGTCTGCTTGAATCAAAAGTTGCATTTCTCTCTCTCTCTCTCTCTCTCTCTCTCCCCAACGGCACAACAGCGATTACTGCGAACTGTCCTAAGCTGAACTGAACTCTGCGTCACTTGAGACTGATCATTTTACCCCTAGACTGCGATAGAGCTTGGTTGATTCCTATTACTCTAGTTCTGTGTACATGTATGTTTTATCATTGCTAACCTGTTGCATTTATATCCTTACGATTAGAGTACTGCGTTACTTATTTCTTTAATAAAACTTTATCAGTTTCTAATAAACCAGACTCCAACTAGTGATCCATTTCTGCTGGTTTGGCAACCCAGTTACGGGGTACGTAACATAGTCAATATTTGTGTTGATCCAAAAAAAAACTTGATTTTCTCATAAAGTTGTTTGAGTATTGAAGGATGGTCTGGTTGAAGTGTACTCCTATTGTAAGTATGTCTTCATATACAATTCAGCAATATATTAAAGTAAACCATAGGAATGAAACTATTGAAGCACTAATTTTCTGTTTTTAATCTTTGTAGAGAAATATAAAAACTCAAGTACTTGGAGTTCAGGGAAATGCTTCTTATTCTACTGAGAGATCCACCAGGAGACCTGTACACCAGGCCTCCTCCTAAACATCTGCTGGTGCTGCATGATCTTTTACAGCTCCAGTATCTATTTGGTTCAATATTACAACAGGTGTGACGACCATTTTCTGATGTCAACCAGAGTCACCAGAAAATGGACAAAAAAGCATGCTTAAACCAGAATTGAGGGTGTGTCATGAGGTAAAAATATCTGCGTGCATTTTTTTTTATATAAGAACAGGATACCAAAGGGAAATTCCAACAGAAGATCACAGCATGAAAAACATTGGGGATACATGGTGCGGACAGTAAAAGTATGTCTGAATCAGAATCAGAGACAGGTTTATTATCACATGACATATTTAATGAAATCTATTGTTCTGAGGCAACAGGACAGTGCAAGACATAAATTAAAATCGAGTGGCTTGGTCAGCAGAACATTTTACAGTAGTGCCAGCCTGAGTTCAATTCCCTTCACTCCTTGTAGATAGATATATACTTTATTGACCCCCAAAGGAAATTACAGTGGCACAGTAGCATACAAATGCACAGATATACAAATATTGGAAGAGAAGTAAGAAAAAATAAAAAAAAAATAAGTGACCTCAAACAGTCTGACAGGAGAGAGGGTCATCATTTTCCCGGCTATAGGTTGACTCATTATACAGCCTAATGGCCGAGGGCAAGGATGACCTCATATAGCCCTCTTCAGAGCAGCACAGTTGTCTTAGACTATCACTAAAAATGCTCCTCTGTTCAGCTAAGGTGAGAAACATTGTCCAGAATTGCAAGGACCCTGTATTCATCCTCCCTTTATACACCCAACTATTGCTGAGTCATCAGAGAACTTCCGCAGATAACATAACTCAGTGTTGTATCTAAAGTCCGAGGTGTACAGGGTAATCAGGAAGGGAGTCAATACGGTCCCCTGTGGGGCACCAGTGCGGCTTATAGCTATGTCTGACTCACAGCTCTAAAGCTGCACATAAGGAAGGGGAGGTGGGGTGGCGTTGCTGGTTAAAGAAGAGATTAACACAATAGAAAGGAAGGACATAAGCCAGAAAGATGTGGAATCGATATGGGTAGAGCTGCGTAACACTAAGGGGCAGAAGACGCTGGTGGGAGTTGTGTACAGGCCACCTAACAGTAGTAGTGAGGTCGGAGATGGTATTAAACAGGAAATTAGAAATGTGTGCAATAAAGGAACAGCAGTTATAATGGGTGACTTCAATCTACATGTAGATTGGGTGAACCAAATTGGTAAAGGTGCTGAGGAAGAGGATTTCTTGGAATGTATGCGGGATGGTTTTTTGAACCAACATGTCGAGGAACCGACTAGAGAGCAGGCTATTCTGGACTGGGTTTTGAGCAATGAGGAAGGGTTAATTAGCAATCTTGTCGTGAGAGGCCCCTTGGGTAAGAGTGACCATAATATGGTGGAATTCTTCATTAAGATGGAGAGTGACATAGTTAATTCAGAAACAAAGGTTCTGAACTTAAAGAGGGGTAACTTTGAAGGTATGAGACGTGAATTAGCTAAGATAGACTGGCAAATGACACTTAAAGGATTGACGGTGGATATGCAATGGCAAGCATTTAAAGGTTGCATGGATGAACTGCAACAAATGTTCATCCCTGTTTAGCAAAAGAATAAATCAAGGAAGGTAGTGCACCCGTGGCTGACAAGAGAAATTAGGGATAGTATCAATTCCAAAGAAGCAGCATACAAATTAGCCAGAGAAAGTGGCTCACCTGAGGACTGGGAGAAATTGAGAGTTCAGCAGAGGAGGACAAAGGGCTTAATTAGGAAGGGGAAAAAAGATTATGCGAGAAAACTGGCAGGCAACATAAAAACGGACTGTAAAAGCTTTTATAGATATGTAAAAAGGAAAAGACTGGTAAAGACAAATGTAGGTCCCCTGCAGGCAGAAACAGGTGAGTTGATTATGGGGAGCAAGGACATGGCAGACCAATTGAATAATTAATTTGGTTCTGTCTTCACTAAGGAGGACATAAATAATCTTCCAGAAATAGTAGGGGACAGAGGGTCCAGTGAGATGGAGGAACTGAGCGAAATACATGTTAGTAGGGAAGTGGTGTTAGGTAAATTGAAGGGATTGAAGGCAGATAAATCCCCAGGGCCAGATGGTCTGCATCCCAGGGTGCTTAAGGAAGTAGCCCAAGAAATAGTGGATGCATTAGTGATAATTTTTCAAAACTCGTTAGATTCTGGACTAGTTCCTGAGGATTGGAGGGTGGCTAATGTAACTCCACTTTTTAAAAAAAGGAGGGAGAAAGAAACCGGGAAATTATAGACCGGTTAGCCTAACGTCAGTGGTGGGGAAACTGCTGGAGTCAGTTATCAAGGATGTGATAACAGCACATTGGGAAAGCGGTAAAATCATCGGACAAAGTCAGCATGGATTTGTGAAAGGAAAATCATGTCTGACGAATCTCATAGAATTTTTTGAGGATGTAACTAGTAGAGTGGATAGGGGAGAACCAGTGGATGTGGTATATTTGGATTTTCAGAAGGCTTTTGACAAGGTCCCACACAGGAGATTAGTGTGCAAACTTAAAGCACACGGTATTGGGGGTAAGGTATTGGTGTGGGTGGAGAGTTGGTTAGCAGACAGGAAGCAAAGAGTGGGAATAAACGGGACCTTTTCAGAATGGCAGGCGGCGACTAGTGGGGTACCGCAAGGCTCAGTGCTGGGACCCCAGTTGTTTACAATATATATTAATGACTTGGATGAGGGAATTAAATGCAGCATCTCCAAGTTTGCGGATGACACGAAGCTAGGTGGCAGTGTTAGCTGTGAGGAGGATGCTAAGAGGATGCAGGGTGACTTGGATAGGTTGGGTGAGTGGGCAAATTCATGGCAGATGCAATTTAATGTGGATAAATGTGAAGTTATCCACTTTGGTGGCAAAAATAGGAAATCAGATTATTATCTGAATGGTGGCCGATTAGGAAAAGGGGAGGTGCAACGTGACCTGGGTGTCATTATACACCAGTCATTGAAAGTGGGCATGCAGGTACAGCAGGTGGTGAAAAAGGCAAATGATATGCTGGCATTTATAGCGAGAGGATTTGAGTACAGGAGCAGGGAGGTACTACTGCAGTTGTACAAGGCCTTGGTGAGACCACACCTGGAGTATTGTGTGCAGTTTTGGTCCCCTAATCTGAGGAACGACATCCTTGCCATAGAGGGAGTACAGAGAAGGTTCACCAGATTGATTCCTGGGATGGCAGGACTTTCATATGAAGAAAGAATGGAAGAACTGGGCTTGTACTCGTTGGAATTTAGAAGATTGAGGGGGGATCTGATTGAAACATATAAGATCCTAAAGGGATTGGACAGGCTAGATGCAGGAAGATTGTTCCCGATGTTGGGGAAGTCCAGAACGAGGGGTCACAGTTTGAGGATAGAGGGGAAGCCTTTTAGGACCGAGATTAGGAAAAACTTCTTCACACAGAGAGTGGTGAATCTGCGGAATTCTCTGCCACAGGAAACAGTTGAGGCCAGTTCATTGGCTATATTTAAGAGGGAGTTAGATATGGCCCTTGTGGCTACGGGGGTCAGGGGGTATGGAGGGAAGGCTGGGGCAGTGTTCTGAGTTGGATGATCAGCCATGATCATAATAAATGGCGGTGCAGGCTCGAAGGGCTGAATGGCCTACTCCTGCACCTATTTTCTATGTTTCTATACTATGGTTTGTCCATTATCCAGGATACAATGGAAGAGCCAGTCTGCATTGAATGGAGCTTTTCCCCCAGCGATGAGGGCTGTGCGATTAAAGGCATTTGAGAAATCAAAAAACATGATCCTCACAGTGCTGTCCTGTTTATCCAAATGGGAGGAGGCTTTGCTCAGCAGGTAGATGACAGCATCATTGACTCCAGTGTGCTCCTGGTAGACGTAGACAAACTGCAGGGGACTGAGGGCTGATCTGACCAGGGGTCGAAGGTGAGTCAGGGCCACTCTGGCCTCTCTGGGGTCTTCACGATGTGTGAGGTCAGGGCCACTGGATGGTAGTCACTCAAGACTTTCGTTTGGCCTCCCTTGGGTACTGGGACCACACATTATGTTTGCCACATAGTTAGGACCTTTCCCCAGCTGAGACACTGATTGAATTGAACTCCTGTAAGGAGTTTCTACATTTTCCCTGTGACTGCATGGGTTTCATCTGGGGTGCTCCAGTTTCCTCCCACAATCCAAAGATTGATAAATTAGTTGATCACTGGGAATTATCCCATGATTAGGCGAGGATTAAATTGGGGGATTGCTGGGAGGCATGGCTCGAAGGGCCAGAAGGGCCTACTTTGCACTTTATCTCATCAATCAATCAATAAATAAAGTGTGAAAGAGGAATTGCAAGGTTGTGTTCGTAAGTTCATGAACTGTTTAGAAAGCTGACAGCAGAGGAACACAAAAATAATGTTCTGGCCTACCCTAACATGTGAGAGAGGGCTCCTGGGGCTATTTCAGTTTCTGGCAAATCTTGGCTCTTACAGCCTGAGTGTACCATCCTAAAGATTCTGCAAGGCTTTAAGGTTCTACAGTGACTGGTCTTTAAAAGCTACTGCTACTTGATCAGCAAAATAATACATTGGCCAATACGTTCTGAAATGTCACCAAAGGGTGGTTGCTCAGCGACCACTGGTGACTTTTCATCCTTTCATAGTGCTTTCAAACTGTAAGTGAAATACTGCTGTTGCCACTGGCCTTCTAATTACAGTCGTCCCTCGGAATCCACGGGGGATTGGTTCCAGGACCCCCCGCGGATACCAAAATCCACAGGTGCTCAGGTCCCTTATATAAAATGGTGTAGTATTTGCATATACCTACACACGTCCTCCCGCATACTTCAAATCATCTCTAGATTACCTGCCGTGTGGCCAAGTGGTTAAGGCGTTCGTTTAGTGATCTGAAGGTCGCTAGTTCGAGCCTTGACTGAGGCAGCGTGTTGTGTCCTTGAGCAAGGCACTTAACCACACATTGCTCTGCAATGACACCAGTGCCAAGCTGTATGGGTCCTAATACCCTTCCCTTCGACAACATCGGTGGCGTGGAGTGAGGAGACTTGCAGCATGAGCAACTGCCTGGTCTTCCATACAACCTTGCCCAGGCCTGCATCCTGGAAACCTCCCAAGGCGCAGATCTATGGTCTCACAAGACTAATGGATGCCTATAAAAAGATTACTTATAAATCTAATACAATGTAAGTGCTATGTAAGTAGTTGTTATACTGTATTGTTTAGGGAATAATGACGCTTTGAATGAGGCTCAATAATAATATCAGGATCTGTGGAGGTTGAGGGCTGAGGATCTTCAAGCATTGAAGGTCGAGGCTTCACAATTACAGATGCTTTAGTTAGAAATGTTGTTATAGGAAGCTGTTCCTTCTTTTTCTTTGCATCATCAAACAAATCTTGCAGTGGTTGTAGGCATGTTGTTATCCCTCAGGTGACACAGAGACTTCATTCCATTGAAGGATCATACTCGAGGATCATATCATTTAACACTGCTGTTAAAACCCCTGCAAATTTTTCAGGTGTCCAAATTGATGGCTCTAATCTTCTGCATCATCATCTTCTGTAGAGGACTTCAGCAGATCTTCGAGTTCCTCATTGGTAAGGGTTTCTCTATGCTCTTCTATGCGATGTTTCCAGGCCTTGAATCCCGGGGCCTGCTTGGCACTCTTATGGATGTAGGTATGATTGGGCATCTTCTTCCAGAACAAGCTGGTTTCATCACAATTGAAGACTTGCTCTGGAAGGTAGCCTTTCTCTTCTATGAGTTTCTTGAGCTCCTCTGGACACGTTGATGCTACCTCGGCGTCAGCCAATGCCGATTCTCCCGTGATCTTTAAGTTCTTGAGGCTGTAGCACTTTGCATAGCCAGCCAGCCATCCCTTACTAGCCTTAAACTCCTTCCTCTCGCTCTCCTCAACCCCCTCACAGTAGTGCTCATGGAGGCTAAGTGCTTTTTCATGCATAATTTTGCCATCAACAGGGATATGCTTCTGTGACATGTCCTCTAGCCACACACTTAATGCTTTCTCAGTCTTTGCAAGCACCTTATCACAAACCAGAGAGAACATTTTTGCCGTTGTAGGGGTAGCACTAACACTTCCACGAATTTCAGCTTCTTTCTGCTCTATTGTGTGACTGCTCGATTCGTTCTTACTGACCTTAAGACCCACTTCAGCAAGCAACATGCCGCTTTTCAAAAGATCTAAGATTTTTATTTTCTCGGCGAGAGATAGCACCTTACGCTCCCTCATAGCCTTTGAGGAATTGCTTTGACCACTTAATTGCTTTTTAAGAGCCATTTTTTCACAGAAACAAAGGGTGCACACAACACAAGTAGCAAACGAACAAGACGCGAGGCGAACAATGCTCAAACGAGTGCTGGAGAGAGACTGAGGATCTGTGAAATGGCAGGAAGCTACAGCGGGGTATGCCTACACATCACTTCATTCGCGTGGATTAAGCGTAGTGCTTGGCGTGCGGCAAATTCAAGTTTTACTTTTTGGAACTTCCTGGAATTTTTTTTTTTTGAAATATTTTCGATCCGCGGTTGGTTGAATCCGCAGATGCGGAACCCGCAGATATAGAGGGCCGATTGTACATAGAAAGATTATTAAATTAATTTTATCTCCTAATCAATTGATAAACCATTTGATTAAACTACCAGATACTTCCACATGGTCTTACCACACGTAGTATTCATTGGAAAGAGGTCTGTGCCCGCAATTCCAGCACATAGTTCATTCCTACTTAACCAATCTGACCTATGTATAAATCCAGATTTAAAATAATATAGGTACCTTTGTTCTGCCTTCCAAAATGGCTGTAATAATGCTGAGATGAATGAAAATAACAGCAATAACATCAGGCAATCAAATCTAAGCACCAGACAAGGTAAAATCCTCACCCTGATTTTAATTCCAGTGAAAGGTTATGGTGGCAAAATTTTTCAGAGAGCTTGAAATTATTTGTGAGGAATAAAACCATATCAAGTGGTGATTTTTACAGGATACTAGGATCAGCAAAGCTTCAGGTTAGAGTCATAGAGAGTGTCCAGCATGGGTACACAGGCCCTTCGGTCCAACTCATCCCTGCTGACCAGGATATCTATTTGGGCTAGTGCCATTTGCTTGCGCCTAACTCATTTACCCCTAAACCATTTTATTCAGTCGGAATCTTTTTTAAACGTTGTAGTTGTACCCTCCTCTACAGTTTCTTTTGGAAGCTCATTTCATCTATTCATCACCCCTTGTGTGAAAAACGTTGACCCTCAGGATCCTTTAAAATTTGTCCCCTCTCACCTTAAATCTATGTCCTCTGGGTTTAAACTCCCCTACCTGGGGGAAAAAAAAACACCCTATGTCCATCATGATTTTATAAACTAAACCTAAATGACTTTATAACCACCATGATTTTATAACCTAAAAGATTACTCCTCAGAATCCAACACTGCAAGAAAAACCTATCCAGCCTCTCAGTAAAACTCAAGCCTTCCAGTCCTGGTAACATTCTTGCCAGTCCTTTCTGAATCCTTTCCAGTTTAATGGCATTCTTCTTATCACTGGATGACCAGAACTGCGCACAGTACTCCAAGTGTGTCTCATAACAACTTGTACAGTTGCAACATGATAGGGCCACTTTTGTACTCAGTACACTGACTGATGAAGGCAGGCATGTCAAACATCTTCTTCAGAATCCTGTATACCCATGGAACAATGTTCCTGTACTAATACTGGGCCCTTTGTAAAGACTACAGAAAACAGAAATTCAGCATACTGGAACATCACTGAAATTTATACAAGAAATCTTCAGATGGTTCTTTCTAAATCAGCTTGTAAATTATATATGTAAACATTCTAATACATATTCTCATTGTTCTTGTACACCAGTGAGCACGTTTATTGCAATGCTTGCCCCTTGCTGCCTTTAAGATGCTGGAGTCTTTTCTGTGAAGAGGTGTCACCCCAGTGGTACTGGTTTTCTCTACAGCCATGTTATGGAGAGAATTCAAGATGCTGATCTGGAACAATGAAAGTCAAGGCCATGTGGGACTTCAAGGGCACCTTGCAAATGCTGTCGTTTTCTCAGCACTGCCGCTCTTGTCTACCTTGGTGGTGTACAGCACATCACAAATAACCTTGAAGGGTTTTGTTGTTTGGCCTCTAAATCAGTCATATCGTAACCATATTGGGTCAAACTAGCATACCAGGATACAGAGCCCAGTGGTAGGGTCTAGTTGGAGAGAACATCTGTGTGTTGGATGTCACATTTCCTGTCTGTTGCTGATTCCATGCACCAGGCCAAAAGTCTTACAGAATTCAGTTCCGCAGATGATGGAAATGGGTTACATGGTCTGATGAGCCTCTTGTCACAGAAAGAATCAGTCCATGTGTCATTCCACTGGTCAATGTGGCTAATCAGTCAAAAGTGAGCCCAGCAGGATATTTGTGCTTACAGCAATATCATATGGAGTTCTATCGTCAGAAAAAGTTAAGTATTAAACTTATCTTAGAACCAATATTTCTAGTGTTTCCTGTTTCACTTACTTAGCGGCTATCATACTTTGGAGTGGAATTTCTCTTTCTGATTGCTTTGACAAAAACTGACTTTGTTACTCTGAAGATACGTGCTTCTACCAGCATCAAGCAACTCTTTGGTTCATAAAGCTGCAAATTTCTAAACTCTAAGAAGTCTTCTTCCCAAATTGTGCTGTTCCAGCACAAATAATATAACGTCAACATTAAATTAATGAAAAATCTGTAACTTTAAAAGTGAGTTAAAATTTCATATCTGAGACCAGTTAGTTTCCATCTTACAACATCATTGATGGCCAAATTGAACCTTGATTTCACATGTGCAAAACCACAAGCAGTGATGCAGTATATACATATATTTGTAAATCTAGTGCTTACCACAGTGGATCAAGGGAAATGTTCTCCCACTTCATACAATCTTTAAGAATTAGTGAATTAATGAGTTAAAGTGCTTAGTACTATTACGTGTCTTTTGTCTGGATGCAATAAGAATGATAGTATAGAGCTAAACCCTTTATTTGACTGTAATTTATCTTACTAATATTTCACTGCAGAAATTATGGGTGGACCCTTAACTGTAAAATTTCTCCTTAACTGCACTAATCTTCAATGTCTGGTGCTGTACCTTGAAAAACGACAGTCTGCCACTTATGGTCATGAACAGCTTTTGGTGCCGCATTGCTTTCAAATTTTCAGAGCTGAAGAGTATTTGGTGCTGCAATATTCCCAGTTTCCCAAAGCTGGGAAGTAGAGGACACTGTGTAACTCTAGTATTCTCAGAGTGAAGTTCGGAGGGCTTGTTGTCAATCTCTCCTCCAACTGCCCATGCAGAGCTGCAGAGTGTTCGGGGTAGACTCCATCAAGCTGATCAGAGTGTTCGGGGTAGACTCCATCAAGCTGATCAGAGTGTTCGGGGTAGACTCCATCAAGCTGATCAGAGTGTTCGGGGTAGACTCCATCAAGCTGATCAACTCAACACACAGATTACAGTTCTTACCCTCCAGCAATGTCTGTTTGCACTATCTGCATATTTCAGCTACACGAGTGGCCACCATATGTCCCGGTTTGTTATATATGCAGAGTCTTTTATAGCCAAAATCTTCTCCAGTTCTGAAACTGTCTGTCTTTGCGTCACACTGATGTCTTCAGTAACAGTGCTGTCTGACCCAGAAGGTGTTAACATCAGTGTGCTCTCCTGTTCCTCTGATGTATCTGCAAGTCAGTTCTACACATTCACAAGCAAAATCTGAGAGTGAAGCCTGGCTACTCTCAGGGTCCTGTCCCTGTGTGAGGGAGGCACACAGAGCCTCCACCTTCCAAGCCAACAGTGACGCCTCACTCCTCTTTTCCCTGAAAGGCAGCCGCACCAAGCTTTCAGCATTGGTTCTGAACATTGCATCAAAACATCCATTACCTGGGAATCCTGCAGGCAGGTTCCACAACTGTGGCACCACAACAGGAGCATGGCACTATTCTTGTGAAAACCATGTGATCCACTGGACAGTGTGAGCACTGTCACTCTGACAGTACAGTGGTAGCTTGGCCACCGGCTTGATTATCTGCCACACACACACACAATACTGGAGGAACTCAGCAGGTCAGGCAGCATTTATGGAAAGAGTACAGTGGACGTTTCCGGTTGAGACCCTTCATCAGGACTGACTGGAGAAAAGATGAAGAGTCAGACAGAGTAAGAAAGGTGGAGGGAGGGGAGGAAGAAACACAAGGTGATAAGTGAAACCAGGAGGGAGGGAGGGGTGAAGTAAAGAGCTGGGAAGTCAATCCGTGAAAGAGCTAAAGGGCTGGAGAAGGGGGAATCTGACACAAGGTGATAAGTGAAACCACGGACAGAAGGCCATGGGAGAAGGGGAAGTGGGAGAAGCACCAGAGGGAGGTGATGGGCAGGTAAGAAATAAGGTGAGAGAGGAAAAAGGGAATGGGGAATGGTGAAGGAGAGGTGAGGGGCATTACCGAGAGTTCAAGAAATCAATGTTCGTGCCATCAAATTGGAGGCTACCCAGCGGATTACAAGGCGTTGTTCCTCCAACCTGAGTGTGGCCTGATCGTGACAGTGGAGGAGGCCATGGATGGACATATCGGAATAGGAATGGAAAGTGGAATTAAAATGAGTGGCCACTGGGAGATCCTGCTTTTTCTGGTGGACGGAGTGTAGGTGCTCGATGAAGCGGTCTCCCAATCTATGTCACATCTCACCAATAGACAGGAGCTCACACCAAGAGCACCGGATACAATATATGACACCAACAGAATCACAGGTGAGGTGTGACCTCACCTGTAATGACTGTTTGGGGCCTGACTGGTAGTGAGGTAGGAGATGTAGGACCAGGTGTAGCACTTGTTCTACTTGCAAGGATAAGTGCCAGGAGGGAGATCAGTGGGGAGCGATGAATGGACAAGGGAGTCATGTAGGAAGAGATCCCTGCAGAAAGCAGAAAGTGGGGAGGGGAGCTGGGGGGGGGGGGGGAGGAGGGAAAGATGTGCTTGACGGTGGGATCCCGTTGGGGGTGGCGGAAGTTATGGAGAATTATGCGCTGGACAACGAAGTGTAGGTGCTCGGTGAAGCGAAAAAGTGTGATCTCCCAGTGGCCACCCATTTTAATTCCACTTCCCATTCCTATTCCAACATGTCAGTCCACGGCCTCCTCTACTGCCATGATGAGGCCACACTCAAGTTGGAGGAGCAACATCTCATATTCTATCTGGGTAGCCCCCAACCTGATGGCACAAACATCAATTTCTCGAACTTCCCCCTGCCCACTTCACCATTCCCATTTCCCTCTCTCACCTTGTCTCCTTGCCTGCCCATCACTTCCCTCTGGTGCTCCTCCTCACTTTCCATTCTTCAATAGCCTTCTATCCTCCCCTATCAGATTTCCCCTTCTCCAGCCCTGTATCTCTTTCACCAACCGACTTCCCAACTCTTTACTTCACCCCTCCACCCCCCCCCCCCGAGTTTCACCTACCACCTTGTTTCTTCTTCTGCTCCTCCCACCCCCGCCTTCTTACTCCTCATATTTTTTCTGCAGTCCTGATGAAGGGTCTCGGCCCGAAACGTTGACTGTTTACTCTTTTCCATAGATGCTGCCTGACCTGCTGAAGTGATTTACCCTGAGCTTCTCTGTGCCTCAGATGCACAAAGTCAAGTTTCTCAATACTATTCTAAATGCTCCTTCTCCACTTTCAGCAGTCAAGCACCAATGATTCCCAGGAAAAAGTAGAAACGCTGCAATTTTTTCAAGCAACTTTTGAGGACGTTCTTGAATCTTTTCTCTATGCACCTGGTAATCTCTTCCCATGAAGATATTGCAGTTGTGGCAATTGAAGATTTAAAATAGACTAAGGGGTCTGGACTATATCCATATTTATTTGTCTGGTTGTGTTTTTACTAACATTCTATATGTGCTTGAATACACAAAGGACTGGGCCTCAAAGCCGAGGATTTGCCTAGTGAGCGTCAGGGGCTGGTTGACAGATGATATTGCTGGGCAGGAAGGGTCATGTTCTGTGTCATTTGGAGTTTTACTGATATTCGATATGGGTTTATGGGTTTGTTGGCTTGTACATGCAAAGACTGGGCATCAAGCTACAGTGTCATGGTGGGGTGGGGTGGCACTGGAATTCATTTACTAGATTCTGATTTTGGGTGTGCTTACTGTGTGTGTCCGTTGGTAAAGCGTCTTTGGATCTTGACCCCAGAGCAACACTGTCTCGTTTGGCTATATTCATGTATGATTAAATGACAATTAAGTTTGAATTGAATTGAATCAGATGGTTGAGCCGTGATGTGGCTTGCCCGAGGGAGCCTCAAACCTTGGGTGTATTGTCCTAAGAGAGACGTGGTTATAGATTTACCCTTGCTACAGTAAATATGAAGGATTTTTGCAGACACATTGTTGTTATTATCCTGCCAGTTTGCTTAAGTGTTTCATAGATATTTCTAGTCCCAAAGCATATAGGAAAGTGGGGAATAAAGCTTTCATTAGATCTCTTACTAGCTCTTCCTTCAGTTAGTCCTGACGAAGGGTCTCGGCCTGAAACGTCGACTGTACCTCTTCCTAGAGATGCTGCCTGGCCTGCTGCGTTCACCAGCAACTTTGATGTGTGTTGCTTTCATTAGACCTGGCCTTTTGTCCAAGATTTGATATCTTAATCTGAAACAACTAAGAGCACTGAATGTTATAGTGCAGGGGTCCCCAACCTTTTTTGCAGTGCGGACCGGTTTCATGTTGACAATATTCTTGCGGACCGGCGGACCTGGGGGGGGGGGGGGGGGGGGGCAGAATGGTTGCCAACGGACAAGAGTAGCAGTCAAATACATTGCGTTTACCCAAGAAAGACTACAATGACCATAAAGCCTTGCGCGGGCACCAGTGCGCATGAGTGATTTGCGCATGCATGCTCCTGCTGATTATTTTTCCACAAATCGTTTTTGGCGATTCTGTTCGGAGGGGGTATTAATCACGACCGGAATATCAATGGTAAGTGGATAATATACTCAATTTCGTTTCTAAAAGGCTTTATCTAACGAATTTAATATTAAACACACAGCGCATTTTCCTCGCATGAATATAGCGATAAGTCAATTATCGGGGAGGACAGGGGAGCTTGAAGTAAGTGTTGAACGAACTTCCAGTAGAAGTGTCAGAAGTTCGATATTATCATTTAAAGAAAAATTGAATAGGTATTTGGACAGGAAAGTAATGGAGAGTTATGGGCTGAGTGCAGGTCGGTGGGACAAGGTGAGAGTAGCGTTCGGCACAAACTAGAAGGGCAGAGATGGC
This sequence comes from Mobula birostris, assembly GCF_030028105.1. Lineage (NCBI taxonomy): Eukaryota > Metazoa > Chordata > Chondrichthyes > Myliobatiformes > Myliobatidae > Mobula > Mobula birostris. The sequence continues at coordinate 52,441,411 of NC_092384.1, forward strand.
CTGTTTCCGTGCTGTAATTGTTATATGGTTATATAAGTCAATAGCATCATAACATTTTAAGTAACATTTGGATATTAAACACAGCGCATATTTTCCCCGTATGAACTTATAAAATCATTGCAATGCACCAATATCGCTGAATCAGTGGGAGCCCTGGGCTTGTTTCCCTGCCACAAGATGGTCCTATCGAGGGGTGATGGGAGACAGCGATACTTGAATGGGGTTCCTTATGTCCAGTCTAATCCGCAATTTAGTTTTTGTTACATTCATCGCAGAGATATGTTGGAACTGGAAGCAATGTTTTTGGTGCTTCCGTGGCTATCTCAGGATACTGAGCCTTGACTTTGATCCAGAATGTCGGCAGAGATGTTATGTCAAACAGACTTTTCAGCCCGCTGTCATTTGCAAGCTCAAGGAGTTAATCTCCTTCCTGCGCTGACATGGACGACTCGCCTGTAATAGCTCAACAGTGTGTGAGAGGGAATGAGGAAAGGTGCCGCCCATGATAAGGAATGAGGAAAGGTGCAGCTGACTCATATCGCCAAATCATATCGTTTCCTCGCGGCCCGGTAGCGCATGCTCTGCGGCCCGGTGGTTGGGGACCGCTGTTATAGTGAATTTCATAGTTGACACCTTGCAACCAGTTCGTCATCAGTTCGCTCCTGAGCCAAGCAAGGCTGCTTCACTATGTCACACTCTTTTCATTCTCACTGTAAAGCTGCACCGCCCCACCAACAGGCCTGCTGCTTCAGGGGGAAATCCACAGGACAAACAGGAAATGTCTCAAGCCTATATCACATCTCCACACCAGAAATATGGCCACCTCAACCCCAGAGGTTGTGCAGTACGATGCCCACATCTGCATGAATTCCGAGGCTGAGCTCCAAGTCATTGGCAACTCTCACCGCAAATTGTTGCTGTTCCTTTCCATGCCTTGTGGCGCAGCGGGCGGCATTCTTGCCGTTTCCATCTGGTTTCTATGAGGTGGGGTTGCTAGCTCAATGCTCAACCCGGCACGGATGGAAAGTGTGCAAGGTAAACTCGGAATTTGAACTCGGGACCATTCGCCTCGAAGTCCGGTACTGATGCCACTCCACGATCTGCCGGCTTCTTTGCACAAATGCTCCGGTCAAGACACAAAAACATTTTTCTCAAGAAGAATAATAATCATGCTTTTAGCCTTTTACCACAAATAGCTCAAAGCAGTTCCAGAAATTGAAATTAAATGAATACTGTATTGCTAAATAACATTGAATTTATGCGCAATTGTTTTTCACAACTATTTCCCTCTTCTCCCCTTAAAGGCATGTTGCAATGGTACTCATTATAGTCCAAAGGAAACTAACAACAGAAAGAATTTCTATTTGCCCTAAGGAATGTTTACGAGCAGAAAGAGATTATTGTAGGTGCCTTAATCAGTAAAGCAAATCTTGATGTCAAACAGTCCTTCTCTATCACATTCCTGCCCCTTACGCCATAGGATTTAGGGAGCCACCATGAAACTCTCAAGATATGATCTGCTTTGTTAGGCATGGATGTTAATTTATTACATAAATAACAAATTTAAAGATGTGTTTCCTGCATTTTTTTACATTTGAATCTGATGACCTTAAAATAACAACATTCCCTAGCAACACACAGTACTGTGCAAAAGAATTAGGCACATATACAGCCTAAGAATTTTGCACTGTTATCATCATCAGGTGCCATGCCCAGTTTGAGCTTTGACTGCCATGGCCCACACACTCCTGTTTTGGGTCAAGTGGATCAATTCATTGGTATTCATTTCCAGTTCTCTGGCTGCTGTCTCTACCATCATTTGTCTTTGTCTTCCTCTTGCTTTCTTCCCTTCAATCTTTCCCATAATTACCGTGCACTCTACTACCAAAGTGCATGACTATTTTTGCACAGTACTGTACTAATTGTATGTATTGCACCTCAAAAGAGAACAACAAGCTTCATAACAGACGTGAGTGATGATGTACTGAATATGGGTCTCTGCTGTGGACTGAGAGTGGAAAGGGAGCACGAGAGGGGAATCATAGTTGGGAAAAGGAGAAGGGAGAGGGGAGGGAGTGGGAAGCACCAGAGAGACATTTTGTAATGATCAATAAACAAATTGTTTTAACCAAATAACCTTGCCTCCCTCACCATTCCCAACATCCTTTGCTCCCGCCGAATTTACAAACTCACTCTCAGCTTCACATCGGCAAATACAGTACTGTGCAAAAGTCTTAGGCGACCTAGATTTTTAAATTTTATTTATTATATATGATAACTTCTGATGGAGATGATAAGCTTGTCCAAATCTAGACTTTTCAATTTGCTATGGGCAGATCAAGTAACTGTGTATGCCAACAGCCAAGAACAGGATTCAGAACAATAAATTTTCACAACGCTTCTGTGGGATAATTGCCATCAAGCAACATCTCAAACGTGATCCTTTCCAAGAACCACCTCATGCAAAGCAAACTTCCTACTTGACAATATTAGGATTATGTTTAACAAGGCTTCCTGACAGTAGGGTTCTTGGGCCAAGGAAACCAGGAATGCACAAGGGGGAAAAAACTGAAGGAATGCTAAGATCTGATGGTCAGCAGACTGGAGGTAGTTATGGAGGTACGAGCAAACTTACATTTGAACAGAATATCTAATTAAACTAAAGCATTTTCCTATGGGCCAAATGTACAGTATAGATATTATTTTACAGTTTGATTGTGTGATTCTACCCAATCTGCATGATTATGTAACACTTTTTTAATGTCAATGTAAATTTATGTTAATGTACACAGCACAGAATTACAGAGTTGTAAACACAGCAAATTATTTTTTTTCTCTACTGCTTCAGTTAAAAGTATCAAAATTCTGCATTTTCTTAACTTTTATTTTTTTTTCCCTGAGTCATAGACTAATTTCTCAGGGATTAATGCAAACCTTAAAGGTCTGTAAACTCCCATAAACAAATTGAGGCCAAAACAGATTGAAAGGCACACCTTTCAACCATGAATGCTTTAAACTATATACTTACATGAAGGGCCTCATTATCTTATGAATTATTCCATGCAATTGAGTGCTATGTAATTTTCACTTTCAATCTAATGATGGAGTACGTGCCATTAATAGCATAGCTGAACATGTTTGAGCCTGGTACTGTGATGATCTCCTGCAGCAATTCCCTGGAATGAGATGATTAACCACCAACTGCTATCTATCATTTTCCTTTGATTCCAGCCATAAGACCATAAGACATAGGAGCAGAATTAGGCCATCTGGCCCATTGAGTCTGCTCTGCTATTCAATCATGGCTGATCTTTTTTTTCCTCCTCCTCAACCCCAGTTCCCAGCCTCCTCCCCATAGCTTTAGATGCCATGTCCAATCAAGAACCTAAAATACACTCAACGACCTGGCATCCACAGCTGCATGTGACAGCAAATTCCACAAATTCACCACCCTTTGGCTAAAGAAATTTCTCTGCATCTCTGTTTTGAAAGGGTGCCCCTCTACCCTGAGGCTGTGCCCTCTTGTCCTAGAATCCTCCACCATGGGAAACATCCTTTCCACATCTACTCTGTTTAGGCCTTTCAACATTTGAAAGGTTTCAAAAAGATACCCCTCATCCTTCTGAATTCCAGTGAGTACAGACTCAGAGCCATCAAACGTTCCTCGTATGATAACCCTTTCATTCCTGGAATCATCCTTGTGAACCTCCTCTGGACTCTCTCCAATGCCAGCACATCCCTTCTAAGATGAGGAGCCCAAAACTGTTCACAATACTCAAGGTAAGGCTTCACCAGTCCCTTATAAAGCCTCAGCATCACATCCTTGCTCTTGTATTCTAGACCGCTTGAAATAAATGCTAACATGGCATTTGCCTTCCTCACCACCAACTCAACCTGCAAGTTAACCTTCAGGGTATTCTGCACTGTCATGGTCCAGTCCATGAAGTCCATGTTCTGGTTCGCGGTCCTGTCTGTGGACTCCAGACTCCAGGTCTTCCGGCTGTCCCTTGTTTCAGTTGGGCTTAATCATGGGCACCTGATGCTCATCTTGGGGCTGGGAATATAAGTGGCCCTGGGTGTGAGTGTGGTGGCTGGTTTGTCTTGTCAGTATTCTGTCCTTGCCTGCAATCTTGTCAAGTTCAACCACTGGAGTGAGACTGGAGCCTTGCTGTGTCAAAATAAGGAACTGTCTCTGTGTCCATGCCTTTGCTAGGTAGGTCTGACTGTTTGCTGCTACCTAGTGTTGGGAAATGTCTTGATGTGTTCAGCATTCTGTGTAGAGCCCTGCCCTCAAGTCCTGATCCCAAGGCCCTGTGTTCCCGCCTCTCAAGTCCAAGGCCCTGTGTTCCTGTCCTCCCCAAGAGCAAGGCCCTGTTCTGCATTCCTGTTGTCTAGAGTCCAAGGTTCTGAGATTCCTGTTGTCCCAAGTCTAAGGCCTGTCCTCTGCTGGAGTTCCCTTGTCCTGCCCAGGAGTCTCTTGTTCTGTCCTGTAGCCTTGCCTAGTCCTGTCTCTCAAGACCATGTCATGTCTTTGCCTAGTTCTGGAGTCTGAGCCTGAGTCAAGACTCAGGTTCTGGGTCCTTGTCCAGTCTCTGGCTCAGAGTCTGAACCCAAGCCTTGTCATGTCCTTGCCTTGAGGAACCCAAGCCATGTCCAGTCCTGTATCCATGTCATGTCCTCTCCTAGTTCTGGGATCTGAGCCCAAGTCAAGACCCAGGTTCTGGGTCCTTGTCCAGTCTCTGGCTCTGAGTCCAAGCCCAGGCTCCTAGTTCCCAGTTCCTAGTCCTGGTCCTGGTCCTGCTTGCCTAGTGAATGTCCTAGCCCAAGTATGTGTTCTTGTCCCAGCTCTCTAGTCAAGTCCTGTTCCTAGTACTTCAGTGTCTGTGTCTTGTCCTCCCAGCACCACTTTATGACATGCACAAGGACTCCCAAGTCCCTCTTCATCTCTGATTCCTGGATTTTCTCCCTGTTTAGAAAATGGTTCTCACATTTATTCCTACTAAAGTGCATGACCATGCATTTTCCAACATTATTTCACTTGTCACTTTCTTGCCCATTCTCCTAATTTGTTCATGTCCCTCTGCATCCTACCTGTCTCCTCAACACTACCTGCCCCTCCACCAATCTTGGCATCATCTGCAAACTTGACAATAAAGCCATCTATTCCATCATCTAAATCATTGATATACAGCATAAAAACCAGTAGAGAGATTGCCAGACTGCAGTTTTCCTAGGGCTCGGTGACCCCATGCTCTGCAGTATCTTGATATCACATGTCACATCTGGAATTCTGTTCATTTTGGTGTAAAAATGTCTGAAACTAAATGATCAGGTGGAAGGAAAACCATGCACTAATAACAGGTGCAATAATTGTCCAATATTGTCCAGCACCCACATGATTAAAGGGAAAACTGATTGATGGGTAATTTAATGAATCAGACTTGTGGAAAGTTTGATCATCACAGACTGAGGCCGTAACAATATTGTAGGTGAACTGAACAGGGCTTGGCTGCAACTCCGGTCAGTTGAATATTAACTCTACCAGAAGAGGCAGAATTGTCTCCAAACATCTTGAGAACTGGAACAACTAGATCCCTAAAGGTGTATTATACCAATAACTTGCTGTAATGCGCTGCAAGGTTTCACTGCTGATGTACTGACTTTTTTGTAATGTTCACTGCTGAATTTAATGGTTTCTCTGTAGCAACAATGTTTGGTTTGTGGCTGGAGATAACAGGACTATGGCCTGCATATTAGCCAATCAGGAATTTGTTGCCCTGTCTTGCGAATCTGGAAGCAATGGATTTCGCGGGCTTTTGCGGGAGAGGGAGAAGGAAAAAAAGACGCGAATGTAGAAATTTGGTAGACCGCCGGCCGGGGTGGACTCAGAGTCAGGGTCTGAAGAGCAGCGACGATCGGAGGTCGATGGGGACCCATCGGCCTATGAGTGAGTTCTAACGTTGCGCACAGACTGTTTAATAAGATTTGGGCCCCCTTTTTTAAAAATTTCGTTTCTCTACTAACCATATAGTCAAAGTAAGAGTTATAAAGTTTAATCGCATATTGTGTACTGTTTGTTATTTCGGGGTGCTGAGGGGACACACCGCGCAGCATCCACCCAAACAAGATTTCATAAGTTTGGCCGGGCAGGGGTTTATCATCCCCGATATTAAGCCGCTAGGCGACGTGAGAGTTGCATTATCTTAAATTATTCATTATTTAGGGACGCAAGATTTTAAACGGAGATTACACAGCTGATGATGTCAGTTTATCCAGTTTATTTTGATTTCCCCCTCCACTCGGCTCGCTCGTCCCCTTGCGATCATTTTGACTTCTCGGGGCGGGAGACGCTGGACACTTTAGAACTCCAACTGAGATAACTAATATTTCTAACATAAATATTGCCATGCGATTTTTTTTTTTAATTCAAACTAACTTGTAATCACTTCCAATTTTGATTTGTTAAAGCTGATGATCGAATTAAGGGAATACAAGTGGCTACACTTGAAAATTGGTAGATACGTTTTTCCCCGTTCTGATCGATAGTTACATGTGGCGGTTCAGAGAAAGACACCGATGAGTGAGTTTCTGACGCCTTGTTAGTCTGATTTTAAGCGAGGTCATCATCCCCCACTCATGGAAAAGAAAGGCTACCTTTTGATTTGTATCATATATGTTCTTACAATCAATGCAATATAAAACAAAACAAAAAGCAGGTTTCGACAGCCAAAATATGGAAGTACGGAATCGTTTTAAGAAGAAATCTAAAGGTACTCGCCTGGCTGTAAAGGAATTTAACCCTGGTTCCGTCAAAATGAGCTCAGCCTAAACTGGAATTTGTTTTGAAAGTCCAAGCACCGACACACTGGCAACCCAGTCGCTCAGGATCCAACCATGCTGCTCGCCGAACCACATACTGCCTCTCGCTGCCTCTGCAGCTAACACTGCCCACAGCGCGCCAGTTCTTCTCAAGGAGTCGTACGTCAATGACAGGGTATTGGCAAGCAAGAAACGATGGGTGTTCGCATTCTGTCTCTGTGTCAGAGTAGTTAAAGGAACCTTATTTTAGAATCTGAAATCTTAATGGTGATCTATTTGTATTTTAACCTTGTACTGTATACAAGTCTTCAGTCTGAATTATTGTCTTTCTATACACGTTGCTAAGCTTATATTTTCTATTTTTTAATTTTGTCACATAACTGAATTTTGCTACTTTAAGAACAGCATGATGCAATCAACTACTCTTTCTAAAATTTCTTCATGTCTTGTAACTTTAACAGAAAGTCTTTGTCTCAAACGCCATTAGTAGTTTCAGTCGGCAACTATTTACTGACATACTTTCCATTGAAGGTTCTCGCTGGTGCTTAATTTGACAGTTATTGATGTGTTAATTCTCTAACTCAGATGGTTTCGGAGATACTCTACGATTTCACGAAGTCTGCATTTAACTCCACGCATCTCCCCCGCCCACTACCACCCTCACCAACAAGGCACTTGGGAAAATTGGGCAGGAATAATCAAACACATTTCAATTAATAAATTCAAAGTTACTAAGCAATTTTTAAAAAATTTCAGTTACTGGGAAAATAATCGAGGCTGAACTTTCAAAAGTATTAAAATGAATGACGTACTATTTCTCCTGACGAACAAGTTATCTTTCTCTGGGGCTTGGCCTGAGATAACTGTGTTGCGAGTTCATTAGGACTTGGGTAGAGTTCAGCCTCCAAATGCATATTATCTCTACATATTGTAAGTATATTACAGCAAGACGAGGTTGGTGTGGCCTTTTATCTGGAGAAGAGATGGTGTAGGTATAAATCTTTCCTATTAGTCCTAAAGGTTAGTTCAATGCCATAATCCCTCCGGATCACTGCCATCAGTGAGGCAGTACAGAATCCTGAAGACCCACACCAACTATTCAGAAATAGCTTCTTCCCCTCCGCCAACAGGTATTAACGCCTCATATTCTTCCTCTTTGCCGATGACTGCACCCTGATTGCTGGCTCGGAGCCAGAGATGCAAGTCAATATGAACAAATTCTCCGTGGCTTGTGACAACTTTGGACTATCATCAAAAAGACGGAAGTCATGCGCCAGCCTGCCCTCATGCACCGTACACAACCGAAAATCACAGTCAAAGGACAAACTACAGGCGGTGAACCAGCTTACTTACCTTGGCAGCACCCTCCCCCGAGCAGTGACTATTGATACCGAAGTAAACTGCAGAATAGCAAAGGCAAGTTCTGCTTTCGGTAGACTGCGCTCCGCTATATGGGAACGTCGAGGAACCAGTCCAGCAACAAAACTGAAGGTCTACAGAGCCTATTTCCTGTATGCCTGTGAAACGTGGACTGTGTATCGAAGGCTTGAAAGACAGCTCAACTATTTCCACATGACTTGTCTTCACAGAATATTAGGCATCAGATGGCAAGACAAAGTACCAGACACTGAAGTTCTCTCTAGAGCAAGTCTGCCATCAGTCCACACGCTGCTGATGAGAGCACAGACCCGGTGGGCAGGTCATGTCATCCGCATGCTGGACCAGCGCATACCCAAGCAGCTCCTTTTTGGGGAACTCCCTGCTGGAAGACGCTCACATAGGAGGCAGAAGAAACATTACAAAGACACACTAAAGGCCTCCCCTAAGTCGCTTGACATAGACACAACCTCTTGGGAAATGCTGGCACAAAACCGCCCTACCTAGCGCGGCCTCATCCACAAGGGCTGTCAAGCTTACGAATCAAGGCACATTACTGAAACACAACAAAACCGCGAGCTGCGCAAGTCCAGAGCCACCAGCGCAACAACTGCAGTGCCTACACATGTCTGCCCAACATGTGCCAGGACACTCCGTGCCCGAATTAGCCTGATCAGTCATCTTCGGACACACCGCATCCAGTCTCAAAGTGACTAATGGTGTCGAGGTCGTCTTCGACGACGACAATGATGGACGAACAACATTCAGAAATAGCTCTTCCCCTCCGCCAACAGGTGTCTATAAGGCCCTTGAATACTACCTCATTTTGCTTCCTCTAATGCTTCAGTGAGGCCACTCTCAGTGGAGGAGCAACACCTCCTACTCTAACAAGAGGAATTCTGCAGATGCTGGAAATTCAAGCAATACACATCAAAGTTGCTGGTGAATGCAGCAGGCCAGGCAGCATCTTTAGGAAGAGGAACAGTCGACGTTTCAGGCCAAGACCCTTCATCAGGACCTCCTATTCTACCTGGATTGCCTCTAACCTAATGCCATGAACAGTGATTTTTCTCATTTCTGGTAAATTCTCCCTTCTCCCCCTTCCATTTCCATTCTAGCTCCCCTCTCAACCCTTCTCCACCTGCCCATCACCTTCCTCCAATGCCCCTCTTCCTTCCCTTTCTCCCATGGTCAGCTCTCCTCTTATGTGACTCCTTCTGCAGCCCTTTAGACCTTTCACCTCTCACCTCCCAGCTTCTCACTTCATCCCCCTCAATCACCCCCACCTTATCCCTCACTGTGGCTCACCTATCACTTCCCAGCTTGAATTCCTTCACCTCCCTGCACCTTCTTACTGTTTTCTCCCGATTCCTTTCTGGTACCGATGAAGGGCCTTAGCCCGGAGTGTCGACTACTTATTCCCTTCCATAAATACTGCCTGACCTGCTGGGCTCCTCCAGTATTTTTGTGTGTGCTAACCATGCCATTTTTTTGCACTGTTTATTTTGCAAGTTATAGTAATTTTTCCAGCCTGTCTTTGCATTGCACTGCTGCCGCAAGACAACAAATTTCACATCATACAAGTTTGTTGAAGATGGGGTGTCATGCTACTGAGGGAAAGATTGAACAGAATTCCAGGACAATGTTGCAGTCTTGCTTGTCTCAGCAGAACTAACTTCGGAAATGTTGGACGCTAGTGTATTTGTGGAAGTGGAAGCCAAACTCAATCATTCTTCACTTATTCATAAAAGCATAGGTCTTCTATGCTTCTGTATGGGCCTTCTACCCAGCATCCCCAAAACAAAGGTCCTCTTATCAAGCCACCCTGTCATGAGGCGGTGGCTGGGAACGGACCCAAGTGCAAGACACAGACACTGAAGTACAAAGGACAGGACTAGGATACAGGGCAATGGCAAGGACATGGACAGGAAAACCAGGAACCTAGAACAGGACTGGACAAGAGAGCTAGGAGCTCAGGCTTGGACTCCAAGCCAGAGACTGGACAAGGACCCAGTACCTGGGTCATGCCTCTGGCTCGGACCCCAGAACTAGGCAAGGACGAGGCTTAGCAGGCAGGATGAGGCTGGAATCTTCAGGTTAGAGGCTAGAGACTTGGCTAGGCTAGGCTTGGCTAGAGGCTAGAGACTTGGCTAGAGGCTAGAGTCTTCAGGCTCGAGGCTAGGCAAGGTTTGGCATGTGGCTGGAGGCAGGAGACTTGAGGCAAGGCTGGAGGCAGGCTCCTCCTGGACAGGGCATGGTACTCCTGGGCAGGGTGCGGATCACCACCCGACAGAGGCAAGGGACAGGAAGGGACATAACCAACCCCAGGTAACAGTAAGAAGGCCTGACTTACCTGGGCAGAGCAAGGGACAGGAAGGGAGCTAGGTACAGGGTGGCTCCAAGACAAGACTGCAGGCGAGACGAGGCAAGAGTTACCAGCAACACAAGGCAAGGCTTCTGGCAATGCAAGGCGAGGCAGGAACTTCAGGTGAGGCAAGAGTTACCAGCAAGGCAAGGCTTCTGGCAAAGCGAGGTGAGAGTTACCAGCAAGGCTTCTGGCGAGGAAACAGAAGGCAGAGCAAGGGATGTAAGGACAAAAACAATCCAGCAGCCACACCCTCATCTCTGAAGGTATTTATGCAGCCAGATGCTACGAGCATCAGCTGACTCAATTAGAGCTCAACAAGTCAAACAGGATAGGCAGGAAAACCTGGAGCAAGGGTTGATGGACCGGACTGTGAACTGGAATACGGACTTCACGGACCGGACCATGACACACCCCTCCTACATACTGCCTACCAATAGTAAAGATCCATGAAATGATGAGACCCTCCCATGTCTTCAAAGTGTAGGTGGACACTGATGAATTCAACATTGCCTTCAATATGTCAGCCTTTGACTTGGCTGAGTTTAGTCCTGGGAACAGATTTCTGGCTGGATTGAAGGAAAGATTCATGAATCTGTTCAAACCTTCCCAACAAAAAATGCGCACACAAGATCTCCTGAGAATCTCTGCTCTATAATTGCTCAAAGCAGAGAAGGAGCATTTGCAATGGTACTGGGAACGTTAAATGCATGCATCAGGAGCACAGAGGTTCTGTGCACGTGGCAAAGGAATGCAGCACCTCACAAACTACCCCCTACTCCTAACTGCCCTCTCTTTGGGCACTCTCTGTGTCACCCGTGGAAGAATCTGCAGATGCTCATCAGCTACCACATAACCCATAACATCAGAGTGGAAGCAAGCCATCCTTCATCCTAGGGACTGCCTAAGAAGTGAGCAATGGCATTTGATTCCCCTAAACTGTGTAACTGCAAATTTTAACAATAAAGTATAATTTGGGGGGGAGAAAGAGAGTCAGTTTAAATATTTGTTCTAGCGTGATGGTTGCCCCATTGTTCCCTGGGCTTTTCAACACATTCCTAATATAAATCAGCTGTGAGTATCTTGAGAACACACACAAAATGCTGGAGGAACTCAGCACGCCAGGCAGCATCTATGGAAGAGTACAGCTGACGTTTCAGACCGAGGCCCTTCAGCAGGACTCTTGAACTTGTTAACTCTTTGCTCTGGTTGGGTCACCCCCAAGATAAGCAATTAATCTAAACTGAGACCATAATAATCCGTTTGGACAGTGCTGTGGATCAACTTGCTGAAGCATGTTTGACATTCTATAAAGTTGATTTCATTCCCGAAGTGTGATTACTAAGATCATCCCAACCATTATGACAAGATTAAACAATTTATACAGACTGACCCTAAAAAAAAAAAGCAGCCACTTTAATATTTAACCAGTTTCCTAATTTAAAAAGTAAGAAATTTAGAAAAAAACTGTTAATTGGGCTATTTGCCCTAAGACTCACCTTTAATGCCCAGCCTTTAGGCTATTATTGCTTGTCACTTTCCATTTCCATTGTCTGCTTCTTTCCTAATAAGGGCATCAGGATTATTTAATATCTTTAGATTTCAGAAATCGGAAAATGACTTTTATTGTGCGAGAGCCAGGAATAGTACTGAAAACATCCACTCAGAAAGAGGCACGGGAAGGGTTCATATAACCAAGGGCCAAGAAATTCAAAGAGGGTGCTGTTCCAGGTGCCTGCGTTTGTTGGTTCTAGTGCCGTTAACATCTCATTATAATTAAGTGAGACTCCAGCAACATCACTGCTGAACAATGTAGTATGAAGTCAGGATGTGATTTTGTAAGTGGTACCACCCACCAAAGATACAGTATTTAATGCTGATTGAAGCAACAATTAGTCTTCAAACTTGAGTGTTTACTGCCTTCCACTTCTAGAATTGCACATTGACGAGCCTGCATTAACAGCGGATAACTGACGCACTGTTTGCTCTGGAGCATTTTAAAATTTGTAATAAAAGTAGCCAATGTCTAATATATTACAGTCGTGCATGTTAAGAGTGTAGACGTCTGCATGCTGGGCTTTCTAATACTGTACCGAGATCACAAGTATCTCACCAGAGGCTGTTTTCAGAACCACTGTGACCTTGATTGCTACAAGTAGGATTGTCCCAATAGAAAGTGGGGGACTTAAAACCAGATGGCACAGCCTCAGAATAGAAGAACATCCCTTTAGAACAGAAATGTGCAGCATTAACGGGGGATGGTAAACCTGTGGAAGTCATTACCACAGACAATTATGGAGGCCAAGGCATTGGGTATATTTGAAGCAAAGGTTGATAGGTTCTTGATTACTGGAGGTGTCAAAGATTACACAAGAAGGCAGGAGAATGGGGTTGAGAGAGAAAATAAATCAGCCAGGGTCAAATGGTGGAGCAGACTCGATGGGCTAAATGGCCTAATTCTGCTCCTATTTTTTTTTATGGTCTATGGTCCTGGGACAGATCTTTAGCCAAAGCTCTGCTGGTAGTAAGTACATTTCTCTGTGACCATCTCTTTAAAGAATCATTACTCCAGATACAGTGCTCTTTCAGGATGTGGACACTGCCAGCCAAAGTATCCCAGTAACCTTCTCTTTGTTTTTCTTCACTTCAGGTCCTCTTGCCATGTTTCCAACTGGAGAAGGATGGAGGTCTTCAAGTTCTTGGATTATTGCACCCTCTCCCAGAGCAAGAAGGATGGCTGTACCCCAACCTAGAGAGGTACCAATTTTGTAGAAGAGAGGTTTGCTTGTGTTACCTGGGAGAGTTTAAACTAGCACAACAAGCATTAAAGGTAGGGCTGAGGGATTGTTTGGTAGAAACCAGAGCAGCAGGGATTGAGGGGAAGCTATAGGTTAGGTCAATTAAGTGTGAAGGATAGGACAGAGGGCCAGGTTAATGAAGGTGCTTTGGTTAGTCGGCTGAAGTGTATTACTTCAATGCACGTCAGATATAAGTATGATGAAATATGAAAAAATGTCCAGGCAATTGGAGTTTCTGTGGGAGAGCATTTTGGAAACTGATCATAAGTTTTCAGGTAGTTCAGGATAAGTCTGGGCCTTGGAAAAAGTGCTAAATTGGAGAAAGGCTAATTGCAACAGTATTATGTAGGAGGTGGAGAGAACCATTTAGGAGTAGTCATTACCTGAATCATTTAAAGGCCTGCTGGTCAGAGCTCAGGGCTAACGTGAGAGACTGAGGGGAGTTAAAATTGCCTAGGACTGTACTCGGTGGAATCAAGAAGAATGAGAGGAGATCTTATAGAAAATATAAAATTATGAAAGGGATAGATAAGATAGAGGCAGGAGAGTTGTTTCCACTGGTAGGTGAGACTAGAACTATGGGACATAGCCTCAAGATTCAGGGGAGTAAATTTAGGATGGAGATGAGGAGGAACTGCTTTTCCTAGAGAGTGGTGAATCTGTAGAATTGTTTGCCCAATGAAGCAGTGGAGGCTCCCTCAGTAAATATATTTAAGACAAGGTTGGATAGATTTTTGCATAGTAGGGGAATTAAGGGTTATGGGGAAAAGGCAGGTAGGTGGAGATGAGTCCATGGCCAGATCAGCCATGATCTTACTGAATGGTGAAGCAGGCTTGACGGGCCAGATGGCCGACTCCTGCTTCTATTTCTTATGTTCCTGTGAGGAAGAAAGATGAGTATGTCAAAGTTCAGGGATTTTGGGTGATGGAATATTTTGCCAACAGTCAAGAAGGGAAAGGAAACTGTATAGCACAACAACTGGGCCTGTTCTGCTGTACAGTTCTGTTATATGTTCAGTCTCACTGAAACTCACAATTAAATAGAATCACAAGTAAAGCTTTCACATTCTTTCCTTTCATTGCAACCACCTCACAGTTGCAAACTAATTTGAATTATGTGATCTGCTGCACAAACATGCAAGCTATTACATCAATAGAAATTTTAGAAAAGTGAAAACAGGAGGACTAGCATTGTTGGGCTGTGATTGGCTGAGACAATTACAACTTGATTGGCAATCCATCCACAATTTGCATGCCACATCCCCTGCAACAGTCAACTGAAAGTGAATCAAGGTAGGTACTAGATGATACCACAACTCTATTGAAGGATGGCATTGGAAAACTTCTAACACCAGACCAAGCTGGGTTCAGGCCAGGCCGCTCTTGCTGTGGTCAAGTCCCAGTATATTGAGGATGGCTTTGAAATGTGACAAATTACAGGGGCAGTATTTGTTGACTTAACAGCAGCATACGACACTGTGAATCACAGAGGCCTTCTGCTGAAGTTATCTAAAATGTTAAAGAATGAAACCACAGTCAAAGTAATAAGAAGCCTTCTAGAAAATCATAGATTTTATGTAGAAATGAATGAAATTAAGAGTAGGTGGTGTCCACAAAAGAATGGACTACCACAGAGATCAGTCCTGGCACCTCTACTATTTAATGTCTTCACAAATGACTAACCAACCTTTCCTAACATGCAGGTTTATCTATGAAGATGACCTATGCATAGCAACACAAGCTAACTCCTTCCAAAAAGTTGAAGTACGACTTACAGCAGTCCTTGAAGCAATGAAGCAGTATTATGAAAAATGGTCTCTGAACCCAAATCCATCAAAAACTCGTGTGTGCATTCCACCTGAGGAATCGAGAAGCAGCTCGGAAACTCAAGATCTTCTGGTGTGGGAAGGAGCTCAAACACCATCCGACTCCAATTTACCTGGGTGTGGCACTGGATAGGACACTCTCATTTGCCACCCACATCCAAATACTCTGAGGGAAAGTTGGCTCTCGCAATTCTCTCTCGAAAAAAATTAGCTGGCACGAAATGGGGAGCTAATACTCACACTTAAATCAACTGCCCTAGCACTCTGCTATGCACCTGCAGAATACTGTGCACCTGTGTGGGGCAGTTCAGCCCATGCAAAGAAAATAGACCCATTGCTTAATGAAGCCTGCCGAATAATCACGGGCACACTGTGCCCCACACCCACTAACATCATTTACAGACCTGCAGGCATTGCTCCCCCAGAGATCCGAAGACACACTACAACAAAAATTGAAAAAGGTAAACAGAATTCAGATCCACGGCACTCACTGCACCATGTGCCGGTTTCCAACTGCCTAAAATCAAAGAAAAACTTTGCTACAGTGGAGGAACTACAACATGGAACATCCCCCCCCAACATACAGGATTGACCTCTGGCAACAACAGAAGCCAGAACCCCACCAAACAACACAGTGCAAGACCCCACAGAAATGTAACCAGATGGGGCACTGCTTGACAGACGGAAATGGTGCACTCTCAACAGAGCGAGAGCAGGAGTTTGTAGGAGGGGTGACAATATGATGAAGTGGGGTTTAAAGACCAGCAAATCCTGTGAGTGTGGCGAAAGAGTGAAGAACATTGAACACGTTCTGCGCAACTGTCCACTCTCACCTGATTTAGCTGACACTGACCTGCTCAACATCAACCAAACAAGACTAGAGTGGCTGGCTGGCTGTCTGGTGTGACAAGCTATGATGATTGGAAAACTCAAACATATGACGGTTAAAATAGTATTAAATGAAAATACCACACCCAAGTTTTACGAAGCCCATCTGGTTCCTTATACCATCTATGATAAAGTAGCCAGTGAGGCTAAAGGAATTCTTTCAAAGGTTGAGTGAAGACCACGAGCAATGCCAGTGGTCCCCATAGCCAAGAAGAATGGGTCTGTCAGGGCCAGTGGTAATTTTAAAGTCACCATCAACCCAGTACTGAAAGTGGATTAATACCCTCTGATCAGGATAATGGATATATTTGCAAACCTTTCTGGGGGGGGACACTTCAAAGTGGATTTAGCTGAGGCCCACAAGAGATGAAGATAGAAGAAGAATCCAAAGTATTTCTCACCATAAACACTCATAAGGGGCTTTATCACTATAATAGGCATGTTTTTGGAGTAGCATCAGCACCTGCACTCTGGCAGGAAGCTATGGAGCAGGTGCTGCAAGCCTGCCCAGGCCCTCAGTGTTACCTGGACGACATCACTGTTATGAGTGAGGATGACAAGGATCATTTCCAAAATCTCAAGACCGTGTTTAAAAAAAAAAAAAAAAAAAAATAGAAGATTATGGGCTCAGAGCACAATGCAACAAGTGTGAATTCTTTGAACCAAGCATCACTTACTGTGATCACACCACTGATGCACAAATATTACAGAAATGTGCTGAGAAAATTCAAGCAGTGGTGGATGCCCTGAGGCCAAAGGACACGTCCCAGTTGCAGTCCTTTTTAGGATTTGTCAATTACTAGAGCAGGTTCCTGTCAAACCTGGCTACTGTGCTCCACTTCTTGAACTCATTACTACAGATTGGGACGACATGGCAAAGGACAAAGCAGTGTGAGGTGGCTTCCAAAAGGCAAAAGAAATGGTGGTGGCAGACACTGTACTCATACGTTATGATCCACATTGTCCAGTGAAGCTGTCCTGTGATGCCTCGCCTTATGGTACAGGTGCAGTCATGTCACATATTATGAGTGATGGAAGTGAATGCCTTTGCATCACGCTCCCTTACCGCTGCTGAGAGAAATCTCACACAGACTGACAGAGGCCTTGAGTCTAGTTTGGGGTGTGAAGCATTTCAACCGGTACTTATGTGGGAGAGAGTTTACAGAATTTACATAGAACATAGAATAGTACAGCACAGTATGGGCCCTTTGGCCCACAATGTTGTGCTGACCCTCTCCCATATAAGCCCCCACCTTAAATTCCTCCATATACCTGTCTAGTAGTCTCTTAAACTTCACTAGTGTATCTGCCTCCACCACTGACTCAGGCAGTGCATTCCACACACCAACCACTCTCTGAGTAAAAAACCTTCCTCTAATATCCCCCTTGAACTTCCCACCCCTTACCTTTGCCCAACTACTGATCATCAACCACTTCCTGCAGTCCCAGAGTCAACTCTACAACCACCCTGGAGGGGGCCCTAGAACCCGCGATTGTTTCATAGCCACAAGTCTCACATGCCAAGCAAAGTGAACCCCCTTGTCAAGAAAGGCATACTCTACAAGAGTAAGAAATCCTCCCCAGTATACATATATACTGCATATAAGTTGCAATGCATTCTATATTGGGTTGGAGTTTATAGCTAAGCAGGGAAGAGTGTTGTGTAATACTTGAGTAATATTGTAAATGTATTTGAGTAAACATTCTTTGTTATTTATATAATTCATTGTGGATTATATGTAAAAGTATGTGAATGGCATATGCATTATGCCATCATGTCATATGTGCGTCCCTCACTAAAAGTAAAACAAAGCAGAGGTTTATCTGCAGGCTCCCCATGTTCTTTCATTAGTGTTAATTTTTGGAGTTAAACAACATACCAAAACTATTCAGGACTTGCAAGTTAGACTGTCTTTCATGTAACAACATGAACTAGGGACCAGCAAACCAAACATCACTTTCAAAAAGTAAGCACATGCTTGTAGGAACAATCGTCAAGTTGAAGAAACATTTTGAAATGGTGGTCTAACTGGTAGAGTTGTTGTCTAAGTGGTTCAGTGACCTGAATCTTGACCTTTTTTTTCATATGGATATTGCATGCTGTTGTGATCTTGTCGGTTTCCAGGGGCACACTGGTTTCTGCTCCCAGGCCGTTAGGCTGGTTTTCTTTATCTTTATTGGAAGAGGTGGGCGATAGGAAAATCAGAGGAATGTGTGAAAGCACAGGTGGAGAGAAATAAGTGGGGAGTGGGATAGATGAGATTGCTCTGAGACCTAGTGGACAGAAGGGCTTTCTCTTCTGCCAGAAGGAACTATGGAAAAATGAACAAGAAAGCAAACAGCAGCTAGATAAGAGATCTATTATGTTCACACAAGTACATTTATGGATGTAACAAAGGCCCCTAATTTCCCTGTTTCATAAAATGAAGTCAGTGCCTCAGATGGGCTTTGAGCTTGAGAGCAGATGAATACATTGTTTCCAGAACAGGGAAATATCATGGAAACACAGATGCTCTTAGCTATCTTCTAGTATCAGAGATGACTACAGATGAAGGAAACGGAGCCATGTGCTGATGAATCATCTGGACTTTCTGTGAGCATTGTGCAAATGAATCAGTGAGCAGCAAGAGATTCTGTGCTACCTTTGCAGGTCAGACAGTCTGGCAGAGAGAGAAAGTCTTCACGCACAATATTGGAGGAACTCAGCAGGCCAGGCAGCATCTATAGAAAAGAGTAAACAGTCGATGTTTCAGGCTGAGAACTTGAAGTCCTGATGAAGGTCTCAGCCCGAAATATCGACTGTTTACTCTTTTCTGTAGATGCTGCCTGACCTATTGAGTTCATCCAGCATTTTGTGTGTTGCTTGGATTTGGAGCATCTGCAGATTTTCTTGTGCTTATAGAGGAATTCTTCTGTGGGTTTGAATGATTGTGTTGGATAGTGCAGAATCTTTGTACAAGAATCTGTATTGCAGGAAGGTTGACGATGAATCAGTTTGAGGGTAAGAGAAGGGTATGGAATACAGTCAGGTTGTAATTGTTTACAACAGGGAATTGTCTCTAGTTGCTGACTGGTTTTTGGCAGGCTCGTGTTTCTTATGTAATTATTTACCAAATAAAAGCTACAGATGCTTGAAGTCTGAAATAAAAACTAAAGCTACTATAAAAACTCAGGCAGCATCTGTGGATTGAGAAACAGAGCTGAAGTCAACCAAAGTCCAAATGAAAGTAAAATTTATTATCAAAGTACGGACACAGTGGCCACTTTGTTAGTACCTCCTGTACCTAATAAAGCAGTCACTGACTGTATGTTCATGGTCTTTTGCCGCTGTGGCCTATTCACTTCAAGATTTGATGTGCTGTACATTAAGAGATGAACTTCTGCATACCACTGCTGTAACAGGTGATTATTTGAGTTACTGTTGCCTTCCCGTCAGCTTGAACTAGTTCGGCCATTCCCCTCTGTTGTTATTATTAACAAGTCGCTTTTGCGCACAGAACTGCCTTTAAAAAGGATGTTTTTTTTTGTTTTTCATACCATTCTCCATAAACTCTAAAGACTGTTGTCTGTCAAAATCCCAGGAGATCAGCAGTTTGAGATACTCAAACCACGACTAGCACCAACAATCATTCCAAGGTCAAAGTCATTTCTTCCCATTCTGATTTTGGTCTGAACAACAACTGAACCTCTTTGACTATTTCAGCATGCTTTTATGCATTGAGTTGCTGCCACATGATTGGCTGATTAGATAATTGCATTTGCACTGTCAAGTGTACCTACTAAAGTGACCAGTGAGTGTATGTTACCATATATGACCTTGAGATTCATGTTACTGAAAAATTAAGAAATACAATAGCACTTATGAAAAACTATACATAAACTAGAAAGTTCAGTTTCTTGTGTTTGAGTATTAGTTGGTGGGTATATGCTGGTTCAGCAGGCCTGCAAGCAACAGATAATGTAACACACCAAATACTGGAGGAATTCAGCAGGTCAAGAAAATATACATTTGATGTTTCAGGCTGAGACCCTTCATCAGACAGAGAAATGCTTATTTTCTTCTATAGGTGCAGCCTGACCTGTTGAGTTCCTTCAGAATTTTGTGTGTGTTGCTCTGGATTTCCAGCATCTGCAGAATCTCTTGTGTCAACAATATATAATGTTGTTGAAATAATAAAACCTGCCTATTTTCTCAATATAACATTTAGTATGCTTAATTTGATCTACTTCATATGGGAAGCCTTTTTGCCCCCGAAATTGAAATGGTGAAACTTTGTTGCACTCTCTCAAGCATATCCCTCCTTAGATTGGGAGACCAGAACCTATACTGTACCAGCATTGTTCCCCACAGCAGATATGCAGAGACCTCTGTATTGCAACTGTGACTGCACTTCAAAGTACTTCATCACCTGGAATATTATGAGGCCATCAAAGGTGCTACATAAATGTCAATCCAGATGAAGGGTATCAACCTGAAACATGGACTATCATTTACCTTCATTGAGACTACCTAGCCTGCTGAGTTCCTCTAGCAGTTTGTCTTGTATATTCTTTTCAAATGAAAATTACATTAGAAAAATGTCAAATGTTACAAAAGAAATAAATAGCATAGGTTTAAAGAATTTATATGTATAGGGTACCCTGGAATTTTATGGAAATCTTCAATAGTAGCAGACCAAATAGAAGTTTTTTTAAAAAAAGGAAACTTTTACTTTTATTAAATGGAATCATACATAAAAGCAAATTAGCTATGCTACACTGGTTATAGGCCTCAAATCTGAAAATATCTCTTCTCCCCCCCCCCCCCCCCACTGTGGATCCCTATGTGCTTGAACCTTCAAGACCAAACACCATCTAGAAGTAGATGACACACACAAAATTCTGGAGGAATCTCCTGACGAAGGGTCTCAGTCCAAAAACATCGACTGTTAATTCCCCTCCATAGATGCTGCCTGACTTGCAGAGTTTCTCCCCCATTTTGTACATGTTGCTCAAGATCTTAATTAATTAGTAACAACAGAAGGATTAGTAACCAGAGTACACAATAAAAATGATTGTTGTGTTGCCACACAAAAAAGCATTTTTGTACATTTTGGGTGCTCTTTGACAGCACATTGGAAGAAATTCAAATGAGATTTAGTTAAAGACAGGAAGATCACAAAAAAAAACAGGATTCTAAGAAAAGAGTAAAGGCTTGAGACTTTAGATTTGTCTACCAGAGATATGCTTGTATATCACAAGCATAATGGACCAAATGGCCACATTTCAGTTCTCTACTATTCTTTGATTTACTCTGCAGCTGCAATTGTTTGGATGCTGGAAGCCTTCTCTTGCCGCTGGCAGGCTACTCTCTCTGAGTTTGCCAACTGTTGCTGTCTGCCTGACATATGAAAACACTGAACAATTTCTTTCAAAGGATTTAAATTTTTTGGTTGAGAATGCTGGCTACTCCCACTGACTTCTCCAGGGAGGGAGGGAGAATCAGCCATTTACAGTCCATTTCCAATTTACACATGTTTAATTTCATAGTTTGTAAAAATGGGAAATAGGCTCTTGGTTTTAGATACTTATCCAGTTATAAATCATAATGCCTTCAAAATCACAATGAGGACAGTTTCATTTAAGTATAAACTCAGGACAAATTTTGAAATAATGCAGTTTGACAAGTGACAGCTTCAGTTCACCTTTAAACCAATCATAGAAGTCAGCAGATAAGATGGATTTTTTTGTTCATTTATAGATGCAGGATGGGAACAGGCCCTTCAAGCCCAATGGTTCCACTCACCCAATTACACCCATGTGAACAATCAATCTACCAACCCATATATCCTTAGAAAGTGGGAGGGAACTGGAGCACCCAGTCATGGGGGGGGGTGGAGGGGGGGGATGTAGAAACTTCCTACAGCCAGCAGCAGAACTGCACCCGGAAGATGCTGGAGACTGAACCAGAGACCTCATATGTGCAAAGCATATGCTCTTTCACATTGTTGTAAAGATTTCCCAACCTCCTGCCATAGCTTTGGAGTCCAATTGACAGAAACTCCAGAGAAGATGTAAGTGCTACTTCATTCATTTCAATGGTTCCATTTAATATCAGAGAATGTATAAAATATACAACCTGAAATTCTTATCCTTCACAGACATTCGCGAAAACAGAAGAGAACCCCAAAGAATGAATAACAGAAAAATGTTAGAACCCCAAAAGCCGCCTCTTCCCCCTCCCATGCACAAGCAGCAGCAAGCATCAACCCTCCCTGTCCCCCTCCCCCACTTACTTCAGCAGGAAGCATCAGCTCCTACCACTCACCAGGTAGGCAATAGCAAAGCCCCCACGGTCTGCACTCCAACAAAAACTACTGTCCACCTCACAACTTGATGCGCCAGAGGCTCGCTCGCTCGCTCACTCACTCATCAGCAATCTATTCAAATAACAGTGGGAGATCAGGGCATCTCTGGGGATATTAATAGTAACGAAATAAAGTTCAACTCATTGCAGTAAGTAGTTTTTTTAAGGTTCAGTTGTAAATGAAGCCAAAGTACAATTAGACATTCTAGGCACACGTCTGAATGTCTGATACTTGGAACACTTAAGGGAGTAGTAGCAAATACTGCTGCACCTGAGACAACATTCAGGATGGATCCAAAAATGTGTAATATATTCCTTTACACGAAAGAGACTTCTGCCACAGGCAAAGGTATTCTGTCACTCCAAATTATCAAGAAACAGGTACAATTATTCAACAAGACATGTATCTCTTTACATGCAGGAAGATGTTACTTGTTTATGGCCAGAGGATTTGGGTGTAGGTTGCTAAGAGCCCAGGTTTCCAAAGATGAGGATATTCTGTTGGTTTTTGACAGACAGAGTTGTGTAGTTTATCAGCTGCTCTTTCAGCTGCCCCAAAAAGTTATTGGGTTTTGGTCTCTATATTCATATATTGGAGACAATGCAAAGAAGGTTCATGGGGTTGGTCTTAGAACAAAGGAATTGGTGTATGAAGAGGAATTAGGCTGGCCTGTACTCCTAGGATATCAGTGAATAAAAGATTCTGAGGGGGATTAATAGGACAAATGTTGAGGGGAGTGGTACTTGTAAGCGGTAATTGCCTAAGTGCCAATAAATTCTCCTCAAAGTGATTATGTATGGGTGAAACAGCTTACCATACAATATTCAATGTTCAAAGTACACATTATCAAAGTATGTACGGGACTTACAAACCTGATTCATCTTCTGACACGTAGCCA
Source organism: Mobula birostris (assembly GCF_030028105.1). Lineage (NCBI taxonomy): Eukaryota > Metazoa > Chordata > Chondrichthyes > Myliobatiformes > Myliobatidae > Mobula > Mobula birostris. The sequence continues at coordinate 52,464,729 of NC_092384.1, forward strand.
CAAAAGACAGAAGACCCCATACAACCAAGCCACCAAGCACGCGAAAGAACAAATCGTGCAAACGACAAAAAAGTGAACAAATAACTCACAGAACTTTAAACATCAAACTGCAGGGTCCCCAGAGGTGAGTCCACAGCTACGAGACGCCGAGCTGCGTGAAGCCGGTCCCGGGGCCGATGCCATGACCACAGCCACCGAGTCAGACAGTTCAGCGTTGGGAGAAAGGCTGTAGCCGCAAATGCAGTCTTAATCAAATTGTGCAAATAGTGAAGCGCATTTAGCCTGAGGATAATAATATTAGACCACAGCATAAAGTGAGTACACAACCACAAGCTGCCAAGACGATCAAACCTTGCGGCGTGGGACACAAGACTGCAGCGAAAGGGAGACCAATCAAACGCAGGGAGACGGCACTGAACACCCATTCATTTTCTGCTGTCGTCTTGTCGATTTTAATCTTGATCGACACTTTAATTGGTGAGTAATGGAGCCGACCAGGGGTTTCGGACCATTTGGAATTGACGCAGCTTCCACCCCTGCGACAGTCCTAGCTGAACTCCATGTCAAATCCCCCCAGGAGATCAGAGAAACGCCAGATCGGCCATTTACTTCTGTCTTGATCACAGGCCGTAGTTTGTTGAATCACTTAAAGAGCTTCCTGAAATAGTATTTCAGGAATAACTGATTGCCCCCTTAGTAATCCAGTCAATTTGAGCAACAATGCACTGGATATATGCATTCATCTTCATATACACACTAAATACAGATGCCACACCAAGCAGATGTTATCTCAGGTCTCAGAATTTCCCTATGTAGAACCTGTTGGATATTTACCTACATATTCAACCTTGTTTGTTAAGAAAACCGTGAATCTACATATGAACCAAAGAATCCCTAAATGCTATATATCTCAAAGCATCAACATAATAAAATAATAGAATATGTCTTATATTCATTAACTTCATGTGTTTTGGGAGAATTTATTTAAGAGTATTGTGGCCTCAAAGAGGATGCAGATCAGCTGGATTAAATTCTTGGAACATCTTTTTTCAGATGCAAAACATATTATAATAACAGATTACAATGTTTCAACCACATATTGTAACAAAATCATCAAGCTATGACAGCAAGTGGTGTATCATCTACAAGTGATGAGGGCAAATCACCTCTCTCATTCTTTTGATACAGTGGAAAATCAATTTAAATAAATAATTAATTCTGTTTTTGCCATTATACTGACATGATACTTGACCAGCACTTGTGATAGTTGTTCAAAAACTGAAATATTGTGCTGTGCTAATTTACACTACTTAATAGCACACGGTTTTGTAACACAAGCAGGCTTCAGTGTAATGGTTGGTTTGCAGTTGTGTTTCAACTCAAAAGTACAGCGAACAAGTGGAATTTCTGGAGAGGCTGGATAATTTTTAAAGACCTTTTTGAAGCTATAGGCTTTAGAAATTTTGTAGAAAAAAAACTTACCTCAGAAATCTTCCTAATTTCAACTGCAAAAGTTTGAACGTTGAGTGAATATATTTCTTTAAGGAGTCCAGCAGACTCAAATTGAAACAATGAGCAGCTTTCAGACGTGGCTATGCTGGCTCATGAGTCAGGGAAGTTGGGGGGCGGACATTAAGTCTGAAAGGTTTTCAATTACTGAATGAGAGGAAAACACTGCAAAACATTGTTTTAGTGTTTGGGAGAGGCGCAACACATACTGAGATGGGAAAACTTATTGATATTTTGTAACTTACAAGTTTAATATTTTAAAAAAAAGCTTCTCTCTCCTGCATAAATTATCTCTGTAGCTGTATCCTTCAAAATCTGTAAGTAATACTAGATATGTGTGGGAGCTCCATATAATTTTGTATTAGTCATGAAAAGCATGTCAGTGCTTGTAAAAGGAGAAGGCTTTTGCTTACACTTTTGAAACCTAATGCCAGCAATTATGCACCATAATTTTTTTCGTAAACTAGTTCCGTGTAACGCGTTCCAAAGATCAAAATCAAAACAGCCTCCTGTTTTAAGTGTTACGTACACTAAGTGCTAGTGTTTTTTTTTTGCCTTGATATCCTAAACCAGTCAAGTTTACTTTCTCTATGTAGCAGCACAACACGTCAGATGTACTTCTCTGCTTTTCTAACACTGAACAACATGCTATTGAGTGTTACAGCTAACCATTGCGAGTAGGAGTGATCTTTGAAGGAAACATGATTTACTGTAGTGTTTCAGCAACAGGGTTCTGCTCCACTGACACACACTTGTACTGAGACTCTGGTAACATAGAACACAGAGAACAGGACATTACAGCAGAGGGACACACCCCTTATCCCACAATGTCAGTGCTGACCATGATGGTAATTTAAATCGTATGTGGTTTATATCCTTCTAGGCATTGTCTGTTCATGTGTTTGCCTAAATAAAGCTTAAACGTTGCTATTGTATCTGTTTCCACCACCTCTCCTGGCAGTTTTGGGCTGACGATTTATACCACGTTGAAGATAATATTGCAAAGAGCCTGGTCAATGCTGTCTGAAATAACTTCATGTAAAAATCATCCCATCAGCAAACCAGGGATATCTTAATCTTCAGCACGGTCAACTCCAACTTCTTTGAGTGGGTGAGTGGGTGGGGAGCCGCATACAGTGCGGACAAACATTTTCTGCTGACTCTCAGATTTGATATTTGAAAAGTCTGCTCTTTTCTGGAATGATTTTATGAAGTTCTTCTGCGAGCTCCAAAGTTACCTCTGCATATGAAATTGAACAGTAATTTGAGTTCTTCAATGTAAATCAACAGTATTTAAGTGTTTTGTGTTATGATTATTTGAAGTAAAAGATGTAGACAGTATGCTTTGTTATCAATGTTGTCGTGCGAACTGCAATAAAGGCTGTTTTTGGAGCCAGCAGAAACTAGCATCTTCTCCGTCATTAATTTCAAAACCTGGGATAGACAATTTGTTGTTCCTTTCTGCACCTTGTGGTGCATCGGGCAGTAACCTTGCCGTTTCTTTAGCATTTGTCTGTCTTTTTTTTAATGAAGCCGAGTTGCTAGCTCAATGCTCAACCCAGCAGGGGTGGAAAGCATGCAAGGAGCCGGCCGGATATGAAGCCAGGAACAGTGCCAATGCCACTACTCCCCTGCATGGCAAGGAATAGATAATAGCTTCTTCAAACGTCACAACCAGGCCCATGCCTATACGCACCCTTCCACCTCTCCAGGTCACTGAAGTAGGAGATGAGTGATGGCTGCCGTCCAGCATCATTACCTGCTGGAAATCTTGTCTGTACATCAATGGGTGGGCTAGTTTTTGCTCTGTAGAACAGCTGAGAGACACCATCTGTGTAAGTGGTGGAATAGGATCACGTTGGGCCAAAGTATTTTAGTCCTGCCTTCTTAATTTAATTTTTCAGAAGTTCTAAAGGGCTTCTTATGCTCAATATCTCCTGTCAGTAGATTTGTTGGCCTGGGCCTACCAGGACAATGGAAGGAGTTCCTAGGGCACCCAAAGGTGCATGTCACAACCACAGATTCAGCAGAGCAGTAGATACGGCAATTACACCTTTGAATATGCACGTGTCAGCTCATTATTATTTCATTTTGATTGTACTTAACTCCATTTGTTCCGTCGTAGTACTTGTCGAGATTTGGACACAGCACAGTAACGCTTCACTGCCTGCTTGCATTCCGCCTTGCCCGAGAAATTGGACTGTCAAGTCAACTGACTCTGAAGACTAGCGGTGTGCATTTTATTCTTAGTTATTCTTTTCAGCCGCAGTGTAGGCTTTGTTTTCTGTTTGAGAGTTTTAGTTAACAGTCCTGTTTGGCCTAGCGTTTATTGTTTTCTTTTCCCTTTAACTCTGTTTGCATTAAAGTCTGTGAACTATTGACCCACTTCAGTGTTTCTCACTCTGCACTTGGGCCATATCCGAACCTGGTGGCGGTGCATTCCCAGAAACGCCAGTTACAGTGTACGCAGGAGGATTACTAAGCATTTTCCTTGGAAGAATGCATAACTGCAAGAAAAAGAAAGAAAGAAACAGAAGAAGAACACCTACTAGATGGGGAGGAAGAAAAGCGCTTTCAAAAGAAGGGTAATCCATTCATGGTGCTCATGGAACAATTGTCCCATCTGAATCTAAATAACACTCTGGCAGACAATACCATTTCCATCATGTTTCTTCCTCTGATGCCTGACAATGGTTGTTGCCAAACTCGGAGTAGGACAAGTTATCAGTAATTGTCAAGGTGATCACGATTCTCTTACAGACCATTGTAGCATTTATTTAAACAAAAAACAATATAAAGCTAATTTCAAATAACACAATCTGGGTTAAAATTGAGTATGTCCCTTCCAAAGTTCAATTAATCAGCCTTATGGCTGCAAAGTTTAGTTGTGGGTGCCAAACTGTTAATGAGTATCCGAACCCCACTCCCCCCATAAAGTGGCTGGGCCTGACAACATCCCAGGCTGAGTAGTCAGGGGGTGCACACCAGCTCACTCAGCCACCATCATCCCTGTACCAAAGAACTCTACACCTTCAGAACTAATCGGCTATTGCCAATCACCATGAGGTGTTTTGAACGGCTGGTATTAATTACTCTATTCCTGCCACATTGAACACTCACCGATATGCTTGCCGACAGAACTGCTCTACAACAGGTGCTATAGCATCTGTAATGCACCTGGCCCTGACGCACCTAAACAACAGGATCTCAGCCCGGAATGTCAACACTTTGCTCCTCTTCATGGACGCTGCCTGACCTGCTGAGTTCTGCCAGCATTTTGTATGCGTTACTCTGGATTTCCAGCATCTGCAGAATTTCTTGTGTTTATTTCAGCCTTTCCATGTTTTATTTTAATTACACAATTTAAGGAAGTGGCAAGACTGGTGCTGAAGTACTTTGCCCTTCTACTTTATACTTGTCTGACAGAATCAAATTCAGTTTATTTTCTCTTTCCCAATCCACAGACTATCATATTTATCTGTGGAATGCACGCAACACTTCCCCAGCACAATATTATCCAACTTCCTCTTTAGTATCTAACAGAAATTGCAGAGATTTAAAAACCAGATCTCACCTGCTTCATAAGCAGAGAGTGAGTATTGTTTCCAACAGCTCCATGAACTTTGTTATTGTTTTTCCTCCAGGAGTTGCTGTAGTTTAAATGCCTAAGGGCTGCAATGTAGCATAATGGTTTGCCCAATTGCTTTACAGCACCAGTAATCATTGATTCCCACCGCTCTCTGTAAGGCGTTTGAACATTCTCTGATGACCATGAGGGTTTCCTCCCATATTTCGAAGGTGTACTGTTAGGGTTACTGCGTTGTGAACATGCTACCCCCAGAACATCGCAAACAATGACACAGGTGACAGACTTCACTGTATGTTTCGATGTACATGTGACAAATAAAGCTCCTCTTTAGAATGAAGTTCAAGTTCATTGTCATTCCACTATATACATGTGTACCACTGAATGAAACAATGTTCCTACGGACCAAGGTGCACAACACATGACGTATAACTCACATATAACATGTAAAGCAATAATACCACAAAAAAGTTAACAAGTAATAAGGTGAATTGACAAACAATGTTAAAAAGTAAAAGCTACTGGCCCTTTATTTGCAATGAGACCTGGGTGGTGACGGGGAGTTCAGTAAGCTCACAGCCTGGGGGTAGAAGCTGTATCCCATCTGAATAAACACGAGGAACTCTGAAGATGCTGGAAATCCAGAGCAACATATACAAAATGCCAGAGGAACTCAGCAGGCCAGACAGCATTTGCAGAAAAGAGTCAACAGCTGACGTTTCGGTCCAAGACCCTTCTTCAGGACTCAAGAAAGCAGCCCAAAACATTGATCATCTCACCTCAACCTCCTCAGGAAATGGAGAGGCTGCTGTACTTTCTTGACTAAAGAGGCACCTTCAGAAAGTCATGTTCTTCATCGGGCTCTACTGGCCACTGTCGATTTTGGATGTGCCTTCCTGATCAAGTAGATCTTTGTTTTCTTGTTGAATATCAGAAAGATTTCTCACTTAAAATCTTGCATTTCATATGGTTGGACTGACCGATGCACAGATTAGCAGGTTCCACCAAAATCACAGTAAGTGTCCTCAGAGCGAGAGAGAGAGACCCAGTCTGGCCATTCTCTTCTGACCACTCTCATTAGCAAGACTTTTTTGTCCAGAGGACTGTCATTCACTGTTCTTTTTGTTGTTTTTGCACCATTCTTTGTAAACTTTAATGACTGTTGTGCATGAAAATCCCAGAAGATCAGCAGTTTCTGAGGTACTGAAACCATCCATTCTGGCACCAACAATTATTTCACAGTCTAGGTCACTTAGATCACATTTCTCCCTCATTCTGATGTTTGGTCTGAACAAACACTGAGCTTCTTGACTATGTCTGCATGCTGTTATGCATTGAGTCACTGCCACATGACTTGCTAATTAAATGTTTGTATTAACAAGCAGGTGTACAGATATTTCTCACAGAGTAGCCACAGAATGTATGTTCATAAAGCTTATTTCAATACAATTACATTTAGTAAAACCTTTTATATTGTAAGTTATTTACACAGTTTAACTGGCATAATATAGTTACTGCTTTCTAAAGGGATCTGCAAACAAACGAGGAAGATTATACCAATTTGAGTGTAACCAGTAAGAGATGGCCTAAAACAATTGTTTAATTTAATTTCCCTTCTCCTCACAGTACGTTCAGAGGCATATATTCATCTCTCTTTGTGTTAAGAAGTATTCTGGAGTTAGATATTAATTTAAAACAAGAACCAATCTTCAGAACCAGCCTTCAGTTCTCAATGAAAATTGTAATTTGCAAACAGGAAATTGAGATTAATGGCACACTTTGCAAAAGAAATAGACTGGTCCACAGTTGAAGAGATATGGGTTTCAAAATGGTGACCATGATACACTTGCATATGCAACAGCCAAACAATAAGACAATGGGTTTGCATTAATTGGCCTGCATCACCCCAGACAACATGAGCAAAGTGATTTGCACCATTGTGACCTGAGTTTGAGCAGCAGAGGGAACTGATGGGCAAGTAAGGAGATAAAGTGTGAGAGGGGTACAGGAATGGGCAATGGTGAAGGCGGGCGGGGGGGGAATCAAGAGCGGAAGTTTGAGAGATCGATGTTCATGCCATCAGGTTGGAAGCTACCCTGATGGAATATAAGGTTTTGCTCCTCCAACCTGAGAGTGGCCTCATCATGACAGTAGAGGAGGCCATGGACTGACACCTCGGAATGGGAATGGGAAGCAGAATTGTCTACCGGGAGATCCTGCTTTTTCGGATAGGTGCTCGGTGAAGCGGTCTCCCAATCTATGTCAGGTCTCGCTGATAGACAGGAGACAACACTGGGAGCACAAATTCCTTCTGAAATGTAGCTGCTGTCGTGCCTTCTTTGAAAATGCCTTGATATATTGGGCTCAGGATAGAGCCTCAGAGATGTTGACATCCAAGGACTTGAAATTGCTCACCCTTTCTACTTCTGATTGCTCTATGAGGACTGGTGTGGGCCTCGTCTAACTCTTTCTGAAGTCCACAATCAATTCTTTGGTCTTACCAATGTTGAGAGGAAGATTGTTGCAGCAACAGCACTCAACCAGCTGATATAACTTGCCCCTGTATGTCTCCACATCACCATCTGAAATTCTGCCAACAATAGTTGTGTCATCAGCAATCTTATAGATTATTTTTGAGTTGTGACTAGTCTCACGTACCCAGTAACGGGTTAAAGATCCAGCAGAAATGGAAAACACTTTGGAGTCCAGTATTGCTATTAACTAATGGTACTTACTAGTAACTAGCAATACAGTAATATAAATGCAGATAAATCAAACAGGTTAGCAATGATTATATATATTAAGTAAGTGTGGAAATATATGAAAACCAAGCTTCTTCAAGCCTAGGGGTAAATAGATAGTCTTATGATGATGAGTAAAGTTCAGTTCAGTTCGTGGTATTGAGTTGAGTAGTGATGGAGAGAGATAGAGGGAGCGATTTGAGTCTTCAGTTGAGCTGGCACCATCAATCTGCCCGATGTCCTCCGAAATCCTTTAGAAGTCGCCGACTGTGACCACAACAAAGGGGACTGTTCTTCTGTGGTGGAATGATCAACCCAGGCGAGGGTCGGACACACAAACAATTCCCCACTGGTCACACCCTTTTCACACTGTGACAGCTACTGATTGATCCTCCAAAACCCACCTTTCCTGTGGGCACAACAAAGCTCATTCAGTATCCAAAACCATGTGTCTGTCAGTCTAACAGCTGACCTTCTATTTATCTCACTGTGCTGAATACTAGCTGTCCATCAAGCAGCTCCTCCCTTCTCTCTCTGTAAGAACTTGGAAGCTGCCAGTATCCTTGCAAAGTGTAAACATGCTGCAGAGAAAAAATAACATCGATTGTCTATCAAATAACTCCACCACTCTCTCTTTCCATGGCAACCCAAAAGCTGACAACAGTAGTCAGTGTCCCTGTAAGAGTGTAAACACAAGCTGAAAGGCAGAATCTGCCCCTCTCTCTCTCAGCAGAAATCCAAAAGTTAGGCTCAGTTCTTTCTTGTGCCTTAAAATGACAGTCCACAGCAAAAAGCAACCCCGGGGGTACATAACACTAGCCATACAGTCATGGATGTAGAGAGAGTAGAGCAGTGGGCTATGCACCCATCCTGATAACCTGTGTTAATTATCAGTGAGATGGAGATGTTATCTCCAATCTGCACAGACTGTGGTCTTCTGGTGAGGAAGTCAAGGATCCAGTTGCAGAATGAGGAACAGAGGCCCAGGTTTTGAGGCTATTTTATTAGACCTGTAGGAATGATCATATTAAACGCTGATCTGTAGTCAATAAACAGCCGCCTGATGTAAGTGTTAATGTTGTCCAGGTGATCCAAGGCTGCATGAGGGAGTCAATGAGATTGCATCTACTCTGGACCTATTGTAGTTGATCACAGTGCATCCAGCTGCTTGCTGGGACAGCTGTTGATTCAAGCCATGACCAACCTCTCAAAGCACTTCAGAATCAGAATCCAGTTTATTATCACTGGCGTGTGTCATTAAATTTGTTAACTTAGCAGCAGTTCAATGTAATAGAGGATGATATAGAAATAAAAATAAATAAATAAATTACTCTGTGTGTGCGTGTGTGTGCGCGTGTGTACTCTATATATAGAACATAGAAACATAGAAAACCTACAGTACAATACAGGCCCTTCAGCCCACAAAGTTCTGCTGAATGTGTCCCTACCTTAGAAATTACTAGGCTTACCTATAGCCCTCTATTTTTCTAAACTCCATGTACTCCATAAACTCCAAAAGTCTCTTAAAAGACCCTATTGTATCCGCCTCCACCACCATTGCTGGCAGCCTATTCCACGCACTCAGCACTCTCTGTGTACAAAACTTACCCCTGACATCTCCCCTGTACCTACTTCCAAGCACCTTAAAACTGTGCCCTCTCGTGTTAGCCATTTCAACCCTGCAGAAAAGCCTCTGACTATCCACACGATCAGTGCCTCTCATCATCCTATATACCTCTATCAGGTCACCTCTCATCCTCCATCACTCCAAGGAGAAAAGGCCAAGTTCACTCAACCTGTTTTCATAAGGCATGCTCCCCAATCCAGGCAACATCCTTGTAAATCTCCTCTGCACCCTTTCTATGACTTCCACATCCTTCCTGTAGTGAGGTGACCAGAACTGAGCACAGTACTCCAAGTGGGGTCTGACCAGGGTCCTATATAGTTGCAACATTACCTCTCGGCTCCTAAATTCAGTTCCATGATCAATGAAAGCCAATACACCATATGCCTTCTTAACCACAGAGTCAACCTGCGCAGCTGCTTTGAGTGTCCTATGGACTCAGACCCCAAGATCCCTCTGATCCTCCACACTGCCAAGAGTCTTACCATTAATACTATATTCTGCCATCCATTTAGGAATCATGTGGCAGAGGGGAAGAAGCTGTTCCTGAATCACTGAGTGTGTGCCTTCAGGCTTCTGTCCCCCCTGCCTGACAGTAACAATGCGAAGAGGACATGTCCTGGGTGATGGGGGTCCTTCATAATGGACTTTGCCATTCTGAGGCACTGTTCCTTGAAGATGTCCCAGATACTACAGAGGTTAGTCCCAAAGTTAGAGCTGACTAATTTTACAACTCTCTGTAGCTTTTTTTGGTCCTGTGCAGTAGACCCCCTCCCCACACCAAATAATGATGCTCAGAATGCTCTTCACGGTACATTTATAGAAGTTTTTGAGTGGTTTAGGTTGCAAACCAAACCTCAAACTCCTGATGAAATATGGCCACTGTCTTGCTTTCTTTATAGCTGCATCGATATGTTTGGACCAGATTAGGTCCTCAGAGATCTTGACACCCAGGAAGTTGAAATAGCTCACTCTCTCGATTTCTGATCCCTCTATGAGGACTAGTTTGTGTTCCCTCGTCTTACCTTCCTGAAGTCCACAATCAGCTCTTTCATTTCACTGACATGGAGTGAAGGTTGTTGCTGCGACACCACTTAACTAGCCGGTATATCTCGCTCCTGTACGTCCTTTCATCTCCATCTGAGATTCTACCAACAATGGTTGTATCATCAGCAAATTAATAGATGATATTTGAGCTATAGCTAGCCACACAGTCATGAGTATAGAGGGAGTAGAGGAGAGGGCTAGGTACACACACCTGAGGTGAGTCAGTGTTGATCGTCAGCAAGGAGGAGATATTATCACCAATCCGCACAGATTGGGGTCTTCCGGTTAGGAAGTCAAGGATCCAGTTGCAGAGGGAGGTACAGAGGCCCAGGTTCTGTAGCTTATCGATTGGGACTGTGGGAATGATGGTGTTAAATGCTGAGCTATGATCAACAAACAGTATCCTGACATAGGTGTTTGTGTTGTCCAGGTGATCTAAGGCCATGTGAAGACCCATTGAGATTGCGTCTGCCGTTGACCTATTGTAGCAATAAGCAAATTGCAGTGGGTTCAGGTCCTTGCTGAGGCAGGAGCTGATTCTAGCCATGACCTACCTCTCAAAGCACTTTATCACCATAGGTGTGAGTGCTACTGGACAATAGTCATTAAGGCAGCTCACACTACTCTTCCTAGGCACTGGTATAATTGTTGCCTTTTTAAAGCAGTTGGGAACTTCCGACCATAGCAGTGAGAGGTTGGCACAAGTTTTCAGAGCCTTACCAGGTACTCCCTTGGGGTGTGCCACCCTGAGAAGGTGAGAGAGTGAGAGGGTTCAACCTCCTGACATCGGCCTCCATGACAGCGATCACAGGGTCGCCATGTGCTGCAGGGATCTTCACAGGAGGAGGTAGGGAACGTCGACTCAGACCATGAGAGGCCTGCATCAGGCATTTTCATGCTTTACATGGCGCAGACTGGAAGTCTGTGTGGGGCGCCACTCCTCGCACAGACACTAGAGCAATGTGTGGTTAAGTGCCTTGCTCAAGGACACAAACACGCTGCCACAGCTGAGGCTCGAACTAGCGACCTTCAGATCACTAGACGAACGCCTTAACCACTTGGCCACTTGCCCAACATCTTCACAGCTGTAGTTATATTCTCCCTTTCAAAGCGGGCAAAGAAGACATTAAGCTCATCTGGAAGCGAAGTATCTCTGATGTTAGGTGTCACTTTGTAAAAACTAATGGCCTGAGTTGATGTGCATCCAATCCTGCCACTAACGTCATTTGGAATTGTCCCTTTGCTCCTGAGATAGCCCTCCGTAAGTCATACCCTGTCTTCCTGTGTAGTCCTGGATCACCAGAGTTGAATGCCATGGACCTTGCCCTCAGCAGAGTACGAAGCTCCTGGTGCATCCACGGCTTTTGGTTTGGGTATGTACAGCACACACTCATCACACAGGTTGAAATGAAGTCAATAGACACCATGCCGAAGACTGTAAGACAAATAGATATAATCAGAATTTTACCTATCAGGGATTTGAATTTGAGAAAGCTCAGAAGGTGTTAGAAGTTTGGTTGCTGTGGTGATGGTTAAATGTTTGTTTCTCCATAACTAATGAAACCTCCTTTTACCGGGCGTCTCTAGAGATGCAGCTCGTTAGCCTCTCTCTCACAGCCACCGGACTCAGCAGTGAAAAAAACACCCTTCTCGACCTCCATGCATCTAGGGTCAGTATGACTCAGGAAGCTGGGATGTTTCAACCACCCAAACCCAATCTGTGCAAATATTGGTAAATACTGCCCGCTCATGCAATTAGCCATCGGCAAGAAATAACAGATCACACACCGCATACAGTTATAAAGAAAGTGTATTTACAAATTTCACCTTTATCAAGCAGCTAGTAGGAAAAAGAAAAGAAAAATAAATAAAAGGGGCCCATTACAGGTAATCTAGTCCAAATGCGCACCTAAGTTGGAGTTCATCTTGAAGTTGTCTTTAACTCGCACACTGGACCCTCGGTCTGTGCGAAAACACACTCCAACTTCCGAATGTCACTCAAAATCCACCTCAAACAAACGGGCTCCCCCACCAAAGTATTGGTCCTTCCTTTCTGAAACCATTCATCTGCACAAAGCACCATGCTCCCTCAGCCATGTTCCCTCCTTCTCCCAGCTCTTGTCAAAGAGGCCTCAACCCACACCGTCAGTAAAACCTCTCCACCCAGCGTTCTCTAGAACTTTCTCCCAATTCTACAATCCTGATTGGCTGACACTACATTCCTGAGTTGAACAACATAAGACCATAAGACACAGGAGCAGAATTAGGCCATTCAGCCCATTGAGTCTGTTCCGCCATTCCATCATGGCTGATCCCAGATTGCACTCAACCCCAGACACCCGCCTTCTCACCATATCCTTCAATGCCCTGACAGATCAGGAAACTGTCAACTTCTGCCTTAAGTATATGCACGGACTTGGTCTCCACTGCAGTCTGTGGCAGAGCATTCCACAGATTTGCTACTCTTTGGCTAAAAAAATTCCACCTTACCTCTGTTCTAAAAGGTCATGCCTCAATCTTGAGGCTGTGACACTTAGTTCTGGATTACCCCTCCATAGGGAACATTCTCTCCATATCCACCCTATCTAGTCCTTTCAATATACGGTAGGTTTCAATGAGATCCCCCACACTCTTCCAAATTTCAGTGAGTACAGGCCCAAAGCTGAAAGGCGTTGCTCAGATGTTAACCCCTTCATTCCTGGAAACATCCTTGTGAACCTCCTCTGGATTTTCTCCAATGTCAACGCATTCTTTCTGAGATATGGGACCCCAGACTGTTGACAATATTCCAAGTGCAGCCTGACTAGTGTCTTACAAAGGCTCAGCATTATCTGCTTGCTTTTATGTTCCATACCCCTTGAAATAAGTGCCAACATTGCATTTGCCACCTTTACCACAGACTTAAACTGTAAATTAACGTTCTGGGAGTCTTGCACAAGGACTCCCAAGTCCCTCTGCAGCTCTGATGTTTGAACTAATCCCCAGTGAGATAATAGTCTGCACTATTGTTCCTCTTACCAAAGCGCATTATTGTATATTTCCTAACACTGGCAATTGAAACAACCTCCAATACAGATTTAACAGACACACAAAAGACTTTACACTCACTCATCTTCCCTCTCCCTCTCTCCCTCTCTCTGTCTCTCCCTCTCTCCATCTCCCCCTGTCTCTCCCTCTCTGTCTCTCTCTCTCTCTCTCTCTCATGTGTGGCACTTTATCAAATGCCTTATGAAAATCCAAGTAAATGACTTCCACTGACTCTTCTTTGTCCACCCTGCTTGTTATGTCCTCAACATAATCTTCCTAAGTTCAGCAACATAGCCCCTTATCTTCAGCTCAAACCCAGACATGCTAAAATCAGAACAGACTGCTCCTACAGGACTGCTAAAGTGAAATATCTACAGCATAGCAGTAAACATCTTGACCAGTGTGTGACACTAATTACTTGCAGCATTCTTTGATACAAACCCTTAAGATTCTGGAAGGTAGTTGTGAATGTGCAGGTTAAGATATTTTGCTGAATATTTTGTGAGAATGTCACTAAAACATGAAGAGTATGAGTTCAAAAAATGTTAGGAGAGAGAGAATATATGAGTGAGTGTAAAGTCTTTTGTGTGTTTGTTAAATCTGTATTGGAGGGTGTTTGAATTGAGATCTCCACATCCAGAAAGAAAATGACATTTTGGGAAATTAGTGATTCAAACTGGGTACTTGAAATTTATGTTGTTGGACAGATATTGGAACTGTTGGGGTCTGATGTGAAATTTTGCTTTTCTTAACAAGTATATATATATATAGGGAATTGTCAACACACTGAGTTTTAGTTTTTTTGGAAAGAACTTTATAAAGTTGATACAAAGTCATACAATTAATTTTATAAAATGCAGGTAAGTAGCCAGGATTCAGCTAATTCCTGTCTCCTAAATGCAAATTTAGAACATGCTGTAAGTTCAGCATGTGTCTGGTAAGATGCAATTGAGAGTTCACCGTTGCTGACCACAGAGGGCCAGAGGGAGAAGGCAGGCGAAGTGAGTCTGCCCACTAACAACCTCATTGCAGGAAACTTAAATAATGACCATCACCTTCCTGATTGAAGCAGACCTGCAAATGAAAAGGAACAGGAACACAAATGCAAGAGACAAAGAGAGAGCATGACAGCAAGCCATGAATAGCATGTTCAATATAACTGTGATGCTACTTGTAATGAAGGCTAGTTCTTGAAAGTAGGCGATTATTAGTTATCTGGATCAGAATAGAATATATTTGGAAAATAGATGGGATGGGTCCGAGTTACGGCAGAGACGTCAGGCTCCACAACCTCGATGGTAAGGCAGACCGAGAAAAAGACAAGACATTGCACAGAGCGACTGAAGGCAGCCACACCAGCCTGAATAGTGAGTGAATACAAATCAGCTGGGTCCTTCCAGTGGTTGGGCTAGCTGCTGAAGGGAAAATGTGGGAGGGGTTGCCACCGGGGTGAGGTCCTTGCAGTTTTATGAACAGAAACCACCCAAAACCCACCTGTAGATTGATCTAAGAGACTGTTTTTAGGTTATTCTGATAATCTTCTATCATGGCGTGGAATATAAACAGTAGCCCGGGAAAATGAAACCAAGATACCTTGCTGGCATTCCCTGCCTCCACAGTAACTACCGATAGCCACACCTGATAGTTTTAGCAATCAGAGATTGAAGGGGTGAGTAAAGTGCAATCGGCCAGCAGGGAAGGAGGCAACAAGCACACAAATGACAAAGCTGCATTTAAAAGACTGATTGAAGTCAAGAAGATGAATATGTCCAAGATATTTTTTCTCCAGAACATTGTGTTGCTACCTCTGCTTAGTTGTTTAGATAGCTAATTAGGGATGACAAATAGTGTAGATGTAGTACTTAGAGAGATTTGGGTTGCAAAATGACCATGAGATATTTGCATATTGTGGGAATCTCAATTCAGACACTCTCCAATACAGATTCAACAAACACATAACATATTGTACACTCTCTCATTCTCTCTCTCTCTCACTCACACACACACACACACTCTCTTTCTCAAGTGTCCTACATGTGGTCATGGCTCATAAACCATTTTTCGAACTCATACCATTTATATTTTAGTTCAGCGCCAAATCTTAAAAAGCACATTCACTCATACCCACCTTCCAGAATCTTAGACCTTAAAGCTTTGAAATAAAAAATGCTGCAAATTATTGGTTATGGAGAAGCAAATTTTCAACCATTCCCACATCAACCAAAACTCCTGCACCTCTGGAACTTACTCAACTTCAAATCCCTGATGGGTAGAATTCTGATTATATGATCTATTTGTCTTACAGTCTTTGGCAATATGTCCTTCTTTAGAGCAACAGTTCCCTCTCAGACTATCCTTTAGTCCAGACCTTTGTGGTTCTTCCATTCTAATTGGGTCTATTCTGATTGGTTCACAATCTTGTTTGTGTTCAGCCTGCACCCCTGGGATCTCTTGACACAATCTATATCTCTACAGTGACTACTATCACAGTCACAACACTAGGCTGCCTTTAATCTGTTCAACGTCTTACCATTTCATTCAAACCAGCAAATTAGAAATATGGTCAGCTATTTCATAAGTTCATGGCTAATTTAACTGTAACATCAACTCCACTTTCTCATCTATCTACCTACAATAATACTTCACCCCCTTGTCTCCCCAGAACCTTCAAGGAGGTTTCGATTACAACAGTGGCTAAGAAGAAAGTGATAACCTGCCTCAATGTTGATTGTCCAGTAGCACTTACATCCATAATGATGAAGTGTTTTGAGAGGTTGGTGAGGAAAATATTAACTCCTGCCTGAGAATTGATTTGGATCCTCTCCAATTTGCCTACCAACACAAGAGGTCCACAACAGATGACATTTCATTGGCACTTCACTCAACCTTGAAACATCTGGACAGCAAAGATGCATTCATCGAAATGCTCTTTATCGACTACAGCTCAGTATTCAACACCATCATCCCATCGAAACTTATCAATAAGCTGCAAGACCTTGGCCTCAATACCTCCTTGTGCAACTGGATCCTCCATTTTCTTACTTGCTGATCCTCGTCAGTTTGGATTGACAACATCTCCTCCACAATCTTCATCAACACCGGTGCACCGCAAGGCTGCGTGCTCGGCCCCCTGCTCAACTTTCTTTACCCTTATTATTGTGTGACTGATGTCACGTACCCCGTGATGGGAATAAAGAAACCAGCAGAAATAGAAACTACTTTGGAGTCTAGTATTGCTAATAACTAATAATATTTATTAATAACTACACAATACAGTAAACTAAGTGAAGATAAATCAAACAGGTTAGCAAGAATTATATATATAAGTAAGTAAATCAGTAAGTGTGGAAAAATATGTATGAAAAACCAAGCTTCTTTAAGTCTAGGGGTAAAAAGATACAGTCTTATGATGTTGAGTAAAGTTCAGTTCAGTTCAGTTCGTGGTATGTAGTTGAATAGCGATGGAGAGAGAGAGAGAGAGAGTGAGTTGAGTCTTCAGGTGAGCTGCTGTCGTTGATTTGCTCGTCGTCCTCCGAAATCCTTCACAAGTCACCGACTGTGACTTAACAACAAAGGGGTGTGGTTGAGCTATCTACCCAGGCCAGGGTCGGACACATGGACAACTCCCCACCAGTCTTGCCTTTGAATTTTCACTGGCAGAGCCCTTGGATCAATCCGCCTGATCGATCTTCCAAAACCCACTTTCTCTGCGGGCACAACAATGCTCATTCAGTGTCCCGATCATGTGTCTGAGGTCTGTACCATCTGACCTCCTATTTATCTCACCAGGCTGAGCATCACCTATCATTCAAAGAGTCCCTCCTTCCTTTGTCTGTAAAGGAATGCGAGCAAGCAACAAGTCTTTGGAAGTAACATCAATAATGTCCTGTAGGTCACCATAGCAACTTTCGAGCTGCTCGATGCTGTCTCCAAACCCAACTCAGTAGAAGTCCAAAGTTATTTCCAGTGCCTTAAATTGACAGTCCAACCGTCAATCTTTGTCTCTGTCTCTCTTTTTAAAACAAACCATCGATGATAAATAACTCTCTCTCTGTCTCTCTTCAAACAGTTAATAGGGGCACTCCTGGATACCCTCACAGTCCCCTTCCTCAGTGAAAAAAAATTGTCGAAGATGATTTTTTTGTCTAAGTATACATCACAGAGTTTGAAACAGTACAGGGAAAAAAAACATCAAATGACAGAGCAAAAATGTTCACAGTTTCCAACCTAACATCGTATTCACACAGTCTCGACGGTATCACAAATACTGATATCTGTTTAGCCCTCTCTGTTAAAGGAACAACCCAGTATCCTTATAACAAGTCAATCTTAATAAGGTATTTAGCCTTCCCCCACTCTATCAATACAGTCATCAATTATCTTTCTTTGTTCTTTATTATTTCTAATTCCTTGTCCAACCATTTTATTTTTCTCAAAGTTCACTCTGTGAAGATGCCATTTCATAATGACGTGATGCACTGCACCTGTGCACCATTTCAAAACACCAATTAGTCCTTTTACTTGTTTTCGCTGTGTGGAATCCAACTAATGGACCTTATCAGTAATATTTTTCAAAACGTTCTTTAATATCAGTGACTGGAAAGCTCCAGTATCTCTCCAGATTCTTACTGGGACTGGGTTTGACCCCTCCTTCTTCAGCGGTATTTTAGCCATCTGAACACAGCCAGTTGGGGTTTTCTCTTTCTCCTTTCCTTTTCCCCTTTTCATAGCAAAACAATTGGACGCCACATGGCCAGGCTTTCCACAAGAGGAACACTTAAAACTGGGAAATTTTCCCCCCGACTGTTTCCCTTCATCCTTACTTTCATCACTAATCCCCGGTTTACTCTCTGGTTTAGCCAGTGGATTATCTCTGCTCCCTTGTGGGTTACTCTTAGTGGGGAAAAACTTAACTTTATGAGTTAGGACATATTTGGCTGCTAACTTAGCAGATTCTGACAGTGTCTCTGCCCCTTTTCCATCTAAGTGCGTCCTTATCTCAGCCGAGACGCAGTTTTTAAACTCTTCAATCAATATCAACTCCTTCAAGTTGCCAATATTCTCATTTGCCTCTTTTGAATCACACCACCGATCAAAGTATACCCATTTCTCGTGGGCAAACTCCACATACGTTTAGTTCCAGGACTTTCTCAATAAAGACAAACCTTTCTTATACACCTTACCCTTATCAGCTGTACTTCCCTCTAAGTCCTACTGAAATCTGGAAGGTAGAAAAGTCTGTGACACATCATAATTTAAATCTTTGGTTTTGCTAACGGCCTCAACAGCAGCTTTGCTCATTAGCTGAATTGCTGAAACACTCTTATCTTAGAGAGCTGTCAACGTGCCTCCATTGTTTATTAAATTCAGTACCATCATTAGGCTGATCAGAATCATGTATACATTATGCAAGAGACCAACCAAACTACCCATCTGATTATGACCTTTACTTCGACTTGCTTCCATAGCAACTTCCACTCCAAACTCATAAAATTTTTTTCCTTCTCCATAACATTATACTGCCTAATGTTATGACCTCGCAGGTGCTCAAATGTCCAAACAGAATTCAACAGAGCCATACATCTTCCCTCAACAGGCTTTTGTCCTGCAAGCAGGTTCAAAGGTCGCGCAACCAATTCACCCTTTCCCAGCACTTTATCCAAAAGTCCAGGAACAGCACTTTTGCCATTATTTTCAACAACACTGACCCCACCAATTTCCACTTCATGACCAACTTTTAAAACACGGTCTAATACAAATGACTGAGAATCCCCACATTCCACTGGTACCAAGGTTAACCCCTTACTCACTGAACCAAGTCCATCTGACACAAAAGGACTGCATTCCCTTTCAACCAAGTCAGACACCTCAGACCTTAACTGAGTTTCAACACAGGGTTCAGTACCCTGTGAATCCACAGGTGCTTCAACAACCTGAACACAGGCAATCGGGACAGCTGCCTCCTCTAGGCCATCATCACTAGTCCCAGTTTGAAATTCCAGGTTACCCTGACCCTCCCAGCTATTCTCTGGCAACCTCTTATCTGGAGTTAACTCAACCTCATGGGTTAAAACTTCTTCGTCTGCTTTCTTAACAGACTGTCTCAGGGTAGCAGCATCCTCTGCATCGGGGCATGCCCTTACCTCATCAGGAACACAACTTTTAAATTCATCACCCGAACAAGCCCGTCCGAGCTGTAAAAGTCATCAGGGTCTGACACTAAACCTCTTTGCTGCAACCTCTCCCTTTTAAACTGTCTCTGCCTTTCTGCCACGTGATCTTCATGTTGCCATTTCTCCCTTTCGCGCTGTCTTTGTCTTTCTGCCTCTCTAGCCTCATGGACCCCCTGTTTTTCTGCCTCTTCTCTCCGTCTCTGTGCCTCTTCAGCCTCTCTCTTGAGCTGTTTTAATTTCAATTCATGCTCCCTCTTAAATATTTCCAACAGAAGCTGAAGCTCATCCTCACTAGGTTCACCTTTCACGAATAACTGTAACGCCTCCTCCTCAAACATTCCCTTAGCTATATAATGCTGGGCTATTAACATCTGTATCTGAATTTTCCTCATATTAGTGTTCACCTTTAGTTTTAACTTTTGAGCAACTCTCCACAGCACAACCCTCGTAGCATCCTCCAACACTTCCGGGGTTTGGTTCTGCCATAAACTCATTAACTTCAAACTCCATTTCTGCTGATACTCCACACAACCAAATCACAAGGAAATTTCCCCAATCAATTCAAATCAGCCTCCCGACCAATTTGTTCATATCCCAGACGAGCCCCCAATTATGTCACGTACCCCGTGACGGGAATAAAGAAACCAGCAGAAATAGAAACCACTTTGGAGTTTAGTATTGCTAATAACTAATAATATTTATTAATAACTATGCAATACAGTAAACTAAGTGAAAATAAATGAAACAGGTTAGCAAGAATTTTATATATATAAGTAAGTAAATCAGTAAGTGTGGAAAAATATGTATGAAAAACCAAGCTTCTTTAGGTCTAGGGGTAAAAAGATACAGTCTTACGATGTTGAGTAAAGTTCAGTTCAGTTCAGTTCGTGGTATGTAGTTGAATAGCGATGGAGAGAGAGAGAGAGTGAGTGGAGTCTTCAGGTGAGCTGCTGTCATCGATTTCCTCATCGTCCTCCGAAATCCTTCACAAGTCACTGACTGTGACTTAACAACAAAGGGGTGTGGTTGAGCTATCTACCCAGGCCAGGGTCGGACACATGGACAACTCCCCACCAGTCTTGCCTTTGAATTTTCACTGGCAGAGCCCTTGGATCAATCCGCCTGATCGATCCTCCAAAACCCACTTTCCCTGCGGGCACAACAATGCTCATTCAGTGTCCCGATCATGTGTCTGAGGTCTGTACCATCTGACCTCCTATTTATCTCACCAGGCTGAGCATCACCTGTCATTCAAAGAGTCCCTCCTTCCTTTGTCTGTAAAGGAATGCGAGCAAGCAACAAGTCCTTGGAAGTAACATCAATAATGTCCTGTGGGTCACCATAGCAACCTTTGAGTTGCTCGGTGCTGTCTCCAAACCCAACTCAGTAGAAATCCAAAGTTACTTCCAGTGCCTTAAAGTGACAGTCCAACCGTCAATCTTTGTCTCTGTCTCTCTTTTTAAAACAAACCATCGATGATAAATAACTCTCTCTCTGTCTCTCTTCAAACAGTTAATAGGGGCACTCCTAGATCCCCTCACAGTAAGCACAGCTCTAAAGCCATATTTAAGTTAGCTGATCAAAGTAGGCCAAATCAAAGGTGGTGATGAATCAGCAGATAGGAAGGAGATTGAAAATCTGGCTGAGTGGTGCCACAACAACGACAACTTGAATTCGAGAAATGTACCCTGCTGGTGCGCTGCAAAATGGATGCACTTGGAGTTAGAGCCACACTGGTTGCAGTGAATGATTCTGAGAGAAGAAGACGGGGTGCAGAGCAGCAGAGACAATTTAGCAGCAAATGATATTTTACTAATAAACTGCAAAATAATAACCTACAAGGAGCCACGAAAATAAGAGAGAACAGAAACTTAACACAACAGGGCAACATGGTAACTGAGGGTTAGATACAACTGGTTGAGGCTTGCTGGTTCATCTGAGTGAGCAAGTACGGTGGATGAGAACTGGATTTAGAAGGTGATGATTTGGAAGCAAGTGGCGGTGATTCCTGTTAGATGTGTGGAGACTGGGGAGTGCTTGCCTGTGCAGGCCGACTGGACCTCCTTCCTCCTATGGCCAATATCTGATGGCCCCTGGTGATCTGATGGGTCTAGTAGAACTCTTCAATGAGTGATGGATCCACGATGAAACTGGGCGGCCACCCAAGACCTCACCTCTGGTCTGTACCCTTCCCAGTCACCAAGTATTGCACACGCCATCCACGCTGGCAAACCGTCGATACTGGACCACCTACCCCCACCCTTGGTTCCAGATGTGCAGGCTCAAGTGGATTGAGTGGTCCATGGGTTTGAGGCAGGACATGTGCCAGGTAGGTGTGACCCTGGGGGGAAGTGGCAGCTGGTGACTGGCTTGATGCGATGGCAAATTTTAAAGGGAACAACTAACCAGGGCGAGAGCTTGTGTGAGTTGCAGGGGCAGATCGCGGGTGGACGGTCAGGCACTGTCCCCAGGCCGGAGTTGTCTGGCTGGGCGCTGATGGCGGTAGGTGCGGTTGGCTCAATGCCCTCTTCCAAGTATTCCAGCTTTGGCAAACCAGGACCCTTGCAAATGGGACCTCCATTGCTGGCTGCTCTATGGAGAACAATGGGGGCTGGTTGCCATGAAGCCATGACATACCTGTGGCAGAGGAGCTGTGTAGTTTATGGGTCAATTCAGCCCATGCAGATACTTCTTCCATGTGGAAGGTTGTGGTCCCCATCAGAAGGTGGAAAACCCATGACGAAATCCATAGCAATGCGTGACCACAGTCGTTGAGGAGCCGGCAGAGGCTGCGGGAGCCCAGAGTGCCTCCATTTGGAGGAATTGGGCTAAGCACTTTGAGGACAGGCAGCGACAAGCTGATGTTCATCTGCGATCATGGTGGGACAGCAGAGCTGGCACCGCAGAAAATCCAAGGTCCACTGTGCGCCTGGATGGCCCAGGAGGGGTAAGAGGTGTGCCCACTAGAGTGCTACAGAGCCTACATGTAATTGTCAGGTGTGTCAGCCAGAGCAGGCTCATACTGTAGGGACAGACAGATCTGGTTCTCAAAGTCCCAGACAATCCAGGCGAGGATCTGGGAGGATGGAATGATGGGCTGAGGGTTGATCTCTGTTTCAGCTGGGTCGAATTGTCATGACAGAGTGTCTGCCTTCGTGTATTTGGAGCCAGTTCCGAAGGAGATTGTCAAGTTGAATTGCTCAAAGAAGAGGGCCCAAGCAAGCCTGACGTGGTTGAGTTGGCGGATCTGTTATACGGATATGAGGTTCTGGTGGTCAGTCCAGATCGGGAAGGGCTCGACGTTTCCCATCAGCAATGTCTCCATTCTTCTAAGGCCCATTTGATAGTGAGCAGCTCCCTGTCTCCTACTCCATAACGGTGTTGTGTGGAGCTGAAGTTGCACGAGAAGAAAGAGCAAGGGTGTGTCTTCCCATCCAGCACCCAAGTCAGATGTGTCCATCTCTACCTCAAAAGCTCCAGAAGGGTTTGGATGAGGGAGAATGGGGGCAGTGGTGAAGCATCTCGAGCCCCTCAAAAGCACGGTCTGCAGATTATCTGTGAGGTAAGTGATTTGGTAAAGAAGGTGAGATGAGCAGTGACTTGGCTGTAATTCCTGATGAAATGATGGTAGGAGAAGTTCAAGGGTTGCTGTAGCAGTTTGAGGGTGTATGGTTGGGGCCATTCAGCGATGGTGCGCACTTTCTCTGGGTCCTTGGTTATGGCTTGAGGTGAAAACATGTAACCTGGGAAGGAAACAACTGAGGCGTGGAAATGCCATTTCTCTAACTTTATACCTTATACTTTATTGTCGCCAAACAATTGATACTAGGATGTACAATCACCACAGCGATATTTGATTCTGTGCTTCGCGCTCCCTGGAGTACAAATCAATAGTAAATATTAAAAATTTAAATTATAAATCATAAATAGAAAATAGAAAAGGGAAGGTAAGGTAGTGCAAAAAAACCGAGAGGCAGGTCGGGATATTTGGAGGGTATGGCTCAGATCCGCGTCAGGATCCATTCAGCAGTCTTATCACATTTGGAAAGAAGCTGTTCCCAAATCTGGCCATACGAGTCTTCAAGCTCCTGAGCCTTCTCCCGGAGGGAAGAGGGACGAAAAGTGTGTTGGCTGGGTGGGTCATGTCCTTGATTATCCTGGCAGCACTGCTCCGACAGTGTGCGGTGTAAAGTGAGTCCAAGGACGGAAGGTTGGTTTGTGTTAACTTGCAGTTGAGTTGGTTTCTGAGGGGACACTGAAGGACAGAATGGATATGACATGTGGTCTTAGAGGTCCTTGGAGAAGATGAGGATGTTATAGGGGTAGACAAACACATACTTGGGTAAGATGTCTCGGAGGGTCTCATTGATGAAGGCTTAGAAAACAGCTGAACTGTTGGAAAGTCCAAAAAGCATCACCAGATATTCGTAATGGCCAGTGAGTGTTATGAACACCATCTTCCACTCATCCCCCTGGCAGACGTGGATCAGTTTTCTTGCGCTTCGTAGATGCAGTTTGGTGAAGAACTGGGCCCTGCGGAGTTCTTTGAATGTGCTATCCATCAAGGGGAGAGGGTAGCGGTTCTTAATGGTGATTTTGTTGAGTCCACGGTAGTCAATGCAGGTATGAAGAACCCCCATCTTTCTTTTAGACAAAGAGGAATGCCCTGGTTGGGTACTGAGAAGGTCGAATGAAGCCATGCTGTAGTGTTTTAGCAATGTAGTCATTCATAATTTAGGTGTCAGGAAGGGAGAGGAGGAACATAGATGACCTTGGGGAGGGGTAGTGCCTGGGAGTAGGTCGGCCACACAGTCATGTAACTGAAGGCAATGGCTAAGTCGTGGATTTCCCTCAGGGGTTTGGTGAGGTCGAGAGTTTCTTCCATCTTCTGAGGATCCCTAACTCAGCAGTGAACTGGATGACCAGGCAAAATGAGGGTGGTGAGTGGAGAGCCAGGGGTAACCCAAAGTGAGAGAAGTGTTGGGCGAGTCGATAAAGAGTAACTGGATGAACTCGCGGTGCTCCCCGTTGCTCTGACCGTCCCAGACCCCAAGGGGTAATTGTCAACGGACGTAATCCAGAAAGAGTGAGAGATAGGCTTGGTAGGGAGTAAAAGCTGCATACGCAGAGTCCAGTCCAGAAAATTACCCACTGTGCCGGAATCCATCAGAGCCTCCTGTGTGCGTAGACCGTCGGGGTGTGGAGGAGAATAGAGAGGGTGAATCAGGCTAGGGTGCTGGTATGAGAGGCCGGGGGAGCTTACCAGCTCGAAGGCCCCTCCTCTCTACCTGGACACATTCGATGCGTGGTTGATCGGCGGTTCCGCAGTAAGCACACAAGTTGCCAGAGCACAGTGACTTGTTGAAAGATGCTCTCTACATATTTCATTTTCCACATGTACCTTTGTACACGTGACCATACTAAAGCAATTTAGAGACATGGCTGTATATTAATAAACACAAGTGGCTTTAAATATTGAGACAGAAGAGAATCAAGTTGCTGGAATGTAAGGCAAAAATATTGCTGGAAGATCTCAGTGGATCAAACAGCATTTATGGAGGCAAAGGGATGGTTGCTGTTTCAGGTTGAGAGCCTGCATCAGGACTGAGATATAGAGAGAAGGTAACCTGTATAAAAAGGGGCAGAGGGAGAGGCAAGACAAGAATTGGTAGATGTTAGGTGGAATCAAGTGAGGAGGGGCGTTGGGAAGTTGGAGCTAGGTGGGCTTTGGGGGAGGAGGTGAACGTACCAACTGAGGCTGGAAGGTGATAAATGAAACTAGGTGAGGGAGGGGTGATGGGCAGATGCAACCACTAGGGAGGGGACAAAAGGAACCCTATCTGGTAGACCATGGGAGAGGAAAGCAATGTGGATAAGTGTGTGGATGATCGGAAGAGGAACAAGGTGAGAGATGATAATGAGTCTAGCTAATGGGGAAAGAGGAGCAATGGAGAAGGTGAAGAAAGGAGGAGAAAAGCTGGGTATACTGATAGGAATGGGAAGGGAACACTGGAGGAGGGTACTACCTGAAATTGGAAAGTTCAATGTACATACCATTGGGCTGTGGGCTACCCAAGTGGGACATGAGTTGTTGTTGTCTTTCTGGTTTGCATATGGCCCTTTCCTGGCAGTGCTGAGGCTGAGAAAAGAAGTCAAAGTGAGAATGGAGTGGACAGTTGAAAGGACGTGCAACAGAGGCTCAAAATGGCCATTGCTGAGTGCAGGTCCCAGTCTACATCTGGTCTGGCCAGTCTAGGCGAGGCTATATCAAGATCACTTAATGCAAGAGATGCAGTTCCACTCATTTCTGCCTCACTTGGAAGAGCTGTTTGGGTCCCTGGATGCTGGTGAGGGAGAATGTGGAGGGAATATTGTGCACCTCCTATGGTAATAGGGCAAAGTACCAGGGGAGGATGGGATGGAGATGAGTAGAACAGGGAATCACAAAGAATTATCGATAGGGAAAGCAGTTTGAGGCCGGTGGGGGGTGTGGGGTGTGCGGGGAGGTCGAGAGGGGAAGATGAGATGGGTGGAGGAAACCTGTTGCAGCTGGTAGAAGGATATGCTTGACTGGCTGCACCTGGAGTACTCTGTCTAGTTTCTGGTCCCATACTTCAAAAAAAACTACTGAAGAACTGCAGAAGAGTTTTCAATAAATAATTCCCTGGTAGAGGGACTGAAGAAGCAGGCTTGTTCGTCTTGAAATAAGGATGAGGAGGAAATCTAATAGAAGTATTTAAATTATAAAAAGGTGAGCTTTATTTAATAATAATAGTAGTACTTTATTGATCCCAAGTGGGAAATTCTTTCGTTACAGCAGCAACATTTAAAACACACACTTAGCAGTGTGCAGACTTAACTAATGATAAAGTGCAGAATAATAATATACACAATAATTTGTCACATGTACATAAAAACAAACAGTGAAATGAGCTGGACGGTAGATGGGTGACCACCAGGAGAGGTAAGGGGTTTAAGAAGTCAGTGCAGGGTGCCCCTGTGGCCATTCCCCTCAGCAACAAGTAAGAAGAGATGTCTGACCTTTACTTGCTGAGGCCCAGCGACAACGCTCAGATACCTTCTCTTACTTGCTCCTCAAACAAGATCCCACTAAGGAGTACCAGGTCATTGTCTCCCACACCATTACCACCTGGGGATCTCCCATCCACCGCCACCAACCTCATAGTTCCCACACCCCGCACCACCCGTTTCTACCTCCTTCCCTAGGTCAACAAACCTGCCTGTCCAGGTAGACCCAGTAATTCTACCTGTCCCTGCCCCACTGAACTTATATCTGCATACCTCAACTCAGTTCTATCCCCCCGGTTCAGTCCCTTCCCACCTACATCTGTGACACTTCACACACTCTTGATCTTTTCAATGATTTCAAGTTCCTTGGGCCCAAGCATCTTATTTTCTCTATGGATGTCCAGTCCCTATACACCTCCATCCCCCACCAGATCGGCCTCAAAGCTCTCCGTTTCTTTTCGGACACCAGACCCAACCAGTTCCCCTCCACCACCACTCTCCTCCATCTAGCAGAACTTGTCCTCACTCTCAATGATTTCTCCTTTGGCTCCTCCCACTTCCTTCAAACAAAAGATTTAGCCATGGGCATTCGCATGGGTCCCAGCTATGCCTGCCTTTCTGTCAGTTACAAGCAAGAGTCCAAGCCTACACTGGTGGCCGTTCTCCACTTTCATTACACTACATCGATGACAGCATTGGTGCTGCTTCCTGCACCCATGCAGAGCTTGTCAACTTCATCAATTTTGCCTCCAACTTCCACACTGTTCTCAAATTTACCTGGTCCATCTCCAACACCTCCCTCCCCTTCCTCGATCTCTCTGTCTCTATCTCTGAAAATAGTTTATCTACTGATGTCTGTTATAAACCCACTGACTCTCACCACTACCTGGACTATACCTCTTCCCACCCTGTCACTTGTAAAAAATGACACCTCCTTCTCTCAATTCCTCCATTTCCACTGCAACTGCTCTCAGGATGAGGCTTTTCATTCCAGAATGAAGGAAATGTCCTCTTTCTTCAAAGAAAGGGGCTTCCCTTTCTCCACCATCAATGCTGCCCTCAACTGCATCTCTTCCATTTCGCAGTTGTCTGCCCTGACCCCATCCTCCCACCACTCCACCAGGGATAGGGTTCCTCTTGTCCTCACCTACCACCCCACCAGCCTCCGTGTTCAGCACATAATTCTCCACAGCTTCTGCCATCTCCAACTGGATCCCACCACCAAGCACATCATTCGCTGCCCCCCACTTCCTACTTTCTGCAGAGATCGCTCCCTACACAACTCCCTTGTTCATTCATCCCTCCCCACCGATGTCCCTCCTGGCACTTATCCTTGCAAGCAGAATGAGTGCTACACCTTCCCCTAAAACTCCTCCCTCACTACCATTCAGGGCCCCAGACAGTCCTTCCAGGTGAGGCAACACTTCACCTGTGAGTACTTAGGGATCATCTACTGTATCTGGTGCTACCGGTGTGGTCTCCTGTGTATCGATGAGACCCGACATAGACTGGGAGACCACTTTGCTGGACACCTACACTCCATCCACCAGAAAAAGCAGGACCTCCCAGTGACACCTATTTTAATTCCACTTCCCATTTCCATTCCGACATGTCAGTCCATGGCCCCCTCTACTGTTGCAATGAGGACACACTCAGGTTGGAGGAGCAACACTTTTATATTCTGGCTTGGGTAGCCTCCAACTGGATGGCATGGACTTTGATTTCTTGAACTTCTGGTATTGTCCCCTCCTTCACCATTCCCTGTTCCTTTTTCCCTCTCTCACCTTATCTCCTTACCTATCCATCACCTCCCTCTGGTCCTCCTTCCCTCTTTCTTCCATGGCCTTCTGTCCTCTCCTATTAGATTCCCCCTTCTCCAGCCCTGTATCTCTTTCACCAATCAGCTTTCCAACTCTTTATTTCTCCAGTCCTGATGAAGAGTGTCAGGCCAAAACGTCGACTGTACTCTTTTCCATAGATGTTGCCTGGCCTGCTGAGTTCCTCCAGCATTTCGTGTGTGAGGTTTGTTGTCATGGGGGATTTCAACTTTCCTAATATAAACTGGGACCTTCCTAGTATAAGGGGTTTAGATGGGGCTGAATTTGTTAAGTGTATCTAGGAAGGTTTCTTGAATCAGTATGAGGACAGACCAACAAGAGGAAGAGCCATACTGGACATGCTGTTGGGTCATGAACCTGGCCAGGTGACTGACCTTTCAGAAGATAAGCAGTTAGGGAACAGTGACCACAACTGCTTGTCTTTCAGGATAACTATAGATAAGGATAAGTATGGTCCTTGTGGGAAAATTTTAAATCAGAGTAGGGCAAATTACAGGGGGATTAGGCAGGAACTAAGAAGCATTAATTGGGAACACCTTTTCTCTGGCAAGTCCACATCAGACATGTGGAGGGTGTTTAAAGACCAATTGCAAAGAGTACAGGAAAGGTATTTTCCTGTTAGAAGGAAGGACGGTGGTGGAAAGATAAGAGAACCTTGGCTGTCCAAAGTGGTGATGAATATAGTCAAGAAGAAAAAAGATAAGTATGTAAAGCTTCAGAAGTCAGGATCAAATAAAGCACATGAGGAGTATAAAGAAGCCAGAAAAGAACTAAAGAAGGGAATTAAGAAAGCCAGGAGGGACCATGAAAAGCCCTTGGCAAGTAGGATTAAGGTGAATCCTAAGGCATTCTATACATACATCAAGAGTAAAAGGATGACCGGGGGAAGATGGGACCACTCAAGGATAAAGGGGGAACATTTGTCTGGATGCAGAGAATGCAAGTGGGGTACTTAATGACTACTTTGCTTCAGTATTTACTAAGGAAAAAGGATATGGAGGACCAGGAGATCAGTGCTGAGTGTATAAATACATTAGGACGTTTAAAGATCAAGGAGGACGAAGTGTTGGGCCTCCTAAGGATTATTAAGGTGGATAAGTCCCCAGGGCCTGATGAGATTTATCACAGGTTATTGAAGGAGGTAAGAGATGAGATTGCTGAGCCCTTGACTAGTATCTTCTTGTCTTCTCTAGCCACAAGCAATGTCCCAAAGGACCGGCAAATGGCTAATGTGGTACCTCTACTTAAGAGAGGAACAGGAGAAAATCCTGGGAACTATAGGTCGGCAATTTTCACGTCAGTTGTAGGAAATTGCCGAAGAAGAAAATTGTTAGAGACAGGATATATGAGCATTTGGAAACCCATGGCGTATTTAGGGAGGGCCAGCATGGCTTTGCACGCAGCAGGTTGTGCCTTACTAAATTGATTGAGTTTTTTGACAAGGTGATGAGAGAGATTAATGAGTGTAGGGCAGTGGATGCTGTCTAATTGGATTTTAGTAAGGTGTTTGCAAAATCCCTCATGGGAGGCTAATCCAGAAGATTAAGATGCATGGGATCCGCAGCAAATTGGCTATCCATTCAGAATTCAGAATTCAGAATTGGCTTGCCCGTAGAAGACAGAGGCTAGTGGTTGATAGAACTTATTCGAGCTGGAGCTCTGTAATTAGCAGAGTTCTGAAGCGATCTGTGTTGGGACTTCTGCTGTTTGTGATGTATATAAATGATTGGGATGAAAGTGTAGATGGGCGGGTTGGTAGGTTTGCGGATGATACCATGATTGGTGGAGTTGTGGATAGCGTAGAAGACTGGCAAAGATTACAGCACAATATAGATCAGTTGCAGATATGGGCTGGGAAATGGCAGATGGAGCTTAGCCCAGATAAACGTGAGGTGTTGCACCATGGTAGGGCAAATGCAAGGAGACAGTACACCACTAATGGCAAAGTCCTTAACAATGCTGCTGAGCAGAGAGGTCTTGGGGTCCAAGTTTATAGCTCCTGGAAAGTGGCTACCCAGATCAATAAGGTGGTTAAGAAGGCTTATGGAATGTTTACTTTTATTAGTCAAGCCACTGAGTTTAAAAATCAGGAGGTTATGTTGCAACTTCATAAAACTCTGGTAAGGCCACATCTGGAAAATTGCATACAGTTGTGGTTGCCCCACCACAGGAAGGGTGTTGAGCCTTTGAAGAGGGTGCAGAAGAAGTTCACCAACATGCTGCCTGGTTTAGAGGGCATGTGCTATCAGGAAGGGCTGTATAATCTTGGGCTGTTTTCTCTGGAACATCAGAAGCTGAGGGGAGATCTGATAGAGGTTTACAAGATTATGAGAGGCATAGATAGGGTGGACAGAGTGTATCTGTTTCCCCAGGTTGAAATGGTTAATACCGGAGGGCATGCATTTAAGGTGAGGGGGGCAGGTTGAAGGGGGATGTGAGGGGTAAGCTTTTTACTCAGAGATTGGTGATGCCTGGAATGTGCTGCCTGGTATGGTGGTGGAGGCAAATATATTAGAGGCTTCTTAGAGATGCTTGAATAGGCACATGGATATAAAGAGGATAGAAGGATATGGACATGCTGTAGGTAGGAGGTATTGGGGCCAGCTTACAAGTGTTGCCATGGTTCGAGCACCAACGTCGCATGCCCACAACTTAATAACCCTAACCCGTACATCTTTAGAATGTGGGAGGAAACTGGAGCACCCAAAGGAAACCCATAGGGTCACAGGGAGAACACACAAACTCCTTGCAGACAGTGGTGCAAACTGAACCCCAGTCACTGGTCTTTGGGGGTTGTAATGGTGTTATGCTATCTGTACTACTGTGCTGCGTGAAGGGTGCTGACTTATATAGAAATAAGCTATTTGGTTCATTGGCGAGCTTTTCCCGGCCAGGTCTAATTAATCTGCCTGTCAAATCTTCACCTACCTACCTCCTGTTGAAAGTTCCAGAAAATTTGGAAGCATGGATTTTCATAAGTTCAAAACGCTCTCTCTCAGTGATCTGATAACATATAGAATTTGACAATCCATCTCTCCAAAATGGCCTGTAGAATTAGGATTAAATGAAAAAGTCAGTGTTGTCACTTTTAGCATCCACCAAATCCAAGAACTCATGGGTTAAATTTTGTCTCAAATCTCCCTTTTCATCCCACCATTGGCATATATCCTCAAGCATTAAACCTAAAGCAGGGATCATCCTTTTGGATCCATATATTGTCTGTTTGATTGCAGCTCCTTCCCCACCCATTGTGATATCAATCTCACTGATTTCAGCAGGAGGGCCAAGAATTAAACTACCTAGTTCTTATACAGAGCAGTTCCCACTCATGCAAAAGCTCAAAAACCTAATCAACAAGAAACATACCCAACTGCAGTCTTCACAGAAGAGTAATCAATAAAGCAAACCGATGCAGAACTGAATTCAACATCGGTACAATGGTGTGTTTAGCCTTTATCACCATTGCACAAGACAGCTAACATAATTCTTGCTGCAATATAGCAAACACCCCATAAATATTGAAGCATGAAGCAAATTAAAGAAAATTTTGGATTAGTAAGACCTTTTCAGAAAGTGATGGAAAGGGATCTTCAAATTGAAAAACATTGGCACTATCTCAAATTAAACATCTATCTCAAGATAAAGTAGAACCAAGTGGAATGACATTATGAAGCAAATATTCACACAGAAGGGTTAGTTAGGACTTTTGCCAGATAGGCCAGTAACTTGTTCAAGTGCTCTTCAAGCCTTATGATAAGGGTTGAAATGCTGAAAAGTCCCCCACACTTAAGTAATTAATTTCTTTATGCATTAAATAGACCCTTAGATTTGGGGATGCCCAACCATGGGTAAGTAGTCCCATTGCCTTGCGGGCAGTCTCGAGAGAGACAAAGGCTACGGGAGTAAACACAGACAGCAAATCCGGAGTGGATCCCCTAAGGTGGCTGGACGTCATTGAACATCCTTCCAGCAGCTCCTGGTGCCAAGCCGGTGCCAAATGTATTGCTTCATAAGTTTTTCTTTGGATTACACTGGTGAGGCCGAGAGGGAGATCTTAACAACTGGGCATCTTAGGATCTCCATACCTTCTGCCCAGGCTTGTGATGACGATCATCATCACCCATTGTCCCTTGAGACACATGGATGCCAACTAACCAAATTTGGGGAGAAAATTTGAGTATTATGCAAGAAATATTATAGCTTTTAGAGAAATTAAGTTATTTATCAGTCTGTTGTCTGAGACTAGATTTTCCAACAGCTAGTTGTGAATAGTTGGATTTTCTACTGTAAATGATCCCATGTCTTCATTCCATTAACACTTAAGTAATTGAAATATAGTTACATCAGTGTTTGTATTCAGTTGTGTTTACTGTTCTGACCATGGCTTTGGCAGATAGCAATGGATATTTTTCCAGAATACTTGCCAAAGTTGTGGATTAGTGAATGAATATACTCTACAACATTTAGTTTTAACAGTTTGATGATAGAAAAATAACCAGGCCTGGGTGCAAAATAAAAATCATTACAAATCAGTCCTTGTAGCCTTATGGTAAACTAATTAGCTTTGCAGTGGAAAAGAACTGGGCAAGATACCCATACCTAAATAACGTTAACCACAATTAGCTGGTCAGCTTTAGGACTGTTCCTGTAGTCAAAGTACTTGAGGGTTTGTATACAACTCCCTTCAGTGTCTTTTCAATGTAAACAACTCCCTTTCAGTGTAAAGATGGTATACGAAAGTAAGCTAGCCAATAATATTAAAGAGGATACCAAAAGTTTCTTCAGATACATGAAGAGCAAAAAAGAGGCAAAAGTGGCTGTTGGACTGCTAGAAAATGATGTTGCAGAGGTAGTAATGGGAGATAAGGAAATGGCAGATGAACTGAATAAGTATTTTGCATCAGTCTTCACTGCAGTATGGTAGAAGTTCCAGGTGTTAGGGGTCAAGAAATGCGTGACGTTACCATAACTAGAGAGAAGGTTCTTAGGAAACTGAAAAGTCTGAGGTAGTTAAGTCACCTGGACCAGAAGTGTACACCCTAGGATTCTGGAAAAGGTGGCTGAAGAGATTGTGGAGGCATTAGAAGTGATCTTGCAAGAATCACAAGATTCAGGAATGGTTTTGGAAAGCTGGACATTTGCAAATGTCACTCCACTCTTCAAGAAGGGAGAGATCTAGAAGAAAGGAAACTATAAGGCAGTTAGTCTGACTGCAGTGGTTGGGAAGATGTTCGAGTTGATTGTTAAGGATGAGATCCCAGGGTACTTGGAGGCACATGATAAAATAGGCTGTAGTCAGCATGGTTTCCTCAAGGGAAAATCTTGCCTGACAAATCTGTTGGGATTCTTTGAAGAAAGAGCAGGATAGGCAAAGGAGAATTGGTGGATATTGTATACTTGGATTTTCAGAAGGTTTGGACAAGGTGGCACACATGAGTCTACTTAACAAGCTATGAGCCCATGGTATTACAAAGAAGATTCAAGCATGGATAGATCAGTGGCTGACTGGCAGGATGTAAAGAGTGGGAATAAAGGGAGCCTTTTCTGGTTGGCTGCTGGTGACTAGTGGTGTACCACAGGGGTCTGCGTTGCAACTAATTCTTTTTGCATTATGTGCCAATGATCTGGATGATGGAATTGATGACTTTCGTGTAAAGTTTGCAGCCGATATGAAAATAGGTAGAGGGGCAGGTAGTTTTGAGGAAGTAGAGAGGCTACAGAAGGACTTAGAGAGATTAGAATGGGCAATGAAGGGGCAGATGGAATACAGTGTTGGGAAGTGTATGGTCATGCCCTTTGGTAGAAGAAATGAAAGTGTTGACTATTTTCTTAATGGAGAGAAAATACAAAAAACTGAGGTGCAAAGGGATTTGGGAGTCCTTGTGCAGGATTCCCTAAACGCTAATTTGGAGGTTGAGTCTGAGGTGAGGAAGGCAAATGAGATGATAGTTTTCATTTCAAGAGGACTAGAATATAAAACCAAGGTTGTAACGTCCAGACTTTATAAAACACCGGTGAAGCCTCATTTCAGAATCAGAATTGGAATCAGGTTTAATATCACCTGCATATGTCGTGAAATTTGTTAATTTAGCTGCAGCAGTACAATGCAATACATAATAATATAGAAAAAAGTAAATCAATTACAGTAAGCATATATATGTATATTAAATAGTTAAATTAAAAATAGTGCAAAACAGAAATATTTTTTTTTAAATGTGAGGTAGTGTTCATGGGTAAAATATCCATTTCAGAATTGGATGGCAGAGGGGAAGAAGCTGTTCCTTAAATGCTGAGTGTGTGCCTTCAGGATTCTGTACCTCCTTCCTTATGCTTTTAACAATGAGAAGAGGGCATGTCCTGGGTGATGGGGTCCTTAATGATGAACACCACCTTTCTGAGGCACTGCTCCTTGAAGATGTTACTGAAGCCACTACCTATGATGAAGCTGACTCATTTTACAACTTCCTGTAGCTTCTTTCAATCCTGTGCAGTAGCCGCCGTCCCCTCCCCATACCAGACACTGCTGCAGCCTGTCAGAATGCTCTCCACAGTACATCTGGAGAAGTTTTCAAGTGTTCTAGGTGACAAACCAAATCTCCTCAATCCCCTAATGAAGTATAGTCGCTGTCTTGCCTTATTTATAGCTGGATCGATATGTTGGGTCCAGGTTAGATCCTCAGAGATCTTGACACCCAGGAACTTGAAACTGCTCACTCTCCCCACTTCTGAACCCTCTGTGAGGATTGTCTTACCCTTCCTGAAGGCCACAACCGGCTCTTTGGTTGTACTGACGTTGAATTCAAGACTGTTGCTGCAACAGCACTCAAGTAGCTGCTATATCTCACTCCTGTATGCCCTCTCACAGCATTTGAGTTTCTGCCAACAGTGGCTGTATCATCAGCAAATTTTTCTATAGATTATACTTGAGCTATACCTAGCCAAGCAGTCATGGGTCTAGAGAAAGAGTGGAGCAGTGGGTGAAGTGCAGATCCCTGAGCTGAGCCAGTGTTGATTATCAGAAAGGAGGAGATATTATCACCAATCTGCACAGATTGTGGTCTTTTGGTTAGGAAATCAAGGATCCAATTGCAGAGGGATGTACAGAGGCCCAGGTTCTGTAGCTTATCAATCAGGATTGTGTTAAACTCTGAGCTATAGTCAACAAACAGCATCCTGTTTGTATTGATCAGGTGATCTAAGGTCATATGAAGAGCCACTGAGATTGCATCTGCTGTAGGCCTGTTGTGACGATAGGCAAAATCACAGCGGGTCCATGTCCTTGCTGAGGCAGGAGTTGATTCTGGCCATGTCCAACCTCTCAAGGCATTTCATCACCATAGGTGTGAGTGCTACTGGACAATAGTCATTAAGACAGCTCACACTACAGTTCTTAGGCACTGGTATAATTGTTGCCTTTTTGAAGCAACTAGGAACTTCTGACCATAACAGTGAGAGGTTGAAAATGTCCTTGAATACTCCTGCCAGTTGGGCTGAGTATTGTGAGCAGTTTTGGGCCCTTTATCTTAGAAAGGATGTGCTGAAACTGGAGAGGGTTTAAAGGAGGTCCACAAAGATAATTCCAGGATTGAATGGCTTGTCATATGTTTGATGGCTATGGGCCTGTATTCACTAGATTTCAGTAGAAAGAGGGGTGACCTAATTACAACCTATTGAATAGGTGAAAGACCTTGGATGTGGACAGGATGTTTCCTATGGTAGGAGTGTCTAAGGCCAGAGGACACAACCTCAATATAGAGGGGCGTTCTTTTAGAATGGAAATGAGGAGGAATTCCTTTAGCCAGAGAGTGATGCATCTGTGGAATTTGTTGCCACTAGTGGCTGTGGAGGCCAAGTGATTTGGTATATTTAAGGCAGAGGTTGATAGATTCCTGATTGGTCAGGACATGAAGGGATACTGGGAGAGGTCAGGAGACTGCGCCAGAGAGGAATATAAAATCAGCCACGATGAAATGACGGAGCAGGCTCACTGGGCCAAATGGCTTAATTCTGCTCCTATATCTTATGGTACCGTGCTAGTAGAGAGGAGAGAGGTGAGAACGATATGTGGGAAGTAGATCATCTCATATTCAGAGCAGATACAAAGGGGACAGAGGAACTGGGATGGAACTGTCAGGATGGGAGAAAGTATGACGGAGATAGCTGTGAGGGTTTGTGGCTTTCTAAGGGACATTTGCTGCTTTATCTTTTCTCTGGGATGGAGACAGAGACCCTGAAAGGAAAGGATAAGGTAGAAACTCAAGAGGTTCTGCAGACGCTCGAAATCTTGAGCAACACACGCACAATACTGAAAGATCTCAACACGTCAAGCAGCATCTATGGAAGGGAATAAAGATGCTGACATTTTGAGCTGAGAGCCTTCATTAGTCCTGCTCAGGAAAAGTTAGAGATAGACCATGAGAAAATGGCCATAAGACATACGAGCAGAATTAGGCTATTTGGCCCATTGCATCTGTTAATCCCTCTTTCTTTCAAACCTACCTCTGTGATCATATTTTTGGTCAACACCCCTCATCTCACAGAGTGTCTGCTTTTGTGAAGCAACTTCCATGTCTGAGTAGGTTCTGTAACCACAAGGAGTATTTGTTGCATCCACTTCTAACTCAGGAACCTCGCAAAGAGCCAGCAAGATGTTCAATACCACTACCTTTTAAGACCATAAGATATAGAAGCAGAATTAGGCTATTCGGCCCATTAAGTCTGTTCCACCATTCCATCATGGCTGATTTATTATACCTCTCAACCCCGTTCTCCTGCCTTCTCCCCGTAACCATTAATGCCCGACTAACTAAAAATGTATCAACTTCTGCTTTAAATATACTCAATGACTTGGCTTCTATAGCCACCCTAGCAATGAGTTCCACCCTCTGGCTAAATAAATTAATTTTCATCTCTATTCTAAATCGGCAACCCTCTATCCTTACGCATTGCCCTTTGGTCCTAGACTCATCCACTATAAGAAACATCCCCTCCACATCCACTCTAACGAGGCCTTTCAATATTCAGTAGGTTACAATGATCTCCCCTCATTCTTACAGACTCCAGTGAGTACAGGCCCAGTGCCATCAAGCACTCCTCTTACACTAACTCCTTCATTCCTGGAATCATTCTCGTAAACTCCTCTGTACCCTCTTCGATGCCAGCACAACTTTTCTTAGACAAGGGGCCCAAAACTGCAAATAATACTCCAAGTGCAGTCTGAATAATGCCTTATAAAGCCTCAGCATCACATCCTTGCTATTTCATTCTAGTCCTAGTTCTAACATTGCATTTGCCTTCCTCACCACTGACTCAACCTGCAAGTTAACCTTTCGGGAATCCTGCACAAGGACTCCCAAGTCCTTGTGTACCTCCGATCTTTCAATTTTCTCCCCGGTTAGGAAGCAGTTTATTCCTTTATTCCTTTACCAAAGTGATGACTATCCACTTCCCTACACTATATTCCATCTGCCATTTCTTTGCCCATCCTCCTAATCTGTCCATTCGTCCCTCCCCACTAACCTCCCTCCCAGCACTTATCCCAGCACACATAATTCTCCGCAACTTCTGCCATCTCCGAAGGGACCCTACCACTAAATACATCTTTACCTCACCCCTTGCTCTGTCTTCTGCAGGGATGGCTCCCTTCGTGACTCCCTTGTCCACTCGTCCCTCCCCACTACTTTACCTCCCAGCACTTACACCTGCAAGCAGCCAAAGTGCTCATTCACCTCCTCCCTCACCTCCATTCAGGCCCCTAAACAGATCTTCCACCTGTGAATCTGCTGGGCTCAGCTATTACAGCCGACGCTCCCGATGTGATCTACTCAACACTGGTGATACGCATCATAAATTGGGGGGGGGGGCACTTCGTCGAGCACCTCAGCTCCATCTGCCAAAAGCAAAACTAACTTCCTGGTGGCCGAACATTTTTATTCAGATTTCCATTCCTGTTCCAACATGCCAGTCCAAGGCCTCTTCTTGTGCCCAGAAAAGGCCATCCATAGGGTGGAGGAGCATCACCTTGTATTCCGTCTGGATAGCCTCCAACCTGATGGCATGAATATTGATTTCCCCTTCTGGTGAACAAAATTCCCCCCCCCCCCACTCCTCTATTCCCCACTCTGACCCTTTACTTCTTCTCACCTGCCCATTACTTCTCCCGGGTCCACTCTCCTCTCCTATCAGATTCGTTTCTCTCCAGTGCTTTACCTTTCACACCCATCTGGCTTCACCTATCCTCCTTCCCTTCCCATTACCTTCTTATTCTGGCATCTTCCCCCTTCCTTTCCAGACCTGAAGAAGGGTCTCGGCCCAAAACATTTATTTCCATGGATGCTACCAGACCGGCTGAGATCCTCAAGCATTTTGTGTGTGTTGCTTTGGATTTCCAGCATCTGAAGAATTTGTGTTTAATTCCTTCTACAGAGTCCCTGCTTCCTCAACATTACCTGCCCCTCCACCAATCTTTATATCATCTGCAAACTTGGCTACAAAGCCATCAATTCTACCATCAAAAATTGTTGACATTGAACATGAAAAGAAGTGGTTCCAGTACCAACCATGCAGAACACCAGTAGTCATCGGCATCCAACCAGAATAGGCTCCCTTTATTCCCACATCTTGTCTCCAGCTAGTCAGTTATTATCTATCCATGCTAGTAACTTTACTATCACACCATGGGCTCTTACCTTATTAAGAAGCCTCACGTGTGGCACCTTATCAGAAGTCTTCTGAAAATACAACTAAACAACACCCACTGAATCTACAATATTCACTGTATCTCCTTTATCTATCCTGCCTGTTATTTCCTCAAAGGGTTCCAACAGACTGTCAGGCAAGATTTCGCCTGCAAGTACCTCGGAACCTCATCCTCAAAAATCGACCCCAGCATCTTTCTAACCACTGGAGTCAGGTTAACTGACCTATAATTTCCTTTCTTCTGCTTCCCTCCCTTCTTAAAGTGACAATTGTAATTTTCCAGTCCTCTGTAATTCCAGAATCTAGTGATTCCTGAAAGATCATTACCAATGCCTCCACAATCTCTTCAGCTACACCTTGAACTTGGACATTTCATTACTTTGGCTGCTAATATATATCACGTTACTTTGGCTTAGGGTGTAGGAGTATATATTAGCAGCCAAAGTAAAGAAATGTCCAAGTTCAAGTTCAAAGTCAGAGTTCATTGTCATACTGTATACACAAGTACGTGTATGCACAGGTACAATGAAAAACTTACTTGTAGCAGCATCACAGGCACTCTGTACCTCCTTCTGCAACTGGATACTTGAGTATCACAGCCACAGACTCTGCCGCGGAGTCCAGGATCCCTCGCAAGCGGGAAGTTGAACGAGGTCAGCCATTACGCTCGTGAGTATGCACATTCCAGACAATTCATGTTTCATTGTGCTTATATTTAACTCCCTTCCTTTCATTTCAGTCTTGTTAAGCCTTGGCTGAAGCATAGCAATGGCAACACTCCCTGCTTACCTTAGTCCTCATTCCGGGAAAGAAGATTACAATTTAAATTGATGCTGCAAAGGAGCAGTATTACTTTATTATTATCTTACTGCTTCCAAGCCGCAGTGATGGCATTAGATTTTAGTTTGAGAGTTTTAGTTAGCGGCCTTGTTGGCGCAGCCTAGCATTTATTATTTTTTTTTCCTTTTCTTCTGTACAGTCTTATTGATACTCAGTGACCTGCTGCATCTCTCCCCCTGCACTTGGGCAGGCCCAGTGGGAAGAGAGCAGCTGACCTTGGTCCTAAATTTTGTTGGGCAGGTATGAGAGAAGCTAATTTACCCAATTTATATCGGTAGTGTGCAAGTGGAACAGGTCAAAAGCTTTAAGTTCCTCGGGGTTGATATCACAAATGACCTGACTTGGTCCAACCAAGCAGAGTCCACTGCCAAGAAGGCCCACCAGTGCCTTTACTTCCTGAGAAAGCTAAAGAAATTTGGCCTGTCCCCTAAAGCCCTCACTAATTTTTATAGATGCACCGTAGAAAGCATTCTTCTGGGGTGCATCACAACCTGGTATGGAAGTTGTCCTGTCCAAGACCGGAAGAAGCTGCAGAAAATCGTGAACACAGCCCAGCACATCACACAAACCAACCTTCCATCCTTGGACTCACTTTACACCGCACGCTGTCGGAGCAGTGCTGCCAAGATAATCAAGGACACGACCCATGCAGCCAACACACTTTTCATCCTCCTTCCCTCCAGGAGAAGGTTCAGGAGCTTGAAGACTCATACGGCCAGATTTGGGAACAGCTTCTTTCCAACTGTGATAAGACTGCTGAACGGATCCTGACCCGGATCTGGGCCGTACCCTCCAAATATCCGGACCTGCCTCTCAGTTTTTTTGCACTACCTTACTTTCCATTTTTCTATTTTCTATTTATGATTTATAATTTAAATTTTTAATATTTACTAATTTTAACTATTTTTAATATTTTTAATATTTAATATTTGTAATCCAGGGAGTGGGAAGCGCAGAATCAAATATCGCTCTGATGATTGTACATTCTAGTACCAATTGTTTGGCGACAATAAAGTATGAAGTATAAAGTCAGTGGAGGCTGGAAAAAAGTCAATCAGAAGTGGCTCATGCAGTGCGACATCTACTTACAGAGTGGCAAGCCCAGCCCAGACCAAAGTTTGTTGCTCAGATGGGGGAGAAGCTGAAGTCACTGGAGTCTGGGTTGGCAGAAAAGGCTTGCACAGTGCGACAACTACTTTCAGTATGGCAAGCCGAGTCCAACAGGAAGAATAGGTGTCAACATTCGCAGCGACAGTTCAGCAACTCACCACAGACAGCCAGAATCAAGTGGCAGCCTTTCCTGCTCTCACTGCTCTGGTTCAACGGCTCCCTAGCAACAGCCTGAATCCAGAATTAGGTGTTTGCCATTACTATCCTTGCTGCCACAATTCAGCAGCCTTCAGCCAGGACTGTCCCGCTCCCAGCATCTCCCACATCCTCCTCCTTAGCAGCCTCAACAGCCTTAGCTACTATCGCCCTGATTCCCTCAGCAGTTTCTGGATCAGAATCAAGTATTCCTCCACCCGGCAAATACTCTTGTGACTCCGAATGTTACCCATTGTGAGCTGACTTTCCAAACCCAGCTAGGTCAGTTTGGTGAAGATGTGTGTAAACTGGCTTAAATGGTGTATCTCCTAGAAGGCCCCTCACTCAGCCTGTTCCATGCTCTATGAGAACAAGGTTCCCCATGCAGCCCAGGCTTTCCAAAAATTCATGGTTGAGTTCTAGAGACTGTCTGATCTTCCGGTATGAGGTTAGGAGGCAGTCCACAGACTCCTGGACCTGTACACAGAGAAGTTTTGCATGCTTGTGGTTGACTCAGGGTGAAAGGAGAGATCCCTCATCACAACTTTCCAGCGTGGGCTGAGCGCAGGGGTTTGACATAAGATTGCAGTGCGTGACAAACAGGGAAGTCTAGATGACCTGATAAATCTGGTCAGCCGAATTAACAACCAGCCAACTGAGTGGCACAGAGAACAAACGCACTGAGACTCCAGCTCACTAGATCACCATCTGTCTTCACCCTCTCTCACCGGCCCAGCACACAGTCCGCAGAGGAGACTCTGGCTCCGGCTAGTGAGCATGTATCCATCTCAAGAGGAATGAGATCATCGCAAGAGAACAGATTTCTGCCTCTACTGTGGTGCTCTAGGGCACTTACGGATATCATGTTCCAAGCGTCTAGTAAAGATGATACCTGTCAGTAATTCTGATGGATTGATTCTCGCTGCAAACATCTCCTAATGGCGTAATGCTCCCAGCTTCCTTGTTGTGGGGTCTTAGGCCCTTGAGCTTCAGGCATTTATTGACTCCGAGGCAGCCGGGAACTTCGAGGGTATCTCTCGGGCTCAAAGATGGAGTGTTCCGACTCAACTATTGAGAGAATATTGATGCTAAGGCTCCGGACGGTCAGCCTCTGGGCACTGGAATGATCCACCTTTCCACCATACCCTTCCAACTTGTGCTAGAAGGCAACCAAAGGAAACAGCTCTACTTCAATCTGGTTGAGTTGCATGAATTGCCACTGGTGCCTGGGTTCCCTGGCTATCTCTTATCACCACAATGTGATTTATTAGTCCCTAAAAGCGCTCCAAGAGTGGGGACCAGCATGCTTGTCTACCTGTCTGGGTCCAGCTCAAGCCCCTGTCAGCGTTTCCCCTCCTGTGCCAATTGCCAGTGTGGACCTGTCTGGTGTTCGCACTGGATATGCTAACTTTCTTGAGGTCTTTGGTAAGAAGAAGGCCACCATCCTAACGCCTCACCGGCCATATGACTGTGACATTGACCTCTTACCTGGTACTCATCCTCCCTAGGGCCAGATCTTTACTCTTTCTCATCCTGAAACAACGGCCATGAAAGAATACATCAAGGAAGCATTGGCCTTAGGATTTATGTATCTGTCAACCTTGCCAGCAGGGGTGAGCAAGAAAGATGGTAAGCTCTGTCCCTGCATTGATTATCAGCCCCTAGACATCATGGCAAAGAACCGCTGCCCTCTTCCCCTGCTTGCCTCTGCATTTGAACATCTCCAGGGAGCAACTATATTCTCCGAGATAGATCTGCGCGATGCTTACAGCCTAGTTCATATCCGAGAAGGGGGCGTGTGGAAAACAGCTTTCAACACATCCACTGGCCACCGTAAGTACTTCGTGATTTAATTTGGTCTGGAAAACACCCTGGTTGTTTTTCAGGCCTTGGTCAATGATATAAACTAGGATATAGAACATAGAACATATCTACAGGACATTACAGGCCCTTCGGCCCACAATGTTGTGCCGACCATGTAAGCTACTCTAGAAACTGCCTAGAATTTCCCTACCACATAGCCCTCTATTTTTCTAGCTCCATTTACCTATCTAAGAGTCTCTTGAAAGACCCTATTGCATCCTATTTTTCCCGTCCTTCCTACATTTCGGTAACCACATAGATCATGGCGGCGGGACCTTTCCCCTCCCACTCCAAGTTCCTCTGCAGGTCAGGTGAGATAACCCAAACCTGAGCACCTGAGCCCCAGGCAGACAAAATGACCTTCAGGACTCAGGATCCTTGAAACAAAGAGATTTGTGTCTACACCCTGATTATACTATCCCCAATTACCACCGCACTCCTCTTCTCTGACCCCTCTTGAAGGGCTCCCTGAACCACAGTGCCACAATTCGGTTGCCCATCCTTCCTACAGCCCCCTCCCTTACCCTCACAGGCAGCAAATACCTCTGACCTGTTGGTCAAGCTCGAGAGCTGAGTCTCCTCCAGCACTGCCTCTGGGATCCCCTGCCCTCCTCCCTCTCAGTTACACCCACGTGAGCCAGGCCACAGACTGATTCTGAAGTTAACCTAATGGGTGTAACCGCCTCCTGAAACACAGTGTCCACGTAACTCTCCTGAGGCACCACAGTGTTCAAAGCTCCGGTTCCAAGTCACCAACTTTGGGCAAGGCATAGCACCTGCTTTGCCCACCATGACCGGGGTCACAAGAAGCCATGGGAGCAGCTGGTGCATATCGCAAGTCCTGGTTATGCGACTGCCAACGCCAGGCAGACAATCTCTAAAGAGTATTGGTAATGGCTGGAGTCAGCTGTCTTGTAAAGATACTGCCCAAGAAGAAGGCAATGGCAAACCACTTCAGTAGAAAAATTTGGCAAGAACAATCAGGGTCGTGGATAGACCATGATCGCCCGTGTCGTATAACGTGGCACATCACGAGCGATTATAAAAATAAAACCTTACCTGATCTTACCTGCTACTCACCTGTGCCTCACTGCTGAAATCCCTCCAGCCAAAGCCTCAGACTCCATGAGTGGCCTCTGCCTCAACTGTCCACCTCCCTCCACTCTTCCTTCATACCACCTGACCCTCCTCCCTCTCAGATACCTCTCTTTCCCTCTCCATCTCTTCCCTCCCACATTCCTTATCCCTCTGTCACTCCCTCTCCCTCGCCATCCAAGAGGAACAAAAATCCCAACAGCAAAGAGTGAAATGTTTATTAAAA
Source organism: Mobula birostris (assembly GCF_030028105.1). Classification (NCBI taxonomy): domain Eukaryota; kingdom Metazoa; phylum Chordata; class Chondrichthyes; order Myliobatiformes; family Myliobatidae; genus Mobula; species Mobula birostris. The sequence continues at coordinate 52,509,330 of NC_092384.1, forward strand.
AAGACTCCAATTACCAAAACAGTCGGGAGAGGGGAAGGGAGGTGGGAATGGGGATGTTGAATCAGTTTGTTTTTGTGTATTTGGACGACATTCTTATCCAGTCAGGAACACGCCAGGCATGTCTGGAAGGTTCTGAGATGACTCCTCGAGACCAACCTTTATGTTGCATCACCACGTTGATGTTGGCATTCGAGCTGTCCTTTCCCAGTGCTCTTCTGTGGGTAATCTTTCCCATCGCTTCACTCCTGCAGAGCATAATGATGATGTCAGAAACCAAGAACTTCCGTTGTCCACAGGTGTTGGAGGCATGGCAACACCAGCTGGAGGGGGCAGAGCTCTTCTCTCTGGTATGGGCAGATCACTAGAACCTCTCCTGTATCTGTGACGCAAAGAGACTCGGCTCTCATCAAACCTGCTGGGCTCTCTTCTTCACTCAGTTCAATTTCACTCTCACCTACCATCCTGGCAGTAAGAATACTAAGACCAATGCTCTCTCCCGCCAGTTTGACACCACTGAGGACAACACCCCTTCAGAGCCCATCCTTCCTCACTCATGCCTGGCTGCCCTGGTGATTTGGGGAATGGAAGCAGAGGTGAGGGCTGCCCAACAGTCAGATCCAGGCCTAGGTGGGAGGAACGCTCAAACAGTTATTGTCCATGCCACCGTGTGCCCCAGAGTATTAAAGTGGGGTCACTCTTCCTGTCTGGTTGCCCCTTCAGGAATTCAACAGACCCTGGAATTTATAAAGAGAGGGTTTTGGTGGCTGTCAATGTCCCAGGTTGTCCAATGTCCAACTTCATCTCTGCCTGTCCCACTTGTGCCCGAAACAAGATGTCACATCAGGACCCTGCTGGTTTACTCTGCTCACTGCAAGTGCCTCACTGCCCCTACTCCCACCACATTACTGCTCTGTCTCTGTCAGATGTAAACATTACCATTCTGGTAGTTGTGGACTGGTTCCCCAAAGCTGCCCACTTCATTGCTCTCACCAAGCTCCCATCAGCTCGTGAAAATGCCACCCTGATGGTTCAGCACACGTTCAGACTGCACGGCTACCATCAGGACATAGCGTTTGATCGAGGAGCACAGTTCCGGAAGGCTCTCTGTCCTCTTTTGGCAGCCACAGCCTGCCTCTCATCTGGTCTCCACCCCCAATTTAGTGACCAGTGGATCAGGAGCTGGAGACAACCCTGCGCTGCCTTCCAACTCCATGACCTAGAGCTCCCAACTGGTTTGGGCAGAGATTGCCCACAATAACCTCCAGTCATCCTCCACTGGCATTTCCTCCTTTGAATGCCAAAAAGGGTTCCAATCACCACTCTTCCCTGACCAAGGGACTGACGTGAGAGTTCCCGCTGCTGAACAGTTGGTCCAACGCTACAAGTGCACACGGAAATGGGCCAGGGCTTCTCTGCTGCACGCGCATGTACAGTATACCCGGCAGGCTGATCAGCTCCAGTGACAAAGAGAAAGTCTGGCTCGCATCTAGAGGTCTTCCTTTGAAGGCTGAGAGCCGCAAGTTGGCCCCATTCTACGTAGAACCATTCGTAGGCCATCAGTAGAATCTCCTATAAACTGCATCGGTCATCATCGATGAAGATCCACCCAGAGCTCTGTGTTTCCCAGCTCAAGCTCAGACTTTCTCTCCCCTTGCTCCAATCACTCCCCATCCTTTCTCTCCGCTTGGTGGATGGGTCCATGGTCTATTCTGTGCAGCTCCTCCTGGTGTCTCGCTGGGTGAGGTGGGGGCAGGATTGGGAGGGGTATGGCCCTGAGAAACATTCTTGGGTTCTGGGTCACGACATCCTGGACAAGTCCATCATCCCAAACTTCCAGCAGACACAGATCTCTGGCGCCTCAGGAGTTGCACCTGGGGAGGGGGGGGGGGCGCGGTCTGTCACAACCATGGACTCTGCCACAGAGTCTGGGTGCTCTTTATAGGTGGGCAGCTGAATAGGGTTGGCGATCATGCCCGTGAGTATGCACATTCCAGCCAATTAGTGTTTCATTATGATTGTATTTAATTCACTTCCTTTTGTTTTAGTCTTGTCGAGTCTTGACCAAAGCATAGTGATTGCAATGCTCTCTGCTTACCTTAGTCCACCTTCCGGGAAAGATATCAAGTTAGATTGGCGGTGCAAAGGAGCACTATTAATTTACTGAGCCACAGTGATTAGATTTTAGTTTGTGGCCCTGTTGACCTAGCGTTTATTATTTTTCCTTTTAGTCAGTACAGTTCTTAGTGAGCTGTTTATTCTGCTGCCGTGTCTCTGTCTCTGCACCGAACACCGTGTCACTTGACTTCCTCATTTGCAACGGAGAGTGTTTACAAAGTCTCCTCCTCATTGTTCATCAATATAGGTGCACCTCGAGTTGCACACTTAGCTCCCTAATCTACTCTCGGTACACCTATCACTGGCAGGCTGAGCATAGCTCCAAGGCCATCTTCAGATCTGTTGAGAATACTACTGTTGTTGGACGAATTGCAGCTGGCAATGAGTCAGCTGACCAATATGTCACGGACACGACTGATAGCATCTACTGAGACACTGCCTAGAGCAGGCAACATCTATCATCGAAGTTCCCGATACCCAGGCCTCACAACTCCATCAGGCAGGAGGTACAGAAGCCTGAAGTCCCACACCACCAGGTTCAAGAACAGTTAGTTCTATTTAACCATTTGCTTTTCACTGCAGTTCAGCAACGCTATGAACACTTGGCACTAAAATTAATTTTGTAAAGTACAATGTATATTTGCTTTCTTGTGAATATTGCTACATGTTTGGGGTGCTGCTTTCATTTCATGCACCTGTGCAAACATGTACTTATGCACATGACAATAAACTCATCTTTAATTTTAAATATATAAACAGCATTCAAAAGAAGGGGTTGGCGCGTGGCCGAGTGGTTAAGGCGTCCGTCTAGTGATTTGAAGGTCACTAGTTTGAGCCTTGGCTGAGGCAGCGTGTTGTGTCCTTGAGCAAGGCACTTACCACACATTGCTCTGCAGCGACACTGGTGCCAAGCTGCATGGGTCCTAATACCCTTCTCTTGGACAACATCAGTGGCGTGGAGAGGGGAGACTTGCAGCATGGGCAACTGCTGGTCTTCCATACAACCTTGCCCAGGCCTGCACCCTGGAAACCTTCCAAGGCGCAAATCCATGGTCTCATGAGACTAATGGATGCCTATTCAAAAGAAAAACATAATTTTTTACAAAAATAAACACAATTACAACAAAAATACATCCAATTTTAGTACAATGTGTTCAAAGTGGTTTTAGTTCTTTTTGAATATAGGCATTAACATCATTATACATGTAATACCCTGGTTCATATCTTTTACTGTTATGCTGTATGTATTTCATTTCATGCTGTTCTGTGCGAGCTGCTTGTTTTCAGCTTATGTTTGGGTTATTGTTGAAGATAAGAGAGAGGAGAAATGTGTGCCATCCAATTAGGATGGTCGGATTAAGGAGAGGTTTCTCTGGCAAGGGACACTAAGGTTGGGCTTGGAGATTTTGTTCAAGAGGAGATGAAGAGAGAAAACACTGGGGAGAACTGGCCGTGACATACGATCCGATGGGGGACGCGTTTGTTCAAGGTGGATTGCGAGCGACGTTCGGAAGGTGGGGTGTGCTTTCACATTGTCCGAGGGCCCAGTGTGTGAGTGACAGAGAAGTTCAGCATGAGCTCCAACTTGTACACATTTGACTGCTTAATTAGAATGGGGCCTTTTCTTTTTGTTATTCTTTACTAACCCTTTAGTTTAGTTAAGATTCATAAATATAATTCCTTTAATCGTATGCAGTGTAATGTCTGTTATTTTGTGGCATTAACTTGTATCAGGGTAGCAAGTTATACAGCCTCCACACAAGCCGGGGTTTGGGGTGGGCTCACATCTCAATCTCACGAGTTTGGCAGGGCCGGAAATTGCCTTCCCTAGACCTATGCAGCCGAGGAAACCAGAGTGTTTCATTGTGAGGGTTCATCCGGGATCGATTTCGATGGATGCAGTGTGATTGCCTTGAGCATTGATCCAGCGAGTTGTGTGTTAAAGTCTGTGTTGAACTATTGTTCGGTAAAGTGATTATGATACGTGGTTATGGATGCTGCAGGGGTTGAGCGGAGGTTTGATAAAACGGCGGGCAAAGACTTTGTTCTAGTTCAGACTAGCGCTGACGTGACAGCAGTGGAACTGCCTGGTACTATCAAGGCCCCAGGAGAGGAGGGTCCGTGGGCTGTCCGAGAAGAGGGGAGTGAAGGCGAGTGGACCGAATCACAAGCCAAGTCTCCCGTAGCTGGGGGTGGAGACTTTAAAGACAAGTTGCTCTGCGGAACGAGGAGAAAGAGTGGTCTGATGTAGAAGTCTAATGAGTCCCCCAAAGAGGGCTGAGCATTCTGTGTTGATAGCGGCCCTTACCTCCCTGGCTTCAAAGTCCCAACTATTCACAGGAACGAAGCCCACCCCTAAAAGGGAAGAGGAGTATGAGACTTTGGCAGAACAGACCCCTCTGTTGCTGGGTGAGTGGCAGTGCTCTGATGACAAAAAAAGACAGCGATTGGTTGAAAGTTTGAGGGGCCGGCTGCTGATGTAGTGAGATCCATAAAGACACAGAACCCCTTTGCTACCACTACGTGCTACATGAAAGCGCTGGAATAGGTTGCATGTAGCAAGCAGACGAGAAGGCCTTTGGAGCTTATGACAGGGTTTCAGAACATGTTTCAGGAGAAGGGGCAGAAGCTTTCGGCCTACATTTTCCAGCTAGAGAGGTGGCTAAAATGCTTGCGGCGGAGAGGGCCCAAACAAACAGCTGAGGTGATTCAGTTTAGAATGGACCAAGTGGCGAAAGGTGCCCAGTCACCAGACCTGATCGCTTGGGGTCTCCAACTGTCTCGTAAGGTGCGCCCCCTCCCTTGTTTGTCAAGCTGATCAGAGAAGTAAGAGAGGAGGAGAATGCGGTGAAGGCGCGGGAGGCCTCCATCAGCAGGGTATAGTCCTTGGTAGTGGTCCCCTTAGCTGGGACCACTCACCCTGCGGAGTGGTGAAGGAGCTCGTGGCAGAGTTTAGGACTGAGATGACCTGGTTGTTATCGGCGGGTGCAGCCCCCTCCCCGCCCCCCCCGGTATGACAGAGCTGACAGGGAGGTGGACGCCCTGAGGGGATGGACTATGCAGAGGGGTGCAAGTGAATGGGGTCCCACGGGGAGGGAAGCGAATGGTATTGTCTGTTATGACTGTGGTGAAGAGAGACACGTCAGGCAGGAGTGTGAAGGATGGGAAACCCCTCGGAGAGTGAGCCCCAGGTACCTAAATGGAGAGACCCAGTGAGGGAATGGCCTGGCATCTCTGGGGGAACACATTCCCAGCAATACATCAAGGAACACCCTAAAGCAAAATACCCTATTCTTGAAGGCTTAGTGGGGCCAAGCTCCAGTGTATCACTGCGGAGTGAGGGTATTTACGCAAGAGCCATACTTGTCTCCGGCTCTCAGGTTACTCTGCTGTACCGTTTATTTTACAACCGGTATTAGACGCATTTACCTTTGACGCCACTCAGAGATCCTGGCAGGTGGAAGGTGAATCAGGGGATTTGGGGTCTTAGTGCATATGACTATCCATACGACAGTTACTTGTCAATGAAGCTGGAGTTTTTGGAGGCAGGTGTGGGAGTGGCTGAGGTCCTTGATACATTAGTGCTGGTTTGTCAGGACCCGGTCGAGAGGGACGAAGCTTCAGTTCTCCTGGGGACAAATACTCCCATTGTGAGAACACTAGTGGGAACCTGCAAGGAGAAAGTTTGAGAGAGTTTTCTGAAAACATTGTCCATTCACCGTGTTCTGAGCTGCTTTTGAGGAAATGTGTGGCCGCACTGGGCTGGATGATGAGCGTAAACGAGGGACTGTGTGGTTCACCCAATCAGATCCAGTCGTGTTGCGGCCTGGGGAAGCAGCGAGGGTGATGGGAAACCGCAATCTTCCCAGAATGCCTGAGGCCGAGGCCCTCTTGGTGGATGTTCCGGAAGACCACGAAGAGGAGTCAGGCTTACCTGGTGAGGCCCGAACTGCAAAAGCCCTCGGTTGTACAGGTGAACAGGATGACAGTGAGTGTCAGGGTACGTCAGAGCGGGAGGTCACCCTCAGGCGGGGATGGTAATGTCTAGTGTCCCTGTGAGACTAGCCAGGGAGAAACTCACCAAAAAGAGGAAAGTTGACTGCCGAGTCAATCAACTTTGGGGTCTCCCCGGTACCTGGAGGTTGGAAGAAAGGTTGATAGAGAAAACATTGAAGCTGGAAGATGTCTTTTCAACTGACGAGTTTGATGCAGGTTGTTCCAAGAACACTTGCCACACCATCCGGGTGACAGAGGACACCCCGTACAGAGAAAGGTCGCGGTGACTGGCATCTGCAGAGGCCGAAGATGTTTGACAGCATCTGCAGAATTTGAGGGAAGCTGGGATCATCACTGAGTCCAGAAGCCCTCATGCGTCTCCAATAGTGGTGGCCAGGAAGAAGAAGGGGAAGGTATGGACGTGTGTGGACTATCGGACTCTGAACAGGCATACAGTCCCGAGAATCGAGGATGCGCTGGCCTGCCTGAGTGATGCGACGTGGCTCAGTGTGCTGGACTTGACACTGGCCTGCCTGAGTGATGCGACGTGGCTCAGTGTGCTGGACTTGACACTGGCCTGCCTGAGTGATGCGACGTGGCTCAGTGTGCTGGACTTGACACTGGCCTGCCTGAGTGATGCGACGTGGCTCAGTGTGCTGGACTTGACACTGGCCTGCCTGAGTGATGCGACGTGGCTCAGTGTGCTGGACTTGACACTGGCCTGCCTGAGTGATGCAATGTGGCTCAGTGTGCTGGACTTGACACTGGCCTGCCTGAGTGATGCAATGTGGCTCAGTGTGCTGGACTTGAGGAATGGGTATTACCAGATCCCCATGAGTGAGGCTGATAAAGAGAAGATGTAATAGAAGTCTGTGTCTGATACGAGAATGGAGCTGAAAAGGGCTTATGAATTAGCCGAGGTCTTGGCTGTCAAGCAGAATCAAAGAAATAAGAGGAGGTATGTTCAAAAGTTTAGGTTCTCCTAACTCATGCCTGGAGACCGAGTCCTCATAATGAATTTGGAGCTACCTGGGAAGCATAAGTTCGCTGATCACTGGGTGACTCCTCCCTATGTGGTGGAGAGTCAGGTGCCAAATGTACCAGTTTTCTGGGTGAAACCAGAGGATGGGAATGGGACTGTCAAGGTTCTCCATTGGAACCATCTTCTACCTCTGGGACAAGAGGTGAGTATTGACCCTGAGTCTGACCTGGACCTTACACCTAGTCAGAGGACTCGGCGATGTGGAGAGACTGAAGGACCAGCAGCAGGAAAGATTGGACTGGCCCCCGCCCCGAATGGGGTATGGGTTCGGAGGATGAGGAAATGGGGGTGTGGTATATGCTGCCTTTTGCTAGATCCCCACTAATTGAGGAAGAGATTCCCAACCCCCTCTCATGCTGAGGCAGGTGAAATCGGGGGGCGGAGGGGGGGCTATCTGTGCACAGGCAGATTTGCAGCTGGACTACAAAGGGGCGCTGGGCTCGAAAGTAACTGGGAACGAAGCTGAGCTCAGCCCAGTGGCAGAGGGATCTGAGTTGCTGAAAGGCACGAGTAAATACGTAGACAGGGGGAGGCCTCGCTACATAATATGAAACTGAAGGTGTAGATGATGGGATACGGAGGTCTCAAAGAGTCAGGAGACCTTCAGATAGGCTGGCCCATGTAGCTGGCCAGAGTGGTACGTCTATCCCCTCTAGTAAGATATGTTACTACCCTTTACAAATGGATTGGAGATTCAGACATCATAAAATTCCTTGAAAGCAGTGTTATTAATGACGGGATGACAAATTATTTCAAAGTCATGGGGACATAACTATTTTGGTGGAAGAAAAGTGTAATGCCCTGGTTCATATTTTTTACTATTATGCTGTATGTATTTCAATTTGTGCTGTTCTGTGCCAGCTGCTTGTTTTCAGCTTATGTTTGGGTCATTATTGAAGACAAGAGATGAGGAGAAATATGTGCCATCCAATTAGGATGGTCTGATTCAGGGGAGGTTTCTCTGGTGAGGAACACTAAGGTTGAGCTTGGAGCTTTTGTTCGAGAGAAGGTTCAGAAGGTGGTGTGGGCATTCACGTTGACTGAGGGCCCAGCGTGTGAGTGACAGAGAAATTCAAGATGAGCTCCAACTTGTACACATTTGACTGTTTAATTAGAATGGGCCTTTTTCTTTTTGTTATTCTTTACTAACCCTTCAGTTAAGGTTTATAAATATAATTCCTTTAATTGTATTGCAGTCTGTTATTTTGTGGCATTAATTTCTCACAGGGTAGCGAATTACACAGCATCCACACAAACCGGGGTTTGGAGTGGTCTCGCGCCTCAATGTCACAAGTTTGGCGAGGCCAGAGATTGTCTTCCCTAGTCCTATGCAGCCGAGGAAACCAGGGCGTTTCAATTACTTATGCGCTGGAGGAAGAGTAGAGGGAACTAAAACAAACAAGAAATGCCACACAATTTAGAATATCTCTTTTCAAGCAGCTAGGATTTAGAACTGGCATTTCAGGATAGACAGGTGGTGGGAAGAATCATTTAGGAAAGTCTGAAATCAGTATAACAGAGAGATCTGACTTTGGCTTAAATATCAACATGCAGAGAGTAGCAAAAACAGATAAAAAACGTCATTGGATAGATTAAGTGATAGGCTCCCTGCCAGTATCTACACAAAGGACAAACAACAAAGCAAAAAATATTGGGGCTTGTAGGAAAGGACAAAACACCTTGGCAACCTTAATCTTCATACAGAGTAGGACTTGTCAGATTAGCATGGTAGCGTTGTAGCCCTGAGAACATTCCTAGTGTGTTCAAATAAATTTCTTAACATAATATGATTGGAACAGCCTTGGAAATAGCTATTTTAGTTCTGCTGCATACAATGAAGGAGAATTAATCACTGATCTTATAGTAAACAATCCTCTGGAGAAGAATTATATGATAGAATTTCCAATGAGATTTACAGGAAGATCGATTCAGTTTGAAAGTGAGAAAGTTCTGTCTTCAACTGCCATCTTAAATAAAGCTAATTACACAAGCTTGAAGGCAGAATCAGCTAATAATGGACTGGGAAAATAAATTAAAAGGTAAGATGATGTACAATATCACATATTTAAGGACTATTTCATTATTTTTAACAGATAAATTCCATTGGTAAGTAAAAACTACATGAAGAAATTATTCTTCCATGGCTAAGTTAAGGAGAGCATTAAATTATAAGAAAAGTATAACAATATTGTGAACACAGGTCAGAAAATCAGGAATCTTTTTAGAAGCAACAAAGAATGACTAAGCAAAATAGAAAGAGAAAGTAAATTATTAAATTAAGTCAGTAAACATATAGCATATAGACATTAAGAAAGAGGATGTGCTGGAGCTTTTGGAAAGCATCAAGTTGGATAAGTCACCAGGATCGGATGAGATGTACCCCAGGCTACTGTGGGAAGCGAGGGAAGAGATAGCTGAGCCTCTGGCGATGATCTTTGCATCATCAATGTGGATGGTAGAGGTTCTAGAGGATTGGAGGGTTGCAGATGTTGTTCCCTATTCAAGAAAGGGAGTAGAGATAGCCCAGGAAATTATAGACCAGTGAGTCTTACTTCAGTGGTTGGTAAGTTGATGGAGAAGATCCTGAGAGGCAGGATTTATGAACATTTGCAGAGGCATAATATGATTAGGAATAGTCAGCATGGTTTTGTCAAAGGCAGGTCATGCCATTCAAACCTGATTGAATTTTTTGAGGATGTGACTAAACACATTGATGAAAGTAGAGCAGTAGATGTAATGTATATGGTTTCAGCAAGGCATTTGATAAGGTAGCCCATGCAAGGCTTATTGAGAAAGTAAGGAGGCACGGGATCCAAGGGGACCTTGCTTTGTGGATCCATAACTGGCTTGCCCACAGAAGGCAAAGAGTGGTTGTAGACGGGTCATATTCTACATGGAGGTTGGTGACCAGTGGTGTGCCTCAGGAATCTGCTCTGGGACCCCTTCTCTTCATGATTTTCATAAATCACCTGGATGAAGAAGTGGAGGGATAGGTTAGTAAATTTGCTGATGACACAAAGGTTGGGGGTGCTGTGGATAGTGTGGAGGGCTGTCAGATGTTACAACGGGACATTGATAGGATACAAAACTGGGCTGAGAAGTGGCAGATGAAGTTTAACCCAGATAAGTGCGAGGTGGTTCATTTTGGTAGGTCAAATATGATGGCAGAATATAGTATTAATGGTAAGACTCTTGGCAGTGTGGAGGATCAGAGGGATCTTGGGGTCTGAGTCCGTAGGACACTTAAAGCTGCTACGCAGATTGACTCTGAGGTTAAGAAGGCATATGCTGCATTGGCCTTCATCAACCATGAGATTGAATTTAGGAGCCGAGAGGTAATGTTACAGCTATATAGGACTCTGGTCAGACCCCACTTGGAGTACTGTGCTCAGTTCTGGTTGCCTCACTACAGGAAGGATGTGGAAACTATGGAAAGGGTGCAGGGGAGATTTACAAGGATGCTGCCTGAATTGGGGAGCATGCCCTATGAGCATAGGTTGAGTGAACTCGGCCTTTTCTCCTTGGTGCGACGGAGGGTGAGAGGTGATCTGATAGAGGTGTATAAGATGATGAGGTTTTGATCATGTAGATAGTCAGAGGATTGTTCCCAGGGCTGAAATCTGAAATGGCCAACACGAGAGGACACAGTTTTAAGGTGCTTGGAAGCAGGTACAGAGGAGCTATCAGGGGTAAGTTTTTTATGCAGAAGGTGGTGAGTGCACAGAATGGGCTGCGGGCAGAGGCGGATGCGATAGGGTCTTTTAAGAGACTCCTGAATAGGTACATGCTTAGAAAAGTAGGTTTACCCATAGAAAATAAGGCTATGAGTAAACCTGGGTAATTTCTAAAGTAAGTATATGTTCGGCACAGCATTGTAGGCAGATGGGCCTGCATTGTGCTGTAAGTTTTCTATATTTCTATGTTAAACAATGTAAATGGTGTTATAGGTAACTAGGATCATAAAGAGAGTTTTTGGCACATAGGCTTCCATAAACTGAAGTACTGAGCGCAGGAGTTGGGATGTTATTTTGAAGTTGTAGAAACCTTTGCTGGTAGCAAATCTGGAGTATTATGTGCTGTTCTGGTCACCTGTCTACGAGTGTTGGAGCATGAGGCACAGGATTATGAAGGGTATAGACAGGATAAACGCAAGCAGGCTTTTTCCACTGAGGATGGGTGAGACTAGAACTAGAGGTTATATGTTAAAGGTGAAAGGTGAAATATTTAAGGGACATTGAGGGGGAACATCTTCACTTAGAGGGTGCTGCAAATGTGAAATGAGCTGCCAGAGGAACTGGCAGATGCAGGTTCAAATGCAACATTTAAGAGAAGCTTAGGTAAGTACTTAGATAGGAGGGTACGGAGGGCTAGGGTTTAGGTGTGGGACAATGGGAAAGGCAGAATAACTTCAGGGCAAACCTGATGGGCTGAAGGGCCGGTGCTATAGTGCTTTATGACTGTATGACTCGAAACATAGACCATAAGAAAATATGAAAGGTACATAAAAAGGAAGTGGGTGCCTAAAAGAAATGTTGGACATTAAAGGATGACCTTCAGAGAATAGAAATTAATAAAGGGAACTTAGATTAGTAATAACGTTTAGATTCTCTTGTGTTGAGTATGGCAATTACTTTTGTAGTGTCAATATTGCTCTCATGTATCAGCCCACACTTGAATGTTGCCTTAGTCTCACAACTTCTCTTGTTGAGAGCAAGCACCACTTGGTTTGTGTGTGGTATCAGTTCAACCATTCTTTTCAGTTTTACTGGGGCTCCTCAATGCCTACTTGGCACTCTCATCTCATCTCTGGAATTCAGCCTTCTATCCCTCTTTGGTCCAAGACTACGATGAAGTCTAGAGCGACAATAGCAATACCACAGGCACAACAGCAGGAGAAAGGCTGGTTATTCTGTAGCGAGTGACCCACCTCCTGAAATCTCAAAGCCTTTCTGTCATCTTCAAGGTGCGTCAGGAATGTGATGAAATACTAGCCGATCTTTTAGGTACAATATTTATGATTTTCCCAACGGCTAGCTATACCTCCGGCTGATTTATTCCAGAAGAGCATGAACATTAACCTACAAATTGAAACATAACCAGCTATGTCCTATCTACAAAACACAGGTCAAATCCAATCTTGCTCATCCCACCCTATTAGTTTTCTCTCAGTCATGAGCAATACTGCAATCAGGCTGTATTCTCCTCCTCATCTATACAAATCACTTTTTCCAAGACCAGTCAGATTCATATATCATTAGTATTGGTCCACACATAGACAAAATAATTGAATTCCAGAGGTGAGGTGGGACTGACTGGCTGCACTTGTCATCAAGGCGAGGGATTTTGACGCAAGTAGTCATACATTGCATAAAAATGGATCATTGTTGGTCATTTGAAGCCACCTAATTGAATCACAACGCTTCACTGCATGGGCTCAACCATCTTCAGCTTTGCCCATAGGTTAGAAGTGGAATACTCAACTCCATTTGCAAACCTAAGCAGTTTATGAGTATAAGCAACATGGCCCAGATAATATTCAGGATGAATGATACTTGTGCTACAGGAATGCCACACAACAATCATTTCCCCACAGCCTTGATTACTCTATGTTAATTACTCTATCTTTCAAAAATTATCTGCCGCCATTTGAATTATTTCCATTGATGTGGCCTTCAGAACTCTCTTGAGCAGACAATTGCAGAAATTCACTGTTCTCTGTGGTAAGAAAATTCTGTGTGTCTCTTTAATCTTCTTTTGGACAGTATCATGGATCATTTTATTTCCAAAAAAAAAGATACTGTTTGGAATTTGATCATTAATATTCAGAAGACTAGAATATATGTCCATTGCAGTTATAAATGATGTTATGACACAAAAATATTAAAATATAAAGATTATATTTATAAAATAGGGAGTAGCCGGTGGCAGAAAATTTCTCAATTTTTTCAGGAACTGGTGAATCATGGAATTTGAGAATATCCAATTGAAGAGGATGGGTATCTCCAATGACAGCTCCACATAAGCCAGAAAAATGGCTGTTTAGTCATTGAATTTCACCTTGATTGAATGATATATCTTATCTGTGGCCTTACTGATGTCCCTCAAATGTGCCTTGTGGCAGAGGAGCTGGAGTGAGGTAGTTACTCCAGTTTCTGCAGCTTCAGAGCTGTGTCAGAAATGGTTATAAGCAGCACAGGGGACTGTATTGGCTCCCTTCCTGTTTACCCTGTATACCTTGTTTAGGTACAATACTGAGTCATGTCTTCTTCAGAAATTCTCTGATGATTCAGCAATAAATAGGTGTATAAAAGGAGGACGGGAAGATGAATACAGGGCCTTTGTCAAAAGGTGCCAGTTGAATCATCTGCAGCTCAACATCAGTAAGACAATGGAGATGGTGATGGACTTTAGGGAGACTAAGCCTGCATTGCTCCCTTACTCTTGATGGTGAGGATCTACAAGTACCTGGGGGTGCACCTGGATGACAGATTTGAGTGGAGCACCAACACAGAGGCAGTGTGCAAGAACAGCCAGAGTCGCCTCTACTTCCTGAGGAGACTGAGGCTCTTTGGAGTATGCAGGCCTCTCCCTCACATGTTCTACCAGTCTGTTGTCACCAGTATAATCTTCTGTACGTTGTGTGCTGAGGCAATGGCATCAACACGGGTGATACCACAGGCTCAATAAACTGAAAATCCTGGTAGTTCTGGACCTCCGAATGCCTCCTTGGCTGAGCAGAGGAGCAGTTTTAGTAATAGGCTAAGACAACTGCGCTGCTCCAAAAAGTGCTATATGAGGTCATTCTTACCCTTGGCCATTAGGCTCTATAATGATTCAACCTATAGCTGAGGAAGTGATGATCCCCCCTCCTGTCAGACTGTTTGAGATAACTTATTTTTTTATTCTTTCTTACTTCTCTTCTAATATTTGTATATCTGCGCACTTGTAATGCTACTGTGACACTGTAATTTCCTTTGGGATCAATAAAGAATCTCTCTATCTATCTTATGCACCATGAGAAAGATCTAGTAGAAACCAACACTCACTCCCTCCCTTTTGACCTGCTCTACTTGCAGTTCCTGTCATATCCCCTCAGTCTCAGTTGCCTTACCCCCTCCTCATCGATCTTGGCTCCCACTCATTCTTCAGATCCCCTTTACCTTGTGGCTTTCTTCCATGCAAATCCATTCTTTTGCTCACTTAATACTCTTCCTCTCACTATTCCACTTAACTCACTCACCCTTCTCAAGTTTATTCCAATTCTGTTTTCTATGTGGCAAGTAACTTTAAATCCATGTTAACACACTTTCTAAAATACCTTAATTTATGCAGCAGCCTCTTATTTGGAATGATGTCAAATAGTTCTGTCTCCCTAAATGCACTCCATCTGCAAGCTCCCCTCTAGCAATACACCCTGTCACGTTGCCAAAGAATTAAATCAAATTTGACAAATATGATTTCCCTTTCATTAAACCATGTTAACTAAGTTATATTATAATCATCTTTCCAAATTATCAGTTATTTCCCCATTGATTACTGATACTAGCATCTTGCAAAGTGTAGGTGGAAAGAATCACATGGAGTCTGGGGTTTACCTTTATTACAAATAGGGGTGGAGGGGGGTGAGTGAATACTCTTCTGGAACAAATGTTCCCCGATTCAATGTGTTCATAATTCTTGTACTATCTCTTATCTCTTTCCCCACCAGCAATCTCAATCCTGCATGTGCTGTGTTTACAGAGTGGGGTAAGCCTTTTTGTTGTGTCAACCTTCAATTCCTTTACTATTGCACAGGTAGAGCGGTGAGAATGGAACGCAGGGTAATTATGTGCTCCTCTTGTATGGTGTGGGAAGTCAGGGTGACCTCCAGTGTCCTGGATAACTACACCTGAAAGAAGTACACCCAACTGCAACTCCTCGCAGACCACACTAGGGAACTGGAGCTGGAGCTGGAAGACTTTCAGATCGTTCGGGAGAATGAGGAACTGATAAATAAAAACTACAGGGAGGCAGTCACGCCCAAGTTGTAGGAGGCAGGTAGCAGCCCTGTGTGCAGTCTCTTGTCATAGGCTTTTTGAAAATCCAAACCATGCTAACTTCCTCCTATTATATCATATATTTCCAAGTACATGATTGATAAATTGATCCATTTTTGACAGGCATTTCTTTGACTTGGGTTCAGTTCCCACTGCTGTCTGCAAAGAGGACAAAGATGAGGAGGAATTTCTTTAGCCAGGGGAAGTGAATCTGTGGAATTCATTGCCAGACAGCTGTGGAGGCCAAGTTACTGGGAATATTTAAAGTGGAGGTTGATAGATTCGGATTCGTGACTATTAAGGTTATAGGGAAAAGGCAGGTGAATGAGGTTAAGATGAATAAGTTAACGAGGATGGAATGGCAGAGCAGATTTGATAGGCTGTACAGCCTAATTCTGCTCCAATGCCGTACAATATGTTCCTATGGAATCCACAAAAAAAATACACACAACAAAGACCAACAAACGTTCAATGTGCAAAAGAGGACAAATTGTGTAAATAGTAAAGAATAAAAGCAAATAGTACTTAGTCAGTCCACAGCTGCAGAGTCAGTTCTGAGGGTGGCGAGTGAAGCTGGTCAAGGAGTCCGATGGCTGCAGAGCAACAATTGCTCCTGAAACCCACCTGCATTCTCTGCAACTGCCTTGAGTAAGTAAATTGCTCCATGTTAAGGGACTCTGTGGCCAAGCCAAAATCAGTATGTCACCACTGTCACAGACTTTAATTAAAAAGGGTGTTGAGGAGTGTGTACAAAAGAAGATACTCTGTGTGTTACGAAACTGTTAACCACAGATGAACTGGGAGATCCAATCCTTACTGAAGTACAGGACTGTGACATTGAAATTAGTTGACTCTGACCTCACCAAGAGATTGAGATATAACCTCCATAAAGCTATCAAGGAATGCTGATAGACAACACCAGTACAAGGCTTACATGCTATAACAGGCTACAAAAGCCTGGCATCATTGCCAAACACAGCAAATCCCTTCCAGATGGCTTAATACATTTTCTGCATGTTTTGAACAGAAAGGGATTGGAATGTCACCACCCAACCCCAACGCACCTGAACCCACAGTGACCATTTCAGATGAAACTGATAGGACTATTAATTGCCTAGAGAGGGAACCCATGCAAACCACCTGATCTGGATTGTGGCTATGTCCGTGTCCTTAGATCCTGCACATATCAGCTGGTGGTGGTATTTGCATACATCTTTACCCTCACCCTCCTTCAATATGAGGTTCCACCTGCTTTAAGACCACTATCATCCCGGTACCTAAGAAAATACAGGGTAACATGTCTGAACTACCATCCAATAGCCCTGATATTCACCACTATGAAGTGCTTTGAGATACTGCTCGTGACATGCATTAACTCCAGCCTCCCAGACAATGTCAACCACCAGGCAATTTGCCTCCCAGCAGAATAAATCTATGACAACTGCCTTCTCCCTGGCCCTACACTCATCTCTGGAGCATTGGGACAGTAAAGACACCTACACTACACTATTGTTTATTGACTACAGCTCCACCTTTAATACTATAATTCCAAGCAAACTCATCTACAATCTCCTGTACTGAGGACTCAACACCTCGCTTTACACCTGGATCCTTCACTTTCTGACCAGCAGATCACAATCAGTAAGGATAGGCAGCAATATGTCCACCGCAATTATTCTCAACACTGATGCCCCATGACTCTGTATCTTCAACCCCCTATTCTACCCCTTATACACTCACAACTGTGAGACAAGATTCTACTCTAACTCAATCAACAAATGTGCAGATGATACCACTGTAGTAGGTTTTATCTCAAATAATGATGAGTCAGAACAGAGGAAGGAGATAGAGGGCCTAGTGACATGGTGTTAAGATAAACACCTTTCCATCAATGTCAGCAGAAAAAGCTGGTTACTGACTTCCAACGGGGTGGGGGGGGGAGGCAGAGGGTGCGTGGTGGTTAGTGTCCCTGTTTATATCAACAGTGCTGAGGTCGAGAGAGGTTCAAGGTCCTAGGAATATAACCCAGGATATGGCCTATACAGTAAATGGCAGGGTGCTAATGAGTGTCGTGGAACAGAGGGACCTGTGAGTACAAGTGCCCAGTTCACTGAAGATGGCTGTGCAAGTACACAGGGTGGTGAACAAGGTGTTTGGCATGCTGGCCTTCATCAGGCAGGGCACTAGGTTTAGGATTAAATGCATTACGTTGCAGTTTTATAGGCCATTGGTGATACTCTACTTGGAGTATTGTGGACAGTTTTGGTCTTTTTGTTATGGAAAGGCAGCATCAAGCTGGAGAGGGTGCAAAAGAGATTTACAAGGATGTGGCCTAGACTAGAGGGAGAAGTTGGTCACACTGTATCTTTATTCCTTGGAGTGTCTGGAATGAACTACCAAAGGAAATGGTTGAGACAGGTACAATTGCAACATTAAGTAGTATTGTATAGATACACGGATGGGAAGAGCTTAGAGGTTTATGGGCCAAACATGGGCAATTGGGTCGGCGTGGACCAGTTGTGCCAAAGGACTTGTTTCTGTGGTATTACTTTATGGCTCTACAGCATCACCAATGGCCTATCCTGGTCCAACCACATAGATGCACAGCCAAGAAATCGCACCTCTACTTACCTAGGAAACTAATGAAACTAGAACGCGCCTTTGACCCTCATCAACTTTTAATCAAAGCATCTTATCTGGATACCTTTGGTATGCAACTGCTCTGCCCAAGGCTGTAAGACAGTCTGTTGTGAACGCTGCTCAGAACATTACAGTAACCAGCCTCCACTCCATGAACTCTGGCTACATTTCTTACTCGGTAAAGCAGCCAACATAATCAAAGACCCCACCCACTCTGGGCATTTTCTCTTCTCCCCCCCCACCATCAGGCAGAAGATAGAAAGCTTGATGCCACGCATCATCAGGCTCAAAGCCAGCCTCTACCCCTCTCTTACATGACAATTAAACAATCTCCTAGTATGATAAGGATTCTTGACCTCAATCTACCTTATTCTTTACCTGCGAGGCACTCTCTCTGTAATTATATTTTTACAGAGAGTACCTTGCAGGTAGATAATAAGGCCACAATATTATTCTGTATTCTGTTATTGTTTTACTTTGTACTACACAATGCACTGTTTGAATGAAATAGACTGTATGGATGGTATGTAAGACAAGTTCTTCACCTTACATTGGTCCCTGTGGTAATAATAAATCAAATTACCATTACTTCAAAGTTTACTTCTACCATAGTCTGAATTGTTCAATGCTGACAGTACCCAAATTTAGAAGCTGCCAGTTTGCAGTGCTCAATTGTTTATATATTAGTACAAAGTTGACCTACATGTTGACCCTTACAACTGTACCATTTGTCAAAAAAACCTTACTTCACAAATAATTTCACATATAGGATTTATTACACATAGAATAATTAACAACACATAAAAAGAGATACACAGGGTCATGTAATTTCCTATAATATGAAAGCAAAACTTCAGTGATTTGCATCACTATTTAAACCCTCAATTGTGCTTTTACGTATAAAGATATACCAACTTGAAAATCCTAAAAATTTGTCCTTATGCAGAATAGAAATCGATGTATAAAAGCATAAATTTTGCTGAGTTTTGCTATAGTTTGTATTCTTCATAAATACTATACAAATATAGCATTTTCCCTCAATTATTTGCTAAGCATAGTCAGCATCCCAATCCACTGTAATTTTGGCCAGGAGTACATTTTACACGTTCAAACACACTGACAGAATTATGTATCTTGATCAGTACTTTCCTTTGGTTTTTGAACAATGAAGATCAATGTTGCAAAGGTTTATATTTTTTGTAAATTTTTCATTTATAGCACTACAGATCCAAACATGTTCATAAACTGGTGGCAAATTAAATAAAAATTACATTTGTTTACTCTTTTCTCCAGTTACATCTCCTAAGGACCCACAAGTGTGGGGTAATATCCAGGCTGCAAAGATCGCACCATCATTAATTTTCAGCCAGAGGTAAACAACAGTTTAATTTTATATTTCACTATATTTTTCAAGGTGACAATTAAGGGAAATTGGTTTGGGGAGACCATTATGAAGCAACAAAAATGGAAGAAAAGCAAAAATAAGTTACAGTTGTGGATAGGACTACCAGTTAATTCATTACACTTAAAGGATGATATGTGGTAAAGTGAAACCCAAATGGATGATTAGATTTTAATTTGTAAATGCATATTTAAAGAATAAGTTAAAATCAGAAATTATGTTCATATGAACTTAAACTATTATTCTAATCAAGGAAGTAAGAATGAGGATTGGAGAGAGGTGATAGGAGGTCAGAAAGTTCTACATTGTTTATGGTGGAGAATTACGAGGGGTGATTGATAAGTTCGTGACCTAAGATAGAAGGAGTCAATTTTAGAAAACCTAGCACATTTAATTTCAACATAGTCCCCTCCTACATTTACACACAGTCCAGCGGTGGTGGAGCATATGGATCTTGGACCTCCAGAAAGTGCCCACAGCAGGGGTGATTGATGAGATCGTGGCCTAAGGTAGAAGGAGATGAGTTATACAGCGTTCTTTACATGCACGTGCAGTTCAACTCTTTGAGTGATTATGCAGAAAGTTTGAAGTTAATAACTCATCTCGCTCTACCTTAGGCCACGAACTTATCAATCACCCCTAACGAGTTATTAACCTCAAACCTTCTGCATAATCACTCAAAGAGTTGAACTGCATGTGCATGTAACGAGAGCTGTATAACTCATCTCCTTCTACCTTAGGCCACAAACTTATCAATCACCCCTGCTGTGGGCACTTTCTGCAGCTCCAAGATCCGTATGCTCCATGACCGCTGGACTGTGTGTAAATGTAGGAGGGGACTATAAGACCATAAGACAAAGGAGCAGAAGTCTGCTCCGCCATTTTATCATGAGCTGATCCATTCTCCCATTTAGTCCCACTCCCCCGCCTTCTCACCACAACCTTTGATGCCCTGGCTACTCAGGTACCTATCAATCTCTGCCTTAATTACACCCAATGACTTGGCCTCCACTGCCGTCCATGGCAACAAATTCCATAGATTCACTACTCTCTGGCTAAAAAAATTTCTTCGCATCTCTGTTCTGAATGGACGTCCTTCAATCCTTAAGTCATGCCCTCTCGTACTAGACTCCCCCATCATGGGAAACAACTTTGCCACATCCACTCTGTCCATGCCTTTCAACATTCGAAATGTTTCTATGAGGTCCCCCCTCATTCTTCTAAACTCCAAGGAATACAGTCCAAGAGCGGACAAACGTTCCTCATATGTTAACCCTCTCATTCCTGGAATCATTCTAGTGAATCTTCTCTGTACCCTCTCCAACGTCAGCACATCCTTTCTTAAATAAGGAGCCCAAAACTGCCCACAGTACTCCAAGTGAGGTCTTACTAGCACCTTATAGAGCCTCAACATCACATCCCTGCTCCTATACTCTATTCCTCTAGAAATGAATGCCAACATTGCATTCGCCTTCTTCACCACCGACTCAACCTGGAGGTTAACCTTAAGGGTATCCTGCACGAGGACTCCCAAGTCCCGTTGCATCTCAGAACTTTGAATTCTCTCCCCATTTAAGTAATAGTCTGCCTGTTTATTTCTTCTGCCAAAGTGCATAACCATACACTTTCCAACATTGTATTGCATTTGCCACTTCTTTGCCCATTCTTCTAATCTGTCCAAGTCTCTCTGCAGACTCTCTGTTTTCTCAGCACTATCAGCCCCTCCACCTATCTTTGTATCATCAGCAAACTTAGCCACAAAGCCATCTATTCCATAATCCAAATTGTTGATGTACAACGTAAAAAGAAGCGGCCCCAACACGAACCCCTGTGGAACACCGCTGGTAACCGGCAGCCAACCAGAATAGGATCCCTAAATTCCCACTCTCTGTTTCCTGCCAATCAGCCAACGCCCTATCCACGTATGTAACTTTCCTGTAATTCCATGGGCTCTTATCTTGTTAAGCAGCCTCATGTGTGGCACCTTGCCAAAGGCCTTTTGAAAATCCAAATATACAACATCCACTGCATCTCCCTTGTCTAGCCTACTTGTAATTTCCTCAAAAAATTATAATAGGTTTGTCAGGCAGGATTTTCCTTTAAGGAAACCATGCTGAGTTCTGCCTATCTTGTCATATGCCTCCAGGTATTCCATAACCTCATCCTTGACAATCGACTCCAACAACTTCCCAACCACCAATGTCAAGCTAACAGGTCTATGATTTCCTTTTTGCTTCCTTGCCGCCTTCTTAAATAGCAGAGTGACATTTGCAATCTTCCAGTCCTCTGGAACCATGACTATATTGAAAAATAAATGTGCTAGGTTTTCTAAAATTGACTCCTTCTACCTTAGGCCATGAACTTATCAATCACCCCTCGTATAATACAACTAAGACTTTTAAAAGGATACTTTTTATATGGTGTCATTATTGAAAGTGATTCTAAATTGTCAGTGGCAAATGAGAGAAAATTAAATCCTGAAGAATTAACAAATTATATCCGGATACAGACTGAGAGAAAAGCTCATCACATTGATAGGAAATATTGTATCAAATAGATATTTTTGTAGCCTTTCTCATTACTATGCAGAAACTGTAACTGTGCAACACTCATCTATTTTTTCATCATCTGTAAACCAGGTCAATTAGACAAGCTACAGAGCCACAGCTGAGCAGGAAGCCATCAGTTCTTCATTTTCACATTTCTTTCAATCAAATGTCACTGTGTAACAATCTTGGTGCTGAGATCAGTTGTAGTATAATCAATGTGACTCTGACAGAGATCCATTAAGTAAAGATAGATCACAAATCAAAGCTCAGATTACCTCATAGTAATAGTAAAATGCATAATTGTATAGAAAAATAGAAACCAATAAAATTATTAATATTAATGATGCACATTTCCATTGCTGTAACACTTCCTACAATAAGTTTATCATTTTTGTAATTTGAATCATTCTTTATACTTTTACTGCATTTGTTGTTTACAAAATTGAAATAATTTTGACACAAGGCTTATTGATTTTTTTTATTTCCTTCAAGATGATCACCAAACACAATTGAAGAATGTTGGTAGGCTATGAAGACCAGTCTTCTAGCTTGATCAAAATTCCTATCCCTGCTGTACCACTTTAAACAATGCTCAATGTCTCATCTCAATTTCAATAAACAAGAGAACATATTGCCAAATTCCATTCTAGGATTCCTTGACTTTAAGCCCAAATTGTTTAGTTATTTAAAACATCAAATACAGTTGTAACTAATAAAATGGAACCACTGGGAAGAGTTAGCTCACATCTCAATTTTGCAAAACTCTAAAAGAAATCAATATGCAGGGACTTAAATGACTCCATAAAACAGGAAATCCTTCTCTAGCATTTCCAGAGACGCAAGAACTTATGAAAGAGAAAAAAAAACTGAATAGCCCATTACTTTGCCATTCAATTAAACAATGGCTGTTTCTTTACCTCACATCCACCTTTCCACCCAGTTATGCATGGTTTGATTATCCCTTGTGCTCAAAATCTATTCACATGCTCAGTTACTGAGCATCAACCTCTCAATGGAATTCTTGATTAGAATTTTGGAATTATGTACCCCTTGATGGTACAGAATTCCAGAAATTTTCAACTCTTATCCCAGTACCTGGCCCTGTTGTTCTATGTTCTCTACCTTCTTGTAATATTTCTGTGCATCT
This sequence comes from Mobula birostris, assembly GCF_030028105.1. Taxonomy (NCBI): domain Eukaryota; kingdom Metazoa; phylum Chordata; class Chondrichthyes; order Myliobatiformes; family Myliobatidae; genus Mobula; species Mobula birostris. The sequence goes on from NC_092384.1 coordinate 52,532,257, forward strand.
CTGCCTTAAAAGCTAAGGATAAACATATACCAAAAAAAATATGAATCGTTCAGTTAAAGTATTATACAAAGTATCATCAAACTCTTCTGCTCTGCCCATTTTTTTAATAATCTAATCAATTCCGATAATAAAATGTGGAATTACTCTCCAATCATGTAACTTATATACAAAAAGGTATCATAATTGTGAAACATTATTGCTGCGATAAGTGGAACCATAGCAGTGCAAAAACAATTATTTGTCAGTGTTGTTTGCCATCATTGCTCTGTGTAGGATGTTAACAATTTTCAAACATGGATGCAATCAATAAAAAGATAGAGAACTATTCTATACTAGAACATGTTAATAATATGCGATGAAATAAAGGGGGAGAAGCCTCCTGTGGGAGACTAGCACCAAATGTTTGATGCAGATTGCAAGATTAATTAATCTTCAATTCACACTGGTATGCAAGTAATAAGTTAGAATTTGCACTCATCAGGTGGCAAGATGTAACAGTACTGTTGTTGACTACTTTTTATGGTTTTAGAACTCCTTACCAGCTTTTTAATTGATTATGACTGGTGCTGCTTAAATGGCGGTATCATTATTGTAGTTAATACTTTATTTTCAAAGACAAATATCTTGATCTTTTCAAAGACCCACAAGAAAATAAGAAGAATACTGACATACTGGATCCACGCAGTCTTAATCAATTCCCAGAAACCAGGTCGATAAGTAAAAACACTATTAAGGAATATAAAATAGCAAGAAAATAACAGCCGACTCGTGAAATATTAACCACATAAGAATCCGTATTATTGATCAGTATGAATCAAAAACAAATTTAACTTAATAGTATCTAGGGCAGTTTACTAAAGGTACAAAGTTCACCATAATTTTTATTAATTATCTTACTCATATACAGCCAGAAATTGTCCCAGGGCAGATAAACATTTAAGTTGTTTCACAGAAAGCATAGGGGGAATGTCACAGGTAGTCTGTCTTTTTTTTTTACATAGAGAGTGATAAGTCCGTGGAGTGTGCTGCTAGGCACAACATCATGAGCTGAAGTCCTGTACTGTTCTATGTTCAAGGAACAAGTTATCTGGTTGACAATAGAGCAGAAATGATTCTAAATCCATAAATGATCATGACAGATGCTAAATAAATTTGAAATGCTCTGTAAAGGGGTACAGTAATAGGGACATTTCAAGTTTCTTTAGCATATTTTCCTACTATATTTTGTGTCACTGGTATGCAAAGTTTATCACATGCTTATTTTTATACGTGGACATCTGGTAATGTAAGGGTGCATGAACATGTAATGTGAATGCACCTGATTAATTTGTTCTGATAAAAAGAAACATTAACATTAATGTTTATATGTTTGTATCAACCCCAATCCTTAACAGCTTTACCTTCCTTACTGTTTTTGACAGTTTTTTTTTGATTTGTGGGAAAAGTACTAGAGCTATGGAAAACAACTACAATTCAAGTAAAATGTAGTTTAAAGATGGATTTATTCTGTCCATAGGCGATAAGGTAATTCATCACATGGTTCCACTGACAATTTTAAGAATGAACTTGTGTTTGCAGAGGCAGCAGAATTTAAAAAAAATATTCATGGTAACACTTGCAGGAAGGGTTAACAGCACTGTACTGCTGCCAAAATAACAAATTTCATGATAGGAGTAATAATTAATGATTCTGAACAGCAATTGACAATTTAGCCCATGATTCCTGTTTTATCATACAATTATTTATGATTGAACTGTTCTTCACCTTCCTTTAAGTGCATTTTGCTTTATACTTTTGTAAATAAATGTGTTGGAATCAGGCTTATTCTATACATCTGAAACTTTTTAAGACAGAATTCCAGACATCTATATTTGTTTCTAATCACTTACATAACCCTTGCTTATTACAATACAAAATTTGTGCAAGAAAATGCTATCCAGTCTTCCCTAGCAAATTGTCCACCCTTATTTTCTAAATAACACCCTTCTAAGGGAAACACATTATTATATCTACCTTTTAAAATACCATTTACACCTTAAAACAAATTTAAGAAATTACCCAATAAATTCTTTAGATACAAGAGTATACATTCACCCTCCAAATCCCCAGAACCTTCTAGCAAACCAGTGCCTTATCCCCCTCAATGTTACTAAATACTTCGTAAAGTGCGGCGACTAAACTGAATGCAATGATCTGGGTATAGTTTTACAAAATGTTTTTTAAACAATCCATCATAACCTCTGGCTCAGCAAACATTCATTACAATGAATATTACAACAATTTCATCACCTTTGTTTTGCCTCTCCCAGATGACTATATAAACATATTGGTTGATGAAGAGGATAGATGGGTTTCTAATAATGTACGTCAAACCATCATGAATGTGGAGCAGGCCTGAGGAAGCAGCTAATCCTTTCTTACCCTTCACTTTTCTGTGTTGTTAACTGGAGTGCTAATAAACCTAATAAAATTACATGCAACATAAATTTCACTGAAACAAACATTGCCATTATAATCTAATGCTTTGGGTTTTAATGTAAGCTCAGATTTAATTTACTTAACATCAATTTTCAGTGTTTGCATTTACAAAAAAAGGATATGTGATAATTTCCACCGGATATTTCACAACAGCCTTAATAATAAATGGTACATTAGCAGCTCTCACTGGAGTCCACACAGCATACTGATTGGCAAGAATAGTCGTTACTGAAAGCAAGAGAAAGTTAGAAATAAAGTTGGATTCAGAGGGCAAAAATGATCATTTTGTTTTGATTATTCGAAGAATAATGCTATAGTAATAAGAATCTCACCATTTCTATCTTGATATGATGCAGTGATAGCTGCCAAGTCAAAGGAACTTGCAAATGGGCTGTCATCATTAACTACTGAAAGCTGTGAAGTAAAGATAACCTACTTTTTAATTTTTAATTTGTTTTTTTTCCATCCATGCTTGATATCTTTTATGGCTCTATACAACTAATCTGCAGTAATAAAAATAGGTTGGTCATTGGTTCAGTCTTCCTTCAATCCCCCTATCCCTCATGTTGGATTTGAGATCCATTTACTTAATCACTTTTATTTTAAGATTCAGTTCTCTAAACACCTTAACTTCCGGCTTTAAAGGCAGGAATAAAAAATATTAAGTAGAACACAAATAACCAGCTCTGTTGACACTGAAAGTTAGGTTGGAATGTAAGCCACGAGGATATAGAAATTTGGAAAGGTTAATTAGTGGTGACACAGAAAATCTGGAGTTAGCTTTGATAGAATAATACAAACCTTCTTTTAAAATTGCCAACATAAGAAATAGAAGCATGGGTTAGACCCTATTCCCAGCTAAAGAAATGTTCCTCAAGAAATCCACCCTATCAGTTTCTTTCAGAATCTCACTTAGCTCCCCCATAAGTGTAAGGCAACCTATTCAGCCCAAATTGCTGGGTTTTTTTAAAGTTATCCAGTTAGCCTCTCTCACTCATTCTACAGTCCTAGCTCCAATAATGCCATCCAAATTTAAAAAAAAACATTTTCAGATCCACATCATTCAATTCCAACCTCAGGATCACTTTATGAACTCCCAGTTTTGTTCACTAGCTGTCTTCAACTAACTTTGGGTGCCAGTTTAGAGCGTATACTGTATTTTGTCTCTAATTTGTAAGTCAATGTTAAACCTCACAGCTGGAACAAAAGATGAACAAACTTTACCTAATCAAATTCTAATTGAACACCAAATTAAAATCTTCCCAAATGAGCGTACAGCACAACATGTACGTACTTGTCTTCATACAGTCTTCATGCAGAATTCAGTGAAGAAGTACATACAAATCTGCTTCATAAGACTGCCTAGATGGGATCTGTTTATGCAGTCAGAATAAAAGGACAGTTTTGGGCATCAGTACTTTTAACTAGAGTACATAACACTGATTGCTATTGATTGCTATCTTAAGATTGGAATAGCATTTAAATATACCAATTTACAATTCAAAAACAACTTCATTGTGCTACTATTTTGTCTACAATTTGAAATCAGTAAAAAAAAAGAGTAAATTCCTGGAGGAAAATCAGGGATTTGTTGCAGGTTATGATTTTCATTTTATGACTTCCTTGCATTTGATGCGTAAGTGCATAGACAGTAACTTCCAAAAATAATACACATCTGGATACTTCTTCGGGGATTTTCATTGATCACACACACCATTCATGGAGAAGGCGGCTTTCATAGCAGTCATAAGGTATGCTTCGTTGTCAGTGAAAGAGGCTGTGCCTGAATAGGTTGTTGCTGTTGAACCTATCACATTGAATGTAGGATTGGTCCCTTTTAAGTAATACACTTAAGTGTCATAATAACTCCCCCTCAGACTTTCCCCTTCTCAACAAGCTTGTGATATTTTCTTCTCATACCCCATACACTAACCACCCCACGACACAAGTGACCCACAGGCTACCAGTCTGATGACCTCATCCACCTTCTTCAAAATACGGTGGATTCCAGTTAATTGGGCCAACAGTTAATTGGGGCAGACACTTTTATGGGACAACTCTTAAAGAACAAAACCAAATAGACAAAATGACTGAGATTTCCTTCATTTATTTGGGACACCATGCTGCTTAACTGGGACAAGAGATTGTTGGTGAACAGTTTCTAAGTAACATCAGATGCATGTATGTAAGTGGCCATTAGACACTACAATATGCTTGGAGCAAACAACTTTTGAATGGTGTCACTTGCATATGTTTGGGTTCAAAAAGCAGTGATTTTTGTCACTGATTGCTGGCAAATAATAAGCAGTAAGACAATTTAGAACTCACTGTTCACTGCAGTTTCAAACATTCAGGCTTGGAGATGTCACAAATGGCCAGGAGTGAAAATGAAATTATTTCTCCATTTCAAAAAGTTAGTAACTATGAAGAATTAGAAGGATGCAATTGTTAAAAGCTTTAGTCGAAGGCAGTCCATTATCTGCACTAGGTATCTGTGTTGATTTTGTTCATTTACAATCAATAAAAAGAACATGGCAGCATACACTGGATTAATTCTTCTGTCGATAACTATTAGGAACTAATACAGTTTTATAGTACTGTAGCAGTATTGGTAGTGTTCTAATTTGTTCTGTATTTCATTTAAATACATAATTTGTTATTCAGTTAAGCAGTACTTCCATGAAACTTCAGCTAATTAGGACAGTCTAAATGGGCCAAAATGAACTGGTCCCAATGTACCCCAATTTAACCAGAATCTATTGTGCATACATTAATCCTATTCCCAACTATTGATCTGTTAGCCCTAGCCCTGCCCTCCCAACTTCCCAATATAGGAAACTAACCTTCATGCCACTACTATCCACTGACCTCCTTGCGTGACTCAAAGCAAACTCTCCATCAATAGTTTTACTCTTATTATCCATCCTACTTCTCTCTGATGTCCACACTTAAAAGTCCAGGCCTCTCTCTGCCATAATCCAAACCTAGACACTCAACTAATTACCCTTCTATGCCCCATAAAAATTAAACTTGCAAGGGAGGACCATCCTTGTGTAAAGTCTGCTCATTAGTGCGCAATGTTTTGGATTTTGGGCGCTACTAAATTTTGCATGGACAGGTTATCAAACATAACATTTATTTGCTCACTAAACTCTATCTCATTAAAGCACTTTTACTGCTTTAATAAAACCTTTTTGGACAATTTTTTGTTAAAAAGACTTACGTTGTAGCGTGTGTCAAGTCCTCTGTGTTTAAGTGGCTCTCGTTGATGTAGCTTTAAGTCACCAATCACAGAAAGCTGAGCCCCAGATATGGGAGATGAGAAGTGAACATATGCCATACTCTGCATAATGAATGTCGACATCCTCTGAAACCAAAAGGTTAAAAGATTTAAGCTACCATGATGTTATTATAGTACTCAGTTACGCTGCTTTGTGCAAGGGGAAGACTTGTTCAGATGTGGACCAATTGGACTGGGTCACAATTGCACTGTGCTATTTGAGTGAGGGAAATTAATACTTCTTAACTTTAGCTGCTCTGTCTGAAGGAAAGCAGGTGGAGAAATATTAGCAAGGGCAGTTAGAGAGATTAAAAAAATAGTGTTTCAATGCAAACTATCACATTTTGAAAGAAAAGAGAATGAGCTGAAAGAGATGTACTAAAATGTTCTGCTGTATGTTTATGGATGCAAGTTTTCAATGAAATGTCCAGGACAGGAAAGGAAGGTTTTTCTTATTACTTCCTGAAAGTAAAAGATGACAAACTTTGGCTCCATTAGGTGCCACTGAGATCAATCACCTTTGAATTTTCTGTGCTTATACACACAGGCACATTCATGGCACAGTTCACACCAACTGCCACATTAAAAAGCACATGGATTGAAAATATGCAGAGTACAACTACATGGATCTAACGAATGTGTATTGCCCACTTAGCACCAGTGTACGATACTGACGTGACAAACTACACCCCAATAATGCAGCTAATGGACCGCTCAACTTGTTTGGAAGGTGCACATTTTAGCTACAGAAAGAACCCTTGAGGCTGCTATTCAAATGGGCCATCAATTACTGCAGATTTGCAGATAACTGATTTGAAGTTGAGTTGATTATCAAAAAATACAAATTACACCCATAGATCTCAACACATTTCCAAAATTATCTGGTGAATGGTGTTGTATAATATTGTCCTGATTTCTAGGCTATTAAAAAATCACTTTGCACCCAGTCATCAAACATTTTGGTGAGTGTTCCTCTCCTTGAATGATAGATGACACAGAACAAAGTGACCTGCAACAAAAAGGTGAGGACAGCCCTCAGCGCGAGGTCTTAAATACCAAGTGATATCAGGAAACATTTCTCACCTGAGTATCACAAGTAGAAATGTTTCAGAGACTCCAATATGGTTCCAATGGATAAATATCTCACATTCCAGCCATATTTACAATTGCAGAATACAGCTTGATTCAACAGTTGCAATGTTCACTCACTAATACCCTTGGGTACTGGCAAGCTAATACATGAAATATTTTTGATATTCCATCATTTCCAACACATAACTGAAATTGGATAGACCTGGGGGATTTCAATATACAGCCAGATTGAGAAAACCAGGTTGTTGCAGGATCCCAAAAGAGGAAATTTGTAGAATGCCTACGAGATGGCTTTCTAGAGCAGCTCATGGTTGAGCCCACTAGGATGATCAGCTATTCTGGATTGGGTATTGTGCAATGAGCTGGAATTGATTGGAGAGCTTAACGTAAAGGAACCCATAGGGGAAGGTGATCACAAGATGATCGAATTCACCCTTCAATTTGAGAGGGAGAAACTAAAGTTAGTGTATCAGTAACAGTGGAGAAAAGGGAATTACAGAGGGATGAGAGAGGAGCTAGCCTAAGTTGATTGGAAGAGGACACCAGCAGAGATGACAGAAGAGTAGCATGGCTGGAATTTCTGGGAGCAATTTGGAAAACTCAGGATAGGTACATCCTAAAGAAATATTCTAAAGGCAGGATGACACAACCGTGGTTGACAAGAGAAGTCAAAGCCAAAGTGAAAGCGTATAACAGAGCAAAAGTTGGTGGGAAGTTAAGAGGATTGGGAAGCTTTTAAAGACCACAGAAGGCAACTTAAAAAGTAAAAACAAAAGGAAAAAGATGGAATACAAAGGTAAGCTAGCCAATAATATTAAAGAGAATACCAAAAGTTTTTTCAGATATATAAAGAATAGAAGAGAGGCATGAGTAGATATCAGACTGCTAGAAAATGAAGCAGAAGACGTAATAAGGGGGGACAAGGAAATGGCAGACTAACTGAATAAGTATTTTGCATTAGTTTTCACTGTGGAAAACACTAACGGTATGCTGGAAGTTCGAAAGTGTCAGGGGACAGAGTGGGTGAAATTGCCATTACTAGGGAAGAGGTAATTGGGAAACAGAAAGGTCTCACCTGAACAAGATGGTCTACAGCCCAGGGTTCTGAAAGAGGCGGCTGAAGAGATTGTGGAGGTATTATTAATGATCTTTTAAGAATCTTTAGATTCTGGCATGGTTCCTGAGGACTGGAAAACTGCAAATATTCCACACTTCAAGAAGAGAGAGAGGCAGAAGAAAGGAAATTATAGGCCAGTTAGTCTGACCTCAGTGGTTGGGAAGATGTTGGAGTTGATTGTTAAGGATGTGGCTTCAGGGTACTTGGAGGCACATGATAAAATAGGCTAGTCAGTATGGTTTCCTTCAGGGAAAATCCTGCTTGATAAGTCTGTTGGAATTCTTTAAAGAAATAACAAGCAGGATAGACAAAGGAGAATTGGTGGATCTTATGTACTTGGATTTTCAAAAGGCCTTTGACAAGCTGCCACACATGAGACTATTTAATAAGTTAAGGGCCCATGATAGTACAGGAAAGATTGCATTGGCCAATTGGCATGGGGCAAAGAGTGGGAATAAAGGGAGCCTTATCTGACTGACTGCCAGTCACTAGTGGGGTTCCATAGGGATCTCTGTTGGGACTGCTTCTTTTTACATTATTCATCAGTGATTTAGATGATGGAATAGATGGCTTTGTGGCTCAGTTTGCAGATGATATGAAGACAGATGGAGGGGCAGGTGGTGTTGAGGAAGCAGGGATCTGCAGAAGTACTTCGACAAATTAGAAGAATGGGCAAAGTGGCAGATGGAATACTGTGTCAGGATGTGTATAATCATGCACTTTGGTGGAAGAATTAAAAATGTAGATTATTTTCTAAATTGGGAGTAAATTCAAAAATCCATGGTGCAAAGGAACTTTGAAGTTCTCATGCAGGATTCCCTAAAGGGTAATTTGTAGGTTGAATCAGTTGTGAGGAGGCAAATGCAATGTTTGCAAGAGGACTAGAATGTAAAAGTTGTAATGTTGAGGCTTTATAAAGCACTGAGAAGGCCTTGTTTGGAGTTTTGTGCCCCTTATCTACAAACGTAAGAAAGAATATGCTGACATTGGAGAGAGTTCAGAGAATGTTTACCAGAATGATGCTGGGAATGAAAAGGTTACCATATGAGGACTGATTGATTGTTTTGGGCCTGTATTCACTGGAATTCAGAAGAATAAGGTGGGATCTCATTGAAATCTTTTGAATGTTGAAAGGCCTTGATAGAGTGGATGTGGAGAGGATGTTTCCTATGGTAGGGCAGTCTAGGATCAGGGGGCACAGCCTCAGAAAAAAGGGAAATGAGGAGGAATTTCTTTAGACAGAGAGTGGTGAATCTGTGGAATTCATTGTCACAGGTGGCTGTGGAGGCCAAAGTCATTGAATATATTTAAGACAGAGGTTGATAGGTTCATGATTAGTCAGGGCATGAAGGGTTACGGGAAGAAGGCAGCAGATTGGGGCTGACAGGGAAATGGATCAGCCATGATGGATTGGCAGAGCAGTGTTGATGAGCCAAATGACCTAATTTTGCTCCTAAATCTTATGGTCACCACAGATTCCCTTGTATTCTAGAAGTATTGAATTCTAGGGGAGTTGAATTCATTCCCTTCTCTCTGAAAGAGAGCAGTATATAAAAATTCAACATAGATTTTCCAGGTATGTGAGCTGTCTAATGATATAGGGTTTCATGAATGAATGGAAATCAAGCTGAGAGCATCAGACTGAATCCTGAGATCTTGTGCAATCATTATTTAACTGATATGTTTATAAGTACTTGAAGAATCATAACCGGCAAGGTTATGGTCTAAAAGCAGGGAAAGCTAAGGTCAGCTTTAGCTAACACGAACATGATGAGCTGAATGGTTTCTTTCATACCATCAGTTTCTGAATATGCACTTTATGCACAATCATACTGAGAAAATCAGGATGATTCCTGATTGATACTTAGGTAGAAATCGTAACACATTTTTCGTGTGACAATTCAATGAGCCTCCATCATTTAGGTGATCAAAACAATTTATGGGTTATTTTTCTTTCTTACATGAGGCAGACAATACAAGAGCAGGATTAAACTAAGGATTCACATAATTGTAGTCAGGCCACAGCTGAAGTACTGTATACAGTTCAGATCACCACATTACAGAAAATATGACACAGAGACTGGAAAACACAGAGCTATGAAGGAACACAACATAAATTAGTTGTTTTTTTTGGAGAAGGCAAATTTTCACCAGTTGAGTATGAAACTCGCCACCCAAATGTTAGTCCTGACAGAAACCCTCATCATACTTGGATATGCACATGAAAATCTATGACTTGCAGGGCTACGGACCTTGTTATGGAAGCTGGGATTAAGTCGGTAGCCCTTTTGAAAGCAGCATTGGTACAAAAGGCTGAGTACCTTCAAAAAGTGCCACCACTTTTTTTTAAAATGAATCTTTGACCTTTGAGTTCATTAAAGGGTGGCTTCTTATAACAGCTATTATTTCACCAAACCCTCCTGATTTTTTTGAAAACTATCCAAAAGACCAGAATGAGAATCATCCTGTCACCTGCAGCCAAATCATATATTGCATTGCTAAATCTCTGCCAAAATTACAAATTCCCCAACATGAGCTTCTAAGCAATGGGCAGAATCATCTGACCCATATCTCTCTGCCATTCCTCGCTGCATTCCTTAGTTTCTGATTGCCTCTTGCTCACTATCACTATGTTTGGTTGTTCTTGGAGCTTATCATCCTCCCACCTATCTCACCTGTTTCTGCAGCAGGCTCTAAAAACTAATATTTTAAATAAGGAAATTGCAGATATAGTAAACATTTATTTCATACAGAGAGGGAAGGAACATTATGGCATTTATACAGGATAAAATGATAAAGAAAGTAACATTACTAAGCATGACATTCAAAAGGAACAGATCATTTTCACCCCAAGGCATTAAAGGAAATAACAGAGGTTACTGCAACTACACTAGCTTTCCACAATTCAGGAATTTTTCCTTTAGAATTGCTTCACTACTTAAGAAAGGTGAGAGAGGACATAAAGACACTTATAAATCAATTAGGCAAGATTTATTGCCAGGAAATGAGTAGAGTATGAACTAAAGATAGAGTGACTGAATGCTCAAGTTTCATCTAATTTGAGAGGGCCAGTCTGATTTGTAAAGATAGGTCACACTATGAATATTGATTTTGTTTTGATTTGATGACTCAAGTAATGGTCAGGGGAAGATAGATAGATAGACATACTTTATTGATCCTGAGGGAAATTGGGTTTCGTTACAGCTGCACCAATCAAGAATAGAGCATAAATATTGCAATACAAAAACCACAAACAATCAAACAACAGTATGCAAACTATGCCAGATGGAAATAAGTCCAGGACCAGCCTACTGGCTCAGGGTGTCTGACCCTCCACGGGAGGGGCTGCAAAGTTCGATGGCCACAGGCAGGAACAACCTCCCATGACGCCCAGTGTTGTATCTCAGTGTTGTATCTTGAAGTCAGTGCTCGTCACTTATATGAACATTTAGAAAACATTTCATGAGGTCTTGCTCAAGGAATTACTGCCAAAACCAAAGTACAATTGAAGACTAACTATTTACATGATCAGAGTTTGATAGAGCAGCAGGAAATGCAAAACATGGAAAATATCAGAATCAGGTTTAATATCACTGGCATATGTCGTGAAATTTGTTGTTCTGAGGCAGCAGTACATTGCAATAATAATAAAAAACTATAAATTATGGCAAGTATATATAAAAATAAATTAAATAAATAGTGCAAAAAGAGAGGGAAAAATAGTGAGATAATGTTCATGGATTTATTGTCCATTCAGAAATATGATGGCAGAGAAGAAGCTGTGCTTGAAATGTTGAGTGTATGTCTTCAGGCTCCTGTTTCACCTCCTTGATGGTAGCAATGAGAAGGGGGCATTCCTGGGTGATGGGGATCCTTAATTATGGCTGTTGCCTTCTTAAGACATCATCTTTCAAAGGTATCCTCAATGCTGGGGAGGCTAATGCCCATATTTGGACCTGGCTGAGTTTACAACTTTCTGCAGCTTTTTCCAATCCTGCACAATGGTCCCTAAATCCCAGATGATGATGCAACCAGTTAGAATGCTCTCCGTGATACAGCTATAGAAATTTGCAAGAGTCTTTGGTGATATTCCAAGTCTCCTCAAATTCCTAATGAAATTTAGCTGCTATTCTGCCTTCTTTGTAATTGCATTAATATATTAAACTTGACAGATTTTTAGAGATGTTGACACCCAGGAACTTGAAACTGCTCAGCCCTTCCACTGCTGATCCCTCAGCGAGGACTGGTGTGTCAACTTCCCTTCCTGAAGTCCACAATCAAGTCCTTGGTCAGAGTGACATTGAGTGCAAGGTTATTATTACTGCAATACCACTTGACCAGCTGATCTATCTCACTCCTGTATGCCAGTCAGGTACTCCATGTTTAAATCATTTAAGTTCATTGGCCACATACAGAAAACAAATAAAGGCTAATTTAAGACTTGCCTTAATATTTGGATAACTAGAAACCTGAGAAAATGGCCTCAAGTTGGAGGTAATCGTTCAAACATGAAAATAAGATGCACTATTTCATGTACAGAATGATAGAAATACTGAACTCTTCTGCAAATGGCAGTCAAAACTATGTTAATATTAAATCCAAGATTTCTGATCTCTGAAAGAATTACAGAATGTGAGCAAAGGCATATATATTGTAGGATTTTAAAATATGGTTTAGAATGATGTTTTGGCTTTAGAATTTGTAATTGTTTCACATGGATGTTAATGATAATCAGCAAATCAATCTAAACTGGAATTTATAATGTAACATGATCAGTGAAATTGTGATACATAAAAATGGTCATAGCTAGCCAGGCAGAAGAGTCCTGTTGAATTTGCCATCATCCCTCCTTCTCAACATGCTCCACAGCTGTTAGAAAGGACTGGACTAATGTGATAGCCAGATTGTGGAATGCTCAATAACATCCACTATTAAGAAAATCATCTCTACTGTGCATTGTCTGATGCCAGCAGAGTATTCCACTCTGTGAAAGTATTACTTAACCATGCCAAATCAACAGCCCAATCTGAATTATCAGATAAACGTAAAATAGCTGGCATCAGTACTCACTATAAAGCTATCTAATCCCACGGACTTTGCTGCATTCAATGCCCTTAGTTATTGTTTTATTCACATCGAGTGATCGGAATTAATTTTAGAATGATTTAGCTACGTGCCATCAGATTCGGAAAAATCCAACATGCCCTTCCTTATGCCTCAATAAAGCAGTGTTGTTAAGATGGTAATGATGAAGAGAAGGATATCCAAGTCCATTAGATTGCTCTTCCATGCAACTCTGCTGATGATCATCATCCACAGAGACTCATGACTCATTACAGGAAGACTGCTTACAGTGACATGCAAAAGTTTGGGCACCCCTGGTCAAAATTTCTGTTTCTGTGAATAACTAAGCGAGTAAAAGATAAACTGATTTCCAAAAGGCATAAAGTTAAAGATGACACATTTCTTTAATATTTTAAGCAAGAAAACTTTTTTATTTCCATCTTTTACAGTTTCAAAGTAATAAAAAAAAAGGGCCCAAAGGAAAAGTTTGGGCACCCTACATGGCAGTGCTTAGTAACACCCCCTTTGGCAAGTATCACAGCTTGTAAGCGCTTTTTGTAGCCAGCTAACAGTCTTTCAATTCTTGTTTGGGGGATTTTCATCCATTCTTCCTTGCAAAAGGCTTCTAGTTCTGTGAGATTCTTGGGTCGTTTTGCATACACTGCTCTCTTGAGGTCTATCCACAGATTCTCGATAATGTTTAGGTCAGGGGACTGAGAGAGCCATGGCAAAACCTTCAGCTTGCGCCTCTTGAGGTAGTCCATTGTGGATTTTGAGGTGTTTAGGATCATTATCCTGTTGTAGAAGCCATCCTCTTTTCATCTTCAGCTTTTTAACAGACAGTGTGATGTTTGTGCCACTGGCTGCAACACAAGCCCAAAGCATGATCAATCCACCCCCATGCTTAACAGTTGACGAGGGGTTCTTTTCAGGAAATTCTACACCCTTTTTTCTCCAAACATTCCTTTGCTTATTGCAGTCAAAAAGTTCTATTCAAAAGGTTCAAAGGAACATCAGAACAAGCCTGATGCATTTTGGAAACAAGTCCTGTGGACTGATGAAGTTAAAATAGAACTTTTTGGCCGCAATGAGCAAAGGTATGTTTGGAGAAAAAAGGGTGCAGAATTTCATGACAAGAACCCCTCTCTAATTGTTAAGCACGGGGGTGGATCGTTCATGTTTTGGGCTTGTGTTGCAGCCAGTGGCACGAGGAACATTTACTGGTAGAGGGATAAATGAATTCAATTAAATACCAGCAAATTCTGGAAGCAAACATCACACCATCTGTAAAAAAGCCGAAGATGAAAAGAAGATAGCTTCTACAACAGGATAATGAACCTAAACACACCTCAAAATCCACAATGGACTACCTCAAGAGGTGCAAGCTGAAGGTTTTGCCATGGCCCTCACAGTCCCCTGACCTAAACATTACCGAGAATCTGTGGATAGACCTCAAGAGAGCAGTGCATGCAAGATGGCCCAAGAATCTCACAGAACTAGAAGCCTTTTGCAAGGAAGAATGGGCAAAAATCTCCCAAACAAGAATTGAAAGACTCTTAGCTGGCTACAAAAAGCATTTACAAGCCGTGACACTTGCCAAAGGGGGTGTTACTAAGTACTAACCATGCAGGGTGCCCAAACTTTTGCTTCAGGCCCTTTACCTTTTTTGTTATTTTGAAACAGTAAAAGATGGAAATTAAAAAAGCTACCTTGCTTAAAATATTAAAGAAATATTAAACCTTTAGCAATTACTATCCGTGACTCGCCCAACATTTTTGATATTACCCGCAGAAATGAAATACATAAATTATCACTATATGCAGATGATTTGTTATTATATATCTCTAATCTGGAGAAATCAATTCCTGTTATTTTAGCTTTGTTGGCTCAATTTAGTAATTTTTCTGGTTATAAATTAAACCTTAATGAGAGTGAATTATTTCCCCTAAATAAGCAGGTTCCTATTTATGAATGTTTACCATTTAAATTGGTTACTGACTCTTTTATATATTTAGGGATTATAATCACAAAAAAGCATAAAGATTTATTTAAAGCTAATTTTTTTACCTTTAATTGATCGGATTAAACTTTTGTTTACTAAATGGTCACCAATGTCTTTGTCTCTGATCGGCCGGATCAATGCTATTAAGGTGATTATTTTGCCTAAATTTCTATATGTATTTCAATGGGTTCCAATTTTTATTCCAAAATCTTTTTTTGATAATGTTGATTCAAAAATTTCTTCATATATATGGCAGAACAAAAACCCTAGGCTAGGTAAAAGGCATTTACAAAAATCTAAAAAAGAGGGGGGGGGGGGTTAGCTCTCCCGAATTTTAGATTTTATTATTGGGCAATTAACATTCGATATTTAAAATTTTGGTTACGGGACTTGGATGTAATTTCAAGTCCACTTTGGGTAAATCTTGAATGTAATTCATTACAAGGGTTTTCATTGGGTTCTGTTTTAGGGACTTCGCTTCCTTTCATTCTTTCTAAATTGTATAAACAAATGAATAATCCAATAGTTAAACATAGTTTACATATATGGTTTCAATTTCAAAAATTTTTTGGGTTGAGCCAATTTATTTTAGCAAGCCCTACTATATCTAATTTCTTTTTTCAACCTTCCACTATGGATCAAGCTTAATTAGATTGGAAAATCAAAGGTGTAGTACGATTTTGTGATTTATTTTTGGATAATTGTTTTATGTCCTTTGATCAACTAGCTAATAAATATAATTTACCTAGATCTCACTTTTTTAGATATCTACAGGTTAGAAACTTTTTAATTACTGTTTCTCCTAATTTTCCTCACTTACATCCAATGGATATTTTGGAAAAAAATTTAGATTTAAATCTTTCTCAGAAAGGTGTTGTAGCAATTAATTGTAATATAATTATGAATTTATGTCCTGATGTATCTAATAAAATTAAAACTGATTGGGAAAGAAAACTTAAGATTACTGTACCGATTGAAAAATGGGAGAAAATTCTTCAATTAGTTAATTCATCCTCTATATGTGCTAAACATGCGTTGATACAGTTTAAAGTAGTGCACAGGGCTCGTATGTCCAAAGATAAATTATCTTGTTATTACTCTTACATAAATCCTATATGTGATAGATGTCACTCTGAGATAGCTTATTTAACTCATATGTTTTGGTCATGTCCTTTGTTGAAAAAAATATTGGAAAGATATTTTGATATTATTTCAACGGTCTTGAATATAGACTTACAACCTCACCCAATTACTGCTATTTTTGGGTTACCAATGGTAGAATCAAATCATTTAACCTCTTTGGCTCGCCGGATGATTGCATTTCTTACTTTAATGGCTAGAAGATCCATTTTGCTGAATTGGAAAGAGATTAATCCTCCTACCATATTTCATTGGTTTTCACAAACTATGTTGTGTTTAAATTTGGAAAAGATTAGAAGTGTTGTTTATGACCCCTCCATTAAATTCGAAAAGACTTGGAGGCCATTTATTCGGCATTTTCATATGATGTAATTTGACCATTTCCAAACTTATTTTACTTCTCTGTAATGTTGGTTGAGAGCAACAGAGTCGTCAACACTAAGATTTTCTTTTCTCTCATTTTTTACGATGTTAAAAACAGCCCAGGTCTTTTTTTCAGTTTAGTTGATTAATTCTGTTTAGATTAGTTTTTTTTTGGGGGGGGGGTTATTATTTTTTTCCCTTTTTCATGATTTTTATTTAGATATTTTTCTTTGTTTTATATTATTCATTGGTATCCTGTATGATTGGGAGTTTTATCATTTAAGTATTATTTGGCTTTATAATCACACATGTTAATTATAACAATGTATTCTCAATAACTTTGTACTACTACCATGTCATGTTTATATCTTTATGAAACTAATAAAAAGATTGAAAAAGAAAAGAAAAAAGAGAAAAAAATTAAAGAAATGTGTCATCTTTAACTTTATGCCTTTTGGAAATCAGTTAATCTTTTACTCGCTTAGCTATTCACAGTAACAGAAATTTTGACCAGGGTGCCCAAAATTTGCATGCCACTGTACCAGACAAACAAAGAAGTTGGAGGACATCTGTAGTGCAAAAGGCAGCATCAAGGGTTGAGAAGCATTTACTCGTCCAACTTTTGTTCATAAGAAGCACCTGTATGAAGTGGTCTTTGAAGAGTCAAAGCTATCAAAGACAAGTTTACAATAAATGGCAGGAAGGAGATAATTTTTTTCCAAACTATTGATACAATTTATATAAAGGATTTTCATAGGGATAGATGAATCCAAGGCACAAGGATATATAAAAAGGTCACTAAAGGCGGTATACTTAGGTAATAAATCAGTGAAAGATCTTGCTCGTTTCAATTGATTTGTAATCTAGAATATCCAGAACTATACAATGAAAATTGCCTTTTTAGAATTCAAAATTAATTTATTACCAAATATATCACTAAAAACATTTCACATCAGGATATCTAACAATACCATTTCCGAACAGAATGCATATAGTTCCATTTCTCTTACACTGAAGTCCACTTTATCATACACTTACAAATAGTTGGTATGAAAAGGTCAAAAGAAGTTGTACACTGTACACATGCTCTGATGATTGCAGTGGAAGCTCTAGGTGGAAATTCAGAAGATCCATCTTCCCATCTTGATTTATGTCTTCTTCTAAAGCCTATAAAAATGTCATGTAAAATGACTTAAAATTCATCTTACTATATTTTTGAGTATGCAGAAGCAAATAAAATATCAGTCTAAAACAGCGTAACATAGCATTATAGAACAGATCTGTAGAGCACAGAAACGGGCCCTTCAGCCTATAATGTCTGAGTCAAACATGATGCCAAATTAAACTAGCTCCAGTCAAGATAGCACCAAGCAGTGGTCTCTATCTAGATCATGGCTTGGATTTAATTGTTTTTAAGTTCATAGTGATGGCTTTGGGGACAGAGAGGGGAGTTTGAGGTCAGATAAGAGTTTGTGGACATGGATGTGGAAGAGTTAGCGGTAAGGCCTCTGCTCCACTCTCAAAATCCAGCGACGTAGATAGGTGATGAAGGATTCCAGAGTCCAGGCCTCTACTCTGCTCAAAGGCCAGTGACTTGGACAGGTGATGAGAGACATACGTGGATGTCAAGCTGTCCCAGGTTGATAGGTTCCAGGATCAAAAGTCCGTGCATGCAAGGGCCACAAGGGCTGGTCAGTCAGTGAGCCAATTGGGGTCCTGTCATTGGCTAGTCTGGAGGTTGATACCGAAGACAGGAACCTGAAGATCAAATGGAAAATCGAGAAATTTAAGCCTGATGCCAAAGACTTGAGACTGGAGACTTATCCTGTAGTTGGAGGACTATCAGTGTGTGTGGGTGGGTGTGAAGGATGAAAAGGGCGAATTTTGCTGTTCTTTTGTTGTGTTCTGTGCTGTTCTGCTGAGCACTGTGGAAATGTTACATTGGCACTGGAACATGTGGTGACACTTACGGGCTGCCCCCAGCAGATGTGCTGGTTGTTAACACAAACAACACATTTTGCTATTTGTTTCCATGTGCACACAATAAATACATCTGAATCTGAAACTAATTCTCTTGTGTGTCCACATGATCCATGCATGAGTCCATCTAACAGCCTCTTAAATGCAATTATTGTATCTGAATCCACCACTCTCCCTGGCAACCCATTCCAGGCTCCTACCACCCTCTGTGTTAAAAAACTCACTCTGCGCATCTCCCTTGAACTAGCTTCTAATACTTGACATTTCTACCCTGAGAAAAACCCTACCTCAATAAAAAAGCTTAAACATAGACAAACATACAAATTGCACAATGTCTGACATTTTCATAGTGGTCCTTTATTCATCTGGTACATGGCTTACACATTTATGCAAAGTGATTTGCTGCACGCCATTGAGGAATCGCTCTATTGTTTATGTGTGGCCCATACCAATGAAATATAATTTTGCCCTACTTAAACGAAACCTGCAAGCAGGTTGCCACTGTAAGCCAATTCACGTAGGTCTCCCTTTTAGAAGTTTACTGCCCATTTTTGCTTCAGGCAAGCCTTTATATATGAACAGGCTTTGGGGCGACCAGCCAGGATGGATCTATCAACTGCCACGGGGCAACAGGCATCTTCACTCACCTGCGAACTCGGATGGTAGCCACGTTTCTGACTCACATACTGCTCGTTACAAACAGTTCACAGGATCAAAACATTGACATAATCTTGGGAGGCAGGGCATGTACAGGGTTTTGGTGCCGTTTCCTGTACTGGTGTCCCCTGCTTTTCGAACGTTCACTTTACGAAACCTCACTGTTACAAAAGACCTACATTAGTTCCCTGTTTTCGCTAACAGAAGGTGTTTTCACTGTTACGAAAAAAGGCAGCACGCGCCCTGAGCAGTTGCTCCTCCCCTGGATTCGGAACTGCATTCTAGCCGGCATTGCTTAAACACGTGTCTGTGAGCACCCGTTAGCAAGATGCGTTCTAAGGTATCGGAAGAGCTTGTAAGGGTGTTACACTTAGCGTAAAACTAGACATAATTAAGCGTTTCAATCGTGGTGAACGAAGCAAGGACAACATGAGTTTGGCTTGTGGAAGTTGATGAAGATAATGTTGAAGAGGTTTTGGCATCCCATGACCAAGAACTGATAGATGAAGAGCTGATGCAATTGGAAGAGGAAAGGATAACAATCAAAACCGAATGTAGCAGCGAATGGACCAAAAGTGAAGTTGTCCAGGAACTGAACATGAAGCAACTGCATGAGATTTTCGCTGCAATGATAAAGTACGACTTTAATTTTGAAAGGGCACATCAGTTTAGGGCATATTTGCAATATGGTTTGAGTGCTTAGAAAGAACTGCATGATAGAAAAATGCACGAGGCTAAGCAGTCAAGCAAG
Source organism: Mobula birostris (assembly GCF_030028105.1). Taxonomy (NCBI): domain Eukaryota; kingdom Metazoa; phylum Chordata; class Chondrichthyes; order Myliobatiformes; family Myliobatidae; genus Mobula; species Mobula birostris. The sequence continues at coordinate 52,552,181 of NC_092384.1, forward strand.
CCTTCCACATCAGTCACAGCAGACGACGAACCTCGACCTTCGACATTGAGGCAGGCAGACATAGAAGAAGATGACCTGCCTGCCCTAATGGAAAGAGACGACGATGAGATGACACCCCAGTGTCCCCCCCCACCCCAACCCCTGGGCTGCGGACCAATACACTACAGCGGTAGCCCGGACGCACCCAGCACATTTTTAAGAAAAAAGCCGAAATAAACAAGCTAATTAATTAGGTACCACTTGGCACATAAATGTCAGCCCAGATCAGAGGCAATTTGCGTCGCCTCTGATCTGGGCCTACATTTACATGCCGGGCTGCACCTAATTAATCCCGTAAGTGACACTACACCATACATCCATCGTTTCTACTTTATATAGGCTGTGTATTTTTATGCATTATTTGGTATGATTTGGCAGCTTCATAGCTTAAAGGTTACTGGAGAGAGTGTTTCTGCCGAGAGTGCTTGCGTGAGATTTTCGCTACCGAGAACAGTGCAGCAATGATTGTAGAGAAGTATTTCTATTTTATATAGGCTGTGTATTTATCATATCATTCCTGTTTTTACTATATGTTACTGTTATTTTAGGTTTTGTGTTATTTGGCATGATTTGGTAGTTATTTTTGGGTCTGCAAACGCTCACAAATTTTTCCCATATAAATAAATGGTAATTGCTTCTTCGCTTTACGACATTCCGGCTTACGAACCGTTTCATAGGAACGCTCTACCTTTGGATGGCGGGGTAAACCTGTATTACCCACGTGGACAACAAAGTTCATGTCCATTGTTTTTCAAAATAAACTGAATCCATACTTCTGGAAACGCTTCCATAGCCCCCAGGAAGTGATGGGGAATAGTACTTCTGTGGTAACCATGGTTAGATCTGTTTCTGTTCTTGTGATTATGGTGTCTTTGAGATCACCTAGCATGCCTTTCCTCTTCCCAGTGAATTTGCTTAGATTAATGACATAAATATCACATTGAATGACTTACTGTCACTAATGGAACTCGAAGATGGTCCCCTTGTAGATTATTGAAATTATCAAATGTACTCCATGCCACAAAGTCACCACTTGTACTGGTTGCAGCAATCATTAAAACTTGGTACTGGAACCTAACATTTGGCTGCTCTTCATATGTGTTTACCTTTAACCAAAATCCTGCAGGAACAAAATCAGGTTTAATCAATGGCATGTACATATCACACACTAACTTAAACTAGAATTAAAATCTTACAAACATCCCATTAAACTCCAATGTGTCCCTTAAATATGTAGCACAATATTTATTACAATTACTACAATGGTCTCAGATAATCATGAAGCAAAAAATTGTTAACTAAATAAAGCAGAATGCCTAAGAAATAATACCTAGAGAGCCTAGCAGCGAAGAAGCAATAACTTGGCACACAAATAAAGAATTAGACTCTAATATATGATCAAATAAAAAGGAAAAGCAAATTGAAATTGTTCACTGTAATTTCTGAAAATACTTCAGATTTCTGATTCATTTATCACATTCCACCAAAGCATACATTGAAATGCGTTGTTTGAGTTAACAACCACCAAACCCACAAATGCCACCACACACCCTGGTGCCTAGAATTTTTTTACCCAGAAATTGAAGTATAACTTGTTATACAAATTTGTGAAGTAACAAACTACAGGTAACCTTATATAGTTCACTAGTTTTTACTTACGAGTAAATATATTTGCTTGGAAAACTAAGTAACTTTTTCAACAGACACATACTCTCTAAGAGAAGTCTGGATAGGTGCATGAATGAGGGGAGCATGGAGGGCTAAGGTCCAGGTACAGGTCGATGATGATGATGACGTCAACTCAGGCCTGAGGCGCCAGAGGCAGGCATTTTCATGCCTTACAAGGCGCGGATCGGAAGACTGTCTGGGGCGCCATTCCTCGCACAGACACTTCGCAGTATTTTTCTTTATTTTATGAGGTCGAGTTGCGAGCTCAACACTCAACCCAGCACGGATGGAAAGCATACTCGGGAACGGCCCGACTGGATTTGAACCTGGGTACCTCCATTCCGGAGTCCAGCGCTGATGTCACTGCGCCACCAGCCGTTGAGATTAGGCAAATTAAATGATTTGGCATGGACGAGATGGGCTGAAGGGCCTGCTTCTATGCTGTACTTTTCTATCACTCTATGACTCTTGTAGAGGCTCACATTTTATTCTCATTGCCCATTTAACATCCATTTTCTATCTTCTGTTGTAATTTGTAGACCAGATCTTTACTACTGTTTGGGGATATGTATATAACTCCCATCAGGGTCTTTTTACCCTTGCAGTTTCTTAGCTCTACCCACAATAATTCTACACCTTCCAATCTTATGTCACCTCTTTCTAATGACTTGATTACATTTTTTAACAACAAAGCCACTCCACCACCTTGGCCTACCTGCCTGCCCTTTCGATACAATATGTATCCTTGGACATTAAGCTCTCAGCTATAATCTTCTTTCAGCCACGATTCACTGATGCCCACAACGTCATACATGCCAATCTGTAACTGTGCTACAAACTGACTCACTTTATTTTGTATTCTAGTATGATATGGCATACCATGCAGGAGTCGAAAGGGTTGAGAAGAAATCTGGCTGTAGTTTGGCTTGATCTTGCAAATGCGTATGGTTCTGCTCCCCATGTCCTGATTGAGTTTGCGATGGAATTCCTATGGATTCCTGCTAAGGTGAGGAACTTTGTTATGCAGTACTACAACGATTTCCGGATGAGGTTTTCCCCTCAGCAGTTTACAACTAGGTGGAAGAACTTAGATGTTGGAATCCCAATGGGATGTGCGATTTCACCCATCCTTTTTGTGTTAGCCATGGAGGTCATTGTGAGGGCTGCAGAATCAGTGGGACCAGGTGTCGCACTTGATGGCGGAGAGGAGTTACCACCAATACGAGCGTTCATGGACGATCTCACCCTTTTGGGTCCCAGCACGGAGGCAGTGGAAAATGTACCATCTAGACTCGAGGAGCTAGTGGATTGGGGAAGAATGAAGTTCAAGACCAAGAAGTCAAGGAGCCTTGTTCTTAGGAGAGGAAAGCTAGTTGGCTTTCATTTCACCCTTTGTGGAGAGGAGATTCCATCCATTCAGGACCAACCAGTTAAGGGCCTCGGGTGGTGGTACACAGAGGAGCTGAGAGGCACCAAGAGGGTTCAAGAGACAGGAGAACAGATCAGCAGAGGTCTGATGTCTGTTGACAAGTGTGGCTTGCCTGGCAAGTTGAAGTTGTGGTGCTTGCAGTACGGACTGATGCCATGGATAATGTGGCCGCTAACTGTCTATGAAGTGGCAATGTCCCACGTTGAGGCAATGGAACGGAAGATCAACAAGTATGTGAAGAAGTGGCTTGGAGTACCGAGCAGCCTCACCAATGTTGCAATCCACAGTAGCCAGACAAAGCTTACCATCCCAGTGCAATCCCTTGTTGAAGAGGTCAAGGTAGCCAAGGTAAGATCATTCTTGATGCTTCGAGACTCAAAGGACCCTGTCATCAAGAACACCCAGCCAGATGTGAGATCAGGCAGGAAGTGGTGCCCGTGTAGCAGCTGATGAGGCAGAGTCTAGATTGAAGCACAAGGAGACAGTTAGGGCTATCCAGCTAGGCCGCCAGGGACTTGGATGGACAACCCACAAGTTGTGGTCATCTTCTACAGGTAAGGAGCGCCGTGAGCTTGTAACACAAGAAATACGAGAGGTAGAAGAGGAGAAGAGGTTAGCTAAAACAGCTGGCCTGGCCAAACAAGGGGCTTGGACCCGGTGGGAAAGTGTTGAACAACGACATCTATCTTGGAATGTTCTGTGGCAGATGGAACCGCTCCGCATTTCTTTTCTATGCAGAGCAGTGTACGATCTGCTCCCAACACCTGCCAACCTCAGAACCTGGTGTGAAGATAAGACAGACAGGTGTGCTGCTTGTGGCGAGAAGGGAACACTTCAACATATTTTGAGTGCATGCGGAGTCAATCTTTCCAGCGGCATGTACACTTGGAGACATAACAACGTTCTCAAAGTTATAACAGAAGCGGTTGAGCAGAGGGTACTGCAGCACAACTTAACTCATGCCCCATGCTGCACAGAACATCGCATATTATTTGTGAAAGGAGGCTCCAAGTCAAGGGTGTACAGCGCAGGCTCACGATCAAGCATACTTTCTTCAGCCAATGATTGGTGTGTCAAAGCCGACCTGGACGGGAAAGGCAGTTTCCCGGAGCAAATAGCTTTCACCACATTGCATCCAGATATAATCGTATGGTCTGACACCAGTAGAGAAGTGGTTATTGGTGAACTCACAGTCCCTTGGGAAAACAACATCGATGAAGCCCATGAGTGCAAGTTAACCAAGTATGCAGAATTAAGATCAGAGTGCAGAGACAGAGGGTGGAAGGTCTCATGCTATCCATTCGAAGTAGGTTGCCCTGGGTTTATTGCGTTCACTTTCCAGAAGTGGCTGTGTGACCTTAGTTTCACTAGAAGAGAGATCATGTCAACCAGCAGGGCTGTAGCTGAGGCAGCAGACAAAGGATCAGCATGGGTGTGGACCAAGTATGTCCAGAGGGGCAGATAGTCGAACAGTGTATAAATCTTTTGCAAACCCTTTAGTAGTTGCATAGACAGATAAAGAGTAGACTATCTGTTGGATGGAAGCGACCAACAGCTCTGATAGAGGCAGATGCCAAGTTTTTAAGCTCACCAGTGGGAGGTGGTGCTTTAGCACTGCTGGCCCACCACCTCGAGGGAGTCTTGATCATAAGTGGGCCGAAACTCCTGAAGACAGGTGGCAGATCAACTGATGATCCCACTGGTTATAGCACAGGACAGTTAACACATTAGTCCACGTGTATTTTCAATTCAATTCAATTCTGTATTCTGCGTGTATTCAAATATAACACCTTCAGTCCTGTATTCACCCTTTTTGATTTTGTCCACCTTTTATACTGCAACTCATCACATTGACAGCAATTTTGCCTTTTCATCAGACTCTTCCTGCTGGCAGTCTCACTACATACTACAACATCCTTGGTCCTATCACTCCAGTTCCCATCCCCCTGCCAAATTAGTTTAAACCCTCCCCGACAGCTCAAGCAAACCTGCCCCTAGGATATTGATCTCCCTCGGGTTCAGGTGTAACCTGTCCATTTCGTACAGCCCATACCTTCCCCTGAAGAGATCTTAATAATCCACAGATTTTAAACCCTGCCCTCTGCAGTGCATTCAAAGGATCAAAGATTCATTTTATTGTCAAAATATGCATGTCCAATACAACGCTAATATTTGTCTACTCTAGATAGCCATTAAATACAGAAAGACCATGGGTGTTGATGAAAGAAAACACATCAACTCCCCCCAACCGGCATGAAAAAGAAACCCACAGACCCCAAAATCACCCCCTCGCCTGCAGCAAAAAAACAGCCACAACAACAATGAACCACCCCCTACACACAATTCCCAACCCTCTCACTCACAACAACAGCAACAGTAGCATCAAATCACCAACCCCCTGCACACAAAAAATTAACAGAAAACACACCCTCCATAAGAAAGAAAGCAATGTCAAACTGGAGGAAACCAATGTAAAGTACAGACCAATAATCATATAAATCTCAAAATATGGGAAATGTCTTTTTGTTTGCATACAAGGAGAACAGCTGCACGAACTCAGTTCTTCCATAAAGAGTGACTGCCGATCTGGGTCTGAGCACCACCGATCCAGCTGCTATTGGAACCCATCGCTGACCCCTCTGCTTCAATCTTCCTTGCCGCTTCGAGATGGAATTGTTCATGACCCAGCGCCTCGTCTATGGTATTTTCCATAAGTCAGCTTGTGTTCACAGACCTTTTCAGCACATCTCTGATCTCCACAAGGCAGCTCTCCAGACACAGCATAGCTCTGGATCCTTCAATTGAGATCCAAACTGTATGTCACAGCCTCCAACAGTTTCCATAACACAATCAAGACAAATAAAAAAACAAGCAGAAGGTGTAGAAAAAGTGAAATAATTGGAAAGATTTGTTATCCGAAAGATGTCGCCCCAGTAATCATTGTTCACTGGCACTACATTGACTGGATCATATTGCTAAATCACCCTATTCTTGCCCTCACTGGTGCATGGCCACTAGCACTCCTGTTTTGGAATGAGGATATGTTTCAAGACATCACTATTCTCTTCCCTAGCTTTCATGAACTTCTCCACACTGTTAAATGCTCAAGGAGATCTGTTTTTTTTTGAGAATGCTGTAATGGTCTTTTGGAGGTCACCTGATGTGATTTTCCCGCCGATGTGAGGTCAGGAGATGACGTGCCCTGTGACTATATAAGGGTTGACTCAGGTGACGCAGTGGGTTTTTGAGTTTGTAGATTTCCAGGTAGAACGTGTTGTGCCTCCATTTCTGTTGCGTGTTTGTTTTTGTGACGCAGTTTCATTTTTAAAACGGAAGGTGCGTTCTCTTACAAGATTTGTATTATTGAACTGGAAATTTGTGGCTGGAAGTGCCAATTCACTCAATTCCGACAGTTTTGAAGGGAGAGTGAAGAATTCATCAAAGTGAAGGATCGAGAGAAGTCGGCATCGGTTGGCAGTTTAATAAAGGATCGACCTTATTGAGTCTTCATTGGAGAGAAGCTGCATCGAGATAACTCCTGCAATAGCGCAATGAGTTCATGCACAAAGGCTCTCTCTCTCTCTAAAAGGAATTTAAGGTCAGTCGATTTAAACTGTTTATTTTCAGCATCGGGAATCCTGTGGACAGAACTGGCAGTAAAGGTGCGTCAGTGAAGAAATCGTTCTCCAGAGAAGTCTTTCCCAATTGAATGTGTGAAAATGTTGGACTTTTGAAGTTATCGCTTTAAGAACTATATCTGACTGTATCGCTTTAAGAACTGTTTTCGCATTTAACGCTTTAAGAACCAGAGCCGAGTGGAGTTGATGAACGGCTGCGTACCTTTTTTCCTTTGTTTTTTTTTCCCTTATAAGTGTCTAATAAACGTTTGGTTATTTTTATAAAACCTGTCTCGGTTAATATTCATTGTTGCCGGTTACGTAACAATACTAACTACAGATGGGAAATATTAATTTAAGAGCTCAACCACCTCCACATATGGAGACCACATTGATCCTCAAAAGCCTTTATTCTCTCCCTAGTTACCCTTTTGCTCTTAATATACTAGTAGATTCTCTTAGAGCTCTCCTTTACCTTATCTTCCAAAGCTATCTCATGACCCCTTTTGCCCTCCTTATTTCACTCTTGAGTTCTCTACATTTATAGAAACATAGAAAACCTATAGCACAATACAGGCCCTTCAGCCCACAATGCTGTGCCAAACATGTACTTATTTTAGAAATTACCTAGGTTTACCCATAGCCCTCCATTTTTCTAAGCCCCATGTACCTGTCCAGGAGTCTCTTAAAAGACCCTATTCTATCCGCCTCCACTACCGTCGCTGGCAGCCCATTCCACACACTCACCCCTCTCTGCATAAAGAACTTACCCCAACAGCTCCTCTGTACCAACTTCCAAGCACCCTAAAACTGTGCCCTCTCGTGTTGGCCATTTCAGTCCTGGGAAAAAGCCTCTGACTATCCACATGATCAATGCCTCTCATCATATTATACACCTCTAATAGGTCATCTCTCATCCTCCATCCGAGTGCATTCAACCTATTCTCATAAGGCATGGGCCCCAATCCAGGCAACATCCTTGTAAATCTCCTCTGCACCCTTTCCACAGTTTCCACATCCTTCCTGTAGTGAGGTGACCAGAACTGAGCACAGTACTCCAAGTGGGGTCTGACCAGGGTCCTATATAGCTGCAACATTACCTCTCAGCTCTTAAACTCAATCCCACAGTTGATGAAGGCCAATGCACCGTATGCCGCCTTAACCACAGAGTCAACCTGTGCAGCAGCTTTGAGTGTCTTATGGACTCGGACTGCAAGAACCCTCTGATCTTCCACACTGCCAAGAGTCTTACCATTAATACTATATTCTGCCATCATATTTGACCTACCAAAATGAACCACTTCACACTTATCTGAGTTGTACTCCATCTGCCACTTCTCAGCCCAGTTTTGCATCCTATCGACGTCCCGCTATAGCCTCTGACAGTCCTCCACACTATCCACAACACTCCCAACCTTTGTGTCATCAGCATATTTACTAACTCATCCCTTCACTTCCTCATCCAGGTCATTTATAAAAATCATGAAGAGAAGGGGTCCCAGAACTGATCCCTGAGGCACACCACTGGTCACCGACCTCCATACAAAATATGACCTGCCTACAACCACTCTTTGCCTTCTGTGGGCAAGCCAATTCTGGATCCACAAAGCAATGTCCCCTTGGATCCCATGCCTCCTTACTTTCTCAATAAGCCTTGCATGGAGTACCTTATCAAATGCCTTGCTGAAATCCATATATACTACATCTACTGCTTTTCCTTCATCAACGCATTTAGTCACATCCTCAAGAAATTCAATCAGGCTTGTAAGGTACGACTTGCCTTTGACAAAGCCATGCTGACTATTCCTAATCATATTATGCCTCTCCAAATATTCATAGATTCTGCCTCTCAGGATCTTCTCCATCAACTTACCAACCACTGAAGTAAGACCCACTGGGCTATCTCTACTCCCTTTCTTGAATAAGGGAACAACATCTGCAACCCTCCAGTCCTCCGGAACCTCTCCCGTCCCGATTGATGATGCAAAGATCATTGCCAGAGGCTCAGCACTCTCCTCCCTCACCTCCCACAGTGTCCTGGGGTACATCTCATCCGGTCCCAGTGACATATCCAACTTGATGCTTTCCAAAAGCTCCAGCACATACTCTTTCTTAATGTCCATATGCTCAAGCTGTTCAGTCTGCTGTAAGTCATCCCTGCAATAGCCAAGATCCTTTTCCGTAGTGAATACTGAAGCAAAGTATTCATTAAGTACCTCAGCTATCTCCTCCAGTTCCATAAACACCTTTCCACTGTCACACTGATTGGTCCTATTCTCTCGTGTCTAATCCTTTTGCTCTTCACATACTTGTAGAATGCCTTGGGGTTTTCCTTAATCCTGTCCGCCAAGGCCTTCTCATGGCTCCTTCTGGCTCTCCTAATTTCATTCTTATGCTCCTTCCTGCTAGCCTTCTATCATCAGCTAGTTTTTTTAAGCTTTCGTAAGCTTTTCTTTGCTTCTTGACTAGATTTTCAATAACCTTTGTACACCACGGTTCCTGTACCCTACCATCCTTTCCCTGTCTCATTGGAACGTACCTATGCAGAACTCCACACAAATATTCCCTGAACATTTGCCACATTTCTGCCGTACGTTTCCCTGTTCCCAATTTATGCTTCCAAGTTTCTGTCTGATAGTTTCATATTTCCCCTTACTCCAATTAAACACTTTCCTAACTTGTCTGTTCCTATTCCTCTCCTGAGAGAATTGACACCTGACCAGTTTCATTCCCCAGTACCAGATCAAGTACAGCCTCTCCTCTTGTCAGCTTATCTACATAGTAAGTCGAGAAACCTTCCTGAACACACCTAACAAACTCCACCCCATCTAAACCTCTCACTCTAGGGAGATGCCAATCAACATTTGGGAAATTAAAATCTCCCACCACAACAACCCTGTTATTATTACACCTTTCCAGAATCTGTCTCCCTATCTGCTCCTTGATGTCCCTGTTACTATTGGATACTCTATAAAAAACACCCAATAGAGTTATTGACCGCTTCCTGTTTCTAACTTTCACCCACAGAGACTCAGTAGACAATCCCTCCATGTCTTCCTCCTTTTCTGCAGCCGAGACACTATCTCTGATCAACAGTGCCACACCCCCACCTCTTTTGCCTCCCTCCCTGTCCTTTCTGAAACATCTAAAGCCTGGCACTCTAAGTAACCATTTCTGCCTCTGAGCCATCCAAGTCTCTGTAATGGCCACAACATCATAGCTCCCAGTGCTGATCCGCGCTCTATGCTCAACTGCTTTGTTCACGATACTCCTTGTATTAAAATACGCACATCTCAAACCACTGATTTGAGCATATCCCTTCTCTATCACCAGCCTATCCTCCCTCTCACACTGTCTACAAGCTTTTTCCATTTGTGAGCCAACCGCCCCTTCCTCCACCTCTTCGGTTTGGTTCCCAACCCCCAGCAATTCTAGTTTAAACTCTCCCCAATAGCCTTCACAGACCTCCCCACCAGGATATTGGTCTCCCACGGATTCAAGTGCAACCCGTCCTTTTTATACAGGTCACACCTGCCCCAAAAGAGGTCCCAATGATCCAGAAATCTGAATCCCTGCCCCTGCTCCAATCCCTCAGCCATGCATTTATCCTCCACCTTACACCAGATTACTACCTTTGAGGTCCTGCTTCTCAACTTCCTTCCTAACTTCCCATAGTCTGTTTTCAGGACCTCCTCCCCTTTCCTACCTACATCGTTGGTACCAATATGTACCATGACCTCTGGCTGTTCACCTTCCCACTTCAGGATATTGTGGACGTGATCAGAAACATCCTGGATCCTAGCACCTGGCAGGCAAACTGCCATCCGTGCTATTTTCCTGCATCCACAGAATCACCTGACTGACCCCCTAACTATAGAGTCCCCTATTACTGCTGCCTTCTTCCTTACCCTACCCTTCTCAGCCACAGGGCCGGACTCTTGCTTCTCCCAGGTAGGTTGTCCCCCCAACAGTACTCAAACAGGAGTACTTACTGTTAAGGGGGTCAGTCACAGGAGTACTCTCTAGTATCTAACTCTTGCCCTTCCTTCTCCTGACTGTTACCCACTTACCTGTCTCCTGAGACCCTGGTATAACTACTTGCCTATAGCTCCTCTCCATCACCTCCTCACTTTCCTTGACCAGACGAAGGTCATCGAGCTGCATTTCCAGTCCCCTAACCCAGTCCCTAAAGAGCTGTAGCCCAATACACCTGGCGCAGATGTGGCTGTCTGGGAGGCTGCGAGTCTCCTGGACATCCCACATCTGATACCCAGTACAGAACACTGGCCTCACAGACATACTTCTTGTTTCTATTCTTCACAAGTAACTTACCTCGCCTCGACCAGTTATTGCCGAAGCCCCGTTGAGCCAAAGCCCTCCCACTCCAACTCCCTCCATTCCGACGCCTGCTTCTCTGACACCCACTCTATAAATCTGTCTTCTTTTTAAACTCTTCCCGCTGGTCTAACTCGCTGATGTCCACGCACTTGCGCAGCCATGCCTCGATCAAACCGCTGAAGAGAAAACTGTGTCGTTTTAAATCCTTCCCACTGGGCTTAACTTGCTGACATCCATGCACTTGCACAGACGTGCCTTGATTCCTACATCTCTACACCTCAAGGGATTCACTTCACCCTAGCTGGCATTCATTGGCTCCCTCTCTAACCTCCCTCCCCACCCCCCCACCAATCCAATCCAGGACATATACCAGAAGCAGTACATTTACAGAGTCCTCGGCATTGACAAGGACTCCTTCCATCCATCCCACAGTCTTTTTGACCTCCTACCTCAGGCAGAAGCTAATGCAAAATAGAACAAGGATTGTTGGGCTGGGTGACAGCTTCTTCCCCAGTCTGTGAGACTTCTGAACACCCTGCTACCACCCAATAAACATTAATTATGGGAGTGGCAGTAGCATTGCACTGCTGTCAACTTAACTATATGTTGTACATGCATTTTATGTCAACTAGTACATCTACAAAATTTGTTATCTGTTAATATCATTGTTATGATTATTTTATGTGCTGTATATATGTATTGTGGTTTTACACCTTGGTCCCAGAGGAACATCGTTTTATTCAGTTGTATGCATGTGTGGGTTGAATGCCAATAAACTTGAACTTCACCTGATGTATGTCTCCTTTTCTGGGATCAAAAGCTTCAATATCTCTGATGAACCAGAGTTCTTTAATCCTCCCAGCCATGCTAACAAAAATTTCCCTTGGCCAATTTAGGAATTTAATTTCTGCACCAGTCCCAACTTTTTCCATAACAATTTTAAAACTAATTGAATTATGGAGGGTGGTGGGTATATGGAATGGACTGCCAGGGGAAGCTGTAGAGAAGGGTACAATTATAACATTTAAAAGACGTTAAGGTAGATACATGGATTAAAAAAGTGTAAAGGGAGATGGCTAGCTTGAACAGACATCTTAACGCAAACACGAGGAAATCTGCAGATGCTGGAATTTCAAACAACACACATAAAAGTTGCTGGTGATCGCAGCAGGTCAGGCAGCATCTCTAGGAAGAGGTACAGTCGACGTTTCAGGCCGAGACCCTTCGTCAGGACTAACTGAAAGAAAAGATAGTAAGAGATTTGAAAGTGGGAGGGGGAGGGGGAGATCCGAAATGATAGGAGAAGACAGGAGGGGGAGGGATGAAGCCAAGAGCTGGACAGTTCCAACGGGATCCCACCACTAAGCACATCTTTCCCTCCCCCTCTCTCTGCTTTCCGCAGGGATCGCTCCCTACGCAACTCCCTTGTCCGTTCGTCCCCCCCATCCCTCCCCACCGATCTCCTTCCTGGCACTTATCCTTGTAAGCGGAGCAAGTGCTACACATGCCCTTACACTTCCTCCCTTACCACCATTCAGGGCCCCAAACAGTCCTTCCAGGTGAGGCGACACTTCACCTGTGAGTCAGCTGGGGTGATATACTGCGTCCAGTGCTCCCGATGTGGCCTTCTACATATTGGCGAGACCCAACGCAGACTGGGAGATCGTTTCGCTGAACACCTACGCTCTGTCCGCGAAAGAAAGCAGGATCTCCCAGTGGCCACATATTTTATTCCACGTCCCATTCCCATTCTGATATGTCTATCCATGGCCTCCTCTACTGTAAAGATGAAGCCACACTCAGGTTGGAGGAACAACACCTTATATTCTGTCTGGGTAGCCTCCAACCTGATGGCATGAACATTGACTTCTCGAACTTCTGCTAATGCCCCACCTCCCCCTCGTACCCCATCCGTTATTTATATACACACATTCTTTTTCTCTCTCTCCTTTTTCTCCCTCTGTCCCTCTGACTATACCCCTTGCCCATCCTCTGGACTTCCCCCCTCCCCCTTTCTTTCTCCCTAGGCCTCCTGTCCCATGATCCTCTCATATCCCTTTTGCCAATCAACTGTCCAGCTCTTGGCTCCATCCCTCCCCCTCCTGTCTTCTCCTATCATTTCGGATCTCCCCCGCCCCTCCCACTTTCAAATCTCTTACTAACTTTTCTTTCAGTTAGTCCTGACGAAGGGTCTCGGCCCGAAACGTCAACTGTACCTCTTCCTAGAGATGCTGCCTGACCTGCTGCGTTCACCAGCAACTTTTATGTGTGTTGCTTGAACAGACATCTTGTTCAGCATGGACGAGTTGGGCCATAGGGCATATTTCCATGCTGTAGAACTGTTATTCTTATAACTGTCTGCGATCTCCCGACACTTTGGTTCCTCTAATTCCTGCTGACATTTGGGGAACCTATTGTACAATCCTATCAAATTGATCCCTCCCTTTTTCTGAGTTCCTCCAATATAGCTTCACATGATGATTCACTAGGAATACCTTCTCTAAGAATGGCTGTATTTTCCCTAATCAGAAATGCAACTCCTCCCTCTCTCTAATCTTCACCTCTACTAGCCTTGTAACATCTGTACCCCAGAACAGAGCTGCCAGCCCTATCCATCCCTGAGTTATGTTTCTGCTCTAGCAATAATCAGTCCTACGTAGCTATTCATGCCTTGAGTTTGTCTACCATAGCTGTCATGCTTCCTGCATTAAATAAATGCAGTTTTGTCTATCAGAACTTATCCTGCCTACTGAAATTGCTCGCTTTAGCTTCTACACTTACCTCAGCTTTTTCATTCTGCCTCACTTTGGGTCCCACCCCCCTACCCAGAATATTAACCCTCTTGAGTAACACTGCAAATCTCCCTGCCACAATATTAGTCCTCCTCTAGTTGAAATCCAACTCATTCCTCCATATAGGTCACCTCCTCCCCCAGAAGAGATCCCAATGGTCCAAGAACCTGAATTTCTCCCTCCTGCTCCAGTTCTTCAGCCACACATTCATTTGCCCCATCCTCTTCTCTCATCACATTGTCTATCAATATGTACAATGACTTCTGGCTGCTATTCTTCTCCCTGGAGAATGTTCTACAGCCACTGGATATCCTTGACCCTAACACCTGGGAGGGAACTTATCATTCAGAAGTTTCATTTGTAACTACAGAATCACCTGACCATCTCCCTGACTATCGAATCTCCTGTTAACACAGCTCTTAACTCCACTCTCACTCTTATGTTCAAAGTAAATCAGACAGCAGTGCACAGTCAAACGGGCCCACAAAGGTGGTCGTTTCCGATCTACTTCTGTAGAATTAATAGGTCACTGCAGCTTCTATATAGAATTCCACTTTTCACAATTGAACTAGTTCAAATATCTTGGCCAGGTTCTTTTCAAAGGAGTGAGGCAACTGCTGGGCCACAATGAAACAAGCCATGGAGGCATACAATTAATTCTGATTCTCATTTTGTCCACCTTCATATATAAAATACGGGGATTTCAAGGCCTTCTATTGTACTTCCTTGCTTGGACCAATAATAATGAACGTAAAATGAAATAATAATCAGAACAATTTAAGGTAATTATTTTCAGTCACAACATCTTGCTATTCACCCTTCTGCTCTTTAGACATGAGCAAAAGCGGCATATCACTCACCGTGACTCCTGTAGGCAACCAAAAGTGGGGAGATGTACGTAAGCGCCAAAACTATCAATAAAAACAGCGTTGCTTTAGTGAAAATGCTTGTCCTGTACCGGATTAGCGAGGGGTGCGAAAAGACTTCATAAATGGCCATCTTTTACCAGGGCTTTCAATAAAGTTTTTTTTAAGATTGGTGTGTGCGGGTGACCATAGCTTCCCTGGGCAACCGATGCCGGCGTGAGCGGGAAGGTGGGATTATCATGATTGACAACAATAATGACCAATGACAGGGCGCGACGCCTCCGTCATCACGACCATCCAATCAGATCACGGGAAAGGCGGGTAACGTTGTTCAGCGCTCTGTACCATTTTGCGCGCTTTTTATGTTACTGGGTGGCGTTAAAGTTTGTTAATGTTTCTTATTTGAGGGAAGAAAATTTGTTTTATAAATTTTAGATGTTGGATTAGTTAATCCGGTGGCAATAAGAAAACGTTTCATGAGCCATATACAATGTCGGGTACTAGTAGAGCATTGTTAATTAGGTTAAAATAATTTATCCTTATAGTGCTCTCGTACATTTTTGGAAGTTCAGCAAGAGTCAAGTAGACATAAGGATTATTGTCACTCTGACTGAACCTGCAGTGATGGCTAAAGAGTGGACAGAATCAATGAACAAAATAAGTAGTATCCTTCTATCAGTGGAGAGGGTTAGCAACTTTAAATTCCTGGGTGTTCTTGTTTCATACGGCCTGTCCTGGACTCAGCATGTAAATGTATTTGCGAAGACAGCACGGCGGCTCTTCTACTTTCTGAGGAGTCTGCGGAAATTCAGCATGACATTAAAAACTTCATCATTGGAGATCCTTGCCAGCCAGGTCATGCTCTTGTTGCTGCCGTCCGGTAGAAGGCACAAGAGCCTGGTGGCACAAGACTTGCACCACCAGGTTAATGAAGTTACTACCCCTCAACCATCAGGCTCTTGAACAAAAGGGAATAACTACACTCACTTGCCCATCCATTGAGATGTTCCCACAACCAATGATCTCACTTTAAGGTGTCTATCTCGTTATTTCATGTTCCCCTTATTTATTTATATTTGTATTTGCACTGTTTGTTGTCTTCTGGGTGATCTTTCATTGATCCTGTTATAGTTACTATTCTAGAGATCTGCTGAGTATGCCCACAGGAAAATGAATCTCAGGGG
This sequence comes from Mobula birostris, assembly GCF_030028105.1. Lineage (NCBI taxonomy): Eukaryota > Metazoa > Chordata > Chondrichthyes > Myliobatiformes > Myliobatidae > Mobula > Mobula birostris. The sequence goes on from NC_092384.1 coordinate 52,568,114, forward strand.
TTTATTGGGTGACATATATGTACTCTGATAATATAAAACTTTGAATTTTGATGTCACCAAGTGGTAGATAACATGAGCATGAGAAAAAGGAAAGAAATAATAGATCCTAACAGCGAAGAAAATAACTTAGCAGGAAGATAAAACTTTATTGCTGAAGATAATGAGTAGATAACATTAAAACCAAGTGAAAGCAAACCCTATTTAATGAGGCGCTAGAGGATGTGTGGCAGACCACTTGTGGTAGAGAAAGACAGGAAGTGAGATTATACATCTTAACCATGTTCATTGAAGATATCATGTACTGGGGCTTTCTCTGTGAGGTATGGCAGGCTTGGAGAAATTCGGACATGAAGATACAAGATCGATGGACCTACCTGAAGGCAATGACAAGGGGAGACAATGTGTTGTAAAACTAAAGGGCCCTTAAAAGGCAGGTTGTCAGTCATTTAGTCAGTAAATAGTCAATTGAGCAAGATTTAGGCTGTGGAGATAAAATGAGTTCAAAAAATGAATAGCTGAGACAGGAATCAGACCAGGGAAAGATTTAGGTTTAAGGATATGATAGAAAAAAAACCCCGATGAAGCTTGCTTTGATGATAAGGGAAGAGAAAATGGAACTGATTAGATATCAGCTTGACTATCAATCCCCTCAGTATCAAGCTTCTAAACCTGGGCACCTATTCCTCCTCTAGCTAGTGCTTCGACTTCCTCATCAAGACACCACAGTCAGGCAGGACCAACGATGTCTCCTCTTAATGACAATCCACACAGGTACACCTCAGGGACGTGTTCTTAGCCCACTGTTGTTCCCCTTCACAGCTCAAGCACCCATTTATAAATTCACAGATTACTTCAGTCGACAGAATCTCAGACATGGCGATGAGGAGGCGTACAGGAGTAAAATAGACTGGCTGGTTGAGTGGTGTCGCAACAACAGCCTTGCACTCAACATCAGTAAGACCAGGGAATTGATTGTGGACTCCAGGAAGGTGAAGTCAGCAGAAGATGCACAAGTCCTCACTGAAAAGTCAGTGGTGGAAAGGCTGAGCTGTCTTTAGTTCCTGGTTGTCAATATCTCCAAGGATACGTTCTTGGCCCAACATATTGATGCAATCATGAAGAAGGCATGCCAGAAATTCTACTTCATTAGGTGATTGAGGAGATTTAATATGTCACCAAAGACTCTTGCAGGTCACTATAGATGTATGGTAGAACGTTCTGACTGGTTGCATCACAACCTGGATGGGATCACGAGAGGTTGCCAAGGGTTATAGACTCGTCCAGTTCTATCACAAGCACATCCCAACAGATAATGTTAATGGGCAGGGGAACTACATGAGATAATTCTTAAAAATTAGGCTGTGCATTAAATAATAAATCTATGATCAGAATGGTGAATCAGGGAGTATAAGGCTGGGCTCAAGATTAGCTAGAATTTGCTCGACAGAGCATCTGCCATGACCTAGTCCAACCTTTTGATCTCCATTTTAGAGCAATGGAATTCTGTTCCAGTAACCTATTTGACATGTAGTTGTATTTCTACTGTAAAGTAAGCAAATGTCTGGTCAATAAAGTTGAAGTCAATACCCACTTAGTAGGGTTTGCGGGCATCTTGTATAAAATGGTCTTGGACGTGCAATTTATTATGCTTTACTCCTACCACTTAGCCCTTCATGCCTGTCCCACCTATGTAGTTTACCAAACTTCAATGTTGCAATCAAACTCCCATCCACCACGTCCACTGGCAGCTCTTTCCACACTCATTCCACCCTCTGAATGAAAAAGTTCCCGAAGTTTCCCTCAACTATTTCTCCTTTCACACTTAACCTGTGACCTCCAGCTTTAGTCAATGGGAAAAATTTCTTCTGGTTTAAAAAGAAACTTCCCTCCTCCTCCCCTCTTTTTCTATTCCCACTCTGGCCCTTTACCTCCTCTCACCTGCCTATCACCTCCCCCTGGGTCCCCTCATCGTTCCATTTCTCCTGTGGTCCACTCTCCTCTTCTGTCAGAATCTTTCTCCAGCCCTTCACCATTCCCACCCAACAGGCCTCACCTGTCCATACATGGCCTCCTCTACTGCCATGATGAGGCTAAACTCAGGTTGGAGGAGCAACACCTCATATACCGTCTAGGTAGTCTCCAGCCCCTTGGTATGAACATAGAATTCTCCAACTTCCGGTAATTCCCTCCCCCTCCCTTCCCCTATCCCTATGTCACTCTGCCCCCTCACCCAGCTGTCTACCATCTCCCTCATGGTCCCGCCTCCTTCTACTACCCATTGTGTTTTCCCCTATTCTTTCTTCACCTTTCCTGCCTATCACCTCCCTGCCTCCCTTCCCCCACCCCTTTATCTTTCCCCTTACTGGTTTTTCACCTGGAACCTACCAGCCTTCTCCTTCCCACCCTCCCCCCACCTTCTTTATAGGGCCTCTGCCCCTTCCCCCTACAGTCCTGATGGAGGGTTCCGGCCCAAAACGTTGACTCATCGTTTCCATGGATGCTGCCCGACCTGCTGAGTTCCTCCAGCATGTTGTGAGTGAGGCTTCACCTGTCACCTCCTTCCCCTTCCCCAACCTCTTTATTCTGTCATCTTCCCCCTTTCTTTCTAGTCCTGAAGAAAGGTTTTCACCCGAAATGTCAACAGCTTATTCATTTCCATTGATGCTGCTTGACCTGCCGAGTTCCTCTAGCATTTTGTGTGTTTTGCTTTGGATTTCCAGCATCTGCAGAATTTCTTGTGTTTACGTTTCCCTGAGACTAATTTTCTTGCAGGTATTCACAGTAGAACAAAGACGTATGATAGAATCAATGAAAAAGAACTACATACAAAGAAAGATCAACAAACAACCAGTGGACAAAAGAAGACAATCTGTTCAAATATAAAATAATAATAATTAATAAATAAACATTACTGAGCATATGATTTGTAGTGTCCTTGAAAGTGAGTTCATAGGTTGCGGAAGCAGTTCAGAGCTGAGGTGAGTGAAGTTGTAAAAATATGCAAAAAGACGGGTCTGGATTGTGGGTTTAGATTCTGACTTGGAGAAAGGCCAGTTCTGATGGTATCAGGATGAAGTGTGGACTGGGACAGGCTGTTTTCTGGCAAAGGTGTGCTTGGTAAGTGGGAGGCCTTCAAAAGTGAAATTTTGAGAGTACAAAGCTTGTTTGTGTGTCATGGTCTGGTCTATGAAATCCGCATTCCAGTTCACGGTCAGGTCCACCATTCCTTATTCCAGGTTTTCCGCTTTTCCCTTGAACTGTTGGGTGCTCTAATTGAGGCACCTGATTCTCATTTTGGGCTGGCTACATAAATAGCTCCTGGGTTCAGCTTCATTGGCTAGACTGTTCCTTCCCCTTCCTTCTGAAGCCTCACTTGCAACCTTACCTGCGTCCTCGCCTGTAATGCCATCAAGTTCAACTGCTAGAGCAAGACCGGGGCCTTGCTGTGTCAAGATAAGGAACAGTCTGTCGTTTGTTGGAATTGTCTCTTTGTGTCCTTGCCTTCACTAGGTAGGTCTGGCCATTTGCCACTACCTTGAGTTGAGAAATGTCTCTGTGTCCATGCCTTTGCTAAGTAGGTCCGGCCGTTTGCTGCTACCTTGTGTTCGGAACCGTCTCTTTGTGCTCTCGCCTCCACTGGGTAGGTCTGGCCGTTTGCCGCTACCTTGAGTGGAGATCTGTCTTTCTGTGTTCTGTGTATGGATCCCAGCCCTATATCCTGCTCCCTAGGAAGGATCCTGACTCTGTGTAGAGCCCTGGCCCCAAGTCCTGTTCCCAAGGAGGGGTCCTGGCTCTGTGTTCTGTGTTCCTGTTCTCCCAAGTCCAAGTCAAGTCTTTGGGTTCTCATCCAGTGCTGTAGCCACGTCTTGCCCTTGCCTAGATTTGGGGTCCAAGCCAGAGTCAAGACCCAGGTTCCGGGTTCCTGTACAGTCTCTGGCTCAGAGTCCTAGCCCAGGTTCCTAGTTCCTTGTCCTGGTTCCGCTTTCCTAGTCAAGTCCTAGCCCAGGCCCTGTATCCTAGTCTTATCCAGGGACTGTGTTGATGTCCAGCATCATTTCTTCCCCACTTCCCTTGCTTTCTTGACAAACATAGTCCTGTTTCTTGTACTTCAGTGTTTGTGTCTTGCATTTGGGTCTGCTCCCAATGCTCCCCATATGACAATGTGCCTGTCAGAATAAAAGGTAAAGATAACAAGTGTGGGGAACCTTGGCTTTCAATAGATATTGAGGCTCTGGTTAAAAGAAAAAAGGAGGTGCATAGTAGGTGTAGACAAGTAGGAACAAATGAGGTGCTTATGGAGTATAAGAAATGCAAGAGAATACTTAAGAAAGGAAATCAGGCAAGATAAAAGAAGGCATGAGGTTGCTCCAGCAGACAAGGTGAAGCAGAATCCTAAGAGATTCTGCAAGGGATAAAATTGGTTCTCTGGGAGATCAGAATGGTAATCCATGTGTGGAGCCAAAACAGGTGGGGGAGATCTTAAATAATTTTTTTGCATCTGTATTTACCCGGGAAACAGACACAGGATCTACAGAAGTGAGGCAAAGCAGCATCAACTTCATGGACCCTGTACTGAATATAGAGGAGAGGTGTTTGATGTCTTGAGGCAAATTAGGGTGGATAAATCCCCCAAGTCTGACAAGGTGCTCCTATGGGAGGCAAGTGCAGAAATTGCCAGAGCCCTAGCAGAGATATTTAAATTGTCCTGAGCAACCAGAGAGATACTAGAGGATTGGAGGATAGCCAATATTGTTCTGCTGTTTAAAAAAGGCTGTAAACATAAACCAGGAAACTATAGGCCAGTGAGCCTGACATCACTTGTGGGAAAGTTATCTAGATAGATGTGGGCTGATTAAGGATAGTCAGCATGGCTTTGTGTGTAGTAGGTCATATCTAACCAATCTTATAGAGTTTTTTTGAGGAAGTGAAGTTACCAGGAAAGTAGATGAAGGCAAGGTAGTGGTTATTGGCAACATGGACTTTAGCAAGGCATTTGACAAGGTCCTGCACAGAAGGTTGGACAAGAAGGTTCAGTCACTTGGCAGTCAAGATGTATAGTAAATTGGATTGCACATTGGCTTTGTGGAAGAAGCCAGAGGGTTGCAGTAGATGGTTGCCTCTTTGACTGGAGGCCGATGACTAGTGATGTGTCACCGGATCGGTGGGTCTTTTGGTGATTGTCATCTATATCAATGATCTGAATGATAATGTGGTTAACTGGATAAGCAAATTTGTGGTTGACTCCAAGACTGGGAGTGTAGTGGACAGCGAGGAAGGCTATCATGGCTTGCAGAGGATTCTGCATCAGCTGGAAAAATGGGCTGTAAGATGACAGATGGAATTTAATGCAGACAACTGCATTTCAGTAGGACCAATGAGAGTGGTACACTGAGGAGTGCAGGAGAACAAAGGAATCTGGGAGAGCAGGTCCATAATTTGTTGTAAGTTGTGTCATAGGTAGATAGGGTCATAAAGAAATCTTTTGGCACATTGGCCTTCATAAATGGATGCATTGAGTGCAGGAGATGGGATGTTATCTTGAAATTGCATAAGACATTGATGAGGCCCAACTTGGAGTATTGTGTGCAGTTTTGGGCATCTACCTACAGAAAACTTCAAAGTAAGGTTGAAGAGTACAGACAAAATTTACAAGGATGTTGCCGGGCCTGGAGGACCTGAGTTATAAGGAAAGATTGAATAGGTTAGGAAACACAAAATAATCTGTAGATGCTGGGGTCAAAGCAACACTCACAACACACTGGAGGAACTCAGCAGGTCGGGCAGCATCCGTGGAAAAGATCGGTTGACGTTTCGGGCCAGAACCCTTCGTAAGGACTGAAGAGGGAAGGGGCAGAGGCCCTATAAAGAAGGTGGGGGGAGGGTGGGAAGGAGAAGGCTGGTAGGTTCCAGGTGAAAAACCAGTAAGGGGAAAGATAAAGGGGTGGGGGAAGGGAGGCAGGGAGGTGATAGGCAGGAAAGGTGAAGAAAGAATAGGGGAAAACACAATGGGTAGTAGAAGGAGGTGGGACCATGAGGGAGGTGGTAGACAGCTGGGGGAGAGGGCAGAGTGACATAGGGATAGGGGAAGGGAGGGGGAGGGAATTACTGGAAGTTGGAGAATTCTATGTTCATACCAAGGGGCTGAAGACTACCTAGATGATATATAAGGTGTTGCTCCTCCAACCTGAGTTTAGCCTCATCATGGCAGTATAGGAGGCCATGTATGGACATATCTGAATGGGAGTGGGAAGCAGAGTTGAAGTGGGTGGCTACTGGGAGATCCTGTCTGTTTCGGCAGACGGAGCGGAGGTGCTCGACGAAGCAGTCCCCCAATCTGCGTCGGGTTTCACCGATGTAGAGGAGGCCACACCGGGAGCACCGGATGCAATAGATGACCCCAACAGACTCACAAGTGAGGTGTTGCCTCACTTGGAAGTACTGTTTGGGGCCCTGATTGGTGGCAAGAGAGGAGGTGTAGGGACAGGTGTAGCACTTGCGCTTACAGGGATAAGTGCCAGGTGGGAGAACCGTGGAAAGAGACGTGTGGACCAGGGAGTCGCGGAAGGACCGATCCCTGCGGAAGGCGGAGAGGGGTGGAGAGGGAAAGATGTGCTTAGTGGTGGGGTTCTGTTGAAGGTGACGGAAGTTGCAGAGGATAATGTGTTGGATCCGGAGGCTAGTGGGGTGGTAGGTGAAGACAAGGGGAACTCTGTCCCTGTTGTGGTGGCGGGAGGATGGGGTGAGAGCCGAAGTGCGGAAAATGGTGGAGATGCAGGTGAGGGCATCATTGATGACAGCAGAAGGGAAACCATGATCCTTAATGAAAGAGGACATTTGAGATGTCCTGGAATGGAAAACCTCATCCTCGGAGCAGATGCGGCGGAGACGGAGGAACTGGGAATAGGGAATGGCATTTTTGCATGTGACGGGGTGGGAAGAGGTATAGTTGGGGTAGTTATGAGAGTCAGTGGGCTTGTAGAAAATGTCAGTGGACAGTCTGTCTCCAGAGATGGAGACCGAGAGATCAGGAAAGGGGGGAGAAGTGTCTGAGATAGACCAAGTGAATTTGAGGGCTGGGTGGAAGTTAGAAGTAAAGTCAATGAAATTGACAAGCTCAGCATGGGTGCAGGAAGCAGCACCAATGTAGTCGTCAATGTACCGAAGGAAAAGTTGGGGAGCAGTACCAGAATAGGTTTGGAGCACAGACTGTTCCACATAACCAACGAAGAGGCAGTCATAGCTAGGGCCCATGCGAGTTCCCATAGCTACACCCTTGGTCTGAAGAAAGTGGGAAGAGCCAAAAGAGAAGTTATTGAGTGTGAGAACCAGTTCCGCCAACCGAAGGAGGGTAGTGGTGGTGGGGAACTGGTGAGGTCTATTATCCAGAAAGTAGCAGAGGGCTTTGAGGCCTTCTTCATGGGGAATGGAGGTGTATAGGGATTGGACATCCAAGTGCTACACCCTACCCTACACCTCCTCTCTTGCCACCACTCAGGGCTGCAAACAGTACTTCTAAGTGAAGCAACACTTCACTTGTGAGTCTGTTGGGGTCATCTATTGCATCCAGTGCTCCCGGTGCGGCCTCCTCTACATCGGTGAAACCCGACGCAGATTGGGAGACTGCTTCGTCGAGCACCTCCGCTCCGTCCGCCAAAACAGACAGGATCTCCCAGTAGCCACCCACTTCAACTCTGCTTCCCACTCCCATTCAGATATGTCCATACATGGCCTCCTCAACTGCCATGATGAAGCTAAACTCAGGTTGGAGGAGCAACACCTCATATACCGTCTAGGTAGTATCCAGCCCCGTGGTATGAACATAGAATTCTCCAACTTCTGGTAATTCCCTCCCCCTCCCTTCCCCTATCCCTATGTCACTCTGCCCCCTCCCCCAGCTGCCTACCACCTTCCTCATGGTTCCGCCTCCTTCTACTACCCATTGTGTTTTCCCCTATTCTTTCTTCACCTTTCCTGCCTATCACTTCCCTGCTTCCCCTCCCCCACCTTTATCTTTCCCCTTACTGGTTTTTCACCTGGAACCTACCAGCCTTCTCCTTCCCACCCTCCCCCCCCCAGCTTCTTTATAGGGCCCCTGCCCCTTCCCTCTTCAGTCCTGACGAAGGGTTCCAGCCCGAAACGTCGACTCGTTGTTTCCACGGATGCTGCCCGACCTGCTGAGTTCCTCCAGCGTGTTGTGGGTGTTGAATAGGTTAGGACATCGAAGATTGAGAGGAGATTTGATAGGTATACAAAATTGAGGGGTACAGATACGGTAAATGCAAGCAGGCTGTTTTCACTGAGGTTTGGTTGGACTACAACCAAAGGTTATGGATTAAAGGTGAACAGCTAAAAATTTAAGGGGAACATGAGGGGAAACCTCTTCACTCAGAGGGTTGTGAGAGTGTGGAATGAGCTGCCAGCACAAGTAGTGCATGTGAGCTCGATTTCAATGTTTAAGAGAAGTTTGAATAAGTACATGGATAGTAGAGGTATGGAGGGCTTTGGTCCAGGTGCAGGTTGAAGTAGACAGTTTCAATGGTTTTGGCATGGACTAGATGGGCCAAAGAGCCTGTTTCAGTGCTGGACTTCTCGTCAACTCTATGACTCTTAAGGTATCCGCACTGGTTCAGGAAAGTGAGGGTTGAAGGTAATAGGTGTTCCTGAACTTATGGTGTGGTACCTAAGGCTCCTGTATTACCTTGCCGATGGCAGCAGTGAGAAGAGAGCATGACCTGGATGGCGGGTGTCCTTGATGATAGATACTGCTTATGGCAATGCTATGTGTAATGTGCTCAGTTGGGGGGGGGAGCGAATACAAATGACAGTAATAAACTAATTTACCACAATACTCCTAATCCATTGCAGTGTATGCATTGATCTCAATCCTGTCCTTGCCAGTGTTATTGAGATAGATAGACATAAGACCATAAGATACAGAACCTTTAAAAAGTATTCATCCCCCTTGGAAGTTTTCATGTTTTATTGTTTCACAACATTGAATCACAATGATTTAATTTGGCTTTTTTGACACTGACCAGCAGAAAAAGACTCTTTCATGTCAAAGTGAAAACAGATCTCTACGAAGTGATCAAAATTAATTTCAAATATAAAACACAAAATAATCATGTAAGTATTCACCCCCTTTAAAATGAAACACTAAATCATCACTGGTTCAGCCAATTAGCTTTAGAAGTCACATAATTAGTTAAATGCAGATCTGTTTTTGGAGACCTGTGTGTAGTTAAGGTGTTTCAATTGATTGCAGTGAAAATATACCTGTATCATTTGGAAAGTCTGACTGCTAGTGAGTCAGTATCCTGGCAAAAACTACATCATGAAGACAAAAGAACACTTCAGCAACTTGGTGAGAGGGCTATTGAAAAGCCCAAGACAGGAGACGGATAAAGAAAATTTCCAAGTCACTTAGTATCCCTTGGGAGTATAGTTAAGTCAATCATCAAGAAATGGAAAGAATATGGCACAGCTGTAAATCTGCCTAGAGCTGGCAGTCCTCAAAAACTGAGTGTCCATCCAAGAAGGGGACTAGTGAGGGAGGTCTCCAAAAGACCTATGATAACCCTGGAGGAGTTACAAGTTTCAGTGGCTGAGAAGGGAGAGACTGTGCACACAACAGCTGTTGCCCGGATACTTCACCAGTTGCAGCTTTATATGAGAGTGGCAAAGAGAAAGTCACTGTTGGAAAAAAAAACTCACATGGAATCTTGGCTAGAGTTTGCCAGAAGGCATGTGGGAGACTCTGAAGTCAGCTGGAAGAAGGTTCTATGGTCTGATGAAACCAAAATTGAGCTTTCAGCCATCAGACTAAATGCTATTTTTTGCGTAAGTCAAACACCACACATCATCAAAAACATACCATCCCTACCGTGAAGCATGGTGATGGCTGCATCATGCTGTGGGGATGTTTCACTGCAGCAGGCCCTGGAAGGCTTGTGAAGGCAGAGGGTAAAATGAATGCAGCAAAATACAAGGAAATCCCAGAGGAAAACCTGATGTAGTCTGCAACCTGCAAGAAGATTTTGTTTTCCAGCAAGACAATGACCCCAAGCATAAAGCCAAAGCTACACAGGGATGTCTTAATAACAACAAAGTTAGTGTCCTGGAGTGGCCAAATCAGAGTCCAGATCTCAATCCAACTGAAAATTTGTGGCTGGACTTGAAAAGGGCTGTTCACTCATGATCCCCATGGAATCTGACAGAGCTTAATCAGTTTTATAAAGAAGAATGTGGAGATATTGCAGTGTCCAGATGTGCAAAGCTGATAGAGACCTATCCACACAGCCTCAGGGCTGTAATTGCTGCCAAAGGTGCATCTACTAAATACTTAAAGGGGTGAATACTAATTCAATCAATTATTTTGTGGTTTATATTTGTAATTAATTTGAATCACTTGGTAGAAATTTGTTTTCACTTTGACAGAAGAGTCTTTTCTGTTGATCAGGTCAAAAAAGCCAAATGAAGTCCATTGTGATTCAATTTTGTAAAACAATATAATATGAAACTTCTGGGGGGGGTATGAATACTTTTTATAGGCACTGTATAGGAGCAGAATTAAGCCCATTTGGCCCATCAAGTATGCTCTGCCATTTCATCATAGCTGATCCTCTCAGCCCCAATCTCTTGCCTTCTCCCCATATCCCTTCATGCCCTGAACAATTAAGAATCTATCAACCTCTGCCTTAAATATACATAAAGACTTGGCCTCCACAGCTGCATGTGGCAATGAATTACGCAGATTCACCACTCCCTGGCTAAAGAAATTTCTTCTCATTTCTATCCTAAAAGGACACCCCTCTATTGACGCTGTGTCCTCTGGTCTTAGACTCTCCCACCATAGGAACCATCCGCTGCACTCTATCAAGGCCCTTCACCATTCCATGGGTTTCAGTGAGGTCACACAGCATTCTTCTGAATTCTAGTGAATACAGGCCCAGAACCATTAAATATTCTTCATATGACAAGTCATTCAATCCTGGAATTGTTTTCATGAATTTCCTTTGAACCCTCTGTGGTTTCAGCACATCCTTTCTAAGATAGGGGACCAAAACTGCTCACAATACTCCAAGTGAGGCCTCACCAGTTCTTTATAAAGTTTCACCATTACACCTTTGCTTTTATATTCTAGTCGTCTTAAAATGAATGCCAACATTGCATTTGCCTTCCTCACCACAGACTCTACCTGCAAATTAACATTTAAGGAATCCTGCACAAGAACTCCCAACTCCCTTCGCACTTTTTTTTGTATTTTCTCTCCATTTAGAAAATAGTCAACCCTTTCATTTCATCTACCGAAGAGCATGACCATACACTTGCCAACACCTGCCATTTCTTTGCCCATTCCCCTAATCTGTCTATGTCCTTCAATAGCCTCTCTACTTCCTCAAAACTATCTGCCCTCCACCTATCTTCATATCATCTGCAAATATTGCAACAACGCCATCAATTCCATCATACCAATCATTGACATATAATGTAAAAAGAATTGGATCCAGTGCACCCCTATGGAACATAACTAGTCGCTGACAGACAGCCAGAACAGGCCCCCTTTACTCCCACCTTTTGCCTCCTGCTAATGAGCCACTGCTTTGTCCATGCTGGAATCTTTAATGTGATACCATGAGCTTGTAGCTTGTTAAGCAGCCTCTTGTGTGTCACCTTGTCAAAGGCCTTCTGAAAATCCAAGTGCAAAACATCAACCGATTCTCTTGTGTCTATCCTACTTGTTATTTTTCAAAGAGTTCCAACAGATTGGTCGGGCAAAATTTTCCTTTGAGGAAACCATGCTAACTACAGCCTATTTTATCATGTGCCTCCAAGTACCCTGAGATCCCATCCTTAATAATCAACTCCAATATCTGCCCAACCACTGAGGTCAGACTAACTGGCCTATAGTTTCCTTTCTTCTCCCTCTCTCCCTTCTTGAAGAGCGGAGTGATATTTGCAATTTCCCAGCCACCTGGAACCATTCCAAAATCTAGTGATTCTTGAAAGATCATTACTAATACCTCCATGATCTCTTCAGCCACCTCTTTCAGAAGGCTGGGGTGTACACCATCTGGTCCAGGTGACCTATCTATCTACAGACCTTTCAGTTTACCAAGAACTTTCTCTCTAGCTACGGTAACTTCACACACTTCATGACCCCTGACACCTGGAACTTCCACCGTACTGCTCGTGTCTTCCACAGTGAAGAATGGTGCAAAATATGTACTCAGTTCGTCCCCCATTACTACTACTCCAGCATCATTTTCCAGCAGTCCAATATCCACTCTCGCCTCTCTTTTTACAATTTATGTCCCTGAAGAAACTTTTGGTGTCTTCTTTAATATCACAGGCTAGCTTACTTTCATATCCTATCTTTACCTTCTTAATGATTTTAGTTGCCTTCTGTTGTATTTGAAAGCTTCCCAATCCTCTAACTTCCCACTAATTTTTGCTCTGTTGTATGCCCACTCTTTTGCTTTTATGTTGGCTCTGACTTCTCTTATTAGCACGGTTATGTCATCTTTCCTTTGGAATATCTCTTTCTCTTTGGGATGTATATATCTTGTGCCTTACAACTTGCTTTCAGAAATTCCAGCTGTTGCTGCTCTGCCGTCATCCCTGCCAGTGTTCTTTTCCAATCAATTCTGGCCAACTCCTCTCTCATGCCTCTGTAATTCCCTTCACTTCACTGTAATACTGATACATCTGACTCTAGCTTCTCCTTCTCAAATTTCAGGGTGAATTCGATCATCTTGTGATCATTTGCCCCTAAGGGTTCTTTTACCTTGAACTCTCTCTGATTCATGGCACAACACCCAACCTAGTATAGCCAATCCTCGAGTGGACTCAACCATGAGCTGCTCTAAAAAGCCATCTCGCAGGCACTCTAGAAATACCCCCTACTGGAATCCAGCAGCAACCTGATTTTCCCAATCGACCTGCAAATTGAAGTCCCCCATGACTATTGCAACATGTCTATTTGGCATACATTTGCTATCTTTCATTGTAATTTGTAGGCCACATCCTTATTACTGATCGGAGGTCTGTGTACAACTCCCATCAGGGTCTTTCTACCCTTGTATTTCCTTAGCTGATTCAACACACCCTGACCCTATGTCACCTCTTTCTAATGATTTGCTTTTATTTTTTAAGAAAAGAGCAACACAGCCCCCTCTGCCTTCCTGCCTATCCTTGGATATTAAGCTCCCAGTTATAATCTTTCAGCCATGATTCAGTGATGCCTACAAGATTATACCTGCCAATCTGCAACTGTGTTGCAAGTTCATCTACCTTATTCCATATACTGTGCGCATTCAGATACAACACCTTCAATTCTGGATTCACCCTTTTTGATTTTGTCCACCTTTTATGTTGCAGTTTATCCTGTTGACTACCTTTTGCCCTATAAACAGCCACTCTTCACTGCACATTGTCTCTGCTTGTAAACCAGCTACCTCATCTTTACCGCTATTATCCACATTTTCCTTTAATACTTCTTGCATTGGGATATAGGCAGCTCAGGACACTAGTCGCACCATGTTCGACCTCTTTATTCCTAACTTTGTCTGCGGTCTTACCAACATCTGCCTCCACAACCTGTCCATTAACTGTTCTGGCAGTCTAGTTCCCATCCCCTTGCAACCCTAGTTTAAACTCCTCTGTGCAGCATTAACAAACCTTCCTGCTAGGATATTAGTCCCTCTCCAGTTGAGGTGCACACCATCCCTTCTGTACAGGTCCCACCTTCCCTGGAAGAGAGCTCAATGATCCAAAAATCTTATGTCCTCCCTCCTACACCAACTCCTTAGCCATGTGTTAAACTGTAATTTTCCTAATTCTAGTCTTGCTCACACATGGCTACAGGTAGCAATTCTGAGACCACAACCCTAGAGCTCCTGCACTTTAACTTAGCACCTCGCTCCCTGAACTCCCTATGCAGAGCCTTATCACTCATCCTACCCATGTCATTGGTACTGACATGGACCACAACTTCTGGCTGTTCACCCTCCCACTTAAGAATGCTGATGACTCAATCCGAGATATCCGAGGCAATATGCAATCTGGGAATCTCATTCTCGCCCTCAGAACCTTCTGTTCATTCTCCTAGCTCACGAATCCCCAACCACCACAGCGTGCCTCTTCTCTCCACTTGCTTTCTGAGTCTCAGAGGCAGACTCGGTGCCAGAGACCCGACCACTGTGACTTTCCTCTGTTAGGTCATCCCCCCCCAACAGTATCCAAAGTGATACACCTGTTGTTGAGGGAGATGACCACAGGGGTACTCTGCACTGGTTCTTTAACCCTTTTCCCCTTCCTGACTCACCCATTTTCCTGTGTCCTGCGCCTTGGGTGTAATTACCTCTCTTTACAGTATGTCCTATCTATCACCCCTTCAGCCTCCCGAATGCTCCGGAATTCATCCAGTTCCAGCTCCAACTCCTTAACACGGTTTGTTAGAAGCTGCAGCTGGGTGCACTTCTTGCAGAAGTGGTTGTCAGGGACACTGAAGGTCTCCCTGCCTTCCCACAATTCGCAAGAAGAGCATTTCACTATCCTGCCTGTCATCCCTACTGTCCCTAGCTGAGCAGATATAAAGAGGACAAAAGAAACATGAGCTTTTCTTTCCTCTGCTTTCTCTGAGTGAAGCCTCGAGGAGCTAAAGCCTCAAGATCAAGCCCCTGGCTCTGTCCACTCCTACAGCATGCTTGCCCTTGCCTACCCTGCAGTTTTGTTCAATGCCAAATTGACACCAGCCTGAGCTAAAATTCACTATTACAGGACATAAGGAATATAGCTGCATAGAAATTAGTCATAAATAATGGAAGAGAATATCAGAGTGGAGCATAATGTGCAGCAATGACGTTGCATGCCTACTGATCAGGGATTCATGGCAAAGCAAATATGAATAAATGTCCAGAAGTAAACATTGAAAATGGCATTTGTTAAAATGTGCACACTATAACTTCCTTCCAAAAAGTAATGGAAAATAGAGATTGAATTGTCTTTACGTACAGGGTTTTTAGTTCAATTTGTAAATTGTCAATTATGATTGTATTGAGGTAGATGTATTCAAGAAAGACCTAGACAGAATGGATGTGGAGAGGTTGTTTCCATTAGTGGGAGAGTATAGGACTAGAGGGCACAGCCTCAGAATAGAAAGACATCCCTTTGATACAGAGATGAGGAGAAATTTGTTTAACCAGAGGGGTGTTTATCTGAAATTCATTGGCTGTGGAGGCCAAGTCACTGGGTATATTTAAAGTAGAGGTTGATAAGTTTTTGATTAGTAAAGGCATCTAAGGTTACAGGGAGAAGACAGGAGAAGGACTGAGAGGGAAAATAAATCAGCTGCCTACCTGCCTTGCTGAGAGGGAATGCAGCATTTTGTATGCATTGATCCAAATTTCCAGTATCTACAGTCTCCCTTGTGTTTCTGTAGCACAAAGAAATCTGGGGATTCTAATATATGGAGTTAGCTGGCAGTCAGTAATTAAGAAAGCTATTGGAATGTTTGCCTTTACTGCGAGGGGTAGAGATTATAAAAATAGGGAGGTGCGGGTGTAACCCTACATCTATGAAGGGTGATGAAGAGTCCTGGCCTGAATCATCAAGTATTCATTTTCCTTCATTGATGCTGCCTGTCTGGCTGAGTTCCTCCAGCATTTTGTATGTAGTTCATGGTGCTACCAATGCTGTAATAATTTGTTTTTTCATTCTTCCTTCCAAACAGATCATCTCATGTTTTTTCCATGTTCTATGCTATCTGCCACTATCATTCCAATTCATTTAACTTATCTATATTCCTTTTAAGGTACTTTACATGCTTTTCATAACTTTCTTAACCATCTATCATTGTAACACAAGAAAAGTTGTCCAAAGTCCCTTCAGCTAATTCATACAGATTATAATAAATTGGGGCTGTAGCCATGATCCTTGTGGTACCCCACAGTTTGCCAATTGCCAATTTGGAAATAAACCATTTAATGGTTCAATGGTTCAATTTGATATCAGAGAATATATACAGTATACAACCCAAAATTCCTACTCTTCACAGGCATCCACGAAGCAGAAAAATCACAAAGAATGGATACAGAAACATTCGAACCCTTAGGCCCCACCCCCAACTGATTTCCATTCGTTAGTCACTCTTGTATCCATATCAATATATATCTTCTGTATAGCTTTGGTCTCCATACTCAAGCAATGATATTTCTGCATAGGAGACAGTGCAGATAAAGTTCACTTCATTGATTCCTGAGATGAAAGGGCTGTAAGAAACATTGATCTCTGTGGGCCTGCATTTTTTGGTTATGGGATGAAGTGTATTACTTTACTATGTAAGAATCTGAGGGAGATTGACAGGGTGGATACTGAGAGGCTTTTTTCACATGTGGTTTCATATGAGGGGTCACCTATTTAAGACAAGATGAGGATGAAGTTCTTTTCTCTGAACATCTTGAAGCTTTGTTATTCTCAACTCCAAAATATGTGAAATGGAGTCATTAAATATATTTAAGATGGAGATTGACAGATATTTGAACCATGAGGAAGTCAGTGGCTCTGGGGAGGATGCCAGAAAAGTAATTGTAGGAGCCATGTATTGTGAGTTGAGCATTTATTGGGTTTATTATGCTAAGTAGTCACATGAGTTACGTATTCATGCCTATTTTGTAGCTGGAGGCTGTGGAGGTCATATCTTTGCTGCCAGCTGAGATAATGCTCAATAATGCCTAATTGTATGTTTGCTAATTGCTAATAAAGGATTGGAATTCTTTAAGCGTGCTCCAGCAGAGCAGTTCTCTAGTAAGAGTTCCTGTGTTGATGTGGAACAGAGAAAATCCAAGATACTCAGTGACAAAATGGATACATTTGAGGATCAAAGTCTATGAGGCACAAATTTAAACCACAAGGGGTTCATTCTCAGCCTGCACCAAGGAGGTTCTCTGAACCTACGTCATATCCAATAGCACAAGGTACTTCTAGGAACATTGATTTATGGTATGATGACACTCGTGATTCAGATGATAAAGGTTACCCTAAAGAGCTTGTCAAAAGTTGCCAGGAGGCTAGACCGGAGCAAAGATATCTAACGGTCCAAGCTTTACCACAGGAAAGTTTGGCGATGAGCACGTAATTTCTGTGGCCTATGTGGAAAATGCTCTTTCTTGGCAGTATATCAAATCAGAAGATATGAAAGCCCTTCGAGATTACAATCTTTTCTATAGAAGTTGTTGTGATGGCTTGAAAGATGTGCAGGCCATGCATGAATTGAACATGCCTGCTAATGTGGAGATTGTTGGGGATAACTTGCCCAATGAACTTGGCAAAGAATGGAGGTCGGCGGTGTTTGACCTGCAAGAAAGGAACAACCGTAAGGTTAATTTCACTGATGTTGTAGACTTTATTGAAAGCAAAGTGAAGATTGTTACACATCCAGTGTTTGGGAAAGTATACAAAGCTACATTGCCAGCAGCAAGTAAAAAAAACTGAGTCACAAATTCAAGCTAAAGGAAGAGGCTCTACTGTGGAAAGTGAAACTGAGCCCGGAGCTGATGAAAAGAGTGCAGATTCGGAACTACCCATGAATGAAGCAAACACTGTAGCAAGTAACGCCCTGGTATCTAGTGGTTTTTCAGGCTGGTGATCATGATTGTAAACTTCCTGTAATTCCACTTCAAATGAACTCTAAGAAGGGTAACAATACAGTGGTTACTTAAGCTTTCCAAGATCAAGGAAGTACAGCAGTGCGCCTCATGAACAAGCTTAACTTCACACGACAAGTAACATGCATGCTCTTGACACCATGGTTCAAGAGAACGTTGTGGGTAGCCACGGTGTTTCGGGGTTGGAAGTGGCCGGCTTGGATAGTGAAAACTATTGTGAACTACCTAACATCTATACACAGGAACATATGCCTGTCCACAGAGGGTACGTTCCTCGTCAGAGAGATCTTCATGAATGGTCTCACCTGAATCATGTTTATTTGATGGAAGTTGATTCAGAAATTGAGCTGCTGGTAGGGATGAATCTACCTAAGGCAGTGGAGATGTTGCAAGTGATTTGCTAAGTTAATGATGGACCCTGTGCAACCAAAGCAATGCTGGATTGGACAGTTAATGGACCATTGAAAGGAGACTGCGATGGTGGAAGAGACTGCACTCGGCCAGTTAATGGGACTTGGATGAACTTTGGCAGCAACATTTCAAGACAGATTTCCCAAATGCAGTCAAGAGGGACAACCTGGTTTGGCAGGAGAAGAGCACAATCCAGGATAGACTGCTTACCAAAGAATATATTTGTGTAAACATTGAGGTTTCATGTCTCTTGTGTCTTGGTAGCATGTAGTTGTTATTATAGTATAATAATTAGGGGGCTGGAATGTAGGAGCCATGTGCCTGTTCTCTGTCTGCATTGTATTCTGTGTTGTGGGGTGTATGGGGTGTCAGGGAGGGGTAGCACCTCTGGTGGGAGAACATGCTGCGTCCTTTTCAACGCAAACACAAGGAAATCTGCAGATGCTGGAATTTCAAGCAACACACATAAAAATTGCTGGTGAATGCAGCAGGCCAGGCAGCATCACTAGGAAGAGGTACAGTCGACGTTTCAGGCCGAGACCCTTCATCAGGACTAAATGAAAGAAAAGCTAATAAGAGATTTGAAAGTTGGAGGGGGAGATCCGAAATGATAGGAGAAGACAGGAGGGGGAGGGATGGAGCCAAGAGCTGGACAGTTGATTGGCTAAAGGGATATGAGAGGATCATGGGACACTCCCTCGGCCTCCTGTCCCATGATCCTCTCACATCCCCTTTGCCAATCAACTGTCCAGCCCTTGGCTCCATCCCTCCCCCTCCTGTCTTCTCTTATCATTTCGGATCTCCCCCTCCCCCTCCCCTTTCAAATCTCTTATTAGCTCTTCTTTCAGTTAGTCCTGACAAAGGGTCCCGGCCGGAAACATTGACTGTACCTCTTCCTAGAGATGCTGCCTGGCCTACTGCATTCACCAGCAATTTTTATGTGTGTTGCGTCCTTTTCAAGGCAGTTAGTCCACCTTTGGTCCCCACCTGCATTCAGCTCTCACCTGTGGCTCCCTGTAGCTGTTTGCATGCGACAGTGGCCACACCCCGGGCAACGGCTTCGACAAGCCAGCTAGTTGATGGGTCTCAAACCCTCGGTGAGACAGGGAGATGTCTATCCCAGCATGTGAAGACAGACTCTGGCAGATTGAGCGGACGAGACCAATGGAAGGTCCAACGGTCAAGAAGGCGGTCTCTGCAAGCGTCATGGAACGTGTAGAGCAGGACAAGACACAGAAGACGTCCTGGTCATCCACTGCGCCTAGTTCCATCTCCAGCCGTCTCGACTCTGCCTTGCCACTGGATCCAGATGGGAACTGGGAGGAGAGAGTGAGGCTGACGCTGCGCAACTCTCCCTCACTTAAATCCAAATCACGCGCTAGTCTCGACACCATCATAATGGTGTCAAGGTCCTCATCGACGTCGACGACAGATGAACTGAAATTCTGTGTGTGTTTATGTTTATTACGGTCACTGGACAAATCAGCGGGGGTGTGGTCAATGCAAAGGAGGTAAGTTACGTATTCTTGCTTCATTTCATGACAGTTTGTAGCTTGGTGCTGTGGACATAATGCTCAATGATGCTTAATTGTATGTCTGCTAATTGATGATAAAGGATTGGAATAGGGAATTTGACTCTCTGGAGCAATCGGTGCAGCTGTAGGCGTGTCGCACCAGTGTAACAACTCCGCGGGGTCAGGGGCCGGTGGCAATTGTTTTATTTTGATTTTGGACCAATTTTTGCCACTACGGTGATATTGAATCTATTATTGAATCTTCTATTCCACACTCTGGCCCTCCTCTTATCTCTTCTCCTCACCTTCTAGCTTGTACTCCTTCCCCTCCCCTCACCTTGTTCTAGGCTCTTCTTCCTCCCTTTCCAGTCCTGATGAAGGCTCTCAGCCTGAAACATTGACTGTTCATCCTTCCCCATAGGTGCTGCCCGGCCTGCTGGATTTCCCCAGCATTTTGTGTGTGTTGCTCTGGATTTCCAGCATCTGCAGAATCTCTTGTGAAAGTGATACTGAAGGTAGGACTGGATCAGCCATGATCTTGTTGAATGGTGGGGCAGACTTGAGGAGACAAGTCCATGACCTGTGTACTTGCTTCTTATTTTCTTATGTCACTGCATGCCTCTGAGACTGACACTACCAACAGGCACCCTAATGGAGAAATAACTCTAGTGTTACTGCTTCCATATCTGCTGTAAAGCGATTAACGTCTGCAACCTCTCACAGGGCAACATTCCTAACATCAAGAAAACTTAGGAAATTGCAAATGTTGAAATAAAAATCAGAAGAAATGAGTTGGAAACACCGAGCGCTCAGTGTCTCCATTATATTTTCTGACCCTCTACCTTCTCTATATCAAGGCTGCATCTGTTGTCTCCAGTGGGCCACGTGCCAAATCCAGACTCCTGAAATCTGCCTTCCAAACTCCATCCATGCTCATCAGGTGGCAAGGAAACGGGAAAAAAGAAAAACTGAACAATGAAAGAGTGGCACTCTGGATTCTTCCAACAGCATTAGTGTTTATTCCTTTGATTGTTAATTACATGTGTTGGTTGGTTACCTGCATTAAATTTTCGAATTTACATTCAGCATTGCTAAGCCACTCCCTCTTGTAACAAACTGGGAAGCCATTTGCATATCTTGGGAAATTGAGCATCTCTCCCTGGGGACATGATGCTTCATCTGAAGGTAGGGAAATGGCCATGCCCTTCGAAGCAGCATAAAAGTACAATAAAAATTATTGTCTGCATGGTCTGAAATCACATTTGTTGAACTGTTTGGGACTAAGTACAAGACAGCTCTAAGAATTACTTTTAACAGTTTTGGAAATCTATTTTCTCTATAATTTCTAAAGCTTTAAAAATTAATTTACAACCTAATAAATTGACAGTTTTGTTCGGTATAATTCCTCAATATATTCACGGTATTTCTATGTCAGACCAACATGTAATTGCATTTGTTACATTATTGGCCAGAAGGGCTATTTTATTGAAAGGGAAAGATGCCTCTGCTCCCACTTTGATACAATGGTTCTCTCAGGTGATGTTGTCTCTTAGTTTGGAGAAAATTTGAAGTCGAACTTTTGATCCTTGATTTGACTTTGAGAAAAGGTGGGGTTCTTTTGCCCGCTACTATCATTTGATTTGAGTTAATTAAGATGGTCCCCTTCTGATTCTTGTGTAATTGGATTTGGTTGGCGGATTGATGTCTTTCTTTTATGGAAGCTTGTATGGAGTATAGCTCCGGGGTTGAGCTCCCAATGGGGTTTTTTTTTTCTCGTTTTTTTTCGGTCAGTAGGGTTTTTTTTTGTTTTAGTTAGTAGGGGTTCTTTTTTCCCTCTTTTTTTTTTCCAAAAAAAAAGTTTTAACATTTTGTTTTTTCTTATTATTGGTTAATCAGTTATTTGATACTTTAACTCTTATTGTACATATTGATATGTTGAATTGATTACTTTAATGTTTTTTTGTTGATTTTCAATAATAATTAATAAAAAAGATTTAAAAATGAAGAATTACTTTTCTAAGGATCTTTGTGAATAAGCCTACTATCTTTTGACTGTGGGTAGCTTTTCCGTTTTAATTCATATAATTGGTAGTATAGAATTTGTTCAATGGGTTTCATTGGTTTAGCTTAAGCCCATCTAATGAAATTTATAAAATACTACTTCAGCCACAAGTGCACTTTAATCATTTTAGGCTTCTGTTAATGTTGATTGTGTCCGGTAAATTCTGTAGTGGTACTCATTTCATTCACAGTTTTTCTATTCCATTCAAATGGCCAAATCCTGTAACATTATCTTGATCGGCTATACATATGAATGAATATGGAAGACTTTATAAATTATTCACCTTTTATCTTCATAGTGACAAAGCAGAGGGTGTTGATTTCATAGTGGTTATGTCAACATAAAGTTGAGATTGTTCACCTCAATCTATAAACAACAATATATACAAAAGCAGAAAATGTTGGCATGCTCAGCAGGTCGGGCCGTACTGCCTGCATGTGGAAGAGTGCATGTTCTGCATCAAGAATCCTTCATTCGTGTCCTGGAAGGCAACTTCTGCCAAAACAAGTGTGGCTAGAGTCATACACAGGTGTTAAGATCCTTTTGACATTTCTTGTACGGACAATCCAAGCATTTAATTTGACAATTCAATCAGGATGTGAAAGGCCTTGTGGAACAATGAAAAGCAGAAACAAATAGCAGGTCAATTATCGGAAGGACTGTAGAAATAAAGTCATATGAAGCTCACTGAGAAGGGAGTTATATGATGAGGTCATTATCAACTGATCATCTTGTGGTTAACACGGATGTCCTGAAAAGATTAAACATTGTAAATGTTATTTTAAACCTATTTAATTGTTATAAACAATAATTGATATTCAGTTATTTATGTATAATGTTACCGTAAACTTGTACTTTGCAGAACAACTTCTAAGTAAGAACAGAACGGAGATGTAAATGAAATCTTTGCCTTGGATTAGTTAACTCCACTATTTATAAATTAGTTAAAATCAAACTTGTTCCCATTTCAGGACAATCTCAGAATTTGTCAGAGAATAAATTGTTGAAAATACCATTTTACATCTCAAGGAAAGGCAGAAGTGGTGACATTGACTTCAGGATTTACTCACTGTGGGGCACAGACATTCTGGTTCTATCTCAGTCCCACTCCCCCGGAACATTGGGCACTTCTCCCACAACCTATGGACTCACTCTCAATGATTCTTCATCTCATGTTCTCAACATTTATTGCTTATTTAATTATGATTACATTTATTTTTGTTTGCCCATTTTGTTGTTTTGCACAGCAGTTGTTTGTCCTGATGGGTGTGCCCTTCATTGGTTCGATTGTGTTTCTTGAATTTACTGAGTACACCAATAAGAAAACAAATCTCAGGGTTGTATATTGCAATATACATGTACTTTGATAATTATGGATAAATACTTTGTGTCTTCAAGAACACAGCAGAAATACCTGTACTAAAAGCCCTGGATAAACCAGGAGATTTGCAGTCTGCTGTGGTTTAGATCTGTGGTGTTGAAGACTGGTGATCCAGAACTCTACAAGTAGTCTAGATTTGACCTACAGAAGACTATCTTGAACGAAAAAGCAATTTTCAGTGAAGTTAGAGACTGTATTGGATACACACCCGATATGACAGGGTTTGCAAGGGGAAATTGGGAGAACACACAACAGTTCTCATAGAGGGGTCGGCACTGGAAGGGGTTAGCAGTATCAGCTTCCTGGGTGTCAACATCTTTGAAAATCTATCCTGGGCCCAACATACCGATGCAAGTACGAGAAATGCACACCAGCAGCTATGTTAGGTGTTTGAGGACACTTGGTATGTCACCAAAGGCTACAAATTCCTACAGATGTACCGTGAAGGGTATTCTGACTGGCTGTATCACAGTCTGCTATGAAGGCTCCAATGCCTTCATAGGATTGGGAAGAGCTGCAGAGTGTTGTAAACTTGGTCAGCCCTATCACCGGCACTAGCCTCCCCTCTACGGAGGACATCTTCAAATGGCAATGCCTCAAGAAGATGGCATCCCTTACAAAGGAACCGCACCATCTCGGACATGCCCCCTTCTCAATTGCTACCATAAATAAGGAGGTGTAGGAGCCTGAAGATGCATACTGAACATTTTAGGAACAGTTTATTCCCCTCCGCCAGTAGATTTCTGAATGGAGAATGAACTTTGCCTCACTATTTTGCTTTCTTTTTGCACTGTTTGTTTATTTTTAATATATTCCTATTGTATTTTGTAGTAATTTGTACGCATTGCGCTGTACTGTTCCTGCAAAACAACAAATGTCACCACTTATGTCAATGAAAACAAACCTGATTCTGATTCTACCACAACTCTGCTTCGCCATACTCAGACAAACCAGATTGTTGTAAAAACCCAACACGTGCCTTTACCAAAGGGGGACCAGCTGTCATCTTGTGCCCATTTAGCCTGAATGCGACTTCTGTGCATTTAAACATTAAATGGCTTTTTATCGCCGGCGGAAGTTGACAGCTGCATCAAATAATTGATTTTCGCGGCACAAGAGGATCTCCTATCATCGAATTCCCTGGCCAGACTCTCCCTCCCGATTCAGGAATACATCCTTAAGGGCAGAAAATGTTTCAAAATGTTTTCTTTTTAAAGTTACAGGAATGATGCAATTTGACGGCTGAGCTCATGTTCCAGAACAAACCATATCATTAAAAGGGGTGCATTATTCCTAGCAACTCAATCGTTCGAGACTTAAACATCTTTTGACTCTATTCCGCAATAACACCTTATAGATTGAATGGTGAAATGTGTAATATAAACATCTGAAAACTGGCTAGCTGCCTGAGTTCTCCCGATACGGTGGGCCCCGGCAGACGGCCCTCTCCATGCTGACGGGTGGTTGAGACCGGCAGGCCGCCCCTGAACTGGATACAGCGCCGAGCCCAGCGTTACCTTGTAGCGGGGTTTGTTTCTTTCCCCAAGCCGAGACTCTAAATCAGTGGGCAACATGAAATGGATGTTTAAAGAGGACCATTCTTTAGGTGAGTTTGTCGATGGCCGTTAATACCTGCGGCGATGCGAATTTTAATTTTTTTCCCAGCATTTGACGTACTCAGTCAGGGCCTCACACTGACCTGCGCAGTTTGTATCTTGTTTGTTTTTCTTTAGGGTGTATAAATTGTTTAATTCTAGTTACCCTCATGGGTTTTTGGAAGTGGTACGCCTTACATTCTAACGTTACGTACTTCACGTTAAAACGCGTTCTATGCAGTATTTTCTGTTTTTCGTTGTTTTGAAAACTGTTATTTATTTGCGTTCGTATCTGTAATAGCCTGCCCAACCCTTTTCTATTTCAACAGCCCCCACCCAGTCGTCTTCTTTCCTCAAAATACAAGTACCATAGATAGATCTGTAAGTGTGACCACTTAAACCCTTGTGTAAGAAACTGCATTTATATAATGACTTCCGTCAAAATAATGTTGCAAAAAGGTAAACAAATATTGTACAACAAACTGTTATATAGATACAAGGTTCATTAGTCACATGGGGGGAGGGGATTTACCTCATTTGTGGCTTTGATTGGATAAATATTGGCAAAGCCATGGAGAAATTTCGTCTATTTTCCACTTGGGATTGAGGAAGACATGTTCCTATACCTTTTTTGTGGGTTCTGAGTTGACTAAAGAGTGCTGGCCCAAATCTGATACAGCTATGGATGGTGCAGGCCTTGTGTTTTGACCTATGATGGTTAAGCACGATGTTGCAGTGCTTTTGGCTGCTTGCATGTGGTCTTTTCATGCTCGCATGCGAAGATAACAGGCTGTCGTGCTGGATGACATTCTTTCATTTTGAATGTCAAAGGCCAGAGCTTCCCATAAATTGGTGAGCGTGTTGGACTTCTTTTCAAGGAGGTTTTGAGATTATCCTTGAAGCATTCACACAGTTCACCTGGAAATTTCTTACCCTGATACAAATTGGAGTTGAGTGCTTGTTTCGGGAATCTGGAGTTTGGCATGAAAAATGCTGGTTGAGCCTGGTGAAGAACACAGCTGGGTATGTTATTTTGAAGAGGATGCTGACATTACTTTGTCTATTCTGCTAATGCATTTGAAGGATCTTACAGTGAGCACCCTGCTCTCACAAACAGGCTTGTTATGACAACCTTGTGGTTTCGAATCGATACAAACTTACAGTCAATTAGACCTGAATTTGGCTTTAACACTCACATCCACTACCAGACTGTTCTTGTAATCTCAAAATGAATTGTTGGTGGTTCATATTTCTACCTCTGCACCTTACACCTTTATCCTCCACCTCCACAGCAACTGAAATTCGGTCACGACTTCATCAGCTCAAGAAGTGATGTCTCTCCTCGTTCCCTACCCGACAACCACATTCTGTCCTTTCTCATTTATGTTTTTTATTGTTTTTCACTGACTCCCCATTCCCTAACATATTGAAATCGAACTTCTGATGTCTGTGATGTTGCCTTTTCCTTTGACTGCAGTCTGCTGTACTGGTAGGAATCTGTATGTACATCAATAAAAACAACAGAAAAGCTTGAGTCACTTGGCAGGTCGGGCAACATTTTGTAGCTGACCCAATTCCCACACTTTTCTCCTCCAATGATAGGGTTTCCCTTGTCCTTGCTTTCCTCCCACCAATGGATTATCCAGCATATTTACTGACAGTTTCCCTTCCACTCAGTCTAGATGAGGGGTTCTTTACCCGGGGTCCACAGGCACTTTGGGGGTCTGCTGTAGATTCCAGGGGGTCCGTGAACCTGGATGGGAGAGAAAGTTTGCACCTTTATTTTCACGAACTTCGAATTGAAATTTAGCATTTCCTTCAATTATGAACGTAGCCAACAAACAACACGTCTCTGCGAACAACAGGAATTCTGCAGATGCTGGAAATTCAAGCAACACACATCAAAGTTGCTGGTGAACACAGCAGGCCAGGCAGCATCTCTAGGAAGCAGTGCACTCGACGTTTCAGGCCGAGACCCTTCGTCAGGACTCTGCGAATCAGGATTTTGAGTACTTTTAACCACTGAAACAAAAATTCAAAACCAACTGGATGTCCAACATGACCTGCTTTGTCAAAGACCACCCCCTAATTTAATATACTTATTCAAGTTGAGCAACAATAGCCTTCACACTAATAAGCCCTTAACAGTAAAATTCATTTCTAACTTGCCTATATTTTAAATGTATAGTCTTGTTATTTAATGTGCTAATAAAGAAGCACATATTACTATTTCACAAATCTGCTCTTTTTAATATTTTGCTGTGTTTCAATATAATAGGTTTCTTCTATAATTCTAAGTATTTTATTTTGTATATTTAAGTACATTATTCTGAGAAGGGGACCATAGACTTCACCAGCCTGCCAAATGAGCCCATGGAATTTAAACAAAAGTTTAAGAACCCCTAGTCTAGATGAAGGGTTTTGTCCTGAAACATTGACTGCACTTTCCTTCTACATATCTTACCTGGCTCAATTCCTTCAACAGATTTTGCTCCAAACTCCAGCATCTACAGTGTCTTGTGTTGCCATATATATTGATACCATTGACAGGCATGTTTTCCCTTCTATCCAGCATTCTGATGAGTCTGTTCCACGTGCCCTGGTTTCATTTTGCATCTCTGCCAATTCCTACTCTCCACACAACAACTTACCATGTTGCTCTGAAGGAAGAGCAACTTCTTTATCTTCCTTCCATCTTGATGTGAAACACTGATTCACTTGTACTGGTGCATTTTTCTGTATATCCCAGTTTTCCTTTGTTTCCTTAAAGTGGAGACTAGTAAGTTTTCGATATTGAATGAGCTCATTGATAAGCTTCCACGATCCTCCCTAGTAGACACTCCCAAGTATTCTTCATCGCAATCTGAATGAGGAAAGCTCTCCTAATTTCAGTGTAAATGGTCTAGCTATTCTGAGATTGTGATCTAGGGAAACATCCTCCCTGCACTTAACCTATATGAATGTTGTATGTTTCTGTTCTCTGACCATATAGGTCAAGACAAGAGTACAAGATATCTTGTATGACAAACCTGCTATCCTAGCAATAGTGAATCTTCATTATACTTATGTCCCTTTTCTTTAGATAACAAGACCAAAACATTGTAACTTATTCCGTCAAGTGCTGACTGACTATGCACTGTATAATTGCAGAAACACATTTGACCTTGAGCCTTCAGTTACTGGCCACCTTCACTTCTGATTTTTTCCTTTGGCTGTTTACATTCTTCTAAAGCAGCTCATTATAATAAGCTTTTCATCTTCTGACCACATATTATAACCTTCAGGACTGAATCAAGAATTCAATTTCAGCTTACTAGCCTTTCCAGTTTGTATCAGAGCTAATCAATTCTGATGAAAGGTCGCTTACTATTTCTCTCTTTGCATATCATGCCTGAGTTATCCCTGCACAAGATGTTGGGGAAGCACGGCGGTTTAGGCAGCACCTGTGGAGGGAAATGAAAAGTCAATATTTCGGATTGAGATCCTTCATCAGGACTGGAGAGGGAGGGTCCTAAGCCAAAGTATCTTGGCCTAAAACGTGGACTGTTCATTTCCCTCCATAAAGTTTGCCTCAGTTAGTAAGATCCTCCAGCATTTTGTGAATATTACTCAAAATTTCCATCATCTGCAGAATCACTTATCTCATTCCAGCACAGTTTTATTTCTGATTTCCATCAATTGCAGTGTGTATGTATCTCTCAGTTGTACCAATGTTTTTACTCTCTCTCCTATCATCATTATTTCCTTCTGTTTTGTATATCTTCTCCAGACAGATGATCCACAATTAACAAGCCTTTACCATTCTTCTTTTCTAACTTTTCCCAGTCCATATAAAAAGGCATTGAACATCAAATATTAACTTTTGTTCCTTTCCCCACACGTACTGCCTGAGCTACAAAATATTTACAGCTTTTTCTGATTGTACTAAAAGTTGTCACTTAATACAGTATGAGCCTTTAATGTTATAAAGTGACGTTACTCTGATAGATGCAGTACATAATCACCTGTGGCTTTTATGTAATAATGGATATCTACACATTGATTTTGGTTTAAGAAAACTTGTGTATTTAACACAGCAGAATAAATAATGTAATCTGATTATTGTTGGGATAGTTTTCTGTCTGATAATTAGATGGTGCAATATACAGAAGGTTATATTATGGAGCATAAGGTCTTGCAGTTCCATCAGAAGACAGTTTCCTTGACCTCCTTCCATTTTCTGACTTAATGTTTTAGAAATAGGAGCAGGTGTCCACAAAAGCAGTGCACTATTACAGCTTGTAAAAAGAGCTTTCATTATTTTTTTTAGATCATGTCATCCTTGATTATTCAACACTCCAATTAATATCAAGATTAAAAGAGGAGTAGTACACAGTGAAGATCTTAATTTAAATTTGGCATTCACCGAGTTTAAACCAGATGATAGCTTTAGATGATAAATGAAAATAAATTGATATATGTGAACAAGATATTCTTAATGATCTCTTTAATAGTTGGTAGTAGTTTTCTCATTAGCTTGCATTAATAATTACTTTTCTGCAGGGCACAAAAATTGACATGGAAAATAAATGAGGTTTAAGATGAAATATTTTAAGAAACTGATTCAATGCAGTTTATATTACAGTTAAAATAATCAGTAAAGGTTAAGTGTGTTTTATGTGGATGAAGACTGAGTATAATTCCTGGAAATGCTAAATTTGTTGTTTGCCCCATATACATCTTGCTAATATAATTTTTAATATAACCTTTCACACTTCAAGCTTCAAAACTGTGTCTGCATGTACAAAAGCAAAATGGTGCAGATATTGAAAATCAGAAATATGAACAGCAAATATGCTGAAACTCAGGTTGATCAATATTCATGGATAAAGAAATATGGTTAATGTTTCAGATCAATAATCTTCAACCATACTAGAAAAAATATATAAAATCAATTATTCATCATGTCTTGTACTAAGTGTCTCGACAATGTGAAGGTACTCAAGGGTCTGCGAACTGTCCTCTAAACCCCAAAAGGAAACAGCTGACGGCAGTACTGTGCCATCTGGTAACGTGTTTAAAATGTGTCAAGAGTCTTCAGCGTCATTTCAATCCATGCATTCAGTGATGACCTCATTCTTTGGTTGCACTTCCCTATGACTAGTCCCTGCTTTTCATGTTGCTCTGGATTAGTCAAGGCCGAAGTCCCTAGTTGAAAAGCTGACCAGTTTTCAGAATGCGAGACAAACAGAAGGGAAATCAATGCTCTTCTTCTGTTTTTTGTCCACATCTCTGCAACGTCCTGGCTTACAACTATCCAAGTGCCCTTCCGTTTGCTTACCTCCAAATTTACTACCCACTACTTTCAACTTACTAGGTCCTAAGGTCTAGAATATGCCTCAACGTACTTTAAAATCTACTTCTTTGTCTTGTGACTGTGAACTGAGTCACTGGAGGCACTGAAGCTTAGTCACAGTCATACTTTATTGATCCCGGGGGAAATTGGTTTTCGTTACAGTTGCACCATAAATAATAAATAGTAATAGTACCATCAATAGTTAAAGAGTAATATGTAAATTAAGCCAGGAAATAAGTCCAGGACCAGCCTATTGGCTCAGGGTGTCTGACCCTCCAAGGGAGGAGTTGTAAAGTTTGATGGCCACAGGCAGGAATGACTTCCTATGACGCTCTGTGTTGCATCTCGGTGGAATGAGTCTCTCGCTGAATGTACTCCTGTGCCCACCCAGTACATTATGTAGTGGATGGGAGACATTGTCCAAGATGGCATACAACTTGGACAGCATCCTCTTTTCAGACACCACCGCCAGAGAGTCCAGTTCCATCCCCACAACATCACTGGCCTTACGAATGAGTTTGTTGATTCTGTTGGTGTCTGCTACCCTCAGCCTGCTGCCCCAGCACACAACAGCAAACCATGATCGCACTGGCCACCACAGACTCGTAGAACATCCTCAGCATCGTCCGGCACATGTTAAAGGACCTCAGTCTCCTCAGGAAATAGAGACGGCTCTGACCCTTCTTGTAGACAGCCTCAGTGTTCTTTGACCAGTCCAGTTTATTGTCAGTTTGTATCCCCAGGTATTTGTAATCCTCCACCATGTCCACACTGACCCCCTGGATGGAAATAGGGGTCGCTGGTACCTTAGCTCTCCTCAGGTCTACCACCAGCTCCTTAGTCTTTTTCACATTAAGCTGCAGATAATTCTGCTCACACCATGTGACAAAGTTTCCTACTGTAGCCCTGTACTCAGCCTCATCTCCCTTGCTGATGCATCCAGCTATGGCAGAGTCATTGGAGAACTTCTGAAGATGACAAGACTCTGTGCAGTAGTTGAAGTCCGAGGTGTAAATGGTGAAGAGAAAGGGAGACAAGACAGTCCCCTGTGGAGCCCCAGTGCTGCTGATCACTCTGTCGGACACAGTGTTGCAAGCACACGTACTGTGGTCTGCCAGTCAGGTAATCAAGAATCCATGATACCAGGGAAGCATCCACCTGCATTGCTGTCAGCTTCTTCTCTGGCAGAGCAGGGCGGATGGTGTTTAACGCACTGGAGAAGTCAAAAAAACATGACCCTCAGAGTGCTCGCTGGCTTGTCCAGGTGGGCGTAGACACGGTTCAGCAGGTAGACGATGGCATCCTCAACTCCTAGTCAGGGCTGGTAGGCGAACTGGAGGGGATCTAAGTGTGGCCTGACCATAGGCCGGAGCAGCTCCAGAACAAGTCTCTCCAGGGTCTTCATGATGTGGGAGGTCAATGCCACCGGTCTGTAGTCATTGAGACCACTGGGGTGCGACGTCTTCGGCACAGGGACGAGGCAGGACATCTTCCACAGTACAGGAACCCTCCGGAGCCTCAGGCTCAGATTGAAGACATGGTGAAGTACTCCACATAGCTGAGGGGCACAGGATTTGAGCACCCTGGTACTGACACCATCCGGTCCTGCAGCCTTGCTCAGGTTGAGATGTTTCAGCTGTCTTCTCACCTGTTCAGCTGTGAAGCCCACCATGGTGGTTTCGTGTGGGGAAGTGGTATAGTCATGAGAGCAGGGTGGGGGACTGTGAGGAGGGGTAGGAGGGGAGAGTGGAATATGTGTTGGTTGGGGGCCGACAACAGATGACTCATGGGGGATGGGCAGGGGCCACAATGTCAAATCTGTTAAAGAACAGGTTAAGTTCATTGGCCCTGTCCACACTCCCTTCAGCTCCTCTGTTGCTAGTTTGCCGGAACCCTGTGATGGTCCTCATCCCCCTCCAGACCCCTCTCATGTTGTTCTGCTGGAGTTTCCACTCAAGCTTCCTCCTGTACCTGTCTTTAGCCTCCCTAATCCTGGCTTATTGGTACAAATCTTTCTTCATCACAATAAGCAGGCGTTCTCTTAGAGACCTTCTTTCCAAAATTAAAGTACATTCATTAAGTTTTGTTACTCATAAACACAGGGACAACAGCAAGTGACTCAATGCAACTTCAAAAGTTCGAAGTAAGGTACATTTATTATCAAACTACGCATAATTCTGTATATACTACCTTGAGATTGTTTTTCTTGCAGGCACTCACAATAGAACAGAGAAATACAATAGGATCAATGAAAAACTACACAAAGACTGACAAATAACCAATGTGCAAAAGAAGACAAACTGTGCAGATATTTAAAAAAAAGTAAATAAATAATACTGAGAACATGAGTTGTAGAGTTCTTGAAAATGAGTCCATAGGTTGTGGAATCTGTTCAGAGTTGAGGTAAATGAAGCTATCCATTCTGGTTCAGGAGCCTGATTGTTGAGAAGTAATAACTGTTCCTGAACCTGGTGGTATGGGACCTTAAGGCTTCTGTACCTCCTTCCTGAGGCAAGATGGCAATTTCAATAGCTACAACGACATCATTGACTTCAGTACTGTGTGTCTAATAAATGGTTCTATATTTATGATGGGTGTACACCATAACTCGGATTACATCTATGCATGTTTGAGTACCTTTGCTGTGACACAGAGATGGTCTATAAGCTTTGCGGACAGGGAACCCAGACACCCAAAGTTCGTGTTGTGAGGGGTGACTCTTTGAGTATACAAAATATCCCAGTTATTGTTAGACAGAACAAATATGTTTGTGGCCATGTTTGATGGGTTAATGCCAGAATAAATTGAATGGTGCTGGATTTGATGTAGACCAGTTAAACTAGCCCCATTGTCTTGTGTGTGGTGAATGTGTACGAGACTATCTCAATCACATCAGTTTGCAGACCATATCTCTTAAGCAGCATACTGCTGTGGGCCAGCCAGTGCTTTGTAGATAGAACTGTTTACTTTGAAAACAGTGCTTTTCATTTCAAGCTGTTAACTGATCACAGTTGACGTTAGAACAGGTTTTCTTGAAGATTGGTTCTCGTTTGAATTAATGCCTGCTGTATCTGCATAATAACATAACTCCTGAATCTCTTTGACAGTCTAAGGGATAAAAATTCTGTGGCAGGAGCACTTTACTGCTGCATTTGAGATTCCCTGTTTGTTCAAGGAATGCAGGTTGTTAGAAATCCAAATGTTGAGTAATCTGAAAAACTTAAAACTTTATAAGATTAATTGGCAATGAGTTTTGAATACCAATTGGTGTCGACTTATTGCTCATCAAAACTTGTGTGATGCTCATGACTAATTTTAAACTTGATACCAGACCTCACATCAGTCCAATGTAAAATTACACCAGTTGATAGATGCTGTATATTCCAATGGTTTAGATTCTCAGTGTCAACGTGAGGATTCTACAGTCATATTGTTCGAAGCGCCTTGCTGATGTTTGGCATGTGAAGAACGTCACAGGTCCTCTGCAGTGGACGCTATTGAAGCAGACACTGGATTAAAGCAAGTCTGTGCTTGAAATCCCCAAGTACAATTTATTGTTGTCAAAACCGAGAAGGGCAAACATGTGCTCCTTCACTGTTGAGATCAAAAACCAGACCAACATTTCGGCAGGCTGACCTGGTGCATTTGGTTACTTTAAAGCTTCTACTTCCAGAACAGAAATAAGTGTTTTTTGGCTGAAATGTTTTATACCCTTGTCTTGAAAAGATGAATGATGCATAAACTTTACTTGACATCCACTACCAGGTTGATTGAATTTAGAGGTCATGTTATGATCAGAACAGTTTCAGCACACTGAAGTTGGTTATGGTCGAGGGAGCACACCAGTCCTCGTTGAGTGGAAAGGTTTCAAGTTCCTGGGTGTCAACATCTTTGAAGATCTATCCAGGGCCCAACGTATTGGTACAATACAAAGAAGACATGACAGTGGCTATATTTTATTAGAAGTTTGAGAAGACTTGACATGTCACCAAAGACTTGCAAATTTCTACAGATGTACCATGGAGAGCATTCTAACTAGTTACATCACTGGTGTGCTATGGAGGAGCCACTGTACTGGATCGGAAAAAGCTGCAGAAAGTTGTAAACTCAGCCAGCTGAGTCATGGGCACTCATTCCCCAGCATCGAGGATGTCTTCCAAAGACGATGCCTCAAAAGGGCAGCATTCATCATTAAGAACCTCCTTCACCCAGGACGCGTCCTCTTTGCATTGCTACCATGAAGGTGGTGGTACAGGAGCCTGAAGACACACACTCAACATTTCGAGAACAGATACTTCCCATCAGATTTCTGAATGGACAGTGAACCCATGAACACTACTTCACTATTTCCCCCCTTTTTGCACTACTAATTTAATTTTTTAATAACTTATTGCAATTTACAGTATTTCCATCATGTATTGCAATATATTGCTGCCACAAAACAAAAAAAATTGCAACATGTGCCAGTGATTTTAAAGCTAATTCAGATTCAAAGTAACAAGATACAGTGAAAAGCTTGTCATAGAATCATGAAACACTACAGCACAGAAACAGGTCCTTCAGCTTGTGCCAAACTATTATTCTGCCTAGTTCCATCAACCTGCACCCAGACCATAGCCTTCCAGACCCCTCCCATCTATACCTATCCAAATTTCTCTTAAATCAAACACACGTCCACCATCTTAGTGAAGAAATTCCCCATCATGTTCTCCTTAAACATTTCACTTTTCACCCTTACCCACGATCTCCAGTTGAAGACTCACCAACCTCTGGGGGGGGAAAAAACTGCTTGCATTTCTCCTGTCTATACCACTCAGAATTTTGTATACCTCTATCAAATCTCACCTCATTCTCCTACACTCCAGGGAATAAAATCCTAATCTATTCAACTTTTCCTATAACTCAGGTCCTCAAGTCCTGGCAACATCCTTGTAAATTTTCTCTGCACTCTTTCAAACATAGTGTTGTCTTTCCTGTAGGTGGTTGACCAAAACTGCATGCAGTACTCCAAATTAGGACTCACCGGCATCTTTTACAACTTCCACATAATATCCCAACTCACATACTCAGTACTTTTATTTATGAAGGCCAGTGTGCTAAAAGCTTTTTTATGATGTCACTTCAAGGAATTAGATCTGTATTCTGGGGTCCTTCTGTTCTACTTCACTCCTCAGTGCCCTACCCTGTGCAAGTCCTACCTTGTTTTTTTCCTCCTAAATTGCAACACCACACATTTGGCTGCATTAAATTCCACCTAACATTTTTCAGCCCACTACAAGCTTTGATAGCATTCCCATGCAGGATATTATAAAAGGCCTCGCTAAAGTCCATGTGGACAACATCCACTGGCTTTTCTTTATCCTGATAATTTCCTTGAAAAACTCTACAAGATTGGTTAGACATGACCTACCATAAACAAAAACATGTTGACTATTCTTAATCAGTTCTTGTGTATCCAAGTGCTTATACATCTTGTCCTTCCAATAACTTATCCATTACTGATGTCAGGCTCACCAGCCTATAATTTCCAGGCTTATTCTTAAAGGCTCCTTAAGCCTTTCTTAAACAATGGAACAACATTAGCTATCCTCTAGTACCTCAGCTGTGGCTAAGGACACGTTTATATAGCTCAGACAGGGCCTCTGTAATTTCCGCATTAGACTCCCACAAGGTCCAAGAGAATACTTTGTCAGACACTGGGGATTTACCCACCCTGATTTGCATCAAGCCAGCAAGTTCCTTCTCTGTAATCTTTATACAGTCCATGACATCACTTCCATTTGGCCTCACTTCAGAAGACTTTGTCTCACCTTCTGAGTAAATACAGATGCAATACACTGGTCTTGCATACAGTTCATACAGATCAAATTGATGCCACTGTGCATTGAGGTAGAACAAGATAAAGCAGAGATGATGTCATCAACAATGAGGTGTAAAGATAAAAGCTATAGAGAAAATGCAGTTCATGTAAACGATAAAGTCCAAAAACGTAACAAGGTACATTTTGAAGTCAGAAGTCCATCTTATTGTATAAGAGGTCTGTTCAAGACTGTGATAACAGAAGCTCTCCTTGAGCCTGGTGAAATGTACTTTTAGTCTTTTGGGTATCTACTGCCGAATAGGAGAGTGGAGAAGAGAAAATACCCAGAGTGGGTGGGGTCTTTGATTATGCTGGTTGCTTTACTGAGAGTGCAAAGTATAGACAGAGTCCATAGTGGTAAGGCTGGTTTCCATGATATACTGAACTGTGTCCACAACTGTGCAGCTTCTTCATTTCATGTGCAGAGAAGATGCTTTACCATGGCGATATGTGTCTGGACAGATTGCTTTCTATGATACATTGATTAAAAATTGGTAAAGGTCGACGAGGATACGCCACATTTCTTTGGCCTCCTAAGGAGGTAGAGATGTTGGTAAGCTTTCTTGGTTGTGACATTAATGTGGTTAGACCAGGACAGGATATTGGTATTCTTTAGAGATTCTTTAGAGATCTAGAGTGCTTAAGGAAGTAGCCCAAGAAATAGTGGGTGCATTAGTGATAATTTTTCAAAACTCGTTAGATTCTAGACTAGTTCCTGAGGATTGGAGGGTGGCTAATGTAACCCCACTTTTTAAAAAAGGAGGGAGAGAGAAACCGGGGAATTATAGACCAGTTAGCCTAACGTCGGTGGTGGGGAAACTGCTGGAGTCAGTTATCAAAGATGTGATAACAGCACATTTGGAAAGTGGTGAAATCATTGGACAAAGTCAGCATGGATTTGTGAAAGGAAAATCATGTCTGACGAATCTCATAGAATTTTTTGAGGATGTAACTAGTAGAGTGGATCGGGGAGAACCAGTGGATGTGGTATATTTGGATTTTCAAAAGGCTTTTGACAAGGTCCCACACAGGAGATTAGTGTGCAAACTTAAAGCACACGGTATTGGGGGTAAGGTATTGATGTGGATGGAGAATTGGTTAGCAGGCAGGAAGCAAAGAGTGGGAATAAACGGGACCTTTTCAGGATGGCAGGCGGTGACTAGTGGGGTACCGCAAGGCTCAGTGCTGGGACCCCAGTTGTTTACAATATATATTAATGACTTGGATGAGGGAATTAAATGCAGCATCTCCAAGTTTGCGGATGACATGAAGCTGGGTGGTAGTGTTAACTGTGAGGAGGATACTAAGAGGATGCAGGGTGACTTGGATAGGTTGGGTGAGTGGGCAAATTCATGGCAGATGCAATTTAATGTGGATAAATGTGAAGTTATCCACTTTGGTGGCAAAAATAGGAAAACAGATTATTATCTGAATGGTGGCCGATTAGGAAAAGGGGAGGTGCAACGAGACCTGGGTGTCATTATACACCAGTCATTGAAAGTGGGCATGCAGGTACAGCAGGTGGTGAAAAAGGCAAATGGTATGCTGGCATTTATAGGGAGAGGATTTGAGTACAGGAGCAGGGAGGTACTACTGCAGTTGTACAAGGCCTTGGTGAGACCACACCTGGGGTATTGTGTGCGGTTTTGGTCCCCTAATCTGAGGAAAGACATCCTTGCC
Organism: Mobula birostris; assembly: GCF_030028105.1. Classification (NCBI taxonomy): domain Eukaryota; kingdom Metazoa; phylum Chordata; class Chondrichthyes; order Myliobatiformes; family Myliobatidae; genus Mobula; species Mobula birostris. The sequence continues at coordinate 52,605,618 of NC_092384.1, forward strand.
ATAGAGGGAGTACAAAGAAGGTTCGCCAGATTGATTCCTGGGATGGCAGGACTTTCATATGAAGAAAGACTGGATGAACTGGGCTTGTACTCATTGGAATTTAGAAGATTGAGGGGGGATCTGATTGAAACGTATAAAATCCTAAGGGGATTGGACAGGCTAGATGCAGGAAGATTGTTCCCGATGTTGGGGAAGTCCAGAACGAGGGGCCACAGTTTGAGGATAAAGGGGAAGCCTTTTAGGACCAAGATTAGGAAAAACTTCTTCAAACAGAGAGTGGTGAATCTGTGGAATTGTCTGCCACAGGAAACAGTTGAGGCCAGTTCATTGGCTATATTTAAGAGGGAGTTAGATATGGCCCTTGTGGCTATGGGGGTCAGGGGGTATGGAGGGAAGGCTGGGGCGGGGTTCTGAGTTGGATGATCAGCCATGATCATAATAAATGGTGGTGCAGGCTCCAAGGGCCGAATGACCTACTCCTGCACCTATTTTCTATGTTTCTATAAAGGCATTTATTTTAAACACAAGAGATTTTACAAATTCTTCAGTCACTTGAAATATTGGTATAATTCAACATTGTGAATAATGTATGTACAATTTATTGGTTTCAAATACCAATCCCCATAATCCTAAATAACTTTGGTGTTCAGGGAAGCGAAAGTATCAATAATCTATCTAGTAAAATATATTTTTGTTTAAGGAAATGAAAAAAAAGTCAACCATTGACTGAGATTTCTTTTCAAGGGCATCTCATGAACAAAAGTTTTCCACTTCTATTTGAGCCCCTGTTAGTTAGGGGACCGGTGGCAATAATTTTTACAACCCTGGATTATAGAGACAAATAACTTTGTTTTCTCACTGCTGACTGCTGCTGGAAGGATACATGGACACTGGGTAATGAAGGCACACATAGAAAGTTGGCCTGTTTTGAGCTACGTGCAATTAATTACCTCTTGAAGGAGATTCTATATATGAGCTGCACTGTGACTGTAGCCTAGCAAATGAGTGAACACTACTAAAGATGAAGTAGAATCATCTGTATACGGTTAGACAGATGCTCATGTTAAATTTCTTTCCATTAATAGTGACCTTTTCTTTACAGAACACAGGTGTGTTGAATCTGCCAAAATTAGAGCAAAATATCCAGATAGAGTACCAGTAAGTATCTTTTAAGTAAAATGACTTTTTTTAAACTTTGAGAATTCAATGTGTAATTTTGACAAAAGGGGAAAAATGTTTTTATTCCTGCCTCTATTCCAAAAACATTCTTAAAAAATAATTGGATAAATACTTGAAAAAGTAAACTTTGAAAGTTTATATTATAAGTACAGGGGAATATTATAAGTATGATGGGCTGAATGTTTGCTTCTGTAGAGCTATTGTAATAATAATAAGTACTTCATTGATTCTGAGTGTGAAATTATCTCATTACAGTGGCAACAATTAAAATCACACCTAGCAATAATAAACATAATTATATTAACTAAAGTTTAAAATAATATATACAACAATTTACTAATGTGCAATGATGTACAAAAAACAGAGACTATGATACTATGAGATGTGTTCTCCTGTCACACACAGATGAACTGTTGTATTTGCTTATTGCATTTGGCAGGAAAGATTTTCAGTAATGATCCTTGTGACAGTGGAGCTGAATAAGCCTGCTCAAAAGGGTGCTCTGTTGCTTATTCAGCAGGTCATGGAGAGGATGTGCCTGGTTGTTCATAATGGATAACATTTTGTTTGGTGACTTCCTCTCCACCACAAACTCAAAACAGTCTGGGTTGTAGCCAAGGGAAAAAATGTAGTGGTAAATGTGATGGCTATAGGCATGTCTTCTTGATGGTTGGCAGGAACAGGGCCCAAAGGACCTATTTCTGTGCCAAGTTCAAATTGAGCATATAAACTTAACAAAATAGTTCTTACTTAATACACATTTATGCTTCAGGCTGATAATTAGTTTGAATGAAATGTCAGGGTGTTAGTCGTAGTCTACAGAAAGATATTGGCCCTCTGGTAAACCGGGCTGAGCAATGGCAGATGGAATTTAAATCTGATAATTGTCAGATGATGCATTTTTGGAAGTGAAATAAAGGTAGGACATGCAGAATGAATGGTAAGATCTTATTGAGGAGCAGGGTCCTTGGAGTACATCCAAAAATTCCTGAAGCTAGCACAGGTAGGTAATAGTTATAGAAAACAAATATGATGCTGGGTTTGTTTTCCACGGAGTGGAGAAGGCTAAGGGGGTTAAGAAGTGTACAAAATTATAAAAGGCAATAGATAGCGTAGGTAGCAGTAAACATTTCCCACTGAACAGAGGTACCCTTAACCAACAGATGTAGGTAAGGTTGGTAAGTTTTGAAGGGATTTAGGGAATAATTTGTTCATCCACAAGAGAGGTTGAAGCAAACATCCTCACAACATTTAGATAGTATATGGATGAGCTTGTCAATTGACAAGAAAAAAAGTAGTGGTAAATGTGATGACTACTTGGATCCTTGTCAAAGGCCTTATTGAAATCCATACAGACAACATCCACTTCCCAACCTTCACCTATCTCCTTAGATAAACACCAAAAGGTTCGTCAGACATGTCCTCCCACACACAAACCATGCTGACTATTTCTGATCTGGCCTTAACTATCCAAGTGAAGGTTGATCATGCTCCTCAGAACTCCCTCCAGTAAATTCACAGTCTTAATTCTGTAGATTCAGTTCATCATTTAAGTCTTTATCAATCTCATTTATATATTAACATTCTCAGATATGTCTGAACACCCAATTATGTACTCTTCTGTGAATGTGCCAGAATTAATTTACTTACTTCCAAATTTGGAGTATCTGCAAAAATAAGTTATCTGTACTATCAGATACCAACTTTATTTGTATTTGTTTTATGGTTCTAATAGGTGATAGTGGAGAAGGTGTCTGGCTCACAGATAGTGGATATCGACAAAAGGAAGTACCTGGTGCCCTCTGATATTACAGTGGCGCAGTTCATGTGGATCATTAGGAAGCGGATCCAGCTGCCGTCTGAGAAAGCCATCTTCCTTTTTGTAGATAAGACAGTGCCTCAGTCCAGGTGAGTGGTTTAATTACTTTCACTAATAGCCAACTGTGAGAAATCTGAACCATCTTTTTCATTGCATGTAAAAAAAAACTAAGAATTCAATTTATCAAAATGGGAAGTTGAATATTTTAAATGGGACATGTTTACGCTGAATCAGGAATCAGATGTCTTAATTTTTTTAACATTATTTATGCAGCAGTGAAAATAGGTTTATACCTAAATCTCCAGTTATAGATAATGAGAATTACGTCTATTTTTAATGGGATAAAAACATGTCATGCACAATAGTTAAAAATGCCACTAATAAGTGTAATCATAATTCATTTGTAATATTACTCAAGCCCTGTCTAAATTCTCCTTTTATCATTGTATCTCCATGTAGTAATATTCAGTTCAATTCTCCTTTGTATGCTAGCTGTTTATACAGAATCTCTGAAAGCACAGAGTGTATTTGATGTGTTAGGTTGTGAGTACTTGCAATATGAGGCTAATACACAGAAGTCATACACACAGTTCATGGTTCTGAATTCTAACACAGCATTTTCTGAAATTGAATTCAACTCTTCACTTGTGGGCCAGCATAAGAGGAAAAGAAAAAAACTGCTCAATTCGGTTTGTTCACTCATGTTCTTGAGAAAACACGTTCGTGCTTGGTGTCAGTCCCTTGCTATGTGTTGCTCTCATCTGCTGTAATCATGCAGTTGAATCTACCACCATTGTATGATTTGGATTTAGGAGTTAAGTCATTTTTCACAGTAAAGATCAATTGATTATATTATTATTATTAAAGTATAAGAATGAACCTAAATGAACACAAATTAATCCAGTCCCTTCCTTGGCAGTAAAATTCTCCTGATGGCTCTGTTTAAAAACATTGAGCAACCAGAAAATGAATATGCTATTCTGATGAATATTCATTCCTTGCATTGGGATCCATGTCATATTTGGGGATCCTCTGATCTTTCACAGGTGTTTCGCAGAGTTTACGTTGGGCTGTAAAAAAGCAGGTTATGATGTCTCTTCATAAATTGTAATTCAACTCGTTAACTTTTGTTTTTAATTTCACAAAATACAAAAGGTGGTTATCACAATTTTAATCAAAATGGACTTCTGATAAGTTGATGTTGGTGTGATCATAATTTGTATTGAATTGTGCATGAACAAGTTATACAGGGTAAAACTGAATCCCACTGTCTGTAGCTATTGTGATTACTAGTTGCTGTGAAACAAATATTTATTGACTTATCATGTGCTTGGCTATTGGTGTCTTTAGCTTGTGCATTCTGAAGAAGCACAGATGCTAAAGATGCCAAACTCAGTGCCGGTCAGAAGAAGATGCTAATGTTTCAGAATATTTCAGCTACTTATCTGGCACTTTAATACTGCAAGTTTCCTGCTTCATTAGTTTCTGTTCTTGGATACAACTTCAGAGAAAGTTATTACTTCCTTTAAGGCATAATTTGATGGCCAATTAATTATTCTGTATCAGTCTTCCAGCTGTAGAATTTTGTTCCTAAGATACATCAAGGAGAGATTTTAAAATATCAAAACAGGTTTTATTAATTTTTTAAAATGGCATTAGGTATGTAGTTTTGCAATATTCAGTGAGAGGTGAAGACGCATTCTGATTATTACTGGCGTGAAAACCTGGCATAAGTGGATCTGTTATAGATTGTGCCTAGTTACCTTTTACTTTGAAGTCAATTCACAGTAAAAATTCCAAGTTTTTATTTTACAAATAGAACTACTGAACACTAAGTAGTTTGCTTTCTAGCTATGAAAGATAACCAAATGAGATTCTAAAGGTAAATTACAGATGTAAACAAACATCTAGTTTGATTCTAAATTGAGTCTGTTTAAAATGTAAATCTGCTTATATCCAGCTCAATAAAATTATCAATCTTCTTCCTGCCTCAGACCCATTGCTTCTCAAACCATGACATTTGTCTTTGTATTTCTCACTACTGATTTCTCTGGATTTCTGGTCTCTATCTTCAGCAAATTACAGCTGTACATTTCTTAACCTGTTCTAAAGTCTTTTTTTCTCACCTTTTAGTTGCAACTGTCCCCATAAACCCTCTTCCTTGTTTAAAAAATTTTTAATTTCAAAATCACAACAAAGCCCTGTGACTAGCCTACAACAGGTAATCTTACTCCAAAAATTACTTCTCTTTTGCCTCTTGAACTTCTGTGATGTTTCCTTAAATATAAAGACATTAAATGAGCACATTTTTTCATTAACCTCACTGATTATTCAGCCTTACAAAGTGAGTATACTAGTACAGCAATGTTTAATGTTTATTTCTCTCAATAGTTTGACCATGGGCCAGCTGTACGAGAAGGAGAAAGATGAAGATGGATTTTTGTACGTGGCTTATAGTGGAGAGAACACGTTTGGCTACTAAATATCTGTGCTTCAGCTCACCCACCAATTATGCTCACCCATTGGCAAGCGTACTACTGTAGATACATTATCTTTTTGGAATTTTTTGTGAGTGAAACCTTAACTATTACATTAATACATTTAATACTTGCATTCATTTTGTTTAAATTATTAGTTTTATTTGCAGTTAAATATTGTGATGTGCCTGCTGTTTGAAATTTTTAATTAGTTAAGAACTGTATTTTAAGTTGTGTAAATATGGAATAAGGTGGCTGGAACAACCTAACCAATAATAAAACACATCAGAATTTACAAATGCCTTTTTTCAGTTTTATTTTTAATATAGATATTCAGAATGTAAGACTATTTTATTAACACGAGGAATTCTGCAGATGCTGGAAATTCTCAAATCTCTTACTAGCTCTTCCTTTAGTTAGTCCTGACAAAGGGTCTCGGCCCAAACGTCAACTGTACCTCTTCCTAGAGCTGCTGCGTTCACCAGCAACTTTGATGTGTGTTGACTATTTTATTAATTTTCCTATAAAGTGCTCAAAATATTATGTATCTATAGATAGGCAAAACAGAACTACTTTTTCATGTAAGAGACTCCACATCAAATACCCAACATGTACCTATCCAGACTTCCCTTAAACATTGAAATTGAGCTTGCACGCAATACTTGCGCTGGCAGCTCTTTCTCACGACCCTCTGGGTGAGGTTTCCCCTCACATTCCTCTTAAACTTTTCACCTTTCATCCTTAACCCATGAACTCTAGTTGTAGACTCACCCAACTTCAGTGGGAAAAGCTTGTTTACAGTACTCTTACTCTACCACTCAAAATTTTGTATCCCACTACCAAATCTCCCCAAGGAATAAAGTCCTAACCTATTCGATCATTCCTTATAACCCGGTTCCAGTAATATTCTATAAATTTTCTCAGTACTCTTTCAACCTTATTTACATTTTTCCTGGAGGAAAATGCAAACAATACTCCAAATTAGGCCTCACCAAAGTCTTATACAACTTCAACATAATGTCCCATCTCCTGTACTCAATACTTTGATTTATGAAGATCAATGTACGAAAAGCTTTCTGTACGACCATATTTACCTGCGATGTCACTTTCAATAAATTATGAACCTGTGTTCCCAGATCCCTTTGTTCTTTTGCACTCCTCATTGCCCTACTGTTCACTGTGTAAGACCTACCTTGGTTGATCCAACCAAAGTGCACCACCTCACATTTGGCTGACCTCCCATTTTTCCAGCTGGTTCAGATCCTGCTGCAAGCTGATAATCTTCTTCGCTGTCCACTACACCGCCAATCTTGGTGTCATTTGCAAATTTGCTGATCCAATTAACTACCTTATCATCCAGATCACTGATGTAAATGACTAAAAATGGACCCAGCACCAACCCCTGTGGCACTCCACTCGTCACAGGCCTCCAGTCAGAGGAGCAACCATCTACTACCACTCTTCAGCTTCTCCCAGAAAGCCAATGTCTAATCCAATCTATTACTTCATCTTGAATGCCAAGCAACTGAACCTTCTTGAGCAACTTCCCTTGTGGGACCTTGTAAATGGTCTTGTAGACAACATCCACTGCCTTGCCTCATCAACTTTCTCGAAAAATTCTTTAATATTGCTTAGACACAACCTACCACGCACAAAGCAATGCTGACTATCCCTGATCAATCAATGTCCGTACAAATACTCATATATCCTCTCCCTTAGAATACCTCCCAATAACTTTACCACTGCTGCTGTCAGGCTCACCAGCCTATAACTTCCTGGTTTATTTTAAAATCCTTTCTCTGAATAATGAAACAACAATAGCTATCTTCCAGTCCTCTGGTACCTCACCTGGCACTAAGGTTAATTTAAATATCTCTACTAGGGCCCCTGAAATTTCTGCAGTTCCCTCCCATGGGGTTCGAGGGACACCTTGTCAGGCTCTGGGGATTTATCCACCCGAATTTGCCTCAAGTCATCAAACACCTCCTCCCCTGTAATCTGTATGGGGGGGGCCGGCTGGTGGCCCAATGGCATCAGCGCCGGACTCTGGAGCGAAGGCTCTCGAGTTCGAATCCAAGTCAGGCCACCCCCCGAGCACACTTTCCATCCGTGCCGGGTTGAGTGTCGAGCTAGCCACTCGGTCTCATAAAAAACAAGGGTCAAGTCAGGAACGTTCATATCGTGACCCGGTTAATCCGAAAGGAGACCAGTTCTGACACCACGCGCCAGACAGGAGTGGCTGACTGGTGCGACACGCTAAAAAAAATCTGTATGGGGTCCGTGAAGTCGATGTTATAGACTCTGTGTCTGTCTCCTGAGTAAATACAGAAGCAAAAAAAACTTATCATCTTCCCCCATCTCTTTTGGCTCTACACATGGATGTACCATCTGATTTCCAGAGGATCAATTTTGTCCATTGCGATCCTATTGCTCTTAACATATTTGTAGAATTCTAGGATTCTCCTTCACCTTGTCTGCTAGGGCAACCTCGTGCCTTCTTTTAGCCCTCCTGATTTCTTTCTTAAGTGTTCTCTTGCATTTCTTATACTCCATAAGTACCTCATTTGTTCCTAACTTCCAATACCTGCTGTTCAGCTCCTTGTTTTTTTTTTTCTTAACCAGGGCCGCTATCTCTTGAAAAACAAGGTTCCCTAAAACTGTTCTCTTTATCTTTTATTCTTACAAGCTTTCTACTCTCAAAATTTCACTTTTGAAGGCTAGTTACCAAGTACACCATTGTCAGAAAATAGCCTGCCCCAATCCACACCGATACCATCCAAATTGGACTTTCTCCAATTCAGAATCTCAGCCTGTGGCTCAGACCTATCTTTTTCCAGATTTACTTTGAAACTAATGACATTATGATCACTAGATGCAAAGTGTTCCCCTACGCAAACTTCTGTCATCTGCCGGGTCTCATTCCCTATTAGCAGATCAAGTGCTGCACACTCTCTCGTTGGGACTTCTACGTACTGATTAAGGAAACTTTCCTGAACACATGTGACAAACTATTCCATCAAGTCCTTTTACAGCATGGGATTTCTAGTCAATACGTGGAAAGTTACAATCACCTACTATAACAAATTTATGTTTCTTGCAGCAGTCTACGATCTTTCTTCAAATTTGTTCTTCTAAATCCCGTGGAGCCCCATTAACGTGATCATACCTTTCTTATTCCTCGGTTCTACCCATAAAGCCACACTAGACGAGTTCCCCAGTCTGTCCTGACTGAGCACTGCTGTGGCATTTTCCCTAACTAGTAATGCCACCCCTCTCCCTTTAACCTGTCCCGCTCTATCATGTCCAAAATACCAGTACCCCAGAATACTGAGCTACCAGTCCTGCAACCAAGTCTCACTAATATCATAATTCCATGCTAAATTAAATACCAACAGCATAACAGTAAAGATGTGAACCAGGGCATTACACATTGTTTTACAATATTGAATCACAGTGGATTTAATCTGGCTTTCTTTGACACGGATCAACAGAAAAAGACCTTAGTGTCAAAGTGAAATCAGATCTCTACAAACTGATCTAAATTAATTACAAGTATAAACAAGATACTTGATTGCATAAGCATTCAGCCTTTTTAATATGACACACCAAATCATCACTGGTGCAGCCAGTTGGCTTTAGAAGTCACACAATTAGTTAAATGGAGATTACTTATGTGAAGTCAAAGGGTTTCAGTTGATTGTGGTAAAAACACACCTGCATCTGGAAGGTCCAACAGCTGATGAGATGGTATCCTGGCAAAAACTACACCATGAAGACAAAGGGACATTCCAAGCAACTCCATGAAAAGGTTTTTGAAAAGCACAAGTCAGAAGATGGATAAAGAAAATTTCCAAGTCACTTAATATCCCTTGGGTGTACAATTACGTCAATCATCAAGAAATGGAAAGAATATGGCTTCCTAGAGCAGGCCATCCTCAAAAACTGAGTGACCGTGTGAGAAGGGGACTAGTGAGGGAAGCCACCAAGAGACCTATGACAACGTTGGAGGAGTTACAAGCTTCAGTGGCTGAGATGGGAGAGGCTGCGCATACAACTATTATTGCCTGGATACTTCACCAATTGCAGCTTTATGGAAAAGTGGCAAAGAGAAAACCGCTGTTGAAAAAAAATCACATGAAATCTCGGCTAGAGTTTGCCAGAAGGCACATAGGAGACTCTGAAGTCAGCTGGAAGATGGTTCTATGGTCTGATGAAACCAAAATCGAGTTTTTTGGTCATCAGACTAGATACTATGTTTGGCGTAAGCCAAACATGGCATGTCATGAAAAACACACCATCCCTACCGTGAAGCATGGTAGTGGCTGCATCATGCTGTGGGGATGTTTCACTACAGCAGGTCTTGGAAGGGTTGTGAAGGTAGAGGGTAAAATGATTGCAGCAATATGCAGGGAAATCCTGGAGAAAAACCTGATGTAGTCTGCATGAGAACTGTGTCTTGGGAGAAGATTTGTTTTCCAGCAAGACAATGACCCCAAGCATAAAGCCAAAGCTACACAGGAACAGCTTAAAACCAACAAAGTTAATGGCCTGGAGTGGCCAAGTCAGAATCCAGACCTCAATCCAATTGAGAATTTGTGGCTGGACTTGAAAAGGGCTGTTCACCCACAATCCTCTTGCAGTTTTGTAAAGAAGAAGGGGGAAAAATTGTAGTGTTCAGATGTGCAAAGCTGATAGAGACCTATCAACATGTAATAAATTTAAATCAATTTGTAGAAATTTGTTTTCACTTTGTTGTGAAAGAGTCTTTTCTGTTGATCAGTGTCAAAAAGGCCAAATTAAATACTCTGTGATTCAATGTTGTAAAACAATAAAACATGAAAATTTCCAAGGGAGGCAAATATTTTTTATAAGGACTGTATAGTGAATAGACACAGATTCTTGGTAAGATGCCATTGATCACATCCAGTCAGTTAAAACAGGGGTCCCCAACCTTTTTTTACAGTTAGGGTTGCCAACTTTCTCACTCCCAAATAAGGGACAAAAGTAGCAGTCAAATACGGGACAGCGTTCACCCAGAGAAAGATTACCATGAGCATAAAGCCTTGAGCAGGCACCTGTGTACGCATGTGTGATGTGCGCATGCGCATACGTGCCAATTTTTTTTTCCCCACAGATCGGTTTTGACTTAATCTTCCCGACTACGCTGTACATACATTATTTCTACTTTATATAGGCTGAATACTTATCATATCATTCCTGCTTTTACTATATGTTAGTGTTACTTATTTTTGTTTTTATGTGTTATTTGGTATGATTTGTTAGGTTATTTTTTTGGGTCTGGGAACACTCAAAAATTTTTCTCATATAAATTAATAGTAATTGCTTCTGCGCTTTACACATTTTCGGCACAAAAGGTTTCATAGGAACGCTGTATCTTAGCGGGAAAAATACGGAACAAGGGTGGTCCCGTATGGGACAAACCAATTGAGCCCAATATATGGAATGTCCTGGCTAAAATGGGACAATTGGCAACCCTATGTTCAAGTTCAACAGTGCGTGACGGAATGAGGAAAGGTGCAGCTGACTCATATGGTTTCCTCACAGCCCGGTAGCACATGCTTTGTGGCCCAGTACCAGTCCGCGGCCCGGTGGTTGGGGACCGCTGAGTTAAAATACCCAAATTTTAACCCAGTTCTGATGCTCAGGCAATTCCCTTTCATGAATATTAGTTAACAGTCTTAGGGACTTCATCCTTTTTGGATGATTACATAAATGACATTAGAAAGCAGTGCTGTCTGCTTTCACCATTGTCCCTGCATTTAAGAAAACCAAGGTAGTATGCCTGAATGATTGGCGCCCTGTCGCACTCACCTCAATTTTAAGTAAATGCTTTGAGATGCTGGTTAAAGACTACATCTGCAGCATGTTACACCCACACTGTACTCCCTACAATTTGCCAATCGATGGAACTGGTCTACTGATGACGCCATCACCACAGCAGTACACACTGTCCTCACTCACCTGGAGAAGAGGGATGCAGATGTTAGAATTCTGTTCAGCATTCAACACCATAATTCCCCCAGATTTTCAAGTCAAGTCAAGTCGTCACTTTTTATTGTCATTTTGACCATAACAGCTAGTACAGTACACAGTAAAAATGAGACAACATTTTTCAGGACCATGGTACTACATGAAACAACACAAAAACTACACTAGACTACAGACCTACTGAGGGCTGCATAAAGTACACAGAACAGTGCAGGCATTACAATAAATAATAAACAAGACAATAGGCACAGCGAAGGGCAGCAAGCATTTTGACAGGAAGCTCAGGGACCTCGGCCTGCACCCCACCTTATGCAGCTGGATCCTGGACTTCCTATCAGATCGTCGATAGGTGGTAAGGATGGGCTCCCTCACCTCTGTCCCTGTGACCCTCAACACAGGTAACCCCCAAGGTTGTGTTCTGAGTCCCCTCCTCTACTCCCTTTACACCCACGACTGTGCTGCCATACACAGCTCCAATCTGCTGATCAAATTCGCAGATGACATGACTTTGATCGGCCTTATTTCTAGTGGTGACAAGACAGTCTACCAAGGAAAGGTCAACACCCTGACACAATGGTGCCAAGAAAACAACCTCTCCCTCAATATCCAAAAAACAAACGAGCTGATTGTGAATTACAGAAAGAACAGAGACAGGCTCGCCCTGATCAACATCAATGGGACTGTAGTTGAGAGGGTGAATAGTTTCAAGTTCATCTGTATACACATCACCGAAAATCTCACCTGGACTGCACACACTGCTTCGTGGCAAAAAAAAAACACAAAGCACACCAATGTCTCTTCTACCTCAGGCCACTGAAGAAGTTCAGCATGAGCCCCTAAATCTTCAAGACCTTCTATAGGGGCACCATTGAGAGCATCCTGAATGGCTGTACTACTGCCTGGTATGGAAACTGCACCAACCTTGATTGCTGGGCACAGCAGAGAGTGGTACAGACAGCCTAACACATCTGTAGATGTGAACTTTCCTTCATTGACATTTATAGCAGCAGGTGTGTAAAGAAGGTCTGGAAGATCATCGGGAAAACCAGTCACCCCAACCATAAACTCTTTCATCTGCTTCCCCCTGGCAAACACTACCGCAGCATTAAAGCCAGGACCATCAGGCTACAGGACAGCTTCTTTCTACAAGCCATTAGACTTTTAAATTCACATGTCTGTACATTGTGATGGAGTCATAACACAAAGATTTTTACTCCCTCACATTGTGGGATGGATGTAAAATTTAAATAAATTCAATTCAAATCACCCCAAGTATCATGAAGTTTTTTTTTAAAATCCTCAGTGTAATAATGAAATTTTTGTCAAGAGAAATACCAATGATAACTGCGGCCTTTCAAAATTGCATCTTTTGTTAAAAAGTAAAATCACATCCAAGACCAAAATAGAAAATTCTCCTCAGTTATTGAAGCTCTGAATTTCTTTACTGCCTGTGGAAAAAGTCCATGCAAAACTGAGAACATGGTCAAGATAGAAAGGAATGGGGTGTGTCTGGAAGCTCCAGTTTTAAGCCCCAACAAATTTTCTTTATGACCCTATGGAAAAATAGTATCATTGTTTTAATTGTTTGTATTAGAGACAGAGGTCACAAAGAACAGTACATTTACTGTCCTGAAACATTTCTTCCCTACCAGAACTGATGACTAGTTCAGTCACAACCGGATTTCACATTATACCTATCAACAAGATGCATTTCCAAAACACTATAGATATTATGGTGTCAGTTACATATGAACTTTGCAAACATTTTGTCAGCTGCAGAATAATATTAGTTTCCTGAAGTTACCTTTGTTAGCTTAGGAAACATTAACTCCAATTTAATTCATTTCTAATTATTTGAAATCAATCTGCAGCAGAAGAAGTATTCCAATTAAAACTTTATGTTAGCACATGTTAAGATTCAAAGAATATATTCCTATATTACATCATTCACTATTTTACCTCAATGTAATCTATATCCTTTCCCATAGCTTTTGAAAGCCTAGCAATGCTACAAATGCTATTTCTTAAATATTCTTTTACTGCTACATTCTCCAGTTAGTCCACCTTGCTACTGAGAAGTAAGTGCCAAAATGTCTCCATCCTTATTGGTTTGCGAATGTACTGGTAAAGAAAATCCTCAGAAGCAGATATCAAAAGTTTTTCTTAATCGCTCCTTATAGTATTATTACTCTCCTAGTCTAAACTCTCTGGTTTTTGCACATTTCTACTCCCAAAAGATAATTGTTTCTGAATTGGTAGATTCTGCTCTTGAAAATTCTCTAATTACTACTGACATCCCTAAAAAGGCTAATTATCCTCTACCTGACTCCATCCAAAATCTTAACAATTTTGTTATACAGCTATTCCTCCCTTTTATACATATTTTTCCATCTTTTCAATAACACATCACACACCTATCCAAATTTAAATCCAGGGTGGGTCCTAGCTCTTGTGAGGTGCAACCTATATACCATGCACAGATCCATTCTTGTCCAGTATCGGTCCCAGTGGCCCAGGAATCTAAAGCCTTCACTTCTTTCATCTGCACTATTTGCTTAATAGTATAAATCACTGAGTAATCCCCTTTGATGGTATGCATCTCTTACCTAACCCACTAAAAATCTGCTTTCATTTTGGTAGCTCCAATGCACATGATCACAAACAGCTGCACAGGGTTGTGAACTCAACCAGCTCCATCATGGGCAGAACTCTCCCCATCACCAAGACATCTTCAAGAGGTAGTGCCTGAAGAATGTGGCATCCATCACCAAGGACACTCGCCATTTGGGACATGCCCTCTTATCATTACTGCCATCAGGGAGGAGGCACAAAAACGTGAAGATCCACACTCAATGATTCAGAAATAGCTTCTTCCCAAGAGCCATCAGATTTGTGAATGGTCAATAAACACTAATTTGTTATTCTGTTTTTTTTGCACACTTTTTATACATTGTAATAAAATCACTATAACAAAAATTTTACATCTTTGCACTGTACTGCTGCTGCAAAAGAACAAAAGAATCATACAGGTCAGTGATGATAAACCAGGTTCTCATTCTTTGATGTTGACATGTATCAGTACTTCTGGCTGATTCCCTTTACCAGCACCACTCTGTCCTCCAGATATCCTCACCCTATCCTTTGCCTTGACATCAAGGGGGCAAAACCAAACAACTTCCCCTTGCTTCACTGAGTTCCCTTGCTCAACATTCAGTAGAAATAACAATGATAGTGCAATCTCACATGACTGGAATTAAATCAGCCTTTTACAAATACCCTTGCTCTCTCAGTTCACATTCTTCACACAAGGTAGAAACTCCACCATTGCGATGCATGTTTCCAGCTATTTAATTGCAACATTGACAAGTAGCTTGTTCACTAACACCGTAAATAAAATCATGAGGTCCAAGAACATTTAACAGTGGTACTGAACTAAATTTACAAATTAGTATCCTCACAAAGTTCTTGTTTTTTAGACTAAGTAGAAATTCAACTCCGAAGAAACAGCCTTTAGCGATCAGAGGTAACCAACCATACAGATGAGTAGAGGAGAAAGGAAGATACAAGAGACAAGGCTTTTCAACTTGGGTCCTTCACTCCTTCTTTCCCCAAATCCAAAATAAATTCAAAGGCAAGCTGCAATAGACAATCATTATCAACTAATAATAATGCACCATAATTTCCTTTTATCTTTATAATCTCCAGCTCAGAAATGGCTAAAACCACAAATTATAATATTATAAGTGAGGTAGTGATTACTTATAAAGATTAAGATACTTTTAATTCCAAAAGTGAATTGTTAATATCAAACTTAATTGTCCAAGGTCTTAAAATGTTACAGTATTTATAAATCCTAAGCTTCTTATGGGATAGCAGGGAGGGAATAAGTGCACATTGTATCAAATTGCAGTGTGATACAAATACTTCCATGCAAGTGTTAAAATGATACCTTCCTTTTGTACTTCTGTGATCCAGAGTGGACTATTTAATCAAAGGCAAGTTTTAAATTTAATTGCTTTCAGACGGATTATTCCTTCAAGTTTTGTGAATGAGTGCAAATTTGTAAAATATATCCTCCACCTCATAATATTGCTGAAATAATGGTGGATGTACTCAAGAGATCAAGCAATCTCAATGAAGGAGTTAAGATTTGTGTTCCTGACCTTTGAAGCATTTACTCTCGTTTCACCCTGCATTGATATTGCCTAACCTATGCCAGCCCTTGTTTCCATTTCCCATTTCGAACTTCTGAGATACTCCCTATCTGATGAACAAGAGCAGAAATTTAGCAGGGAACACAAGTTCATATAATGAAAGGAAGTGAGACAGACTGAACATTGCTCATTGTTTCCAAAATGGAACTGTGCCTATTTTTTTTTGAATATTGTAACAGGATACTCATGATTTTTTTTTTTGTTTTGACAGTTTCCACAATTCAAATGCTTAAATCTGAAATTTTATTTCAGCAATCTCCATGAGCACGCTTCCAGGGCTTGTAATGATCAGTCCTTGAAAAGTCAAGTTGAAGAAAATTTCCAGTACTGTATATCTGACAAACACATCTAGCTTTCGATCCTCCTGTGTGCAGCATGATTTTGTGCAAGGAAACTTTACTCCAAGCAAATTTTGTTTTTATATATACAGGTCTTCACCAGGTTACAACAGGGTTCCATTCATGAGAACTGTTTGTAACCTAAACAGTATGCAAGTTGGAAATGAGACCAGCCAGTAATACACTTAAATAAAAACAGAACCCGGCAAAGGCAACAAGTTGCTAAATCAGGGTTCTTATCACTCACTTTCTGATATTGCCACAAACCATTCCCAATCAGAAGAAAGTGTATGTAACCTTGCAGCAGTTGGTAAATCTATCCTGTCAGTACCTGAAATGTTCATTCAAATACACAGGCCATACACAAGTTAGGCAGCCATCTTATATTAAGAGAATATTTGATATTCATCCAGCAGTTAATGTAGTGAGTACAAGTCTCTATGAGAAACCTTAACTTTGTTTTCTAAAGTAAAGACTTTTGTGTTTTTAGGGCAACCCAGTATAATTGTTACAAATTGATGCCAACAATGTTCATTTCTGGAAATATTATGCATTAAATATGTATTGTTGGATCCAGGGTACTGTGGATGAGATTAATCTCTCCATAAACATGAGCATTAAAGTACCACTGAGTAGTGTTTGAAGAGGAACAGAAAAATTCTCAAGTTCTGCCAAACATTTATCATTTCAGGTAACAAAAGAAAATTAAAGTTATGACAAGCTATGATAACCAAGCAGTTTACCACAAAGTGGAAAGTGTATTTCTAAAGTATATTACACTACTACTCTACAGAGACCATATCTCCTTACACAGTACTGATTGATTATACTTAGTCTCTCAAATCTAAACACTCATGGTATAAGTGCCCCCAGACTGTGCTGGGAACCTAGTTCAAATCTTGAACTCCACTAGTGTTCTTGCTGCAAATGATTGCTTGGCAATGGAGCGTCTGCCTGTGAGGGCTGGTGTTGTGCCCAATGGGGTGAGCAATGTGGCTACCCACTGCGAAATACGAGATTCAGAGTTGCTGGGTACTTGCAACACCTGCTCTTTGTGTTGTGATACTGTCAAATTCTCCAACTCCTGAGCCTAGAAATTACTCTCTGCTACAAAGCTCAATAGTAGAGAGCTTCAAACACATCTAACACACACAATAAACATCTATGTAATGCGTCAATAAATGGACTGGCTGCTGCCAGTATTCAGTAGTGACCTGCATTCACAGAGTCAGCTAGGTGCAGCATGAACCCTATGTTGTGACACCTGAACAGCTGCACCACTAACCCCAGCTCAATATCAATACCGATAGGTAGCTTTTCACATCAGACTGAAGATGATCCATTGCTGCGAGGGTAGCAACCAAGGACGGAGATATGCATCAAATTCTCAGTACATCAGCAGCTACAGGAATGGCAGGGTTTGCACCAGCACAATCAGTGATAAGTCTCTCCACATATAATGCTATATCACTCCTCTTTGGTACCAATTCCACTGGAGCTCTCATGCTCCAGAAATACCTCCTAACCACTAAGTGAGGTACCAGTGTATTAACTGGAAAGTGCAATGGAATATCCTGAGGAGAGAACAGTCACTACACAAATGCAAAATTCTTTCATTTATGGGTAGCAAGTCAAAATTACCATGTGAGAGACTACTTCTGTTAATTATCCCAATACACTATTTCACGTATCTTTGCAATACGTTCTAATGTGCTTGAAAATGGAAAAAAAATGAAGCTCAAAATACTTACATGCAAAGATGTTTATTTATGAAGTATGGGAAAGTGCTTTTGAAGTAAGTTATTAACCGTAGGCATATGGTTTCTTTACTATGCCTTTTCTTAAAAAGTGTCCCATACTTTGCAAAACGAACACACTAGAAAGTCACACACATCAAAGTTGCTGGTGAACGCAGCAGGCCAGGCAGCATCTGTAGGAAGAGGTGCAGTTGACGTTTCAGGCCGAGACCCTTCATACTTGGGAGAGTTGTTTATAATACAATATGGCCAAAGAAAGAGGTTAACAAGTATGGATTATTAGCAGAGAAAGAAATAAATCTAAAATTATACACACAAAGAATTAGGTTCCTAATGCTACAAACCAAATAAAAATATAAAAAGGTGTCTAACTTGCACTACTATTCCAAGCTATTAAATACCAATAACACAATTCTGGTAAATTACTAGAATTGGAGGCCAACAAATTTCCCTTTTAGTTTCAATCTAGGAATAGTCAACAATCAGTTTAATTAAAAGCTAACAGTTAAAAAAAAATTGCTCATACATGTTTTATCCCTGCAAGATTTCAAAGGCAAAGATAAAAAAAAATCTGCTGTGACCATCCACATGGCAGAAAAGGCAATTATCTTTGTCATGTTACTGTATTGTTTGCTACCTAATAAAATTGTAGCAAGTCCCTTGGGGTTCTAATCCACGTTACAAATGCTTGCTTCAGTACTTCATTCCATGCTTGTTGGTAATCTGCTGCAGCTTCCTTGAATTCCCAGTAAGTTTTTAGTTTAACGTTTCTGTAAGAGCAATGTAATAATGAGTAAGAGAATAATCATGGTTATGAATAATGAAATACTAAAAACAGGAACCTAATATGATAAAAGCTTCACAAAATAAAATTTAAAATAACAATTCTTCTCTTTATTCCCTGGTTATATTTTCATACAGTTGTTCTTAGTCAACAGTTGTTTTTAATGCCACAAGTCACAGACACCTTTTCTACATCAGCAACCTGCAATTTGTGGTAACTATAGTACCAAGTAGATATTGCACATGCCATGCTATCAATATCATTTGTTTTCTTTTTGGTGAACAACTTCAGAGTACTGCTTCATTGTACATGGCATACTTCTACAGCATCATAATTAAAGATTTGTCATTTGTTTGAATTCTAAAGCAATGCAAATGGAGAAAATCCAATTTGTACATTGCTCAAATTTGAAAACAATGAATACAATTTCACCAAACACTGCATAATTACTGAAGAGACTGGGAGATTTTCTCTATGTTAGGGATAGAGTGGGCAGTATAGTGATGCAGAATTAGTGCTACTATCACTTGCCACCATCTCCTAACCCCATCCCCCCCCACACCTGGTGCTACCTGCCTGTCCACTTACACCATTCCTCAGTTCACCAATCAGCTAAGTTCCTATCCTACCACTCTTTAGCCAGAGAGTGGCGGACCTGTGGAATTCTTTGCCACAGGCAGCTGTGGAGGTCAAGTCCTTATGTATATTTAAGGCAGAAGTTGATAGAGTCTTGACTGGTCAGAGTGCGAAGGGATATGGGGAGAAGGCAGGAGATTGGGATGAGAGGAAAATTGGATCAGCCATGATGAAATGGGGGAGCAGACTCGATGGGCCAAATAGTCTAACTCTGCTCCTATATCTTATGGTCACTCCCCCTCTCCTCTTCTTACTCGTCATTTGCCCACTCCACACTCAGTCTGGATGCAGGGTTCGACCCAAAATGTTGACACTGATTCCTCAGATACTAGCCAACCACCGAGATCCTTCAGCAGATTGTTTGTTGCTCCAGATATCAGAATCAGCAGACTTTTGTATTCCAGTCTGGGGTTACCTGTACACTCTGCAGAGTACCCCTGTGGCCTTAAAAACAAGTTTGGATACTGTTGTGGGCAGGAGAACAACCTAGCAGGGTAAAGCCAGAGCGAGAAGGTCTCTGGCACTGAGCCTGGCTCTGCGGCTCAGCAGGGAAGGGCAAGAAGGTGAGTGCAGTGGCGATAAGTGAGTCAGTAGTTAGTGGAACAGACAGGAAATTCTGTGGACGTGAAAGAGACTCCCGGATAGTATGTTGACTCCGAGGTGCCAAGGTCAGGGACATCTCAGATTGGGTCCACAGCATTCATCAGGGGGAGGAACAGTGAGCAGAAGTCATGGTACATATTAGGAACATAGAAAACCCACAGCACAATACAGGCCCTTCAGCCCACAATGCTGTGCCAAACATGTACTTACTTTAGAAATTACCTAGGGTAACCCATAGCCCTCTATTTTTCTAAACCACGTACCTATCCGGGACCCCATCGTACCCACCTCCACCACCGTCGCTGGCAGCCTATTCCACACACTCACCACTCTCTGCGTAAAAAACTTATCCCTGACATTCCCTCTGTACCTACTTCCAAGCACCTTAAAACTGTGCTCTCTCATGTTAGCCATTTCAGCCGTGGGAAAAAGCCTCTGACTATTCACATGATCAATGCCTCTCATCATCTCATACACCTCTCATCCTCTGTCACTCCAAGGAGAAAAGGCCAAGTTATATTGGTACCAACAAAAAAAGGGATGAGATCTTGAAGAGGGAATATAGGGAGTTACGAAGCTAAAAAGCAGGACCTCAAGGGTGGAAATCTCTGGATTGCTGCCTGTGCCACGTGCTAGTGAGGTTAAGGATATGGTTTGCCAGGAATGTGTGGTTGAAGAATAGGTCCAGGTGAGTGGGGTTTCAGACTTGTAGATCACTGGGACCTTTTCTGGGGAAGTATGACCTGTAGAAAAGTGACGGGTTATACCTGATCTTAAGAATGACGAAAGTCCTTGTGGGCAGATTTGCTAGAGCTGTTGGGAGGGTTTAAACTAGGTTGGCAGGAGGATGGGAACCAGAGTGATAGGTCAGATGATGGAACAGTTGGTGTAAAGGTAGATGCAATATATAGGGAGACTGTGAGAAAGAATAGGCCGTGGATAGGGCATAAGCTGTCAGTTGGATGGATTGAAGTGTGTTTAATGTGAGAAGTATGAGGAAAATGGATAATGAAATTAGGGCTCTGTGGTGGAATGAATCAGATTTGATCAGGGAGCTTAAGGGAGAGTAACTCTTGGGAGGCAGTGATCATAATATGAGAGAAGAGCAAAGATGTGATGTTGAGGCTTTATAAACATTGTTCAGCCTGCCCTTGGAGTATTGTCAGCAGTTTTGGGCCCCCTATCTGAGAAAAGATGCACTGGCATTGGAGAGGGTCCAGAGAAGTTAACGAGAATTATCCCAAGAATTAAAGGGTTAATGTATAGGAATGCTTGATGGCTCTGGGCCTGTACTCGCTGGAGTTTAGAAGAATGAGAGAGGATCTCATTGAAACCTATCAAATATTGAAATGCCTAGATAGAGAGGATGTGAAGAGGAAGTTTCCTATAGTGGGCAAGTCTAGAACCAGAGGACACAGCCTCAGAATAGAGATGAGAAGGAATTTCTTTAGTCAGAGGGTGGTGAATCTGTGAAATTCATTGCCATGGATGGCTGTGGAGGCCAAGTTATTTAGCATATTTAAAGCAGAGGCTGATAGATTCTTGGTTAGTTAAGGCGTCAAAGGTTACAAGGAGAAAGCAGAATGAGGTGACAGGGATGATAAATCAGCAATGATGGAATGGTGGAAGAGACTCGATGGGCCAAATGGCCTAATTCTGCTGCTATGGTCAGTGACTAATGGTGCTCCACAGGGATCCATCTGTTCTGAGATCGCTACTCTTTGTGATTTTTATAAATGACCTGATGAAGAAATTAAAAAGGTGGGTTAAGAAGTTTGCAGATGATATTAAGGTTGTTGGTGGTGTGGATAATGTAAAAAGTTAACATAGGTTACAATGGGACATTCCCAGGATACAGAGCAGGGATGAGAAGTAGCAAGTGGAGAAAAGTGTGAAGTGATACACTTTGGAAGGTCAAAACTTGTTGGCAGAGTAAAAAGGTCAAAGGCAAGATTCTTTGCAGTGTGGAGAAACAGAAGGACCTTGGGGTACAAATCCACACATACCTCACAGATGCCTTCAAGTTGAGAGAGTGATCAAAAAGGTACATGCTATGCTGACCTTCGTTAGTTGGGGGATTAAGTTCAAGAGCCGTGAGGTAATTTTGCAGCTCTAGTGAACTCTGGTTAGAGCACACTTGGAGTAATGTGTTCAGTTCTGATCACTTCATTATAGGAAGGATGTGGAAGCTTTTGACAGAGTGCAGAGATTTACCAGCTTGCTGCCTGGGTTACAGAATATATCTGATGAGAAAAGATTGAGTGAGGTAGGGCTTTTCTCTTTGTAGTGAAAGAGAATGACAGCAGACTTAACAGATATATTGGACAGCCAGGGTGACATTTACTAACACAAGAGGACATACTTTTGAGGTGAATGGGAGAAAGTATAGAGGGGATGTCATTGTTGGATTTTTAAAAAATATATAAAAGAGTGGTAAGTGCATGGAATACATTCCCTAGATGGTGATAGTGGCACACAGAGTGGAGACATTTGTGAGACTTTTAGATAGGCACATGGATGAAAGAAAAATGGAGGGCTATGAGGGAGAGAACAGTTAGATGGATCTTGGAGAAGGTTAAAAGACTGGCACAACATAATGGGTTGAAGGGCCTGTAATGTGCTGTACTGCTTTAAGTTTTATGTCTCCGTACAACAATCACAATGCAGTTGAAAGGTTATGCTGTGGGTAAAAGCTTTTCCAGGACCCTAAATCCATAAGACATAGGAGCAGAATTAGGCCATTCAGCACATCAAATCTGTTCTGCCATTTGATCATGGCAGATTTATTTTCCCTTTCAATCCCATTCTTCTCCCTTCTCCCTATAATCTTTGACATCCTTACTAAGCAAGAACCTATCACACTCCGCTTTAAATCTACCCAATGACTTAACCTCCCCAGTCGTTTGTGGCAATGAATTCCACAGATCCACCACCCTCTGGCTACAGAATCTAACTAAGTACATCTGTTTGGTATAAAAATCTACTACAAGCTGCACTCAACATACTTTATTTTCACTCTTAATTGAATTCAGCACTGAGTGAAAAATAAGCCAAATACACTCCACATGTTGGCCAATTTGAATTATTAGGCTCAGTATCAGGACACCAAACTTACTTAAGTCTGGGAATAAACAGCTTGTCTTTTCAAACTGAAACAGCTGCAAAACATTTACCTTTTGTATCGGCTCCAGTGTGACAACGTTAAAAATAGATTTGTTTCTGTGCTTAAACATACGACCATGCAGTGACCAATAAAATTCTGTGAGGCAACATCATATGATACACATTACCTCAAACTTTCAAAATTCTGTGTAATTAGAAACATACAGTGAAGCCTTCTTATTTAAAGGCATGCAATAAGTAAAGGCAGCAGTGTTCCAGCCCCCAACTGCTGTAAATCCTGCATATTCAGAAATCAAGAATATGTTTACTTAATAATTATTTACAGAACATGGGCACTATGGGCAATGCCAATACCATTACTCATCCAAAACTACCCTTAAAAAGGCGGTAGGAAGTCACTTTCTCGAACCACTGCAATCTTTCTGGTGATAGTGCCCATGACATATTATCGGTTAGAGAGTTCCAAATTTGGATATAGTGACAATGAAAGATTGGCAGTGTGTTTCCGTTTCAGAATATCATGTGAGTTGGAGGGAAATTTGATAACGTTCTTAATTATCTCAGGGTTAGGTGGTTCTATCAGAGGAGCAAAGGCACTAACTGTGGGCATTTAGTAGTTGGCATACAGTTAATGCATCGATAGTGAGGGAGTGAATGTTTGGGGGCGGGGGGTGGAAGGGCTCAATCAAGCAGACCTAATTCTATATGATTCTGAGCTTCTTTGAGTGTTATCAGATGCAGTCATCCAGATAATATTCCATCGTACTCCTGATATCTAGCTTGTTGAGGATGAAAAGGCTTTGGGAAATTAGACAGTGCTTCACATAGTAGGACACCCAGCCTCAGACGAACTCTTTAAGCTATGGTATTTATGTATCCAATCCAAATGAGTTCCTGGTCAATGGTGATCCTAGGAAGTTGGAGGAGAACTCTGAGATAGTTGTACCTTTGAATAAGGTGTGGAAGAGCTTAGGTCCTATTAGTTGGTTGGCATATGTTGCAAAGCTCATGTCCAAATGTCATTTAGGTTGTCAGGGAGAAGCAGGTTCGTGAGTTCCATAAGTGAGACAGAAGACACTAATTACAAGTAAGCACATTAACCATTTATTTTACAGACAAACAGTGAAACACTTGAGATCAAACATCAATGTCAAACAAGTACTCATCGAAGCCACTCTTAAGTTACAAAAACTATGTCACTAAACATTCAGTAATACTTCAAACTCAACAGGTACTTTGTTAAGTCTCCCCAAATTACACAACTACTGAACTAAACATTCAACAAACAGGTACGTAGCTATGTGTGCATGCAGATCCTCATATATCTATAGCACGCTTTTCCAGTGGTCCTTCAGCACTGGTCACAACCTCAGTGTGAAGATGAGCCCCTGGAGACAGAGAGTGAGTCTCTTGCACATGCTGCTCTTATACCCCTGAGGCGCCCAGAACTGGAAAACAATGGGGAAAGAGCTGCTGCATCCTTCAAATAGGCCAATCAACGACTGGGATAGCAGAAGGACTTTCTATTGGCGAGTAAATTAACACTTCACATTACATGGCCTGAACATTTTCCATTTCATGTTGACTGTGAAAGGAATTGTACAATCAGCAGCAAACATCCCCACTTCTGATCTTACGAGGTGGAAGGAAAATCATGGTTTAAGCAGCTGAAGAAACCTCACTAACCTGAGGAATCCTTGCAGCAATATCCTGCAGCTAAGATCACGAACTCCAATAAACACCTTCTTCTGTGCGGATAAACCTAACTAATAGACTATTTCATGATTGATTCCAACTAGCTTCAGCTTTATCAGATGCAGCAATATTATCCTCATGCAAGGACAATTACATTATTGAACTCTGGAAGTTAGGTTTGGACACATTTGGACAAACACTGCAAAGAGGTCTGTACCTGAATAGTCTTGGCAAAACAATTCTGTTGATGGCCATAATACAATTTCAACTAGCTTAATAAAAAGAATGAGTGATTGATCTTTCTTGTAGTATGGCTGATAATTGAAATAATGAGTGCATGGAAAATGTTGCTCATATAGAAACATGGACAAAACTGACATGCAATCAATTTAGTAGAAAGTGTACTTATCTACTTGGTTATACTTTTTAGGCAAATTTTTCTGAAAGCTGCAAGGAATAGAGTATTTGTTCAGTAACATGACTGTATATGATAGATGATCTGAGTAAACTGCAAGACATAAAGAGCGCTTGCTATCTGGAACCAAAATGGGCATGTTCATTTTGTAGAGAAATATTAACACATTCAAGTGATTGATGCAAGAAAATACTTCTAAAAATTGCACATACAAGCTAACAATTTTGTTGCAATACTCCAGAACTTCAACTAAAAGAGTTTATTGAAATGTTGAAGGGCAACTCAAATACCAGCCTCAAATTACATTCCCACACTACATTGGATCAATTTCAACCACTCACTTAAATAAGCAGCCTCCAACTTAAATTACAGGTATTTCTAATTCATTCCTAAAAGAATTCATTATCTTGCTTTACTTAGCACCATTCACTGAGAAATATCCTTCCTCACAGAGGCACAGTGAATGCTGAACATCACTGAAATAGTCAGAGATGAGCAACAGAGGATTAAAATAACTTTTAAAGGCAAAGTAGGAGGAAGATGAAGGGATTTAGCAGAATTGAAAAGTGGAAGAAGAAACAGATTAAGATGGCAAAAGAAAAAGTCATGAGGTCAGAACTAGGAAATCAAGTGGTTGGTTTACAATATAGTGAATGTATTGTACATTAGGTTTAAAACTAGTTGATGAACAGTATCCTCATAAAGACTGAAATATATGAATAATGAACTAAAAATATATTAGATGATTGGGATATTATGGTCAGGGAGAAACTGTATAAAAGAAAATCCGATGTTGAAATGTTTAACAAAAGATTTTGGCAGAACTCTAAAGGCAGCAAGCTGTAACTCTGCCTATGAGTAAGGGCATACAACATTCCTCAGGACAAGATGAACACACTTTGCTAGCTGGAAGACAAATAAGGGAAAGGGAAATTCTAGAACAAATTTCTTTGTAGATATACAGCACTTGAAAATGTACTTGCCTGAAGGAATTGCATAAAAATTCTAAGGCCACTCAGTGTCAAAAATGAAAAAAGCCATGATCACGTTTGCAAACCATAGAATCATTGACCGTGACCTCTGTTAGTTCAGTAACAAGGTGAGGCAAATTAGACACAAATGGGTCATTGGAATGCTAATGGACTCCTCAAAATAGGAAATATAAGCTCTCAGGTAGGCAGCTAACCAGGCAATGGAGACATTACGCTAACCTTGGCATAACATCTTGATCAACTCGAGCAGACCTGCAAAACATTCACTACAGCCACTGCATTATACTTTAGCCCTTTGTTTTTGTGATCTGCTAAAAAAGTTAAAAATTTACAAAAACTGCTTTGGCAAGAATTAAGGTGTGTCAAATGTGAGTCATCCCACAGTTGATGGACTGAATTGTAAAGCATTGACAATGATCTTGGAAGTTACAAAACTGTATTGACAATTTTGGATAGGATCACAGCCTGGATTCAATTATGGACCGAGTATATCAGGGATGAACCAAGAGTAACTACCCTGAACACCACAACTAATTTAGTAGCAAGGGGTATCAATGGGAAAACACTCCCATAGTTAGATTGCTGCCTCACACAAAACAAATGGTGGTGCTTGCCAGAGGCCCTAAGGACAATCACTACAGAGATTACGTAGTGCACAAGTAGAACTATTTTCAGCAGCTTCATCAAGATCTTCTTTCCATTATGAGGTTGGAAGTGAGATAGAACATGACAATACAGGCCCTTTGGCCCACAATGTTGTGCCAATCTTTAAACCTACTCCAAGACCAATCTAATACTTCCTTCCTGCATAGCCCTCCATTTTTCATTCATCTACGTGCCTAAGAGTTTCTTAAATGTCCCTCATGTATTTGCATCTACACATCCTCAGCACCCACCCTCACTCTGTGCAAAAGTCTGCCGCTGACATCTCTATACTTTACTTCAATCAGCTTAAAATTATGCCCCCTCATATTAGCCATTTACACCCTGGAAAAATGGAACAGGCTATCCACCCTATCAATGCCCCTTATCATTTTGTACACTTTTGGCGAGTTGCCTTTCATCCTCCTCACCAAAGAGAAAAACCCTAGCTTGCTATGTTTTACGAGTCTGTGGTCTGTGGTGGCCAGTGCTATCATGTTTGCTGTTGTGTACTGGGGCAGCAGGCTGAGGGTAGTAGACACCAACAGAATCAACAAACTCATTCGTAAGGCCAGTGATGTTGTGGGGATGGAACTGGACTCTCTGACGGTGGTGTCTGAAAAGAGGATGCTGTCTAAGTTGCATGCCATCTTGGTCAATGTCTCCCATCCACTACATAATGTACTGGGTGGGCACAGGAGTACATTCAGCCAGAGACTCATTCCACTGAGATGCAGCACAGAGCGTCATAGGAAGTCATTCCTGCCTGTGGCCATCAAACTTTACAACTCCTCCCTTGGAGGGTCAGACACCCTGAGCCGATAGGCTGGTCCTGGACTTATTTCATAATTTACTGGCATAATTTACATAGTACTATTTAACTATTTATGGTTCTATTACTATTTATTATTTATGGTGCAACTGTAACAAAAACCAATTTCGCCCTGGGATCAATAAAGTATGACTACTACTACTACTACAACAACAACAGAGAACACAGAAACAGGCCGTTTGGCCCGCAATGTTGAACTGAACTAATGATATTAGTAACCAAACTAATCCCTTCTGCCTACACAGTGACAATATCCTTCCATTTCCTGCAAATTCATGTGCCATCTAAGAGGATCTTGAAGTGGTTGTAGGCTTCCAGTAAGATGATGGTGCACTTAGGTGCAGCGGACTCTCTGAATCCAACCAATGGTGTGATTGCTTGCACTTTATGTCAACATCACGGTTGCTGTGAGGTCTAGGCTCTCACATTCATGCCTTGGGGTCACCTCTTGCAGCCACAAAGAAAGATGCCAGAGCTGGCTGTGTGCTACCGGTCCCAGGCTGAGTTGGAGGCTGGCACCTCCCGTTGGTCCTGCCCTCCAGCGTTCGCTTAGTGGGAGACAAGCTGGATTGCCTCCAGTTCATTTGCGGCTGAACTGTGCGCAATGTAAGGAACTGCTGTTATCCTACAGCCACATTTCTTGCAGACACTCAGGGACTTGGGCTATATTATTATTTTTAATTTTTCTTGTATCTATGTTTTCTGCTAACATAATTATATATGTTCTATGTGCTGTGTGCAATTGTTGGTTCTGTGTTTTGCACCTTGGCCCCAGAGGAACACAATTTCATTTGGCTGTATTAATGTATATGGTTGAAAGACAATTAAAGTTGAATTTGAAAGCCTCTATCATATTTGCCTCCACCATCACCCTAGGCAGTGCATTTCAGGCACCCACTACTCTCCTTTAAATTTACCCCTGCATAGCTTCTTTGTACTTAACCCTCTCACTTTAAATACATGCCCTCTAATATTAGACATTTCAACTCTGGGAAAAAGATACTGGCTCTATGCATGCCTCTCAATCTTATAGACCTCTACCAGAACCCCTCTTAGCCTCTGCTGCTCCAGAAAAAAAAATCCAATTTTATCCAACCTCTCCTTATAACATGTGACCTCTAATTCAGCCAGCACCCTGGTAAACCTCTTCTGCATCCTCTCCAAACTATCCTTCCCAACAAGAAATGAATGCAATACTTCATATGTGGCCTAACTGCAGTTTTATAAAGCTGCAGTGTAACTTCCCAACTCTTGAACTCAGTTCCTTAATTAATAACAACAAGCATGTCATAAGCTTTCTTTACTACTTTATCAGTAATATTCTCTTCTCATTGCTGCCATCAGGAAGGTACAGGAGCCTCAGAACTCACACCACCAGGTTCAGGAACAATTATTACCCCTCAACCATCAGGATCTTAAACCAAAGGAGATAACTTCACTTGCCTCATCACTGAAATGTTCCCTAAACCTATGGACTCACTTTCAAGGACTCTTCATCTCATGTTCTCGATAATTATTGCTTCTTAATTTATTATTTCTTTTTGTATTTGCACAGTTAGTTGTCTTTTGCACACTGGTTATACAACAAGTTGTTGTGATCCTTCATTGATTCTATATATACTTTGATAA
This sequence comes from Mobula birostris, assembly GCF_030028105.1. Lineage (NCBI taxonomy): Eukaryota > Metazoa > Chordata > Chondrichthyes > Myliobatiformes > Myliobatidae > Mobula > Mobula birostris. The sequence goes on from NC_092384.1 coordinate 52,634,762, forward strand.
TAAATTTATTTTGAATTTTGAACCTGTTAGCCGCTTTCAGGGAGCTATATAGATGACCCCAAGATCCCTCTGCTCATCAACATTGTTACAGGTCTTGCCATTAAAAGTCTCTTACATTTGATTTTCAAGGTGCAACACTTCACATTTGGCCAGGTTAAACTCCACCTGCCATTTCTCCGTCCAAATCTGGTTCTGATATGTATCCCATTGTACTCTTTGCCAGTCTTCTACACTACCCTCTTATCTTCATATCATCTGCAAACTTCCTAACCCATTCAGCTACATTTTCATCCAGGTCCTTTATACATTTCAAAAACAGCAGATGACCTAGAATGGATCCCTGCAGAACATCACTAGTTGCAAACCTCCAGTTAGAATATGTCCCATCGACCACTACCCTCCATCTTTTATAGGCAAGCCAATTCTGAATATAAATGGCCGATTCACTGCGATCCCATGCAGCTTAATCTTCTGGTTGAGCCTCCCACGAAGGACCTTGTCAAACGCCTTAAAAAAATCTATGTAGACAACATCCACAGCTCTATCTTCAACAACTGCTTTCAATACCTCTTCAAAAAGCTCCAAAGTAGTATGACCTGACTTGTCCTACACAAAGAAATGCTGACAGTCTCCAATTAGGCGTACATTTCCAATTGCTCATAAATTTTATCCTTGAGAATCATCTCCAATAACACCATTAACACGATATTCACTGGACAATCGTTTTCAGGATTACCCCTATTTCCCTTCTTGTATAATAGAACAGTATAATAGGACTTTGCCTGTGGTGAGAGAGGGCATGAAGATGTTAATCAAGGCCCTAGCAATCTAAACTTGCCTTTCCTAATAACCTGGGGTATATCCTATCAGGCTAATCAAGATGAAGACTTATAACTCTTAATGTTGTTTCACAACCTCCTTCTTTATCTTGAAATTCCTAACAAATTTGCATGCTCCACACTGATCTTCCTATCCTTCACATCCTTTTCCTTGTTAAGTACTAGTTCTCCTTGGTTCTTTCATTTTAGACCACAATATTAAAACTGCACAAGATTAATAATATTCTATCAGCTATCTTTTCTTTGAGAGTTAGTTTCTAATAAAAGTAAAAGTATGTCATTTAATTATTCCTGGCCATATCACAAGAGTCTGTTGAAACAAAGAATTTTGTTAATGTTCCATAAAATTTTTTTTTTAAATTGTCATAGTGCCGTCACCACCACATACTTAACAGTTCAGATCCAGTCAGAATAAACTTGGATTGCAAACCAATTTGGCATAAAGAATCTAGTGTTTTCCCAGCATACATGACGAATAAACTCTTCTTGGGCCTCCAGCCGGGTACAAGTATCAATTATAACTGACGTTTCGATGACAAACTCTGCCACCTTCATCAGGGATGATGCCCGGGCATGTCTAATCTGGTGGTATTTATACCCCTGTTGTCCATCCCTCCTGATTGGATAGTCCACAGCCATTTAGGTTTTCACTCTCCTGCCTTGCTTACAATCGAATTCCAGTTCTCTCAGCATTTATTAAAATTCTTTTCCTCCAGTTTTATTAAATGGCTTCCTTTACCAGGCGTTGAAATTGTGTGCCATCAAAGTCAATCCTATGGCAATTGCAAATGCAGTGTTCTACTATCATCGATTTCCCTGTCTGGCCGATATACGCTGCTCCGCATTCACAGGGAATCCTGGAAACACTGGCCAACCTGAGTCCCAGGTCATCTTTGACCCACATAAGCTGTGACTTGAGCCTCCTTATGGATTTGTGGATGGTATTAATCTGGTATTTCTTCAGGATCCTGGCAATCCTCCAGAAACTGTAGGAATATAGGGAAGACAGGCAGTAGTGATGGGTTCCTCCTCGTTCTTTGGTTTCTTGGCTTTCCTGTCAGCCGTTTTAAGCACCCGATTGATTTTCTTCACCTTGTATCCATTCTGTAGGAACATTGTGCATAATCATATTATTTCCTCAGGGAGACCCTCCAGGTCTGAAATAGTTTTCCCATGGTAAATCAAAGTAGAAAGAACCACTCCACTTTGGGCCAATGAATCCTGAAGTATTACCAGGCATCATCCCGACGAAGATGGCAGAGTTTGCCATCAAAATGCCAGTTATAATTGATGCCTGTACCCGGCTGGAAGCCCAAGAAGAGTTTATTTATGATTTGGCATAATTTATGTTTGGGTTTGGAAAAATAGGGGATTACGTTTTGTTCCATTGTTCCACAGGCAAAACTAGATGAACAATTGTGTGTTAACTAGTGAGGTATGGTGGCAAATGCAAACATGGTCAAATTATTCCCTGTGGCTAAAACTAACTGTATGAAGCATTCTGCCTAACTGAACAAACATCAAAATCATGAACACTGATTTCTCTAAATTCCGTTAATGCCTCTCCTCCCCTTCTTACCCCATCCCTTATTTATTATTCCCCCTCCCCTCTCTTTTTTCTTTCTGTACCTCTCATAATCACTCCTTGCCTACTCTCCATCTTCTTCTGGGCTCCCTTCCCCCTTTCTTTCTCCCTGGGCCTCTCATCCCATGATCCTCCCCCTTCTCCAGCTCTATATCCCTTTTGCCAATCAACTTTCCAGCTCTTAGCTTCATTCCTCCCCCTCCTGTCTTCTCCTATCATTTCAGATCTCCCCCTCCCACTTTCAAATCCCTATCTCTTCTTTCAGTTAATCCTGACGAAGGGTCTCGGCCCGAAACATCTACTGTACTTCTTCCTATAGATGCTGCCTGGCCTGCTGCGTTCCACCAGCATTTTGTGTGTGTTGCTTTAATCACCAAAAAAGGCATCTCTCACCCTGAAGTCTAACAATTAGGAACTAAAGCAGTTCATTCATCTAATTTTGTTCACCATGCCAGTTCTGATTAATTTAATCATTTACCTTTTCCTCCATATTCTTCAATACTCGTCTTCCAAGTATCTATCCTATTTCAAGACGTATTCTAGATGTTCATTCTGTGCAATGTTTTCCCTGAGATTACTTTTAACCCCAGATTCAGAACAAATTCCAAGACCGTCTTTATTTGTTTTTATATTCCCCAGAGATAAAAATAATTTTCCCATTACTAATTCATTATTTTCAACACCTCAATCACATTATCTCACCTCAGAGGACTATATCAAAACATTTGTTACGGTGGTTTAATTCCTATTTTTATTAAATTATATTAATTTTAGTGACTTGTGTAAATAACCCCAAATCTTCACTCTTGGGACCTAGTAGTGTGATCTTCTGCAATACAGAAAAGTAAACATGTGCCCATTTGTACACACATTTGTAATGAACTGTACTTGCCAAGGCAAAGACAAATTACCCATGCACTGACATTTAAACTATTACTTTCAGAAAGAAATTGAGAAGAGTGTTAATTATGTATTTCATTCTTAATAATACGCTAATAAACATCTACATCACGCTACATTTATATACTATTAGTTAACACTTAAGAAGTAAGATTACTAGGAAGCACTCTACTCTTTAAAAAAAAAGTAACTCATTGCAATACTATAACTGACATGATATTCTCGTATAGTAATCTTCAATGTATTCAAGCCGTCGTTCTGTAATCTATACTTGAATAAAAGTAATGGCTTTCATTGTTAAACAGTCCTCTAATAAATGCACTCAAATTATAACTACCTTGTAAACCAACAATATTTGATTAGATTTTTATAAATATTTCTGTATTTTGCTAAATATACTGTGACCTACCGAAGGGATTCTGGATAGTTCTGTTCAGAAAGAAAAGTGAGGAGCTCTTGGAATAACACAAAAAGCTCAGCCTTGCAAATTCTACACCTATAAATAAAAAAATCAGCTTTAGCACATTGTAACACCAAATTTATTTGTATTAATGATGCCACTTCATCTCCAAACATTGCTAGTCAGTTTCTTAATGGATCCACACACCACATCTTACATTAATTGGGAGGATTGCATTTCTACTGGTATTTTAAAGGAATGCTGCACTTGTATGTTACTGTGAGTGTTTGATGTACAAAGATCCCAAATTCCTCTGTACACTTAGCTATCACTATTTAAATAATCATCTGACGCCTGTAGTGGATAATGTCACATTTATTTATATTATCCTGTCTTTGTCCTGTATGTGTTTCACTCAATGACATTCCTTACATGACCTTGAAATTTCTTGCATCTTCTTCACATTCGCCATTCCCATCCTGTTTCACATCATCAGCAAACTTATAAATATAGAATTTTGATCCCTTATCCAAATCATCGAGAGACATGTATAGCCCAAACAATGATCTCTGTGGTGCCTCAGTAGTCACTATCTGCTTCTGAAAAGGGGTATCCTGAGAGGATGAGGAACACAAGCAAGGTCGCACAGTGAAATGAACCACCTGCTGCACGTCATCCGTTCTCTCAGAGCCTCCTTTAAGTACGGGACTGAAAACAGCAGGAATAGAAGAGAGAAAATTGAGAACAAATTGAAATGTGGCGCTTCTATCAATTCTTTCCATTCTGTAATTGACGTAGCCTGACCATATATTGATTTACAATGAACCTCAACTGTTTCAGGTGGAATTTCCCAGTGATGAATGTGGGTTCACCTCTTATTACACCACAGTGCGACCAACCACTTATCTAGTCTATGCTTGGTCAAACCAGTGTAGAGGAGACCACATAACGAGCACTAAATGCAATACAGTGACTAGGTAACACACTAAAATGCTGGATGAACTCAGCAGACCAAGCAACAGAGTAAAGAGTAAACAGTCAATGTTTTGGGCCAAGACCCTTCATCAGGACTGTTGCTTAGGATTTCCAGCATCTGCAGTTTCTCATGTTAGTGCTCCCCCTTCCCCCCCCAAACTCTTGCCCTGCTCTGACCCATTGGTTTCAATCTGCCCATCATCCCTTCCACATCACCTCCTCCTAGCCTCCATCTTCTATACCCCAGCTCCATCCGCCCATCATGCTTCTCCACACCAGGTTTCACCCATCGCCGCCAGCTGCTGCTACACCCCTCCAGCTCATCTCATCTCCCTTCTACTCCAGTCCCAATGCAGGGACACCAAGTATCCCCATCTATACAAATGTTGTTTGACCTGCAGTGTTCCAACAGCAATTTTAGTTCAGTTCCAACATCTGCTGTATCTTATGCCTCTCCAAAAAAAGTCTTCTTAAAAACCTCTTTCTGTTCAAGCTCTCAGTTTACCTCACTGTCTTTGTCCTTCGCTTGCCATGTAAATCTATCCAAATTCCTTATCAAAACGTTTCTTGGGATGTTTTCAATCAGCTACAAGCAATATTTTGTTATCCTTCTCAAAATTCAGCATCTCACATATTTCTGTATCAAATTATCAAATTTCAACTGACATCTGCTCTATTAACCAACTCCTCTTATTGACTGCTGTGTATAGAAAGGAATCAAGAATACCCTGACTAATGTTAGACCATAAGATATAGGAGCAGAATTAGACCATTTGGCCCATCGAGTCTGCTCCACCATTCAGTCAGGGGCTCATCCAATTCTTCCAGTCATTCCCACTCCCTTGCCTTCTCCTCAAACCCTTTGATGTCCTGGCTAATCAAGAACCTATCTATCTCTGCCTTAAATGTACCCAATGACTTAGCCTCCATAGTCGCTCGTGGCAACGAATTCCACAGATTTACCATCCTCTGAATAAAGTAATTTTTCCGCATCTCTGTTCTAAATGGACGTCCTTCAATCCTGAAGTCGTGCCCTCTTGTCCTACACTCCCCTACCATGGGAAATAACTTTGCCATATCTAATCTGTTCAGGCCTTTTAACATTTGGAATGTTTCTATGAGGTCCCCCCTCCCCACCTCCATTCTCCTGAACTCCAAGGAATACAGCCCAAGAGCTTCCAGATGTTCCTCATAAAGTAACCCTTTCATTCCTGGAATCATTCTTGTGAATCTTCTCTGAACTCTCTCCAATGTCAGTATATCCCTTCTAAAATAAGGAGCCCAAAACTGCACACAATACTCCAAATATGGTCTCACAAGTGTCTTATAGAGCCTCAATATCACATCTCTGCTCTTATATTCTAAATGTTAAATTAATGTTAAATTAATTTTAAATGTTTTATGGTGAATGTACAAAACTTATTTATAAATCAACAATATCTTAACTAATTAAAATGAATGATCTTTACCTCGCTTGTGGGGTTCCAAGTATCTTTTTTGTGGCTCCTTGTTTATAGCCATTTACAGAGACATCTAGTGGCTGGTCTGGTATAGCACTCCAACTTATTGCTGCAAGGGATTTTTAAAAAGGAATTTATAAGGTAATGACTGTCATAGAATGATTTTTGAAATTTTTTTTTAGAGACACAGCAAGATAAATCAAGCAATTAGTACATACAAAAATAGTATTACATCACTATAGTGAACCCTAAGTTGGCTTGATTTTAAAAAAAGCTGCATTTGGAAAAGGAAATATGGTAATTTGTGACCAAAGTTGATTAAGGGCAATTAAGATGAGAAACATGTTCCCTGCCTGCTCAGAGTTAAATGACTGTGACTCCTGTACAAAAGTCCAGCTCTGAAGCAGTGAATGACATCTCTCTGTCCTGTGAATTTCCATTCAGAGCTGGGAGCTGTACATGTGGCTGGTTTTGGAAGCTGTACGATGGAGGGTGGGAGGAAGAAAAAGCAGAAATGTTTCGGGTGGCAGCCGTGTATGCCCACCAATATATGAGTACAATACCCGTTCAATGGAGTCTATTCTCTCATGATCTTTATCCCATTATCAATAGGTTTAAGAGTAGCTACTCTTGTTGAATATACATACTGTACAAAGTTTATTCAATTACTACAGTATCACAACAAAAACCTACACACAATATTCAGACTACATAAAACACACTATTCATGGTTTCAAATTAGAATATCATTATCACTCTTAACAACACACTTATTCCCAGAAATCCCCCCACTGTACTCATGGATACCACCAGCTTCTTCTCCAGGGTCACCTGGGCACGAACATAACCCCAAGAGGAGTAGGCAATCGGCTTGGACAGAACCTTCAATTGTGCACTACAGATAGCCACTTCCCTTCAACTATCTGGTCTTTAACCAACCTGCACAACCTAAATGACCTACCTTGGTATAGCAATACTATGACCGCTTTGCACTGCAATGGACTTTGTTTTATTGTTCTAATTGTGTACTTGCAAAATCTGCATATAGTTTGTTTTATTTATATTGTTCATGTAAATGCTGCTTATCTTATACAAAGTGTCTGTGATGGTGCACATGATAATAAACTCAACTTTGTCTTTGACTAGATCAAGATATTGCTCATGAAGTCCACATGGCAGACAACAAGTGAACCATTGTAAAAGAAACCATGCACAGGCAACTTCCACTAAACAACATAAATTTTAATTCCTTCTGCAACTCTTCATAAAATTAAGTTGTCCTTGCCTGGATGAATCAAGACTTAACATTCTAGACATGGCTGATGAGTGGTAAATAGAAGTTTCAGCATGTGAGTTCCAAGTAACAGCCAGCTCTAATACGAGAATATCTAACCACCTACCCTTGATATTCAGGTGCACTACAGTGGCTAGTTTTCCAACATCAACATCATAGGGGTCACTATTGACCAGAAACACAACTGGATCAACTACTTAAATACCATGCCTTCAAGAGCAGATCAGAGGCAGGGTATACTGCAGATAGTGCCTCACCTCCTCAGATTCTGAAATCTCCACTATTTACAAGATACAAATCAGCAGTGGTCTTGCCTCAATAAATACAACTCCAACAGCTCTCAGGAAGTTCAACACCATTGAGGACCAAAGCAGCCTGGTTGATGGCACCACATCTCTGCCACAGGTACACAGCTGACATAATGCACTGCGGTTACTTGCCTAGGCTACTCCAACAGCATCCCCCACCATCACGACCAAAACAAGGGCAGCAGGTGGAGAGTAACAGAACCCACTTGCAGTTCCTCTCCCAGTGCAATCTGACTTAAAATATATTGCTGGTCCTTTATTGTTGTTGGGTCCAAACCCTTGAACTCCATAACCAGTATCACTGTGGGAATTTCTTCAGGGGATGACAACTGCTCATTGCTTTCTTCTCAAGAGCAATTAGACAGACAACAAATGCTGATTTTAATAGCAACCCTCAGATCATGAAAAATGAATAATAAAAAAATTATGTTCATACTTTAAATGGACTACACACTATAGAACAGAAGCATTCCATTTATAAGTACAGTTTATTTATAATAAACAAATATTCTGCATAAAACACTTTTATTCATCTAATGAAAGTTATACAAAATATACAACCCAGAAACAGGAACATCCCAACACACCACTGTTTACCCTCCACAAGCCTTCTTCCATTTTTCCTAATCAACAGTGTAATCCTACATTTCTTTCTCCTTTACACACTATCTTAAATACTCTTAAACACATCTATACTATTTACCTCAAGTTTTTCCTCTGGTACCATATTTCATATTCTCACTGCTCTCTGGGCTAAGCTTTCTTCTCAATGACCTATATTGCTGTTTTATGACCATTTTATAATAATGACCTCAAAAATTCAAAACTCAATCTGCTCAATACGTTTTCAGAAAAGCACTTTAAGTTGGCCAGAGTTTTCAAAATTTGGCACAAGATCATAAAAGAGGGCACTACAGCAGATAACCTAAAGCTGTCATTGATCGAAGAATGTCCAAAAGGTGCATTTATCCCAAGCTAACATGTTCAGCAGTAGTGGGATATGCAATGGCATGTGCAAGTTTTCAACTATGAAAAGAATTACCAAAATTTATTTTAACTTTATTTCAGCAGTTACGTGAAATTGACAGCATGAGAATTGACTGCTGTCAGACAACTTAAGTGGTATTGAAAATTTAATATTACAACTCTGAAACTTCATTTCTTCAGAAGGTCATACACTTTTTTCACTTCCACTTTCACATCTCTTTTAATAACATCTCTCATTAGCAACCTGTACATGATTTAAACTTAATTTATGTATTCTGGCTAAAATGCTGGATCATAAATTGTTTCATACCATTTCTGGAAAGCATTAAAATAGTATTTTGGGTTACCGTAATACTATTTGCAAAAGTTATATGAACATTGATTTCTTCAAATACAAGAGGCTCAGTCAAAACAATTTCAGTCATAATGGAGAAGGTGGATAAACAGACGAAGTAATTGACTTATGAAATAACAAAAACATCAAGAGTTAGACCTGTTCCACTAACAGCATTGTAGCAACCATACAGCTTTGTTTTAATGAGGTTAATGTGTTAAAGATTAACAATAAATTTTCAAGCAGCAAGTAGAGAAGGCTGAATACAGACTAAAAGACAAAGAGAGTAAGATGGCACTGCCTTGTGGTCAGCTAATTTTATACTTCATAGGTAAGAAAAAATTCCATTCAATTCATAGGTAAGAGTCAACCAATGAGAAAGCTCTACTCAAATAATGCAGCACCAAGAAAAGCTTCTAGAACTTTCCAGAATTATACCAATGTAACCACTAGGGAATACGCTGAATAATTGCATATACATACTGTGGTCTATTGGAAACATACCAAACTGTTACATGGAAATAAGAACTACTTAAAATACAAGCAAATAATTAATCATTAATCCTCAAAGAAAACAACAATTTAATAGTCTAATCTAAGAACAGTCAGATCCAATAATGGGAAGAATTGTTTTTGTGCTGATGTTCAGTGATTTGGCTGTCAGAGTGATTTGTATACAACACAAGTTAGTGCAAGACAACATGCAGATGAAGTACACAAAACAAGGTATGGTCTTTATTGCAAGAAAAGTTGAGAACAAGAGTAAAAGTGACTTGAAGATTAGCTCTCCCTAACAAGAAAAATATGGGGGAGTACAATGAAGATTAACTGGACTGATTCCTTTTACGGGAATTGTCTTATGAGGAAAGGTTAATCAGACAGGGTCTCTGCTCTCTCGAGATGGAATGAGAGTAACATTAAATGATACAAAATTCTTAGTGTTTTTATGGTAGTTGTAGTGATAATGTTTTTCTTGGCTGCTGTGTCTAGCACGAGGGGTCTATCTCAAAATAAGGGGTGAGTTGTTCAAGACTGAGATAAGAAGAAATTTCTTCATCAACAACATGGAGAATCCTTGCAAGCCTTTACACAAGAATGCTGTGAAGATTTAATATATTCAAGGACAGGGATCAGTAGAGTATAGGATATTATGGAAACCAAGGGTTGTGCACTCAGCATAGGGAATTGGCATTGAGATAAAAGATCAGCCACAACAACACTGAATGGCTGAGCAGGCATAAGAAGCTAAGTGACTAAGTTTCTTGTCTGTTCTCCTGAAATTCTGAAAAGAATTTGTAAAAGTAATTGTTAAAATCAAATTCAATACCTGCTGCACAAGGTACAAGCCTCCCTTTGCTGGAATCATAGTTACTTTGCGCTGAATGGCGACTGTGTGCAAACTCCAGCTGTGACTGCTGCATCTTCACATCTTGCACTCTGAATTCCTTTGGCAGTGAAGTTATGTTACGGCACCTTTAGAAGGCAAAAGCAAATAAACAGTTAAGAAACATTCTCTCCAGATATAGATGAAATCTTTTCTGTATTACTCAGTTGAGATAATTACATCTTTAAAACAGTTTTTACTTAAATATCTAAGCAACTGGGTAGACACATGCTTTCACACTTAAGGTTAAAGTGTTTTAAACCAAATCATTTCTAGAATATGTCAAAGTATGTAGTGTTATCTCTGCAAAAGCATTAGTTCTATAATACAGGGCCTTGTAAAAGTATTCAGCCCTAACAACTAGCTTCACATTTTACTGTCTCATTTTCTAAATTTGTAGTAGGATTTTTGAGCTAATCTACAAAACATTGTGCATCATGTCAAATCAAAAGAAAAAATTCCAAAACCTGCCAACAATTTACTAAGAATTAAAAACCAAAATTGTGAGGCTGAAAAAAACATTCATCCCCTTTGTAATTACTACACTAGCTTTCCTCAGGTACAGTACGCTACATTACTTTACCAACTCACCTCATCCAATTTGTTGATGTAGAAAATTGGACGATCAGCTGCTTTCAATAAATTCTTAAAAATAAGTACCCCTTTTCTCTGTAAGGTCCAACAGTATGGTAGATTTTCAACAGACCAAACCAAAAAGATGACAAAAGAACTTTCAAGACAAGTCAGAGAAATTATAATAGAGAAGTACAAGACTACGAGACTATCTTAAAGACACTGAACATACCTCTGAGTTCAGTGCAGTCCATCGTGAAAAAGTGGGAAAAATATTAAACGGCAGCCATTCTACCTAGGTCAGGCTGCTGCTCGAAACTTAGTTGCCAGAGAAGATTAGTACTTATAAGAGAGGCTACTGTGACACCAACAGTCACTCTGAGTGAGCTGTAGAGGTCAGTAGCTGCATCTGGAAATGGAGTTCATGACTCCTCAATCTCCAAGGCCTTGTACAAAAAGGGTATTTATGGAAGAGTGGCAAAGGGAACACCATCCTTACTGTAAAGTACGGTGGATGTAACAGCATGTTTCAGCAGCTGGTCCTGGAAATCAGGTCAGGATTGATGGGAAGATGAATGCTGCAAAATACAAACAGATCCTGGATAAAAATCTACTAGCCTCTGCCAGAAAGCTTAAACTGGGGAGGAAGTTCATCTTTCAGAATAACAATGACCCAAAACACACTGCCAGATCAACCACTGAGTGGCTTTAAATGAAGAAAACTAATGCCCTTGAGTTACCCTGTCAGAGTCCTCACCTTAACCCAATCGAACATCTCTGGCAAGACCTCAAGATTGCTATCCACCACCACTCCCCAACTAACCTGGCACAGCTTCAGCAATTTTGCAAAGCGGAATGGACAAATCTTGCTCCATCACACTGTGCAAAGCTAATAGTTTCAGCCAAAAAGATGACTGGCTGTAATAGTTGCAAGGGCTTGTTCAACTAAGCACTGAAAGGGGGATGAATACTTTTGAACTACTGACATTTCAGATTTTGAATTTTTAATTTTTCATGCTTTACAATTTTCACTGTTTTTGGGGCTCCACTTGGGGGGGGGGAAGGAGCATGTGATACACAAATAAAAATTCTCAGTTAAATTTATCGAAACCCCTGGCTGTAATCCTCATTTATGTGAACAAAGAGTTGGGGCTGAATAATTTTCCAAGGCACTGTATAAAAGAAGCAGTTTACAGGGCATTGCTAATTTTGCAGATCTAAAGGCAACCAGAGCTCAAAAACATTACAATGCAAGTTCAATGGGCACACAAATTCCTAGTTTTCAACTAGGATTAAAAAACATAAGCACCAATTATACCATTTAATGGTGGTTTGTTGAAATGTAAGCAGCCATGTCGCATCTTTCAAATTTTAAAGATTTGGATATGTTCAGGTTTAAAGTTGCTGTTGACCAGGAGAACATTCAATGATACCAAGAACACAATAGCAAAATGTCATTCACACAGACTATGAACATGTAAGGATATGAAAAAGGACATCCATTATTGTTTCCAATGATTAGGGAAATGTTTATGAAGTATTGTGAAGACTTGACAAAGATCTCTGCCTCTTTTAACATGACAAATTCCTTTGCTGTACTGTGTAATTTTGGATCTCATAAATGTTACATAATTCACAAAGATCAAAAAAGCATGTTGGAAAATTAATTTCAGCTAACTTGAATGATATTAACTTACAGTGAAGGCGAGGAGGCTGTGCTCCTCCGCCTAAACACTGCTTCCTAATAAGGCAGTCCCAGCTTGCCCCCAGTCTCTTGCTATTTTATGTACAGTATGCATACTGCCCACTTTACCCAATTAGAGAAAGATTTCCATCAAATATTTTGATGCAAAGTTAATCAATATCTTCTGCAATATGAGGGCTATAAATGGGTGCTCTATGAAGAGGTAGCCATTTTACTATCAAAGACATGAATCAATCTTTAAAAAAAAAGGCAGAGTATGACCATAAAAATTTGCTAATTTCTCATTGCTGCTAATCAATTTCAGGTTGCCAAATTAAACTTAAATGCACCAAAACAAGGGAGTCAGGTGACATTTGAGTACTGGTTGGTTCTTATCCACTGGGATAGAATTGAGAGGGCTAATCCAATTCAGTTCTGGATATTTATCAAATTTAGAGAAAGGAGACATTCATTACATCTATTTGGCTGATTTGAAATAAGATGTCTTCCAGACCTATAATTTATTCAGCCTCAACAGTAACCTTTATTCTCTAGTTTTATTGATTAATTTGAGTTTCCTGTTTCAGCAATGATGCAATTATACTTAACTAGGAGGACAGCTGAATTCAATCTGTCATCGGGCTTCAATTATACCAGTGCCTAGGAAGAATGTGGAAACTTGCCTCAGTGACTGTTGTACAGCGTGAGGAAGAACACCGAGGAGTTGAGAATAAAACATATCAACTCCTGCCTGAGAAGCAACTTGGACATATTCCAATTTGCCTATCAGTAAGGAAGGTCCATGGCAGATGCCATTTCCCTTGGCAGTCAATAACATCATCCCTCAAAATTAATCAATAAGCCCCAAGACCTTGGCCTCTATTCCTCCTTGTGTAATTGGATTCTCAATTTCCTTACTTGCAGAACCCAGTCAATTTGGATTGGTAACAATATCTTCTCCACAATCTCCATCAGCACGGGTGCACGACAAGGCTGTGTGCTTAGCCCCCTGCTCTACTCACTTTATACTTATGACTGTGTGGCTAAGCACAGCTCCATTGCCACCTTCAAGTTTGCTGGTGGCACCACTGTTGTGGGCCAAATCAAAGGTGGTGATGAATCACCAGAGAGGAGGGAGATTGAAAATCTGGCTGGGTGTTGCCACAACAACGACTTCTCACTCAATGTCAGCAAGACCAAGAGCTAATTATAGAATTCAGGAGGAGGAAACCATAGGTACTCATCAGAGGATCAGAGTGGAAAGGTCAGCCACTTTCAATTCCTGTGTTATCATTTCAGAGGATCTGTCCAGTATCCAGCATGTGACATTATGAAGTAAGCAGGGCAGCACCTCTATTTCATTAGATGTTTGCAAAAATTCAGAACGACATCCAAAACTATTCTAGATGTGTGGTGGAGAGAATATTGACTGGTTGCATCACAGCCTGGTATGGAAACACCAATGCCCTTGAATGGAAAATCCTACAAAAACTAGGGGATGCAGCTCAGTCCGTCATGGGTCAAACCCTCTCCACCACTGAGCACATCTGCACTGAAGAAGGCAGCATCTACCATCAAGAACCCCTACCACTGAATCCATGATCTCTTCTCACTGCTGCCATCAGGAAAAGTGGTACGGAACCTCAGGACCCACACCACCAGGTTCAGGAACAGTTATTACCCCTCAGCTATCAGGCTCTTAAGTCAGAGGGGATAACTTCATTCAGCTTCACTCTCACTGAACTGTTCCCACAACCAATGGACTAATTTTCAAGGATCCTTCATCTCATGTTCTCAATATCTATTGCTTATTTATTTATTTATTTATTTATTTATTTATTACTAATTTCCTTTGTGTCTGCAGTTTGTTATCTTTTGAATATTGGTTATACTTGTCGGTCATGTTGGATGCAGTCCTTCATTGATTCTATTTTATTTCTTCGATTTACAGTGTATGCTCACAAAAAAATGAATCTCAGGGCTGTATACAGTGGCATATATGTACTTTGATAATAGATTTACTTTGAACTTTGATTTTATAAGATGAGAAGTACACTGAAATTAGCAAACAGGACAGATAAAGGATCTTTCAACACTAACTCTGACAAATGTATCAAGTGAATACATCTAAAGTTGTAACTAACTGGTTTAACAAGATAAATCAAGTTTAGTGCTTAAAATTTTTGAATGACTAATAAATACTGCATATTGAACTATTAGATCTCTTTAAGCAAACAAATTCAAATTACTCAGAGTAGATTTCTTCCTGCATGGCCTGTGCATGTTCTTCAAAATAAATCATTATTACCTATCTATTATAGCCCTCTTCATGACATCATAGTTATACGGACAGTGTCCTACTACAATAGAAGAGAAATACACTGGCTCCTTGAGGAAGTGCATGAGAAGTGCTCCTTGACAACCAAGAATATTCCAACGTGCAAGTTTATCACTACACGACATTGATAATGTTCTGCTGCCTCTTCCTGGTTTCACTCTCAATGATTCCACACAGTGATAGTCAACTCCAGGCTTCAGAGAATCCTGAAGGCCACCTGGCACACATTTAGCGCCAGTTCGGTGTATATCCAAAACTTTATTTTGCATCTGTTTGGTTTTCTCCATAGCCAATGAAAACGTATTTTGAGATGGAGTGGTATAACAGTTGCTCTTGGACATTATTTCTGCTTCATAAAGTTGATTATTGTTGATCTGGATAGTATTACTTTCTTTCTCAGACAGATGACCGGGTTTGTTTTCACAAACACTGCTACTTTCAGGTAAATCTCCATTTTCATCAGCTATTTTTATCCTTTTTTTAGGAACCACTGTAAAATTTGCATCGCCTTTTTGTCTTTTGCCCTGCAGGTGCTCTTCATAATGGAATAATTGTGCATCTTCAGTATTTTTATTAACTTGAACAGCAATAATATTTTGCTCTTCACTCCCCATGGCTCTCATGTTCATAGAAGGTTCACTGTAATTTTCTACCTTTGGAATAATAGAAGCATCACCACCTACGAGGAACAGATAAGATTTCTATCAAATCACTCAAAAACTTCATCGTCGTTAGTCTTCATACTTCACTGGAAGAAATATACAGAACTGAGGCACCTCAGAACAAAATATGAATTATAACTATTTCTAAATTGCTAATTACAGATCATGCATTTGCTGTTGATATCCATTTTCCAACAGCTTCCCATTTTAAATTATGGTATTAAAAATGATGATTCTGAAGATAAATGTGATAGCAGCTTGGTAGTGTAGAGGTTAGCATAATGCTTTACAGCACCAGTGATCACAAGATTGTGGTTCAATTCCCACTGCTGTCAGTAAGGAGTTTGCACATTCGCCTTGTGCTGCGTTGGGTTTCCTCCCACATTCCCTTCCCAAAATCATACAAGTCAGGGCTTGTAAGTTGTGGGCATGCTATAGTGGAAGCATGGCGACACCTGTGGGCTACTCCCAACACATCCTTGGACATGTTTGTCGTTAATGCAAAACAACGTATTTCACTGTATGTTTTGATGTAGATGTGACAAATAAAGCTATCCTTTAATACTTTAATCTTTACACTCTTTATTGCAGGGTGAAAATCTCAAATATCAGAGGGCATAAAGTAATGAAAGAAGGAACTAGGATCTTTGGCCAAATCGCTCTGTGCCAACCAACATGTTCATCAAAGCTTCTCCCATTTGACCCAAATCTCTTTTAAACTTTTCCCATCTGTGTACCTACACAAGTGCCTTTCAAACGTTGTTATTGTACCTGCCTAAACTATTTTGTCTGGTGGCTCACTCCATATACAAATTACTCTTTATTCACCCAATGATTTTATACCCCTCCATAAGGTTTCCCCCTCAGTCCTCTATGCTCCAAAGGATGAAGTCCTAGCTGCTCAGCCTTTCCCTCAGGCTCTTGAGAACAGGGAATGTTCTTGCAGGTTTTCTGTGCAAACTTTTCAGCTGTGAAGGTGAGCAGAGTAAAGCTTAAAGGATTTGTAACGCAAGATCTGGTACTCAGTTCCCACTCTGCAAGCATGGACAGGTAGGTACATGGAATGTGCTGCCAAGTGGATACAATGGAAACAATTAACAATTTAGAGGGAATCACATAAACAGGACGAGGATGGAAGGATAAAGACATGAGCAGGCAGATGGGATTAGATTAAATTGGCATCATAGTTAGCACAGACATTATGGATGAAAGGACCTGTTCCTGTGCTGAGGTGTTCTATGTAGGAGTAACTTGAAAGGCCACAGATTTGATGTTTGAAACAACAGTTGATTTATTAAAAAAAAAACTGGTGCATACCAGGTGACCAGTCACAGCTGATTTACCCGAATATGAACCTGGAACAGCTTTTACATTCTCAGTTGATGAGATTACCAGTGACACTACCTTTTGATAACAGAATGGTGGTTCCAGGAAGATTTAATCAAGACATAGGATCAGAACTAGGCCATTCAGTCCATCAAGTCTGCTGAACCACTTGATCATGGCTGATTTATTGTCCCTCTCAAACACATTCTCCTGCCTTCTCCTCATAACCTTTGACTCCCTTACTAATTAAATACCTATTAACGTCCTCTTTAAATGTGCCCAATGATTGCTGTTTGTGATGATAAATTCCACAGAATCACCACACTCTAGCTTAAGAAATTCACCCTCCTCTCTGTCCTACAGGTACACAATTCTATTCTGAGGCTGTGCTGTCTGGTCCTAGACTACCCCACTTTAGGAAATATGCACTGCATGTCCACTCTTACTTTTTCTACCAAAAACCCTTCCTTCATTAATTTCCTCTTAAAAAAAAATTTCGTTCCTGGGATCATTCTTGTAAACCTCCTCTGGATCCTCTCCAGCAATTAGCTGATAGGTTGCAGAATAAAATGATTATCCACAGGTCTTAGACTCCCCCCTCTATTGGAAATATGCACCGGCACGTCCACTGTATCTCGGCCTTTCAGTATTCGGTAGGTTTTAATGAGATCTCCTCATTCTTCTAAATTCCAATGAGTACAGTCTAGAATCAGCAAATGCTCTGCATTCATTAACCTTTTCATTCCTGAAATCATTCTTGTAAACCTCCTCTGGATCCTCTCTAGTACAGCCTCTCCAGTAATTAGCTGATGGATTACAGAATAAAATGATTATCCGTGGGCGAATACACTCTTCTTGGGCTTCTAGCTGGGTACAGGTATTGACTATAACCTACATTTCCATGACATTAGGGGTGAAGATGGCGGAGTTTGGCATTGAAACATCAGTTATAATCCATACCTGTACCCAGCTGGAAGCCCGAATATTCGTCATATACACCTGGAAAGCACTAGATCCTTTTTTTATATTCCACATATCTAACAGTAAATCTAATTTTCTACCAAAACAACAGGTGCACACTATAATATTATTACTCAAGTTCCTGAAACTTGACGACATCGCTTCTATGCTCCATGTTGCTACTTCAGGGCTTTGTCTGCAGTTTCCACTAGAACAATCCATAAAGAAGTTTTCTTCCATCTTTCAATTTCAAAACTTGAAAATAAACTCAATTTGACTTCAAGATGAAAAAGGAATTATTTCTGGAATTATTTAAGTAGTTGAATGCTGTGATAACAGAAAATGAAAAATATGTTTATTCTGGTTCACGGTATTTATAGATTCTAAATCAATCTGCCTAATAAAAGCATTAAACAGTCTAGACACATTGAGAGAAAAGAGAAATGGAAGAAAAAGGAGCAATTTGGACACTAATAGTTCATTACCAATTTGATAGAGTAAGATTGTTTACCCTTGATTTAAACTAGGAGTTTTCCACTCTTCCTAAATTCTATATAATTTACACAGAAAGCTCAGGATTTATTTAATCTCAACAGCAATAAGTGACAATTGAATCATTAGTGGGACTCTAGTTCAGAGCAGTACTATTTGATGTTCTATTTTCTTAAATTATGAACAATGAGATAAATCATTATCTTAAACAAACATGGATAGAATGCATTTATCACCCTGCATGCATCAGAAATGAAAACCATAGATGAAAAGCTGACCACGTAGAGGAAATATGGATATCATAAATGAGTTATTTTATAACCTTTGTGAATTATGTTTTGGAGCAATGCTAAAGTGGCTAAGAAATCATATTTCAGAAATCAATCTAAACTAATTACAAGAAAAAAAATGACTAACATAGTTCTTTCAGTGATACAACTTCTGCAATATGCTATGTTTTACCTGTCTCTGTTCCTGTTCAGAGTTACATAAAATCCTTGAGATTATCAAAGTGGCCAACAGGAACACCATCACAAATGACACAGCTTGATTCACATCAATTAAGTATTCCAAAAAGCGTACAAACAAATAATAGATGAATATCTTCTTTTGCGGGACATGACATATACCCATTATAAGGAAAAAATACTTAAAAGTAGAACTCACTACTCAAATTATTCCATATCTTTCCCTCATTCTTTTACTGATGCCTGCATCTAGTCATTACATTTCCTACAAAATCTTCAAATTTCCATTTCTCTCCTTTCCTTGGACGGTTTAAAATATTTCACTGTTCAAAATTCAAACAATCAGAAGTTATTCTACTAGTTAACTTACATGGAGTGTGGCTAATAAAGAACACAAAGGTAATGCCTGGCTTCAGTTTCCATTTTCCCCTTTCGCTGCTTGTGATGAAGATGCTATTTTTATTTTTGAATGCCTCTTTAAGTTGATGATACAAGTACCTACAATACAGAGGTTGAAATAAATGAAAATTTATAATGGTAAATAAAAGCATCTTTGACATTTCCATTTAGGATTATTAACATCTAGAATCAAGGTGTGATGAAAACTTAAGTTTTCAACTTAGATCAAAACCAGTACTCTTCGTAACTTTGAGTATATTTTTCATCTTCCCAATGGTTTATCTTTCAGCAAACATTGATTATATTATGGTCTAGTGTATTAAAGCAGCAACATGCAGGAACAGGGACTGAAGAGATGTAGGAATGGTTTTTTCCATGATATCAAAATTCAGATTTTGAAGTTAATGAAATAATTTATTTAGCCACACACTCAGACAGGCACAACAATGTTTCACATAGATGAATAAATCATTTACTTTATTTAGAAGCAGTTCAAGAATCTCATCATGGAAATGTGCCCCTCTCTTTAAACAATAATAGGATAATTAATATGCATTTGATGCTGAACACATAGTATATAGTACATTGTTCTTTAGGCCCAAAACTAATCAATGCCTAATACATTCAATCAATTCATTCCCAATGAAGGGGCTCCACAGGTCATGGATGAACTGAATTACAAAAATCCAGCCATGCATATTCTGCCATATATTACAAAAGATGTTTCAAGCTAATAATATTTCCTGATATTCACTAATGTACTGTATATATTCTATTAGTTTAATTATAGGTTGCATTGGGATGATTATTAAATGACATGAAATTACAGTAAAATTACATCAATATAGAAAATCAATCATTCTAACATATAGAGAAAATTTCTAATGGAGAATTCCAATGAACAGAATTGTTACATAAACTAGGAACCGTCTTTATTTCCTGACAGAATGAATGAGCAGTATTAACGCCACATAATTTGGTCATTATTTACTCAGGTAAACACTTAGCATCTTTAAAAACAAGTTATGGAACAATGTACTTTAGTACAAGAGTAAAAAGAATTCCTTCAAGAGGACCACTACCTTGTTGTGATTTGGAGGTTTGCGTGCCTCAATGACCCAGAGAGCTATGCTGGCTGAAGTTGGGGCTTTATGCTTTGGCTCTTGGTAGGGTCACCCATGCCAAATAGGTCAAGGGTAGAGGCTAGTCCAAGAGTGGTTCACTAGTCCTCCAGGTTCAGGGGTTCAGCTCAGGGCTAACAACCCTGACTGGTAAAACAGAATTGTTATGAAAACAGCAATGAAAAATCCTTCTACATCTGAGTAGTCAAGGACAGACAGAGATGGAGGACCTTCATTCCTAAATGCCAGCAGTGTAACAGGCAGTAAGTAAAAAAGAAAAAAGAATTCATCGAATTTTTATCTTTGCAAGTCTAACAACAATTTAAATTTTGACTTTTTAAAATGATAATTTAGAAAAGAAAGGCTGTGTTTAATAAAGAATAAAGTGCTCACCTCAGGAACCCACGCCGTGCAGTCACCTCTGCATGGCTGTCATTAACAACATCACCTAGAAATATTGGATAAATATGAAACATGCAAACAGAACAAATCAAAATATCTTTATAATGAGAAATGTGAATCTGCTAACAGTCGCAAATGCTACAATAGTAGAGTTGGTGGTGAGGAAGGTAAAATCAATGCCAACATTCATTTCAAGAGGTTTAGAATACAAGAGCAAGAATATAATGCTGAGGCTTTATAAGGCACTGGTGAGGCCTCACCTTGAATATTGTGAACAGTTTTGGGCTCCTCATGTGGGCACACGGCCAAGTGGTTAAGGCATCGGACTAGCGACCTGAAGGTCGTGAGTTCAAGCCCCAGCCGAGGGAACATGTTGTGTCCTTGAGCAAGGCACTTAATCACACATTGCTCTGCAACGACACTGGTGCCAAGCTGTATGGGTCCTAGTGTCGTTCCCTTGGACAACATTGGTGTCGTGGAGAGGGGAGACTTGCAGCATGGGCAACTGCTGGTCTTCCATACAACCTTGCCCAGGCCTGCGCCCTGGAGAGTGAAGACTTTCCAGGCGCAGATCCACTGTCTCGCAAGACTAACGGATGCCTTAATTTGGGCTCCTCATCTAAGGAAAGGTGCTGGCATTGGAGAGGGTTCAGAGGAGGTTCACAACGATGATTCCGGGAATTAAAGGGTTATCATATGAGGAACATTTGATAGCTCTGGGTCTGTACTTGCTGAAATTTAGGAAAATGAGGGAGGATCTCATTGAAATCTTTCGAATGTTGAAAGGCCTGGACAGAGTAGATGTAGAAAGGATGTTTCCCATGGTGGGGGAGTCAAGGACAAGAGGGCACAGCCTCAGTATAGAGAAGCATCCACTTAAAACAGAGTTGCAGAGAAACTTCTTTAGCCAGAGGGTGGTGAATTTATGGAATTTATTACCACAGGCAGCTGTGGAGGCCGGGTCATTGGTTGTATTCAAGGCAGAGCTTGATAGGTTCTTGGTTGGACACCACATTAAAGGTTACAGGGAGAAGGCCAGGGAGTAGGACTGAGGGTGGGGGGGGGGGGGAAATCAGCAGTGATTGAATGGCAGAGTAGACTCAATGGGCCAAATGGCCTAATTCTGCCCCTGAATCTTATGGCCTTAATAAACTTTGCAGATTACATTTTCACTACAGCTAAGTCAGCTCTGATTTGTTGGAAAAATTTATATGTTTGGCAGGGATAAAAAAACATCAGATGTGTATGGCAGGCCAAAAACAATTTCAAGACTGACAATTACATAGCTACTCCTCTTTTTGAAATAATTTCAGAGTACAAGCTGTTTCTGAACAACTCACATAGAACATAGATACAGAGGAGGTGTTGGGGTAAGTTGTTTTTTTTTTTACGCAGAGAGTGGTGAGTGCGTGGAATGGGCTGCCAGCGGCGGCGGTAGAAGCGGAAATGGTAGGGTCTTTTAAGAGACTCCTGGACGGATACATGGAAATTAGAAAAAATACAGGTAAGCCTAGGTAGTTCTAAGGAAAGGACATGTTTGGCACAGCTTTGTGAGCCGAAGGGCCTGTATTGTGCTGAAGGGTTTCTATGTTTCTAGCTATAACACGTTTGAGAGATTAAGTTATTGATGTCAGCGGCAATGCACAAACAGGATGTTCAGGTTTTGGGTGTGAATGCATATTCACCTTTAATGGCTAATGATTTATAATCAAATATACATTTTGCTTCTTGTAAATGAGGCAACTTTTAAAATTATTACTTTATTTGGACATGAACTTTAAAATATTTCTTATTAGAAATTGATTTGTATTTTAACTGTAGAATATATCAATCTTAATTACAGCAGTACAAGGGAGCTTTGAATGCAACTCAAGTATTTCTTTGGAAGTGTGATAAAATTTCAGAGGCAGTTTTTTTTTAAATCCAACTTCCTTTCTATTACAAAAGAGCACTATAACCAGAAGGGAAAATGACACTGTCTAATTATTTGGCTAATTAATACTGGGAAAATAGCAGACACCTCACAAAACAATTTTTAAGTAGAAAAAAGTAAAGACATGTTACAGTTGCACCTGTCAAACTTGCCATTTCTGTTCTGCTTTGTCATTCAAACAAAATGGAAACCACTGAAAATTATTTGTGAGGTGTCAAGAAAAGGCAACTTTGTTTCATCAAGGGAGGAAGGGAAATAAAACAAATACAAAGCTCAATTATTTTAGAACACTAATTTCTTTTCAAAGTAATTTTACAATCGACAAATTAAATATAACACAAATTTGGTGACAGACCCATACGAAGAGTTCAATTACCTTGAAGTCAACGGAGAAAAAGGTTTTGAGCCAATACATTGGGGGAGAAGGCTATTTCTGTTCTGTTCAATCAAAAGGAACTGATCCATCTTAATTGGTTTTCAATTTACGCATGGAATATGAACATTTCTGTCTATAATTGTTCTTAAAACAGTAATGATGACTCACATTGTTGTACTAAGGGAGGAGAGGGGTATTCCAACAGTGTGGTTAGGTAGGGAATTCCCATTTTTTGACAAAGTAATAGCTAAGGGGGATGATGGGAAGAGGACTCAGGTATAAATTGAGTTTACTGACCGTGAAGTTCTAAACAAAGATCTTAAGACCTTTAAAGGGATGATGATGGACTTTAGGTAGACTAAGCCTGCACTGCTCCGTTACTATTGATGGTGAGGACGCAGATGTGATGAGGACCTACAGGTACCTGGGGGTGCACCTGGATGACAGACTTGAGTGGAGCACCAACACAGAGGCTGTATACAAAAGGAACCACAGTCGCCGCTACTTCCTGAGGAAACTAAGGATCTTTGGAGTATGCAGGCCTCTCCTTCACATATTCTACCAGTCTGTTATCACCAGTACAATCTTCTATGCGGTGATGTGCTGGGGCAATGGCATCAACACGGGTGATGCCACAGGCTCAATAAGCTAATTAGAAAGGTTGGCTCTGTTATGTGTCAAACTGAACAGACTGGAGGCTGTGGTAGAACAAAGGACCCTACAGAAAATCCTGGCAATTCTGGACAACGTTTCTCACCTGTGCATACCATCTTGGCTGATCAGAGGAGCACTTTTAGTAACAGACTAAGACAACTGCGCTGCTCCAAAGAGTGCCATATGGGGTCATTCTTACCCTCGGCCACTAGGCTCTATACTGAGTCAATTACAGCCGGGGAGTGATGACGCCCTCTTGTTAGACTGTTTGATGTAATTTTGTTTTATTCTTTCTCACTTCTCTTCTAATATTTGTACATTTGTATATCTGTGCACTTGCAATGCTACTGTACACTGTAATTTCCTTTGGGATTAATGAAATATCTATCTATCTATCATAAGACTATAAAACATAGGAGCAGAATTAGGCCATTTGATCCGTTGAGTCTGCTCCGCCATTACATCATGGTTGATATATTTTCCCTCTCCCTATCTCCTGCCTTCTCCCCATATCCCTTCATGCCCTGACTAATCAAGAATCTACCAACCCCTGCCTTAAATATACTCAATGACTTGCCCTCCACAGCTACCTTAAGCCCCATCTGATACAGTAACTACAGGTACCCTCACTAAATGATGGTTATGCTACAGCTACCTACTCTTCAAAAGCTAGTTCACTTCTCTGTCTATCCTCCACAGCAAGTTTAGCTACCAATACCCACTATTTCAGCAATGAGTCCCTCTTCCCTATCAAGAAGGAGATACTTCCAACTAACAAAGTAGTTAAACACAGTTAAGCAACACACATCAAAGTTGCTGTCTGTAGGAAGAGGTGCAGTCAACGTTTCAGGCCGAGACCCTTCGTCAGGACTAACTGAAGGAAGAGTGAGTAAGGGATTTGAAAGTTGGAGGGGGAGGGGGAGATCCAAAATGATAGGAGAAGACAGGAGGGGGAGGGATAGAGCCAAGAGCTGGACAGGTGATAGGCAAAAGGGGATACGAGAGGATCATGGGACAGGAGGTCCGGGAAGAAAGACCGGGGGGGGGGGACCCAGAGGATGGGCAAGAGGTATATTCAGAGGGACAGAGGGAGTAAAAGGAGAGTGAGAGAAAGAATGTGTGCGTAAAAATGAGTAACAGATGGGGTACGAGGGGGAGGTGGGGCATTAGCGGAAGTTAGAGAGTCGATGTTCATGCCATCAGGTTGGAGGCTACCCAGACGGAATATAAGGTGTTGTTCCTCCAACCTGAGTGTGGCTTCATCTTTACAGCAGAGGAGGCCGTGGATGGACATGTCAGAATGGGAATGGGATGTGGAATTAAAATGTGTGGCCACTGGGAGATCCTGCTTTCTCTGGCGGACAGAGCGTAGATGTTCAGCAAAGCGGTCTCCCAGTCTGCGTCGGGTCTCGCCAATATATAAAAGGCCACATCGGGAGCACCGGACGCAGTATATCACCCCAGTCGACTCACAGGTGAAGTGTTGCCTCACCTGGAAGGACTGTTTGGGGCCCTGAATGGTTAAACACAGTTCATTTGTTTTCAATGATACACATTTAAATTCAGATAACATTCTTAAAACATATTTAAAACTCAGAGGATTTCTAATTTATAAAATAATTTCAAATTTCAAACTACTTCTAAAGCACAAAGGATTTCCAAAACACAGATACAATTCTTATAAGCTAAAAAGACATACCAACAAGTTGTAGATGATTAAATAATCCGTTGTAGAAATCGGTCAGGGGAAAGGACTCTAGTTCACCATATCTTCCTGTCATGCTTCTTGATGTTTCTTAACCATTCTTAACAAGCCTGGCTGCTCTCTTACATTCATACTGTTTTTCTGCCACTTGGGTGACCTCACACACTTGCTATTTTCTCAGTTACCTTTTTACACAAATGGTCTAAAAGTTTCTGGAGACAGAGATCCCAGTACCCACAATTGATGCTATGAAGCTGACTCTGAGTACTCAAACCTTCCAACATTAATAGATCAGCTATTTGATGTGCTAAATGATAGTATCAATCTGGTCTGAAAGCTTCCTTAAATTGAATAACTTATCTAGCATTTCTGGTTTGATACAAGCCTAATTAAGATCAGCTTATCATCTTACACTGCTTGTCTTGAGCAGTTAGCTCCTTTCGGTGGGCGTGCATGTCTGTCTGCTATAGACAGTGCTGTTTGTTTGCATAGTTTTCAGTGGTTAGCACAACACTTTACAGTACATGTGACCTGGGTTCAATTTCTGCCACTGCCTATAAGGAGCTTGCACGTTCTCCCCATGACCACGTGGGTTTCCAAAGACCTACCAATTGGTAGGTTAACTGATCACTGTAAATTGTCCCGTGATTAGGATAGGGTTAAATCAGTAGGTTGCTGTGCAGCGTGGCTCGAAGGGCCTACTCCACACTGTATCTCTATAAAATAAAAAGATAAAAGAATATTGGTTGAAAGCTTAACACAACTCTTTGATCTTTAGAAGCTCACAGCTACTGTTTTCAGAAAGCTGAGCTTGCCAAAAAAGAAGGGCTCCCGGCCTGGACACTGAATATCCATTGCAAAAGTCAATCATGATCAAGTGGGCAAAGGAGCAAGTCTGATTGAATATCACTTCAGACCATCTTTTATGTTCTTAATTACTTCAATGAAAATTGGACCGGGTAAATGAACCTAATTATTAAGCATATGTAGATTTAATTTCTGAAAGTTATCACTGACTTCACTTTAAAAGATCC
This sequence comes from Mobula birostris, assembly GCF_030028105.1. Lineage (NCBI taxonomy): Eukaryota > Metazoa > Chordata > Chondrichthyes > Myliobatiformes > Myliobatidae > Mobula > Mobula birostris. The sequence continues at coordinate 52,661,354 of NC_092384.1, forward strand.
TATTACATAAATAAAATAGCACTGATAAATATTATAAGAGAGTTTGACAAATGAATTACGCTATTTATAATCTGACAAACAATCTAATACTAAAACTCTCATGCTCTGTCTGTCTGTCACCTCCAGTTAGTGCAAACAGCGGTACTTTTTTTTTGGCTAAATTGAATTAAAATGCGCGAATTTACAGAATGCAGGCAAAGTTCACGGTTAAATATTCGTATAAAATTGCACATTCCCCAAAAATCAGCAGGCTGGCTTTCACCCGAGACCCAATCCACCATCATGGAAATCAAGACGCGACAGCCCAACGCATGCGCACGGCCAGCCTCAGCAGCGACACCTACTGGAGCAAAAGGGCAAGGCAGCTCTATTTCGAGGGGTCACATTCTGATAATCACCATTAGCACGTGCAGGATTGGGACAGATATACCTGCCATCCTTCAATAAGAGATAATTAAATATTGTAATGATGTACTTCGAGACACCCATAAAAACCCTTTGCTGCAGTCAAAGGACAGCGGTGACTATATCATGCAACACACATCAAAGTTGCTGGTGAACGCAGCAGGCCAGGCAGCATCTCTAGGAAGAGGTACAGTCGACGTTTCAGGCCGAGACCCTTCGTCAGGACTAACCTTCGTTCGGCCTGAAACGTCGACTGACCTCTTCCTAGAGGTGCTGCCTGGCCTGCTGCGTTCACCAGCAACTTTGATGTGTGTTGCTTGAATTTCCAGCATCTGCAGTATTCTTGTTGTTTGCGTGACTATATCATGTCCATTTAGGAGACTGCCAACCACATCATCAAGAATAATCAGCATCCTTTGGTGTTAGTGCTTCATATCGTCTATCCAGCATTAAGGTAAAAAAAAAAAAAAAATGGTCAGCCTAATTATGCCGTATGGAAAGGGAAGGGGGACATTATGGTCAAGAGATGACGTCAAACGTCATCGGGAAGCGGCGAGGAGAAGGAAAGAACAAGAATTGGATGAGGCCAGGGCCACAGGACTTCAGGACCAAAGAGTCAGGACAAAAAAAGATGAGAGAAGAAGAGACAGAGGAGGATAGGCATGCACGTCTCCAGGATCAGAGACAAACAACAAACAGCAGAAGAGCTGAAGAGACGGGGGATGCACGTCTTCAGAATGACAATGAGAGGCACAAGGGTGGCAGATAAACCAGAAATGATGCCATCAAAAGTGTCCTTCGTTAAATGAGAGCAGCTATATTTGCTTTGCTACACGTCGTTCTTCTTTAATAAACTGAGGTTTTCTACTTCAGTTTCCAAAGCAAAGCGATACACCAATAGCATTCAGGAAAATGTTATGTTCATTCTGGTCACATCAGACTGCACTACCCTTCTCTCAAAGGGTGCCCCAACAGGTCACCCTGTTGTCTTGTAAAATACAAACATGACATTGAGGAAGTATCATTACCTAACTGATTTATCATAAATACATACCATTTTTACTCATTTTTGTCTGTCCAATGCATTTTGATCCAGTTCCCATGGCAACAACTTCCAGAAATTCTGCAAAAAATAGAGTCTCCTTAGAAACTTCCAGATTCCTTTATTTCAAACATTACCATGTGAATGCCAGCAAGATTATTGGACCAGCAGTCAGACTTCAGTACCATGATCCATGGAAACAAGTTCAAAGCTTACCATGACAGCTGAAAGATCTACTGTGTATTCAGTAAAATAAATCTGGAGTTTATTTTTTATAGGAAGCTCATAACCACGATGAAGATATTATTAAAAACATTCGTCTCCCTCAAGGAAGGAAATCACTGTGCTTCTCTGGTCTGGAATACAGAGGATTTGAGCCCCACCAACGATTCTTAACTACTTCCTCACTTTGGGGAAAAAGTAGATTTTCCCGACAGTATTCATGACCTGTGAGTGAATAAAAAAAGTAATCCCAGTCCAATGTGATCCTCTGAGATGCTAACTTGGTGAAAGATGGAAAAATAAAATTCTGAAAGATAACTCTGCCTATTACATGCCCTCTTTCTTCAAACTCCCACAAATATTTTTCTTCATTCAAAATTCTTTCCCATGCACCACTCTAAGACAGCATGAATCATAATGCTTGGGGTCCTCAACGTCCTCACTTGATTTCAACATCTGTTCACTGTGGGCATCGTTTAATCAGATTCATTTACTTATCATGAGTACATCAAAACATGTATCACAAACAAGAGAAAATCTGCAGCTGCTGGAAATCAAAGTAATACACTCAAAATGCTGCAGGAACTCGGCAGGCCAGGCAGCGTCTACGGGAAAGAGTAAACAAGTCGACGTTTCCGGCCGAGGCCCTTCACCAAGACTGATGAAGTCCTAATGAAGTATCTCAGCCAGAAATGTCGACTGTTTACTCTTATCCAAAGATGCTGCCTTGCCTGCCGAGTTCCTCCAGCATTTTGAGTGAACTGTTTCATTTCTGATAGCAACCAAAACCACCTAAGGATGTGCAGGGGGGTAGTACACAAGTGTCATCACATGTTCTGCTGCCAACATAGCACACAGAACAAGAGCAACAAAACAACAGCAAACCAAATCAACATACACAAAATATTGGAGCAGGTCAGGCAGCGTCTGTGGAAACCAAGCCCCTTTCCTAAACACACACACACACACACACACACACACACACACACACAGTCCTCCAATCCCAGGCCAGGCCATCTGTGAGCCTCCAGCGGACTCTGAACTCCAGGTTTCAAACTCTGGACTTGCTGACGAGGGGACCCCAAACTCCAGGCCTCAAGTTCCACAGTTACCAACTCATGCACATAGTGGGGTCATCACCCCTCATTCCTCCAGTCAGCACAGACCTCCAATTCCACCGATCCCACTGGGGACTCACTAACTGGTGGGGGGGGGGGTTGGTGGTGGTACACCAACACTCGTTCTCACTGTTCTTCTTCCGCATTGCTTGCCATCAGCCTGCCATCCATCCACAGATGGCCTTCAAATGCAGAGCAGAGGCCTAGACTCCAGCCTGACCTCCAACTCCCCACATTCCTATCCCTAAACCCTAAGCTGACCCCGAGCACCCCTCTCTGTCTCCAAAGCCATCCTTACAAACCTAAAAAAAAAGCTGTCTGAGCCATGACCTCAATGGAGACCATAGCTTGGTGCCATCTTCACTGGAATCTTATTGCAGCAGCATGGGGCAACATCTACAGATAATATTCCAAGCCAATAACATTGATTTAGATCATTTCAACTTAACTCCAATTCCAAGCAAAAAAGGTAATAAACTGACAGTGTCACTCATTGCATATGATGGTACACAAAACCAACTTCTGGAACATTATGTAGTCTCACGAAACATAGTTCAGCTGAACAGTTAAGGAATCTATTTCTGCCCAGAATCAACAAAGTATAATGTAAGCACTGAGCTGAAGTCCCTGCCATCATTAACTCCATCAAAGAAACATGTCCATTGGTAGGAAACCCCTTTTGCTCTAAGTATGTTCAGTTGTTCAACATGCAAATCACTCATATCCTCCTTGTTGTTCAGCATAAACATTTACTGATGGAAATTACAAAAACATATTACTTTCAATCTTCAGCCAAGCAGAATAGTTATGGAAACTGGATACATCATCAAGATTTCAAATAGAGAAATTTTATTCTAGTGCTGGAATTAAATGCATTGACTTTCTGTTGTAAACTCACCATCACCTCTGAGAGATTCTAAGCCAAGCTATTGAAAAGTCTGAACCATCAGAATTTCTATTCATTATTTGTACTCCACATCAACGCAGGATTTGGTGTAGTCAAGTCAGAAAATAAAACACACAAAAAGCTGGAGGAACTCAGCAAGCTTCCAAATAATTTGATAGTTAAGCATGCCAAATATGCACAGTTCCACTGCTAGAATTTAATTAATTAAAATTAAGCTTTTTACCCCAGCACAGCACTTGTAAACTTGTAATTCCAAAGGCACAGTTGGATATTAACGTGAAAATTGTCATAAGTAACTTTTCAGAGAAATAATCCACATATCTCCCCAAGACTTTCTTTAATAAACCCAGTGAATACAATGTTTCTGTAGATACTCCAGGACTCAATGGGAGGACCCTTCCTGCCTATGATAACTTCCCATTGATACCCGATGGTAATTCTCAAAAATAGCATTAAGACCATACCAAAGAACAAAATCAGATAGGGCCACCTCAGGCAATTTGTGAATCCAAAATAATTACTAAATTTGGGAAAATTGAAAACAGAAAAAAATGACTGTTGTAAAACTAATCTTAATTTACCTTCCTCATGTTTGTAATTTTCCTGACTGGGTATGTCTATTGAAAAGGCTATTGATGGTCTTTTCACTCCACCAACCCTACACAGGAAATGGCTGTTACACATTTGGTGACTAGCCCTTCAACTTTTCAATATTTGCTGGAGCAATTCACCAGATTTGTTAAGCACCCGCCTTATATTAATTGCTATTAATATAGAAGGCTGACAATCTCAGATGATTATTTGAAAATGCTATCAGCAAAGCGTTCACTGAGAGATTCAAATTTAACGTTCTGGAATGATAATGTGACAACTGAAAAGAGTCTGCTGGCAAGTTTAGCTAATGGCATCATATGTTGAGTCTAACAAGATTATCAAATTTACTTTAGACATTTTTGTTTTATTTACAGAGCATGAAATGTTATAAGTCTGTCATCCATGTAGCAAAAAAACTGCACCGATCAGAACAGGACCAAAACCAGTATAACAGGCTCTGGAGATGGGTCAGAAAGCAAGGTTAGCCGTGGCCTGTAGACTGCATGCTGTACACAATTGAAAATTATGGAAATAAACAGTGAGAAATAATCAAAAGTAATAATTTCTCATTAGTATTAAAACAATCACCATATTCACACGTATTTGACATCAAAATTTCACAATGTTTAAAATGTGCATCTATAAAACATTCCCCATGACAGATAGCAGAAATGTGCTGCTGTCTCACCATCATTGCTCTTAATGCTTGGTTTCTCCTCAACTTTTACCACAGCAGCGAGTAGAGTCCATTCTCGTCCTGGATCCGGCAGACCTTTCTTTGGTAGCTTGGTAGAATAATGTGTATAGCACATACTGGCAATTTCATCTGTTGTCCACATTGCTGAAAATCTCATGAAGAACAAGAAAATAAATTGCGGTTACAAATGAAAACAGGAACAACATAGAAAATACTTTGGGTTGAAGAAAAAGTCATCATCAACACACACAATATGCTGGATGAACTCAGCAGGCTAGGCAGCACCATTGAAGAGTAAACAGTTGATGTTTCAGGTCCTGAAGAAAGGTCTTGGCCTGATAAGTTGACTGTTTATTCTTTTCCACAGATGCTGCCTGTCCTGCTGAGTTCCTCCAGCATTTTGTGTGTGTTGTTTGGATTTCCAGCATCTGTGGATTTTCTCAGGAAGGTTATCACCAAAATGTTTTTTTTCTTTTTCAAGCTCTGAATTTTGCACAATTGCCCCAAGCAATGTTGTCCTCACTACCTCACAGTTAAAGAGATTAGCTTTATTTGTTGTCTGTATATCAAAACATATAGAGAAATACATTGTTTGTGTTAATAATCAACACAGTCCAAGAATGTGCTGAGAGAAGTTCACAAGTATCACCATGCTTCTGGCAACAAAATTGCATGCCCACAATTCCTTACAGAGAGTGGCGAGTCTTCCGTTCACTGGTGCTGTAAAGCACTATGCTAGTTGTTATGCTACTGTACAGTCCCATACATTTCTTCAACACTCTACCTCAGTCACATCTCTGATCACTTCCCACTTTCTATTCTGAACTTGTCTTCATTCTGTGCCTATTCAATGGAATAAATCAATACACCAGAGACAGCAACTTATCTTGTTTATGATAGTTTGATATGGCAACTGCTCTGTATGTGACTGCAGGAAACTGCAGTGATGTGGAGACAGCTCAATACTCCATGGGAACCAGCCTCCCCTAATGGACTTTGTCTATACTTCCCACTGCCTCAGTAAAGCAGCCAGCATAATCGAAGACTCCATCCACCTTGGACATTCTTTCTACTCCTCTCTTACACTGAGCAGAAGATACAAAAGCCTGAATTCAGCACCAGCAGACTCAAGGACTTTTGTCAGGCTCTTGAATGTACCTCTTGTAAAACATGAGTTTTTGACCTCACAATCTTCCTCATTTACCTGCACAGCACTTTTTCAATAGTGCTTAGATTCGATTCTTCATTCTTACTGTTTTACTTTGTTCTACCTCAGTGCACTGTGTAATGATTTGATGTGTATAAACAGGGCACATAACAGGCTTTTTCCTGTATCCTGGTAGTCGTAACAATTATAAACCACAGATTCCAATCTCCATTTCCTCTCCAAAAATGAATGAATATGCACTTACTGCTCAAATGATTGAGTTACTCCAAACAAGTTTGTATTACTCCAAACAAGTTTGTCCTATGATGGCAATTAAACTCTTTTCAAAGCCATTAATATCATGTTGCAATCCAGCCTTCCTTGTTCTTCCTGGAACATAGATCAGTACAGCACAGTCATAGTATTACAGAGCACAGAAAAAGACCCTTTGGCTCACAATATTGTACTGACCTTTTAACCTACTATAAGATCAATCTAACCCTTCCCTCCCACATAGCACTCTATTTTTCTTTCATCCATGTGCCTATGTAAGAGTCTCCTTAATGTATCTCCCTCTACCACCACATCTAACAATATGTACCATATACTTACTGCTTTGCTTAAAAAAACCTACCCAACATCCCCCTTATACCTTACGCCAATCACCTTAAAAAAATGTCCTGTCGCCTTAGTCACTGCCACCTGGGACGGTGCTGCTGGGTGTCCACTCTATCAATGCCTCTTATCCTCTTACACTCCTCTATCAAGTCATTTCTCATTCTTCTTCACTCCAAAGAAAAAGCTCTAGGTTGTTCAGTTTCATCCTAAGACACATCATCTAACGCAAACAACAGGAATTCTGCAGATGCTGGAAATTCAAACAACACATGTAAAAGTTGCTGGTGAACGCAGCAGGCCAGGCAGCATCTCTAGGGAGAGGTACAGTCGACGTTTCAGGCCGAGACCCTTTGTCAGGACTAACTGAAGGAAGAGTTAGTAAGAGATTTGAAAGTGGGAGGGGGAGGGGGAGATCCAAAATGATAGGAGAAGACAGGAGGGGTAGGGATGGAGCCAAGAGCTGGACAGGTGATTGGCAAAGGGGATATGAGAGGATCATGGGACAGGAGGTCCGGGGAGAAAGATAAGGTGGGGGGAACCCAGAGGATGGGCAAGGGGTATATTCAGAGGGACAGAGGGAGAAAAAGGAGAGTGAGAAAGAGTGTGTGTATAAAAATAAATAATGGATGGGGTACGAGGGGGAGGTGGGGCATTAGCGGAAGTTAGAGAAGTCGATGTTCATGCTATCAGGTTGGAGGCTCCTCCCACTTCCTCCAAACTAAAGGAGTAGCTATGGGCACCCGTATGGGTCCTAGCTATGCCTGCCTTTTTGTTGGCTTTGTGGAACAGTCTACATTCCGTGCCTACTCTGGTATCTGTCCCCCACTTTTCCTTCACTACATCGACGACTGCATTGGCACTGCTTCCTGTACGCATGCTGAGCTCGTTGACTTTATTAACTTTGCCTCTAACTTTCACCCTGCCCTCAAGTTTACCTGGTCCATTTCCGACACCTCCCTCCCCTTTCTAGATCTTCCTGTCTCTGTCTCTGGTGACAGCTTATCCATTGATGTCTACTATAAGCCTACTGACTCTCACAGCTATCTGGACTATTCCTCTTCTCACCCTCTTGCAAAACTGCCATCCCCTTCTCGCAATTCCTCCGTCTCTGCTGCATCTGCTCTCAGGATGAGGCTTTTCATTCCAGGACAAGGGAGATATCCTCCTTTTTTTAAAGAAAGGGGCTTCCCTTCCACCACTATCAACTCTGCTCTCAAACGCATCTCCCTCATTTCACGTACATCTGCTCTCACTCCATCCTCCCGCCACCCCACCAGGAATAGGGTTCCCCTGGTCCTCACCTACCACCCCACCAGCCTCCGGGTCCAACATATTATTCTCCGTAACTTCCGCCACCTCCAACGGGATCCCACCACTAAGCATATCTTTCCCTCTCTCCCCTCTGCTTTCCGCAGGGATCGCTCCCTACGCGACTCCCTTGTCCATTCGTCCCCCCCATCCCTCCCCACTGATCTCCCTCCTGGCACTTATCCGTGTAAGCAGAACAAGTGCTACACATGCCCTTACACTTCCTCCCTTACCACCATTCAGGGCCCCAAACAGTTCTTCCAGGTGAGGCGACACTTCACCTGTGAGTCGGCTGGGGTGATATACTGCGTCCGGTACTCCCGATGTGGCCTTCTATATATTGGCAAGACCCGATGCAGACTGGGAGACCGCTTTGCTGAACATCTACGCTCTGTCCGCCAGAGAAAGCAGGATCTCCCAGTGGCCACACATTTTAACTCCACATCCCATTCCCATTCTGACATGTCTATCCACGGCCTCCTCTACTTTAAAGATGAAGCCACACTCAGGTTGAAGGAACAACACCTTATATTCCGTCTGGGTAGCCTCCAACCTGATGGCATGAACATCGACTTCTCTAACTTCCGCTAATGCCCCACCTCCCCCTCGTACCCCAACCGTTATTTATTTTCATACACACACTCTTTCTCACTCTCCTTTTTCTCCCTCAGTCCCTCTGACTATACCCCTTGCCCATCCTCTGGGTTCCCCCCCCCTTTCTTTCTCCCTGGGCCTCCTGTCCCATGATCCTCTCATATCCCTTTTGCCAATCAACTGTCCAGCTCTTGGCTCCATCCCTCCCCCTCCTGTCTTCTCCTATCATTTTGGATCTCCCCCTCCCCCTCCCATTTTCAAATCTCTTACTAACTCTTCCTTCAGTTAGTCCTGACGAAGGGTCTCGGCCTGAAACGTCGACTGTACCTCTTCCTAGAGATGCTGCCTGGCCTGCTGTGTTCACCAGCAACTTTGATGTGTGTTGCACACATTATCTAATCTAGTTTCCTCAAAAAACATATTACCTAGTCTCTCCACACTGTTTACATCTTTCCTATAATGAGGAAACCAGAAGTGAACATAATACTCCAAGTGTGGTCTAACAAGAGTTTTATAGAGCTGCACCAGTACCTCACAGCTCTTGAACTCAATCCTCTGACTAATGAAGGCCAAAACAGCATACATCTTCATCACCTTACCAACTTGCATAGCAACTTAGGGGAATCTATGGACTTGAATTCCAAGATTCCTCTGTTCCTCCCCACTGCTAAGAATCCTGTCACTGTTTTTGGAAGGTCAAGCTTGAAGGCAGAATATATCTCTTCACACTTCTCCAGAATGAACTCCATCTGCCTCTTCTAAGCCCAGCTCTGCATCCTATCAATATGCTGTTATTAACTATGACCACCTTCTACATTATCCGCACCGCCACTAACCTTTGTGTCATCTGCAAATTTCCTCATCCAAGTCATTTATAGATATCACAAAAAGCTCCATTCTCCACCACCCTCTGCCCTCTGTAAGCAAGCCAATTCCAAATCTATGCAGCCAAGTTTCCACGAATCCTATACCTCCTAATTTTCTGAATGAGCTAACCATGAGGATCATTGTCCAACACCTTACTAAAATCCATATACGTACCCACTGCTTTACCTTCAATTTGTTTTGTCACTTCCCTGAAAAAGTCAATCAGACTCGTGTGGCCTCTCACAAAGCCATGCTGACTATCCCCAATCAGACTATGCTTCTCCAAATGCTCATAAATCCTGTCTTTTAGAATCCTCTCCAATAGTTTGCCCACTATTAAAGTAAGACTCACTGGTGTATAATGCTCAGGATTATTCAGCTCCGCTGTCACAAGGATCGTTACAGAAAATCTTTCCTATCAAATGCAATAAGCATATACAACAGGTCATCTGTGTGACAGGAGAACTCACATCATAATACAATAGTCTCTGTTTTATTATTTTGTACATTATTGCACACTGGTAAGTTATTATTCTGTACTTTATTATTAGTTATTATAGTTATTTATTATTATTATTGCTAAATATGTTTTTTAATGGAAGAGGCCATCATGAACAACATTTCCACCATGATAAAGCAACACCAACCCCGACAGTTGGGTCATGTCATTTGGATGCCTAATTTGCATCTTTCCAAACAGATCTTTTATTCCTGTGAAGGTCAGCAAGCCCTTGGTGAGCAAAGGAAATGCTTCAAAAATAACAAAGTTCAAAGTATATTTATTATCGAAGTACATACAAATCACCATTCATTTTCCAGGGTTGTCAGCCTGAAGAAATTCAACAATACATCTAGAAACTGGGGAGACTGCACTCCAGAGAGGCACCTGAAAGAAGCCTGTTCAAGAGGGATCTGCACTACATGACAGCAGTCTCTGCTGGGCTGCAGAAAACAAGCAGCAGCTGAGAAAGGAGAGAATGAACAAAAAAAAAGACCCAGTCGCCACTTATTCGTGTCCACACTGCACTGAAATAAGTGGATCCCTGACCAGCCTCTGCAGCCACCTGAGGACCCACCAACAGACAGCTCCTCAGGGAGCATCATTCTCGACTCAAGTGATCTCACTATTACTACATAGCCCTCCATTTTTCTGTCATGCATGTGCCTACCTAAGAGTTTCTTAAATGTTCCCAATGTACCTACCTCTAACACCACCTCTGGCAGGATGTTCCACACGTTCACACGGTCTGGTATCCCTCCTACACTTTCCTTCAATCACCTTATAATTATGCTCCCTTGGTATCACCACTTCCGTCCTGGGAAAAAAGTCTCTAGATACTCACTCAATCTATGCCTCGTATTACTTTGTACACCTCTATCAAGTCACCTCTCATCCTGCTTCACCAGAGGAAAAGTTCTAGCTTGCTCAAACTATCTTCATACAACATGCTCTCTAATTCAGGCAACATCCTGGTAAATCTCCTGTGCACCTCTTCCTATGAGACAACCAGAATTGAACACAAATTTCCAAGTGTCGTCTAACCAGAGTTTTACAGAGCTGCAACAACACAATGTTTTTCATTAGTTCCAACACTGCCTTTTCTTAACGTTGAGGACCTTAGTGCCAGTGCGGCATTCAATATTATCATCCCCTCAAAACTAATCAATGAGCTTCAAGACCTTGTCCTTAGTACTCCTTCTGCAATTGGATCCTGGTTTCCTCATTTTCAGACCCCAATCAGTTCACATTGGCAAAATTTTCTCCACAATCTCCATGAGCACAGGTGCACAAGGCTGTGGGCTTACCCCACCCCCTACTCTACTTGCTTTACACCTTAGACTGTGAGGCTAACCAGTGCTCCGATGCCATATTTAAGTTTGCTGATGACACCACTGTCACTGGCCGAGTCAGTGGTGACGAGGGAGATTGAAAATATGGCTGAATGGTGCCATAACAAGAGCCTCTCACCCAATGTCAGCAAGACCAAGGAGCTGGTTATTGACTTCAGGAGGAGGCTGTGAGCCAGTCCTCAATGGGGAGGATCAGAAATGGAGAGGGTCAGCAACTTTAAATTCCTCGGTGTTATCACTTCTGAAGATCTGTCCTGGGCCCAGCATGCAAGTGGCATCACAAAACAAGCACGTTAGCATCTCTACTTCCTTAGAAAGTTACAAAGATTCAGGATGACATCTTAAACTTCGACAAACTTCTATAGGTATGTGCTAGAGAGTATATTAACTGGTGGCATCACGGCCTAGTATGGAAACACCAATACCCTTGAATAGAAAATCCTACAAAAAGTAGTGGATACTGTCCAGTCCATCACAGGTAAAGCCCTTCTAATCACTGAGCACATCTACACGAAGCACGGTTGCAGGAAAGGATCATCACTCCAAGGACCCCCACCATCCAAGCCATGTTCTCCTTTCACTGCTGCCATCAGGAAAAAGGTACAGGATCTTCAGGATCCATGCTACCAAGCTTAGGAACAGTTATAACCCCTCATCCACCAGACTCTTGAACCAGAGGGGATAACTTCACTCAACTGCACTTGCCTCATCATTGAAATGTTCCCAAAACCTATGGACTCACTTTCACAAACTCTTCCATCTCATGTTCTGAATACTTACTGCTTATTTATTTTTTTAATTTTTTATTTGCACATTTTGCTGTCTTTTGCACATGGTTGCTTGTCCAAGCTCAAGTTTAATTGTCATTCAACCATCCATGAATAGCTATGAATAGCCAAACAAAACAGAGTTATTCTGAGGCCAAGGTTCAAAACAGTACCAACAGACTCATAAAGCACAAGAAGATAGCAAGCACATATAAGATGTCAGCAAAATACAGTCACACAAAAATACACAGTCCAAGACCCTCAGTCCATGAAGGTTGCAGAAATTTGCAGCCGACCACAGTGCTGCTTGTCTTCTGCCATGCAAACACTGGGAGGCAGCAGCGAATCCAACTTGCGCGCTGTACCACACCACCACCATTGGAACGCATTGACTCTGGTGCCTCTTTCCTGGGCGGCTGTAAACAGGCAACACCACAGTTTGAGGCCTAGCCCTCGCTACAACCAAAACCTCGCAGCTTCCCCGTCATCCAGCAATAAATCAGTGAATCAGGCTTGCAGCATTTCACATTTAACAATCTCCAACAGGGTCTTGCAATCACAAGAAAAGCAACTAAGACAATCAGTCACTGTTAATCTGCACAGCTCCTTCACTCACTGACTCCTCTGCCTCTGATGCAGGCAGTGCACGATCCACACCAAGTCCAACTCCTTCGGTTTCTCTGTCAATGAGCAACTCACTGATGGGGTAGACCTGCAATACTTTAAGTTCTTAATGCTCAACAGGGTCTTGTGATCGTAAAAGAATACTTTTAGAAAGGACAATAACAGCTTTGGTTAACCCCGAAGAAACCACTGTGATCACACTGGAAGTCTGAATCTGAATTGGAAGTCCATCCTGTGGAGTGCTGTCTTTCATTGATTCTATTATGTTTCTATGTCCGCGAGAAAATGAATCTTGGGATTGTACATGGTGACATATGCACTTTGACAATAAATTTACTTTGAACATTGACATGTTCCTGCACATTAATCTGACCTCATTTTGTCAAGGTCAGTCTTTCTTCCTCACTACCTTATAACTCTCACGAGCTGTCTGATTCTTGCTTCCTAGCCCCTAAGTATGCTTCCTTCTGCTACTTCTATTTCTATCTTCACCAAGCAGAGTATTTGTTCTCTTCTCATCTTACTCATTGTTTCTTTTGTTTCCTCTCTCCATTCTCTGCATATCACAATGTGTATCTCTAATTGTCCTCAATTTGGAAAAGTCTTGGACCTCAAACACTTAATGACAAACACGAATTGACAATAAACTGGACTGGTCAAAGAACACTGAGGCTGTCTACAAGAAGGGCCAGAGCCGTCTCTATTTCCTGAGGAGACTGAGGTCCTTTAACACCTGTCGGACGATGCTGAAGATGTTCTACGAGTCTGTGGTGGCCAGTGCTATCATGTTGCTGTTGTGTGCTGGGGCAGAAGGCTGAGGGTAGCAGACACCAACGAAATCAACAGACTCATTTGTAAGGCCAGTGATGCTGTGGGGATGGAACCGGACTCTCTCACGGTGGTGTCTGAAAAAAGGATGCTGTCTAAGTTGCATGTCATCTTGGTCAATGTCTCCCATCCACTACATAATGTACTGGGAGGGCACAGGAGTACATTCAGCCAGAGACTCATCCCACCGAGATGCAGCACTGAGCGTCACAGGAATTCATTCCTACCTGTGGCCATCAAACTTCACAACTCTTCCCTTGGAGGGTCAGACATCCTGAGCCTATAGGCTGGTCCTGGACTTATTTCATAATCTACTGGCGTAATTTACATATTACTATTTAACTATTTATGGTTCTATTACTATTTATCATTTATGGAGCAACTATAACGAAAACCAATTTCCCCCGGGATTAATAAAGTATGACTATGACTAATGTTTCATTGAATAAAGATGTTACTCAATAAACTAGGTCTTTTAGCATCTTGGGTTTTAATTTGAACCTCCAAGCAGTATTTTGTTTTAAGTTTATACACTGACTCATTCCACCTCATTGTTGCCCGATACAAGGAAGTAGCAAGAAGAAAAGGCTAGTAAACAGAATGATTCCTCTGTATTACAATCCTTCTCCAAATCAGAATTTTTTTTTTTGTAGCTATTTGTGCAGAGATCAACATGCAGGTTTACTTTAGATTAAATCAAAATAGAAGGCACATTCTTATCCACAAAGTGGTTCCCTTAAAAGAAAACATTTGGCAAAGCCTCACAAGATATACTGTAGGTTTACTAGCGAAGCTCAGTCCCCATTTCAAGAGCTCATCATTTGTGCAAACAATGCTGGTATGGTATGAAACCAACAGATGATCTGCACTGCCTTTCCCCAGGTAACACATGTTAATATAAAGAAATCAGTGTCACTCGACTACTAAAGTTCCTAGCTACAAATGTGGAACACAAGTTTTTGCAAAGACAAAAACATCTGACATATTAAAGTCAAACAACAGGAATTCTGCAGATGCTGGAAATTCAAGCAACACACATCAAAGTTGCTGGTGAACGCAGGATCTCCCAGTGGCCACACATTTTAATTCCACATCCCATTCCCATTCTGACATGTCTATCCACGGCCTCCTCTACTGTAAAGATAAAGCCACACTCAGGTTGGAGGAACAACACCTTATATTCCGTCTGGGTAGCCTCCAACCTGATGGCATGAACATCAACTTCTCTAACTTCCGCTAAGGCCCCACCTCCCCCTCGTACCCCATCTGTTACTCATTTTTATAAACACATTCTTTCTCTCACTCTCCTTTTTCTCCCTCTGTCCCTCTGAATATACCTCTTGCCCATCCTCTGGGTCCCCCCCCCCCTTGTCTTTCTTCCCGGACCTCCTGTCCCATGATCCTCTCGTATCCCCTTTTGCCTATCACCTGTCCAGCTCTTGGCTCTATCCCTCCCCCTCCTGTCTTCTCCTATCATTTTGGATCTCCCCTCCCCCTCCAACTTTCAAATCCCTTACTCACTCTTCCTTCAGTTAGTCCTGACGAAGGGTCTCGGCCTGAAACATCGACTGCACCTCTTCCTACAGATGCTGCTTGGCCTGCTGCGTTCACCAGCAACTTTGATGTGTGTTGCTTGATATATTAAAGTATTAAGTTTCATAGTTCTAAGTAAATTTATTATCAATGTACAGACAGTCTTAGGCACATGTAAAAAAAATTATGTAAAGTGAAGATGCTTCCGGGGAGGAGGAGCTTAGGAGGACGATGGCACCTAACAGCAACTCCTTTGCTTGCATCTTTGGAAATAGCGCTCTCTCTCTCTCTCTCTCTCTTTAAAATCTCTATTTTCCCCTTTCAGGGTTCTTTTGAAGACCCTGACCTGACTTCAGTGACTTCAGTTCTTTGCAGGAATGGGACCCGCTCTTGGGGTTTCATGACTGGCCGTTATTTGGCACGCCAAGGGCTCGGCCTAAGAGCTTCACTCACCTTTGGTTGTCTGCGGTTTCGTGGCTCTGGAGACAGGGTGGGTGGGGTGGGAATCAGAGGTTGGTGTCCAGGCAGGTGATCAGTATGTCAGAGGAGTCAGAAGATCTAAAGCAGTGTGCCTGGAGACCTGAGATCTTTGGGCACAGAGCTCAAAAAAAACAACGCAACGGACTTTTAACATTGTAAACCAGCGAGTTGTTTGTTATGTCTCCTCCCTTCACTGTGAAACGGAGACACCTCTTTCTCCCTTGTTAGGGAGAAAGCCTGTGGTATGTCAAATACTGGGTGCACGAATAGTCTTTGGAGTACTGCAAGTCTGTGTCTTTGCTGTTGATTTGCTGCACGCTTAAATACTCCTGTGGTGGGTGCTGATACTTTTTTGCTGGTGGGGGAAGGGAGGATCATTGCTTGCCGCCGCTCACGTGCAGGATGGAGGGGAGCTGGGTGGGACTTCAGGGTTCTAACATTTAACTGTCATTCATTCTTTGGAGTCACTCCCCTGTTTTTCGTGGATGGTTGCGAAGAAAAAGCATTTTAGGATGTGCACTGTATACATTTCTCTGACATTAAGTGTACCTTTGAAATAATGAAATGAAAAATTTCTAAATATCAAAAAAATTACTATAAAGAGCAGTAAACAGTAAAAATTAAATCAAAGCAATATTTGGTGTGACCACCCTTTCCCTTTAAAACTGCATCAGTTCTCTGAGGTAACTGTTGTGCGGTTTTATAAGAAGATCGACTGGTAGATTGTTCTAAGCATCTTGGGGAACTTGCCACAGCTCTTCTGCAGACTTGCTTCTGTCTCTTCAGTTAATCTCAGAGAGCCTTGATGATGTTGAGATAAGGCTCTCTGGAGGCCACACCATGAACTCCCAGATCTTCTTTTTGCTGAAAATAGTTCTTTATGACCTTGGCCATGTGTTTGGGGTCACTGAAGTTGTGACCAATTAGACGCCTCCCTGATGGATGAGAATCTGCTTGTACTTCTCAGCATTAATTCTGACCAGATCACCAACTCCATTTGCAGAAATCCAGCCCCAATCCTGCAGGGAATCTCCACAATGCTTCACTGCTGGCTGCAGGCACTCATCTATGTAGTGGACTCCGGGTCTTCTACAGATAAACTGCCTCCTGCTTGAGCCAAAAAGTTCAGACTTTGACTCGTCAGTCCAGAGCGCTTGCTGTCATTGTTCAGGACCCCATTCCTTGCATTTTTGTGCTTAGCTGAGTCTCTTGCCTTGTAAGTTCCACTTCAGAGGAATGGCTTTATGGCAGCAACTCTTCCACGAAGCCCATTTCTGACAAGACTTCTCCAGACTGTAGAGGGGTGTACTTATGTTCAAATTTCAACGAAAATGTTATTATCAAAGTGCATGTACATTACCATATACAACCCTGAGATTCATTTTCTTGAGGGCATACTCAGCAAATCTGTAGAATAGTAACTGTAGCAGGAGCAACGCAAGATGAACCAGAGTGCAGAAGACAACAAACTGTGCAAATGCAAATATAAATAAATAGCAATAAATAACAAGAACATGAGATAAAGAGTCCTTAAAGTGAGATCACTGATTGGAGGAATATTTCAATGACAGGGCAAGTCAGTGTGAGCCTGATGGTTGAGGGGTAGTAACTGTTCTTGAACCTGGTGGTGAGAGTCCTGAGATTGTTATGCCTTCTACCTAATGATAGCAGCCAGAAGAGAGCATGACCTCAGTGGAGAGAACCTCTGATGATGGACGCTGCTTTCTTATTCTTTATTCATCTTTTTATTGATTTTTAAAAAAGCATAAATACAATCAAGAGAATGACTTCAAATATATATATCAGTAACAATATAAACGAAGATTAAGATAGACATTGTCAAAATCATAAATATTGTTAAACTAGTATAAAATATATAATAAAAAAATGAAAATAACAATTCTCCTCTTACCAGTTTATGAAGAGAAAGGAAAAAACGTCGGGTTTTAAATGAAAAGAAAAAAAACCATTACGCTATTAAGAAAACAAACAAAAAAAGGGACCGGGTAGTCCATTTTGAGGATACGACCAAAAAAGAAAGACTTTCTGATCAAATCTAAAACTTCGAAAAAGACTGAAAGAGTGATAAGTCAAATTAAATGAAGATATTGGATAAAAGGTCGCCATATTTGCTCAAATTTAAAGGATGTATCAAATGTCCGACTCCTTATTTTCTCTAAACTTAAGCAGGACATAATGGAGGAGAGCCAATAAAAGACCGTAGGTGGATTAATATCCTTCCACTTCAATAAAATGGCTCTCCTAGCCAGTAAGGTCGAAAAGGCTATCATACGTTGAGCGGAAACAGGAACATTTCCTGCTTCCGATGGGATAATCCCAAAAATTGCCGTAAGCAAAGTAGGTTGTAGATCCAGATCCAAAACTTTTGAAAGCATTTTAAAAACATCTCTCCAAAGGTTATCTAGCTTTATACAAGACCAATACATATGAGTTAAAGTGGACAGGGATGCTGCTTTCTTATGACAGCATTTCATGTAATGTGTTCAATAGTTGGGAGGGTTTTTACCCACAATATACTGAACTGAATCCACTACCTTTTGTATGATTTTTTGTTCAAAGGCATTGGTATTTCCCTACTAGTCCATGATGCAGCCAGTCAATATAATCTCCACTACACATCTATAGAAGTTTGTCAAAAGTTTTAGATGGCATGCCAAATCTCCGCAGACTGCTAAGGAAGTAGAGGTGCTGCCATGCTTTCTTTACAATTGCACTTACATGCTGGGTCTAAGCCAGGTCCTTTGAAATAGTAACACCCAGGAATTTAAAGTTGCCAACCTTCTCCACATCTGATCCTCCAATGAGGACCTCTGGTTTCCCTCTCATGAAGTCTATAATCAGTTCCTTGGTCTTGCAGGCATTGAGTGAGAGGCTGTTATGACACCACTTAGCCAAATTTTTAATTATCCTTCTGTATGCTGATTCATCACCAGCTTTGTCTCGGCCCACAACAGTCGTGTCATCAACAAACTTGAAAATGGCATTGGAACTGTGTTTAGCCACACAGACATGGGTGTAAAGCCAGTAGAGCAGGGGGCTAAGCACACAGCCCTGTGGTGCATCTGTGCTGAAGGAGATTGTGGAAGAGATGTTGTTGCCAATCCAAACCGACAAGCAAGGAAATCCAGGATCCAGTTGCATAAGGAGGCATCGAGGCCAAGGCCTTGGACCTTATTGGTTAGTTTTGAGGGGATGAAGGTATCGAATGCTGAGTTGTAATCGATAAAGAGCATCCTGATGTATGCATCTTTGCTGTCCAGATGTTTCAGGATTGAGTGAAGAGCCAAAGAGATGCCTTCTGCTGTGGACTTGTTGCTCCGGTGGGCAAAATGGAATGGATCCAAGTCACCTCTCAGGCAGCAGCTTATAAGGTTCCTCACCAACCTACCTCTCAAAATACTTCATAATTGTGGATGTAAGTGCAACTGGGCGATATTCATTGAGGTCAGTCACCATGCTCTACTTGGGCACCAGTATAATTGAACCTGGTTTGAAGCAGGTAGGTACCACATACCACCAAAGCAAGAGGTTAAAGATCTCAGTGAACACAGCAGCCAGTTGGTCAGCACAGGTCTTTAGTATGTGGCCAGGTAGCCTGCCTGGTACTACTGATGGACTCACTCTCCTGAAAGCAGCCTGCACATCAGCTTCAAATACTGAGGTCAGTGGATCATCAGGGGATGTGTCGGGTTCACCATGGCTTCTCCGTGTTCTGTCAAAGTGAGCATAGAAGGCATTGAGCTGATCTGGAAGTAAAGCCCTGCTGTCTCCCATGTTGCTTGATTTAACCTTGTAGGAGGTGATAGCATTCAAACCCTGCCACAGCTGTTGAGCATCACTCGTTGATTTGGTCCAGAATTTCCACTTTGCCCATGAGATGGTTTTCCAGAGATCATACCTCTTGTAGCTTTCTTGGTCTCCAGACTTGAATGCCTCTGTATAACAATTGTGGTTTGTATCCAAGCAATCATTTTTAAAGAGCTTAATTTGATGGGTACCAGGTTTGGGTGTCTCAGAGACCGCTGGTCTCCTGGGATTTTAACACACAACAGTCTCTGGAATTTGCAGAGAATGCTGCAAAAAGACAGGGAAGGATGAGTGGTAGTTCTGTGGGCAAGGACGCTTTGTTGATGGAAGAGGTCATGGGATGGTGGCCAGATGGACTAGTTCAAGCTGGTGGGAGGGCAAAAGTGGCACCGAGTGGCCACGCACTGCAGTGGTGGTGCAGGAAGGGGCATCTCTGGGCAGACAGTGCCTCAAGCCTTGGTGTGGATGGGCTGCACCATGAGCGTGCAGTTATTAATCACTTTGTTGGGTGCAGCAGGTGCCTCGTGAAGTGGCCTTTGAGGATATAAGATACTGAGAGGACATGACAAGGTAGATATTGAGACATTTCCAATCGAAGATGAGGCATTCCAGTTGCAAGATTAGGCAGTGGTCATTTAAAACAAGCTGTAGACTCAGCCACCTCTATCACAGGCACAACCCCTGATGAGGTAGTGGCTCAAGAAGGTGACATACATCATTACGGACCTTTACCATCCCAGACATGCTTTCTTTTCATTACACCACCTTATTATTCCTCCTCTGCACTTTTGCACTAAGTAGTAATTTTTATGTCTTACATTGTACTGCTGGTGCAAAACAACAAATTTCATGACCTATGTCAGTGATTTAGGCAGATTATTAGCTTAGCAGTTTGTGTAACACTACTACAGTGCCAGTGAACCAGGTTCAACTCTGCTGCCGTCTATAATGAGTTTGTACATTCTCCCCATGATCCTGTGGTTTCCTCCCACATTCCAAGGATGACAGGTAAGTAGGTTGATTGAGGATTTGGGTGTAATTGGGTAGCGGGGTCTCACTGGGTTTGAACAGCCTGCTACCGTGCTACATCTCTCAGATTTTTTTAAAAATCAATCTTCCTGCAAAGTACAGGTACTGTTTAACCTTTCTCTGAAGAAAAATTACATTAAGATCTCCTGTATGATACTATCCAATGAACCAACAATGATGATCGAAAGTAAGATGTGGGCACAAAATTTTATTATTGCAGTGTAGGGAAATGAAAATCTTCAATCTGGAGCTTAATAACACTCCCAAACAGTAAATACATAGATCGAACATACTATTAAGAGCATGGGTAGGCCACTCAGCCCCTTGACCCCGTTCCACTATTCAACAGAATCATCTTGAGCTGCTGTAGTTTCAACTCCTCTACTTTCCTATCTAGCTGAAGCCTGAAGTCCCACATCACCAGGTCCCAAAACAACAACTTCTCTTTCAGCTATTTGTTTCTTGAACCAACCGGCAAACTACTGACCACCAGCAACACCATGAACACTTTGCACTAAAATTGACTGTTTTTATCTCATTCTAGTTATTGTAAATATTCTGTATAATTTATGTTTCATTTTTTTTCTTGTGAATGCTGCTTATATGCTTATAAGTTTTCATTGCACATGTGCATACACGTACTTGTGCATATGACAATGAATTTAACTTTAGCTTTTTGACAATGACATATCTTAGTATTATCAACAAAATGAATAATTCACTTAGTATTGCAGAAAACAATTATTTATCATTGGATTCATCATTAAACTTCCGTCCTGAATGAAATATTGGGATTCCCAGAAAACTGTTAGCATCTGGATGAAGAACATATGCTTTATAACTGATGATTAATGTATATATTTCTTTGAAAACCCTAAAACGCATGAATTTGGACGGATTATCTCAGCTTGGTATCCGCATACCTCTAGTAGCTGCCTGCTTTGGCCGAGTGATAAAAAATTAATTTATGAACGTGTCAAACTTTCAACTCCACAAAAGCAAATACTTTCACCACACACACACACACACACAAAATGCCGGAGGAACTCAGCGGTCTGCAGCATCAATGGAAGGAAATGAGCCGAGACCCTTCATCAGTCCTGACGACAACAGTTTCTCCAGCATTTTGTGCATCTGCCTCAAGATTTTCAACACCTGCCGCTTACAGAGCGTTACCTTCAGGACGGCGCTTCTCCGCCGCGAAGCCAGGACGATGTCACTGCACATGCGCATTCTCTCCTCCTACGTAAGGCCCAACCGTTTGATCTGATCACGTGCTATGCAGTCTGATAATGTGATTGGGCGATAAGTTCAGGGCTTCGCTGAGTTGAGTTGGAGTGTGGAAGCTGGTGCAGAATGATTCTGGTAGGGATGTGGGTCGGGTCTTTGAAGTTGCTCCATTAAAAAAAAGTCACATGAACCAGCAAACGCCGTACGGGAAGGCTTTGGGTTAGGAACATTCAACATCATATATGGAGAGAAAAAGTTCCCGGAGATTACTGCTGGTCAGAGCTGGAGATGTGATCAAAAGGATCCACTCGGAAAGTGAACTCTTTCTCCTACAACAGACCTACTGAGTGTTCCTGGCTTGTTTCAGATTCCGGCATATACGACACATCATGCTAATAGTATTATTTAAAGATCACGTTTACTGTCCTAATTTTCATACAAATACCATGAAAGTTAACTTTTGCGGTAGCAGTTCATATACGACGAACATATTAAGTAAACTTAAATTAACAAATGCTATATAATTTACGGACGAAATAAATTTAACGACATTAGACCAAGTCTTAACGAACTAGCCATTTCACCATCAAAGTGGGAAAAAATGAATCTCAGGGTTTATTCTTGGACAAAATATTATATTGAGACGTGTCGCCTTCAATGAACTTACAAGATATTGCTGCACTATTTAAGAGTAGATAAGTTAGCCCCAGTGTCTTGGCCTATAATAATGTATTTGAAAGCAAATAATACATCTTGAATAAATTTACTTTGAATTTTGAAATACTAAAAATGCATTGTATTTAAGACAAATCCAAAATTTGAGGTAGGTTTGCTTCAAGCAATAAACATTTTGAAGAAAACCTGGACGAAGTAGAAAAGAATCCAAAAATTATTGTGTGCATTATTGTTTGCAGCAAATATTTTCAGAAATTATTGTGGTGTAACAAAGAAAATGATGCCAACACTTTTCAAAATTATTGCTGATGATGCTGAAACTTATGTTGTAGCACCTCAAGAGGCAGTTGAAATATCTACATAAGACCATAAGACATAGGAGCAGAATTAGGCCATCTGGCCCATCAAGTCTGCTCTGCTGTTCAATCATGGCTGATCCTTAATGTTCTCCTCCTCAACCCCATTTCTCAGCCTTTTCCCCATAACCTTTGATGCCGTGTCCAATCAGGAACCTATCAATCTCTGCCTTAAATACACTCTACAACCTGGCCTCCACAGCTGCATGTGGCAACAAATTCCACAAATTCACCACCCTTTGGCTAAAGAAATTTCTCTGTATCTCTGTTCTGAAAGGGCACCCCTCCCCCTATCCTGAGGCTGTGCCTTCTTGTCCTAGACTATCCCACCATGGGAAACATCCTTTCCACATCTACTCTGTCCAGGCCTTTCAACATTTGAAAAGTTTCAATGAAATCCCCCCTCATCCTTCTGAATTCCGGTGAGTACAGACCCAGAACCATCAAACGCTCCTCGTATGATAACCCCTTCATTCCTGGAATCATCCTTGTGAACTTCCTCTGGACCCTCTCCAATGCCAGCACATCTTTTGTTAGATGAGGGGCCCAAAGCTGTTCACAATACTCAAGGTGAGGCCTCACCAGTGCCTTATAAAGCCTCAGCATCACAACCTTGCTCTTGTATCCTAGACCTCTTGAAATGAATGCTAACATGGCATTTGCCTTCCTCACTACCGACTCAACCTGCAAGTTAATCTTCAGGGTTTTCTGCACAAGGACTCCCAAGTCCCTTTGCATCTCAGATTCCTGGATTTTCTCCCTGTTTAGAAAATAGTCCGCACATTTATTTCTACTACCAAAGTACATGACCGTGCATATTCCAACATTGTATTTCATTTGCCACTTTCTTGCCCATTCTAATCTGTCTAAGTCCTTCTGCATCCTACCTGTTTCCTCAACGTGACCTGCCCCTCCACTAGTCTTTCTATCATCTGCAAACTTAACAACAAAGCCATCTATTCCACCATTTAAATCATTGATATACAGCATAAAAAAAGCAGTCCCAACACCAGCCCCTGTGGAACACCACTGGTCACTGGCAGCCAACCAGAAAAGGATCCTTTTATTCCCACTTGCTGCCTCCTACCAATCAGCCAATGCTCTAACCATGTTAGTAACTTTCCTGCAATACCATGAGCTCTAAACTTCGTAAGCAGCTTCATGTGTGGCACCTTCTCAAAGGCCTTCTGAAAATCCAAATATGCAACATCCACTACACTGCCTTTATCTATCCTACTTGTAATCTCCTCAAAGAATTCCAACAGGTTTATTAGGCAGAATTTTCCGTGAAGGAAACCGTGGTGACTTTGTATCTTGTCCTGTGTCACCAAGTACTCCATCACCTCATCCTTAACAATTGACTCTAACATCTTCCCAATCACTGAGGTCAGGTTAACTGGTCTATAATTTCCTTTCTGCTGCCTTCCTCCTTTCTCAAACATTTGCAATTTTCCAGTCCTCTGGCACCATGCCAGAGTCCAATGATATTTCTATTGCCAGCACAATCTCTAACGCTACCTCTTTCAGAACCCTAGGAAGCAGTTCATCTGGTCCAGGTGACTTATGTACCTTTAGGTTTTTCAGCTTTTGAGCACCTTCCCTCTTGTAATAGTAACTGCACCCACTTCTCTTTCTTCACACACTACAACACCAGGCACACTGCTAATGTCTTCCACGGTGAAGACTGATGCAAAATACTCATTTAGTTCATCAGCCATCTCCTTGTCCCCCGTTATTATTTCACCTGCCTCATTTTCTAGCGGTCCTATATCCACTCTCATTTCTCTCTTATTTTTAACATACTTGAAAAACTTTTACGATCCACTTTGATATTATTTGCTAGCTTACTTTCATATTTCACCTTTTTCCTTCTAATGATTTTTTTAGTTGTTCTTTTTAAAATCTTCTATCTCCCCACTAATTTTTGCTTTGTTGTATGCCCTTTCTTTAGCTTTTACAATTGCTTTGACTTCCCTTGTCAGCCATGGTTGTACTATTTTACCATTTGAGTATTTCTTTATTTTTGGAATGCACCTTCCTCATTTTTCCCAGAAGCGCACGCCATTGCTGCTGTGCTGACATCCCTGCCAGCAGCTCCTTCCAATTTACTTTGTCCAACTCCCCTCTCATCCCACTGTAATTTCCCTTATTCCACTGAAATACTGCTACATCAGATTTTACTTTCTCCCTATCAAATTTCAAGTTGAACTCAATCATATTGTGATCACTGGTTCCTAAGGGTTCTTTTACCTTAAGCTCCCTAATCACCACCAGTTCATTACACAACACCCAATCCAGTATAGCTGATCCCCTAGTAGGCTCAATGACAAACTGCTCTAAAAAGCCATCTCTTAGGCATTCAACAAACTCACTCCCTTGAGATCCATTACCATCCTAATGTTCCCAATCAACCCGCATGCTAAAATCTCCCACGACTACCTTGCCCTTTTGACTTGCCTTTTCTATTTCCTGTTGTAACTTGTGGTCCACCTTTCAGCCACTGTATATAACTGCCATCAACATCCTTTTACCCTCGCAGTTTCTTAATTCAAGCCACAAGGATTCAACTTCTTCCAATCCTATGTCAAATTTTATTACTAATTTGATGCCACACCAACCCCTCTGCCTACCTTCCTATCCCTTCAATATAATGTATAACCTTGGACATTCAGCTCTCAACTACAACCATACTTCAGCCATGATTCAGTGATGGCCACAACATCATACCTGGCAATCTGTAATATTGCAACAAGATCATCCACCTTATTTGTTATACTATGCGCATTTAGATACAACACATTGAGTACTGTATTTGCTGTCCTTTCTGACTCTGCATCCTTTATGATTTGACGTTCAGCCTGTTGGCTGCAACTAAGTTCCATTACCTGCTTGCCCCTCCTGACAGTCTGACTGCACGCTATCTTTACTTTTTTACCATCTTTCCTATCCTGAGTCCCTTCACTCCAGTTCCCACCCTCTGCCAAGTTAGTTTAAACCCTCCCCAACAGCTCTAACAAACCTGTCTGCAAGAATATTGCTCCCCCTCAGGTTCAGGTGCAACCTGTCACTTTTGAACAGGTCACACCTCCCCAGGAAGAGATCCCAATTATCCAAGAACCTGAAGCCCTGCCCCCTGCACCAGTTTCTTAGCCACACATTTATCTGCCAATCATCCTGTTTCTACCCTCACTGGCACTTCTTGCCAGCACTGAGAGATCAATAATTTAACCTTATTGTGTCTATTTTCAACAGGCTGCCAAAACAAATGGAAGTGTATTGGAATTATTAGTCCAGTTTTTCAAGTTTGAAAAGAAGGAACAATTGTCAAGGATAAAGTAACTGTAAATGGAAATATTTTTACAAGTTAACTTTTATTACTCATGATAACAGTGTCTTAGGTTTTGTAATATTTGGTCTTAAACTTGTTTTGTGCTCACATGATTGAGGAGGGTGTGAACTGCTGAAGTTGAGATAATTGGTTGTGCACTATTCTACAAATCGAATGGTTTCTAAGGTTGTCATAGACTGGGGGGGAGGGGGTAGTGGGGATAAACTCCCACTATCTATAAAGTGCTCCAAATGGTGTGTGACTCGAACAGCCTCTGACAACCAAGTCCAACTCTTGCCCTTCACGTGTGGTTTAGCTACTAGGGCCAGCGGAACTGTTTCTACCGACGACAGAAGGGGCAAAGGCAGACCACTGGTGCCTCAAAACCAGTTGCTTCGGGCAGGTGGGGCTCATCATCCTTGGACGGCAGCACACCTAGAAGAAGGAAAACTCTGATTTTAAACCTCCGCTGCCTTACGGCCATACCCCACCATGGGAAAGGCTTCAGTAGTAAACCCTGAGGAAGGAATTTTAAATTTAGAAATCCATGTTCACACAACATCATCTTTGAGGGGAAATCTATAATACAGTATGTCTCTTCTCAGCACTGCATATGCCATATGTTCTTCCATCATCTTGGTTAGGTTGGCACTGTTGATGTGGACTAAGGAACACTGACATAAACAAGCAGCTCTGTGTTCAATGTCAAGTGTGTTTTCTATGTCTGGTTACACAAGTGTTAGTTCTATGAAGGTTTCCATGAAGGCATATATCACAGACTTTATAATGGAATTTAACTACTTAACTATATCCTAAATGCAGCAAGGCTTGGGTTTTCTACTTTGACTGCTCTTTGAGGCACAAATGGGTGTTCTCCGTTTAATTCTGCAGTGACTTTGGAAATACTGAACCATGATGCAGAATCAGCTGAGCATTATTTGTCACATGTACATCAAAACAGTGCAATGTGTCATTTGTGTCAAACGAAATTGGCGAGGATTGTGCTGGGCAGCCCGCAAATGTTGCCACGCTTCTGATACCAACATAGCATACTCACAACTCACTAACCCCAACGGTACATCCTGGCAATGTGGGAGGAAAATGGAACATCTGGCGGAAACCCATGCAGTCACGCAGAGAACTCCGACCTCCTTACAGGCAGCAAATCTCAAAGCTGCTGCACTAGCTGTTGCGCTACTGTAAGGCTCAGAATTGGTCAGAAATTTAGTTTCTAATAAAGAGTCAGTAATTTTTCCACATCTTGTACAGCCAGCCGAGTATTTCCAGGCAGACTGTTGAGAGACAATGGCAGTCTAATGAACTGATTTGTTTTTTTTAAACTTGAAGGCTCCTATGGCAGAGAAACAGACCATTTGAGCCACCATATCCATACTGACTGCTGCTCATCTACAGTAGGACCATTTGCCCTCATTAGAACGATATCCCTGAATGTCCTGCCTATTTAAGTATCCACCTAAATACCTCCTAAACTTAGTAATTGTACCTGATTTCATCATTTCCAGCATGTTCTGGATATCAACTGTGCAATCAAAAAGAAACTCACCCCTCAGATCCCACTTAAACTCGGTGCTCCCGTTTGCATCAGCTGCACCGAGGTCAAGAGGGTTGAGAGCTTTCAAGTGACCAGGAGTGAACACCAGCAATAAACTATCCTGGTCCAACCACATTGACATGTGGCCAAGAAAGCACACCAGCTCATGCCTGCTTCTTCAGGAAGCTACAGAAAATTCAAATTCAAGAAATTCAAGATTGTTTAATGTCATTCCCAATACATAAGTATAAAGGAAAATGAAATAATTGTTATTCCAGGTTCGATGCAGCACAAAAAAACCCACAAAAGATAAAGAATACAATTTTTAAAAAACGCAGGAAATGTCTATAAAGTAACACTAGGCACAGGAGTATCTGTGCATGAAGTGGTTGATAAAGTGGAGGTGATAGAGGGTATGGAGGGGTAGGTTAGTGGCTGGAAGTGTTGATCAGTCTTGCTGCTTGGAGAAAGTAACTGTTTTTGAGTCTGCTGGTCCTGGCATAGATGCTGTGTAGCCTCCTCCCTAATGGGAGTGGGGCAAACTGTCAATGAACGGGATTGGTGACATCCTCCATGTTACTGGCCCTTTTCCGGCAACATTCTGTATATATGTCCTTGATTTTGGGCAAGCTGGTGCTGGTAATGCATTGGGCAGTTCTAGTCACCCGTTGTCAAGACTTCATGTCCACCACAGTGCAGTTTCTGTACCGTGCGATGATGCAGCTTGTCAGGATGCTCTCTACTACACATCTGTAGAATGATGTGTGTATGGATGTGCAAAGTCCAGCTCTCTTCAGCCTCCTCAGAAAGTAGAGATGTTGGTGAGCTTTCCTGATTGTGTGGAATGTGTTCTGAAACCATGAGGCTGTGTGAGATATGCACTCCCCAGATACTGAAACTACTTGAAGTTTCCCCTCCTGTGCCACAGATGTAAAGAGGGATACGTGGGGCAAGTTCTCCTGAAGTCGATAACCATCTTTGTCTTGTTGACATTGAGGAAGAGGTTATTTGCCTGGCACCAGGCCTCGAGCTCTTCCATTCCTTCTCTGTAGGCTGTCTCATCTTTGTTGGTGATGAGCCCCACCACAGTTGCATTGACAAACTTGACAATGTGATTACTTTGACACATCCCCAAAGAGTCTCGGCCCCAAACATTGACTATACTGCCTGGCCTGCTGAGTTCCTCCAGCATTTTGTGTGTTGCTTGGATTTCCAGCATCTGTAGATTTTCTGTTTGCCCCTTTGACCCTTATCGGTTTCCAATTGTTGCACCACAGCTTTGTATGACAACTGCTCAGCCTGTGATCACAAGAAACTGCAGAGTTGTGAAGTCAGCCTAGCATGTCATAGAAATCAATCCCCCCTCCCCCCACGGACTTTGTCTACCTCTGTTTACACTTTTCATTGTCGCAGTAAAGCAGCCAACATAATCAAAGACCCCACCCACCCTGAACACTGTCTCTCATTGCCCCTCATTGCCCCATGGGAGGGGATAAAAGTCTGAAAGCATGTACCACCAAGTTCAAGGACAGCTTCTAAATTAATGTTAAATGTCTATTGAGTGGTTCCTTAATACTGTAGGATAGGTTCTTGACCTTACAGTGTGCCTCGATACGACCCTGCACCTTACTGTCTACCTGTACTGCACTTTCTCCACACTGCAACACTTTATTCTGCACACATTGTTTTACCTTGGACTATCCCGAATGCACCGTTTTAGTGAATTAACTTGTATAAAGGATTGTTAGGATGGGAAACAATAGTCTGGAGGAAAATTGTTTCGTTTGGCTTTGTACATGTATACCATTGAATGACAATAAACTTGAACTTGAAACTTGTATAATGGCACCAAGACAAGATTTTCTACTGTGCCTTGGTACATGTGACAATAATAAACCAATTTATCTATTTCAACTCTCCTGTTTGATATCTGCAACACGGGAAACGTTTTGACAATTTACCCTATCTATGCCTATCATATGATGTACCTCGAGCAGGTCATTCCTCAGTCTCCCTTGCACTAGGGAAAACAAGCTCAGCCTATCCACTCTCAACCAACAACAGGTCTTCCAATCAAGGCCACATCTTAATGAATCTCATCTGCAGTTTTTTTTCAGCACACATTCTTCTTATAGTGTAGTGAAAGAACTACATACATACAAGCATGGCCCATCCAGTGTAAAATACCAATCTGACCTCAAGAGATCCAGTCTGCTTGGAAGAAGAATTAAATGTCTTATTTTTTATGATGTTATTACGCATTGATTTTTTTTAGAAAGAATCTGAATGTATAATTTTTAAAAAAGCAATACTTATTAAGAGCAATTCACTGTTCCTTCCAATTTTTTAATGATTCATCAATACAGTATCCCTCTCTGTAATGCAAAAAAAATGCTGCATTCTAGGAACATATTTAGGAAATGTACAGAAACATCAATATAAAAGGTGTTAAATCTGACAAATAATTTTGTTACATTTTCTTAATGTGAAATTAATTATAGGAATTGGAAATTATCGCAACACAAAAATAACTTGAAAATGTCAGCCTACTTGAAATGCAAGGAAGTTTAACTTTCTTTTGGAGTCACAAGGCATAATATTTTTAAGAAAATTAAGCATGTGATGGCGCAATCATGTTTCAGTGATCCATTGAATGGCAGTGTTTCTAATCTGCTGAAGGTGCATTTTCAGTAGCATCAGGTCGTTCCTTTTTATTGTCCTCTGGTTTCATTGCTGGGAAGAACAAGACCTCCTAAAGTAAAAGACAAAATAAATTTACCTTTTTAATATTAATCTTGTAAGAAATCATTTTACATATAATGTCAAATGTACATATTTCTGGCCTGCATATAATAACATTTCACATGTTGCTGCTTATGGGTAAATTCAATTAACAGATGCCATTTGAAGTGTAATCATTTTAAAGACCCAAGGCTATTG
Source organism: Mobula birostris (assembly GCF_030028105.1). Taxonomy (NCBI): domain Eukaryota; kingdom Metazoa; phylum Chordata; class Chondrichthyes; order Myliobatiformes; family Myliobatidae; genus Mobula; species Mobula birostris. The sequence goes on from NC_092384.1 coordinate 52,691,894, forward strand.
ATTGATGCTATCAAAGTATGCTTTAACATTGAACTCAATAGGCCTAACCAGAAGCCCTGCATGAACCAAGAGATTCATAAGTTGCTGAGGGCTAGATTTGTGCCATTTTACAGTAGGCAACCCAGAGTCATACAAGTCTAGGTACAATCTTCAGAAGGCTGTTCCAAACAGAAAAAGGCTATTTCAGAGCAAACTGGAACCACAGATGGACATTCAACACCTGTGGTGTGGCAGAGTTTTTAACAATATAAATTCCTATAAAGTAAGACAGGGTAGCCTAAGTTGCAATCACCCATCACTCCCGAGTTCAATATCATTTCTGCAGGCTTTGATACTGAGAACTACCACAAGCCCCTGGCCAACCCTGTAATTTTTAGTGCCTGAGGCCGACGTCCAGGCATCCTTCAAGAGAGACTCTCTAGCTCTGCAGATGTTCATAATCATCCCACCCAAACTCATCGTCAAACTTCAAGACCTCGGCTTCTGTATCTCCCTCTGCAACTCGATACTCAGCTTCTTTGTGGGTAGATCTCATCAATCAGTGATCATTGGTAACATCTCCTCTTTGTTGACCATCAACACAGACACCTCAAGGCCAAGTGTGTAGCCCCCGCTCTACCCTCTGTACACACCTGATTGTGTGGCAAAGCACAGCTGCAATGTTGCTTCCCAATTCTCCAACAACACCGCAATTGTTGGACAAATTGTAGGTGGCGACAAGTCGGCTTACCAGAGCGAAATACTATAGGTCCTTTGGTTGTGTCGTGGCACAAGAGCTTCTTGCTCAACATCAACAAAACTAAAGAGCTGTTTGTTGACTTCAGGAAGGGGGGTGGTTTAAGCATACACCATCGGTAGTGGACAGAATTAACTTTTAATTCCTGAGCAGTACCATATCAGATGACCTGTCCTGGGCCCAGCGTACTGATGTAATCATAAAGAAAGTGTCCCAGCGCCTTTACTTTCTTGGGAATTACAGGGGTTCAGCTTGTCATTAAATATTATAACAAACTTCCACAAAAATATTTGTCATACGTACATCGAAACATACATTGGAATGAGTTTTTTTTTGAGTCAATGACCAACACAGTCCCAAGGTATGCTGCTGAAAGACCACAAGACACAGGAGCAGAATAAGGCTATTAGGCCTACCGAGTCTGGTCTGTCATTCCATCATGGCTGATTTATTATCCTTCTCAACCCCAATCTCCTGCCTTCTCCTCTGTAACCTTTGATTCCCTTATTAATCAAAAACCTATCAACCTCCATTTTAAATATACCCAGTGACTTGGCATCCAGTGGCAATGAATTCCGTAGATTCACCACTTACTGGCTAAAGAAATTCCTCCACAGCTCTGTTCCAAATGATGTTCTTTTATTCTGAATTTGTGCCCTCTGGTCCTGGAATCTCCCACAATTGGAAACATCCTCTCCACGTGTACTGGGCCTTTTAATATTCCACAGGTTTCAATGAGATTCCTCCTCAATCTTCTAAACTCCAGTGTGTACAGGCTCAAAGCCATTAAACACGGTTCATACATTGACCATTTCACTCTCAGGATAATTCTCATAAACCTCCTCTGGATCCTCTCTAATGCCTGCACATCCTATCTTAAATTTCAGCTCCCTCAAGAACCAACATGAATCAAAGATCACCACCATCCAGCCATGCCATCTTTTTTTTTATATATATAGCTAAATCGGGAAGGATGTACCGAAGTTTGAAATTGCACACCGCTAGGTTCAACAACAGTTACTTCCTTTAAACCAACTGGCAAAGTCCCGATCACTATAGACAAGCAACAATATGACTACTCTGCACTAAAATTGACATTATTTGCTCTAATTGTGTTCTTTCTTTCTTGTAAAAATTGGGTATAATGTTTGTTTTCTGGTGAATAGTGCTTCAATGATGCTATGTTGTTGCCATCCTGTTCTCTATCTACCTGTGTGCACATGTGGTTGTGTACAACTATGCTCTCGACCTTCAGCAGGCAAGTTTTTTTTTAGCCATAGCATGGTGAATCTGTGGAATGCTCTGCCACAGACTGTGGTGGAGGTCAAGTCCATGGGTATATTTAAAGCAGAAATTGATATAGATTCCTGATTGGTCGGGGTATCAAGGAATATGATGAGAGGGCAGGTGTATGGGGTTGAATGGGATCTGGGATCGGCCATAATGAAATGGCAGAGCAGACAATGGGCTGAATGGCCTAGCTCTGCTCCTATGTCTTATGGTCTTAATACAGGCAGCTGCCAGAAAACACCACTGAAACAGGTCAAATGTGGAAAATACACCAGTGTTCAAGGGCAGGACTTCTCTCTCTCCCCCCATCCCCTCAAACGCACACAACTTGGACTACACCAGATAACAGTTAAAGTCAGTGGCCTTGAGGAGACTTAATAGGATTCTAAAACACTTAAAAATGTTATAGTACATAAAATAGTACTGCACAGTACAGGCCCTTCGGCCCACAATGTTGTGTCAACCCTCAAACCCTGCTTCCCATATAACCCCCCCACCTTAAATTCCTCCATATACCTGTCTAGTAGTCTCTTAAACTTCACTAGTGTATCTGCCTCCACCACTGACTCAGGCAGTGCATTCCACACACCAACCACTCTCCGAGTAAAAAACCTTCCTCTAATGTCCCCCTTGAACTTCCCACCCCTTACCTTAAAGCCATGTCCTCTTGTATTGAGCAGTGGTGCCCTGGGGAAGAGGCGCTGGCTATCCACTCTATCTATTCCTCTTATTATCTTGTACACCTCCATCATGTCTCCTCTCATCCTCCTTCTCTCCAAAGAGTAAAGCCCTAGCTCCCTTAATCTCTGATCATAATGCATACTCTCTAAACCAGGCAGCATCCTGATAAATCTACTCTGTACCCTTTCCAATGCTTCCACATCCTTCCTATAGTGAGGCGACCAGAACTGGACACAGTACTCCAAGTGTGGCCTAACCAGAGTTTTATAGAACTGCATCATTACATCGTGACTCTTAAACTCTATCCCTCGACTTATGAAAGCTAACACGCCATAAGCTTTCTAAACTACCCTATCCACCTGTGAGGCAACTTTCAGGGATCTGTGGACATGTACCCCCAGATCCCTCTGCTCCTCCACACTACCAAGTATCCTGCCATTTACTTTGTACTCTGCCTTGGAGTTTGTCCTTCCAAAGTGTACCACCTCACACTTTTCTGGGTAAAAATTTTGTCAATAGCGTACTTAGTAATTTATTAGTCACATAAAATAGACTGCCACTCAAGTAATAAAAAATATACTGTACATTGTAATGTCATGTTGTTAAAGGTATTACTGTATTTAAAGGTTGTTCCTGTGAGGAAAGGGGTGGCCCAGCTTGCTGTCATTCTAATACAAACTAACAATATCCTGTTTAGATACCTAGTTATCTAGAAAAGTTTGAAGTTCTTTGATTCACAAAAATTAGCCCATACTTTCAAAGCGATGGGCATCTCAAGTGTTCTTTTTACAAAGAGGATGTTTTCCTTCTCAGCTCAACAGGATTCAGGCAGGCTCCAGAGGAGGAAAAGCAGTGTATTTTTATAGCCCACCTAACTGAACAAATTAAATTGCCAAGAAGTCAATCAGAAAATGGCAGTTTAGTAAGTATCTGGAAAATTGATAACAAGCTAAGCTTTCAAGTGACCTTTGATCAGTTCAGTCCACCCATTTATTTCAACTACACGAAAGACAAGATATCACCTTTGTCAACCACATAATAAATTCCTTCATTTGCCTTTGCACCTTTTTTATGCTGAGGCTGACTTAGAGAGATTATCCTGATAATTCAAAAGACCATCTTTGTTACTGCTCGCCCCTAAGCCCTTTGTTTGGAATAACCTCAGCATTTCTTGGGCTTTTAATTTGTTAGCTTGAGAAGTACGTTTTGGTTATGGTTGTTGCAGCAAGCATAACAAGTTAGACAGAAAATGTGAAACACGATTAGATGTGTATAACACATTCAATGGAATATACTAATATTTCTATCAATTTTCATGACTAATTTGCTTTGGAATTGGCCTTTAAAGTGCAAATAATAATCATGACTATGGGAAAAACAAACTATTTTCAAGAACTAGAAATCAGGTATCGAAGGCACTTGTAAGAACATTCCCAGCAATACAAGTTCATTTCAAATATACTCTGGTTGAGTAAAGAATAATAAAAAATATACGAGGGGGGAAAATTAAATACTAACAACAATATTGTGTCTAAGGGATTTGATAAGGTGCTTGAGTAAAGTAAGAGTTAAAGCTGATCCAAACACACTTAACAAAGAAAGATATACGTGAGAAAACTAAAAGCTTTACAAAGAAAACAAATATTGATGAATTTAGTAGCTGATTTTCAGCATAAATTGTGAATTAATCTCTTCCAACAAAGTAGTCTGCTGGAGAAGATTTATAGGTAGGCATATTGAATCTGGATGACAGGCCTATGCGGAATTTCTTCAAGAAGTTAATTCCAATGACACCTTTACTGCAGATGAAACTGACATATTCTGAAAGCACATTGAATAAAATTTAACATACCAAGGGCCATGTGGTAGTTGGTGATAAGCAATAAAAAAGGTTGTATGTCACAGTCAAGTCCAGCACAAAGAAATATGGAAAATAATACAACCCATTATCACTCAGTTGATAACAGCACCACACCCAATATCAGCTTGGATCAGTTACATCAACCCAGTTTATGTGGGTGCAGAGGAGGCATCACCAATAAATGGGTAGCACTGTATTCCTGTTCACTCTCAATGAAGACAGATGAGGAAGTTGATTCATCAAGGAAAATTATGCCAAAAAACATCATGTATAATCTTAACTAGTTACTGTAAGAAATCAAACACAGCTCTAGACGGAACGATCAAACTGAAGCAACCACACATTTGAAAGCTTCAGGTTGGGTAGAAAAAAGTTGTTAAGAGAAAATGACTACTTTTTTTTAAAAAAGGGAAATAATAATAAGTGTATCAAGAAAAGGAATCCATTATCAGTTCATAGATTTTTGTGCATTTCATTTAGACATTTTAACCACCCACATGAAAGCAGGGAATGTGTTCATAACTTAAATAATATATAATCAGGTTATTTAATGTTTATTGGATTCACCCCGGTGCTAGGTTACATTTCTATTGATACATTTATCAGTACTCTACCGTAAGATCTAGAGAAACCAAAGTCAGCTTTGTCCTTACTCAGCCTATACAGATTTTACTTTACCAGCACAGTAGCTTAACACCAGCGACCCAGGTTCATTTCCCGCCCCTACTTTTAAAGAGTTTGTATGTTCTTTCTGTGACCACGTAGGTTTCCTCCGGGTGCTGCGGTTTTCTCCAAAGACATACCAGTTGACAGGTTAATTGGTCATGGTAAATTATCCTGTGATTAGGCTCAGGTTAAAACAACGGGTTGCTGAGCAGAGAAGCTCAAAGGGCTGGAAGGGCCTATTCTGCACTCTATCTCATTAAAAAAATAAATAAAAATTTCTATCCAGCAGCCTTACCAGTCTTATCTTGTTCCATATCTCAGGCCCACTAAACTGATACAAATTAAGATTTGAATTTAATATCTGCCTCTTGCTTGTCATCCAGCAAAATATGAAAGAGGAGCAATGTTAAAACAAAATGTCAATGGTGAACTAATGGATGTGTACAGAACACTACATAGAACTTGCTTTTTAAAACTCCAATATAATATGCAGCTTGGGCTTTGGGATGCTTGAATAATGTTGGACAAACCGCTCTGAAATTTTGAAAATGGCAGTAGAAGTGACTTGGTGCAGATCTACTTACTTTGGAAATAAGTGACAAAAAACACAAGAGCTTTATTTTATTGATTTAAAAAAATTAATTTACCTTGATATTATTGGAATTTGTCAAGAACATGGTGAGTCTATCTATGCCCATGCCCCATCCAGCTGTGGGAGGAAGTCCATACTCCAAAGCCGTACAGAAGTTGTCATCAATAAACATGGCTTCATCATCACCAGCAGCTTTAGCCTGCAGTAACATTAAAACACAATGTATTCCACTCAAAAGATTCAAATTTTAAATGTTTCAGTATTTCTACTGAATTAAACAGGATTATCTTGCAACTCAAAAGAAATTGAATCCTTCAATAATGTTTATTGTCAACCAAATTGCCAATAAAGCAAAATAATTTTGATTTTCATTCCATTGTAGTTAGAACAATATGGTTCACATATTTTAAATTTAGATCAGGACTTGATATTCATCTAATCCGTATGCATAATATAGTCACAATTATGTGCTGAAGAGGGCAAATGATAACTGGACCAAATTAAGCAGAGGCGTTATGTTTCAAGTAGGGTCAGGCATGACAAGTGTTACTCAGATGGTCCAGTTGCAATGTTTAGGTTTGCAGGCACAGTAGGGATGTTAAATACAAGGAAAGTTCACCTCACAGGATGTTGAGATTAGACACAAAACACCTTCCCTATTCTCCACACTGAGTATCACAGTAATCTCTTTTTCTCTGTGTGCTCCACATTCACACACTCCTTAAATTATTGCAACACACATAAAATGCTGGACGAAGTCAGCAGGCCAGACAGCATCTCGGCAAAGAATAAGGCCAGAAACGTCAACTGGACTCTTTTCCTAGATGCTGCCTGGCCTATTGAGTTCCTCCAGCATTCTGCGTGTGTTGTTTGGATTTCCAGCACTTGCAGATTTTCCCTTGCTTCTCCTTAAGTTATTGGTGGATGTCAAATTTTGCAATCAACCACCAGGGGGCAAATTACATTTATTAAGACTGCTCCTGGACTCTTGGAAACTTCCAATACAAACAACAGAGCCAGGGGGAGTAATCTCAAGTTGCAGCAATCACCAAGGCATGGCAGCAGAGCAGAACCACGAGCATGGCCAAGCCTGCAAAACAGGAAGCCAAAGAAGGTGAAGGGACTGTTTTGCCCTTTCATATGCAGAAATATTAGGCAAAAGGATGTTGTATCTGGAAGATTGGAAATGCTGTAAGAGGAATGTCATTTTACAAAACAACCTTGTACCTATTAAAGCAACACACATCAAAATTGCTGGTGAACGCAGCAGGCCAGGCAGCATCTGTAGGAAGAGGTGCAGTCGACGTTTCAGGCCGAGACCCTTTGTCAGGACTAACTGAAGGAAGAGTGAGTAAGGGATTTGAAAGTTGGAGGGGGAGGGGGAGATCCAAAATGATAGGAGAAGACAGGAGAGGGAGGGATAGAGCCAAGAGCTGGACAGGTGATAGGCAAAAGGGGATACGAGAGGATCATGGGACAGGAGGTCCGGGAAGAAAGACAGTGGGGGGGGGGACCCAGAGGATGGGCAAGAGGTATATTCAGAGGGATAGAGGGAGAAAAAGGAGAGTGAGAGAAAGAATGTGTGCATAAAAATGAGTAACAGATGGGGTACGAGGGGGAGGTGGGGCCTTAGCGGAAGTTAGAGAAGTCGATGTTCATGCCATCAGGTTGGAGGCTACCCAGACGGAATATAAGGTGTTGTTCCTCCAACCTGAGTGTGGCTTCATCTTTACAGTAGAGGAGACCGTGGATGGACATGTCAGAATGGGAATGGGATGTGGAATTAAAATGTGTGGCCACTGGGAGATCCTGCTTTCTCTGGCGGACAGAGCGCAGATGTTCAGCAAAGCGGTCTCCCAGTCTGCGTCAGGTCTCGCCAATATATAAAAGGCCACATCGGGAGTACCGGACGCAGTATATCACCCCAGTCGACTCACAGGTGAAGTGTTGCCTCACCTGGAAGGACTGTTTGGGGCCCTGAATGGTGGTAAGGGAGGAAGTGTAAGGGCATGTGTAGCACTTGTTCCGCTTACACGGATAAGTGCCAGGAGGGAGATCAGTGAGGAGGGATGGGGGGGGACGAATGGACAAGGGAGTTGTGTAGGGAGCGATCCCTGCGGAATGCAGAGGGGGGGGGGGGAGGGAAAGATGTGCTTAGTGGTGGGATCCCGTTGGAGGTGACGGAAGTTACAGAGAATAATATGTTGGACCCGGAGGCTGGTGGGGTGGTAGGTGAGGACCAGGGGAACCCTATTCCTAGTGGGGTGGCGGGAGGATAGAGTGAGAGCAGATGTACGTGAAATGGGGGAGATGCATTTAAGAGCAGAGTTGATAGTGGAGGAAGGGAAGCCCCTTTCTTTAAAAAAGGAAGACATCTCCCTCGTCCTAGAATGAAAAGCCTCATCCTGAGAGCAGATGCGGCGGAGACGGAGGAATTGCGAGAAGGGGATGGCATTTTTGCAAGAGACCCGACGCAGACTGGGAGACCGCTTTGCTGAACACCTACGCTCTGTCCGCCAGAGAAAGCAGGATCTCCCAGTGGCCACACATTTTAATTCCACATCCCATTCCCATTCTGACATGTCCATCCACGGCCTCCTCTACTGTAAAGATGAAGCCACACTCAGGTTGGAGGAACAACACCTTATATTCCGTCTGGGTAGCCTCCAACCTGATGGCATGAACATCAACTTCTCTAACTTCCGCTAAGGCCCCACCTCCCCCTCGTACCCCATCTGTTACTCATTTTTATGCACACATTCTTTCTCTCACTCTCCTTTTTCTCCCTCTGTCCCTCTGAATATACCTCTTGCCCATCCTCTGGGTCCCCCCGCCCCTTGTCTTTCTTCCCGGACCTCCTGTCCCATGATCCTCTCGTATCCCCTTTTGCCGATCACCTGTCCAGCTCTTGGCTCTATCCCTCCCCCTCCTGTCTTCTCCTATCATTTTGGATCTCCCCCTCCCCCTCCAACTTTCAAATCCCTTACTCACTCTTCCTTCAGTTAGTCCTGACGAAGGGTCTCGGCCTGAAACATCGACTGCACCTCTTCCTACAGATGCTGCCTGGCCTGCTGCGTTCACCAGCAACTTTGATGTGTGTTGCTTGAATTTCCAGCATCTGCAGAATTCCTGTTGTACCTATTAAACATTTGTTTATACCAACAGCCCTCCTGACTGAGACAAGAATATTCAGTTGAACAGTGGGTTTCACAATGAATTTATCACTTTAAAAATATAATATTCCCAATACTAAAGTAAATCAAACCTATGCCACTAGAAAAGATCACATTCAACACTAAATACGCTCACTGTGCAGTTTAATAATGGAGTTTACTGATACTCTTATAATGCATTCTCCCCACTAAGCTAAGAAATAATTAACTCAGTGGATTTCAGTTAATCAGGCCAGCCTCTTACTTGGGACACGATGATGCTTAATTGAGGCAGGAGACTGGTGCCAAACAGTTTCTTACTAGCGTCAGATACATGGACTTGCATGGCAGCCAGACACGCTGTGCTTAGAGCAAACAGTTTTTAAATAGTGCCTGTTGTGTGTGCTTATGTTAAGAAAGCAAAAATTTTTGTCACTGACAGCTGGCAAGAACTAAATAGTAAGACAATTCATAGCTGTTTTGCTCACTGTGGTTTCAAGCATTCAGGCTTGGAGATGCCAGAAATGGCCGGGAGTGAAAACGAAACAATTTCACTACCTCAAGGAGGTACTACGAAGGAACTAAGAGGAAATAGAAGGAATTGAAAATCATCTTGAATGTTATAATGAAGATGAAGATAAGGAGGATGCAATTGTCAAAAATTGTATGAAGACAGTCCATTATCTTCGCTAGGTTTTTGTGCTGATTTTGTTCACTTACAGTCAATCAAAAGAACATGGCAGCATAGCTGTGTACATACAGCTATTGATGCTTCTGGACACATCTTCAGTGACGTTCCTGGAATCATCGGGTGTTTCGGGCCTTTCAACATCATACAACCTCCTCCAGGTGACCCAGCCAGGGCTGATCAGACCCCAGCTTGTGTCCAGATGGCTAGCTACTTATGACTCCATGGCTCCCCTCTTTTGAGCCACAGCCATCTTGAGGTCCTCTCTGCCGCATCGGTGGTACTGCGGATGGCTCTCCTCTTCCTCTCTCCCTCGATGCCCAAAATGCTGAAGGCTCTAACTAAAGAACAGGCTACGAATCCCCTACAACCAACCCCCACTGGGAGACACCTCGCTCTCCATCCAGCCTGCTGACAGTTGCTGACCAGTCCTGCGTACTTGGAGAGCTTCCTTTCAAAGGCCTCTTCCAAGCGATCTTCCCATGGGACTGTCAGCTCCAGCAGCACCACATGCTTAATACCTCTGTCAATAACTAATGGGAAATCAGACACAGTTTTCTAGTACTGTAGTGGTATTGATAGTGTTCCAAATTATTTTGCATTTCATTTAAATACATAATTTGTTACTCAGTTAAACAGAGGTAGTTGTCTTTATAACATCTTTTTAACTATTTCCATGAAACGGGCTCATTGCGACAACCACTTAATTAAGCCAAAATATTCTGGTCCTGATGTGTCTCAATGAAGTGGAAGCCACTTTATTTGTAACACAATTTAAGATGAAACAAAAGACTGCAACTTTTACTGTTATAAATATAATGTAAACATAGTTAGACATTATAGATAAGTACTTCAATGGCTATTTCTATCAGTAAATCAAACCAGAATGACAAATCGAATAATTTTAATAAAATCAAATGAAAACTGATGTGTTGCTTGAAGTTAATAAATGTTAAATTAATTGGTATTCTTTTCTGTGGAGGGAAATAAACAGTTGACATTTGACATCCGGACTGGCAACCCAGATGAGGGGCCTTAACCCAAAAAAAAATCGACAATCCCTTTCCCTCCACAGATACTGCCTGACCTGCTGAATTTCTCCAGAACCTTGCGTGTTGCTGCAGATTCCAGTATCTGCAGTCTCCGAACTTGGATTTCAGTTTTACAATCATCCATCGTAGATCCATGCAACTTAATAAATATCAAAGATTGGATCTATTTGCAGAATCATTATTAGATCTAAACAGTAAGAGTTACCTTAGCCTGTTCTTCAAAGAGTTCTCTCTGTTTAACAGGATCATTCAATTCTGTGTATGCATTACAAATCTCCTTTTTCATGACAAAGAGTTCAAATCGCTCTGTCAAACCCTTGAAGGATCGATGCCTGCAATAGATCAAAAAGCAATAATTTTATTGTCTTAATACAACAAAGAGTTCCAGTCTTTTTATAGTGATGTGTTTTATACTCTCAATTTACAAGTTTTTGCCTTCCTTTCAAAACTAGAGCAGGCCAAACTGAATGACTGTGCAAAAAAGGAACTAGTAGGGGAGGCCACCAAGAGACCTATGACAACTCTGGAGGAGTTACAAGCTTCAGTGGCTGAGATGGGAGAGATTGCGCATACAACTGTTGTCTGGGTGCTTCAGCAGTCGCAGCTTTATGGGAGAGTGGCAAAGAGAAAGTCACAGTTGAAGAAAACTCACATGAAATCTCCGCCGGAGTTTGCCTGAAGGCATGTGGGAGACTCTGAAGTTGGCTGGAAGAAGGTTCTATAATCTATGATTGAGTTTTTTGGCCATCAGACTAAACGCTATGTTTGGCATAAGCCAAACACTGCACATCATCAAAAACACACCGTGTCTACTGTGAAGCATGGTGGTGGCTGCATCATGCTGTGGGGATGCTTCACTGCAGCAGGTCCTGGAAGGTTTGTGACGGTAGAGGGTAAAATGAATGCAGCAAAATACAGGGAGTTTCCTGGAGGAAAACTTGATGCAGTCCTCAAGAGAACTGTGACTTGGGAGAAGATGTGTTTTCCCAGCAAGACAATGACCCCAAGCATAAAGCCAAAGCTACAAAGGAATGGCTTAAAATCAACAAAGTTAATGTCCCGGAGTGGCCAAGTCAGAGTCCAGACCTCAATCCAATTGAGAATTTGTGGCTGGACTTAAAAAAGGCTGTTCACCCACAATCCCCATGCAATCTGAAAGAATTTGAGTAGTTTTGTAAAGAAGAATAGGGGAAAAAATTGCAGCGTCCACATGTGCAAAGCTGATAGAGACTTAAGACTGCAATTGCTGCCAAAGGTGCATCTACTAAAACTGACTTGAAGGGGATGAATACTAATGCAATCAATTATTTTGTGGTTTATATTTATAATTAATTTAGATCACTTTGTAGATATCTGTTTTTAGTTTGGCACGAAAGAGCTTTTTTTTGTTGATCAGTGTGAAAAAAGCCAATTAAATCCACTGTGATTCAGTGTTGTAAAACAATAAAAAAAACACAAAAACTTCCAAGGGGGGTGAATACTTGTTATTGGGACTATATCTCATGTTTATTCTCAGAACATTGTTGAGTACAGCACTGAACTAACAAGTGTAGTAACCATCCGACATTGTGCTTCAACATATCATCTCTGGCACATCCCACATTTGGAAGAACTTTTTTTGAAAAATACTCACTATCAAAATATCTTAAGAACTTGTGCTCATGTTCAAAGTAGGATTTTAGTTTCCTTCACGTGACATCAACTGTTTACTCCCCAAAATTAATATCCAAACATTTTCTTTTCCCACTTTCTGATTACGTGAGCACTGCCAAAACAGAAGTGTATATTATTCCTAGTTTTATTAGTATTTTGACCTTACCATTTAGCCAATGGACTCATGATTTGCGGATGGTCACAGATGAACGTTGGGTTAATGCAAGTGACCTCCATGAAATCACCAACCAACTGGAAGAAAATGATAAGAAGTTAAAATCTATTTTATTTTAAATATGTTGTTTACTCCATTATCAGATATAGTTAGTAAGTCCAGTGGCCACCAGTGTGGTGAGCAAGTTAGCTTGTAAAAACCTCTCCTTTTCAGGGTTGTGAAAGTTATGGGATAGATGCTTTGTAAAATCCATCCAGCTTTCGAGTTTAATGTGTTGAATTTAGTTATAGCCACAAAAATACAAGAGGAATACATTATGTGAGAGAGCAAAAATTTATATCAGAAATATGGAGTATCATATGTTGTTGAAAAAAACACCAATGATTTTTAAGCCAAATTGCTTCTTCATTTTTAAAATTAGGAGGCAAAATCTCTCAAAAATATTACAATAGAAGTTGCTTGTTATTGACAAGAAAACAAATTCTGATATAATTTCTGATTTAAAAAAGGTGCAACAAACTTCTCATTTGTCACATTAACTGTGAGGCTCACAGTGGGAGGAAAACATAACACATAGTAAAAGGAAAATTTAAATGATCTACAGATACAAAGCACAGGACTAGGCATTTTAAATAGTTTGTCATGGACTAGATGGGCTGAAGTACCTGTTTCTGTGCTGGACTTCTCTATCACTCTATGACATGTCAAAGTAGTAATGTAATTGCAAACTATTTTGCCACAACCATTTTGTTATAACCCCATTATCAGGTTCTTGACTGTGCACATTGACTTAAGAGTTTCATAATGCACTTTTGCAATACCTTATCTAAAAGCCTGGCTGTAGATCTTGGAGGTGGACACTCAACGTCTTTTCGAACACACAAGTCGTCAAAGAATTTACGAGTCTCTGTTCACACAAAATGAAATGAGTCCATTTAAATGCAAATGAAAATCCTATGCAGGAATTCTATTTTATTAAAGGAAGTTATATAGTCACAAATGAAAGCTTTTGCTAATTACATTGAAACAAATTAGATTCTGAGGTGATTTGATAACACAGATGTTGTGAGGATCTTTCTCCTTACACGGAATCTCAAATTCGTGGATTCATGGTTTCAGATTTCTGAATGATCCATGAATCCATGTATTTTGCCCTCTTTTTGTACAATTTATTTTTAATACATTTCTTATTGTAACTGAGTAACTTTTTTATGTATTGCACTGTGCTGCTGCCAGAAAACAAGTTATCATGATTAACATGTCTGTGATTAACAAAACCGGATTCTGATTCTGTGATATTAGGAAGAAATGTTTTCTCTCAAGGGTTCAAGATTCTTTGGAATACTTTAAAACTCTGGAGGTTGGGTCATTGAATGTACTCAAGACAGATTCTTGGACTACTGTGGACTCAATGCTTACAGACAACAGGTAAAAAAGTAGGTATGAGGCCAAGATCACAGCCATGACTTTATTGAAGAGAAATGGAGATCAAAGGGCCTTTACGTCCTGTTCCTGCTTCTTATGTTTTTAAGTGTGCATTCGTTTGACATGTTATGCAACAAATTAATCGTTAATGAAACTGTCTGATCAAAGTTCCAATCGCCACAGAGCTAGGGTTAAGTTCTTACTGGCAATGTCCAAGGTTCTATTGTTCATGTGGGCATTTGACTTACAAATGATTACTTTAGTATAAACTATAAACAATAGTTTACAGAAGAATACAGAAATAATGGGCCAGGCTACTCTCAAATCTCCAACACTGTTCAAATATACCACAGAAAACCCCTTATACTTCTGTTTCCTGGTTCATCCCTTTTTCCTTTAATTCCATTAGCACAAGAATCTTTTGATTCTAGTCCTGAATTTACGCATTGTAGACCACAAGACCATAAGGCATAGGAGCAGAATTAGGCCATTCAGCCCATTGAGTCTGTTTGTCATTCCATAATAACTGATTATTATCCCTCTCAACCCCATTCTTCTGCTTTCGCCCCGTAACCTTTGAAGCCTTTACTAATCAAGAACCTGCTAAGCTCCACTTTAAATATACCCAATGACTGGGCCTCCATGGCACCTTCCTGTAGGCCCCACCATCTTGAATGGGAGTTCTGAACTTAATCAGTGATCCCTTCTCAGAATCAGGCCGACCTGGTTTCACACATACTTTGATAGCATTTGGTTCCACTGACATTCGGTCTTGGGATAAGAGTAAACTCCCACCCCCCCCATCCAGATAACTCAGTTGTCAGGCAGTATGCAATAAATTGGGGGGGAGAGGGAGCAATAACCTAGTGCAAAAACTCAGTAGTGAACATGATGCCTTTGTGCCAATCATGACATTCAGCTTCCAGTGACTCTGAATGAGATCACCGAGGATCAGTTCGAAGGAGGAGGCATAAAAGGGCAGATTCCTGGGAAACTCCAGCAGGAACTTTGCATGGACAGGCCGAGATCCTCCGAATAAAGCTGGGTTCATAACTGGGCATTCTCAAGTAGCTGAAGAATTGAGAAATGTTAGTAGGGGACTGTGTGATCAATCACAAAGATTGGACTTTAATGAGCAGAATATAAAAGTACTTTTCACAACCTCCAGTCCATTTAGATCTTTGATTAAAACCAGTAATAAGAATGCCTCACTCTTACCTTCAGTATCATATTGATCAGGAGATGGAAATTTTTCTCCCAGAATTTTCTCCAAATCTGCTGTCAAGCTCAGGCGCTTGAACGGTGGTGTAAAATCAATTTCATAACTTTGGCCTTCCGGTCCTTCAGGGTGGTACGTAATCTTGTAGCTACCTGTTATGCTCCTAACCATACCTGTAAAAGAAAAACTTCACAATTTGTATTCCAAAAAGATAGTAGACTACAAACTGTTCAGTACCAGGTTAGCCACGTTGGCAAGACCATAGATTTCCTATTGAAGAAAGGAAGATGAAATAAAAACATATGCCAGAGTTGCCAATAATTTTTGCAACATTTCCTGCTGGAAGAGTACAGTTATGGCCAACAACTGATGACCAGGTGTTCTAAAACTTCATGAACCTTCTTCAGAATCAAAAGATCTAAGATACACGAATATCATCACTCTGATAAAATGATCGCACAAGCTAGGGCCAATGAAATTATTTGAGAGCATCCCCTTCAAGACAATAAGAGAGGGGAAACAAACTAAAATAATATCACAAAGAAAATAACAGAATGCTGGAGGAAGTCAGCAGGTCCAGCAGCATCCACAGAAATGAACGAACAGTTCACATTTCAGGCCAAGAGCCTTCTTCAGGACTGGAAAGAAAGAGAGAAGACACTGTGGGGAGGGGAAGGAGGACAGCTGGAAGGTGATAGCAGATGCCAGGTGGGTGGAGAGGAAAGAATCTGGAATCATTGTTCTTAAGATTTTTAATATCTACAATGAATCTATGACATAAACTGGAATCCATTTGTTCAAGACTAAGAATCATATTACTAACCTGAAAGAAGCTTCTCAGTGATTTCCATCAGGTCATTATAATCCGCATATGCCATGTAAAACTCGCAAGTGGTAAATTCTGGATTGTGAGTGAGATCAATACCTTCATTTCTAAACTGGCGGCCAATTTCATACACCCTGTCAATACCTCCCACCACCAGCATCTGTAAAGTAAAAATACTATTTTTTTATCCTTGGATCATAGAACAGGTGAGTGAAATTATTGTGTTCCACAAGTAAGGTAATAGCTCCTACTTTATAAATTCTAGTCACAGATTCTGTATACTTATATGAAAAGCAACATATTTTACAACACTGCATTCTTACACAACCAGTTGTCTTCCTACAAGTAAGTTTGAACAGAACACAATTTGAGTATTTCAAATTTACTTATTAATTTTCAGAAGATGAACCTTTCTTTCCAAATGTATTTCTTCATTTTCAATTCAAACCTATCTAAATATTACATTTTCGTCAAACAGCAAAATGAATTACAAGCCACTCTTAATTTAAGAAAATAAAATTCTATAATTAATTTTTTTTCCATTTCATACAACTTAGGGAATAATTTGCTTTTACATCTGAATAATATTCCATTATTGATAATAATAAAATAATAAAATTCTCAAACTAAATACAGACTTACAAACCGTGTATAATATTAATTTTCCTATGTCTAAAGGCTTTACAAATTATTAATATATATATTGGCTATGCACCACTGGCTGGCTATGCATACATATTCAAAGCTGTAAACAAATTCTTGTACTAGCTAATTTGCTGCAACATTTTAATAGCAATAAGCTGGAAAACCCGTGCAAAACCTCATGCAGTGAAAGATATACAAAATAAAAATTTTATATTCCAATTATGTGTTTGCATAAAGGTAGAAATAAAAGTCAAGTAACATGTAAGTTAGATTTATAAATTTAGACAATGATCAGCAACTATGAACATAATTTTCATCATAAACTATTTCTCACTTTTGCACAAATCATAATTTGCAAAGGAATAGCAGCCTTTATTCAAGTAGAACTAATTTCTCAGTCAGAGCATTCACCCTCACCTTGTGCATGTAATCTAGGAAGGGGAAACAAGATCCTTTTTATGTAGGTTTCACGGTTGACAATCCAAAAAAACTCCAAGGGCCACCTAGACAGCACATCTTTAACTCAAGCACTCACTCGTACCAGAACCTTTGAACATCCTGGATAATTCATCCTGGTTGAATTTTTACTTGAAATCATTTTTCTGCTTCAATGAACAATATATTATTCTTACAACCTCAGAACATGGTGCCAAGACAGGATCAGGTTTATATATCACCCCAACGGGTCAAAAGGGGAGTCATTTTGCTGCAGTTACGTACAGAACAAAAGGTCACAGCTTGTATTTAACCCGGCCAGCCAAGTTGTTCCTTTCCTTTAATCTGAACACATGGATCACTGCAGACAAATTCAGTAAGTAGAGCAAGATAACAAACTTAATGAAATACACCCCCCACCCCAGGAGTCACAAAGTTTTCTTTTTTCTTTCTTTTTAAATCTTTTTATTGAATAAGTATACAAAAAGGTAAGCCATATAGGCACTAATACACTGTTAGAATATAATAAAATTACAGGAGATATTAATACAGAAAAAAAGTGATACAATGTAATTTAAACATAACATACTAAGGTAACATAATAGTATACTAATTTTTATATATATGTCTCAATAGAGAAAAGGAACCCCCCCCCCCAAAAAAAACCCCACCGTGCAACTAAACTAAAAGCAAAGCAAAGCAATGGGCTAACTTGGAACCAAGTAGAGTTAAAGAACTTAAAATCACGTCCTCAAACCCGACCTCCATTAAAAACAGTAAAAAAACAAGAAGAGCATATAAATATGGAGCAAAAAAGAGAAAAAAAAATTACATTAAATGAAAATATTGAATAAAAGATCTCCAGGTCTGTTCAAATTTAAGTGAGGAATCATAAAGATTACTTCTAATTTTCTCTAAATTCAAGCATAATATCATCTGAGAAAACCAAAAAAAGGTGGTTGGAGCATTAAGCTCTTTCCAATGTTGTAAGATACATCTTTTCACCATTAAAGTAAGAAATGCAATCATTCTACGGGCTGAATGAGAAAGATTACTGGAAATTTTAGGTAGTCCAAAGATAGCAGTAATAGGGTGAGGAGAGATATCTATATTCAATACCTTTGAGATAATATTAAAAATGTCTCTCCAAAAAGTTTCCAGAGTAGGACAAGACCAAAACATATGAGTTAAAGAGGCTATCTGCCCCAGACATCTATCACAAAAAGGATTAATATGAGAATAAAAGCGAGCTAATTTATCTTTGGACATATGTGCTCTATGAACAACTTTAAATTGAATTAGGGAATGTTTAGCACAGATAGAGGAAGTATTGACTAATTGTAAAATCTGCCCCCAGTCATCCACGGAAATGATAGAACTCAATTCCAGTTCCCAATCTACCCTAATCTTATCAAATGGAACTTTCCTAAGTTTCATAATAATATTATAAATCATAGCCGATGCACCTTTCTGACATGGATTAAGGTTAATTATAGTATCTAAAATGTATGTAGGAGGAAGCATTGGAAAGGAAGAAAGTATAGTACTTAGGAAATTTCTAACTTGTAGATATCTAAAAAAATGTATTCTTGATAAATTATATTTATTAGATAATTGTTCAAAAGACATAAGGGAACCATCTAAAAATAAATCCAAAAACCGTGAAATACCCTTAGTCTTCCAAATTTGAAAAGCACGATCCGTAAAAGAGGGAGGAAAAAATATGTTACCTAAAGTAGGAATCGATAGCCCACATTGGTTAAGATCAAAAAATTTTCTGAATTGAAACCAAATACGTAAGGTATATTTAACTATCGGGTTAGATACCTGTTTGAGGCGTTTCAAATCAAAAGGAAGAGAGGAACCTAAAATAGAGCCAAGTGTATAGCCCTGAACAGATTGTAATTCCAATGCTACCCATTTGGGAATGGATAGTATATCCTGGTCAAGTAACCAAAATTTCATATGTCGAATATTAATTGCCCAATAATAGAACCTAAAGTTAGGTAATGCTAAACCTCCATCTCTCTTAGCTTTCTGTAAATGTATTTTACCCAGTCTCGGGTTTTTATTTTGCCAAATAAATGAAGAAATTTTTGAGTCAACTTTATCAAAAAAAGATTTTGGAACAAAAATCGGTAATGCCTGAAATATATATAAAAATTTTGGCAGAAAAAACATCTTAACTGCATTAATACAACCAATCAAAGTTAAATATAAAGGAAACCATTTAGATGAAATTTGAATAATTTGGTCAATTAAGGGTAAAAAGTTAATCTTAAATAAATCTTTGTGTTTACAAGTAATTTTAATCCCAAGATATGAAAAATAATTATTAATCAATTTAAGCGGAAAGTTATGATATAAGGGAAGTTGTTTATTAATCGGGAAAAGTTCACTCTTACTAAGATTTAATTTACAACCTGAAAAAAGACTAAATTGTGCTAATAACTCTAAAACAGCAGGGATGGATTTTTGAGGATTAGAAATATATAAAAGTAAGTCATCAGCATAGAGTGATATTTTATGGGACTTTAAGCCCCGAGTTATCCCAGTAATATTTGGAGATTCTCGAATGGCAATTGCAAGAGGTTCTAATGCAATATCAAATAATAAAGGACTAAGAGGACAACCTTGTCGAGTACCTCGAAAAAGAGGGAAAAAAGGTGAGCTTAAAGAGTTAGTACGGACCGAGGCCACAGGAGTATGATATAACAATTTGATCCAGGATATAAATTTCGAGCTAAAATTAAACATTTCAAGCACTTTAAATAAGTAAAGCCATTCTACTCTATCAAAAGCTTTCTCAGCATCTCAAGAGATAACACACTCAGGAACATTTTGTGAGGGGGTATAAACAATATTTAACAGTGTGCGAATGTTATAAAAAGAGTAACGACCTTTAATAAAACTCGTTTGGTCTTCCGAAATAATAAAAGGAAGTACTTTTTCTAATCTGTTTGCTAATAACTTAGAAAAAATTTTAGAATCAATATTTAATAGAGATATTGGTCTATAAGATGCACATTAAGCAGGATCTTTATCCTTCTTTAATATTAGAGAGATTGACGCTCTATTGAAAGATTCGGGAAGTTTACCAAGTTTTAATGAAGCCTCGAAAACCCTACAGAACCAAGGGATTAACGAAGGTGCAAAACATTTATAAAATTCTGCGGTAAACCCATCAGGGCCAGGAGCTTTCCCCAGGTTCATAGAGGAAATAACATTCTTAATCTCATCAGTGGTAATGGGAGTATCTAGCGTAGAAGACATATCCTGTGAAATCTCAGGGAAATCTAGGTTATCTAAAAAAATCATTCATATATTTAGAGTCTCGAGGAGACTCTGATTGATATAAGGAAGAATAAAAATCAAAGAAGGTTTGATTAATCCCCGCATGATCAAGTATCAGTCGATCATTTTGATTATAAATCTGATTAATTTGACATGTAGCATAGTTAGACTTCAATTGGTTAGCCAACAGTTTGCCAATTTTGTCACTGCGTACATAAAATTCACTTCGTTTTCTTTAATTGGTTTACAATCGAGGACGAAAGTAATAAACTGTGTTCCATTTGAAGTTCAGTTCTTTGTTTATATAACTCCTCAGAGGGAGCTGTAACATATTTCTTATCAATTTCCTTAATCTTGTCCACAATTACCAACTCCTCCTGCTTCAGCTTCTTCCTCAAAGCAGCAGAATAAGAGATAATCTGACCAGGAATATAAGCTTTAAAGTATCCCAAAGAATGTTCACAGAAATATCCTCTGTATAGTTGATTGTAAAAAAAAGATCAATTTGTTCATTCATAAATTTAACAAAGTCCGAATCCTGAAGCAACAGCGAATTAAAACGCCATTGTCTATTATTTTGTGTATTGGCCTGAATTTTAATAGAAAGCTGAAGTGGAGCATGATCCGAAATGGTTATAGAGTCATAATCACATTTAATCACTGAAGAAATAAGACGAGAGTCAATAAAAAAATAATCAATTCTTGAATAGGAATGGTGAACATGTGAAAAAAAAGAAAAATCTTTTTCCTGAGGATGCAAAAAACGCCAAATGTCCGTCGACCCAGAATCAGAGAGGAATGAATTAATCAAAGTTGCAGATTTATTAGGTAAGGTCCATAGAGGAGCCAAACGGTCCAAAGCTGGAGATAAACAGGTATTAAGATCTCCGCCCCAGATCAATGAAAACTCATTCAAATTCAGGAACTGATTGAATAATGATTTATAAAATTCCGGATAGTCCATATTGGGAGCATAAACATTAACCAAAACTATCTTTTTATTAAATAGTAGACCACTAACCAGTAGAAATCTACCATTCGGACCAGAGATAATATCATGTTGTATAAAAGTAACTGAGGAGTCTATAAAAATAGAGACGCCTCGAATCTTAGCGTTAGAGTTCGAATGAAACTGTTGTTCCTTCCAGAATTTAAAAAAACGTAGTCTGTCCCCCCTCCGCACATAGGTCTCTTGTAAAAATAGAATTTGTGCTTTAAGTCTCCGGAACACTTTAAAAACTTTTTTCCTTTTAATAGGATGGTTAAGACCATTAGTATTCCAGGAGACAAAATTAATAATAGACTCCATAAACCCTAAGGTCAACCCGCAACAAGGAGGATTGACGATAGGCTCGACCCACGAACCCGGAAAGGGAACAGAACAAATAAGAGATACCGGGAAGGAAAACGCAACCAATACTTCAATAGTGTACATAGCCCAAGAAGAAAGAAACTAAAACGTGAAGCCCCTCCCACCACCCTCCATCCCATGATCCCAAGGCTAAATCTAAAACAGACCAGCCAGAAAGAAGCACTAAAACTACCCCCATGACTTCCGATAGACGCTCCCTAAAAAAAAAGTGTAAATATAAAAAAGATCAGCTAGTTATAAAACAGTAAAATAAAAAAAGTAAATCAATTAAAACAAACACTTAATATAAAAAAGAAAAAGCTAGAAAATATAAAAACTGCAACAAACCCTAGACCCTATGAACAAAAAAAATGAAAATATTAACATAAACTAGCTATGAAAACCTACAAAAAAAATTTAAAAACTACAAAATTTAAGGCCTCAAAGGAAATACGTGGAATGACGTTGAGGGAATAATCACCCAGAATCCCCTGGGAAAAAGAAAGGAATGACGCAGATAGAAAGGAAGTTTAGCAACCATATTAATTAATCAAAAATAAACTTTTCAGCCCATATAAGGCAAAAAAAATTAAGGCCGACAGATTCACAACCTCCGATCAAATGGAGATAGTTAAAAATTACGATTAAGATGTTGAAGGTGAAAATTGATCCAGATAACTCTGGGCATCCGATGGAGATTCAAAAAAACAGAGGGCTCCATCCAACGTACGGATCCTTAGACGTGCTGGGTAAAGCAGCGCTGGTTTTAAATCCATCTTGTAGAGTTCCGACATCACAGATCTGTAACGAACCCGTTGATCTCGAATTGGTTTACTGAAATCCTCCACGAACCGGAAATTAAGATCCGAAAAATCAATGTAACCTTTAGATCGAACGAATCAAAACAGTTTCTCCTTGTCTTGAAAGTAATGAAAATGTAAGATGACATGTCGAGGTTTATCTGACTTAGACGAGTATGATGGAACTCTGTGAGCCCAATCCAATAATGGTGGTTGGTCAGGAAATACAGTAGGAAATGCATCTTTTAAAAGTTGAGAAAAAAACTTCATAGGGTTGTCAGATTCCACAGCTTCACGCACACCAATCATTCGAAGATTCTGCCGTCGCATTCTGGATTCTAAGTCAGAGTTTTTAAAAGGTCAGAAAGTCAAGTTTTTTCTTCATTATAGTAATTGTTTCTTCAATTTTCCCCATCTTGAGTTCATTTTGTTGCGTGGATTTTTGAAGATTAGATATAGCCGACTGATGTTCCGTAATAGATAATTGTATCTTATCAATTGAATCAGCAATTTTCTGGAAATTAATTGAAATTTCCGAACGAATCAGTTCCATAATAGAGGTTGAGATTTCCCTTTGAATTAGATCCGATATAGCTTTCAAAGTCACCGGTGGTTCAGTCGGAGGAAGATCGGTACCTTTCGGTCTAACCGGAGGTTTGCCGTCTTTCCCATTCTTTCCATTCTTAGACATAGCAGACCTTAAAAACATCCGATTATCGAAGAGCCCAATTTGTTTCAAAGTATTGTAAAGTCGATGCCTTAATGGTTAGTTAAAATATAGCTGATCATAAGAAAAAAAACTCAGAGGTAATGGAGCGAGTCAAGAACACGACTTCACTCCATGAGCTCTACCGGAAGTCCCCAAGTTTTCTTTTTGTTCAATGTTATTTCCGCTACACAAATGTAAAGGAGAACAAAATAATTGATATTCCGGATCCAAAAAATCATAAGCATCATAAACCCTTTGAGCCAAATCATCCTTCATAATAAATTGTAGTCATCAATTTTGTTTAAATATGTTTGAGAGTGACTGAGTCCACTTGACTGTATAAAATTGACCCTGCAAACAATAAAATTAATCATTCGTGCAAAACCAAGTTCTTAGCTACAAAGATTTTTGCTGCTGCATAATTGTCACACTAGCTGAACTATTCCCCTTGACATCTCAGTCACTGTTCAATATGCACTTGGTTTCAATGCTGCCCTGCTACGTGTCCTGTATTTTACAGCACAAAATCCTCTCCTGGAATGGACTATTCAAATTACAATCCCTTCTCATCAATAATTCAGAATTACTAGAACTATACAGGCCTGTCTAAAGGCAGTGTCATACATATCCTGCTTTTGACCGTACATTGTGAACTACAGATATAGAGTCATGATTTTCATGATAAAGTCATGATACATTTATCCTTCATGTGTGATCCAGCAAAATCATTCTTTGAAGGGCATATGTTATCCCACAGCAACAATCAGAGAAATGTAGGGCCGTCCAATCTCCTGTTCAACATTCCTCTAACAAACAGCATCAACTATCCTGATTACTTATTCAATTACTTTTAGTATGACCGTGTATGGCTGCCATATATACCACATTGCAACTACAGCCACCAGCTAATAATACAAATAAAATCACATTTCTGCTTTCAACTTAAACAAAAAGATTTGTACCTTATGGTAAAGCTCTGGTGCGATTCGCATGTATAAATCCATGTCTAATTCGTTATGATGTGTAATGAAAGGCTTGGCAACAGCTCCACCTGGAATGACGTTCATCATGGGTGTCTCCACCTGCACAGAGGGTTAAATGTACATAAACTGGAGCAATATTGCACTCACAAACAAAGTACATAGTACTACTAAAGAAAGATAATCGTACTTACATTGTTAAAAATCACACAATAAATTCCATTATTGAAAAATCTGGACAGATATCCAATAGAGGCAGTAGGATATGTTATATTTTCATCCAAACTTCTGGTACGACGGCAGCACGTTCAGATGCAGCGGGCTCTCGGGGCCAGCCAGAGGTGTTTTTATCTTTTTTAAAATGTCTTTTTTATGATTGCAAGAAAATGCTGGACATTAAGATTTTCATGCACTACAGGTCTACCCCATCAGCCAGCTGCTCATTGGTAGAGGAGCTGGACTTGGTGCAGACCATGTTAATGCCTACAGCATCACAGTCAACATGCGGTGTGCAATCTCACAACGAGTGATTGTCCCCGACGTTTCTCTTGCGACTGCAAGGCTCTGTTGGACATTGGCAATGTTTCCCTTGTTTATTGGCGATACAGATGGTGGGGGAGCTGCATGGATGCAGTTGTAGCAAGGACCAGGCCTCAAGCCACAGGTTTGCCTGCCGCAGCAGTCCAGGAGAGGAGGTGGTGTAGAGCTGCTCTGGGGACCAGCCCTACCCATCATTGCTGCCCTCCAGTGTACACTTGGCGGAAGGCAAGCTGGATTCTGTGAATGTATGCGTTCATTCGTCTGCACTCTGCTGAGAACTGCTTGTTCTTGTCAATAACACCTATGTACCATCGATTTACAGGACGTATTACCTGGGGGCTCGTATGACTATGCATTTACCTGTTACCTTTACGTGCCTTGTGTTGTGTATGACTATTGGCACGATGTTTTGCACCTTGGCAAATGTTGTTTCGTTTGGCTGTATTTATGAGTATTCATGTATGGTTGAATGACAATTGAACTTGAAATCCTAAGCTCTTAATGCACTCATTTAATTCTAGCAAGACCAGATTCCAAAAGGGAAATCAGGGACCTTCAAAAATAATTCATCACAGAGTAACAGAATGGCTACAGCACAGGAGGTCAGGCCCATTGAGTCTGAAAAGGCTCAATGTTAAAGACAATCTATCTACTCCCATGTCCCCTCTTTTCTCCCCATTGCCCTACAGATACATATTCAAACCATTTTGAATGTTACAAACAAGTCTGCCTATATCCTGACCTCAAACAGTGCAATCCAGACTGTAACTGCTCACTGTGCAGAATAATATTTCCTCACACTACTGTTGGCCTTTTACCGGTCACCTTCACTTCATTTCCCCCAGCACTCTGCTAATCAAGAGAGTGACGGTCTACCTACACCCTCCACAAATTAAACATCAACATCAGATTCCCTCGTAATTTCCTGTTCCAAGAAGAGCCTTGAATCATTTTAGTAAACATCTTCAGCATCCTCTGAAGGTTTTGCATCTTTTCTGTGAGGATGCTGCCCGGAACTAACAATACAACTGTATAAGAAACAGTGCCTTATCAAACCTTAAGGTTGTCATACCTGGAAGGGGTTAGCAGAGATAAGATCCCACTACCTATTAAATGCTCCCAATGGCACGTGTCTCAAATAGTCTCTGACAACCATGTTCAGGTCCTGGCCTTCATGCGTGGCTAAGCTACTAAGCCTAGTGAAACCATTTCTACTGACAGGAGAAGGAACAAACGTGGGTTAGTGGGTTACTGACAGGAGGAGGAGCAAACGTGGGTTAGTGGGTCACTGACAGGAGGAGGAGGAGCAAACGTGGGTTAGTGCCATCTTAAAACCAGCCGTTCTGAGCAGATGTGGTTCATCAGCATGGTTGGAATCTCATCAAAAAGAAAGATTCTGATTTCAAACCTCTGCTGCCTTGCAGCTATACCCACTCATAGGGAAGCTTCGGAAGTAAATCCCGAGGAAAAACCAGAGCTGGCGTCCCTAAGGCAGAACTAGGTTGAGTTGAACACTAACTGGGAGCTCCTGTGATGTCTCTGGTACCAAACTGTATCGGCCACTGCGCTCTTTTGGGTTCATCAGCTGCGTGGAGGGGGGGAGCCTGCTGCACGGGCAACAGCTTGCTCTCCATATTGTACTGCTCCGGCTTGCATACTGGCTCCTGTATTGGCTTTGATGGCTAGAACACAATAACCATGGTCGATCCCGACAATGATTTCCTTCTGCAAACCCCTATTATTAAAACCCGGCGGCCGTTTTTAATGGAAGACTTTCAATGAACAACTTAGTCACATCATCAAATCATAAACACAAGATTTTGCAGATGCAAGGAATCCAGAGCAACACACACACGAACTGCTGGAGGAACTCAGCAGGCTGGACAGCATCAATGGATAGAAATAAACAGTTGACATTCGGGCTGAGACCCTTCATCAGGACTGGAAAGGAAGGTGGGGGGTGAGTGATTTGATTCCATTTTACAATTGTTCCCTCTGGTTTTACAACCCCTTCTCACTCATCTCACCAAAATACAACATTTCACATTTCTCAGCGTTAGAATTTCATCTGCCCCACCCCCCACCCCCAGCAGCATACTCCTCGCAGTTTAGTACCATAAGGGAACATAGGAAACAAAACTGGGTTCAAAATTTAGTCACTAACTTACTGAATGGAAAAGAGGACAAAGTACCTGATGCTTCTATTTCTTACATCCCTCTCAGTTCACTGTCCCTCCAAATCTTGTGTCATCTGCAAATTTGGAAAATTGCTCTGTACATTGAAGTCCAAGTTACTGATGTATATTAACAGTAGTATAGATCCCTCAGAAGCTCCTTCAAGCCCAACAACAAACATTTTACTACTACTATTTCCTGTTACTCACTACCGTCCCTTTCAATCTAGATGGCAAGTTTATGATATGCGACACCTTATCCAAATACCTTTTGTTGGAAGTCCAGATCTACCACATAGATCATATATCTACTATCAAACTACTTTATTATGTTAAACATAATTTTCATTCAACTGATCCATGCAAGCTTTTCTAATTTGTACACACTTGTCCAAGTGGCTGTTAGTTCACTATTATTTGAGAAATTGCTTTAGTTACTCGCACTACTCTTTTGAAGGAACAGCTGCAGTTTTCCAGTCCTCAGGCACCACCTCCAGTTGTTTGGAAGATTGTACCCAGAACATCTGCAACTTTCTCCTATACTTCCCTCACAACTTAGGGTCCACTTCATCCCATTTGGACTAGATGACCTATCCACTTTAAGAGCAACAGACATTTCCAGTACCAAGTTTTGATTAAGTTTTAGTCTATCCATTATCTCTAAGTAAGTTTTCTTACAAAGTCACTGGCAATGAGTTTTGATGACACTACATGCATTCATCATCTATCATAGTGTATCGAAATCACAGTAAGTACGAAATAACTTGATACTTTTGTGAAAGGTACAAGAGGCTTACCTCAAGAAATCCAAGATTATCTAAAAATGTCCGTACGTAGGTGATGATTTTGGCCCTGGTAATGAATTTCAGCCTCACATAATCGTTTAATATCAAGTCCAGGTACCTCTGACGATATCTGGTTTCCTGTCATAACAAAGAATAAATGCTCATTCCAAGAAAAATCTTCCCCAGAAATACACAGAAATATACACTCAGTGGCAACTGTATTAGGTACACCTGCTTGTAAATGCAATTATCTAACCAGCCAATCATGTGACAGCAACTCAATGCATAAAAGCATGCAGACATGGTCAAGAGGTTCAGTTGTTGTTCAGACCAAACATCAGAATGGGGAAGAAATGTAATCTAAGTGACTTTGACCGTGGAGCGATTCTTGGTGTCAGACAGGGTGGTTTGAGTATCTCAGAAACTGCTGACCTCTTGGGATTTTCATACACAACAGTCTCTAGAGTTTACAGAGAATGGTGCAAGAAACAATAAAAGCATCCAGTGAGCAGCAGTTCTGGGGGCGAAAATGCCTTGTCAATCAGAGGGGTCGGAGAATGGTCAGACTGGTTCAAGCTGACAGGAAGGTTACAGTAACTCAAATAATCATGCATTACAACAGTGGTGTGCAGAAAAACATTTCTGAACGCACATGTCGACCCTTGAAGTGGATGGGCTACAGCAGCAGAAGACGATACTGGGTTCCACTCCTGTATTGAATAAAGTGGCCAGTGAGTGTATATCCAAATACATACACACACACAAATTTCAATTTGCTAATATCTAGGAAACAAGACAACTAGCTCATGAAAATAGTATTCCTTTAGTGATTTCAAGAATTTACCAATACAAAAACACAACTTGCCAAAGAAGTTTGAGCCCATCAAAGGGAACAGTATTCCTAAAAAGATTCAAACATACATGGCCATAACTTGGTATCAACTGCATGCAATTTTTAAGCAACTCGGGATTGGTCCTTGTCTTTGCAATGCCTAGAGCAGGCACTCTTACAAGCAAGATCATATTTAACCTGATATTTCATTTTATCTTAAAAAGATGAATCAGGTTTTAATCTCATTGCGATGAGATAGGATGTCCGCATTTCATCCTTAGGTCATAATCTAAGCAACACACAAACATGGAAAACAGGACAAGGCCACTTGGCCCTTTGAGCCAGTACCAACATTAACAATCATGTGTGGTACTCTACCTCAAAAGCATATGCCAGCTCTCTCTACACACATTCTTTTTAAAATCTAGAACTCCATCTACCTTCTTCCTAAACATATTCAGCAGTTTAGCCTCTACATCATTCTACGGCTGAATTGCACAGGTTCATCAGCCTCCAAGTGAGGAAATTTCTCATCTTAGTATTGAACATCTTTTTTATTAGAGATACAGCACAGTAACAGGCCCTTCTAGCCCAACGAGCACACACTGCTCAAATACACCCAAGAGGCCAATTAACCTTCTAAGCAAAACGTCTTTGCAAGGTGTCATTCGGAGTCATTCGGAGAATGCACAAACTCCTGGCAGACAGCCGCAGGTCGCTGGCACTGTAGAGCGTTACGCTAACCTGTCCCTTTATCTTGAGGCAGTGCCCCTCATTCTCGTCAACATGCGGGGAACCATTCTCCCTTCATCCTAATCTGTCAAAGCTATAGTTAAAGCATCATTCACGACTGAGACTCACTGGAATTTCTTCTTGCAGAGAGCAGAGGATCTCTATCCCAAAGGATTGTGAGGCTAAAATTCTGGAGATGTTTAAAGAGAAGGTAGATAGTTTTTTTTAAAAATAATTCAGGCAATAGCACATTCTGTGGAACTGGCATAGAAGAGCAAATGAGGCCAATTATATCTAATGGCATGGCAGGCTCAAGGCCAGGTGGCCTACGTGTTCCAAATCTGCGTCCGGATATCGCAGCTATCAATTAAACCCTCTCCAATAATTCTAAACCCGGGTGAATATAGGGCTGGTTGATGCAATCTCTCCTCATACAAACACCCAGGTATATCTGGTGAGCACAGCTCCAGTTATGACCACATCAAGATCTTGCAAAATCCTGGTACAATGTCCTTGCTTCTGTACTCAACTATCTCTTGCACTGAAGTCCAACACACTATTTACCTTCCTAAATGCTTGCAGCACTTCTATGTTTGCATTGAGTGACTGGTGTACAAGGACCTTCTGATATCAGCTGCTAACATCTCACAATATTAACTACGACAATCTTTCCATTATCCCCACCTACGGGACAGTATAGTTATACCAACATTCTAGTATGTACCCATTCACTCAACCCTACTGAATAACCAATTCAGATGGCTCTCATGTGCCCTCTGAAATGACTCACAAAGCCACTCAGTTGCACTATAACTCTTGTGTATTTAAAAAAAAAGGAATATAACTAAATGCATCAACTTCAGCACCATTTGGTAGAGCAGACTCAGTGGGCCAAATGGCCTAATTCTGCTCCTGTATCTTATAGTCAAATCTGGACATGGTAGTGTTGCTCCCAGCCCCATCAACCTTGCAAGAAGCATCCAAGGACTGCCGGCTAAACCAGGGAAGCTGCTGAAGCAGCCCAAGCAGCCCAAGATTGTCCTCACAGACTCATTCCTTCCAAACAATGTGCCAAACTCCTCCATCACTATCCCTCCTGTCTCACGTGGTCAGACTCAGCAGACGATGAGCAGCAGGGCTAGCAACTTCAGGTGTCAGCTAATTCTAACTTGATGAAAATATGCAAAAGCAAGTAGCACAAATTTTGGGCAACACACATAAAAGTTGCTGGTGAACGCAGCAGGCCAGGCAGCATCTCTAGGAAGAGGTACAGTCGACGTTTTGGGCCGAGACCCTTCATCAGGACTAACTGAAAGAAGAGATAGTAAGAGATTTGAAAGTGGGAGGGGGAGGGGGAGATCCGAAATGATAGGAGAAGACAGGAGGGGGAGGGATGGGGCCAAGAGCTGGACAGGTGATTGGCAAAAGGGATATGAGAGGATCATGGGACAGGAGGTCTAGGGAGAAAGAAAAGGGGCGGGGGGGAAACCCAGAGGATGGGCAAGGGGTATAGTGAGAGGGACAGAGGGAGGAAAAGGAGAGAGAGAAAAATATATATATAATAATATAAGATAATAAATAACAGATGGGGTACGAAGGGGCAGTGGGGAATTAACGGAAGTTAGAGAAGTCAATGTTCATGCCATCAGGTTGGAGGCTACCCAGACGGAATATAAGGTGCTGTTCCTCCAACCTGAGTGAGGCTTCATCTTTACAGTAGAGGAGGCCGTGGATAGACATATTAGAATGGGAATGGTATGTGGAATTAAAATGTGTGGCCACTGGGAGATCCTGCTTTCTCTGGCAGACAGAGCGTAGGTGTTCAGCGAAACAGTCTCCCAGCCTGTGTCAGGTCTTGTCAATATATAGAAGGCCGCATCGGGAGCACCGGACGCAGTATATCACCCCAGCTGACTCACAGGTGAAGTGTCGCCTCACCTGGAAGGACTGTCTGGGGCCCTAAGTGGTGGTGAGGGAGGAAGTATAAGGACATGTGTAGCACTTGTTTCGCTTACAAGGATAAGTGCCGGGAGGCAGATCGGTGGGAAGGAATGGGGGGGGATGAATGGACAAGGGAGTCGTGTAGGGAGCAATCCCTGCGGAAAGTGGGGGGGGGGGTGGGGGGGAATGGGAAAGATGTGCTTAGTGGTGAGATCCCGTTGGAGGTGGCGGAAGTTACAGAGAGTTATATGTTGGACCCGGAGGCTGGTGGGGTGGTAGGTGAGGACAAGGGGAACCCTATTCCTAGTGGGGTGGCGGGAGGATGGGGTGAGAGCAGATGTGCGTGAAATGGGAGAGATGCGTTTGAGAGCAGAGTTGATGGTGGAGGAAGGGAAGCCCCTTTCTTTAAAAAAGGACATCTCCTTCGTCCTGGAATGAAAAGCCTCATCCTGAGAGCAGATGCGGCAGAGATGGAGGAATTGTGAGAAGGGGATGGCATTTTTGCAAGAGACAGGGTGAGAAGAGG
Organism: Mobula birostris; assembly: GCF_030028105.1. Classification (NCBI taxonomy): domain Eukaryota; kingdom Metazoa; phylum Chordata; class Chondrichthyes; order Myliobatiformes; family Myliobatidae; genus Mobula; species Mobula birostris. The sequence goes on from NC_092384.1 coordinate 52,723,654, forward strand.
AACAGTCCAGGTAGCTGTGAGAGTCCATAGACTTATAGTAGGCATCAGTAGATAAGCTGTCTCCAGAGATCCAGACAGAAAGATCAAGAAAGGGGAGGGAGGTTTCGGAAATGGACCAGGTAAACTTGAGGGCAGGGTGAATGTTTTAGGCAAAGTTAATGAAGTCAACGAGCTCAGCATGCATGCAGGAAGCAGCGCCAAAGCAGTCGTCGATGTAGCGAAGGAAAAGTGGGGGACAGATACCAGTGTAGGCTTAGAACATGGATTGTTCCACAAAGCCATCAAATAGGCAGGCATAGCTAGAACCCATATGGGTGCCCATGGCTGCACCTTTAGTTTGGAGGAAGTGGGAGCAGCCAAAGGAGAAATTATTAAGAGTAAGGACTAATTTCACTAGGTGGAGCAGAGTGGTGGTAGAGGGGAACTGGTTAGGTCTGGAATCCAAAAAGCAGAGAGCTTTAAGACCTTCCTGATGGGGGATGGAAGTATATAGGGACTGAACACCCATGGTGAAAATAAAGCAGTGGGGACCAGGGAACTTAAAATCATTGAAAAGATTCAGAGCGTGAGAAGTGTCACGAACATAGGTAGGAAGGGATTGAACAAGGGGGGATAAAACTGTGTCGAGGTATGCAGAAACGAGTTCGGTGGGGCAGGAGCAAGCTGAGACAATGGGTCTACCTGGACAGGCAGGTTTGTGGATCTTGGGTAGGAGGTAGAAACAGTAAGGGCGAGGTGTGGGAACTATAAGGTTGGTAGCAGTGGATGGGAGATCCCCTGAGCGGATAAAGTTGGTGATAGTGTGGGAGACAATGGCCTGGTGCTCCTTAGTGGGGTCATGATCAAGGGAGTTGTCGCTGTGCCTCGGCAAGGTAGAGGTCAGTACACCAGACTCCAACGGCACCCCCCTTATCGGCGGGTTTTATAGTAAAGCTAGAATTAGTGCAGAGGGAGTGGAGAGCAAAGGAGTGAGGTTGGAATGGATCCAAATTTTGGATTTGGATCATTTATTGTTTTTTGAATTAGGTTTTATTAACTGTCAATAAACAAATTCATACGGGCCACCTACCTTGTCTCGGAGTCCAAAATGCAGGTGAGGCAACATGTGTAGGCAGGGAGACAGCAGTTTTATCTCTGTCGGGATTATGCTCAGTTCCCCCTTTTTGGTCTTTCCTGGGTTTCCCTCCACTCCAATAATATCACCACGCCGTAGTTTATTGTTTATCTTAATGAAATCCTCTTCAGATTTGTAATTTCTATAACAATTAAAAACTGTTTAACTTGAAAATCACATAAAAAGGAACTAAAAAGTATTTACACATTTTATTCAATTTTTTTTAGTTCCTACAGTTCATATGAAGTAGCATGTTCCTTAAACTAATATAATAAAATACAGTCACACTCAACTTTAAGCTCACTCTGAGTATAACTATTTTTGATGGTGGCATTACACATGACACAGTCGAAAGATGTTTTTTTAAGATGAAAAGCATTCTGGCAATTTAAGTTCCATAAGTAAATAAACAAATTGAGCAACTGAAACAAGTTTGTAGATGCAGTGTTTAGCCTGTTCTGAATGATTATGAACAAAAATGCTAACCACTAATATTTTGCCAATTATCATCAAGGGGTAACATTTATTTAAAATGAATGGGTATTGTAATTGGTACAACTGAATCTTGTGCAGAAGTGTACTTTCTGATGTCGAAGTGCAATCGTGCAAAATGACTACATTTTTGGTGAACAGCAACCATATTGTGTAATTCAACATAAAATATCGGCTTTAATGCTTGATGATTTTAGTTTAATTGCACAAAAATGTGCCATATCAATTCATTTTCAAGTATCTACAAAAGGAAAATTAAATTTTAAACAATACTGATAAGCAACTACACTTGATACTTTTTCAGATGCAACAGGCTCTGAATGCAAAAAGCTTTGATGACATAGGCTTCAATTTTTAAACATATTCTTGCACAAAGGTGGCACTAGACTAACATATTTCCGTCTATTTTCTGGAATTAATTATTACCAAGAACATTTTAAAGTTAAGTAATATTTGCTATAAAATGTATAACGTTGTACATAGAACGGGAAGAGAAAATGGCAGCGTGCCTGCGTGTGCGCAGCACTCTGGCGAAAAATGATATCATATCTGTTAAATAGGGGCCGTGGACAATTCTGATTTGATGGAGAATGGACGTGAAAGCACAGAGGAACATCTGGAGAAATTTCTGAAACCCGTTCGCTGCTGTCGTTACTACGTGGTCGGGAATCTTTCGGAGGATAGGCCTCAAAATCCTCAGCCTTGCCTGCTTTTGGTGACCGAGAAGGAGGTCAAATCACTCGGACAGAGATGGCACTCATCACTCGGTGTCGGAGAGCTGATCAGAGCACGAAGTTTTCAGATGACTCAGAGTCGGATTGTGGTCGGCATGGCAGGGAGAGTTTTTCTTCCTTCTCCCGTCTGCATGAGATGTGGGACATTTGAGAAACTTTGAACTTTACTGTGCTCATGGACTTCTTCATCAAGTTATGGTATTGTGCACTGTTGTAACTATATGTTATAATTATGTGGTTTTGTCAGTTTTTTCAGTCTTGGTCTGTCCTGTGTTTTGTGATATCACACCGGAGGAAATAATGTATCATTTCTTAATGCATGCATTACTAAATGACAATAAAAGAGGACTACGTGTCTTCATAATCAAAAATTTTTTACTTTATTAGGAGTTTGAAGAGATACAGCATATCAACAAATACACTCAAAAACTTCTATAGTTGTACCATGGACAGCATTCTGACAGGCTGCATCACTGTCTGGTATGGAGGGGCTACTGCACAGGACTGAAAGAATCTGCAGAAGGTTGTAAATCGAGTCAGCTCCATCTTGGGTACTAGCCTACAAAGTACCCAGGACATCTTTAGGGAGCGGTGTCTCAGAAAGGCAGTGTCCATTATTAAGGACCTCCAGCACCCAGGACATGCATTTTCCTTACTGTTACCGTCAGGTAGGAGGTACAGAAGCCTGAAGGCACAAACTCAGTGATTCAGGAACAGATTCTTCCCCTTTGCCATCCGATTCCTAAATGGACATTGAAGCTTTGGACACTACTTCACTTTTTTTTAAAAAATATACAGTATTTCTGTTTTTGCACATTTTTAAAAATCTATTCAGTATATGGAATTAATTTACTTGCTTATTTATTATTGTTTTATTTTATTTATTATTTTCTCTCTCTCTCTCTCTCTCTCTGCTAGATTATGTATTGCATTGAACTGCTGCACACGCCTGTGATTATAGAGCTGATCCGGATGTCATTCTAACACATAATTGAGAGTATAAGAAATCGAAGCAGGTGTACGCTATTTAGCTGTCGTGCCTGCCCTGCCATTCAATAAGATCACGGCTGATCTTTTACTCAGCACAATCTCTCAACTCCCAAGAAAGGGCAAATACACCTCATCGATAGGCATATTAAAACTATTCCCAGTAAAGAAAAACAGCTTATTCCAATCTTGCGCATTGAAGTGAATAAGTCTATAGAAAATAAACTTTAATGGGTAACTTTATTCCCGTGTTAGGTATATAAAAAAACTACATAAATTAGGTAGTTCAGTTGTCCCTACATAATCTAACTTACTTGGAATTTGCCATAACCTGTAGCTTGACGCCTTCACCACGAAGATCGTAGAAAATTAATTTTGCACCAGAGGCTCTTTTGGCATGGATACGACCTAGGAAAGTTAAGGCACCAAGTGTTTTTCAATATAAACTCATTTTGTGAAGCACACATATGAATAAGACTCACATAAATATGTAAGTTAGCCATTACGGGGAATCTATTGAACAAAAGGAGAAATAATGCAATTTTTGCAACAGATACCAGGTGATAAAAGCTATAGATCAAGTGGATAGCCAAAGAGTTTTGTCCCCCTGGGCGGAAAAAGTTAATACAAAGGGGTATAATTTTAAAGCAGTGGTCGCCAACCTGGGGCCCACAGACTGCTCGGACAATGGTAGGGATCCACGGTATAAAAAAAAGGTTGGGAAACCCTGTTTTAAAGTGATTGGAGGAACAAATGGGGAGGGGGGAGGAGTAGGGATGTGACAGCAAAGTTAGTTGTTGTTGTTGTTTTTACACAGAGAATGGTGGGTACGTGGAACATGATACCGGGGTGGTGGTAGAGGCAAATACATTAGGGTCATTTAAGAAACACTGAGATAGGCACACAGGAGGAGGAAAACTCTGGGGTTATGTAGGAGGGAAGGGTCTGTGGACCAAAGACCCTGTAATGTGGTGTAACGTTCTATGTTCTAGAACATTGCAGTCCAGCAAATAATGAATATTTACTAATTTAAATCTAAAAGCAACAAAATAACCAGTATCTGATGGAAACCTAAATTTTTTTTACATAAGATACTATAAACACGCAGCAGGTCAGATTACATCTATGCAGGCAGAAAAAAAGATAAGAATTCAGATTGAAAAGCCTGAGGAAATGTTAATAACCGTTAAGTGCTTTAGGTTGCACTGGAGGGAGGAGAAAACAAAGGCAATGACCGCGATAAGTGTCTTCTGTGCCACTTATTCTCTTGGTCTCCACCCAAGACATTCCCTAACACAAGAGATTCTTCAGATACTGGAAATCCAGAGTAACACACACAAAATGCTGGAGGAACTCAGCAGGTCAGGCAGCATCTATAGAAAGGAATAGAGTCAACATTTTGGGCCCAGTCCTTTTATCAGGACAGACATTCCCAATGTTCTCACATCCATTCCCACCTCTCTGTAGCTACAGAATTCAGAATTTCAAGTTATAACTCTTCCTAGTCCTGACAAAAACTCATCCATCTGCTTCCAGCATTCGCTATTTTTATCAATTTGATTTTGCTGGCATGTTAAAACCATAACAGCTGAAAAGGCAAGATGGTACTTTTTATATAAAGTTTTGAATTTCAGTTAGTACATAGTAGTCAAAAATGAAGCAAAATGTTTTGTGATTGATTTTGTGGCTTAGATAAGAATACCATGTGGTGCTCACCTTAATAAAATGGTATTAATGAATTAGTTGCGCTTTTAGGACAGTTCAGTCTTTTCTCATCAGCACTACAATGACCAGATTTTCAATTCCAGGTTATTTATTTAACCAAACTAAATTCGCCCACTATCATGGTAGGACTTAAAACTAGCACGTTAGCCTTAAGTGCAAAGGAAATGGTTGGAGTTCAATAATAGGAAAAGTTTTGTTAAAGTTGTACAGGGTACTGGTGAGAACACACCTGGACTACTGTGTGCAAATTTGTTTCCCTTACCTAACAAGGGGATGTAGTAGCACTGGAAGACAATCCAAAATGCCAATGGGTTTGCTATTCCTGTAACTTAACTATGGCTGCATTCCTACGAGTCTGTGGTGGCCAGTGCGATCATGTTTGCTGTTGTGTGCTGAGGCAGCAGGCTGAGGGTAGCAGACACCAACAGAATCAACAAACTCATTCGTAAGGCCAGTGATGTTGTGGAGATGGAACTGGACTCTCTGATGGTGGTGTCTGAAAAGAGGATGTTGTCTAAGTTGCATGCCATCTTGGACAATGTCTCCCACCCACTACATAATGTACTGGTTGGGCACAGGAGTACATTCAGCCAGAGACTCATTCCACCGAGATGCAACACAGAGCGTCATTGGAGGTCATTCCTGCCTGTGGCCATCAAACTTTACAACTCCTTCCTTGGAGGGTCAGACACGCTGAGCCAATAGGCTGGTCCTGGACTTATTTCCTGGCATAATTTACATATTATTATTTAACTATTTATGGTTTTATTACTATTTAATTATTTATGATGCAACTGTAATGAATTAACCAATTTCCCCCGGGATCAATAAAGTATGACTAATACTATGACTATGACTTTGGAAGTAGCAGTTATGTTGTAACAACTTAAAACTATTTCCAATATTAGCTTTAACAGGAGTTTATATTGAGTAAAGCAAGGTTGCTCCTTTGAAAACCTCACCTGCCACAGTCAAACGAACATCAGAGAGATGGTCTCCAGGCTGCAGATGATTATATTTTTCAATGTACTCTGTTAAGGATATGTCTACATGGAACTTATGAGGATATGGATCCTCTTCAGTGCCCTTCAGTTGCTGGATGGCCTGTGTCCGTATCTTGTAATATTGCTGTAAAGAAAGTAGGATAAAAACAGAGTAAATGTAAGCTACAGAACACAAGCTCAGAATTTTTTAAAATGTGCAGCATTAGAAAACGAAAGTTCAGAAGAATAATCAGACAGTTGTGGGCTCTGAGCCAAATCAGGAAGCCCCAGCACAATGACCAAAGGCTTAGCATAAAAAGGGTAAATTTAGATGAGAATGATGATATGGGAGAATAGGCAGCTGGACGGCCAGAGAGTGCTACTCCGGGATTTTCAGAACGTAGGTTCAATCGTGTACAAAACATTTGAGTAAATAGGGAAAGACAAAGTATTGTAAGGACACAACCTACTGACGCAAATGGGGGTGGGGGCGGAGTGATTGTTGCTTTTACTGCTGCTTGTGTGGGGGTGGGGGTGGGGGAGGGGGGTCTTCGGGGTTTCGATATTTCTATCATTTATTCTATGGGGTCTTGTTTCATGGATGTCTGTGAAGAGCACAACTTTCTGGTCGTATACTGTATACGTTCTCTGAAACTGAAAACCTTAAAAGCAAAAATTTAGAAGCAGGAGATTTTTAGGTAAGAAGATTAATGGTCTCAAGTATATTAATACAAGAACACGAGCCTGTACAACAGAGATTAGGATGATGGCACCTAATGGCGATTCCTTTGCCTGCATCTTCGAAAACAGCTCTATTTCTATCTTTGGTATCTTTTTCTCCCCCCCCCCCCCCACCGCCCCAGGTTCTTTTGAAGACCCTGACCTGGAGTTACATGCTGACCTCGGTTCTTTGCGAAAATGGGACCAGCTCTCAGGGCCTCACAACCAGCCGTTTTCAATAACACAAGGACACAGCCTGGGAGACTAGCTTGCCTTCAGGGTGCTGGATTTTCGTGGCTCTGGAGATGGGCTGATCTGAGGCTGGTGCCACCGTCTGATGCACCTGTTGCCGCCAGCTACGTGTCCAGAGACCCGAGTTCTTTGGGCACAGGGCTCGGAAAAAGCGATGCAACAGGCTTTTAACACCACAAATCAGTGAGTTGTTTGTGATGTCTCCCCACTCACTGCAGAACAGAGACACCTCTTTTTCCCCTATTAGGGAGAGAAAGAGAGCTTGTGGTATGTCGAATTACCGGGCGAATGAGTAGTGTTTGGGGTACTGCAAGTTTGCGGCTTTATTGATGCTTTGCCGCATGCTTGAGTGCTCAGTGGGAGGCGCCGATGCTTTTTTGCTGGTGGGGGGGGGTGGAGGAATTGCCTTGCTGCTGCTTGTGTGTGGGAGGGGGGAAACTGGGGGTGGGCACTCTGGGGTTCTAACATTTAACTGTCATTCATTCTTTGGGGCACTCCTCTGTTTTTGTGCATGTTTGTGAAGAAAAAGAATTTCAGGATGTATATTATATATATTTCTCTGACATTAAATGTACCACTTTGCACTGCAACGGACTTTGTTTTATTGTTCTAATTCTGTATTTGCAAATAGTTGATGTTTTATTTATATTTGTCCTCATCCTATTTTAGTTATATCCTTTCAACATCACAAAACAATGTTTAGACCTTGCCCCCTCTGAAAAAAAAATCCTCCTACTGACATTAGGGTCCAGTGTCTCTTCATCTCCACCCAGACTGACTTCATGGACTTTAGTGTCTTTCACAGCAACCCTTTCAGCCAGTTCTTTAGCTCTCATCTCCTTCTCAGCAGCTTTCTTCTCTGCTTTCATTCGCCTCTTCAGCTCACTGCAGAAATTAGACCAGGGGTCAATTACAAAAGATGTGGTCACAAGTGTAATCATTCCAATACTGCAATGTTAATTTAAAACTTAAGGTAATTTGGATTGATACAATCAGTACAAAAATTGCAATTTTCTTTTGTACTTTACTAACAAACATCAATAGAAAGTAGAAATGCTCATGAAAATATCCCCAAAGAGAAGTTATTAATATATTTTTCCAAGACAAAAACCATTCAATTAAAACTTACTTTTGTGTTTGTTTAAACAAAAAAGTACTTAAAAAAGGCAAATTAAGTTTTAATACAAAATAATTCAGGAGTGGTAGAGCTCATAGCAAAGAATGGCAAAACCTGTAAAATGGAAGAATATTTGATACCAACTCCAAAGAAGCATTAGGAAAACAAACCAAGTCAGAAATAAATAAAAATTGCTCAAATTTCAGAATGTAAATCACCAAGTGTTCAGACCATACAGCAATGAAAAGTCAAAGTTGGAGATTCAAGTTTCCTCTTTCAATGCCTAATTTCTTGTCCATTTACAGGAAAATACATTATACTGCCAATTGCGTACAATCATCCCCACCCAGCTTTGTTGTATGTGCGCCACTCATTATATGCATTATAGCCAAAAAAAATGACAAAAATATTAACAGTAATAAGCCTATTGTTGAAAATAACTGACATTATATAATAGTGAAGATAATTTAATCAAAAACAAGCATGAACAGCTGTTTGTAAATTGTAATGCTGTTTCTCCAACTGTCACTGGCCCGACTAATCTCTCTTCCCTTCAAATTAGCAATGGGGTCCCTGGTGATAATATACAGTATGTGTCAGTGCTCAGGGGGCTTTCTTCAAAAAGGCTTCAGGCAAAGAAGTGCAATTGTAGTTCATACACTATTGTCAATTCCACCGTATCAAAACAGTTTCTTATTCTACATCATGCCAAAGAGGTTTCTATTCTGCTCAAGGCAACTTAAAATCTCATTTATGATGAAAAAAGGTTGGCTACTTGAACAACTGGAGAAATATGAAACAAAGCACTACCAACCTTTTTTCATCATGTAGACTCTTCTGGTAAAGAGCAGTAAAGGAAGTAAGTCTGTGCATTGGCACCTTTCCCCAGTGACCCCTGACTTTGCAGACTTCGGCTATCTGTAGCCCAAGAAGCCTATGTATGGTTCTGGCCATCATAATGAATTGTCACAGTCTTGTCTCATTTACAAAGCACTTAATACCTAATAAAAGAAAGATAGATGGTATCAGACTATTAAAGCTCCAATGAGTGATTGCTTTAACCTAATTACTGTGAGGTGACAAATTCAAGCATCGTTTTATGGCTATTCTAAAGAAGCAGAAAATGCTGGAAATACTCAAAAAAAAACAGGCAACATCTCTGCAAAGAAAATCTGAAACACTAACACTGTTTCATCTCTACAGAACTGCTCCTTCCTCCCACTACCATCAAACAGTGCCAGACTGCTTGTTAGACAGCCAATCCAGTCTGCAGACCAGGCGTACAACCAGAACCTCCAGGCCCAAAGCTGCTCACAATCCTCCACAGAGGCCACCTTCAGTATTCTCTGTGGTAGCTCACCACCTTTTCGTCATTAATGGTGTAACTTATAGGAACTCCAAAAGAGATTAAGGCACACGGATATCAGGTTGACCATTAAAAGCAGGCTGTTGTGCCAGTCAGCAACAGAAATGCAATAAACTAGGCATTGTTAGTGAGTGGCGTGGTGGTTTTTAATTTATTGTTGCCACTCCTCAATATAAAAGGTAGACAGAAAAAAAAGCTGCATAGGTATTTCCTCCCAGTCTCAGAGCAGTGTAGATTCGATGTGCCAAATGGCCTGAATCTGCTCCTGTGTCTTATGGTCTCTTCATCCCCCTTTCAGCAGCTTGCCGTGAACAGGCTGACCTGGAGGTTCAATTTCCCGGAAGAAACTCTATCACAATACCATGTTTGTCGCAGGATCTTTCAATGCAATAGTCAAAATAATAGGAATTTTAGACTACCCACCCCAGCATAGAATTATAAAATATTAGTTTTGCCATAGCTGGAATATCGTGCTTAGCTCTAGCTCCCACACCACGCGTGATATGGTGAGCAGAAGAGATTCACCCGAATGTTACTTGGGATTGCATATTTCTGTTATGAAGGCAGAATGGATAGACTACAGTTGTTTTCCTTGGAGCAGAGGTAGCTGAGAGAGGTATCCAAAATTATGAAATGATAGATAAGGTAGTTAACAAGAAAAAAATCCCCCATGGCAGAGCTATTTAAGACAAAAGAGCACAGGTTTAGGGTGTGGAGAAAGAGGTTTAGATACAATCCCAGAAATAACTTATTTACTCAGATGGTAATTACATCTGGAATGCACTGCCTGAAAAGGTGGTGGAAGTAGACAATCTTGTTACACATAAAAACACCTAGGTGTGCACTTGAATTACCATGGCATTGTAGATTTAAAGTAATATTTGAGTTCCCAGAATTTCAGATTGATTACAACTTCTAGGTTACCATCAGCTTAATTTTTTTTAAGCGTGTCGCACCAGGCAGTCAGCCATTCTTGTCTGGTGCGTGGTGATATGAACGTGCCTGATGAGGCCGAGTGGCTAGCTCGACGCTCAACCCAGCACGGATGGAAAGCGTGCTCGGGGGGTGGCCCGACCTGGATTTATTTCATAATTTACTGGCATAATTTACATATTACTATTTAACTATTTATGGTTCTATTACTATTTATTATTTATGGTGCAACTGTAATGAAAACCAATTTCCCCCGGGATCAATAAAGTATGACTATGACTATTGTGACGAGAATACACATAAATTAAGATGTTTGCTGGCCTGGGCTAGCACCAGTGGCATCAGCAGTTGGTCTGCCACCTGTCCTCAGGGGAGGGAGAGATAAGGAACAATGAAGCAGCATTTGGAGGTGTTAATGAAGGAGCCATCAGTCTGGGTATTGTCAAGATCAGCTCCCCCTTTGAACCCTGAACTGTTTGAAGTGATGGACAGGCGATACCCCAGCAGGGGGATAAAAAGGGACAGGTTCGATAAGGCAGGACACACACGACACTCGAGGTAACGAGACCCTGGAAGCGGTGCGCCTCTCACGAGTCGGTGGGAAGTACCGGGCCACAAACGCACAGGGTGGAAAGGTATGATCAGTGGGAACCCGGTGTGTGTCCGCCCTTGCTTGGGTGCCGGGTTCACTGCAGAGGATCGACCGCATCTGGAGGAGGGGTCACAGTCGGTGACCCCAGGTGACATCACAAAGGACTCGCCCGAAAGCTGCTTGTGAGCAATATCGCAGGTCTTGTGAGTGGAAGCCGTTCTGAATGATCAGTCGTTCTCGTTCTCTCTCTCCCTCCCCCCCACGTTGTCCATTGCCATGGCAACGATTACTGCGAACTGAACTAAATTGAACTGGACTTTGTGTCGCTTTGAAATTGGTCATTTAACCCTCGACAACGATAGAGCTTGATTGATCCTGTTATCTTAATTCTGTGCACATGTGTGTTTATCATTGCTGAACTGTTGCATTTATTATCCTTTCGATTACTGTGTTGCTTGTTTCTTTAATAAAACTTTCTTAGTTCTAGTAATCCAGACTCCAACTGAGTGATCCATTTCTGCTGGTTTGGCAACCCAGTTACGGGTGTACGGGGTCTTTCTTTTGTTACATTTAAAATGGCGATTTTTGTTATGTTAATCTGTGGAATGCGGCTTTGTTGTGTTTTAACGCTGCAGAGAGTTTGCGCTAGCAGTTTATTGTGGTTTAGAGGGTGATAAGAGGGTGCTATTAGCCAATGGGTGGTTATGTATCGTTTTGTTTTCGGATGCCATGCTGGATGATATGACTGTGGACTGAGTTTTGGCGGGGAGTCGGGAGGAGAGACGAGGAGGACGGCGGACGTGCGGAGAGGCTCCGGTCGATCACTTCGGGTGGTCCCGAGCCGTGGGTCGACGGAATTCGGGTGGTCGTCTGACGTCGAACTTGAGCTCCAACGGTAGCGCGCGAAGAACTTGGACTTTGAATAAGTGTTGGCGCTTTTTTTTTCATTACTTTCCTCTCTGTATCACATGTATATTAATGCCCTAGAATTAGTAATATCTATAAAGTGTATGTGTTAAAATTTACTGGGTGTGCTGGCTGATGATTGATGTTTGTGATTGATTCGGGCGACGATTGACCCTGAGGGGACTGCTGAAGCAGGTGCTGGGCGGGATTTCCCCTAGACATACACGAGCCAAAATAACGGAACGTTACACGGGGTACGTAACATAAGTGGGGGCTCGTCCGGGATTTCGAACCCTAAATTTGGGACGGAGTAAATTGATTGGGTCAAAATTTCCGAAAGAAAGAAAAGACAAACAGCAGAAATGGAGGCTGAGGAATTTATAAAGGCGCCGACCTTGGAGGCATTAGAAGATGCCAGGAAATCGGAATTGGTAGCTGTGGCCAAACGGTTGAATCTTGCTAAGGGGAAGTCGACAATGAGGAGAGAGGAGATACACAGAGCTATCGTAGAGCACTATGTATCTAAAGGTGTGTTTCCCCAAGGCGAGCTGGAGGTGGTGTCTATTGAAAAACCTGCCGGAGACGCGGTACAGATGCAGCTTGAAAAACTGAGACTTGAGCACGAGTTCCAGGTACGACAGTTGGAGCGAGAAGAGAAGGAGAGAGAGTTAGAAAGGCAAGAGAGAGAGAGACAGTTGGAGCAAGAAGAGAAAGAGAGGGACAGACAGTTACAGTGAGAAGAGCAGGAGAGAGAGTTAGAAAGGCAAGGGAGAGGGAGACAGTTGGAGAGAGAAGAGAAAGAGAGAGAGAGACAGTTGCAGCGAGGGGAGAAACAGAGGGAACGGGAATTCGAGTTGGAGAAGTTAAAGATAAGGGCCGAGCAGGGGCTCGAGCCGAACCAAGGTGGAGGGTTCCGGGCGACCCAGGAGTTTAGGCTGGTTCCCCCATTTGACGATACCGACGTGGATCGGTACTTCCTCCATTTCGAAAAAGTGGTTATAAGTCAGGACTGGCCGAGGGATAAGTGGGCTGTTTTACTTCAGAGTGTACTGAAAGGGAAAGCCCAAGAAGCTTACTCAGCTTTGTCCGCGGAAGATGCCCAGAGGTATGAGGTGGTGAAAGAGGCCATCCTCAGGATTTATGAGTTGATCCCGGAGGCATACCGGCAGAGGTTCCGGAATGCGAGGAAGCAGTGGGACCGCATGTATTTGGAGTTTGCCCGTGAGATGCAGACATATTGTGAGCGTTGGTGCGCCTCGAAGGGGGTAGAGGGGGATTATGACAGACTGCTGCAGCTGATCTTGATTGAGCAGTTTAAAGGTTGTGTCCCTGAGGGTATGAGACCCTACCTCGATGAGAAAGAGGCAGCCATGTTAGCCGCAACTGCTAAGTTAGCGGATGAGTATGCGTTGATGCATAAAATGAAGTTTGCCCCGAGTAAAGGCTACCAGAAGGGTAGTCAGGACGGCGGGGAGAGTCCGCCAGAAAAGTCAGAAAGTAAGCCGGGGACTAGTGAGAAGGATAAGGTAGACCGGGAGCAGTCTGGCAGGAAGTCTCCTGGGGTCGTCCGTTATAATTGCGGGAAAGTCGGACACTTTGCGTCCAGGTGCTTTTCCCCAAAGAAGGAGACGGGAAAAGGGAAGACAGCGATTTTGACTGGCTGTATCGAGCTGTTAAGCGAACCGCTAGGGAAGGACAGGTCTGCCAAAGTTCAGGAAGGGCACGAGAAGTTTATCTCGGCCGTATTGGTGTCAGTGAAGGAGGGGTTAAAACCAGTTCCAGTGCGGATCTGGAGAGACACGGGAGCGTGTCAGTCACTAATACTGAAGAGTGTATTAGAGTTTAGCTCAGAGACCCGGACTGGGGAGGTCAAGGTCAAAGGTGTTGGGGAAGGGACAGAGTCAGTCCCTTTGCACCAGATACACTTACAAAGCAACCTGGTCTCTAGACTAGTCACGATCGGGGTGAGGTCCGAATTACCGATGAAAGGCGTGGAAGTCTTGCTCGGTAATGACCTCGCCGGGGGAATCGTGTTCCCAGTCGTGAGATTGACAGGTCAGCCTGCCAGCATTGAGGCCCCGCCCATGGACTCACAGGTTCATCATGGGGCTGCGGTGGTAAATTTAGCTGAAACGGTTCTGCCAGTCTTGTACGAGACGGGGGTAGAAAATGAAAAGAAGGAGTGTAGTGAGACAAGAGGTAGTGAGGGAGCTGGGACAGACATAGCAGTAGCCAGGAAAGAATTTGTGCAGATGCAGGAGCGAGACGAGGGGCTGATGGTTTTGGCAGAGACAGCTCTCTCTGACACAGACTTGACAAGGGAACTAGTAGGCTATTGTGCGGAGGAGGAAGTGCTAAGGAAGAAAGGGAGACCAAGTACCGTGCCCGCAGATGAGGAATGGGGGGTGGTGCAAAAGAGTTATGGGGATGAGGTTTTTAACATGGCCCACGAGGTACCCCCCGGTGGACATTTTGCGGTGCTGGAGGAAACAGTTGGTGGAATCATGAAAGAGGTTTACCGGCTGCCCAGGGGGAAGAATGTTATTGATCATGACCGACGCGAACTGAGACGGTCACCGGCTTTTGATATGCTAACAAACCTAGTCGGTGTTAGCGTGGAAATCTATGAAGCTAAGGGCCCCCTGATAAGAGTAAAAAACCATTTTGAAAAGATTAGTATGGGATCGATCAGATGGGAGAAGGCTATTTTTTTGGCCAGGTCTACTGATAAGGTCTCTCCCTTAATCCCCGAACAAAGCGGCTCTTTAGGAGAAGTAATTAAATGACTCGCACCCGTGTGTTTGATTGTCCCGAGGCCATGCAAAGAACTGGGATGTTGGGTGGTGTCTGTTACAATAGGCCAGCCTAGTAAACAACATCCATATATAATGAGTAATTCAGTGACTAAAGGGCTGACAAACACAGAGGTGTGTATTGGCAATTTAATACGGCTGTCTGAGGCCAGCTTGATAGTGAACCTTGAAAAAAATGAGTTCGGCCACATGAAGGTCACTTACCTGGGAATTGTGGTGACACAGGGGCAGCTGGCAGCGATGCAAGCTACAGTGCAGGCTGACCTCCCAACCCCGACAGAAAAGAGGGCCCTCAGAAGGCTCTTGGAGATGGTGGGGTACTGTAGGAAGTTTTGCAATAACTCTGCGGTCACTACCCCTCCCCCTCCTACTAAGCCCTTGCGAGAGAAAACTGAGTCGGAATGGGACAACCCTTGTTATTGTGGTCCGGGACAAAACCAAATGAGAGGTTACATTGATCGCAATTCATCAGTGTTTTTGGCCACTATTAAGTTTGCTAAGTTGGAGCCTGGTCTAAGGGATTATTAATAACACATATAAAAGAAACAGAAAGTGTGATGGCTGACTGTCTGTAAGGTGTTGACAACTTCAAATTCTCTGTATTAACCAAATAGCTGATAAAGATGTATATTTGTGTGTGTCAAATAATGTATTCATGTTTGTAATTTTTACCCCGGTAAAAATCCTTAAAGGGGGGAAGTGTGACAAGAATACACATAAATTAAGATGTTTGCTGGCCTGGGCTTGCACCAGTGGCATCAGCAGTTGGTCTGCCACCTGTCCTCAGGAGAAGGAGAGATAAGGAACACAATGAAGCAACATTTGGAGGTGTTAATGAAGGAGCCATCAGTCTGGGTATTGTCAAGATTGGCTCCCCCTTTGAACCCTGAACTGTTTGAAGTGATGGACAGGCAATCTGGAGATGTGTAATGAAGGGACGGGAGAGAGAGCTGTCTAGAGCGGCTCCCCTTTTGAACCCTGAACTGTTTGAAGTGATGGACAGGCGATACCCCAGCAGGGGGATAAAAAGGGACAGGTTCGCTAAGGCAGGACACACACGACACTCAAAGTAACGAGATCCTGGAAGCGGTGCACCTCTCACGAGTCGGTGGGAAGTACCGGGCCACAAACGCACAGGGTGGAAAGGTACGATCAGTGGGAACCCGGTGTGAATCCGCCCTTGCTTGGGTGCCGGGTTCACTGCAGATGATCGACTGCATCTGGAGGAGGGGTCACAGTCGGTGACCCCAGGTGACATCACAAAGGACCCGCCCGAAAGCTGCTTGTGAGCAATATCGCAGGTCTGTGAGTGGAAGCCGTTCTGAATGATCAGTCGTTCTCTCTCTCCGTCCCCCCCACGTTGAACTGGACTTTGTGTCGCTTTGAAATTGGTCACTTACCCCTAGACAACGATAGAGCTTGATTGATCCTGTTATCTTAATTCTGTGCACATGTGTGTTTATCATTGCTGAACTGTTGCATTTATTATCCTTTCGATTACTGTGTTGCTTGTTTCTTTAATAAAACTTTCTTAGTTCCAGTAATCCAGACTCCAACTGAGTGATCCATTTCTGCTGGTTTGGCAACCCAGTTACGGGGTACGTAACACTATATAGTCCAGTCCAAAGGTGAAGCTCCTCCCGCCAAACTACTGAGCACACCTACATGAAGCACAGTCACAGGAGGGCAGCATCCATCATCGGGGAACCCCACTACCCATGATATGTTCTCTTCTTGCTGCTGCCATTGGGAAGACGGTGCAGAAGCCTTAGGATTTTCACCTCCATGTTTAGAAACAGTTACTACCCCTCAGCCATCAGGCTCTTGAACAAAGGGGATAACTTCACTTGCCCCATCATTGAAATGTTCCCAAAACCAGTGGACTCACTTTCAAGGACTTTTCATCTCATCTTCTCGATATTTATTGCTTTTTCAGTATTATTATTCTTTATGTTTGCATTTTTAAAGTTTGTTGTCTCCTGCATCCTGGTTGAACTCCAAAGTTGGGCGGTCGTTATACTTCTGTTATAGTTACTATGAATCTTAGTATATGGTGACGCCTATGTATGTGGATAATAACATTTACTTTGAACTTTGAAGAGCGTTGGACATGGCACCAACATTTTATACCACTTTTGAATTCGGCGCCGGATGGCCGCTTGACTCATAACCCAACTCCCCAAAATCTTACCACTACCTACAGAGCACAGATCTGGAGTGCTTGGCCTCACCAGTGAAGCTCCGAAAACACTTATGAAACTAAAAAGAATGCTGAATAAAGCATTGGCAACTATTTTTTTAATTGCAAATGCTGTAAATCGAAAAATTAGGAGTAAAAACAATGAAAACAACACTTCTTCATCCTGCTACCACCACCACCGCGAAAATCAAGGGTAGCAGGCATGTGTGAACCCTACCAAATATTTCCAGCGGATGTTGAAAATCAAAAGTGAAACAGAAAATGGTGATTACAGGGAGCAGTTGTTCTCACCCAAGATTTTTGACCTGACAGATTAGCTCTGTTTCCCTATCCATAAAGTGCTTCCCAACAGAAAGTTTTTCCACCACATTTTTTTATTCCACCACATTCTATCCTGTCAGACAGATTCTTTTTCAAGGTGAAATTAATGTACTGGAACTCATTAACACAGTAACAGCACCTCCACAACCAACATTCAGAAAGGTTTCTTAAGGACAATTTGAAATGAGTGAAAGCAGGGATTTTAAAAAGAACGCGAGGATTTTAGCTGCCAGAGAAGCCGGCATAGTGGAGAGGATTGCAGGATATGTAGTTCCAAATACCTCGACCTCTTCCTCTGGCCGTAAAGGGTGAACTACAATTCCCAGCGTGCACTATGTCACACAGCCTGACGCAATCCCTCAAAGCGAAAATGTGCCCATGAGGAGACATTCGAAAGACTGGAATTTTAACTTTTGGGAGCAGCTAGTGAGAATCTAGTGCGGTGAGGTTATTGCTATGTTGTTAGTCTAACGGGGACAGCCATAACAAGTAGAGAAGTTACTTACTTTTTGCTCAATTTGCCGTCTCCGTCCGCTGCCACCGCTGTTGCTGCCGTTTCCGCCATGTTAGTACTGGACGCCGAAAGCGCGAGCTGCGCCTCTCCGCAGGGTCACCGCGGCAGGGGCGGATCCACTTCTTTCCCGCCCCCGAACACTTCATTGGCAGCAAAACTGGCTTTTAAAATGTTACTTGTTCCTTCGAAAATCCTGCATGAATAAAGACCTCTTGCTTCCCTGAGACTTTGCTGAAGTAATCCACAACTGTTCTTTTTTTGTTCATTGGTTACACATCAACCGTAATAGAATCTCACTGATGCTAAATTGTGCTGATGAAACGTTGAGTATGTTTTTTGCGGATGATTATCTCCAAGAGTTTCAAATTTTAGTTCAGATTTCCAGCATCCACATTTTTCTCTGATTTTAAAATTGCATCTTGGTCTGAAAGTTAAAAGAGTAAGGAAAACAAACTTAAGTGGCTTTTCTGTAAATTGTAGAGTCTGGACAAATACACTGAGCTGAGCATAATTTATAAATGCCACTAAAACTCCAAAAATCTACAATCTGATCATTTCAAAGTGAAACCCAATAGCATGAATGGCAGCAATGCTTCTCTACCAGATGAACTCAATGCCTTCTGTAACTGCTTTGAAAGGCAGAATACAACTACAGCTGTGAAGATCCCTGCTGCACCTGATGACCCTGTGATCTCCGCCTCAGAGGATGATGTTAGGCTGTCTTTAAAGAGGGTGAACTCTCGCAAGGCGAGAGATCCCAATGGAGTACATGGTAAGGCTCTGAAAACCTGTGCCAACCAACTGGCGGGAGGATCCAAGCACATTTTCAACCTCTCACTGCTACGGGCAGAAGTTCCCATTTGCTTCAAAAAGGCAACAATTATACCAGTGCCTAAGAAGAATAATGTGGGCTGTCTTAATGACTATCGCCTGGTAGCACTCACATCGACACTGATGAAATGCTTTGAGAGGTTGGTCATGACTAGACTGAACTCCTGCCTCAGCAAGGACCTGGACCCTTTGCAATTTGCCTATCGCCGCAATAGGTCAACGGCAGAGGCAATCTCAATGGCTCTCCACATGGCTTTAGGCCACCTGGACAACACAAACTCCTGTGTCAGGATGCTGTTCATCAACTATAGCTCAGCATTTAATACCATCATTCCCACAATCCTGATCGAGAAGTTACAGAACCTGGGCCTCTGTACCTCCCTCTGCAACTGGATCCTTGACTTCCTAACCGGAAGACTACAATTTCGGATAAAGGAATGTGCATCTGTACTGTAATTACGTTTGTCAATTAGTTACAATCACTGTCTACTCTAGAGCAATGTGGTTACCAAATTGGTTTGACAAAAATTATCCTATCACCTCCCTTCTAGCTGGTGACATCATTGTGGATAATCTGCTGTCAATACAAATAAGCGACATATCGGGATTTATTTTGTCATGAAGGTTTCCAACAATTCCTGGAAGCTCCAGTAGTGACAATCAACTTGAGGAAAGTAAGAAGCAAACTGTAGCATCTGTCACTAGTCACTAGCCACTAGTTAGATTAATTTTATTTAATCAATTGATTTATTAAGTTGGATTTCTTTGAGAATCATGTTTGTATTCCTGAAAAGTGGAACACTGGATGATCAGCAAGAGTAAAGAGACAAGGACTGTGATGTGAATTGAGATGCAGAGTTGAGGTTACCAGTATTACTCATAAATGTCAAATACTGATAGAAAGAGTTGAGGTAGTGGGTAGTGGCTCCATATGTCATCACTACAGGGCATGATGACCCTGCCTTACGTGAGTCCCGGGCTCAGCTGGCTCCGGCTGACAGTACCCGGTATGTGCCCATATCCAGGGTTACGGATCCCACTGCCTTGTGGGTATCTTCGGGAGAAGAGAAGGCTAAGGAGTAAACCCTACACAAATCCGGAGTGGAGCCCCTAAGGCAGATGGATGACATATCACGTTACCTCCCGGCAGCTCCTGCAGCCAAGCTGATGCCAAATGTACTGCTTCGCATTCCTTTGGACCACATCTGCGAGGCCGAGAGGAGGATCTTGATGTCTGGGCAGCCCAGGATCTCCATATTCATCACCCAGGTCTGCATCCGGAAATGGGTGCATCCATTGTCTACTTAGACAGACGGAGTCATGATAGAAACAGCCTCCTCTACTATCGATATGTCTATCCACGGCCTCCTCTACTGTCCAGAGAAAGCAGGATCTCCCAATGGCCACACATTTTAATTCCACGTCCCATTCCCATTCTGCTATGTCTATCCACGGCCTCCTCTAGTGTCAAGATGAAGCCACACTCAGGTTGGAGGAACAACACCTTATATTTCGTCTGGGTAGCCTCCAAACTGATGGCATGAACATCGACTTCTCTAACTTCCGCTAATGCCCCACCTCCCCTTTGTACCCCATCAGTTTATTTATTTATTTATTTATTTATTATTATTATTATTAATTTCTCTCTCTCTCTCTCTCTCTCTCTCCCCCCTTTTTCTCCCTCTGTCCCTCTCACTATACTCCCTGCCCGTCCTCTGGACTTCCCCTCCCCCTTTCTCCCTAGGCCTCCCGTCCCATGATCCTCTTATATCCCTTTTGCCAATCAACTTTCCAACCCTTAGCTCCATCCCTCCCCTTCCTGTCTTCTGCTATCATTTTGGATCTCCCCCTTCCTCTCACTTTCAAATCCCTTAGTATCTGTTCTTTCAGTTCGTCCTGACAAAGGGTTTCGGCTGTACCTCTTCCAATAGATGCTGCCTGACGTGCTGCGTTCACCAGCATTTTTTGTGTGTGTTGCTTGAAATTCCAGCATCTGCAGATTTCCTCGTGTTTGCGATAGAGTCTTTCAAGCTCAGCTTCCTGCATCTCCTCCACTGTCTCCTTTTCACTGGCGCATTGAACCCTAGGAGCCCAATTTCCTTGTAGGTAGGTTGCTAGAGCTGTTGGGGAGGGTTTAGAGTTTAAACTTTAAATTCATTTGGCAGGGGATGGCAACCAGAGTGATAGGGCTGAGGATAGTAGGGCTTCTGGTTTACAAGCAGAGACAGTGTGCAGTGAGACTGTCAGGAAGCAGATGATAGGGCAAAATTGCCGTCAGTGGAATGACTTGCAGTGTAAATGGGGGACAAAATCAAAAAGGGTGACGGATATAGGGCTTGAAGATGTTATGTTTGAGTGCACACAGTACACGGAATTAGGTAGATGATCTTGCAGCACAGTTAGAGGTTGGCAGGTATGATGTAAGACCATAAGATATAGGAGCAGAGGTAGGCCATTCGGCCCATTGTGGGCATCACTGAGAAGTGGCTGATAGAAGATTATAGTTCAGAGCTTAACATACTAGGATACACATTGTATCAAAAGAACAGACTGGTAGGCAGGGGAATGATGTGGCTCTGTTGGTAAAAATAAATGATATCAAATCTGTAGAAGCAGGTGACATAGGATTGGAAGATGTAGAATCCTTGTGGGTAGAGTTAAGAAACTTAAAGGGAATTATGCACAGGCCTCCAAATAGTAGCTGGGATGTGGGCTACAAAATACAATGGGAAATAGAAAAGGCACGTCAAAGGGGCAGTGTTACGATAGTCATGAGGAATTTCAATATGCAGGTAGATTGGGAAAATCAGGTTGGTGCTGGATCCGAAGAGAGAGGATTTAACGAATGCCAACAAGATGGCTTTTTAGAGTGCCATGTGGTTGAACTCACTAGGGGATCGGTTATTCTGGACTGGGTGTTGTGTAATGAACCAGATTTGATTAGGGAGCTTAAGGTAAAGGAACGCTTAGGAGGGTATGATCATAATATGATGGAATTCACCCTGCAATTTGAGAGGGAGAAGCAAAAGTCAGATGTATCAATACTACAGTGGAGTACATGGGCATGAAAGAACAGCTTGCCAAAGTTGAGTGGAAGGGGACACTAGCGCGGATGATGGCAGAGCAGCAATGGGTGGAATCTTAGGGAGCAATTCAGGACAGATACATCCCAAAGAAGAAGTATTCTAATGACAGGATGACACAATTGTGGCTGACAAGGGAAGTCAAAGTCAAAGAGAGAGCATTTATTAGAGCAAAAATTAAAACCATAAGGGGGAAGGGGAGATGAAATATTAAGGTAACCTAGTGAACAAGGAAGATACCAAAAATCTTTTCAGATTTATAGAGAATAAAAGAGAGGTGAGAGTAGATATTGGACCATTGGAAAATGATGCTGGAGAGGTAGTACTGGGATACAAGGAAATGGCAGATGAACTGAATAAGTATTTTGCATTAGCCTTCATTGTGGAAGATACTAGCATTATGACAGAAGTTAGAAATTGTCAGGGTGCAAAAGTGAGTGCAGTTGCTGTAACTAGGGAGAATGTGCTTGGGAAACTGAAAGGTCTAAAATTAGATTTGTCACCTGGACCAGATGGGTTCTGAAAGAGGTAGCTGAATAGATTGTGGGTTGTGGATAGTAATGATCATTCAAGAATCAATAGATTCAGGCATGGTTCCAGAGGACTGGAAAATTGCAAATATCACTCCACTCTTCAAGAATGAAAGGAGGCAGAAGAAAATATATTACGGGTCAGTTAGTCTGACATCAGTGGTCTGGAAGATTTTGGAGTCGATTGTTGTAGATGAAGTTTCAGAGTACTTGGAGGTACATGATAAAATAGGTCAAAGTCAGCAAGTTTCCTTATGGGAGAATCTGACAAATTTGTTGGAATTCTTTGAGGGAATAACAAACAGTATAGACAAAGGAGATCAGTGGATGTTATGCACTTGGATTTTTAGAAGGTCTTTGACAAAGTGCTGCGCATGATGCTGCCTGACAACATAAGAGCCCGTGGTATTACAGGAAAGATACTAGCATGGATAGTGCATTGTCTGATTGGCAGGATCCAAAGCGAGGGAATAAAGGAAGCCTTTTCTAACTGATTGCTGGTGACTAGTGGTGTTCCACAGTTTTCAGTGTTGGGTCCACTTCTAACGTTGTATGTCAATGATTTGGATGGAGGAATTGATGACTTTGTGACTACGTTTACAGATATGTGAAGATTAGTGGAGGGACAGGTAGTGTTGAGGAAGTAGAGAGGCTACAGAGGACTTAAACAGATTAGGAGAATGGGCAAAGAAGTGGCAAATAGAATGTTGGGAAATGTGTAGTCATGCACTTTGGTAGAAGGAATAAAGGGATAGACTATTTACTAAATGGGGAGAAAATTCAAAAATTCAAGGTTCAAAGGGACTTGGGAGTCCTTGAACAGGATTTCCTCAGGGTTAATTTACAGGTTAAGTCAGTGGTGGGGAAGACAAATGCAATGTTAGCATTTATTTTGAAAGGACTAGAATATAAAAGCGAGGTTGTAATGCTGAGGCTTTATAAGGCGATGGTGAGGCCTCACATGGAGTATTATGAGCAGTTTTGAGCCCATTATTTAAGAAAGGATGTGCTGACATAGGAGAGGGTTCGGAGGAGGATTATACTTTATACTTCATTATCGCCAAACAATTGGTACTAGGACGTACAATCATCACAGCGATATTTGATTCTGTGCTTCACACTCCCTGGATTACAAATATTAAATATTAAATATGTTTTTAAAAGTTAAGATTAGTACATATTAAAATTTTAAATTATACATCATAAATAGAAAATAGAAAAATGGGAAGTAAGGTAGTGGAAAACAACCAAGAGGCAGGTCCGGATGTTTGGAGGGTACGGCCCAGATCTGGGTCAGGATCCGTTCAGCAGTCTTATCACAGTTGGAAAGAAGCTGTTCCCAAGTTTGGCCGTACAAGTCTTCAAGCTCCTGAACCTTCTCCCGGAGGGAAGAGGGACGAAAAGTGTGTTGACTGGGTGGGTCGTGTCCTTGATTATCCTGGCAGCACTGCTCCGACAGCATGCGGTGTAAAGTGAGTCCAAGGACGGAAGAATGGTTTGTGTGATGTGCGGCGCCGTGTTCACGATCTTCTGCAGCTTCTTCCAGTTTGGACAGGACAACTTCCATACCAGGTTGTGCTGCACACTAGAAGAATGTTTTCTACCGTGCATCTATAAAAATTAGTGAGGGTTTTAGGGGACAGGCCAAATTTCTTTAGTTTTCTCAGGAAGTAAGGGCGCTGGTGGGCCTTCTTCATTTCATTTTTAAATCTTTTTATTAATATAATCTTCTACAGCTATAAAATACAGAAATTCAGCAAATTAGTATATATATAATTAATAAAGCTGAAAAAAACCATATATATGCTAATGAAAAAAATTTATAACAGAAAAAGAAGAAAAAAAGAGAACCCCAGCTAACTAAAAAAAACCCCACTAACTATAAAACAAAAAAAAGAGAGGAAAAAAAACCATTAGGAACCAACTCCCGGAGCGATACATCTTACAATCCTTTATATATATATATAAAGAAAAAAACAACAACCACCAAATCACATTTATATAATATAAAATTGGAAGGAAACCATGTAAATTGATTCAAATTAAATGATAATATTTAGCAAAAGAGCCCCACCTTCTCTCAAAATCAAATCGGGGGTCAAAAGTTCTACTTCTAATTTTTTCCCGACTGAGACATAACATTACTTGGGAAAACCACTGAGTTAGTGTAGGAACAGAGGTATCTTTCCACTTCAATAAAATAGCTCTTCTTGCCAACAACATAATGAATGCAATTACATGTTGGTTTGAAAATGAAATACCCTGAATATGATGCAGAACTATTCCAAATTGAACAGTCAATGTATTAGGTTGTAAGTTAATTTTCAAAGCTTTACAAATTGTAGAAAATAAAGACTTCCAAAAAGATTTCAACGAAGGACATGGCCAGAACATATGTGACAAAGTAGCTACTTCATTTTTGCACCTATCACAGTAATTATCTATATTAGGGAATATTTTGGATAGCCTCTCCTATGTTAAATAATAGCGGTGAACAATTTTAAACTGAATTAAACAATGATTGGCACATATCGAAGAAGAATTAACCATTTTCAAAACTCGCGACCAGTCTTCATTAACAAAAGTCATATTAAGTTCTCTCTCCCAACCTTGTTTAATCTTTAGTGAGAGGCGGCCTTCTTGGCAGTGAACTCTGCTTGGTTGGACCAAGTCAGGTCATTTGTGATATTGAAAAGTACAAAGGCAGATATAGAATGCATGCACAGAACATAAAAAGTGAGCTGAATAATATTGAGCTATAAGCACAAGAACACAAGCTAAAAGGAGCCTGCCCTGCCACTCAACATGATTATTGCTAATATATGCTAGCCTTAACACCTCCCTAGTTCTCTATAACTCTCAAATTCACTATCTTTCAACTATTTATATCCACCATAAATATATCGAATGATCTGGCCTCACGGCAGAAATGTCCAGAGATTCACTGCTCTTTGAGAGAAGCTTCTATGCATTTCGATTTCAAATGTCCAGCTGGTTACTTTGCAGCTATGTCCCTTTTTTGTGACTCTCCTGCAAGTGCAAACTTCTCCACCCTGCCAAGCTCCCTTAGGATTCTTTATGTTTGAATAAGGACAGACCTTATTCTTGGAAACTAGCTTGGGGAATTTCCTTCGGACTGCTTTCAATACTGCTAAATCTCCATTTTGATTTCCTTACCAAAGTGCATGACCTTACTTCTCTTCACATAAATTCCATCTGTAAGATTCCCAATGAATGGGAAGGAGGAGTTTGAGAGGGGGCTATACTAATTAGGGAGGATATTGCAGTAAAAAAAATCATATTACAGGGTCCTGTAGCAGTTGAACACAATCTGATTACTTACACGGGCACAATCAAGTGGCACAAGGAGGTATTAAGGCCAATGTCTTGAATCTTAATGATTAGTTTTGAGGGGATGATAGTATTGAATGCCAAGCTGTAAACTATGAAGGGCACCTTCATTATCCAGATGTTTTAGGGTTGAGTGAAGAGCTAATGAAATGGCATCTGCTGTGGACCTGTTGTGAAGAAGGCAAATTGGAACTTATCCAAATTGCCTCTCAGGCAGGAGTTGATATGTTTCATCACCGAGCACCCTCCGAGCACTTCATCACACTGGATATAAGTGCTAGTGGATGATAGTCATTGAGGCAGGTTACCACTCTCTTCTTAGGCACCTGTATAATTGAAGCCTGCTTGAAGCAGATGGTAATTTAGACTGTCAAAGTGAGAAGTTAAAGATATCAGTGAACACTCCAGCCAGCTGATCAGGACAGGTCTTTGGTACTTGGCCAGGTACCGCAGCTGGGTTGGATATTTTCTGTAGGTTCACTCTCCTGAAGGATGCTCTCATCGGCCTCAGAGACTGAAATCACAGGGTCATCGGGGTCTGTGGGAATATGTGGAGGCTTCTCCATGTTTTGATGTTCAAAGCAAGCATTGAGCTTATCTGGGAGTGAAGCCTTATTACCTATGTCACTTGATTTCACTTTGTAAGAGCTGATAACATTCACTATAAGCCCTGCCATGGCTGTCACACATCCTTCCGTGATTCAAGTTTGGTCCATCTATTGAGATGTTCCCACAACCAATAATCTCACTTTAAGGATTCTTTATCTCACTACCCCATGTTCTTATTATTTATTGCTATATATTTATATTTGCATTTGCGCAGTTTGTTGCCTTTTGCACTCTGGTTGATCTTTCATTTATCCTGTTATAGTTGCTATTCTATAAGTTTGCTGAGTATGCCTGCAGAAAAATGAATTTCAGGGCTGTATGTGGAGACGTATACTGCGTGTACTATGATAATAAATTTACTTTGAACTTTGAATTGCCAGCTTGTACATGAGATGGCCTTCCAGAGATCACACCTGCACCTTTTGTATCTTACTTGGTCAAAAACCAGAATGTCACTGAACAGGGCCTCAGTAGATTGCAGATCTCATGGTTCATCTAGGCATTCTGGTTGAAGAAGACTCTGAATGATTTAGTGGGGACACCCTGGCTCTTTTCATAAAGTCCATGATAACCACGGTATATTCATTCAGATCCTCGATGAGTTCTTGGACGTGGCCCAGTCCACAGACTCAAAGCAATCCCATAGCCACTCCTTAGCCACATCTTGATTGGTCTTTAGCTCTGGTGCCTTGGTCTTTAGGGATGAAGAGGATAATCAAGTTATCAGGTTTCCCAAAACGCAGTCTAGGTGTGAAATAGTAGGCTTTCCTAATGGTGGTATAGCAGCGGTTGAGTATATTGGAACTGCTGGTGCTGCGGGTTATATGTTCAAACAAACCTGACTGAAATTCCTGACAGTGATTTGAAAGGTGCCAGGGTAAACGTCAATCAGGATCACGGAGGAGAACTCTTTTGGTAGGTAGAACACTTGGTGCTTAATTGTTATCTGTTCTAAGTCGGGAGAACAAGAGTGCATCTGAGTACCACAAAGAGGTTATCCTGAAATTGTGATAGAGGAAATCATTATCAGCCAGATGAGCATCATTCAGCAAGATAGAATTTGAATTCAGAAAAGGTTCAGAGTTAGCTTAACGCAGAGTGAAACATTGCTGATGAGCGCTAGAAGAGCAGTTTGCAGATTCTTGTCAAGTACCAGAATACCTATAGCCCAGTAGTAAATATGGAGTGAGATGTTACAGTAGTGGTGGACAGTAGTCAATAACCAAAATGAGGATAAGGTATATTAGAAGCTGAAGTTGTGTTCAGCATAGACTGCTCTTAACAATGAGCCTGACTATAGGCTGGTAATAGTCGATCTTTAAGTTCAAGCCCAGTCCAATATCCTAACTATGCAGGAAGTTCTTTAAAAAAAATTTATGAGTTGTTATTGTAGTAACCACAACCTGTACAAGCAAAAATTATTTCCCAACTTGCATTTCCAGACTTCTCATAATTATTTTTGACCCAGCTTTTGTATACTAATGTTTTGTAAGTGCTTTTTATCTAATATTAAAACTGGTTTGAGTCAAAATAGCTCTTTTGACTAAAGTATCAAATAATCAAGATGTAGAGGAAAATGAGTATACAACTTTTTCCTAAAGGCAACAGTTTGTGTCATTGTTTTGAGAAAATCATTCAAATGTAAATCTGCTTTTCAATGCAATTCGGTGACATTTGTTAGAGGATTCCCTATGTGAACACCTTGACCAATGTAGGTTATAGTTGTCAGACTTTTTTCCTAGCGAAACAGCTTGGCAGTTTTCCATTGTTAACATGGCTATACATCAACAATGGGTGAGACTCTGGAAACAAACAGCAGGAAAATGTCAAAGTCAATACAAAAGAAAAGAAGGCACTGGGGAGAGAAAGCAGCACAAAAAAATTGGCTGAATTGTGCGGGATCTGGAAGTACATAATAACACATTGAGAAGTGTACCACCGGAACAGTCCCTTCAGTTTACCATTCCTGCCAGTCAAAATTAATCCCACCTGCCTGCACGCGGTCTGTGTCCCTCTATTCCAATGCCTGCTCATATACATGTATCTTATTATGCTGGATAATGTACTGATTCATTACCTAAAGTGCTGAAGTTGATATGTTTCATGGAATACCAATGGATGCGTGAAACTAAACTGGCCCATTTAGATTCCAGACTCTGCCTTGGGTTTAAGGAAGCACAGTAAAATCATACAAGCATCCATAAGAAATCACCAATCATTCCCATTTCTGTGCATTTGAAAAACACAACACAATGAAATTTTACAGTTTTCGTGAAATGCCATTCCCGAAACTAAATTAGGCACTTCCTGGTGTTGGACATGCTTTTGTGGATGATCCGCTTTCCGCATTGGACGCATATGTACAATGTGGGGAGAAATTAGGCACACTGATCCAAACGCAATCTGCCACTGGTAACTCAAAACTCAAAACATTTATATAGTATTCTTTGCTCTGCAGATTTCCAGTTTGAATTGGACGCCCCCAAAGCAGGATCTAGCCATGCACTGGGAATCTGATTCTGTGGGTTGACCTTAAATAATTTATAAACTAGTTGACTTGAACCTATTCCACCCACTATAAACATTCATCATCTGATCTCAAACCCTTCTATTGCCAAACCATTAAAATACTCAAAAGTAAGAAACGGTTATCATCATACTTCCTAACTATGTTGTTCGCATTCTGGTCGGACATTTAGATTGTATGTACGACACAAGGAATGGAAATCTTACCTGTACTGGGCACTGACTTCAAACTGCGGGATTGTAGAGTAAATTCACAATGTTAAAGATTGGATGGGAGGAGGAAGCCAGTTAGCAATGAATACTGTGGCTTTATCATTGATATTGCTGGCGTGCGTGGAAACTGGTCTTATGACCCTCCTGTGCATCGATAAACAGCAAGTTGTGCAGAGGATGCGGGAGGGTCCCGTTGTTGAATTCATTCAGTGGCTCAGCAGCTCAGCAGCTCATCAATTATTGCTGAGTGCCATACACAGCATTTGCATTTGAATGATGAGTAGCAGAAAGATGGTGGGCCTAGCAATGTAACCTATCAAGTTTAGCCACACAGCGATTGCAAAAGCCCAGCTATTCAGTGAATATAAAATCTTCAATACTGTGGCGACTGGCAGGTCATGGTCCCAGACCAATGCTGCCCGCCAGACTGGACCACGAAATGAGATGATCACAAATCATCTGATTTATTTCATTCTGATCAAATAGCAGGCCCCCAAGGCTAAACTAGCTAGTACTATATGTCTATTAATTCATCAGGTAGCTGTTTCAAGAGCAAATGCCCATGTTCAGATAGCCATTATTTCATTTAGGATGAGATTGTGGAGGAGATACAAGAACTCAGATCATATTTTATTTATCTAAAAGTAGAGTGTGGATCAGGCCCTTCCAGCTCAGTGAGTAACACTGCCCAGCAACCCACCGATTTACACTAATCACAGGCCAATTTACAAAGACCAATCAACCTACTAACCATTACATCTTTGGACTGTGGAAGGACACTCACGTGATCACAAGGAGAACATGCAAATTCATTCCAGATATCGCTGGAAGTGAACTCTAAACTCTGGAAATCTCAAGCTGTAATAGCATCGTGCTAACCTTGTTTTAGCTAATAGGTAGGTTACACTTAAAACTCAATAACATCATCCCTCAAAACTAACCGATAAGCTCCAAGACCTTGGTCTCAATACCTCCTTGTGCAATTGTATCCTGTATTTCCCTACATGTTGACCCCTGTCAGTCTGGATGGGCAACAACATCTCCTCAACGATCTCCATCAGCACAGGAGCACCACAAGGTTGTGTGCTTAGCCCCCTGCTCTACTCGCTTTACACTATCACTGTGTGGCTAAGCACAGCTCCAATGCCATATTCAAGTCTGCTGATGACACCACTGTCATAGGCTGAAGCAAAGGTGGGGATGAATCAGCATATAGGAGACAGATTCAAAATCAGGCTGAGATGTGTCATAACAACATTTTACTCAATGTTAGCACAACCAAGGAGCTGATCATTGAGTTCAGGAGAAGAAACTTGGAGGTCTATGAGCCAGTCCTCATTGGAGGATCAGAGAAGCAGAAGGGTAGCAACTTAAAATCCCTAGATATTATTATTTCAGGGGACCTGTCCTGGGCCCATCACATACGTGCAATTACGAAGAAAGCATGGTGGTGCTTCTGCTTCCTTAGGAGATGGAAATATATGCATGCCTTGGCAACATCCTGTGAATTCTTTTTTTAAATATAGGCAAACATGAATTATTGGATTGTTTGGGAACATATGAATTAGGAGCAGGAATAGGACATCGAGCTCCTTTAAGCCTGTTTCTCCACTTATTAAGATCACAGCTGATTTCATTATAATCTCACTCAGCATTTGTCTATGGAGCCCTTTCATTCATTTATTTAACAAAAATCCATCTAGCTCTGCCTTAAAACTATTAGAGTCATAGAGCACGTTAACAAGCCATTCAGTGCACCGGTTGATCAGCGAAGATCCCCCATCCATATTAATTCCATCTTCCAGCACATAACCTATAGCCTTTTATGCCTAGGCAAATTCTTGAATTCAGCATCTCAATGTATTCAAAAGTTCTAAATAGATATACTGTATGTTTGTAATGTAAGCTAGTTGATGTTAATTTTCAATTTTTAATGGATTAATAAATAATTAGACATGACCAATACATTGTAGATAATAATCATAACTTATATTTCAGTAAATTTTAAATAAAAAGAAAATGTGAAGGTATGCAAAAGTATGGTCAGTGGCTGTAATAAGAAATGCCAAGTATTACATTTCAGATGCTCTTCCGTTCATCAGAATATTTAAAAAATTCTGTTAACGGTCACTCTTAAAAGGTGCTTCTCTGACAGTATTGACTGTTACAATATTTTGGATTACTAACATTTTCCCCGCTGTGCATTTATAGTATGAGGAATTCTATAATCTTGATTTTTTTTCCTTTATTTAATCCTGTTTTCTCAGTTTAATCTGATTTATTAGGATTGAACCTGTGGAGAAATGACAGTTCTTTAATGTTGAGTGTCTGGTTTTGTCCAGTAAATGCAACCAAGTTAGAGATTCCTCTGCAAACATGACTCTCAATTTATTGTTTTTCCCAATCTCCTCTCAATCCTTACTGAGTCCCATATAGAGGTTAATACTTTGCAATTTCCCCAGCATTTACTCTGGAGAATTTTACTGCAGAACCTGTATTAGGATAGAAAGATAAAGGCTTTTCATTTCAATGAAGAGGAGAAACAATAATTTACATATTTGGCACAATAGTGTAGTTAAATGCCTCATCACTTCACAAAATGTTTTACAAAATCAATAATTTTTAACTTGATTCACTTGTTTTAATCACTTTTGAACATTCATGAGACTGCCTGAGGCCACTGATGGAGTAACAGCTCTCTACTGCTGCTCCTAATTTACTTACTTTTGAAATACTATTGTTAGACAGGATATTATTTTAATATGACCACTAAAGCAGCTTTGGAAGCTATTACGAGTTCAATTCAAAAGCTTCCTGAGGAATTTCAACAGTTTAGAAAAGAAATCAGCACTGAAATTAAACTAATAGGTTTGAAACTAGAAGATATTCAAGCAATTCTAACCGAACATGATAAGTAGATAAAGGAACATGAAGATGTTATTACTTTACTAGACGGGAGAATGGATAATATGCAAAAGCTACATGAAAAACAATTTAAGACCAATGAAATAATGAGACAGAAGATTATTGATTTGGAAAACAGAAGTAGGAGGAACAACTTATAAATCTTGGGACTTAAAGAACAAACAGAAGGAGATAATCCTAAAGAATTCTTTGCAGACCTTCTGATGGAACTATTCCCTGATATTATAAAGTCTCTGCCTTTGATTGATCGTGCTCACAGGTCACGTATCTATGGACGGGCTTCAAAATCTAAACCAAGATCAGTCATTATATGTTTCCATGAATTTCAAATAAAGGATCATCTGATTCGAGCTGCCCATGGAAAAGGTATGATTGACTACCAAGATCAAAAGATACATATTGTTCAAGATTTTTAATCAGAAGTTATGGCAGAATATGCTAAGTTAAAAAAAGTTATGACTGAGTTATACAGTCAAAATTTTAAATCCTCTCTTCGTTCTCCAGCTCGACTGAGGATTACATTGGAAGATGGATCATTTAAATGGTTTTATATGAAGGAACAGGTGCAAGAATTTTTAGACTTTAAAAAAAATGAATGTCTGTATATATATTGAATAGACTAAAAATATTGCAAAACCAGAAATACTACATATAAACAAATGACTGTTTAAAATTTTTTAGTATGAATAATTGTTATTTCTGTTTGATAAACCCATCTAAGCTTGTTTTTCACTGCATTTTATTTAGTCTTGGTTGGAATAGTAATAACCTTGAATCCTTGGAGTGGTTCCAACAGGCTTTCTAAGGGAGTGTGTTTAGGGGAAGTAGATATTGGTTGCTCTATGACCAAGTTTCTCTCTTTGGGAGGGGGAGGAGGGATGGGGAGTCTTTTTTTCTTGAAGCTGGTTTGGGAATCTAGTCAATTCAATAGCTATATGGACAAGAAAGGAAAGGAGGGTTATGGGCTGAGTGCAGGTCGGTGGGACTAGGTGAGAGTAAGCATTTGGCATGGACTAGAAGGGCCAAGATGGCCTGTTTCTGTGCTGCATTGTTATACAGTTATATGGTTATAATTCTGTTGCTTAGTTAATATATTTCAAGGTTTACTATTTGGATTTGATATACATTTTTCTAATTGCTATTTTAATCTTTCATATAAAGAGCCTTAAAATGGATCAAAGTATTAATTTACTTAGTTTTAATGTAAAAGGACTAAATGACCCCGTGAAAAGAAAAAAGATTTTTGCCTATATTAAAAAACTTAAGGTACCCATTGTTTTTCTTCAAGAAAAACATGTACGTAAGTGTGATAATTCACGCTTTTTTTATCGATGGGGAAGCTCTCATTTCCATTCTTCGTTTCAGGCCAAAGCAAGTGGAGTTTCGATCCTCATCGATGATACAGTTCCCTTTATTCAACATAGAGTAATTTCTGATACTAATGGGCATTTTGTTATAGTATCAGGGAAACTAAATAACAAATTAATGGTATTTGCCAATGTATATGCTCTGAATATAGATGACTCAGGTTTTATTGATCATTTTTTTTTCATTTTTGCTAGATCTAAGTCTGTACTCATTGGTTATGGGCGGAGACTTTAATTATTACTTAGATCCAGTTTTAGATCGTTCATCTTTTAAACCAATGATACTAAATAAATCAGCTGTGTTTATTAAATCTTTTTAAATGAAATGTGGCATTGTTGATGCCTGGCATTTTTTTCATCCAGTAGATAAGGAATATTCATTTTTTTCTCATGTTCACCATACATATTCCAGGATTGATTTTTTTTATTGATAGCCAAATGATTCCATTAGTTTGATCCTGTGCATATAAAGAGATTGCTGTTTCAGATCACGCTCCTGTGTTTCTTTAAATCTTCCTGGTCTTCAAACAAATAGATTTTGGTGATTTAATCTAACTTTGTTACCTGATAAAGATTTTTTTTTAAGTTTATGGAGAGGCAAATTACCTTTTTTTTTGAAGAGGATACGTTAGAGGGAACTTCTAGTTTTATCAGATGGGATGCCTTTAAGGTGTATATTAGAGGACAAATTATTTCCTATACTGCAAGTATTAAGAGGAAAGCAAATAAAGAGAGAAGTGATTTAGCTAATCAGCTGAAACAGTTAGAACAAGAGTATGCCTTGGCTCCAGAACCTGCTTTATATAAAAGACATGTTGAAATAAAAACTAAATATGATCTTCTTTTAACTTATCCAATTGAAACCCAACTCCTAAAAGATAAAAGTCAATTTTATATTCATAGAGATAAAACAGGTAAACTATTGGCTGATCAAATTAAAACCTTTAGAGCTGAACAACAGATTAAAGAAATATGCAAAGCTAATGGTGATAGGACAACTGATTATTTAGAAATAAATGATACTTTCAGAGAATTTTACTCTAGACTTTATAGTTCTGAATCTTCTAAGGATGATAATGTCATGAACAATTTTTTAGATCAACTAAGTACTCCTACAATTTCTGTTGACAACAGAAAATTGTTGGAACAACCTATTTCTTTTGAGGAAATTGTTGAGGCTGTGCGCTCATTACGTTTGAGGAAAGCTCCGGGTCCGAATGGATTTTCTGGAGAATTTTACAAGACGTCTTCCTCACTGCTTATACCTCATTTATGTTCAGTTTTTTTCGGATTCATTTATGTCGGGCAGACTTCCTCAATCTTTTTATGAAGCTTCGGTTTCACTCATTCTTAAAAAGAATAAGGATCCAACTGAATGCTCTTCTCATAGACCAATTTCTTTACGTAATGTTGATGCTAAGATCTTATCTAAAATTTTGGCCCATAGGATTGAAAATATTTTACCATCTGTCATTTCTGATAACCAAACCAGATTTATCAAAAATCGATACTCTCACTTTAATATTTGCTGGTTATTAAATGTTATTTATTCTCCTTCTAACATGGTATCGGAATGTGTGGTATCCCTAGATGCTGAGAAAGCTTTTGACAGAGTTGAATGGAATTATTTATTTAAAATGTTAGAAAAATTTAATTTTGGACCTGTTTTCATTCAATGGATTAAATTACTTTATTTAGCCCCTTCTGCTTGGGTTATCACTAATTTTCATAACTCCAAACCATTTAAGCTTCAACATGGCACTAGACAAGATTGTCCATTGAGCCCTTTGCTTTTTGATCTGACCTTAGAACCCTTAGCCATTGCTTTTCGAGAATCTAATGATATCACCAATAGTTTAAGGAGAGAAACTAGTCGTAAAGTCTCGTTGTATGCTGATGATTTGCTGCTATTTATTTCTAATGTTGAGACTTCATTACCCCATGTGCTTTCTTTACTCTCCTGTTTTAGCCAGTTTTCAGGTTATAAATTAAACCTATATGAAAGTGAACTTTTCCCTTTGAACAATTTGATACCAATAAATTCTAACTTTCCTTTTAAAATTGTAAGAAACCAATTTACCTACTTAGGTGTAACAATCACTAAAAATTATAAGTGTCTATTTAAAGAAAATTTTCTTACTCTATTGAATCATGTAAAAAGAATACTGTCAAATTAGTCGCCTCTTTCATTATCATTAATTGGTTGAATTAACTCTATCAAAATGAATATATTACCTAAATTTATCTATCTTTTTCAGGCATTGCCAGTTTTCATTCCTAAATTCTTTTTTGATTCTCTTGACTCTATTATATCTTCTTATATATGGAAGAATAA
The DNA here is from genome assembly GCF_030028105.1 of Mobula birostris. Taxonomy (NCBI): domain Eukaryota; kingdom Metazoa; phylum Chordata; class Chondrichthyes; order Myliobatiformes; family Myliobatidae; genus Mobula; species Mobula birostris. The sequence continues at coordinate 52,759,193 of NC_092384.1, forward strand.
GCATTCTAGATTAAATAAAATTCATCTTCAGAAAGATAAAAAGAATGGAGGATTAGCCTTACCAAACTTTAGATTTTATTATAGATAGATAGATATACTTTATTAATCCCGATGGAAAATTGCTTTCATTACAGCCGCACCAACCAAGAATAGAGCGTAAATATAGCAATACAAAAAAAACCCAACAATCAAACACCAAAATGCCAACTATGCCAGATGGAAAATAAGTCCAGGACCAGTCTATTAGCTCAGGGTGTCTGACCCTCCACGGGAGGAGCTGCACGTTTGATGGCCACAGGCAGGAACGACCTCCCGTGCCGCCAAGTGTTGTATCACGGTGGAATGTGGCTGAAATCCAACAGTAAAAAGTTCAATATCCAGTCTGCAAACACATTCCTTGATCGTAATATGCCCCGGATTGCACCATCTGTTGTTAGCCAGAACAGCAAGCACCCAATTCCTTTACGCTTACTGCTCTCAGTGCACTTCCGGTCAGCCGGAACGGTATTACCCACTGAACTCCTCTGCTCCAAAAGTCTCTGTTGTCTCGACCCGGTCCTCTTTCCTCAGCTTTGTGATCCCCCTCTATGTGTTTTCCTCCAGATTTCAGCAGGGGTGTCCACCGCTCTGTTCTCTAAGCCGGCCGGTGTTTCCTGGTCCATGGAATACACAATGCGACCTTGCTTCTGTCCCACGTGTCGGGATGTAACCATTTCCAGCACTAAAGAAAACCCAAATAAAACTCTTTCTACCAGCATGTTAGAGAGGGTGCAGCTTCGACATGTTACCGTGAGAAAAAAAATACAAAAAATGACGTAAATTGAAAAGTAAGAAGAAGAAAGTAAGGGCAGTTAATATAAGAAATCTTACATTTTGGTTATATTATATAAATTGTGAGGATTGCCCAGTGTGGGTTTTATTAGAAGCTAATACTGTTAATAAATTCTCTATTATTTCTCTTCTTGGATCCTCACTTCCTTTGTCTTTGAGTAAGTTAACTGATAATCTGGTAGTTAAACACACTATGAGGATTTGGATACAATTCCGAAAATATTTTGGCTCATTGAGATTTTCTCTTTCGAGTCCTATTTTTCTAATTATTTTTTAAACCCTCTATGATTGATGTGGCTTTTAGAGAATGGGATAGATTAGGTATTAAATGCTTTCAGGACTGGTTTGTAGAGGAAAGTCTTTCTTCATTTGAACAATTGTCAACTAAATATAGTTTACCCAAAACACATTTTTTTTGATATCTACAAATAAGAGATTTTTTGCAGTCTCAAATAAGTACATTTCCTAAAAGTTCTGATAAGAATCTACTAGATGTAATCTTTAATTTGAAACTTTTTTTATAATTGATCTATGTAGGGCCATCTCCCTGGCCCTACATTCCTCCTTAGAACACCTGGAGAATAAAGATGCATACGTAAGGCTCCTTTTCATTGACTACAGCTCTGCCTTTAATACCGTCATTCCAAATAAACTGATTCCTAAGCTCCAGAACCTGGGCCTTTGCACTCAGATCTGCAGCTGGATCTTCAACTTCCTCACAGACAGGATCCAGGCTGTAAAATAGGGGACAAGCTCTCCTCTACAATCATTCTGAGCACTGGTGCCCCACAAGGCTGTGTACTCAGCCCCCTGCTGTACTCACTGTACACCCATGATTGTGTAGCCAAGTTTCCATTGAACTCAATATATAAGTTTGCTGATGACACAACAATTGTAGGCCATATCTCGGGTAATGACGAGTTTGAGTACAGAGAGGAAATTAAGAACCTGGTGGCATGGTGCGAAGACAATAACCTATCCCTTAACGTCAGCAAGATGAAGGAATTGATTGTTGGCTTCAGAAGGGGTAGCGGACCACACGACCCAATTTACATCGGTGGCGCGCAAGTGGAACAGGTCAAAAGCTTTAAGTTCCTCGGGGTCAATATCACAAATGACCTGACTTGGTCGAACCAAGCAGAGTCCACTGCCAGGAAGGCCCACCAGCACCTTTACTTCCTGAGAAAACTAAAGAAATTTGGCCTGTCCCCTAAAACCCTCACTAATTTTTATAGATACACTGTAGAAAGCATTCTTCTAGGGTGCATCAAAACCTGCTATGGAAGTTGGCCTGTCCAAGACCGGAAGAAGCTGCAGAAGATCGTGAACACGGCGCAGCACATCACACAAACCATTCTTCCGTCCTTGGACTCACTTTACACCGCATGCCATCGGAGCAGTGCTGCCAGGATAATCAAGGACACAACCCACCCAGCCAACACACTTTTCGTCCCTCTTCCCTCCGGGAAAAGGTTCAGGAGCTTGAAGACTCATACGGCCAGATTTGGGAACAGCTTCTTTCCAACTGTGATAAGACTGCTGAACGGATCCTGACTTGGATCTGGGCCGTACCCTCCAAATATCCGGACCTGTCTCTCGGTTTTTTTGCACTACTTTACTTTCCATTTTTCTAATTTCTATTTATGATTTATAATTTAATTTTTTAATATTTACTATCGATTTGTAATCTAGGGAGCGGGAAGCGCAGAATCAAATATCGCTATGATGATTGTATGTTCCAGCAGCAATTGTTTGGCGACAATAAAGTATAAAGTATATCTAATATTTATAATATGTTGTTGGGAATGAGAAGCGTTCCTTTAGATGAAATTAAAAATCTTTGGGAACAAGATTTACAGACTTCAATTTCTGAGGAAACTTGGATTCAAATTTTTAAATTGGTCATCACTTCATCGTTATGTGCCCGTCACTCTCTCCTTAAATTTAAAGTGGTCTATAGGGCCCATATGACTAAGGATAAGTGGTCTCGTTTTTATTTAGATATATCTCCGTATTGTGATAAATGTATCAATGCAGAAGCTTCACTCATTCATATGTTTTGGACATGCCCGAGTCTTGGAAAATATTGGAAAGAAATATTTCAAACCTTTGATACTTTTTAAAGTAAATTTCAAGCCTAATCCTTTGACTGCTTTATTTGGTGTAGTTGGAGGAAAGGATATTATCTTGGAGCCATTTGATTTGCACATTTTGGCTTTTATGACTCTTATGGCCAGAATGACGCTTTTGCTTAAATGGAAGGATGTGGCCCCTCCTATTCACGACCAATGGTTACATGATGTGATGTCATGTTTAAATTTAGAAAAGATTCAATGTTCAATCTTTGAATCTAATGAAGACTTTCAAACATTGTGGGGACCTTTTCTGAATTATTTTCAAAACCTTTGATTTGTTGTTAAACCACAGATGATGACTAACAATCTTTTTTCTTTTTTTTTCTACTAATCAGCTTCTGTCTTGGTAGTGGATTTGATTTTTTTTATATAATAAAATTATTATTTTTCAATGTTACGAACTAATTGACTTGTACGAATATAGGGTAAGGAGTCTTTATATGCAATTTAGTTTAATGTATTGACATATTTTTTTCCTGTTCTCTGTATTCTTATATATATAAATTAATAAAAATATTGGAAAGAACATTTATGAATATTGGGGGATATTCCAAATTCTATCCAAAGACTGTGGTTTGGCTGTCAAAGTTTTTCTTAACTTGTTTCATAAGTGTGAGTATTTGTGTCCAGCTCTTACAAGGGCATTCAACGATGCAAGGCCATTCCATTGTACAGTCCCTCAATATATAGTATTGGGACACTAATACTGGCAGCAAGCTTTGGGTTAATTCTTCACATAGCACTTAGAAATTACATTTTCACAAGCAGAAAATATTATTTCCACATTAGAAAAAAAATATGATCCTTCTCACAGTCAACATTCAGTTGAGTAGCAGAATGGTAATTTACCACAATTTGACATATGATATTGGGGAATCTGTCTGCTGAGCCTTTAGCGGGTTAGTTCAGGGAAAGGAAATTTACATACAGTAGTGCTAGAACGTTTGTGAACATGTAGAATTTTATCTATTTCTGCATAAACATATCCTAAAACATGATCAGATCTTCATGTAAGTCCTAAAACTGGAAAAAGAGAGCCCAATTAAATAAATAACACAAAACATTATTATTATTCATTTATTTATTGAGAAAATGATCCAGTATTATACATATTTTTTGGAAAAAGTATGTGAACTTTTGCTTTCAGTAACTGGTGTACAGCAATTACTTTCAAACTAACTTTTCCAGTAACTGTTGATCAGTCTTGTACATTAGCTTGGGGACCTTTAGGCCATTCATCCTCACAAAACTGCTTCCACTCTGGGATGTTGGTGGGATTCCTTGCATGAACTACTTGCTTCAGGTTCTTCCACAGTATTTCTGTAGGATTAAGGTCAGGCCTTTGACTCGGCCATTCCAAAACACAAATGTCCTTCTTTTTAAACCATTCTGTTGTTGATTTATTCTTATCTTTCGGATCATTGTCCTGTTGCATTACCTAACTCCTATTAAGCTTCAGGTGACAGCCTGCTACCCTGACATTCTCCTGTAAAATGTCTTGATAGAAATTTGAATTCATTGTTCCCCAACGATTGCAAGCTGTCCAGACCCTGGGGCAGCAAAGCAGCCCCAATCTGTGATGCTCCTTCTACCAGGCTTCACAGTTGGGGCAAGGTTTTGGTGTTGGTGTGCAGTGCCCTGTTTCCTCCACACATAGCAATATGCGTTTCTGCTAAGAAGTTCAACTTTTGTCTCGTCTGTCCACAGAACATCGTTGTAGAACATCCAGGTGGTCTTTTGAAAACTTGAGACATGTAGCAATGTTTTTTTTGGAGAACGATGATTTCCTCGGTGGTATCCTTCCATGAACACCATTCTTGTTCAGTGTTTTTCTTATAGTGGACACATGAACAGAGACTTTAGCAAATCCTGGAGATTTCTGCAGGTCTTTTGCTGTTACTCTTGGGTTCTTTATCGCCTCTTTTGGCATTGCAAGTCGTGCTTTTGATGTGCAGGATGCCCATTCCTAGGGAGAGTAGCAACAGTACTTAGTATCCTCCATTTTAGACAATTTCTTTTACTGTGGACTGATGAACACTTAAGTCTTTAGAAATACTTTTATAGCCTTTTCCAGCTTCATGCATTTCTATAGTTCTTCTAAGGTCCTCTGTAGGTTGTTTTGATTGAGACATAATGCACATGAACAGATCTTGCTTGAGAAGAAGAGGCTCTGTTAATAACCTGACTTTGTGTTCTTTTTTATAGGACAGGGCATCTCTACAACCCACACCCCCAATGTCATCTCATTGATTGGAACACCTGACTCCAAATAGTATTTGAAGAAGGCATTACCACAGAGGCTCACATACTTTTTCCAACAAAGACATGTAATATTGGAACATTTTTCTCAATAAATAAATAAATGAACATGTATAATGTTTTTGTGTTATTTATTTAATTGGGTTCCCTTTATCTAGTTTTAGGATGTACTTGAAGATCTGATCACATTTTAGGTCATATTTATGCAGAAATAGAGAGAATACAGGGTTCATGAACTTTTTAGCACCACTGTATTTTTGAATTTTGGATTTTTAAAATATCTCTAATTGTTGAAAAGGACTTTTACATTATTTATTTTTTAATAAATGGCTTTTTAACCCCTTCTTACTGGTACATTCAAAGGAGTCCTAAGTTGTTGGTGAACTTACTATGGTTGACTGTGGCTGATATTAGGCTGTGGCACTGGCATCATAAAAGTTTTGTCAGCGATTAATAAATAGTTCAATCACTTAATTATCAATATTGGCAATGAGCTTAGGCCTATTTATTAGTATATCTGTTGCCTATGAGTTTCCCATGTATCATACTTTAAATACTGACCATCTCAGCACTTGCATAGGAGCAAATCCCATTTCTGTAAAATAAATTAAAAATTGAATAATAAACCATAATTGATATGTTATGGGATATTCCCAGTTAGAGATTCCCAGAAGCAGAACACTGTAATATGTGTTCCAGAAATGTCCAGGTTATGGCAGCAGCTCAGTTTAAAGCTTTCGATTACTGCCTCAAATAAAGTTTTCTCAAATGTTATATTAGGAGATGTGGTATTCTGCTTTACCTGTTTTGTGATCCTTTTCAAAATATTAAGTTTCCTGATTAAGGCTACAAGGGATTTTGTTACTAAATATTCATCATTGGAAAGACCATATTTACAATCTTGGACAATACAACAGTGGTCCAACTTCTTGAACTGCTGTAGGCAATGTGATGAAAGTATTCCTACAGGTCTGGCAGGAAGCAAGATTCAGGATTTACAACCAGTAACAGCAATGTATCTAAAATTCAGGGTGAGTGCAGAAATTATAGGTATTGTTGTTCGAATGCTCATTCACCCAGGTCATATGGTTGTCGTATTGCAGTTTGTAGGTAGGTCAGTGGTGGAGAGGATAGCTGTTTAGCTTACTAATTCCTGGGTGGTGTTGAGCTTTTTGAGCGTTAATAAAGTTGCATTCATTCAAGGAAGCAGAGAATGTTATGTTTTGTAACTCCAGAAACTAATTGAAAGAAAAAAAGTAGCTGGGATACTTACCTACTTAGTTTTTTTCCCCCTTTATTTTAGTGAGGCACTCACATATGACACAATGACGTATGCCATTCACGTACTTCTTACATATAACCCATAATGAATTATGTAAACAAAGAATACTTAATCAAACAGTAAATTTAAAAGTTTCAAATGTTCCCTTTATTATCAAAGTATACAACTCTGAAATTTTTCTTCTCCAGATAGCCATGAAACCAAGAAGGAAAAGAAAAGAAAAGCAGCATGATCAACAACCCCCAAATTCTTCCTCCCTGCATAAAAATGAACAAAAATAGAACAGGCACATCAACCTCAAAATCCCCCTCCCACCACACATAAAAAACAAGAAAGATCGGGTGAAGATTACAGAATGTAAAAAACTATAAGACTGAAAAAAGTCTATAGTCCAAGTTCATATCCAGAACACACTAAACCTGGGTAATCTTCTCCTTTCCCTCTCTGTAGCGAGCGATCCCACCAGCGATCAAAAGGCAGTCTCCCCTCTCTGTAGCAGATTGATCCCACCAGCGATCAAAAGGCAGTCTCCCCTCTCTGTAGCAGAGTGATACTATGAGTGATCAAAAGGCAGTCTCCCCTCTCTGTAGCAGATTGATCCCACCAGCGATCAAAAGGTAGGCAGCTGCCACTCAGCTTCTGCATTCACCTTGATGTTTCAATCTTCCCGGGTGCTTTAATTGGTGAACAATGGAAACTCGGTGAAATGGAGTTGAACATCGGCTCATGCCCCGCAGCCTTCATGCCACAAAGTTCACGCACGCTGCCTCTGCCTCCTGGAATCCTCTCAGAGACTGCAGAGCGCTGAAACACCCAAACAATCTCCAAACTGCAAATCACAGGCTCCAACAGTTCCAGAATCACATTCAAGACAAAAAAAAAACAAACATAAAGGACATAAAAGAAGTGAAATACATGGTTTCATAATCTATCCAGATGCTATTGACTGAAGGAACATTGTACGCAGGCACCATTTACAATATTACTCAATTATTGAAATATACACTTCTCCCTGCTTAGCTATAAACTCCAACTCAATACAGAATGCATCTCAACTCAAATATGCAATATATATGCAATTCATGTTCAGGACTGACTGAAACTCTTCCACACCAAACCAGTAGTCCATTGTCATTGACTAAGTGTTCTGGAACACCAGTCCTTGAGAAGAGGCTTCTCAACACATCAATAGCATGTGAGGCTATTGAGAACACTTCTGGCCACTTTGTAGCCGCATACACTGCAATCAAGGAATTTGTGTCATGGATTGCCAGGAAAATCCATATGGATTCCTCTGCAGCGCAATGCAGGCTGTTCCCAGTGATGAACAGGCACTGCTTTTGGTACCTTCTGGACATGTTCACACCCCTAACAGTGCATGGCAAGCTGTTTGATTTATTGCAGGCAAAGAGACAAAGTTTTGAGCCAACATTATTATTTTGACCATGCCTAAATGACTAGCAAGTAGCTCCTCCAACATTTTAGCTCTCAGTACAACAACTCTCAATCCCCACATTAGGCAGCCCTCGTCAAAGGCAAGTTCATCCCAGCACAAGTAACACTGAGTGCCTAGGCGGTCTTGCAGTATTTTGTCCACAGCTTCTTCCAGAGTGCAGGTGTAGATGCTACTCCAAAGATAAGCTTATTGTAGCAACAAAGTCCTTTGTAAGTGTTCATGGTGAGAAACACTTTGGAGTCTTCTTCATCTCCATCTGACCTCAGCTAAGTCCACTTTGTGAAGTGTTACACTCCAGAGAGGTTTACAAAGATATCCTGGGTAGAGGATATTGATCTACCTTTAGTACTAGGTTGATTGTGACCTTAAAATCACCACAGATTATGGCAGATCCATCCTTCTTGGTTACTGGGACCACTGGCATTTCCCATGGGCTCCACTCAACCTTGGAAAGAATTCCTTCAGCCTCCATGCGATCTAGCTCACTGGATGGTATAAGGAACCAGACAGGCTTTGTAAAACTTGGGTGTGGTATTTTAATTTGGCACTATTTTACCATTCATATGTTTGAGTTTTCCAGCGCCATCCTTGAACATTGCTATGGCATTATCCAGTATCATTTTAATTTGCTTTCAGTTGTAGCATGCAAATCTCAAGGCTACCCACTTCTGTGTCACTTTCATCAACTGCATGCAAGTTAGTAATCTTTTTGAATCTGCAACTTGGCTTTTTGTTTTAGCTTTTTCTCTTCCCTGTGCTGTCCATTTATTTTTGGCTTCCCAACATGCTCTTTGTATGTGTCCTCTTTGTTTCATTTTCTGTAAGTTCCACCCTTAAACCTGAATTGGTCTGGTGTTTCTGCACCCTGGCTGCAGCAGCAACACAATTTGTCCAGCCAGGCAGTTATCAGCTTAGATGTTCCAATTTTGTTCATGCTCACTTTCATTTCTGACGGCAACTCAATTGTGATTCTATCTGCTGTTTCCATTGATACAGTGATTTCAACTGCTCTTTTAAATGTGAGTTGTACTTTCATTAGGAGTCGTTTTGAATGTTTTCTTGTAAGATTCTACAAACTAAGTGATCTCTCAGTACATCATTAAGCCCATCACTGATCGGCCAATGCTCAATTTCTCCTATTCAGCCACATAAAGTGAAATGGGCTCCCTTTCCTTTTAATTCCGCTAATGAAACCTAAAGCATCCTGCAATCAACAATGGTTTCAGTTCTAAATGTTCCTGCATTACATTCACAGTATCAATAAAGCTCATTTTGGTTGGTTTGGCTAGAACAGTTAAACTTCTAAGCAAACTGCATGCTCCCCCCACCCTCCACCCATTGCACTCAGCAACACTGATGCTCATTTTTCATTGGCTATTTCATTTGCTTCAAAACATTGCTTACTTTGTTGAGAATTCAATGTCCAGTTATCTGTTGTGCAGTCAAATGTGTCTGTCTCTCTGACACAGTCAGCAATTTTTGCTTTTTATTTACTTATTATCATCACCGGCTACTCACTGTTTATTTACCCTTGGCTGTACCATGGCTTGTTAATTTTGCCCATATTCTGCTTTAAAAAAATTTGAATGCTTTTCCCTCTCCTTTGAAGAAAAACCTGCTGTACTTCAACAGGTAAGTAGTTGTCTCAGGTTTGTTTTAAAACTTCATCACCACTGTTATGTTTTGTAACTCCAGACCTTAATTGAAAGAAAAACACGAGAGCCGGGATACTTACCTACATAGTATTTTCCCCCTTTTTTGTTTTACTGAGGCACTCACATGTGCATGTACTTCTTATATGTAACCCATAATGAATTGTGTAAACAAAGAATTTGTTTAAACAATATATTTACAATATTACTTAAATAAATACACTACTATGAGTTTTCCATTACACTCCTAAATTACCTAATAGATGATGAAAATGTTTTTGAAGGTCAGGTGGGTTACTTGCATTTCTAGCAAATGTGGATAGTTGAGAATACAATGATGGCAACAAACTTGAAGATCAAGTGGAGGTAGTTGTATTCTGTTTTATCAGACATGGTCACATCAATGTCACATGTCACCACCCTCTGTTTCACATGTTGTCCATTATCCAAAATGTTGGAAATAAAACTGAACACCAGATATGCTTGCAGATGACAATGCACTTAAAACATTATTGAATGAGGGGAAATCATTGTAAGCAGTCACAGGCATGGTAAAAACACAGATTTTCAACATAGGAGTTACTACATTGGGCAGGAAATTATCCATGATAACTGCTGGTCACTGAAAAACGTTGCCGTTGATTTTACAAAAATTACGTTGCTAGCACCGGACCTTGCCGTAAAAATCCGGTAGAGGTCACCTTACACCTCAAATACTATACAAAGGAAAGATTCACATTTCTTAATGAGATTTTTCATCAACTGATAAAATTATATTGCTAGAGAACAAAAGAAATAAATGTACATCAGCAGGGGGCTTCCAACGAATCGTCTACAACATAAAGGCAAGTCAGCGGGATGGTTTTATTAGTCTAGAGAAAAGCTCTTTAGTCTAATTATCACTTGCATCATAATCATGCACGGAAGTCCAATGTGCATGCGTTGCAAGTGTCCTTCACAATACAGAGGATACATTAGAATTAGAAACTAAGGGAAAATAGCATGTCCTTAAACTGTACACCCAACTAGTTTGAACCAGATGAGGATTAGAATCGTCTCTACTGCTGGTTGATTAATTTGCATATGCTGATTTAAAATAAACAAAACGTTTCAACTCAGTGACTCCACGTTGCTATTTTTAAATTAATTATGTTTCCAATGATAGGTTTAATGTGGAGTTCGATGGAAAATGCTCTCACCCTCTGATATTTATTTTTTCCATTAGTGATTTTCGAGTCAGCACAGTGACCATCAGTTCACACAGATTCACCATTAATTGAAAAAGATTCTTGGAAACTTCATGAGCGTAGCGATTAGCACGACTCTTATTACAGTTCGGGGAGTCGGAATTCGGAGTTAACTTTTCCAGCGTCTTCAGTGAGGAATCTGAACGTCGTTCCCAGGAAATACGTGGGACTTTCCTCTAGGTGCTCCGATTTCCTCCCACAGTCCAAAGACGTAAATGTTAGTAGGTTAATAGGTTATTGTAAATTGTCCCGTGATTAGGTCAAGGTTAAATCGGGGATTGCGGGGCAGCACGGCTCGAAGGTCCTGTCCCGCGCTGTGCCCCTAAATAAATAAAAACATTTTGTATTGCAACCTGATCCTCTGTTTTTCAATAAGATCGTGTCAATTCCCTTGTTAGCAAATGAAGCCAGCAGTTCACACCACACAGATTAGTTATCTCAGACTTGAGTCCCGATACCTTTTTAATGATCAACATTCATTTCATTACAAATTAGAATTACTTAATAGTTATATCTGGATTAAACAATCATTTTGTTTGTAATATGATATTTATTTTAAAGAACTTTTTTTCACCACATATACATGAACTGAAATTATGCTCCTTCATAAATTCAGAATGCTTCTTAGTCTGTCCATCTCTAATTTCTTCATGGTAACTGCATATGCTGGTTCTACAAATCAGCTGAATTTGATCCTGCATGCCTTCAGAAAGTATGCAGAGTTATTAATGTAACCGTGTTAATCATAAATGAAAAGTTGATGTTCAATGGGGCTTCAACTATTTACCAACATTCATTAGATTAACAATTTCCTTCTAATAACTTAAAATGAACCTAAAATCTACATTTCTATGTATCTTTCTATCAGGTGGATATAACATTGTGGCTCACAAACATTTTTTTATTCAGCTTGCCCAGTTTATAAGCAATTTATATTCCAACAGCTGCAATCAATTAGAATTTAATATTTACTGAAAGCTTTTCTAAAATTTCAAGTCTACTCAAAAGTAAATTGTAAATACATTTATTTATACTTGAGAAGATATAGTACATATCTAGTCAGATGATTATGACAAAATTCAGGAAAGTATACAACAGCATTAACTGCAAACATTATAGCAACCTCTGATTCATGGATATTTAAATTCTGAAGGCTTGATATAGTTACCAGTTACATCCTATTCCTTTACAATACTTGTCATTTTTGCAAAATAAATTAACAGAATCTGTACACTTCAATTTTGTCTAAGTAATAATTCCTGGTAAACATTGAAAAACGTGATAACTAATATTAGAGGGCGATTCTAATTACCCCCTAGTAAGGAGGATTTTTTTAAGCAAGAGGGTGGTGAATCTATTGAATTCATTGCCACAGACAGCTGTGGAGGCAAAAATCATTGTGTACATTTGAAGTGGAAGTTGATACGTTCTTGATTAGTACAGGCATCAAAAATTACAGAGAGAATACTGGAGAATGTGATTAAGAGGGAAAATATATCAGCTATGATGGATAGCAGAGTAAACTTGATAGGTTGAATGGCCTAATTATGCTCCTGTTTTATGGTCTAATCAGCCCAGGCTGTTTTTTTTTAAAATCAAAATTCAATTTTATTCTTATTTTAGTGCTTGAGTTGAGGTTCTATATTAATCTATCAGTATTTAGTGGCCTGGAACATGCATAAAAGGTTACAAAAATATCTTTTTTTCCCCCTTTCAATTGTATTGTCCATCAAAATCATTTAATCTGATTGTCTGCTCAGCCAGTACAATGACATCACTAATGTTTGACACCACTCTGATATGGAAAAGGAAATCCACATTCCTGTAGTTTTCTGAGCAAGTTTCATTGAGGCCAGCAGAGACTAACTCCCCTTTACCACTCTCAAGAAACTACTCCTTTTATAGATCTATAAATTATCGCAGGTTTACTTTAAACAACACTTGTTTAGTCTGAATAAAGTGAAATTAATCATTTTAATGTAAGGTTAATTTAAATCATAAAGAGAGAAATTCATTTCCTAAAATAGGAAACAACCAAAATAATAAAGCTGGCAATAGGAATCCAGCAGTTATTTCTGCAATTTCTTACAACAAATAACTGTAAAATGACACAGCAGTAATGGAGATACATTCTGCAGATCATGAATGTGCGTCAATGGCAAGCTTTCAGAACCACGAATCAGAATTTCCATGATCTCCAGCAATTATTTCCAAGTCAATTGCTGTTACCATAGAGCGTCTAAATATCCACAAGGATAAAAAGGTCTCAAACACTGAATGAATCTGTGCCATGTATATTATTAGCTGCTACACCATGCAGCATTTAATGACTGAAAATTATGCCCAGGTAACTAAGTGTAAATGTACACAATGTAGATAATTAACCATATTGTTTCCATTAGTATTTCTAATTTACCCCTGCATAAATGAAACCTTTATTTTTAAACGATTAGTTATTTATTGTTTTTCATTTTCTATTTTTAAGTAAATTGCATTGATAGATCACATTTTCCTTTTAGAATAACTTTGTCCTTCATATACAATTAGTTTCTATGTAGGTCAAATGGAGGAATACATTTTCAGAAAGCAATTCCCTCAAACAATAATCTGTTTCGTTTTGCTGTTTGTGCTAGTTGAAGGAACAATGTTGGCCAACGTACGAGGACACCTTTTTCAGCTCTGAATATAATTTGACCTTTATTTAACAAGTTCTGCCTTTAGTTAATTCCTGAAAAGGAATTTTGACCTTAAGATATCCAGGTGGATTCTAATTTTGCCACCATTTTCAGCTTGTCAGTTACATACACAAACTTACTTAAACAGCTGCAATGCCTGGAAACCAATCCTGGGAAAACATCCAGAAATCAGTCGAGACCTGGCATTCAAATCTGAGTCATCTAATTAGAGGCCTACTATTTCACATCAAAATGTTTCCCAAGTTAGAATGCTCAAGACTGATGGTGAAGTTTTAAATAGGAAACTTGAAAGTATATCCTAAGCAGTGATATAGAATTTCATCAGGGTCTCAAAGCAATCACATTGTTGTGATCTTACTGTGAATGTGGTGAGCCTTTACCCTCCACATATAAAAGCTAGTAAATCTGGACTGAGAAGAGGATTATGAATAGGAAAGGGTTTGTAGATTTGGGAAGAGGATAGAGCTACTACTGTGGATGGTGGTGCGAGTGGAGGATTTGCATGAGAACCTCGCAGTTCCCCCACAACAGTTGTATAAAATCTTTAAATTCCACAGAAAGGCTGTTTTTGCAGTTCAGACTGATGGATTGAACAGGCCATTCATTGGAAACTGAAATGTTAGAAGTGGTATTGGGATGTGTTAACTGTCAAACACAGAATAAAATAATGAAATTCATTTGTCACTTGTTCAGACCCCATTTTTCATAGAAATTGAATATAGTGTTATAGGGGTATGCTAGATAATCCAACTTCTCGGCAAATATGTTTACTTCTATGGATAATAATTACTGGAATTTCAAGTAGAATATAAGCTTTTTCCCCCTATTTCTATACAGGAACATCTTTTTCTTCTAAAGGTTTTTGCAGACTGGGTGGATGCAGGTTTAACTTCACATTCAAAAATAGACTAATGGTGTTTGTCTAAATGTCTGTATGTTTTGCTACAGATATGATCCTGGGATAAAATATAATTGACGCATTCAGTTAAGTTCAATTCTTTATTGAAACAAAGATTTTTCTCTAATAAACACTGTCGTCTCCCTTTCTCTTCACCATTTACACCTTGGACTTCAACTACTGCACAGAGTCCTGTCATCTTCAGAAGTTTTCTGATGACTCTGCCATAGTTGGATGCATCAGCAAGGGAGATGAGGATGAGTACAGGGCTACGGTAGGAAACTTTGTCACATGGTGTGAGCAGAATTATCTGCAGCTTAATGTGAAAAAGACTAAGGAGCTGGTGGTAGACCTGAGGAGAGCTAAGGTACCGGTGACCCGTTTCTATCCAGGGGGTCAGTGTGGACATGGTGGAGGATTACAAATAATTGGGGATACGAATTGACAATAAACTGGACTGGTCAAAGAACACTGAGGCTGTCTACAAGAAGGGTCAGAGCCGTCTCTATTTCCTGAGGAGACTGAGGCCCTTTAACATCTGCTGGACGATACTGAGGATGTTTATGAGTCTGTGGTGGCCAGTGCTATCATGTTTGCTGTTGTGTGCTGGGGCAGCAGGCTGAGGGTAGCAGACACCTCAGAATCAACAAACTCATTCATAAGGCCAGTGATGTTGTGGGGATGGAGTTGGACTCTTTGATGGTGGTGTCTGAAAAGAGGATGCTGTCCAAGTTGCATGCCATCTTGGACAATGTCTCCCATCCACTACATAATGTACTGGGTGGGCACAGGAGTATATTCAGCCAGAGACTCATTCCACAGAGGTGCAACACGGAGCGTCATAGGAAGTCATTCCTGCCTGTGGCCATCAAACTTTACAACTCCTCCCTTGGAGGGTCAGACACCCTGAGCTAATAGGCTGGTCCTGGATTTACTTCCTGGCACTATTTACATATTACTATTCAACTATTTATGGTTTTATTACTATTTATTATTTATGGTGCAACTGTAACGAAAACAAATTTCCCCCGGGATCAATAAAGTATGACTATGACTATAAGTTCTGCAGATGCTAGAAATCCAAAGCAACACACACAAAAAGCTAGAGGAACTCAGCAGGTCAGGCAGCATCCATAGAAATGAACGGTCAATGTTTTGGACCAAGAGCTTTCTTCAGGGAGTGGAAAGGAAGGGAAAAGACACCGGAATAAAAAGATGGGGCGGGGAGGAGGACAGCTAGAAGGTGAAACCAGGTGGATGGGGAAGGTAAAGGGCTGGAAGGGAAGGAATGAATAGGAGCAATTATTGTGTGACCTATTTAAAATATCTTAATTTGATTAACTACGGTCCACATGGAAGTACTAAATATAAACAGTTCACTGCTGAAGAGCTGGAAGAATAGACTGAATCACTGAAAAATACAATTTCTATTTTTATAATCCTAATGTCACATTCTTAAAATGCAGTAGCATTTTAATTATATTCAGTGGTTATATAGAAACCCACACACTTAGGAGTTTATTTTTTTATTTATATAGATAGCAGCAATTTACAGAAATATAATTGCTAGAGTATACAAATATCCCAACAAAAGCAAAATATTTATTTAAATTCAACAGTTAAACATCTATGCGAGAAGTATCTCTCAAACCACCCACATCAGTGCTGTTAGTAAATGACTACTAAAGCATAACATCAGTAACACATTTCGATACTGATTTCACATCATAGCAGGAAAATTAAAAAGTAGGTTCAGTGGTTCAATGTGCAATATAACCAATGGCTTCAATTCTAAAGTGAGTTAATTAAACAGATGGAATCAAATCCAGTTTATAATTTACTGGCAATTTTCCTCTCAATGAGTGAGGAGAATGTTGGATTTCATCAACAATGATATTGGTTGAAAAATCCATATACCTTTGCTCTTAGTGCACTGACAAAAACTAGCAGGAGGACACCACTGTCTCTGCCATTGGTACTCCACTGCAGCTATCAGGAATGGTGAAATGTGATCTCTGATGGAAACTATGTTGATATAGCTTGACTACCATTGGCTGAGAAATTTTGTAAGTAAAATAAACACATCTGTCAATACAATGCCAGGGAAAAACACTGTTCAATATTTCCGGCAGTCACTTACCACAGATAGATCTGCTTGTTTGTACATTTCATATCTTATTGCTGGGAATTCCAATTTACCAAGTTCTACATTCAATGGTTTAACTCATTTTGAGAACATTATGTTAGGTGGGAAGTATGGATGAAATAATATCAGGAATAAATTCCAGCCAAGGCTTGAATGCCATCCATTGCATCTCAAGTACTGGTTAACGTGAATTTCAAAAATGGTGGATATTTCTGTTTTCAAGCTAATTAATTTCTAATTCTGGTTCAACAGATATAAAATATGTTTTCAAGACTGTGAAAACATTTAAGAGTCTGTATATACAATGCTACTTGCTGAGATGATTACTAAAGTACAAATGTTCTTTGAGTTACATCTTTACAATTATAACAGTTAATGGCTTATGTTAGTAATTTTAAAATGTTTAACATAATAAGCAGAAAGAGACTGTATAATTCACAATCCAATCATTGATTTGTTACTAAGGTGATTTTAATCTAAGCCTTTTGAAATAAATCTACACTGTTTAAAAATGCAAATTTTCTCCTTAAAATATTTATCTGTTGAAATGTTGAGATAACTTTTGTGGCAAAAAAAACCTTATTTCCAAACAATTAAGTATTTCAGAGCAACTACTTAATCCATTTTGTTTTTATAAGTTAAACTAGTTCCCCGTAAAGAAAGTATTGCTACTTTTACATACCAGACCTGTTCCTAAGAACACTCTATGCAATATATGTATTGGTTACAAGTTTTCATCTATCTATTTATTTATTGATTGAGATACAGCGCAGAATAGGCCCAACAATACCTTGATTTAATCCTAGCCTAATCACAAGACAATTTACAATGATTAATAACCTACCAACTGGTGCACCTTTGGATTGTGGAAGGAAACCGAAGCTCCCTACAGGCAGCAGTGGAAATTGAACCTGGGTTGCCTGTACTGTCAAGCATTGTGCTAAACACTACGCTACTGTGCCACCGGCAGAGAAAACCAAAAAGAGCAGAGAAAGTAATCCATTTTTTAATACAATTTCCCCATTATTTGGAGAAATATATCAAAGATTTGGACATATTTACATTGCGAGAAAAAAGATTTTCAGAAATTTTATCAATTTCTCTTATTCTTATTACACAATTAACCACTGAACCATTCCTTTAACATTAAAATCAAACATCATTGAGGCATTTTGTATATGCAATAATTATAAAAGTGAATATATACCGTCTGCCTTCATTTTAAGTGTGATTGGAGAGATGGCAAAAATTCGACAGACAAATTCTGCCTTGACAATGATAGAGTTGTTGAAACACCAAGAAAATTGGAGAATATTTCTCAGAAGGCAAAAATTGGCAGGGGAAAAATGTCTCTGAAAGATGAATGGTATGTAATGCTGAAGAAGAGTAGATATTTTGTTGTGCTGTATACGATCCAACTCTGTAATTGAAATATAGCATTTTTTTATGTTTGTTCATTAAATATGAAATTACTGTTTGAGTACTGAGTATTACTGCTATTTTGGTTTAAAACACTGCAGACTCACAAATCTACCAGTGCAATGCACTGTTTGTGAACTACCACCTGAAATCTTCTGCTAGAATGCTCCTGGTATATTGAATGAAGCAGTTATATTAAAATCTGTGGACTTCAGAAAAATATAAAAAACAGTTACTCTAGTAAAATATGTAAATCAAGAAATTGCAGATGCTGTAAATTTGAAATAAAGGCCAGGCTTCACCTTATCAGATATGCTCTCTCTATCTTATCAATGCCTCTCTCACCTCTGTAACTAACAAGTAACTTTTTTTTTCATTTTTTCTAATGAAGAGTTTTTGACCTTAAAAATTAACTGTTTCTTTGACTGCTGATAATGAGCGTTTCCAGCACTTCCCATTTTTATTACTGCCAAAATTTTTATTTATTGTAAAATATTTGTCCAAAGGACCTACAGTAATTTAGGACAAAGTTAAAAACTCTGGGACTTTTTTTGTTACTTTCTGCTAGATGTTGTGGGAGAGATCATGGAATTGGTGTTCCAATTTAAATTATATTTGCATTGCATTTGAATATGCAGAATATAAGGACAATTAAAGAGAGTTAATTAAAAGGATGTAAAGATTAATTCTTCAATTTGTACATCCTGTTGGAAGCTGATGAATGTCAACAGCCTCCAACAAGATGAACAGAATGTGCCAGCATTCTACAATCATGGTTCCTCTGTTGAAAATGTGGAATTTGATGACTACCTTACAATTAATAGAAAACCTCACCAGTGCTTTCTTTCCAAATGAAAAAAAAGCATATGAAAATGGAAATAAGTTTCACTAAACATTAATATGTTATGCCAATTTAATATGGGTGAATGAGAACAAAAGATTAGTGGACTTTAATTCTCATTTTCTTGAAAGAATAAAATTGGATGACTCATGCAAAACTTTGATTCAGATATTATTTACTTCCAGAACAATAGTTATTGATCATAAAGTTAAAGTGTCAGTAAAACTTTAAATTCAAATTAGAAATATTACAAGCAAGGAAGCTATTTTAATGCTCCTCGTTTGTCACATGACATGCCCATCAGTCCTAGTACTAAATACTTTTCATTTCACTGCCAATTTAATTAATTTTAGTTTAAATGCAAGATTAAATATTTACAAATTTCCTACTAGTTATTGTGTAGAAATATGAGTGATTCTCATTTTTTCAAAATTACCTATACAAAACCAGTAGAATATTTGCACATTTTGATTAGGTCATCTCAACAGAGTAGTACCAATAGGATGAATGAAAGTGAGGAAAAATATAAAAAACAGTAGTTATAATTTTATGGGTTGCTTGATAAATGTTGTTGTTTGCATCCCATCTTTTCTATCCACTAGATTTTTAATTAAAGGTTCATAAAAACAGAAGCGTTTAGTTGAATTATAATCTGTTCCATTAGTCTAATAATTGTGCCTTTTATTAGCAAAAACGAGAGCCTGGAAATGCAAACTCAAATCTTATATCAGAATTTTTAAGTGATCAAACAATATAGAAGTGACAGAACTAAAATCTGATATAAAGCTGGCTCAACTAAATTAAGTATGTTTTCGAAAAATCCAAGGAAAAACAAAAAGTCAAGAGATGCATAGTATTAATAACCATGCAGGTAAGAGCTGGCTACTGCATAGTATTAATAACCATGCAGCTGGCTACTGCAGATTTCAGTGGCATCCAAGGCTAAAGGGCTGTGGAACTAGAAAAGAGGAGTTGAGGGAGAGAGAGGGCTGGTGGTCACGGCCACATGAGGGATTGTCATTGGGAGGGCTGGGGGTAGGCACACTTAAACTTCACACTGGAAGAGATTTTCAGAAATGTGGTGCCACAAAGAAGTCCTCTGGAACAATGATAACATAATTAGCTCACTAAATTGGGTTAAGTCTTAAATAAAGAAACAAATCAATTTGATATGCAGCGTCAGCAACACTATAGTGTGTAAAATGAAGACATGCAATTGTTTCTAGGAACGTGAAATAATAAGTATTAACTGGATCGGTTATTGCAAAACAAAGAGACAGATTACAAGGAATCACTGAGAGGTCTAATTATATTGTGTTGAAATACACAACGAATTCAGGATTTTGTTCAGCAATATAAATTCACTTTTTTTTATTTAGACTGCTACTATGTGCACTAGCAGTAATGGAAACAAAGTAGTACAAGACCAATAATAGAATCATGGTAAATAGTGAACTCAAAATATGTCATTTAGATTTTTTATATGCATGTTTAGGTTTCAGCTCTGCTTCATGATAAAATGAACACTGGTGTGCTGAAATCTGAAAAATATTCCTATGTTCCTATTCACCATTTTCTGGTTATATTAATTCTCATGCAAAGGTATTTAAAAAGATATTTAGCCCTACTAGTTTACACTATGTCCCATAAATATTTGATTACCATTTAAAACATTTAAAATCATTCAAAAACAGTAGTAGCAAAAGTGCCAATCCAAACTCATTTTGACAAAGTCTCTCAGCCACCACAGAAATATGTGGTAAAGTTTATAATTTGATTGTACTCACTTAGTACAAATAACAAAATATTATGCCATTTCATATATATCTGTGTGAATGTATATATGCATGTATATATTTTATATACATACACACATACATATAAAAAATGCTGCTTTCCAAAAAATGAAACATACATTAGATATAAACCATCCAAATTTGAATAGAAATTCTGTATTTAAAATTACTGACCTAAAAGCTGGTCAGGCAGCTGAAGCTCCCTTCATAACAAGTAAAGACCGTACCACCGAAAACATCTTCAGTGCCTCTTAAGGAAGAGAAGTAGCTGCTTAAAGTTTTTGCATGGCTCAAAATGTGCACAGTAAGAAAATAGTTTAAATATTTACAGTAAACAGAAAAGAAATATACAATTGAATGACTTTTCATAAACATAAATACTTAAAAGTAGTACTGTGGACAGTTGACAGAGAAAAAAAATCACTGACACATTAAAGGGAATCAATGGTCACAATATTAGCTGAATAAAGTGCTGGAAATTCCATTATTAGAGCATGTTTACTTTGATTTCAACCAAAAGCTCATCTTTCCAAAGGAAAGTTAGCTGTTTCATTTACATTATCCAGCTCATCCCAGTGGAAGTGTTAACAGAGTGCAGCAAAAATGAAAAGCCAGGTCATATTTTGGTTAACATATTGACCTATGAAGGATTGTTAAATATCCATTTCAGTTTCATATTGATATGTTTGTCTTTTTTATTTTGCATACAATGTGCATCATATCCACTTTCTCTAAAGAAGTTTAATCATTAGATCTAGGTGGATACCAATCATTTTTTAGTGTTAAGAACCTGCGAAATAGTAGTTAAATTTTAAAGAAAGATCTTTCATAATGGTGATGGGTTATATTTAATGGACAGGTGTCTTCAATGGGATTTCCCCCTCCCACTTCTTCCAAGATATCTAATAATGATACCTTTTAACAAGGGAACCTGTACCTTAATACTGACTGGTGACATGATGTTAAACTAACATTTATCTGTATCAAAAAGTGTAATATTTACATTAGGTCTGCACAATACTTATAAAGCTATTAAATGTTTACTTACAACTAGAAAAGTATAAAGCTATTGAATACATCCAAACTTTGGTTTACATCAACATTAAAACATTTAATACTGTATCTAAATCAAATTTTAGTTTGCATTTCTAAGAGCAAATGCAAAAATGTCACTATACTACAACATCAAAGTTCAAATATTGGATTTAGGAAAGAAAAATGTTCCCATTCACCTGTCCATTGTGTTTCAAAGTCAATCAGCTTTCTAGATAATAGCGAATTATACTGTAGGTACATTCTTAGATTCAGATTATGAATCCTTCACATATACAGATTCACAATTATTTTCCTGTAAAAACTGATGTTCTCACTACTACTGAAAGTCAGGAAACCACATCCTACTCATCACATGCAAAAGAAAATTTTGCAAGTTTGATTAAAATATTCATTTAAGTAACTAGATAAAATTACAACTCTATCAGTAGTACAACTTAACAGGAATATCAAAATACTGGGAATGCCAAAGGGTCTAATGGTTTTGTTTCTAAGATATTGATTAGATTATTATATTGGGGGTCATATATGAAACAAGCACATAGTCCTCTGATTAGAATAGGCATTTGGTCATAATTTTTCTAAAAATTATGGAGAATGATGCTTTAAGAAATTGAAAAAGGCAGCACCAATCACATCTGAATAAGAGTTCCAAAATAAAGAGTCTGTGTCTTTAAGTATCTTGACATGCTTGAGGGTTTCTTGAAGAGATCACTCCATAAATCACTGCATTCATTAATGTAGGTCACACTGCTCAATATTTGGAGAATATACAGGTCTCACTGTTAGACCTTCTGATTGTTCAATTTAAGTATGTAATGGGTTTATCTCGGGCTGTCATTGGTATGAACACGTATAGTATTCATCCTATTCCTCAATATCAATCATGGACATTCAATCTAAGTCAGAAGTTCCGTACCATACCACCTGTAATTGCTGGGCAGGACTGACATATATTCAACCTAATGATCCCAGATTAGGAAAGGTGCAATCTTCACAAGTGGTACATACAGATATTGCCATCAATGTATGTGCTTTCTGGACAGACCAAGGTAGCAGATCTTTATGATCCTGTCTACATGAAGAGCGGTGGTCCTTAGTATTTTAACATTTATCACAGTCCAATCAGCATCTATAGTGTTCTGATGTCAAAAGTTTAAAACTGTGCCTCCTGCTTCTTCAACAACAAAATTAGTGGACAGATGGTCTTAAAATTCATATTAACTAGCAAACAGAAAAGGGAATTTACTGGTCGTTTTCTAATCAAGATAGAGACGTACCCAACCGAGTAAATTGATTACTTAATTGCTGCCTGATAGACCGTCCTCTGTTAATGGGTAGAAAGGTCACTTCTTTGATTGCAGTTACAAGACTGTCAGAAAGATAACATTTACCTCTATGTGAAACAAGGTTGCAGGCAATGAATACAAAACCAGAGATTTCAGGTTTAAAATTAACAGCAAAGGAAAACTAGAGATTAGACTTCTTTTCCCTTTACAATCTAGCATGTACACATGTACACGCAATAAGCAGTGAGCTGACTGTGAGAAAAGGATTGGAAATAACAAGGAAGAGTCATAATTAATTTCAGTTGGATCAAAAATAATGATCCAGAAATCAGTAACAATGATGCCTTTATAACACCCGAACATGCTATGTCACCTATTATATTAATTAAGTGACTTCTTGCTAACAGTAAGGCGAGGTTTCTACAATGGATACATCAGGACCAGCACATTTTGGCCTAATTAAGCAGCTGCCCCAGTTAGCTGAAGTTTCATGGAAATAGTTAAAAATGCATAATAAATTCAAACCACCATTTAACTGAAAACAAATTATGAATTTAAATAAAATACAAATCAGAACACTACCAATACTACAATGTTATAAAATGGTGTGTTAATTCCCAATATTTATTGATGGAAGAATTCATCCAGAGTAGTCTGCTGTGTTCTTTCAACTGACTGTAAATGAACAAAATCACTGCAGACACCGAGTGTAGATAATGGCCTGCCTTCATACTATGTTTTTGACTATTGCATCCTCTAAATCTTCATTTTCATTGTAACATTCAAGATTGTGATACCTTCAAATTCCATTTTCACTCCCAGCTGTTTCTGGCATCTCTAAGCCTAAATGATTGAAACTACAGTGAGCAAAACTGTTCTGAACTGTCTTACAGCTTATTTCTTGCCAAGTATCAGTGACAAAAATCATTGCTTTTTGAACACAAACACAGGTAACTGATGCAATTTAAAAGTTGTTAGTTCTAAGCATGGTGCCGTGTCTAATGGCCTCATAAATGCACAATTGCTTATTAAAAACCTTTTGGCAAGCCTCCTGTCCCAATTAAGCAGCACAGTGTCCCAAATAAACGAAGGAAATCCCAGCTATTTTCTCAATTAAGTTTTTGTTCTTTACGAGTTGTCCCAAATAAGCAGATTCCCCAATTAACTGATGGCCCAATTAATTGGAATCCATTGTATTCTATTATTTGCCAGTTATTTTTCATGGAGTCAGTGAGCTCCATTCATTTCATTTGTAATTGAAGTTTCTTACTAGGATTATGAGTAACGCTTTACTCTTGTTATGGGGAAAAAAAACACACAATGCCAATGTCAAGACAGGATCCAATACAAAGCTCACCATATATTTAGCCAAATAAATAGAACTGAATTCTGTAGCTATTTGAGGAAGAATAGAGAGATTATCAACCTCTTCCAGATCCTTTTTGTTATGTCCAATGTTTGCTGTCATTATAACTGAAACATTTTCCAGGATAGACACAGATTTGAAATTCATCTGTCTGGTTGCAGACTGTCTTCATTATTGCTATACTATAGATTCTACTTATGCAGGCAGACTTTTGTGGCTCCTGATCAACGCTGAATCTTAGTCATGGGTCGTGATGACACATTGCATAATGGATTTACATATTTGAGATAAAGTTGATAAAGAGACGATGGGATAGAAACTAATCCATGACCTCTAAACACACATACATTGAAACGATGGCACATTGTACCATTCTGAAATTTAATGAATTTGAATTTCAGAAGCTGTACAGCACACAACTGCCACTATATATGCACGTTTAGCACAAGTAGCTGATAAGTGTTATGTTCTGTCTAAACAAGCTTTCCTAATATATTGTTAGTAATCTTAATTTTTTGCTGAGTGTTAATCAGCATGACTTAATGAAAACCTTTGTAATAATGTCAACATATTCAAATTTAAGAGGGAGCTGGCTAATTGTAGATATGCACTCTGTCAGATGCACCTTCCACAGTGGAATGCAAACAAGAAAACATCATTAAAAATCTGGATTTATGCACTCAAAGTGCAATGAATAAAGAATTTAAGCTTCATGATTTAAAATATAGGTCAAGGACAGGTTTAAAAGCTGAAATGGATACAAGGAATATCAATACTTTAACTTTCCCTTCATGGTACAGTCACATAATTCAATTTTCCCTTCATATGACAGCATTCTGGTTTCACACAAGTTTGACATTTCTTCACATCTTCTTGAATATGTACCATATGAATACCTAGGAATAAATAAAAAGTTACTGTTCATCATGAATGATTATAATCAATTATTAAATATACAGAACAGAAAATCAGTTGAAATAAATGATTTACATCATATAATATTTAGTGCATATATATCACATTCATTATAGTTTCAACCTTTCAACTGTATTTTACACTTTTCATTTTTCTGAGTGCTTCACATCCAAGGAAGATATCACTGGCAAAATTTTCTGCTGTTATTTACATTGAGTGTTTACATAGAGTAAAATTATTACTATCCATATTCAATTTGTACATCTCAGAATCATGAATTCAAACATTATATTACTGTACTTATACGGAGAAGATCGATTTTAGCAGTTCCAATAACGACACAGAAGCAGCTGCTTGATATACCAGGGGTGATTGATAAGTTTGTGGCCTAAGGTAGAAGGGGATGAGTTATTAAACACAAAATAATCTGCAGATGCTGGGGTCAAAGCAACACTCACAACACGCTGGAGGAACTCAGCAGGTCGGGCAGCATCCGTGGAAACGTCGACTGATTGTTTCCACGGATGCTGCCCGAACTGCTGAGTTCCTCCAGCGTGTTGTGAGTGTTGGGATGAGTTATTAACTTCAAAACT
Organism: Mobula birostris; assembly: GCF_030028105.1. NCBI lineage: Eukaryota > Metazoa > Chordata > Chondrichthyes > Myliobatiformes > Myliobatidae > Mobula > Mobula birostris. Next base: position 52,785,067 of record NC_092384.1, read on the forward strand.
TTCTGCATAACCACTCAAAGAGTTGAACTGCATGTGCATGTAAAGAAAGCTATATAACTCATCTCCTTCTACCGTAGGCCACAAACTTATCAATCACCCCCGCTGCGGGCACTTTCTGGAAGTCCAAGATCCGTATGCTCCACGACTGCTGGACTAAGTGTGTAAATGTAGGAGGGGACTATGTTGAAAAGTAATTGTGCTAGGTTTTCTGAAATTGACTCCTTCTACCTTAGACCACAAACGTATCAATCACCCCTTGTAAAACCCCGAATCGCCGAATCAATTTAAGATGCAAGTCTAAATTAAGAATAGGATGTAGTTTGTCACCTTTACTCTCCAAGATGTTTTATTACAACATGATACTTTGTTTCAGTGATCCTATGATCACTTGTGAGTGACCATTTCAGATGGTTTAAAGAAAAATGGATTCTTAGAAAGATGAAGCAATATATAAAATTAGAATGCAATACAATTAATCTGATTGAGATGAAGCTGTGAAAAAAATGGTAAAATTAGTTTGCTAACTTACATCCCAATGTAACAATTAGTAAGTAGAAACTCAGTTTTGAACTACTGGATCAGGGACAATAATTAAAACATTACTTTCAAATGGGTTTAAAACTACATTTTAAAGGCTAAGTTGTATTAATTGAAATATGTTACATCAAAGGGAGTGAGAGCAAGGAAAATTAGTGCAAAGACAAAACTGAGGAACTTTTAAATGAATGTACAAAGCATTAAAACAAGGTGGATGAATTAATGCGCAAATAGAAATGTATATGATTTTCTTTAGCATTTGTCACGAAAAGCCCAAGGAATTGAATATTTCTGGACTATTGGAAGAGATAGGCAAAATAGAAAAGGAGTTGTGGATGCCCTGATATTAAAAGAAAATATGATTATAGTAATAGAGAGACTAAGGATTCACTGAGTAAATCCAGTAGTAGAATTGTGGTGGAGCAAATAAAAAGTACATAGATTAACAAACATTGGTAAGGATTCTGTATAGCTGCCCGAATATCAATGGTAAGAAAGGGGGTTGTGTAAACAAGAATATAAGAGATGCATGTCACAGAACTAAGGTTTCAGAATCCAGTAAAGGAAGACCAAAGCACTAATGAGGAACAAAAAAGTAGTAATTATATTGGGAAATAAGTAAATGCACAGAAATGATCCCATATCTGTGTTTCACTCTCTTGAAGAAGTAGAAAAATGCAGAATAATCAAGCATCTTAAAGATTAGCATTTATAAAAGGAACAGTGTTGGAGAAATGAATGGGACTGAAAGGTGACATTTCTGGAATGTGATGATCAGCACTGTAGGGTTTTAAGATCATAAGACATAGGAGCAGAGTTAGGCCATTCAACCCATCAAGTCTGCTCTGCCATTCAATTATGACTGGTCATTTTTTCCCCTCCTCAGCCCCACTCCCCATAACCTTTGATGCCATGTCCAATCAAGAAACCATCAATAATCTCTGCCTTAAATATGCCCAATAACCTGGCCTCCATAGCTGCCTGTGGATTCACCATCCTCTGGAGAAAGAAATTTTCCTGCATCTCTGTTTTAAATGTACACCCCTCTATCCTGAGGCTGTGCCCTCTTGTCCTAGCCTCCCCCACCATGGGAAACATCCTTTCTACATCTACACTGCGTAGGTCTTTCAACATTTAAAAGGTTTCAATGAAACCCCACCTCAACCTTCTAAATTCCAGTGAGTAGAACATTCCTTGTATGATAACACTTACAAATTTCCTTGGATTATGGAACATTCCATAGAACTGAATATAGTGAATATAGTCTGCATACTTCAGAAAGGAGGGAGAGAAAACAGCTAACCTAACAGCAGTAGTTGGAAAAATGCTGAATATATTATTAAGAAGTTAAAAAGCCATTTGGTCAATAACAAAATTGGGCTGAGTCAATATGAAATTGTACAAGGTAAATCACATTTGGAAAAACCTGTTGGAATCTTACACATCTACCTAGCAAAATGAATAAGGGAAAACCGAGTGCATTTGTTAATGTGTCAACAAACAAGATTACTAAACAAAATTACTGTACAAAGGATAAGAAACAACTATGAATCAAAATTGCTTAATGGATAAAAAAAAACAAATAGAAGGAATAGAGGGGTAATTTTTGGGCAGGATGATGTGACCAGTGACATGGAAGAGCAATGCTGGGGCTCCAGCTATTTACAATCTTTACATACAAGTATAATGACAGACTGGATGGTGAAGAAATTGCCTGCAGGTGAGATAGCAAAGAGTCATGGTAGAATGTTGTTTATCCAGACTGCAGAAAAATAGAGTTGTGTTTCCCAGTTTCTGTTCCAAGACCAGAGCTTTAGATTTTCACAGATGACACAACACTTGCAGTAAAAGATTGGTGAAATAAGCAGATAGGTAGCACAATAAATATAATATGGAGAACTGCAAATATTTTGGCAGAATGAATGAGATAACATAGACAAAATTGCAGCGTTCTTAAATGGGTGCAAGAACTTATCACCCTGTTTCTAAATTTTTGACAATGATCAGAGAAAAAGCTGAAAGATCTTAGGGTACATAAGTAACCCAGACCAGATGAACTGCACGCTATGGTTCTGAAAGAGGTAGTGGTAGAGATCGTGGAAGGATTAGTAATGAACCTTCAAAAATTATTGTACTCTGGCATGGGTGCCAGAGGACTGGAAAACTGCAAATGTCACTGCACTCTTTAACAAAGGAGGAAGGCAGCAGAAAATTAATTATAGATCAGTTAGCCTGACCTCAGTAGTTGGGAAGACGTTGGAGGCAATTGTTAAGGCTGAGGTTATGGAGTACTTGGTGACAATAGGACAAAGTCACCATGGTTTCATTTAGAGAAAATCTTGCCTGACAAACCTGTTGGAATTCTTTGAGGAGATTACGCATAGGATAGATAAACAGGATGCAGTGGATGTTGTATATTTGGTCTTTCACAAAGTATTTGACAAGGTGCCACACGAGGCTGCTTACCAAGTTAACAGCCCATGATATGCTGTATATCTATGATTTAGACGATGGAATAGATGGAGGGACAGGTGGTGTTGAGGAAACAGGTAGGCTGCAGAAGGACTTAGATTAGGAGAATGGGCAAGAGTGGTAAATAAATTAAAATTGTATGGTCATACACTTTGGTAGTAGGAATAACTGTGCAGACTATTTTCTAAATGGGGAGCAAACACAAAAATCTGAGATGCAAAGGGACTTGAAAGTCCTTGTGCAGAACACCCTAAAGGTTAACTTGCAGGCTGAGTTGGTGGTAAGGAAGGCAAATGCAATGTTAGCATTCATTTCAAGAGATCAAGAATACAAGAGCAAGGATGTGATGCTGAGGCTTTATAAGGCACTGGTGAGGTTTCACCTTGAATATTGTGAACAGTTTTGGGCTCCTCATCTCAGAAAAGATGTACTGGCATTGGACAGGGTTCAGAGGAGGTTCACTAAGATCATTCTGGGAGTGAAAGGGTTATCATACGAGGAATGTTTGATAGCTCTGTGTCTGTACTCGCTGGAGTTTTGAAGGTTGGGGGAGGGGAAAATCTCACTGAAATCTTTCGAATGTTGTAAGGCCTAGACAGAGTTGATGTGGAAAGGATGTTTCCCATGGTGGGGGAGTCGAGGACAAGAGGGCACAGCCTCAGAATACAGGTGTATCCATTTAAAAAAGTGATGCAGAGTGATGCCTGAGGGTGGTGAATTTGTGGAATTTATTACCACAGGCAGCTGTGGACGCCAGGTCATTGGTGGTGTTTAAGGCAGAGCTTGACAGGTTCTTGATTGGACACACATTAAAGGTTATGGGAGAAGGCTGGGGAGTGGATCAGCCATGATTAAATGGCACAGCAGACTCGATGGGCCAAATGGCCTAATTCTGCCATTATTCTTCAACATAATGGTTTTATGTTGAGAAAATGGTTAGTAAAGTAAATGTGGCCCAGGGCACTTGAGTATTAAAAGTGGGACAACAGGGAGCTAAACAGTTATTGGGCTACAATTGGAGTACTATTTCCAGTTTTGATCACCAAATTTCAGCAAGGGCATCAAGGTCATAACGCAGGTACAGAAAAGATGTACTAAAATTGTTTCAGACATGATGGATTTTAGCTACATGATTGGAATCTGGGATTTCCTCCTTCTTCAGAGAAGTTAAACAATGATTTGGAAAATGAGTACAAGATCATGAAGGGTTTAGATGGGATAAATAGAGAGAAAAAGTTTTCCTAGCAGCACACACAAAATGCTGGAGGAACTCTGAAGGCCAGGCAGCATCTATGGAAAAGAGTAGAGTCGACGTTTCGGGCCGAGACGCTTCGGCAGGACTGAGAAAAAAAAGCTGAGGAGTAGATTTAAAAGGCGGGGGGGGGGAGGGGAGAGAGAAATACCAGGTTAAAGGTGAAACCTGAATGGGGAGGGATGAAGTTAAGAACTGGAAGTTGTTTGGTGAAAGTGATACAGGGCTGGAGAAGGGGGAGTCTGATAGAAGAGGACTGAAGGCCATGGAGAAAGAAAAGGCGGGGGGGGTGGGGAAGAACACCAAAGGGAGGTGATGGGCAGGCAAGGAGATAAGGAGATGGGGAATGATGAAGAAGGGGGGCAGGGACATTACCAGAAATTTGAGAAGTCGATGTTCACGCCATCAGGTTGGAGGGTATTCAGATGGAACATTAAGTGTTGTTCCTCCAGCCTGAGTGTGGCCTCATCATGACAGTGGAGGAGGCCATGGATAAACATATCAGAATGGGAATGAGAAGTGGAATTAAAATGGGTGGTCACTGGGAGATCCTGCTTTTTCTAATGGGCGGAGCACAGGTGCTCAGCGAAGCAGTCTCCCAATCTACACTCGGTCTGACCGATATACAGGAGGCCATAATGGGAATACCAGATACAGTGCATGACCCCAACAGACTCACAGGTGAAGCGTCGCCTCACTTGGAAGGACTGCTTGGGGCTCTGAATGGTAGTGAGGGAGGAGGTGCAGGGGCAGGTGTAGCACTTATTCCACTTGCAAGGATAAGCACCAGGAGGGAGATCAGTGGGGAGGGACGAATGGACAAGGGGGTTGCGTAGTGAGCAACCCCTGCGGAAAGCAGAAAGTGGGGCGGGGGGAGGGAAAGATGCACCTGGCAGTGGGGTCCCGTTGGAGATGGCGAAAGTTACAGAGAATTATGCGTTGGATATGGAGGCTGGTAGGGTAGTAGTGAGGACAAGAGGAACCCTATCCCTGGTGGGAGGATGGGGTGAAAGCAGTTGTGCGTGAAAAGGAAGCGATGCAGTTGAGGGCAGCGTTGATCGTGGAGGAAGGAAAGCCCCTTCCTTTGAAGGAGGAGGAGGTTTTTCTCTCTCCTCTAACCTTTTAAATCTACTCCTCAGCTTTTTTTCTCCAGTCCTGCTGAAGGGTCTTGACCTGAAACATCGTCTGTACTTTTTTCCATAGATGCTGCCTGGCCTGCTGAGTTCCTCCAGCATTTTGTATGTGTTGCTTAGATTTTCAGCATCTGCAGATATTCTCTTGTTTGTGAAAAGGTTTTCCTTATCAGATGGCTCAACTTTTAAGAGGGAGGTATAAATTCTGGGGATGTTTTCCACGCAGTAAGTGCAGGGGTTGTGAAATAGACAATCTGGAAAAATTATATGTTACATCTGCATGTACATACCTAATTCAAAATTCAAGGCTGTGGCTAAAACATAGCTTTTATTTATTCATCACTAGAGCATCTTGGCATAGTACCCAAATTTCTCCTACCTATGGATTAAAAGAGCTGCTGATGCTTCTTCCCTGGTTCTGTAATGAGACAAGGATGTCATCGATTTTTTCCATGTTCTGTTCAGTAGGAATGGTTGATGATAGTTGCCTTGAATCAGTCATCTGCTGTGAGAGAAGTGGAGAAACCGCTTGTCCCTCATTCTGTGCTTGCCCTGACTGGTTTATCACAAGCAGTTGATCAGACATAGGCGGTCCACTTGGACATTGCTGAGACACATTTGTTATGCTCATCAATTGTCTGCAATCTGTGTTTTAAAAAAAAAAGTAATCTGAGTATACCTTTGTGTGTATCAAAAATAAGTGCTGTACTTCCTCACTTTAAGATCTGCAGACATTTTTATACATTCCAAAACCAATGGCTGAGTCTTGAAGAACTTAAGAAACAGTTGCAAATATTGATCATACAGCTTTTGGTGTTTGTACTGTTAATCTTCAATTAAACTTTCCCAACCAAATCCCAAATCTCATTCTCTTGGATTCAAAAAACCTATCAATCTCAAATACAAACAAAAATTGCTGGGAATACCACAGATGGTAACATGGTTAACATTTCTAGTTTAAAACCTTTCTTAGGAAAGGAAAAAGTTAGAGATCAAAGTTGCAGAGAAGGGGGCAACAGAGAGAACAAAGGGAATATTGATGACAGGGCAGAAATTTCAAGAGACTAAATGACAAGTGGCAATGGTACTGGCTGAGGCGGAGTGGTCATTAGTCTTTCCTGTTTGTATTAGGATGGATATGACCCTATAACATTAACTCAATTGAAGAAATAAAAATTCAAAGTCTCCACTTATCAGAGATGCTGGAAGTTTAACTAACTTTCCATCAGTTGCAGAAGTGCAAAACCCAAAATCTGCAGCTGAGCAAGAACATAACCACCCTTAAAACCTGAAGATTCTTCTGCATTCTTTATTTTGGATTCTTTCTTGAAGTTCAGTATTCACATTTCCTAGAGTGAATGACTATGATTGGTTTTAGACTGTAAGGACTAAGTGACAACATGGTGCTGATTGCTTCTGTTGCCTGAGAATTCTGCTCCACTCTGTGATGACAGCAGAAAAAACAGTAGTATTATACTGCCACATGATCATGAATTTAATGAGTGAATGAGTTTAATATGTTAATGACGATACTAACTCCGAACTCTGGAGTCAAAACCCTGAATCAGAGCTCATGTAGAAGATCTTACATCAACCTGATTACTAATGTGTCAATATATGATACACTGGATGATGATGATGATGCTGATGAGATTTTGGCATGATTCCAATCTCAGTTAGATCACCCTACACAGTCATCAATATAGATGAGAGCGTTTTAAAAAAAGGGAGGATTTTTACTTAGTTATTGAAATAATAACCAGGTGCTTAACTTGGAGCTTTGGTAGCATAGTGATTATTTTACATGATTAGTAATATGGAGAACTGGAAACATTAGTCCTAATTCCAGCACTGCAGTTGAGAAATTTACATTTGATTCATTGTCAATCAATACAGAACTATAAGGTAATTAACAATTTGAAACTACTTGATTATATAATCCAATTTAATTTCCTTATGTCCTTTAAGAGAGGAATATCCCTTCATTATCTAGTCTGTCCTAAATGCAACATTAGGTCCTCAAACAATGGTTAACTCCTAACTTCCCTCTGAAATGGGCTCACTAGCCACACAGTTCAAGAGTAAAAAGGATAAGTGATAAGTATTGATTTGGAAAGTGATATTGCCAGTGAATAAGTTAATAAAAAATAAACAAATTCACTATTTGTATATTTTTCCACAAGCTTTGTCAAGAACACAGACCTGGAACAGATTCCCTACCTTGCAAGTGGTTAAGCATAAGAGGAAAATAAATTCTTCATAAGATTTCAGAAGGGAAAGGGAAGATAATAAAATTAAACAAAGTTAAACTGGCCACTTTAGAATATATATAGATACAGCTTATGAGTGATACAGTTCCAGGCGGCATTCTTACTGGTACATGAAGAAAGAACTTAGACAGCACCTACAGAACCTTAGCAAAAGTCAACAGTTTAGAAGAGAAAAGGAAAAGAAGGAGGAAATTAAAAGTTTTACCTTTCTGAAATGGGGTGGAGGAAAATTTACATTTTAAAATTTAATTGGGCAGTCAAATAGTTTTCATTCACTGAATTTATTTAATTTCAACTTACCACTTTGAATTCCAAACAAATATAAACCAGTGGGTTGTTGTGCTGATGTAGGTGAATTCTGAAGTTGATTCATGGTCCCATGGGGGTGAAAAAGTGTATTTTGTTGCTGGCCTGATCCAGGTGTGTTGTTTTGAAGGACAGATACATTATTTTGAGGATTAAACACATTAGACTGCTGTATCTCTTGTTGATTCATGTTATTCTGTAATGCAGACATTGAAGTTTGAGAAATGAACAGTGTCGCCTGCTGATTTTGAGTGCCCCCTGAATTTTGAACAAGCTGCATTTGAGGTTGACCATGAAAAACTGATGACTGTTTTTGATCTCCCTGAGGCGTCCCACTATTTTGAAGTGAAGCAGTCTGATTTTGGAATTGTATGGATGATTGCTGGTCTTGATTAACTGACACCATATTAGGCTGAGAATGAAAAAGGGTTTGGTTTTGCTGCTCCTGAGAAGCCAGATTTGTACTCATTGCAGGTATAGAACTCTGAGAGTTGAAAAGAATGTTCTGCTGTTGCTGTTCCTGGGAAGTTATACTGTTATTTATTGAATTCTGAGAATTAAAAAGAACATTCTGAGGTTGGTCTTGAGGTGAAGTGCTGTTGTGAAGTGCAGCTATTGAATGTTGGGTCTGAAAGATAGATGCTTGCTGATTTTGTGGAGAAGTATTAGCTTGAGAAGAGGATAAGGTCACTTGATGTTGAAAAAGGTTCTGTTGCTGTTGTTGCTGCTGTTCTTGAGAAATCATTGTATTCTGAATCTGAGACATTTGTGTCTGCGTCTGAAAGACATTCACAGATTGTTGCTCAGGATTGCTTGAACTCTGGAGTGTTGGAATTGTACTCTGTGGTGAATAAAAGCTGACCTGTTGCTTTTCCTGTGAAATACTGTTACTTTGAAGTGAAGGCAAAGAGTTTGGAGAAAGAAAAAGAGTGCCTTGTTGCTGATCTTGGGCAATTGATGAGCCTTGGAGAACTGCCAATGAGCCTTGAGAATGAAATATTGCTGACTGTACTTGATCTTGGGAAGCAGCAGTGTTCTGATGTTGCAAGACATTGTTCGGGCAGTGAAAGAGCCCAGTCTGTGAATGGGGTGCATTTTGAACTTGATTGAGAGAGTTTTGTGGATGGAATAGTTCTGACGATGGGTGAGATTGTTGCAGAAAGTTTCCAGTTTGTGTAGACATCATTTCTCCACTCTGCTGAAAAATCCCAGTTGGTTGTGAGGAGCCACCAGTTTTCACATGCATCAACCCATCTGAATTTGAAAATAAGGTTACTTGAGGCTGATTTTCTCCAGTTTGCTGCATCTGTACAATTGATTCAAACATATCAGTTTGCCTCTGGTTTGGCTGCACTGAGGTGTCTTCCACAGCAACCATAGAATTAGAGCACTGAAAGACATTTGGCGAAGGTGTTTGTTGTTGTGGGTTTCCTGTGTTTTCATTCCCTTCTACTGTTGTAGAGGTTGAAAACAAAGCACTGTGTGATATCTGATGCTGATTTCCATCACTGGATTGCAAACTAGACATAACATGAGTAGTTTGCTGAAAAATATCAGATTGTTGGAGGTTTCCATTTAAAGGGGATTGATACAACTCTGACTGCAGCTGCCCTGGTCCTTGACAAATATTTCGTTGCATTCCCAACATCATGCTTGTTGGGGACTCCAGCACCTGTTGAGTTGACAATGAATTCTCAGGTCCAGAAAGAACACTTTCAGATCTAGGAAGGGATCCATTATCTGAATTTGAGAACAGATCTTGAGGGAGGTTGCTCTGCATAGTATTTACTTGGCGGAACATCCCTGTGTTTATTTGCTTTTGCACCTGTTCCACAGGTTGCTGCATCGACTCAGATGGGCTGGATCCAGTAAATAAAACAGAGGCCAATTGCTGCTGAGAAGCCTCCAAACTCTGTTGAACGAGACTTACATTGCCACTTCTGCCACTTTCAGAATTCGTCTGGAAGTTTCCTGGTTGCAAAGACTGCAAAGCACTTTGCAACTGTGATGCATTGCTGCTTTGTTGGAAGATATTGGCTGAATGTTCCTGTAGTGCCTGGGCCTGTGACTGCTGTTGCTGTTTCTGCTGCTTTTGCTGCTGCAGAGCTGATTCAGGCATCTGGGATAAGGAAATCTTGGATACATCTAATGGTAACATTTCTCTTGGTTGTACCTCTCTTGAATCTAACAACATGCCAGCATTGTGAAACTGGGCTGGTTGCTGCAGCAAACCTTCGTTATTCTGGACCTGGGTGGTACATTCTGATGCCTGAAACGGGCATGGCTGAGGAATGTCTTGCTTCCGTACAGCAGATAAGGCATCTGTGCTTGGAAACACACTTGACTGAATTTGCTGGTGCTGATCACTGTCTCCTCCTTTCCTGGAGGCAGATCCAGAGAATGAAGGCCCAGTTGTAATGCTTGATGAGATTTCCAAAGATTGCTGTCCAGCTCCCATCTCTTGATTCTTAACAGGAGAAAAGTAAACAAGAAACTAAATCAGAGCAATATTGAGATCATAACTATATATTATAGTCTTTGTGCCATATGTTTTAAAAGGTTGAAATTCCTTCCTTGAATGGTGGAGCAGACTCGTTGGGCCAGATAGTCTAATTCTGCTCCTATGTCTTATGGTCTAGGATGGTCTTCCAAAACAATAAAATGCGTATTTAGAAAACTATCCTGAAAACACTGAATAAATACTCTGCTTTACTGGTATAAACTAGACTGGCTATTCCATCCCAATCTATGTGATATTCAAAATTGTCCACTACATCACTCTACCTAATCTCTACATTCACTAACACTTTGTAGAAGCTACCATAAGGACTTATACACCAGGGCCATTCTTAATTCCATTTATAATCAAAAATCCATTTATATTTCTTAATTCTTGAATTTTCCCTGTCTACTAATTTCTACTATTAAGCATCCTTCTATCCTCTGTTTACCACACCATTCATTCTCCAGTACTTTCCCGGTCTTTCATGCCCAATTTAGCTGCAAGACATTTTGTAGAAATAAGTTTCAGTAATTGCTACAGTTTATGCTGCAAGTTAAATTTGCAGCTGCAATTCATTTAGTTTCTCTCTTTGAATAGAGAATGTTTAACTGCCTATAAATCCTTGTTTAATGTTCTTGTAAGCTATTCTTGATTTCACATGGTTTAATTTTTTTTACATTCTATCTTTTCTTTAATCTACAAGAAAGGGAAATAGTTTCCTATTTAGCTGCAATAAGGGGAAGCCTAATTCAATCCTATAAATTTGATCTTTTATTTATTAGACCAACCATCCCATTGTCCCAGTTACTAATTTGTAGTCCTCCACAAGTACCACATTGTGCTTCATACAGAACAGTCCATATCAAAACTATTTTTTTTATTTTTAAAATTTATCTCTCTCTATTGTAAAACTATAATATGCTCTCACTATAATATGCTTTCTCTCTTCCCACCTCGTTGGGCAGTTGCCTATTCAGGATGTTGTGGTCAGGATTTTAGTGGTCATTCTGAGAGGCTTAATTCAAATTGTCGTATCAGTTTATACAATGGGTAGGTACAGTTTTGTAGATCTTCTGATCCCTTAGTTTACACCATTCACCAAAACAACTCGTTACTGATTTCTGCATTTATTGACAGATGCTCCCAAAATCTGGGGAAAACTGTCTTTTAACCCCAATAGCAACATACCCCCACCCAATCCCACCCAACTTTATATTGTTGAGGATCCGAATGATTGAGCCTGAAAATACTGAAGAAGAATTGAAGTAATGGGACCCTGGCAAAGACTTTTGTATCTTCTTTAGTTACAGGTGAGGTACTGGAAGACCTGATGGTGGCTAACATTGTGCCTTTATTTAAGGGCTGAAACAGCATTAGTATACAGAAAGAATAGTAAAAGTTCAAAACATTTTCATAAATGTTAAAAGATGCTCATTTTAAATTTGGTGAATTTTATAACCACAAGTATTAAAGGATATGGCAGACATGGATTAAGACAGTAGATAAGCCGTGATTCCATTTGTCTACATAACAGACAAGGTATTAAAAGGCTAACTTTCACTGGCATGTTTCTAATTGCTACTGCTAGAAGACTCACACATTCATGGTCAGCCAGATATAACCAAAGTTAATAACAAAAAAACTTTAACCACACAGTAAAACACATAAAAGTTGCTGGTGAACACAGCAGGCCAGGCAGCACCTCTAGGAAGAGGTACAGTCGACGTTTCGGGCCAAGACCCTTCGTCAGGACTAACTGAAAGAAGAGCTAGTAAGAGTTTTGAAAGTGGGGGGGGGGGAGGGGGAGATCCGAAATGATAGGAGAAGACAGGAGGGGGAGGGATGGAGCCAAGAGCTGGACAGTTGATTGGCAAAAGGGATATGAGAGGATCATGGGACAGGAAGCCCAGGAAGAAAGAAAAGGGGGAGGGGGAAAACCCAGAGGATGGGCAAGTGGTATATTGAGAGGGACAGAGGGAGAAAAAGGAGAGAGAGAAAAAGAATATGCGTATATAAATAAATATCGGATGGGGTACGAGGGGGAGGTGAGGCATTAGCAGAAGTTTGAGAAGTCGATGTTCATGCCATCAGGTTGGAGGCTACCCAGACAGAATATAAGGTGTTGTTCCTCCAACCTGAGTGTGGCTTTATCTTTACAGTAGAGGAGGCCATGGATAGACACATCAGAATAGGAATGGGACGTGGAATTAAAATTTGTGGCCACTGAGAGATCCTGCTTTCTCTGGCAGACAGAGCTTAGGCGTTCAGTGAAACTATCTCCCAGTCTGCGTCGGGTCTCGCTAATATATAGAAGGCCACATCGGGAGCACTGGACGCAGTATATCACACCAGCTGACTCACAGGTGAAGTGTCGCCTCACCTGGAAGGACTGTCTGGGGCCCTGAATGGTGGTGAGGGAGGAAGTGTAAAGGTATGTGTAGCACTTGTTCCGCTTACAAGGATATGTGCCAGGAGGGAGATCAGTGGGTACAAGGATAAGTGCCAGGAGGGAGATCAGTGGGAACAAGGATGAGTGCCAGGAATTTTAAATTTGGTCTGGGTAGCCTCCAACCTGATGGCATGAACATTGACTTCTCAAAGTTCCGCTTATGCCCCATCTCCCCCTCGTACCCCATCCGATATTTATTTATATACACACATTCTTTTTCTCTCTCTCCTTTTTCTCCCTCTGTCCCTCTCAATATACCCCTTGCCCATCCTCTGGGTTCCCCCCTCCCCCTTTTCTTTCTCCCTAGGCCTCCTGTCCCATGATCCTCTCATATCCCTTTTGCCAATCAACTGTCCAGCTCTTGGCTCTATCCCTCCTCCTCCTGTCTTCTCCTATCACATCGGATCTCCCCCTCCCCGTTTCAAATCTCTTACTAGCTCTTCTTTCAGTTAGTCCTGACGAAGGGTCTCGGCCCGAAACGTCGACTGTACCTCTTCCTAGAGATGCTGCCTGGCTTGCTCCGTTCACCAGCAACTTTTATGTGTGTTGATTGAAATTCCAGCATCTGCAGATTTCCTCGTGTTTGCGTTTAGCCACACAGTGGCAGATCTTGCTACCAAAAAGTAACACATTTCAAAATTAGAAGCTGATGATTGACAAAAATACAAATAACATGAAAAATATAGAAGATATAGAAATCATATGAACATGAAGTCAAGAATAATGATGAAGAAGCTAGTATCATTGGAGGTGCTACCACTGAAAATTGCAACAGGGAGTACATAACCATAAGGATATAATAGAGTGGTGTTTTATTTTTCTTATAAAAATACCACAAAATATGTATTTCTGACTGTTGAAACAAAAGATGATACTTTAAAGACTGTAGATGGTGTCTGATTCGATACCACATCCATTGAAATGGCTTCCTCATTCTTTACCACAACAGATGGCAGAAGGGGTGGCAGCAAGGCTTTGGGAAGATTTTGTTCATCTGGATTACAGCCTGTGACTTTTGCTGCTGCAGCTAAAAAAAAGAAGCACAAGTTATCAAATTTCTGCCACAAAAACCCCCGAACTAACTAAAAGTAACATATTTACACATAAGAAAAAATTTGCACACATCAATTTCATTGATAGTAAATCAATTTTATATTTCTTGTGCATACTCACATGATATTTGCTTTTCTTAATAGAATGCAATTTAGTTCAGGGGAATGTGGTAATATTGGGATCATTATTTTTATTACTAAAACTGTTATACGAACTTGATTTTAATCCTGTATTGCTCCATTTTATTAAGATCATAAGCGAGCCAAATCTGATATTTTCAGCTTGATCTTCACATGTTCCTTTCTGTGATGTCTATCCAAGAAATCCAATGTTATTCTGAATATCAACCATCTTCTAAAATTTTTCTATTTAATAGGTGATCTGCCCTTATATTTTTTCTACACTAGCACAAGACTTCATACTTTACATTATATCCATTTGACATATCCTTGCTCATTCACTTCACCTGTCCATGTCTCTCTGTATATTATCTACAGCCCACACTGCTATTCAGATTGTTCTCATTCATCTCCCCCTACATACATCACCTCCACACGGATCAACTTTCATTGTTGAATTTTATGACCCTTCTCTTAGCCAGCAATAAAGTAATCTGGATCACATTTTCTTTATCTCCACCTTATTGTAAAAATTCCCTTTATCTTCTCCTCTGCAACCTAAAACATGTTTGTTTTCCTCCATTTTCTGGTTCTGTTTCTCTCTCCACTGGTACTGCCTGCCATGCTGGGGACTTTTAGACCTATTCTGGACTCTTTAGGAATCAACACCCACCTTGAAGTGCAATGAAAGTGGTGTGAGAGAGAAGGATGGAGAAGAGGGAAGAGGGAGAAAGAGGGAAAAGGTAGGGAGAAAAGTTTCTGATGAAAGGTTATCAAGTTGAAACTTAAATCTGCTTCCCCTCTCCAGATGCTGATGCCTGATCTCTTGTCCACTTCTAGCATATTTTGTTTTTATTTCAGTGGACAAAGTAAGTCACCAAGAATAGAAACATAGAAGCATAGAAAATAGGTGCAGGAGTAGGCCATTCGGCCCTTCGAGCCTGCACCGCCATTTATTATGATCATGGCTGATCATCCAACTCAGAATACCGCCCCAGCCTTCCCTCCATACCCCCTGACCCCTGTAGCCACAAGGGCCATATCTAACTCCCTCTTAAATATAGCCAATGAACTGGCCGCATTGCTTCCTGTGGCAGAGAATTCCACAGATTCACCACTCTCTGTGTGAAGAAGTTTTTCCTAATCTCGGTCCTAAAAGGCTTCCCCTCTATCCTCAAACTGTGGCCCCTCATTCTGGACTTCCCCAACATCGGGAACAATCTTCCTGCATCTTGCCTGTCCAATCCCTTTAGGATCTTATACGTTTCAATCAGATCCCCCCTCAATCTTCTAAATTCCAACGAGTACAAGCCCAGTTCATTCAGTCTTTCTTCATATGAAAGTCCTGCCATCCCAGGAATCAATCTGGTGAACCTTCTTTGTACTCCCTCTATGGCAAGGCTGTCTTTCCTCAGATTAGGGGACCAAAACTGCACACAATACTCCAGGTGTGGTCTCACCAAGGCCTTGTACAACTGCAGTAGTACCTCCCTGCTCCTGTACTCGAATCCTCTTGCTATAAATGCCAGCATACCATTCGCCTTTTTCACCGCCTGCTGTACCTGCATGCCCACTTTCAATGACTGGTGTATAATGACACCCAGGTCTCGTTGCACCTCCCCTTTTCCTAATCGGCCACCATTCAGATAATAATCTGTTTTCCTATTTTTGCCACCAAAGTGGATAACTTCACATTTATCCACATTAAATTGCATCTGCCATGAATTTGCCCACTCACCCAACCTATCCAAGTCACCCTGCATCCTCTTAGCATCCTCCTCACAGCTAACACTGCCCCCCAGCTTCGTGTCATCCGCAAACTTGGAGATGCTGCATTTAATTCCCTCATCCAAGTCATTAATATATATTGTAAACAACTGGGGTCCCAGCACTGAGCCTTGCGGTACCCCACTAGTCACCGCCTGCCATTCTGAAAAGGTCCCGTTTATTCCCACTCTTTGCTTCCTGTCTGCTAACCAACTCTCCACCCACACCAATACCTTACCCCCAATACCATGTGCTTTAAGTTTGCACACTAATCTCCTGTGTGGGACCTTGTCAAAAGCCTTCTGAAAATCCAAATATACCACCTCCACAGGTTCTCCCCTGTCCACTCTACTAGTTACATCCTCAAAAAATTCTATGAGATTCGTCAGACATGATTTTCCTTTCACAAATCCATGCTGACTTTGTCCGATCATTTCACCGCTTTCCAAATGTGCTGTTATCACATCCTTGATAACTGACTCCAGCAGTTTCCCCACCACCGACGTTAGGCTAACCGGTCTATAATTCCCCGGTTGGGAATAGGATTGGGAAACTCAAAAGATGGAACTTGGGAGGGTAACAAGCTATTAATTCTGGGCCCCCAACACAGAAAAGCTTAAGAATCTCTGCTACAGAGAACAACTATAGTAACATTATTGACTAATAATCTCCCTCATTTCCTGTTGATTACATTGAAAAATAATAGTCAACTGACCTACACTGAGAAGCAATTAATTTTATATGCATCATGGCTTTCCAGGTAATCATAAATGGTATTCTAGCTCAAGGGCATAACAGTGATAGCTATTATGATTTTATGATTGTGTTACTAACAGCAAAAGCTGCTTGAAGATTTCAAACACATAACTAATCAAGAAAAAAACTTCTGACCAGTATACTTGTCACTTACAGAAATATGCCACAGCCCACAAAAAGAAGCATCAACATTTATCAGAATAGTAATTAAGAGATTTTCCAATTCTTTGTCTTCATAAGTGTATACTGTACAACACGAAAGGCTAAATTTACAGTTAAAATCCATATTCCAGCTAATTTGGCATACATGTGCTTATAACAACAGAATTTATGTTAACAATCAGCTTCAATAATGGTAAAAAGTGAGATCTTCAAAGGGACATAGTTGTTTCTTGTATGTGAATCACCAAAAGCCAAAATGAAAATGCAGCAAATTAGGAAAGCAAATGATTTGTTTGCCTTTATTTCAAGAGAATTTAAGGATGAGAGAAAATATGTCTTAATGCACTCTTATAAACCTTTAATGAGACTACATTTTTTTGTTTCCTTATCTAAAGGAGGATATAGTTACTAAGGGCCACAGTCTCAAAATAGAGGACAGGCCTTTTAGCACAGTACAGCACAGGAATAGGTCCTTCGGCCCACGATATCTGCGCTGAACATGATGATATAAATCTCTTTGCCCTGTACATGATCCATATCCAACCAATTCCCTGCATATTCATGCATCTATCTAACAGCATCTTAAGCACCACTATCATAACTGCTATAATAATGCATAATTCCACCTATACCCCTAGAAGCATATTCCATACACCTCCTACGATCTGTAGAAAACCCTTGCTCCACACATCTCCTTTAAACTTGACCCCTCTTACCTTAAATGGATGTCCTCTTGTACTTAACAGTTCCACTCAGGGAAAAAGATTCTGACTGTCTATCCCACCTTTCTCTCCTAAATTAAAACTTCTATCAAGTCTCTCCTCAGCCTCTGACACTAGGGATTACAATCAGAGTTTGGTCAATCTCTCCTCATAGTTCACAACCTCTAATTCAGGCAGCATCTTAGTTAACCCAGGAAACCTCTTTTGTAACTCTTTTCAAAACTTCCAAATCCTTTCTTTCAATATGGTGACCAGAATCACAGTTACAGTGTGGCCTAATCGAAGTTTTAAAAAGCTGTAACATAAATTCCTTTTATACTCAATGCCTGGACTAAAGAAGGCAAGCAAGTCATGCTCTTATCTGCCTGTGTGGTCATTTTCACGGAGATATGGATTGAACACCAAGAATCCTCTGTGAATCATTGCTATTAAGGGTCCTGGATTAACTGTATACATATTCTCACCCAAATTCACAAACAACAGAACCCCAGCACCGAACACTATGGAACACCATTTCAGTCAGAATAACACCCTTCCACCTCTACTCTCTCTAAGACAATTCTGCAGCCGAACTATCAAATCAGTATGGAACCAGGCATCTTAATCTTCTGGATCAGCCTACAATAAAAGACCTTGTCAAATGCCTTACCATCCATGTAGACAACATCCATTGCCCTACCCCCATCAATCATCTCTGTCACACCTTCAAAACACCCAATCATGGAAACAGGAGATTGCTGGGGCCTTCATTAAGAGTCTTATATCCTCACTAGCAACAGTGGAGAGTAGCCAATGTTGTTCATTTGTTCAAGAAGGGAAATAAGGATAATCCAGGGAACTGTAGGCTGGATAGCCTCATAAAACTGATATCAATATGTACATTAACATGCCCTGCACTAAACTCACTATTGTCCATGTCCTTATCCTTGGTTAATATTGACATAATATATTGAGTTAGTACCTCACTCATATCTTCTGACTTTAAGCATAAATTCCCTTCTTTATCCTTGAGGATTGAAATTAAAAGAAATTTATTTCCACAGAAAATGGCAAGTCTTTGGAGATTTTGAAGCCTCAGTTATTGAGCTAATTTGAAACAGAGATTAACAGACTTCTGAGTTTTAAGGGAATTAGAGTTTATGGAGAAACCGCAGGAAAATGATGCGGAGGTAGATCAGCTACAATCCTGGTGAATAGCAGAGCAGACCAGGGACCAGCTGGCCTACTCTTGCTATTTCTTATTTTAAAAACAATTGTCAAGTGAAATAAAGGTCTATTTGGAGTATCTTCTATAAGTCTGCTGGTTCCAAAATTGATAAATTGTAGAAAAAAGAAAAGCTAGCATTTATATAGAACCTTCTGTATTCCTTTCAGGATGTTATGGAGCATATTACCACTAATAATGGACTTTTGAAGGTGAAGGAATGGTAATGTGCTTTGCAAAGCCCTCGCATATACCAATGTGATAATCTCTTAGTCCCAACGAGAGAGTTTGCAATTCTTGATCTCCTATTAGGGAATGAGATAGGGCGTGCAACCAAAGTTTGTATAGGGGAGTACTTCGCATTCAGTGATCATCGTGCCATTAGTTTCAAGGTAATTATGGAAACTGATAGACCTGATCCTTGGGATGAGATTCTAAATTGGAGAAAGACTAATTCTGATTGCATCAGAAAGGAGCTAGCAAATGTGGACTGGGACAGACGTTTTCTGGCAAAGATGTACCTGGTAAGTGTGAGGCTTTCAAAAGTGAAATTTTGAGAGTACAAAGCTTGTATTTCCTGTCATAATAAAAGGAAAGGATACCAGGTTTAGAGAACCTTGGTTTGAGAGATGTTGAAACCCTGGTTAAGGAAAAAAAATCAAGGAGGTGCATAGTAGGTATAGGTAGGTAGAAACAAATGAGGCTCTTGAAGAATATAAGAAATAAAATCAGTAGGGCCAAAAGAAGGTATGAGGTTGTTCTAGCAGTCAAGGTGAAGAAGAATCTATCAGATATGTTAAGAGCAGAAAGATTGCAAGGGACCTTTTCTCACGGTTACCATCAGGTAGGAGGTACAGAAGCCTGAAGGCACGCACTCAGCAATTAAGAAACAGCTTCATCCCCTCTGCCACCCAATTCCTCAATGGACGTTAAACCTTTGGACACTACCTCACTTTAAAAAAAAATACAGTATTTGTTTTTTTGTACAATTTTTAATCTATTCAATATACATATACTGTAATTTATTTATTATCATAATATATATTTTTTCTTCTATATTATGTATTGCATTGAACTGCTGCTGCTAAGTTAACAAATCTCACATCACATGCCAGTGATAATAAACCTGATTCTGATTCTGACAAAATTGGTCTTTTGGAAGGTCATAGTAGTAATCTATGTGTAGAGCCAAAAGAGATAGGGGAGATATTAAATGGTTTTTTGCAT
Organism: Mobula birostris; assembly: GCF_030028105.1. Classification (NCBI taxonomy): domain Eukaryota; kingdom Metazoa; phylum Chordata; class Chondrichthyes; order Myliobatiformes; family Myliobatidae; genus Mobula; species Mobula birostris. Next base: position 52,804,999 of record NC_092384.1, read on the forward strand.
CTGCTTTACTCAGGAGATGGGACACAGAATCTATAGAAGTGAGGCAAAACAGCAGTGAGATCATGGACCCTGTAAACATGACAGAGGAGGAGCAGTTTGCTGTCTTGAGGCAAATCAGGGTAGACAAATCCTCAAGGCCTGACAAGGTATTCTCTCGGACCCTACAGGAGGCAAATGCAGAAATTGCTGGGTTCCTAGTAGAGATACTTAAATCACCCTTAGCAACAAGTGAGGTACCAGAGGGTTAGAGGGTAGCTAATGTTGTTCCGTTGCTTAGAAAGCCTGACACTAATAGCAGGAAAGTTAGTGGAAGGTATTCTAAAGGAATCGTACAGTATATGAGTATTTGGATAGACAGGTATTGATTAGGGATAGTCAGCATGGCTTCATGTGTAGAAGATCATGTCTAACCAATGTTAGCAATCGACCATTCGGCAGGACTCAGCCCCAAAATGTCGACTGAACTGTTTTCCATAGATAGAAACATAGAAACATAGAAAATAGGTGCAGGAGTAGGCCATTCGGCCCTTCGAGCCTGCACCGCCATTTATTATGATCATGGCTGATCATCCAACTCAGAACACCGCCCCAGCCTTCCCTCCATACCCCCTGACCCCCGTAGCCACAAGGGCCATATCTAACTCCCTCTTAAATATAGCCAATGAACTGGCCTCAACTGTTTCCTGTGGCAGAGAATTCCAAGATTCACCACTCTCTGTGTGAAGAAGTTTTTCCTAATCTCGGTCCTAAAAGGCTTCCCCTCTATCCTCAAACTGTGACCCCTCGTTCTGGACTTCCCCAACATCGGGAACAATCTTCCTGCATCTTGCCTGTCCAATCCCTTTAGGATCTTATACGTTTCAATCAGATCCCCCCTCAATCTTCTAAATTCCAACGAGTACAAGCCCAGTTCATTCAGTCTTTCTTCATATGAAAGTCCTGCCATCCCAGTCGACTGTATTTCTTCCTATAGATGCTGCCTGGCCTGCTGAGTTCCTCCAGCATTTTGTGCATGTTGCTTGGAATTCCAGCATCTGCAGATATTCTCTTGTTCCTAACTAATCTTATTGAGTTTCTCGAAGATGTTACCAGCAAAATTGATGAAGGCAAGGCAGTAGATGTTGTCTACATGGACTTCCGTGAGGCATTTGACAAGGTCTGGCTGAGAGGCTGGCCAAGAAAGTTCAGTCGCTTGGCATTCAAGATGAGGTAGTAAATTGGATTAGACATTGGCTTTGTGGGAAAAGCCTGAGGGTGGTAATAGATGGTTGCCTCGCAGACTGGAGGCCTGTGACTAGTGGAATGCCGCATGGATTGGTGTTGGGTCCACTGTTGTTTGCCATCTGTATCAATGATTTGAATGATATTGTGGTAGTTAACTGGATAGACAAGTTAGCAGATGACACCTAGATTGGGGGTTGAGTGGACAGTGAGGAAGACTATCAAAGCTTGCAGTGGTATCTGGACCAGCTGGAAAAATGGGCTGAAAAATGGCAGATGCAATTTAATGCAGACATGTGTGAGGTGTTGCACTTTGGGAGGACTAACCTGGGTAGATATTACACAGTGAGCAGTAGAGCACTGCAGAGTGCAGTAGAACAAAAGGATCGTAGAATACAGGTCCATTTGTGTCATAGGTAGGTAGGGTCGTAAGAAAAGCTTTTGTCACATTGGCTTTCAAAAATCAATGTGCTGAGTACAGGAGTTGGGATGTCAGGTTGAAGTTGTATAAGATGTTGATGAGGCCTAATTTGGAGTATTATGTAGTGTTTTGGTGACGTGCTCACAGGAAAGATGTAAATAAGATTGAAAGAGTACAGAGAAAATTTACAAGGATGTTGCCAAGCCTAGAGGACCTGAGTTATAAGATTGAAGAGATTAGGTTTGCATTCCTTGGAACATAGAAGATTGAGAGGAGAGTGGACAGAGATACACAAAATTATGAGGGTTATAGATAGGGTTAATGCAACAGGCTTTTTCCACTGAGGTTGGGTGAGACTGCAACCAAAGGTCATGGGTTATCGGTGAAAGGTGAAAAGTTTAAAGCGAACATGAGGAGAAACGTCTTCACTCAGAGGGTCTTGGGAGTGTGAAATGAGCTGTCAGCATACAAGCTCAATTTCACTGTTTAAAAGAAGTTTGGATAGGTACATGGATGGTAGGGTACAGAGGCTATGATCCCAGTGATCCCTGTGCAGGTTGATGGGAGTAAGTAGCTTAAGTGGTTTCAGCATGGACTAGATACGCTGAAATGTCTGATTCTGTGCTGTACTTCTTTATAACTTTAAGTCCCTACAGAGCAATATGAGGACTGCTGAAAGGATCATCAAGGTCTCTCTTCCACCATCAGCAATATTTATCAGAAACAATGCGTATGCAGGGCCCTTAACGTTGTCAATGATCCCTCCCATCTATCCAACAATCTATTTGACCCTCTACCATCAGGAAGGAGGTACCCTAGCATTAAGTCAAAAACTATTCTTCTAGCATGCCGTAAGGCTACTGAACTCCCTGCCATCACCCAGGTGTCATTACATATGAAGTGCCAGTAGCTTATACTCATATAGCTTTTTACTTTGTCATAAATGCACATTTTTATTTAATAATTTATTTGTGGTAATATTTGTTGGTTCCTAAGGTTGTCATAGCCAGGGGTGGTAGTGGGGATAAGCTCCAAATGTTGAGTGACTCTTAACAGCTTCTGACAACCAAGTCCAACTCTTGGCCTTCACATGTGGCTTAGTTACTAGGCCTGGCGGAACTGTTTCTACTGACAAAAGAAAAGGCAACAGTGGACCACTGACGCTTCAAAACCAGTTACTTCGAGAAGGTGTGGCTCATCAGCCTTGGATGGCAGCCCGCCTAGGAAAAGGAAAACCATGATTTTAAACCTCTGCTGCCTTGCAGCCGTACCCACCCATGGGAAAGGCTTTGGGAGTAAATCCAGAGGAAGAATTCTGGAGCCGGGGTCCCTAAGGCAGTTTGATGTTGTTCACAACTTCACTTTGGCAACCTCTGTGACGACACCGGTGCCAAGCTGTATCGGTGCTTGCCCTTCTCTTGGACTACCTCAGTGACATGCTGCATGGGCAACAGCCGGTTCTTAGAATCTTCCCGCCCAGGCTTGCACCTTGAAAAGGACACAGCCCACCAGAGGCACAGACCCATGATCACCAGGGATCGACGGCTGCCTACTCCTAATATTTGTTAGAACAATTTTTAGGTTTAGCACATTTACATATAGCAAAAGATTTTGGCTACCAGTCTTCTCACCTGAATATGTATGGTGGATTTAATTTGGAGTGCAGCTCTGAACAATGGGTTTCTAAAAGCCGTGAATCTCAGACCAGAAAAATGCTGATTGAAATCCATTTGAATGTCTGTGGTGTGTGTGGTGTGAAGTTTCTGTGTAGTTTCAAAGAAAGCATTGTCCATACTTTGTAAATATGGAATTGTCCTTTGATGTTATATAAAATACCAAGCCCCACGTTAGGCCAATACCTTTTGACCAAAAGCGTCTCCATATGATGCCTGCTGTGCCTTGTTTTGTCGAATAAAGAAGCTGCTTTGTATCTACCAGTACTTTTCTCCAGTAGCTTCATTCATATAACAACATTACTTTGTGTTGTATGTGTAAGTTATATGTACTGTGTTGTGCACTTTGGTCTGGAAGTACGTTGTTTCGTTTGGCACTATACATCTGAATGGCTGAATGACTTTGACACCTTTATACCTACTTGAGCTTATTAAATAAGCCACTATTAAATAGTTCAAGAATAAGCATTCTCCAGAGATAATGTGTCTTACCTACATTACATTTATTCATGCAACAAATTCAACAAATTATGTGCTGTTGCTTGGATTGCAGAGGTTCCTGGTAACATCTTTACTGCTATTTTATTCTTTCAAGAAGTCAAATAAGTTTCTATTTCCTCAATTACATTATAATTTTTAACAAATTAAACTAGACAAGGTATATACATACATAACCCCTTTTATGGATAACATAATTGATGAGAACTGAACACTTAAAATTTTTAAACAGTGCATACTATTCAGTAGTTAAAAGTTTATAGCGAGAAAATACAATTAGTGGACTGCTCCAAACCGAAAAAACACTTGTAAAGAACAGTAGTAAATAGTTATCTTCTGCTAAAGAGTTGATTTAAAATATACCCATTATATTTCAATCACCATATCAAAGTCTCCATATCAGATAACCAAAGCAGTTTGTAAAGTTTAACCTTCAACTATTGCCTGTAACACAATCACTTGCACAAACGGCAGTCACCATAATGATACCACTTACTTGGAAACTATTGACAAAATAATGCTCTAGGGCAAATCTTTCACAACTGAATTCCTTTACCAGATTAAAATATATGAAGGCATGCTGTTTATAACTTATTTTAACATACTCTCTGTTTTTAGCAAATGCATCTTAATCCTGGCTAAGAGTATAGATGGGTAACTACATAAATCACCCTGTTAAAAAAAGATTTTTCGTTCTGAATTGAAGTATGTTCCATTTTGTGGTTAACTGGAAAAGCATGATACAAAGTAGAAATGAGAGTGAAGGGGACACAAGAGTCTCCAAGTTAATCATCAATGTTCTGTTGCTTTTGCACACTGCTATTTCCAACAAAGTTACTTCTCTGCATTTCTAAGTTCATGACCTCTACTTTTAAATTTGAATGTCCAATTAAGTTCAGTAATGGGAAATCAAGAGCCCTAACTGTGCAGGCATTTTATTGCATTTTTTAATGTATAAAAAACACATTATACCTTTCATTGCTTCATCAATGCAACATGGTTGTACAGGAATTTCTTTCTTCACAATGATATCTGATGAGTTTGCTGAAGTGTAAACAAAATACACCAATTTTTTTTATTTTCATCTTTTATCTAGTTTTCTTTGCCAACATTTCAGTTACTTCACTGTAAAGCTCCTTCATTCTCCTATCTAACTCTTCAGAAAGGTAATTAAAACTTGACAGTCATGTGAATATTAAAAATATTACTAGAATCATTTGTATTCAGGTATGTTCTTTAAAACAATATTAATCAAAAATATAATTAAAATCCATTGGCACAGAAAATCATTTGCCTTGACAAATGTATACTGGACCTCAAGGTGCACACAAACAAAATCAATACTCCTGACTTGCACACAAAAATGTTCTACTTTTTAAATGATGCATAAGGCCACCCAAAGAAAAAAAAACAAAATTAACCCAGAAAATTGAAGATTAGATATTCAAAACAAATAGAACGGAGCAGCCAGTGTTTTGTGGGTGGGTGTAGGTTCTATGACTAATGAGCTGCAAGTGACCCACTATTTACTGTCTGGATATGTTTGCCACAACTATAAGAAAACAATGACATACAGTATTGTTTTTCGGTTAATACTAACACAATAATTTCATTTTAGGCAGATCTGTTTGGAAGGAGAATATTAAACTCAGATCAAGAATTTGTTAATTAACTTAGTCAGAACAGTGATGTTCTAGAGAAGCTAAACTACCTTGATGTATCAATTTTTCAGTAAAGGCTAGTTCTGAACAGTAACTTTCAGTAAAGCTACACTGTGTTTAATAAACGCAACACATGCTTTTGAACTTCACTAACCTGGATCTGGAGTGAAGGTAAAAGGCTGTACTTCATGTGATCTTCCAGCATTGGTTACAACATATATGCCAACTGAAACTGGCACAGTTATAAGCTGATTGTGGTAGGGAGGAACTTTCACAATAAGGTGATTCTTTGAAAACAAAATAGGAAAACAAAATCAGCGACTAGGTACTGTGCACAATTCTGATCAAGTTAGTTTATGAAGGACATGATGCTACAAAGAATGCAGAAAAGACTGATTAAAAAGTGGTTTGGGGATAACATAGAACAGTACACGCCCTTTGGCCCACCAATGTTTTGTTGACATTTTGACTTACTCTAACATCTAACTCTTTCCCTCTCACAGAGCCCGCCATTTTTTTTTTATCATCCATGTGCCAATCTAAGTCTCTTACATGTCTCTAATGTATCCGCCTCTACTATTACTCTGGCTGGGTGTTCCATGCACCCACCACTCTCTCTTAAAAAGCCTACCTGACTTCCCTCTATACCTTCCTCCAATCACCTTAAAATTATGTCCCCTCATATTAACGATTTCCACCCTGGGAAAAAAATCTCTCACTGTCCACTTGATCAATGCCTCTTATCAACTTATACACCTCTATCAAGTCATCTCTCAACCTCATTTACTGCAAAGAGAAAAACACTAGGTCACTCAACATATCCTCATAAGGAATGTTCTCTAATCCAAGCAGCATCCTAGTAGATCTCCTCTTCACCCTCTCTAAAGCTTCCATATCCTTGAACTGAACATAATACTCCAAGTGTAATCCAATGGGGATTTTATACAGCTGCAACATTGGCTCGTGGCTCTTGAACTCAATTCCTGACTAACAAAAGCCACCAGACCACACAATTTAACCATCCTATCAACTTGCATGGCAACTTTGAGATCAATGGACATGGACCTCAAGATCAGTCTGTTCCGCCACACTGCTAAGAATCATGCCATTAACCCTGTAACTCTTGCAAGTTCAACCTTCTAGGGTATGTCATCACTTTACACTCTTCTGGATTGAACTTTGTTTGCCACTTCTCAGCTCATCTCAGCATCTTACCAATGTCTCAATGTAACCTACAACAGCCTTCTACACTATCCATAACACCACCAACCTCTGTGCCTTCTATTTTAGTTATTATAGATGATTGGAAAACTTAGGATTGTTCTCCTTGATCAAAGTAATTTGAGGAGCGGATGTGAGGAACTAAGCTTTTAACTCAAGAATAGAACTGATTTGAAATTCAGTGCCTGCAGGGATTTTGGAAGTTGAATCAATGTCTTCAAAAGGAAACAACATAATTTAAGAGAGCATAAATTGTAGATATCTAATGAAAGACTAGGGAAATAGGATTTGTCATGTATTAAAATCAGGTCAGTTAATGTAGTCTGACACTTGTCAAGTATGGTGATGATGTCATCAGTCAGGGACAGAAAAACACATGATGTGGAGGAGCATGAGAAGCAAGAATGAGAAATAAAGACATGTTCAGGGCATGGAGTGTCAAGACTTGATATATGCATCATCTAATTAAGTACTAAGATAGGTTGCAAATATGCAACAGGATTGATCAAAAATTTTTTAGGAAGAGGCAGCATAGACTCAATGACACAGACAAGTGAGCAGAGAGTGAGCAGTTTCAAGTTTCTGGGTGTCAAGATTTCTGAGGACCTAACCTGGTGCAGCTACAAAGAAGGCAAGACAGCATCTATACTTCATTAGGAGTTTCAAGAGATTTGGTATGTTAACAAAAACACTCAAAAACTTCTATAGATGTACTGTGGGGAGCATTCTGACAGGCTGAATCACTGTCTGATATGGGAGTGCTACTTCACAGGACCGAAAGAAGCTGCAGAGGGCTGTAAATTTAGTTGGCTCCATCATGGGTACTAGCCTACAAAGTACCCAGGACGTCTTCAAGGAGCAGTGTCTCAGAAAGGCAGCATCCATTATTAAGGACCTCCAGCAGCCAGGGCATGTCCTTCCCTCACCGTTACCGTCAGGTAGGAGGTACAGAAGCCTGAAGGCACACACTCAGCGATTAAGGAACAGCTTCATCCCCTCTGCCATCTGATTCCTAAATGGATATTGAACCCTTGAACACTACCTCACTCTTTTAAAATATAAAGTATTTATTTTTTGCACAATTTTTAATCTATTCAATATATGCATACTGTAATTGATTTACTTATTTATTATCATTTTGTTTTAATTATTTTTCCTTCTTCTATATTATGTATTGCATTGAACTGCTGCTGCTAAGTTAACAAATTTCACAACACATGCTAGTGATAATAAACGATTCTGATTCTAACAATTAAATTTAGCAACTATACCTTCAGTACTTCCACCTACAAAATTTAAATAAGCTGTAAAAGTTTGAGATGCAGCATCGTTCTCTGTAGCATACCACTCATTAGATCTTTCAGAATAAGATCAATTTATGCCCACTCTTTTTTACTGGTTTGCCAATCAATATGTTACCTTCTATGTCTTAAGCTTTTATGCTTCATTGTAATCCCTGATGTTGTACCTACTAAATGTGATGAAGGTTTCTGCCTTCACTATCTTTCCATATTGTTTGTTCTGGACTCTGATGCTCTTTGATAAAAGTTTTGCTCAACTTTCCTCTAACTCATCATCTAGATAGGTCCCATGTTTACCTCCCAATTTAAAGGAAACAAGTCCTTCCAGTTTAGCTCACAAAACTTCTGAGCTACGTTGATGAGGTGCATAAATAATGAACACCCAAGCAGAAGTAGGCAGATAGTAGAGAGAGCAGAACAAATCAGAACCAACATTTTGGACAAGTTAACAGCCATTTACTGAACATATTAATGGTAACAGGACTGGACATCCCATCCTTCTCTTCAAATAGAGGAATTAATAGCATCGTCAACTACATTCAAGTTACTTGTTGACTGATCTATATTTTCTGTTGTTGTAAGTCTGCAAGTGTTTGGTACCTTCATTACTTCTTCAAAAAGTGCTGAACTTTAGAGGAAATGATGTGACATAACAAGTGGTGAAATAATTGCCATTTTTCAACTAAAATATAATAAAATTAAAGGGGATTTCATTCTATCACTGTGCAACTGCTGAACACCCACTGATAGTGAATCATACATGTTGTGGCTTTTAACCTAACAGTAGCTATGATGTCTTATTCTGTTGCAGTTTAGTGTAACGTGCAGATTTGACAAAGGTGACTATGAACAACCAGGGCTAACTGCTGGTGAGATGATCGGTAACTCCAGATCTCACAGTAAAAGCCATTCTGGCAAAGGAAAGGTATTAAACCACATCACAGGAGTGCTGAGTCTATGCTTCCATTGCCTCGATTCCTTTGGAGGAGCTCTGTTATCAAGTTTCAGAATGGCCTATGGTCTGCACAAATGTGCCATCATAATGGCGTGGACTATATAAACAGTTAACAGAAAGCAATAAGTGAGAGAGAAAGGGAAGTAGTAAACTTATCAGCACACATCCATTGGTAATGAAAGCGAAGGGACTTAAGATACTGGAACCCTAAAATAACAGTGATGCTGAAAACATTCAGCAGATCACACAGCATTTATAAAAGAGGCAGAGTTAACATTTCAAATTAAAGAACCCTTTATAATTTATTTACAGATACAGTGTGGAACAGGCCCCTCTGGCTCAATGAGCTGCACCACCCAGCAACCCACCTATTTAACCCTAGCCTACTCACAGGACAATTTACAATGACCAGGTAATCAACTAACCTGTACATCTTTGGAATGTAGGAGGAAACCCAAGTGCACACAGAAAGAATGTACAGATGTTTTAGAAGAGGAAAACATAGAAGACAAGTTGGTTTTAAACTGCAGAGTGGGGTAGGGACGGATCTACAAGAAACATAAGAAATGGGAGCAGGCATAGGCATCTGGCCCACGAAGCCTACTCTGTCATTGTACAGGACAAAGGTAATCAGCTGATAGAGTGGGGCTAAAGTTGCTGTAGGAATAGACTGTCATCAAGTTGATGAGTTCATGAGAGCAGTTAAAAAGAATTAAGCTGAACAAAGGTATAAGATATACAACATTATTCACACTTTCCAACATTAGCAAGACACTAAACAGAGAAAGCAGTTCAGTTGCCCCATAACAGCTATATCAATTCAGAGAAATTACCTTTGTTCTACCCACTGCCATCACTGCTTATTAATCTTTTCTCTCTTTCTCAGTTCTGGTGAAAGTTCACAGACAAGAAATGTTATCTCTTTCTCTCCATTAATGCTGCCTGATCTGCTGAACTTCTGCAGCACTTTTGCAGGTGGCATGTAGTGCTTCTGAACATGGTAGGCATATCTTTTCTCTGGTTGAACTACTGGCCAGTAATAACTACAATGATGCCTCCAGTAAAGAAATGTTGCATTCATTTAATGAACACATGAGCAGCTAACTAACAGCTAAAAAACACTGAACTTTGGAAGGTTTTTCAGCAGCCTGCAGTCAGTTCTGAAGCTTCCCGCGAGCTGTCTTGATGTCAACAGAAATACCTCCACCCCTCCACCATTCCAACCAATTTTTAATGGAGCACAACTGAGAGTATCCTGACCAGCTGCATCATGTCTGGCACGGGAATTGCAAGGCATCTGACCGGAAGATCCTGCAAAGGATTGCGAGGACTGCAGAGATGATCATCAGGGTCTCTCCTCCACACATTTGAGATATTTATTAAAAGTTATGCATACGCAGGGCTCTTAGCTTTGTCAATGATCCATCCTATCCATCCCACAATCTCTTTGACACTCCCCTACCATCAGAGAGGAGGTACCATAGCATTAGGACAATGACTGCTAGGATGGAAAAGAGCTTCTTTCCCCCCAGGTCATGAGACTACTGAACTTCCTGCCACCACCCAGGTCTCATCACGAACGAAGCACCGGTAGCTTTATACTGTTTACTTTTTAAACTTGTGTCGTATATGCACCTTGTTACTTAAGTTACTCATGGTATCATTACTTTATGCATTGTGTGTGAGTTATACGTACTATGTTCTATACCTTGGTTTGGAGGAAGAATTATTTCATTTGGCAGTATACATGTATGTAGTAGAATGACAATAAACTTGAACTTGAAAACAGCAAAATATTATGAAAGTGTGAAATTATAAAACAGATAAAGCCAAAATAAACTTGAATACATGCACCCCTTCCCTTTCATGAAAATGTTTCTGTTCAACTTCACCTGATGAAATAGTTCCATGTCTATTTCAGCCTCTGCTTTCCAGGAATTATTCTCATCTGGATAAAAAAAAAAACACAAATGAAAATGTTAACAAAGGACTTAATGTTAGTTTGTTTTCCTTGTATGTGGATTTGATGACATTTAGGCTTCCCTTTCATGGATCCATGTAGATTATATACAATCGTATTATTCTTGCCATTGTAACCTGTTATTAAATCTCTCACTTTGAATTCTAGAACATTCCTCATAACTGGTGTTAGACTAACAGCCTAGTCATTCCTTATTTTCTCCCACCCTTTCTTGTTAAAAGGCAGAGACACATTTGCTATTTCACGTCTCATAAGTTGGAAGCATCTAAATGGAAGATGAGATGTTTGTTCCTTGAGCTTAGGTTGAGCTTCATTGGAATAGTGCGGGGAGCCCCTGATGGAGAGGTGGAATTCGATAAAAAATTAAAATGACAGGGAATCGAGAGGGAAGAGATGTGTGGCTGCTGAATAATATTTAAAGTGGTGGAATTTACAAAGAATGTTCAATTTGATGTGGAAGCTAGTGAGAACAAGATGAAACCCCATCCTTGTGCATGGGAGGAAAGCAGTTGTGATGGAGGTGAAACAAATGCAGCTGAAAAGCCCTTTCAGAAGTAAGAATAGGATGGAACTTGGCAGCAAAGATCAAAAAAGTTTTGAGAGAGCAGTAAGCAAAAAAGGGTATACAAGATTGTGAGAAATACAGATAGGGTAAATGCAAGCAGCCTTTTTCCACTGAGGTTGCGTGAGACAACAACTGGAGATCATGGGTTAAGGGTGTTTAAGGGGAACTTATTCACTCAGAGGGTGATAATTTTTCATACTCTTTTAATTCAGAATATCGTGGAATTCTGTCTTATAGCAACATAGAGGGTGATGTTACTATTAAAAAGTCTGTTCTTTACTTTAAATATTAAATTGAGATGACTGGTTTGTTCCATTCTTTCTAGTGTATAAAGATCCCAAGATTATTATTCCAGGAAAACAAGAGTTTGCTCTACTTCAACTAAATCATAAAAGTAGGTTAAGTCTATTGCTGTTTACCAAATCTTGCAGGTTTAGAGTGGTTACTGTGTTTGTCTATGTCAGCAGCACCCTTGTACCTCAGAAAAAAAATCTTTGTGTGCACTGAGATATTGCAGTCTGATAAGGTGCAATGCAAACATCACTGAATATGTTTTTTTCGGAAATTTTAAGATAAATGTATCATTGACCAATTCAATCCTTAAATGCAAGGTTACCAATGAACACACACTTCTTGTTTTATTCTCAATTTATCATTCATCCAAATGCAAACTGATTATAAACCTGATTTAGAATCACCTGGAGCCAAAAGCTTACAATTTTAAGTTGCTTCACACAAACATATGAAACTAGTGCACCTGAAAGCATTTCAAATAATACATTATTATACCTTTGATTATTTGATCAGATATACAGAAATAATCATAAGATTATCAATACCTATTTTCTGGTAAATCAATTACTTGACTCTTTTCATGCCATGAGTGCAACACTTGTTGGAGAGAGGGATTTTACAGAAAAGATTAACTTAGTGTTGTTCACATTCTGCAAATAGGTTCTAGACTGGATTCATTAATAGCTCAAAAAGCCTCTGAGTTCTATTAAAAAAACTGAAAATAAATTAAGTACCTGCTCAGATCTGCAAGATGACATGCAGGTCATGTTAGGTTTTTATTGTAAATATCTTGATGCAGTGTGATGTTGCACAGTAGTTCATCAATTTTACTGCTATATTTATTTCCCAATAAAACAACAGAGCAACTTTACCTGGGAACAACTTCTCCAAAAATTTGAATTTAGGGAGTATGGCTTACTGTTTGTTTTGTAGGCTTCATTTTGAACACTTGTAATGACAGAAATAGGAACCACTCATTCTGAGTAAAACTTTACAAAAATTACATACCTGGATTCATGGTTTACCTCAAAATCAGTGACGATATGTTCTGATGCTAAATACACAGGCCTAAAGGGTTGGCTTGTTTTCCATGATGCCCCATAAGGCAATTTAGATAAAAACAATATTATGTCATGTGATTAATGGTTTTTTTGCACTAGATGGAAGCATTTTAATTCAATTTGGCGCCTGCCATAATATCATAATTGCAGTTGCTGAAACTTTTGTACAATGTCACTAATATGCTTGGAGACAGAGATTTGTTTTAAAAAGATAGTTAATACTTCTCAGTCAAACCACTTAATATGACATGGAGTATACTTCTAATCACATTTACAATATAGAGTCTGGTAGATACTTGTAATATCAGATTAATTAACTATATACTTCAGAACATCATCTTACCTGAATTATTTTCCTGAAAAATAACCTTTGTGCCTTTCAAAAAGTTTTTTCCAATCAGAAATAAATCTTCACCTCCTTTCACTGTGCAAGTATTAAGGCTTTTTTTCAATATCTCAGGTGCTCCAGCTGGTTGGGCTTTAATTAAAATTAAACACAAAGTCAGCTTCTAATTTATGAAAATACTACATGAATACACACCAGTTTTAAGATAATATGAACACAGAAAGATTTTGCGATGTTGCAGTACAAGACGGGAATAACTGCTTAAATTGATCAATAATTTCTAAACTAAAAGTCTGTACTGTACAAAAACATTGAGCAAATTATTACATTTTAACTTTACATGTATACTAAGTATACTATACAAGGACCTGCTAAACAATTTCTTCCTATTTTTTGATATGTTTGGAATTTAATTCCTCTGTTAACTTTTTTAAAAAATAAATTGCTTTGGGAATAAGTGGAACTCAACACCGAATTTCAGCTAATTAGGAACTTGTGAGTAATGGGACAAACTAACTGTAGTTCAAGGTCATGCAATGCAGCCAACTAAGTCCTTTGAATGCACAAAATATCCTGCTTTATCAAATTACAGAAAGCAAGACAACACAAACAAAATGCATATTCAATTAAAATAAAATTAATTTGTGTAACTGCATGAACTTCCAGGTTATGTCAAAAATATTTGATAAAAAAAGAGACAAAAATATGTTCTATTGAATATTTTCAGCATTTGAAATTTGTAGAAAACTTATCAATTAACTGGTGCGCCTCTGTGTATACATGTGTAAATAATGATTTACACACACATACACAGGGAGTCCATATGTAAACAAGCAGAAGTGAGCAAGGCTGTGTACATAGAGTAAAGTCAATAGTGTAGGTGTGCATGTACTCCTGAGCTATAGCTTCACAGTTATGAATTATTCTAGTAATTGCAAGGTTAAATAAACATAAAATTAGATACTTTCCTCATACTGAGAAACAAAATATTATGTGAATCTTAAAAGTCCTTAAAGATATTGGGAAAAGTAAATCCTTGTTACACAGTTATGCCATAATAAGAAACACAACAAAGTGCAAGCTTATTGCAATTCAATTCCTAAACTTACATGAGAGGCAACTCACATTGGTTCTGCCCTGCAGAAGCAACATACTATTTTGCATCTTAGTTAACAAATCATTTATTGGAAAAAATTAAACTTGTCATGGGGGATTGATGATTAATTTTCACTACTTGTCTTGAGCATCCATCTACAAGTAGCAAATGCAAATAGCCTAAGAGAAATCATGTTTCTTCCTCTCATAAATAAATTGTAATGCCTACAGGCATTAATTAAAATACTTAAATTCCAAAGGCATACACTGTGTTTTATTCCAGCTACAATGCTGTGGAAAAATTATTTAGTTAACATTTAACAAACACTATTACATTGTTTCACTTTTACTTCCAATGCAAAATACAGGTTTATGATTTGTGTTATTATATGAAAAACAATATATGTCAAGAAACGGTTGTAAGTGATGATGAATAATTAAAACTGTTTCCTTTTCAAGATGGTTTATTGTCATTATTCAGTAATAGTGTAAAGGAGAACAAAATGATTGCTATTCCAAATCTGATACAGCATTAAAAAACACAATAAATATAAATATAAAAACAATCTTATAAAACAATGTACAAGTAACTGTTATATAAAATGTTATATACACAGAACGATTGTATCTAAAGTGACTCTAGGTTAGGTGCATGTAGTGGTGCTGGTGGGGTGGGGTAATGGATAGAGGTGTTGATCAGCCTGGTGAGTGCTACTCAGCCTCATCCCTGGAGTGGTACAAGCAGTCCATAAACAGGATGACTGGCATCCTTCATTATATTGCTTCATTATATATTGGCTAGGCTAGTGTCAGTAATGCATTGGGCAGTTCAAACTACTCGTCATCAAGCATTCCTGCCCACTGCAGTGCTGTTTCTGCACCACAGTGATGCAGCATGTTAGGATGCTCTCCACTGCACATCTGTAAACGGTCGTGAGCACTGGATGTGCATAAACCAGATCTCGTCAGCCTCCACAGAAAGTAGAGGCGTTGACATGCTTTCTTGATTGTGTAGGATGTGTTCTGGGACCATGAGAGTTTATGTCAGATGAGCACTTCTAGAAGCTTGAAACAGCTGTTTCCACTGTGAAGACGGGCATAAGTGATGCAGATTTTCCTGAAGTCAATAACCATCTCCTTACTCTTGTAAACATTGAGGAAGAGGTTATTTGCCTAGCACTAGGCCTTAAGCTCTTCCACCTCCTCTCTGTAGGCCATACCACTGTCAGGTCATTGGCGAACTTGACAATGTTGATTGCTCAAGTGCTTGGCTGTGCAGTCGTGTGTGCGCAGAGTATATAGCAGTGGGCTCAACACACAGCCTTGCAGGGGTGCCTGGGTTGAGAATGATAGGGGGGTGGGGGAGATCTGTTGGTTCGGAAGTCCAACAGCTAGTTGAGTTGGACAGCAGTGTATTTAGACTGAGGAGTAGCAGTTTGTTCACCAAGGTCTGTGGGGCAATAATGGTGAATGCCGAACTAAAATTCAGGAAGAGCATTCTGACATAAATGTCTTTGTTTTCTAGGTGTGTCACGGCCGGGTGCATGACACACAAAGACATTTTTGGCGCGATATCATGCATCATACAGTGGCTCTGCCAGTAAGCATATTGGTTAGTGTTCAGTGTGCAGGGATGGGGTTTTTAATCTGTGCCATTATCAGCCATTCAAAGCACTTCATGATGAGTGGTGTCAGTGCCACCAGGAGGTCATTATTTAGTTCTGAAGCTGTAGAGTTCTTCGATACAGGGATAATGATGGCTTATTTGAAGCATGTGGGGATGAGTAAAATGTTGAAGATGTTGGTGAAGACATCAGTGAGCTGGGTGCACGTTCTGAGTACTCAGCCTGGGATGTTGTCTGGACTCGCAGCCTTATGGGTTGGGGGGGGGGGTATTAAATCTGAAGAGTCCTTCTCATATCTACTGCTGTTAGACTCAGTGTGTGCTCACCTGGAAGAGCAGTAACTTTTGTTTCATTAATTTAAATTAGCTACAATGTTTGATTTCCCAAGGAAATAAATTTACAATTGTCTATCTTCTTTGTGGATCAGAGCTTTGAACTTGAATATACAATTAAATTTGTTAAGTATTTTGATAAATGAGCAACTGCCAATTCAAAAACAAGGAATTTTCTCACAGAATTACTTAACAAACTTTACATTATACAAAATACTTCTCATCTTTCCCTCTTCAAACAGGAAAATGCATTTCTTCTGGTTTATTTCCCCCATAGAAAAATTGGGGATAGAGTGGTTTGTAAAGCATTTTTTGTAAGAAGTGCTTAAATACACTAACTGAAAGAGAAAGTTGCACTTTGGGAACGGATTAGCAATCAACATCCACTACAAGCGCCTACAAACTTAGTTTTTTTTCCATGAGGACTCCATTCATGTTTCCAGTTTCTGGCTCTCCATGCAACTTCAGGAGATGCAATATTTACCCTTTTCTCTCCGCCTTTCCTCTCTTCAAGGACACAGCCGCTCTTTCCAGCTCAAATCACACCTAATTTCTTCCACGTTAGTATAATGTATCCGAAGTAGTCTCCAATATTGCTCCATTTACCTTGCAAGGGTAACTCAATGCTTGACTTCTTAACTCTACATCCAAATTCCACTCTGATCCGTCTTCAACCTTCTACATTATTTCAATAAAGCTCAGTGTAGGCCTGAGAAACAGCACATTATCGTTTTTCTTGATGCTTTAGAATCTCAAACTAACGTCAAGCAGGCTTGTATCTCATATCTTCTGCATTGAAGATTTTTAGTCATTTTACTGTTTTAATCTTTTCAAATTTCTTTCATCTCCTTTTATATAAGCTCCAGAGGCAATATTAGTTATTCATGAATCTTCACCACTTTCTCTCAGCTGCTTAAGACTCACTTTCATCATTCCAGTTCTCCCACTCTTCATCTTGTCATAGATCTCGGCTATTGGTTTAATCCAACCCTCTCCCATTTCTCTGCAGCTTAAAACTTGTTTTATCCATGACAAATTGTCAGCCACAACCTTCTTCATTGCAAAAGACATTATTATTGGAAAATGTATATTGGTGCAAAGAGATAAAATTTAAGTAGTTTATATTTTCTGGGGATATACTGGCTGTGGGGTATAAGGCAGTGGGTGACACAATGGTGTGTATTAATGCCTCGTAGCTCCAGAGATCAGCACCTGATCCTCATCTTGGGTGAATCCACATACTTTCTCCCAAGAACGCGGGTTTCTTCGCACAGGTTACTGATGTTTTAGATGGTAGGTTAACTGGCTACAGTAAATTGCCCCTGATATAGATGGGTGGCAGGTGAATTGGGTATTCAATGGGAAAACAAGAAGAAAACTGGGATTAAGGTAGATGATTGGTTTGGGCAAAATATTCTGTGTCTGTGCTGCTTGAGTCTATCACTCAAGAAGGCAAAATGATGGTGTGCATGGTTGCAGCAGTCACTCTGGCACCAATCAACAGTGAAATTCCGTGTTCTGGAGGAATGTTGATTTCTTTGGTTGTATATATGCACAGTCAGATGATAATAAACTTGAACCTGACTATTAGATACATGTACAATAAAATGGGGATTTGAGGGAAGTAAACATTTGGAAGAATAATAATAATGGAGGAATTCAGTGGAAAAATCAAAGGAAGGCATGCAAGAATTACAGAAAAATTCTGGGACTGACTGGCAAAGTGTTATCATTGTAATTGGTAATAACAATCCACATTTGTCATTTGTATCCTGATTATTCACTGCTTCACATGCACTATCCTCCCTCACAAATAAGGTATAACTTCCACAACTGTGCCATTCAACAGCCTAAGTTACCGTTATATGTCTTCTACATAATCTTCATCACTTATGAGTAATTTAAAATGGATGGAGGAGGACAATATTGGGATGGAGTCAGGAAGGATCCACATATAGCACAATGGAGATCATGACAGGAAAGCAGACAGTTCCTTTGGAAATACATGAAACAATGTTGGTATCAAATTCCTTAATGCACAAGTTCTGAAAATGATATTCAATTTTCACAGCTATTAAACTATTTAATAGATGATTACAAATTAACCATCATAGCAGTGATTTCTTTTTCCTTTTTAGTTACCACAAATCCAAAATTATGCTTTGGCACTTTCATACCACACATTAGTTTTAAAATGTAGTCTATAGGTCTACAGCAGATGCAATCTCACCGGCTCTCCACTTGGCCTTGGATAACTTGGGACAATAGCAACACCTAAATCAGGCTGCTGTTATAATTGATTACAGCTCAGCATTCAACAAAATCATACAGTTTAATCAACAAGCTCCAAAACCTGGGCTTTTATAAATCCCTCAGCAACTGAATCCTTGAGTTCCTCACTGGGAGACCACAGCCAGTGAGATTATCTCCTTGCTGTCAATCAATACTGGCACACTCAAGGATGTGCAATTAGCCCACTCTTCTACTCTCTCCACCCCCACGCATGTGTGGCTGGGCACGGCTCAAATGCCATCTATAAATTTGCTGATGACACAACTTTTGTTGCCAGAATTTCAGATGGTGACAGGAGTGAGATAGATCAGCTGATTAAGTCGTGTCATAACAACAACCTTGCAATCAATGTCAGTAAGACCAAGGAACTGATTGTGGACTTCAGGAAGAGGAAGTCTAGGGAACACACACCAGTCCTCATCGAGGAATCAGCATTGGAAAGAGTGAACAATTTCAAGTTCCAGATGTTAATATCTCTGAACATATTGATGCAATTGCAAAGAAGGGACAACAGCAGCTGTAGAAGTTTGAGGAGACTTCGTATATCACCAAAGATACTTGCAAATTTCTACAGATGTACCGTGGTGAGCGTTCTAACTGGTTGCACCACCATCTGTTATGGAGGGGCCACTGCACAGGATCAGAAAAAGCTGCAGGAAGTTGTAAACTCAGCCACCTCCATGGCACTAGCGTTCCTAGCATCGAGCACACCTTCAAAAAGCGATGCCTCAAAAAGGAGACATCATCATTAAGGACTCCACCACACAGGGCATGCTCTCTTATCATTTCTACCATCCAGGAGGTGTTACAGGAGGCTGAGGCATACACATTTCAGGAACAGCTTCTTCTCTGCTACCAGATTTTTGGATGGACAATGAATTCTTGAACACTATTTCACTATTTTGCTCTCTTTTTGCACTGCTTATTTAATTTATATTTTTTATGTACAAGTTGCAACAAAAAGTTTGTGAACCCTTTGCAATTAATGGTTTTCTGTATTAACTACTCATAAAATGTGGTGTGATCTTCATCTAAGTCACAATAATAGACAAACACAATCTGCCAAAACTAATAATACACAAACAATTGTACTTTTCATGTCCTTATTGAACACATTGTTTAATCATTCACAGTCCAGGCTGGAAAAAGTATATGAACCTTTGTATTTAGTAATTGCTAAAATCTCCTTTAGCAGCAAGAACCACCATCAAACATTTCCTGTGACTGCTGATCAGACTTGCACAACAGCGAAGAGGAGTTTTATACCATTTCTCCATACAAAACTGTTTCAGTTCATCAATATTTCTGAGGTGCTTTGCATGAAAGCCCTCTTCAGGTCATGCCATAGCATTTCAATTGGGTTAAGTGCTGGACTTTGACTCGGCCATTCCAAAACACAAATTCTCTTCTTTTTAAATCATTGTTGATTTACTCCTGTGTTTTGTATCGTTCTCTTGTAAAATCATCCAACTTCTATTAAGCTTCAGGTGACGGACCACTACCCTGACATTCTCCTGTAAAATGCTTTGATACAATTTTGAATTAATTGTTCCCTCAATAATTGCAAGCAGTCCAGGCACTGACACTGAAGCAACAAAGCAGCCCCAAAGTTTGATAGTCCTTCCACCATGTTTCACAGTCGGGATGAGCTTTTGGTATTGGTGTGCAGTGCCCTTCTTCCTCCGAACATAGCAGTGTGAATTTCTGCCAAAAAAATTAAACTTTTGTCTCATCTGTCCACAGAACATTGTACCAGAAGTGTTGTGAAACATCCAGATGGTGTTTTGCAAATTTGAGACATCCAGCAATATTTCTTTTTTTGAAGAGCAGTGGTTTCCTCTGTGGTGCCCTTCCACAAAAACCTTTCTTTTCAGTGTTTTTCCTTATAATGGACACATGAGCAGAGAGTTCTAGAGATTTCTGCAGGTCTTTTGCTGTTACTCTTGGGCTCTTTTTCATCTTCGGCAGCACTGCACGTTATGCTCTTGGTGTGATCTTTGCAAGACACCCACTTCGAGGGAGAGTAGCAACAGTATTGAATTTCCTCCATTTGAGGACAATTTCGCTTATTGTGGACTGATGAAGACTCAGGTCTTTAGAAATGCTTTTGTAGCTTGTTCCAGCTTCATTCATCTCTATAATTGTTGTTCTAAGGTCCTCTGAAAGTTATAATGATTAAGAAATGTGCAAATAAACATAAATTTCTTGAGAAGAGCAGAATCTGACAGTAATCTGACTTCGTGTGTCTTCAAATAGGGCAGGGCACTTCCACAACCCACACCTGCAATTTCATCTGATTGATTGCAACACCTGACTCCAAAAAGCCTCTGTAGAAGGCATTACCTCAGAGGTTCACATACATTTTTGAACCTACACTTTGATTGTTTAAATGGTCTAGTCAGTACTGACAACAAGTAGTACAATTGCTTGTGTGTTATTAGTTTAGGCAGATTGTATTTCTCTATTATTGTGACTTAGATGAAGATCAGATCACATTTTATGAGTAATTAATGCAGAAAACCAAGTAATTGCAAAGGGTTCACAAACTTCTTGCAACTTCATATATTTTTATTGTAAATAATTTATAGGTTTTCTTATTATTGTTATTGCAATGCACTATAATTGCTGCAGCAAAACAAAAAATTTCACAACATATGCCTGTGATATTAATTCTGATTCTGATAAGATGATAACTATATGTTTTCCTGGGAAATGTCTGAAAACACACTGGTGTCCAGCTACTGCCTCCCTAATTGCAGAGAAGGTGGTCAGACCTTAGAAGGCAACCACAGACTAACGCCATGGAGATAAGATAAATTTTGATTTTAAAAACATTTTATGCATTCCAAGAAGAGACTGTTAGATGCTGTGATCAAATCTTTGAAGGTCACCTTGGAAATCCTTGAATTCATGTCTCACTGGGAAATTCAGCTGATGTGACTGTCATGTGACAGTGGTTCTCCTCAGATTTTAAATCTGATTTCACTGAGTAGAGGATTAAATGTGTAGTACTACACATGTGACATCATTGCATCCATGCCTGATGTTAACTAGAGTATGGGCATATTGATCTTGAATGGAAGTGACCCATTCAATTCTGTGAATAAATTGATTTTACATAGAAATTATCATGTAGTTTCTTCAAAGGAAAACTGAATTTGGATAACTTCAAGCTAAACAACATACACATTTCTGAGTACAATTTTCTCTCTCCAAAAGAGCAAACTGTCAGTGGGTGAATGCTTTAAAAGTTTATTAACTATGATTCCCAAGCATGATGCTTGAATCCATTTAATGGCAGACAATTAGCTGTCCATAAAAAAAAAGACACCAACATTTTGAAAATATTACTCACTGCAGAGGATCGATGATGAAGGCGTCTGCAGTGTTAAAGTAGACCCATCAGCACGAGCAATATTTACTCGGAATACCAACCGTGCACGAGTGCTTTTCTTTTTGGATCCTGCAACACCAATACGTGCTTCAACATCAGCATTCCTTAGCTTTAGAATTCCAACACAGTCAACACTGGAAGCAAAATAAAACAGTTATGAAGTTAATAGCAACTGTGCTATAACTCTTATCAATAAGTTCATTCATGGCTCCCTACTTAGAGCAGCACACTTTGCCTTTAAACATAACCAATATGTATTTATTAAAGTCCTTATTATGATGTTTTAAATGATCTTATAAACAGATGTTGGAGAGACAAACTAAAACAGAAAATTCTTGGAACACTCAGGAGATCAGTCTGTATCTGTGGAAAGATAAACAGAGTTAACATTTCAGGTTCAAGAGTCTTCAACAGAAGTGGAAAATGAAAAAAGCAAGTTAGTTTTAAGTTGCAGAAGGTGGGGGAGGGATTGAAAGATCAAAATAAATATCTTTTATAAGGTGACAGGGCAATTCTGCTGACTAATAAATTAATTTGGACAGTTAGAAAGAAAACACAGAGAAAGGCATGTAAAAACAATGAAGCTGTTGTCTGAGATCCAAGGTCCCCTTTCACTTTGAATATGTTTAGAAGATTTGGCAGCATCTGTGCAGAAAGAAAAATTAAGTTAATATTACAGATGGACAGCAGAACTGGTTTGTTCTGATAAATCAAAAAAAAACCGGCTCAACATATTTTTATGCAGCTATGTGAATCCCCACAGTATCCCATGACCCTGTGACCTCTGCCTCGGCAGCCAATGTCAGAATATCTTTCAAGACCGTGAACCCTTGCAAGGCATCAGGCCCTGATAGTGTATCTGGGTGGATACTGAAAATCTGTGCCAACCAATTGGTTGGTGTACTTATGTACAACTTCAACTTCTCACACCTGTTGTCTAAGGTTCTCAGCTATTTCAAAAGGGCATCAATCATACCGGTGCCCAGGAAAACTGTATGAGCTGCCTCAGTGATTATCGACCAGTAGTATTCACATTTACTGTAATGATGTGTTTTGAGAGGTTGGACATGATTGGATCTGCTGCAATTGGCTTATCTCTGCAACTGTGTCCATTGTAGACCTATCTCACTGGACTTTGCTTTGGAGCACCTAGACAACAGCAAAAGCATCATCTTCTCACTATAGATCACAAAGCTTCTAAACCTCGGCTTCTGTACCTCCCTCTGCAACTGGATCATCGATTTCCTCATTGAGAGAGTACAGTCACTGTGGATTTGTGATATCTCCTCCAGACAATTAAAACATGCACACCTCAAAGATACATGCTTAGCCCATAGCACTAACCTCTCCCCACTCATCATGACTGTGTGGCTAAGCGTAGTTCAAACGCCATTTATAAATTTGCAGATTATACCTCTACTGTTTATAAAATCTCAGATAGTGACAAGGAGGCAGACATAAGTGGAAAAGATAGGTTGGTTGAGTGGTATATTAAAAACCTTGTACTCAACAAAAGCAAGACCAAAGACCTAATCATGGACTTCAGGAAGGGGAAGCCAGGAGAAGGTGCCCGAGTCGTCACTGAGGGATCAGCAATGGAAATGGTGAGCAGCTTCTAGTTCCTAGGTATCAGCACCTCTGTGTATCTATCCTTGGCCTACATGTTGATGTGATTACAAAGAAGGCATGGTGGTGGCTGTACTTCATTAGGAGATTGAGGAGACTTGGTATGTCACCAGAAACTTTCAAATGTCTATAGATGTATGGTATAGACCATTCTGACTGATTGTATCACCGCCTGGTATGGAGCCACAGGATCACAAGAAGCTGCAGAGGGTTGTATTCTCAGCCAGCTCCATCATAAACTCAGCACTCCCCACCACCGAGGACATCTTCTATAGATGGTGCTTCAAGAAGGTGGCATCCATAATTAAGGACTCTTATTTCTAGGTCCCTCTTTTCATTACTACCATCAGGAAGGAATTGCATGAGCCTGAAGGTCCATACTCAACGATTTAGGGACAACTTCTTCTTGTCTCTCATCAGATTTATGAATTGTAAATGAACCCATGATCACAACCTCATTATTGCGCTTTTTTTTGCACTATTTATTTTGTAATTAATTTTATGCTTGCACTGTACAGTTGTTGTGAAACAAATAAATTTCATGACATATGATTTTGATTCTAAGCATGCTATTAATATCGTTACAAAGTACTAGGTTTCTGATTAATTGTTACTGAAGTGGCCTGGCCAGCTGAGTGTTTTATGGTAGGCCTCTACATTTGCAGTTTTACATTTTCAGTTACTGTGAAGAAAACAAACCTTGCACCAGTACAATCTAAAGGAGTGCCAGAAAGTTTACTTAAACAGGTTTTTTTCACAATAAGATCTATAAAAGTGGCATTAGTGGTAAGAATTTAGGGAAGGAGGGCCAGTCCTTTGAAACAATGACCCTAAGATTCTGTCACATATGGAACAGGGGAAACCCTAATCTTGATATGGCAGACCTCTTTGCAGAACTATCCCATTTAGTCTATTCAGGGGGACCTGGGCATCCAGTTGCCTGTGACTTTAATTCATCATCCCACTTCTACCCTGAATTCTCTGTAACTGGCTTCTTAGAAGACAGCACAGTAGTGGAGCGGCTGCCTCATAGCTCCTATGAATCAGGATCAACCCTGACCTCTGGTTCAGTCTGTGGGATGTTTACACATAACCCCTGTTGCAGTCTCTTCCAACTTGCATGCTGAATGCTAAGTTAATAGGACTTTGTAAGTTGTAGCTGAGCACATAGTAGATCCTGGGCACAGTTGGTGGGAATTTGGGTAGAAAAGATGACTGGAAAAATGGGATTGTTCTGAAGTCAGCATTGACTGCATTGGCAAAAATGGCATTCTTTTATGTTGTCTACTATGTTGGGTGTGGTCTTTCACTGATTCTATTATTGGTTGTTGGATTTATTGAGTATGTCTGCAAGAAAATGAATCTCAGGGCTGTATATAGTGACATATATGTACTTTGATAATATATTTACTTTGAACTTTGCATGGAAATACACTCAGTGGTCACTTTATTAGATATGCTCATGGTCATCTGCTGCTGCAGTGCATCTACTTCAAAGTTCAATGTGTTGTGCATTCAGAGATTCTCGTCTGCATAACGCTGTTGTAATGCATAGTTATTTGAGCTACAGTCATATCCCTGTCAACTTGAGCTAGTCTGGCAATTCTCCTCTGACCTCTCTCATTAACAAGATGTTTTCACCCACAGAACTGCGCTTCACTGGATTTTTTTTGTTTTTTTTTGCACCATTGTCTATAAATTCGAAAGACTGTTGAGCGTGAAAATCCCAGATCATCAGCAGTTTCTGAGATACTTTCTCTCACTACACATACTGACATAAGGATATACTGACATTGGAGAAGGTTAAGAGAAGATTCACGAGAATGATTCCAGGAATGAAAGGGTTACCATATGAGGAACATCTGGCAGCTCTTGGGCTGTAGTCCATGGAGTTCAGGAGAATGGGGGGGGGGGATTTCATAGAAACATTCCAAATGTTAAAAGGCCTGAACAGATTAGATATGGCAAAGTTATTTTCCATGGTAGGGGAGGGTAGGATAAGAGGGCACAACTTCAGGATTGAAGAACATCCATTTAGAACTGAGATGTGGAGAAATAACTTCAGTCAGAGGGTGGTAAATCTGTGGAATTTGTTGCCACGAACAGCTGTGGAGGCCAAGTCATTGGGTGTATTTAAGGCAGAGATAGATAGGTTCTTGATTAGCCAGGGCATCAAAGGGTATGGGGATGACTGGAAGATTTGGATCAGCCCATGACTGAATGGCGGAGCACACTCGATCGGCCAAACGGCCTACTTCTGCTCCTATATCTTATGGTCTTATTCCCCGCCCAGCTTATCCATAATTCTCACCAGAGCATCTGGGAATTTGTGTTCAACTTTTTACTCAAGCAACAGCACAGTGTCGTACTAAAAGAATCATATGAACATCTGAAATCCTTCACAAAGTCCTTTCCCAAGATATAAAAGGCAGCACAATAGTATAGAGGCAGAAAGTTGTCTTGGATGACCTCAGCCATGAATCCATACCCCATGATGTTTGTTAGCATAAGTTTAAACAACAAAAAACAAAACTGATGACTGACACTGATCATCTTCTATCAACTACTGAAACAGTACTTTTCTGGAGTGCACAAGATTGAGTAGCAAGGATATGAAGTGCACTCTGAATGCCCAGCCTGTAGAGGCCTAGCAGAATCACTAGTGACTGAGCTAGCTAAGTCCCAAAGGGCATAACTGAAAGACTAAATTGCAGCAGGTGGAGAGTGAAACAACACAAGAAATAAACTTTACTTGATCTCATTCATCAACCTACATTTTTGGCAGATGACTATGTCTATGACAGCATGAGAAGGGATAATCACTGCACTATCCTAAATTTTATAAACTGCTGAGTAATTCTAAAAACCAAAGGATCAGATCAAAACTCTGAGGAGCTGTTATATAGTCACAAATGGTGATGGACAAATAAACAGCTGAGGTGAAATTATTATCCCTGAATGATGGTGGGACAACCATGTGAGCTTTCATAGACATGGCTGAAATATCTGCAATATCTTCAGCCTTCCTCTCTATCACAAAAGTCAAATTTCAACCAATTTAATTCATCCACAATATCAAAAAATGATTAAGAGTGCTGTATATAGAAAAGGCAAAATGATTAGACAAAATCCTAGGTGGGTGAAACAGAAGAAATAAACCTGGTGGATGGAATTGTCCAAGACAGCATGGTGTTGATAACTTGAATTGAAAAATTTGTCATGCATCTAACCAAGCAGTTGTAATACTGGCATTATCAAATGTATACAATGCCCAGGTACGTCCTTGTCATGTAAAAGAGCAAATAAAATCTGTCTAACATGCAATCTTGTCTATTTTCAGTTACCAGCAAGGTGGTGGAAGGTGTCATCAATAAAGCTATCAAGCAAAAATTACTCACCAGTGTTCAGTTTAGGTTTCCCAGGAAGACAGGATTGGTAAAATTTCAGAATTCACCAAGGGATGACTAAGACATTGGTAAGGAAAGGGAAAGGAGAATACAGAAGTAATCTAGCAAGAAACATAAATAAACAAACTATGAAAGCTTCTACAGATATAAAAAAATGAAAATAGTAACAAAAGTAAATGTGGGTCCCTCATACCCTGAGATTACAGAAATTATACTAGCAAATAAAGAAATACCAGAGAAATTAAACAATTACTTTGTGTCTGTTTTTATAGTAAAGGACACAGAAAATATTGTGGAAATATTGAGTAACAAGTCTAGCTTAGATGAGGATTAACTTAAAAAATATTGGAGAAATTAATGGGACTGAAAGCCAATAATTTCCTATGATGAGAAATGCATCTTAAGGTTTTGAGAGAAGTGGCTATGAAAATGAACAGGTTGGAACCCTTCAAAATTCCCATCATTTCCACAGAATGAAAGGAAGCAAATTTAAACTCACTATTTCAGAGAGAGGGAAATGAAAAAAATGGAACTTCAGACCAAATAATATAACATCTGTTGGAAGGAAACTTCTAGGTTCTATCATAATGCAGTGTTATTTGAACTTCAGAAGATCTTCTAAAAAGTGTCAAGAAGTTACTAAATAAATTAGAGCAGATGGTAATATGTAATATATTGGTGTGGATCAGTTAATGAAGAGAAAACAGACATTAGAAATAAACAGGTCATTTTCAGACTGGACTAGTGGAGTGCCCCATGACCAATGTTGTAGCACTACCTGTTCATCATCTACATCAATGACTTGGATGAGGAAACATAACCAACTTTGTGAAAATAATAAGCTAGATGGCAATGCGAGTCATGAGCAGATGCAAAGGCTAGTTAGGGAGATGTTAACATACAGTGAATAAGCAAGGGAATTGCAGAAGGAACACACTGTGGAAAATGTGAGATCGTCCACTTTTATAGTAAACCCAGAAAAGTGATGAGAGATTGAAAGGTGCTGGTGTCCTTGTACACTAAAAGTTACCTTGTTCATTACTAGGAGCAATTGCAAAGAGGTTTTAAGTACACAAATGAGGTTATATTGTTGCAAATTAGATGAGATTCTGTTGAGATCAAAGTCGGTATATTTTATGTTGGTCTGGTCTTCCTATGTACAGAGGTACATACTGTTGAAAGATTGACTGCAACAAAGGCCTACGACCTTTTTTTCTGCAAAAGCTGGCCAACACCCATATTCCACAAATAAACTAAAGATGCAAATGCAATTTGTGACAAAGAGCAATAAACACAGTTTGTACCTTCCTAATGTAGGTTGAAGAAATGTGTAGTTGTGGACAAATAGAGGTGCAATCAACTGTCTCAGAAAGTAGAGGAAAGTTTAGTGGATGTCTTCCATTTTCAACGTGGAATCCACACCACGCTTACAAACTATATAATTCAGGCACAGATAGAGAGAGGAGGAACAAGAATTGGTTTTTGAAAATTTAGGTTTCAGGGAATGAAAATGAATCACTGCTGGAGACAAAGGTATGAGAGAAAAGACGACATTCCTGGATGGATTTAGGTAGTCAGGGGTTAGAAAATATTTGTGATATTCCATGGCAGCTGCTGGAGCATGGAAATAACAAGGTCAACAATACTAAATGTAATGGAACAGCAACAATAACAATCAAAAAAAATGTTCTGCAATCATGGAGGTTTTGGGGCACTTTGAAACTGTGTCAAAAGTCATACAGACCAGGAGAACTTTAATCAGAGAAGAAAATATATGTCAAAAGAGGAAATGCTAGGATATTCTACCAAACCTCTGTCATCTATGCATTTTAAAAATCTCCAAGTTCTCTCTTCTTTACCATCATAATGAGAAGGTCCTATTGCCTATCCATTATCCTTCTATGGCCACTATATCTAATCTCTTGCCTTTCTACCACAATGCCTCTGCCCTGTTTGATGACATCTTCCCAAGGGCAACTTCTTTACCTCCACCTTAATGTTGTTCATTGTTTTTCTTTCTTTCATTCCTCTAGCCGCATCACAAAAGAACTCCAACAAAATTTGGAGACAGACGGGATCTCATGAAAATTTCTAACAGTAGTGTCTATAAAATCATTTTCTGCAGCATCAACAGAATTTTTTTTCCATTTGTCAGCATCTGAGCATCACTGGCAACACCACTATTTTACCCATCTCTCAAATGTCCTTAAAATGAGATGCAAAGTCGGCTACTTCAGATGGATTTCTGAACTGATAATTTTTGTGGGTCTCAAGTCACATGTATGATAGGTTGGGATGATGGCACTTTTATGGCAGTCTGTTAATTCTGTAATCATTATTACCAAATACTATATTTTTATTTCAAATTATTAAATGAATTCACAGCTGCCTTGGTGGGATTTGAACTATATTTCTTCAGACTATTAGCCAGGACCCTGGATTACTTCAAGTAATTTAATCACTGCAGAACCACAGTCCAGCCTACAATGCACCCATAGTGTTGGAAAAAAGTACTCAAAAAATATGCATTCCTCATCACAGATATTTCTTTATACTTTAAAGAAATAGCATACTGTACTAATGTGTAACAGTTGTTCTCACTGCCTCTTCTGGTCCATTGGATGGCAACATTGCTGTTTCTTTATCATTTGTCTGTTTTTTACGAGGCCGGATGGAAAACGTGCAAGGAACCGGCCAGATCTGAACCCAAGACCACTTCCCTTGAAGTCCGATGCAGATACCACTACACCACCAGCCAGCGCATATTATGTAACAGAATGGATCTTATCTCAGATATTTCATCATATCTTGCCAGTCTCATCTCAACTGCCTATGATTTAACAGTGCTATTGTCTCTGATATTGGTTTTAACACAAGTATACTGTCACTTATGTACCATGCAAAGCTCATATACACACTTGTAATGATGCACTAAATTTCTGGACCATTATCATTTAATACATGATAGCCAAATGAATTTTCATTGTATGTAAATTCTGATCACTGTTGTACACAATCTCTGACCTTAAATATTTAATTTTATAAATTGCATTTATTTGGCATAGCAATTTCAAAACATAATGGTATTTAAGTAACATTACAGGTGACCCTAAAATTTACAACCATTTGGGTTAAGGAAATTTGTCCTTACAGAACTCACAAATCATAATTAAAAATATGAGATACGGAATAAAATTTGAACCAATAGAAACTGTATGAAAAGTAAATAAATCAACACAAGATTGGCTTTTTTTTACAACTTGCACTTCTTGACATGAGTAGATGACACAGCTTCGCATTATGGAAAATCACGATACAGCCTGTTTTCTATGAAAGTAGCTGTCCCTCACTCCTGTAACAGAGGGGTTGCCTGTATTTAACAATATTATTTCAAGATTTTAGATTATGTCTTCCTCTTAATTGTAATTTCAAATTTTAATTTTGCACTCTAAAATAACTTTAAAAAATTAAATGTGCTTTCTCCTTTCTGGTTGATTCAGTGTGAGGATTCTTCTAAAACAATGCTATTCAACCAGCTTGATAACTTCTTTAGTTCTGTATGTAAAAGGGAACATCTATCTTTGTGGAATCACTACATTTTGCAGCTAGCTTTCTTCAAAGTTGGAGATGAATATACACACACACACACACACACACACTTAATTATTTCACAAGTGTTAGCAAGATTCAGGCTAACAAATTTATTCATATCTCCTAAGTATTCTAACTTACAAACACTACTTATGTGCTTTATACAATAATAATCTTGAGATAACATCTTGTTTTGCTGAAGGTTTTAATTCATGTTGCAGAAAGTTATGCTGAAGGTTTTAATTCATGTTGCAGTTCAAATTTAACAGATCGTATTTTACATTTAGATAATTTGCTTGTTATCATTGTTTCTGAATCTAGATGGTGAAGATCAGACACCACTTAACACCAGAGTAATGGAATCAATTTCTCCTCCAACATTATTACTAATAGCAACACTAAAAATAATACTTTCCCTTACTTTATGCAGATAATGTAAGCTCAATCAGCACAATGTAGAGATCAAACTCTAAATCCCTCAATTTCATTGTTCAATTGTTTTGCTTTGTCAACTGAGATAATAAATAAATGAAAATTTTAATATTAAGGCATTAATATGTTTAATATGAGCAGTCTCCTTAAGTCCCATTCATTTTGCAGAAAAAAAACTGAGTTATTCCAGCAGATGTCAAGACTTACGCTAATGTCATATTACTTCCAGGATCCAAGTTGACCTCAATCACAGTTGTTCCATCAATGTCCACCTCCTTGCAAGGAGTAGTATTTCGCCCAGTGACTCTGCATGCTTGGTAAAAACCATGAGGTTTGACTCGGCCAGAATCATTTCCCACAAAAATTTGTAAGATTGCTGGTTGATTGTAACCTTCCAACTAAAAAAAAAGAGCATAGAATATGTAATGCTTGATGGATGGAAATTTTAATCTTTGAGTAGTTTTAACTATTAAATCACCTCAAATCAAGTACTACATAAACAAATATGTATCTTGGTATTTTTAAACAATGGGAAAATAATTAGGTAGAGTATAATTTTTAAAACTGCAAATGACATGAATTCAGAAATATAGAAAATAATAATGTTACCCATGCATTGACAACACAAAAGGCCCTGTATGAGTGGCAGAAGAAATTGCCCTTTCCATCCACCCACCCTCTTAGCTGCTACCTGTCCCCTCTGAGGGGTCTGCAGTTACTAGATTGGTTTTATGAATTCTGAGGAGGTTAATAAAGCCAGAGTGAAAGTATGCCATCTTCCATCCTCACAAACTGCCTTAAAAGGAGAGCTGAATTTACGAAGTCATAAGCAGACTAAAACAGATATATTTTAGTAGGAAGAATTCTGGACATTACTAACTAAATATAAATTGAATGCCACATTTTAAAGAGGACTCAGAAGCTGATGATATACATATATGAAAATTTGAGGTGGCTGTTAAAATCCTTGGTTTAGAAAGTATACAAAAAGCAAAGAAGTTACACTAAGCATTATGAAAACATTGTTAGAACCCAAGAATCTAGCTAAAACTTTGTGGATACATCACTTTAGGGAGACATAAAAATTACTACATCTTCAATCTCCTAATAAAGCAGAGCAACTGATATGCCTTTTTTGTGATTCTATCAATGTGTTTAAATTCTCACGGAATCTCATTGGAGAAAAATCCTTTTTTCAGAGAGGTTAGCAAACCAGAGGACAAATATTTGTTATTTTTTTTGTGTATACATCAACTATACAGGGAGAGATGTTGAGCAGGTTGAGACTTTTCCACTGAAGCAAGGGAGAATGAGAGGTGATCGTAAAGAGATGTAAGAAACGATGAGGGGCATAGTGCACATCTCTTTCCCAGGATTGAGAAACCAAGACCTAGGGGGCATAGGTTTAAAGTCAGAGCGGGAGAGAGGGGCAACATTTTAAACCAGAAGGTGGCAAGTATATGGAATGAGCTGCCAGAGGAAGCAGCTGGGACATGTAGATTAACATTTAAAAGGTATTTGGACAGGTACATGGATAGGAAAGGTTTAGAGAGAAATGGGCTAAAAGTAGACAAACAGGACTAGCTTAGATGGAAACCTTGGATGGCATGGATCAGTTGAACAGAAGGGCCTGCTTCCATGCTGTATACCCCTACTATTCCATTTAATAAGATGACGTACAGAAAAATCTCTTGTACAATGAAGTAAGCAGAACTTACAGAAATAAGTTCTCTTTAAGAGGATTATTCAAGCACATAAAACCTTCTGTATAAAACTGAGCAAGACTTCAAGAAGAAAAATATGAGAGGAGAATGGCAGAGTACTTTTTCAAATAACTGGCACAACTAAAATAAATCAGTATCTGTATGATTTTATGAAATATTTTTAAACTTTGAAATTAACCTTTGTGCAAGTAGAAAATTAACTTTAACAAAAGCTTACAATGCTGCATTAATCTGAAATACTTAGTATATTAAGCCCTTAAATATTAAATCTGCTTCTTTCTCTACAAATGCTGCCTAACCTGTTAAATACCTCCAACATTTTCTGTATTTTTATTCTGGATATATCTGTTGCCCTTGCCTTTGCAGATAGCCTCATGAGATCCTGGTGAAGAAACCTTGAACATGCACTGTAATGTTTTCAGTAGATGGCATATCCCACATTCACACTATGTAGCTGGCAATGAACATATGAATTTTTAAACTGGAGGATATATACCAATCAAACTGACTAATTGTTATGAATGCTGGATCATATTCTCTACAAGGAGCGTTTGTTTATTTACAAAGAGGGGGAAAACAATTACCTTCACTGTTGGGAAGCCTTGCTGGGTCCGATCTTTCACAGAGCCACGGCTACCTTCTGTCAAGTACCGTGCCCTGTGCTGTGTCTCAGGTTGTACTAGTACTTTCAGTTCTTTACCTTCACTTTTACCAGGATAGTGAGCAGTTAGTGTTGGGCCTTTCTTTAAAGAAGATTTTTGAGGCTCTGTTGTTCTGTGAAACACCAAAAATACGCATCACCAAAATTACTTTAGTGAAATAAAATGCAACTTTTTACTTCAGCTATATAAAGCAATTTAAATGAACTTCCTTTTGAGTATATTCTCAATTTTAAATTAACTATCTTACATTTCGCTAAAACTTTTCTTTGACCAAATCCCATTACAGGAAGCAAAGCATAAAATATATCTTTAATTTGAATTTTCAAATCTATTAAATATCTAGATTGATTTGTCTGCCAAAAGTATAATTGTTTAGCATGAGATAAAACAGGTCAATATTTTGTGAGACATATCTCTGAGGAGCGCTTACAGATCTATCTAAGCTATAGAATGAAAGGCAATGGAAAAGGTACTGCAAAATCTCTAGTGATGCATCTTAGAATGCCATAAATCGAGCCCTAGTATTCATTTAATTTAATCTGCAACATTTTGGTTTATAAACTTAATAGAAATTAATTGTGTATCAATCTATCTATGTCAGTAGATGCAAAAAAAGCAAACACATTTTCCAGAAAAAAACATTTAATCTGAGAATTATTCTTGTCCATCCCATCCTTGCATTCCTTTGCACTGAATGACTAATCTACTGCTTGACCTCTTCCAAAATTCTCTGATCAATCCCACCAGATGTTTATTGGAATGCATCAAGATGCATAACTCTTGAAATTCCCTGGTTTGCCAATACTATACCCGGAATCAATTTCTTTTCTTGATAATTACCACCTAGACAATCCCGCATAATAACATATCATCTATCATAATAAACACTTAATTCACTGCATATCCCATTTACACAATTTAAAAATTTCTTTTAATCTATGCACCTGGAATAGTTTGCTTAACCATATAATGGTCTATTTATACTTCAGTAAAATGATATAAATCAAGAGATTCCATTGATGGCTTAAAATAGGCTGTTTAATGTAGTCTAGCCAAATTAGCACATGCACAATAGAAATTAAATACAAATTTTGGTTGCACTTGCAAACTACATTTCTAAAACTAAAGGATCAATTGGGCTTTATAGTCAAATGTAAGATTACTGATTATTATAAATTGTTAAGTCTGATAATTAGCACAATCATTATATAACAAAACTGGGAAGTTTGTACTGTGATCCTGAGAGGCAAGAAGAAGATCCTGAGAGGCAAGATTTTATGAACATTTGGAGAGGCATAATATGACTAGGAATAGTCAGCATGGCTTTGTCAAAGGCAGGTCATGCCTTAAGAGCCTGATTGAATTTTTGAGTATGTCCCTAAACACATTGATGAAGGTAGACCAGTAGATGTAGTGTATATGGATTTCAGCAAGGCATTTGAAAAGGTACCCCTTGCGAGGCTTATTGAGAAAGTAAGGAGGCATGGGATCCAAGGGGACATTGCTTTGTGGATCCAGAGCTGGCTTGCCCACAGAAGGCAAAGAGCCGTTGAAGATGGCTCATATTCTGCATGGAGGTTGGTAACCAGTGGTGTGCTTCAAGGATCTGTTCTGGGACCCTTACTCTTCATGATTTTTATAAATCATCTGGATAAGGAAGTGGAGGGATGGGTTAGTAAATATGCTGATGACACAAAGGTTGGGCGTGTTGTGGATAGTGTGGGGGGCTCTCAAAGATTACAGCGGGACATTCATAGGATGCAAAACTGGGCTGAGAAGTGGCAGATGGAGTTCAACCCAGATAAGGGTGAGGTGGTTCATTTTGGTAGGTCAAATATGACGGCAAAATATAATTAACGGTAAGAGTCTTGGCAGTGTGGAAAATCAGAAGGATCTTGGGGTCCGAGTCCGTAGGACACTCAAAGCTGCTGTGCAGGTTGACTCTGTGGTTAAGAAGGCATACGGTATGTTGGCCTTCATCAATCGTGGGATTGAGTCAAAGAGCCGAGAGGTAATGTTGCAGTTATATAGGGCCCTGGTCAGACCCCACTTGGAGTACTGTGCTCAGTTCTGCTCACCTCACTACAGGAAAGATGTGGAAACCATAGAAAGGGTGCAGAGGAGATTTACAAGGATGTTGCCTAGATTGGGGAGCATACCCTATGAGAATAGGTTGAGTGAACTCAGCCTTTTCTCCTTGGAGAGACGGAGGGCGAGAGGTGACCTGATAGAGGTGTACAAGATGATGAGAGGCATTGATCGTGTGGATAGTCAGAGGCTTTTTCCCAGGGCGGAGATGGCTAGCACCAGAGGGCACAGTTTTAAGGTGCTTGGAAGTAGGTACAGAAGAGATGTCGGGTTAAGTTTTTTTTATGCAGAGTGGTGAGTGCGTGGAATGGGCTGATGGCGATGGTGGTGGAGGCAGATACGATACGGTCTTTTAAGAGACTCCTGGATAGGTACATGGAGCTTAGAAAAATAGAGGACTATGGGTAACACACATAAAAGTTGCTGGTGAACGCAGCAGGCCAGGCAGCATCTCTAGGAAGAGGTGCAGTCGACGTTTCAGGCCGAGACCCTTCGTCAGGACTAACTGAAGGAAGAGTGAGTAAGAGATTTGAAAGTTGGAGGGGGAGGGGGAGATCCAAAATGATAGGAGAAGACAGGAGGGGGAGGGATAGAGCCAAGAGTTGGACAGGTGATAGGTAAAAGGGATACGAGAGGATCATGGGACAGGAGGTCCAGGAAGAAAGACAAGGGGGGGGGGACCCAGAGGATGGGCAAGGGGTATATTCAGAGGGACAGAGGGAGAAAAAGGAGAGTGAGAGAAAGAATGTGTGTATAAAAATAAGTAACAGATGGGGTACGAGGGGGAGGTGGGGCATTAGCGGAAGTTAGAGAAGTCGATGTTCATGCCATCAGGTTGGAGGCTACCCAGACAGAATATAAGGTGTTGCTCCTCCAACCTGAGTGTGGCTTCATCTTTACAGTAGAGGAGGCCGTGAATAGACATGTCAGAATGGGAATGGGATGTGGAATTAAAATGTGTGGACACTGGGAGATCCTGCTTTCTCTGGCAGACAGAGCGTAGGTGTTCAGCAAAGCGGTCTCCCAGTCTGCGTCGGGTCTCGCCAATATATAAAAGGCCACATCGGGAGCACCGGACGCAGTATATCACCCCAGTCACCTCACCTGGAAGGACTGTTTGGGGCCCTGAATGGTGGTAAGGGAGAAAGTGTAAGGGCATGTGTAGCATTTGTTCCGCTTACACGGATAAGTGCCAGGAGGGAGATCAGGGGGGAGGGATGGGGGGGACGAATGGACAAGGGAGTCGGGTAGGGAGCGATCCCTGCGGAATGCGGGGGGGGGGGGGAGGGAAAGATGTGCTTAGTGGTGGGACCCCGTTGGAGGTGGCGGAAGTTACGGAGAATATGTTGGACCCGGAGGCTGGTGGGGTGGTAGGTGAGGACCAGGGGAACCCTATTCCTAGTGGGGTGGCAGGAGAATGGAGTGAGAGCAGATGTACGTAAAATGGGGGAGATGCGTTTAAGAGCAGAGTTGATAGTGGAGGAAGGGAAGCCCCTTTCTTTAAAAAAGGAAGACAACTC
Source organism: Mobula birostris (assembly GCF_030028105.1). Taxonomy (NCBI): domain Eukaryota; kingdom Metazoa; phylum Chordata; class Chondrichthyes; order Myliobatiformes; family Myliobatidae; genus Mobula; species Mobula birostris. The sequence goes on from NC_092384.1 coordinate 52,841,985, forward strand.
CCTCGTCCTAGAATGAAAAGCCTCATCCTGAGAGCAGATGCGGCGTAGACGGAGGAATTGCGAGAAGGGGATGGCGTTTTTGCAAGAGACAGGGTGAGAAGAGGAATAGTCCAGATAGCTGTGAGAGTCAGTAGGCTTATAGCAGACATCAGTGGATAAGCTGTCTCCAGAGACAGAAAGATCTAGAAAGGGGAGGGAGGTGTCGGAAATGGACCAGGTAAACTTGAGGGCAGGGTGAAAGTTGGAGGCAAAGTTAATAAAGTCAACGAGTTCTGCATGTGTGCAGGAAGCAGCACCAATGCAGTCATCGATGTAGCGAAGGAAAAGTGGAGGACAGATACCAGAATAGGCACAGAACATAGATTGTTCCACAAAGCCAACAAAAAGGCAGGCATAGCTAGGACCCATACAGGTGCCCATAGCTACACCTTCAGTTTGGAGGAAGTGGGAGGAGCCAAAGGAGAAATTATTAAGAGTAAGGACTAATTCCGCTAGACGAAGCAGAGTGGTGGTAGAGGGGAACTGATTAGGTCTGGAATTCAAAAAGCGTAGAGCTTTGAGACCTTCCTGATGGGGGATGGAAGTATATAGGGACTGGACATCCATGGTGAAAATAAAGTGGTGGGGGCCAGGGAACTTAAAATCATCGAAAAGTTTAAGAGTGTGAGAAGTGTCACAAACATAGGTAGGAAGGGATTGAACAAGGGGGGATAAAACCATGTCGAGGTATGCAGAAACAAGTTCGGTGGAGCAGGAGCAAGCTGAGACAATAGGTCGGCCAGGACAGGCAGGTTTGTGGATCTTGGGTAGGAGGTAGAAACGGGAAGTGAGAGGTGTGGGAACTATAAGGTTGGTAGCGGTGGATGGGAGATCCCCTGAGCGGATAAAGTCGGTGATGGTGTGGGAGACAATGGCCTGGTGCTCCTTAGTGGGGTCACGATCGAGGGGTAAATAAGAGGAGGTATCCACCAGTTGTCGCTGTGCCTTGGCAAGGTAGAGGTCAGTACGCCAGACTACAACAGCACCCCCCTTATCAGCGGGTTTAATAATAAGGTTGGGATTAGTGCGGAGGGAGTGGAGAGCAGAGCGTTCCGAAGGAGTGAGGTTGGAATGGGAACAAGGTGCGGTGAAGTCGAGGCGATTGATGTCCCGTCGGCAGTTAGCGATAAAGAGATCCAGAGCAGGCAGAAGACCAGAGCGGGGTGTCCATGAAGAAGAGGAGGGTTGAAGACGGGAGAAGGGGTCATCGGTGGGGGTGGAAGAGTCCTTGCCGAAGAAATAGGCTCGGAGATGGAGACGGCGGACTATGGGTAACCCTAGATAATTTCTAAGGTAAGGACATGTTCGGCACAGCTTTGTGGGCCGAAGGGACTGTATTGTGCTGCAGGTTTTCTATGTTTCTATGGATTAAGTATGGAGCACTCAGTGATAACAGATCACATAGTGCAAATAACATTAGGTTGTGAATGCAAATGGCATATGCTCAAACAATTTAATAATACTGCCTGATTACTAAAATATTACATTTTTAAAAACTACTTCACCAGATGTTTCTGTATATGATATTAGTGTAATAGCTTTCTTTCTCTTTCAAGAACCTAAGTGTTACCTAGTATCCCAGCCGTTTCTCCCAGCCCCTTTATCTCTCAAAATCTCTGAAACTGTCTTCAATGAATTAAGTTAAGTGATTTAGGTTAAGGCATTTGTTTGATTTAAGATAGAGTGATATCCAAAGGAACTACTAACTTCAAAAACAACATAATTTGGTTAACAGCAGATTGGCTACTCATTGTATACTCTCCTTGCTAATGAATTCAGGAAGGTTCCCAAACAAACTTAAACTGAGTTTGCAGGGAAATTGAACAAAGGGGTCTTGAATATATTAGAAAACTGTTATAAAGCATAGATCTGAAAGGACAGTGAACTTCGTTCAGCTCACTGTTTTTGTCACTGTTAGAATCTTACTAATTGGATGGTGGACACTCATTTCCTGTTTTGAAGAATGTGCAATATCACTTCTGGCCCAATGTTACCATTGAGCCAGTGGGACAACAGGGATTTATTTTACCAATGTTTTGAGAGGAAAGTCACAATTCCTGCATACAATGAGGTCATAGAATTGTTTCCTTTCCTAGAGTAGCAAATAAAAGCTACAAATCACCTGCAAATTTAACACCAAGAAACTTCAAAATATGAATACAGTTCATCACTTTTGTATATATCATCAAAACACCTTTTTTCAATTTCATAGCAATTTTTTCCTGAACAATTCATTCTTATTATACCCAAAGTAGCAGCTACCATTGTTTACAGTAAAAATACAATGACAGTGCATGTAACAAACATCCCTACAGTTTCAAAAGAAATGAACTGTCTCGGCCAGAAACATCAACTACTTATAGGTGCTGCCCGAATTGCTGAGTTCCTCCAGCATTTTGTTTGTGTTGCTCAAGCAACTCATATTTTTTTTACGTTTACCTATTTCCAAAAACTGATCTATGAGGTAATTTTAACAATCCATGTGAACCAAATGTTTATATTTCTATTGCTATGTCTTGATCTGACCTTTCAATAATATTTGCACAGCCATCAATTTGGAGTTGGGACTCAAAAGTGCATTACCCAATCGAAATCCATTTGAAAAATCAAAGTAGCTTGCAGTTAATTAAAAGAGGTGTTGAAAACCAGACTGTACTTCTGGTAAATGCTAACAGTAAACATTGCAGCAATACTCAAACTTATAAATCCTTGAAGATTAACCAAACAGTAAGATCAATTTGTAATTTGTTTCACATTCCCTTCATAACCAATACAAAGATATTTATGCTTTGTGTGGAGTTCCCATTTTCATAAATAAAGCTAAAATGCCCTGGAAATTATTATGCTCACAGCACTTTTCAGACATACTTCTAGCCTTTGAGATTACTCTCTTTTTCAATGCAGTTGATTTGTGCAAAATTCAACAAATTCATTAGCTATTTATTACTATAATAGGTGCTTAATTTTTTATTTGATAATTTATTAATTTATTATAAATCATTAAACCTCTATAAGATCCTAATTGATGCTACCTTGTAACCAGTTTGGAAACGTGCAAATTTCTTTATCAAGTTCATCAAATTAAACCATTAGAAATAGTTACACTGCACTACAGCATATATAAAGGACGAAAATATTACTCAAAAACACAAATGTATAAAATAGTGATAATATGACAAAATATAAATGGATATATTAGTAAATTATTATCAGCAAGCTTGCAAACTAATAAAGAACTAATTATTTAAGCTGCACAGAAGATTATTAGGTAGAAAATTTGAGGAAGCATGTTTTCTCTACCTAGGGAGTGGCTGAAATCAGGAACACATTGCTGAAGAGATGGTGGAAGTAATTACTCTCAAAGCATAAGCATTATTCCGGTAAAATGCCTTGGCATAAAATCTATGGGCTGACCACTGTAAAATTGTTTTAATATAGAAGGGTACCTGATGGGTAGCAAAGGCATAGTGGGCTAAAGATCTGTTTCTAAGTGGTATCACCCTAAAGCTCTGATATAAGATTAACAGGTGGGATTAGCAAGGAAATCAATAACTAACTTGATGATCCAAAGAATGTAAGGATTATATTCATGGATCAACAATGAAGGCATGATTGTGAAAGTTCAAATAGTCAACTTTCAACTGTTGTTAATTGTGCTTATTACTTCTTTTGAACAAGGGATGTCTGCAAGCACCTCTAACCTCTAAATCAGGATTGGCCACTCAAGAGAAAAAGGAGGAAACCTGGATCAGATTCAATGGTGTCTCAGCAGTAGTGACAGTCAGTTAATGTTAAGAAATTTAAAGTTATGAATCAATGGCAAGGAAGAAATCTAAAATAAATGGGAAGTGTCCAAGGGAAATAACACTGCATAAGAATCTGGGGATGTTAGATAGGGCAATGTCAGTGCTTCTGAAAAGATATATAGGTTTTTCATTTGTGGAGACCAGTTGCAGGAAATAATTAGCTTGCTTCAAAACCCAAGCTTTCCCAATTTTGAATATTACATATATTTCTGAGCAAATCATCACAGTGAATACATTGTGGCTTTAGATGGAGTGCAAAGGGCATCAAACTTATTAAGTAGGCTGCAACAACAATGGAACTTAAAGATATTATACAGAAAAATGTGTCTGAGATATGAAATATTAAAGCTTTTAACAAGGAAAAATGGACTTCAGAGACAAGCTTAATTTCAATAGGTTTTCTTTTTTTGGGGGGATACAGCACAGTAACAGGACCTTGCAGCCCAATAAGCCCACACTGCCCAATTAAAGTCATGTGGCCAATTAACATATTAACCCATATGTCTCTGGAATGTGGGAGGAAACCCATGTCATCAGGGGGAGAATGCACAAACTCCTTACAGACAGAGGTGGAATTAAACCTATCTGCTGCCTGCTACACTATCATGCTGTTGCAAATTCAGGACAAAAAAGTCAACCTTAGATTAGAAGAGATGGAATTTTGTGGGAACTCTGTAGAAAGCAGTAGTATTGTTTTTTAAAATCTGATGGTTAAGAAAGAAAAGCAAATCTCTGATATGTACAAATGACCTAATGAATAAAATTATCTATTTTAGTCCACAGGGTATTATGCTTCTCAGGACAAATGAACGTATTAGGGAGCTGAGTCAGGGAGGCTTGGGTTAACTAAATACTGTAGTTCTAACAAAATTCTATAAACAGGACTTCTAGAGGTAATTTGATTCACTTGGCAAGTTGGGAATAAACTTAAGGAGTTGGGAGTGAAATTTTTACCTCTTTCCAGTATGTGTTATTATTGATGTGTGGGTAAATCTGAATTGCTTAACACCACCAGAATTAGACTGTTCTTCTATTCAAATAGCAGCTTTTCTATATGAACAAAGCCTTGAAGAAATTTAGCAATCAACCTTCAGCTGCAAATCAGAATTTGCAGTATAGGGGTTTGAAACATGGTATAAATATACCACAAGGATATATCTGAGTTCTCAAGTTCCACCAAAATCATTTTTAATAGAGGTTTAAAAAAATATGAGAAACATGATATCCAAGTACCCATATAATAAGGATACCTCCTTTTTAAAACCATTTTAAAATCAATTTACTGATTGTAACTACAGTTTAATAACTGGATTGAATGGGAGTTCTAAACTACCAAATTATACCAGCCTTTACTTTCTGTTAACAGCAACACCAACCTTATGGACGGCATAAAAACATTCAATAACTTTCTCGTCAGTTCAATTACTTCACCCACCTAGAAAGCTAAATTTATCTCAAAAATTGATGGCTTTCAACGTCATTACTGAGACTTCAAAAAACTTGTAGAACTTTCTGTGGATCACCAATTTGATACTGACCCACACAGTCCCGGAAGATCCCCTATTCAATCATTAGACTTTAATGATACAAATTCTGCTTACTTAGCAACAGTAGAATGCTACAGTTGGCTTTGCTGCTGCTGGGATAAACAAAGGAAATAAGTAGGTAAATACATTGTGTAAAAAACTGACTAGGGTTCCATCTCCTGGAAACATACAATTGATCTATTTTATAAATTGCTGCACAAAGATCCAGCAAGGATTGAATTGGACTCAGGTAATTACTTCCCCAGCCTCTCTGCAAAACCCCCAATGTCTTGAAATCAAATTGCCTATTGATATTAAGGATTTTAATTCAAGAATGCAAATTTAAATGAGATATTACAAGGGATTTATTGGCTTCCAGGGAAATCCACATCAAAGTGTTATTTTCATTTATAAGGGTAAAGACTGAAAGATCAACGAATCTTTATTATTTATGAAGTTATAATTTGCAACAAAGGAAGCTACCATGTCTCTAGTATATATAAGAAAGAGGTATTTGAGGGGAAAACATAAAATGATTAATAGAATGGTTAATAAAGTTAAAGGAATATATTTTACCCAAGGAATTCAGATATAAAAAAAATCAAAACCTTCCCTATTCTAGGGAGCTTTAATAACAAGAAATAGAAATCTTTTCAAAAAATACTGTTCCAAAGGCTGGTAACTTTAGTCTACTACCTTTTATAGAATATCTTGCAGCCTATAAATGAGCATGACATTATAGATGAGCCAGAAAGAAGTTTGCACTAAATCAACCTTAAATTTGCAATGAAAGAAAATGCATTTGAACTTTCAGTATAGTTTGTGTGAGTTTATCCAAGTACTACCTTATAAGTTCACATAAAATTTTAAAAAGCTATACCAACCCATTGCTTCCCTTCGAGCTGTTTTTGCCTTCTGAGATGAGTTGAGAAAGTACATAATGGGGTCCTTTTGCACTGTCTGCATCGAACACATCCATATTTGACTCTTCATCATCCACACGCACAAATCCAGGTCGTTGTTTCGGTGAACGTTTTCGTGATTTCCGCGGTACTGTTGTGTTGTCATTATAGGAACTAGAACTCATGATACTGAAGTTAGAGCCCGAGTCCTCCATCCATATACTACTGCTCTGTTCCGAGTCAGCTGCATCATCCTGACAAGACATCCTGCTGTCATCCAGCAAGTCTTCAGGTGGTGGAGAGATGTTGAGGACTGTTCTCCTTTTAGGTGTGGACTGTAGCTGTGAGGCATTACTTAACTGATTTTCATAGCTCAGTAATTCACTTACCCCATGGGCACTTACCCCCTGTTCTGGAGTGCAGCTATCTACTTGCATAGATGTGTTGTCAGTTACTGAGGTAGAATGCATGCTAGGTTTGGAAGATGGGGTGAAGGTGTTGCTTTGACCACCGCAGGAGGAGACATCTGTGGTATGTACAATCCACATGTAAATACATATATTTCAACTTGAGTTAGCTAGCATTGTCCAGTTGTGTTTTGCTTAAATGTTCACAATGCTTTAATCAATTTATAAAGCTCTAAGAAGTGAAAATCTATCAACAATGCTATTTTTTTTCAAAATACTTGGATACTATTCAGCATCAGGAAAATAAAACAATAAACGTTGGTATGTTATAATTTACTTGGGGTTGTTCAGAGTAAGCAATTAAGTAAAATAATCTTCTGATCTATAAAACAAAGAACTGCAAACTGAATTGTAAAGACTCAGCTTGACAGGCAAGTTCCTGGAACTAAAATGGAAAAGAATAATTAAGCTAATGTTGAAACTGTAATTAATACACACCCTTAAATGTCAATTTAAAAGATTAAATAAATATTACTCTATTGAATGGGTGTGTGATAAACAAAACAGGAGCAAGCATGCATGTACTTCTGTACAGCTGAGAAGAAAATTTAAAAACCAAGTGATAAAATCTCTTTAATCTAAACTATAATTTGCTTGATCTACAATTGTATTCCACCCCACAGAGGTCAGCAAATGATTATAAGTTATTTAAAAAACAATAATATGATGAAAGTATTTGATCTGCTCTTCAAATAGATTTCAAAGTCAGTGCAATGCAGATGAAGTAGCTGCCATATTGAAAACAAAAGAGCTTTAGGTATGCTGCAGATAATGGTAAATGAACAATTTTATTTTAATAGCCAACACTGAAGGACACAATATATGGAGCAGAGAGGCCAAATTTCTCTTGCCTACCCCAAAACTTCTCAGTTGCTGAAAACAATGTTGAAATCTGATAATTCAATAACATAATCAATTTTTTTTAATGATTTCAATTTTGCATATAAATTTAAAAGCAGCATTTTCAAATTTTGCATTTATTATTAATGCAAGACAAATTATTTGAAGCAAATTTATTAGATTATGGTCTTTTATACTTTATATAAATTCCTTATCATTTATTTCTCACTCTTCATCCCACCCTTCCAACACTTAATCATTCTTAAGTGTAGTCAGTTATTTTCAGGTAGAATGTTTGGATTGGATATATCATATTGATGGTTCAAGCATGTGAAAGCCACGTGCAAGATTCCAGTCTCATGGAATTAATAATAAACATTCTGGTCTTGAATATTGAGAAGATCTTCATGTTCTCTGGTTCTGGACTCCACCAAGGAGTCTATGCTTCCAAAAGAACAGGTAAAACTGTGGAATTCTGTGACAGTGATTAATATGATGCCCTATAATGTATGTCTTTCTTTCCAATGGAAAGGAAATGGCTACAAATATGCTAATAATATAATAAAAAGGATCATTAATAGACACGATCCTGTTATAAACCTAAATTGCTTTAGCACTGTTCTCAGTGCAAAAAGGCTGTAATAAGAAAGCTGAGTAAAATATACAATAACTCTATAAATTAAAAATACAAAATTCACAATGTAAAACAGTGGTATACATCACTAATTATTTCAAGGAGATGTTCTTAACCTATGAATCATATGAACGATACTACAACAAAATGACATTTTCCTTAGCTGTCTGTTGCAAGTAAATCAGAAGACCACATGAAAAATTAAACATTTTTACTATTTTATAATGCCAGTCAAAACATGGCACAACGACAGAGAATAGGACTTGATTCCAAAGCAGCTTGTTTTCTGGTACCTCACTCAAATGGTGTCTCTTTATCTGTGATTCCATATTGTGAATGCTGGCTGCAAGACAACTGATCTTCTCTCCCATCCACATCAAGTGTTATTATTTGAATGCCATTTAATTGAATTTGCGTTCAATTTTTCAACAGCCATTTTAGCTTCCAGATCTGTATGGCCCAATCCCATACTTAATAATTGCCTTCATATCTGTGCTATGTATAGTATATACAATTAGTGTGCAGTGATAAACCACAAGAGCTTTGCTCCTGTGGCTGATATCTTCTGATTCATTTTCTTATTTCACAGAGTTATCCAATGTTTTTTTCTTCCCCAAAACCAATGGTTTTACTAGATTTCATCATTATATATTTTGAAATCAGGTATTACTGAAAGAAAGTTATTAATTTAACTGAACTGGGGGCTCAGGATTATTGTTCCCTCATTTCTTGGAAACAAACAGCAATGCGCCACACTTTCTGAAAACAAGATAAATTCAGAGATGTTCTTTGCTAGATTCAAGTCTACACAATTTTGTTACAAATGAATTTACTTAAGATTGTTGAGTTGACAATGAAGCAAATAATAAAATGGCAATGTGCAGTAAAAAGTACTGCTATACAGTGTGAACAAAATGCAGAAATATTTGCACATATCTTGTATAGCAACATTTCTGATTCATTTCAAAATTTGATTTCACTCCTCAGGAAAAATAAATGCTTTTTTATTACAAAGTTTAAACATGATTAATTTTGAGGCATAACAGCGCAATTTTTTGTCTACAGAATTGTAACACCAAATTATTAACATACTGCTGATAAATATATAATTACTGCTAATTTAAAGTCATTATCTCCTAAATATTTAAATTATCCAATAATTTCAATTAAACAATTAAATCGTGTTGGCACGTGGCCAAGTGGTTAAGGCATCGGTCTAGTGATCTGAAGCTCGCTAGTTCAAGCCTCAGCTGAGGCAGCGTGTTGTGTCCTTGAGCAAGGCACTTAACCACACATTGCTCTGCGATGACACCGGTGCCAAGCTATGTCGGCCCTAGTGCCCTTCCCTTGGACAACATCAGCGGTGTGAAAGGGGAAACTTGCAGCATGGGCAACTGCCGGTCTTGCATACAACCTTGCCCAGGCCTGTGCTCTGGAAACCTTCCAAGGCACAAATCCATGGCTTCACGAGACTAACAGATGCCTATAAACAACAATCAGAGCTAAAATACACAAATTAAATTTGTACAGCTCAGAAACAGGGCCTATAAACAACAATCAGAACTAAAATACACAAAGTAAATTTGTACAGCTCAGAAACAGGGCCTTCATCCCAAATAGTCCTTGCCCACCAAGATTCCCATCTAAGCTAACCACATTTTCCTACGTTTGGTCCATATCCCTTCCTATCTACAGTTGCAAAAAAAAAGGTTTGTGAATTATCTGGTTTTCTGCATTTATTACTCATAAAATGTGGTCCAATCTTCATCCAAGTCACAATAATAGACAAACACAATCTGTCTAAATTAATAATACACAAACAATTGTACTTTTCGTGTCTTTGTTGAACACATTGTTTAATCATTCACAGTCCAGGCTGGAAAAAGTATCTGAACCCTTGTATTTAATAACTGCTAGAATCTCCCTTAGCAGCAATAACAGCCATCAAACATTTCCTGTTGCTGCTGATCAGACTTGCACAACGGCACGAAGGAACTTTAGACCATTCCTCCATATAAAACTATTTCAGTTCTCTCAATACAGGTTTCCCCTGCTATCCAAAAGTAGAGTGTTCCTATGAAACCTTTCGTAAGCCGAAATGGCGTAAAGCGAAGAAGCAATTACCATTAATTTATATGGGAAAAATTTTTGAGCATTCCCAGACCCCAAAAAAACCTACCAAATCATACCAAATAGCACATAAAACCTAAATAACATTGACATATAGTAAAAGCAGGAATGATATGATAAATACACAGCCTATATAAAGTAGAAATAATGTATGTACAGTGTAGTTTCACTGAACAGAATTGGGAAGATTTAGCCGAAACCGATTTATAGAAAAAAAGTCTGCACATACACGCATGCACACACACCTGCCCGTGCGAGGCTTCACGGTCATGGTAGTCTTTCTCAGGGTAAACACAAGTTTAAAGCGGATGTCTTTTTTCGTAAAAGCGAAAATCCTCTTCGGATTTCTTTCAGTTAGCGAGAACAGGTACTAATGTAGGTCTTTTGTAAAAGTGAAGTGGCGTAAAGCGAACTTTCGTAAAGCGAGGGACACCTGTATTTCTGGGATACCTTGTACAGGTCCCGCCACAGTATCTCAATTGGGTTAAGGTCTGGACTCTGATTTGGTCACAAATTTTGTCCTCTTTAAACCATTCTGTTGTTGATTTACTCTTGAGTTTCGGATCATTGTCTTGTTGCATCATCCAGCTTCTATTAAGCTTCAGGTGTTGGACCACTACCCTGACATTCTCCTGTAAAATGTCTTGATATAATTGTGAATTCACAGTTCCTCCAACGACTGCAAGCTGTCCAGGCCCTGAGGCAGCAAAGCAGGTCCAAATCCAGGAGGCTCCTTCCGGCATGCAGTGCCCTTTTTCCTCCAGATATAGCTATGTGCAATTCTACCAAAAGGTTCAATGTTTGTCTCAACTGTCTGAGGAACGTTGACCCAGGAGCATTCTGGCATACCTAGGTGGTCTTTGCAAACTTGAGACTTGCAGCAATATTTCTTTGGAGAACAGAGGTTTCCTCCATGGTGTCCTTCCATGAAAACCATCCTTGTTCAATGGTTTTCTTATAGTGGACACATGAACAGAGACTTTAGCAAGTTCTAGAGATTTCTGCAGGTCTTTTGTTGTTACCCTTGAGTTCCTTTTCACCTCTTTCAGCACTGCATTTTGTGCTTTTGGTGTGTCTTTTGTAGGACACCCACTCCTAGGGAGAGTAGCAACAGTACTGAATTTCCTCCATCTGTAGACAATTTCTCTTATTATGGACTGATGAACACTCAGGTCTTTCATTATGCTTTTTAGCCTTTTCCAGCTTCAAGCATCTCTACAATTCTTTTTCTAAGGTCTTCTAAAAGTTGTTTTGATCAAGGCATGGTGCACATAAACAGACCTTTCTTGTGAAGAGCAGGCTCTGTCAGTAACCTGACTTTGTCTTTTTATAGTTCAGGGCACCTCTACAACACACACCTCCAATTTCATCTGATTGATTAGAACACCCAACTACAAACAGCTTTTGAGGAAGGCATTATCACAGAGGTTCATATATTTTTTTGAACGTAGATTATGATTGTTTAAATGGTGTACTCAGTATGTTGGGAAGTACAAATGTTTGTGTGTTAATAGTTTAAGCAGACTGTCTATTATTGTGACTTAGATGAAGATCAGACCACATTTTATGAGTAATTAATGCAGAAAACAGATAATTGCAAAGGATTCACAAGCTTTTTCTTGCAACTGTATGTGTCTTTTAAAGATTGTTACTGTACCCTTTTCAATCATTTTCCTTAGTAGCTCATTCCATTTATAAAAATAATTTGGGTGAAGATGTCACCCATCTGATTTCTGTTAAATATTTCCCCTCTCACCGTAATCTTATGTCCTCTAGTTCTTGGTTACCTAACCATCGGAAAAAGACTGTGTGCATTCACCTATCTATGCCCCTCATAATTTTATATATTTCTATAAGATCATCCCCTCATTCTCCTACACTTCAATGATGAAAGCACAGCCTGTTCAACCTTTCTCTGTAACTTAGTCCTTCTAGTCCTGGCAACATTCTCGTAAATCTTCTCTGCACTCTTTCCAGCTTAAAGACACCCTTACTGCAGCAGATGGCCAAAATTGAACACTCAATATTCAAACTGAGCCTTGCCAATGTCTTTCTTGTACAACTGCATCATAACATTCCAAATTCATCAGTTAAAGCATTGTTATAGAAGGCCAGCACGCCAAAAACCTTCTTCAACACCCTGTCTACCTATGACACTACTTACAAGGAACAATGCACTTGTACTCCTAGGTTCCCCTGTTCTTCAACCTTTTCCCAGGGCCTGACTGTCCAGTATGAAAATCCTATCTCCTCTTGTCTTCCCAAAATGTAACAGCTCACACTTATTTGATTTAAACTCCACTTTCCATCCATTTGCCTACTTCAAAGATTGAAAGTACATTTATTATCAAAGTATGTACACAGTATACAACCCTGAGATTCATCTTTCCACAGACAGCCACGAAATAAAAAAAACCATGGAACCAGTCAAAGAAAAACATCAAACCATCCCTCTCCACATGTGCAAAAAAAAGCAAAGAACATAGAATATAAAACACAAAATCGAAAGAGTCTAGGCATATTCAGGTTAGTTCAGTTCTAGTTCAATCTAGCACTGTGTTGTTCATTAACTGCAGGCAGCCCCAGTCAAAATTGTCCAAAATAGCAGACAAAAAGAGAGGAGCAACCAGAAACACGTCATAACATGAACTACAGAGCCAAAGCCACAAATTACTTTGATGATCCTGCTGCTCAAGATCCCTCTGTAATTCCTGATAATCACATTCACTACTAAACCACCTATCAAGCAGTAGTAAATCCAGTTGCCTTGATTTACCACTACTTGATATACAATGACCTGGATGACTAAGAACCTTCAGAGACATACTAAACCAGATATTTCAGTGCCATCTGCAAACTCACTTACCATGCTTTACATTATCCAAGCCATTAATACAGATGACAAATAGTAATTGGTTGAGCTCCAATCCTTGGCAAATATCAATAGTTACAGGCCTCCAGCCCATAAAACATCCTTCCACCATCACCCTCTGCTTCCCACGGTCAAGCCAATTGTGTATTCAATTAGTGAGTTCTCCCTGGTTCCCACTGATCTAACTTTCCATTGCAGAAACTTATCAAAGGTCTTTCTGATGTTCATATAAACTATCTTTACTACCCAGCCCTCCTCAACTTTGTTTATTTCTTCAGAGCACTCTATCAAAATTATGAGACATGATCTACTACATACAAAGAGCTATCTAATTACTTGAATTAAACATTGGACAATGAGGAGACCACACTGCAGTCACCCTACATTACAGTACAAGGTTTGTCCAATTTTCTCTCCAATCATGGATTGCTCACTTTTACTGTACAGTTCCAGTGCCCAGAGAAGAAAAGGCATTATAGCATACCCTGCTATGGTCCTTTACTAACGTCCACATGTGCACTGATTCTGAAAGAGTTCACCAGATAAACTATAAGGAATGAAAACAGTGGCTGATTTTCTACCAAGGAATACCAAGTGTATTTTTAGTCAATCCATTATGAGTCCATGCTAAAGGCCCTCTGAACAATCACAATTAATCAAGATCAAGGAAAAATGACTGAAATAAATCTTAAATGCATCTATGCCATCTATAGCAACTTCAACAATCATATCTGTATCTCACTCCTTGAGGGCTGTCAGTCCCAAAATACTGAAAGCACTCCAGCTTTCTAGAACATTTATAACTAGTTTATTACTCAATTAGAAATGAAAGCTAGGCCTCCCTGTCCACCCAGTTACTGTACGCTCTCAAAACATTCGTGCACCCTCAACTCAGGCTGGTGGCGCCAAAGCAACAATATTTGCATGAAGCTCAGAAACTGCTGTTTTATTTTCCTCTCTCTCTCTCTCTCTCTCTCTCCTACCAAAGATGTTGATTCATTGAATATTAGATTTAATTACAATTCTTACTATAAATAAATAAATACATAATTTACAAATAAATGCAGAAGTTGAATAAAAAATTCAACTGTGAATCACAAAACAAGTTCTGAGGAAAGACATGCTGAAATGAAGACAACAAAATAAAAATGATTGGATACATTACTTTTAATACAAAAACTTCTAAATAACTATAACTGAGATAACTTTGAAATCTATGGTTACCAAAAAAGACCAAATGCCTTAATCTGACTAAGGAAATTAAGATAGTGGCTACAAATCAACATTTCAGATCTTCAATATTTCTGTTTAGTGAAAAGCTAGTTTTAAGCTTTGCTCTGGTCCTTTTTTTTTGATAAAATATAGCAAAATAATGCCCAATTTTGTGTCAAAAGTAGTTTGATGAAGAAGAGAAATACATTAAATAGCAGTTTTAGAAAATAAATAAATAAACACAGAACTTTTGTAAAGACAAATCATAACAAAACGTTGACAAATTATTAAATACATGCTAAACTATTTGTGGATTATTAAGGTATACACAATGTACATTCAGACATATAGTTGCCTCTAAATTGATGTTAAATGGTCATTCACTAAATGATGCCACAAACAAAAGAGCATGGAAAAATACCCATTGGTGCAAAAGAGCATGCTTATTTGAACTTGAGCCAAAGGTTGGGTAGAAACTGTATTCAGCAAATGGTTATATTTCATAAATGTGAGTCTGCCTAATGCTGATTACATTGAACTAGAATCACATTGCATATACAGCACAGAAACCCGTCCATTTAGTCCTATTAATCCAACAGGGTATTTGTCCTCTACTTGAATCCTTCTCATCCCTCTTGTGCTATCTCTATAGCATAGCTCTTAATTTGCCTTCCCCCTCATATACTCAGCTACCTTTCCCATTAAGGTTTCTATTTACCTCAAGGTAGTCTCAGAGTAAAAACAAACGCTGTTCAGAATTCCATATTTAATTGCTTCATAACATTCACACTGAAACACTCAGCAGTACAGACATTAGAGGAGGAATAATGTTAATATTTCAGGTCAGTTTTTATGAAAAGTCTTAAACCTGGAAAATCCACTCTATTCTTCTTTAAACAGATGTTGCTAGCCCTCTGAATGTTTTCAGCATTTTCTGTTTTACATCTTCTATTATTAATATCAACACTATGATTTTAAAGATCTCTATTTGACTGGTTCCTTTCTACTGACTGCTTCCTATCAAAAAGAAAAAAAAAATCCTTGCAGTAAGATCTACTGGTGCATAGGAGAAGAGTTGCAAGGGGTTGGGAACCAGAGTGCCGGAGCAGATAGTGGAGTGGTTGAGGAAAAAAGCAAAGCCTACATACAAAGTCAAGAACTGAAAGATTTCGCATGGTGGGTCTAATGTTCTGCGTTGTGTATATTTCAATGCAAGGAGCATTGTAGAAAAAGCAGATGAGCTTAGGGCATGGATCAGCAGGTGAAATTGTGATATTGTAGCCATTAGTGAGACTTGATTGCAGGAGGGGCAGGATGAGCAGCTCAATATTCCAGGGTGCTATTGCTTTAGACATTATAGAGCTGGAGTGATAAAAGGGGGGGAAGGTAGCATTACTAATCAGGGAAAACAACATGGCAGACTGGAGAGACAGTCGACTGAGGCTATAATGGATAGAACTAAGAAATAAGAAAGGAATGACCACATCAGTGGGATAATAGGCAAGGCAGTGGCTATATTTTATTAGGAGTTTGAAGAGATTTGGCTTGTCAACTAAAACACTTGAAAACTTCTATAGGTGTACTATGGAGAGCATTCTGACAGGCTGCATCACTGTCTGGTATGGGGGGGGGAGCAATTGTAGGGGGACCAAAAGAAGCTACAGAAAGTTGTAAATTTAGTCAGTTCTATCTTGGGTACTAGCCTCCATAGTACCCAAGACATCTTAAAGGAGCTATGCTTAGGAAGGCAATGTGCATTATTAAGGACTCCATCACCCAGGGCATGCCCTCTTCTCACTGTTACCATCAAGAGGGAGGTATGGTGCCTGAAGGCACACACTTAGTGATTCAGGACCAGCTTCTTCCTCTCTGGCATACAATTCCTAAAATGAACAGTGAACCCATGAATACTACCTCAATTTTTTTCCCAGTCCTGTTGAAAGGTGAACTGTACTCTTTTCCATAGATGCTGCCTGGCTTGCTGAGCTCCTCTAGCAGTTTGCATGTGTTGCTTATATACTTTCTGTAATTGATTTACTTATTTATTCCCTCCCCCCCTTCTATATTATGTATTGCATAGAACTGCTGCTGCTAAGTTAACAAGTTTCATGTCACGTGCCAGTGATAATAAACCTGATTCTGATTTTGATTATAGACCACCCAACAGTTTGCAGGATTTAGAGCAGCAAATTTATAGAGAGATCATAGGCTGCCGCAACAAGCATATGGTTATGATAATAGGTGATTTTAACTACCCACATATTGACTGAGACTGCTATACTGTAAAAGGACTGGATATAATAGTTTGTCAAATATATTCAGGAAAGTTTCCTTAATTAGTACACAGAGGTCCCAATTATAGAGAGTATGATACTAGATCTCCTTTTAGGGAATTGGACAGGGCAAGTGACTGAAGCTTGTGTAGGGGCACACTTTACGTCTAGTGACCATAATGCCATTAGTTTCAAGATAATTACAAAGAAGGATAAGTCTGCTCCTAAGGTTGAAATTCTAAGTAGGAAAAAGGCCAGATTTAATTGTATCAGAAAAGATTTGGCAAGTGTACATTGGGGCAGATTGTTTTCTTGCATGTACTTGGTAAGTCTTCAAAAGTAAAATTTGTGAGTACAGAATGTCTATGTTCCTGTCAGAATAAAAGGCAAGGATAACAGATTTAGAGAATCTTGGTTTGAGGGAGATGTTGAGTCCCTGGTTTAAAAAAGGGAGGTAGAGAGCATGTATAGGTAGGTAGGAACAAAGAGGTATTTGAGAAGTACAACAAATGCAAGAGCACTTAAGAAAAAAGTACTTAAAAGAAAGCATGATTTTACTCTAGCAGACAAGGTAAAGGAGCATCCCAAGGCCGTCTACAGATATATTAAGAGCAAAGGGATAGCAAGGGACAAAATTGGTCCTCTGGAATATCAGAGTGGTCATCTGATCTTAAATGGATTTTCTGCATCTGTATTTACTTAGGAGACAGATACAGAGTCTATAGGAGTAAGGCAAAGCAGCAGTCAGGTCATGGACCATATACAGAATACAGAGAAGGTGGGGTTTGCTGTCTCAGGAAAATTAGGGTGGATAAATCCCCAGGGATTTGATTAGGTGTTCTCACAGACCCTGTAGGAGGCTAGCACAGAAAATGCAGGGCCCTAGAAGAGATATTGAAACATCCTTAGCCACAGGTAAGGTGCCAGAGGATTGGAGGATAGCTAATGTTGTTCCATTATTTAAGAAAGGCTCTAAGCATAAGCCAGGAAATGTTAGGCCAGTGAGCCTGACATCAGTAGTGAATAAATTATTGCAAGGTATTCTCTGCACTCTCTCACCCTCCTTCTCTCTCTTTTCCTCTCAATGGAATTGTCCTTTTTTATACCATCTAAGATTCCTTCAAAGCATAACATAGTTATCACCCCAATACCTTCCCATGCATCTAGGAAGAGGTGCAGTCGACATTTCAGGCCGAGACCCTTCGTCAGGACTAACTGAAGGAAGAGTGAGTAAGGAATTTGAAAGTTGGAGGGGGAGGGGGAGATCCAAAATGATAGGAGAAGACAGGAGGGGGAGGGATAGAGCCAAGAACTGGACAGGTGATAGGCAAAAGGGGATACGAGAGGATCATGGGACAGGAGGTCCGGGAAGAAAGACAAGGGGGGGGGGGGGGGTACCCAGAGGATGGGCAAGAGGTATATTCAGAGGGACAGAGGGAGAAAAAGGAGAGTGAGAGAAAGAATGTGTGCATAAAAATAAGTAAATAAGGTACGAGGGGGAGGTGGGGCCTAGCGGAAGTTAGAGAAGTCGATGTTCATGCCATCAGGTTGGAGGCTACCCAGACGGAATATAAGGTGTTGTTCCTCCAACCTGAGTGTGGCTTCATCTTTACAGTAGAGGAGGCCGTGGATAGACATGTCAGAATGGGAATGGGATGTGGAATTAAAATGTGTGGCCACTGGGAGATCCTGCTTTCTCTGGCAGACAGAGCGTAGATGTTCAGCAAAGCGGTCTCCCAGTCTGCGTCGGGTCTCGCCAATATATAAAAGGCCACATCAGGAGCACCGTACGCAGTATATCACCCCAGTCGACTCACTGGTAAAGTGTTGCCTCACCTGGAAGGACTGTTTGGGGCCCTGAATGGTGGTAAGGGAGGAAGTGTAAGGGCATGTGTAGCACTTGTTCCGCTTACACGGATAAGTGCCAGGAGGGAGATCAGTGGGGAGGGATGGGGGGGACGAATGGACAAGGGAGTTGTGTAGGGAGCGATCCCTGCGGAATGCAGAGAGAGGTGGGGAGGGAAAGATGTGCTTAGTGGTGGGATCCCGTTGGAGGTGGCGGAAGTTACGGAGAATAATATGTTGGACCCGGAGGCTGGTGGGGTGGTAGGTGGATGGAGTGAGAGCAGATGTACGTGAAATGGGGGAGATGCGTTTGAGAGCAGAGTTGATAGTGGAGGAACGGAAGCCCCTTTTGTTTAAAAAAGGAAGACATCTCCCTCGTCCTAGAATGAAAAGCCTCATCCTGAGAGCAGATGCAGCGGAGACGGAGGAATTGCGAGAAGGGGATGGCGTTTTTGCAAGAGACAGGGTGAGAAGAGGTATAGTCCAGACAGCTGTGAGAGTCAGTAGGCTTATAGTAGACATCAGTGGATAAGCTGTCCTCATGTACTTCCATCCCCCATCAGGAAGGTCTCAAAGCCCTACGCTTCTTTTTGGATTCCAGACCTAATCAGTTCCCCTCTACCACCACTCTGCTCTGTCTAGCGGAATTAGTCCTTACTCTTAATAATTTCTCCTTTGGCTCCTCCCACTTCCTCCAAACTAAAGGTGTAGCTATGGGCACCCGTATGGGTCCTAGCTATGCCTGCCTTTTTGTTGGGTTTGTGGAACAATCTATGTTCCGTGCCTATTCTGGTATCTGTCCCCCACTTTTCCTTCGCTACATTGACGACTGCATTGGCGCTGCTTCCTGCACGCATGCAGAACTCTTTGACTTTATTAACTTTGCCTCCAACTTTCACCCTGCCCTCAAGTTTACCTGGTCCATTTCCGACACCTCCCTCCCCTTTCTAGATCTTTCTGTCTCTGTCTCTGGAGACAGCTTATCCACTGATGTCTACTATAAGCCTACTGACTCTCACAGCTATCTGGACTATTCCTCTTCTCACCCTGTCTCTTGCAAAAACGCCATCCCCTTCTCGCAATTCCTCCGTCTCCGCCGCATCTGCTCTCAGGATGAGGCTTTTCATTCTAGGATGAGGGAGATGTCTTCCTTTTTTAAAGAAAGGGGCTTCCCTTCCTCTACTATCAACTCTGCTCTTAAACGCATCTCCCCCATTTCACATACATCTGCTCTCACTCCATCCTCCCGCCACCCCAATAGGAATAGGGTTCCCCTGGTCCTCACCTACCACCCCACCAGCCTCCGGGTCCAACATATTATTCTCCATAACTTCCGCCACCTCCAACGGGATCCCACCACTAAGCACATCTTTCCCTCCCCCCCCTCTCTGCATTCCGCAGGGATTGTTCCCTACACAACTCCCTTGTCCATTCGTCCCCCCCGTCCCTCCCCACTGATCTCCCTCCTGGCACTTATCCGTGTAAGCGGAACAAGTGCTACACATGCCCTTACACTTCCTCCCTTACCACCATTCAGAGCCCCAAACAGTCCTTCCAGGTGAGGCAACACTTCACCTGTGAGTCGACTGGGGTGATATACTGCATACGGTGCTTCCGATGTGGCCTTTTATATATTGGTGAGACCCGACGCAGACTGGGAGACCGCTTTGCTGAACACCTACGCTCTGTCCGCCAGAGAAAGCAGGATCTCCCAGTGGCCACACATTTTAATTCCACATCCCATTCCCATTCTGACATGTCTATCCACGGCCTCCTCTACTGTAAAGATGAAGCCACACTCAGGTTGGAGGAACAACACCTTATATTCTGTCTGGGTAGCCTCCAACCTAATGGCATGAACATCGACTTCTCTAACTTCCGCTAGGCCCCACCTCCCCCTCGTACCCCATCTGTTACTTATTTTTATGCACACATTCTTTCTCTCACTCTCCTTTTTCTCCCTCTGTCCCTCTGAATATACCTCTTGCCCATCCTCTGGGTCCCCCCCCCGCCTTGTCTTTCTTCCCGGACCTCCTGTCCCATGATCCTCTCGTATCCCCTTTTGCCTATCACCTGTCCAGCTCTTGGCTCTATCCCTCCCCCTCCTGTCTTCTCCTATCATTTTGGATCTCCCCCTCCTCCTCCAACTTTCAAATCCCTTACTCACTCTTCCTTCAGTTAGTCCTGACGAAGGGTCTCGGCCTGAAACGTCGACTGCACCTCTTCCTACAGATGCTGCCTGGCCTGCTGCGTTCACCAGCAACTTTGATGTGTGTTGCTTGAATTTCCAGCATCTGCAGAATTCCTGTTGTTTGTGTCAAAAATTTTTCCTTCTCTTTGCTGTTTATGTTATTAGCATTCCATTCTCTATTAGGATATTAAAGGACTGTTCCAGGATATCTTTTGTTTCCAGCATTGCAATATTTTTTTGGATCAACTTCTCTTCTCCCTTCCAAAATGCCAAGATATCTGGAATATTTAATACTCAATCTTTAACGCCCATTTCTTTTGTTGTAAGCCAAGACGACACTGTTTTCATAAGGTCATAATTTCAGAATCAGGTTTACAATCACTGGCATGTGACGTGAAATTTGTTAACTTAGTAGCAGCAGTTCAATGCAATACATAATATAGAAGAAAAAAAGGTAAAATAAAAATAATAACAAATAAGTAAATCTTACTCGGTATACTTTAGACAGTATACATATATTGAATAGATTGAAATCATGCAAAATCCAGAAATACTATCTATTGAAAAAAGTAAGGTAGCATCCAAGGATTCAACGTCCATTTAGGAATTGGATGGCAGAGGGGAAGAAGCTGTTCCTGAACAGCTGAGTGTGTGTCTTCATGCTTCTGTACCTCCTACTTGATGGTAACAGTGAGAATAGGGCATACCCTGGATGCTGGAGGTCCTTAATAATGGATGCTACCTTTCTGAGACACCACTCCTTGAAGATGTCCTGGGTACTTTGTAGGCTAGTACCCAAGATGGAGCCGACTAAATTTACAACCCTCTGCAGCCACTTTCGGTCCTGTGCAGTAGCCCAGCCCCCCCCCCCAATACCAGACAGTGACGCAGCCTGTCAGAATGCTTTCCACAGTACATCTATAGAAGTTTTTGAATGTATTTGTTGACATACCAAATCTCTTTGAAGTCCTAATGAAGTATAGCCACTGTCTTGCCTTCTTTATAGCTGCGTCAATATGTTAGGGCCAGGTTAGATCCTCAGAGATCTTGACATCTAGGAACTTGAAGCTGCTCACTCTCTGCACTTCTGATCCCTCTATGAGGATTAATATGTGCTCCTTCATTTTTACCCTTCCAGAAGTCCACAATCAGCTCTTTCGTCTTACTGACATTGAGTGCCAGGTTGTTGCTACAGCACCACTCCACTGGTTGGCATATCTCACTCCTGTACGCCCTCACGTCACCACGTGAGATTCTACCAACAATGGTTGTATTGTCAGCTAATCTACAGATGGTATTTGAGCTATGCCTAGCGTTAATCATCAGCGAGGAGGATTTGTTATCACCAATCCGCACAGTTTGTCGAGGATCCAATTGCAGAGGGAGGTACAGAGGCCTGGATTCTGCAACTTCTCAATCAGGATTGTGGGAATGATGGTATTAAATGCTGAGCTATAGTCAATGAACAGCATCCTGGAAGAAGTGTTTGTGTTGTCCATGTGGTCTAAAGTCGCATGGAGAGCCATTGAGATTGCATCTGCCATTGACCTATTGTGGTGATAGGTGAACTGCAACGGGTCCAGGTCCTTGCTGAGGCAGGAGTTCAGTCTAGTCATGACCAATCTCTCAAAGCATTTCATCACTGTCGATGTGAGTGCTACCGGACGACAGTCATTAAGGCAGCTCACCTTATTCTTCTTAGGCACTGGTATAATTGTTGCCTTTTTGAAGCAAGTGGGAACTTCTGACCGTAGCAGTGAGAGGTTGAAAATGTCCTTGAATACCCCAGCCAGTTGGTTAGCACAGGTTTTCAGAGCTTTACCAGATACTCCATCAGGACCTTCCGCCTTACGAGGGTTCACTCTCTTTAAAAATCGCCTAAAATCGGCCGCTGAGACAGAGATCACAGGGTCATCAGGGATCTTCACAGCTGTAGTTGTATTCTCCCTTTCAAAGCAGGCATAGAAGGCATTGAGTTCATCTGGTGGTGAAGCATCGCTGCCTTTCATGCTATTGGGTTTCGCTTTGTTGGAAGTAATGCCTTGCAAGCCCTGCCAGAGTTGTTGTGCATCCGATGTCCTCTCCAAGTTCATTCAAAATTGTCTCTTCGCTCTTGAAATAGCCCTCCGCAGATCATACCTGGTTTTCTGGTACAGGCCTGGGTCACCAGACTTGAATGTCACAGATCTAGCCTTCAGCAGACGACATACCTCCTGGTTCATCCATGGCTTTTGGTTTGGAAATGTACAGTTAGTCTTTGTGAGCACACACTCATCCACACAGGTTTTAATGAAGTCTTTAACAACTGCAGCATACTCATCCAGGTTCGAAGATGAATCCCTGAATACAGTCCAGTCTACCAATTCAAAGCAGTTCTGTAAGCACTCCTGAGCTTCCCCTGTAGCCACGTAGCCACATGGCTACATCACAAATTTCAAGTTGTATACAGATACATGCTTTGATAATAAATGAAGCTTTGAACATTTTGCGCATTTAGATTTGAACTTATGCATTTCCTTAAATGCATCCTACTTAAAATGCAACTACTTCTTGCTCTAACACACTATCTTCAACAATTTTTGTGCACCTTTTTCTCTCTTTTTCAAGGTTACACCTCAGTTTGTAGTCCCTAGCAAACTGCTTAAAACTTTTCCAATTTCTTTTCTCTAACCCTTTATTTCTAAATGTAACGAGGACACTGGTTCCAGTTCCATTGAGATACATTAAGTCTGGTTTATACAAATTCCACCTACCCAAAACTAATCCAACCACCCCCCCATACCTTCGCTGCAAAAATGCTTCACACCATGTCACCCCTTTTTTTTAGTTGCTCGCAGATGGCATTGTGAGTAATTAGAAATTACTACTTTTGAGATGATGCTTTTAACATTTTCTTGCTAACTACTGAAATCTCCCTGCTGAACCTTGTCCATTTTTTTTTACTATGTCACTGGTACCGAAGTGTCACACCATTCCCTGCAAAGTACTCTACCCCTCGCAATGTTATTTGTTATTCCTTTTCTGCAATTAATGATTTCTAAACATAACTATATACAATATATAAAATAATAAATATATATGTTAACTGTAATGAAAACCCATTTTCCCCGGGATCAATAAAGTATGACTATGACTAATGTACTACCAATTAATTTGCTCTCAATGATAAATGTCAGTAGGTTAAAGATAACAAAAAAATCATGAGCAGACTACATCAAACATTTTAAACATACGGGAAAATATATCCATTTCAGAGATGTATAGTTATGGAACCTATAAAAGTAAAACGATTTTAAATCTTTACATGAAATTCAAGTTTTAATTTGGAGGTGGAGGAGTAGAGAAGTATTGAAATTAACTGCTTTTCATAAGATAGTACGAATTCCATCCAGTGTCTATGAATCTGTACAAAATATTTGTAATCTATGTCATCATATTTTTACAGAACGCCATTCATTCTGTATGAAAATGGTCAAAGATCGCTTGAATTTATTTTAGCCATTTTACATAACTGGTTTCCTAGTTCTTTATTCATCACGAGTTAAGAAAATAGCCATGTTCGGTGCTTACATTTCATTGTAAAAATATTTCTTTTTTATTGCAAGTCTTACAGCCCCAGTTCCAAACTTACGTCCTTCACAACAAGAAACTATGACAATTTGACTTATTATCGAGTTTGATAATTGACAATTACACTCCCAGCACCAATTTTTTCAACCAACATCATGGTTATTACCGGTTGCTTTGTTGAGAAGAATAAGTTCTGGCAACTATGGTTTTGTGGTGGTTATGATTGTATGCTTCCAAGAGTGAAGAATTTGCATATGGATTTACTCCAGAAAAGTACAATTGCATTATGACTCTCAAGTTTGCAATTTACTTGAATCATGCACTTCCCCGATTTCTCCAAAACTTTGATACACTTCCAAAAATTACATTAACTGTTGTTCCTATTTGGTTATTTTACCTCTGGCTTTTGTGTCTTTCAGAGATAATGTTCCACCCTCCCTTATGGTATTCTAGGTCGATTCAAATCTTTCATCCAAACTGAAAATCAAATATCGATTCCATTGATTTGAATAAAATTTAACTTTGACAAAGGATAGGTTTCGGCTGTTCCACTGAAAATATATATTCATATTCTCATATAAGGGGCTTTCTACACACAGAAACACTTCTACACTTCCTTTAACATTTCAAACATGAACTGAATATGCCATGTAAGGTTCTTCTGGCAGTTGACATCTGTGATGCAATTAATTCAGCTGACTACTTTAAAGAACAATGCTGCAATCTTGTAGACAGAATCAATTCCACCCTCCAATTTTCTAAATTATAGACAAAGGGGTTTAATGCTTATGTTACTTCTTTTTCTGCTAATGTCAACCCGAAATTGCTTTCATAGACTGTTAAACTGTCATCTTTATGTTTGATATAAATACCTTCTCTTTCACTAAAAAACTTGACTGCCCGGCCTGCTGCGTTCACCAGCAACTTTGATGTGTGTTGATTACCAATAAATTCCTTTTCTTAGAGAAACCTATTAAACTTCTCACTTCATAGGATTTCCTCAGTTCTCTTGCTCTTGATTCAAGATTCAGAATTGTAGAATGTATTTTTTGTAAACACATTTTTTTCAGATTTACCAAAATTAGAACATCCTTAAACCTGGTCATGGTCTCAGACTTCTAGCATGGAAGGTGGAAGATGGCATTCGCGAGTGACACTTTTGGCTCTATTGTGTGTTTCTAATGCTGGACACAAGTACCAATTACATTTGAATGATGAGATACACCTGACAGAACGGATTCGGAACTACTTAAAGGCAAAGTCATAATGAAGTAGCTATAAATCCCATGCAATTCCAAATCAATTTATTCCATTATCTTTTAAAAATAATTTTGGTCTCTATCTACATAATATATTTTGTCATTGTGAACCCACACACAAGATATTAAAATAATCCTTTTAGCCATTATTAGACTAAATATAGATTGACATTTGGCTCACCAATATAGATGGTCCCTGACCACACTCAATCCCACCATATCATCAGGCCAAGCTTTCTCAAGCTTGCAGCTCTCTACTATTTCCCTAATCAGTGAGATTTGACATTTGTGTCTTAAACACTTATAATTTCCTCCTTGATTAGCAATCCAGTGTTTATTTCCCCGTCACTGCCACCTCTGTCGCGTTTCTCACTAATTTTAAAATATTGTAGTGAAAGAAATGGATGTTGCAAGTTTTTTTTTTAGAGAAATATGTTTGAAATGTAACCAACTGTCTGAAGATAGTATCAACTGGAAAATATAGCTAAGGGTATCTGTGGCAACAAGACTCCAGTGAAGTTAACCAGAATTAAATTGGTACTTCCCAATCTAAGGCTTTAACCAACTTTTGGAAATCTAAGCATTTTTGCAGTAATCTAAGAGCCAGTACCTTTGAGTTTACCTTCAAGTTTCCATAAAAAGCAATATAAAAAAGAGAAACATGCTAATTAATAGAACAAAAAGGAGTACTCTTGCAACAAGCCTAAAGTGGGAGAAATAAAATGAAAGTTGTGAGGCATATAATAGTAAAGACACAATATAGAGGAAAAAGAGAAACACATAAATTTGTTTCACAAGGGGAGAAGAGAGAACCGGATTGAACAAAAAACAGCCATATTTGAATGGTGCAGCAGACTCAATCAGCCAAATGGCCTCACTCTGTTCCAATATCTTATGGTCTTCTAAATGATGAACAGAATGAAGTGCCCAAGAAAAGATGGTGATGTCTATGTTGGATGACAAAACAGAATGAAAACAGAAAGTTTTTGCAAAAAGTAGATAGATAAAGGTGGAAGCAGAGGGGAAAAAGGAGTAACAGGAAGAGAAGAAAAGCCCATGAAACTCCAGAAAATAGTTTGTAATCAGATGAACTTAACATCTCATGAAGTAACACTAAATTCAAACAGCGTTTAACATTGGATCTAACTTCACTCTATCAAAAGTTATTGAAATTTGTTGTGCAGAGAACAGAATAAATTAAGTTTGCTGATAAAACAGTCAGTGGTGCACCATACCATTCTCTACCAATGTCTAATCACCACCTTACAGTTGTGTTAGATTATGCTGGCTTGGTTCTATTTTTATCTAAATAGCCATCATCACAAAATCACTTGCAAAGGCTTCTAGCTTCTGAATTGGGCTTTCTCCAAAGATCTGTACTGTTGACCTCCTCCTATGCTTATCTACAGCCTGCCCCTTAAAACATTTCCTGAACAAACAGCCTTTAGTTCAAACATGTATGCTGACAACAACTTCAGTTTTTTAAAAATTATTTTTCAGCCTGAGTCCTTAACAGGAAGTGTTCACTAAGTAAATTCTCTTTCTTAACTTTGTTGGCATAATTGGCCTTGAGATGAACTTTGAACTGTAGTATCTGTTTCATTAGTAATATTAGCAATTCCACCCCCATTTCTATTCTTGTCTGAGCACATTAGATGATGAAACTCATTCTCATGCACATACAGCTGGCATTCCTCATACAACACTCTGTGGGGCAGCAAAGTAGCATAGTAGTGGTTAGCATAATGCTTCATAGTACCAGTGACCTGGGTTCAATTCCACCTCTACCTGTAAGGAGTTTGTACGTTCTCCCCATGACCACTTGGGTTTTCTCCAGGTGCTTCGGTTTCCTCCCACAGTCCATAGATGTACCAGTTAATTGGTCATTGTAAATTGTTCCATTGTAAACAGTCCCTTAGGTTAAATCAGGGGTTATTGGGCAACACGCCTCGAAGAGCCAGAAGGGCCTATTCTGATCGATAGATAGATTAGATAGACAGATAGGCAGACAAAATGAAAGTCATCCAAAACTCTACTGCCTGTCTCCTAACTCATGCCATTCTATTTACTCATCACCTGTATGTTCACTGTTCAGAATTGTTTTGATCTTCAGCTTTTCATTCTTGCATAATCACTTTATGCCCTTGTTCTTCATTGCTGTGATCTCATCTAGTCATGCAATCATTCTAGATACATAGTTTCATTACATCTTTAGCTAACAAGTCTTTCCTTAAAATATTCCTCTTTCCTTTCTGGACATCTCTTAAAATCTACTTCCTTGATAAGCTTTTAATGTGCTTCCTGAAAGATTTGCTGTGACCCTGATCCTGCAAAGCACCTCAAGCTATTTTGACATTAGAGGAATTGCACAGATGTTATCAAACAGCATCAAAATTCATATTTACAACTTCTAAATGTGGCATCAGAGTTTACCACCAAAAACTCAAATACAAAGGATGTAACAAAAACCTTTGAAAATTATTAATTATTTAAATTTCCATTTTGCTACTTTAAAATATTTTAATGGAGGCATAGGAAAAACAGTAACAAGTCAATGAACAGATATTCCCAAGTTTACCTGCAATTTCTGTTAAATTGAATCAAAACAACCCATTTCTTTCCAAATATATGTTTAAATATAAAGCACAATCAATGACAAATTAAAATAATGATTATTTCAGGATCTCAGGTATTGTAACACAGTTCCTCTTAAAGTATGTTGCTAGTTAGAACAGTCACTAATTCTGAGAATGACAGCAGTTCAAATAATGTCTTGAACCACTACAGGCAGTGCACATGACAACCAGATTTAGATTCAAATGAAGAAAATTGAATAGAATTGCATACCAGGAGCAACTGCAGCGGAAGGGGGAGAAGTTGCCTCATCACCACCACTTTTCTGACTCATTGATGCAATTTTTGTCTCACCTGATGAAAGTTGTAGCTCTTTTGGCAGTAGGTCATAGACAGATTCTGTAAATTGGGAGGAAAAACTGATTAGTATAAAAATGTTAATTACACGTTTCAACATTTCCTCTCACGAATACAACAATAACAGGAACATAAGTTGATGTTGGAGTCAATTGTTAAGGATGACGCTATGGAGTACTTAGTGACACAGAACAAAATAGGACAGGGGTTCCCAACCTTTTTTGCACCGCAGACCGGTTTAATATTGACAATATTCTTACAGACCGGCCAACCGGGGGGTGGGGGGGGGCAGTGTTTAAGAACTCACCTCAACATGTCTTTTACAGTTAGGGTTGCCAACTTTCTCACTCCCAAATAAGGGACAAAAGTAGCAGTCAAATATGGGACATTGAGTTTACCCCGAGAAAGACAACCATAACCATGAAGCCTTGCACAGGCACCTGTGTGCACATGCATAATGTGTGCATATGTGACGTGCACATGCGTGTATGTGCCGATTTTTTTTCCCACAAATCGGTTTTGGCTTAATCTTCCCGACTACACTGTACATACATTATTTCTACTTTATATAGGCTGTGTATTTATCATATCATTCCTGCTTTTACTATATGTTAGTGTTATTTTATGAGTTATTTGGTAGGTTTTTTTTGGGTTTGGGAACGCTCAAAGATTTTTCCCATATAAATTCATGGTAATTGCTTCTTCGCTTTATGCCATTTCGGCACAAAAAGTTTCATGGGAACGCTCTACCTTAGCAGGGGAAATACGGGACAAGGGCGGTCCCATATGGGACAAACCAATTTAGCCCAATATACAGGATGTCCAGGCAAATACAGGACAGTTGGCAAACCTATGTCCAAATTCAATAGTGCATGACAGGGAATGAGGAGAAGGGTGCAGCTGACTCATATCGTTTCTTTAAGGCCTGGTGGTTGGGGACCGCTGATATAGGACAAAGTCAGCATGGTTTCTTTAAGGGAAAATCTTGCCTGACAAAACTGTTGGAATTGTTTGAGGAGCTTACAAGTAGGACAGATAAGGGGGATGCAGTGGATGTTGTATATTTGGATTTTAAGAAGGCCTTTGACAAGATGCCACACTTGAGGCTGCTTACCAAGTTAAGAGCCCATGGCATTACAGGAAAGTTACTGCCATGGTTAGAGCATTGGCTATTTCATAGGAGGCAGCGAGTGGGTATAAAAGGATCCTTTTCTGGTTAGCTGCCAGTGACCAGTGGTGTTCCGTAGGGGTCAATGTTGGGACTGCCACTTATTATATTGTATATCAATATTTTAGTTGATGGAATAGATGGCTTTGTTGCCAAGTCTGCAGGTAATATAAAGATTGGTGGAAGGTCAGGTAGGGTTGAGGAAATAGTACGACTGCAGGAGGACTTAGACAGATTAGAAGAATGGGTAAGAAAGTGGCAAATGAAATACAATGTCAGAAAATACATGGTCATGTACTTTGGTAGTAGAAATCATTGTGCAGACTATTTTCTAAATGGGGAGAAAATACAAAAATCTGAGATGCAAAGGAACTTGGGAGTCCTTATGCAGAACACCCTAAAGGTTACCTTGCAGGTAGAGTCAGTGGTGAGGAAGGGAAATGCAATATTAACATTTATTTTAAGAGGTCCAGAATACAAGAGCTGGCATGTGATGCCAAGGCTTTATAAGGCACTGGTGAGGACTCACCTTGAGTATTGTGAAAGTTTTGGGCTCCTCATCTAAGAGATGTGCTGGCATTAGAAAGGGTTCAGAGGAGATTCCAGAAATGAAAGGGTTATTATACGAGGAACGTTTGATGGCTCAGGGTCTGTACTCACTGGAATTTAGAAGGATGAGGGGGTGATCTCATAGAAACCTTTCGAATGTTGAAAGGCCTATACAGAGTAGATGTGGAAAGGATGTTTCCCATGGTGGGGGAGTCTAGGACAAGAGGGTACAACATCAGGATAGAGGGGCGTCCATTTAAAATTCTTTAGCCAGAGGGTGGTGAATTTGTGGAATTTGTTTCTACAGGCACCTGTAGAGGCCAAATCATTGGGTGTATTTAAGGCAGAGCTTGAAAGTTTCTTGATTGGACAAGGCATAAAGGTTATGGGGAGAAGGCCAGGGAGTGAGGCTAAGGAGGGGAAAAAAGGATCAGCCATGATTGAACAACAGAGCATATTTGATGGGCCAAACGTTCTATTTCTGCTCCTATGTCTTATGGTCTTATAAGTAACCATGTAACAATAAAACAAAAAACACATTATTTAACACAAATTTAATAGTCTATACCATGACCAAATTCTCTCAGGTAGAATTTTACTCTCAGGTAAAGTTTTAGTATCAATAAAGCACGCAGATTATGTTCTCCATAACCGTTTCATCTGTAGTGGCACTCACTGCCTCGTTAGGAGGACCATAAGAACCTTTGTCTCCAAATTCATCATATACCACAAACTGAATGAGATTGAAGATATAGGTGCTGAAAATCCGTAAGGATAAACACATACAGATAGGGTACACATTACAGAGCAATTGCAGATATATGAGCCATCTGACCACTTATACTTCCTTAAAATCAGATCAAAAAGGAGAAATGTTGCAATGCATTTATTCCCTCAAAACATAGGTCACTCAAGCTCTATCTTATGTGTGATAAATACAGCTACAGGCATGACTGTGTTTCACAAACTGAAAGCAGCCTTGGATTCAGCTTGTTTACTTCAAGGATGTATGTCTCTCACAAAGGGCACCTGCTCTTCAAATTATAAGTAATAACATAATGCTAGAAAAGTATATTTTCTCCCCCTATCCTGTGGATTAACTGGAAACATTGTTTATAAGGAAAATAGTAGCTATCTGCAATTTTTGACTGAGGCAAGTCTGGAGCTTTTTCATCGTCCTATTTTGTGAGGCCCCAGGGATTATTGTTGGGGTAATGCAGGGATCCACACTGGTTCTCTGTATTTTTTTTGTCATATATATTAATGACTTGGATGAGAATGTAGCGAATAATTTGTATATACTAGGTGACACCAAAACTGGGGGTTTAGTGGACAAAAGAATGGCAAATGGAATTTAAATCCGATAAGGGGGAAGAGATGTATTCGAGGAAGTTAAACCAGGCCACAACATGCGCAGTAAATGGGAAGACCCTGTGGTGCTTTACACAAAAGGGATTTGGGGGTAGAAGCATACAGTTCCCTGAAAGTGGAACTACATACAGGGAGACAGGGTCATGATAAAGGCAAATGGCCTGCTTGCTTTCATCAGTTGGAACAATGAGTGTTACAGCTGTACAGGTCACCGGTGACATTGCACTACGGGTATTATGCGGACTTTTGAACACCATACTACAGGAAGGATATGATTTTGCTAGAGGCTGGAGAAAAGATTGACAAGGATGTCGTTAAGAATGAAGGACATGAATTCTAAGGAGAGACTGGATATGCCTGGACTGTTTCCCCTGGTGCTAAGGAGACTGAAAGGTGACCTTACAAAGGTTTATAAAATCATAAGGGGAATGGATTGGATAAATAGTCATAGTCTTTTTCCAAGTGTAAGGGAATTTAAGACTAAAGGGCAGAAGTTTAAATTGAGTGGAGAAGGATTTAGAGAGGCTCTGGGGGGCAAGCTTTTCCACACACAGGTGGTGGGTATGTGGAATGATCTGCCAGAGCAAGTATTAGAGGCAGGCACATTTGGCAGGTATACGAGAGGTGATTGATAAGTTCT
The DNA here is from genome assembly GCF_030028105.1 of Mobula birostris. Lineage (NCBI taxonomy): Eukaryota > Metazoa > Chordata > Chondrichthyes > Myliobatiformes > Myliobatidae > Mobula > Mobula birostris. The sequence continues at coordinate 52,874,210 of NC_092384.1, forward strand.
TGGCCTAAGGTAGGAGTCAATTTTATTTTTCAACATAGTCTCCTCCTGGAGCATACGGATCCCTTCTTTGTAGAAGCAGTCCACAGCAGGGGTGATTGATAAGTTCATGGCCTAAGATAGAAGGAGATGAGTTATTAACTTCAAACTTTCTGCATTATCACTCAAAGAGTTCAACTGCACGTGCATGTAACGAGAGCATCTTGGACCTCCAGGTGGTCCACAGCAGCGGTGATTGATAAGTTCGTGGCCTAAGGTAGAAGGAGATGAGTTCAAGCAACACACATAAATGTTGCTGGTGAACGCAGCATCTCTAGGAAGAGGTGCAGTCGACGTTTCAGGCCGAGACCCTTCGTCAGGACTAGATGAGTTCTACAGCTCTCGTTACATGCACGTGCAGTTTAATTCTTTGAGTGAAAATGCAGAAAGTTTGAAGTTAATAACTCATCTCCTTCTACCTTAGGCCACACACTTATCAATCACCCCTCATATGTTTAAATAAAGTTTAGAAGGATAAGAGCCAAACATAGTCAAATGGGGCTAAATTAGATTAGCACTGTGCACAGCAAGGTTAAATTGGTTGGGCCAAAGGGCCTGTTTTCATGCTGTACAACCATGAATCATTTGATTTGTTTAGTATTCTCAAAGTCAGAGCTTAATACAATCATAATTCTTTGTGCATATTCCTATGGATTTCATTACTGCTTATGTATTCTTTCTCTTCATAATATCATGGCAGCACACCAACTTCATGCAAAGTCTGACATTCACACCAAACATTTATCAGAATCCGAATCAGGTTTATTATCACCGACATGTGACGGGAAATGTGTTAACTTAGCAGCGGCAGTTCAATGAAATACATAATCTAGCCGACAGAAAAAAAAAATAATTTTAAAGTAAATCAATTACGGTATACATATATTGAATAGATTTTTAAAATGTGCAATAACAGAAATACTGTATATTAAAAAAAGTGAGGTAGTGTCCAAAGATTCAATGTCCATTTAGGAATCAAATGGCAGAGGGGAAGAAGCTGTTCCTGAATCGCTGAGTATGTGCCTTCAGGCTTTTGTACTTCCTACCTGATGGTAACAGTGAAAAAGAGGCATGCCCTGGGTGCTGGAGGTCCTTAATAATGGAAGCTGCCTTTCTAAGACATTGCTCCCTGAAGATGTCCTGGGCACTTTTAGGCTAGTACCCAAGATGGAGCTAACTAGATTTACAACCTTCTGCAGCTTATTTTGGTACTGTGCAGCAGCCCTCCATACCAGACAGTGATGCAGCCTGTCAGAATGCTCTCCATGGTACAACTATAGAAGTTTCTGAGTGTATTTTTTGACAAGCCAAATCTCTTCAAACTCCTAATAAAGGATAGCCGCTGTCTTGCCTTCCTTATAACTACATCGATATGTTGGGACCAGCTGAGATCCTCAGAGATCTTGACATCCAGGAACTTGAAACTGCTCTCTCTCCACTTCTGATCCTTCTATGAGGAATGGTAGGTTGTTGCTGCGGCACCATTCCACTAGTTGGCATATCTCACTCCTGTACGCCCTCTCGTCACCACCTGAGATTCTACCAACAATGGTTGTATCGTTAGCAAATATATAGACGGTATTTGAGCTGTGCCTAGCCACACATATATAGAGTAGAGTCAGCTAGGCATACACCCCTGATGTGCGCCAGTGTCGACTGCCAGCAAAGAAGATATGTTATCACCAATCTGCACAGACTGTGGTCTTCTGGTTAGGAAGTCGAGGATCCAAATGAAGAGGGAGGTACTGAGGCCCAGGTTCTGCAACTTCTCAATCAGGATTGTGGGAATGATGGTATTAAATGCTGAGCTATAGTCAATGAACAACAGCGAAAGTTGTACATGTCTGTGTTGTCCAGGTGGTCTAAAGCCATGTGGAGAGCCACTGAGGTTGCATCTGCCGTTGACCAATTGTGGTGATAGGCAAATTGCAACGGATAAAGGTCCTTGCTGAGGCAGGAGTTCAGTCTAGTCATAACCAACCTCTCAAAGCATTTCATCACTGTCAATGTGAGTGCTACCGGGCGATAGTCATTAAGGCAGCCCACATTATTCTTCTTAAGCATTGGTATAATTGTTGCCTATTTGAAGTGGGAACTTCTGCCCATAGCAGTGAGAGGTTGAAAATGTCCTTGAATACCTCAGCCAGTTGGTTGGCACAGGTTTTCAGAGCCTTACCAGGTACTCCATCAGGTCCTTCCACCTTGCAAGGGTTCACTCTCTTTAAAGACAGTCTAACACTGGGCCCTGAGACAGAGATCACAGGGCCATCAGGTGCAGCATGGATCTTCACAGCTGCAGTTGTATTCTCCCTTTCAAAATGGGTATAGAAGGCATTGAGTTCATCTGGTAGTGAAGCATCACTGCCATTCATGCTACTAGGTTTCGCTTTGTAGGAAGTAATGCCTTGCAAGCCCTGCCGGAGTTGTCGTGCATCCGATGTCGTCTCCAACCTCATTCGGAATTGTCTCTTCACCCTTGAAATAGCCTTCTGCAGGTCATACCTGGTTTTCTGTACAGGCCTGGATCACCAGACTTGAATGCCACAGATCTAGCCTTTAGCAGACGACGTACCTCCTGGTTCATCCACAGCTTTTGCTTTGGGAATGTACAGTAAGTCTTTGTGGGCACACACTCATTCACACAGGTTTTAATGAAGTCCGTAACAACTATAGCATACTCATCCAGGTTCGAAGATGAATCCCTGAATACAGTCCAGTCCACTGATTCAAAGCAGTCCTATAGGCACTCCTGTGCTTCCCTTGTCCAAACCTTCTTGGTCCTCACTGCTGGTGCTGCAGTCTTCAGTCTCTGCCTATGCTCAGGGAGTAGAAGTACAGTTAGGTGATCAGACTTCCCAAAGTGAGGGCATGAAATAGCATGGTAGGCATTCTTGATGGCGGTGTAGCAATGGTCCAGTGTGTTGTTTCCTCTGTTGATGGTAGTTGCTTAGTGATTTTTTAAGACTGGCCTGGTTGAAATCTCCCAAAATGATAGTGAAGGCATTAGGGTGCGCTGTTTCATGCAGGTTGATACCATTGCTCAGATCATCTAAAGTCTGCTTGACATTGGCCTAAGGTGGAATGTAATCTGCTACCAAAACGACCCCAGAGAGCACCCGTGAGAAGTAAAAAAGGACAGCACTCTACTGCTAGATATTCCAGGTCTGGTGAGCAGAATTGGGACAGCACTGATATGTTTGTACACCAAGAGGAGTTGATCATAAGGCATACTCCTCCACCTCTACTTTTCAGAGACTCTATAGCTCTATCCTGACGGTCTATACTAAACCAGTCAATCTGAATAGCTGCATCCGGTATGGAAGGGGTTAACCAGGATTCCATGAAACAAAGGACACATGTGGTCCTAATGTCCCTCTGATTCAGCAACCTAGCTCTGAGATCATCGATTTTATTCACCAGGGACTGCACGTTCGCCAGCAAGATAGTCGGTATAAGGAGTTACTATCCAATCTTGTGTAAAATATTTCCCCCTCTTCCATTAACTGGCCAAGTATTACTGCTATCTACTAAAGTACTTCAATTGTTCCAGTTACTGAGCCACAGTAAGCAAAAGATGCCTTTAGGAATGTTTCAATGTCCAGTCAATCAAGCGCAATGGGCAGGCCACCCTGCAGGTTCTCTTCATAACAGATTATTTGTGACAGTGAGGTTTTCACAGCAGAAAACTCTGTTTCACCTGCAGATACATCATCCTAACTTTCATTATATTTCATCATATGAAGCTGCAAAAGGTTACTGTAGAATGAAGCAATAAATTATCAAAGCCAATTCCTTTTGATTTGAAATACAGGTCCACAATCCCTTATCCGAAATCCTTGGGCCAGTTGCATTTCAGAATTCAGAATTTTTCAGATTGCAGACCCCCTCCCCCCCCCCCCACGCCCAATACCAAAAAACACCACCAAAAAATATGTATGCTCAAGTCCCTTATTTAACCTGTCTCAGTGCGGTGGACTTTTAAGACCTAGCAGCGCACCAAACCTACGCACATCCTCCCATATACTTTAAATCATCTCTAGATTACTTATAATACCTAATACAATGTAAATGCTATGTAAATAATTGTTATACTGTATTGTTTAAGGAATAATGACAAGAAAAAATTTATTTCCAACAAAAACATTCAATAAAACATAAAAATATACAGCTTCAAACAAACTGAATCAAACACATGGTAAATGACTTATTGGAATAAATGTAGAACGTCACTGTCACTATAAAACTTCAGTAACTTGTCTTTCTGTTTATTTAAATCATATACAGTGGTAGTTCTGACACTATTTTCTTCAGTAAGACGCTGCACAGACACACCACAATCAAGCTTCTGCAATAACTCCACTTTCTGCGTTATTGATAGAGAAGATTCCTTATCTTTTTCTCATTGTTACTCATAGGGGTATCTGCGGCTCTTTTTGACATTTTCATAGTGAAATTAAACACAAAATATCAGCAAACAGCAAATGCATGTGTAACCAGTATGAGTGCTGAGCCACAACTGACACCTGGCGGCCTCTGCTAGTGCTGCCACGTGCTGACGTCAGCAGTTGGCGAAAAAAACTTTTTGGATTCCAGAATTTCGGATAAAGGAAACTCAAAAGATGTTGGTCAATAGTTAATTATTTAGATATGTAACTATATTAACAACTTTTCTCTTTCAATCAATAAACTGAAATGCTCAATAATCTAGAGTAAATCAGAATAACAACTAGATAGGACATGGCAGGAAGAGGAATCGAAGAATAAGTTGATGACATGGTTAGATCAAAGGAGACTGTTGCGGAACATAAACACTGAAATGCACAAAGCAAAAAAGACCTTGCTTCTGTGCTCTTTAAATTCTGTGTATTGTAATCCTAAGTTCAGAGTTCATTCATGCAGCCAGACTTTGCCTTGTTAAACTTGGGTTCATTCAATCATAGAATAGTTGTGGACAGGCCCTAAATGAGATGTAACCATCCCAGAAAATTTCCATGCAAAGTATTAACTTTTAATCATGTGTGGATTTAAAATAATCTAAAACAATTTGATAACAGCAATGATCCAAATTTGCAAACCATAACAATTTTTGGTTTTGCTATCATCAGTGGCTCCAATTAACTTACACCTCTGAGAATGAATAAGTATTGCAACAGGTGAGGAAGAACATTGTCTTTATAATCATGATGCTATTTCCTTACAGTCAATGGTGCTTATGACATTCCAGAAGGTAGAAGGGATTTTGCTTGTACTGCTGAAGAATAATCATTCTATGCATCAGAATAGTTTAGATTAGTCATAAAACTACAATTCTCCTCTTTATATAAACTCTGCATCAATGCAAATTATGTGGTGATATTTAAAACACAGAAACATTAAAAAATAGGAGCATAAATAGGGCTTAAATATTGCTCCACCATTCAATATGGGACCACAGTATCATAGTGGTTAGCACAACACTATTATAGCTCAGGGCATAGGAGTTCAGAGTTGAATTCAAACGTTATCTGTAAGGAGTCTTAAATCCTCCCCATAAAATGTGTGGGTTTTCTCCAGGTTACCTGGTTTTCTCCCATAGTCCAAAGACGTATCGGCTAATAGATTAATTAGACATTGTAAAATGTCCTGTGATTAGGCTAGGGTTAAAGGGTTGCTGGGCAGCATGGTTTGAAGGGCCAGAAGTGCCTATTCTGTGCTGTATCTCAAGAGATAAATAAATATGATCATGCTTGATCATCTACTTCCGTACCATGTTCCTTTGTCTCTTATCTCTCGATCCTCTTAGCATAAGAAATACCTCCAGCTTCATGAAGATATTTAATAACACAATTTCACTGATATAAAATTTCATTAGTTCATCACCTTCTAATTTGTAATGATCAGTATGTGCAAAAATCTCGTGCAGGTCAATTCTTTGCCCAGTGACAATGTGTGCGCTGAATAATTTCTTCAATAATAAGTGTAAATAATCTAGTTCTAAAATCTGCAAACAAATCACTGCAAACTCCAACACCTCCGACACCTCTCTCCCCTTTCTAGATCTTTCTGTCTCTGTCTCTGGAGACAGCTTATCCACTGATGTCTACTATAAGCCTACTGACTCACAGCTATCTGGACTATCCCTCTTCTCACCGTCTCTTGCAAAAACGCCATCCCCTTCTCACAATTCCTCCGTCTCCGCCACATCTGCTCTCAGGATGAGGCTTTTCATTCTAGGACGAGGGAGATGTCCTTTTTTAAAGAAAGGGGCTTCCCTTCCTCCACTATCAACTCTGCTCTTAAATGCATCTCCCCCATTTCACGTACATCTGCTCTCACTCCATCCTCTCACCACCCCACTAGGAATAGGGTTCCCCTGGTCCTCACCTACCACCCCACCAGCCTCTGGGTCCAACATATTATTCTCCGTAACTTCCGCCACCTCCAACGGGATCTCACCACTAAGCACATCTTTCCCTCCCCCCCCCTGCTTTCCACAGGGATCGCTCCCTACGCAACTCCCTTATCCATTCGTCCCCCCCATCCCTCCCCACTGATCTCCCTCCTGGCACTTATCCTTGTAAGCGGAACAAGTGCTACACATGCCCTTACACTTACTCCCTTACCACCATTCAGGGCCCCAAACAGTCCTTCCAGGTGAGGCAACACTTCACCTGTGAGTCAGCTGGGGTGATATACTGCATCCGGTGCTCCGGATATAGCCTTTTATATATTGGCGACACCCGATGCAGACTGGGAGACCGCTTTGCTGAACACCTACGCTCTGTCCGCCAGAGAAAGCAGGATCTCCCAGTGGCCACATATTTTAATTCCACATCCCATTCCCATTCTGACATGTCTTTCCACGGCCTCCTCTACTGTAAAGATGAAGCCACACTCAGGTTGGAGGAACAACACCCTATATTCCGTCTGGGTAACCTCCAACCTGATGGCATGAACATTGACTTCTCTAACTTCTGCTAATGCCCCACCTACCCCTCGTATCCCATCTGTTATTTTTATACACACATTCTTTCTCTCACTCTCCTTTTTCTCCCTCTGTCCCTCTGAATATACCCCTTGCCCATCCTCTGGGTCCCCCCCCTTGTCTTTCTTCCCAGACCTCCTGTCCCATGATCCTCTCATATCCCTTTTACCAATCACCTGTCCAGCTCTTGGCTCCATCCCTCCCCCTCCTGTCTTCTCCTATCATTTTGGATCTCCCCCTCCCCCTCCAACTTTCAAATCTCTTACTCACTCTTCCTTCAGTTAGTCTTGACGAAGGGTCTCGGCCTGAAACGTCAACTGTACCTCTTCCTAGAGATGCCACCTGGCCTGCTGCGTTCACCAGCAACTTTGATGTGTGTCACTGCAAACTGCACATTGCCAATACCATCCACATCAGAAACCAGAAAAGGAAATGTAACTGTATATGATCGTGAAATATACTTAACAAGCCAACAAGGTAGAAGGTGACAATCTTTTGTGCGCAGTTTATATTCCTTTGTGCGCTAGTAGCAAAAGATGTATGTGCATGCACACCTTAGAGGGAAACTGCTTCTGTGTGAAAAGATATTTCATGGCATAACCTGTATCCTGAACTGTAACCCCTGGTTCTGCAATTCCAGCTATTGTGTACATCTTCCCTTCATCTTGGCTGTGTGGTCAAGGCCTGTACTGCAGTAGGAATACATCCTTACTCCTGTACTCAAGTCCTGCTGAAACAAAGGCCATTGGCTTTCTTAACTGTGTTCAGTGATTTGTGTACAAGGATGCCCAAATCCTGATGTATCTCTCCTTTTGCCAATCTTTCAGTAAATAATCTTTCTATATTTAGAACCTCGTATTTATTCATATTAAACTGCAGTTGCTATGCATTTACCACTCAACCTGTCTAAATCACACTACAGCCTCTGTATATTCTCCTCCCAGCTTGCATCCCCTCCCCTGGCTTTGTATCATCTGCATATTTGGAAATGATACATTTAGATCCCTCACTGAAATTACCAATATATTTTGTAAGCAGCTGGCACCAAGCATGATCTCCACAGCACTAACAGTCACTTATTGCTACTTGGGAAAAAACATTAAATCCTACTCTCCATTTGCAGACGCTCAACGGATATTGATTTTCTACTACCCTCAATCTTAAATGTGTTTTTTTCTACTCCCTCTCTGTGTAAATTAGTGAGATTACACTTACCACCCTCCAATCCATAGAAACTAAACCTGATTCCAAGAAATTCTGGAAGAACAGTCTGAAAGTATCCATTATTTCCAGGGCTCTTCCTTTAATATTATACGGTACCAATGTCAGTCTTTACCTCATTAAATTTTCTAGCACCATTTCACTAGTAATACCGATTTCCATCAATTCCTCCCTCTTGGTTACCTAATAAATAATGAAGGCTTATTATATCTCTGTAAAGAGAGAACTTTTTTTTTTAAAATTGTTCTGTAACTTATTTGTTGCCAATATAACTTCCTGTCAGAAACACTTGTCCTCACTAAATGCCTTCTCTTCACATTTTTAATGGATGGTTAAGCAGTCAGTTTTTACCTCCTTTGCAAGTTTATTCACATACTCTCCCCATTAATTAAACTTCTGCTGAATTCTATACTCCTTCCAACTCCAAGGCATGCCAGCGATTTTGTCTTCTCTTTGGAATTAACAGTACCACTAATTTCTTTCAAAAGCCCCAGATGAATACTTTTTCACTGCTCACTTTTGTTCTGGGCAGGATTGATTATTGTAATTCTTTGGATGTTAATCATTGCTTAATATCACATACAGTAAAATTTCCCAATCCATCGCAACCAACTTGTACATCATATCTTGGTAGTTCCCTTCATTCAAATTCAGGACCAGGTTTCTATTTCCATTATGTCACTCTCCATGTTGATGAAGAATTGTAATATGTTATAATCTCTCTTCTATAAGGGAGCATACACAGGTTGGGCAATTATTCTTTACACACTGCATAATATTCAATCTAGTATCTAGGTATATTCTCCAAGTATGTTTTTTACTGAGGCTGTCTACAAGAAGGGTCAGAGCCGTCTCTATTTCCTGAGGAGACTGAGGTCCTTTAACATCTGCCGGACGATGCTGAGGATGTTCTACAAGTCTGTGGTGGCTAGTACCATCATGTTTGCTGTTGTGTGCTGGGGCAGCAGGCTGAGGGTGGCAGACACCAACAGAATCAAAAACTTATTCGAAAGGCCAGTGATGTTGTGGGAATGGAACTGGACTCTCTCACGGTGGTATCTGAAAAGAGGATGCTGTCTAAGTTGCATGCCATCTTGGTCAATGTCTCCCATCCACTACATAATGTACTGGGTGGGCACAGGAGTACATTCAGCCAGAGACTCATTCCTCCAAGATGCAGCACAGAGCGTCATAGGAAGTCATTCCTGCCTGTGGCCATCAAACTTTACAACTCCTCCCTTGGAGGGTCAGACACCCTGTGCCAATAGGCTGGTCCTGGACTTATTTCATAATTTACTGGCATAATTTACATATTACTATTTAACTATATATGGTTCTATTACTATTTATTATTTATGGCACAAATGTAACGAAAACCAATTTCCCCCTGGGATCAATAAAGTATGACTATGACTATGACTATTATTGGACCAAAAAAAATACAGGAATTCCTGTTTGAGAGTCTGGGTTAAGTAATGGTATTTCTTAGTTCCAGTCACTCAGACAAATTTGATTATTATTACTATTTTCCAAACCTCTCCTTGCCATCACACCAGTTACCCTTTACACTATTTACACCCCTCCCATCTCCATCTCTTTTTGCCTGTCCCTCTTAAATACCTCTGGTTGTTAAGTTCTCAGCTGCCATATCATAAACAATAGTAATATCATTATTATATAACTTTGTACTGTTATGTCTTCTATCTTAGTGCACGTGTCTTGTACATTATGGTCTTTAGGTTCATCTTTCTGCTGTGAGACTGCTTTGCTCTAGTCTGCACCTGCTGCATATTGTGGTGTGTTAAAAAAATTAGCATAACATAACTTTAGACTACTTTGCTTCGTGATGAGTGCTGGGCAGATAAATAATTCGCAGATAAGTATCAATTTTGTGGAAACTGTGCACATTATGTTTTTTTTAAAAAAGTGATTCCTACTATCATCTTTCTTTAACTTCTCTTCTCAAGATCACCAACACATTTATTCATAGGTTCTTCCTAGATCCTCACCTTCCTGTAGGCGAACTGTTAACTATCTAGTTTTCTTTCATGCTCCCCACATTCGTCGATATTAACAGTTCTCTCAATTTTGATCTCTCCCCCTTTCAAATTTGCCATTATCGTCTGCTTTCAAAAAAGAAATGCCATCTTTAATATCCTCTTCTACTCAAAACTTTTTGAACTTTTCCAAAATTCTTTGTTTAAATCTCTCCAATTATGTTTCTCCTTTGCCATAGCACTGAACTCTTCTTATGAAAACTACTAATGCACTCCTGCTCTGGTAATATATAGCCCTTGCCACCAGTTAACCACCAATACCTCTTATACCTCTACACCACAAACCAGGCCTCAGGAAATTCAACTGTCTGCATTTACTATTAATAAGCAGCCATTCCTGAAAAACTACTCCCTTCCTGCTTCTACAGCTTTATCTCATGTCTCTCAGAATGCCACATTGGGCACCTTCCTTTTTGTTATTTACCCACTGCTCCTCTTTAACACAAGTAAAAGCATGACATGAGTTTTCATATGTCTGCAAATGATACCCTGCTTTACTTTGCTACCACCTCCCTGTTGACTACTTCAGTGCAATGAACTAGAGCAAAACTGGTATTTCATTGGAAATTCAAGTCAAATTTCACTACCTACTCAATGAATTAAACAGCAAGAGTTGAGATATTTACTTTATTTAAAGAAAAATTTCAATTTTAATTAAGTGAAGACACCAGCACCAAATACAACTCAATTTGTAAGACAATTTTCTGCATAATCTTAAAGAAACAACTTTACTTTATTAATGTTTAATAGTTTTTGAATGCTGTTACACTTAATGTCTGCATTTCAAAGTTATATAGAATAACACAATTGCGACACATTTACCGAAAAAGAACAAGAAAGCCTTTACAATTAGATGCTTGCGTAGATAACATACATATAGCTAGATGGTTAAAAACTTATTTCTGGGTCTAGAGAAAGTTCAGAGTAGTAGTCACAAGCATTGCCTAGCTCAAAGTATTGGCAGCATGCTCCAATGAATTCAGTTCAGGTCTTCATGTTTTACTTCAGAAACTGAAGAGTTGTTCCACTATAGCCGCCATGGAAACCCGTACCGAGGACTGTCGATAACTCAGGACATGGTATTGATTGTCTCTGTTTACATGTAGTCCTAGTACTTCAGATCACAAACAGAAGCTCAGAAGTTAAAGAATAACAAGACTGAAAGTAAACTGTAAAAGTTATTAGTACAGCATACATGTAGAAGTGATATGAGAAATTTGTTGTATCAAGAGCATTAAAAAAAAAAGCACTCATTTCTGTTCAAACTATAAAAGGCAAAGTATGAACCAAAGTATGAACTCAAACTCTTTAGTACTACAATAACTAAATAGTTAGGTATTGTTTTCCTCAAAACAGTTATTAAAAAAACTATTGCCCTTACATATTCCAGAATTACAATAGTATGGTAATCTCAACAGAAAATTGGTTCAATTTTTATTTTACTGTGGTCATTTTATAATTAGAAATCAATCTGGTATAAACTTGCATTAATATTCACATTTAATGCATCTATTCATTTCATTTTTCCCTCAGTTACTGAGCTCTGTGCCAGTTACAATACTAGCAAAAGAATTGTGAACATTTTTGGATTTATCTTTATAATTTTTTGATCTTTTGGAGCACAGAAGTGAGGTGATAAAGATACCTAATGATTAGCTTTATTTACCACATGTACATTGAAACATACAGTTAAATGCATCATTTGTGTCAATGACCAACACAGTCCAAGTATGCAACAGGGGGCCACCCACAAGAAACACCATGCTTCCAGTGCCAATATAGCATGGCTACAACTTACTAACCCTTAATAATCTGTACTTCTCTGGAATGTGGAAGAAACCAGAGCACATAGAGGAAATTCAGTCACAGAAAGAAAGTAAAAACTCTTTACAGACAAGTGGCAAGAAATGAACCCCAATCACTGATACTGTAAAGAGGTACACTCAGCACTATGCTACCAAGTCACAAAAACATTGTTACTTTCTAGCACTGCATTCTTTCATTGTTCTGGTATTGATTGTTCACTGCCTGTTTTATACTTCAATGACAATCTATGGAGTTAAACAATTTAATAGTCACTTACTTATTTGAAGAATATTGTATGTCTATTTCTCTATGATGCAATTTTACTATTTGTTCAAAATTAAATCAAAAGAACAAAGTTCAAATTTAGCAAAGTACATCTTATTATACAAAAGGTTATTTTGTTTCTGCACAATATTGGCAGAGTCTTGATATGCTATATCCAAAATACTGTTCAACTACCCTTCATGTCAGTGTGAAAATATGATTAAAGCCTAAGGGGCTATGTACAGAAGTTTGACTTTAAAAGCTGGTCACAAAGGTATTCCAAACTTAAAGTTGCCTGTTTATAAATAATCAACTGCATTGTACTGCTTTCAATCACGTTGTGCCTTACTTAGAGGCTAAGAGATAAAGTAAAATCAAGGAACTAATCTTATCCACATGACATCTTAAAAATTCCTAGCAGAAAACAGGCTCTAATTTTAATCGCAGGGGAAATCTGGGCTGCTAAGCACTGAAGCAAGCAGGATTTGTCCAAAGAGAGGTCCATGTGAGAACTAGAGTATGTAAATAAGTTGACAAATTTCTCTTGCAGAAGACTGCATGACTAACATCAACAGGGAACTACAGAAGTGGTACCCTTCAAGGCAAAGGAGGCACAAAGCTTGCAAGAAGACCACAAGCAAGCTAATCAAAATTTAAAATTAACTGGGCCCCTTGTGGTTAAAATGGTGCTTGATTCCAACTTCTGCCTGAAAACCTCCAGCAAAATATGTTTTTTTTAAGATTTAAAACCGTATCACAATCCACATTATGTTATCAGGCTCCAACTTTTCAGTAACTGAATAGCTCTTAACTTCCTGAGATAGCCTTCATACATTAGCTTTATTTTTGACAAAGTACGTGGTCAAACAATTTTTCTGCCAAGAATAATTGTCACAAATAAATCTTTGATGACAACCGGTAGTTAAATTAACAGTGGCATTTCAATTAAAGCTAAACTATCATGGTACAATCATTGTAGGTTTACCAGGTGACAATCTACAAACAGTACACAAAGATACCAATGTATATATTGATATATTTGAAAAGAATTGCATTAAGCAACTGCCAATTTCATCATAAATATAAAAGAGTTCATTAAAAATGCTATTCACACTGATTCAGTGGTAGCAGCTCTCTTACTTTGATGCAAAGGATTATGGGGTCATAGCCCAGCACTTGACAGCATTGCTTATTGAAATTTATTAGTGTTGAGGCAACGCTGCCTTTTGGCTTTCAGAAGAGACATGACACCAGTGCCCCAGTCTGGCTGTTCAGACATATGGTTAGGATCCCATTGCACTATTTTTATATAAGTACAAGGAATTCTCAATGTTACAGCCAACATTCCTGCCTCTAAAAGAGTACCATTCATTTATTTTGAGTGGAATCTTGCTGTACACAATTGGCTTTGGTATCTATCAAGAGTGTAGGGATAATCCTAATTGTAAGTAAATGGATATGGAGTAATTTACAATCTGAGGTTGTGATAGGTACCAAAGAAATTCTAGCTCTTTCGCTGTTATTGAGAGCACCGCCAATTGGGATAGAACAAGCATCATCTTCACCGTCACTGAATTTTGTGGTTTGTCAAGTGAAAAGGGCTTCAGACCAGTAGGCAGACTGTAAACTGTTTGAAGTCTACTATTTGTTTTTATCATCACTTGTTTAGGTACAATAACTGCACACTTCCATCAATTCTTAGTATTGTACTCAAACAACTCATCGGACCTCAAAAGAGTAATCTCATTTTTACAAGAAATCAGTTGGAAGAGCTCCACCAGTTGAGCTGCATCTGTTTGGGGGGGTGGTGCGATGGAGATGTTGTTGACATTTTGGGTCAAAGTCCTGTATCAGGTTCACGAGTAGAAAGGGGAAATGACTACTATAAAGACGCAGAGAGAACGATGAAGCTGAGGTCAGAGGTGACTGATGGACAGAACAGTGGGGGTAGACAATGTTAGAAGGATAATGGGCAAATCAAGCCAGGTAGGGCAAGGTTCAAGGTGGAGTTGGGAGACAAGATAGAGGCAAACAAAATAATAGGAGAAAGATGGATCCAGAAGAAGGTGGAGCCAATTGATTGCTGAAACTTCCATCTGGCTTCTGACTTCTATCTGAACCTCCCCCTCCCACACCCCCATCCCCTTTATACTAGCTATTATCCTACAGTACTCTCAGTCCCAATGCAGAGTCTTAAAGGGAATTGTCAACAATTCCATCCTCCCACTCCACCCGTTCCAATTGATGCTACTCGATCTAAGTTTCTCCAGCAGATTGTTCGATCCTCCAAATTCCAGCTTGTATTATAACCTTAATTCAAACAGTTAAATACTTGAAACCACATTTCAATACAATAATATTCTTTAAAACGTCCATTAGGTACACCAAGCACAAGTAGTGGTCATTACTTCCTGTTGGTAACTTTACCAGTGATAGTTGAAGTTATTGCCATAGCTGCTGAATCACAATTAAATAAGTTCATTATGAATAAAGACTTTTGAACAAAGTAACTTCTTTTGAGGAAAGGCAGGAAGAAATTAGGAGATTTTTCCCCTGGTGAACACTAAAGTAAATAATTCATTAAGGACCTCCCCTACTCCTTCAGCTTCAGGCATGATTCCCCCTTATCCCTGAGCAGTTCTACCCTCAATCTTGCCCTCCTTCTGTCCTCACCCACATGTAGAACACCTTGGGGTTTCCCTTCATCCTACTTGCAAGACCTCATGGCTCCTCCTAACTCTCCTATGTCCCTTCTTGAGCTCCTTCCTGGATACCTTATAAATCTCGAGGGCTCTGTCTGATCTTTGCTTCCAAAACCTTAAGTATGCTTTCTTCTTCCTCTTGACGAAATGTTCCGCCTCTCTGTCAATCACAGTTCCTTCGCCCTACCATTTTTTCCGTCTTAACAGAAAAACTTATCCACAACCCTATACAAATGCTCCCAAGACGACTTCTACATTTCTGTTGTGCACTTCCCTGAGAACATCTGCACCCAATTTACATACCCAACTTCCAGTCTAATACCCTTGTAATTAGCCCTCCCATAATTAAATGCTTTCCCATACCATTTGCTCCTATCCTCATCCATGGCTATGCTAAAGGACAAGGAGTTACAGTCACCATCTTCAAATTGATCACCCACCAAAAAATCTTGTAACCTGACCAGGTTCATTGCCTAGAACAGCAGTCCCCAACCACCGGGCTGCGGACCAGTACCGGGCCACAAAGCATGTGCTACTGGGCTGTGAGGAAACGATACCAGTGAGCTGCACCTTTCCTCATTCCCTGTCACGATTGAACTTGAACACAGGGTTGCCAACTGTCCTGTATTTGCCAGGACATCCCATATATTGGGTTAAATTGGTTTGTCCCATATTTCCCCCTCTAAGGTAGAGCATTCCTATGAAACCTTATGCGCCAAAATGGTGTGCAGCGAAGAAGCAATTACCATTAATTTATATGGGAAAAATTATTGAGCGTTCCCAGACCCAAAAAATAACCTAACAAATCATACCAAATAACACATAAAACCGAAACTAAATAACACTAACATATAGTAAAAGCAGGAATGATAGTAGAAATAATGTATATACAGTGTAGTCGGGAAGATGAAGGGAAAACCGATTTGTGGGGGGAGAAAATCAGCACGTACGCGCATGCGCACACAGGTGCCCCCGCAAGGCTTCATGGTCATGGTAGTCTTTCCTGGGGTAAAGTGTCCTGGGATTTGACTGCTACTTTTGTCCCTTATTTGGGAGTGAGAAAGTTGGCAACCCTAACTGTAAAAGACATGTTGAGGTGAGTTTAACCCTACATGAACACCCCCGGTTGGCCGGTCCACAAGAATATTGCCAATATTAAACCGGTCCACGGTGCAAAAAAGGTTGGGGATCCCTGGCCTAAAACTAGATCCAGCATGGCCTCTCCTCTAGTCAACCTGTCCACATACTGTATCAAGAATCTTTTCTAGACCTAACAAATTTAGCCACATCTTATACTAAGGAGGTGCTAATCAATAAGGAAGTTGAAGTCACTCATGATGACTACTCCTCCGTTATTCTTGCACCTCTCCAAACTCTGCCTACTTACTGGTTCTTCAGTATTCATGTAGCTATGGGGGGGGGGGAATCTTTAGAAAACACCCACAGAGCAATTGCTTCCTTCCTGTTTCTGACTCCACTCATGGCACAATACATGTTCTTTCCATGATGTTCTCCCCTTCTGTAGCTGTGATACTATCCTTGAATATAAATGCCAATTTCACCCACCCCTTTTATTTCACTCCCTAACTCTTTTCAAACAGCTAAAGCCTGGAACATCAAGCAGCCAATCTTGTCCTTGTGACATCCAGGTCTGCAGTAACGGCTACAACATTGTAATTCTATGTATTGATCCATACTCCAAGTTCATCGCCCATGTTCTCAATACTTCTCATATTAAAGTTAACACATTTCAACCCATCCAATTGATTGCATTATGCCCCATACACTACCTATCTTTCCTCACAGTACTACGACTTCTGGCTGGTCTCCCTCCCCCTTATGAATACTGTGTACCTGATCTAGACATTCCTGAACCCCTGGCACCTGGGAGGCAACATACCAACTGGGAGTCTCTTTCATGTCCACAGAATCTCCTGCCTATTCCCTTAACCACTGAATTCCCCCATCATCCCCTTCTTACTCCTTCCCTTCTGAGTTAGACTCAGGGCTAAGGACTTGGCTGTTACACGAGATTAAACTGGAAGCAAAATTATAAGCAAACTTTAAAAAAAACTAGGTATAAAATGTTGAACTGAGGGAATGACAATCCATACATGCAAATTAATTTTTAGTGCTCAAGAAGCTGCTTGACAAAAATTTCATAATTCCATATGACAAAGTTAGCACTGGTGCATGTTGGTCTCAGCAATTCCATAAAACCTGTTTGCTCACTTATTTATTGGTAACTCTCCCAGTCATGCATCAACTCCTACACACCGACATTTGGAGTAATCTATTTCAGCCAATGGCTGGAAATCAAATCATGGGGAGCCAAGGTGAAGGGGAAAGAAAGCCTTCGTCAGAAGAAGGTGGAAACTCCATACGGTCAGTAGAGGTCAGGATCAAACTCGAGCTGATGGTATCATACAGCAATAGCTCTACCTGTCGCGCTATTGTGAGGCTTTGGCTCAGTATATGCAGGTATAATGTTTTCAGATTTTTTTTAAACTGCAACAGCAGTTTGAAAATGCCGCGAAGTTTTGGTCTGATCAGTGATTCCTGATTATGTTGGAGAAAATTGCAAAACAGTTCTCCATGTGGAGGAACAGGGAATCACTGATGACATCCTTGGGCTTTCTGCTCTTACCTGCACATTCCTCTCCAAAAATTACTTGAAAATTGTTGTTAAGTAAGGGTGAAAATTGATACTTTTCCTGCTTTGCTTACTTCAAGGATCATCTTAACTCTCATTTCCACACCCAGCTCCCACTTCATTACCTCCATCTTTTAGAACTGGAAAGCTTGCTGGCCTCCACCAGCATAGCAGGAGTCCAGCAATACCACATGAGTTTAAATTTCTGAACTTAAATGTATCTATTTATAAAAATAAAATTATTCACAGCTTACAGTGTCATTCATATTGTCACTCCAACTCACAGACCAGGGAAGTATTTAGAGAATGCAACACCCGCATGGCTCTCTGCCACGGAAGAAAATGGCTCTCTGCCAGGTGCCATGCAAACAAATATATACCAGTGTTAATACTATCTTAGAAACTAATTGTTCTTTATTCACATACCAGTGTTTTTTGTTTGAAAACATTCCTTTGCAAAGTACAATCTCAGTAGTTGTCCTCGTCCCTTTACCCCCCCCCCCTCAAAAGGACTCAAAATGGAGCTGTCGCAAAGTACACTCAGCCCAATTCTTTCAAAGGTCACACAAAGACAAACAAACAGGTAACAACCTGCTTCATACTGCTCGGGGAAACATTGTTACAAGCTGATAACATCAAAAAGCATTATTAAAATATGTGGAACACTTTAAATTATGAACTAGGATTGAAGAGATTTTTTAAATAATAAAATGTTAAATTATACAAACTAAGGTGGCTTGGTTTTAATTAACTTTTAAGTTTCAGTTCAATAATGATGACTGTAATTGAGCCTGCTGATGCAAATAGAGAAGAAATTGTTGCTTGTTCTCCAAAAGGACCAACTTTCTTCAAATCAAATATATTTTTGTTTGGTCTTTTATATCTGCTTAAAATAATTTTAAAGTTATTAGCTATTTAATTCTGTTGGAAAATCTAAATGAAATACAAACCATAGATGGCATTGCAGAATTGGTCAAAGGATTCTGATCATAGCTGACTCGTGCTATTTACAACTTGGTTTAACTCTTAGCTCCACATCATCTGTTACTCCATCTCTGTCATATCTCAACTTCAATCCATCTGTTACTGTCAGTTTCAAATTTGATTACCTCAATACTCTGTTCAACAGTTTCCATTCAGAAGCTTCTTACAAGCTACAGTTAATCTAAAACTACCACAAATATCAGGTTCCGTGCCAATGGTCAAGGTAACACACCTTTCAAAACCTCAAAATTGTCAAATTGACGTTTATATTTATGCAACCCTTCCCTCATGAGAACTGTGAAAACCATTGCACATATACTCTACTTCCCAAAAGATCACTTATCTCAAATAACAACCATGTGCCAGCCAGATAAACTTCTTTTTTGAATTCCTTTTGCAAATCACTCCATCCCTCTATCTCATTATTGCCCAAAATCTATTTGGCCAAGCTATTTGGTCACCTATCCCAGTATTGCTTAAAACAATTCAGTGCAATGCATTATCATAAAACTCAAGTGACATGCTGTTTTACCACTGTTTGCATTATTTTATAATATTGCCCTTTTTTATCCAAATTAATTTTTCCACAGTACAACTGCCAAGGCCAGCAGTCATTGCTTATTCCTAGTTTTCTTGAAGTGAGCTACCTTCTGGAAAATGCTCCAGCATTTCTGGTGAAAACACTTCATGTTGGTGTGTTGAGAGTTCTGCAATTTCAATGGCATGGCAATACATTTCTAGTCAGGATAAGAGTATGCTTTGGGGTGATATCCTTACATGCCATTTGTGCTTATACTTTTCAGTGGTATAGTTTACAGGTTGAGAGGGCTGTAGGAAAGT
Organism: Mobula birostris; assembly: GCF_030028105.1. Lineage (NCBI taxonomy): Eukaryota > Metazoa > Chordata > Chondrichthyes > Myliobatiformes > Myliobatidae > Mobula > Mobula birostris. The sequence goes on from NC_092384.1 coordinate 52,893,737, forward strand.
AACTGCAGTGCAATCTGTGGATGACAGGCACTGCAACTACAATGTGCCAGAAGTAAATGAGTACCAATCTAACATACTGCCTTTATGTTGAAGTATTATTGATGCTGCAAAGGTGGGGGGAGGGGGGTGGGGCTGAATCATGGTCCCGACTGTGGCACCCAATAGTTATAAAGGTTTTAAAATGTCAAGAAGTGAAAGTAACAATAGATGACAGCTAGTATTCTGGCCTTCAAGCCACATTGTTTATGTTTGTTTGTGTTTTGGACAATGACGATAATGTGAATGTTCAAGGTATGGGTTTGTTATCTTTGGAGCCAAGTTTGGTTTCCTTGGAGCAGAGAATATGGGGTGGGGGATAGGGTGGGCCTGACTGATATACTCAAAAATTGAGGGGCACAGTCATGGTAGATAATGAGAATCTTTCCCCTATTTCATGAACAGAGGGCATTTTTAAAGGCATTGGGAAGGAGACAGAGGGGATTTGAGAAATATTCTTTTAATCCAGAGGGTGGATGAAATCTAGATTCACTTCCTGAGGGTAAGTGGAGACAGGTCCCCTTAGGCAATGAATTCCAGATTTAGATGAGCACTTGGAATACCATGACACAAAAGACTATGATACCAAGTGCAGGAAAATGGATTCATTTAGATACATACAGCACGTGTTGGCTAGCCTGGTGTGGTAAACCAAAGGGTCTGCTTCATGATGTATCACTACGAATCTGTGATAGCAAAGTCACTGAATGCCATGAGAGGATGCTTAAGATATCCTTGGATTTGGCCACTGCCCAGCACAATGTTACTTGTCAGTTTGTTGACAAATGCTGTCTGCATTTTGGTGTATGCATTATTCTGTTAGCTTAGGCTCAAGCCTTAATACCAGTAACAACAGATGAAATGATGCTCAACCATATTGTCCTGAAAAATATCAAGCACAAGTGCAGTATACAATTTTGTGCATGGGATGCTTGCAATATCAGTTTTTAAAAACATCTTAAAAATATAGTTGTAATCCATCACTTAAATAAAGCAAAATATTCAGAGGATAGGTAAAGCAGCTGCTGATAACTGCAAAACAACCTGGCAACCTGAAGTACCTTTCTTCAGAGTAATCTCAACTGTGCCCGTAGGAACTTATTACAGTCAATGGGTCAACGTTTACATATATTATGACTACTTAAGGTAAACATAACTTAAATTAAAACAATGTAATCTTGGGATACAAATTACTCCATAAACAGCTTGTCCTGACATTTCACATCAACAGCAAAGAGTTAGAGCTGTAAGAAACCTGACTACCTAAATTTCTACTTTTTCAATGCAATCTAGAATCAGGCACCAACTACAGGTTTCCCCTGCCACCCGAAGGTACAGCGTTCCTATGAAATGGTTCATAAGCTGAAATGTCGCGTAGCGAAGAAGCAATTACCATTTATTTATCTGGAAAAAATCTGTGAGCGTTCGCAGACCCAAAAATAACCTACCAAATCATGCCAAATAACACATAAAACCTAAAATAACAGTAACATATAGTAAAAGCAGGAATGATTTGATAAATACACAGCCTAGATAAAGTAGAAATACTTTTCCACAATCATTGCCTGCACTGTTCTCCGTAGCAAAAATCTCACGCAAGCGTTCTCGGCAGAAAATCTCATGCAAGCGCTGTTGGCAAAAACACTCTCTCCAGTAACCTTTAAACTAGGAAGCCAGCCAGTCAAATCATACCAAATAACATGTAAAAGTACACAGCCGATATAAAGTAGAAATAATGTATGTACAGTGTAATATTACTTACGGGAATCGGGAAGACAGTGCAGAGCACACTGACGATGGTGTGTTAGGCTGAGTCGTCGGAGGTTGGGGTGGTGCAGTGGCCCCCACCCTCCGGGCAGCGAACCGATACCGATCCGTGAAGCATGCAGTGGTACAGTGGTAGCCGGGAGGCACACAGCACATCTTTAAGAAAAAAGCCGAAACAAACATGCTAATTAATTACGTGCCGGGCGGCACCTAAGTAATTAGCATGTTTATTTCGGCTTTTTTCTCAAAGACGTGCTGTGTGCCTCCCGGCTACCGCTGCATTCTCCGCGAATCGGTACAGCATCTGTCCAGGGCCCGGGGGTTGGGGTGGTGGGACAGTGGGGTGTCATCTCATCATCGATCAGGGCAGGCAGCTCATCTTCTCCTATGACTGCCTGCCTCGATGTCGAAGGTCGAGGTTCGTCGTCTGCTGTGGCTGATGTGGAAGGCTTGCTTGACTGCTGAGCCTCGAGCATTTTTCTATCACACAGTTCTTCGTCAGGACTCAAAACATCCTGCAAATATCCCCTAAACCTACGTACCCTTTCAAAATTAAAGTCGCACTTTATCATTGCAGTGAAAATCTCACACAGTTGCTTCACGTTCAGTTCTTGGACAACTTCACTTTCCCGCTACTGCATTTGGTTTCGATGGTTATCCTTTCCTCTTCCAATTGCATCAGCTCTTCATCTATCAGTTCTTGATCATGAGATGCCAAAACCTCTTCAACATCATCTTTGTCAACTTCCACAAGCCAAACTCACTTTGTCCTTACTTCGTTCACCACGATCGAAACGCTTAATTATGTCTAGTTTTACGCTAAGTGTAACACCCTTACAAGCTCTTTTAGGCTTTTCCAATACCTTAGAACTCATCTTGCTAACGACTGCTCACAGGCATGTGTTTAAGCAATGCCAGCTAGAATGCCGTTCCGAATCCGGGGGAGAGCGGCTGCACAGGGCGCGTGGCTTTTTTTTTCATGCGCTGCCTTTTTTCGTGACAGTGAAAACACCTTCTGTTAGCAAAAACAGGGAACTAATGTACGTTTGTAGGTCTTTCGTAACAGTGAGGTTTCGTAAAGCCAATGTTTGAAAAGTGGGGGGACACCTGTATAGGGGAACTATGGCATCTACTAACAATAACAATAAATGAACCAAGCAGCCAATATCCCAAACCAGGAAAAAAAAATCCCAAAACAGCAGACAAGTAACAAACAAAACACCAATTTTAATTGATGTTATAAATATCTTAGCAAAAATGCATCTTGAAATTAAAACAAGAAATCGAATACTTCATAAAATAGTTTTGAAATTTATTTTCTCAGGGAATGTTAGTACATACTTGCAAAACTAGTTATTTCAAAGTCACGGAAGGGGTTCAACAGCATTGCTAAAGTAATAATATTTAAAAGAGCTAGCAAACTATTTTTGTATTAGAGTAAGATAGCATATTTTATTCAACTTCTATGTAGATAGATAGTGTAATAGGTGGTTGCCTCTCTGACTGGAGACTTGTGACTAGTGATGTGCGTCAGGGATTGATACTAGATCCAATGTTATCATCTATTTTAACATGACAATGTGGTAAACTAAATCAGCAAATTTGTGGAATACACCAAGGCGGAGAGCATAGGGGACAGCAAGGAAGGCTATCAAAGCTTGCAGATGTATCTGGACTAGCTGGGAAAATGGCAGACGGAATTTAATGCAGACTAGTGAGGTGTCGCACTTTGGGAGTACAAACCAGGATAAAATTGTAAGGCACTGAAGAGTGTGGTAGAACAAAGGGATCTGGGAATACAGATCCATAATTCCTTGAAAGTATTGCCACTGATATGTGGGGTTGCAAAGAGAGCTTTTGATAAGACAGCATTGGCCTTCATAATTCAAAGTACAGGAGATAAGACGTTATGTTGAAGTTATACAAGATGTTGGCGAAGCCCAAGTAGGATTAATGTGTGTAGTTCTGATCACTTACCTACATGAAAGCTATCAATAAGATTGAAAGAGTATAGAGACATTTTATAAGGATGCTGCCATGACTTGACCCGAGTTACAGGGAAAGGCTGGATATGTTCAGATTTTATTCCCTGGTGATTAGGACAATGAGGGGAGATTTGATAGAGGTATATAAAATTTCAAAGGGGTATAGATAGGGCAAATGCAGGCAGGCCTATAAGCACTGAAATTTAGTGAGACTCGAATCGAGGTCGTGGGTTAAGGATGGTGAAATGCTTAAAGGGAATACACAGTGGTGAGAATGTGGAACGAGCTGCCAGCAGAAGTGATGGATGCAGGTTCAATTTCAACATTTAAAAGAAGTTTGGATAAGCACATGGATGGGAGGGGTATGGCTCTGGTCTGGGTGCACATCGATGATATTAGGCAGAATAGTAGTTTAACATGGACTAAATGGTCTGAAAGGCCAGTTGCTGTGATGTAGTGCACTCTGAATATCTTCTTTGGGATTTTTTTTTATCAACAGCAAGAACAGTATACCTATAGTGATAGTTTTATATCAGTGACTGTAACTCTGGAGGATATTAAAGAGCAGGGTTACACAGACAGCCATTTCTGGATTTCTAGCAGCTTTATAGAATAACAATAGTAAACACTGATCGTTTAGCTGTCACATCTGCAAATTTCAGGACCTTGATCTTTGACTTTGGTGATTTGAGAAACAGACCAGCAACTCATCCTTATGCATTTCAGATACAAGGAACACGTATTTCTCTTTCCTACACAGAACAGCAATATTGATATATGATCGCTTTTATCAAAATATGATTTTGATTCACCTTAGTCATTGAGTGTTGTTCAAATGTACTCCCCATGACAAAAATATTTTGTTGCAATTTCAAGAGATAGCTTGATTCACTCTGTTCCTGCTGCAAGTATTAAATAACTTAATGAACTATGAGATCTTGACTGCGAAATATGACATGCTTAACAAGTTACTACTCTACAAAAATGGTACTAAAGACTATTGTTTCAAATAATACTTTAGTTAACCATTCTGATAACCACTACAGACAAAAATTAACCAAAATTAGTAATAAATGCTATATGGATCTACAGATATGATGGAAATAATTTAGCTAGTCAATTCTACTCTACACAAGTTTTTTTCCAAATCAATTACTTCTTCCCACCCAACACAAGTATCACTGTATTCTTGTTCTTGCATTATCTGTTTCAGTCATCCTGATGACAGCATGCTCTCACTATTTTAACTTCCTCAATACTGACAAGGATTCCCTTAGTGCCAGGGCATTAAACAGGACAGAATTTGTTAAGTGCTTTCTGGAGGGCTTCTTGAAACAATATATAGGTCGTTCAATACAGGATTGGGCCACACGAGACATTAGAATGGAGAATGAGCCTGACCAAGTGATCCAAGTTTCAGACAAGAAGCATTCTGGAAAAAGTAAGCACAATTCTCATAATAGGTTTTGTGATAGTTCTAGATAAAGATAAGACTGGTTCTAGAGTAAATGTGCCAAATTGAGAGAAGGCTAATTTCAACAGTACAAGGCAGGAATTGGAGAAAGTAGATCAGGACTGGTTGTTTAAAGAGACATCAGCATTCAAAATGTGGGATTATTTTAAAGGCTAGAAGAGTTCAGGGTCAGCGTGTACCTGTGAGGATCAAAGAAGGATGGCAAAGTTCAGGAACTTTGGATTACAAAAGATATTGCAAGTTCAGTTGGAAAAAAAAGAGGATTAGGCAATGTTACAATTCACATTGCAAGGCAGAAAGGATCCTAGGAAATAACTAATAGAACTGAATAAAATAGACTGGACACAAAGTTGTATCAATAAAGGTTATCAGAGGGAATCATATTGGTTGAATAAGAATAGCTTAGTGACCATTTCCCTGAACATCTGCCTATTCTAGGATTAATTGTAAAAACAAGACAGGATTGCCAAGAACCATCAGCACAGGTCTCAATGCTGGAAGAATTATAACTCTACTGTACAACAAGCAGCAAACAAGATCATTGTTAATCGTGTTGATTTCTTCTTCTCTGAAAACAGCATGGATCAACTTGTCAAATGTAAACTAGACGATATAAATGAGGAAAATTATTTGTCCAAAATATATCAGTAATTATTGAAGTATTTAAGTTTTACAATCAAATTTATTCCTTTAATTGGTGCTCACCAAATTTGCTAGAATCTAATCAATATAGTTAACAATTTGCTATAGTAGAATCTAAATTAGTTTCTAGTGCAGCACTGTAATCAATTATACTAATCACAACTAACACACCAAGGCATCCGTGGATTTGCCTCAATCTCTTAATATTTAAGTAAACTGTGCATACAGTGTGCACTACTACCACTCGACATATCAACATATGTATCATGAACATATGCAAAGTAGAAGAGCAGGAAATATTCCCTATGCTACTTCCAGGTATTTGATAATTATATAATAATGTTCATGAATCATGTGTTTTTGATAGTAGTACTTTCCCCTTATAACCAGCTAGCACACTTAAAGTTGCATTTAAATTAGTAATACTAAAAATACAAAACAAGATTCATAACATAATATCAATCTTTTCCCCAGAATTCGGAAGTCAAAAATTAGAGGGCGTAGGTTTAAGGAAAAAGGGGAAAGATTCAAAAGGATCTTGAGGAGCAACTTTTTCCACAGAGGATGGTCTGTATATGAAATGAGATGCCAGAGGAAGTGATTTAAAAGAAACTTTGACAGGTATGTGGATAGGAAGCTCTAGAGCAGGGGTCAGCAAATTTTGCCTCTGTGGGCCAGATCGCGTATTAATGAGCAGACTGTGGGCCAGATAAATGCCATAAGAAACTTGAAATATGGGAATTATCCATTTAAATACATATAGTTATGTTTTGCCTCAAATTAATGAATAACGCATGCCAGAAAATCATTTGTGCTTAAGGTTGCCTACCCCTGCTTTAAAGGGATATGGGCCAAATATGAGCAAATGAGACTAGCTTAGATGGGCATCCTGGTCAGATTAGACAAATTAAGCTGAAGGGTCCAATTCCATACTGAACAGTTATGAATGTAACACTTCTGATTTGCAAATCAGTTTACAAGACACTCACATATTTCTCTCCTGGTTGGCCATAGTATTAAAGATGCTATATAAACCTAGAGGCACTGGAGGCAAGGATATTGTTCAGGTTCAACTGCTAATTTAGCAACTGTCATTGGCAGTGGAGGATAATTTAAGTTATTTAAATATTACAGCATTCAAAATGAAGCTCTACATTTCATGAAAAGTTAAAAACCAAGAGTATCTTAATTTTTTTTTAGGTAAATCACAGGCATTGAAATATGTCAGCGGTCCCCAACCACCGGGCCGCGGACCGGTACCGGGCAGCAGAGCATGCGCTACCGGGCCGCGAGGAAACGATATGATTTGGCGATATGAGTCAGCTGCACCTTTCCTCATTCCCTGTCACGCACTGTTGAGCCATTACGCGCGCGTCGTCCATGTCGGTGCGGGAAGGAGATCAACTCCTTGAGCTTGCAAATGACGGCGGGCTGAAAAGTCTGTTTGACATAACATCTCTGCCGACATTCTGGATCAAAGTCAAGGCTCAGTATCCTGAGATAGCCACGAGCACCGAAAACATTGCTTCCACTTCCAACATATCTCTGCGATGAATGTAACAAAAACTAAATTGTGGATTAGACTGGACATTAGGAACCCCGCTCGAGTATCGCTGTCCCCCATCACCCCTCGATAGGACCGTCTTGTTGCCGGGAAACAAGCCCAGGGCTCCCACTGATTCAGCGATATTGGTGCGTCGCAATGATTTTATAAGTTCATATGGGGAAAATATGCTTTGTGTTAAATATCCAAACGTTACTCAAAATGTTATGATGCTATTGACTTATATAACCATATAACAATTACAGCACGGAAACGGGCCATCTCTGCCCTCCTAGTCCGTGCCGAACGCTATTCTCACCTCGTCCCTGCACTCAGCCCATAACCCTCCATTACTTTCCTGTCCAAATACCTGTTCAATTTTTCTTTAAATGATAATATCAAACCTGCTTCTGACACTTCTACTGGAAGTTTGTTCAACATTCTCCCCTGTCCTCCCTGATAATTGACTTATCGCTAAATTCATGCGAGGAAAATGCGCTGTGTGTTTAATATTAAATTCGTTAGATAAACCCTTTTAGAAACGGAATTGAGTGTATTAGCCACTTATCACCTATATTCCGGTCGTGATTAACACCCCCCTCCGAACAGAATCGCCAAAAATGATTTGCAGGAAAATAATCGGCAGGTGCGCGCATGCGCAAATAACGCATGTGCGCTGGTGCCCGCGCAAGGCTTCATGGTCATTGTAGTCTTTCTCTGGGTAAACGCAACGTATTTGACTGCTACTCTTGTCCGTTGGCAACCATTCCGCACCCCCCGGTTGGCCAGTCCGCAAGAATATTGTCAACATGAAACTGGTCCGCACTGCAAAAAAGGTTGGGGACCCCTGAAATATATCCAGTCTACTGTCAGTTTAAAATTGATTCTACCTTTAGTAATCAAATTCTGCAGGTCTTTGGACAAAATAAATCAAAGGATGCCACAGTAAATACAAATCTGTCATAATTTTAGGACAGCTGCATATTCCCTATAAACCAAATAATGGATTTCTTTCAGAAAAAAAATGTTACTTTGTTTCTACATGCTACTTTCAATAGCTAAGTAAGCAGCTGAAGGTTAACTAACAACTCAGTGTATTGATTTTAAACTGTTTTAATACAAAAATTCACAAGGTAATGGAAATAATGGAAAGAACATCTTAATCTTAGTTCTATTCTAAATTTAAAATGCAGTTGTTTGTAATTTTTAAGGGAGAAAATTCCCACACTGATTTGAAAACCAATGTTTCCAATGATGCTGTTATTTTGTTTTCAAGAGATCAACATTCATAGCCGATCACTTAGAATTTGCACAACTATGCTTGGCCCTTGTCCTAGCAACTAATATTGATTTATACATTAACATGGATTTATATACTGACATATAAAGGGTATCAGAGTTTGGGCACCAACAACTTAACCTGCTACATCACTGGTGCAAAAAATAGCACTGCTTCTGGTTTTCATCCTCATGATTAACCAGAACGTTCGCAGGTATTTTTGAACTATTTCCTGTGACTAGCTATTTCTACGTTTGAACAAATTTTCCAATGAAGTTAACCGTCATTTACTAAGGACTCTTAAATGCTGTCCACGTGAAGCTCAGCAAACCCTCGTAAAGGTCCCTTATGGTAGGCTGGACCAGATTATATTATTTGGGACCCAGGACAAGCTATCAAATTGGATACAAGACTGGCTGGTGATAGTGTAGGTTTTCATTTTAAACCGGATTGGAGGCCTGTGACCAATGAAGTGTGGCAGGTATTGGTGCTAGGTCCATTGCTGATGGTCATATATATTGATTTGAATGAGAATGTAGGTGGAATGGTAAGTTTACAGATGATACCAAAATTGGTACTGTAACAACAGTGTGAAGGGCTATCCAAGCTCACAGCAGGATATCGATCAACTACTAACATAGGCAAAGAAAAAGCCAATGAAGTCTAACTCAAACAAGTTGAAGTGATACATTTTGAGAAGTTAAGCCCAAGCAAGACATATGCAGACCCTGATTGGGTCTGCCTGTCCAAGCAGACCATTGTTTCTGCTTGATTCTGGCCCACTGAACTAATATCTGCATACCTCGACTCAGTTTTATCCCCCCGGTTCAGTTCCTTCATACCTACATCCATGACACGTCACACATTCTTGATCCTTTCAATGATTTCAAGTATCCTGGCCCCAAGCATCTTATTTTCACTATGGATGTCCAGTCCCTATGTACCTCCATCCCCTACCAAGAAAGCCTGAAAGCGCTCAGTTTCATTCTGGATACCAGACCCTACCAGATCCACCACCACTTTCCTCCATCTGATGGAATTAGTCCTCACTATCAATAATTTCTCCTTTGGCTCCTCCCAATTCCTTCAAACATGGGTGCTCGCATGGGTCCCAGCAATGCCTGCCTTTTTATCAGCTATGTACAACTATGCTACATCAACCACTGCATTGGTGCTGCTTCCTGCACCTACGTGGAGCTCGTTGACATTATCAACTTTACCTCCAACTTCCACCCCGCCCTCAAATTTAACCGGTCCATTTCTGACACCTTCCTCCCCTTTCTCAATCTCCATCTCTATCTCTGGAGACAGCTTATCTACTGATGTCTATTATAAACCCACTGACTCTCACAACTACCTGGCCTATACCTCTTCCTACCGTTACTCGTAAAAAAAAAAAGCCATTCCCTTCTCTCAATTCCTCCATCTGTCGCATCTGCTCTCCAGATGAGGCTTTTCATTCCAGAACGAAAGAGATGTCCTCCTTCTTCAAAGAAAGCGGCTTCCCCTCCTCCACCATCAACACTGCCCTCAGCCACACACATCTTCCCTCACCCCATCCTCCCACCACCCCACCAGGGATAGGTTTCCTCTTGTCTTCATCTAGTACCCCACCAGCATCTGTGTGCAGCACATAATTCTCCATAACTTTCATCATCTCTAGCGGGATCCCACCACCAAGCACATCTTGCCCTCCCCCACTTCTGCTTTCTACAGGGATCAGTCCCTATGCGACTCCCTTATCCCTTTCCATTGATCTTCCTCCTAGCACTTATCCTTGCAAGCAGAACAAGTGCTACACCTGTCCCTACACTTCCTCCCTCACTACCATTCAGGGCCCCAAACAGTCCTTCCAGGTGAGGCAACACTTCATCTGTGTGTCTGTTGGGGTCTTCTACCATATCCGGTGCTCCTGGTGTGGCCTCCTGTATATCAGTGAGACCCAGCATACATTGCGAGACTGCTTAGTTGAGCACCTATGCTCCGTTCACACGAAAAAGCAGGATCTCCCAATGGCCACCCATGTTAATTCCTATTCCGGCATGTCAGTCCGTGGCCTCCTCCATTCTCGTGATGAGGCCACACTCAGTTTAGAGGGACAACTTAATAGTCTACATGGGTAGCCTCCAACCTGATGGAATGAACATTGATTTCTTAAATTTCTGGTAATGCTCCCCTTCACCATTCCCCTGTTTCAGCTCATCTCCTTACCTGCTCATCGCCTCTCTCTGGTCCTCCCCCTCCCCCTTTTCTTTCTTCCAAGCCCTTCTGTCCTCTATCAGGTTCCCCCCCTCTCCAGCCCTGTATCTCCTTCACCAATCAACTTCAGAGCTCTTTACTTCACCCCTCCTGTCCTCCTGATTTCATCTATCACATTGTGTTTCCTCCTCCCCGCCCCACTTTCTAACTCTTTCTCATCTTTTTTTTTCTCCAATCCCAATGAAGGGTCTTGGCCCAAAACATCAACTATACTGTTGTCCACAGATGTTGCCTGGCCTGCTGAGTTTCTCCAGCAGTTTGTGTGTGTTGCTTTGGACTTCAAGCTTCTGCAAATTTTCTCTTGTTTGTGATTTTGACTATCTATATGAATCTCACCTGCATTTATCCCTCTATACTTCACTCAATCAAGTACTTGTCTAAATGTCTCTTAAACATTATTATTGTTTCTGCCTCCACCATCTCTTAATGTCAGCTCAGTCCAACTACTAACTATTTTTTCTATAGAAAGTTTACTCTTATGAACCTATTTAGATCTCTCCTCTTTCATCTCTAAATCTATAGGCTCCAGTTTTAGGCACCCTGTCTATGGGAAACACATTGGCCATCTACCCCATCTCTGCCTTTCATAATTTTATATTGCTGCATGTCACCTCTCAGCTTCTTTTTCTCAAGGGAAAACAGACCCACAGTCTATTCAATCTTTCCTTCAGCCCTTCAGGGCAACATCCTTGTGAAAGCCTTTCTGTACCCTCTCCAGCTTAATCATATCAGTCTTGAATTGCTCGAATTGCTGCCTAACAGTGTTGTGTGCAATTGTAACAAAGCAACCCAACTTTGTGCCTCAGCTAACGAAGCTTGAATGCCATGTGCCTTCCTCACCACTATTTATTTGTATTGCCACTTTCGGTGAACAATGTACTTGTTCCCCAATCTCCCTTGCACAGGATGTTGCTTAGATAGTCAAGATGGTCAGCATTGACACAATGGGCCAAAGGATCTGCTCTATGCTGTAACAACTCCAACTCTAACCAAGGTTTGCCAGGTGCAATTTCTGTGCACCTGTTAATTCTTATGTTATGAAAAAAACAAAATCAAGAATTCCACTTCAAATTCAAATATTCAAAACAAAGAACTGTAGCTTTCAAAATTTCAGGATGTTAAGAACCTTCTAATCAAAACGCAGCACTAATGATGCAATTACTGTTGATTTGGTGATCAATTTTTGTACAAGCCCAAGAAAAAGAAGACATGTTATTTGAAGGATGAAAATTAGCCAAGATACTTCTACCAATCTCTTTTTAGAGGAGACTTAACGCCCACCTAATCATGCATGACTCATCCAAGCACAAAACCTCCAACAGTGTTGATGAAGAGTCTCAGACCTGAAGCGTTGGCTCTAGTCATCTTTCCAAAGATGATGCCTAACTTGCCGATGCTTCCATATTTTCTGCTTTTATTTCAAACTTTAAGCACAAAAGGTTGTGCTGAATTTCACCGCAGTCTTCGATGGGACTCAACCCCACTACATTCTTTCTCTAGGAAGGTTTGCATTCATTGTAATTAAGTTTGTTATGAGAATTAAATTTACTGTTCGTCTTACCCTCTTAGAGAGACATAGCATAAGAAATTATGTGGGGGGGTGATATGGCGAGAAAAAGCAATTATACAATGGAGTAGAAAATACTAAAGTATTATCAATCAAGATGGTAAAAATATTATTGATAAACAGATACTTTGAGCCATTTCAAAGTGTGGATCATTATAGCAACAAGCACACAGAATGTATGAAAATATACACCAATTTCACAAACCTTTCCATATTTTAATAAGATCAAATAAAGATATTGACAACTAATAATTATTTCCTTTTCATAACAGAACATAATCTTCAAACAGCAAATTGAAATAACTGATTACACAAGATTTGATGGATCTTTAAAAACTGCACAAATATTTTATTAATTAATATGAATACTTCTAGAATGTAAACAAACTGAAACATCTGAACTCTGATATCAGTTTGTTGACGTCAATTAGATATCAGAATCAGATATCCAAGGTTAAAAGCCATCAGCTCAAGTCGCTGTTGGGTCAACTTCAATCCCAAGGGATAAAATGAACTTTGAAATGTTAACATTTTTTGTAACAATCAATAGTAATAAAATTGTTTCACAAAAACATTATTCTTCCAAATTAGTCTGTGGCATTGAAAGTAACGATAAGCAATATGTAACCCATGCGGCTTTGCACATAATATTATGAGTAAATTGCCTTCAGGTGCAGTGCATAGAAACACAATTTTAAAAGAAATTATGCAAAACAAAAATGAATGAAACTTAAATGTAGAACAAATCCTAGTGACTTCATTAATTATATTACATACACTTAGACTTGTATAAAAGACAATAAGCACAAAACTCAAACATTTTACAACTGGCTAGATACAAAAGTCTGCCAACCATTCTTCAGGCCAAAAAAATGCCAATGCAAAGAAACTAATTTTCACAAAATATGAAACTGCAGTGAAAGTCAACATGTAACAAAGGACAGCAAGACTTGTGCACCATTTATGCTGTGATTAATTTAGAACCATAGAAACTACAGCACAGAAACAGGCCCTTTGGCCCTTCTTGGCTGTGCCGAACCATTTTCTGCCTAGTCCCACTGACCTGCACACGGACCATATCCCTCCATACACCTCCCATCCATGTATCTGCCCAGTTTATTCTTAAATGTTAAAAAAGAACCCACATTTACCACCTCGTCTGGCAGCTCATTCCATATTCCCACCACTCTCCGTGTGAAGAAGCCCCCCCTAATGTTCCCTTTAAACTTTTCCCCCCTCACCCTTAACCCATGTCCTCTGGTTTTTTTCTCCCCTTGCCTCAGTGGAAAAAGCCTGCTTGCATTCACTCTATCTATACCCATCATAATTTTATATACCTCTATCAAATCTCCCCTCATTCTTCTACGCTCCAGGGAATAAAGTCCTAACCTATTCAACCTTTCTCTGTAACTGAGTTTCTCAAGTCCCGGCAACATCCTTGTAAACCTTCTCTGCACTCTTTCAACCTTATTTATATCCTTCCTGTAATTTGGTGACCAAAACTGAACACAATACTCCAGATTCGGCCTCACCAATGCCTTATACAACCTCATCATAATATTCCAGCTCTTATACTCAATACTTCGATTAATAAAGGCCAATGTACCAAAAGCTCTCTTTATGACCCTATCTACCTATGACGACACTTTTAGGGAATTTTGTATCTGTATTCCCAGATCCCTCTGTTCCACTGCACTCCTCAGTGCCTTACCATTAACCCTGTATGTTCTACCTTGGTTTGTCCTTCCAACGTGCAATACGTCACACTTGTCAGTATTAAACTCCATCTGCCATTTTTCAGCCCATTTTTCCAGCTGGTCCAAGTCCCTCTGCAGGCTCTGAAAACCTTCCTCACTGTCTGCTACACCTCCAATCTTTGTATCATCAGCAAACTTGCTGATCCAATTTACCACATTATCATCCAGATCATTGATATAGATGACAAATAACAATGGACCCAGCACTGATCCCTGTGGCACACCACTAGTCACAGGCCTCCACTCAGAGAAGCAATTCTCTACCACCACTCTCTGGCTTCTTCCATCAAGCCAATGTCTAATCCAATTTACCACCTCTCCATGTATACCTAGCGACTGAATTTTCCTAACTAACCTCCCATGCGGGACCTTGTCAAAGGCCTTACTGAAGTCCATGTAGACAATATCCACTGCCTTCCCTTCATCCACTTTCCTGATAACCTCCTCGAAAAACTCCAACAGATTGGTCAAATATGACCTACCACGCACAAAGCCATGTTGACTCTCCCTAATAAGCCCCTGTCTAACCAAATGCTTGTAGATTCTGTCTCTTATTACTCCCTCCAATAACTTACCTACTACTGACGTTAAACCCACCGGCCTATAATTTCCCGGATTACTTTTCGATCCTTTTTTAAACAACAGAACAGCATGAGCCACTCTCCAATCCTCCGGCACCTCACCTGTAGACACCGACATTTTAAATGTTTCTGCCAGGGCCCCTGCAATTTCAACACTAGTCTCCTTCAAGGTCCGAGGGAACACCCTGTCAGGTCCCGGGGATTTATCCACTTTAATTTTCCTCAAGACAGCAAGCACCTCCTCCTTTTCAATCTGTACAGTTGCCATGGTCTCACTACTTGATTCCCTCAATTCCATAGATTTCATGCCAGCTTCCTTAGTAAATACAGATGCAAAAAACCTATTTAAGATCTCCCCCATTTCCTTTGGCTCCGCACAAAGCCGACCACTCTGATCTTCAAGAGGACCAATTTTATCC
Organism: Mobula birostris; assembly: GCF_030028105.1. Lineage (NCBI taxonomy): Eukaryota > Metazoa > Chordata > Chondrichthyes > Myliobatiformes > Myliobatidae > Mobula > Mobula birostris. The sequence continues at coordinate 52,909,046 of NC_092384.1, forward strand.
CCTACAATCCTTTTGCTCTTAATATACTTGTAAAAGCTCTTTGGATTATCCTTCACTTTGACTGCCAAGGCAACCTCATGTCTTCTTTTTGCCCTCCTGATTTCTTTCTTAAGTATATTCTTGCACTTCTTATACTCCTCAAGCACCTGATTTACCCCGTTTCCTATACATTTCATACAACTCCCTCTTCTTCTTTATCAGAGTTGCAATATCCCTTGAGAACCAAGGCTCCTTATTCCTATTCAATTTGCCTTTAATCCTGACAGGAACATACAAACTCTGCACTCTCAAAATTTCCCCTTTGAAGGCTTCCCACCTACCAATCACATCTTTGCCAGAGAACAACCTGTCCCAATCCACGCTTTTTAGATCCTTTCTCATTTCTTCAAATTTGACCTTCTTCCAGTTCAGAACCTCAACCCTAGGACCAGATCTATCCTTGTCCATGATCAAATTGAAACTAATGCTGTTATGATCACTGGAACCAAAGTGCTCCCCTACACAGACTTCTGTCACTTGCCCTAATTCGTTTCCTAACAGGAATTTAATTATAATTTAATTATCAACTTTACTTCTTCATCACATTTCGGACATTTGACACCACCTATCAAAACAAAATCAAATCTTGACTGCCTCAAGCATCAACTACCACGTTACTAATGTCACATTCAAACTACAGTATAACATCTCCCAAAGAATATCTCTGAGATGATTGCCCAACTCTCCATGACGTTAAATGAATCTTTCCAATTAGGGTTTCCCTCACCAGTACTGATCTACCCTTTTTTAGGTAGCTTATACACACACACTTTGTTCTGTTCTGCAACTCTACAGAACTACTGAGTTTTGACCCTTGTCCTGATCCCTAATGCCATCCCATTGCAAACTTCCTAAGCTTTTCAACCATTTCTATCTATTTACTCCTTTATGCCACTTGTTGTTTCTTCTGATAACATTTCAGGTGCCGCAGAAGTTTCTTTAATAGAGCTCGAGATGTCTTCATGCATTCAAAGTCTTGATCATTGTATTTACCATAACCCCTCAAGCCAAACATTAGTTCTGTGTTGACAGTGGCCTGACGGGATGGGACAAGAAATAAAAGTGACTGAGATAAATGAACATATAAACTTAATGTTAACGGGAGGGGTTCATGAACTTCTCATGGTTGTTTTGAGAGGTGAAAGTGGAATAGAACCACATTGTTGGTGCTGCTGGAGGTGATTTAGCAACTAAGTCAGTAGCAGCTTTCAGTATATTATGTATTCATTCCAACTGCTATGCTTTTTCTCCCCCCTATAGCTCTATAATATTTTCCTGCATATGTCCATCTAATTTCCCTTTGAAAACCTAACTGACTTTGCTTCAACCAACCTTGTAGTCAGCAAGACCATAAGATACGGGAGCAGAATTAGGCTATTTGGCCTATCTCGTCTGCTCAGCTATTTCATCATGACTGATCTATTTTTCCTCAGCCCCAATCTCCTGCCTTCTCCCCATATCCCTTCATGCCCTGACCAATCAAGAAACCATCAACCTCTTACCTTAAATGCACATACAGATTTGGCCTCCACAGCTGCATGTGGCAACGAATTCCACAGACTCGCCACTCTCTGGCTAAAGAAACTCCTCCTCATCTCCATTATGAAACGATGCCCCTCTGTTCTGAAACTGTGTCCTCTAGTCTTAGACTCTCCTACCATAGGAAACACTCTCTCCGCATGCACTCTATCAAGGCCTTTCACCATTCAATAGGTTTCAGTGGAGATCACCCCTCATTCTTCTGATTTCTAGTGAATACAGGCCAGGGCCAGCAAACACTTTTCATATGATAGCCATTCAAACCTACAATCATTTTCGCAAACCTCCTTTGAACCCTCTCCAGGGTTTCTCCAGCGTCCTTTCTAAAATAAGGGGTCCAAAACTGCTCACAATTCTCCAAATTGGGGGGGGGGGGGGGGGTCACCAGTGCTTTATAAGATCTCAACATTACATCCTTTCTTTTATATTCTTACCTTCTTGAAATGAATACTAACATCACATTTGCCTTCCTCACCACAGATTCAACTTGCAAATTAACCTTTAGAAAATTCTGCACAAGCACTCCCAATCCCTTGCACCTGTTTTTTTTGCATTTTTCTCCATTTAGAAAATAGTCAACTCTTTCATTTCTTCTACCAAAGTGCATAACCGTACATTTCCTGACATTTTTTCATCTGCCACTTCTTTGCTCTTCTCCTGATCTATTTAAGTCCTTCTGTAGCCTACTTCCTCAAAACTACCTTCCCCTCCCCCATTTTCATATCATCTGCAAACTTTGCAATAAAGCCATCAATTACATCATCTGAGTCATTGACATTTAACGTAAAAAGAATCGGTCCCAACACAGACTGCTATGGAACACCACTAGTCACTGGCATCCAACCAGAAAAGGTTCCCTTTACACTCTCTACACCCTCTACACTCTCTGCCTCCTGCCAGTCAGCCACTGTTTTACCCATGCTACAATCTTTCCTACAATATCTCGGGCTTGTTGCTCGTTAAGCAGCCTCATGAGTGGCACTTTGTCAAAAGCCTTCCAAGTGAAAATCCAAGTACACAACGACCAATTCTCCTTTGTCTATCCTGTTTGTTATTTCAAAGGGCAAAATTTCATTTTATTATCAAAGTATACAACTCAAATTCTTCAATTCTCTGGGTAGCCAAGAAACCAAGAAAAAGAAAGGCAGCACGATCTCCAAACCCCAAATCCCACTTCCCTGCAAAAGATCTGAATGAAATGGATCAGGCACATCAACCACCCCTCCCAAAACATTCTTCCTGCACAAAAAAAACAATGAGAAGATTGTGCGAACAAGCACAGAATATAACAAGACTGAAAAAGTCTATAGTCCAAAGAACAAATCCAGAACACAGAAAAAAATGTGGACAACACTCTCTGCAGCAGCAGGCCATCCACTCTCCAGGACACAGCAACCAACCGATCAAAAGGCAAGCGACCAGCGCTCACCCTCTACACCCACTTAGATGCTTCAATCTCCCTTATCGCTTTACTCAGCAAACAATGGGAACTTTAATTGGTGAACTGGAGCCAAACATCAGCAGTCCTGCAATCTGCCCAAAATTCGTACACACTGCCTCTTGGAATCTTCTCATGAGACTACAAAGTGCTGACGCACCTAAATGATCTCCAAACATCAAAACACAGGTTCCAGCAGTTCCAGAATCACATTCAAGATGAGAAACAAAGGTAAAAGACAAAAGTGAAAAAGATGATTCCATGATCTATAGAGAAGATGTCGACCAAAAGAGAGTTGTGGGCAGCCGCCATCTTGACCAGAATTTCTTCAGAAAATTCCAACACATTTGTCAAGCAAGATATTCCCTTAAGGAGACTATGCTGACAATGGCCTATTTTATCATGTGCCTCCAAGTACCCGGAAACCACATCCTTAACAATCAACTCCAACATCTTCCCAGCCACTGAGGTCAAGACTAACTGGCCTATAATTACTTTTCTTCTGCCTCTCACACATCTTGAAAAGTGCAGTGACATTTGCAATTTTTCAGTCTTCCTGATCCATTCTAGAATCTAGTGATTCTTACTGATGCCTCCACAATCTCTTTAGCCACCTCTTTCAGAATCCTGGGGTGTACATCATCTGGTCCAGGTGAATTATCTACCTTCAGACCTCTCAGTTTCCCTAGTAATGGCACCGTCACTCACTTCTGCCCCCCACGCTTGAACTTCCAGCATACAGCTAGTGTTTCCCACAGTGAAGACTGATGCAAAATACTTAAGTCAGTTCACCGCCATTTCCTTGACCCCCATTTTTACCTCTCAAGCATCATTTTCCAATGATCTGATATCTACCCTTGCCTCTCTTTTACACTTTATGTATCTGAAGAAACTTTTGGTATCCTCTTTACTATTACTGGCTAGCTTAATTTTGTATTCCATCTTTACCTTAATGACTTTTTTGGTTGCCTGCTGTTGGTATTTGAAAGCTTCCCAATCCTCTAACTTCCTTCTAGTTTTTGCTCTATTGTATGCCCTTCTCTTTTGCTTTTATATTGGCTTTGACTTCACTTGATAGCCACAATTGTGCCATCTTGCCTCTAGAATACTTATCCCTCTTAGGGATGTATATATCCTGTGCCTTCTAAATCATATCCAGAAATTCCAGCTATTGGTGTTTTGCTGTCATACCTGCAGTGCACTTTTCCAATCAACTCTGGCCAACTCCTCTCTCATGCCTCTGTAATTCCCTTTACTCCATTGTAACACTGGTTAGCTTCTTCTTAAAATTCTGGGTGAATTCAAATGATATTATGATCACTCGCCCCGAGGTTTGTTTTTTAACCTTAAGCTCCCTAATCAATTCTGGTTCATTGCGCAACACCCAACCCAGAATAGCTCATCCCCTAGTGGGCTCAACCACAAGCTGCTCTAAAAAAAACAGCCATCTTGTAGGCATTCTGGAAATTTCCCCTCTTGAATCCAGCGCCAAACTGATTTTCCCAATCTACCTGCATATTGAAATCCCCCATGACTATTGTATCTGAAACTCCTTTTTAATCAGGTCTCTCTCGAAACATGGCTGGTTAGCCCCTCGGTAACCAATCAATGGACTCAGCAGCAAGAAAAATGCCTTTCTTGAATTCTGTACGTCAAAGGTCAATATGACTTTGGTCCCACCAGACCGGGAGAGCCAGTATGTTTCGACAACCTGCACCCCAATCTGAGTGAATACTGTGTTAATGCTACCCACTTGCAATTACCCGTTAGCAAGAAATAACAGATTGTACACTGCATCCAGTTATAAAGTAAGCATATCTACAAATTTCAGCTTTATCGAACAGTTAGTAAGAAAAAGAAAAGAAAAAACAAAAAGGGCCCATTACAGCTAACTCAGTCCAATTGTGCCACAAGTTAGAGCTCATAATGAAGTCGTCTTTAATTTGCACGCTGGACCCATGGTCTGTGTGAAAGCACACATCACCTTCCAAAAGTCACTCAAAATTCATCTCGAACAAATAAGCTCCTTCTTCCTTGAAGCCATTCATTTGTACACAGCACCTTGTACAACAAGGATGGCATCCTCAGTCAATTTCCCTCCCATCTTCTCCCAGCTCCTGCCAAAAAGACCTCAACCCACACCAGTGTCCATCACAAAAAACCTCTCCACTCATCATTCACTAGAACTTCCTCCCAATTCCACCATCCTGATTGGAGGACACTACATTCCTAAGCATAAACGACACAACCCCTTACCGTTAGCTCAAACCCAAACATACTGAAAGCAGAACAGCCTGCTCTTACAGAACTGCTAAAATGAAATACCTACAGCATAGCAGCAAAAACCTTAACCAGGGTGTTACACTTTCCCCCTACCAAAAATAGTGATGTCCTCATGACTTTGAAATTTATCAACTCATCATTAACGCAGTTTTCAAAAGAATTTTGTGATGTCAAGACCTCCAATCCATTTATAAATTGTAGTAACATATTTCACTCGTTCCCCCTATACATCACAGGCCAGCCTACCTAGGGGTTTCCTAACTCTTTGAGACCTCCTTATTCCATCTTCAGCTCCTCCAGCTTCAACCATCCCTTTTGATTTTTCTTGTCTACTAGAGGATGCCTCCTCCTCTCTATGACTCGTGTCTTTCAGCAGCTCAGGTTCCCCTGCTCCATGACTGAACTTAGCTTCCTTCAATTTAAGCAGGTGCTGCCAAACATCTTCACCTTCCGCTGACATCAACTGGCAAGACCTCTCTCGGAAAGGGTTGCCCTAAGTCGTTCCAATAGTGTGGCAAATACTGTTGGAGTAATCAACATCAGACTCATCAGTAGAAAAGGCATCTTCGCATCCTGATATCTTCTCAGTTAATTTCCCTTTCAATTCCTCGAGCAGTTCAGCAAATTTAGGGGTTCCTGCTACTCCTCCAAAATGTAACATGACAGATTTACACTGGGTGTACCACAGAGTTCCTTATTTCTGCTGATTCTCCTGCTTAGAAGGAACTCGTATCTTCTCAAAAGCAGTTCTGAACACAGGTAAATGGACAAGCTTCTCAAAAAGTTCTCTCCTTACACGCTCCCACGAACCTTCTCCCCATGGAAGTATTTGTTCCCACAAGAATGGAAACTCCACCCTATTCAACTGGATCCGGGCAGACCAATACTGCTGTGTCAGCAGTCTCAGTTTCTCCAACATCTGCTTCCAAAGATTCCAGTTTCAACGACAAGTAACCATCATATGGGTACTAAGCCCCTGAAACAAGGGCACCGAGTAGCATCAATGGTAAATGTGTCTAATACCAGTTGTAAAAGGATCTATAAAGCAAAGTAACTTGAGAACCTGTGTCAAGTATGGCTCTAGCACAAACACCTTCAATTCATAAGGATACTTCAGAGCTTGGTATACTAAACCTGCAGGAATAGTATTTTGTGCTTTTCCTATCAGTGTATCAAGCGAGAAACTAAAGCACAAAACACTATTCCTGAAGGTTTAGTTTCTCGCTTGATAGACTGATAGGAAAACATCCTCTCCGAAACACCAGCCAGTTCCTTTACTGGGGCCTTCTGCTAGTTTGTTTAACCACTGATTTAGTTTCCGAATATTTTCCTGTCCTTCACACTCCCACTCGAAATGTCCATCTTCTCCACAGTTGTGACAGAAAATACCAGTCACTTCCCCGGTCAAGGGACCCTGCTCAGTAGCAGCCATCACCTTGGTATATCCCACCAGCAGGTCCGCCTTTCTTTCGGCCTTGTCATGCTTGGTGGCTACATCAACCGATCGGTCCTCAGATCCTTCATGACATCTTGAAAATCCCCTACTTGTATGGCATCAGGGGTTGCTTCAGCAACAGAGGCTACTACCAAGGACTTTGCCCTGCTGACAGAGGCCTCTCACTCCTTCATAGCGTTTTCCTCCTCTCTAACTTCTCCAAAAAACTCTGTAAAAGATGGAGGAGGCGCATCTTGTGGGTCATTCAAATACACAAAACAATCATGTCACGTGACAGCACGCCCTTCACAATTTGCTCCATCCTCAAGCAATTTCTCTCAAGACAGATGAGTGCTCCCTTTGAGGCACAAACAGTGCAGCAGCTTCTCCAACCTGAAAATGTAGGCAGACAACTTATCTCCTTCCTCCTGGAATGTGTACCTAAACTTCATCCTAAGATCAGCTGCACTTCCAGCAGTACCAAAAGCATCTTCCAGAGCTTGCAGATAATTAGCTAGCATGGCTACTGGATTTTCTGTCTTGAGGAACTTCACTATATCAGCTGCTAGGTCCTTTAAGTTCTCACTTTTTACATACTATCTGACCACTGCCATTCATCTGGTAACTGAGATGTCCACTCAGCCCAAGCCTCATTCTTCTTTTCCATCAGGTGTGGGCTTGACCCCAGAGAACACTCCCAGCCTACAGTAACTTTGGCTCTCCGCAGATATACTTCTGCATTTATCAACCAATAGCCAAAACAAGCTCAGAATTTAAATCAACCACTGAAGGACTCGTTAGACTTTTCACATCAGATGACTACTTCCCCTCACTTCGCAGAAACGACAGCAACTTGTATTTAAAGTCTCGCCCTCACGTACAGGAAACCCAATTCGGCAGCCTCACCTACACTCCCCTCTTCTCTAAAAGTATGAATGGATGATGGCCCTGCCTCGCCAGGTACCCCAAGTGTAACAGGCAGATCCATTCCAGTCACATCATTGCTAGTCTGAACAAAAATGACATCTTTGCCTGCCGTTTGGTCAAACTGTCATTCCGCGATAACTTCCACTGATATTTCAGCGCTACTTAAAACCCTGGTCAGCAATTCATCTGGGCTGCGGATACCCAGCCCACTCAGAACACAAGCCTTAGTTACAGGTAGTCTCTTTGAATTGCACCAATGCTTAATCTCTGAGGTGTCCATAATCACATATCTTAATCACTTTCCGGACAACAGTTTAACACAGGCTTAAAAACACAAACCACTTAATCAATTCTTAGAGCAATTACACAGTATTTATGGAAATACCCACAATGAAACCTCTTTTTACCGGGCATCTCTAGAAACACAGCTAATTAGCCCTTCGCTAACAAGCCAATGGACTCAGCAAATGAGAAAACCACTTTGTGAGTTCTGTACGTCTAGGGTCTATATGACTTGGGTTCCACTAGACCGGGACAGCCAGGATGTTTTGACCACCCAAACCCCAATCTTAGCGAGTACTGTGTAAATGCTCCCCACTTGCAATTACCCATCAGCAAGAAATAACAGATCAGACATTTTTTTTTATTATACTTAGGTGAAGAGAGAATGAATGATATTTACATCATCAATTTAAACTGGTTTGACATCAAATATTTCCTTGCAAAGATGTTAACAGGTTGTCAGGCATATTTAGCTATCTATTCAACAGTAAGACAAGGGGATCTTGCAGTTGCTGGAAATCCATAATAAACAGTCAATATTTTGGGCCCAGACTCTTATCAGGACTGGAAAAGAGGGAAGAAGCCAGAATAAGATAGTGAGGGGAGGTTTAAGGAGCAAAGCTTGCAGGTTATAGGGGAAAACAGGTGGGGGAGGGGAGTGGGTGGATGGGGAAAGGGGATGAAGTAAGAAGTTGGATATCTACGCAAAAATATCATCTAGTTTGAAACAAGAGTTAAAAGAAAAGCACTTCCAAAACCTTGGTCTACTATAGTTAAAAGTATGCTGGTTTTCAGCTAAGCGCCATCACATAGAGTACATATTTGTTAATGGCACTTGTGACCCCCCCCCCCCTCCTGTCCAAATGTTCTCAGGTATGAATTCCCCTGTACTTTATTAAAGGCATACACTCAAAATGCATACTGCTATGCCAAAGATTTGGGGAAATCTCTCATCCTCTTTGCAGATGCACTGGGAACACAGGTATTGAGAGCCTCACATGAATCCTTGCCCTCCACTGGCACTACCAAGCAATGAATCTCCCTCATGGCTCAATCTGGAGAAAATGGCTCATGCTTAGTGGGCTGGAGTGAGAGGTGTAGTTGCATAGCTCTGAGATATGGGGCTCAGGACAGTAATCTGGCCAGCAGTTGCTCAGAAATGGAAGCACTTGACCCACATAAACCGTTAGCTCAGACCCCAATATTCCTTGTTACCTCCTCCTGGATCAGATGGAAGTTAGCTTCTCCTCTCCTTTTTATCCTTGTGACTCACCTCAGACCCAAAATCACTGTATGGAACCTGGTCAATGGGTAGTCTCTCTACAATGAGCTGCAGAGCAGGCAATTAATTAGTTGATTAGTGTCAGATTTCCACCATAGCGGTGGGAAGGACAGAAGCTGGTGCTAGGATCCCCTTACAGCTGCATAGTATATTGCTTATATTGACTCCTCTTTCTGCTGTTTCTATTAATACTTTCATTCCTAGGAACATATTTTAAGTGCTAATCAAGCACCAGAATAATGCCAAAATAGTTTAATTTGTTATGGTGCATGTATTTAATTCAGTACATATAAAATATAGAGTCTATCTACAAACGTTTGTAAATGGCAATCAATAAACCACTCATGAAACAGCAGAAAGCAGTAGTTGATCCAAGTTTTCTTTTTTGTAAAGAACTTCTAAGAATCTGAGGTGGTTTCACATGATCATTTACAAGAAACAAAAATGTGTACTCCAGAAATAGTAAATTTTGCCACACTCCACAAACAAATAAAAACATGAACTCTGCTTCTCTGCTTGGTGGTTTCAACAGTTAGTTCCACGTTCCACAGCTAACATTTGAAGAACTCTCCATTTTAAAATCCCAGGATTATGTGTCAAGGCCAACTGATGAAACAGTACATAAATACTAGAACTGACATTTGGTGGAAAGCCTGAAGTTTTATACAATCTTATTATTAAAGAGACGTAATAGTGCAAAAATACATAGCATTGGATCTGAAGGCATCAGTATCACTTGAGATTTCAACAGAGAAGACACTCCAGACTGCAGAAGGATGGGCAAGCTCTGCTTGCATGAACAGTAAGTGACATTGAACTGCTGTATAGCGTCTCTTTCTCTGGCTGCATCTTTTTTCCTTTGGATGCTCCTCCTAATATAATTGACATCCATATCTTTAATGTTCTCTTTCCCTACTTTTCCTCTAACCATGAGACACCTTGACAGTCTGATACAGTCTTGAGACCCTGCACACTCAGAATAATACTTGCACTACTCCAAAGACCGCCCATAAAGCTGGAAGCTTCCCAGATAATACTGGAGTCTCTGGTAACTAATGAAAATTATCAGGGCTCTGAAGACTGGAGCCAAAATCAGATTACTGCCAGCGAAGTTGGCCCTTCACTCTAGCCCATCTATCCAGTTCCCTCCTCCAGCACCGCCAACACCCCACCACCACATATGGATACAAGTCAGATTTTAGAGCTGCACGTACAACAATCATAGGCTACAGTTTTAGAAAGTTCAGAGAGACTTCACCACACAACTGCCCAAGCATTTGGTTCATTGTGTCATTTCTTTGAAAGTACAGCCTAATTAGTTCTTCATTGTAGTTTTTGTTCCTATTAATCCAGGAATTTCACCCTCTCCAGAGTGTTCATCTAATTCCGCTTTGAATATTATTAATGAATGTGTCTCAACCAATGTTTCAGGTGATGTATTTTACATCAAAGCAGCCTGTGACATATAAACAATTTTATTTCCCCATGGCCCTTTTGTCAACTGCATTAAATTTAATGTTCACAGGTTACCAAACCTTCTTTTTCTATGTACACAGCTTATAATTTCAAACATTTCTTTTAAACACCCAGTTGAAATATCCCAATAACAAATGAATCTATCTAATTTACTGATTACTCTAACTTCCAGCTAATTTCCACTGCAAACCCTTTTTGATTTGTAAAGTATGGTTCCGAGAGATGGCTTCCAGTTGAGATCTAAACAGCGACTTATAAGGATCTACTTTTCAATTCAGAGAGGGAGGATTTGTCATTGCTAGAATGATAAGCCTTTATTGCCATCTCTGATTGCCCTCCAGAACATGGAGGCAAATTATCTCGTGAACCCCCGCCACCTTTGGTTTTGCCAGACATTTTGGGGTTTTGATACAATGGTGGAGACAGACTCTCAAAGTCATGCCAGGTAATAACATGAAAGAAATCTTGCAGCTGATAGCATTTCATACACTTATTACCACGATCCTTCGTGGATGATAGAGTCAGTAGTTTTGGGAGATGATGTGGAAGTCTTGCTGAACTGCTGCAGAGCATTTGATATATTGTACACAATGACATCATGATACACCATGCAGTGATAAGTTTTACTGGGATTATACTTATCCACATAAGTGGAGGCTTTTCTAGCGCACCCCAGATGTGCTCTACAAATGCTCAAAGGGCTATAGGAAAGTCAGATGGTGAGAGGCTCATCACAGAATGCCCAACTTCAAATAGCTTCTAGTTGCCATTTCCTTTTAACTTTCGAGCTGATGATAATTCCTTGTATATTGGTAAGGGATTCAGTGATGATAACCTAATTCAATATTAAGGAGAAAACTTCAATGTACAGTTAGAGATTATTATTCTCTGGCACTTGTGTGTGCTAACTTCCCAGCCGCATCTGAATTTTTTCCAGATCTTGCTGTACATAGATATTTGCCGTTTACTATCTCAGAAGATACAACCAGAGGTGCACACTGTTCAATCAGCATGCATTCCATTTTGAACTGAAATCATTCATTAAGTTTACACTGCCCTTGATCAATATTGATGCCTTAAGACTAAAATTATGACAGTTTTTAGAAGCCAATCATTTTCTTTCTAGCTCATTATGACCCCAGGCAGTGGAGTGTATTCCTGATGATTTTCAATGCTCTATTTAACTAGGACTCTGTTGTGTAACACTCACATCGCTTTCAGAATTCAATTGGTTTATACACATTTAGATTTCGACTGCAATAGGTTTGAATCCTGGTGGTTCTAACCAACTACAAAACTAGAGTTATGGGCATGGTATTGATTAGTAAGCAGTGCTTGATGGAAGCTGTTATCAACAGGGCTATGACTTTGCTGATGATTGAAAATTGGCTAATAAGACACAAGATGTTGGAGCAGAATGAGGCTACTCAGCCCATCGGATTTGTTCCACCATTCCATCATGGCTGATTTATTATCCCTCTCAACCCATTCTACTGTCTTCTCCCCATAGTCTTTGAAGCCCTTACTAATCAAGAACCTCTCAAACTCCACTTTAAACATAGCCAATGACTTGGCCTCCTTAGCAGTCTGTCGCAAGGAATTCCACGGATTCACTGCCCTCTGGCTAAAGAAATTCCCTCATCTCCATTCTAAAGAGACGTCCTTCTATTCTAAGCCTGTGCCCTTTGGTCCTGGACTCCTCACTAGTGGAGTAATGCAGGCAGCCACACGTTCATCTTCAGCCCTCATGTCTCGTTCATCCCAAGTGATGGTGGCCCCAGCCGTACTTGCACTCATGAGAGTACAGAATTCCTGGGGGTTCACCAAGTCCCCAAGGAGATCACAAAAGTGCCAGATCGTTTAGTCAGTTCAAAGGAATATCCTTAAAAGGGAAATTACAGGCTACAGCGATCACAGTTCAGAAGAAGAAATATATCTTCCACAATAATTTTGTGAGCTGTCTGCAAAATGACACGATTGGTCACTGGTGCCTTCTTGTCTGGACCCTCTCTAATGCCAGCACATCCTTTCTTAGTCAAGGGCCCCAAAACTCTTCACAATACTCCATTCTTGAACAATGTTCTACAAAGCCTCAGCATTATATCCTTGCTTTTATATTCTAGTCCTCCCGAAATGAACTTTAATGACCAGTATTTAGTCTGACTGTAGCTGTTGTGCATAATTTTTCAAATTGTCAGATAGATGGCTGTATTGTGGATAGAGTTTGATTGGAGGCCTAATTATGCTATCGCAGAAGTTTTCAACACCACATTGCATTCAGCTGTTCCTTGATGTCATATGAAATTAACTGATATGGCTGGAGACTGGCTTCTATAAATGGAAATTTCAAGAGACAAGAGAGAAGCATGTCTGGCTGAGTATTATAGACAAATAATTTAATCTTCTCTTTTGTACTCATATAGTGAGTTCTGGCCTCATTCACATGAGAATGCACATTAAGTTTCCTCATGCCTTTAACTGCCCACAACTGTTTGATTGTCATAATCCCATTATTGTTCAATTATTTTGTTCATTTCAAGGGATGCGGCAAACATTTAGTTTTAGTCTGGTTTCATTAGATAAGCATCTCACATTTAATTATGTCTATAATTTCTCTTGGCATGCTCTGCACTGAACCAGAGTTGTCCTTTGGGTTGAATGTAATACAGAACAAGAGATATGCTGGACTATGAGATTACACAACAAAGTAGAATATAACTCTGCTATTGTAGCTGCCCACTTTTAAAATCTCAAAAATTAATTTTGACCTACCTTATTTAACATATCTTTAACATGAAGATGACACCATTTTGACAAAGAACCCTGAATGGTTATTCCTCCCTATTCTGTAATTAAAGATGAGATCAAGTAGAACATTTCCACATATTGGATCTCTCCTCACATCTCAAAAGCTCGTTTTTTCAGTCAAGTCCTTTGAAACACTGCTTGTTTGGTCAGCTATAATGCTATCAAGTCACTCTTGGGTAATTTATATTGGAGTTTCCCCACAGTACACTTGGTATCCTTTTAAAATTTTAGATATGGTACTGGACTGATATAACACTTGACAGGATATGTTATGCAAAACACATCCTCTTTGTGCAAAAGGTTTCCATGTTCTACATTTGATTTTGCGGACTATAAAGTTTATGATAATAGACTCACTATGCCACTTCCTCCATCATTCATAGTTTGCATTACTGGTAGAACAAGAGGTACCCGACTTCTTAATGGAGAGGCCTAGGACACTTGTTAAAAGATAAAATACTGTGAGTATATTTCTGTATGTCAGACCATTAACTGACTAATCACCACGTTCGTTCTCTTAAAATAGGCACACTATCAAACAATCATGGGAAGAATATTTTAGGGATGACTGGGCTTGATGCACCTTAAGCAACAAAGAAAGAACTCAATGGGTGTGGCAGCATCTGTGGAGATATGGAGAGTTGATGTGTTAGGACAAGACCTTTCATTTGGATTGAAAGATAGAGGGGAAATGGTTAAAAAGGTGAAGGGAAGGGGTGGAGCAAGAGCAAGGAATGATAGGTAGATGCAGCTGGTAGGGGTGATAACAAAAGGGGAGAGCAGAAATAGTGACAAAAGTTGGGAAGTGATTAGTGAATATGACAAAGGGCTGGGGGTAATGTAATCTGATAGATGAAGGTGGAGCATACAATCAAGGGGAGGGTAGATGGAGTAGTGTTGAAGGGAAAGGAGGAGGTATTAGGGTAAGCGTAGGAAGAATTGGGCACGCATAAAACTCGTCTTGGGCTTCCAGCTGGGTCCAAGTGTCAATTTTAACCAACACTTCAATAACAAACTCTGCTAAGGCAGAGCTTAGGAGAATGATGGCACCTAACAGCAACTCCTTTCCTTGCATCTTCAGAAACAGCTCTATTTCTATCTTAATACCTCTATTTTCCCCCTTTCAAGGTTCTTTTGAAGACCCTGACCTGAAGTTACACGTTGACTTTAGTTCTTTGCAGAAATGGGACCTGCTCTCGGGGGCCTCACGACCGGCCACTTTTTCATATCCCAAAGATATAGCCTGAAAGACGAGCTCGCCTTCAGGGTGCCGGATTTTCATAGCTCTGGAGGTGGGCAGATTCAAGACAGATTGCCACCACCTGATGCGTCGTAGAAGATGGAAGATCGTAAGCAGCAAGCTGGCAGCGAGCCAGAGACTCCAGTTCTTTGGGCAGAGAGCTCAGAAAAAGCGACGCAACAGAATTTTAACACCATAAATCAGCAAGTTGCTTTTAAGTAAGTAAGTCGGGGGAGAGAGAGAGAGAGAGGGAGGGGAGGGAGGGGGAGGGAGAGAGAGGGAGAGAGAGAGGAGAGAGAGGGAGAGAGAGAGGGAGAGAGAGAGGGAGAGAGAGAGGGAGAGAGAGAGAGAGAGAGAGAGAGAGAGAGAGAGAGAGAGAGAGAGAGAGAGAGAGAGAGAGAGAGAGAGAGAGAGAGAGAGAGAGAGAGAGAGAGAGAGAGAGAGAGAGAGAGAGAGAGAGAGAGAGAGAGAGAGAGAGAAGAGAGAGAGAGAGAGAGAGAGGAGAGGAGAGAAGAGAGAGAGAGAGAGAGAGAGAGAGAGAGAGAGAGAGAGAGAGAGAGAGAGAGAGAGAGAGAGAGAGAGAGAGGAGAGAGAGAGAGAGAGAGAGAGAGAGAGAGAGAGAGAGAGAGAGAGAGAGAGAGAGAGAGAGAGAGAGAGAGAGAGAGAGAGAGAGAGAGAGAGGAGAGAGAGAGAGAGAGAGAGAGAGAGAGTGAGAGAGGAGAGAGAGAGAGGAGAGAGAGAGAGAGAGAGAGAGAGAGGAGAGAGTGAGAGAGAGAGAGAGAGAGATAGAGAGAGAGAGAGAGAGAGAGAGAGAGAGAATATGCACCCATGGCATGTCGAATTAATGAATAGTCTTTGGGGGTACTGCAAGCCTTTGTCTTTAGTGATGCTTTTCTGCATATGAGTGCTCACTGGCGGGAGCCGATGCCTTACTGCTGCTTATGCATGGGAGGGTGGAGTTAGGGCTTTGGGGTTCTAACATTTAACTGTCATTAATTCTTTAGAGCACTCCTCTGTTTCCGTGGATGTTTGCAAAGATGTATAGATTGGCTAGAAATGCCTAGGCATCAATCAGAGGGAGGGACAATAGGAGTTGAGTACATATACCACCAGACTAGACATGCCTAGGCTTTATCCCAGATGAAGATGGCAGAATTTGTCATCGAAGCGTCCGTTAAAATCGACACATGCACCTTGGTTGAAAACCCAAGAAGAGTTTATGCGTCATATACGCCGGGAAAGCACTAGATCCTTTTTCAAGAACTGGGTAGATCAGGTGACAGAAAAGGGAAAGAAGGTGTGCAGTTTACCTGAAAGAGGATAATTCATTGTTCATATCATGGGGTTGGAGATTACCTAGGTGATACGTGAGACACTAATCTAGATTGTGTTTTGCTTCACCCTACAGTGGAAGGGACCATGGACATACGTGTACGAATTGGGAGAAGAATTAAACTGGCAAACACAAGTTCCAGATGGTCAGCAAAGTTTCAGTCTCATCATACTTGACATAATGATTTGTTCACTTAGTTCAGAGAAAAAGTTAAGTGACAACAATAATGTGAGAAATCCAGAGTTGTGTATAAACAAAACTAGGTAAGAATGACTGATTTCTTTCCCTCAAGTTATATTCCTCAAGGAATATAAAGAATGTAAAAAGAATCTTAAGAAAGAAATTAGAAAAGCTAAGATATGAGGTTGCTTTGGCAAGTAAGGTGAAAATAAATCCAAAGGGTTTCTACAGTTATATTGACAGCAAAAGGATAGTGAGAGATAAAATTGGTCCCTTACAGAATCAGAGTGGACAGCTATGTGTGCAGCCAAAAGAGATGGGGGAGATCCTGAACAATTTCTTTTCTTCAGTATTCATTACGGAGAAGGATATTGAATTGTGTAAGGTAAGGGAAACAGGTAGGGAAGTGATGGAAACTATGATGATTAAAGTAGTAGTAGTACTGGCGCTTTTAAGGAATATAAAAGTGCATAAGTCTCCGGGTCCTGACAGGATATTCCCTAGGACCTTGAGGGAAGTTAGTGTGGAAGTAGCAGGGGGTCTGACTGAAATATTTCAAATGTCATTAGAAACGGGGATGGTGCCAGAGGATTGGAGTATTGCTCATGTTGTTCCACTGTTTAAAAGGGGTTCTAAGAGTAAACCTAGCAATTATCGGCCTGTGAATTTGACATCAGTGGTGGGTAAATTGATGGAAGGTATTCTTAGAGATGGTACATATAATTATCTGGATAGACAGGGTCTGATTAGGAACAGTCAACATGGATTTGTGTCTGGAAGATCATGTTTAACAAATCTTAATTGAATTTTTTGAAGAGGTAACTAGGCAAGTTGACAAGGGTAAAGCGGTGGATGTTGTCTATATGGACTTCAGTAAGGCCTTTGACAAGGTTCCACACAGAAGGTTAGTTAAGAAGGTTCAATCGTTAGGTATTAATATTGAAACAGTAAAATGGATTCAGCAGTGGGTGGATGGGAGATGCCAGAGAGTAGTGGTGGATAACTGTTTGTCAGGTTGGAGGCCGGTGACTAGTGGTGTGCCTCAGGGATCTATACTGGGACCAATGTTGTTTGTCATATACATTAATGATCTAGACAATGGGGTGGTAAATTGGATGAGTAAGTACGCAGATGATACTGAGATAGGGTGGAGTTGTGGATAATGAAGTAGGTTTTCAAAGCTTGCAGAGAGATTTAGGCCAGTTAGAAGAGTGGGCTGAAAGATGGCAGATGGAGTTTAATGCTGATAAATGTGAGATGCTATATTTTGGTAGGACTAATCAAAATAGGACATACATAGTAATGGTAGGGCATTGAAGAATGAAGTAGAACAGAGGGATCTAGGAGTAATGGTGCATAGTTCCCTGAAGGTGGAATCTCATGTGGATAGGGTGGTGAAGAAAGCTTTTGGTATGCTGGCCTTTATAAATCAGAGCATTGAGTATAGGAGTTGGGATGTAATGTTGAAATTGTACAAGGCATTGGTAAGGCCAAATTTGGAGTACTGTGTACAGTTCTGGTCACCAAATTACAGGAAAGATTAGATTAGATTATGAGAACACTCAGTCCTCTTTTATTATCATTTAGAAATGCATACATGCATTAAGAAATGATACAATGTTCCTCTGGAGTGATATCATAGAAAACAAGACAAACCAAAGACTAACACTGACAGAACCACATAATTATAACATATAGTTACGGCAGTGCAAAGCAATACCATACTTTGAAGAACAAACCATGGGCATGGTAAAAAAAAAAAGTCTCAAAAGTCCCCAAGTCCCCGATAGCAGGCGGCAAAAGGGAGAAACTCCCTGCCATAAACCTCCAGGCACCGTCAACTTGCCGATGCCTTGGAAGCAACTGACCACAGCCGACACTGAGTCCATCCGTCCGAAAACTTCAAGCCTCCGACCAGCCTCTCCGATATAGCCTCCCGAGTGCCGTCCTCTGCCAAGCGCCTTCGACCTAGCCCCGGCCGCTGAAACAAGCAAAGCCGAGGATTCGGGGCCTTCTGCTCTGGAGATTCCGGTTACCACACAGTAGCAGCAGCAAAGCGGGCATTTCAGAAGTTTCTCCAGATGTTCCTCCATACTCTCACATCCGTCTCCATCTAATCAGAATTTTGCACGGTGCCCTACTTGACAGATAACAGATATTCATCACCGGAGAGGCCGCGCGCGCTGCCATCGCACCACCATCTTCTCCTCCACAAAGATGTCAACAAAATAGAGAGAGTACAGAGAAGATTTACTCGAATGTTACCTGGGTTTCATCACCTAAGTTACAGAGAAAGGTTGAACAAGTTGGGTCTTTATTCTCTGGAACGTAGAAGGTTAAGGGGGGACTTGATAGAGGTATTTAAAATTATGAGGGGGATAGATAGAGTTGACATGGATAGGTTTTTTCCATTGAGAGTAGGGGAGATTCAAACAGGAGGACATGAGTTGAGAGTTAAAGGGCTAAAGTTTAGAGGTAACATGAGGGGGAACTTCTTTACTGAGACAGTGGTAGCTGTGTGGAACGAGCTTCCAGCAGAAGTGGTTGACGCAGGTTTGATGTTATTGTTTAAAGTTAAATTGGATAGCTATATGGACAGGAAAGGAATGGAGGGTTATGGGCTGAGTGCAGGTCAGTGGGACTAGGTGGGAGTAAGCATTCAGCATGGACTAGAAGGGCCGAGATGGCCTGTTTCTGTGCTGTAATTGTTATATGGTTATATGGTTAAGTTGATAAATCAGATGGGTTTTAACAATAATCCCAGAGATACACAATGATTATTGATGCTTTATTTAATTTTTTTTTAAAAATCCAGCTGACATCACAGGATCCACAGTGATTGTCAAATAAATTTGTGCTACCATCCCCAGAAATTCCTAAGTTTTAAAGCATTTCGTAAAGCCAATGATCTCCATTTTCTTTGCACCATCCCTCATACCAAACTATCAATCAACTTCTCCTGCCACCTTAAGGGACTCATGCTTGTAACACCAAGATTTCCCCTACCTTGCCCATCTTTTAAAATGTTTAATTACCTCTTATGATGGTTCCTCTGAAATGCACTGCTCCATTGTATTGCATATCATACATGATATCATACCCTGGCATGGATGAAGTAATCTTCTGGTACATTGGTTGAAAGACATGATTCTGACAATGTCAAGGTATTATTTAGACACGGCTCTTTCTAAGTGCCCATTTTGCTTTCCTATTGGACACTGGAGAACCATTTATGATTTCAGAACTTTTAAGGTTTTTTTTTTAAGACTGCCTTTAGTAATATTTCCACCAAGTGCAGTGAAACATTTTAAAAATACCTTTCACATCCTTGAACACAAAACTGCTTCATTTTGTCTAAGAATTCAGTAGAGAATACCAAAAACATTTGTACAAAAATAAACAAAAAATGTTAACAGTAAAAGCACTATTATGCACTTTAATAAAATCAATTTACCACATGCAAATACTATTGGAACACACACAAATGCTGGAGGAACTCAGCAGGCCAGGCAGGACACAAAGAAGGGTCTTGTCCAAAATGTCGACCATTTACTCCTTTTTTTTTTAATATAAATGCTGCTTGGCATGCAAGTTCCTTCAGCATTTTGTGTGTCTTGCTTTGGATCACCAGTATCTGCAGGTTTTCTCATGTTTGTGACACATACAAATACTGTAGACATTAGGACATTAAGAGTTAAGTGTCTGGTTGATTCTCTATGCCAAATGATTGGTAGCAAACTTTTATTTGTCATGGCATTGCTAAACAAAGTGAACAAGAAATCTCTTTCACAATCTCACCCCAACAACGCAGTAACCAAGGACTATATTCCATCTTAACAAGGTATATTACTAGTTAAGACTAAGTATATATACATACACACAAACTTAATCATAGCAAAAGTGTGGTTGGGGGAAGGGGGTTAAAATTTAGAACATGAACTCAAGTGTTCTTTTAAGGTTAATTACAAGTTATATCATTATTAAATTTCAAGAATATAACCATGTTTAAGTTCAAATGCATTAAATTCAAATGTACTTCCCTTTACAATTCTGATTTTATATTTCGGTTTGCTAATACTTTACTGCTGTGTTTCATAAAATCAATATAACTTACAAAATATTCTACTTCTTAAAAAAAATTCCACTGTCACAGAGCTTGTCACAGAGTTGCACCTTGCTAGCAAGTCTCAACATGCCTTATTTCATCATGCCATGTATATTCTCCACTCCAAAGATTCATGACTTCATTCTTTGCTCTATATCCAATCTACAAGTGTCAGCTGCTCATTCAGCTGTCAGTTACTTGAAACAGTTAAAAATTCCTCATTAATTATCTGCACTTTCTTCCAACTAATCACTACATATTCATCTGTTTCACTGCAGGAAAGATCTTCTCACAGATGAACATTATAAAAATCCAAATTGTTAATGTAAAATTTACACCTGCTAAACTGTCACAGAAAGGATTAAAAGCTCTAATGGAAGAGTGAATCAGCAAATGATTAATCTAAATTTCTCTTCCCCAATCTCAAAGTGTCTTCCTAATTGCTCCAGTTAAAATTATTCAGTTCTACAAACTCATTTCACACCTCTCAGCCATAAACCACAATTTATCTCCATACATAAAGTTATAATGAACAAGATGACACAAAATACCTAAATTAATGTTCAGAGAGTATTGGAATATTGTGGCAATTATACAATTTGTAACCTTATCTACCAGAGAACAAAGATGTTTAGCATCAAAAGCAAAACAGAAGTGAAAAAAAATCTCAACTTATCCACGTGTAAAGTTCTGATAAGTATATCAAGGTATTTGCATAATACAAAATATATATTCATCAAGTTCCTTTTGACAACTGGTTGATATTTCTTCTGACTGTTTCAGACCATCTTTGAATTTTCCCCATATCATTCAGATAATTATGTCCCACTTTTGTTTGGCAAAACAGGAAATTGTTACTGAAGCAATTACAGTATTATATAGTGATAATATACATTGGCAAAATAAAACAAAAACTAGAAATAATAAATAAAAATGTTCCAATTATAGCTTGGGTAAACTAGCAGATTTCAAGATCTTATCGGGAAATTCTTTTTGGATTGTTAAATATTATCCCTAATACTATACTAACATTTTTTTGCACTTTTTCCCACCCCAGATGTTATACCATGGTAAAATAATTACTTTTTAGTGAACCAAATGAGGTTAAAGGGAGCAAGGGAAATCTCATCCTGACAGTTTGAAGGAGCAAGGAAACAAAACCAGTGAGATAGAAACAACCTGGAGTTTAACTAAATTTGTACTGCATATAAATATGCTGCAAGTTTAATCACGTGGTTGATTTGAGTAACATACACCTAATTTTCTTTAGGAAAGCAACATATCAATCATGTAAGGAACAATGACCCCTAAGGTATGTGTGCTTAAATAACTGAATTTTTGAAAAACAGAAAAATTGGACTGGATTTATCTATTGACTCAATCTAATCTGTTGATAAATTGCATCTTCCATGAACCTACAACAAATTAAACTCTGAAGTCATCAGGTATTTCACTGGACAAAGTAATTTCCCTTGATTTATCAGTCATGCTCATCCCATAATATACAATTGTAATGTTGAAATATAGTAGATTCTCATTAACTGGGACACATCGGGACCAGTACATTTTGGCCCAATTAAACAGCTGTCCTAATTAGCCAAAGTTTCATGGAAATGATTTAAAAGGTATTAAAAAGACAAACTGAGTAAAAACTATGTCATTTCATGGATCCGTCTGTCTAAGTAGACAATGGATGCACGTGTCTTTCGGGGTGCAGACCTGGGCGATGAATATGGAGATCCTGGGCTGCCCAGACATCAAGATCCCCCTCTCGGCCTCGCAGATGTGGTCCAAAGGAATGCGAAGCATACATTTGGCATCAGCTTGGCTGCCGGAGCTGCCGGGAGGTGACGTAATACGTTATCCAACCGCCTTAGGGGCTCCACTCCGGATTTGTGTAGGGTTTACTCCTTAGCCTTCTCTTCTCCCGAAGATACCCACAAGGCAGTGGGATCCGTAACCCTGGATATGGGCACATACCAGGTACTGTCAGCCGGAGCCAGCTGAGCCCGGGACTACGTAGTTAAACAAAATACTGAACAAATTGGAATAGTACCAATACTACTACCATAGTATAAAACAGTCTTAATTCCAGATAATCAGAGGAATTCAGCCAGTGCATTCTGCCGTTTTTTTGAATGACTGTAAATGAACAAAATCAGCACAGACACCCAGTGCAGATAACGAACTCCCTTCATACAAAGTATTCGATGATTGCATCCTTCAAATCTTCATATTCATTATAACGTTCAAGATTATTTGTCAATACCTTCAAATTCTTGGTAGTTCCTAACTTGAAGTGAAATAGTTTCATTTTCACTCATAGAAGTTTCTGACATCTCCAACCATGAATGCTTGAACCGCAGTGAGTAAACAGTGAGTTCTGAATCGTCTTACTGCTTACTTCTCGCCAACAATCAGTGACAAAATTCACGCAAATGACACAAAAAACTGTTTGCTCCAAGCAGGATGTAGTGTCTAATGACCACACCAGTGCGTGTGACTGGCGCTAGTTCAAAACTGTTTGCCAACAGTCTTCTGTCCCAATTAAGCGGTATATTGTCCCAATGCCCTGAAAAACTGATGGCCCAATTAAATGGAATCCACTCTTTTCTTGACTTTCATCACCAATAAATGTCTTCAGTTTACTTATTCCAATGCTGTTGACTTGTTCTTTTTACACTAAATGGCATCTTGAAACTTCATTACAATACACCAAAACATAAAACTGACAAACATGTAAACAATTATTCTGAAGACAGACCTCTGTATTTTCCTCTTGTCCATAAAATGTAAATTTTTAAACCATGAATCCATCAAATTTGCAAATTAAGTACATGTTCAGAAGAATATCATTTTCATTAGTTCAATTAGTTATTAGTTCACTAATTAGCTATTCTACTTCCGGGACACCTCAAGGCGACTCATGTAGCAGCAGAACTCTCAATGGATCCGATTAAATATTCTCATTTCAGCCTGATACAACTAAAAATCACAACTGCTTCCAATGTCAGTACAGTTAACAACTATGTCTTAATGCGCTTAAACAAACTATCACTGCTTAAAACTGACAAAAACTGATAAAGTTTAAGGGAATGGGGGATTCTAAAGATTCCAGTAAACAATGGATTAGGTACTGACTACGTCTGTGACTGCAGTGTGTTTGAATAATGTCTCACAGCTGCCTTCTTTGGAGCAAGATAAGGGTTAAAGTTCGCCCAGATCCACATAAGATGTCTCTGGGCTTTTCACACCTTTTGATTTTGACAAAAAGCAGTACCTGATGAAAATTAGACAGAACATTCTTTTTCATTCAAAGCATAAATTTGACGGATGTTCTTATCTTTGTAATTAAGTTGTGGCTCCAACAAACCAGGTAGGACATTCTTTTCTTTAATTAAGGTGGCTGGAGTGTCTAACAAATTGATTGTACCTTTGTATCAATAGTCCACTGACTTGGCCAGAATGGTTATCAAACTGATTGTTCTTTGTATCAATAGTCCATTGACTTGACCGGAATGGTTATCAAACTGATTATTCTTTTGTATCGGTGGCCTTATAACTTCTGACAATTCTGACATCAGGCAGTGAACTTGCAGAACTGCTGGGGAGATGAGAAAGGTTCTTTCCCTGATGTCGGGTCCAAGTTCGCTCGCCGGCTGAGCTCGAAGAAATAAACGGGTGAAAAGATAAGTAACGATCTTTTTGTGCTGTCGTTATTTGATCCAGCAAAGTTACATTTACAAAACAATGCTGATAGTGGACAGACTCCTCGCCGGATTCCACAAAGGAAATGTGGTTGCAAGTCAGAGATACAAGTGCATTTAAAGAAACAGGGTTTTAAACTCCCAATACTGACTATTTTGCAGGTAAACATGCAGTCTCTGGTGAATAAAATTGATGATCTCAGAGCTAGACTGCTGAATCAGAGGGACATTAGGATCATGTGTGTCCTCTGTTTCACGGAATCCTGGTTAATCCCTTCTGCACCAGATGCAGCAATTCAGATCGACGGGTTTACTATACACTGTCAGGATAGATCTATAGAGGTCTCAAAATCAGAGGTGGAGGAGTATGCCTCATGATCAACTTTTCTTGATGCACAAATACATCAGTATTGTCCCAATTCTGCTCACCAGACCTGGGAGATCTAGCAGTTAAGTGCCATCCTTTTTACCTACCACAGGAGTGTTCCGGGATCATTTTGGCAGCAGTATACATTCCACCTCAGACCAATATCAAACAGGCTTTAGATGATCTGAGCAATGGAATCAACATGCACGACACAGTACACCCTAACACCTTCACCATCGTTTTGGGGGATTTTAAACAGGCCAGTCTGGGGGGGGAAAAAAAATCACTAAGCAATTACCATCAACAGATCACTTGCAATACCAGAGGAAACAACACACTGGACCACTGTTACACCACCATCAAGAATGCCTACTGTGCTATTCACGCGCTCACTTCGGGAAGTCTGATCACCTGGCTGTACTTCTACTCCCTGAGTATAAGGAGAGACTGAAGACTGCAGCACCAGTAGTGAGGACCAAGAAGATATAGATAAGGGAAGCACAGAAGTGCCTGCAGCGCTGCTTTGAATCAGTGGACTGGAATGTACTCAGGGATTCATCTTTGAATCTGGATGAGTATGCTGCAGTTGTTACCAACTTCATTAAAACCTGTATGGAGGACTGTGTGCCTACAAAGATTTACTGTACATTCCCAAGCCAAAAGCTGTGGATAAATCAGGAGGTATGTCGTCTGCTGAAGGCTAGATCTGTGGCATTCAAGTCTGGCGACCCAGGCCTGTACCAGAAAACCAGGTAATAACTTGCAGAAGGATATTTCAAGGGTGAAGAGACAATTTCGAACAAGGTTGGAGGTGACATCAGATGCACGACAACTCTGGCGGGTTTGCAAGACATTACTTCCTACAAAGTGAAACCCAATAGCATAAATGGCAGCAATGCTTCACTACCAGACGAACTCAATGCCTTCTATGCCTGCTTTGAAAGATTGGTTCCTCACTGCAACTGATGACCCTTTGATCTCTGTCTCAGAGGCCGATGTTAGGCTGTCTTTAAAGAGGGCAACCCCTCGCAAGGCAAAAAGTCCCAACGGAGTACCTGGTAACGCTCTGAAAACCTGTGCCAACCAGCTGGCAGGAGTGTTCAAGGACATTTTCACCCTCTTTGCTACAGGCGGAAGTTGCCACTTGCTTCAAAAAGGCAACAGTTATACCAGTGCCCAAGAATAATGTGAGCTGCCTTAATGACCATCACCCGGTAGTACTCACACCTATGGCTCTTCACACGGCCTTAAAACTACCTGGACAACAAAAACACCTACGTCAGGATGCTGTTCATCAACTATAGCTCAGTATTTAATACCATCATTCCCACAATCCTGATTGAGAAGTTACAGAACCTGGGCCTCTGTACCTCCCTCTGCAATTGGATCCTCGACTTCCTAAGCAGAGGACCACAATCTGTTCAGATTAGCGATAACATCTCCTCTTTGCTGACGATCAACACTGGTGCACCTCAGGGATGTGTGCTTAGCCCACTGCTCTACTCTCTATATACCCATGACTGTGTGGCTTGGTGTACCTCAAATATCATCTATAAATTTGCTGATGGTACAACCATTGTTGGTAGAATCTCAGATGGAGACGAGGGGGCGTACAGGAGCGAGAAATGCTAACTAGTGAAGTGGTGGGGGTGTCTTATAGGGATGTATTATAGACCAAATGGGAAGCGAGAATTGGAGGAGCAAATTTGTAAGGAGATAGCAGATATTTGTAGTAAGCACAAGGTTGCGATTGTGGGAGATTTTAATTTTCGACACATAAACTGGGAAACCCATACTATAAAAGGGCTGGAAGGTTTGGAGTTCGTAAAATGTGTGCAGGATAGTTTTTTGCAGCAATACATAGAGGTACCAACTAGAGAAGGCGCAGTGTTGGATCTTCTGTTAGGGAATGAAATAGGTCAAGTGACGGAGGTTTGTGTTGGGAAGCACTTCCGGTCCAGTGATTACAATACTATTAGTTTCAATATAATTATGGAGAAGGATAGGTCTGGACCCAGGGTTGAGATTTTTGATTGGAGAAAGGCTAAAGATGCGAAAGGATTTAGGAGTGGATTTGGACAATTTGTTTTATGGGAAGAATGTAACAGAGAAATGGAGATCATATAAAAGTGAAATTTTGAGAGTACTGAATCTTTATGTTCCTGCTAGGTTGAAAGG
Source organism: Mobula birostris (assembly GCF_030028105.1). Classification (NCBI taxonomy): domain Eukaryota; kingdom Metazoa; phylum Chordata; class Chondrichthyes; order Myliobatiformes; family Myliobatidae; genus Mobula; species Mobula birostris. The sequence goes on from NC_092384.1 coordinate 52,935,665, forward strand.
AAAAGTTAAAAGTTTGAGAGAGCCATGGTTTTCAAGGGATATTCGAAACTTGGTTCGGAAAAAGAGAGATATCTGCAATAAATATAGGCAGCATAGAGAAAATGAGGTGCTCGAGGAATATAAAGAATGTAAAAAGAATCTTAAGAAAATTAGAAAAGCTAAAAGAAGATATGAGGTTGCTTTGGCAAGTAAGGTGAAAATAAATCCAAAGGGTTTCTACAGTTATACTAATAGCAAAAAGATAGTGAGGGATAAAATTGGTCCCTTAGAGAATCAGAGTGGAGAGCTATGTGTGGAGCCAAAAGGGATGGGGGAAATTCTGAACAATTTCTTTTCTTCAGTATTCACTAAGGAGAAGAATATTGAATTGTGTAAGATAAGGGAAACAGGTAGGGAAGTTACGGAAACGATGATGATTAAAGAAGAGGAAGTACTGGAGCTTTTAAGGAATATAAAAGTGGATAATTCTCCGGGTCCTGACAGAATATTCCCTAGGACCTTGAGGGAAGTTAGTGTGGAAATAGCAGGGGCTCTGACAGAAATATTTCAAGTGTCATTAGAAATGGGGATGGTGCCAGAGGATTGGCGTATTGCTCATGTTGTTTCATTGTTTAAAAAGGGTTCTAAGAGTAAACCTACAAATTATCGGCCTGTGAGTTTCACGCCAGTGGTGGGTAAATTGATGTAAAGTATTCTTAGAGATAGTATATATAATTTTCTGGATAGACAGGGTCTGATTAGGAACAGTCAACATGGATTTGTGCGTGGAAGGTCATGTTTGACAAATCTCATTGAATTTTTTGAAGAGGTTACTAGGAAAGTTGACGAGGGTAAAGTGGTGGATGTTGTCTATATGGACTTCAGCAAGGTCTTCGACAAGGTTCCACACGGAAGGTTGATTAGGAAGGTTCAATCATTAGATATTAATATTGAAGCAGTAAAATGGATTCAGCAGCGGCTGGATGGGAGACGCCGGAGAATAGTGGTGGATAACTGTTTGTCAGATTGGAGGCCGATGACTACTGGTGTGCCTCAGGGATCTGTTCTGGGTCCAATGTTATTTGTCATATACATTAATGATCTAGATAATGGGGTGGTAAATTGGATGAGTAATTATGCAGATGATACTAAGATAGGTGGAGTTGTGGATAATGAAGTAGGTTTTCAAAGCTTGGAGAGATTTAGGCCAGTTAGAAGAGTGGGCTGAAAGACAGCAGATGGAGTTTAATGCTGATAAATGTGAGGTGCTACATTTTGGTAAACTAAAGGCATCTGTTAGTCTTGCAAGACCATGGATCTGTGCCTGGAAAGTCTTCACTCTCCAGGGCGCAGGCCTGGGCAAGGTTGTATAGAAGACCAGCAGTTGCCCATGCTGCAAGTCTCCCCTCTCCATGACACCAATGTTGTCCAAGGGAAGGGCATTAGCACCCATACAGCTTGGCACCAGTGTCATCACAGAGCAATGTGTAATTAAGTGCCTTGCTCAAGGACACAACACGTTGCCTCAGCTGGGGCTCGAACATGACCTTCAGGTCGCTAGTCTAATGCCTTAACCACTTGGCCACGTGGTAGGACTAATCAAAATAGGACATACATGGTAAATGGTAGAGCAGTGAAGAATGCAGTAGAACAGAGGAATAATGGTGCATAGTTCCCTGAAGGTGGAATCTCATGGTGGATAGAGTGGCGAAGAAAGCTTTTGTTATGCTGGCCTTTATAAATAAGAGCACAGAGTATAGGAGTTGGGATGTAATGTTGAAGTTGTACAAGGCATTGGTGAGGCCAAATTTTGGAGTATTGTATACAGTTTTGGTCAACAAAAGATGTCAACAAAATAGAGAGAGTACTGAGAAGATTTACTAGAATGTTATAACTGGGTTTAATCACAGAGAAAGGTTGAACAAGTTGGGTCTTTATTCTTTGGAACGTAGAAGGTTGAAGGGGGACTTGTTAGAGGTATTTAAAATTATGAGGGGGATAAATAGAGTTGACGTGGATAGGCTTTTTCCATTGAGAGTGGGGGAGATTCAAACAAGGGCTGGGTCCCAGAGCAACTCACTCCCAACCTACATTTCACCATCCAGTCCAAAACCGTTCTCAAGCTCTTCAAGTTAGCTCAGCGCCCAGAGTAATCCAACTTCACACCCAGACCAATTGCATTGGCAACAAGTCCCCTCTGCCCGGGCCCCAACTTCACCTCTCGGCACCTGGTGATCTATCCTTGCACCCAGGCCAGTTCTACAGGCATCAAGATTCCATTTGCAACGATTCTGCAGCACACCGTCTTGGCTCATCTCCCAAACTCGCTCACCCCTTCACTATTTGCAGTGATAATTTAACACAAATTACCTCAGTAAAGATATTTTTAGTGATTTTTTTTTTGTCAGATTTCTTAGCTCTTTAACTACCAGAGAGCAATCACGCGTGATTGGTAGCGCCACCTTAACCGGAAGTAAATCATACAACATGCAGATAACCACATATTACTGAAAGATTTAAGATTGCCTATTCAGCTAGAGGAGAATTAGCAATCAAGCTTTAAAACAAAGAGTTGGTTTCTAAATGGTTAAATTGCTCCAAAGTTTTACCTTCTAATTCGTCTATCACTGATCCCCAAACCCCTTCAATTTCTTAATCTTCCAACTCTTGGCAAATTTTTAATGCTATTTTTCAGGAACTTAGTATAACTGGCAAGGCTCCTGTTCTTTGAATGGTAATGCCATTGAATGTCAAGGGTAGATGGCCAGACTTTCTCATTTTGAAAATGGTCATTGCTTAGCAGGGCTGCAATACAAATATTACATGCCACTAATCAGCACATATCTGAAAGTCATCCAGGTCTTGTTGCATGCTAGCATTTGCCAAGGAGTTGCAAATAGGACTGAACATTGTGCACTCATGGACATCCCAACTTTTGACCTCATGATGAAAGGAAATCACTGAAGGCTGTCGGGTCAAGGACACTACCTTAAGCTCCTGCCCTAATGCCTGTGATGTTTGGCCTTCAACAGCAAACCATTTTTCAAAGGAGGTATGTCTCCACTCACTGGACTATTTTCCGCTTAATTTCATCTCATCTCTAGCATTCAGATTTTTAGTTCAAGTTGGGACAAGACTGTGATAAACCCAAGAATGTTGAAAGGTTCATTTTTGTCAAAATATGCATGTATAATACAACTCTGATATTTGTCTACTCCAGATAGCCATTAAATACAGAAAGACTATGGGTGTTAATGAAAGACATCAAGTCCTGCCAACCAGCATGAAAAAGAAATAAAACTCAGACCCCAAAATACCCCTCCCCACAGTAAAAATAAGCCACAATAGCAATCAGGAGCCCCACACATAACAATCCCCAAACCCTCACTCGTAGAAAAGAACAGCGACACTAGCACCAAACTCCAAACCCTCCACCAACACAAAAAAAATTACCAGGTGTCCCACCTGCCAATTGTCCACAAAAGAGAGAACACCAAAAAGCTGAAGGAAACCAATATAAAGTACAGTCCAATAATCACATAAATCTTGGACTATAGGAAACATCTTTTCATCTGCATACAAGGAACAGCAGCAGCACAAATTCAGTCCTTCCGTAAAGTGTGACCTGGGTCTGAACACGCCAATCCTGCTGCTGACCGCCCCTGTTGGGAAGCCATCGCTGACCCCTCCACATTCACCTCAATGCTTCAAATTTTCCTCACCACTTTGGAATAGAATTGCTTATGACCCTGCACCTCATCTCTGGTCTTTTCCATGAGTCAGCTTGTGTTCTCGGACCTTTTCAGCCCCCATCTCTGATCTCCACAAGGCAGCTCTCCAAACACAGCACAGCACTGGATCCTTCGATCGAGATCCAAAGTCAGAGCCTCCAACACAGTCCGTAACACAAACAAGACAAAAAGATCAAGCAGAAAGTGTACAAAAAGTGAAATAATTGGAAAGATTTGTTATCTGGAGTTCAAGAACCAAATGGGTACAATGGTACCCATAGATAAACTCACAGACTGTTATTCTATGCTTCTGGATAACCAAGCTAGAGATCTGATTGCACATCCCAACGTGGAATTTAAAGTTCATAGAATGGGACTAGGAAAAACAACATCTTAATAATGATGACCACAAAAACAAATAAATTGTCATAAAAACCCATGTGATTTTCTGATATGCAAACATGAGGAATTCTGCAGATGCTGGAAATTAAAGCCACACACATCAAAGTTGCTGGTGAACGCAGCAGGCCAGGCAGCATCTCTAGGAAGAGGTACAGTCGACGCTTCAGGCCGAGACCCTTCGTCAGGACTAACTGAAAGAAGAGCTAGTAAGAGATTTGAAAGTGGGAGGGGGAGGGGGAGATAAGGAGAGTGAGAGAAAGAATGTGTGTATATAAATAACGGATGGGGTACGGGGGGAGGTGGAGCATTAGCGGAAGTTAGAGAAGTCAATATTCATGCCATCAGGTTGGAGGCTACCCAGACGGAATATAAGGTGTTGTTCCTCCAACCTGAGTGTGGCTTCATCTTTACAGTAGAGGAGGCCGTGGATAGACATATCAGAATGGGAATGGGACCTGGAATTAAAATATGTGGCCACTGGGAGATCCTGCTTTCTCTTGCGCACAGAGCGTAGGTGCTCAGCGAAACGATCTCCCAGTCTGTGTCGGGTCTTGCCAATATATAGAAGGCCACATCGGGAGCACCGGACGCAGTATATCACCCCAGCCGACTCACAGGTGAAGTGTCGCCTCACCTGGAAGGACTGTCTGGGGCCCTGAATGGTGGTAAGGGAGGAAGTGTAAGGGCATGTGTAGCATTTGTTCCACTTACAAGGATAAGTGCCAGGAGGGAGATCGGTGGGGAGGGATGGGGGTGGAAGACAAATGGACAAGGGAGTCGCTTAGGGAGCGATCCCTGCGGAAAGCAGAGGTGGGGCGGGAGGGAAAGATGTACTTGGTGGTGGGATCCCGTTGGAAGTGGCAGAAGTTACGGAGAATAATATGTTGGACCCAGAGGCTGGTGGGGTGGTAGGTGAGGACAAGGGGAACCCTATTCCTTACCACCATTCAGGGCCCCAGACAGTCCTTCCAGGTGAGGCAACACTTCACCTGTGAGTTGGCTGGGGTGATATACTGCGTCCGGTGCTCCCGATGTGGCCTTCTATATATTGGCAAGACCCGACGCAGACTGGGAGATCGTTTTGCTGAACACCTACACACTGTCCACCAGAGAAAGCAGGATCTCCCAGTGGCCACATATTTTAATTCCACATCCCATTCCCATTCTGATACGTCTATCCACAGCCTCCTCTACTGTAAAGATGAAGCCACACTCAGGTTGGAGGAACAACACCTTATATTCCGTCTGGGTAGCCTCCAACCTGATGGCATGAACACCGACTTCTCAAACTTCTGCTAATGCCCCACCTCCCCCTCGTACCCCATCTGTTATTTATTTATATACACACACACACTTTTTCTCTCTCTCCTTTTTCTCCCTCTGTCCCTCTCACTATACTCCTTGCCTGTCCTCTGGGCTTCCCTCTCCCCCTTTCTTTCTCCCTAGGCCTCCTGTCCCATGATCCTCTCATTTCCCTTTTGCCAATCAACTGTCCAGCTTTTGGCTCCATTCCTCCCCCTCCTGTCTTCTCCTATCATTTTGGATCTCCCCCTCCCCCTCTCAAATCTCTTACTAGCTCTTCTTTCAGTTAGTCCTGACGAAGGGCCTCGGCCCAAAACGTCGACTGTACCTTTTCCTAGAGATGCTGCCTGGCCTGCTACGTTCACCAGCAACTTTGATGTGTATGGCTTGATTTTCTGATATCCCTGAGGGAAGAATATCCGCAATCTTTATCTGGTCTGTTCCATGTGTGACTGCAGACCCACCTCACGTGGTTGACTTTGAAATGGCTTAATGGCGAAAGATCTACTGGCCATAAATCAGTTACAGTAATGCTTCAAAATGATACCAAAATGTAAAAGCAACAAAATCTGCAGATGCTAAAAATCCAAAGCAACACACACACACACAAACTGGAGGAACTCAGCAGGCCAGGCTGCATCCTGGCCTGCTGAGTTCCTATAGCACTTTCTGTGAATTGCTCCAAAATGCAAAGGGTTAAGTTTGACACCTGGAAGAATTAACTTGCCACCTAATCCCCCAAGGTTAGACTGCTGAGGGGGTGAATTGGTCAAGTTATATTATTACTAACTGATTTAACATAGTACATACCAACACCCAAACTTGAAATTACAATTGCATAATATTGTCCTTCAAAAAAAGACACCCAAATCCAGAACCACAACTTCCAGATCAACTCTATTTACACCAAGGTGTTTCACCATCTCCAAAACCCTAAACCTAATTTGCTCCTCCTCATTCCCCCAAATACCACTTCACTGTTCTGGTCCTCTTGGACTCAATACTCCTCATGGTTACTGGCTGATTTGGGCCAATTCCTTTCTTGATCTACTTCCTATTCCCAGCACGGTACAGCAACCCCACACAGCATTTCAACTGATATCATACTTTGATTCCAAATGTGTTCTATAAACATAGAACTGGGTCCCAGTGTCTCAAATGAAGGAAACAAACATCTCCAGCAATGCCACAATGCCCATTCAAGTTATGTGCAAATAAGGTTCGGTCAAAAGATACATTATCTCTGGTGAAAGATTGCTGCAAAAGAGAGAACAATTTTAAAACACACACAAAATGCTGGAAGAACTATTGTAACCAATATCCTGGCGGGAAAGTTTAATAGAGCTGTTAGGGAGGGTTTAAACTAATTTGGCAGGGGGATGGGAACCGGAATGATAGAGCGGAGGAAGAGGAAAACAGAAATGAATCTAAGATAGTGAGCAGTCAAGATGTCAGGAAAGACAGGCAGGTGATGGGGCAAATGTGTAGCCATTGGGATGAGTTGCAGTGCAATAAAGTTGCAGTGAAATCAAAGCAAAAAGTATCGAATACTGGTCTTAAGGTGTTGTACTTAAATGCACGCAGCATAAGAAATAAGGTGGATGATCTTGTTGTACAGCTACAGATTGGCAGGTATGATATTGTGGCCATCACTGAGACCTGGCTAAAGGATGCATGTCTCTGGGAGCTGAACGTCCAAGGATACACGGTGTATCGGACGGATAGGAAGGTAGGCAGAGGGGGAGGCGTGGCTTTATTGGTAAGAAATGATATTAAATCATTAGAAAGAGGTGATATAGGATCAGAAGGTGCAGAATCTTTATGGGTTGAGCTAAGGAATAGCAGGGGTAAAAGGACCCTGATGGCAGTTATTTATAGGCCTCCAAACAGCTGCAGGGATGTGGACTACAAATTACAACTGGAAATAAAAAAGGCTTGTCAGAAGGGCAGTGTTATGATAATTGTGGGGGATTTTAACATGCGAGTAGATTGGAAAAATCAGGTCGGCACTGGATCTCAAGAGAGAGAATTTGTAGAATGTCTGCGAGATGGCTTTTTAGAACAGCTTGTTGTTGAGCCCACAAGGGGTTCGGCTGTACTGGATTGGGTATCGTGTAATGGACCGGAGGTGATTGGAGAGATTGAGGTGAAGGAACCCTTAGGAGGCAGTGATCATAACATGATTGAGTTCACTGTGAAATTAGAAAAAGAGAAGCCGAAATCTGATGTGTCGGTGTTTCAGTGGAGTAAAGGAAACTACAGTGGCATGAGAGAGGAACTGGCCAAAGTTGACTGGAAAGAGACACTGGCAGGAAAGACGGCAGAGCAGCAGTGGCTGGAGTTTATGCGAGAAATGAGGAATGTGCAAGACAGGTATATTCCAAAAAAGAAGAAATTTTCAAGTGGAAAAAGGATGCAACCGTGGTTGACAAGAGAAGTCAAAGCCAAAGTTAAAGCAAAGGAGAGGGCATACAAGGAAGCAAAAATTAGTGGGAAGACAGAGGATTGGGAAGTCTTTAAAACCTTACAAAAGGAAACCAAGAAGGTCATTGAGAGAGAAAAGATTAACTATGAAAGGAAACTAGCAAATAATATCGAAGAGGATACTAAAAGCTTTTTCAAGTATATAAAGAGTAAAAGACAGGTGAGAGTAGATATAGGACCGATAGAAAATGATACTGGAGAAATTGTAATGGGAGATGAGGAGATGGCAGAGGAACTAAACAAGTATTTTGCATCAGTCTTCACTGAGGAAGACAGCAGGATACCGGACACTCAAGGGTGGCAGGGAAGAGAAGTGTGTGCAGTCACAGTTACGACAGAGAAAGTACTCAGGAAGCTGAATAGGCTAAAGGTCGATAAATCTCCTGGACCAGATGGAATGCACCCTCGTGTTCTGAAGGAAGTAGCTGTGGAGATTGCGGAGGCATTAGCGATGATCTTTCAAAAGTCGATAGATTCTGGCATGGTTCCGGAGGACTGGAAGATTGCAAATGTCACTCCGCTATTTAAGAAGGGGGCAAGGAAGCAAAAGGGAAATTATAGACCTGTTAGCTTGACGTCGGTGGTTGGGAAGTTGTTGGAGTCGATTGTCAAGGATGAGGTTACAGAGTACCTGGAGGCATATGACAAGATAGGCAGAACTCAGCATGGATTCCTTAAAGGAAAATCCTGCCTGACAAACCTATTACAATTTTTTGAGGAAATTACCAGTAGGCTAGACAAGGGAGATGCAGTGGATGTTGTATATTTGGATTTTCAGAAGGTCTTTGACAAGGTACCACACATGAGGTTGCTTAACAAGATAAGAGCCCATGGAATTACAGGAAAGTTACATACGTGGATAGAGCGTTGGCTGATTGGCAGGAAACAGAGAGTGGGAATAAAGGGATCCTATTCTGGTTGGCTGCTGGTTACCAGTGGTGTTCCACAGGAATCAGTGTTGGGGCCGCTTCTTTTTACATTGTACATCAACGATTTGGATTATGGAATAGATGGCTTTGTGGCTAAGTTTGCTGACAATACGAAGATAGGTGGAGGGGCCGGTAGTGCTGAGGGAACGGAGAGTCTGCAGAGAGACTTGGATAGATTGGAAGAATGGGCAGAGAAGTGGCAAATGAAGTACAATGTTGGAAAGTGTATGGTTATGCACTTTGGCAGAAAAAATAAACAGGCAGACTATTATTTAAATGGGGAGAGAATTCAAAGTTCTGAGATGCAACGGGACTTGGGAGTCCTCGTACAGGATTCCCTTAAAGTTAACCTCCAGGTTGAGTCGGTAGTGAAGAAGTCGAATGCAATGTTGGCATTCATTTCTGGAGGAATAGAGTATAGGAGCAGGGATGTGATGTTGAGGCTCTATAAGGCGCTGGTGAGACCTCACTTGGAGTACTGTGGGCAGTTTTGGTCTCCTTATTTAAGAAAGGATGTGCTGACGTTGGAGAGGGTACAGAGAAGATTCACTAGAATGATTCCGGGAATGAGAAGGTTAACATATGAGGCACGTTTGTCCGCTCTTGGACTGTATTCCTTGGAGTTTAGAAGAATGAGGGGAGACCTCATAGAAACATTTCGAATGTTAAAAGGCATGGACAGAGTGGATGTGGCAAAGTTGTTTCCCATGATGGGGGAGTCTAGTACGAGAGGGCATGACTTCAGGATTGAAGGGCGCCCTTTCAGAACAGAAATGCAAAAAAATTTTTTTAGTCAGAGGGTGGTGAATCTATGGAATTTGTTGCCACGGGCAGCAGTGGAGGCCAAGTCATTGGGTGTCTTTAAGGCAGAGATTGATAGGTATCTGAGTAGCCAGGGCATCAAAGGTTATGGTGAGAAGATGGGGCAGTGGGACTACATAGGATAAAATGGATCAGCTCATGATAAAATGGCCGAGAGACTCGATGGGCTGAATGGCCTACTTCTGCTCCTTTGTCTTATGGTCTTATGGTCTAACTACCAAAACAGATTTTTATTATGTAGGATTATCAAGCGATTTGGAAGCGAACGTAGGTGCAGATTAGTCATGAACTAGCTGAAAGGCAGGTTAGGCTTGAGTAGCTGAATTGCTTTCTCTTGTTATATGTACAAATACCACCATTCATAGTTATTATTAAATCTCCAGTTCTCATTGGTGCATATACCAATAATGCAGCCAGTTTGTGAAATAAGTCTCTGCAAAAAGTAAAAAAAAATTATAGAATGTATTTGATAGTTTCATTTTAAGGATGAATACTGAGACAATTAGCTGCTCTTTAAAAAATATGCCATGAGGTCTATTGTAATCACGCCAAGCTTACAAAGGAATTAGAATATTTCAACAAACTCTTAACTCAATTTTACCTTTGGTTTTGCTTCTTTTTATATTTAAAAGTTTTGCTCGTACTTAAATAATTTTAAAACTGAAGTAAGTGAAGTACAGCTGCGTGACAAGCTCTGATTTGCATGATGTCACCAATGGATAGTATGCAGATAATGATAAGCAATTTGAAGGAAAACATTGCTGGAAATGCAATGATCCAGTAAGAATATATTCACGTGAGGAATACCTCCTGTGCCGCAAGGATAACGTAACACATTGGACATAATGAGGATGTTTCCTATAGTGCAGGAGTCTGGGACCAGAAAGCATAGCTCAGAATACAAGGACATCCCTTAAGAACAGAGATTAAGAGGAATTTATTTTGCTAGAGGGTAGTGAATCTGTGGAATTTATTGCCACAGACAGCTGTAGAGGCCAAGTTACTAGGTATATTTAAAGTGGAGGTTGATAGGTTCTTGATTAATGAAGGTGTCGAAGGTTACAGGGTGAAGGCAGGACAATGGGGTTGAGGGGGCTAATACATCAGCCATGATGGAATGGCAGAGCATTCTCAATGTGCTGAATGTCCTAATTCGATGTCTTATGATCTCATGCACAACTAAAGCTATTCATGATTTTTCCAAGTCATCTTCAATTATTAATGGCAGAACTTGAATCCTAAATAAAAACAAATTTACTAAGTATTTGATCCATTATAATCAACTGAAATTGCAATCAGTACTACTGAACTGGTTTCCCAATCTCCCTGCCTATACAACCTCTACCTGTCCTACGACACTCCAAGCTCTCCAAACTCCTCCAGCTATGGCTTCCAGCATATAAACAATTTTCATCAATCCAGCAAACAGGAATATACACTTGGTAGAAGAAAGAAACTCTGATGAGTTTGAGTAAGGAGGGGTGAGTATTCCAATAGGATCTTCAGTTTTCCATCCGGTGGGGCAGGCTGTCATTGCCCAGTTCAAGTCTTCACATAGGATCTTCACATAACCTGCAACCTCAAGGACAGTGAGGAAATGGTCAGAGGAGGCTTATGAGGCGCTCCAGGGTTATTTTGAGGTGACAGACTGGCAGGCACTCTGTGAGCCACATGGAGAGGATATTGATGGGCTCACGGAGTGCATCACTGATTACATCAACTTCTGTGTGGACTGCAATGTTCCGACAAGAACTGTCCTTTGTTATTCAAATAACAAGCCATGGGTGACAAAGGATATTAAGGACATCCTGAACGCTAAAAAGAGGACGTTTAGAGATGGAAGTAGGGAAGAGCTGAGGGCAATACAGAGGGACCTGAAAGCCAGGATCAGGGAGGCTAAAGACAGGTACAGGAGGAAGCTTGAGTGGAAACTCCAGCAGAACAACATGAGAGAGGTCTGGAGTGGGATGAGGACCATCACTGGGTTCCGGCAAACTAGCAACAGAGGAGCTGAAGGCAGTGTGGACAGGGCCAATGAACTTAACCTGTTCTTTAACAGATTTGACATTGTGGCCCCTGCCCAGCCCCCACGAGTCATCTGTTGTCGGCCCCCAAGCAACACATATTCCACTCTCCCCTCTTACACCTCCTCACAGTCCCCCACCCTGTTCTCATGACTATACCCCTTCCCCACACGAAACCACCACGGTGGGCTTCACAGCTGAACAGGTGAGAAGACAGCTGAAACGTCTCAACCCAAGCAAGGCTGCAAGCCCGGATGGTGTCAGCACCAGGGTGCTCAAAGCCTGTACCCCTCAGCTATGTGGAGTACTTCGCCATGTCTTCACCCTGAGCCTCTGGAGGGTTCCTGTGCTGTGGAAGACGTCCTGCCTCGTCCCTGTGCCGAAGACCCCACGCCCCAGCGGCCTCAATGACTACATACCGGTGGCATTCACCTCCCACATCATGAAGACCCTGGAGCTGCTCCGGCCTATGGTAGGCCACACTCAGATCCCCTCCAGTTCACCTACCAGCCCCGACTAGGAGTTGAGGATGCCATCATCTACCTGCTGAACCATGTCTACTCCCACCTGGACAAGCCAGCGAGCACTGTGAGGGTCATGTTTTTTTACTTCTCCAGTGCATTCAATACCATCCGCCCTGCCCTGCTGGGGAAGAAACTGACAGCGATGCAGGTGGATGCTTTCCTGGTGTCATGGGTTCTTGATTACCTGACTGGCAGACCACAGTACGTGTGCTTGCAACACTGTGTGTCCGACAGAGTGATCAGCAGCACTGGGGCTCCACAGCGGACTGTCGTCTCCTTTTCTCTTCACCATTTACACCTCGGACTTCAACTACTGCACAGAGTCTTGTCATCTTCAGAAGTTTTCTGATGACTCTGCCATAGTTGGATGCATCAGCAAGGGAGATGAGGCTGAGTACAGGGCTACAGTAGGAAACTTTGTCAAATGGTGTGAGCAAAATTATCTGCAACTTAATGTGGAAAAGACTAAGGAGCTGGTGTTAGACCTGAGGAGGGTTAAGGCACCGGTGACCCCTGTTTCCATCCAGGGGGTCAGTGTGGACATGGTGGAGGATTACAAATACCTGGGGATACGAATTGATAATAAACTGGACTGGTCAAAGAACACAAGAAGGATCAGAGCCGTCTCTATTTCCTGAGGAGACTGAGATCCTTTAACATCTGTCGGACGATGCTGAGGACGTTCTACGAGACTGTGGTGGCCAGTGCTATCATGTTTGCTGTTGTGTGCTGGGGCAGCAGGCTGAGGGTAGCAGACACCAACAGAATCAACAAACTCATTCATTAAGGCCAGTGATGTTGTGGGGATGGAACTGGACTCTCTGACGGTGGTGTCTGAAAAGAGGATGCTGTCCAAGTTGCATGTCATCTTGGACAATGTCTCCCATCCACTACATAATGGACTGGTTGGGCACAGGAGTACAATCAGCCAGAGACTCATTCCACCGAGATGCAACACTGAGTGTCATAGGAAGTCATTCCTGCCTGTGACCATCAAACTTTACAACTCCTCCCTTAGAGGGTCAGACACCCTGAGCCAATAGGCTGGTCCTGGACTTATTTTCTGGCATAATTTACATATTACTATTTAATTATTTATGGTTTTATCACTATTTAATTATTTAAGGTGCAACTGTAACAAAAACCAATTTCCCTTGGGATCAATAAAGTATGACTCCAACTATGACTATAGGTCAGCAGTACTACTGCATGCAGCATGCCCATTTTTCTGGTTTTGGGTAAATGCCATGGAGTCACATCAGATCAGGTATAGACAAGAATAAAATTTTAAGAATTCACATTTGCAGCAGTTTTGGATTGGCACGGTCAGGCCAGGTTTAAATTATATTTGTGTGACATTTGCACCATAATTATAACTTGCAATGTTCACATGAGCTGATCCTCATACTGTTTCTCTCTCCCCCGCCCCCCCCCCCCCCAAACCATCAGGCAGAAGATAACAGTGAAATGCATTATTTTCATCAAAATAAATCATCAAGAATTGCTCTGGGTAGCCCACAGGCATTGCCATGCTTCTGCCACAACTCAGCAGCCCTTAGTGTATGCCTTTGGAATGTGGGAGGGAACCCAAGTACCTAGAGGAAACCCAAGCAGTCATGGGGAGAACGTACAAACTCCTTACAGGCAACAGTGTGAATTAAACCCTGATTTGTGATTGCTGGTGCTGTAAAGCGATGTGCCTACTGCTACACTAAGTTAGCACATCCCCAATGAGGACCCTCAGTCTAGCCAACCTGCTCTAGATGTGGGCACAGGAAGAACTCACATCAAGTGAGACTTTTCTGCAGCTGATCGGTATCTCTTGTTTATTTGTACATGTTAGCCCTGAAGAGATTAGTTTGCCAACAGTTTAAAAGTTCAATATGGAACAATATTGACAGCAACTAGTATTTGCATTGCATCTTCAACATAGCAAAATGCCATAAGACCCATTACAGGAGTATTATTAAATTGACACTGATCTACTAATCTAGGAAGTTACTAATGTGGAGCAGCAGGAAGCCAATTGGCCCCTGAAGCCTGCCCTGCCATTTAATAAATTTATGGCTAATCTAATACTAACCTCACATCTGCAGACTTATCACTGTTTCATTCATCCTTTGAGGAAGAAAGTTCCAAAGACTCGTGACTCACTGAACAAAAAATAAATTGCCTTGTTTCCATCTTAAACAGAAGCCATTTATTTTTAAACAGTGACAACAGGATTCTAGATTTTTCCATAAGAATTACTTTCTCCACGTTTGCCTATTAAGAGCTTACAGGACCTTATGCTTTAATTGTCATTTTTCATTCTCTGATCAACTTCAGATACAAGTCTGGCTATTCCAATTTTTCCTTATTAGACTCAATAGGCAGCACATAGGGGGAACAGCAAGTACTGCTGCTACACAGCTTCATAAAATGTATTTTTGATGCTGACTTTGGGTGTTATGTATGGAGTTTCCACATTCTCCCAGTGACCATGTGGGCTTCCTCTACAGGCTCTGTTTGTCTCTCAAAGATGTTAACCAGATAACCACATCTGCACCTAGTGCACCGAACTGCAGCTCCTCAGAAAATGCATTAAGGAACTGGAGCTATAGCTCGATGACCTTCAGCTCATCAAGGAGAATCATACAGATTAGCATGTATGATGTTATGGGTATCACTGAATCATGGTTGAAAGAAGATTATAGTTGGGAGGTTAATGTCCAAGGATACACATTGTCGCAATGGACAAGCAGATAAGACAGAGGGGGTGGCATGGCTCTGTTGGTAAAAAAAATGAAATGAAATCATTAGAAAGAGGTGACAAAGGGTTGGAAACTGTTGAATCATTCTGGGTAGAGCTAAGAAACTCCAAAGATTAAAAAGACTCTGATGGGAGTTATATACAGACCCCCAAACAGTATTAAGGATGTGGTCTACAAATTAACAACAGGAGGTAGAAACTGCAAGCCAACAGAGCAATTCTACAATAGTTATGGGGGACTTCAATACAGAGGTAGATTGGGAAAATCAAGTTGGTGCCGGATCTCCGAGAGTGAATGAATTTTTTTTATATTATATATATATATATATATATATATATATATATACATACACACACACCTTGAAAAAGGTTTTTCTATCCTCAATATTGTTTGCTAGCTTGCTTTCATATTTCATCTTTTCCCTCCTGATTCTCTCAGTTGCTTTCTGTAGGTTTTTAAAAACTTCCCAATCCTCTATCTTCCCACTAAACTTTGTTTTGTTGTATGCCCTCTCTTTTGCTTTTACATTACTTCCCTTGTCAGCCTTTGGTCAACTCCTCTCTCATACCACTGTAAGTTCCTTTATTTCAATGAAATACTGCTACGTCAGACTTTACCTTCTCCCTATCAAATTACAAGTTGAACTCAATCATATTGTGATCACTGTCTGCTAAGGGTTCTTTTACCTTAAGCTCCCTAATCACCTCTGGTTCATTACATAACACCCAATCCAGTAAAGCTGATCCCCCAGTAGGCTCAATGACAAGCTGCTCTATAAAGCCATTTCATAGGCATTCATTAAATTCACTCTTGAGAGCCATAACTAACCTGATTTTCCCCAAACTACCTGAATGTTAAACACATGCCTTTTCTATTTCCCATTATAATCTGTAGCCCAAATCCCAGCTACCGCTTGGAGGCCTGCATATAACTGCCATCTGGGAGCTTTTACCCTTGCAGTTTCTTAACTCAACCCACAAGGATTCAACATCTTCCGATCCTATGTCATGTGCTCCCAATGATTTGATGCCACTTTTTTTTAAGCCAGCAGAGCCACGCCACCCTGTCTGCCTACCTTCATATACCTCCAATACAATGCGTAACCTTGGACATTAAACTCCTAACTACAACCATTCTTCAGCCACACTTCATTGATGGCCACAACATTATACCCAACAATCAGTAAAAGTGCAACAAGATTGTAGGGATGACTTACAGTGGACTGAAAAGCTTGAGCATGTAGATATTAAAAAAAGAGGATGTGCTGGAGCTTTTGGAAAGCATCAAGTTGGATCAGTCACTGGGACCGGATGAGATGTACCCCAGGCTACTGTGAGAGGTGAGGGAGGAGATTGCTGAGCCTCTGGTGATGATCTCTGCATCATCAATGGGAACGGGGGAGATTCCGGAGGATTGGAGGGTTGCAGATGTTGTTCCCTATTCAAGAGAGGGAGTAGAGATAGCCCAGGAAATTATAGACCAGTGAGTCTTACTTCAGTGGTTGGTAAGTTGATGGAGAAGATCCTGAGAGGCAGGATTTATGAACATTTCGAGAGGCATAATATGATTAGGAATAGTCAGCATGGCTTTGTCAAAAGCAGGTCGTGCCTTACAAGCCTGATTGAATTTTTCGAGGTTGTGACTAAACACATTGATGAAGGTAAAGCAGTAGGTGTAGTGTATATGGATTTCAGTAAGGCATTTGATAAGGTACCCCATGCCAGGCTTATTTAGAAAGGAAGGAGGCATGGGATCCAGGGGGACATTGCTTTGGGGATCCAGAACTGGCTTGCCCACAGAAGGCATAGAGGTTGGTGGCCAGTGGTGTGCCTCAGGGATCTGCTCTGGGACCCCTACTCTTCGTGATTTTTATAAATGACCTGGATGAAGAAGTGGAGGTACGGGTTAGTAAATTTGCTGATGACACAAAGGTTGGAGGTGTTGTGGATAGTGTTGAGGGCTGTCAGAGGTTACAGTGGGACATTAATAGGATGTAAAACTGGGCTGAGAAGTGGCAGATGGAGTTCAACCCAGATAAGTGTGAAGTGGTTCATTTTCATAGGTCAAATATGATGGCAGAATATAGTATTAATGGTACTAAGATCAGAGGGAACTTGAGTTCCAAGTCCATAGGACACTCAAAGCTGCTGCGTAGGTTAAGGAGGCATACGGTGCATTGGCCTCCATCAATAGTGAGATTGAGTTTAGGAGCCAAGAGGTAATGTTGCAGCTCTAAAGAACCCTGATCAGACCCCACGTGGAGTACTGTGCTCAGTTCTGGTTGCCTCACTACAGGAAGGATGTGGAAGCTATAGAAAGGGTGCAGGGATTTACAAGGATGTTGCCTGGATTGGAGAGAATGCCTTGTGAAAATAGGTTGAGTGAACTCGGCCTTTTCTCCTTGGAACGACAGAAGATGAGAGGTGACCTGATAGAGGTGTACAAAATAATGAGAGGCATTTATCGTGTGGATAGTCGGAGGCTTTTTCCCAGGGCTGAAAATGGATAGCACAAGAGGGCACAGTTTTAAGGTGCTTGGAAGTAGGTACAGAGGAAGTGCCAGGGGTAAGTAGCTGTTTTTTTTAAAAAAAGAAATGCAGAGTGGTGAGCGCATGGAATGGGCTGCCGGCGACGGTGGTAGAGGAGGATACAATAGGGTCTTTTAAGAGACTCCTGGACAGGTACACGGAGCTCAGAAAAATAGAGGGCTATGGGTAACCCCAGGCAATTTCACCCTGCTGGCGGCAATTTTGTCCCCTCATCTGCCTGCTCTTCCTGACAATCCATGATATTTTTTTTTTAAAAACCATCTGTTCTATCCAGTTCACTCCAGTTCCTAATCCCCTGCCAAATTATTTTAAACCTTCCCAAACAGCTCTAACAAACGTGCCCGTGAGATTATTGGTCCCCCTCGGGTTCAGGTGCAACCCGTCACTTTTGTACGAGTCATACATCTCCCAGAAGAGATCCCAATGATCCAAGAATCTGAAGCCCTGTCCCCTGCACCAGCTTCTCAGCCATGCATTTATCTGCCAAATCAACCTGTTTCTACTCTCACTGGTGCATGGTACAGGCAGCAATCCAGAAATTACAACCCTGTAGGTCCCACTTCTCAGCTTTCTGCCTAGCTCTCTAAATACTCTCTCCAGGACCTCTTTGCTTTTCCTTCCTATGTCAATATGTAACAAAACATCTAGCTGCTCTCCCTCCCCCTCCAAAATGCTTTTTTGCTTCCCTTCCAAAATACTTTAAGATATGGAAAAAAACTTCAAGGAGCAGTGCCTTAGGAAGCGGCATCCATCATTAAGGACCCCCCCCCCCCCCCCCAAGGACATGCCCTTTTCACATTGTTACCATTGGGAAGGAAGTACTGAAGCCTGAAGGCACACACTCAGTGATTCAAGAACAGTTTCTTCCCCGCTGCCATCCGATTTCCAAATGGACATTGAACCCATGAACACTACTTCATTATTTTTTTTTATTTCTGTCATTTTGTGCTGCTTATTTTAACTTTACATTTGCAATCTTAAAATATCACTCCACTCTTCAAGAAGGGAGAGAGGCAGAAGAAAGGAAATTACAGGCCAGTTAGTCTGAACTCAGTAGATCAGAAGACGTTGGGAGTCTATTGTTAAGAATGTAGTTTCAGGATATTTGGAGACACACGATAAAATCAGAATCAGGTTTATTGTCACCAGCATGTGATGTGAATTTTGTTAACTTAGCAGCAGCAGTTCAATGCAATACATAATCTAGCAGAGAAAAATAATTGTACGGGGTTTCTTCTTTTATGTTACTGCATGTTATAATTGAAATAGCTTCTTTGTTATGTTAACTGCTGAGAAAGTCCTCCCGCTAGCAGTTTGTTTGGATCATGTTACTGATAAGAGGATGAACGAACCAATTGGGATAGATGTTATTCTTTCTGTGTGTCTGTAAGTTAGTGTGATGCGCAGGTTTTCGTGCAGAAGGCGGGAGAGAGAGAGACAGAGGATGGATCAGGTGCTGTGAGCCCACTAACGAGGTCGGACCCTGAGCAGGAGTCCGAGGTCCAGGGTTTCATCGAGGAGAGGAGACGGACTCGCGTGGAGCGTCTGGTCGACCACTGTTGATGGTCCCAGGCGGCAGGTCGAGGTGGTCCAAAGGGTCGCAAGGTGAAGGAGGGTCCTGAGCTCCAACTGTTTGTGCACGAAGAGACTGAACTTTGATAAGTGTGGCGCCTTTTATTTCCCTTTTTATATTTTATTCTCTATTAATTATATAGTTCCAGTAATATCTATAAACTGTAATTCATTTAATCGTATCTGGTGTATTATCTGTTATTTGGCAGGGTGGGGTACATCACACAGCATCCACAGAAACTAATTACCCAGTTTGGCGGGGCCGAGGGCTGCTTCCCTAAACGACAGCAAGCTGAGCGACCCTGAGGCTGGTGGGGGGGGGGGGGGGGCTACATAATAATAAATAAAATAAAACATAATAACAAGTAACTCAATTAAGTATATTGAATGGATTTTTAAAAACAAATACTGTATATTAAAAAAAGTAAGGTAGTGTCCAAAGATTCAATGTCCATTTAGAAATCAGATGGCAGAGGGGAAGAAGCTGTTCCTGAATCGCTGAGTGTGTGCCTTCAGGCTTCTGTACCTCCCACTGGATGGTAACAGTGAGAAAATAGGATGCCCGGGTGCTGGAGTCTCTTCTGAGACACCGCTTCCTAAAGATGTCCTGGGTACTTCGTAGGCTAGTGCCCAAGATGGAGCTGACTAGATTTACAACCTTCTGTAGCTTCTTTCAGACCTGTGCAGTGGCCCCTCCATACCAGGCAGTGATGCAGCCTGTCAGAATGCTCCTCACGGTACAACTAAAGAAGTTTTTGAGCGTATTTGTTGACATGCTAAATCTCTTCAAACTCCTAATAAGGTATAGCCGCTGTCTTGCCTTCTTTATGACTACACCAATATGTTGGGACTAGCTTAGATCTTCAGCGATCTTGACACAGAGGAACATGAAGCTGCTCACTTTCTCCACTTCTGTTCCCTCTGAGGATTGGTATGTGCTCCTTCATCTTATCCTTCCTGAAGTCCACAATCAGTTCATTAGTCTTACTGATGTTGAGTGCCAGGTTGCTGCTGCAGCACCATTCCACTGGTTGGCATATCTCATCATCACCTGAGATTCTACTAACAATGGTTACATCATCAGCAAATTTATAGATGCCATTTGAGCTATGCCTAGACACACAGTCATGTCTGTACAGACAGTAGAGCAGTGGGCTAAACACACACCCGAGGTGCGCCAGTGTTGATCATCAGCGAGGAGGATATGTTATCACCAATCCACACAGACTGTGGTCTTCCAGCTAGGAAGTCGAGGATCCAATTGCAGAGGGAGGTACAGAGGCCCAGGTTCTGCAACTTCTCAATCAGGATTGTGGGAACAATGGTATTAAGTGCTGAGCTATAGCCGATGAACAGCATCCTGATGTAGGTGTTTGTGTTATCTAGGTGGCTAAAGCCATGTGGAGAGCCATTAAGGTTGCATCTGCTGTTGACCTATTGTGGCAATAGGCAAATTGCAATGGGTCCAGGTCCTTGCTGAGGCAGGAGTTCAGCCTAGTCATACCCAACCCCTCAAAGCATTTCATCACTGTGATTGAGAGTGCTACCAGGCGATAGATATTAAGGCAGCCCACATTATTCTTCTTAGGCACTGGTATAATTGTTGCCTTTTTGAAGCAAGTGGGAACTTCTGCTCCTGGCAGTGAGAGATTGAAGAAGTCCTTGAATACTCCCGATAGCTGGTTGGCACAGGTCTTCAGAGCCCTACCAGGTACTCCATCGGGACCTTCTGCCTTGCAAAGGTTCACTCTCTTTAAAGACAGCCTAACATTGGCCTCTGAGACGGAGATCACAGGATCATCAGGTGCAGCAGAGATCTTCAGAGTTGTAGTTGTATTCTCCCTTTCAAAGCGGGCATAGAAGGCATTGAGTTCATCTGGTAGTGAAGCATCACTGCTATTCATGCTATTGAGTTTCACTTTGTAGGAAGTAATGTCTTGTAGACCCTGCCAGAGTTGCTGTGCATCTGATATCGCCTCCAACCTTGTTCAAAGTTGTCTCTTCGCCCTTGAAATAGCCTTCTGCAAATCGTACTTGGTTTTCTGGTACAGGCCTGGGTTGCCAGACTTGAATGCCACAGATCTAGCCTTCAGCAGAAGATGTACCTCCTGGTTCATCCACAGCTTTTGGTTTGGGAATGTACAGTAAATTTGTGTGAGCACACACTCATCCACACAGGTTTTAATGAAACTGCAGCATACTCATCTAGATTTAAAAATGAATCCCTGAATACAGTCCAGTCTACCGATTCAAAGCAGTCCTGTAGGCGCTCCTGTGCTTCCCTTGTCAAACCTTCACGGTCCTCACTGCTGGCGCTGCAGTCTTTAGTCTCTGCCTATACTCAGGCAGTAGAAGAACAGCCAGGTGATCAGACTTCCCGAAGTGAGGGCATGAAATAGCACAGTAGGCATTCTTGGTGGTGTAGCAAGGGTCCAATGTGTTGTTTCCTCTAGTATTGCAAGTGATCTGTTGATGGTAGTTGCATAGTGATTTTTTTTCCAGACTGGCCTTGTTAAAATCTCCCAAAACGATGGTGAAGGCATTAGGGTACGCTGTTTCGTGCATGTTGATCCCATTGCTTGGATCATCTAAAGCCTGCTTGGCATTGGCCTGAGGTGGAATGTAAACTGTTACCAGAATGACCCCACAGAACTCCCATGGTAGGTAAAAAGGACGACACTAAACTGCTAGGTATTCCAGGTCTGCTGAGCAGAATTGGGACAGCACTGATATATTTGTGCACCAAGAAGAGTTGCATACTCCTCCACCTCTGCTTCTGAGAGGCTCTATAGAACTATCCTGACAGTATATAGTAAATCTATTGATCTGAATCGCTGTATTTGGTACAGAAGGGGTTAACTAGGATTCCATGAAACAAAGGATACACGTGGCCCTAATGCTCTTCTGATTCAGCACCCTGGCTCTGAGATCATCGATCTTATTCACCAGAGACTGCACATTCGTCAGCAAGATAGTCAGTATAGGGAGTTTAAAACCCTGTTTCCTTAAACACACTTGTAATCCTGATCTACACCCGCACTTCCTCCGAGGTTTTCTCCATGGGCACTTCCGACCACAGACTGCGTTGTTTCCGTCAGTTTTAAGCAGCAATAGTTCATTTAAACACATTAAGGCACCTTTTTTGACTGTACTGACCTTAGAAGCAGTTGTGCTTTTTAGCTGTAACAGGCTGAAACAGGAATATTTTATCGCGTCCATTGAGAGAACTGCTGCTTCTCGAGTCGCACCTAGGCACCACGGAAGTATAAAATAGGCTGCAGTCAACATGGTTTCTTTCAGGGAAAAGCTTGCCCAGTAAATCTGTTGGAATTCTTTGAAGAAATAACAAGTAGGATAGACAAAGGAGAATCGGTGGATGTTGTGTACTTGGATTTTCAGAAGCCTTTGTCAAGGTACCACATTAGGCTGCTTAACAAATTAATTGCCCATGATATTACAGGAAAGATACTAGCATGGATAGGGCATTGGCTGACTGGCAGGTGACAAAGAGTGGGAATAAAGAAAGCCTTTTCTGGTTGGCTGCCAGTGACTCGTGATGTTCCACAGGGATCGGCACTGGGACCGCTTCTTTTTACATTATATGTCAATGATTTGGAGGAGAAAATGATTTGGAGTTTTGTGGCCAAGTTTGCGAATGATACAAAGATGAGTGGAGGGGAAGGTAATTTTAAGGAAGCAGAGGCGCTACCGAAGGCCATTGACAGATGAGGAGAAAAGACAAAGAAGTGGCAGATGGAATACAGTGTCAGAAAGTGAATGGTCATGCACTTTGGTAGAAGAAATGAAAGGGTTGACTGTTTTCTAAATGGAGAGAAAATTTCCAATATCTGAGGTGCAAAGGCATTTGGGAGTCTTCGTGCAGGATTCCTTAAAGGTTAATTTGCAAGTTGAGACAGAGGTGGGGAAGGCAAATGTGATATTAGCATTCATTTCAAGAAGACTAGAATATAAAAGCAAGGATGTAATGTTGAGACCTTATAAAGCATTGTTGAGTCTTCACCTGGAGTACTGAGAGCAGTTTTGGGCTGCAAACACTGGAGAGGGTTCAAAGGAGGTTCACAAAAATGATTCCAGAGCTGAAAGGCTTATGATATGTGGAGGTTTGACAGCTCTGGGCCTCTACTCAATGGAATTCAGAAGAATGAGGGGTTACCTCATTGAAATCTATCAAATGTTGAAAGGACATGATAGAACAGATGTGGAGAGGATGTTTCCTTTAGGGAGGGAGTCTAAAACCAAAGGACACAGCTTCAGAATGGGTGTCCTTTTATTATGGAGATGAGGAGGAATTTCTTTTGCCAGAGAGTGGTGAATCTGTGGAATTCATTGCCACAGGTGGCTGGGGAGGCCAAGTAATTGGGTATATTTAAGGCAGAGGTTGAAAGGTTGATTAGTCAAGGCATGAAGGAATATGGGGAGAAGGCAGAAGACTGCGGCTGAGCAGGAAAATGGCTCAGCCATGATGAAATGGAGGAGCAGGTCTGATGGACTGAATGGCCTAACTCCACTCCTGTATCTTACTGTCTTATGTTCTGATAGGTTAATTGACCTCTGTATATTGTCCCTAGTGTATATAGATGGCAGCAGTATTGGGAAGGGCAAGGAGGGTTTGGCGGGCATATAAAAGATTACTTTATAGTTATATTGGAGAATATGGATGTTGGGAATATTCTAAAATTTGGAATAGACTCAATAATTGAATGGCTCCATGTCTTAAGGATGCGTGGGAAAGTATGGAAATTTGTCCATTCCAGGTGTCAATCAAATAATCGCTGCATTGCTTGCAATCATCCTTTCTTAATTAGTGGATTCAGTCATCCAAATGTTGTTTCAACAATTGAATAGCTTTAGTTTCTTTTTCTTGACATGAAGGAGGCCGACGGATATACAAATGAGAGATATAGTTAGCCAAGGTCAAATTTAGCATCAAAGTACAAACAATACTGTGCAAAAGTCTTCAGCACAAATAAAAAAATTCTGTATTGCAAAGATGCTTTCAAAACTAATGAAGTAAGAAGTTTCTAAATATCAAAAAATTACTATAAAGAGCAGTAAACTAAATCTCTTTCAAATCAATATTTGGTATGACCTTTTCTTTTTAAAATGGCATCAATTCTCTTAGGTACACTCTCGGGCAGACTTTTAAGAAAATCAGCTGATGGATTGTTCCAAGCACCATGAACCCCAAGGTCCTAAAGAAGTGTGCTGAGCAGCTGTGTGGAGTTCTCCCACACATTTTCAATCTGAGTCTCAGCCTAGAAAGGATCCCTACTGTGTGGAAAACATCATGTGTGGTTCCAGTACCCAAGGAAGGCCAACCAGAAGTCTTGAGTTACTACTGTCCAGTGGCCCTAACCTCACACATCATGAAAACTCCAGAGAGGCTGACCCTGACTCACCTCCGACTCACCTCCGACCTTTGGTCAGATCAACCCTCAGTCCCCTGCAGTTTGCCTACCAGGAGCAAACTGGAGTCAGTGATGCTGTCATCTACCTGCTGAACAGAGCCTACTCCTATTTGAATTAGCAGGGCAACTCTGAGGATCATATTTTTTGATTTCTCAAGTGCCTTTAATACCATACAGCCCTCATTGCTGGGGGAAAGCTCTGTTCAATGCAGACTGGCACTTTCATTGTATCCTGGATAACGGACCATCTGAACAACAAACCACAGTATGTACGGCTTCAGAGCTGTGTGTCAGACATAGCTATAAGCAGCACTGGTGCTCCACAGGGGACTGTATTGACTCCTTTCTTGTTTATCCTATACACCTCGGACTTTAGATACAACACTGTCATGTCATCTGCAGAAATTCTCTGCTGACTCAGTAATAGTTGGGTGTATAAAGGAAGGACAGGAGGATGTATACAGGGTCCTGATGGAAGACTTCGTCAAATGATGCAAGCTGAATCATCTACAGTTCAACAAAGAAGATGGTAAGACAAAGGAGATGGTGATGGACTTCTGGAAGACTAAGCCTGCACTGCTCCCTATAACTAATGATGGGGAGGACGTGGATGTGGTGACGACCTACGAGTACCTGGGCATGCACCTGGATGACAGACTGAGTGGAGCACCAACAGAGGCTGTGTACAAGAATAGCCAGAGTCACTTCTACTTCCTGAGGAGACAGAGGTCCTTTGGAGGATGCAGGTTCTACCAATGTTCTACCAATTGATGATCACATGCTCTACCAATTTTCTTTGTTGTGGTGTGCTGAGGCAATGGTATCAACACGGGCAATGCCAAAAGGCTCAATAAACTGATTAGAAAGGCTGGCTCTGTTATACGAGTCAAACTGAGCTGACTGGAGGCTGTAGCAGAACAAAGGACACTACGGAAAATCCTGGCAATTCTGGGCAATGTTTCTCACCCTCTGCATGCCATCTTGGCTGGACACAGGAGCACTTTTAGTAATAGACTAAGACAATTGCGCTGCTCCAAAAAGCACTATATGAAGCCATTAGGGTCTATAATGAGTCAAACTATAGCTGGAGAAGTGATGAACACCCCCCCCCCACCCACCGTAAGACTGCACGGTGTAACTTTTTTTAAAATCCTTTCTACTTCTCTTCTAATATTTATATCTGTGCGCTAGAAATGTTACAGTGACACTGTAATTTCCTTTGGGTTCAATAAAGTACCTTATCTATTATGAAGACCTTGCCTTGGCTCTTCTGCAGACTTTGGCGGATTCACTTGCTTCTTTTTTTTCAGGTAATCCCAGACAGGCTTGATGATGTTGAGATTAGGCTCTGTGGAGGTCATACCAGCTGTTGCAGAACTCACTGTTCTCTTCACTGAAGATATGATCTTGGCCATGTGTGCATGATGGATGAGAATAAGCTTGTTGTTCTCAGTACTGAGTGTTCCATCAATTCTGACCAGATCACCAACTTCATTTGCAGAAATGCAGCACCAAAGCTGCAGGGAACCTCCATCATGTTTCACTGTTGGCTGCAGTCATCCCTATAGCACTCTCCAGCTCTTCAACAGACAAGCCACCTTCTGAGCCAAAATTTAAATTTTTGACTCATCAGTCCAGAGCACTTATCGCCATTGTTTCGTCACCCAAGTCCTTGTGTTATTTGGCATACCTGTCTGTTTCGACTTCAGAGGAAAGGCATTTTGGCAGCAACTCTTTCATGAAGACCACTTCTGACAAGACTGCTCCAGACTGTAGAGGGCATACTTGGGTTCCAGGGGTTTCTGAGAGTTCAGAGCTGATAGTAGTGCTGGACTCATTCCGATTTAGACGGAATGTTAGTTTGATGTATCACTTGCCTGCCGTACTCAGTTTCCATGGCCGACCACTGTATATCTTGTCCTCAATCGTGCCCATTTCTTAGTGCTCCTTCAAAAGAGCTTGGACAGCATATCTTGAAACTCCTTACTGATGCAGGATGACCACTTTGTGTCTTGTTGCTATACTCACTCTTGCTATGGTGTGCGAATTGATAACTTGAAGGTTAAATCTGCCACACTCTTACCTTTCAGTCTGGTTGTCCTTTGTTCAGTTTGACTCCTTCTACACCCATTTCTGCTAATCAGTTTAGTTCATTCAACTCATTATGTCATTGATCATTAGCACCTGTTTGTTATCTTTGTGTAATCATGCACTGGACTATAGACCTCCAAAGCAATCAAGCTTTTATTTTGAAGTACTCCATTACTTAATATGTTACTTTATTTCATGAAATACAATCTCTGTAACATCTAATTTTTGGAAAATTTATATTTGAAGATCTAAAATTTGCTCTTTTCTACTGACACACTAATGCAGAAGACAACAAATAAATATCTAAAATAAAACGTATAAAAAATCCAGGGTATCTAGATTTTGCACAGTACTTTATGTTGCTATATACTGCCTTGAGAGTCATTTTCTTGTAGACATTTACAAGAAAATAAAAAATATAATACAATTAATGAAAAATGTCCAAAAAGACAAATTCTTTTCTTTTTAAATCTTTTTATTGCATAAGTATACAAAAAGGTAAGCCATATAAGCACTAATACACTGTTAGAATATAATAAAATTACAGGAGATATTAATACAAAAAAAATGATACAATGTAATTTAAACATAACATACTAAGGTAACATAATAGTATACTAATTTTTATATATTTATTTATTTATTAATAGAGAAAAAGAAAAAAAAAATCACTGTGCAATTAACTAAAAGCAAAGCAAAGCAATGGGCTAACTTGGAACCAAGCAGAGTTAAAAAAAAAACACTTAAAATCACATCCTCAATCCCGACCTCCATTAAAAACAGTAAAAAAAACACAAGGGTATATAAATATGGAGCAAAAAAAGAGAAAAAAAAATTACATTAAATAAAAATATTGAATAAAAGATCTCCAGGTCTGTTCAAATTTAAGTGAGGAGTCATAAAGATTGCTTCTAATTTTCTCCAAATTCAAGCATAATATCATCTGAGAAAACCAAAAAAAGGTAGTTGGAGCATTAAGCTCTTTCCAATGTTGTAAGATACATCTTTTCTCCATTAAAGTAAGAAATTCAATCATTCTACGGGCTGAAGGAGAAAGATTACTGGAAATTTTAGGTAGTCCAAAGATAGCAGTAATAGGGTGAGGAGAGATATCTATATTCAATACCTTGGAGATAATATTAAAAATGTCTCTCCAAAAAGTTTCCAGAGTAGGACAAGACCAAAACATATGAGTTAAAGAGGCTATCTGCCCCGGACATCTATCACAAAAAGGATTAATATGAGAATAAAAGTGAGCTAATTTATCTTTGGACATATGTGCTCTATGAACAACTTTAAATTGAATTAGGGAATGTTTAGCACAGATAGAGGAAGTATTGACTAATTGTAAAATCTGCCCCCAGTCATCCACGGAAATGATAGACCCCAATTCCTGTTCCCAACCTACCCTAATCTTATCAAATGGAGCTTTCCTAAGTTTCATAATAATATTATAAATCATAGCCGATGCACCTTTCTGACATGGATTAAGGTTAATTATAGTATCTAAAATGTATGTGGGAGGAAGCATAGGAAAAGAAGAAAGTATAGTACTTCGGAAATTTCTAACTTGTAGATATCTAAAAAAATGTATTCTTGATAAATTATATTTATTAGATAATTGTTCAAAAGACATAAGGGAACCATCTAAAAATAAATCCAAAAACTGTGAAATACCCTTAGTCTTCCAAATTTGAAAAGCACAATCCGTAAAAGAGGGAGGAAAAAATATATTACCTAAAATAGGAATCGCTAGCCCAAATTGGTTAAGATCAAAAAATTTTCTGAATTGAAACCAAATACGTAAGGTATATTTAACTATCAGGTTAGATACCTGTTTAAGGCGTTTCAAATCAAAAGGAAGAGAGGAACCTAAAAAAGAGCCAAGTGTATAACCCTGAACAGATTGTAATTCCAATGCTACCCATTTAGGAATAGATAGTATATCCTGGTCAAGTAACCAAAATTTCATATGTCGAATATTAATTGCCGAATAATAGAATCTAAAGTTAGGTAATGCTAAACCTCCATCTCTCTTAGCTTTCTGTAAAATGTATTTTACCCAGCCTCAGGTTTTTATTTTGCCAAATAAATGAAGAAATTTTTGAGTCAACTTTATCAAAAAAAGATTTTGGGACAAAGATTGGTAATGCCTGAAATATGTATAGAAATTTTGGCAAAAAAAACATCTTAACTGCATTAATACGACCAAAGTTAAATATAAAGGAAACCATTTAGATGAAAGTTGAATAATATGGTCAATTAAGGGTAAAAAGTTAATCTTAAATAAATCTTTGTATTTACAAGTAATTTTAATCCCAAGATATGAAAAATAATTATTAATCAATTTAAATGGAAGGTTATGATATAAGGGAAGTTGTTTATTAATCGGGAAAAGTTCACTCTTACTAAGATTTAATTTATAACCTGAAAATAGACTAAATTGTGCTAATAACTCTACAACAGCAGGGATGGATTTTTGAGGATTAGAAATATATAAAAGTAAGTCATCAGCCTGGAGTGATATTTTATGGGACTTTAAGCCCCGAGTTATCCCAGTAATATTTGGAGATTCTCGAATGGCAATTGCAAGAGGTTCTAATGCAATATCAAATAATAAAGGACTAAGAGGACAACCTTGTCGAGTACCTCGAAAAAGAGGGAAAAAAGGTGAGCTTAAAGAGTTAGTACGGACCGAGGCCACAGGAGAATGATATAACAGTTTGATCCAAGATATAAATTTTGAGCTAAAATTAAACATTTCAAGCACCTTAAATAAGTAAGGCCATTCTACTCTATCAAAAGCTTTCTCAGCATCTCAAGAGATAACACATTCAGGAACATCTTGTGAGGGGGTATAAACAATATTTAACAGTGTGCAAATGTTATAAAAAGAGTAAAGACCTTTAATAAAACCCGTTTGGTCTTCCGAAATAATAAAAGGAAGTACTTTTTCTAATCTGTTTGCTAATAACTTAGAAAACACTTTAGAATCAACATTTAATAAAGATATTGGTCTATAAGATGCACATTGAGCAGGATCTTTATCCTTCTTTAATATTAGAGAAATTGACACTCTACTGAAAGATTCGGGAAGTTTACCAAGTTTTAAT
This sequence comes from Mobula birostris, assembly GCF_030028105.1. Classification (NCBI taxonomy): domain Eukaryota; kingdom Metazoa; phylum Chordata; class Chondrichthyes; order Myliobatiformes; family Myliobatidae; genus Mobula; species Mobula birostris. The sequence continues at coordinate 52,965,369 of NC_092384.1, forward strand.
GAAGCCTCAAAAACCCTACAAAACCAAGGGATTAATGAAGGTGCAAAACATTTAAAAAATTCTACGGTAAACCCATCAGGGCCAGGAGCTTTCCCCAAATTCATAGAGGAAATAACATTCTTAATCTCATCAGTGGTAATGGTAGTATCTAGCATAGAAGACATATCCTGTGAAATCTCAGGGAAATCTAGGTTATCTAAAAAATCATTCATATATTTAGAGTCTCGAGAAGACTCTGATTGATATAAGGAAGAATAAAAATCACAGAAGATTTGATTAATCCCCGCATGATCAAGTATCAGTCGGTCATTTTGGTTATAAATCTGATTAATTTGAGATTTAGCATAATTAGACTTCAATTGATTAGCCAACAGTTTGCCAATTTTATCACTGTGTACATAAAATTCACTTCGTTTTCTTTAATTGGTTTACAATCGAGGACGAAAGTAATAAACTGTGTTCCATTTGAAGTTCAGTTCTTTGTTTATATAACTCCTCAGAGGGAGCTGTAACATATTTCTTATCAATTTCCTTAATCTTGTCCACAATTACCAACTCCTCCTGCTTCAGCTTCTTCCTCAAAGCAGCAGAATACGAGATAATCTGACCACAAATATAAGCTTTAAAAGTATCCCAAAGAATGTTCACAGAAATATCCTCTGTATAGTTGATTGTAAAAAAAAATCAATCTGTTCATTCATAAAGTTAACAAAGTCCGAGTCCTGAAGCAACAACGAATTAAAACGCCATTGTCTATTATTTTGTGTATTGGCCTGAATTTTAATAGAAAGCTTAAGTGGAGCATGATCCGAAATGGTTATAGAGTCATAATCACATTTAATCACTGAAGGAATAAGACGAGAGTCAATAAAGAAATAATCAATTCTTGAATAGGAATGATGATCATGTGAAAAAAAAGAAAAATCTTTTTCCTGAGGATGCAAAAAACGCCAAATGTCCGTCGACCCAGAATCAGAGAGGAATGAATTAATCAAAGTTGCAGATTTATTAGGTAAGGTCCATAGAGGAGCCGAACGGTCCAAAGCTGGAGATGAACAGGTATTAAGATCTCCGCCCCAGATCAATGAAAACTCATTCAAATTCGGGAACTGATTAAATAATGATTTATAAAATTCTGGACAGTCCATATTAGGAGCATAAACATTAACCAAAACTACCTTTTTATTAAATAGTAAACCACTAACCAGTAGAAATCTACCATTCGGATCAGAAATAAAATCATGTCGTATAAAAGTAACTGAGGAGTCTATAAAAATAGAGACGCCTTTAATCTTAGTGTTGGAGTTCGAATGAAACTGTTGTTCCTTCCAGAATTTAAAAAAACGTAGTCTGTCCCCCCTCCGCACATGGGTCTCTTGTAAAAATAAAATTTGTGCTTTAAGTCTCCGGAACACTTTAAAAACTTTTTTCCTTTTAATAGGATGATTAAGACCATTAGTATTCCAGGAGACAAAATTAATAATAGACTCCATAAACCCTAAAGTCAACCCGCAACAAGGAGGATTGACGATAGGCTCGACCCATGAACCCGGAAAGGGAACAGAACAAATAAGAGATACCGGGAAGGAGAATGCAACCAATACTTCAATAATGTACATAGCCCAAGAAGAAAGAAACTAAAACATGAAGCCCCTCCCACCACCCCCCACCCCATGAGCCCAAGGCTAAATCTAACACAGACCAGCCAGAAAGAAGCAAGCACTAAAACTACCATGACTTCCAGTATACGCTCCCTAAAAAAAGTGTAAATATAAAAAAGATCAGCTAATTATAAAACAGTAAAAAAATAAAAAAAGGTAAATCAATTAAAACAAACACTTAATATAACAGAGAAAAAGCCAGAAACTATAAAAAAAAACCGCAACAAACCCCAGACCCTATGAGTAAACAAAAAAATAAATGAGATTATTAACATAAACTGGTTATGAAAACCTACAAAAAGAAGTAGATTTTAAAACTACAAAATTTAAGGCCTCAAAGGAAATACGTAGAATGACGGTGAGGGAATAACCACCCAGAATCCCCTGGGAAAAAGAAAGGAATGACGCACATAAAAAGAAAGTTTAGCAACCATATTAATTAATCAAAAATAAACTTTTCTGCCCATATAAGGCAAAAAAAAATTAAAACTGACAAATTCACAACCTCCGATCAAACGGAGATAGTTAAAAATTACGATTAAGATGTTGAAGGTGAAAATTGATCCAGATAACTCTGGGCATCCGATGGAGATTCAAAAAAAACAGAGGGCTCCATCCGACGTACGAATCCTTAGACGTGCAGGGTAAAGCAGCGCTGGTTTTAAATCCATCTTGTAGAGTTCCGACATCACAGATCTGTAACGTACCCGCTGATGCCCAATTGGTTTGCTGAAATCCTCCACGAATCGGAACTTAAGATCCAAAAAATCAATGTAACCTTTAGATCGAACAAAACGAAACAGTTTCTCCTTGTCTTGAAAGTAATGAAAACGTAATATAACATGTCGAGGTTTATCTGACTTAAAGGAATATGATGGAACTCTGAACACGATCCAATAACGGTGGTTGGTCAGGAAATACAGTAGGAAATGCATCTTTTAAAAGTTGAGAAAAATACCTCATAGGGTTATCAGATTCAACAGCTTCACGCACCCTAATCATTCGAAGATTCTGCCGTCGCATTCTGGATTCTAAGTCAGAGTTTTTAAAAGGTCAAAAAGTCAAGTTTTTTCTTCATTACATTAATTGTTTCTTCGATTTTCTCCATCTTGAGCTTACTTTGTTGAGTAGATTTTTGAAGATCAGATATAGCCAACTGATGTTCCGTAGTAGATGTTTGAATCTTATCGATTAAGTCGGCAATTTTCTGGAAATTAATTGAAATTTCCGCACGAGTCAGCTCCGTAACAGAGGTTGAAATTTCCCTTTGAATTAGCTCCGATATAGCTTTCAAAGTCACCGGTGGTTCAGTCGGAGGAAAATCGGTACCTTTCAGTCTAACCGGAGGTTTGCCGTCCTTCCCGTTTTTTCCATTCTTAGACATAGCAGACCTTAAACGCATCCGATTATCAAAGAGCCCAATTTATTTCAAAATATTGTAAAAGTCGATACCTTAATGGTTAATTAAAATATAGCTGATCATAAGAAGAAAAACTCAGAGGTAATAGAGCGAGTCAAGAACACGACTTCACTCCATGAGCTGTACCGGAAGTCCCCCAAAAAGACAAATTGTGCAAATAAATAGCACTCAGAACATGAGTTGTAACTAAATCCTTGAAAGTGAGTCTATGTTATAGATGTATATATCAATGGCTGCAAGACCATTTCATATCTCCTTTCCTCTTGCATTGACCTCCCAAAATACAATACTTTACAATTAACTGGATTAAGCTCCATCTGCTAAATCTCTACCCAAATTACCAATTGATCTGTATCCTGCTGTGCCTTTGAGAGCCTTCCTCACTATCTGCAGTTCCACCAATCTTTGTGTCACCTGCAAACTTGCCAATTAGATCACCTACATTTTGATCCAATTCAGTGCTTTGGTTATGAAGCAATACGCAACAGGCAGAAGTTGTTTTCCTTTTAGGAGAAGATGACCGAATAGATATATACCAAATTCTGTGAGGCAGAATAAGAGTCCAGATACATTGTTTGGAGTGGGTGGTGAAGGTAGGTACTCTCTTAACATTAACTATCTGGAAAAACACTTGATTTGCCTACACATAGAAAGCTTTGGACTGAGTGATTATAAATGGGATTACTTAATGTACATGACACTCAGCATAGACTTAATGAGGTGAAGGGTTCTGGGTCTCCATTGTCAGTGCCAAATTAGTAAATTCTTTGTTCCTTCCCCCCTCACCCTGATTTCACTTGAGAAACATAGGAATAATATTTGTGAATAAAAGGCTTTGCTTTAAAACCTTAAAACATCCAGGTTATTAACAACCTACCCCAAATTTGACCTAATTTATGTAATTCTGGCCCTTCAGGTTGGGGTCAGGCAGTGAATTTCCAAACTACAATGTTTTCCTAACCATTATCTATCTACTGTGTAGCTTTTGTTTTTGCAGTTTTGTTTTTCAATGCTGCATGAGTTTTTGTCTTCAGTGAAGTCTTGAAGACACCTTTCTTCAAAAATGTAGCTTCTTATTTCAATGTAATAGCAAAAAAAAAATCTATACTGTTTATCATGATATTCATAGTTGTAAGGTCAGTTACAGTATTATCAACTTCTACTGCCTTGGGTCTGAGGACAAATTCTTGCTCATAAATCTGTTTTGATTCCGTAGTTTTGCAGAACTTCAAAGAATTGCAAGGCTGAAGAAATATCTAGTTTTGGTGGTTTTGCCATATTCCTATTGAAAGGCTTTCTTTGTATAAAGGTGTTCATAAACACTCGTTTATGAAAGCCTTTCTTCTACTAAATGTAGAATTAAGGGTTTACAGTACATCATTGAACTTTGAATGGAAATTGCTGAAGCACAGCCAACCAGCAGTTTTAGCCTTGGTGCTGTTCCAGAAATAGTACACCACCACATGCTGTTGTCAATTGATTTTAAATTCCTGTTTCAGATGGATTAACATTAGGAGTTAGAATCATAAAAATTTGAAGACTTTATTAATAAAGAAATTTCAGGGGTGTGTGTATAAGCTGCATAGTTATTACAAAGCTCTTCAAAATCAGGCCATTGTTCCACAGGTCTGTGGCAGTAGTTGTACACTTTGAGCATTCTCTCATCTGTCTCCGTTTAATTCCATCAATGCATCCTTCTATTTCTTTCTCACTCATGGTAATTTGGCTTACTTCAAAATAGAAGTGCAAACAACAGGAATTCTGCAGATGCTGGAAATTCAAGCAACACACATCAAAGTTGCAGGAATTCTGCAGATGCTGGAAATTCAAGCAACACACATCAAAGTTGCTGGTGAACGCAGCAGGCCAGGCAGCATCTCTAGGAAGAGGTGCAGTCGACATTTCAGGCCGAGACCCTTCGTCAGGACTAACTGAAGGAAGAGTGAGTAAGAGATTTGAAAGTTGGAGGGGGAGGAGGAGATCCAAAATGATAGGAGAAGACAGGAGGGGGAGGGATGGAGCCAAAAGGGATACGAAAGGATCATGGGACAGGAGGTCCGGGAAGAAAGATGGGGGGGGGGGAACCCAGAGGATGGGCAAGGGGTATATTCAGAGGGACAGAGGGAGAACATCGACTTCTCTAACTTCCGCTAATGCCCCACCTCCCCCTCGTACCCCACCTGTTACTTACTTTTATACACACATTCTTTCTCTCACTCTCCTTTTTCTCCCTCTGTCCCTCTGAATATACCCCTTGCCCATCCTCTGGGTCCCCCCCTCACCCCACCCCCGTCTTTCTTCCCGGACCTCCTGTCCCATGATCATCTCGTATCCCTTTTGCCAATCACCTGTCCAGCTCTTGGCTCCATCCCTCCCCCTCCTGTCTCCTATCATTTTGGATCTCCTCCTCCCCCTCCAACTTTCAAATCTCTTACTCACTCTTCCTTCAGTTAGTCCTGACGAAGGGTCTCGGCCTGAAACGTCGACTGCATCTCTTCCTAGAGATGCTGCCTGGCCTGCTGCGTTCACCAGCAACTTTGATGTGTGTTGCTTCAAAATAGAAGTCATGGTTTTTATTAACGAGTATGTCCTGACTTCCTTAGCCCTCCATATCCAAGCCAGGTAAATGCAGGTGGGCAAGAACTGGCTCAATCCAGTGTTATCTGGCTCATTACTTTCAGTTTTTTCATGGTTAACTTTGCTCTCTGTTGAGTGTAACAAATTTGGCCTCTAAGTGAATGCCATTTTTTTTTATTTCTGCAACAGACCTCCTAAATATAAAATTTGTAAACTTATACGACAAATGTTCCTTTCTCCCCACAAATGTGTGTCATGTTTATTTAAAATACACAGGCAGCCAACAGCAATAATGTACCACCAGAGATGTGGAGAAACACCAGAACTGGCATGCTTTCTTTGCATTTCATAAAATGTGACATTGAGTTTTTAGGTAACTGCAGTTTTTCTCCAACGTTATTGTAATAAAGTTACTGTTAAACTTTCCACAAGTTTAAAGCAGCCTTGTTTAACAAAGTAAACATTGGGAACTATCATATTCATTCTTGACCTTTGGAGTGAGAACAACAGCTGGATTGCTAACAATTAGTAAATGTTTTAGTTTCTTGGATGATGGTGGAGATTTGTAAATGGATGTCTAATGGCACATGACCAAAGGCAAAGTTTGAAGTGAAGAACAAAAGTTGCACTTTGATCATAAACTGATATCAATAACTTTTACGGTAGAATTTAGATCCATTTATTTATTGAAATGTACAGTTAAATGCATTGGTTGTGTTAACAACCCAATGATATGCAGAGGGAGGGGGCAGCCTGCAATGTTGTCACCATAGCATGCTTACAACGTTCAGCAGAACACAAGCAAAAAAAAACAGCAGCAAAGCAAGCCCTTTTCCTCCCTTCCACTCACATTTTAAATGAATTTACCAAATTAATGTTATTATTGTTACATGTACTGGGGTACAATGGAAAAATTGTTTTGCACAGTGTCCATACAGCAGAGCACTGAGATAGTACAGGAGAAAACAATAACAGAATGCAGAACAAAGTGTTACAGTGACAGAGTATGGGGTGTCCAGGAAAGGGTAACACTCTGGTGAAGAAGCCTGTCGTGTCCATTCTGGGGAAGCTCATTCATCTTTGGGCCCCGCCAGACACTCCTCACCTGTTGTTCCAAGTAGCTGTTTGCATGTGATAGTGGCCAGACCCCACTACATGACTTCAACAGGTGGGCTAAACCAGGCAAGGGTAGCCACCAGACCTCATATCCCTGTGAGATAGAAATATGCCAACAGATCCAACAGCCAGGTAAGCAATGCTTTGTGGAGAGGAAAGGGCATGATAAGGCACAGAGGAAGTCATGGTCATCGACTGCACTAATGAAAACCCCAGTTTGCAATGACTATTCATACCACTGGACCTGTATTTCTGAGGTTGAGAGAGTGGAAATGCCCCAAGGGCATTGGCTTTTCCAATTTAAAAACTCTCCCAAACAGGTCACCTATCATTGTTGGATGATGGACAATAGGTTGCAATGCCATAACAAGGCAGATTATGAAGTCAAGAGTCCATCTTGTTGTACTAGGGAACCATACAACATTCTGGTAACAGTGGAATACAAACTGTCCTTGAGCTTGGTAATATGCACTTCTATGCTTTTGTATCTTCTGCCTGGGTCAGTTGTGACTTCATTCGACTTTCTCCTAACGTAAAAGAGGGTCACAAAGTTGTGCCTTTGCACCAACAATACTGAAACAATGAAATACATTGTGCAAGACTGCTTCTTCCTAACTTTTCCCCTGAGTTCAGCTAATGTTCACACAGTCGTGCCAAGCACTATGAGTTGATTCCAAAATCCGAACATTAATAAAGTAACCACCACTGCCATGTGGCAAGAAGAAACAAGCTCCAGTTCTCCAACAGGGCAGGCAAAGGAACAATACCTATTCACATTATTTTGGTTGAATAAATAGCATGAATTAAGCAGTCCAATTTTCCACCCACAGAGGTTCGACTCCATTCTACCTGAAACAAAGAAACTTGGCAATACAGAATACCAACAAGATGTTGGAGCAGTAATTGACAATATGACGTGCAATATGTGGCCCATCACAAAGCACATCATCCTAATCTGCAAAACTGTTTAATAGATGATCTGCAACACAGAATTGTGAAACATATAACCTTCAAAACAGTCCTAAGCATACATCTTGTATAATAACTTGTTCCATTAGTACAATTCCATGTTTATTAAAAAGTGAAAAACAAAATATAATGAATGAACTTCAAAAGTGAATAACTGTATACCATATAGTCTTGGAAACCAGATACAATACCTTCATTACTATGAACAAAGAGATAACTATTCAAATACCATACCGTAGCTATTTTTAAACATACAACATCAATGCTCTTGCTTGATCCTGTTCCCTAGCAACTAAGCCTTCCCCGTGTTACACAAGTCTCATAAATTTTGTCTCAATTATCTGCTACCAACATAATTCTCAGTTCCACTGCATTAAACAGAGATACCTGACAACATCCTGAACTTTTTTAAAAAAAAAATTAGAAACTGATTTTCAATATAGAATATACTAAATTGTGTGACAAATTATAAATGTTAAATACATTTCTAGACACATTTTGGTGTTACTTGGGAAGCAACCAGCAACTAATGATTTTATGGGTCTAGCAAAATAAAAAGCTTTTGATCAAACAAAATCACTGAAGCACTATACTGCCAAACAAAATGTATAGCTCAATTCCATCTTTGAGAATGCTGTGAATTTCCCATGCAATCAGATTGGCAATTGCCTACATTTCAGTTGCCCAAGCTCACCTAGTGCAAACAGCAGCAAAGACGATTGGGTTGTGATTATGCTACGTGAAAAACAAGTCATAATGAAACTGCTGCTTAAACTGTTCTCTGTCAGATAGATCACCTGCATGCCAATATTCAGCTTTCTTAGCACCTCATCTACATTTTTGATTACATTTTTCTATCAATGTCTCAAGAAGCAGATAGAATAAAGTTGATGCAACCATTTCAACTCATAGATAGCCAGAAACTAAATTAAAACATTACTTGACAAACAAGAGAGAATTTGCATATTTTAGAAATCCAAGCCACACACACAAAATGCTGAAGGAACTCAGCAGGCCAGGCAGTATCTATGGAAAAGTACAGTCGACATTTCGGATTGAAATCCTTCAGCAGGACTGGAGGGAAAAAAATGAGTAGATTTAAAATGAGGGGTAACGGAGAGAGAAACACAAGGGTGAAAGGTGAAACTGGGAGAGGGAGGGATGAAGTAAATAGCTGGGAAGTTGATTGGTGAGAGATACAGGGCTGGAGAAGAGGGCCCCGGTAGGCCTGAACATCTCCAGACTTCAACTCCTGCTACCAACCTCAAAAGCTCTTACAATACAGAGCAGATTCAAAACCCAGTCTCCACAGCCATCAATGCGGATCCAACCACCTCGGACATCTCCAAAGTGCCAACTGCAAAACCTCCAACTCTGGCCTTAACCTCCAGGCAGGGTCTTCACATGCTGCCGGTGGAACCCCCGTTTTCCCGTCCTCCACCATCACTCCACAATCCTGTCTCTCTCAGGTCCCACCGCCAGCTCTTGGGCCCTCGGTGACTCCATCTTCTTCTCACCCCATTATCCTGAACACCATAAACCTCCCTTCTCCTCAGACACTACTAACCCCCTTCCCCCCTCTGATCCCAGTTCTTATCCATGCCACGTCTTCACCATTCCCTCCCCCTCTCTGAGGCAGAACGTTCTGTCCTCAGTAAGGGTCTCACCTTTAACCCCCTGCACCCACAACTCAGCAAGTTCTATGCCCACCATAACGCTGAGCTTTTCTTCTGCCGCCTCAAGTCTCTGAGCCTACCTTTTTGGCAAGGACTCTCCACCCGAAGACCCCTTTTCCCATCTTCAACCTTTCTCCTCTTCCTGGACACCCCGCCCTGGTCTTCTTCCTGCTCTGAACCTTTTCATTGTGAACTGCCGAAGGGACATAATCATCTTGACTTCAACACCCCTCTCTAATTCCAACCTCACCCCTTTCAAACGCTCTGCTCTCCACACTAATCCTAACCTCACCATCAAATGCGCAGATAAAGGGGGTACTGGAGTAATCTGGTGGACTGACCCTATCTTGCTGAGGCCCAGCAACAATTCTCAGATACCTCCTCCAACTTACTCCTCGAACAGGATCCCACTAAGGAGCACCAGGCCATTGTCTCCCACACCATCACTGACCATATTAGCTCTGGGCATCTCCCATCCACTGCCACCAACCTTATAGTTCCCGCACCTCCCGTTTCTTAGCCTCCAACTTCCACTCTGTCTCAATCTCACTGTCTCTATCGCCGGAGACTACTTATCTACTGATGTATATTATAAAATCCACACACTCACAGCTACCTGGACTATACTTCCTCCCACCCTGCTACTTGTAAAAATACCACCCCCTTCTCTCAATCCCTCCATCTCCGCCACATCTGCTCTCAAGATGAGGCTTTTCATTCTGGAACAAAGGAGATGTCCTTTTTCAAAGAAAGGGGCTTCCCTTTCTCCACCATCAATGCTGTCCTCAACCACGTCTCTTCTATTTCACGCACATCTACTCTAACCCCATCCTCCTGCCACCATACCAGGGATAGGGATTCCTCTTGTCCTCACCTACCACCCCACCAGTCTCTGTGTCCAGCACATAAATTCTCCAGAATTTCTGCCATCTCCAACAGGATCCCACCACCAAGCATATCTTTACCTCCCCCTCCAACTACTTCCTGCTTTCCGCAGGGATCACTCCCAACACAACTCCCTCGTCTATTTATTCATCCCTGCCCACTGATCTCCTTCCTGGCATTTATCCTTGCAAGCAGAACAAGTGCTACAACTGCCCCCAAACCTCCTGCCTCACTACAATTCAGGGCCCCAAACAGTCCTTCCAGGTGTGGTGACACTTCACCTGTGAGTACGGTGGGATCATATACTGTGTCCGGTGCTCCCGGTGTGGCCTCCTGTATAATCTGTGAAACCAGACATAGATTGGGAGACTGCTTCACCAACCACCTAAGTTCTGCCCACCAGAAGAAGTGGGGTCTCCCAGTGGCCACCCATTTTAATGTCACTTTTCATTCCAGTATGTCAATCCATGGCCTCCTCTACTTTTGCGATAAGGCCACACTCGGGTTAGAGGAACAACATCCTATATTCCATATGGGTAGCCTTCAACCTGATGGCATCAACATCAATTTCTTGAACTTCAGTAATGACTGAAGCCCTGTTCTTCACCAGTCCCCCATCCTCTTTTCCTCCTCTCTCCTCCCTCTGATGCTCCTTCCCCCTTTTCTTTTTTCCATAGCCTTCTCTCCTCACCTACCAAACTCCCCCTTCTCTGGCCCTGTATCTCTTTCACCAATCAACTTCCCAGCTATTTGATTCATTCCTCCCTCCCAGTTTCACCTATCACCTTGTGGTTCTTTCTCCCCTCCCCCACCTTTTAAATCTACTTATAACCATATAACAATTACAGCATGGAAATAAGCCATCTCAGCCCTTCTAGTCCGTGCCGAACTCTTACTCTCACCTAGTCTCACCGATCTGCACTGAGCCCAGAACCCTCCATTCCTTTTCTGACCTCAATCTGATAGAAAATTTGTGGGCAGGACTGAAAAAGTGTGAGCAAGCAAGGAGGCCCACAAACCTGACTCAGTTACACCAACACACATAAAAATTGCCGGTGAATGCAGCAGGCCAGGCAGCATCTGCAGGAAGAGGCACAGTCGACACCCCAGGCCGAGACCCCCCACCAGGACCAACCAAATGAAGAGACAGCAAGAGACCCGAAGGTGGGACTCATCTCTTTTTTTCTTCCAGTCCTGCCAAAGGGTCTCGGCCTGAAATGTCAACTGTATTTTTTTCCCCCCCACAGATGCTACCTGACCTGCTAATTTCCTCCAGCATTTTGTATGTGTTGCTAAAATATTACTTGAACAACTTTTCAGATTCCTTTTGTTTTACTTTTAACTTAATTTGATTAAATATTTCAATTTGTGCAGTTCCAGAAAATTTTCCTTACCACTGGCATTGCCTAGTTTATCATACTGATGAGATCTATAAATGAGGTAACAAAACACCTTTTTGCAAGTTTCTCTTTGACACAATCTATAGAAAAATGCACAATAGTCATCTGCAAATGTCTCACAAATGTATTACTGGCAGGATTCCATTATTCTTAGAATAAGTATTTATGGATTGAAATTTCCCTGCATAACAAAGCCACACAAACAAGAAGGTCGTAAATCCAAATTCTGACCTATGCTGAGTTACCCGTTGGGTGCACGATTTCTTCCTGGGACTGCAATTGGCTTTCACATTGCTTGATCAGGGAGGGCAGTATCAGCCAGGCTTTCCACTCAACTGCCATTCAGTGACAATGCTACTGAGCTTGCATTAAGAATTATATTTGACTCAAATGACTTAACAGCCAAATAGCTTACTATTTACATTTTTAAAAAACTTTAGTACATGATATATATAGTTACTGATAAAGATATTTAAGATTTATAACATTGTGACCCAATAAAACTTTATTATATTCAAAAGATATTTTTTAAAAAACAAAAAAAGGACTTTGTCCTTTGCTTCTCTCCCACTTAATCCCTTGTTTATGGAAGACAAGCAACCTATTCCAAGCTTGGTAACAATATCACACCAAATGATATGTGCAGCAATGACTTAGAATGGTTTTCCTCTTCATATTGTTTTCCTGAAAGGAAGCACCTGGTCCCCTACAGCACTTTCCCCGATACTTCTGATCCAAGGTTCAGAATGCAGACTCACAGAAGAACCAACAAACTAAAACTCCTTTAAATGTTCAACAAAACCCATGAAGGTAAAACAATAACACGAGGAATTCCGCAGATGCTGGAAATTCAAGCAACACACATCAAATTTGCTGGGGAACGCAGCAGGCCAGGCAGCATCTCTAGGAAGAGGTACAGTCAACATTTCGGGCCGAGACCCTTCATCAGGACTAACCGAAAGAAGAACTAGTAAAAGATTTGAAAGTGGGAGGGGGAGGGGGAGATCCAAAATGATAGAAGACAGTGGGGGAGGGATGGAGCCAAGAGCTGGACAGGTGATTGGCAAAAGGGATATGAGAGAATCATGGGACAGGAGGCCCAGGGAGAAGGAAAAGGGGGGGGGGAACCCAGAGGATGGGCAAGGGGTATAGTAAGATGCACAGAGGGAGAAAAAGGAGAGAGAGAGAGAAAGAATATGTGTATATAAATAAATAACAGATGGAGTACGAGGAGGAGGTGGGGCATTAGCGGAAATTAGAGAAGTCAATGTTCATGCCATCAGGTTGGAGGCTACCCAGACAGAATATAAGGTGTTGTTCCTCCAACCTGAGTGTGGCTTCATCTTTACAGTAGAGGAGGCTTTACCAGAATAGGTTTGGAACATAGATTATATAGCCCCCTGCAAGCATGCTGAGCTCGTTGACTTCATTAACTTTGCATCCAACTTTCACCCTGCCCTCAAGTTTACCTGGTCCATTTCCGACAACTCCCTCCCCTTTCTAGATCTTTCTGTCTCTCTCTCTCTCTGGAGACAGCATATCTACTGATGTCTACTATAAGCCTACTGACTCTCACAGCTATCTGGATTATTCCTCTTCTCACCCTATCTCTTGCAAAAAATGCCATCCCCTTCTTGCAATTCCTCCGTCTCCACCACATCTGCTCTCAGGATGAGGTTTTTCATTCCAGGACGAGGGAGATGTCCTCCTTTTTTAAAGAAAGGGGCTTCTCTTCCTCCACCATCAACTCTGCTCTCAAATGCATCTCCCCCATTTCACGCACATCTGCTCTCACTCCATTCTCCCACCACCCCACTAGGAAGAGGGTTCCCCTGGTCCACACCTACCACCCCACCAGCCTCTGGGTCCAACATATTATTCTCCGTAAGTTCCGCCACCTCCAACGGGATCCCACCACTAAGCACATCTTTCCCTCCCCCCCCCCCCACTTTCCACAGGGATCGCTCCCTACGCAACTCCCTTGTCCATTCGTCCCCCCCATTCCTCCCCACCAATCTCCCTCCTGGCACTTAGCCTTATAAGTGGAACAAGTGCTACACATGCCCTTACACTTCCTCCCTTACCACCATTCAGGGCCCCAGCCAGTCCTTCCAGGTGAGGCGACACTTCACCTGTGAGTTGGCTGGGGTGATATACTGTGTCCGGTGCTCCCGATGTGGCCTTCTATCTATTGGCGAGACCCGATGCAGACTGGGAGATCGTTTTGCTGAACACCTACGCTCTGTCCGCCAGAGAAAGCAGGATCTCCCAGTGGCCACACATCTTAATTCCACATCCCATTCTGATATGTCTATCCACGGCCTCCTCTACTGTAAGGATGAAGCCACACTCAGGTTGGAGGAACAACACCTTATATTCTGTCTGGGTAGCCTCCAACCTGATGGCATGAACACTGACTGCTCTAACTTCTGCTATTGCCCCACCTCCCCCTTGTACCCCATCCATTATTTATTTATATACAATTTTTTTTTCTCTCTCTCCTTTTTCTCCCTCTGTCCCTCTGACTATACCCCTTGCCCATCCTCTGGGTTCCCCCCCTCCCCCTTTTCCTTCTCCCCTGGGTCTCCTGTCCCATGATCCTCTCATATCCCTTTTGCCAATCACCTGTCCAGCTCTTGGCTCCATCCCTCCCCCTCCTGTCTTCTCCTATTATTTTGGATCTCCCCTCCCCCTCTCAAATCTCTTACTAGCTCTTCCTTCAGTTAGTCCTGACGAAGGGTCTCGGCCCGAAACGTCGACTTACCTCTTCCTAGAGTTGCTGCGTGGCCTCCAGCAAATTTGATGTGTGTTGAAGGTAAAACAATTTTGTCAAGCTCATCCATTTACTTTTCCTCACATTCTGTGATCCTGCCAACACACATACTGTGTTTGATAGGGCATTGAAAAAGCACCTATAACGTCGGGGAAAAAAAAAGTTATATCATGGAGAACACTGTCCTCAAACCTAAAACTTTTATAATGTGCAGCATAAGAAAAATGCAGATGTTGGAAATCTGAAAAAAAGAAAATGCTGCAAAAACACTCAGCATGTCAAGCAGCACCCATGGAGAGAGCAATGACTTAATGACTTCATCAGAAATTAAAAAGTGAGCAGTAAGCATTTAAGTTACTGAGATGGGTACGAGTGAAAAGAACAGAGGAAATGTCTGTGCTAGTATGCAAACCAAAATTGTAAAGGTATTCCTTACTTTAAAAACTGGCAGTTGGATGATACAAGACCAAAAAAAAATTAAAACAGATAAGAAAGTGCCTTTTAAGATTGTCTTCCTTTCCCCTACAGCTAATCTACATCTCTACCAGTTTACCAAGCTCTCACCAGATCTCCTCCATTACTGTTTCATTCCCTTGCTTCCCAGCCAGAAAAGGGTCAGCATTTCCATCTCCCTCACTATATCCAACTTGCCTCCACATTCAATGGAAAACACCATTATTTTCAACATCCTCCACTCTCAGCAATGTAAACAGATCAAAGACACTCACTGTGGTTTTCTGAAAGAGGAAATGTGTTTGACTTAATTGCTTTCCTTCTTTGACAACATAACAGTGCATAAAAGAGAAATCAGTAGATGCACTAGGTTTTGATTTTCAGAATACTTTTGATAAGATTTCTGTATTAAGAGGGCATATAGTTGAGGGTCATACACAAAATGCTAGAGGAACTTGGCAGCTCAGGCGGCATCTATGGAAGAAAAAGTAAACAGTCCATGTTTTGGGTCGAAACCCTTCACAGGAACTGATGAGTTCTGATGAAGAGTCTCAGCCCAAAATGTTGACTATTTACTCTTTTCCATAGTTGCTGCCTACCTGCTGAGTTCCTCCAGCATTTTATGTATATTGCTTTGGATTTCCAGTGTTTGCAGATTTTCTCTTGTTTGATATAGTTGAGGATAATATATTGATATAGAAAGGTGATAGTCAAAAACACATTTTGGATGAGGAGGTCATTTCTGTGCTGGCAATCAACTAGATTAATGCCACAGAGATCAGTGCTGCAGACTCAACTATATATGATCACGATGACTTGGATGAAGGAGCTAAGCATAATTGAATAGACAAGTTGCGAGATGCCTGAAAAAAATGTACATAGGTAAATGAATGGGGAAAGAAGTCGACAGATGGAACATAATGTAGGAAAATGCGAGGTCATCCACTCCAAAAGGAAAACAAGAAAAAGCATATTGTTTAAAAGTAAGACTATAACATTTGGCTATAGAAAACGATCTGGGGGCCCCTAGCAGATGCAATACTACTAAGCTGGCAAGCAGGTACAGTAGGGAATTTAAGAAAATGAATACTGGCCTTTATCGCTAGAGACAATAAACATCCAGGGTGCTTGGATGCATCTCAGATGTTGCTGAGTCTACATCTGGAGCAGGATGCACAGATTTGTTTTCCATCTTTAAGATAAAAATTATTTGCATACAAGACAGTGCAGAGAAAATTCACTGGATTGTTTTATTGGACCAAAGAACCGGCATATGAGACAAGGCTGAGCGGCTCAGGCTTAAGCTCACTGCAGTATGGAAACAGGAGGTGACCATGTTAAAAAACAAAAAAGTTATGAAGGGGATTTACGGGTTAAGTGTTAAGATAATGTTAGCCCAGGTGTGGAAACAAGAGGGCATTTTCAGAAAAAGCAATGGCTCAGCTCAATCAACAACAAAGAGATTTCTACTCCGAAAGACTGGTGAATCTTTGGGATTCTCTATCTCAGACAGCAACAGAGGCAGAGTCATTGAATATTTTCAAGTTGAAGACCAAAATAAATTTAAACCACAAGGATACGAGAGTATGGGGGCGGGGAAGCAAAAGTGATTTTGAGACCAGCCAAGGTCTTGATGAATAGCAGATCAGGCTTGAGGGACCAACTGGCCTAATCGTGTCCCTGTTCATTATGTTTATATCTGGCTCCCTGCTCACTTTTATCTCCATCAACCATTTTCCCTTCTCACAACATCTTGCCATGGATCTTCAGGAATTGCAATACCTGTCCATTTACTATTTCTTTCAAAAATTCACTTGCACTACTTTTCATTTTGGGTACAGTTGAAACTCTTCGGTCAGGCATTCTGTGAACCAGCATGATTTGAATCGGTAGTATAGATAATGTACTAATTACTGATTCTAACCAAGACCTAAAATTAACTGAGATCTTTTCTATCTGTAGCTAATTAATCTACCAGTGTAACTTTTGCAATCCCAGCTGACAACGATCTCAGCCAACAGTATTTCCAATTTATGGAAACTGTGCTTTATAGACACCTCTCAGAACCCAGGCACAACTCATCACAGTTGTGTTTCAATTTCTATTTTCAATGTCTATACTTAAAAGAACAGTTCTCCTCAGAGGAATATGATCGTGTGGTAATTACTATGCACTGGCACCAGTCATGTCCCACAGACTATCAAACTGCAGTTTAAACACGTGCACCATTTGGTGCTAATAATCTGATCTCCTCTAGAATGGGAAAAACCAAATGCAATTTGGTGATAATTTTACAGAACACTTTCATTTGGTCTGCAAACTCCGGGTTTCCACTGATCTGTCACTTTAATTCTCTATTTCAGTCCAACTTTTAACTTCTGTTTTTGACATCTTACATTGTTCTAACAATACTTAGGACCCAAGGAATAACACCTAATCTTTCATTTGGACACATTGCAGTATTTGAAAATTAATATTGAAATTAATGTTAGGTAACCACCCTTTCCTTTCTCTTCACAGTTGTGTTTCAATTTCTCTACACAAATGGTGGCATGGATGTGGTGGGCAGAAAGATCCATTTCTGTATTTTACAACTATGACTCTACAAAAAAATAGGAGCAGAAGGGCATTTGGCCATTCAAAACTGGCCAACTAATCACAGCTGATCTTCTACACAAGCACATTTTTCTGCATGATACCTTGATTTCCCTATTATACAATAATCAATTACTTTTTTAATGCACTTGATGACCGAGCTTCTACATCACTTGGGGTAGAGAATGTCAAAGATTCACCTCCTGCTGTGGAAGAAATTTTTCAGCATCTCAGCTGTAAATGACTGGTGCTTTATTCTGAGACTATGATCCTTGGTCCTTGATTCTTAGTTATGGGAAATATCATCCTCATATTCAAACTATGAAACTCAGTATGAATTTTATACTCTACAGTGAAAACTTCTCTTTCTTCTAAAGTCTAGAGAATACAGGTCTAATTTACTCAATTTCTCATGTCCAACTTGCTGTTGCTGGAACTAGCCCTATGCACTCCCTCAAAGGCAAATATTTCTTTAGTCAAGACCATCAAAACTGAAAACAATTCTGGACTCAACAAGGACCCCCTACAACTGTAGCAATGACTTAATTCCTGTGCTCAAATGCTGTTGTAATAAAGGTGGATATAACACTTGCCTTCCTAGAAGAAACTAAGCATTGGCTTTCAGTGATTCATATGCAAGAACACCAAGGTCCTTTCAAACATAAACAATACCCATCTCTTAGCATTTCAATAACTTCTGTGTTGTGCATCAATGTCATATTATTTCTGCAGTAACTCATTAGTCAAACCCAAGTTGACCCAAGTAGATTGATAGTTGGTTATTTACACTTTTCAGTAACCAACTGTTAATCTACATTGATAGATTAGCCCAAACTCTGTGCTTTAACCCAGACCTTCGTCAGACCTTCTTAAAAGCCTTTATCTATTCTACTAAATGCATTACCTCAAGGACTCCAGTAGGCAAGTCAAACACAATTTTCCCTTCATAAATTCATTCTTCAGGGTTCCTTTCCTGAGAATTGAGTATTAGTTGATTTCACAATAAATCAAAATGTTCCATTTTCTTTAATAATCCATATTGCTCTACATACACTTCTCATAACTATTTCATTCTAACCATATTTAAACTAATGGGATATAGACCGTCACTGATGACTACTATAAAACATATGTGTTATTATTATAGGTTTGAAAATGCTTTAGAATGCATAGGAGAATTTGCATGAAGTCTAATTTCTTTAATTCAGACCACTGGAACCAGAAAGTCCTTGTATTATTTTCAAATTGTTGTTATTGTAAAATTCATTAAATATTCCATTATTTCTGGTACTGATGTCAACTGACATTATAAATTTCTTGTTTACTTTCTTCCTCTTGAGGTAACATCCTATCCACAGCAATAACTCCACAAGCTTCAGGTTTTTTGAAAATTTTGTTTCTTTTTCCTTTTTCCACTAAATGTCATTCCCTAACATCCTTTTGTATTAGGCAACTTAAAACAAGCTTTTCGCATTTTTCCAATTGTAAGGGATCCTTGATCTTAAATGCAAATTCTGTTGTACTCCACAAAAAAAGTCTTCACCTATTTATTGACTGCTTCCCGTATTTTTGTTTTTGAATCTTTAATGTGTTGATTCTCCCGACAGTGAACGAACCTTGCCGAATGGCGCTGGGTTTTCCTAATTTTGCATTATTAATCTTAGTTCTAAAAAATCCCAATCTACATCTTAGTTAATGTGAAACAATAGCAGATACCGCTAAATATACTTGGAGAGGAAAGAAAAATAAACCATTTACTAAAGAGCTGCGTTCTTCTGTAGCTGTGACGTGGTTCCTCAATAAACACAACTCTTCATCAACCCAACTTAAAGTTGTAAATACCAAATCCACCTACCAAATGAGGCCAATTCTGGGAGAACGGCCCTCCTATTAGCCTTGGGCCCAAGCTACGTACTCTGACAGGTGGTTGTAAATGTCAATCAACCATTTCCTCGTCAAGTTACGTTGCTCGGAGTAAAGCGAGATTGAATCCAAACCGAATTTATTTTAGTATATAACGATTTTGTTTAAACGTCGACGCAAGCGTTCGTAAAATAAAGTATATTAAAGTGACAACTATATTAAATCTAAATCTATTTCCCAGGACTGTCAGCTATTTTCTCAGTTACGGCCTAGATCTTGGTGGAAACGTTAAAAATATTACCCCAAAACGTACAATCTTCTATTTTACCGCGAGTCCAAGAAGTGAACGAAAGAGGCAATTAAACGTCCCCTTACCTTTGGAATACGAACTCTTCGGCGAATTAAGATCCAAATCCCCGCTGAGGAGGGAGATGAAATCAGAGGGCATCACCTTGGGGAAGGGAGGAAGAGTCAGGACTCCTCCGAGGAAATTGTTTCTCTTTTTTTTTCCTGCGTATTTTAAATTCCGGTTTAAGGCCTCGATGAGTTAAAACTCTCCTTTCAAGAAAAGAGCGTGTTTCAATGCGTGCATTTGGTCCTCAGTGAAGCGAAAGTACAGTGTGCCTACACGTACTGTGTGCGATGCGTGGTTTTATATGAATGTTCCTGCGTGCATCTCCACTCAACCGCTGGGCAATGGCAAGCTACTGTCGGATTTATCATTTATCATTACTTAGTCACTCGACTCCCTGCCAGCCCCGCCCCGACTCGACCCGACATCAACAAGCAGCGCTCGACGAGCCCAGCGCCTGCGCATGCGCATGCTCAGCCAACCGGCGCGTTCACCCCGCTCGCGGGCCTGGCTGGGGGTTGCGTGCGCAGCTCGCGGGTGCTGAAGACGCTGCGTAGTTCGATTATATTTCTCTTCTTTTATGGTTTTCTGTTACTGGGTAGTTTTGAGCTTTAAAAAAAAGTAAAGTTCTCACTTATTTATTTTGCCGATATGTTAACCTTGATGTTATTTTTTAATGTGAGATAATGATGGCAAGGGTTGACAATCTCTTCGGGTATTACCTCACCAAATTTCCAGTTGTCAGTTTTATGTAATAGGAGCGGGTCTGATTTCCTCCCACCCCAACTCAAGCGTTGCTACTTTCATTGGCTTTCAGATAAATTGAATCAACTGAAACTTGGAAAATCAAAAATAAAACCTGTAGGTGCTGGACATCAGAAAAACACACAGAAATGCCGGAAACACTTAGCAGGGCAGACAGCATCTGTGCATGAAGAAACTAATAAATAGCCCCCTCATCAGAATTAATGCTGAATGCTTCCAGCATTCTCTGTATTTATTTCAGAATCATATCATGTAGCTTTCTAAACACGAGGAAATCCGTAGATGCTGGAAATTAAAGCAACACACATAAAAGGGTCTGGGCCCAAAATGTGGACTGTATCTCTTCCTATAGATGCTGCCTGGCCTGCTGCGTTCACCAGCATTTTTTATGTGTGTAGCTTCCTAATTTGCTTCTCTAATTTATTCTCTCCTTCCCTTTGCCCTTGCTTAAGAAATGGTCCCTTCAATTAATGGTTTATTATGTCAAAATGACAGGAAATAATTTCTTAGTAAAACGTAAGAATCTTCACAGTATTTTATAGCTAACAGAGTACTTGTTGATAGGCCCATGACTGCTCAAAGTGGACCATGAAGGATAGTATTGAGACCTCAATGTAATGCATCAAGAGCACAGAAGGTTCCTGCTTTGGCAGTAGAAAGAATATCCACCCCATGCCACTGATCTGTCTGAGGAATTGTCTGCAGTTCCCACAATGGCATATCAGAACCCACAGATTTGGTGTGGAAGTAAGTCATTCACCGTGCCGGGGGACTGCCAAAGAGAAAAAAGCCAGCACACAAAGTGAGAGTTTATCTTTAAGATTGTATGCATCACATGATACTTCATTGTACTGGACCTGGTGTTTGGTTTGGGAATGGCTGCCTTTAATAAAGGATGTAAACAAAAACTTACTAACCAATGGCAGAACTTAGTGAGTCAAATAGCATTTGTGGAGGCATGCTCCACAGTTTGGGTCAAAGCCCTGCGTCAGAACTGATGGTGTAGAGTACAAAGAGGTGAGAGGTGGATTGATGATTGGCAGATTGAGCCAGGTGGTTGAAGGTGGGGACATGTAGAGACAGAGGCTGGAGCATGATACATGGAAATAGAAAAAGAAAAAGGGGTTAGGAAGATGGAGCCAGGTTGGGTTAGGAGGTATACTGAGGAGTGGGGGACAGGTGAAGTAGAGAAAGGAGCTGGAAGGTGATGTGGAACCAGATGATTGACAGAGATAACTGGGGGAGGGGTGAGGGAACATGGAATAGGAAGAACAGACCAAGGAAAGAAACCTATGTGGATTAATCTGTGGATGATGGGCATGTGGGAACAGATAAGAGGGGATAACGGATGTAGATTCCGGGGGAGGGGTGGGATGGGGGAAAGTCGAATAGCTGAGTGAAAAGGAGAGAAAACCTAGGTGGGGCAAGGTATGTGAAAGGAACACAAAGGTTAAGAGTTTTTTGAAATTGGAAAGATCAATGTTGATGCCATTTGGTCTTCCATGGCAGTGAAGATGGCTAGAAACAAAGAAGTCAGTATGGGGTGGGGGTGAAAGGACGGGGGTTGAAATTGACATGTAACTGAAAACTTAGTCTCAGCCCAATGGTGACAGAAATTTGAGAGTGTCAGGGGGCAGAAGTGAGTGTAGTTGCTATTACTAAGTAGTAGGTGCTTGGGAAGCTGAAAGGTTAGAAGAGAAATAAGTCACCTGGATCAGATGGACTACACCCCAGGGTTCTGAAAAAGGAAGCTGAGGAAATTGTGGAGGCATTAGTAGTGATCGTTCAAGAATTACTAGATTCTGAAGTGGTTCCAGAGGACTGGAAAATAGCAAGTGTCACTCCACTCTTTAAGGAGGGGGGGAGGCAGAAAAAAGTAAATTATAGGCCAGTTAGCCTGACTAGAGGTTGGGAAGCTGTTGGAATCCATTATTCAGAATGAAATATCAGGATACTTTTGCAGCACATGTTAAAATAAACCATATTTCCTTAAGAGGATTATGCATAGTTTCCTTGAGAGGATTCTGGTCTTATGTCTTATGGTGATATAACAGAGTTTGGTCGGTAGAATCAGGTGAGCTAGGGAATGGAACCAGATGGGAGAGGGTAATGGCGCTGTCACACCCCTCCCTCTCATCTCATTATACTGACTATTCCTTCTACACATTTAATCCTGATGCAGATCCTTGGCCTAAAAAATTGATGATCTCTTTGCCTCTTGCTGCTTGACCCACTGACTTCCTCCAGTAGGTTGTTTGTTGCTCCACTTTTTCAACCTGCCTTGCTAATTTCAGTGGCTTGTACACTGATAGCATCAAGTCTCTTAATTCCCCTATTGATGGTATCCTTATTCTTTCTACCAAGTTCTCTTCATTAAACAATCCGCTACATGAGTGCCATCCTATAACCTGTTTATATCCTGATGCAATGAATCACTAACAACAGGAATTCTGCAGATGCTGGAAATTCAAGCAACACACATCAAAGTTGCTGGTGAACGCAGCAGGCCAGGCAGCATCTCTAGGAAGAGGTGCAGTCGACGTTTCAGGCCGAGACCCTTCGTCAGGACTAACTGAAGGAAGAGTGAGTAAGGGATTTGAAAGTTGGAGGGGGAGGGGGAGATCCAAAATGATAGGAGAAGACAGGAGGGGGAGGGATAGAGCCAAGAGCTGGACAGGTGATAGGCAAAAGGGGATACGAGAGGATCATGGGACAGGAGGTCCGGGAAGAAAGACAAGGGGGGGGGGGGACCCAGAGGATGGGCAAGAGGTATATTCAGAGGGACAGAGGGAGGAAAAAGGAGAGAGAGAGAGAGAAAGAATGTGTGTCGATAAATAAATAACGGATGGAGTACGAGGGGGAGGTGGGGCATTAGCGGAAGTTAGAGAAGTCAATGTTCATGCCATCAGGTTGGAGGCTACCCAGACGGAATATAAGGTGTTGTTCCTCCAACCTGAGTGTGGCTTCATCTTTACAGTAGAGGAGGCCGCGGGTAGACATGTCAGAATGGGAATGGGATGTGGAATTAAAATGTGTGGCCACTGGGAGATCCTGCTTTCTCTGGCGGACAGAGCGTAGATGTTCAGCAAAGCGGTCTCCCAGTCTGCGTCAGGTCTCGCCAATAAATAAAAGGCCACATCGGGAGCACCGGACGCAGTATATCACCCCAGTCGACTCACAGGTGAAGTGTTGCCTCAGCTGGAAGGACTGTTTGGGGCCCTGAATGGTGGTAAGGGAGTAAGTGTAAGGGCATGTGTAGCACTTGTTCCGCTTACACGGCCCCCACCGCTTTATCTTCACCATGGATGTCCAGTCCTTATATACTTCCATCCCCCATCAGGAAGGTCTCAAAGCCCTACGCTTCTTTTTGGATTCCAGACCTAATCAGTTCGCCTCTACCACCACTCTGCTCCGTCTAGCGGAATTAGTCCTTACTCTTAATAATTTCTCCTTTGGCTCCTCCCACTTCCTCCAAACTAAAGGTGTAGCTATGGGCACCCGTATGGGTCCTAGCTATGCCTGCCTTTTTGTTGGGTCTGTGGAACAGTCTATGTTCCGTGCCTATTCCGGTATCTGTCCCCCACTTTTCCTTCGCTACATCGACGACTGCATTGGCACTGCTTCCTGCACGCATGCAGAACTCGTTGACTTTATTAACTTTGCCTCCAACTTTCACCCTGCCCTCAAGTTTACCTGGTCCATTTCTGACACCTCCCTCCCCTTTCTAGATCTTTCTGTCTCTGTCTCTGGAGACAGCTTATCCACTGATGTCTGCTGTAAGCCTACTGACTCTCACAGCTATCTGGACTATTCCTCTTCTCACCCTGTCTCTTGCAAAAACGCCATCCCCTTCTCGCAATTCCTCCGTCTCCGCCGCATCTGCTCTCAGGATGAGGCTTTTCATTCTAGGACGAGGGAGATGTCTTCCTTTTTTAAAGAAAGGGGCTTCCCTTCCTCCACTATCAACTCTGCTCTTAAACGCATCTCCCCCATTTCACGTACATCTGCTCTCACTCCATCCTCCCGCCACCCCACTAGGAATAGGGTTCCCCTAGTCCTCACCTACCACCCCACCAGCCTCCGGGTCCAACGTATTATTCTCCGTAACTTCCGCCACCTCCAATGGGATCCCACCACTTAGCACATCTTTCTCTCCCCCCCCCCCCTGCATTCCGCAGGGATCGCTCCCTACGCAACTCCCTTGTCCATTCGTCCCCCCCCATCCCTCCCCACTGATCTCCCTCCTGGCACTTATCCATGTAAGCGGAACAAGTGCCACACATGCCCTTACATTTCCTCCCTTACCACCATTCAGGGCCCCAAACAGTCCTTCCAGCTGAGGCAACACTTCACCTGTGAGTCGACTGGGGTGATATACTGTGTCCGGTGCTCCCGATGTGGCCTTTTATATATTGGCGAGACCCGATGCAGACTGGGAGACCGCTTTGCTGAACATCTACGCTCTGTCCGCCAGAGAAAGCAGGATCTCCCAGTGGCCACACATTTTAATTCCACATCCCATTCCCATTCTGACATGTCTACCCGTGGCCTCCTCTACTGTAAAGATGAAGCCACACTCAGGTTGGAGGAACAACACCTTATATTCCGTCTGGGTAGCCTCCAACCTGATGGCATGAACATCGACTTCTCTAACTTCCGCTAAGGCCCCACCTCCCCCTCGTACCCCATCTGTTACTTATTTTTATGCACACATTCTTTCTCTCACTCTCCTTTTTCTCCCTCTGTCCCTCTGAATATACCTCTTGCCCATCCTCTGGGTCCCCCCCGCTTGTCTTTCTTCCCGGACCTCCTGTCCCATGATCCTCTCGTATCCCCTTTTGCCTATCACCTGTCCAGCTCTTGGCTCTATCCCTCCCCCTCCTGTCTTCTCCTATCATTTTGGATCTCCCCCTCCTCCTCCAACTTTCAAATCCCTTACTCACTCTTCCTTCAGTTAGTCCTGACGAAGGGTCTCGGCCTGAAACGTCGACTGCACCTCTTCCTAGAGATGCTGCCTGGCCTGCTGCGTTCACCAGAAACTTTGATGTGTGTTGCAATGAATCACTGTCCTCTTCATAGTGCCAATTTTTGTGGGTTCTACAGATTTTGAAATTGCATCTTGCAAGCCTAGGTCATTAATGTAGATTTAAAGAAAATCAACGATCCTAAACTAGTTTTGCAACATCTTATTAGAAGCCTTCTGAAAGTCCATTTGCACAACACTGACTTCGTGGCCTTCATCAATACCTCATCAAAAAAATTTGATCAAGTAAATTAGATACAATTTTTCATTCATAAATCTGCACTGCCATGCTTCAAGTAGTCCACTTTCTTCCTGGTGACTGTTTATCCATTTTCAAAGAAATGTTTCTGAAAGCTTTCTCACTACTAGGGCTAAACTGACTGGCTTGTAGTTGACGAGTTTACATCTTTTTGAACAAGGGAGTAACCCCCCCCCCGCCGTATTCGTAAACATTTAATGATAACATGTTCTGATGAAGGGTCTCAGCTTGAAACGTCAACTGTCTATTCCCTTCCATAGATGTTGTCTGACTTGCTGAGTTCCTCCAGTAGTGTGTTACTCAAGATTTTCAACATTTGCAGAATCTCTTACATTAATGAATAAGATCTGTGCTGCTGTAATTTCCTCCTGTATCTCCTTCAAGATTCACGATGCATCCCATTCAGTCCTGATGACTTGCCTACTGTGAGTGAGCCAACTTTTTTAATCCCTCCACTGAGATCCTCTGTTGGTCAGGGCTGACCATGAATATTGTGTCCTAGTTGTTTACATGATATGCAAGTCAGTGACAAACCAGAGCAGTACAATATGGGGAGCAAGCTGTTGCCAATGTAGCAGGCTCCCTCTCTCCACACAGCTGATGAATTCAAAGGAACGGCAAAGGCTAATACAGTTTGGCACCAGCAGCATTGCAGGAGTTGCCAGTCAGCGTTGAACTCAACATAGGACTCCAGCTCTGTACTTTTTCTCAGGGTTTATTCCCAAAGCCTTCCCCTTGAATGGGCACAGCCGCAAGGCCATGGAGGTTTGAGATCGGAATTGTTCTTCTCCTGGATGAGCTGCCAACCACAGTGACAAGTCCATCTGCCCAAAACAACTGGTTTTATGGAGTCAGTAACCCACCTTTGTCCTTTCTCCTTTCAGTAAAAATGGTTCCACTGAGCTTAGTAGCTAAGCCACATGTGAAGACCAGGAGCTAAACTTGGTGGTCAGAGACAATTTGAAACACATGCCATTGAGAGCATCTAATAGGTAGTGGGAGTTTATCCCCACTACCACCCCCAGCTATAAAAACCTTAAGGAAATTTTAATACCTCCGACGTTATCAATGTCTAACATATCTAGTGTCCCAACAATTTCCTCTTACTATTTCCTGGTGAAGACGGATGTAAAGTGCTCACTTAGTGGCTTATCTAAACCCTCAGTGTCCATGTGCATGTTCTATTTTTGTCCTTAATAAGCTCCACTACTCCTTGTATACAACTTTACTATTTCTGTTGTCTGCTTGTCTTTGCTTCTGTCTTCTCTTTGCTTCTTATTTTAGTTTTTACTTCCGCTCTGATTCTTTTGTAACCAGGCTGAGTCCTATTTTATGTTTACAGTATGACACATCACAAGCAACCATTTTTGTTTTATATTAATCTGTATTTCCCTCGTAATCCATGGAGATCTGGACTTATTTGTTCCTTTTTTCCATATAAGAATGTGCCTTACCTGTGCAAGAAATATCTTCACCTTGTTCAGCAGCATTTCCTTCTTTTCCCTGATCAACAGTTCAGTATGAGATTATACAATTTCTAGACTAAATTTCCTTACCCACATTATCTCCAAATTGATGACTTCCTGTATGCACATCTTTAACATTCTCCATTTCATTACCCACACTGTCAAAATGTCAATCTTTGTCTTTTAATTGATGTGATAATTCCAATACTTTCCTTCTCTCAGCCTCTATCTTCATTCTCTGAAAACTCTAGTTTACCCATTTTTCTGCTATTTGTATCCCACTTTCTATCACACCCTACAACACTCCACTTGTAGTTGATCTGCTGGTTAACATTCCAAATGCTTCAGGTTTTTAATTATCATACCTTTGTGCTGAAGTACCTTTTGGCCTTGCTCCACACAACCTCCGCTCCCATTTGCTCTAGCCGACCAAAACTCTCTGCTGCTTTGACGGGCTTTTGATACATTCTTCATGTCCACCTGCAGATGGCTTTATCTCTATCGATTAGCTTCTGTATTCTGGAAATTCCTTCTTAATTCTCCCCAGCCTCCATTCATGCTCACTTTTTCAAGATTCTCCTCGTCTCTCCAGTTGATACCAATCTGCTGTCTCTCCTAATTACCATTCTGTCTCAGTATTATTTTAAGTAGCATCTTGACAAAGTTGTTTCTGACAATTTTCTATATTAAAGTTAACATATAAATGTAATTTGTTGTTAAGTGTGCCACTAGATGAAGTAATATAGTATCCATTAAATATATGTGCCTTTCAACCAACAATACATCGAATTTTAGTGAAAAATTACACTTGCATTGAACTGGTTAGCTTCTCTCAAAGTATTTATAGATGCTTAAACAACCCTTTGGAAATCTTATGAGGGAAATATTATTGATAGCAAGTAAAGCTAATGTTAGCAAGACAAGAGTGGTTTGTAAGAAATTACATGTTGTTCCTGGAAAAAGTAAATATAATGTCATTATTGCACTTTATTGGAAAATAATAATTGAAAAAAAAATGACAGTTTTAGTAGTGATTGATATTCTAATGTTCATGTTGGTGGTAACCATTAATTGACAAGGAATTAACATCTCAGTCATGACTTGCAGCACAATAGCTCAGAATAACCATCACTCTTAATTGATAGGAATGTCAACGCTTTATGGGTAATTATTTCTTAGATGTTTCAACATCCATTATTTGGAAGCATTACACTAAGTGCAGTACCTACTACTGACTTTATTGTAAATTCATTGCCAAAGCTTTATTTATCATGCTTATTGTCCTCCTCTAGTCTGTCTTGAAATTCACCAATGAAAAATTATAAAGATAAGTTACTTGCAAGGATAACTTATCTTTATAATTTTATTTCTGTTGTGCATTTTATTTCTATTTTCAAATGTTACCAGTTACAATATCACATTTCCTATTTTGATTTTAAAAATTACTGGAGATATTCAGCAGACTGGCCAGTAACTACAGGGTGAGATATAGTGTTAATCTTTTAGCTTAATGATCTTTTATTAGAAATGAGGCTTATAGATATTACCAAGTTTTTAAAAAATAGATGTGAGGGAAGGTAAAGAAAAGACTGGAATCTGGAGCAACAAACAGTCTGCTTGTGGAACAGGCTGAGCAACATTTTTTGGGAGAAGAAGAAACTGTCACTGGTTCAGGTCGAAACTCTGCATCAGGACTCGAGAAAGGTACATGGTAGGGCAGAACACAGGAGAGAGCACATGGAAATTGGATGGTGGTGCTAGATAGAGAATGGTAATAGAACAAGCAAAGAATCATTTCGTCTGGAAGAGGTAGAATTGTTATTTGAAACTGGTGAACTGGGTGTTGAGTTCAAAAGGATGTAATGTGCTCAGCGGAAAGATGAGCAGCTGTACCTCAAGCTTGCATTCAGCTTATTTGCAATAATGTAAGAGCCCAAGGACAGGCTCAAATTGGGGCTGAAAATCTAAATGACAGCATCTCTATGCGTGTTGCATGTTCTATTGACCATATCCACCACTTTATGCTTTTATATTTAGTATCCATAGTGTTTTGTTTTATTTTTACTAAGCATTTGTGTCAACTCATCAAAATTTAGTTCAATTATGTTGAGAAATAAAGAAAAAAGGCTTTGTGGGCAGCTGGAAAGCAATGTTTCAACTACTTCCCAAACATTCCTGGCACTTGGAAAGCATCAATTGCTGATGCTGGAAATGTAAAATAAAAATAGAAAACGTTGAAAGTGGTTAGCAAGTTAGACAGAGTCTTAGAGAATTAAAGTTAATAAATAGGTCATCATTCTGAAATTTTGACTCTGTTTCACTGTCCACAGATGCTGCCTGACAGACTTGATTTTTCTGTTTGGCAGATTTCCCTTTTGTGTTTCATTTTCAATCATATTGCTAGTTTATCTGAAAATAAGATCAGATTACCCTCATTTACTGTATTTGAGTATCAACATTAATTTGTAAGGCCAGGTAGTATATGTCAACAGAATTTTCAGTTGCAAGTGACAGAAACAGTTAATAAATATTAACTCTTTCTTTTTATTATAGATGCTTCCTGATCTGCTGACTATGGTATTTCGATTTTCTGAGATTTACTGTTGCAGAACAAGTATGGCACTTTTCAGCAATGAAGATTGTCACAATGATCACTTGTCATCTATAATCCTGGGCCAGGTGAAAAATAGGGTTCTGTGGAATGAGTGCAGAAAGCACAATTATTCATCATATCAATAAATCATTTGAATTTGTAAACTGGAAGTTTATTCTTCTCCATTTATGTCAAGCTAGTATCTACAATCAATTGATATTCCTGATATGCACATACTTTTGATGTCTGTTATCAATGTGCTGCCTAAGTTGTATAAGCACGTTTTTGGCAATTAAGTGCCATCATCTTCAGTTAAAGATGAAGGACTGCTGTGTATTTCAGCCTAATAAGGTCTTAGATGATAGATGAAATTGACCAAACTGCTCTCTCATCTTTACTGGTTCATTATTGGGGCATTTGAAAAGTGGGTGAAGGTAGAAACTAGGTCTTTTCTCCATGCCTTTTGACAAATTACCAAAAGATTAACAAACATGAAGTTGCTAATAATACCAAATATGATTTAAAATTGCTACCCTACATTGGATACTACAAAAGGTAGCTGTTGAGAATACAAATGCAGTAAATATACTGCAGACTTTATATGGTCAAAATTTACAGATGATGTCCAGTTTTTGCTTATAATTAATGTGGAGGATCAACAGAATAATATAACCCTACAATAGTAATTTACTTAAGATCACATCAGGTGAAACTCCATAATCTGTTATCATGGATGGGTAAAAAGCCATCACAAATTCATTCTAGTAGCAGGAATGAATAGATTTTAAGTTTAAATAAGGGAAAACAATCAGAATTAGATTTACTATCGCTGACTTGAATGGAATGAAATCTATCATTTTTGAATAGCAACAAAGTGCAAAGATATACAATTACCATAAGTTATTGCATAGATTAATAGTGCTAAAAAAACAAATAATGAGTAGTTCAAGGGTTCATGGTCCATTCAAAAATCTGCTGGCAGAAGGGAAGAAACTATGTCTAAATTGTTGAGTGTGGACTTTCAGGCTCCTATATCTCCAATGGTAGTATCGAGAAGAGACTGTGTACTGATTTCTGCATCTTTGGGATCTCTCCTGGGGAAGATATGATCTGTTTAAACAGGTCATATCTTGTGAGCAGCTTTGCTGGAGTTGTGGGGAGGTTTTAAACTAATTTAGCAGGTGGATAGGAACCAGAGTGATAGAGTTGAGGATGGGGCTGTTGGTATACAACCAGATGTAGTGTGTAGTGAGACTGTGAGGAAGGACAAGCAGATGATATGGCAAAATTGCAGTCAGTGAGATGAGTTAAAGTGTAAGAACAGGCCAAAATCAAAAGGGTGAAAAAATACAGTTCTGAAGATGTTATATTTAAATGCACACAGTATATAGAATAAGGTAGTTGATCTTGTAGTGCAGTTAGAGATTGGCCAGTATGACATTGTGGGCATAGCTGAGCTGTAGCTGAAAGTAGATCATAGATGGCAAATTAATATCCAAGGACATATTAAAAGGACAGGCAGGCAGGTAGAGTGGGTAGGGTGGCTCTTTTGGTAAAAATGAAATTAAATCCTGAGAGAAAGGAAACAGACAATTGGAAGACATAGAACCTTAGTGGGTAGAGTTAAGAAACTGCAAGGGTAAAAATGCCCTGATGGGAGTTAGACACAGACCACCAAATAGTAGCCAGGATGTGGGCTACAAATTTAAATAGGAGATAAAAAAAAAGGCATGTAAAAAGGGCAATGTTGTGCTAATCATGGGGGATTTCAATATGCAGGTAGATTGGGAAAATCAGGTTGGTGCTGGTCCTAAGAGAGGGAATTTATGGAATGCCTCAGAGATGGCTTTCTAGAGAAGCTTGTGGTTGAGCCTTCTAGTCCTTCTGCAATTTTCCAGTTCTCCAGAACCATTCCAGAATCTAGCGAATCTTGAAAGGTTATTACTAATGCCTCCACACCTGGACCAGATGGACTACACCTCAGGGTTCTGAAAGGGGTAGCTAAGGACATTGCGGAGGCATTAGTAATGATCTTCAAGATTCACTAGATTCTGGAATGGTTCTGGAGAACCGGAAAATTGCAAATGTCACTCCACTCTTTAAGAAGGGAGGAAAGCAGAAGAAAAGAAATTATAGGTCAGTTAGCCTGACTTCAGTGGTTGGAAAGGTGTTGGTGTCTATTACTAAGGATGAGAATTTGGGTTACTTGGAGGCACATTATAAAATAGGACAAAGTCAGCATGGTTTTCTCAAGTGGAAATTTTGCCTGACAAAACTTGGTGGAATAACAGGGTGGATAGACAAAGGAAAGTTAATGGATGCTGTTTATTTGGATTTTCAGAAGGCCTTTGACAGGGTGCCACACATGAGGCTGCTTAACAAGATAAGAGCCCATGGTATTACAAGAAAGTCACTAGTATGATTAGAAGATTGGCTGACTGGCTGGAAGCAAAGAGTGGGAATAAAGGGTCCTTTTCTGTTTGGCTGCCTGTGACCAGTAGTGTTCTGCGGGGGTCCATGTTGAGATGGCTTCTTTTTACATTATATGTCAATGATTTGGGTGAAGGAATTGATGGCTCTGTGGCCAAGTTTGCAGATGATATGAAGATAGGTGGAGGGGCAGGTAGTATTGAGAAGTGGGGTGTCTGTGGAATGACTTAGAAGGATTGGGAGAATGAGCAAAGCAGTGGCAGATGGAATATAGTGTAGGCTGTGCACTTGTGCAGGAGGAATAAAGATGTAGACTATTTTCTAAGTGGGAAGAAAATTCAAAAATCAAAGGTGCAAAGGGACTTGGGAGTCCTTGTGCAGGATTCCCTACAGGTTAAGTTGCAGTTTAAGTCAGTAGTAAGGGAGGCAAATGCAATGTTAGCATTCATTTTGAGAGGACTAGAATACAAAAGCAAGGCTGTAAACTGAGGCTTTATAAAGCATCGGTCAGGCAATGTTTGGAACATTGTGAGCAACTTTCAGACCCTAAACTAAAAAAAGATGTGCTGGCATTGGAGAAGGTCCAGAGGAGGTTCACGAGAATTATCCCAGGAATGAAAGGGTTAGTTAAAGTGTATTTGGAGGACGTCTCCTCTAGTGGGAGGAGAATTGAGGGACATACATTTAGAACAGAGATGAGGAAAAAATTCTTCAACCAGCAATTAGTGAGCCTGTGGAATTCATTGCCACAGAGAGCTATGCAGGCCAGTTCATTGGGTATATTTAAGTTGGAGGTCAAAAGGTTTTTGATTAATCAGGTCGTCAAAGGTTATAGGGAGAAAGCAGGAGAATGAGGTTGAGAGGGATAATAAATCAGCCATGCTGAAATGGCAGAGCAGTCTCGATGGAATGAATAGCCTAATTCTGCTCCTATGTCCTAACGTCTTATGTACCATATGGGCAAGCACCATCTCTTGAAGATGTCCTCAATGGTAGGAAAGGTTGTGGGGAAGATACGGGAATGACAATATTTATGTAAAAATCAACAAAAGCAGCAAGATGAATCAATAAATTAATAACAAGTATGAATAACATACAGAGCTCAAAGTTCAAAGTAAAATTTATTATCAGAGTACATACATATTACGACATACAACCCTGAGGTTCTTTTTCTATGGGTATACTTAGCAAATCTATAAAACAGTAACTGTAAGCAGGATCTGTAAACTGTAAACATCAGGAACTGCAAACCGTAAATGAACTGCAATAAATAATGAGCATGAAATAATGAGATAAAAGAGTCCTTAAATGTGTGTAATTATTCCCTTTTGTTCAAGTGCCTGATGGTTGAGAGGCAGTGACTGTTCTTGAACCTGGTGATGTGAATCCTGTGGCTCTTGTTGTACATTCTAGCTGATGGCAGCAGTGAGAAGATGGCAGCATGGCATGGTTGGTGAGGATCACAACCGATGACGTGGAATACAAAAGCAAGAAAGGATTGTTAAAGTCATATTGAATTCATGTCTACCTTATGATGTTCCAGAGTCAAAAATAACACGTTGAAGTATTTGAGGAAATAGAAATAATTTCAAAAGTATAACTAGAATTAGGAAAAAAAAATTTGGAAACATCAAAGTTCAAAGTAAACATGGAACAGATATGGTTCTTTAAGAAAGGGAGAACAGTAAGAGGACTCAAAAATTAAGACAAGATTTAACAAGTGGATGTATAAAAGCTATTTTCATTTATAAGTGACTCCAGAGCTCATGGGATTAAAAAATGTTTAATGGACAGTCACATAGAATGGGATTTTTTATTGCATTGTATAACTAGTGGAACATCAAAGGGACCTGTGCTTACGTCTTGGCTATTAATTATTCAGATACATCAATGATTTGGACAAAGTCCACTGTGGATTACTGTTAACAATTATGCTTAACTGGTTTGGAAAGAAAGCTGTGAGAAGGCTCAGAAAGAAATATACAAAGAAAATGATTTGGCAGGTGAATGGTAGGCAGAGTTAGATGTAGGAAGTTTGAAATTATCCTCCTAATTATGTGAATTATACATTAACAATTTTACATCTTGTTATTGTTTGAGCTTATTTAAATGTTTTGTGTTTAAAGTGTTAGTTTTTTAAAACTGTCAAACCTCTGAAGAATTTGATTAACTTGTAATAGTTTTGGTATTCCATTGAATGTATTTGAACATTTCAGCCCCCAGTTTGACGGAAGACCTTACTTCTCTGTAGGCACCTCATTGTTGAGTAAAATTTTGGGCTTTTGATGTAGAGCACAGATTTTCCATAGTTATATGACTTAGTGCCATAAATAATGAAGGCAAGTTACATTATCTTTGCTTTTATTCTTTTGAGTCTACAGTTAAGCAATCTAATTTATCATTTTTGAAATAATGAAGACATTCAGTAGAGTAGTTATTATAGAGACTATTGTTTAATAAGGGGAATCCAGAACAAGGTAACATTTTAGACATTAAAACTAGAGCTAGACCATTTAGAAACAATATTAGAAAACACTTTTTTCCGCACAAGTCTGAATTTTTACGATTTGTTAACAAATTGTCATTCAACAGTAAATTGGGAAAACCAAATACGGTACTGTGCAAAAGTTATATATATACATATCCAGGACTTTAGCATGGTACTGTAGTAATTTTCTATATTGCACTGTACTGCTGCCACTTAATAGGTCTCTATTGTGGACTGAAATTGGGAAGAGGGTAAGGAGAGAGGAATCATGGATGGGAAAAGGGGAAGACAGACAGTAGGGAGCAGAGGGACATTCTGTAATGATCAATAAATCAATTGTTTGGAATCAAATGATCTTGCCTGGTAACTCAGGGCAGGGTGTGTCTGCACCTGATCCACCCCCACCCCAGGCACTCTTTCTCCGCCACCTGTCCCACAGCCCTCCTGCAGTGCTCCATCCTCAACATTCCCAACATCCTTTGCTCCAGTCAGATTTACAAATTTGCTCTCCACTCTAGGCAGCCTAGCTATATATACAGTATGTGCTGAAGGTTTTTGCACTGTACTGTCCCTTCTTCTTAGTTCCTGTTAGTGATACATGCTATCAGTACCATACTGAACTAACTTTGGCATTGTAAGTAAGTCCAAATGGAGCATCATATCACAACTGCTGACCTTTAGCAAGATCACTTCCATACCATGCCTCAATGCTGCCTGTACCTTCAATTCATTTGCTGCTGAAATCCACATGCATACCTTTATTCCCTCTATTCCAATGACTCCATAGTTCACCTCCTGTCATCCAATGTCCATAAACTTGAGGTCATTCAAAATTTAGCCTATCCTAATTCACACCTGATTCTGCTCCACTATACACACAGAATGCTGGAGGAGCTCAGCTGGTCAGACAGCGACCCTGGAAAGGAATAAATAGTCGGTGTTTTGGGCCAAGACCATTCATCAGGACAGTCCTGATGAAGTGTCTTGGCCCAAAATGTCGACTATTTATTCATTTCCATAGTTGCTGCCTGACCTGCTGAGTTCCTGCAGCATTTTGTAGTTGTTGCTTTGGATTTCCAGCATCTGCAGATTTTCTCATGCTTATGATTCTGCTCTGCTGTACTGATCTGACTTTAAAATTTCCATCTTTGTTTTTAGTACCCTACATTATAATAGAATTCAAGTTTTCTGCCCTTGTAAACTCCTGTAGACTAAAATCCCATCAGGTTATTTTCCTTCCTACAGTTTTGGCCTTTAACTCATCAAAAATGTTAACAGATGCTCTATTGGCTACACTGCCTTCAACCACAAAGGCTAAAGAGTAGGAGGAATTCAGGAAGGAGGAAGTGTGTTGCTTAATCAATCCTGTTAAATATTTGGAACAAATAGTCCTGCTTTTTCAGGTAACTTGTTTTTGAGTGTGGATTTAATAGAGTTATCGGTGGTGAACTGAGAAAAAGACCAACAAGACTGTACTGATGAGGGAAATAGAATCTCATAATTGCTGAAGGTAATAAAATTGCAGGAGATAAAATGATGGAAATGGAAAGAATAATTTTCTACTTGATGTCAATGAAGACATGCTTCTATTCCAGTTCTTTAGGTTCTGGGGTTGCTGATGAAACCACTAGCTGATCCACAGGCTTTGCCAGAGGTGGAGAAGGAGATGCTTGTTGGGATGGACATGGTGTTCTGTCCATCTTTTAATTGGAATGTAATGTGCACCAAATTCAAAGATTCCTGTTCTCATTCTGAACGCAACTTCATTATGAGCAGTGATAGGCCAGTGACTCCCTTGGGTAGGTGGGGATGCTACACTTTTGGAACAGAGCATCCTTGAAGCAGAAGAATATAAAAACTGCACTAGAAATGAACAATTTTGAATCTGCTCTGTGCTTTATCGGAATCATGACTGATACTTATCGTCATTCACACTTTTTCTGTACTATCTCTTTAAATACCCAGAAATCTATGGATTATTTTGAATAAAGTAATGACTGTTTCCACAGTCATCTGGGTTGGAGAACCCCAAATATTCACTGCTCTCTGCATGGGAAGTCCTTCAAATCACTGATACACACAAGAGATTCTGTAGGTGCTGGAAATCCAGAGTAATATTCACAAAATGCTGGATGAACTCAGAAGGTCAGGCAATATCTATGGAAGGAATAAAAAGCTGACATGCTCTGATGGAGGGTCTCAGCCCAAAACATCAGCTCTATTCCTCTCCGTAGATGCTGCCTGACCTGCTGAGTTCCTCCAGCATCTTGTGTGTATTAATCTAAATCACTAATCCCTTATTTTTGAGAATGTGATTCCTGGTTCTAGATTTTTCAGCCAATAGAAACATTATGACCACATCTGTCAAGCCTTTTAAGTATTTTGTTAACTTTCAATTCTTTTAAATTCCAGATCTTACAAACCGAGTCCCTTCAATCTCTCTTCTTATGTCAAACTGACTAACCTTGGAACCAGTATGGTGATCTTTGCTGCATTTCCTTAATGCAAAGTATATCCTTTATTAGGAAAGCTACACACAGTACTGTTCCACTGGTAATCTCCTGTTCAGAGATCAGAGTAGAGTACCCTGATGTCAATCATGTGAACAATGTGGTCTGAATATAAATAAAGCTCAATAGAGGAGCCACTGGCTTGAGGGAAGAAACTTATGATGGTTTGTTTATCCTACCAATGGATTTGCAGAATTTTACAAGGACAGCATTGATGGTAGATCTCCAGTCTTTTGAGGTGCCTGCTGATGAAACATACAGGAGGGAAGAGACCATAAGGAATAGGAATGAAATGGGCAATGTGGCTCTTCTCATTTGTCCATCATTCATGAAGGTCCTGCCTCATTCTCTCTCCATAGTACTTGATTCTCTTACTAACCAAAAATCTCGGCTTAATATATTCAAGGAGTAAGCCTCTAGAGTTTTCTAAGATTAAGAATTGTTCTATTATTTTCTCTTAACTTGCACTGATAATGTTATATTTATTTTAGCTTATTTTGTAGTGTAAATTGTGTAATTTATGTAAATTTACATGTATGTTTGTATAGTGCTGCTGTTCATGACAATGAAGTTAAAGTGAACTCTAAAGACTTACTACCCTTTGAGAGGAAAAAAATCTTTTTCTCACAACTAAATGGGCACAGCTTATTTTGTGCCTATGCCCTGTGATCATTAACTGTTCCACTGGGCAAAATGTCCTCCCAGCATTTATTCTACAAAGAATCTGAAAAAGATTGTCTCTCATTCTTCTAACCTTGGGTTAAGACTTAACCTGTTCAACCTTTCCTCATCAGACAACCTGCACATTCCTGGAATTACTGTAATGCATCACACCTGAAATGTCTCCAATGATATTACATTTTTCATTGAGTAAGGGACCAAACCTGTTCACAGTACTGTAGATGAGACCATGCTCGTACTTGTATAGTTGTGGTATGTCTTTTTTACTTTGTACTTCATTCCCCCAATGTAAAAACCAGCATTCCACCTAACTTTCCAGATTGCCTGCTGTAGCCATATACTAGCTTTCTGTATTTCATTCAGAAGGATCCCCAAAGTTTTTGTACTATAGTTTTCTACTATTTTTCTTCATTTAAATAATCATTTTCTCATCCATCCTTATAAAGTAAACCTCTTCATTTTTCCATGTTATACACAATTTGCCAACTTTTGCCCATTCACTTAATCAATGAATATCTCTCCAGAGTTTTTTCTTGTTTAGTCCTCACGACTTGTCTTCCCACCTCCTTTTATATCATCAACAAAATCGGTTACAGTATGTTTCCTTCCTCCAAATTATATATTGTCAATAACTGCAATCTCAGCTCCATGATATCTGATTTTAACATTTTTTCAATAATAGCCATTGGACTAACAAGCCTATATTTACCAACTTTTTAGTTCATTCTTTTTATTAAAGAACTCTAAACATCCTCTAACTTGTATGTGAAGAAATGCTTCCTGATTATCCTTTGTCAATAATTTTCAGATTTTGCTAATGTTTCTGGGTTCCCCACCAAATAAAATTATTTCTGTCCATCTATCTTGTCATCATAAGGACCTGCAAGATAATTAAGCTTTGATACCTAAGAGAGACTATGCAATCACTCTACATAATCTATGTAATCCTTGGTGTGTCCATATGCATGCATGTAAGAACAAGCTAGTGCACACCTACCAGGTAGCATGGACACATATGCCCACTGTGTGTGAATATTAATACACATGCAGTAACACTTTATCACTGGATTAAGATCTTGTTCTGTAAAACTTGTGTTGGCTGATGTGCTCCACACTAAAAAAATACAAATATCTACCATTCCAAAATATGGAATTTGGGACCTTCCTGAAAAACCACATTCGCTCTGCTGTCATAGCTTGGGAACTCTAATTCACTGATATTGGCATTGCTGCACTAAGTGAAAAACATTATCTTTCAGTTGGATGTGGCTTTGAATTGGACAAGCCATGATACCATTCAACTACTCTCCAACAGCTAATGTCAGGGAAGACCGGAATCAAACAAGGCTATGTAATTGCTTTGATACTTGTCACAGAATTCCACTTCACCTCCAATAAACAACCCATAGGATTGCAGCAAATCTCCAGAACTAGCTAGATTCCAGAAACAAGGATACTTAAACTTAAGTGGTTGAGTGCAGTATGCAGATAACACTTATGTTTGTGGTGCTATTGCTGATGAGTTCTGAAGGATATATTCAGGAGAATGGGTTTTTACATTTGACGTCTGCCCTTGCTGCACTACTCTTTCCTCACCCCCCCCACCCCATCTTGACAATGAAGTTTTGTGGCAAGAGCCTAGAAAATGCAGACCATTTACCAAATTTCAATTGATACCATTTACTAAAAGCAGATATCAATGATGAAAGTCTCCAATGCTTTCACCTTCAATATGGATAACCAATTGAAAAAAATTATATTTTAAGATCATGTTCTCATAGAATCAAACAAATCATATACAGGGCAGCAGTGCTGCTACCCTCCTTTATACTTCAGAGAACTTGGGGTCCATCTACAGTCGGCATCTCAGGGCACTGGTGGGGTATTAACAATGTGGTTTCTACAAAATCCTCTAAATTCACTGGAAGGATAAGCAATCCAACACCGGTGTCCTCTGCCAGGTGAAATCTGCAGCATGGAAGCCTAGTTAGAATGTTGATTATTCGTTGTGTAGGCTTTATTAATCACATGCCCTACACCAGATTTCCAAAGCAGATGGTCCATTCCAGGCTCTGTCATAAGGAGAGATAACTAGGTGGATAGCGGAAAATTTTCAAGGATGCACTGAAACCTCCTTGAAGAAATGCAACATCCTCCTTAACCGCTGGAAAATTCTGGCCCATGATCATTCAATTTGGAGAGAAAACATTTGAGATGGAATTGTGAGCTTTGAATCCACACATTAGGAACACACAAAAGCCACACACAAGAGAGAAAGAACACGCTACCTTAGGAACTGCCCACCAACCTGTCTCATCAGGCACTACCTGTTCTACCTGTTCCATTTGTGGAAGAATTTGCAGTTCCCACATTAGCCTTGTTAACAAACTTGAAACCCAAAAACTGGAATGGAAGAAAGACATCCTTGATTCTGGTAAAAATTTCTTGCTTATATGGTGCTCAGAACTGTATTAAATTATGCAAATCTATTTTACTCGTAGAAACTGAAATTCTGTTGAAAATTCCTGGTAGTAGCAATGGGAAGACAGGTAACAAATAAATAAAGGTGACACGGAGGAAAACAATCCTTCTAAAAAGGTGGAGCAGGAAAACTTGTTCAGTTTGGAAGTGACAGTTTTGAATTTGATCTAATTCGAGAGAACAAGAGGGGCACTACAATTGCCCATCAGTTAGAACATTCCTACCTCCACCTGATATTCTGTTGTGTGTACTCTTGTGTGAACATTGGTCAAGAACAGATTGGTTAGGAAGGATAGTTACCATCAATCATCGGAATCTGAATCTTGGTGTCGTAGAGTGCCTTGTCGCCTTGGAGTAATGTTATACTATCACACATCAACGTATTCAGAAAAGCAAAGTTTGTGACATAAGCAATTGATTTCAAGAACACCTCAGACTTAAATGAGGAGTTCCACCATAATTAGGGAATAGTAGCTTTCTTATCTTCATCGAACAATGAAGCTGTCGTATTATATTGAACAAAGAATGTTTTGGATTATAAGAGAGAGAGTTAAAATCTGGTTCCCTTTATTAAGGTCAATTCATGAAGTTGGTTGAAGTCCTGGGTTAGATCCCCAATGGTGAAAATAAAATCATAATTAAAAATACCACGCTTGTTTTCGTTAAATAGATTCAAGAATATTAAGTTGATCCAAGAGTATTAAGATACCTCCAAAAATTAGAAGCACAATTAAGTGTGTTCTTTACTCCAGAAGCAATAGAATGATTTAGTATTATATTATTGCAAGGTCAGTTTTAGGATTAGAGCTCCCTCAGATGGCTTTTTAAATACACTACATAAACACAAGAGATTCTGCAAATCAACACACATAAAATGCTAGAGGAACTCAGCAGGTCAGGCAGCATCTATGGAAAGGAATAAACATTGACTGGAAAGGGAGGAAAGAAGCCAGAGTAAGAGGGGAGGGGAGGGGAGTACAAGCTGGCAGATGATAAGTGAAGCATTTCAATTTATCCAAGCACCATCAGGGCAAAGAAAAATTACGTATTTCATTGCTTTATAATTCACAAAGTATGAAATCTTTCATTTAGTTTGAACATACTTCGAACACTTTTCCTTTATGTCAGTCCTTGCAGTACGTAAGATCTTGCTTTCTGAAGCTAAATTAGCCTTTATACTGAAAATGATCTGGAATAGTGCCCTGGGTGAATAATGAATCGTAGAATCACAAGATTGTTGTACAAAAGTACAGGGCATTTGGCTTGTGTGTCCTGAGCCTGCTGCCTGTTCAGCACTCTAGTTAGCCCAGTGTTCCCTTTTCATTTCTTTATTCCATATCTCTCTAATCATTTCCTTATCCCTAGCTTCACCTTAAATCATGAATTATGATTTGATATAGAATTCACGAATTTAATAGACAGCATTAATCCCATTAGAAAATGAAGAGAAATTCCAGTTTGTCTTATCAGTTCAGAACCAAAGAACTGGTTCTGAGGTGGCAAGACACCCAAATGATGTATTGAATCAATTAAAATATAGCAGACTGAAGTTATCTTATGAAGAATTGGTAATGTACAATCCTTTGAAGCTGCCATTACAAAACTTTACATACAAATAGGCACAATTTTGCAGTAACCAGCATTTCATGCTGACCTCTTAGCAGCTGATCAGAAGGATCTATTGATTTCTGAGGCAAGGGTTTCCCCTTTCCAAATTTCAGTACTGTTATGTCTCACTTCCAGTGGATTTCTTGTGTTCTGCAGTGAAATCAATCAAGCTGAGCTGCCAAACACATTGATGGAGTTTTCTCATGTGGCTGCTTTTCAGAAGGTAATTTTAAGATCAAAACATACAAGATTAAAGTAAAATCAAGAACAGAAAAAAAAATGAAAGTTAGAAATTCGTGTTTGATATTTCAGCAATATTTGAGTAATATTGTAAATATATTGTTTGATTAAGCATTCTTTGTTTAAATAATTAATTACAGGTTTTACTGTATGTAAAAGTGTGTGAATGGCATTCGTCATTATGCCACCACATCATAAGTGTGCGCCTCACTGAAGTAAAAACAAAGTACACACGTTTACCCCCAGGTTCCCTGTGTTTTTCTTTTGATTAGTTTTGGAGTTACAAAACATAACAAGAGAGAATGACAATCCCCCCACAACATTAAATAAGCAGTAAATATGGTTTAGTGCACCATTAAATTTTTACAATTTATGTAAAAAAAATTCAGGGCTCATTAATTAAAATAGCCAGAATAGTACATAAATCTCGTTTACCATCTGATCATTAATTCCAGTCATTGTATGTGGAAAGGTTCCAAAAGAACGATGAAGCAGTGAATCATTCACATAGTTTCTCAAGTTCCACAAGGAACTATGCGTATG
The DNA here is from genome assembly GCF_030028105.1 of Mobula birostris. NCBI lineage: Eukaryota > Metazoa > Chordata > Chondrichthyes > Myliobatiformes > Myliobatidae > Mobula > Mobula birostris. Next base: position 53,008,196 of record NC_092384.1, read on the forward strand.
AATTCTGCCCCTCCAAGAGGGCCACAACCTTATCATCAGGCTTGGAGGCTTGCGTGCCTCAATGACCTGGAGAGCTATGCTGGCTGGAGTCAGGGCTTTATACACAAGTTCTTGGTAGGGTCACCCATGCCAAACAGGTCAAAGGGTAGAGGCCAGAGCAAGAGTGATCCACCAGTCCTCCGGGTTCAGGGGTTCAGCTCAGGCTAACAACCCTGTCTGGTAAAACAAAATTGTTACAGAAACAGCAATGAAGAATCCTTCCACATCTGAGTGTGATGGTATTCCTGAATCTCCATTTTGGACTTGGACCATAAGAACATAAGACAAAGGAGCAGAATTAGTCCATCAGCCCATCGAGTCTGCTCTACCATTCCATCATGGCTGATCTTGGATCCCATTCAACCCCATTCACCCACCTTCTTGCCATATCCTTTGATGCCCTGACCGATCAGGAAACTATCAACTTTTGCCTTAAGTATACCCATGCACTTGGCCTCCACTGTTGTCTGTGGCAGAGCATTCCACAGATTCACTACTTTCTGGCTAAAAAAAAAATCCTACTCTGTTCTAAAAGGTCACTCCTCAATTTGCAACTGTGTCTTCTTGTTCTGGATATCCCAACCATAGGAAACAACTTCTCCACATCCACCCTATCTAGTCCTTTCAACATTCGATAGGTTTTAATAAGATCCCCCTGCATTCTTCTAAAATTCGCATGACTTGCAGACTTGCATGACTGACAGTGGTGAAAACTGAGAAGAAGCTGCTGCCATGATGAAGGAAGCCCTGAACACTGCCAGAGTTGGAGGACCTTCATTGCTGCCCTAGACACCAATGGTGTAATAGATAGTAAGAAAATAAGTGCATTCCATGTGGGCTGCTATCAGATCACCTCCGTAATTTCAGTGAGCACAGACATCTGTATGAATGGTTATCTCTTATACCAATCCTCTTGGTTTCTGTTTGTGTGGAGTTTGCACGTTTCCCTTTGATTGCCTGGCTTTCCTTCCATACCATAAGCTTGCAGGTTGGTAGGTTATTTGGCTGCTGTAACTTGTAGGTGAGTGGTAGAATCAGTGGAGAGTTAATGACAAAATGGAAAGTTTAGAAGATAGGACAGATGTAGTATTACAATAAAATGATCAATTGGACTCGATGGAACTGTTTTCACGCTGTCTCTTTCTATACCTGGAATCAGTCTGAACCTACCTCAATGGGATAAAGCTAGCAACAACTCTCAAGAGTAGCACAGCCCAGAAATCCTTTAAAAGTTTGTTCACAGCTAGCAAGCATCAAAAATACTGTAAATGCAACCACTACAAGTAAAATGCCAATAGATATTATATGAAACTACTGAAAGGATTATGTAAAATGCTACAAAATATTATACACTAATATGACCCTGTACTTTACAGAGCTTTAATTCTTACCTGTAACTTAAGACTAGCACTTCCATAAGGCATTGAGTCCTGGACAGATACATGGAGCTCAGAAAAATAGAGGGTTATGGGTAATCCTAGGTAATTTCTAAGGTAAGGACATGTTCAGCACAGCTTTGTGGGCCAAAGGGCCTGTATTGTGCTGTAGGTTTTCTATGTTTCTACGATTTCCCATGCACAAAGCTATGCTCACTTTTGTTAATTAGTCTTTGCCATTCCAAATACAGGGTAATCGTGCCTTGTCCTTGCTGCCCTTCTTAAATAAAGGCACATTAGCTACTTTGCAGTCTTCAATTATTTCACCCTGGCACTGGAGGGACAACATTTTGAAGGGCAATCAGTAAAGAGCAGAGGATTAGGACAAGTGAAAAGGGTTTCCATTTGCTGTAATCTGGAGCAGAAACTACTCTAGGAACTCAGCAGTCAGGTAGTATCAGTGGAGACACTGCATCTGTCTTGCCCCAAAACGACAACTATCCCTATGCACAGACGATGCCTGATCTGCTGAATTCTTCCAGCAACTTATTCTTTGTTGCAGGAGAAATAGACCTGACTGGGTTGCTCTGCTATGTGTTGACACAGGCAGTTAGCTGAGTGACCTTCTATGCCACAAAGATTTTAAATTCAATTTTTTAAAAAAGCACATGGTTCAAAGAATATGTCCATTCTGTTTGAAGTGAATGTATCTGGTTAATTATTTTCAAATCAACCCAAGTAGTCAATTAAAACAAGCTCAACCCATTTCCCACAAATTGATTGATATTCTGCTGTACTTCAAATATTAACGGATATTTCTTCCAATCTACACCTCTTATGATTTTATTTTCTTCTATCATGTCTCCCTTCAGCCTCCAATGCTCCAGAGAAAACACCCCAGTTTCTCCAGCCCCTCCTCTCTTTTGTACATAAAAATGCTTCAGGTACTACTAGTAGTAAGCAATTGGGTGCCTGCCAATTAAGTATAAGTTTAAACTTGTTGGGAGCACTCTTTTCTTTGAAACAAGCTGTGTTAAAACCTCATGTAATTTGTGCACAATCTAGGCAATTTCAAAGGTATCCTCTTTCAGTGAGGATATTGAACAGGAGTCCTGTCCCTCACAGCTGAATGACAAAGATCCAATAGTTTGATTTCAACAACAGTCTTCTCTTAGGTGTGCACGCAAATATTTACCTTTCAATCATGACTGAAAGCTGCTGTTTGAGCTGTATGTTTATCACTCAACAGCCAAAAGTTAGACATAAACTAATTTATACTAGATTGGAGACTTCATGGTATCCTTAACATAAGAAAGAGGAAATAGGAGCAGGAATAGGCCATTTGGTCCATCGAGCCTGCCCTGCTATTCAATAAGATTATGGCTGATCTGACCATGGATTCATCTCCACCTACCTGCCTTTTCCCCATAATCCTTAATTCCCCTACAATGCAAAAATCTATCCATCCATGTCTTAAATATACTTACTGAGGTAGCCTCCACTGTTTCATTGGGCAGAGAATTCCACCAATTCACCACTCTTTGGGAAAGCACTTCCTCCTCATCTCCATTCTAAATTTACTCCTCTGAATCTTAAGCCTATGTCCCCAAGTCCTCATCTCACCAACCCATAGAAACAACTTTCCTGCTTCTATCTTATCCACCTCTTTCATAATTTTATATTTCTTTAAGATCTCCTCTCATCCTTCTGAATTCCGTTGAGTACAGTCCCAGGCAGCTCAATCTCTCCTCATAATCTAACTTCCTCATCCCTGGAATCAACCTGGTGAACCACTTCTGCACTGTCTCCAAAGGCATTATATCCTTCCTCAAGTAAGGAGACCAGAAATGCATGCAGTACTTCAGGTGTGGCCTCACCAGTACCCTGTACAGTTGCAGCATAGCCTCCCTGCTCTTTAATTCAATCCCTCTAGCAATGAAGGCTGTTTGCTTTCTTGATAGCCTGCTGCACCTGCAAACCAACCTTTTGCGATTCATGAACAAGCACTCCCAAGTCCTTCAGCACAGCAGCATGCCGCAATCTTTTACCTGAATTTTTAAATTGGCAGATCCAAGCAAGAGTTGGTTAAACAAAGAGCATCACTGCCTTGTATTAGAAATGAAATTCAAATTTTACCACTACTGTAAAGTTAATCAATTACTTCCACAAATTATTGACACAGACTTTCCTCCCAACAAATTCACTGTCAGCTTTGTCTTATGGACAGGGTCTATCAATATTTTGCTGTTCATAACACTGCTGCTCCAGACAATATTGAGTTGAAGGGACCAAGAAAAGAAGAAAAAAAAACTGTATTTACTTACTTTATAGGTCAACAACAGACAAAGGTAGTTTGCTGCAGGCATCACATTCTTGCCCATTCTCTCCTGAGAAGTAACTGGACTAATGTCCTTTATACTTTATTGTCGCCAAACAATTGGTACTAGAAAGTACAATCATCACAGCGATATTTGATTCTGCGCTTCCCACTCCCTGGATTATACTCAGGATCTTGAATCCACTGGTTAATACATGTAGAGTTTGCTATACCCATGTGGTGAGATCTTGCCAACTAAATTCAACCACCTTTCTCTGCACCTGAATCCTTGAACTCCTTAACAGAGCAGTGCTAATCAGCTTTTAATTTTCATCCTGTCAGTGAAAACACCTCAAGGCTGTGCGCTTACCACTCTCTCTATAATTGTGACAATGTGCAAAACACAGCTCAAACACCATCCATAAATTCACCAGTGACACCACTGTTGTCAGTAAAATCATATGTCATTGAGGAGGCATACAGGAATGAGATAGATAGGTTGATTGAGTGGTGTCACAACAACTTCCCACTCAACATCAGCAAGACAAAGGAATTGATTGTGGTCTTTAGGAAGGGCAAGTCAGGGGAACACACCCCAGTGCTTATTAAGGGTTCAGCAGTGGAAAGAGTGAGCGGCTTAAAGTTCCTAGGCATTAACATCTCAGAAGATCTATTCAGGGCCCAACACATTGAGGCAATGATTCTGTTTATTTATCGAGATACAGTGCAGAATGGTCCCTTACGGCCCTTCAAGCCCCACTGACTAGCAACCCCCGATTTACCCCTAAACTAATCATGGGACAATTTACCATGACCAACTAACCTACCAACTACTACGTATTTGGACTATGGGATGAAACCGGACCACCTGGAGGAAACTCACATGGTCATGGGGAGAATGTACAAACTCCTTACAGACAACGGTGGCGAATCGAACCCAAGTCACTGGTACTGTAAAGTATTGTGCTAACCACTACGCTGCTGCGCCACTCCGAAAAAAAGTGAGCCACTGGCTCTACTTCATTAAGATTTTGAGGAGATTTGGTATGTTATCAGAGATTCTTGCCTATTTCTATTAATGTACAGTAGAGAATATTTTGACAGTTTGGATCACAGACTAAGGATCAAACCTGGTCCCAACAATCAATGCAGCTATAAAGAAGGGAAGACAGTGACTATATTTCATAAGGAGTCAGAGGAGATTTGATTTGACACCTTAAGCACTCAAACTTCTCCAGATGTACCATGGACAGCATTATGATAGGCTGTGTCACTGTCTGGTACGGTGGGGGGGGGGGGTGCTACTGCATAGGATCAAAAGAAGCTGCAGAAAGTTGTAAAATTAGTCAGCTCCATCATGGGTACCAGCCTCTGTAGTATCCAAGATCATTTTTAAGGAGTGATGCCTCTGAAAGGTGGTTATTATCATTATTAGGAATCCCCCATCACTCAGAACATGTCATCTTCTCATTGCTACTGTTTGGTAGGAGGTACAGAAACCTGAAGGCACATACTCAGTGGTTCAGGAACAGCTTCTTCCCCTCTTCCATCCGATTTCTAAATGGACATTGAATCCATGAACACTACTGCACTTTTTATTATGTTTTGCACTGTTTAATATACATTTGTACATATTAACTCACTATAATTATTTTTCCCCATATTTATCACGTACTGCATTGTACTGCTGCCATTAAGTTAACAAATTTCACATTTGTCAGTGATATTAAACCTCGTTCCAATTCTGAAATGGACCTCTTGGGCTACAAGTCCCATTTCTCAATTATGTAACTCAATGGCTTTAACTGGTAGAATACAAGTTAGGGATAAATGTTAAGCCTCTGCAGTACAGGCAGATATGCAGGAAATTATGTAAATACACTGTGAATTTTATAGTACATTCAATGCATTTAAGTTCAAATCAGCTTAATTCATAACATTTTATAGACTGAAAATACAGTACAAATGTATGAATTTACTTAAAGAGCATTCACTATTTCTTCCAATACAACAGAAAAAGACTCATTATTTTCATTTGAAATATCAAAGTATTACAAGGACAAAACATTAAATTTCTTCATATTTTGATAAACAATGTTGACCTCAAATGATTTTAACATTAAAAATTGTACATTTGTACTTCAAAGGTTTCACACAACAACCGACAATAGATAAATTTGTAGTTAATGTGAATATGGACCAATAAATTTAAACATTTTATTTGTTTGAGAGTTCTCTTCCCAGAAAGCACATTGTGTATAAGCAGTTGTGAAATAATTGACCTAATTGTGGAAAATTTCTACAATTGCAAGAAATGAAAAGTTCTGAAATTTACATAAACATCAATTCTCAACTGACTGTCACTTACAGTGTAACAAATTGGGGTCGGAGCACAATAAATACTTTTAGCAGTATTTTTGGGATTAGTTCATAGAACCTTTCAAAATAATTTGTAGGTGGACTATTGTCAATATAATCAATTTTTATAATAGTATATAGCACAAATATTGCCTGGAGGACTTTATTTTGACGATTAAGAATAAAGCCTGAGTTTACCCTACAAGAAGTTGATTCAAAATAATTCTGTATTCCAGATTTAATTACTAAATTGCAAGGTTAACTGATCAAGTTAGCAGTATAACTGAACAGACAATAGGTCTCAATGGATCACTGTTTTGACAGAGAGAATTGGCTCTTTTGTTTTCACCATTTAGGAAAAAATGCAAGTGTAAAGACAAAATTGTGGGTCATGGTCATTTCACATGTGGTTTAGTAGGAAACACTACTAACAATTGATTTTACAGATTCCGGAGGGTAGGTTTATTAAGGAAGCTTAGCACTGTTTGGAATTATGTTTACATTAAAATAAACAAATACCATTGGTCAGTGTAAATCTGGATCAAAGCAGATGTATATTTTAAAAAAGCTAAGTATTTAACTACTGAGTGATGTTCAGAGATATCCAAATACAAGTACAAAATTTAAAGAACACATGTGCATATTATTTTCTGCACCAGATTTTAAAATAAGTATAAGGCATTCCTTGCATATTAGCTTTTTAGTGTAGAGTTTAAAAGCAAATGGCAGTGCTCTTCCAAATCTGATGTAATTTTTTTTGTAAATGTCTTAAAATTTTTGACTTGATCTTCAAAACCATAAAAAACTAACATGTTAAAATTTCACTTAGATGTACAGTGACTGATTAAAAAATAAAATAGCAGTAGAATGACAATATTTTTATAGTTTAAGTGAACAAAAGATAATCTATTGAAACAAAATATTCTCATGGGAATTAACAGGAAGGATGCCAAGATATTTCTACTTTTGAATGGTGCATAGAACTCAGCAGTATATTAAGACTTAGAGAAATGTCTTCAGAGAGCTGTGATTATTTTAAAACCTCTGCACTGAAGGAACCTGAAAGTGATAATTGAACGCATTTGCAGACATTTTAACTACAGGGGAGTCTAGCATTATGGGGGAGTGAGCACAAAAGTGTAGGAATGGATCGACCATGATCTTATCCATCACAGACCATGCTCAATGCAAGAAAGCATATAACATAAATCATATTTAATCTTAGTAACTTGATTATTACCAATCATTTTACATTAAAGGAAGTTTATTTTGATAGATGAGTACTTCTTCATTGATACATATATTACTCAACATAGTGGCCATATGAGAATAAATTCTGTGTTTGGTTCTAAGGAATGAATGCAATAAAGATTTCGTGATTAGCAAACGTTATATGCACTCACTCAACATTCATCGATGTATAGTAGGCATAGATTATGTTGCATAAGTAGAGATGGTAGCAACAGAATACATTATATCTGGATATTTTGACATTAAGTAAAATCCAGAATTTCAAGATTACATTACAGAAGCTATTACAGTAAGTTAAAGAATAAGTGAAAATGCCTTTCAGGATAATTGTAGAAGACATCATATTCATTAACTCATGTTGTGAAGAATTTAGATAAAATAGGCTAAATTACTGCTGCGTACACTGCGGTATGGAGATAATTTTAAAAACGTGTGCACTAGTAATGCAAGAGTTAGCTAGCAGTTTTTTGTGAAATGTCAGTTTCTGAGACATCATTGAAAATTGATGCAAGGATAGTCAGTTAGAAATATAGTCTGAATATACAAATCAAACCCCTGTAATACCACAGACATACAAATTGCATGCACACTAATAAGATTCACATAATGAGAACAAATTTGTTATCACATTTAAGGTTAACAAAATCTGAAATACAACATGCAAAAATAATCACCAACATTGATTCACATCAGTAATTACAGAATTTAGGTACAAGACTGGTCATAGGGAATCAATTTAGTTCCAATGAGCAGAAGATCAAAAGAACAGAGACTATATTAGATATTACAAAGCGCAATTCAGGATTTCTTGCACTTGGCCTCAACTCAAATTCACCTTAAGGAATAAGAGCCAATCAGAAATAGTAGGCAAAATTGTTTCCATTTTGTGGAACAGTGTACCTCCGAAAAAAAAAATCAAAGTAAATCATAACAGTTACTTTATCCTTGCAGGTCAATGAGTAAATAGATCAGCCATCTTTTAATAATATCTCCTTTGTCTGCTTGAACCAAATCCCGCCCACGTTTGAGTTTTATCCATTAAATTGTACTTGCATTGAATTTGTCACCCTCAAGGTGAAAAGAACAAGGAAAATATAGGCTGTAAGATTTTCAGTTGCATTTCATGTAACATTACCAGCTCCATAAAATTAGTGTTTTGTGAAATCATTACTAAACTGAGAAAATTATTAATATGCCTCAAGCATTTTATCTTTTACATAGAAAAGTGATAGACAGTTCAAGGAAAATGATTTTTGTCAAGGGAAGATGAACTAATTCGTGCAAAGACTACAATAATTATTTATTTATGTGCACGATGGTAACATTTATCAGGAGTTCAACATGGGTACATATTTGCAACATCAGTATAAATGAATTCTTCAATGATTTTCTTGATAAAATTGATCAATTTTCCTGAAAAGTCTGAAACAGGGCTCAAACAATGCTTAAAATTGAATTATGCTTAATATTGTATGTTCTGTATAAAACTCTGGTATTGCATACTGCATTTACTTCACTAACTGGTGCATAGAATAGGAAAAAAAAAATTCATACAAGTTTTGACAGAAATTAAATAACACCCAATTACTGGTAAAATCTTGAGCACATTGGTATTACCAGCACCAGTCAGTTAGTTTCTGGTCCACCAACATTTCATTACACCCAGATAGTTAATTTAAACTGGAAATCTTCAGGATGAAGTTTTGTTCTCCGAAAGGTAGAAACGATACATGAGTCCTACAATAGCAGCTGCAAATGCAGGAATAAGCCAATTTGTCCACCAACTGGAAGAGAAAACATTGCTAGTAATTCAAACTATTATATAACATCACCCATAAATTTTACTTCGATAACAATTAAACCAGTGCAGGCATGCACACAAATAAAGATAATCTGCTTATTAATTGGCTGTTACAGATCTTTTTATTCTTTTCTGAAAAAGATATTTAGAGTGTCTGCAAGTCAACATCTTTTTGGCCAAAGCCTATTGAGTATAGAGAAAGGAACATTCTTAAAAAAAATATGTTGACAGATACTTCAGCAGTAAACTGCCATCCCATCCCAGCAAAACAAGTGACAGGGAACAGCATCATGGTGGAAGACAGACAATTCCATTCAAAATGAATGTTGAACAAGAATCCCAAAGCTTACTGCTGATCTAGAATTGAAAGAAGAGAAACTACTCTTTCTCCAAACTGGGATTTTCACCAAGCACAGAAACTTTGCTTGAATAAGTGAATCAGTAGATGAGATGGAGAAGTGAAACAAAAAAACCAAAACGAAACACACATAAGTTACATCATGGAAATAAGGAAAATCCAACTCAGGGAAATGCCAGTTTAGCTTGAGGTTAAGCCTATACCATGACTATCAAGGTTTATTTAAACTAATATCATTCATTCTATAATAATTTTTAAATAAATGAATGTGATGATTTTTTTTTAAATCCATACTCTCTGGACTAATTCCAGAGTCACCCATCCTTACTCAAATTTATTCCATTATTAAAAATGCAAGTTATATACTCAAGTTCTTGTACTCCTCTGTATTTAATAGTACATAATGTTGCTAAAATATCACGTTTGATTCATCCTTACACACTATTCTATTTTGGTTTGACCAATCATTAAGGCTCTGTATATATTCTTTAAACTTATCAACCAAACTGATTATTTCTCAAAATTAAAAGTGATATATCTAATCACTTAACTACTTTATTAATCCACATAAAATCTACTGTATATTTTTTTTCTGAATTTGTGTTCCTTTCTGCCATCAATAAACAACTTACAGTGAGTATTTGGAAACCCATAGACTAATTGGGGAGATCCAGCATGGCTATGTACGTGGCAGGTTGTGCCTTACACCAGCTTGAGTTTTTGACAAGGTGACAAAAGAGATTGATGAGGGCAGGAGAGTGGATGTTGTCTACATAGATTTTTGTAAGGCATTTGACAAAGTCCCTCATGGGATGCTAATCCAGAAGATTAAGATGCATGGAAATTGGCTGTTGGAATTCAGAACTGCCTTGCGCATAGAAGACATAGAGTAGTGGTTGAAGGGACTTACTCGAACCGGAGGTCTGTAATTAGTGAAGTTCTGCAGCAATCTGTGCGGAGACCTCTGCTGTTTGTAAAGTATACAAGTGACCAGGATGAAAATGTAGATGGATGGGTTAGTAAATTTGCAGGTGATACCAAAATTAGTGGACCTGAAGATAACGTAAAAGACTGGCAAAGAATACAGCACGATATAGATCATTTGCAGATTTAGGGGCTGAGAAATTGCACATGAAATTTAACCCAAATAAATGTGCGGTGTTGCACCTTGGTAGGGCAAATGCAAGGCAAAAGTACAATATTCAGGGCAAGGCTCTCAGTGTCGCTGAGCAGAGAGATTTTGGGATCCAAGTTTATTGCTCCTTGAAAGTCACTACAAAGGTTGATAAGGTGGCTTATAGAGTGCTTGCTTTTATTAGTCAAGGCATTTCAGTTCTAAGTTAGGAGGTCATGTTGCAACTTTATAAAAATCTGGTTAGGCCACATCTGGAGTAATGCACACATTTGTGGTCAACCTACTTGTTGAGGCTTTGGAGGGGGCAGAAGAGGTTTACCGGGATGCTGCCTGGTTTAGAGGCCATGTGCTATCATGAGAAGCTGGACAAACTTGGGTTGTTTTCTCTGAAGTGTTGGAGGCTGAAGGGAGATTTGATAGAAGTTTACAAGATTATGAGAGGCATAGACAGTATGGTTTCCCAGGGTTGAAAAGTCTAATACCAGAGGGCTTGCATTGAAGGTGAGAGACAGTAGATTCAAGGGGGAGATGAAGGGCAAGACTTTTACTCAAAGTTGTGGATGGTTGGAATACACTGCCTGGTATGATGATAAGAGGCAAATACATTGGAGACTTTTAAGAGAAGTTTGGATAGGGACATGGATGTAAGGAGGATGGAGGGATATGGACATGGTGTAGGTCGGAGGGATTAGTGTTTGGGAGTTTTTGATTTGCTTTGCTTTTTAGCTGATTTGGCACAACATTATGGGCTGTTCTTGTGTTATACTTTTCTATGTTCTAAGTACATACTGTTCCTTTGTGTTTTGTGCAAACAATAAACCAATATCTCTGCTATATTCTACTTAATATTTATCAGTTGTGTTGTAACATGTTAAAGGCTAACTGGAAATCTCAGATGTATGGGGTGTCAGGGAGGGGTAGCACCTCTGGTGGGAGAACATGTCGCATCCTTTTCAAGGTGGTTAGTCCACCTCTGGTCCCCACCTGGCACTCAGCTCTCACCTGTGGCTCCCCGTAGCTGTTTGCATGTGACAGCAGCCACATCCCGGGCAACAGCTTCGACAAGCCGGCTAAACCAGGTGAGGGTAGCCGACGGGTCTCAAACCCCTGGCGAGATAGGGAGTTGTCTATCCCAGCATGTGAAGACAGACTCCAGCGGATTGAGCGGACAAGACCAATGGAGGGTCCAACGGTCAAGAAGGTGGTCTCTGCAAGTGTCGTGGAACGTGTAGAGCAGGACAAGACACAGAAGATGTCCTGGTCATCCACTGTGCCTAGTCCCATCTCCAGCCATCTCGACTCTTGTCTTGCCATTGGATCTAGATGGGAATTGGGAAGAGAGAGAGAGGCTGACACTGTGCAAATCTCCCTCACTTAAATCCAAATCACACGCTAGTCTCAACACCATCATAATGGTGTCGAGGTCATCAACATTGACGATGGACAAACACACATTACAGCCATCTAAATTGATCTAAAGAGACCACCACTTTGAATTACTGATGTTCTCTCAGGTAGATATGAAGGCTTTTGGCAATTCCATTGTTGAGGACAAGTTGTTAGGACAATAATTTTCTGAGTTTTTTTTAATGTTGGTCATGGTAGGGGAACATATGGGAAAGTATGAGAAAATATCACGAGACATAGTTGATTGCATACAGTATACTTGTTCATACTAAAACTCAGATGGTGAAAACTATCTGAATACTTTTAAAGTTTCAAACGTTGTTGCAGAGTTATTTCCCAGCACACTGCTGGTAGACTACTATGTTCAAATTTTGCAATTTGGTCACTTCTCCAGAGAATACAATGCTTTGCCGTCCAGAGTCAGGGGAGCAGACAGGAGATTTTGTGGACGTGAGAAGGACACCCACATGGTTTGTTGCCTCCCGGGTGCCAGGGTCCAGGATGTCTCTGACCAGGTGCACGACTTCCTGGTACGAGAGGGAAAGCAACCAGAAGTTGTGATACATGTTGGGACCAACGACATAGGCAGGAAGAGGGATGAGGTCCTGAAGTGTGAGTTTCGGGAACTAGGCAGAAGGCTGAAAAACAGGACCTCAAGGGCGGTGTTCTCAGGATTGCTGCCAGTGCTACGTGACAGCGAAGGTAAGAATTGGAGGAGATGGCAGTTGAATGCGTGGCTAGGGAGTTGGTGCAGGGAGCAGGGTTTTAGATTTTTAGATCATTGGGATCTCTTCTGGGAAAGGTGGGACCTGTACAGATTGGATGAGTTGCACCTGAACTTGAGGGGGAGCAATATCCTTGCAGGTAGGTTTGTTAGCATGGATCGGGAGGGTTTAAACTAATTTGCGACAGGGATGGGACCCAGAGCGATAGAGCAGTGAAAGAAGTGCATGGAGTAAAGCCAGATCTAACACATAGAGAAGCTTTGAGAAAAAAGAAGCAGAATAAACAGTGTAAAGACAGTAAGGTAGAAGGGCTGAAATGTGTGTATCTCAATGCAAGAAGCATCAGGAACAAAGGTGATGAACTGAGGGCTTGGATACATACATGGAATTATGATGTAGTGGCTATTACAGAGACTTGGCTGGCACCAGGGCAGGAATGGATTCTCAATATTCCTGGATTTCAGTGCTTTAAAAGGGATAGAGAGGGCGGAAAAAGGGTAGGAGGGGTGGCATTACTGGTCAGGGATACAATTACAGCTACAGAAAGGGTGGGTAATGTAGCAGGATCCTCTTTTGAGTCAATGTGGGTGGAAGTCAGGAACAGGAAGGGAGCAGTTACTCTATTGGGGGTATTCTACAGGCCCCCTGGTAGCAGCAGAGATACAGAGGAGCAGATTGGGAGGCAGATTTTGGAAAGGTGCAAAAATAACGGGGTTGTTATCATGGGTGACTTTAACTTCCCTAATATTGATTGGCACCTGATTAGTTCCAAGGGTTTAGATGGGGCAGAGTTTGTTAAGTGTGTCCAGGACGGATTCCTGTCATAGTATGTGGACAGACCGACCAGGGGGAATGCCATACTAGATCTAGTACTAGGTAATGAACCGGGTCAGGTCACAGATCTCTCAGTGGGTGAGCATCTGGGAGACAGTGACCACCACTCCCTGGCCTTTAGCATTATCATGGAAAAGGACAGAATCAGAGAGGACAGGAAAATTTTTAATTGGGGAAGGGCAAATTATGAGGCTATAAGGCTAGAACTTGGGGGTGCAAATTGGGATGATGTTTTTGCAGGGAAATGTACTATGGAGATGTGGTCGATGTTTAGAGATCTCTTGCGGGATGTAAGGGATAAATTTGTCCCGGTGATGAAGAAAAAGAATGGTAGGGTGAAGGAACCATGGGTGACAAGTGAGGTGGAAAATCTAGTCAGGTGGAAGAAGGCAGCATACATGAGGTTTAGGAAGCAAGGATCAGATGGGTCTATTGCGGAATATAGGGAAGCAAGAAAGGAGCTTAAGGGGCTGGGAAGAGCAAGAAGGGGGCATGAGAAGGCCTTGGCGAGTAGGATAAAGGAAAACCCCAAGGCATTCTTCAATTATGTGAAGAAAAAAAGGATGACAGGAGTGAAGGTAGGACCGATTAGAGATAGAGGTGGGAAGATGTGCCTGGAGGCTGTGGAAGTGAGCGAGGTCCTCAATGAATACTTCTCTTCTGTATTCACCAACGAGAGGGAACTTGATGATGGTGAGGACAATATGAGTGAGGTTGATGTTCTGGAGCATGTTGATATTAAGCGAGAGGAGGTGTTGGAGTTGTTAAAATACATTAGGATGGATAAGTCGCTGGGGCCTGATGGAGTATTCCCCAGGCTGCTCCACAAGGCGAGAGAAGAGATTGCTGAGCCTCTGGCTAGGATCTTTATGTCCTCGTTGTTGGAGGGAGGCGAATGTTGTCCCCTTGTTCAAAAAAGGTAGTAGGGATAGTCCAGGTGATTATAGACCAATGAGCCTTACGTCTGTGGTGGGAAAGCTGTTGGAAAAGATTCTTCGAGATAGGATCTATAGGCATTTAGAGAATCATGGTCTGATCAGGGACAGTCAGCATGGCTTTGTGAAGGGCAGATCGTGTCTAACAAGCCTGATAGAGTTCTTTGAGGAGGTGACCAGGCATATAGATGAGGGTAGTGCAGTGGATGTGATCTATATGGATTTTAGTAAGACATTTGACAAGGTTCCACACGGTAGGCTTATTCAGAAAGTCAGAAGGCATGGGATCCAGGGAAGTTTGGCCAGGTGGATTCAGAATTGGCTTGCCTGCAGAAGGCAGAGGGTGGTGGTGGAGGGAGTACATTCAGATTGGAGGATTGTGACTAGTGGTGTCCCACTAGGATCTGTTCTGGGACCTCCACTTTTTGTGATTATTATTAACGACCTGGATGTGGGGGTAGAAGGGTGGGTTGGCAAGTTTGCAGATGACACAAAGGTTGGTGGTGTTGTAGATAGTGTAGAGGATTGTCAAAGATTGCAGAGAGAGATTGATAGGATGCAGAAGTGGGCTGAGAAGTGGCAGATGGAGTTCAACCCGGAGAAGTGTGAGGTGGTACACTTTGGAAGGACAAACTCCAAGGCAGAGTACAAAGTAAATGGCAGGATACTTGGTAGTGTGGAGGAGCAGAGGGATCTCGGGGTACATGTCCACAGATCCCTGAAAGTTGCCTCACAGGTGGATAGGGTAGTTAAGAAAGCTTATGGGGTGTTAGCTTTCATAAGTCGAGGGATAGAGTTTAAGAGTCGCGACGTAATGATGCAGCTCTATAAAACTCTGGTTAGGCCACACTTGGAGTACTGTGTCAAGTTCTGGTCACCTCACTATAGGAAGGATGTGGAAGCATTGGAAAGGGTACAGAGGAGATTTACCAGGATGCTGCCTGGTTTAGAAAGTAAGCATTATGATCAGAGATTAAGGGAGCTAGGGCTTTACTCTTTGGAGAGAAGGAGGATGAGAGGAGACATGATAGAGGTGTACAAGATAATAAGAGGAATAGATATGAGTGGATAGCCAGTGCCTCTTCCCCAGGCACCACTGCTCAATACAAGAGGACATGGCTTTAAGGTAAGGGGTGGGAAGTTCAAGGGGGATATTAGAGGAAGGTTTTTTACCCAGAGAGTGGTTGGTGCGTGGAATGCACTGCCTGAGTCAGTGGTGGAAGCAGATACACTAGTGAAGTTTAAGAGACCACTAGACAGGTATATGGAGGAATTTAAGGTGGGGACTTATATGGGAGGCAGGGTTTGAGGGTCGGCACAACATTGTGGGCCGAAGGGCCTGTACTGTGCTGTACTATTCTATGTTCTATCTTCTAAAATAAAAGCAGCAAATGTCTTTATTCAATGAAAGTGAGGGGGTGGAGTTCAACCTCACAAGTTTTGATTTACTCATCACTTTTCATAAGGGGATTCCCAACTACTATCTAATTGAGAAATACCATCTGTATTTGTCATGACAAAGAGTAGGCAACTTTTAAATTTTTTGTAATGTTTTTAACTGTTATTTAAACCCAACGTACCTAGATTGGCTTGTAGATGTTGTAATTAACACATCCTGCAGAGAAAAGGGAAAATATTTAGTATGTTCATATGAAATTCCTTATAAAACTGAAAAATATTTCTTCCACTAAAATGGATTGCATAAAAGATGCCTTTGGAAGCAAGATAACCCTGTTATGTTGATGGATGCAAGTCTGATTAATTTATTTCCTGAACCAAATGGGTAGAAACTGATTAAATTTCAGAACAAGACATTTGCTCCAGCATGATATCTTTTTAAAAGTACTAGAACAATAGCTTAAGGGAAGATCTCTACTTTGAAGGACATTTAAAATTATTAGCACAAATATGTCATACATGCTTTATTCAAAAACAAATAGCAGCTTTTGTCAGAATAAATATCTTTCAAATGGCAATTTCATAAAAATGCTTCAACTTTTCCAACTGACACTGAACTATAGCAAAAAGTGACCAATGACCAAATGATGCCAATATTAAATTTCAAGTGAAGTAGTAGCATATGTTTTTGATAATACACAGTAGCTAGTGTCCTATATTCAATCTGACATTTAGTACTTTGTATCTAAAGATTGCACATTTCCCTGTGACAATGTGGATTTCCTTTAGGTAATCTGGTTTCTTCCCACATCCCGAACACATGCGAGTTGGTAACTTAATTATTGATTGTAAATTGATCCTCCTGTATAGGTGAAGGGTAGAATCTGAGGTGAGTGATAGAAACATGGAGAGAATATAAATTGAATTAGCATACGATTATTGTTAATGATGCTCAATGGTCATAACAGACCTGGTGGAACAAAGGACCTGTTTTCACCTTATTTTATTCTAATATTTGCTGCTTACTTTCAACAGAAATAGGAAATGACAGAAAAAGCCATTTGTCATGGTACACAACGGCAAATCCTACAAACCAATTATAAATTTAAATGAGATTGAATAAATTATGGAACTAGTTTCAATAATTCCATCATCAGTACGATGACTGCAGTCTTTTTTCTTACCTTAGAATCGTCTTTTCGATCAGCCTAAAAAACAAAACATTTTTAAATACATGTAATCAAGCAACAAAACATGTTGTAAGTCTAATATAAACATAAAACACTGGAAATAATTCATTTTTATACATTTTAAATACACAACCATCTTGTTCACGTCTGTAAAGATACCTTTTGTGGCTAGGAAAGTCCCGGAACTAGGCAACAAGCCATGTATGGTGCCAAGCCCTTGAGAAATGTCTTTGATATACATGGTAAGACAAGATCTCCCATTGAATAACTGGAGACAAAGCCAGACCCCAAATTTCACAGTTTATTAAAATTGTTAATGTTTTCAGCATTTCAGTAGATTACAAAACACTTAGAAGTTTTCAAAAAAACTTAAAAATAGAAGCAAACATATGAATTTACAAAAGCAATATTAGTTAAGAAAAATGTGATTTGCATTTTGTGCTTTCTATATCCCAACTATAGTATTATTTCAAATGAAAGGATTTATGGATCTGGGCTCATGATTAGAGGATTTTTTTTTAAAGTAAAAGCTGAAAATTTTTTGTCTGTAGCCAGCTCCAGAGTGATCTTGGATTCCATGTAGATTCCAGCAGAGTATAGAAAAATAGCTAAGAAAAGAAAATCACCATTGCATCTAAGCTAGAATGAGACTTCCACATTCATGTGGGAAACCTGAACATGCCAGCATGCAAGAGGGAAAGTACAGGCAATTCCTTGCAAGCATTTGGCCAAACACGACCAAATCCAAGTTAAGTTCAAAATCAAAGATTATTGCTTATAAGTAATTAACCTAAACATTCTCATGCAAAACACAGATTAAGCAAGGAGAAAACTGACTTCATCAATCTCAGTTGATTATTGGTAGTTATTAATAAAATTAACTGGTAAAAGACAGACAACATTTATGGAAACTTCAAGTTTCAAGTGGAAAGTCAATTAAAAACTCAATATATTCAGGTTGTCAGATGAAT
Organism: Mobula birostris; assembly: GCF_030028105.1. NCBI lineage: Eukaryota > Metazoa > Chordata > Chondrichthyes > Myliobatiformes > Myliobatidae > Mobula > Mobula birostris. The sequence goes on from NC_092384.1 coordinate 53,026,291, forward strand.
TGTATTCCATACCAAATCAAGTTCTCCAATGAAATACTGTTTCAGCATCTCTCTGGCATCAGATGAATGTCCCACATCTTCAAAACTTTCTGTGGCATCCCCTCCAGCTTGTTCAAACAGCACCTCCTCTCCACCAGGATGCTACAATGAAAATAAATGTGCATGCAGTTCATAAATGCATCTCGAAGGATTTTGTGTGGTTTGATATAAATAAACCATTTACAACATGATGTTGTCCCTCAGAATTACAGCATTTTGTATTGATAATTATTCCATCTTTAATTTCTATTTATATTGTCAAACTGATGATCCTTGAGAATTTAAACTTCTACTACTCAACAGCTACAACATGATCTTTTCAAGGGCAAAAGAATCCATTGGGTCACTGTAAGGCTACAGATGAATAGCTTCTTAAATACATAATAAGTTAGCATTGTAGAGTTAGTATTTTATTAGAATTACACCAAGTAGTTGTGCTAGAACTATGGAAATTGAATTAGGTTAAAAAAACATAATAGGCTTTACACCACAGCAGCGAAGAAAGTGAGAATGGAATGTCATTTACTCAATGGGGGGGGGGGGTCAGATAATTTGGAGAACCTGTGAAATGTGACTAGACAGCAAAATCTCTTCCAAGAATGGGATTAAAGAATACAGTTACCAACAATGAGCACTTGTGTGCAGGAAACATCAGAAATTTCAATGCACTAATAAGCATGCACAACTAAACAATTTTACCAATGACTAAATATATTATGCATAAAATATACAGTCTTTAATTTGACATTACAAAAGTTCAATTAGATTAAACAAGCTGCTATTTACATTGATGCAGTACTAAGAGTATGTGGCTGAGGAATGAAAACCTGTCCCAGCCAACTGGCTGGAATATTCTCGGGTATCTTCAGCCTCTTGCTCTGGTAGTGTGTGGTACTCAACTGCTTCAAGGAGGATTCAATTGTACTGATGCTCAAGAAGAGCGCGGTAACCTGTCTAAATGACTATTACCCAGAGGCACTTGCATCCACAGTGACGAATTGTTTTGAGAGGCTGGTGTTGAGGCACATCAGCCCCTGTCTCAGTGGCGACTTGGATCTGCTCCAATTCACCTACCAAAGCAACAGGTCTACAGCAGATGCTATCTCATTCACTCTTCACACAACCCTGGAACATCTGGACAACAAAGATACATGCTTTGGGATGCCCTTTACTGATTACAGCTTGGCACTGAACACCATCGTCCCCTCTAAACTAATTAGTAAACTCTAAAACCTGGGCCTCAATACCCCCTTGTGCAATTGAATCCTAGATTTCCTCATTTGTAGACCCTAGTCAGTTCAGGTTGGCAAAAATATCTCCTCCACAATCTCCAACAGAACAGGAGTACAACAGTGATGTGTACGTAGCCTCCTCTCTACTCACTTTGCTCCTATGACTGTGTGGCTAAGTACAGATCCAACACCGTATACAAGTTTGTTGATGACACCACTGCTGTGGGCTGTATCAAAAGGGGTGATGAATCAGCATACAAGAGGGAGATTGAAAACTTGGCAACAATCAGAACAACCTCTCTATGTCAATAAGGCTTAGGGACCTGATAGCGGATTTCACCAGAGGGATACCATGGTCCATGAGCCAGTAATCAAAGGAACAGAGGCGAAGAGGGTCAGTAACTTTAAATTGCTGGTTGTCATTATCCCAGAGGACCTGTCCTGGACCCATCATATATCATTGCAAAGAAAGCACGACAGCGCCTCTATTTCCTCAGGAATTGAGATTCAGTACGTTAGCAAAAACTTTGGCCAACTTCTATAGAAGTGTGGTGGAAAGTGTGCTGACTAGCTGCATTATGGCCTCGTATGGGAACATCAGTGCCTTTGGGCAAAAGATAGTGGATCTGGCGCAGTACATCACGGGCAAAGCCCTCCTAACCATTGAGTACATCTACATGAAACATTGCCCAAGAAATGCAGCACCCATTAACAAAGATCCTCATCACCCAGAATTCTTGTCACTGTTTTCATCAGGTAGAAGGTACAAGAGCCTCAGCACTCACACCACCAGATTCAAGAACAGTTACTACCCCTCAACCACCAGGCTCTCCAACAAAAGGGGACAACTACATTCATTTAAGGACTCTTATCTTGTTATTTATTGCTGCTTATTATCTGCATTTGCTGTTGTTTACAGATTCGTTCCTTTACAAATCCTGTTTACAGTTAGTGTTCTCTCAATTTGCTAAGTACAACCACAGAAAAAGAATCTCAGGGCTGTTCGTGGCGACATTTATGTACAAATTTTATTTTGAACTTTGCAGTTTACAGAATCTTCTACAACGTATCTATGATCGATCCCTGTAGTCAGTTTATGAGAAAGGACTTCACCTCAGTACTTCCATTCACGTCTACTCTTGCCCCATCCTCCCAAGGATAGGGTTCCTCTTGTCCTCACCTACCACCCCCACCAGCCTCCACGTCCAGCAAATAATTCTCCAAAACTTCCACCACCTCCAATGGGATCTCACTCCCAAACACATCTTTTCCTCCACCCCATCCCACTTACTGCTTTCCACAGGGATCGCTCCCTACACAACTCCCTTGTCCATTCGTCTCTCCTGGCACTCCCTCTGGTGTGGCCTCCTGTACATCGGTGAGACCTGATGTAGATTGGGAGACCGTTTCACCGAGCACCAATGCTCCGCCTGCCAGAGAAAGCGGGATCTCCCAGCAGCCACCCATTTTAATTCCACTTCCTATCCAATATATCCACCCATGGCCTCCTTCACCGTCGTGATGAGGCCATGCTCGGGTTACAGAAATAACACTTTGTATTCTGTTTGGGTAACCTGCAACCTAATGGTGTTTACATCAATTTCTCAAACTTCTGGTAATGCCCCCCACCTCCCTTCCTCCACCATTACCCATCCCCTTTTCCTTCTCACCCGCCCATTGCCTCCCTCTGGTGCTCCTCCACCCTTTTCTTTTTTCCATGGCCTTCTGTTTCTTTCATCAATCAACTTCCCAGCTCTTTACGTCATCCCTCCCCCTCCCGGTTTTACCTATCACCTTGTGTTTCTCTCTCCCCTCTCCTTTTAAATCTACTCTACAGCCTTTTTTTCTCTCCCGTCCTGCAGAAGGGTCTCAGCTTGAAACGTTGACAATACTCTTCCATAGATGCTGCCTGACCTGCTGAGCTCCTCCAGCATATTGTGTGCATTGCAACTGTAGGTTTTCCTCGCTTGTACTTGAACATTAGAGTATTTTTGCTTTTTCCAAAGGAGTGAAAAGAATTAGAAGCCCTTCAAGTCTGTCCTACCATTCAATATCATGGCTAATCTGCCCCAGGCCACACATCATCTTTCATAGCAACTACATTGCCTGACAACCTGACAGCCTTACCAGATAAAGTTCACATTTAAAATTTGGAATTGTTCAATTTGATATGATTGTGAGTGGTATTAACATAGAAAATTTGATTGACAAGTGTTCAAATAATTAATTTAGCCTAAATTCTATTTTTCCACCCAATCATGAGTACTAATGATGATGATGGTGATGATGATGATGACGTCGACTCAGACCCGAGAGGCCAGCATTGGGCATTTTCACGCCTTACAAGGTGCAGTTCGAAAGGCCGTGTGGGGTGCCACTCCTCGCACAGACATTTCGCAGTATTATTTTACAAGGCCAAGTTGCGAGCTCAACATCAACCCGGCGTGGATGGAGAGCACGCACGGGGGCAGTCTGTCACTGGATCGAACTCGGGAACCTCCGTTCCTGAGCCCGGCGCTGATCTCACTGCGCCGCCGGCCGACTAAATAATGTCAAAAATCTTGAGGCATTTCATGAGTACTGAAGAATGTCAAAAATCTTGAGGCATTTCCAAGTGACAAGCTTAACTAGACATACAGAAAAAGGTTTTCTGTGAGTAACAGAAAATCAAAAGGAAAATACTGACTTAGAGACAAGTGGTAGACATAGTATAAATGGAGGCTTTTAACAAAGCACATAGTTATCTTACCCAATTTTGCACCAGTTCCTAACTTCTGTGATATTTGGTATAAATTTTCAAAAAATCCAGAGATTCAAGTAAAGTTGAATTTGACTGGAAAACAGTAAATGAAGCTGCTTCTTTTCGGTGGGGATGGGAGGGTGTGGGAGGGACAGAAAATAGGAAACTGTAGGGCAATCAGCTACAGCACCATCACTGAGAATTGTTAAAAGCTATTAGTAAAGCCTTTAGGTTTATCTACCTAAATTAAGGAAGCAAATACAACACACTTTGAAGGCAGAAGCAGACAAATACTTGATAAACAATGGAATAAATGTAAACATAGGGTGTATAGATGACATTAAAAGACACAGAACAGAATTAAGCCATTTGCCCCATTGAATTTGCTCCGCCGTTTGGGCATAGCTGATTTATTACCCCTCTCAGCCACATTCCCCTACCCTCTCCCTATAATCTTTGACATATTTACATATCCCATCAACCTCCACTTTAAATATACCCAATGACTTGGCTTTCACAGCCATCTGTGGCAATGAAGTCAAGGTTCACCACCCTCTGGCTAAAAAAAAAATCATCAACTCTGTTCTAAAGGAATGTCCTTGGATTCTGAGGCTGCGTCCCCAGTCCTAGACTCTCCCACCATAGGAAACATCCTCTCCATAGCTACTCCATCTAGCCCTTTCAATATTTGATAGGTTGCAATGAGATCCCCCACTTTCTCCTAAATTCTAGCAAGGAAAGGCGAAGAGCCATCAAACTGTCCTCTTGTTAACCCTTTCATTCCCAGGATCATTCTTGTAAGCCTTCTCCACACACTCCAATGACAGCATATCCTTTCTCAGATAAAGTCCCGAAACTCTCCAAATCTAAGAAAGGGCTAATGTACGAGGAGCATTTGATGGCTCTGGGACTGTACCTGCTGGAGTTTAGAAGAATTGGGGGGGTGGGGGGGGGTGGTGGAAGAGCCAGAAGCTACTTAAAACCTACCAAATATCAGAAGAGTCCAGGACCAGGGTCAGAACAGAAGGGTGTCTCTTTAGAAGAGAGGAGGAACAACTTCTTGGTTAATAAGGGTGTCAAACGTTTTTGGGGAGAAGGGAGGAGAATGCAGTTGAAGGGAAAAAATCAGCCATGAACAAACGGAGGAAAACACTTGACAGGTTGATGGCCTAATTCTGCTCCTATGGTCTTAAGGAGATGAGGAGGAACACAAAGGACTACCAGAGCTGGAACTCCATTAGGAGGCAAGAATGGGAACCTTTTAGGAAGTAGATGATTACTTCTTTCCTAGGCAACACACGTAAAATGCTGGAGGAACTCAGCAGGTCAGGCAGCATCAAAGGAAATTATAAACAGTAGTGGTTTCGGGCCAGGACCAGCATCTGCAAATTTTCTCGTGTTTGTGACTCTTCTTATCCTCTTTGATCTACCTATGACAATTTCAAGAATTTTAAATGATTTCTTCCAGTTTCTTAACAAGTTTGGATCCAATATACAAGCTGAACAAAAAATGAGATCCGAAATTGATGAATGGTTGTCCATCAAATCCAATGATGACTTTCGAAACTTGTGTGGGAGCCATTGCACTGCGGGAGTTCCACTCTCTCGACTTCAGAGGTCCAGGTCTAGTAGTACAGGCAGCAATTACAGCATAACCTTGACTTCTTCTGTGTCTTGTCATGCTCTTCGATCTTCACAAAGCTTTGCAGAACCACCTTCCTGGCCATTAGATCACACCAATGATTTTGTACGCGCAGTCAGCCAGAACTGTCTTTCCACACTAGGACAGGCATGTAGAGGTATGAGGCCCACCGGCTTCCCTCACCTGGTTTACCCTGCCAGTTGAAGTGATGTCTTGGGGTGTGGCCACCGTAGCATGCAAACAGTTACCTGGTGACAGCTGAGTGTCCGATGTGGACCAAAAATGAATCAGCTGCCACAGAATGGACACACCAAGCCCCTTCACCTTAGGACTTCCCATACACCCTGTGAATTTATTTAAATTACAAAACATTGAGTTTCCAAATCAAGCGGTGGACTGAACACAATCCGGACAGTGTGAATGACCTGAATGAGGAACTACAAATATCAAATGAAAATAACCTTATCTGGTATACATTCCTAATACTAACTGTTTTTATATTACAAAGGTCGCATTTGGAAGCACAAACTGCTGGAGGAATTCACAGGGTGAAGCAATATTTCAGTGAGGAATTGTGACCTATGAAATGTCACTTCTTACTTAATTCCCACAAAATTCTATGCTATACAACATTCAGCACTTACCTTTCATTTGAAAACATAACAATAGAAAGATAAAATGGAATTTTAAAGAAGTCCCTTACCTCAAGAGCTAAGACTTATTTTAAAACTGAAGTTCCTAACATGTTTTGGTTCACAGAGTATGTGCAGGGCAGTTGGCCAGGGTCTTTACGGACATTTTCAATCTGTCCCTGGCCCAGGCAGTTGTCCCGACAAACTTCAAAATTGCCACCATCGTGCCAGTACCAAAGCATTCCGCTGCCACAGGGCTGAATGACTTCCGCCCAGTTGCACTCACCCCCATCATTGCAAAGTGCTTTGAGAGACTGGTTCTATCACATCTGAAATTCTGTCTGCCCTGTACCCTGGACCCTCATCAATTTGCCTATCGCACCAACAGGTCTACAGAGGATGCCATTTCCACAGCACTTCATTCTGCCCTGACCCACATGGACAGCCCCAACTCTTACATCAGAATGCTGTTCATTGACTTCAGTTCAGCATTCAATACTGTGATCCCCTCCAAGCTGATCACCAAACTTTGCTAGCTTGTTATCAGCTCATCCCTCTGCAATTGGACCTTCGACTTTCTAACAGACCCTAATCTGTTAAATTAGACAACCTCTCCTCCTCCATTCTCAATATCAGCGTGCCTCAAGGCTGTGTGCTGAGCCCTCTTCTGTACTCCCTTTCCACCAATGACTGCATTCCTGTACACGGTTCTAACTCCATAATCATGTTTGCAGACGACACCATGGTGATTGGCCTGATCAGAGGGGATGACGTGGCAGCCTACAGGGACAAGATCCAGCACCTGGCCGCGTGGTGTGCCGGCAACAACCTGGTCCTTAACACCCAGAAGACCAAGGAGATTATTGTGGACTTCAGGCATGCTAGGAGCCACACTCATGTCCCTATCTGCATCAACGGAGCCGTAGTGAAGCATGTATCAAGCTTCAAGTTCCTTGCTGTCCACATTTCTGATGATCTCACCTGGTCCCTGAACTCCTCCGTCCTGATCAAAAAGGCGCAACAGCGCCTTTATTTCTTGCGGAGCATCAAGAAAGCTCACCTCTGTCCTGGGATACTGACGGACTTTTACCGCTGTACCACTGAGAGCATACTCATCAACTGCACCTCAGTGTGGTATGGCAACTGTCCCGTATCGGACCACAAAGCACTCCAGCGTGTGTTGAAAACTGCCCAGTGGATTATCAGCACCCAATTGCTCACCATTGAGAACATCTATCATAAACGCCTCCTGGGCAGGGCGAAAAGCATTATCAAGGATGCATCTCACCCTAACCATGGACTTCTTACTCTCCTCCCATCCGGTAGGCGCTACAGGAGCCTCCGCTCCCGCACCAGCAGGCACAGGAAGAGCTTCTTCCCTGAGGCTGTGACACTGCTGAACCTCTCATCACAGCGCTAAACAGTATTGCATCCATATTGTACTGTCTCAGTACTTTTACATTTGTATGCTGTAGCACTTTTTATTCACAGTAATTTTGTAAATAACACTATTCTTTTGCACTTCTGGTCAGATGCTAATTGCATTTCATTGGCTTTGTATCTGTACTCGGCACAATGACAATAAAGTTGAACCTAATCTAAACTACTCTAAAAATGTCTATTTTTAACTGTTAACTCTGTCAGTAAACTACCTGGAAAAAGCACTGGAACAGGGTACTTTATGTTACAAGTGATACATAAAGGATGAAAGATGAATAAATGAAGACAGGTATTTGGACATTGACTGGAACCCATAATGTAGAAGTCCAGTTATGTAAATATTACATATTGAGCAATACAAATACCAGAGGAATGAAAATTTTCTACTGGAAAGAATTGTTTTATAAACCCTGCAGTCAGTCTAGAGAAGGCTGTTGACAAGATTATGACGAATTGGCATTTCGTCATAATCCGGCACATGGTAACACAGGAAACACAAGGGACTACAGATGCTGGAAAATAAAGCAACAAACAAACTACTGGAGAAACTCAGAGGGTCAAGCAACATTTGTGCAAGGAAAGGAATTGTTAACATCTGGGGTCAAGGCCCAGCATCAGGACTGGAGAGGGAATGTGGTTAATATAAAGAAAAGGGAAACAACAGGAATTCTGCAGATGCTGGAAATTCAAGCAACACACATCAAAGTTGCTGGTGAACGCAGCAGGCCAGGCAGCATCTGTAGGAAGAGGTGCAGTCGACGTTTCAGGCCGAGACCCTGAACGAAGGGTCTCGGCCTGAAACGTCGACTGCACCTCTTCCTACAGATGCTGCCTGGCCTGCTGCGTTCACCAGCAACTTTGATGTGTGTTGCATAAAGAAAAGGGAACTGGTGAGATTGGTATCCAAGGTGATAGGTCATCCTGGACAATCACATCAAACTCCTGTTTCAAATGTTTTCCCTCTCATCTTTATAAATGAAAATAAATGCCATTGTGCAGGAAGGAATGCAGAGATTTAAGAGGGCATTGCTAGGATTTGAGGGACTGAGTTATGGAGATTGGTTGAGTAGCTTAGGACATTTTTTTTAGAAAAAAGGAGAAAGGAGTAACCTTGGGGGTGTATAAAATCACGGGCAGCATAGATTATGTGCATTAACCCCACCTTTCAAGAACTAAAGTGCACTGATTTAAAGTGAAAAGCAAGAGTGTTACTAGGAGCATGGGGGGTGGGGCAACTTTTTCCACCCAGAGGGTGACTAGTATATGGAATGACATGCCAAAGGGAGTGGTTGAAATACGTCCATCAATGACATTTAAAGGAAAATTCATACGAATGGTTTAGAAGGACATGAGTAAAATGTGGGCAGATAGGACAAGTTCAGATGGAAATTGTGGCTAGTATGGACTGGGTGGGCCAAAGGACCCATGCCTGTATTGCATGACGAAATGGGAATGGAAAGATACATACGGAAATGGAATATTTTTGGAAATTGAAGAATTTTATTTACAAAGACGCAAGATGTTCATTTTGTGAGATTATATATTTAAAAGTTAACTGTCTAGGTAAAGCTCTTGATTAGACTATTTTTTGAAGACTACAGGCAAAATACTTAATCCACTGCTCAGCATGGATGTAGTGGGCTAAATTATACTTCCATGCTATATTGCTGACACTTTTCTCTTTAAAGCAAAAGAGGATGAAAGATGACATCAAAGTTGCTGGTGAACGCAGCAGGCCAGGCAGCATCTCTAGAAAGCGGTACAGTCGATGTTTCAGGCCGAGACCCTTCATCAGGACTAAGAGTTAGTAAGAGATTTGAAAGTGGGAGGGGGAGGGGGAGATCCAAAATGATAGGAGAAGACAGGAGGGGGAGGGATGGAGCCAAGAGCTGGACAGGTGATTGGCAAAGGGGATATGAGAGGATCATGGGACAGGAGGCCCAGGGAGAAGGAAGGGGGGGGGGGAACCCAGAGGATGGGCAAGGGGTATAGTCAGAGGGACAGAGGGAGAAAAAGGAGAGCGAGAGAAAGAATGTGTGTATAAAAATAAATAACGGATGGGGTACAAGGGGGAGGTGGGGCATTAGCGTAAGTTAGAGAAGTCAATGTTCAGGCCATCACCTACGCTCTGTCTGCCAGAGAAAGCAGGATCTCCCAGTGGCCACACATTTTAATTCCACATCCCATTCCCATTCTGACATGTCTATCCACGGCCTCCTCTACTGTAAAGATGAAGCCACACTCAGGTTGGAGGAACAACACCTTATATTCCGTCTGGGTAGTCTCCAACCTGATGGCGTGAACATTGACTTCTCTAACTTCCACTAATGCCCCACCTCCCCCTTGTACCCCATCCGTTATTTATTTTTATACACACATTCTTTCTCTCACTCTCCTTTTTCTCCCTCTGTCCCTCTGACTATACCCTTGCCCATCCTCTGGGTCCCCCCCTCTTTCCTTCTCCCTGGGCCTCCTGTCCCATGATCCTCTCGTATCCCTTTTGCCAATCACCTGTCCAGCTCTTGGCTCCAACCCTCCCCCTCCTGTCTTCTCCTATCATTTTGGATCTCCCCCTCCCCCTCCCACTTTCAAATCTCTTACTAACTCTTAGTCCTGACGAAGGGTCTCAGCCTGAAATATCGACTGTACCTCTTCCTAGAGATGCTGCCTGGCCTGCTGCGTTCACCAGCAACTTTGATGTGTGTTGCTTGAATTTCCAGCATCTGCAGAATTCCTCTTGTTTGAAAGGTGACATGATAGAGTGGATAGTCAGCACCATTTTCCAAGAGGTGGAAATGGCTAATACCAAAAGGCATAATTTTAAGGTGATTGAAGTATAGGGAAGAGATCAGAGGTACTTTTTTTTAAACAAAGAATTGGAAGTGTGTGAAATGCACTGCCAGGGCTAGAAGTAGAGGCGAATGTGTTAAGAGATTGAAGAGACTCATAGATAGGCACATGGATGAGAGAAAAATGTAGTAAAGCGATGGGCGAGTGAAGCTTCACGATGTTAAGTTGAAAGGTTGATACAACACCGTTAATGTTCTATTACTGTGCTAAGTCCAAAGTTCGCGTTGCACTGTGTGTTAAAAGATACATCAAAAAAGGCATATTACAATTCCATTCATATACTGGGAAAAAAAATTAACAGTTGAACACAATCGTTACATAAAGGAGAGGATCATTTCTAGGAACAGTTAAACCTGCTTTACAAGTTTCTGCTAAAACTTGAATGTAAACCATTTAAAAAACTGCTCTAATATTCAAAATTCGAATGCACATTTACATCAGCAAAGATGTTAAACTCGCTTTTTAAAAAAAAAACAAAGTCGATCATGCACATTGAAATTGAAAGGGAGGCCTGGTAGCAGATAACAAACATGAAACTAACCTCCTCTAGAAATTTTGAGACATCGTACACTTTGTCGTGTATCACTAACCACGTAGATTTGCTTTTGTTATGAGTTTTCACTTCTTCCATAGAATAATACTTCACCTCTGCTTTAGCATCAACATTATTATCTTGTTCCCCCATTTTGCAGCTCACCCAGCTCTGGCTACACTTCCCAAACCGACCGGGTTCGACGCTGCGTCACCCCTCACCCCACGGCCAATTACGTCATCGCGCTGCTCATTAACATCAGGCGTTCGCGCCGAGGCCGTCGGACCAGCGCCGGTCTGCTCACGTGATGCGGTGGTGCGCTCGCCGCCACCCGGTGTGCCGAATAGCCGGGCCTCTCCTGACTGATCAAATTTTACGTCAATAATCTCCAATTTGAGTTACTCCAAGACACAAAGGAAAGTATTCTTTGTACTGCCTTCACAAAACACGTTAAACCACTTAATGAACGACAATTGTGGTTTTCAGTAAACGTTCACATCTGAAATAGTATTAAGGGATGCCAAAGACCTGACCTTTCTTTCCTGGTTTTGTGTATTGGGTACGGGAAGCGACGGCAAGTCAAGTTATAGATGAAGTTCCAAGGACAGGCGAGGAAACTACATCTTGGGGAGCCTGAGTTAAATTATAAGGAAGTTACTATGGGGAATTTTGAGTGACAAAATCTATTATCACTTGGATAGTCAGAGCATGATAGGAACATCATGGTCTGATGTTCTGGATTTTTTTTGAAGAAACTAGGGATAGATGAAGTTAGGTCAATGGATGTTGTCTATAGATTTTAGAAAGCCCCTTGATTGTTGACTTCAGTAAGGGGAAGCAGAGCAAACATGCTCCAGTCTACATTGGGAGAATCAGTGATGGAGGCAATCAGTACCTTTCAATTCCTGTGCATAACATATCAGATGACCTGTCCTGGGCCTAGCACATAGGTACAATCATAAGGAAAGCGTGTCAGTACCGTTACTTTCTTCGGAGTTTAAAGAGATCCGGCTTGTCATTGAACACTGAAACAAATTTCCTGTTGAAAGTATCCTGATCATGGTCTGGTATGGCAACATGACTGCGCAGGAATGCAAGAAGCTACAGAGTAGTGGACTCCGCCCAATACATCATGTGTCATGGTCCGGTCCGTCGATTCCTTATTCTGGGTTTTCCTGTCTTCCCTTGTTCCATTGGGTGCCTTAATTGAGGGACCTAATTCTCGCTTTGGGCTGGCACATAAATACCTCTCAAACGAAGGATTCCCTGCTGGACTGTTCTCTTCCCCTTCCTTCTGAAGCCTTGCCTGCATCCCCATCAAGTTCAACCGCTGGAGTGAGACTGGAGCCTTGCCACGCCAAGATAATGAACTATCTTGTTGAGTTTGGAACTATCTCTTTGTGTCCCTGTGTTTAGTGTGTCACATACCCCATGATGGGAATAAAGAAACCAGCAGAAATAGAAACCACTTTGGAGTCTAGTATTGCTAATAACTAATAATATTTATTAATAACTATGCAATACAGTAAACTAAATGAAGATAAATCAAACAGGTTAACAAGAATTATATATATAAGTAAATCAGTAAGTGTGCAAAAATATGAATGAAAAACCAAGCTTCTTTAAGTCTACGGGTAAAAAGATACAGTCTTACGATGTTGAGGAAAGCTCAGTTCAGTTCGTGGTATGTAGTTGAATAGCGATGGAGAGAGAGAGAGAGAGTGAGTTGAGTCTTCAGGTGAGCTACTGTCGTCAATTTTCTCGTCGTCCTCCGAAATCCTTCACAAGTCACTGACTGTGACTTAACAACAAAGGGGACCGTACTTTGGTGTGGTTGAGCTGTCTACCCAGGCCAAGGTCGGACACATGGACAACTCCCCACCGGCCTTGCCTTGATTTTTCACTGGCTGAGCACTTGGAATAATCTGCCTGATCGATCCTCCAAAACCCACTTTCTCTGCAAGCACAACAATGCTCATTCAGTGTCCTGATCATGTGCTGAGGTCTGTACCATCTGACCTATTTATCTCACCAGGCTGAGTAACACCTGTCATTCAAAGAGTCCCTCCTTCCTTTGTCTGTAAGGGAATGCGAGCAGGCAATAAGTTCTTGGAAGTAACATCAATAATGCCCCACCAGTCACCATAGCAACCTTCGAGCTGCTGGGTGCTGTCTCCAAACCCAACTCAGTAGAAGTCCAAAGTTACTTCCAGTGCCTTAAAGTGACAGTCCAACCTTCAATCTTCGTCTCTCTCTCTCTTTTTAAAACAAACCATTGATGATAAATAACTCTCTCTCTGTCTCTCTTCAAACAGTTAATAGGGGCACTCCCTGATCCCCTCACAAGTGTCCATGTCAAAGAAGAGTCCTGGCCCTAGGTCCTGTTCCCAAGGAGGGGTCCTGACTCTGTGTAAAGCCCCGGCCCTAACTCCTGTTCCCAAGGAGGGGTCCTGACTCTGTGTAAAGCCCCGGCCCTAAGTTCTGTTCCCAAGGAGGGGTCCCAGCTCTGTGTTCTGTGTTCCAGGCGCTGTGTTCCAGTCCTGTCCCTGTTGTGGCGGGAGGAGGGGGCGAGAGCCAAAGTGCGGGAAATGGAGGACATGCGGGTGAGGACATCATTGATAACAGCAGAAGGGAAACCACAATCGTTAAAGAAAGAGGACTTTTGAGATGTCCTGGAACAGAAAACCTCATCCTCGGAGCAGATGCGGCGGAGACGGAGGAACTAGGAACAGGGAATGGCATTTTTGCATGACAGAGTTCCCCTTGTCCTCACCTACAACCCTACTAGCCTCCGGATCCAACACGTTCTGCTCCGTACCTTCCGCCACCTTCAACAGGACCCCACCACTAAGCATGTCTTTCCCTCTCCACCACTCTCTGCCTTCCGCAGGGATCGGTCCCTCCGCGACTCCCTGGTCCACATGTCCCTCCCCACAGATCTCCCACCTGGCACTTATCCCTGTAAGTGCAAGTGCTACACCTGTCCCTACACCTCCTCTCTTGCCACCATTCAGGGCCCCAGACAGTACTTCCAAGTGAGGCAACACTTCACTTGTGAGTCTGTTGGGGTCATCTATTGCATCCGGTGCTCCTGGTGCAGCCTCCTGTACATCGGTGAAACCTGACGCAGATTGGGGGACCACTTCGTCTAGCACCTCCGCTCGGTCCGCCAAAACAGACAGGATCTCCCAGTAGCCATCCACTTCAGCTCTGCTTCCCACTCCCATTCAGATATGTCCATACATGGCCTCCTCCACTGCCATGATGAAGCTAAACTCAGGTTGGAGGAGCAACACCTCATATACCGTCTAGGTAGTCTCCAGCCCCTTGCTATGAACATAGAATTCTCCAACTTCCGGTAATTCCCTTCCCCTATCCCTATGTCACTCTGCCCCCTCCCCCAGCTGCCTACCACCTTCCTCTTGGTTCCGCCTCCTTTTACTACCCTTTGTGTTTTCCCCTATTCTTTCTTCACCTTTCCTGCCTATCACCTCCCTGCCTCCCCTCCCTCACCCCTTTATCTTTCCCCTTACTGGTTTTTCACCTGGAATCTACCAGTCTTCTCCTTCCCACCTTCTTTATAGGGCCTCTGCCCCTTCCCCCTACAGTCCTGACGAAGGGTTCCAGCCCGAAACATCGACCGATCTTTTCCACGGATGCTGCCCAACCTGCTGAGTTCCTCCAGCGCGTTGTGAGTGTTGCTTTGACCCTAGCATCTGCAGATTATTTTGTATGTACACTGACATATGTTTTTGCTAATAATTCTGCTTTTTCAGAGTCAGTAACTGCAACCTTCTCCCCACCATACAAAACTGGTAATGCATCAAGTTTACCAACTCCCCCCATTTTCTCTTTTACAGTTCACAGCTCTTTTACATGTATCTCTCCACCAGGAAACGATCTGGGAATGAATTATTTAGCTATTGAGTGGAGTACAGAGCACAAGGGATTATCACTCAACTTAATATCCAACAAAACTAAATGACCAAGAATTCTACTTCCACATAAATCCGAGGAATGAGAACCTTTCCTCTGATACACATCTCTTCCCATTGTAGAGATAATGGGGAAATGATCATTCCCCATGGTTGTATCAATATACACTTCCTAGTTACACATATTTGCTATATCTTCAGATATCAATGTAAGGTCTATTGCGAAACACTTCTTTTGGTAATCTATTTAGTAAGTGCATTTGTAACATCAGGCTTCATCTAAAAGCCCTTGGCTCAGAGAGTCCTTTTTCACTACTTTTAGTGGAAGTAGCTTCCATGAACAATCCGTTAAATATGCAGTGGCTAACCTCTGAAACACACATTGTGGCATCACAATAATGATGTTGCATATGTCACTGTAAGATATATTTATGATGTTTGACAAAAGGTACCAGGAACCACGAAGAGATAGTTTAACAGGTGATTGAACGGAATAGGCCTATTCGATCTGGATGTTAGAAGAATGAAAAGTGATTATACTGATATTTTTAAAGTACTAAAGGGAAATTGCAAGGTAGATGTGATGTTGATTTTTCACTTGGTGAGGCAAGTTTAAATCTCAGAGCATGGCATCCAGAAGAGGTTGATAAAGTATGTAAAAGCATTAACACTTGGTTAAACAATAGCAGCCTGTTTTTCTGAATAAAAACACTGATGATCAACAGATGTACTAATTTTGTTATTCAATGCTGAGCCATATTTCTTCTTGGAGGTAGCTAGCTAGGGTTTCAGGATGCTTATCTTCTTGTGCAGTCATGCATAGAGATAGGGCAGCTCCAGTCTGTTTTGTGTATTGGGGCCATTATGCCTTTTCCGTAATTTGTCTTTCGGTACTGTCTGACTCCAGCTTGATATGTGTGGGGGGTATCTGAATGAATATATCTCTTCTGTAAGGGGTATTGTGAGTTAGTTGGTGGATCTGGTAGGAACAGTCACAGACAGACTGTTTAAACGACTGAGTAAGCCCTGGGTACTTTGAATAAAGAGTTTGTACTTATATGGTCTCTGAGTGACTTAATCCAGATTCAACTTCCACAGAGTGATCTATATTTGACATTCTGATCTGAGAAGGAATTTTTGCCCTGAAGCTTATAAATTTTTTGAATTCTTTGCTATAATAATCCAGTTTAAATTCCATGCGGAATATTTTGGACGATCAAGGGCCAAGAACAGATGGACTTCTGAAATTTAGGGGTGCTAAGGATAATGGAGAATAAGAGAAGAAAATGGAATTGAAACCAATTTAAGAAATAGGATTTGGATTATTGGATCTTACTGACCAATATGACCTAAGAGGACGATGCTTAGAACTTGGGAGACATAGATTGCAGATGTTGGAATGTTGAACAACAGACAAAATTCTGGAGGAACTCAGCAGTTCATACGTTATCTTTTGAGGGAAGTGAACAGTTAATATTTCATGTTGAAACCCTTCATTTGGACTCCAGGTCTTCATCTGAAACATCCACTGTACACTTCCCTCCACTGATGCTGCCTGACTTACTGAACTTCTCCAGTGCTTTGTGTAATGCTTAAACCAGACAGCCCACCTCTCCCGGAAGTTCCGGGAGTCTCCCGCATATCGACAGTGACTCCCTGATGTCCGTAAATTATATACAATGTCTCGGAAATCGACTTTTTTGAAAGTGAGCAAGAGAGAGAGAGGGGGAGGGAGGGAGAGGGAGAGAGAGAGCACGAGTGACAGAGAGACAGAGAGAGCATCCTGATTGGTCTCTCTATCAGTTTTCTCTGTGGGCGGGCTTTACAGTCAATTTAAAGGGGATTAAGGCAGAGTTTAAATTGGAACGAAATTCCAAAATCATCCGCAAAGACATCTATAAAAATGCGCTCGCAGCAAGTAAATTCTTTGGGTTTTTTTTTCCTGAAACACTTCTCCTTGCAGGTACATCGAAGCCCGCAATGGCCTTGGTTTAAGCGCAGCCGTTTTCAGAAGAAAAACTGATTTTAATAAATACCCAGCCACCACCGTGGTCTCGTCATTAGGACAGCAAACTGTTTACCTGTGCTGGGCACTTTATATGCATTTTGAATTACACTTTATTAAATAATATAATAATATATTGTTTTATTTGGTGTGCGTGATATATGTATTGTGGCTACACCGTGGTCCGGACAGAGGTTGTTTCGTTTGCGGACAATCGGCCAGATGACAATAAACTTGAACTTGAAGATACAGGACTTCTAAATCACTCATTTAAAATCCCCCATTTCAACGTACAAAAGTAAGTTCTGATCCCGACTATTGCAGGCAATATGTGTGTGTGACTACGGACGTATATGCGATCGGACGTTGTCCGAATGGACGTTAAGCGGTGCACACCTGTAATAAGGACACACCTTATGCTTTTATTTCTTTTAGGGACCACAACATATTAGGGAGGCTAAGTGCAGGGAAAACTGCTCAAGTATTTCACAGTTCTTTTCAGCAGAAAACCAAGGTCTGACAGAGAAGGTCGCTAGAGCTGAGGTGTACTTTACATCTTTCATCATTGAGCATAACCTGCCATTCCAGGTGTGTAAGCACACAAGCAAGCTATTCAGGAAAATATTTCCTGATTCAGAAATAGCAAAAAACTATGCCTGCTCATCAACGAAGACAGCAGCTATTGTGAACATGACACATTAAGACAGAATTCAGAGGTCAGCTGTCTCTGTGAATCTGAAGTCTTGCAAAATTAACAAATTCATTGACACAGACTGCTATGAGGTTGAGACTTCCGGTTGAGACCTCCCTGAAATGAGTTTTTGCAGGGTGGGATGTCTGTTAAACTTAATTGAATGTTAGTAAGAAAACATTATCTTGCAGTATAAATTATTATAATCTGAGTAAATCACATTAATAAACATCATATTTATGAAGATTATAAAATGTATTTCCCCTAGCAGTAGGTAGGCTTCGAAGTTTCCAAAGAATGGAAGCATTGAATGTGTGCGTAGTTGAGGATGGAAATGACAAATCGCTCTCAGACATCCCACCTCTCCCGGAGGTTCGAGGAGTCTCCCGTATATCCATAGTGGCTCCCTGACGCCCAGAAATTATATACAATATCCCGGAAATAGATTTTTTGAGAGGGACAGCGAGCATCCTGATTGGCCTCTCTTCGTGCTAAGAGTGGTCCCCAACCACCAGGCCGCGAGAAAACAATATGATTTGGCGATATTAAACGATATGAGTCAGCTGCACCTTTCCTCATTCCCTGTCACACACTGTTGAATTTTAACGCACGCGAGGTCATCAGTGACCCAAGATGTGCAAAGGAATGGGTCCGTGACCCATTTATGAATGTCCCCGGTGAATCATCCATGTCAGCACAGGAGAAGATCAACTCCTCGAGCTTGCAAATGACGGTGGGCTGAAAAGTATGTTTGACATAACATCTGTCGGTATTCTGGATCAAAGTCAAGGCTGAATATCCTGAGATAGCCACGAAAGCACTGAAAATGTTGCTTCCATTTCCAACATATTTCTGCGAAGTGGAGTTTTTTGCAATGAATGCAACGAAAACTAAATTGCGGAATAGACTGGACATAAGGAACCCCTTTGAGTATTGCTGTCTCCCATCACCCCTCGATGGGACCACGTTGTTGCAGGAAAACAAGCCCAGGGCTCCCACTGATTCAGTGATATTGGTTTGTTGCAATGATTTTATATGTTCATACGAGGAAAATATGAACTGTGTGTTTAATATCCAAACATAACAAAATGTTATGATGCTATTGACTTATAATTCAGTGGTCCCCAACCTCCAGGCCATGAAGAATACAGTGGTGGCTGGAACGCACCCAGCACATCTTTAAGAAAAAAGCAGAAATAAACAAGCTAATTAATTAGGTACTGCCCGGCATGTAAGTGTCAGCCGGGATCAGAGGCGATTGCTGATTGTATCATCTCTCATCTGAGCTGACATATATGTGCCGGGCGGCACCTAATTAATTAGTTTGTTTATTTTGGCTTTTTTCTTAAAGATGTGTTGGGTGCCTTCCGGCCACCGCTGTACCACTGCATTCTTCGCAGCCTGGAGGTTTGGGACCACTAGTATAATTGACTTATCACTACATTCATGCGAGGAAAATATGTGGTGTGTTTGATATTAAATTCGCTAGATAAACCCCTATAGAAACAAAATTGAGTGTATTAGCCACTTACAAGTGACTTATAGTTGACATCACCTATATTCCAGTCGCGTTTACCCCCCCCCCCCACCCCGCGCGTCGGCTGGTCCGCAAGAACATTGTCAATATTAAACCGGTCCGCGGTGCAAAAAAGGTTGGGGCCCCTGATTTAAACTATCTGGCTAGCTGTTGATGTCCTACCTGAGGCCAAACTCCCTGTAGACTTGCTTAAGTCGTAATAGAATAAGCATAATATAATGTAAGTACATATTTTAATGTCCCATTTTCTGCATACCCAACTTGGTTTACAGATTAGACAAAAATCACTAAACAAAGTCTTACATACACCCTTGGAGCTCGATGGGGCGGAATATGGGGTTGCGGGGGTGCTACCTCCCTGAAATGAGTTTTTGCAGGATGGGATGTCTGCGCTCTCAGTCACTGTTTGCTGTGTGCTATCAATAAACTAGCATTCCTAGGAACTGAGTTAGGGGAAGAAGTATATGATTTTGACTGAAGTCCCTCCCTGCAGCAAACGGTAGCTTTATCCCTTCACAACCAGGCGGTTTGTTGTTCCGGTCGGTGGCGCGATGCATTATGGATGGTGAGGCTGTGACGCCAGAGCTATGCCCAACAGTTTCCATTTAATTTTAAGTGCGAAATGGCGGGGCGATTGTTTAGGAAATCGGATTTGCAGCCCAGAGGGTCAACTGGAGGTGTGGTGGAATCTGAAATAGGGATAAGATCAAACTGCACGTCGTCTGGCGGAACTGAAGCTGAGCTCCGGAGTCCCGAGCGCTTAGTGAACCACTGGATTTTGGAGTTTAACTTCCATTGTGCAGTCCAGGCTTTTCGAGACGGCGAGTACGAAGAATTCTGCGCCATTCTAAATGTGATAACGGGTGAGAAAAAAGTCAGATTAACAAACGGGGACAAGGTCAGTTTTAAGTAAACCGTGGGGGAAACAAACGTTGGAAAAACTCAGCTGACCATCCTGGAAGGAGAAACTTAAAAGTCCAGGCCCGAGACCTTTCATAAGAGGGATGTACCTATTTCCAGAAAATGTAGTTTAAACTTTTTAAGGAAGTGTAACCTAATAAGTTAGTTATTGGTGAACTTGCTGCGTTCGCGCATCACTCTTCGGTTGTGTTTCAGAATAAAACTACTTTTTTTTAAAACGTAAGAAAATCTTCATATGCTGGAGGAACTCAGCAGCCCAGGCAGCATCAACGGAAAAGAGTATAACGGCGTTTTGGGCCGAGACTCTTCATCAGGACTTTTAAAAGTTTAAGTAGAAGCAATTAAGCTATAGACAAGTATCCGTGAAAATTTTCACAGACTGGATTAAACTCATCAGGTCAGACAGCATTAGAGGAGAGACAAAATAATTCTGCTTTCCTACTGTTTAGAGAGAGAGAGAGAGAAACAAATTGGTCTGTGTTTAAATTAAATAATTTGGTTTACAGGTTTCCCCCGCCATCCGAAGGTAGAGTGTTCCTATGAAACGGTTCGTAAGCCGTAATGTCGTAAAGCGAAGAAGCAATTACCATTTATTTATATGGGGAAAATTTGTGAGCGTTCGCAGACCCAAAAAATAACCTACCAAATTATGTCAAATAACACATAAAACCTAGAATAACAGTAACATATAGTAAAAGCAGGAATGATATGATAAATACACAGCCTATATAAAGTAGAAATACTTTTCTGCAATCATTGCCGCACTGTCCACCGTAGCGAAATCTCACGCAAGTGCTCTCGGCAGAAATTCTCTCTCCAGTAATCTTTAAGCTATGAAGCTGCCAAATCATACCAAATAACACATAAAAATACACAGCCTATGAAGTAGAAATAATGTTTGTACAGTGTAGTATCACTTACCGGAATCGGGAAGACAGCGCCAAGCACACTGATGATGATGTGTTAGGCTGAGTTGTCAGAGGTTGGAGTGGTGCAGTGGTCCCCAACCTCCAGGCCACCGACCGATACCGATCCGTGAAGCATGCAGGGGTGCAGCAGTAGCCGGGATGCGCCCAGAAAAAAAGCCGAAATAAACAAGCTAATTAATTAGGTGCCGCCCGGCACCTAAACGTTGGGCCAAGTCAGAGGTGACGCAATCGGCAATTGCCTCTGATCTGGGCCGACATTTAAGTGCTGGGCAGCACCTAATCAATTAGCATGTTTATTTTGGCTTTTTTTCTTAAAGATGTGCTGGATGCATCCCGACTACCGCTGCACCACTGCATGCTTCGCGGCAATGTATAGGTCTGCGGCCCGGGGGTTGTGACCACTGGGGTGGTGGGACACTGAGGTGTCATCTCATCATTGGCTGTTTCCATCAGGGAAGGCAGATCATCTTCTATCTCTGCCTGCTTCGATGTTGAAGGTCGAGGTTCGTCGTCTGCTGGGGCTGATGTGGAAGACATGAAAAACGACAGTATGCTGGATTGCTTAGCCTCGTGCATTGTTCTATCATACACTTTGTAAGCACTCAAACCATCCTGCAAATATGCTCTAAACCTACGTACCCTTTCAAAATTAAAGTTGTACTTTTCTGCAATCATTGCAGCAAAAATCTTACGCAGTTGCTTCACATTCAGTTCCCGGACGACTTCACTTTCGGTCCGTTTGCTACTGCATTCGGTTTCAATTGTTATCCTTTCCTCTTCCAATTGCATCAGCTCTTCATCTATCAGTTCCTGGTCATGAACACAAAATACTCTGCAGGTGCTGGGGTCAAAGCAACACCCACAACATGCTGGAGGAACTCAGCAGGTCGGGCAGCATCTGTGGAAATGATCAGTCAACATTTCGGGCCGGAACCCTTCGTAAGGACTGAAGAGGGAAAGGGTAGAAGCCCTATAAAGAAGGTGGGGGGAGGGTGGGAAGGAGAAGGCTGGTAGGTATCAGGTGGAAAAACCAGTAAGGGGAAAGATAAAGGGATGGGGAAGGGGAAGCAGGGAAGTGATAGGCAGGAAAGGTGAAGAAGGAATAGGGGAAAGCACAATAGGTAGTAGAAGGAGGTGGAACCAAGAGGGAGGTAGTAGGCAGCTGGGGGAAGGGGCAGAGGGACATGGGGAAGGGAGGGGGAGAGAATTACCAGAAGTTGGAGAATTCTATGTTCATACCAAGGGGCTGGAGACTATCTAGACGGTATATGAGGTGT
This sequence comes from Mobula birostris, assembly GCF_030028105.1. Taxonomy (NCBI): domain Eukaryota; kingdom Metazoa; phylum Chordata; class Chondrichthyes; order Myliobatiformes; family Myliobatidae; genus Mobula; species Mobula birostris. Next base: position 53,048,693 of record NC_092384.1, read on the forward strand.
TGCTCCTCCAACCTGAGTTTAGCCTCATCATGGCAGTAGAGGAGGCCATGTATGGACATATCTGAATGGGAGTGAAGCAGAGTTGAAGTGGGTGGCAACCAGGAGATCCTGTGTGTTGTGGTGGACAGAGGAGTGGAGGTGCTCTGCTTGGTCATAAGATGCCAAAACCTCTTCATCATCTTCGTCAACTTCCACAAGCCAAACTCGCTTTGTCCTTACTTTGTTCACCACGATCGAAATGCTTAATTATGTCTAGTTTTACGCTAAGTGTAACACCCTTACGAGCCCTTACGATACCTTAGAACACATCTTGCTAACGGCTGCTCAGAATAAATTGACATAATGCACAGATGCTCACAGGCACGTGTTTAAGAAATGCCGGCTAGAATGCTGTTCCGGGGGAGGAGCTTGGCTGTTCGAGGCGTGCGCTGCCTTTTTTCGTAACAGTGAAAACACCTTCTGTTAGTGAAAACAGGTAACTAATGTAGGTCTTTTGTAATAGCAAGATGTCATAAAGCGAGTTCGAAAAGCAGGGGACACCTGTATTATTGTCACGTGTCTGGAGGTACAGCGAAAAGCTTTGTTTTGCATGCCATCCATACAAATAATTTCACTACAGCAGTATATTGAGGTAATACAAGGGAACACAATAACAGAGTACAGAATAAAGTGTTACAGTTATAGAGCATGCAGAACAGGTGCAGGGCCATAACAAGGTAAATTGCGAGATCAAGAGTGCACTTTATTGAGGCAATTTATTAGCAGGATAGAAGCTGTCTTTGACCTTGGTACATGATCTTCGGCTTTTGTATCTTCTGCCTTGTGGGGGGTGGGGGGAGAAGGGAAAATGTTTGGGATGGTTAATTATGGCTGCTTTACCAAGGCAGCAAGAGGAGAAGACAGTCTGGATGGGAGGCAAGTTTCTGTGAGGTGCTGAGCTGTGACATCAACTCTGCAGTTTCTTGCAGTCTCTGGCAGGGAAGTTGCTGTATCAAGCTGTGAGCCTCTGGATTGAATGTATACCGGACAAGGCAGAACTAAGGGATAATCTCCGATTGGGTGAAATAATAGTGTCGGTTGAATCAGGCTAACAAGAACACTATGCTAGAATGGCATGGTAGCGCAGTGCAGTGGTCCCCAGCCACCGGGCCACGAGGAAACGATATGATTTGGCGATATGAGTCAGCTGCACCTTTCCTCATTCCCTGTCATGCCCACTGTTGAGCCATTACGCACACGTCGTCCATGTCAGCGCGGGAAGAAGATCAACTCCTCGAGCTTGCAAATGACAGCGGGCTGAAAAGTATGTTTGACATAACATCTCTGCCAGTTTTCTGGATCAAAATCAAGGCCAAATATCCTGAGATAGCCATGAAAGCACTGAAGACGTTGCTTCCATTTCCAACACATCTCTGCGAAGTGGGGTTTTCTGCAATGAATGCAATGAAAACAAAATTGCGGAATAGACTGTACATAAGGAACCCCCTTCGAGTATCGCTGTCTCCCATCACCCCTCGATGGGACCGTCTTGTTGCAGGGAAGCAAGCCCAGGGCTCCCACTGATTCAGCGATATTGGTGTGTTGCAGTGATTTTATATGTTCATACGGGGAAAATACGTGCTGTGTGTTTAATATCCAAACGTTACTTAAAATGTTATGATGCTAGTGACTTATAAGTAACTTATAATAGACTTATCACTATATTCATGCGAGAAAAATATGCGCTGTGTTATTAATATTGAATTCGTTAGATAAACCCTTTTAGAAACGAAATTGAGTGTATTGGCCACTTATAAGTGACTTATAGTTGACTTATCACCTATAGTGTATTCTGGTCGTGATTAACACCCCTGCCCCAGGGTTGCTAACTGTCCTGTATTAGCCGGGACATCCTGTACATTGGGCTAAATTGGTTTGTCCCATACTGGACTGCCCTTGTCCCGTATTTCCCCTGCTAAGGTAGAGCGTTCCTATGAAACCTTTCGTGCCGAAATGGAGTAAAGCGAAGAAGCAATTCCCATTTATTTATATGGGAAAAATTTTTGAGCATTCCCAGACCCAAAAAATAACCTACCAAACCATACCAAATAACACATAAAACCTAAAATAACAGTAACATATAGTAAAAGCAGGAATGATATGATAAATACACAGCCTATATAAAGTAGAAATAATGTATGTACAGTGTAGTTTCACTGAACAGAATTGCCAAAAACAATTTGTAGAAAAAAATCGGCACGTACATGTCACACATGTGCCCGCGCAAGGCTTCATGGTCGTGGTAGTCTTTCTCAGGGTAAACACAATGTATTTGACTGCTACTCTTGTCCGTTGGCAAACCTCCCCCCCTCCCCCCCTTCTCTTCCCCCCCTTCTCTTCCCCCCCTTCTCTTCCCCCCCTTCTCTTCCCCCCCTTCTCTTCCCCCACCCCCCCCCCCCCCCCCGGGTCGGTCAGTCGGCAAGAATATTGTCAATAATAAACCGGTCCGCGGTGCAAAAAAGGTTGATGTAATGGATAGCACAATGCTTTACAATTCCAGCAATCTGTGTTTAATTCCCACTGCTGTCTGTAAGGAGTTTATACATCCTCCCTGTGACGGTGTCAGGTTCTTCTTGGTGTTCCGGTTTCCTTCCACAGTCCAGAGATATGCTGTTGGGTTAATTGGTCATTGCAAATTGTCCCGTGACTAGGCTGGGATTAAATCAGGGGTTATTGGGCAGCACGTCTAAGGGCTGGAAGGGCCTATTCTGTGCTGTATGTCAATAAGTAAAAATAGCAGGTCAGGCAGAATCTATGGAAAATGAAACAGATACTTTGGATTTGAGATTCTTCATAAAAGTTTCTTTGTAACTGTAATGTGTTAATATATCATCCTTCCCTTTCATTCCACCTGTCTCCATGTTCAATAGATAATTCTGTGACCTAGGCTAAGTGGTTTCTCTCTTTCTCAGTTCTGATCAGAATCAGGTTCATTATCACTGGCATATGTCTTGAAATTTGTTGGTTTGTGGCAGCAATAGTCCATGCAATAAATAACAAGGTAGTTTTCATGGACCATTCAGAAATCTGGTGGAGGGGGAGAAGCGGTTCCTAAAAGGCTTCTGTATCTACTCCCCATTGGTAGTAATGAGATGAGGGCATGTCCTGGATGGTGAGGATTTTTAATAATGAATGCTTCCTTTTTGAGGAAGGATACCTGACCCGAAATGCTATCTTGATTTGTGGGCACATCTGCTCAATTATCTCCTGATCGTTTGAAAGTTTGTAGTATCATCATCATCAGGTGCCATGTCCAGATTGAGCTTTGACTGCCATGGCCAACACACACCTGTTTTGGGTCAAGTGGATCAATTCATTGGTATTCATTTCCAGTTCTCTGGCTGCTGTCTCTACCATCATTTGTCTTTGTCTCCCTCTTGCTTTCTTCCCTTCAATCTTTCCCATAATTACCATGCATTCTAACTCCTCTTTCCTAATCACATGTCCAATGAAGTTACGTTGAAGTTTTCATGATCTCTCATTTTGTTTCTCTTTTTGTTTTGTTCTGTTCATGACATCATTATTAGATATTCATTTCGTCCATTATATTCTTTGCATCCTCCTCAAAAACCACATCTCTGCTGCTTCAATTCGTTTCCTCATGTTACTAGATATTGTCCAACATTCTGAGCCATATAACATAACTAGATAAACGTAACATTTCAGTACTCTGAGGCGGGTTGTCATGCCTAGTTTAGTATTGGTCAGTATACTCTTCATTCTCGTAAAGGTGTCTTTTGCCATCCCTGTTCTTCTTTTGGTGACCACGTCGCACCTGCCAACTGATGTCACCCAGCTTCCTAAGTAGCAAAAGGTTCTGTACTTGTTTTATGTCTTCCCCGTTTATTCTTAGCCTGCAGATAGGATTCTCCTTCTTTTTGGATATCATCATACATTCTGTCTTTTTGCAATTGATAGATAGATCCATCTTTGCACTTTCTTCAACAACTATATCAATTAAGTTTTGTAGTTCTTCCTCCGTACTTGCAATTAACACAGTGTCATCTGCATATCTGAAATTGTTGATGTTTTCACCGCCAACTTTGATTCCCAAGATGTCTCTTATTTTTTGTAATATTGTTTCACTATACACTAAATAAATCAGGGGAGAAAACACACCCTTGTCTAATGCCTCTCTTGATTTTCATAAACTAACTCACTTCTCCATTAGTCCTGACGAAGGGTCTCGGCCTGAAACGTCGACTGCACCTCTTCCTACAGATGCTGCTTGGCCTGCTGCGTTCACCAGCAACTTTGACGTGTGTCACTTCTCCATCTATCCTTACAGCAGCAGTTTGTTCCCAGTACAGATTTCTGATTAGGCGGAGGTCTTTCGAATCTAGATCTAGAGTTTTCAAATAACTTATTGTGCTTCACTTTATCAAATACTTTTGTGTAGTCAATAACAAACAAATCTTTTTGCACTTGAATAGCTCGTTCTGATAGTATCCTTAACATCAATATTTGTACCTTTTGTCTTTCACAAAACCACATTGTACTTTACCTATTTCAGCTTGTATCATACTTTTAGCTCTTGTCACCAAATTCTTAGAAGTATCTTGGTGATATGACTCATTAAACTTATGGTCCTATGTAATTCACATTCTATTGCTCCAGGTTTCTTAGGAAGAGTGATAAATACTGATTTTTTTCATCTCTTCTGGTATTATTCCAGTCTCATAAATGTCATTGATTAAATCAGTAAGTTTTTCAATTCGATAATCTTCAAGGGTGATAATTTGTTCTATTACTAATTCATCAGGACCTGTTACCTTTCTTCATCTTATTTATTGCTTTACAAATTTCAGATTTTAAAATACTTGGACCTTCGATGTTTTTCGCCTCGAACATCTTCAAACAATTCCTGAATATATTCAGTCCATCTGTTCATAATCTCATCCTTTTTCCATGATAACAGTACCGTCCTTTGCTTTCAAACATCCACCTGAAGAACAGAGGAGCTTTTTACTAGTGATATTCTTGATTTGTTGTTGTGGCCTTGATGCTACTGCACAGGACTGAAAGAAGCTGCAGAGGGTTGTAGATTTAGTTGGCTCCATCTTGGGTTGTAGCCCACAAAGTACCCAGGACATCTTCAAGGAGCAGTGTCTCAGAAAGGCAGCATCCGTTATTAAAGACGTCCAGCACCCAGGGCATGCCCTTTTCTCACTGTTACCATCAGGTAGGAGATACAGAAGCCTGAAGGCACACATTCAGTGATTCAGAAACAGCTTCTTCCCCTCTGCCATCCGGTTCCTAAATGGACATTGGACCCTTGGACACTGCTTCACTTTTTAAAATGTATATTATTTCTGTTTTTGCATGGTTTTTAATCTATTCAATATATGTATACTGCAATTGATTTACTTATTTATTATTTTATTTTTTTTCTATATTATGTACTGCATTCAACTGCTGCTGCTAGGTTAACAAATTTCACGTCACATGCCGGTGATAATAAACCTGATTCTGAGAATGCATTTGCTGGTGACCAAAGCAAGTGAATAATGGTAGGATACAAGAACTGTAGAGAAAGTAATCCTTGAAAGTACTGGAATGTTACTTAAGATAGGCAAACACCTGCCTTTATCAGCTGGGATTTGAAGACTTCTTCACATTGAGTGATTATGGATCAGAAATACCTAGAAGTCAGTGGATGTTGAATTTCTTTGAGGAGCCTTTGAACACAATATTGAATCCTTTCCTCTGTCTGCCTGGTAATCTCACATGAGAGAGCTCAGAATAGATTTGAAAGTCTGGGGCTGGTGTGCATTGGATCTGAGCTGTCCAACATAGCTGACCTAAACCTTAGACCAGGGGTGGCCAACCTTTTACATTCCATGTATCAATTTTTTTTCACGCACAAGTTCAGATGCGCCATACAACTCTTGTACCCCCACAATTCTTGTGAAGGTATGTTAATATAGAACTCGTGTGTGAAAAAAATCGCATCTGAACTTGTGCATGAAAAAATTGACACATGGAATGTAAAAGGTTGGCCACCCATGCCTTAGACCCTGAGGATGTTGACCTGGCATGAATTTGGACGTTGGTGCTACCTCCTAGCTGTCTTCTGCTTTCAGTCGGTAGTCTGGATTTAGAGCACTGCTACATGGTAGACAATAAGTTTCGTGCCTTATTTAAGAACTTGATTTTCAAATGTAACTTGCATCAATTGGCCTACAACTGGGCCCTTATCTAAGAAAAGAAGTGCTGACATTGGCAAGGGTTCATTCCAGGATTGAAAGGCTTGTCATATGAGAAGCATTGATGGCTATGGTGCTCTACTCACTGGAATTCAGAAGAATGAAGGGTTGGCTTTATTGCAACTGATCAAATGTTGAAAGGCTTTGATGAAGTAGATGTGGAGAGGATGTTTCCTATGGTGGGGGACTCTAAGCCCAGTGGCCACAGCCTCAGAATCCTTTTAGAATGGAAATGAGGTATTTCTTTAGCCAGTGAGTTGTGAATCTGTGGAATTTGTTGCCACAGCTGGCTGTGGAGGCCAAATCATTAAGGCAAAGGTTGATGGATTCTTGATTAGGGCATGAAGAGATATGGGAAGAAGGCAGGTGATTGGGCTGAGAGGGAAAATGGATCAGCCATGATGAAATGGCGGAGCAGACTTAATGGGCCAAATGGCCTAATTCTGCTCCTACATTATATGGCCTTATGGACTGTTCTTTCACACTGAAGGTGTTGGTGAATTTATGTTTCAACTAGTGGTTCACTTTTTCCACAGTTCTAGTCACACTATAAGAAAAATGTTAAAACTTTGGAGTATGGAGAGGAGATTTAGAAATGTATAACTGAAGAGAAAATGCAGGCTGTAGTTGATGTCTTTGGAACAAATTGACGTGCTCAAAATTCAGTGGTTAAGTGGTTAAGGCAGTGAACAGGAAAAGCTGTTTCTGTTAGAGTGATAAATAAAGAATATAGATTTTGATAGAATGATTGAAGGGGAAAATCTGTAAATTTGTGTATTTGCTCAAAAGATATTTTAAAAATCAGGTTTTTATTTAATAAAATAATACATTTTACTTTATTTCAAATAATAGCTGTCCTTAATCGACCATACATCGACACAGAGGAGATTGGAAAGAAACTGCTCACAATACAATTTCTAACCAAATTTGGTAAGTAATGTACTTATCTAGGCTCTCAATGTTAGTTATTTTTTCTGACTTTGATGTTATCATAATACTTCTTGAAATATTTTTCTGACTTTGTTCTCATAAAGCTTTCAAATTTGTTACCAACACATTGCTTTAATTAAGTTCTCAGACTTTCAGCCACATCAGTATCCACATCCCAGCAACAAATGAGGAGAGGCCCTGTTAAATTAAAGAGTACTATGCTCAAGAGTGGAGGTAGGACAGTGATTAATGGTTTAATAAAAACTTTAACGATCTTAGGGTTCATAACAAAATGCATAGTGTATTCGAACACTGGAACTTACAATTAACTTTTATTACTGGTTTGGGTACAACTGGAGTCTTGTTTAGTTTTGATCAATACATTTTAGGAAGTCTGTGAATCCTTAAGAAATGTGAGACTACTTTCATTGAAAGGTGAAATTTTTCTCCTAAGAACAGAAAAGATTGAGATGAAAACTCTGGACTTCAGAGTAATGAGGTCTAAACAGTATAGGAAAACTGTTCCCCTTAATGAAGATATTGAGAACCAGAGGCCACAGATTTCAGATCTTTTTCTGTACTTGTTTGTGAGATATAACTACTCATTCCTTTGAGAAGGTGTTAATAAACTGCAGATGAATATACCTCTATGGTATCCTTTGGTTTTATTTATTGAGCTACAGTATGGAATTGACCCTTCCAGCCCTTCGAGCTGCGCCACCCAGCAACTCCTGATTTAACCCTAGCCTAATCACGGGACAATGTACAATGATCAATTAACCTACCAACCAATCAGTATGTCTTTGGACTCTGGGAGGAAATTGGAGCACCGGGAGGAAACCCAAGGGGTCAAGGGTAGAATGTGCATACTGCTTACAGATAGTGGTGGAGATCTAGTAACAATGAAGAAGTGGTAAAACATTGACATATCTGGTCAAGGTGGTGTGTGATTTGGCAAGAAATCTGTGCCAGATCCTTTTATTTTGATGCTAGAGACCTTCATGGTTTTGGAGATGTACCTAAATGGTATTCTTGACAAATAAATGCAGTGCATCTGTTTGGTGGTGCACAGTGCAGCAACTGTATAGTTAGTATGCAGGGTTCATTACAGCAGGGCACTTGGAGGAATTATTGGGTTAGGAAAGAGTGAGAAATGGATGACCATGTTTCTTTACTGAAAACCTAACACAAATCTGAAGAACAAATCAGTCAACTCTGTGCTATCAAGATTGTATGATTTTTTGATTTTCAGGGAAAGATACCTTTCCACTGGAATCTGTTTTATCAATTCTGGACCAAATGAAAACAGAGTTATCACTGGATGAGGGTTTGTTCCAAGAGACCAGAGGAGCTTTGGTGCAGCAGGTTAGTTCAGCACTTTTTTTTTTAACCAATTCAATTTTTTTGTTGTGTGAGTTTTTAGTACAACAGAATGACTGATATAACTTATTATACTGTAGCCTTACAAAACAGGACTTGCATAGTGAACGGTTAAGGCACTGAGGAGTGCAGTAGAACAGAGGGAACTGGGAATATAGTTCCATAATTCCTTGGAAGTGGTGTCACAAGTAGATGGGGTGGTAAAAGAGAGCTTCTGACACATAAACTTTCAGAAATCAAAGTATTGCGTACAGGAGATGGGATGTTATATGGAAGCTGTGTAAGATGTTGGGGAGACCCAATTTTGACTACTGCGTGCAGCCTGGTCACCTGCTTGCAGGAAAGGTACAAGATTGAAAGAATACAGAGAAAATTTGCAAGGATGTTGCTGAGACTTAAAGACCTGAGTTATAGATTAGGACTTCATTCCCTGGAGAATGAGAGATGTTAATACAAGCAGGCTGTTTTTACTGAGGTTGGGTGAAACTGGACTAGAGGTCATAGGTTAAGGTTGAAAGGTGAAATATTGAAGGGGAACGTGAAAGGGAATTTGTTCGCTCTGAGGGTGGTGAGAGTGTGGAACAAGCTGCCAGCACAAGTGGTGGATACAGGTTCAAGTTCAACATATAAGAGAAGTTTGGCATTTAAGTACGTGTAGTGGAAGGGTATGGATGGTTGTGATCCACGTGTGGGACCACAACAGTTTGGCATAGACTAGATGGGCCAAAAGGCTTGTTTCTGTGCTGTAGTGCTCTAAGACTATGAGTAGTCAGCTGTGAAATATTTCTGAGGCATTGAAATAAGATGTGGTATAAATGTAACAATTAATAATGTCTGAACATTTGTAGTAAGGAAGTGTTCTGGTAATAGCTTTTAGTCATACCTGGCTTACTGATTTTAATTAATCTACTACAAGGCTTTGAAGAAAGCATCTACTTATTAGTCAGCTAAGTCCAGCAGTCAGCCATTTCAATCTCATCAAATTTAAAATAGTTGCCAAGATTAATAAGAAAAATGGGTATTATCTGAATATTTCAGGTGTTATTTGAAAGGATGCTAAGATGATGTACAGCGGATCTGAGCCTCTTGGGTAATTCTTGGGATGCAGAAAATCTACAAAGACAACAATGGTGTTGCCACAGTTAACTCCTTGAAGTTGATTCTCTGCTTTCCACCTGTACAAGATGGGCTGTAGGAGTAGTAGCCATTGATTTTCCTAAATTGTAGTTCATGAATCATGTATCATGTTGAGATGATTGGGAGTCAAAGCTTTTGCAAAATTAGTAAGTTTTTTTCTGCACTATGAATAACATTTTGGTCCTCTCTAAAGGCTGTGGTTGAATCTATTAAGAATAACCGTTTTCAAGAAGCATCTAAGATTTTGGAACAACCTTGCAGTAAGGATACTATTGACCAGGTATGTTTGGGGTAATTACTTAACCTGGGGTGGTAAAATAAGGTTTCTTGGTGTTGTGGCAGGCATTATATTATTGGTCTTTCGCTGTTGCCATTTTTTCCACCCTGATAACAATGGTTGTATGCATTTGTAGCAGGAAAGAAGGAATAGAAGTATAACTCCCATGGTCTTGCTTAAGTAGCATGTGAAATATTTTTCTTGAATCTATTGTGAAGTAAGATGCAATTCAATTTTTCCATGAATCTGAAGGTTTGTCAGGCAATGTGCTTGGATTTGAAGGATATGCCAAAACACAAATCTACAGTTTTTCAAAAGGTGCAGGAGGTGGCCACACTGGGTTAATCTATACTGGGTTAACCCACACTGGGTTAATCTATACTGGGTTAACCCACATTGGGTTAATCTATAACATGTTTTTGATCATGGAGAGAAATACAGCAAGGGGTAAGTCTTTCGAAATGATGCTCAAAGAATGGTAGTGTGTTGTACTCTTAATAGTAGAAGCGCTGATAATGTCCTTTCAGTAGTTGAGCAAAGAGTGAAAGCATTGTGCACCAACTCCACTCTGATTTCTGGATTTAAAAAGCTGCTGGAGGAATTCAGTCAGTTGAGGAATTCATTCTGTGGAAGTGAAAAGGTGGCCATGACCAGGCATCAGGACTGAGAGTGTGGAGGGAGGAAAGTCTGTGTAATCAAGTATGGCGGAACTGGTTAGGTGGAGTGGGGGGGGGGTGGTGACAGGCAGATAGGCAGGTGGAGGAAGGGAGAGGATGGTACACGCAGAGGATGGAAGTTGATAAGTGGAAACAAAGGAGGGATGATGGGCAGACAGAGCCTGGAAGGTGAGACAGTAGGAGACAAGAAACGCAGTTGAATAGGAGTCTGAGTAATGGCCATGTGGGTCTACAAACAATCAGCAAAAGGAGAGAAAACATAAATGGACTTCATGGAGTGGGAAAGGAACGTGAGAAATGGGTTACCTGAAAATGGAAAATTCATTGTTCATGCCATTGGGTTGTAGGCTATCCAAGTTTGCAATTGTGCATATCAGTTGCCTGGTCTACCATTGATCTTGTCAATGTAAAAGAGGCCACACTGAAAATACTATAGCAACTAGTTATGAAAAGTGGTGGACTGTTTCTTCCAAACAAAAACTAATGAAAGCTTTGCCAGAACCAGATGTTAGTCTGTTAAATGCTTGTGTTACCATCTCTGGTTAGGCAAAGCCATTAACCAACATTTGGAATCTCTGTAATACTGGACCCATTGGTTTCAATCTCATTGATTTTTTTTTGTTGTAGTCTTCTAAGTGAAAAGTCTGAAGTTACTCATCTTTGAGGTGACAGTTGGCTATTCTGTGTCTCTAGATGAATGTTATGAATACTGTGTAACGCTACTATTGTTGTCCCTGTGTGCATCAACTCCCATGCTGAGGGATCTGAACTTCTTTGAAATCCAGTCAGTAAATTTTGAAGGCTTGCTGTGTTAACTGCCACATTCCTTGCAGTTTTAAATAGAGCTCCCTTATTTGTAGATGGTTAGAAAATTGCAAATAACACCAGCTACATTCCAGTCAGCAAGAGACTGAAATAGGAACTATTTGAAAAACTCTTTATCAGTCTCCTAAGTGTAGGCCATTGATAATTGTTGGTCTGACTAAGTACGTAATTGGTAATGGTGGAGAAGTACTAAAGGAGATTGTGATTCTTCCATGTAATACACTAGAGTTAAATCAATTATAACTGTGTATCTCTATCCAAGATTACGTCCAGTTTATGCTTCATTTTTGCCATGGCTTGAGTTGAAGATAATGGAACAAACTCCAAGCTACAGTGGATTCTGGCTAATTGGGACACATCAGGGCCAGAACAATTTGGCCCAATTAAGCGGTTGCACCAATTAGCTGAAGTTACATGGAAACAGTAATAAAGGGATAAAAATGCAAGCTACGGTTTAATTGAGTAACAAATTGTTTATTTAAATGAAATACAAAACATATTGAAACACTACCAAAACTACTACAGTACTATAAAATTGTGTATTAGTTCCTTATAGTTATCGAAGGAGGAATTTGTACAGTGTACGCTGCCATGATTTTTTGATTGTAAATGAACAAAATCAGACACCTATTGCAGATAATGGGCTGCTTTCGATGATTGCATCCTCCAAATCTTCATTTTCATTGTAACATTCAAGATGATTATCAATATCTTAATTCTTTATACTTCCTAACTTGTAGAGGTAGTAAAATAGTTTCATTTTCACTCAGAGCTGTTTCTGGCATCTCTAAGCCTGAATGCTTGGAATTTCAGTGAACAAAGTAGTTCTGAATTGTCTTACTGTGTATTACTTGCCAACTGTCAGTGACAAAAATTGCTGCCTTTTGAACACAAATACATGCAAGTGACGCTGTTTAAAAGCTGTTCACTCTAAGCATGGTGTAGTGTCATAATGCTACATGACATGCGCGCAGTCTTTTGTCCCAGTTAAGTGGCATGGTGTCCCAAATAAACAGTGAGAAACCTAGCTATTCTCTTGATTTTTATTTATTTGTTCTTTGAGTTGTCCCAAATATTTGGCTGCCCTGATTAACAAATGGTCCAATTAACTGGAATCCACTGTAATAATGTATATAATGAAATAATGAATATTCAACAGGTAAAAATGAAGTGCAGCTGTGGCAATTGTGCTTTTAATATGTGCTTAGCATATGATTTGATTTTTAATTGTTTTCATTTGCTTATTTCAGAAATTGCTTTCAAAAATCATTAAAGAAAAGAATTCATCTCATCCGGATCTAGACCTCTTATCATACAGCACTTTGAAAAGGAGAATGTTATGCTTTGCAGAAACACTGATTGGCAACTCGGAGCCATTTCTTCTTCTCGTATGTGTTCTGATTAATTTCTTTTGTTGTTTGGTGAAATATGCTTCAGAAATTTGCAAGGTATTTCAATTATTTGTTTTCTATAAGTGTTCATTCACAATATTCATTTCAGCCATCATCTCGGTAGTGGTGCACATCCCACCTCAGGCCCATGTCAAACAGGCCCCAGATGAAGTGAACAATGTAATCAACAGGCATGAAACAGTACACCCAGATGTCTTCTCCATCATTTTGGGGGATTTCAACCAGGGCAGCTTGAAAAAGTCTCTAATTAACTATCACCAAGATATCACTTGTGGAACCAGAGGAGCCAATACAATGGGCCACTGTTGCACTGCCATCGAGAGTGCTACTGTGCCATTCCAGGCCCACACTGAGGAAAGTCTGATCCCCTGGCTGTAATTCTACTCCTTCAGTATAGGCCGAGACTGAAGACTGCAGCACCAGTAGAGAGGACCAAGAAGGTATGGACAAGGGAGGTGCAAGAGTACTTGCAGGACTACTTTGAGTCGGTGGACTGGATTGTATTCAGGAATTCATCTTCGAGTCTGAATGAATATGTCACAGTTGTCGCTGACTTCATTAAAACCTGTGTGGATGAGTGTGTGCCTACGAGAACATACTGTACATATTCAAATCAAAAGCCATGGATGATCCAGGAGATTCATAGCCTGCTGAGGGTTAGGTCTATAGCATTCAAGTCTGGTGATCCAGGATTATACAAGAAGGCCAGGTATGACTTTCAGGGGGCTAACTCGAGAGCAAAAGACCAATTCCAATCAAGGTAAAAGGGAAAGTTGGGGACATCAACTTGCACAGAGTTTGCAGGCCATTATTTCCTACAAAGCAAAACCTAACATAAATGGCAGTGACGCTTCAGTGCCAGATGAGCTCAGTGCCTTTTATGCTCACTGTCAAAAGGAGAATGAAAGTACAGCTATGAGGATCCCTGCAGCACCCAGTCACCCTGTGATCTCTGTCTCGGAGGCCAACGTCAGAATGTTTTTTAAGAGGATGAACCCTTGCAAGATGACAGGCCCTAGTGGTGTACCTGGTAGGGCTCTGAAAACCTGAGCCAACCAACTGGCGGATGTGTTCAAAGACATTTTCAATCTCATATTGCTACAGTCAGAAGTTCTAGCTGCTTCAAATGGGCAACACTCATACCAGTGCCCAAGAAGAGCAGGGTGAGTTGCCTTACTGTCCAGTAGCAATCAGTGCTTCAAGAGGTTGGTTATGGCTAGGGTCAACTCCTGCCTCAGCAAGGATCTGAATCCACTGCAATTTGCCTACCGCCACAGTTGGTCGACAGTGGATGTAATCTCATCATTTTCTTAAGTGGCCTTGGATCACCTGGACAATACTGACGCTTATGTCAGGCTGCTGTTTATTGATCGTATTGCAGCGTTTAACACAACCATTCCAACAGGTCTGATGATAAGGCTCCAAAACCTGGGCGCCTGTACCTCCCTCTGCAACTGGATCCTCTGCTTCCTCACTGGAAGACCATAGCCTGCAGCTTGAAAATAACATCTCTACCTCGCTGATAATCAACACTGGTGAGACCCATGGATGTGTGTTTAACTCACTGCTCTACTCTCTCTACATCCACAACTGTGTGGCTCAAGGGCAACCTGTAAACTTGCTGATGACACAACTGTTGTTGGCAGAATTTCAGATGATGACAAGGTGTACGGGCGTGAGGTAGAGCAGCTAGTAGAGTGGGGTTGTGGCATCAATTTTGCACTCAATGTCAGTAAGACCAAAGAATTGATTGTGGACTTCAGAAAGGATAAGATGAGGGAACACACACCAGTCCTCAGCAAGGGATCAGAGGTAAAAAGGGTGAGCATTTTCAAATTCCTGGGTATCAACGTCTCTGAGGATCTATCCTGGGCCCAGCATATCGATGCAGTTACAAAGAAGGCGTAACTGTGGCTATATTTCATTGAGTTTCAGGAGATTTTAGATGTCACAGAAACATAGAAAACAATACAGGCCCTTTGGCCCACGAAGCGGTGCCGAGCATGTCCTTACCTTAGAACTACCTAGGCTTGCCCATAGTCCTCTATTTTTTTTAAGCTCCATGTATGAATCCAGGAGTCTCTTAAAAGACCCTATCATTTCCGCCTCCAGCAACCTATTCCATGCACTCGCCACTTTCTGCATTTTTTTTAAAACTTACCCCTGACATCTCTGTACCTACTTCCAAGTACCTTAAAACTATGCCCTCTCATGCAAGCCATTTCAGCCATGAGAAAAAGCCTCTGACTATCCACATGATCAATGCCTCTCATCATCTTATACACCTTTATCAGGTCGCCTCTCATCCTCTGTCTCTCCAAGGAGAAAAGGCCGAGTTCACTCAACCTATTCTCATAAGGCATGCTCCCCAATCCAGGCAACATCCTTGTAAATCTCCTCTACACCCTTTCCATGGTTTCCACATCCTTCCTGTAGTGAGGTGACCAGAATTGAGCACAGTACTCCAAGTGGGGTCTGACCAGGGTCCTGTATAGCTGCAACATTACCTCTTGGCTCTTAAACTCAATCCTGTGATTGATGAAGGACAATGCACCATATGCCTTCTTAACCACAGAGTCAACCTGTGTTGCAGCATTGAGTGTCCTATGGACTTGGACCCCAAGATCCCTCTGATCCTCCACACTGCCAAGAGTCTTCCCATTAATGCTATATTCTGCCATCATATTTGACCTACCAAAATGAACCACCTCACACTTATCTGGGTTGAACTTCATCTGCCACTTCTCAGCCCAGTTTTGTATCCTATCAATGTCCCTCTGCAACCTCTGACAGCCCTCTACTCTATCCACAACACCCCCAACCTTTGTGTCATCAGCAAATTTACTAACCCATCCCTCCACTTCCTCCCCAAGGTCATTTATAAAAATCGCAAAGAGTTGGGGTCCCAGAACTGATCCCTGAGGCACACCACTGGTCACTGGCCTCCATGCAGAATATGACCCGTCTACAACCACTCTTTGCCTTCTGTGGGCAAGCCAGTTCTGGATCCACAAAGCAATGTCCTCTTGGATCCCATGCCTCCTTACTTTCTCAATAATCCTTGCATGGGTTACCTTATCAAATGCCTTGCTAAAATTCATATGCACTATATCTACGGCTCTACCTTCATCAATGTGTTTAGTCACATCCTCAAAAAACGACCAGGCTCGTAAGGCACAACCTGCCTTTGATAAAGCCATGCTGACTATTCGTAATCATATTCTACCTCTCCAAATGTTCATGAATCCTGCCTCTCAGGATCTTCTCCATCAACTTACCAACCACCAAAGTAAGACTGGCTGGTCTATAATTTCCTGGGCTATCCCTGCTTCCTTTCTTGAATAAGGGAACAACATCCGCAACCCTCCAATCCTCCAGAACCTCTCCCATCCTCATTGATGATGCAAAGATCGCCAGAGGCTCAGCAATCTCCTCCTTCGCTTCCCACAATAGCCTGGGGTACATCCCGTCCGCACCCAGTGACTTATCCAACTTGATGATTTCCAAAAGCTTCAGCACATCCTCTTTTCTTAATATCTACATTCTCAAGTTTTTCAGTCCACTGCAAGTCATCCCTACAATCACCATACTGAAGCAAAGTATTCATTAAGTACCTCTGCTATCTCCTCCAGTTCCATACACACTTTTCCACTGTCACACTTGATTGGTCCTATTCTGTCACGCCTTATCCTCTTGCTCTTCGTGTACTTGTAGAATGTCTTGGGGTTTTCCTTGATCCTGTCCGCCAAGGCCTTCTCATGGCCCCTTCTGGCTCCTAATTTCATTCTCTTTTTTTGTAATTTATTTTTTATTGAGTTCATCATCAAACAAAACTTTCCATAAGATGTATTTCAGATACTGTACATATATATCATATAGTCATATTTGTCACAAATCTCCACATAATATTTGTCTGACGTATACACTTATAGAAAAGAGAGGAAAGAAAGAACAATCAAAAGAAGAAAACTATGTACAAAGTAGGGCGTGATTTTTTTTTGCAACATATTCGTTGACTTGTGAGAATTAAATCAGGCCTATGAGGTGTTATGTAGTTAAACCATTTTTCCCAGTATGAATCAAATGGTTCCAACTTATGATTAATAGATGCTGTTATCTTCTCCATTTTATGTATGGATGTAATTTCCATCCATACATTTAAAGTTGGGCTCTCCTGTGGTAACCATTTCCTGGTAAGGGTCTTTTTACCAGCCACAGCAGTATATTCATTAAATATTTATCTCTTTTCAACCATTCTTGAGGTATATACCCAAAATATATAGTCTTACTTTCTAAGGATATTTCACATTTGAAGATGTCTTGCAGGACATTGTGTGGCCCACTCCAATAGTCTTTGATAACGGGGCATTCCCAGAAAATATGATAATGGTTTGCATTTTGATTTCCACAATTTCTCCAGCAAACAGGGAGGATACTATCGTAATGGGATTTCTGAGAGGGTGTAATAAAATATCTTAACAAGTTTTTCCACCTGAACTCCCTCCATTTCTATGAACCAGTACACTTCCATTGTTACCTCCATATTGTTGTCCGTTCTTCCTCAGATATTATTATCCCTCCTTCCTTCTCCCATTTTGTTTTAATGCATGAAGTCGAATGAGTTTTAAGATTTGACAAACCCTTATACACGCTTGAAATTATTCTACTACTGTTGTCTGATTTATGTGCTTTTCTAAATAGCTCTATCAAACATGTACTTGCCTTGGTTACATTTTTAACCATCCTATTAACATACTGTCGCATCTGTAAATATCAATAAAAGTCTTGTTTTTCTAATAAGTGTTTCACTTTGAGCATTTCAAAACTGAACAGTGTTCCTTCTTTCATTATATTGCAAATAGCTGTTATTCCTTTAGCTGTCCAGTCCTCAAATCTAACATCCAGTTTGTTCAGCGTAAAATCCGAGTCATATGCACACCATTCAAGAATTGCAATATCTCTCCAGTTTATATTCTTTTATAATAGTTTTCCATATTTTAAGAGTCCATTTCACCCACGGGTTATCAATAGTATTTATGTAACTTTGTAGGTTGTTTTCAACCAAAATTGCCTGTATGGGGATGGAAAGTATCCTCTCCTCAAAGTTTTTCCATTGAGCGTCATATGGTGGATTGCACCAGCATATCACAGCTCTCAACTGTGCTGCAAAATAGTAATTTCTAAGGGAAGGTAGGCCCCATCCCCCCCTTTCCTTGGCTAATTGCAAAGTTTTGAGAGGAACCCTAGGCTTTTTACCTTGCCATGTATATCTTGATAGCATCTTGTTCCATTTATTGAATTGATTTTGGTTAGTCTCTATTGGTAGGGTCTGAAAGAGATGTAGTAGTCTGGGCAGTATATTCATTTTAATAGATTCAATCCTTGAACTGAGACCAAGAAAAGGAATTAGGTTCCATCTTGTTATATCTTCCTTAATTTTTTTTATATATGTAGGCTGATAATTGCATTCTGATAATGATGCCCAAATATTTGACAGACTCTGTTTGCCATGCCCAAGGATATCTTCTTTCAATTTCTCTTGGTGGGCTATAGTTATATGAAAGTAGTTGGGTTTTATCTATGTTGATCTTGTATTCTGATAATTGGCCATATTGTTCAAAGGATTGCATCAATTTAGATAAAGAGTATGTTGGTTGCCGTAGATAGATCAAAATGTCATCCACGTAACAGGCCAATTTCTGCTCTGTCCCTTTAATAGTAATTCCCCTGATACCTTCATTTTGTCTGATGTGTTGAGCTAATGGTTCCAGATATAATGCGAAGAGTAGCGGTGGCCATGCACAACCCTGTCTCGTGCCCCTTTCTAGGGTAAAACTATTAGATAAGTATCCATTGATTTTAATCCTTGTAGTAGGATTGTCGTATGGTGCCTGTATAGTTTTAATAATTGCGTCATGTAGACCAAATCTATATAAAACTCTGTAAAGAAAATTCCAATTAACCGAATCAAATGTCTTTTCAGCGTCCACGCTTATCACTATTGCTTCAGTTTTGTTTTTTTTTATATGATCCATAATGTGAAGTGTCCTTCGTATAATGTCTGGTGTTTGGTGTTGTTGTATAAAACCTGTCTGATCATTATGTATCAGTGTGGGTAGAAACTCTTCTAATCGTTTGGCCATCATATTCTATAATCCACATTAAGAACAGATATTGGTCTAAATGACCCACATTCCATTTTATCCTTGCCTTCTTTCGGAATAGCTGAGATTATTGCCTTTCTTAGAGCCCAGTTCAGTGTGGGGAGTAAAACAGGAATTAACTCACTTCTAAATTCCTTATACAACTATGCTGTATATCCATCTGATCCTGGTGACTTGCTTAATTTAAGCCTACTAATTGCAGTTTTTAGTTCAGCTTCAGTTATGTCAGCCGTCATCGTTCTATGTTGTTTTTGGCTTAAAGTGGTTAACTCTAAAGAATTACGGAAGATGTCAGTCTGGGCTATGCTTCCCCCTAGAGCTTTGGAATATAGAATTTTGTAAAACATTTCAAAAGCTTCTTGAATTTCACTTAGCTTTTTTTTTATCACTTTTGTTCTTGGATCCCTACTTCTATGGATTGTATTTTCTGCTATCTTTTTTTTCAGTTTCCACTATTTTCATAGATTTAGATCCACTTTCATAGTGTCTCTGTTTCAGAAGCATTAATTTTTTTCTAATTTCTTGTGTAGCCAAACTATTAATTTCATTCCTAATTTTTAAAATTTCCTCTAGTGTATCCTATGCCAAACTCAATTTGTGTTTTTTTTCCTAGTTCGTTCAACTTATTTTGTAATTCCTTTAATGTTTTATTCCTTATTTTTTTCTTATATGATACCGCTCTAATTTTCCCTCTTAAGAGAGCCTTCATAGTATCCCATAGAATGGGAGGTGAAACCTCTCCATTATCATTGAATTCTAAGTAAAGACCAATTTCTCTTTTAATTTGTTCCTTAAAATAGGAATCATTGAGTTAGCTTGTATTTAGTTTCCAAATAGTATTCTTTGGTTGTAGGTCAAAATCAACAGATAAATATATAGGTGCATGGTCATTTACATCTATTGTCCCAATTCCACAGGTGTTTATTTTGTCTTTATCTTTTCCAAATGTTATGAAATAGTCTTTTCATGTATATACGGAATGGGGGGGGGCAGAATAATGAGTGTAATACCTTCTATCGGGGAAAAGATCCCTCCATGTATCAATTAGACCAACATCCTCAAAAAGAGTGTTAACTTTCTTATGTAAGGACTTTGTTTCATAAGTTTTTCTACTGGAAGAGTCTAGCTTTGGTTGTAATTGTAAATTTAAGTCTCCCCCACATATCAAGAGACTTTCTGTTTCCGTTACCATAATATTAGTAATTTTAGAAAAAAAGACCATAGAAAAACTACAGCACGGAAACAGGCCTTTTGGCCCTTCTTGGCTGTGTCGAACTATTTTCTGCAAACTAATATTACTTCCTGGGGGTGCGTATATATTCAATAAAGTAACTAGATTTCCATCTATATTCCCCCTTAACAGAATAAATCTACCCTCATTATCTCCCATTTCGAATACTTTTTCAAAATTTAGCTTGCTTAAGATGAGAATAGCAACTCCGCTTCTATGTCCTGATTTATATGAGGAGAAAAACAAATTAGTGAAGCCCGTTCTCTTTTATTTTCCATGCTCATTATCACTTAAGTGAGTTTCCTATAAATATACTACATGGGCTTGTTCTTTTTTCATTTTTGATAGAATTTTACTTCATTTGATTGAATTTAACAGCCCATTGACATTGGCCACATGTATTTATCTGTTAGTATTATCACTGAAATTTGCATAATATAACTTAATCGATCTACTCTCTGAACAAATAACCAAGAAACATGAATAATAAACAAAAAGGTAACAAAGGTGTGATTCCAAGGCTGGGATCTCTAGATGACCCTGGGTTGAGCTAGGGGAAACATCTAGCCGTGGGGGATAGCCCCTCCTACCTGTGAGTTGAGGGTCCCTGCTGCAGTACTTATAAAAGTAAGTTTAAAAAAATCTATGCCAGTTACACAGAAATGATTTCCCTGTGTGTTCCTCCCATATCTATATATATTCTCATTTGGTGGGGGGGGTGAAAGGAGTGAATGAATGAATAAAGTAAATTGAGTAATATAAAATCCACGTTATAATACGAACTTCTTGAGATAGGTATATCACCGTCTATTTTTGCTTCCGTTTAGTTTATCAGCACTTTTAAAGTTAGCCAAACCTTATGGCTCTTCTGGAGGAGGTGAGGGCTGTCTTCGGAGAACCCACAGTCTCTTTCTAATATCCTCTCGTCCTCCTCCCGTCCCCGCTTTCTCAGTTCTCTTACTATTTCCCAAGCAGATCGGGATAACTGCTCAGCCAGACTTTCCCTTGGTTTGACCACGCTAACAGGCAGTCCTCTTCTTCATGTCTGTAGTTGCCTCTTCCACTGTCTGATATAGCTGTATCCCTCCTTCGTAAAATACTCTCAGTTTAGTGGGAAGGGGTTTGGAATTTAATCTTTTTTTGCTTTAATATTCATTTCGCTTTGGAATATTCCTTCCGTTTCTGTAGGACCGCTGGGGGGTAATCATGATCGAAATATATTAACTTCCTGTTCCAAAACACCCTCTGCTTACCCCAGGTCCTAGTTTCATTTTTAAGCACCTTCCTGCTAGTTTTGTAATCTTCCAGATCTCTATAATTACCTAGTTTTTTTTTAACCTTTCGTAAGCTCTTCTTAACTAGAATAACAACAGCCTTTGTACGCCATGCTTCCTGTACCCCACCATCCGTTCCCTGTCTCATTGGAACGTGTCTATGCAAAACCCCATGCAAAAACCCCAGAACATTTGCCACATTTCTTTCTTTTTCAATCTTTTTATTAAGTTTCAAAATTAAGAAACATAACAATAATAATGATACAAAGAGATTGGGATTACATTAATAACGGTTAACATGTACAAGCACAGATTCCAAGTAACAAATTTAATTTAGCCTCCCAATCTCTTAATAACTAACCATGAAAAAGATATTTTATAAAGAGAAAAAAACCCTAAACTAAAAAAAACAACTAAATTTTAAAAAAAACAAGCAAAGATTGGGCTGTCATATTACATTAGCTAAAATTATTATTTGTCGTTAACTCCGCTCCTCTATACACGAACAAAAAATTACTCTAAAGGATTCAGAAAGGGTCAAGTTAAATCATATGAAAATATTGAATAAGTGACCTCCAAGTTTCTTGAAATTTAACCGAAGGATCCATACTACTGCTCCTAATTTTTTCCAAGTTTAGGCATGCTATCATTTGGGAAAATGATTGAAATGTAGTAGAGGGATTGGAATCTTTCCATTTAAGTAAAATGGATCTTATGGCTATTAATGTAACAAATGCAATTAAACAACAAGCTGACGAGGATAAATGACTAGAGTCTATCACTGGTGGTCCAAAAATTGCAGTGATAGGATGAGGTTGTAAATCAATACGCAGAACTACTGAAATAATATCAAAAATCTTTCCAATATTTTTCTAGAAGAGGACAAGACCAGAACATATGTGTCAAAGAAGCTACCTCAGAATTACATCTATCACAAACCAGATATATATGGCAGTAAAAACGAGCTAACTTATCCTTGGACATATGAACCACCTTAAATTGTATCAAAGCATATCTGGCACACATTGAAGAAGTATTAACTAATTGAAGAATTTTCTCCCATTTCTCTGTAGGTAAAGGTATCTGAAGTTCTCTTTCCACTCATTCTTAATTTTATTGGAAGTACCTAAGTGCATTTTCATGATTAAAACATAAATAAATGATATTAAACTCTTCTGATAGGGATTTCAACTTAATTTTTTTTCTGTAACTTCAATTTGATGTGATATCAGAAAGGTAGGTAAAATAACATTCAGAAAGTTTCTAATCTGTAAATATCTGAAAAAGTGTGATCTAGGCAAATTATATTTATTAGACAACTGTTCAAAAGACATAAGACAGTCATCCATGAATAAATCATGAAAACATGTTATTCCCTTTGTTTTCCATAAAAGAAAAGCTTGATCAATTCTAGATGTTTGAAAGAAAAAATTAGATATAATAGAACTTTAACTATTTATGGTTCTATTACTATTTATTATTTATGGTACAACTGTAACAAAAACCAATTTCCCCCGGGATCAATAAAGTATGACTATGACTGTCTATGAACTTGAGAGGATAAATTTATTCAACCCAAAAAATTTACGAAATTGAAACCATATTCGTATTGTGTATTTAATTATTGAACTTATCATTTGTTTTTTTCAATTTAGTAAATGCAAAGGGAAGCACAGCCCCTAAAATAGAAACCAATGAAAACCCTTGTACAGATTTACGCTCAAGGTTCATCCATCGTGGGCATTGAGTTTCATCCAACTCTTGTGTCCAAAACATTAAATATCGAATATTAATTGCCCAATAATAAAATCTTCAGATATATACTTAAGGGTATCCCATAATATCCCACTGGAAATTTCTTCCGTTGAGTTAGTTGAAAAGAAAAAGGCAATCTTTTTAATGAAATTAACAAAATTTAAACCCTGAAGCAAAATAGAGTTGAACTGCCATCATTAATTACTAAAGGTTACATCAGTTAATTTAATTGATAATTTCAAAGGCGCATGATCAGAAATGGCGATTGCATCATATTCACAGGCAGTGACATACGAAACTAATCGAGAATCAATAATGGATTCTAGAGTAATTGTGATATACATGAGAAAAGAAAAAGAACTCTTTTTCATTAGGATATAGAATCCTCCAAATTTCTAAAATTCCAGAGTCAACTAAAAAGGAATTAATGAAAATAGCAGATTTGTTTGGAAGTACCTGATTGGGCGCAGACCTATCCATCATAGGATTCAGACAACAATTAAAATCTTTTCCATTATTAACATATATTCATTTAAATTGGAAAGAGATACAAATAAATGCTTAAAGAATTCACGATAGTCAATATTTGGTGCATAGATATTAACCAAAGCTACTTTATGGTTATGAAGTAAACCAGTAATTAATAGAAATCTACCATATGGGTCTGAAATTGTATCATAGTGAACAAATGAAATCGAGGAGTCTATAAAAATAGAAGCACCTTTCACCTTAGTCGATGAGTTAGAATGGAACTGTTGTTCTTTCCAAAACCTAACTAAAAATGTTGATTATCCTCCTTCCTCATGAGTCTCCTGTGCAAAGATAATTCAGTCTATGAAAAACTAAAAATCTTCTTCCGTTTAATTGGGTGATTCAAACCATTCGTATTTCATGAAAGAAAATAATGTTATTGATTTTCCTTAAATAAACCATGTAATATGTAAAGGGTTAACCATATTGCACAGGAAGCTCATGAATCAGGAAGAGGGGAAAAAAGTTTGAAGAGGAACTGAAAGTTACGACAATACAGATGTTTTTGTAGTATCAATTCAGCCCAAGAGAAAAATACTAAACTAAAAATAACCCCACCCCCTACCCACAAAGACCCGAAACCTGGCTAGTCGACAGCCAGAAAACTATCTAAGAACCCCCATCTCTCTTTAGGGCAAGTCTCCAAGTTTAAAAAGTAAAAAAAAAACGCCCATAGTCAAAACATTACAAAAGGAATGCCAAACACATTAAGAAAAAAACCAGCCATTTGCAGACCATTTTAAAAGACAACGTCTTAAAAAATGAAACAGAATACAATCTTAATAATATTTAACAAAAAAAGAAATAATCACCAAGTCAGAGTCTTAATAATTTTTGAAAGTGAACAATTAAAAATAAAGTAAAGCAATAAAGGAAAAAGAAAGGAACTTTAACATAGAAACATAATAAACATCGGTACATCAAAATAAAGTACGAGTAGAATCAACCCAAGGGCCAAGTTCTGCAAAGTTAAAATGCCCAAATCTATAAGCTGGTTATTAACTAATAAACCAGATGTATACAAACATAAAGGAACTGTAAATTTATTAGACATCCAAGCTCAAACATTGATCTTCAAGAAATTAGATATCTGTGCTCAAACTTAGATCTTCGAGAAATTGTTGTGCTTCATCCGCGGATTTAAACGATTTATCAAGCAGAACAGCCCTTGAACGAGCAGGAGATAGCAAAGCGGGTCAGAAATTCCTTTAATATATTTCTGACATCACCGTCTTAAAACACAATCTTTTTTGCATTACCTCAGGACAATAATCTTCAACCAGACAACACTTAAGATTTTGATGCTCAATAATTCCTTTCCGACGAGCAATTCGAATTAAGTGCTCCTTAGTATTCACATAGTGAAATCGAAGAATTACAGGGCGCAGTTTTAACTCTTTCGATGGTTTGGATCTTAGCGCCCGAAGCGCACGGTCAAGTACAGGAAGAGAAGGAAAGACCTCCATTAAGAATTGAGAAAAAAATTTAGTAAGATCCCCGTTCTCAACGTCTTCACGGAGTCCTATTATTCGCAAATTCTGTCTGCGACTACAACTCTCCAAATCAGTAATCTTTCCTTTATACTGCTCCAATGTATGAGTGGTCGAAGTTAATTTCTTTTCCAAAGAGTTCAATCTGTGATCTGTTTCCCAGCTTCAGTAAGCTCTGAAATTTGCCGCTGCTGTTTTTCATTCTCCTTTTCAAGTGCTACCAGTCTACCTTCGTTCTCCTTTAACAATACTTCCAAAATAGCAAATCTTTTTTATCAAGTTTTTCATCCAAGAGATTCAAGATAGCCTCCTAAATAAGTTGAGACTGTTTAGGCTATTCAGAGATACCTTTCTTTCCATTTCCATTACCGGTTTCCTTGCCTTCGGCTAATACCTTTCTTCTGGAAGTCAGTTCCATTGATTAAAATTCAGAGTTCAAGTATATAAAAGTGTTGTAAACACTTTGATATAGATAGTAAAGGGGTGGTAAGTAAATTGAAAAATGAATGGAGGGCAAAGCCAAAATGCGACCTACTCCATCTAGCGCCCCCAGGAGAGTCCCCATTTGCCACATTTCTTCTGTACGTTTCCCTGAAAACATCTATTTCCAATTTATGCTTCCAAGCTCCTGGTTGATAGCCTCATATTTTCCCTTACTCCAGTTAAATGTTTCCCTAACTTGACTGTTCCTATCCCTCTCCAATGCTATGGTAAAGGAGATAGAATTTTGATCACTATCTCCAAAATGCTCTCCCGCTGAGAGACCTGACACCTGACCAGGTTCATTTCCCAATACCAGATCAAGTACAGGCTCTCCTCTTGTCGGCTTATCTACATACTGTGTCAGGAAACCTTCCTGAACATACCTAACAAACTCTACCCCATCTAAACCCCTCATTCTAGAGAAATGCCAATCAATATTTGGGAAATTAAAATCTCCCACCACAACAACCCTGTTATTACGACTCCTTTCCAGAATTTGTCTCCCTATCTGCTCGTCGATGTCCCTGTTGCTATTTGGTGGTCTAGAAAAAACACCCAGTAGAGTTATTGACCCTTCCTATTCCAAAAGCCTGATTTATACTTCTGCGTCAACGCAACGTCGTAAGTACTGCGTTGCTGCGGATCCCTACGCCGTAGCCTGATGCACACCTCTCCCAAAATGTAACTACGCGTCGCGGCAATGCAGAACGCAACAACTGTGATTGGTCCATTTGATAGCATCCTTCCTCCTACGCTGCAATAGCTTCCCATTGGGCGACTGAAGGGCAGGAAAGGAACAGTGCCTGCAATGCTTTCCATAAAGCTTTACAGACCTCCGAAATTATGGAGGACACATTTTGCTTTTATGAAAAAAAGACGCTCACTTCTTGTTTACCCCGAGAAAGACTATCATGACCATGAAGCCTCACACGGGCAGGTGTGTGCGCATGCATGATGTGCGCGAATTGCAGAGTGACACAGGCACACCAATGCACAAGTATAAATGCATAGGTTACCACATTGAGTTAACGCAGAAGTATAAATCAGGCTTAACTTGCACCCACAGAGACTCCATAAACAAGCCCTCCATGACTTTCACCTTTTCTGCAACCGTGACACTATCCCTGATCAACAGTGCCACGCTCCCACCTCTTTTGCCTTCCTCCCTGCCCTTTCTGAAACATCTAAAGCCTGGCACTTGAAGTAGCCATTCCTGCCCCTGCACCATCCAAGTCTCTGTTATGGCTACAATATCATAGCTCCAAGTGCTGGTCCATGCTCTAAGCTCATCCGCTCACCAAAGACCCTCGCAAATTTCTGCAGATGTACCTTGTTGAGCATTCTGACTGGTTGCATCACCATCAGGTATGGGGGTGGTCATTGTACAGGACTGAAATAAGCTGCAGAAAGTTGTAATCTCGAGTCAACTCCATCATGGGCACTAGTACTACAACGTACAGGACACCTTCAAAATGCCTCAAAAAGGTGGCATCCATCATTAAGGATCCCTGTCACCCAAGACGTGCCCTCTTCTCATTGCTACCATCAGGGAAGAGGTAGAGGAGCCAAAGACACTCAATGATTCGGGAACCTCTTTCGCTTTGCCGTCTGATTTCTGAATGTATGTTGAACCGATGAGCACTACCTCACCACTTTTTTCTCATTTTGCACTAACTTAATTTAACTTTTTAAATATCTATATTATATACAGTTCCTATAAAATGTATTCTTTACCCTTGGAAATTTTCATGTTTTCTTATTTTACAACATTTCACAGTGGCAGGGGTTCTCAAATGGCAGAGGTGGGCATCCATGGCTGACAAGCAAAGTTAAGAACTGCATAAAAGCCAAGGAAAGGGCCTAGAGGTAGCAAAAGTGAGTGGGATGGTGGATGATTTGGAAACTTTTAAAATCCAACAAAAGGCATAAAAACTATAGGAAGGGAAAAGATGAAAACTGAGGGCAGACAGGCCAATAATATAAAGCAGGATACCAGAAGTTTTTTTTTAGTTAAATAAAGATTAAAAGGGAGATGAAAGTTGATATTGGACCACTGGAAAATAATGCTGGTAAGCTAGTAATGGGGGACAAAGAAATGGCAGATAAACTTAATGGGTAGTTTGCATCTGTCTTCACTGTGGAAGACACTAGTAGTGTGCCAGAGGTCTGTGAGTGTCATGTAGCAGGAGTAAGTGCCATTACTATTACACAGTAAAAAGTGCTAGGCAAACTGAAAGGCCTTTAGGTCACCTGGACCAGATGGACCATGTCCCAGAGTCTTGAGAGAGGTTGCTGAAGAGGTAATGGATGCATTGGTCATGATTATTCATGAACCTCTTGACTCTGGCATGGTCCCAGGGGACTGGAAAATTGCAATGTCACTCCCTTCCTTAAGAAGGGAGGAAGGCAAAAGAGAGGAAATTATAGGCCAGTTAGCATAACCTCAGTGGTTGGGAAAGTGTTGGCGTCTCTTATTAAGGATGAAGTCTTGAGGTACTTGGAGACTAATGATAAAATTAGTCAAAGTCAATATGGTTTCTGTAAAGGGAAATCTTGCCCTACAAATCTGTTAGAGTTCTTCGAGGAAGTAACAAGCAGAGTGGACAAAGGAGAGGCAGTGGGTGTCATTTACTTGGATTTTCAGAAAGCGTTTGATAAGGTGCCACACATGAGGCTGCTTAACAAGATAAAATCCTATGGCATTACAGGAAATATAGTGGCATGGGTGGAGGAATGGCTGACAGGCAAGCGGGAATGAAGGGGGCCTTTTCAGGTTTTTTGCCCTGAGTAGTGTTCCTCAGAAGTCAATACTGGCACTGCTACTTTTCACATCGTTTGTCAATGATCTGGAAAATGGAACTGATGGCTTTGGCAAAGTTTGTGGATGAGACGAAGATAGGTGGAAGGGTAATAGTTCTGATTGTAGCAGAACTTAGACAAATTGGAAGAATGGGCAAAAATGTGGCAGATGGAATACAGTGTTGGGGAAATGTATGATAATGCATTTTGGTAAAAGGAGCAATAGCGTGGACTGTTATCTAAATGGGCAGAAGATTCAAACATCAGTGGTGCAGAAAGACTTGGGAGTCTTCATGCAAGACTTCCAGAAGGTTAATTTACAGGTTTTGGCAGCTTGGGGCCTGTACTCAATGGGATTTAGAAGAATGCAAGGGGATCTCATTGAAACCTATTGAATGTTGAAAGGACTAGGTAGGGTGGATGCAGAGAGGGTGTTTGCTGTGGTGGGGAATCCAGAACTAGAGGGCACAGCCTCAAAATTGAGGGGCGACCTTTTAGAACAGATGTAAGGAGGAATTTTTTTTGCCAGAGAGTAGTGAATCTCTGGAATGCTCTGCCCCTTCTGCATGGAGGCCAAGTCCATGGGTATATTTAAGGTGGAAGTTGATCGTTTCCAGATTGGTGAAGAAGGCAGATATATGGGATTGAGTGGGACTCTGGATCAGCCATGATTGAATGGCCTGATTTTGCTCCAATGTCTTATAAATTTAATTTGTTTCTTTTGGACACTGATTAACAGAAAATGGTTGAATATTCTCTGAACCATTCCATTTTGCCTTCCTGATTATGCAGGAAAGTGCAACTCTTGCTGATCTGAAGGCAGCATCCCAATCTCTCAGTTGTGCCTGGACCTCTGCCATACCATAGAAACAGGCCCTTTGACCCAATTCATCCAAGCTGATCAAAGCAAAACTAGAGTATGCCTTTGGATTACTACATTAAAAAAAATCAAGCTGCTCTCATTTGCCTGTGTGTGACTCACACCTATCAAACTTCCTGCCCAAATATCTTTTACGCGTTATTATTGTATCTGTCTCAACCACTTCTTTTGGCAGCTCTTTCCATATGCATACCCACCTCTGTGTGGAAAAAGTTACCCCGTCAGGTTCCTTTTAAATATCCTCCCTTTCACCTTAAACCTTTGACTGTGAGTTCTTGATTTTCAAACCCTGAGAAAAGAACTGTGCTCGAGAAACAACTCTCCATCTTCATTCTTTATCTTCTGCCATCAAGCCAATTCTGTAAGCAGTTCTCTAGCTGCCATGAATCCCATGCAATCTAAGAGCACTCTACCAAGAGAAATCTCCTCGGAAGTCTGTGTGTACTATGCCCACTGCCTTGACCTCATTGACCTTTGAGTAGTTCATTTAAGAAAAATCAAATTCCATAGATAGCCCATGCACAAAGTTGTGTTGACTATCCCCAATCAATCCCCGTCTTTCTAAATGCATGCATATCTTATTCCTTCGAATCTTCTCCAATAACTTGCCTACCACAGATGTTAGGCCCACTGGTCTATAGTTGCCAGGTTTTTCTTTGCAACCTTTCTTAAATAAAGGCAAAACCTTGCTAATCCTCTGGACTTCCAGCATCTCACTCATTGCCAACAATGAAGCTTGTATCCCAGCTAGAGCTTTCTCGATTGCTTCGCTGGCTTCCCATAAGTGTTCTTGGGGTACCTGATAAGCCCCAGAGATTTATCTGCCTTCATATTTTAAGATGTCTAGCACCTCCTCTACTATGATGTGGACTATCTTCAAGATATCCCCATTAACTTTCACAAGTTTCCTAGTCGTCTTGTCTTTCTCACAGTAAAATAGAGGAGAAATATTCATTGAGTACCTTGCTCATCTCCACACATTGATATCCACTTAGATCTTGAGGGGACCTTTTTCTTCCTCCTAGTTATTACTTACACCTTTATATAATTAAAATATCTTTTTTTTTGGATTATCCTTAATTTTCTCTCCCAAAACTATCTTGTGCCCCCTTTCTGTCCTGCTTTCTTCATATAATTCTGCATCCTTGATTTTCCTCCAGGGATTCGCTTGATCACAATTACCTGTATCTGAGCCATGTCTTTTTTAATTTTCTTTGACGGGAGTCTCAGCATCTCTTGTCATTCGGAGTTCCCTACTCCTGCTAACCTTGCCTTGCCCTTCAGTCTGAAAGAAACATGCAGACCTTGAGCCCTGTAATCTCACTTTTAAAAGCCTCACTCTAATCCTGATGGATTTCCCTCTAGTCAACTTCTGCAAGTTCCTGCCTAATAGCGTCAAAATTTGCCTTGCCACACAATTTAGCACTTTAATTTGCGGTCCTTCTCTATAACTACTTGAAAACTCTTTCCAGTCCTGGCACAGGCTTGTATCAAAGGCAGCATCTTTTACATTGTTGCTGATGCAGATACAGGTTTTCCCGCTATCTGAAGGTAGAGCGTTCCTTTGAAGCAGTTCGTAAGCTGAAATGTCGTAAAGCGAAGAAGCAATTACTATTTATTTATATGGGAAAAATTTGTGAGCGTTCGCAGACCCAAAAATAACCTACCAAATCATGCCAAATAACACATAAAACCTAAAATAACAGTAACATATAGTGAAAGCAGGAATGATATGATAAATACACAGCCTATATACTTCTCCACAATCATTACTGCACTGTTCTCTGAAGCGAAAATCTCACGCAAGCGCTGTTGGCAGAAGCACTCTCTCCAGTAACCTTTAAGCTATGAAGCTGCCAAATCATACCAAATAACACGTAAAAATACACAGCTGATATAAAGTAGAAATAATGTATGTACAGTGTAGTATCACTTACCGGAATTGGGAAAGCGTGGAGCGCACTGATGATGGTGTGTTAGGCTGAGTTGTCAGAGTTTGGCTGGTGCAGTGACCCCCACCCTCCGGGCCACCGACTGATACCGATCCGCGAAGCATGCAGGAATGCAGCGGTAGCCGAGAGGCACACAGCACATCTTTAAGGAAAAGAAGCTGAAATAAACATGCTAATTAATTAGGTGCTGCCCGACACGTAACTGTCGGCCCAGATTAGTGCCGATTGCATCACCTCTGATCTGGGCCGACAGTTATGTGTTGGGCGACACCTAATTAATTAGCATGTTTATTTCGGCTTTTTTCTTAAAGATGTGCTGTGTGCCTCCCGGCTACTGCTGCATTCTCTGCGAATCGGTATCTGTCCGTGGCCCAGGGGTTGGGGTGGTGGGACACTGGGGTGTCATCGTCTGTTTCCATTAGAGCAGGAAGCTCATCTTCTCCTATGACTGCCCGCATCGATGTTGAGGTTCGTCATCTGCTGTGGCTGATGTGGAAGGCTTGCTTGACTGCTGAGCCTCGCGCATTTTTCTATCATACAATTCTTTGTAAGCACTCAAACCATCCTGCAAATATCCCCTGAACCGACGTACCCTTTCAAAATTAAAGTCGTACTTTATCATTGCAGCGAAAATCTCATGTAGTTGCCTCACATTCAGTTCCTGGACGACTTCACTTTCGCTACTGAATTCAGTTTCAATTATGATCCTTTCCTCTTACAACTGCATCAGCTCTTCATCTATCAGTTCTTGGTCATGGGATGCCAAAACCTCTTCAACATCATCTTCGTCAGCTTCCACAAGCCAAACTCATGTTGTCCTTACTTCGTTCACCACGATCGAAACGCTTAATTATGTCTAGTTTTCCGCTAAGTGTAACACCCTTATGAGCTCTTTTAGGCTTTTCCGATACCTTAGAACTCATCTTGCAAATGGCT
Organism: Mobula birostris; assembly: GCF_030028105.1. Taxonomy (NCBI): domain Eukaryota; kingdom Metazoa; phylum Chordata; class Chondrichthyes; order Myliobatiformes; family Myliobatidae; genus Mobula; species Mobula birostris. The sequence goes on from NC_092384.1 coordinate 53,081,071, forward strand.
GCTCACAGGCACATGTTTCAGCAATGCCAGTGAGAGTGCAGTTCCGAATCCGGGGGAGAGCATTGCTCAGGACGCGTGTTGATTTTTTTCGTAACAGTGAAAACACCTTCTGAAAGTGAAAACAGGATACTAATGTAGGTCTTTTGTAACAGTGGGGTTTCGTAAAGTGAACGTTCGAAAAGCGGGGGACACCTGTACTGGCTGCCTCCCTGCTGCTCCAGTGGATTTCTCATAGACTCCAATGGGGCAGATAATCTTGTCCTAGAGATTTTCCAGTTCCAGGTCTGCTTGTTGAGCCGACACTGTAATACTAAGGGCACCAATTCCCCAATCCTTGCCCAAGTGAATGGGCAAATTACTTGTGAAGTAAAATGAAACAATACCATTGAAGCTAGCTGCAATTTTTGATTAAAATTTTAGTATATGAATGTACTTTTACATGCTGCTTAACTTTTAAAAATATATTTAAACTTTCCTAATTTTTTATTGAATGTTTGTGCATGTTAGGATAGTCCTAAGTTCCCAGCAAACTCAGTGCTGTGATATACAGCACAAGATTATGCTGAAGTGGTGGAAAATAATGCTTTGAGCTGAAGACTGGGCTGAGATCAGGTGTCCAGTTATTTCAAGGCTGAAGAGGTCTTGATGAATTTGTATTAATATTGAAAGATCACTTCTATGTGTGTACTTTATAAACTCTGAAATTACTGAGAAGATTGCCCATTTCCATTTTCTTTTGCCATTTCAAACACTGGAGTATAAATGAACTACTAGGTTATGTCTTACTGCTGACTCAAATCATTTTTTTCCTCCTAAACATGTCCGTGTTACTTGCTTTCAAATTGTTCTGACATCTCTAGCAGATAGCAATCTTTGCAGTGGCATGGTTAAGCATTCTGTTCATTTCCTTTTTGTAAGGACTATAAAAGAATTGATGGTTGTAGTGGTGGTATTGGAAATAACACTAAAATGGAAAACATTATCCTAGTTCTCTTATTAGTTTGTTATGGTGGCAATAAACAATATTCTACAGGGCTATAAAATTAATTGTTCATGTAGGTAGAATAATCTAGTTATAAAGTTTTCATACATCAAGTCGACTCCTTGACAAAAGCAACTAAAGAATAAACATTAATAGTTTTTTTTTAATTTTCAGAGTGCAAAGAAATCTACTTCAAGCACTCCAGAGACCCAAAATGAAGATGTGAGATTGGTCTCTAATCAAGCAGCACATCAGAACTTGCAGCCTTCTGATGGGAATAAATACTCATCAAGTGCAGAGGATAAATGTTTTATATGTTCAAGCAGGTCATTGGAAGATTTTCTTCACCTTTTTCTCTATTGTGTTGCAGTTTAATCATTCAGGCAGTGGCATGGGTGATCACCATATAGAGCAGGAGTAGTAGACAGGTAGTGCAAAATTCTTGAATTAATCTCGGTCTGCATCAGAATTTTTTTTGGTTACTGCTGCTGAGAGTTTCTTCAAGGAAATATGGCATTCACATTTATCCTTTGTATTTAAGGTATTTGTTTGCATTGGAAACAATGCAGGAAAGGTTCATTATGTTGATTCAGTAAATAAAAAAAAGTTTGAGTAGGTTGGAAGTATAGACAGGCTTATTGAAAGATGCAATTGTCTGGAGGGTGGGGGGGATGAACAGGGTGGATCTAGATTCCCTTATTTAGGGTATCTGAAACTAGCATTATAGCTTCAATATGAAAGCTTGCCCATGTCAGTGGAGATGAAAAGTAAATTCTCCGAGTTGTATATATTTGGAATTCTTTTCCCCAGAGAATTGTAAAGGTGACCACATTTGAGGAAGAGACTGGCTGACATCTAAACTACAAGGAAGTTGATGACTATAGAGAGGGAGCATGAAAATTTTACCACCTCTATCACTTCCTCTGGCAGCTCATTCCATTTACCCCTACATTGTGTGTGGGATGTACGTCCCACTGAACAAAAATGGTGTTCATGGAAGGACACCATGGAGGAAACCACTGCTGTTTTTTTAAAAAAACAATACACACACACGTTGCTGCATGTCTCAAGTTTGCAAAAGACCATCTGGTTGTTCTGCAATGCTTCTGGGACAGTGTTCCTTGGACAGATGAGACAAGAGTTGAACTTTCTGGCAGAAATGCACATTGCTATATGTGGAGGAAAAGGGGAGGAAAACTGCACACCAACACTAAAACTTCATCTCAACTGTGAAGCATAGTGGAAGGAGCGTCATGGTTTGGGGCTGCTCTGCTGCCTCAGAGCCTGGACAGCTTGCCATCGTTGAGGGAACAACAAATACAAAAGTTTTATCAAGACGTTGTCAGGGTAGCAGTCTGTCACCTGAAGTGTAATAGAAGTTGGGTAATGCAGTAAGATAATGATCGGAAAGAGAACAGTAAATCAGCAGAATGGTTTAAAAAGAAGAAAATTCGTGTTTTGTAAAGACTGAGTCAAAGTCCTGACCTTGATCCCATAGAAATGTTGTGGAAGAATCTGAAGCAGGCAGTTTATGGAAGGAAGCTCACCAACATCCCAGAGTTGAAGCAGTTTTGTTAGGAGTAATGACCTAAAATTCCTCCAAGCCAATGTGCGGGACTGATCACCAGTCACTGGAAGTATTTGGTTGAAGTTATTGCTATACAAGGGGGTCGCACCAATTACTGAAAGCAAAGGTTCACATACTTTTTCTTCCAACAAATGCATGTAATATTGGATAATTTTTCTCAATAAATGAATGAACAAGTATAACGATTTTTGTGTTATTTATGTAATTGGGTTCTCCTTATCTAGTTTTAGCATTTGCGTGAAGCTCTGATCACATTTATGCAGAAATGGAGAAAATTCTGCAGGGTTCACGAACTTTCTAGCACCACTGTATTAATCCAATTATGGTCTCACTAGCGTCATGCACAGTTGTAATGTGACTTCAATTTTTTAAAAAAAATTACTGACCAGACCTCTATAGCCACCCTAGCTAGATTTTTCTCATCAGCAAATCTAGCAATGTTTCATTTGGTTCACTTGGCTAGATTATTAATTTAGATTATCAATCAAATGTATGGTGACAGTAAGATTGATAGTTTTTGATTGTCTATGTTTAAATATTTAAATCCCAAGAAACTGTATTTGATAACATGATACTCTTAATTTATTTCCAGAGTGGAAGCTCAGCCTGGCCTCCCTTGCAGTTTCACAGCCCTGCAAACTGCATTCTGTGTCCTTCATAAATCACCAGTGGATCCAGTGGCATTGTTTAAAAATTTGGATAGGTTGGATTTTCAACTGTGTGAAAATAGTGAAGCGCAAAAGCGGATAAGAAGCATGAAGGAGAAAGCTAAGGCAAAGGAGATTCAACAATTCAAAAAGCCAAATGCAAATTGCATACAGGCTGTTTCTCGGTTTATTATCGAGCCTGACAGTCAGGATGAGGTGGAATGTGTTGATACCACACCTGATGGCAGAAGAGAAATCAAACATAACAGAGAGTGTCCCATTAAGCTGTGCAATGGAAATAGCACTCTAAAAGAAATTGAAAGTCAAAAAACCAGCCTGAGAGCCAAGAGGTGAGTATTGTTCAACAATTGAACTCTAAATTTTGTATTAAACTTTCTCTTGCCCTTTTTCCTGTCACTGACTTCAGCTGGAATAACATTTATATAGCCTTCTGATACCTTGGGTTGTATCTGCAACTCAGACTGAAAGAGTTTTGAGCTTATTTAAACATGGAGACATGAGAGGTTATTTTTTTCTTTTTCCCTGGCCTCCTTGTCCTCAGTATCCACATATAAACTCTACTGTTGGGGATCGTAAGACAATATTGAGGAAAGGGAACCCCAGCCAACTAGAGTTTCTCACCTCTGGCCAGTTTTACTGCTTTTCCCAAGGATGTGTACAAATGTCTGACCATGTTATAACTTGGAACGGTCTCTGCATCGTGTTTACTCCTATGAAAGCTTGTGTAAATGGTTTAAGCTCAGCCACCGTCAGATAGATCCAATTTATATTCCAAATATTAATTTAACTGGCTGCAATAGGCATTAGTGTTATTTTGCTTCCATCATCAAACCCATTCATTGGTTTCTGTTTCACTTTTGTTGTAATGCAACACTAATATATTGCTCACATTCTTCTTTGGACATGTAATATAATGGGGATAAGGTTGGGGAAGAAAAGTGGTTAAAAAAATAATATTGTCACTTGCTATATCGTGGGAAGGTTTTACTTTGGGCAGCAATGCTTTTGGTAATGATTGATGTCCAATTGTCTTCAATTTGCTAATTAGGCAAAAGTACTTGAATCATCCTAATATAGTTGAGGATAAGGAAGAGTGGAGTGATGAAGAGCTTCTTTTTGATGTACCTCGAAAGCTTTCAGTTCGTGAGTAAAAAAGTACTTTGTGAATATTGTTTCTTCACTGTGAAGGATAAGCTACCTCTTGATGTTAAACATGACTTGTAAGGTGTGAGTGACTTGATGAGTTTGTAGTTTAAAAAAAATTGAGAGGGGAAAATAGCAAATCTTTTGTCAAATACCAACAGTAAAGACAATCTTCACAGAAATCCAAAGCACAGCAGAAGTCACTACCAAAGAGAATAACTGTAAGTCTCCAAAATATTTCTCAAGCAGATCTCTAAAGTATTTAAGAAGAAAATAGTAAAATATTTTGAGGTCCTCTATTGGTTGGGTTTGACTATGGATATTGCCTCCTAGCTGTGTATATAATGTGCAAGTAAAATATTTGAAGATAGGTAAATGTAGATTGTTGGGGTGTTACCTTGATGTATGTAAATTTGATCATAACACTTATGAGGGAAGCAGAAAAAAGGCGATGTTTAGATTCAGCGTTTTTTTTTGTTTTTACTAAAATTGTAAATCTCCAGCTTAAGGCAGCATTCATGGTATGTGCCGTTTGATTGTGCTGTTATTATACTGACTACCAAAACACTCCTACATGTCCATAAATATTTGAATATCATAGGTTTTGGCTAGCTGAATAATTTGTCGTGACATTAACTATCAGAATAACACTGAAGCTTCATGAAAACAATGTTTATTAGCTTCTGACAGAAAAATTTTGAATTTAATATTTGTGTAGAACCTACAAAATAAATTTAGAATTATGGTGTACTGCAGCACAAAAACAGGCCCTACAGCCCACATAGTCCATGGTGACCTGTTTCTCTGCCTGGTTCTGGATCATAGCCCTCCATACCTCTCTCATCCATGTACCTATTCAAAATTCTTGAACTTGGGTCCAGAACGTCTGACAGCTCATTCTCACTCAGTTTCCTCTTAAATATTTCACCTTTTACTCTAAACTTATGACCTTTAATTCTAATTTATCCAACCTCATGGGAAAAAGGCTGCATGCAATCTATAACCCTCATAATTTTGTATACCTCTATAATATCTCTCCTCATTCCCCCACGCTCCAGGGAGTAAAATTCTAACCTTTCCTTATAACTCAAGACCTCAAGAACCAGCAACATTCTTGTAAATTCTCTCTGTATTCTTTCAAGCTTATTGATATCTTTCTTGTAGGTTGATCAGAACTGCATATGATGCACCAACTTCTCGTACAACTTCAGCATAGCATCCCAACTCCTATACTCAGTGCTTTGATTTATGAAGGCCAGTGTGGCAAAAGCTCTCTTTATGATCCTTTCTATCTCTGATGATACTTACAAAGATTATGGATCTGTTTTCCCAGATCCTCTTATTCTACTACATCCTTTAGAGCCCTATTATTCACTGTGTAGGTCCTACTGTGGTTTGTCCTGCCAGCGTGCAACACTTAACACTTGTCTCATTGAATTCCAATTATATCCACCAGCTTTTCAAAGTTGAATCTTATTCATGAAAAGGCTCAATTAGTCTTGCCACTGCCAAAAAAAAGCACTGGCACTGAAAGTTAACTATTACCTATGCAGAGTTACAATTGTTCAAGTTTTGAACATTCTTGAAGTTTTTTTTGAAAAGTTAAACTGTATACTTTTCACTTTTCTCTCAATGAACAGTTCTCCATTCTCTTGCATGTTGTCTTTCTATATAAGTAAATTATATTTCTTCCTTAGTACCTACCTACTGTAGGTACTTGTACTCATTACTTCAACTGATTAGCTAAGGAAGAAGACAGTTGCTTGTCATGTTCACAAAAATGATTTTATCCAGGTCTGCATTTCTAGCAACCCACAGGACGCAAAGCAATTTGAACTTAGACATACAACGTTATGTGTAAATAACAACAAACTCTCATTGATATGTTCTTGTACGTTGCTTATTCAGTAAAGGTGTCAAAAGTTATGGAGCAAAGGCGGGAGAACGGGGTTGAGCAGGAAAATAAATCGGCCATGATTGAAGGGCAGAGCAGACTTGTTGGGCCAAATGGCCTAACTCTGCTCCTATGTTTTATGGTCTTGCATGTAAAAGTTCCCACACTGGCTATTATTGATCTACTTTATTTTCTTACACAGCGAATGTAAGAACCTCACCAACAGAGAGTAACTTTTTAATCTCAAGCAAACGTCAGGTAAGTTGGCTACCTTGAAAAATTAATGATTTACAATAACATCCTGAAAACTTAAGTTGGTTCGTGCACAGTTTCCTATAAACTGAATTGAACTGCAAGTCTTAAATCATTTTGAATTTCCTTAATATGCTGTAGCAAATAATATGAGCATCAGGAATAGACTACATTGAGTTGATTAGTTTGATTAAATACTCATATTTAAAATTTGCTTTGTAATTTATAGCACATCCATTTGACTAGCAGTTACTTCTCTGATAATTTTCCTTTCGTTTCTGCTTTTTGTTGTCTGATGACAGTACTGCAGAAATTCTTAATGGTTTCTACATCAGTTGCAAATTGAGTCATAAACAATACGATGACTGTCAGAGAGAAGGTTTTTGCAATTGATTTATTACTATTACATGTACTGCGATACAGTGGAGAAACTTTTGCATGTCTTCAATGCAGATCATTCTGTATATAAATGCATTGGGGCATTACAAAGAGAAAATCATTAACAGAATACAGTATTTCAGATAATGCAGAGAAAATTCAGTGCAAGAGACAAATAAGATAGATTGAGGATTGAGAGATCAAGAAGTCATCTTTATTGTTCTAAAGGCCTTATAATAGCAGGATAGAAACAACCCTTGAACCTGGTGGTGTTTGTTTTCAAGCTTTTGTTTTATCTTCTGCCTGATGGAGGGGATGGAGGCAAAGTGAAAATGAGATTGATGGGAGGCTCTTTGATTACATTGGCTGCTTTCCTGGGGCAGTGGGAAGTATAGACTTCCCATCGAAGAGAGGCTGATTTTTGTTATGTCCACAACTCTAATTTTTTTTCAGTTGACACACCAAGCTGTGATGAATCTGGATAGGATGTTTTCTATAGTGCATCTATAAAAATTGTTGAGGGTGTACCATGCCATTCCAAATTTCCTTAAGTTTTCTGAATAAGTGGAGGTGCTGGTGTGCTTCCTTGACCATAGTGTCTACATGGTAGAACCAGGGCAAGCTATTGTTGACATTTACACCTAGGAACTTGAAGCTGTCAATCCTCTCCACGTCAGCAACATTGACAAATGACAGGGTGTGTTCTCCACCCCACTGCCAGAAGTCAGTGACTAGATCTTTTATTTTACTACATTGAGGGAAAGGTTGTCTTAACACCATGTCACAAGCAAGAGAAAATCTGTAGACACTGGAAACACATCCAAAATGCTGGAGGAACTCAGCAAGCTAGGCAGCTTCTATGGGGGAAAAAAGTATGGTTGACGTTTTAGTCTGAGACCCTTCGTCAGAAAAAAAGATGAGCAGATTTAAAAGGTGGGGGAAGGGAGAGAGAAACACAAGGTGATAGGTGAAACCTGGAGGGGAAGGGATGAAGTAAGGAGCTAGGAAGTTAAATTGGTGAAAGAGATACAATGCTGGAAAAGGGGGATTCTGATAGGAGAGGACAGAAGGCCATGGAAGAAAGAAGAGAGGGGGAGGAGCACTAGAAGGAGGCCATGGGCAGCCAAGGAGAAAAGGTGAGAGAGAGAAGGGGGGGAGGGGACATTACCGGAAGTTTGAGTGATCGATATCCATGCCATCAGGTTGGAGCCGACCCAGACAGAAGACAAGGTGTTATTCCTCCAACCTGAGTGTGGCCTCATTATGACAGTAGAGGAAGCCATGGATTGACATATCAGAATGGGAATGGGAAATGGAATTAAAATGGGTGGCCTCTGGAAGATCCTGAGATCCTGTTTTTTTTTTCTGGTGCTCGGTGAAGTCGTCTCCCATTCTACGTTGTATTTTCACTATGAATGTCCAGTCCCTATACACCCATCCCCCACTAGGAAGGCCTCAAAGCTCTTTGTTTCTTTCTGAACACCAGACCCAACCAGTTTCCCCTCCACACCACTCTCCTCTATCTAGCAGAACTTGTCCTTACTCTTAATAATTTCTCCTCTGGGTCCTCCCACTTCCTTCAAACAAAAGGTGTAGCCATGGGCACTCACATGGGTTCTCAGCTGTGCCTGCCTTTTTGTCAGCTACGTGGAATAGTCTTATGTTCCAAGCCCACGCTGGTGTCTGTCCCCCACTTTGCCTACAATACATTAGCGACTGCATTGGTGCTGTTTCCTGCACCCACGTGGATCTTGTCAACTTCATCAACTTTGCCTCCAACTTCCACCCTGCCCTCAAATTTACCTCGTCCATTTCCAACACCTCCCTCCCCTTTCTTGATCTCACTGTCTCTATCTCTGGAGACAGCTTATCTACTGATGTCTATTAAAAGCCCACAGACTCTCTCAGTACCTGGAGTATACCTCTTCCCACCCTGTTACTTGTAAAAACACCAACCCCTTCTCTCAATTCCTCCATCTCTGCTATATCTGCTCTCAGGATGAATCTTTTCTCTCTAGAACAAAGGAGATGTCCTCCTTTTTCAAAGAAAGTGGCTTCCCTTCCTCCACCATCAATGCTGCCCTCAACCACATCTCTTCAATTTCTCGCACATCTGCTCCTACCCCATCTTCCTACCACCCTACCAGGGATGGGATTCCTCTTGCCCTCACCTACCACACCACCAGCCTCCGTGTCCAGCACATACTTCTCTGTAAGTTCCACCATCTTCAACAGGATCACACCACCAAGCACATCTCCTCCTCTCCCCCCCACCCCCACCATCTGCTTTCCGCAGGGATCACTCCCTATGCAACTCCCTTTACCATTCACCCTTACCCACTGATCTTCCTCCTGGCACTATCTTTGCAAGCAAAACTAGTGCTACACCTGCCCCTACACTTATACCATTTAGGGGCCCCAAACAGTCCTTCCAGGTGAGGCGACACTTGTGAGTCTGTTGGGTCATATACTGTGTCCGGTGCTCCTGGCATGCCCTCCTGTATATCGGTGAGACCTAACGTGGATTGGGAGTCTGTCTTGCCGAGCACCTAAGGTCCATCTCCCAGAAAAAGCGGGATTTCCTTGTGCCTACTCATTTTAATTCCACTTCGCATTCCTGTTCCGATATGTCAATCCATGTCGCAGCGAGGCCATACTCAGGTTGGAGGAATGCTTTGTTGTATTCAGTCTGGGTAGCCTCCAACCTGACGGCATGATCATCGATTTCTCGAACCATTCCTGATCCCCTTTTCCCTCTCTTACCTTTTCTCCTTGCCTGGCCATCGCCGCCTCCTGGTGCGCCTCCCCCCACACCTCTTTCTTCACTCTTTGGCATTCTGTCTTTTCCTATAAGATTATAGGATTCCCCCTTCTCCATCCCTGTATCTCTTTCACTAATCAAATTTATCAGCTCTTTACTTCACCCCTCCCCCTCCAGGTTTCACCTATCACCTTGTGTTTTTCTTCCCTCCCCCACCTTTTAAATCTACTCCTCATCTTTTTTTCCTCCAGTCCTGCCGAAGGATCTCAGTCTGACACGCCAACTGTATTTTTTTTTCCATAGATACTGCCTGGCCTGCTGAGTTCCTCCAGCATTTTGTGTGTGTTGCTTAACACCATGTCTCTGAGTTCTCCATCTCCTTCCTGTACTCCAACTTGTTCTTGCCTGATACCTGTCCCACAGTGGTAGTGTTATCTGCAAACTTGTAGATGGAATTTGAGCAGTCATCAGTGTACAGTGAGTAAAGTAAGGCCTGAAGCAGCTTTGCAGGATGCCAGTGTTAGGGATAATCATGGAAGAGGTAATGCTGCTTATCACAACCCTCCCCCCACCACCCAAGTGTAAAACTGCTTGTATTATCAGTGATAGATTATGCTTAGACTATTGCATTTAAATGCTTAATGTGTTGGTAAGCAATTGGCATTAGTTCCAACCTCAACCCATCTTTTGTTCAGGTTTTGCTGTTAACATAGGCCTTTGCACTGTCTGGATGCTAGAATTATGAAAATCAGCAGTATGAATAAATTAATACACTGTAGTGATTGAGATGGTTGCAGGGTAAATGAACGTTTAAATGATCATTCTTTTACTGTTTATTAGCAACCCAACAGCTTGATTCACTGTCGACTTGGTCATATTGTAGAATATTGCTCAGTTTGAAAGATAAGTACCTATTGCCACCCTTATTTAGTATTAAATTTGGTATTAACATGGGCACAAAATTAAATTGGCTTTCAGAAATAAATAACTTTTCAATATTTTGAGTTGAAATTTGTAATTCTAGAAATCTATACTAAATGATGTCAAAACATATGCATTACTGTGAATGTACAGCTTATTTAATAACTGTGTGATAAAGTCTCATGGCTCAGATAACCTTGGGTTTGATTTTTATTTGGTCTTTGCCACATTGATGTCTCTGACTTTAACGTTGCCAAGGAAGAGGTAATCTTCCAGACAATCTCCAATTGGCCTTGGACTAGCTGGACAAGAGCAATACCTACGTCTTACTACTGTTTATTGATTGCAGCTCTGCGTTCCATGCTATCATCTCCTGAATGCTAATCAAAATGCTTCAAAATCTGTCTCTAAACCTCCTGCTACAATTGAATCCTTGACTTTCTCAACAGGAGACCACTATCAGTGAGCATCAATAATATCATCTCCTCCTTGCTGTCAATCCAAGGATGCATACTTAGCCCATTGCTCTATTCTCTCTACACATATGATTGTGTGGCTAGGGTTTTCATAAAAGTGACTCATCATTAGTATCCCAACCTTAAGACAGTACTTAGGAATTTTATATCCAGCCACCTGAATGTTTTTGGTTTATGTTTAAATTATTTTCCAGAAATGGACAGTTGAAGAAAGTGAATGGATTAAACAGGGTGTACAAAAGTTTGGAGCAGGAAACTGGCTGAAGATCCTGAAGCATTATCCATTTTGTGACCGCACTAGCGTCATGATTAAAGATCGGTGGAGGACAATGCAAAGGCTTGGAATGACTTGAAAAAATTGGCTCTTTAAAGAGTTTTACTATTTACCATAAATAAACTGTAAAAAGCATTGTTTTTTTAATTATATGGGAAAATAAACTTTTGTATTTATTACAGGAACAAAAAGAAGTAAAATCTGCTCGGTTGTCTCCTTATTTCATGTGAGCATGGTTTGTTGAAGATATTTGTGTGTTTAGTATGTACATTAATGCAAATATTTTCATCCGTAAACCTCTGCAAGATCTGACAACAGTACCAATTAAGAAAAATAGAAGCTTTAGGTTTCTTTCCTTTCGGTGAAATATACTACCCCTGCTAAAGATGTTTTAATATTGTGAACCAGATCTGACTTGTTATACTTAATGTAAATGTGCTGAGTACACTTGATATTTCAAGATTCATCATCAGACAATAAAAGTGCTGAACCACACATCAATTTTGTTGTAATTTTTCAAGAGTTGTGATCTTTTGTAGTTTTACATAAAAAGGCTGAATTTTGTTCCTCAGGAAATCTTAAAACCCTCCACCGTAACTTGGTACTGTTTCTCTTCTGTTTTTGAAGAGATTTTGTATTTTATCACCAACTGTAATAGTAGGAAATGACACAGCTGGTTTATTTGGGGCTCTATGCATCAATGTAAGGGCAACATTAATTGCCTGTCCTGAATTGTCCTTGAAAATTGGTGATGGGCTTGTTCCTTGAACAGTTGCAGTTCATCTGGTAGAGGAACTTCCACAAGTCAGCAAAGTCAAGAGCTCCAGAGTTTACAAATCTGAATGCTATGCTACTTGAGGGAAACCTGCAGGTGGAGTCTTTTGCAACACACATGAAATGCTGGAGTAACTTTTAACAGGCAGGGCAGCATCTAGGAAAAGAGTACAGTCAACGTTTTGGTCTGAAATGTTGACCACACTCTTTTCCTAGCTGCTGCCTGGCCTGCTGAGTTCCTCAGCATTTTGTGTGTGTTGCTCGGATTTCCAGCATCTGCAGATTTTCACTTGTTTATGGTGAAGTCTGTTGCTCTTGTCCTTGCTGGTTAAAGTTCTGTTGGAGTAGCCTAGCTGAATGACCACAGCACATTTGGTAAATAATTCACACAATAGCCACATTTCTGCAGGGATTGGAGGGAATGAATGTATAATAAGACCTTAAGATGTACGAGCAAAATGAGGCCACTTGGCCCAGTTAGTCTGCTCTTCCATTTCATTATGGCTGATTCATTTCTCTCTCAGACCCAAACTCTTGCCTTCTCCCCATATCCTTTCATACCCTGATGAATCAAGAATCTATTAATCTCTACCTTATATATACCCAATGACTTGGCCTCCACAGCTGCTTGTGGCAACAAATTCCACAGATTTACCACTCTCTGGCTAAAGATATTCAATCTCAACCCCATTCTAAATGGACGTCCCTCTATTCTGAGGCTGTCTCCTCTGGTCTTAGACTCCCTCAATATAGGAAACATCTACTCCATCCGTTCTATCGAGCCTGTCAGCATTTGATAGGTTTCAATGCAATTTCCTCCCCTCATTCTTCAGAATTCCATGAGTACAAGCCCAGAGCTATCGAACACTGACATGATGAACCTTTGAATCCCAGAATCATTTTTGTGAACCTCCTTTGAACCCTCTGCAATGTCAACACGTTCTTTCTTAGTTAGGGACCCAGTACTGCTCAATACACCAAGTGAGGCCTCACAAATGCCTTATAAAGCCTCAATATTACATCCTTGCCTCTTGAAATTAATAGTCCTCTCGAAATTAATAATAACATTGCATTTGCCTTCCTCACCACCAACTCAACCTGCAAATTAACCTTTAGGAAAACTTGTATGAGGATTCCCAAGACCCTTTGCACCTCAGATTTTTGAATTTTTTCTCCTTTTCAAAAATAGTCAACCCTTTTATTTCTTCTACCAAAGTGCATGACTGACATTGATATACTTCTCGACACTGTATTCAATCTGCTACCTCTTTGCCCATCCTCCTAATAAGTCTTTCTGTAGTGTTGAAGCAGAGACACCCTTTATTTCCATTTTTTTTGCCTCATACCAATCAACCAATGCTCAATCCATGCTTGTATCTTTCCTGTAATACCATAACATGTTAAGCAGCCTCAAGTGTGGCACCTTGTCAAAGGGTTTCTGAAATACGAATACACGACTTCCACAGGTTCTCCTATGTCTATCCCGCTTGTTATTTCTTCAATGAATTCCAATAGATTTGTCAGGCAAGATTTTCCCTTAAGGAAACCATGCTGACTTTGGTCCACTTTTATCATGTGCCTCCGAAACCATGTCCTTGACAATTGACTCCAACATCTTCCCAACCACTGAGGTCAGACTAACTGGCCTATAGTTTCCTTCCTCCTGCCTCTCTCCTTTCTTGAAGTGTGGAGTGACATTTGTAATTTTCCAGTCCTCCAGAACCTATTGTTTCTTGACAGATCATTGCTAATGCCTTCACAATCTCTTAAGCCACCCCTTTAAGAACCCTGGGGTATAGGCCATCTGGTCCAGGTGACTTATCTACCTTCAGACCTTTCAGTTTCCCAAGCACCTTCTTCCTTGTAATGGCAATGCCACTCACTCATTCAAGTGCCCCCTGACACTTGAACTTCTGGCATACTGCTAGTGTCTCCCACAGTGAAGACCGATGCAAAATACTCATTCAGTTCGGCTGCCATTTCCTTGATCCCTATTACTACCTCTCCAGCATCATTTTCCAGCAGTCCGATATCTACCCCTTGCCTCTTTTACACTTAATATATCTGAAGAAGCCTTTGGTATCCTCTTTAATATTAGCTAGCTTACCTTTGTATTCCATCTTTTCCTTCTTTATGACTTTTTTTTAGTTGCCTTCTGTTGGTTTTTAAAAGCTTCCCAATCTTCTGACTTCCCACTTTTTTTTGCTATACCATATACCCTCTTTTTGGCTTTTATGTTGACCTTGACATCTGTTGTCAGCAACAGCTGCATCATCCTGCCTTTGGAATACCTCTTCTTTGGGATTTATCTATTTTGCACCTTTTGAATTGCTCCCAGAAACTCAAGCCATTGCTGTTCTCCCATCATCCCTGCTGGTATTCACTTCCAATCAATTTTGGCCAGCTTCTCGCCCATGCCTCTGTAATTCCCTTTACTCCACTGTAATACTTGATACATCTGACTTTGGCTTCTCCTTCTCAAATTGCAAGGTGAATTTTGTCATGTGATCACTGGTCCCCTCGTGTTCCTTCACCTTAAGCTGTCTAATCAATTCTGAATTTTTCAGCTGCAATTCAGTGATGTCCACTGCATCATACATGCAAATCTGTAAATGTGCTACATGTCATCTACTTTATCCCGTATACTACATGCTTTCAAGTATAAGACCCGCAGTCCTGTATTCATCGCCCTTTTTGATTTTGTTCCCCTTTTTACATTGCAACTCAAACCTTAACTGCAATTTTTGTCCTGTCATCAGCCTCTCCTTGCTAGCAGTCTCACTACGCACTGACCCTGTTTGTAAACCAACTCCCTATCATTCCGGTTCCCATCCCTCTGCCAAATTAGTTCAAACCCTCCCAAAAAGCTCTAGCAAACCTGCCCGCAAGGATATGCGTCCTCTTTGGGTTCAAGTGTAACCTGTCCCTTTTGTACAGGTCGTACCTTCCCCAGAAAAGATGCCAGTGATCAGAAATGTGAACCCCTGTCCTTGTTCCTCAGCCATGCATTCATCTGCGTCATCATCCTGCTCTTACCCTCATTGGCGAGTGGCACAGGCAGCAATCCAGAGATTACTACCTTGGAGGTCCTGCTTTTCAGTTTTCTACCTCGATCCCTAAAATCTATTCGGGATCTCCTCACCCTTCCTACCTGCAGTATGTCATTGCTGCCAATATGTGCTAAGACTTCTGGCTGCTCACCCTCCCCCTTTAGACTGCCACGGACCCAGTCTGAGATATCCCTGACCCTGGCACATGGGAGGCAACATATCATCTGGGTGTCTCCATTGTGTCCACAGAATCTCATCTCTATTCCTCTATGAAATCTCCTGTCACTACTGATGTGTGCTTGGGGTATTTTTCAAACAGACTACTTTGTCCTTGTGTAGAGCTGCTTGAATTGAAGCTGAATTTACCTGCCGTAACTAATTTGAGATTCCACTGTTGACTTGGGCTTTGCAGATATTGCAAGGCTTTGGGTTACATGTAGCAGTATATCTGGCCAGCATATTCTTGTAACTACTATTGATAAAACATCCAATTGAGTTTCTGACCAATGGCAACACCCTATAATGTGTGTGTGTGTGTGGGGGGGGGGGGTGGTCTCAACAATGGTAATTCCATTGAATACCAAAGGAAGCTGGTTAGATGCTTTGCAGATGGCTGTTACCTGGAAATTTTATGGCAGTACTGTTACTTGCCATTTAACAGGCCATATTTGAATGTTGTTTGTGTATTGCTGTATGTGTGCATAGGCTGCTTCATTTGCTAAGGTGTAAATTAATATACTACTTCAGATTAATTCACAATATATATCATTTTAATCATCTTTTTTTGAAAAAGATCTATTGTGCAAACTTGCATATTTTACACTTGTACAATCACATTGCTGCAGTGGTTATAAGCTATGTATTTTTCATGTTATGGTAGATAAGTCATGAATATACATGAACTAAATTCAGTTTTCCTGCTTGGAATTTTTCTTTCTCCATCAGTGTGTCTGCAGTCCGACTGCCAGTTTTTGTAGCTAGATGTGAATGATAATGTACCTTAATAAATATTGTATTTCCCTGTAATTTTCATTGCATTTTAAAATCTTTTTATTAATTATTATTGAAAATCAACAACAACAAAAAATACATTGAAATAATCAAGTCAACATATCAATATATACAATAAGAGTTAAACTATCAATCAAGCTAAACAATATATCAATAATAATAAGAAAAAACAAAATGTTAAAGCTTTTTTTGTGGAAAAAAGAAAGAAGGAAAAAGAACCACTGCTAACTAAAAAAAACCCTACTAACAAAAAAAAACATATTTGGAGCACAAACCTGGAGCTATACGCCTAACAAGCTTCCATAAAAGAAAGACGTCAATCCGCCAACCAAATCTATTTCCCTGTAATTTTAAATGTTATTATAAAGAAACCTACAAAGCTTCCCAGCCGAGCCATTTTAGTCAATGTAATTAAAATGAATCCAAATGTCCCAAAAAAGTAAATCTTGTAATATCACCAACTCACTACTTTTTAAATTTTTTATTGTTGCACTGCTTATTTAATTAAACTGTTTAATTTTTTTTTAATTCTCACCCCTTACATGTGGTGCATATGTGTGTTTTCCCCTCAATCTCAAGTCCTCCACTAAAGACCTGGGAACTTGAGGGTTTGGTGCAGTTCCTAGTAGTGCGCTCTTCTGGACTGAGATCTCAGATGTTGTTCCCAGGATTTGTTGGAGCTACTCTCCCAGTCCAGGTGTCACAGCTCCAAGTGTTCCTATCACCACCAGGATTACTCTGGCTTTAACTTCCACATCCTTTCTATCTGCTCTTTCAAGCCCCGGTATTTCTCTAGCTTCTCGTTCTTTCTTCCTGATGTTACTGTCATTCAGGATTGCCACATCTATTACTATTGCACTCTTCTGTTCCTTGTCCTTGATGGTTGGCTAGTTAGTACCTGCTTATCAGTCTGTATCTGGAAGTCCCACAGGATCTTAGCTCTGCCATTCTCCACTACCTTCTCAGGTGTCCCTCATTTGAACTCAGGAGTGTTCAATCCATACTCAGCGCAGATGTTCCTGTACACAATTCCTGCAACTTGGTTATGCCATTCAGTGTATGCTGCCCCTGCCTGCATTTTGCACCCTGCTACTATGTGCTGAACGGTTTCAAAAGATTCCTTGCACAGTCTCATCTTGGATCTTGTCTGGTGTGATAGACTCCTGCTTCTATTGCTCTTGTGCTTAGTGTCTGTTCTTGTGCAGTCATGAGCAGCGCCTCTGTGCTCTCTCTCAGCCCTGCCATTTCCAGCCATTGGTTGGACTTTCTTACGTCAGCCACCTCTGATATCTGGTGATGGTACATACGCGCAGTGGCTTGTCCTGCCATGGCCTCTGGTCCTCTGGCTCTGCTTCACCCACTTCCATTTCCATATCCCCTGCCTGCTGTCTGAGATATTCTCCTAGTAGGTCATCCTCAGGGGCCATCTTCCTGACATGGATGTTTCAAATTTCTTCCAGGACTGTGGCTTTGACACTTCCAAGTCCCTGTCCTTTATTCCAGCGGGTGTACAGTTCATTGGCGTTGAACTTTGGATGGAATCCTCCATAATGTTAGCAGTTTCTGGGTCTTGATGTCAGCTGCTTCCAGTTTGTTCCTTGGCCAGCACACTACCGCGGCTGGATATCTGATGACTGGTAGGCAGGCAAATGTGTTGATGGCTCTGATCTTGTTCTTCCCATTCATCTGGCTTTTTGGGACCTGTCTCATTCTTTGAAGGTACTTGGATCTTGCAGCCTTCCTTGTGTCCTCATCATGTCTTCCATGCAGCTGCAGGATCCCCAGGTATTTGCAGCTGTCCTGTACATCTGTATGTGTCTTCAGGTAACTTGATTCCTTCAGTCTTGAAGAGTTTGCCTCTTGTCACTACCATCCGGCTGCACTTTTCCAGTCCAAATGACTGCTGTACAGCCTTGTCTGGTGGATTAGTGAATCAATGTCTCTTTCAGTTCTGGCATACAGCTTTATGTCATCCATGTACAGGAGGTAGCTGATGGTCACGCCACTCTTGAACCTGTACCCATATCCACTCTTTGAGATGATCTGTCTGAGGGAGTTTAAGCCTATGCAGAACAGCAGAGGGAATAGTGTATCACCCTAGTATATTCCACATTTGATGGTCACTTGTGCTATTTCCTTTGAGTTAACTTCTAGCATTGTCCTCCAATGGCTTATTGAATTCTTAATGAAGGTCCTTAGTGCCTTGTTGACCTTGTACAGAGACGGGCATTCCAGGGTCCATGTGTGAGGCATTGAGTTGTGTGCTTTCTGGTAGTCGATCCAGGTTTACCTGATCTTGGAGTCTCACATGACAGCTTTGTCGGTGCTTAGAGCCTCTGATTTCATCACCAAGCCCCTCTGAGCAGAGCTCAGGTGGCTATGATGCCTGATAGGAGCTTCCATGTTGTTGACAAGCAGGTTACAGGCTGATAGTTTGATGGTGTTGGTCCTTTGAGAGGATCCTTCATTATGAGTTAGCCAATCAGGGTGGGAGGCCGCTTCAAGCAGCTGGTTCATTTGAGCTGCCAGCCGTGTATGTAATGCTGTTAGACTCTTCAGCCAATAGGCGTGGATCATGTCAGGCCCCAATAATGTCCAGTTCCGCATTCTAGCGACCTGTTGCTGGACATCTACTGCTGTAATGGTAACTGGTTGCACAGGCTTGCTTGTAGGTTTTTCAGCCATTGGGCACTGGTGTTATGTGATGCTTCTTTCTCCCATATACTCTTCCAGTACTCCTCAGTTGCTGTTTTGGTTGGTTCAGGTATTGGCATGTTGTTGCTCTGGAACTGTGCAAATACTGTTCCTGGTTCTTTGGAGAAGAGTGCATTTATTCACTTGGCCTTTGTGCCCTTAGTGTATCTCAGTACCTCAGTGGTGTGGTAGCCAGAGCTGTTAGCCATTGTTTGGCAGTTTCCAGAGCCTAGGCTATGGATGTACCTCTGTACTTAGAGTGTATGTAGATATAATGCAAATCACAGTTTTTGTATGATTATCTATTGTGTTGTACTGCTGCTGCAAAAACAACAACTTTCATGACATGTGCCGATGATATTAAACCTGATTCTGATCATAAACACAAGAGAATCTGCAGATGCTCGAAATCTTGAGCAACACGTACACAAATTTGAAGGAACTCAGCAAGTCTGGCAACATCAATGGAGTGGAATGAACAGTGGATGATTTGGGTTGAGACCCTTCATCAGGACTCACCAAGGCACAGAGAACTACAGATTTGATGTGGGTAACACACAATGCTGGCGGAACTCAGCAAGTCAGGCAGCATCTGTGGAGAGGAACAAAGAGTCAATGTTTTGGGCCAGGATGATGGGACTCTACTGAAACATTGTTTATTCTGCTCTGTGGATGCTGCCTGACTTGAGTTCCTCCAATTCTTGTAATATGATTTGCATAAATTTTATGATCTGGTGGGAATGTTGGTGATTGGTGAGCTAGGCACCTGGCCAGCACTATGGTTTGCAAAGCATTGAGAAAATGTAAATGTTTTCTATGTTATAATTAAATGCAACAAACATTAAATACATCTTTTATTCTTTTGTCTTCAAATTCTGTAATTTTCAATGATTTCTGCTTTTTGAAATTTGGAAATGAAAATACTTTCAATATTTTGAAGTAATATGTTCCTTTTATGGATTCTAATCAAAGTTATGACAGTTACTCAGAAATGTTGATGGAGTTCAACATTATAAGGAAAATTGAATTGAATTGAATTGGCTTTATTTCTTACATCCTTCACATACACGAGGAGTAAAAATCTTTACATTACATCTCCACCCGAATGTGCAATGTGTAAATTGTAGTAATTTGTAATAAATAGTATGCACAGTAAGATATACAACAGAACCGTCAATATAACTCAGAAATACAATTGTGCCAGTGTGAATTAATCAGTCTGATGGCCTGGTGGAAGAAGCTGTCCTGGAGCTTGTTGGGCCTGGCTTTAATGCTGCGGTACCGTTTCCCAGATGGTAGCAGCTGGAACAGGTTGTGGTTGGGGTGACTCGGGTCTCCAATGATTCCTCAGGCCCTTTTTACGAACCTGTCACTGTAAATTTCCTGAATCATGGGAAGTTCACACCTACTGATGCGCTGGGCTGTCCACACCACTCTCTGTGAAGTCCTGCGATTGAGGGAGGTACAGTTCCCATACCAGGCAGTGATACAGCCAGTCAGGATGCTCTCAATTGTGCTCCCGTAGAAAGTCCTTAGGATTTGGGACTCATACCAAACTTCTTCTGCCAACTAGGTGAAAGAGGTGCTGTTGTCCTTTTTTCACCATACAGCCGGTATGTACAGACCAAGTGAGATCCTCAGTGATGTGTATACCGAGGAACTTAAAGCTGTTCACTCTCTGAACCCCCCGATCCATTGATGTCAATAGGGGGTTAGCCTGTCTCCATTCCTCCTGTAATCCACAACCAGCTCCTTTGATTTTGTGACATTGAGAGAGAGGTTGTTTTCTTGACACCACTGTGTCAGGGTGATAACTTCTTCTCTGCAGGCTGCCTTGTTATTATTTGAGATTTCGGCCACTCAGTGCAGTACCATCTGCAAATTTAATTAGCAGATTGGAGCTGAGGGTGGCGACACAGTCATGGGTATACAGAGAATAAAGGAGGTGGCTTAGGACACAGCCCTGGAGGGCTCCTGTGTTGAGGGGCAGAGAGGCAGAGGTGAGGGAGCCCACTCTTACCACCTGCCAGCGATCTGACAGGAAGTCCAGGATCTAGCTACACAAGGCAGGGTGAAGGCCGAGGTCTCTGAGCTTCATGTCGAGCCTGGAGGGAATTATGGTGTTGAATGCTGAACTGTAGTCCAAGAACAACATTCTCACATAAACATCCTTCTTCTCCGGGTGTGTAAGGATGCTGTGTAGAGTTGTCGATCGGTTGTGTTGGTAGGTGAATTGTAGGGGGTCTAGTGTGGGTGGTGACATGCTACAGATGTAATCCTTGACCAGCCTCTCATCTCATTTGCTTATTATTGAGGTGAGTGCGACAGGACGGCAATCGTTCAGACACATTACGTTGGTCTGTTGGGTCAATGGTGGATGTTTTGAAGCAGGAGGGCACTCTACACTGGGAGACAGAGAGATTAAAAGTGTCTGCAAACACAGCAGCCAGCTGTGCTGTGCACATTCTGAGTACCCTCCCCCCGGGGATGCCGTCCGGTCCCACAGCCTTGCGGCTGTCCACTCGTTGGAAACTCCTGTGTACTTCAGCCTCAGATTGACCGAAGTGCAGGTTGCATTGGTGGCTCTACCATGGAGAGCATACTCACCAACTGCATCTCAGTATGATATGGCAATTGTCCCGTATCGGACCGCAAAGCACTCCAGCGTGTGGTGAAAACTGCCCAGCGGATTATCGGCACCCCATTGCTCACCACTGAGAACATCTACCATAAATGCTGCCTGGGCAGGGTGAAAAGCATTATCAGGGATGCATCTCACCCTAACCATAGACTTTTTACTTTCCTCCCATCCGGTAGGTGCTACAGGAGCCTCCGCTCCCACACCAGCAGGCACAGGAAGAGCTTCTTCCCTAAGGCTGTGACACTGCTGAACCTCTCATCACATCGCTAAACAGTATTGCATCCGTATTGTACTGTCTCAGTACTTCTATAGTTGTGTGCTGTAGCACTTACTTTTTATTCGCAGTTATTTTGTAAATAACACTATCCTTTGCATTTCTGGTTAGATGCTAACTGCATTTCATTGGTTTTGTATCTGTACTCAAGGCACAATGACAATAAAGTTGAATCTAATCTAATTTAATCTCCTCAGTGGCTCAGTGTTGATGACATTGAACCAAGAGTAAAAACTGATTTAGCTCATCTGGGAGAGAGGCATTGATGTTGGTAGCACCACTGTGTTTCACTTTGAAGTTTATGATGGTGTGCAGACCTAGCCATAATGATATGGATTTACTGAATATTTTAGTATGGCCTTTAAAACATCTAAAAAGCATTTTTATCCAAAGGTATATGTTAATGTAATTATTAGTAAATGTAACCACTGGTTTGTAAACAACAGAATGCTCCTTAAGTAAAATGAGATGAATAAAAGAAAATTACTGCAAATGCTGAGTCTGTTGTTTGAAAAGTATGCTAGCTATATTCAATAAATTTCAACAAAAGCTTCAAATTTTAATTCTAGATATGCCATTCAGTTAAGATTAAGATTAAGATAAAACTTTATTTGTCCTGAAGGAAATTATTGTTGCAAGTTTGTTCAGTCAGAAATATATACTTTAAAATACAAAATGGAAGCATTGAGATACGAAAATGAATACAAAATGTGCATTAAAATGCAATAGTGCAAAATACAGATGTGCAATGAAACTATACACTTATATACTTAAGGAGGAGGAGTTGTGTCATCTTATAGCCACAGGGGGAAAAGATCTCCTGTGGCTTTCAGTGGTGCACCTCGGTGGAATCAGTCGATTACTAAAGGTGCTTCTCTGCTTGTCCATTATGTCATGGAGGGGGTGATAGAGGTTGTCCATAATGCTCTGTAGCTTCTACAGCATCCTCCTCTCAGATACAACCACCAGGGAATCCAGTTCCAACCCCAGAACAGAACCAGCTTTCCTGACAAGTTTATCTATCTTCTTGGTGTCAGCTGCTCTCACCCTGCTGCCCCAGCAGACTACAGCGTAGAACTGAATGCTGGCCACCACTGAGATGTAGAACATCTGCAGCATAGTACTTTAGACATTGAATAACTGGAGCCTTCTCAAGAAGTACAGTCAGCTTACAGTCAGGAAGTACAGTTAGATTAGATTATGAGGACACGCAGTCCTCTTTTATTGTCATTTAGTAAAGCGTGCATTAAGAAATGATACAATGTTCCTCCAGAATGATATCACAGAAACACAAGACAAACCAAGACTAAAAAAACTGACAAAAACCACATAATTATAACATATAGTTACAACAGTGCAAAGCAATACTGTAATTTGATAAAGAACAGACCATGGGCACAGTAAAAAAAAGTCTCAAAGTCTCTCAAAAGCCTCATCATCTCACACAGACGGTAAAAGGAAGAAAAACTCTCCCTGCCACGAACTTCCAGCACCGCAAACTTGCTGATGCAGCACCCTGGAAGCACCCGACCACAGCAGACTCTTGAGTCTGTCCGAAAACTTTGAGCCTCCGACCAGCCCTCCGACACCGAGCAGCGAGCATCATCTCTGCCGAGTGCTTTGGCCCCAGCCCCGGCAACAGGCAATAGGCAAAGCCGAGGATTTGGGGCCTTGCCTTCTGGAGATTCTCGATTGCACAGTAGCAGCGACAGCAAAGCAGGCATTTCAGAAGTTTCTCCAGATGTTCGTCCGTGCTTCTCACGTCGGTCTCCATCAAATCAGGATTGTGCATGGTACCTACTTACAAACACGATATCATTTCAGAGCGGCTGTACACAAGAATGTACACAAGCCAATTTCACCGTAACTTTAATTCTATCCCCGCCCCCGCCCCACCACCCCCCTCCCCATCATTCACAACCACTTACCCTGTTGCTTCTCAGGTATTTATTTTCTTCCACTTTAAAAAAATCCATTACTGGTTCTACTGTCCTTTGAGATATAGAGTTTCAAAGTCTCATAACCCTTTAAGAGGAAAGTACCTCATCTTAAAACTCCATTTTGTTCCACAAGAGGAAACATCCTCTTCACGTGCACCCTGTGAACAGCCACCAAGATATACACACACCCTCATTCTCTTTTCTTCTTCCAAGCTCCAGCAGGTACATGCCTACATACAAACCATACTCGCAACACTATCTACCCATTCTGGGTGTCAGTTTCATAAACCTCTGAACTGTTTCCAATATAGAAGCATCAGGCTATTCCAATGAATGATTCACAAAGCAATAACATTTAAAACACACACCCCAAATATGGTCTCTTTTCGGGCTGCATAACTAAAGCATTTAACACCGAACTGAAGCATAACATTTTTTGCTAGCTTTCCAAGTTACTTGCTGTCCTTTGTGAATCAGACATTAGGATAGCCTAATCCTTCTGCAGCTGAGTTATGCAATCTCACCGTTTCAATATTTATTTTTATTTTTCATCCATAAATGGGAAAATTTACAACTTTTGATATTATACTTCATTTATTCGTTCTTTGTATCCTCTGTGTTCTCTTCACATCTTAGTTTTATCATCTTTATCAGCATATTTCATTTTAGGTGCCTTCATGTAAGTCACTTATATAAATGTAACACGCTGTAAGGTTTCACTGCTAATGCAATGGCTTCTCTGTAATGTTCCACTGCTGAGGTAATGGTTTCTAGGTAGCAGCAATGTTTGGGTCACGACTAGAGATAACGGAGCATGTCAGCCAATGAGCGGGATGTTGTTCTTTCTTGTGTATCTGGGAGCTGGGAATTCGTGGTCTTTTGCCAGGGAGTGATGACTCTCTGACGGTGGTGTCTGAAAAGAGGATGCTGTCCAAGTTGCATGCCATCTTGGACAATGTCTCCCATCCACTATATAATGTACTGGTTGGGCACAGGAGTACATTCAGCCAGAGACTCATTCCACCGAGATGCAACACAGAGCGTCATAGGAGGTCATTCCTGCCTGTGGCCATCAAACTTTACAACTCCTCCCTTGGAGGGTCAGACACCCTGAGCCAATAGGCTGGTCCTGAATTTATTTCATAATTTACTGGCATAATTTACATATTACTATTTAACTATCTATGGTTTTATTACTATTTATTATTTATGGTGCAACTGTAACGGAAACCAATTTCCCCCGGGATCAATAAAGTATGACTATGACAATGACTATGACTATGAGGAGAGAAGACGCAAATGGAGAGAGTCGGTAGACCACCAGATGGAGTGGACTTGGAGCGAGGCTCCGAAGGTCAGCGACAATCGGAGGAGGTCGATGATGGACGAACGGCCTTATCAGTGAGCTCCAACATTGCGCATTAGACTGTTTCATGAGAATGGGCCTGTTTTTGGTTTCTTTACTAACCATATAGTCCAATTAAGAATTATAAAGCTCAATCGTTTAATTGCATTTTGTGCACTGTTTGTTATTTTGGGGTACTGATTTGTAACAGGGGACACATCGTGCAGCATCCACCCAGAAGAGATTTCTAAAGCTTGGCGGGGCCGGGGGCTATCACCCCCTATATTAAGCCACTAGCCAAAGCGAGAGTTGCATAAAATTAGACGAAATTCACCCCCACTGTGAATTTCTGTGGCACAGCATTTGGTATTTTTATCCACACAGAAAAAAGGTTGATTTATGATTATTTGGCTTTCTCTACAACAATTTTCTATTGTTACCAACATTGAGTTTTTAAAGCAATGACGTTACCAAATGTAAAATATGGAATTGAAAAAGTTTTATTTGAAAATATATTGCTAATAAATGTCACTACTTTAGTCTCCTATATAAATGAAAAAAGACATAATTTATTGCAAAATAAGGTGTCTTCTGTTCAGAGCGCATAAATTGTTCCCATAGCAAAACCAATATGATTTGTCATCTGCCCTCTCCCAGAATCTAGCACAAATAAACAAATAATTATTTGTGAAATGCTTTTAACATTTTATTCACTTATATTTGCAAGTACAACTTCCTTTGTATTCACGCTTTTCTAATTTCCCCTTACCTTAGACCATAAGACCATAAGATATAGGAGCAGAATTAGGCCATTCAGCCCATTGAGTCTGCTCCGCCATTTCGTCATGGCTGATCCCGGATCCCACTCAACCCCATACACCTGCCTTCTCACCATATCCTTTGATGCCCTGACAGATCAGGAAATGATCAACTTACACCTTAAATATACGCATAGTCGTGGCCTCCACCGCAGTCTGTGACAGAGCATTCCACAGATTTACTAGTCTCTGGCTAAAAAATTCCTCCTTACCTCTGTTCCAATAGGTCACCCCTCAATTTTGAGGCTGTGCCCTCTAGTTTTGGATACCCCCACCATAGGAAACATCCTCTCCACATCCATCCCATTTAGTCTTTCATAGGTTTCAATGACGTGTCCCCACATTCTTCTAAATTCCAGTGAGTACAGGCCTAAAGCTGCCAAACGCTCCTCACATGCTAATCCCTTCATTCCCGGAATCATCCTTGTGAACCTCCTCTGGACTCCCTCCAATGACAACACGTCCTTTCTGAGATATGGGGCCCAAAACTGTTGACAATACTCCAAGTGCGGCCTGATTAGTATCTTTTAAAGACTCAGGATTATCTTCTTGCTTTTATATTCATTTCCTCTAGAAATAAATGCCAACATTGCATTTACCTTCTTTACCACAGACTCAACCCGTAAATTAATCTTCTGGGAGTCTTGCACAAGCGCTCCTAAGTCCCTCTACACCTCTGAAGTTTGAACCTTCTCCCCATTAAGATCATTGTCCACTCTATTGTTCCTTTTTACCAAAATGCATTATCATACATTTCCCAACACTGTATTCCATCTGCCACCTTTTTGCCCATTCTTCCAATTTGTCTAAGTCCTACTGAAATCGCATTGCTTCCTCAACACTACCTACCCCTCCACCTGTCCTTGAATCATCCACAAAATTTGCATAAAAGCCATCAATTCCATTATTTGAATCATTGACAAACAATGTGAAAAGTAGTGGTCCCAAAACTGACCCCTGAGGAACTCCACTAATCACTGGCAGCCAACCAGAAAAGGCCCCCTTTATTCCCACGCACTGTCTCCTGCCTGTCAGCCATTCCTCTATCCATACCAGTGTTTCTTCTGTAATGCCATGGGATTTTATCTTGTTAAGCAGCCTCATGTGTGGCACCTTATCAAATGCCTTCTGAAAATCCAAGTAAATGACATCCACTGCCTCTCCTTTGTCAACCCTGCTTGTTACTTCCTCAAAGAACTCTAACAGATTTGTCAGGGAAGATTTCCCTTGACAGAAACCATGTTGATTTTGATTTATTTTATCATTAGTCTCCAAGTACCTCAAAACCTCATCCTTAATAATAGAATGCAATTCTTTCCCAACCACTGAGGTTAGGCTAACTGGCCTATAATTTCCTTTCTTTGCCTTCCTCCCTTCTTAAAGAGTGGGGTGACATTTGTAATCTTCCAGTTCCTCCGGGACTATGCCAGAATCAAGTGATTCTTGAAAGATCATAACCATCCATTATCTCTTCAGCAACCTCTCTGAGGACTCTGGGATGAAGTCCATCTGGTCCAGGTGCCTTACCCACCTTAAGATCTTTCAGTTTGCCCAGCACTTTTTCCATTGTAATAGCAATGGCACTCACTCCTGCTCCCTGACACTCAAGGACCTCTGGCAGCACTACTAGATCAGAGCACTAAGGGATACTGACCAAGTCAAACTGATCTGAGAACTTAAGGACATGTTGTTTTGTTTGTTACTTTGGCCACTTGTGCTTTTCAATAGCCAAGAAAGCACATTCACTTCTCTACTTCCTCAGAGGGTTAATGAAATTTGGCATGTCTCCAATAATCCTCGCCAATTTTCACAGATGCACCAAAGAAAGGAACTTATTCCGATGTATCACAAACATGAGAAAATCTGCAGATGTTGGAAATCTAAAGCAACACACACACAAAATGCTGGAGGAACTCAGCAGGCCAGACAGCACCTTTGGAAAAGAATAAACAGAGGACTTTTCAGGCCGAGACCCTTCATCAGGACTCATCACACCTTAGTGTGACATATGCTCTGTTCAAGACCATGAAAAATTTTAGAGAACTGCGGACACAGCCCAGTCTGTCACAAACACCAGCGTCCCCTCCATTGAATCGGTTTAGATAGATAGATAGATATACTTTATTGATCCCGAGGGAAATTTTACAGCTGCAAAGGTTTGTACCTTTTGCTGCCATGGTTAAGCAGCCAAAGTCCTCACACCCCTGTCATTCTCTGTTTTCAATCATTCCACAGGACACAAGATACAAAAGGTTGAGAGCCTTTGCCACCAGACTCAAGGACAGCTTCTACCCTGCTGTTGAATGGACCTTTTTGCATTAAAAATAAACTCTTGATTTCCCAGTCTATCTTGCTATGGCTCTTTCACTTTATCTACCTGTACTGCACTTTCTGTGTAATGCTAACACCACTCTATTTGACACTCTGTTACTGTTTTCCTTTTGTAGTACCTTGATGAACTATGGCATAGAATGATTTGTCCGGATTACATACAACAAAAGTTTTTCACTCTATCTGAGTACACATGACAATAGTAAACCAATCATCATGAACATGGATTAACAGAACATAAGACTTCAATTTTCAGATGTTATTTTTTTCTTAAAAGTATGACTGAGCTCAAATTATATAGCAAAACAAGCCTGAAAGTTGTTATTTTAAATTTTGAAACTTGTATTGAAATATATGAAATTGTATATATCTGGCCATATAAATGAATGGTATGTTTGAACTAAATTCAGTGTGCAGGTAAAACATAAGCTTGTAATACACACTCTAAAAGACCTTGAAGTTCAAAAAGTTTTGCATTTGTCATGTTCAATGTCACCACTGAGTAACATACACAAAGTTGATGTATTTATAAATCAAAATACATATAGCTTTGTATAAGCAACATATTTCAAACAAAATATTTTGAAAAAATAATGTCTGCTTCTTTGTAGGTTATATGTTTACAATTGTTTTGAAAATTATTTGTTTAAAAATCTATATTGCACAGATGTGAAGGTCATTAAGTAGAATTAATAGTAACAAAGATTAGATAACAGGGTTAATCATTTACTGAGCCATAAGTTTTCAGCATCTTGGAATTCTCCAGAAATTATAACAGCAAAATGTCCACACAAAGTTTTGTGCATGTGTGTCTATGTGTTATTTTGCTTTTAAGTGGGAGATGTCAAAAATCTGAATCAACGAGTGGTTCAAGTGAACCTGATGTATTTCATGGTGCCAATCAGCATGACTTCTCTGTCATTGTGGAAGGCGGCGGACAGGAGTGTCTCTGGCAGTATGCGGAACAAAAAGGTTACTTTTATTTTAATTATGAGGTAGGAATTTGCAATTCATTTCTTACTATGTCAGTGTTCTAACTTCGATCATATCATGTAAAAATAATTATTAGCTGAGACGCATGAGCAACATTATTATATAGAAGTGGTTATAAATTTGAAGTTACATACACAAAATGCTGAAGGAGCTCAGTGGTTCCTCCAGCATTTTGTGTGTATTGCTGGGATTTCCGGCACCTGCAGATTCTCTTGTTTATTAAGTTGAAGTTAGTGGAAATATGGGAACTCTCTGTTTTATCAGTGCTATAGCTGCTAACAGGTAGCATTGTTATTCAGAGCTATTGCTTTTAATTTGCATCTGTAACTCAGGTCTTTTGTCCATGTTCGGATTACCTTGCTGCTTGGCAGTATTACTGACACTTTGCATCATTTTGGCAATGAATGAAACGGGATTAATGGGATGCTCGTTGGATTTATTCTTCGTTATATGGACAGCAGATGGATAAACAAAATTTAATTTTGACTGGTAGAGGCCATTGTAGTAGCTGTACTGAAAGGAAGCTGAAGTCACCAGATTATGTTGATATGGTTAAAAATTTTACTCTGATCTAAATATCTATCATTCTTAAATGTTAAATAGCTTTAATTATTACAGTAACCTGTAACCAATCACCTTAATGTTTTTATCTTACTTGAATTTACCCATTATAATCCTGAATTATATTGGTTCCTTAGTCCATGTATATCCAAAGGCCACAGTTCAACATATGGTTGGCTGGTGGCACAGTGATATCAGCGCCAGACTCCAGAGTGAGGGTTCCTGAGTTCGAATCCAGGTCGGGCCACCCCCGAGCACGCTTTCTGTCTGTGCTGGGTTGAGTGTCGAGCTAGCCACTCGGCCTTATAAAAAATACAAGGGTTGAATTAGGAACGTTCATAACGTGACCCGGTTAATCCTGACACCACACACACAGAATGGCTGAATGTCTGGTACGACACACCTAAAAAAAAATTTCAATATATAAGAATAGTTTTGGCTGTTGCTTGACACTTGTGGAACACCTTTTCAAAATTTGTCACTACTTCAAGATATCAATAAGAAAGGCTTTGCTGGATTGCCTGGTATGTTTCTACCTTTATTGTGCCCAAAGATTCAGAATCAGAATCAGAATCAGAATCAGGTTTATTATCACCATCATGTGTCATGAAATTTGTTAATTTAGCAGCAGCAGTTCAAAGCAATACATAATATAGAAGATGAAGAAAAAAATAATAAAATAATAAATAAGTAAATCAATTACAGTATACGCATATTGAATAGATTAAAAAATCATGCAAAAAACAGAAATAATATATATTAAAAAGTGGGGTAGTGTTCATGGGTTCAATGTCCATTTAGGAATCAGATGTCAGAGGGGAAGAAGCTGTTCCTGAATTGCTTTAGGCTTCTGTACCTCCTACCTGATGGTAACAGTGAGAAAAGGGCATGCCCTGGGTGCTGGAGGTCCTTAATAATGTACTGAGACACCACTCCTTGCAGATATCCTGGGAACTTTGTAGGCTACACCCAAGATGCAGCCGACTAAATTTACAACCCTCTGCAGCTTTTTTTTGCTGTTACTCTGTGTAGCATTTGGTAAAATGGAATCTCCTTGGTCAGGATTAAAGGTCGCCTAAGAATCAGTCACGTTGATGCTGAATTGGAGTAACACATTGGCTAGATTTAGTATAGATGACAAATTGTCTTTCCAAATATTCTGCAGTGGCCTGATTGGGATTTTATGAAATCCTACATTGTTGTGGTCTCTTTTACTGATTTTGACTTCCAACATAATGTTAAAAAAAACTAATTCCAATTCTCAAATCGGCCTGTTAGGATTTGAATTCATTTCCTTCATTATTCCATATTATTTAATGGGATTTTAATAGAAAAACAAAATGATGCTGAAAACTTGAAACACAAATGGTGAAAATTCTCAGCCAGTCAGGCAACGTGCACACGCTAATAATTTGGTTTATTTTACGTGTTGCTTTTTCTCCACAAACGAGTCTACTATGAAGTACAAAGACAAGAAAATCTGCAGATGCTGGAAATCCAAAGCAACACAGACAAAATGCTGGAAGAACTCAGCAGGTCAAGCAGCATCTGCGGAAAAGAGTAAACAATTGATATTTCAGGCAGAGACCCTTCATCAGGACTGGGAAAAAAAAAGATGAGAAGACTGGGGGAGGGGAGGAAGAAGTACAAGGTGGTAGGTGATAGGTGAAGCCAGGTGAGAGGATGGTGAAGTAAAGAGCTTGGAAAATGATAGGTGAAAGAGATAAAGGGCTTGAGAAGGGGGTATCTGATAGGAGAGGACAGAAGGCTGCAGAAGAAAGGGAAGGGGGAGGAGCACCAGAGGGAGGTGATGGGCAGCGAAGGAGATAAGGTGAGAGAGGGGAATGGAAATGTTGAAAGGAGGGAGGGGATGCATTTCCAATAAGTTTGGGAAATTGATGTTCATGCCATCAGGTTGGAGGCTACCCAGACAGAATATAAAGTCATGCTCCTCAACTTGAATGTGGCCTCATCATGGCAGTAAAGGAGGCCATGGACTGACATGTTAGAATGGGAATGGGAAGTAGAATGGAAATGGGTGGCTACCAGGTGACCCCGCTTTTTCTGGTGGACGGAGTGGCAGTGCTCGGTGAAACTGTCTCCCAATCTACGTCAACTCTCTCTGATAAACACGAGGCCACACTGGGAGCACCGGATACAGTCGATGACCCCAACAGACTCACAAGATGAAGTGTCGTCTCACCTGGAAGGACTGTTTGGGGCCCTGAATGGCAGTGAGGGTCAGGTGTAGCACTTGTTCCACATGCAACAGTAAGTACCAGGAGGGAGATCAATGGGGAAGGATGAATGGACAAGGAGCTGTTTAGGGAACGATCCCTGTGGAAAGCAGAAAGATGTGCTTGGTGGTGGGATCCCATTGGAGGTGGCAGAAGTTATGAAGAATTATGTGCTGGACGCAAAGGCTGGTGGGTGGTAGTTGAGGACAAGTGAAACTCAATCCCTGGTTGGGTGGCGGGAAGATGGGGTGAGGTCAGACATGCGCAAATTGGAATAGATGCAGGTGAGGGCAGCATGGATGGTGGAAGAAGGAAAGTTCCTTTATCTTATTCACCCACTGATTCTCAGTTAACTGGTCTATATGTCTTCCCACCCGTCACTCTTAAAATTCAATGTCCCTCTCTCAGTTCCGCCGTCTCTGCCGCATCTGCTCTCAGGATGAGGCTTTTCAATCCAGGATGAAGGGGATGTCCTCCTTCTTCAAAGAAAGGGGCTTTCCTTCCTCCACCATCAATGCTGCCCTCACCTGCATCTCTTCCATTTTGCACATATTTGCCCTCTCCCAGGGGTATTGTTCCTTATCATCACTTACCACCCCACCAGCCTCCACATCCGGCACATAATTCTCCATAATTTCCCCCCATCTCCAATGTGATCCCACTACGAAGTACATTTTTCCCACCCCTCCTCACTTCCCACTTTCCGCAGGGATCGCTCCCTACGTGACTCCCTTGTCCATTCATTGCTCCCCACTGATCTCCCTGCTGGTACTTACCCTTTCAAGTGGAACAAGTGCCACACCTGCCTGATGCACTATCAATTACCCCAAAAGACTGGAAGTACAGTAAATACTGAAAGGCTTTTATTAGCAGTAAAGTGTGACCTCGACTATGCTGAGTATCTGCCCTGGACTGAGAGAGGAGCAGTGGCACAATCGCCTTTATTCAGGGGTCTGTGGGAGAGGCCACAGGAGCAGTCGGCAGAGGGGCGTGTCCTGACAGGTAACCCAGTTACAACATATATATATGGTTTACCACACTGCCCCTACCCCTCCTACCTCACTACCATTCAGGGCTCCTAATAGTTCTTCCAGGTGAGGTGGCACGTCACCTGTGAGGCTGTTGGGGTCACCTATTGTACCTGATACCCCCAGTGCGGCTCCTGTATCTCGGTGAGACCTAATGTAGAATAGGAGACTGCCTCACCAAGCACGTACGCTCTATCCGCCAGAAAAAGTGGGATCTCCCGGTGGCCACCCATTTCAATTGTACTTCCCATTCGCATTCTGACATGTCAGTCCACGGCCTCCTGTACTGCCGCAGTGAGGCCACGCTCAGGTTGGAGGAGCAATACGTTATATTCTGTTTGGGTAGCCTCCAAACTGATGGCATGAACATCGATTTAATTGCACCTCCCACCCCTTCGCCATTCCCATTCCTGTCTCCCTCTCTCACCTTATCTCCTTTCTTGTCCAACACCTCCCTCTGGCGCTCCCCTCCCCCCCTTCTTGTTCTTCCACAGCCTTCTACCCTCTCCTATCAGATTCCCCCTTCTTCAGCCCCTTTATCTCTTGACCTATCAGCTTCCCAGCTCTTTACTTCACCCCTCCCCCTCTCCTGGTTTCTCCTATCACCTACCAGCTTATACTTCTTCCTCCCCTCCCCCCACCTTCTTACCCAAACTTCTCATCTTCTTTTTCCAGTCCTGAGGAAGAGTCTCGGCCTGAAATGTTGACTCTTTTCCACATGTGTGATACTATGAGGTCGTATCTTTTTACATTCTGAGTAGGTGAACCATGTAAGTCAGTGAAATCTGGAATAACACCAATGGATGCCAGGGGAACGTACCGATTAGCGCGAGGCCAGTGCAGCTTGGAGCGTCAGAGTTTGGAGTTTCATTCCGACGTCACCTGTAATGAGTCTGTACGTCCTCCCCCTGAGAAGCATGGATTTTCTCCGGGTACTCCAGTTTCCTCCCACAATCCAAAGGTTCACTGGTTAGTAGGTTAATCGGTCACTATAAATTGTCCTGTGATTAGGTAAGGGTTAAATCAGGGGTTTGCTGGGTGGTGAGGCTCGAAGGGCCAGAAGGTCCCATTCTGCACTGTGACTCAATAAATAAATAAACTCAGATCCATTCATGATCAGAATCAGGTTTATTATCACCGGCAAGTGACATAATATAGTAGAAAAAAAACAAAATAAAATAATAAATAAAAAGTAAATCAATTACAGTATACATGTATTGAATGGATTAAAAATCATGCAAAAAACAGAAATATATATTTTAAAAAAAGTGAGGTGGTGTCCAAGGATTCATTCCCCATTTAGGAATCAGATGGCAGAGGGGAAGAAGCTGTTCCTGAATCGCTGAGTGTGTGCCTTCAGGCTTCTGTACCTCACATCTGATGGTAACAGTGAGAAAAGGGCATGCCCTGGATGCTAGAGGTCCTTAATAATGGACGCTGCCTTTCTGAGACACTGCTCCTTGACGATATCCGGGGTACTTTGTCGGCTAGTGCCCAAGATGGAGCTGACTAGATTTACAACCTTCTCAGCTTCTTTCAGTACTGTGCAGTAGCCCCTCCATACCAGACAGTGATGTGGCCTGTCAGAATGCTCTCCACGGTACAACTGTAGAAGTTTCTGAGTGTATTTGTTGACATACAAAATCTCTTCAAATTCCAAATGAAGTATAACCACTGTTTTGCCTTATTTATAACTGCGTCGATATGTTGGGACCTGGTTAGGTCCTCAGGGATTTACTAACAACTGACATGTATTTTGAAGGATTATTTAATCTATAAGCAGTATAATACAATATGTAATAAAACATGTTCTAAATTGGAAGCAATGCTTTTAAAATCTTATTCCCAGGTTCAATGGGTAGCCGGGTTACAGAATGACAGAACTATCACTGCCACGGTTAATGCACCCAGTGGGTATTTGATAGAAACATCCAGTGAAACAAGTGGACAAATCAACTTCAAAACAGAACAAACAGGTATGGTCTGCAATTTTACTTTACGGAATGTTATCAGTGAGCAGATGATGATTCTGTTCTGGCTCCTGCAGTCCAATCAATTTACCGGAGCCCTAACTCCCATGCCATCTTTCAACTTGCAGGGCATTAGTACTGCACTCCTATGTGATTAACTGGGGCCCCTATATCCCCTGGGCTCCTCAAACTGATTCCGGTTTCCCATACTCCTTTTATTTTCACTGTATTGTAGGTTATTCTGACAACATAAAAAGTTTTGCCTAAGAATTAGGTGAACACCTGCAAATTTGTCATTGTTTGAAGTAGTTTAAAGATATTGTATAAACCCAAATGTAACCTTACAATTTTCTTTAATGAACTATCATAATTTGTTTTGTTTTAGGTTTTTATCAACTTTGCTTGAATAACTTTTTTTCACACTTTGGATCGAAGCAGATCTTTATCAGTTTTGGAACTTACTATGATGGTTTTGATGAAGAAAAGGAAACAGTCAATAGAGTAAATGTTCATCTGAATGACACTGTATCAGCGATTCAGGTTAGAAACATTGATCAGATAATGTTATTGAGTATTTATACTAACTTACTCCTCTTCTTTACAGCTGAATGTTGTTATTGTGATTCTAGTTTAGTTTGATTTTTTTTTATTGCCGTGATTAGTTGAGGTTGTATATTTCTTGCTGAGTTGTGTAACTGTGCAGTAAAATTGTGCTAACTAGGACAATTTTAATAGAAAAGCCTTACATTGGTGAACAATGGCAACAGGATATTTATTATGAAAGGAAACAACAGCAATTTTAATGCAAAAAATTTGGCAAGCACATTGTTTAATGAGATAAGCTTGTTTAAAACATTGTCCTGGAGGTATTAACAGTATCATTTTTGTTATATTACTTTGAAAAATGTAGATAAATGTGGCATAGAGCAAGATTCCATACCATATATAGTAATCAAATTGCTGAACATATTTTGGTATTGTTGATTGAGGGAATGAAGGATGTAAACACACAGCAAGAATTCTACTTGATTAGTGGTATGAATTCATTGAGAATCTACCAGGACCATTATCGGAAATTTGGTCCATTGTCTCAAATTAAAGCTGAGCTGTTCTATCATTACAGCAGTCTCATCATCATACTTTTAAAATAGACTGTAAATCCTGATTATATCTGCAAAATCTAGAAATCTGGAGCTGAACGAGCATACAGAATTAGACCCAGAATCTGGTTTATTATCACTGGCATATGCACGTGGAATAAAAATGCAATCTCAAAAAAACTGAATCAAGGTGTTCTGTTTATAACACCTCTATGATCTACTCAATCTTGTGGACTAATAAAGCATCAAATTGCCTCAATATGGAACAGCAGACTGATAAGATCTGTTTTTCAGAGTACATTGCAGTGCTCTAGGGATTTTCATCAAATCCAGCAGCTAGAGAGATTCAGATCAATGGCAATAGTCCTGTCCACAAAAAAAAAAGAATAACAAGTGCAATCTCACCTGTTAGTAGCCAATTAGTGTATGCTCAATCAATAGCAATGATCAAATGGCACTTACTTATTAAGGGCCTGCTCACTCTGCCCACATTTGGTGCAAACAGGATCATTTGACTCTGGATCTCAAGAAAGCTGAACTCCATTTGACATCCCATCCTGCAATTTCGACATTCACTTCCTCCGCAATTAGTGTACCCTCTGCAACATGAGCTGCAGCAACTGTTCAACGCTTCCCAATACTGATGTAGAAGCTTAGCTAAACAGATTTTAGTAGTTTCAGAATTTATTACCACATTCTCAAGCATATCTTGGAATGGCCCTTTCCCTCTTCTCTCACTATTGGGACACTGGTGTCACTATTATCTCAGAAACAAAGTTTCAAAGTCCATTTATTATCAAAGTATGCATAAATTATACACCTTGAGATTCGTCTGCTTACAGGCAGCCACAAAGCAAGAAACCTGAAAGAATCCCATTTTTAAAAAACACCCAATGCACAGAGAGAAAAAAATTCCACAAATTATGCAGACAATAAAAGCAAGAAACAGACTGTTTTTAGCAAGATATAAGTTTTTATGTATTGCAAAAGTGTTTATGTCACATATATCTATGTTCAACTCTTTATGTGATATTTTATGCATTATATTACTTTTATATCAGCATCTATTCATTACATTAATTATTGTTTTAAAATATGTCTTGTACAAAATTTACAATCTTTCTTTCTACGCCCAACATTTTCCCCACAGGATGCAACTATCCAGATACAGATCTATGTTTTCCATATGTGGAGATACTATAACTTTGCCAGGATGCATAAAGGAGCTGATTACTTTGCATCACTTGCACTCAACAATTATGTGTACTGGTGGTCATTTATCCAGAGTGTAGTCATTGTTTTATCTGGTGTTTCACAGCTTTACTTTCTGAAGCAGCTGTTTGCTGTGAGAGACATCACTGCAGGTGAAAAGCCCAGATGCTAAGCACAATCTTATTTAAGAAATGTAATGGTGCTAAATTGACTGGATTAAATAGCTTACAAACAAATTTTATTCTGGCTCTGTCCTTTCATTTAGGGTTTGTTTTTGGATAAAGGAGGCAGAGGAATAAGGGAAAAGAAAGGTGAGGGTGTGTGGGGATAGAGGGGGGTGGTTACCGAAAGTTAGAGAAATCAATGTTGTTGCCTTCAGATTGGAAACTACAAAATGGCTCAAGGCAGGAATGAAAAATTGATGCTTTATTCTCTCAATGACAAAAGCTAAAAGTTTCTCCTCCCCATTGAAGGGTCTCAGCCCAAAACACTGACTATTTATTCCTTTTCATAGATGCTGCCTGACATGCTGAGTTCCTCCAGCATTCTGTATGTGTTACTCCTTCTCATTGAACTTCTGTAAATAACATCATTCTGAACTTTTAAACCTCTCATCTGTTAGACCATGAATCAGTTCAATTCTCCACTTTCTCCTTGGGTATGCATAGTACAGTATTGAAAGTGATTATTTAAAAAATCTCATTAATAAATAATTTCTATGCTAGAGACCTGTTTACTAAAGGGTTTACTGGAGAAGCATTCTGCAAATGACTTGCTCACTAAAGTTTGTAATTGCAGTGGATTTTGGTTAGTTGGGACACACTGGAACAGGTATACCTTGGCTCAATTAAGTGGCTGCTCCAATTAGCCAAAGTGCCATGGAATGATTAAAATCATATATAAAAGACAAATTGTGTAATAAATTTGGGATTAAAAGAAATACAGAACAAATTAGAAGACTACTAATACTAGTATAGTACTATAAAACTGTGTTTCTAATAGTTAATGACAGAGGAATTCTTCTACTGTACACTGTCATTTTTTTTTACTGTAAATGAACAAAATTAGTGCAGACACTTAGTACAGGTAATGGACTGCCTTTCCACATTGTTGTCACCAATTGCATCCTTCAAATCTTCATTTTAATTCCAGCATTCAAGATGATTGTCAATACCTTCAAATTCTTCATAGCTCCTAACTTTTTGAAGCAGTGAAATTGTTTAATTTTTACTCCCAGCCACGTTTCTGTAAAGGAGAGTACATGGCAGTCCCTGATGTCCCTCTGCTACAGCAATCTTGCTCTGAAGTTTTCAATTAGTTCCCAGAGACTGTACATTTGCCATCAGAATGGTTGTGAGTGGAAATCTAAGGCATCTGTGTTTGAATCACATCTCTAGACAGGCACAGCAACCCCACTTTAATATTCTTAAAGGGGAATTGCACTTGCAACCTGAGTCTGCCATCTGAGGTTTGTCGATTTTGAGTGTGGATAGCTTTTTTAAACATCTTGAAAAGATGCTGGCTGTGACTGTGGATTTCAGCTGTAGTACCAAACGGGAATATCTGATGATTCCTATTGAAACTGCACGCAAAGAGTCACATTTTGTGGCACTATTTGCTACTGGAAGATGGTAATGCTTGAAACCACAGTGAACAAAACGGTTCTGATTATTCTTATTATTTCTCACCAACTAACAGTGACAAAAATTGACACACAAAACTGATTCTGTTTTAAAACTGTTTGCATGAAGCACAGTGTGCTGTTTAGCGGCCAAGTAAGTGCACATGATTGATGCTAGTTAGAAAATGTTCAGAAGGTCTCCTGTCCCCATTAAGTGGCACAGCATCCCAAATAAATGAAGGGAATCCTGGCTATTTTCTCTATTAGTTTTTGTTACTTGTGTTGTCCCAAATAAACAGCTGCCCCAATTAACAGATGACCCAATTAACCAGAATCCACTGTACATAGCAGACCACACAGAGATGAACGAAGTCAATGTTTCAGGTTGATGACCTATGATCATCAGAAAGATCACTGCAAACATGTGGTAGATTGTAAATGGGAAGACTATTTTTTACAAGTTAGCACTTGCATTTTCCCTTAATCTACATTATTCATTGTCCAAAGTGAGATTATGACTGGAAGTAACTCAGATTATGACTGTTGACAGGCA
This sequence comes from Mobula birostris, assembly GCF_030028105.1. Lineage (NCBI taxonomy): Eukaryota > Metazoa > Chordata > Chondrichthyes > Myliobatiformes > Myliobatidae > Mobula > Mobula birostris. The sequence continues at coordinate 53,120,561 of NC_092384.1, forward strand.
CATAATAAATTTATTCTAATATGAGGGAGATTTAATTTCCTCATCTATCCTAGAAAGTAATAACTTTTACAGAATGTTTTGTGATGAACTGTCCACAAATGAATATTTCTACCATCTTAACCAGAATCCTAACGAAGACCAGATCGCATTAAAAAGGTGAATGTCAAGAATTCCACTGATGAAGATCATCAAAGTCTTCTAATGCCTTTATCAACATTCTTATCACAACCAATATTACTAAAATCTGACAAACATTTGTCTTCTGATTTGGGGACCTAAACGAATAGAAATGTATTTGCATCCTATTATTTTACTGTTTCCAATTGATCAATAGTACCTGACAAAACTTCACAATTTAAAGGCTTCTGGACAGATTGACCAATATACTTCAGCTCTATTAATCATCGGCGAGAAACCAGATTTCTCTTTTGCTGATATGTTGTCAATGTAATAGGAGAGCCTGCACTTCCAAAGCAATTCAATTAAGAAACGCGTTAACTCAACCCAAAGACGTGTATAAGGTGATTTCAAAATTAACTTTGTTTATATTATGTTGCAAGTATAGGGAACGTCAATATCTGTTACATTTAAAATAAGTAGAGGGGAAAGCTTCATTCCAAACTAGTGAGATTTAACGCTCCCCAAATTAACATAAAGTCACAATTAAACTTCTCCGCCTCAGTCCTTACGATCGATCGCAGTTACTACGCCACGGCAGTACTTCCGGTCAGCTGACTGTTTCGCATGACGGTATTGGAGGAGGCGGAAGTGGAAGCGACAGCTGAGGGAAGATCGGAGGGTCTTTCCAATTGAGGTGAAAAATTAATTGAAGCTGGTGGCAGTTTGGACCTTGGCACACAATCAGTTAATTTACTTTTTACAGGGTATGTACTTTTAGGTAGGCAGTAGATTTGGGTACGCGGCTGTTTGAGTGAGTGAGAGATCAGCAATCTGTGATAAAACAATAACAATTGCGTTTCTGTTAGGTGCGTGTATGTAGAAACAGTGTCCAGTCAGTCAATCATCTCCGTGTTTCCTGAACTTTTAACTTGCATATGAGGGTGGTGTATTCGGGAATTCTGGTTACTTCCACGTTCTGTTTTCTAGTTAATTCTTAATTAGCCTATCATTAAATGACACAGTGGCTGAAAATTCCAGTGTCTAGAGTGCAGATTACAACATTTATTGGAATCCTTTTAATGATTTTCTACAGTCGTCATATATCCTTTGGTTTAAAATATTTTGAGCACACTACTGCGCAACAGCAATGCTTTACTTAGTATGGTCTTGATCTGATTTTCAAAATCTTCAATTTCTCCTTCGGTTCTCTTCATAGCCGAGGACCCAATTAATCCTCAAGATCTTGAATTCCCTCAGAAACAAGAGATGTGTGTAACTTTGATTTCCTAATTGTAGGACCAAATATATTGCCTGGAATTGAGCGATGTACAAATGCATGAAAACCGATTCTCTTATGTAGTTTCATTTCTTTCTATAAACAAGTTTTAAGTTTCAGTTGTCCTTCCTTGGAGGAGCTAGGGAAAATACAATTGGATATTCAGGTGTAGCAAAAAGTTCTTCTCAGGTCTGATCAATTTTCTAAAGCTTCTGATTTTTTTTAAAGGTAAGAACATGGCTGCTTAAAATTAGCAAAGCTTATTGAAGGAGATCTGTAGACCTATAGCTATTAAGACTACAAGAAACAGAAGTGAGAGTAGGCCATTTAGTCCCTTGTATCTACTCCATCATTAAGATCATGCTTGATCCACATAAATCTTTCTTTAAATGTGCTAACGATCACGGCCTTCTATAAACTGAACTCACAGACTTCTTTGGTAGAGAAAAGTTAAAAGATTTGCTATTCTTTGGATGAAGAATTTTTCCCATCTCATTGCTGAATTTTCGAGACCGTGACACTTGATATATAACTCCTTAGTGACTGGACAACTGTCCTGTAAGGTGTTGTAAAAACATTTTCCAGGATATTTTAATAAGATTATCCTTCATTATTTGAACTTCAGAAGGTACCTTGCTTAACCTCCAGTGTTAAGGACAATTTCCCTCCCACCTACCCACGTAACCATGCCAGGAAACAACCTGGTGCCCGTTCTTCATTCCATTCTCTGTATCACAAGTGTATGGTTCCTTGTATGTGGAGAACAGCCTGCTGCATAATATTTCCAGGATTAGTGTTACCAATGTCTCTTATAATTGCTGTAGCATTTATTTGCTGTTTGTATGCAGTAGCAGCACATACTGGAATGCAGGTGGGCTAACGCAAGCGAGGGTTGCCAACACCAGCAGGCCTCATGACCTCAGTGAAATATGCCTGCCCTAGCATGTGAAATCTGCTCCAGTGGACTGGGCGGATGAGATCAGTGAGGTCGGGCAGCCACGAAGGCGGCTCTGGAATGCTTCGTGGAGAGTGAAGGGCATGATGAGGCATGGAGGTAGTCATAGGTATCCACTGCAAACAAGGAGGACCCCAGTTTGTGATGATTACTTGTACCACTGGACCCAGGCTTCTGAGGCCGAGAGTGGAGCTGTCCCAGTGCAACAGCTTTTCCACGTTTAAAAACTCTCCCGCACAGGTTTCGCTGTCATCAACGCATATGATGGACAGCCAGCAACACTTCTTTATTCTTGTGATCAAATCCTTTTGCGATAGTCACATTCTGACTGATCTCCCTCGTCTTTCTCTATTCCCAAGAGGCTTCTCTGGCTTTATGGTTTTTCTCCTGCCTGGTTATCATCAGTTAAACTTGGATATATGTGTTACGCCTTTCAAATTAATTTCAGAGGTCGTTCCATGGTGGCATAGTGATTTAAGGCAGTCGCTTCACGGCACCGGCGATCACTGATCAGGATTCGATTCCTGTTACTGTCTGTAAGGAGTTTGTCTGTTCTCCAAGTGCTCCAGTTTCCTGTCGCATTCCAGCGACATATGGTTAGGGTTAGTGAGTTGTGGGCATATTATGTTGGTGCCGGAAGTGTAGCGACACTTGTGGGCTGCTCTCAGCACATGGCGAATGATGGCGCAAACAACACATTTCTCTGTGTGTATTGAGCTAAATGTGACAAATAAGCCTAATCTTTATTGGAGCCTCACCACTTATCTACTTGGCACCTCATTAATTGCAACCTCCCAACTTGAAAATGACTATTCTTCCCCTCTATTTTCTCTCCATTAACCAACCGTCTCATTCTCGAGGATGGATCTAAAAATAACTCAATAATAAAAGATAATTAACAGGATAAAAGAAGTGAGGAATATAAAATCTTTGTCGCTAGGAAAAAAAGTACATGGTAAATTAAACTAATGTGGCTTAGTGCTGTCAAGACTTCTTGACCTGACGGTTTACATCCAAGGCTCAAAAGGAAGTGGATGCAGTAGCTGTAGTATATAAAAGTTCCCTGGAAGTCCTGGAGGATTAGAAAATTACAAATATAACTCCATAATTAAAGCAAGAAGGGAGATAGGAAGCAGGATGTTAGGAGCTACTGAGCTTAACTTTCATCATTGGGGAAATTACAGAGCTGCATGATTAAGAAAGTTAAACCAGGACATTTAAAATTTCACAAGATTGTCAAGCAGAGTCACCATGAAAGGGAATTTTGGACAAAACAAAGTTGATGAAGGGGAAACAATTTTGGATTGCCATCAGAAATTAATGAGTCTTTAATCCAAGCTTTATGGAATATAGTCATAGTCGTAGTCATACATTGATCCCGGGGGAAATTGGTTGGGGGGAATATAGAAGTAGAAAGCTTTTGATGCAAGTTCATTAGCACTAGGAAAGGGAGAAAACAAGTTTGACTAAGTTGCAAAGGGGATGAGGGATGAATGAAACCAAGGAACTGTTTTGGATAGGTTGTGGCCAAGATTGTTCTGGCCATAAGCTGTTGATGAACTAATGGTTCAATGAGAGCAGTTGGAGAGAAAAACTCAATCAAGAAGCTTAAAATCTGTGAAATGAATCTTTGGTTTCCTCTTTTTCCCTGTTTTGATGGGTCTTCAATCTGATATATTAGCTCTCTCATTCCACAGATACTGCTTGATCTGCTGGGCGTTCCTTGCATCTGCTGTTTTTTTTTTAATTTCAGTATCTGTACTTCCTTGATTTTCTTATTTGGATGCTGAAAGGATGCTTTGTCCAAATGGGGTTATCTAAAACTAAGGGACATAGTTTCAGAATGAGGGACCACCTGTATAAGACAGAGATGGGGAGGAATTTTATCTCTCAGAAGATTTGGTGAATCTTTGGAATTCTGTACCTTGGAGAGATGTGGAGCAGAGTCATTTAATATATTCAAGATGGAGACCGACAGACATTTAAACTGTAAAGGAGAAATGTATAAAGTAGGAACAAGAATGTGCCTGAGTCTGCAATTCAGCATGATCATGGTGATCATCCACTTCAGTTCCCTGTTCAAGTATTTCCTTATATTCTGTAATCTTTTCCAGCCTTAAGAAATACATCTACCTTCTTGAATGTATTTAAAGAATTGGTCTTCACTTCTGTGAAGAAGAATTACTCAGGTTCAGTAAATCTTCAAAGGTTCCTTTCCTTCTACAGACACTGATGGACCCACTAAATCCTCCGTCAGGTTGATTGTTGTTCTCGATACCAGTGTGTACAACTTCTTGTTTCTCCTCTATGAATCATCATTGTGCTCCCTTCATGACAAGGATATCCGTGCTCAGGTATGGAACCAAAGTTACACACACAGCTCCCAATTAGATCTCTCTAAGGCCCTCTACATCTGCATCAGGTCACCTTTACTCTCTACTGAAATTCTCTTGCAACCAAGGCCAATAACCCTGGTCTTCCTAACTGCTTACTTTATACCCGAATCCTTGTTATCAGTGACTGGTGTACAAGGACAGCCAGGTCTCATTGTATTTCCTCTTTTCTAATATTTCACTCAGGTAACAATCTGTCTTTCTTTTTTTGGAACCAAAGTGAACAAGCTGATATTTAACTCTGCTACAGGGCATCTGCCATGTCTTTTCTCACTTTTATAACTTTTCATAAGTCTGGATTTGGGGAAACAGCTGGAGAGTGATATTGAGGGTAAGATTGGGTGAACCGTGATCTTTGGCTGAATCCTTCTCCTGTTTAACACACACAAAATGCTGGTGAGGAACTCAGCAGGCCAGGCAGCATCTAAGAAAAGAGTACTGTCGACGTTTCGGGCCGAAACCCTTTGGCAGGATAGTCCTAGATGCTGCCTGGCCTACTGAGTTCCTCTAGCATTTGTGTGTGTTGCTTGGATTTCCAGCATCTGCAGATTTTCTCTTGTTTGTGATTGGACTTCTCTCGTTTGTCTATTTTTTATACTCTTAATTTTGTTTGACAATCTCTTGCATGGTATAATTTTTAAGGCACACTGAAAGTCCAGTAAGAACTCACCCACTGGTTCCTTTGATCTGTTCTGCTAATTACAACCTCAGAAAACTAAAGATTATCACATCTATCCGCATAATGTCAAAATGTTGAGACTTTAATTTTCCTAATTAAGGCAGAGAAATGAATGGTGTGAGCTTGCAGCTTTTGTTTTGTTCCCTAGTTATTTCTGTAATTTATGCTCATTGTAAAATACTTTCTAATGAGAAGAAATGTATGAATGGTAACTATAAGAGATTCTGCAGGTGCTGGAAATCTTGAGCAACACTCACTAAATACTGGAGAAAGTCAACAAGCCAGGAGAGGAATAAACAGTCATTATTTAACCTGTGAGACTGTTATCTCTGAATGTATGATAGATATTTTCAGAAGCACACTTGAGCTGAGAAGCCCTTGTGACAGTTGGAATGATCAATTTAATTAGATCTGTTGTTTTCAAGCCTGTGTGCATGGGTTCCCTGCAAACCTTGGCAGACTCAGAAAGTTTGAAGGAACTTTGAAAGACTATCCAATCAAAAAAGTTACTATTCTTGAGAGAATTCTTAGCAACTTGATTTTTCATTGTTTAAGATTAATAAACCCCAGAAACAGGAGATTTAGAATTTAAACTGATTAGTTTATTTATCACATGTACATCGAAACATGCCGTCAAATTTAACCAACACAACCCAAGGGTGTGCTGGTAGCAGTCTGTAAGTGTTGCCACGCATTCCAGCACCGACATAGCATGCCCATAATGTTCAGTAGAACAACGGCAAAACACCTCTTTCCCTCCCCTCCCTCATATCTATCAACACACACGCACACGCACATGCGCACACACACGCGCACATGCACATGCACACAGACACAGACACACACACACACACACACACACACACGCACACACACACAGACACACACACACAGATACACACACAGACACGCACACACGCACACACACACATGCGCGCGCACACACACACACACACACACACACGTGCCCACGCACACACGCACACACACACAGTCCTCTAACCCAAGAACTGGCTGCTTCCAGGCCACTGGCATCCTTTGGCTTTGCAGACTTTGGGCCACTGACTTCTCCAGTGGACTCGCAGGCTTGTAGACCCAGGCCTTTGCCCATAAGACCACGACTTCTGAGCTTCAGATTGACCTCTGGGCTTTGATCTTTTTATTCGACCCCAGGACTCACGGCTTATGAGACCCTGAACTCTAGGCCTTGAACTCTAGACTCCTGACTTGTGTAACTAAGGGATCACTGGCTCTCATGACCTGCTCACACAGACTTCTGATCCCGCCTGGCCTTGCCTCGTTGTGGGGAGAGGGGGAGGCACCGCCCTCATCCTCGCTGGCCTTTATCCACAGCATTTACTGGCCCAGCATCCATCCATGTATCCTTGTACACATTGTCTCTGGCCTTCAAATGCAGAGCGGAGGGTTAACTCCAACCTGACCCCTAACTCTCCACAGCCATGTCCTTAAAGCCTAGTCTGACCCATAACTCCCTTCTCTGGCCCCAAAACCATTCCTATGAACCTAAACAAAATCAACTTTGCCAAGTTATAACCTTGTTGGAGACCGCAGCTTGGCACCATCTTGACCGAAAGAACATTCTTGAATTGTTGTGTATCAGATACGTGATTTGGGAACTCCAGTTTTGGAATCAGAAGGATCTCTTGGTTATGGATTTTAAGATTGTTTACTATTATTCTAAGCCACAATATGTGCCTGATAGTTATCTGTAACATACATGAAAGACATGGGGATGATAAGAATATTACTTCTCGATTTTTATTCTTGATTGTTTGACTCAGTATTCTATTTGCCAATTGCTCATAAAAAAATGTCCCCCATAATTTTAAGGAATTAACAAATTGTCACAATATTTTTGTTGAACCTTTTTGATAATGTGGGATAAGATTGGAATTCAAATTAGGACTTCAAAGATGAAAAAAAACCTCTTGATTAGATCTCCCAGCAGGGACTTGGATCTGTGCTTTCTGATCCTGAGGCATGAGCACTGCCGACAGACATAATTGTGAAAGAACAAACATATCATTATGTATTGTACACTGGAACACCAAATAGTTACCCTCACAGTTTCAAGCAATGTTTTGCTCATTACTGCAAGTTGATCGAGTTTGTTGCATTAGAGGATAAGTTTGGAGCATCAGGGAGGCAGATAGCAAACATTGTGTTCTGGGAAAATGAGTCACAGCTTGTGTTTTTAAAGGTGCCCTATAAATACTTTAAACTGAATGTAATCATCTATTTAATAGCAGAAGCCTGAAAAATGTGAATAATTGCTGTCCAAAATGTGCCGCCTGAAATTACTCCAGAATAACTTGATAGTAAAAATGATAATGTTTCAAATAATTATGTCAAGTACTGCATGGTTAAGTATACTTAGAACATGAATTTAGCCGTGACTCAACTGAAACCAAATTTTTTTTTCAGTTCAATTTAAAGTGTAGACTGTGAAGTAGCCAGTAATTATTAGGAATTGGACTTTGAAAATGCATTGATCATTAAGTTCATAAGTTTTGGAGTAGGATAGAGCAAACTTACATATATTTATCAATTAATCACTAACTAACTTTACATTATAAAGGCAGCAAAGTATTTTAGTGCTTGCTTCACTGCTTTGTATGTTAACCTGGCAATTATTTTGCTGTGGCAAGTCCTGTAAGCAGTAATGATAAAAATGGCCACAATTTAAATTTTGGTAATATTAATTCAGAGAATAATGCTAATAAACCAAAATAATTCTATGCCATCTTGATAATATTTCTGAGGTAAGATTTATTTTGATGGAGTCAACTTTCAAAGCAATTTCATGATGTTAGCATTTGTCTGTATGCTTTGTCGCTCTCCAGTAGGGGAAAGCTGACATATTGAAGAAATGATCTGATGCACCAGGAATAATGTTCCTGACCAGAAATGGTCACACTGTTCATCTAAATAGGGTCATGAAGTCTATGGAGAAAAATAAAGTGTTCCACTCTTTATTGAATGCTTTAAATTATTGTATTTGACTGGCTTAATATGTTTCTTTACTTTCAAATGTGTCTGACCATCAGTATTTAGCTACTTTGGTATTGGGAATACTTTGCATCCTGGAGTTTTTCAGAGCACAAGATGAAAAATTTGAAGTTAAAGTTGCCGGAAGGTGCTATAAGAATGTACAGGTTATGTTCCTCATGAAAGATTCACTCTGTGGAATGCTTTATTACTTGCTCGTAAAGGGAAGCTAATTTTCTGGAGTATCAAAATAAATAATTTTATTAATTTGTTCCTGAGGTAGAATCTTTTGGGTAATCTACATTTGATTTGTGCAGTTAGTTAGGTAAACCTGCAGATGACATATGTACCTTGTGATGTCATAAGGTTTCAACGCTCTTGCCTGTGTGTGTCAAACTGTTATACTGCATAGGACGGCAAATTGACTTGAGATTTTAGGTAATTCCTAAATTACAAAGAAGCACTGTACATTTCAATTTAAGGAAACTGGATCTTGTTTCTCTTCTAATTCTCTTGTTTGAAGGCAGAAGAAAATACTGGGTGGACTTAGAACTTTTTTTTCAGAAGATTCTATGATGCGTTCAGCAGTATAAACAGATATGACCTCACTTCTGGTGCATTCCACGTGATGATACTACTCAGCCTTCTCAGTAATGCACTGAAATACCTACTCAACTTACCAACCCAAAAAAGGGTTTGAATGTTGGAATTTTATAGTGCTGAGAGGTCGACCAACTGATCCAAGCATGTGTTCTGAAATCAAATATAATTTCAAAGATGGTATCAAGATTTAAAAAATGGAAGAGTATCATAAGATGAAAAATACTGAAAATATGACATGAAAAATACTGAAAATATGAAACAGATTGCTCGGCGCCAGGAAGCAAAGGGTATTTTTTAAAAAAATTCTTAAACTGCATTGTGTGTGATATAATAAAATTAGTTTTGCATTGGGAAAACCTTGTAAGCATGTTGCCAATTTTTAATCAAGTAGGCTGTTTGGCAGCATTTTTTCCATTACTAGTGAGTCCCATGTTAAAGTAGGGTACTGAAGTGTTTTGTCATCAGTGGTTTGGCGTGCCGTCAGATGGTTGTTGCTTAATAGAGAAGTGAAAATCACTGTCTTGGATAACCAATCTCTTTGCCACCCAAACTTTTGTAGAACATTATCTGTGCAAAATTAACTTAAGTAGCTTCTGCGTTATCATCTAGTGATAGTATTCAACTTTGCTTAATAATGTGCCCATTCCGTTGTGAGTTAATAATGCTGAGCCAAGTGTTCCATCCAAATTATATTGGCAGTAAATTGCTGCAGCTGGACAGTAAGCTCATTTATTACCCTTAAGAAGATGGTGATGAACTGCCGGTGTTGAGTAGGGAATAACTGGAGTCTTACACAGTAATTTTGTAGGAACATTGAACTACTGATAAATCAGAATGTTATACATCTCAGAATGGAGCTGGACTTGCCCTTCTAGGCAGATCCAATGCCGATTGCTGGCAAATTGCTGCTGTTTCTTTCTGTATGGACGTAATTCTATTAAAAGTATCACCAGATGTTTTGAACATTTTCAGAAACCGATTGCCTTAGCTGGTGCAATTGTTCAGGTTGACAATACTTTTCAATGGTTTCCTTCATCCCTACCCAACCCCATACAGTGATGTCCATCACTTCATCTCATGCCACCTCACGTCACCTCTTTATGTGACATCTAACTTGTAATTCTATATTTGAGAAGCAGACCAGAAACGTCAAATGCATTGTCTGCATTTATTGATTTATTTGTTTCATCTAGTAATTAAGTTTGTCAGTGTTGACCATGATTTGTTTTGTTTAACTGATCAATAATTGATAATCCAGTTTTACTAATTCCATGAGTAATCATTGCACGAGTGTAGAGTTCCCCATCAGTTTTACATTGGGCTAACCGGGATTAATTGAAAAGTAAAACAATTTTCTTAGTTACCTGAGTTTTACCTGGTTTATAATTAATAATACATTGGAAATTGGTTTATTATTGTCACATATACTGAGACACATCGAAAAATTTTGTTTTGCATTTTTCATGCAAATCATTTCAAAACAAAAGGAAGTAGTACAAAAGGAAAAGCAATGTCATTTTAGAATATAAGTTACAATTACAGAGAAATTGCATTGCAGGTATAACTAAAGTGGAAGGGTTATGACATGATAATTGAGAGATCAAGATTTCATCTTTATTGTACAAGAGGTTTATTCAAGTGTCTTATAAAAATGGGATGGAAGTAGCCCTTGAGCCTGATGTTGTATTTTTTCAAGTTTTTTTTATTTTCTGTCAGAAGGAAATGGGGAGAAAAGAGAAGACCAGGTGGGAGAGGCCTTTGATTATGCTGGTTGCTATCATGAGGAAGAGGGAAGTGTAGACAGAGGGGAAGCTGGTATTGTGATGGATTGAGCTGTGTCTACAACTCTGCATTTTTTTACTGCAGTCTTGGGCAGAACAGCTGCCATACCAAGCTGTGATGCAACTGGATAGGACACCTTTGATTTAAAAATTGGTGCGGGTCAAAGGATGTCTTCCATAAAAATTGGTGAGGTCAATGGGGCATGCCAAATTTCCTTAGCCTTCTGAGGAAGCAGACGCTCTTGTATGCTTTCTTGGCCATAGCATCTACATGATTGGACCAGGACAAACTATTAGTGATGGATTAGTCCAAGGAACCTGTAGCTCTCAACCATCTCAGCCTCAGCACCACTGATACATGCAGGGCTCCTTAAATGTGACTTTGCAAAAAGGGGTTATGTGACAGAAATGAATTGAATGTGGTGGAAATTATTTTGTATTCAATTATCACCTGTTTTGGACCTGTTTGTAGTCCTTTTATTGTATGCATAACAGCCTGGAGCACTTGTAGATGAATTGTCATTTAGTCAAAATAACAATTCTTTGTATACTTGTAATATAACAGTAGAATGGTAAACATGCTTATTTTGAAATTCATGACCAAGACTGAATGTATTTATCTTTAGAAGTGGGATAGGAACTGACAGAGATTTGTAAATAGTTTTGAGAGATGCTTATATTTAGGGAACACTTTTCATATCCTTTTCAAGACAATTGGGATAGTTATCACATAAATGCTTCATCTTACAGCAAGTGAAAATAATTATGTAGGAATTGACTGTAAATGTAGTGAGATTGTATATTTGGATAGAACTTTTGAGGTATGTTACGTAATTTTTATAACAAAAAATGCATATATTTGCAAAAATAATTTGTACTTTAATGTGTTTGGTAAACGTTTGTTTCTTTCCAGAGTGGTGTGATGTCATGGCAACTGCCAGTTCTAATAATACTGGAAGTGATCAAGCATTGGAAAAGTCGCAATTGAACTTAAAAAGTAAGTCCAGAGTTGGTTATTTACTAACTTTGACTCAGATAATAATTTTGGGGTGGCATAACTAATGAATCAATTTAGTAATTTCAGCTAATGTATCAAAATGATGCACTGAGGTAGGTTGAACTTGAAGGCAGAGTAAACAGTTGACATTCCGGGCCGAGACCTTTCATCAGGACTGGAAAGGAAGGGGAGAAGTCAGAGTAAGAAGGTGGGGGAGGAGAGGAAGAAGTACAAGGTAGTAGGTGATAGGTGAAACTGGGAGAGGGGGAAGGATGAAGTGAAAAGCAGGGAAGTTGATTCGTGAAATAAATAAAGGGCTGGAGAAGGGGGAATCTGATAGGAGAGGACAGTAGGCCATGGAAGAAAGAGAAGGAGGAGGAGCACCAGAGGGAAGTGACGGGCAGGTAAGGAGATAAGGTGAGAGAGGGAAATGGGAATGAGGAATGAAGAAGATGAAGCGGGGGGGGGGGGGGGGGAAGAAATTACCAGAAGTTCACACAATCGATGTTCATGCCCTCAGGTTGGAGGCTACCCAGATGAAATATAAAGTGTTACTCCTCCAACCTGAGTGTGGTCTCATTGTGGCAGTGGAGGAGGCCATGGACTGACATGTGCGAATGGGAAGTAGAGTTGAAATGGGTGGTCATTTGAGGTCCCACTTTTTCTGGGGGTGCTCGGCGAAGCGGACTCCCAATTTCTGATGGGTCTCACTGATATACAGGAGGCCACTCCCGGAGCACCAGATACAGTAGGTGATGCCAAGGTGAAGTGTCACCTTACCTGGAAGGACTGTTTGGGGCCCTGAATGGTAGTGAGGGAGGAGTTGTAAGGACAGTGTAGCACCTGTTCTGTTGCAAGGATAAGTGCCAGGAGGGAGATCAGTGAGGGATGAATGGGCAAGGGAATCATGTAGGGAGTGATCCCTGTGGAAAGTTGGGTGGAGGGGTGGGAGCGAAAGATATGCTTGGTGGTGGGATCCTGTTGGAGATGGTGGAGGTTACAGAGAATTATGTGCTGGACACGGAGGCTGATGGGGTGATAGGTGAGGACAAAGGGAACCTTATCCCTGGTGGAGTGGTGGGAGGATGGGGTGAGGGCAGACGTGTGTGAAAAGCCAGAGATGCAGGTGAGGGTGATATTGATGGTGGAGGCAAACATGAGGAAATCTGCAGATGCTGCAAATTCAAGCAACACACACAAAATGCCGGTGGAATGCAGCAGGCCAGACAGCATCCATAGGAAGAAGCACAGTCGACGTTTCGGGCCAAGACCCTCATCCTGACGAAGGATCTCGGCTTGAAACGTCGACTGCTTCTTCCTATGGATGCTGTCTGGCCTGCTGTGTTCCACCAGCATTTTATTAATGGTGGAGGAATAGTTTTACTGTTGTGGAACACCTTCCTACCTTCTGTTGTGACTGACTAACTCAACAGACAGGCACTGAAGCTGGTAATATAAAAATCTTAATTCAACACATCAGATCTTCTGGAGAGAATGTAGTTTTCCTGTCCTGACATAATGTTTTAGACATCTTAAACGCTGAGACGACAATAATCAATTAACTACAGTTTCAATGTCTGTAATCACGTACTTAAGTTTAACATTGCAGATAACTTGGCAGAATTTCATATTTACAATGGTAGCATGTCCCAACTAGCAGAACCATTTTGGATACTCAGTACTGGTGACTGGTTCAAGAACTTCTAAGCACAAACTCCCAGACACCCAGAATATACCTCCTATAGTGTTGAGGGATGGCTCCCTGAGTATATAGTTCGCCAGAATATTAAGTGACGAAACAGAGCTGTGCTGAACTGTGCAATAAGTGGCAGGGATATATCTTTAACAATGTAATAATACAGAAGGTGGACGCATAATGTCTTTCCTGATCTCAACCTGAAAATTTCAATGACAACTAATGAATATGAACATTCATCTACTGTGTTGTTTTGCATTGTTTCAATAGTATAGAAATAAGAATATCCCACACCCAATGATTTGGTTTCAACAACATTAAAGTATCTGTGGGGCTTCCCAACCTGTTTTAGACCCCTAACATTAACCAAGGGGTCTGCTTGTGAACCTCTATGTTGAAGTTAACTTGTGAGCAGTTTTTATTTCCTGATGACTGGTTTTCATTTTAGTTAATATTTATTATCTATGATTTCATAACTCCAGTATATTTGCCATGGCTACACTCACACAATGACCTCCCCCCCCCCCGCCTCTTTCTCCCACTGGCATCCTGGGGATCACAGTCAACAAATCACATAAATACTGTAGCTACAAGGTCAAGTCAGAGTTTGGCTGTCTGATGAGATGTGGCTGATTTTCTGACAACCAGCTACTGCCCCATCCCACACCCCAAAACCCTTTGCCAGTGATAAAGTATCCAGAATTGTAATGGAATAGAATGAATGTTCAAACAGCACTTCAAGCACGACAGGATATTGGAATGTTTCCCTTCAAGTCACACTATCATGGTGTGAAAACAAATCAGTTTCATCATACTTGCTAGATCTAAATCTGGAACACCCTGCTCAACAGCACACTACGAATATCTTTGAATAAAGAATCCACTGTTTCAGGAGGTACAGTACCTTGAGAAGTGAGGACTAGTAATGAATACTGGGGTTTCCAGTGTTATCTACTCCACATTAAAAATCAACTTTTAAGGAAAGGAAAGAATCTAATAAATGATGTTCACCATTACAAAGTTCCGAATAAACATCCTGGCTTTTATTTTGTCAAGAATTTTACCTGGACAAACTGCGTAGAAACTTTGTCTTTAAAGCATGTCAGAAGATGGATAATCATCAGTTACTAGTTTGCCTTCTGATTCCCCGATGCCTCTCCATTATTAACATAGTGTAAGTGCAGAATGTGCAGGAAACCTTTCATTTGATTGAATGTTATTACAGCTGCAGTCAAAAGTCAAGGCAGCATTCAGACCAAAACAATCTACTCAACTGCCTATTCATCTACCACTTTAAGCATCCACTCCAACTGCCACCTGGAAATTGAGGCTGTAAAGTGTACTATCAGTTTTGTGCCAGGTCTGAGGTCTTGACTTTGAAGCAATGTTTCCTCAGTCAACAAAAGGTTGTGTAGCATGTTGAAGACAAAGGTGAATTCTTCAGACCAGAAACAAAGTTTAATAGGCAGCAGTAATTCCTGCCCTATTATGCACTTCTGAGACCTGCAATACTTATAGCAGGCACTGGAAAAATGCTGCAGAGGCTGTCTCTGTAGAATTGTCCAAAGCAAACTATCGTTGGTATCTGTTTCCAGGCCAGTGTCTCCAGGATTGAGATGCTAGTTGTACTCAATTTGTTAACTGGGAAGACCATACCATTCAGATGCCTGACCTAAACTCTCCTGAGTTTTATTAGGTAAGAAGTTTACAAGGTGGGGAGTAGAAAAAAAATACAAAGGTGCACTCAAAGCTTCCTTAAAAGAATGCACCATTTCCACTGACTCATGGGAATTCCTCTTCCATGATTGTTCAAAGTGAAGAATGATCATTTTTTATGAGAATCTGGAGTCTATGCATTGGGATTATGCTGAAACCCAGCGGAAAACATTCCTCATCAGGAACTCTGTGAAACCTGTGTTGAAGATTTTGTAGTTTCCCCCATTGGTCCAAAGACGGTAATCTCAGAACCCATGAAACCAAAATGCAGCAACTAAATCAACGATTCTTCACAGAATCCTTAGAGTCTACGGACCCTACCAAGTGGAAGTGATCAAGTAGCTATGCACTGCAGTCACACACTTCACTGCTGTGTCAAAATCCTGGCCCCTTACCTAAACCTAAAACATCCAGACTCTTAATAATGTATATAAAAAGAGAGAGAGGGTTGAAATCTGTATCAATATAACAATGAGAAGTATTATCTTATGAAATTTGCATATATGATGTATTACATAGGTCTAGAGCAGGGGTTCCCAACTTGGGGTCCATGAACACCTTA
This sequence comes from Mobula birostris, assembly GCF_030028105.1. NCBI lineage: Eukaryota > Metazoa > Chordata > Chondrichthyes > Myliobatiformes > Myliobatidae > Mobula > Mobula birostris. Next base: position 53,136,348 of record NC_092384.1, read on the forward strand.
GTTAAAGGTAGGGGTCCATGGCATTAAAAAAAAACCTGTAGACTCTTGAGGTTTGGGCTAGTGGCATCCTGCTGTTCTTCCAAGTTGCAATATTGTGATCTTTACCAATACAGTCATCACTGAATCAGTAATGTGAGGTGATTTTTTTTCAACTTTATGAAGAAAAATGGAGGATTATATTTGAGGGAGGTTAAAAGGTCAGTACATCGTGAACAGTTGGGCCTGTACTGATTTTTTAAAAAGTGAGTAAATTTACAACTGAGAAAATCTGCAGGTGCTGGAAATTCAAGGCAACCCACACAAAATGCTGGACAAACTCAGCAGGCCAGTCAGTGTCCATGGAAAAGAGTAAACAGTCGACGTTTCGGGCTGAGACCCTTCTTCAGGACTCAACATTTCAGGTGACCTGAAGAAGGGTCTCGGCCCGAAGTGTCGACTGTTTACTCTTTTCCATAGCTGCCTTGCTTGCTGAGTTCGTCCAGCATTTTGGGTGTGTGTTACAATTACTGCTGACCCGTTTGTAGTCCTGAAAGAATAGGGGCTCATTTCAGAATAACATTTAAAATTGAATATTCTTTCAAAATGTTCTGGAATCTTTTCCCTTAAATCACATTTATGTGTCTGATTTTTTTTCTCCTTTTGTGCATTGCCATCAGTGAAAACTCTGTGATGATCCTTGACACTATGATCTCCATAGATGGCGCTATGTACAAAGTCATGCTAACATAGAGAATGATTCATTGTGTTTTGCAGGCTTCTCGTTTCAAGCTTAATTCCAAGCTTCTTCCTTTCCCTGCTGTCTGCAATATCCAAATCATCACAGTGGTATTGAATTTGTATTTGAATTACTCAAAAAATCTCCCTAAGTTCAGGAGTTTCAGCTCATCTGATATGTTTGTATACTCCTAGGATTCAGGCTATTAATTCTTGCATTGCGCTTTTCTGTTGGAGAAAACAAGAGTTTTCTTTTATTCTGGTCAGCAGTCCCTTTTCAGCAGCTACCACCCAGTTAGGTTAACAAATCATTTATTCTGTTGCTGCTTGGGACCTCTGCACGCAGTACATTTTTCCCTTGAATATATCTGAAAACGACTTCTTAAATCAGTAATGAGATCCTGTGGGATAGACCATGAAGTTCTGGTTCTAGTCAGTTATTATTCATAGCAGAGAAGAATTGAACAATGCGCTGATTTTTTTTTCTCTTCAGCTGAAAATATTAAACTAATTTGCCTCCATGGAGCATTGTGGTCAGTAAGAGTGTATAGCCAGAGATTGTGGTCTTTGTAATGTATTGTGTGAGTATTCGTAGCATCAGAGTGCGTATGACGTCAGGATGTGGAAAAGGGTTTAAAAAAATGGAATTCTGATGAATAAACGAGGTTGTTCAATCTACAGCGGTGTCCGAGTCACATCAATATTACAACAGGCAGGTGCTGTTAATTCAGGTTCAGGTGAGTTGGGGAAAAAAATAGTAGCAATGTATAAGTCAAATAGAAGGCAGTAAAGTATGACGGCTTTCAGAAGTGCATAGTAACAAATGAAATAACAATATGTTTAAAAATAATTACTTATTCCAGAAACGTTCTATCTGCCCATTGGATACTATTGTGACATCATAATAGAGCATTCTAATTCCGGATCTTGCATTCTCTCTGTCAGGTACATCATAACGACTAAGCAACTGTTATTTGAATTCAGACATTGATGGTGAAAACAGAGAGAGGTTTTCTGTGCTATTTTGTCCTTCGCTAAATTCTACTGGCAAGCTACACAGTTTGGGATCTGCAGTTGTTGGGGTTGGTGATATCCAGAATTAACTCCTCTGCCGTCAACTCGTCCTGTGGTCAGCACTGTTTCTCTACTTCGGCCGAGGACCATGAAGCCAAAAGAACGAGAAGGAATAAATCTCGGCGCAATTCAGAATTCTTTAGCTCTTTAAATGGCCTTCAGAGACTGAGTCCTTGGAACAAAGACTATCCTGCGGAACTTGCTGCTCTGTTTGCTGGTATTCTACACAGTCTACTACCTGTTTTCAAGTGTCTGCTTTGGAGCATTTGGTCTTGATTCATTCGATGGGTTGATTCCATTTGACTTTAAAACTCCAGCTTCAACATCCAGCTCAAAGTACCTAGTGAACCTGCTGTCAATGGAATTGACATATTTCATCAGCGGTCTGCTGTTTACAGCTATAGTTAAGGAATGGGTTTGGGACTACTCTTTCACAGTTACACTCAGCCATCTCCTGCTGACTTCAGCAGTGATGGTTCAATTTCCTTTAGTATGGCAATGGTGGTTGGCATTGGGTGTCGGTTTGTTGCTGATGATTGGTGATGGACAGCTGGTTGCACATTTCGTTTGCCGGAATAACCCCAGTTACCCTTTAGTCAATGTTTGAGAGAGAATGGAGGAAACATGGCTGCAGACATCAAGGAACTAAAGAGAGCTCTATGACTGTGTGGACTGATACCGTATCTGTATTTACTTTAGTGTAAAAAAAAGTCGCGCTTCTTCAGCAATATCATATGCTTGAAATGCAGACCCTACATTTTATCAGTGAGAAGGGTTACTTGTAGAAAGAAAATTATGAAAATCGGGGAACTGAAACAAGAGATTAATTTTACAATTTCATCCCCCTTCCCCTTCCAACTATTGCACCAGTCGTGCATGCCCCGAGAAAGATTCCAGTAGCTCTTAGGGATCGAGTAGTGGAGGAGCTACACAGAATGGAGCAGATGGGAGTGATAACAAGACAAATAGAACTGACCGACTGGGTGAATAGTATGGTGACAGTGGTCACAGAAAAAAACCGAGGATTTGCATGGATCCACAAGATCTCAACCAAGCCATCAAAAGAGAGCACTATCCGCTGCTCACGGTTGAAGAGGTTGGGTTGTCTCCCGCATGCCTAATGCAAAATACTTTTCAGTATTAGATGCAAATCAAGGCTTCTGGCAGATCAAGCTGGATGAAGAAATTTCCAAATTATGCACTTTCAACACGCCTATAGGGAGATATCGTTTCCTGCGTCTACCTTTTGGGATTTCTTCTGCATCAGAGGTATTCCAGAGGTCCGTGGCGCAAACGATTGAAGACCTGGACGGGGTGGTCAACATCACTGATGATTTGCTGATATGGGGTGATACAATTGAGGAACATGATCAGAGACTGAGGAAGCTCCTGGAGAGAGCACGTGAGTACAACCTAAAACTGAACAAAAGTAAATGTAAGATCAGAACTACAGAGATCAAATACATAGGTCACGTGCTCAGTGCTGATGGGCTAAAACCAGATGATGAAAAGGTCAGAGCTGTGGTACAGCTACCACCACCCAAAGACAAGCAAGAACTATTGAGGTTCATGGGCATGATACAGTATCTTGCCAGATTCATTACCAACTTATCAGAGGTCAGCGGTCCACTCCGAAAGCTACTAGAGAGCAACACTGAATGGCATTGGGGAGACAAACAAAAGAAAAGTTTTGACACATTGAAGCAGTTGATTACCAATGCACCAGTACTCAAGTTCTATGATGTCAATAAACCAGTGATGATGTCTGTGTATGCCAGTTCAGAAGGAATAGGAGTTGTTATACTGCAGGATGGGAGGCCTGTGGCGTATGGATTACGAGCACTTACGGACTGCCAACGCCGATATGCTCAAATCGAGAAGGAATTACTCGCCATAGTTTATGGGTGTGAGAAGTTCCACCAATATGTATATGGCAAAGAAATCCAGGTTGAGAGTGATCACAAGCCACTTGAGAGCATCTTCAAAAAGCCACTCCACCAAGCTCCTATGAGGCTGCAAAGGATGCTTCTCAGGCTATGGAGGTACACTCTCACAGTCACCCATAAGCCAGGAAACGAACTGTACATCGCTGATGCTTTGCGCCGTGCTTACCTCAAAGAGCAAAAGGAAGAGTTGCTAGGAAGAGAGCTGGAGGTCAACTGGGTCACACCTCAGCTACCCATCTCTGAGGAGAAGTTGAACATGTTCAGGAAAGCGACTGCAGATGATCCTGAAATGCAAATACTAAGAGACATTACAATGAATAGATGGCCAGCAGAAAGAAAAGATGTTCCAAAGGAAATGCAGAAATACTGGACATTTAAAGAGGAAATCAGCTATGCATCAGAACTAATGTTTAAAATGGCAAAACTCATTGTACCAAACCAAATGAGACAAGAAATGCTCAACAGAATTCATGAGTCACACCTGGGGATAGTGAAATGTAAAGAAAGAGCAAGGGACATTCTCTATTGGCCAGGCATGTCAACTCAGATAGAAGACATTGTGCCTCAGTGTGCTGTCTGTAATGAAAACAAAAACAGCAATCCAAGAGAGCCTCTGCTTCCCCACCCACTACCAGGAAGACCATGGGAGAAGATTGGCACAGATCTCATTCACTACAGTGGTACAGAATATCTGCTTTGTGTGGACAACTATTCAAAATATCCGGAGATCACCAAGTTAAGTGACACGTCCAGTTGAGGTGTCATTACCGCAATGAAGTCGACATTCGCAAGACATGGTATTCCAGATATTGTCGTTAGTGACAATGGTCCACAATATGCCAGTGGTGAGTTCAGAGGGTTCTCAGAAAGCTGGGAATTTCACCATGTTACTTCCAGTCCAGGGCACGCTCAGTCTAATGAATAAGCAGAGAGAACTGTACAAACTGTCAAGAACATGCTCAAGAAGGCACATAGCAGCAACGGTGACCCTTACATTGCTCTGCTTGAATACTGTAACACACCAATTGAGGGTGTGGGGTTCTCTCCTGCGCAGCTGTTGATGGGACGTCGTCTGAAGTCCCAACTGCCAACATCCACAACTCTACTGACTCCTGAAGGTAATGCTCAAGTACATGACAAGCAAAAGTACAAGCAAATAAAGCAAAAGAGCTACTATGACAGACATACAAGACAGTTGTCAGATCTTCAAACAGGGGAAAATGTCAGAATACAGAGAGGAGACACTTGGCAACCAGCTGTGGTTGTGAACAGACATCAGCAACCAAGATCCTTTATAGTTCGCACGCCGGATGGAAGAGTCTACAGGAGGAACAGGAAGCATCTGCTGAAGACAGGCATGAGTTTCCATGTACAGATGCACAGGACATTTCCACAGATACAGACATGGAAACAAACAACACCAAAAGTGATGCAGACCGCAAAGACACAGAGGTCACTCGACAGACTGATATGGATGAAGGTCAAGCACAGTCGCAGTTGTATCACACACAGTCTGGGAGACAAGTCAAACTTCCAGATAGATACAGAGACTAGACATACAGTTTGAGGCAAAGTCACACATGTCATAAGTTCCAAGGTGTGAAATAAAAGGTTTATTAGTCTATATTAGTAAAAGATAATACACTGCTGTTAGTATTGTAAGATACAATGCAGAATACAGTACAAGAAAGTAAGATTTTTTTAGTTTATGTCATGGTTGTTGCACTGTAAGAAGGGCATACCTAGAGGCATTGTTTTGGTAATTCACAGTGTTGTAAAACAAAATCTTGAGAAGGGGGATGTAATGTATTGTTTGAGTATTCGTAGCATCAGAGTGCATATGACGTCAGGACGTGGAAAAGGGTTTGAAAAAATGGAAGTCTGGTGAATAAACGAGGTTGTTCAATCTACAACGGTGTCCGAGTCACATCAATATTACAGTCTTTATTGTTCTCACTTCAGATCTTCTGCTGTGTTAAGTACTTGGAGCATTGCATAATTTCCCTTAGAAGTGAAAAATGGTGTAATATCCTTTGGGGAAATTTAAAGAAGGAAGGACCACACTTGGAGTATTGTGTGCAGTTTTGGGCTCCTTATTTTAGAAATGATATACTGACATTGGAGAGGGTTCAGAGAAGATTCATAAGAATGATTCCAGGAATGAAAGAGTTACTGTATGAGGAACGTCTGGCAGCTCTTGGGCTGTATTCCCTGGAGTTCAGGAGAATGAGGGGGGATCTCATAGAAACATTCCGAATGTAAAAAGGCCTGAACAGATCAGATATGGCAAAGTTATTTCCCGTAGTAGGGGAGTCTAGGACAAGAGAGCATGACTTCAGGATTGAAGGATGTCCATTTAGAAAAGAGATGCAGAGAAATTACTTTAGTCAGAGGGTGGTAAATCTGTTGAATTTTTTGCCATGAGCAGCTGTGGAGGCCAAGTCATTGGGTGCATTTGAGGCAGGGATAGACAGGTTCTTGATTAGCCAGGGCATCAAAGGGTATGGGGAGAAGGCAGAGGAGTGGGGATGACTGGAAGAATTGGATCAGCCCATGATTGAATGGCAGAGCAGACTCGATGGGCTGAATGGCCTACTTCTGCTCCTATAACTTATGGTCTATGGTCTTATGAGATGTTATGAGAAAGGATGACTTATTAGAAGGATCATCAAATGAAACTGTATGGTTTAGCTTAAAGGGAAAATAAAGAACAATCATACATTTGGAAGTGTACTTTAGACATCTGAGCAACCCGAAGAGGATGATAGAATCTTGGATTTCTGAGGTATGGTAATTGTAAATGCATCAAAGGCACAGAATTTCTTAGTTGCATTATACCATAGGAAGAATAAAATAGTGATGTTTAAGAGGGTGTTAGACACATGAATATGCTTGGAATGGAGGGATATTGATCATGTATAGGCAGAAGAGATGTAGTTTGATTTGGCATTGTGTTTTCATAGATGTAAGTGGCCAAGGGACCTGTTTCTGTGCTGTACAGTTCTAAGTTCTATATTCTGTATGTAGCAAGCCTAAAAAGAAGGGAGGCAGTTCTGAATTTAGTTTTGGGGAATAGAATTGGAAAGTTGAAAGGAGTGTCTGTGGGTAGAGCATTTTTGTAGTAGCTACAGTAATTCAATTATATTTGGAAAAATGACAAAGGAAATAAAAGTAAAGGTTTGAAGTTGGGCACAGGCCAGTCTTACCAGACTGAAAAGCAATTTGCGAAATGTGCATTGGAAACAGCTACTTGTAGGTAGATCGTTCTTTGTTATGAGAGAGGTTTAGTGTAAACCCATTCCCACAAAGAGACTGATGATCCCGTTCAAAGAGTGAACGATAAGGAGAAGAATGGGGAAGTTATGTAAGGCACAGAGCTTAACATTGTAGAATGTCTGGATGAGTGAAGGAAGTGTAGGAAACGATTTAAAAGGGAAATATGCATGAAAAAAGTACCGCCAAATACAATAAAATCCAATGATGTGCTAAAAGTTTCTAAAGAACAAAAAGATAACCAAAAACAGGGTTTATTAGAGTAACTAAAGCTGTCTTCACAAAAGGAACACAGGTTTCCCCCGCCATCCGAAGGTAGAGTGTTCCTATGAAACGGTTCGTAAGCCGAAATGTCGTAAAGCGAAGAAGCAGTTACCATTTATTTTTACGGGAAAATTTTGTGAGCGTTCGCAGACCCAAAAATAACCTACCAAATCATGCCAAATAACACATAAAACCTACATTAACAGTAACATATAGTAAAAGCAGGAATGATATGAGAAATACACAGCCTGTATAAAGTAGAAATACTTTTCCACAATCATTGCCTGAACTGTTCTCTGTAGCGAAAATCTCACGCAAGCGCCATTGGCAAAAAATCTCACGGATACGCTGGTGGCAAGAACACTCTCTCCAGTAACCTTTAAGCTACGAAGCTGCCAAATCATACCAAATAACACGTAAAAATACACAGCCTATATAAAGTAGAAATAATATATGTACAGTGTAGTATCACGGGAATCAGGAAGACAGCGAGCACACTGATAATGGTGTGTTAGACTGAGTCGTCGCAGGCTGGGGTGGTGCAGTGGCCCCCCACCCTCCAGGCCACTGAGCGATACATTGCCACGAAGACCGCATGGGTCCAGCTGTAGCCGGGAGGTACACAGCACATCTTTAAGAAAAAAGCGGAAACAAACATGCTAATTAATTAGGTGCCGCCCGTAATTGTTGGCCCAGATCAGTGCCGATTTCTGATTGCGTCGTCTCTGATCTGGGCCGACAATTACATGTCGGCGGCACCTAATTAATTAGCATGTTTATTTCGACTTTTTTCTTAAAGATGTGCTGTGTGCCTCCCAGCTACCTTTGCATTCTCCGCCAATCAGTATCTGTCCGTGGCCTGGGGGTTGGGGTAGTGGGACACTGGGGTGATATCTGGCCGCCTGTTTCCATTAGAGCAGGCAGCTCATCTTCTTCTATCTCTGCCCGCCTCGATGTCGAAGGTCGAGGTTTGTCGTCTGCTGTGGCTGATGTGGAAGGCTTGCTAGACTGCTGAGCCTCGCGCATTTTTCTATCACACAGTTCTTTAATAAGGGCTCAAACCATCCTGCAAATATCCCCTAAACCGACGTACCCTTTCAAAATTAAAGTCGTACTTTATCGTTACTCATTCGGTTTCGATTGTTATCCTTTTTGCTTCCAATTGCATCAGCTCTTCATCTGTCAGTTCTTGGTGATGGGATGCCAAAACCTCTTCAACATCATGTTCGTCAGCTTCCACAAGCCAAACTCACGTTGTCCTTACTTCGTTCACCACGATCAAAATGCTTGATCATGTCTAGTTTTATCGTAAGTGTAACACCCTTACGAGCTCTTTCAGGCTTTCCCGATACCATAGGACTCATCTTGCAAACGGCTGCTCACAGGCACGTGTTAAAGCAAAGCAGTTCCGAATCTGGGGGACAGCGGCTGCTCGGGGCGCGCTGACTTTTATCGCATGCTGAATTTTTTTTTTGTAACAGTGAAAACACCTGCTGAAAGCGAAAACAGGGTACTAATGCAGGTCTTTCGTAGCAGTGAGGTTTCGTAAAGCGAACGTTCGAAAAGCGGGGGACACCTGTAATCTGATTTTCCATTTTCAGGACAAAGGTAAAATAATGTTTGGCATAAATGTAGTAAGAGAAGTATTATTAATGGACTTAGAAACTTGGGGTTGGATGTAATATGCTCCGTGCTTTTAAAAGAAGCAAGGAAGGACTTTGTGGATACTCTGATAATGATTTTTCAATCTTCGAGGATGGTACTAGAGGTTTGGACGACTGCAAATGGTGGACGATGGGAGGAAGAAATAAACCAAATGATTAAATGCTTGTTAACTTAAGTGTTGAGTGAATTACTCAAATCAATTCTAAAGGTACTTTCAACCTTCATTTAAAATGCCACAGAGTGATCAAGGTCAGTCAGCACAGGTTTGTTAACGGAAGGTCATGCCCTACTAACCTTTTTGGTGAGGTAACAACTGAGAGTGATGTGGGCAGTGTGTCTAATGTTGTCCTTGTGGAATTTAGCAAGACCTTGACTAAGGTCCATATGGCATACTATAGAAAGATGTGAAAGCTTACAAGTTACAAGAGGGACAAAATGAAAATATTTGCAGTTGATACAAAACTGGTTACGTGGTTGATAGTGAGTTAAAAAGCTTTTGCTACAAGAATTTATATATAGTTCAATGAATTGGACCAGAAAAGTTAACAGGTGGAATTTAATGTAGCAAAGTATAAGATGATGCAACACAGCAGGGGATATTATGATAAATATTGAGGAGAATAGAGGAAACAAAGGGACCATGAAACAGAGATCTATGTATTACTAACCAGACATTACGGTTGCATTATTTTATTAACTGGGCAAAGAATATAAGAACAAGGAGGTTATGCCAGAGTCAGAACTAGTTAGATCACGGTGTAAATACTGTGTCTAGTTCTTGCTGTGCGTTACAAGAAAGATGGGATGAGACTGGAGAGGGTGCAAAAGGGAGAAAGGATGCTGTTGTCTGGAGTGGAAAAATAGTAGCAATGAGGAAATATTGGATCTGGTGACTTGTTTCCTTTGGTACAAGGATGATAGGAGGAAACAAGCTGTTTAAATTTATGAGGAGTTGAGTGTATTAAATAGAAAGGCCCTTTTTCCACTTGGCTGAGGGATCGAAACTAATGAGTGTTTGTTTAAAGTAATCAATAGAAGAATTAGAGAGACGATGAAGATAAATGCATTTACATTGCTGGTATTTGGAGTTTGAACTTACTACCTTCAAGGGTGGTAGGATCAGAGTCCCTAATTACTTTTAAAATGTACTTCAGTGTGTCCTTGAAGAGCTGTGGACCAATTCCTGGAAGCTGTATGGCTCATTTTTGAACAGCCTGGTCATTTGGACCGAATGGCCTCCTTATTGTGATCCACACTTTATAATTTTTTCATCTATATCTCTTAAGTTGTATTGTAAGACATGCCCCTAGTTTTATTTTTATAGCCTGCAATTTCCAAATCTGTGATTCAACCATGAGTTTTATTTTTTCTATTTTTTTCAGTTTGTTTCTGCAGCGTCTCCCTTTAGCACCTATGATTGATAAGCGGGTGAATCTGTAGTTAGATAGGGCGACTTAAAAGGGTGGATGACCTGTATTTTCTATGTGGCAAAATCTTACTGCCTGACAGCTCCAGTGACCCAGGTATGATCCCGACCTCCTGTGCTGCCTGTGTGGATTTAGCGTATTCTTTTTTTGTGATTGTGTAGGTTTCTTCCTGCATTCCATTAATGTCTTAAGTTAATTGGCTGTGTGAATTGTCTGAGAATAAGGAAATGGCAGAATAATCAAAAATGAATGGATGGGCATATGAAAGAGAATAAATTTCAGGAATAGAGGTAAATAAGAGGGAAGAAAGGGGATTCTTGTGATTATGTTGTGCAAACCAGCATGGCATGACACACATAAGAGATTCTGCAGATTCTGGAAATCCGGAGGAACACACACAAAATGCTGTAGGAGCTCAGCACATCAAGCAGCATCTACAGAAATGAATAAACAGTTGACATTCCAGGCCGAGACCATCAGAACGGGAAAGGACGGGAAGGTGCCAGAATAAAAAGGTGGGGGGAGGGGAAGGAGGATCAGCTAGAAGGTGAAGCCCGGTGGGTGGGAAAATTAAAAAGAGCTGAAGAGGAAGGAATCTGATAGGAAAGGACCATGAAAGAAAGGGAAGGAGGGGCACCGGGGGGTGGGGGGAGGTGATAGGCAGATGAAGAAAGAGGTAAGAGGCCAGAGTGGGGACTAGAAGATGGGGAAAAACTATCAGAAGGAGAAACTGATGTTCATGCCTTCATGTTGGAGGCTACCGAGATGGAACATGAGGTGTTGCTCCTCCACCCTGAGGGTGGCCTCATCATGGCAAAAGAGGAGGCCATGGACCGACATGTCACAACAGAAATGAGAATAGGACTTAAAATGGTTGGCCACTTGGAAATTCTGCTTTTGGTGTATAGAGAGGAGGTGCTCGATAAAGCAGACAAGAAGGGTCACCTGTGTCACAATAAATAAAAAAGTAATAAGATGGTTTACAGCAAGATTATATTTACATCTATTGATTATCATCTCCTGAGTTGATGATATAACCAGCTTACATAGCACATAGATAAAATGCTTAGATGTAACAGCATGGTAGTGTAGTGGTGAGGACAATACTTTACAGTACGAGCGACTCAGGTCAATTCCCACTGCTGCCTATAAAGAGTTTGTACATTCTTCCCATGACTGCCTGGGTTTTCTCCGGGTGCTCTGGTTTCCTGCCACGATCCAGATACGTACTGTTTGGTCATGGTAAATTGTGCCATGATTAGGCTCGGGTTAAATCGGGGGTTACTGAGCATCACGGCTCAAAGAGCAGGAAGGGCCTATTCCATACTGTATCTCAATAATAAATAAACTTAAACAGGTCAGTATTTTCCAAAAACAAATTTACTACATATAGTTAACATCATTATTTTATATGAACTGATTTGACCCATGTTGTAACAGTTTTATTAAACATTAAATTCAATAATAGTGCTAACAATCAAATTTCTAGTTGCTTCCTATGAAACTCAGTTTTATTTTTAAAAGTAAAGTAAAGATCAGTTGCTGATAATTTTAAAATTGCCATTTCCTTTCACATATGTTCTTCATGGTTTTTGTCAAGTTTCTGCTGCAGGATGATAATTAACCTCAGTCAACTTTAATAATAGATGAGAGATTAAAAGAGTGAGATATGTGCAGGAGAAAAATGGCATTGTGGTGAAATGTAATCTAATGAGATGCCATCTGGTGGATTACAACTTTGATGCCAATATAAACAATGAGAGTTTTATTGTGGTCCCAATTGTTTTAATTTAACATTCATTAATACTCAGGAGGATATTAGATGCTAGTTATTTTGGAATAACCCTCTGATTCTGATGACGGAATGAGGTTTAGACTTTTTGCATGTTTGCTGTTCACACAGTTTAAGAACGGACTATGGTAAATTTCAAGACTTTTTAGTTTATATATTGCAGTAAAGCCTACACATGTAATTTTTTTTGTTAAATTATTTTCAGCACACCTTCCTTGTTCATGTTCTTGCATTGCATGGGTTTGGATCTGTGTTATTATTTGTATCTCCAGAGTAATAAAGTCTCGAAGCTTTGCATAGGAAAGCATTCAGTCCATCGTGCATGTGTCTAATACCACCAATCACCTTCTTCTTAGAACAGGGCTTCCCAACCTGGGATCCACGGACCAGTGGGTTAATGGTAGGAGTTCATGGCAAAGGAAGGGTTGGGAGCTCCTGCCTTAGAAAGTCTATCATGTTTGAAATTGACACACTTCCATTCAGGTTTTCTGGGTTCTAACGTTGCTAATGAGGCCAATATGGACACCATAAGCTAATCTGCAGGTGGAGTAGATGATTGCAGACCTGAGCTTCCTAATGTTATGTTGCTTGTCTTTCGTTTGAGATTCCTTGTGTAATAAATTACACAGGAAGAAAAACCTATTGGAGCTGAAGATACTGATAAAGAACTGAAATTGAACATCTTACAAATAGAAAATACACTTTTTATTATACTACTTTCCTTACATTTGATAGAAATACGAATCATGCATAATCTCTGGAGCTTGTAAGAACAAAATTGTGATTGACATCTTAGTTGTAGTATTGAAATACTGCTTTATGTATGGATGCTAGAATTTCAAAGTACAGGCATTTTTCTGGAAGGTTTTGTATTGCTGTTTAGTCAGCTGCATAGGTCTTGTTATATTTCATGAGCAGATCCAATCTAAAGTAACATTCAGTATGGAATAATGTATTTTTATGAGTTCCAAAAACCACCTATAGTGTATTTCCATTTCAAAATGTATTATGCACTACTATGCTGAGCAATTTTTAGAAATTTGGTTTTCCTGATTCTTGCCAGCCTTTACTCTCAAAGGGTGTTATTAAAAATGTTTTCAGAAAAAAAAGGCACACATTGGTCAGCCTGCATTAGTGTCATCTTTTCATGTAGTTCTAGTTAGAAATGAGACACGTTTGGTTTCTTTGAAGTATGTGTTTGCAATTATAGATCAAACCACAGAAACCCATAATGTCACAATATCCTCAACTGCAGAAAATCTATGTTTTAATAGCAGAAACTTATGATTTAGTGAAAGCAGTTGTTTCCACTAAACATTATAAAATTGTTCTAGTAGATGTTTATATAGACTAATTTACGAACCTGCATGTAGGAGAATTTAAAGATTCAAAACTCAATCTCCCATTGGAGCTCATTAAATCAGCAAATAATACACCTAAATGTAGAACATGATCCACATCAGCTAACCTAGTGGTTATGGATTTGACATTCTACCATTAGGAAAGGGAACTGGCAATTTTCCAATTCAGTGATCACAGTTGAGATAATGCAGATGTTTGTCATATGGAGGCAGGATCAATCACTCTTGACTCTATGGTTCAAATTCAGAATGACTATCAGTTAAGTGACCTGCTGAGAGTCACCAAGGCATCTGGAATTAAAGAATTAAAGAGAGAGTTTTTAGGGAGAAATGGGAAATAGAAATTAAATGACAAGTAGTGGTTATATTTGTGGTGAAAACTGAGTTTTGGCTGAAGTTATATAATTTAGTGATTTGAGACTCTCTGGATTGCAGTTTGGTACTAAAAAATTTTTTAAATAACGGAGCTATTCGTTTTGCCTTACATAGTTGTGTTCTGTTGAAATTTTGTGGTTACATAACCAATTACTGAGGGCTTTACGTTGGATTTTTGCAGTAAATTGTGTTGAATGTTAATTGCAGCTAGAATTCAGGGTGAAGTGGTTCTTTTGACAACTAGGTGTTTGGTGTGTTTTTTTCTTGGACTGCATTGATTGATGATGCATATAATGTCCACCACTGCCACCCCTCCCCACTGCCTTGTGGCCTGTGCAGTTTGCTTTCATCAGCTCATGAACACGGAATGGGTACATTGACAGGCCATAACTCTTCCTTGAAGTGGTCAGATCACCATATGATGCAAACTCTGCAACTACTCATTTCTTTAGCATTACTGCTTTGTGGATTTCAGGCAAGATATTTGTACATTAATATCACTTTTGGTGCTATTTATATGGTGCAAATTATTATTTCATTTGTGTCTCTTTCTTTTCTAAAAAAATCTAATATTGTTCACGCACATGAAGCACACAGACTAATTGCTACAATGTGAGTAAATTCACAAATGCATTATCTTCATAAGACCTCAAATCCCTGTTCTTGAATATCTGCTTTTACGCTTTATGCTCAAAATAGACAAGCTGCTTCTAGTCAGCAATGTAGTTAAAACCAAGAAATAATTGGGTAGGAATATCTGTGAACAGTTGGCATGATGGGAGGGTTCACTGCCCAAAAGAGAATTAAAGGTCCCTGTATTCCAGTTGCAGTATACATTAATACTGAAATGGAAGTATCTGTAAGATGTGTGGGTGCTCAGGCAGTTGTAGAAATTGTGGGGGCTTGGTCAAGGTACTCTGAAGTCTGCAGAATCAATCTATCAAGCAGTCTAGACCTCAGAAGGTTTCACATGAGAGCTTACTGAGAAGCTTGAAATATCTTTCCCTCTTCGCTCAATAATCTGATGCTTGGTTCTTAATAGTATTAATTGGACATTGTGTTTTGAATTGGAAAAGGGAGAGTATAAAATCACAGAATTCTGACCCCTCTGGGGGTTAAGGTGGGTTGCTTAAGCTCCTGTTAGATAGCATCTGTTATAATAAAAAGTAATGGGATATGAGCAATATTCCAGCTGAGGAGCAATGCAATACCTCTAAACTACTGCAACACACATAAAAGTTGCTGGTGAACGCAGCAGGCCAGGCAGCATCTCTAGGAAGAGGTACAGTCGACGTTTCAGGCCGAGACCCTTCGTCAGGACTAACTGAAGGAAGAGTGAGTAAGGGATTTGAAAGTTAGAGGGGGAGGGGGAGATCCAAAATGATAGGAGAAGACAGGAGGGGGAGGGATGGAGCCAAGAGCTGGACAGGTGATAGGCAAAAGGGATATGAAAGGATCATGGGACAGGAGGTCCGGGAAGAAAGATAAGGGGGGGGGGACCCAGAGGATGGGCAAGGGGTATATTCAGAGGGACAGAGGGAGAAAAAGGAGAGTGAGAGAAAGAATGTGTGTATAAAAATAAGTAACAGATGGAGTACGAGGGGGAGGTGGGGCATTAGCGGAAGTTAGAGAAGCTGATGTTCATGCCATCGGGTTGGAGGCTACCCAGACGGAATATAAGGTGTTGTTCCTCCAACCTGAGTGTGGCTTCATCTTTACAGTAGAGGAGGCCGTGGATAGACATATCAGAATGGGAATGGGATGTGGAATTAAAATATGTGGCCACTGGGAGATCCTGCTTTCTCTGGCGGACAGAGCGTAGATGTTCAGCAAAGCGGTCTCCCAGTCTGCGTCGGGTGTCGCCAATATATAAAAGGCCACATCGGGAGCACCGGACACAGTATATCACCCCAGCTGACTCACAGGTGAAGTGTTGCCTCATCTGGAAGGACTGTTTGGGGCCCTGAATGGTGGTAAGGGAGGAAGTGTAAGGGCATGTGTAGCACTTGTTCCGCTTACATGGACAAGTGCCAGGAAGGAGATCAGTGGGGAGGGATGGGGGGGGATGAATGGACAAGGGAGTTGCGTAGGGAGCGATCCCTGCGGAAAGCAGAGAGAGGGGGGGAGGGAAAGATGTGCTTAGTGGTGGGATCCCGTTGGAGGTGGTGGAAGTTACGGAGAATAATATGTTGGACCCGGAGGCTGGTGGGGTGGTAGGTGAGGACCAGGGGAACCCTATTCCTAGTGGGGTGGCAGGAGGATGGAGTGAGAGCAGATGTACGTGAAATGGGGGAGATGCATTTAAGAGCAGAGTTGATAGTGGAGGAAGGGAAGCCCCTTTCTTTAAAAAAGGAAGACATCTCCCTCGTCCTAGAATGAAAAGCCTCATCCTGAGAGCAGATGCGGCGGAGACGGAGGAATTGCGAGAAGGGGATGGCGTTTTTGCAAGAGACAGGGTGAGAAGAGGAATAGTCCAGATAGCTGTGAGTGAAGAGGAATAGTCCAGATAACTGTGAGAGAAGAGGAATAGTCCAGATAGCTGTGAGAGAAGAGGAATAGTCCAGATAGCTGTGAGAGAAGAGGAATAGTCCAGATAGCTGTGAGAGAAGAGGAATAGTCCAGATAGCTGTGAGAGAAGAGGAATAGACAACTCCCTTGTCCATTCGTTCCCCCCCCCCATCCCTCCCCACTGATCTCCCTCCTGGCACTTATCCGTGTAAGCGGAACAAGTGCTATACATGCCCTTACACTTACTCCCTTACCACCATTCAGGGCCCCAAACAGTCCTTCCAGGTGAGGCAACACTTCACCTGTGAGTCGGCTGGGGTGATATACTGCGGCCGGTGCTCCCGATGTGGCCTCCTATATATTGGCGAGACCCGACGCAGACTGGGAGACCGCTTTGCTGAACATCTACGCTCTGTCTGCCAGAGAAAGCAGGATCTCCCAGTGGCCACACATTTTAATTCCACATCCCATTCCCATTCTGACATGTCTATCCACGGCCTCCTCTGCTGTAAAGATGAAGCCACACTCAGGTTGGAGGAACAACACCTTATATTCCGTCTGGGTAGCCTCCAACCTGATGGCATGAACATCGACTTCTCTAACTTCCGCTAATGCCCCACCTCCCCCTCATACCCCATCTGTTACTTATTTTTATACACACATTCTTTCTCTCACTCTCCTTTTTCTCCCTCTGTCCCTCTGAATATACCCCTTGCCCATCCTCTGGGTCCCTCCCCCCCCGTCTTTCTTCCCGGACCTCGTGTCCCATGATCCTCGTATCCCTTTTGCCTATCAGCTGTCCAGCTCTTGGCTCCATCCCTCCCCCTCCTGTCTTCTCCTATCATTTTGGATCTCCCCCTCCCCCTCCTACTTTCAAATCCCTTACTCACTCTTCCTTCAGTTAGTCCTGACGAAGGGTCTCGGCCCGAAACGTCGACTGTACCTCTTCCTAGAGATGCTGCCTGGCCTGCTGCGTTCACCAGCAACTTTTATGTGTGTTGCTTGAATTTCCAGCATCTGCAGAATTCCTGTTGTTTGCATCTAAACTACTGACCCATTTAGTTTTAACCAGGATGTCCCTTTAGTTCTGCTATCCACTGAGAAATCCTTAATTTCCACCCGGCTTTTAATGGCATGTTTAAACTACTGTTCTTGCAGTGCGAAGCTGTTGTTGAAGGAATGAGTATCTTTGCTCATTATATAACCATTAAAACATTAGTTGGCTCAGTAACAATGGCATCCTATACATCCTGTCTGTAGGTCATAGTAGTTCATTGTAAGTGGTGAATGAAGTTGTCCATGCTGGTTCAGGAGCCGAGCAGTTTTGTAGACCCAGCCATTAAAAAGGATATTAAGGTAAATGACCAAAGCTTCGCCAAAGATGCATCTGAAAGAACACCTTGGAGAAGAGGTAGATAGAGAGAATTTTAGAGCTTTGAGCATGGGCAACTGATGGAGCCATTAAAGTTGAGGAAACAAAAGAGAAAGTGAAAGATAGAGAAGAACTTGGAGAAACCAAAAAGATGTTTTGGCTGGAGAAGATTAAGCATAACGAAGGAAGTGTCCACAGAGGGTTTTGATAGCCAGGGTGACTTGCCTTCAAACTGAATTTTGCTGGACTCAGTCAGCTAGCACAGATGAATTGAGACTTAGTGTGAGTTGAAATGGAATTCTGTAGAATTAACTACATCATTAAGTTTGTGTGTCTGTTTTGTCCTCAGATAATGGTAGAAAGAGGGTAGTTGATGATTAAGAAACAAAATCAATCAAGGATGCCAGCAGCAATTGCTTTGTTTTTCTGAATATTTAACTGGGAATTTTCTTTTCATTCAGTACAGGATGAAGTACCGTAATGGATCATGGGTGGAGGGATTTAGCGAGGAGGTGGTGAGGCAAAGTGGGCAACTGTAGCATTCACATGAAACTTGATATTTGGTTTTGATGTTGTCAAGCATCTGCACAGGAGGGGCCAAGGTGCAGTTCCTTGGGCAACTCTAGAACCAAGCTTACATCATCATATACCTGATATTAGTTCAATAACACATGGAATTAGCTGGAGCATTGGTTATTCCAATTCTGAATTGGAAACATAAGAGTATTGAAGTCAGACATAATCTGAAGGTAGTGCAGTACCAAAGACTTTGATGCAGTTCAGCTGGCATTGTGTTTTGATCTGCTGGATAACAGCAGAATTTTTATTAAAATGGAACACCAGGTGTCGCTACTGCAATCAAAATAAAGTGAAATCTTTATCAGACATTAAAGATGGCAAATGGTTCATTTTCTTCTCTTTGCAAAAGATTCATAGTTTCTGAAGAAAGTCTGTCAATGAATAGTATTGAAACTGCTTGTTTCAACAGGATTAGAAAATTTAGTTGATGTCAATTCAAATCTTTTTTTTAAGTTACCTTGCGCCTCATGATGAAAACATTTTCGCCCTTTCCATGTTTTTCAACAACTTTTGTTTTACTTGGCATTCATTGAGCTCAAAGTTGTTAAACCCCAGACAGTGAAATCGTTACTAGTGGAATGGATTGTACTCAGAGTATATTTTTCAAATGGTGATCTCATGTTGAGCTGTTCACCTTGTTGGTATAACGTCTGTGCACCAATGTACAGTTTTTCATTGAGTTTTGCTTTCCATTGAATATATAGCTAACTTTTCAGTGTGAAAGAGCAATTAGCATTTTACCTTTGTTCTCTTTGCTCTACTTGTAGCTAAAATCAAGGACATTACTTGGAGACATCCAGCAGTGTCATTGTGAAGCTAGTTGTTGGCTGCTACATGGACATAATTTTCAGATTATTCTTTCCTCTGCCAATTTGTTGTTACAGTAAATTGCCTAGCCTCTGCTGAGTGCTGGTTTCTTTAAAATACTTATTCTTCCTTGTTCAAGACAATATGAAATGTGCAGTGCACACAATATGCTGGAGGAGCTCAGTAGGGCAGGCAACATCTATGAATGGAAATAGACAGTCAACATTTCAGGCTGAGACCCTGATGAAGGGTCTTCCCACCCATATATGCTGCCTGACCTGCTGAGTTCCTCCAGCACATTGTGTGTATTGCTCTATATTTCCAGCATCTTGTAGCACTGCTTGTGTCAATGTAATGTGCACCATATGCATAAAGGGCTTAATTAAAGTTGAAGTTTAAAAGTAAACTCATTGCCTGGATGAGATCATATTGCACTGTATGACCACAGGCTAAGAACTATAATCCCATGACTTTACAATATAATACACTGATATACTGTACTCTTGATAGTTTGTTTTAGTTTAGCCCATGTCATAGGAAAACTCTAATATTTTCATGTGTTGTCTGTTTATCTTGAATTATTCAATTATTTTTAAAATCACTCATTTTGGTACACTAATTTGTCTTAATGCTTCATTATAAAAAAGTGAATATGGGTTTTCATTTTGAAATCTGAACACTCAGTATTTAATTTTGAATGCTTCTAGTAACATCATTGGAACTGAGTGCAAGGTATTTTAAATACTTGGTTGTTCTTAATTCAGTTATTCTTTGAAAGAAAGGATGTTTACATGTAAAAAATTGTTTTAGTTTTAAAAGCTAAACTGAGAGTCCCCAAACCAACGAGGATTAGTTGCTACATTGAGGTCACAGTTGATGCTCTGCACGATGAAGCCAAGAAGACTGGGAAGCGAAACGGCTGTCTTCATCCACAGTGGAACGAGACATTGACTTTGTAAGAAAATTTCCTTTTTTACTAATTTGAGTTAATTTGAAATCTTAATATATTTTTACAGCTAGTGAAATTAGAAAGGATTTAATGGCCAAATTAAGCCAGCTATGTGGTTAGCAGTCTCAAAGGAAAGCTCTGGTGATCTCCAATTTGCAGGTAAACATGTCCTGGTCTTCCACCGTGTCACCATAAGTCTGAGAGGAGGCTGAGTCACATCTGTCAGTATTCTTCATTGTTGCTTTCCAAATTGCATCCACTGCTAGAATGTGATCGTTCCATGTTTGAGATTGGTATGTCTGTGATCTTACTGTAGCCAGATGGGGCAAAGGATCAGAACGAGATTGTTAAAAATCTGAAATAAAAAGGTGTCTGGTTTACCACGATGCTGCCTGGAATGGAGGGTATTAGTCAGGAGGGAATGTTGTACAAACTTGTGTTGTTTTCCCTGAAGCATCAGAGGCTGAGGGGAGACATGATAAAAGTTTATAAAATTAAGAGACGCAGTGATGAAATAGATAACTATAATCTTTTCCCCCATACACTTTAAGGTGAGGGTGGAAAGTGTAAAGTGGATCTATAGGGCAAGTATATTTTTTCCAGAGAGAGAGAGGTTCTTGGAACACACTAAGGTGGTAGTGAAAGCAGATATGATAGTAGCATTCAAGAAACTTTTAGATAAAACATGAATATGCAAGAAATGGACAGAAATGGATGATCTTCAGACAGTAAGAATTAGTTTAATTTGGCATCATGCTCACACGGATATTTTGGGCTAAAGGGTCCATTTGTGGGCTGTCTGTTCTATGTTCTCTCTGTTCTGTAATAGATTCTCTCAGTAATTGTTTTAGGCATCTTAAGTTTCATGTAAGATATAATTAGAATATAAACACCAGCTCTGGAATTTCATGGTGATTTTAAATTTTCCCATCTGCTTGGGATTCTTCAGATTTTCCCATTCTATTTTTTTTTAAATTCAGGAATGTAACACCACAGAGCCGATTGGAGTTGAAAGTATGGAACAGTCATACCATGAAAAATGAACTATTTGGCAATGTGTCGATCGATGTCTATGACATTTTAAAGAAGAACAATGGAAAGTGTGAGTTTTTAATTTATGCACAGTTTTGTTGATCACAAAGGTGATTTAAATTTTGCTTGATTACTTTTAAGTAAATATCATGTGATTAGCTGCTAGCGTCTTAAGGGTACTTAGCGAATAGGCAGTAAGTACCAGCCCGGTTGGTCCTATCAAATGAGTTTAGGTAAAAACAGTGAACAAGGGATATTATTGGCTATTATATTTGTGTACTAATTACATCTACCAATGAAGAAAACTTAAGAATGCACTTTGCATTTGGAATATCTGGAAAATAGTTTGGGCATGAACAAATCAGCGTTCAAAGAGACGATTATGATGCAGGACTTGCTGATGGTTACTTGAAGAGGAAACCCGAGTCTTCACGGTATTGGTGTTGGCAGCTGTGAAGGTGTGCCTGACGTCTTGGAGATTGCTGCAAAGCAGTGCAGAATCCAATTTGAGTTTCATGAAGCAGTGAAAGATCTTCCTTCTTTACAACTTAACCATTTAGAGAGAAATTAGAAATTATTAGACTGCATTATTTACAAACTGATCGATTCTAGGTATGGCTAGTTTGTCCCATTGTTGAGTTTGTTCCAGCCTTTTGAGCTTAGAGGACTGAGAAGTGATCCAAAATACACTTTTTTGATAAGCAGCTGATCAGCTGCAGCATCTGTGGGGTGATGTAGCGGGGAAGAAATTGCCATAATTTTGCATCAGGACTGTATGTTATTAAATCTTCCCTTTTACAAAATCCACCACTCCTTTTGGCTGTGGCTCATGATTTTGACTTTCTACTGCTCTCTGAGATGCCTTTTATATCAAAAGCTGTTATTTAAAATTTGATAAGAATGAAATTGGGTGGGTTACCCACTATAGATCTTGGCACCGGATTCTGATACATTCAAGATCAACCATGACCCATTTGTGCTTGCAGAACTCTCTGTGGAATGCTGCATAAATTGGAAAACATAATCCATAGATTTTTCAGGTAATTGCAAGAAACCATAACACTCACAGAATCGCACCTTTCAGCCAATGCGCCAAAACCTAGAAGAAGAGCTCCACCAGAAATGGAGTTGGTGCAGTTGTGAATATTCAGGGTTGACTCCAGGCATTTGGAGTCTCTTAGGAGGATAGCTTTTTTTCTTTCTTAGCTCATCCTGAAAATTTCAAAGATGATGATTCAGTAAGATGTAGACAGTACTTCAATATTTAATTATCAGTGAATATTACAAGTATATTAACAGAAGTAGACATAACCACGCATTTAGCTTACTACACATAAAACCAGTTTTGCCTGTATGATCCAGGTTAGCTGTTGGTTCTTTGGTTCTCCTTTGACAAATCAACACTATCCTTCCAACTGCAATACAAATAAACATCAAGTAACTTTCATCAAGTAACCTTTCTAAAATCAGTAACAGCCTAACCGACTGAAATAATATTTGTCTGCATTCAAGTTGATAGCTCTCCGGTATTGACTATCATTGTAGTTTGTATATCACTACAGTTCATTCTCTCATTGGGATATTATGTTTACACTTTTCTTAACCTGCATTTTTAAGGCTAATGCCTGTCACTGCAGACATATCAATTTCAACTATTTGATAATTGGAGGGATGGTCCAGGATAGATAAAGTGACTCTGAACTAGACATGTGTGACGTGCGGTTGGTAAAAAGATCAGCTGCAAAAGATGAAATTCTTTCCAAAATCTATTAGCTTACATATTTCCCCCTTTACACTTACGGTCAAACCAGGGAAATTAGTTCAATTGATTCGTTAGATATCGTTGAAATGATAGTTGAACCCAGTGAAATTGCAATGCCAAGTAGTGGAAGTGATGTATAATAGAGCTATGAAATTCTACAGCCTACTGATCATCAAGGCAACAAGAAAGTTCACTTGATTGGTATTCAGTTACTTTTCTAAGTGTGTGAATCATCTATAATAGTTGGGCAGATGTCAATGCTGTAATTGCACAAGAACAATTTGGCTTGGAGGGTACAGGTCTCCCAGATGACAACTGGGATGTTATCTGAATGCACAACTTTAGCTCTTGCTAAATCCTGTGCTCATTGGAGCTCCTTGATACCTTGTGGAGTGAATTGGGTTGGCCGAAGGCAGGATTCTGTGGGGATGTCAGGAAGAAAACAAGGTTGATCATTTACTTGCGACAGATGTTATTGAAAATGCTCCCATCTTGCCTTTGGTATTTGCATTCTATACCACACCATTCTTGAAGATGAGAATGTTCTTGGAGCTATGTCCTTATGAGAGTTGGTTGAGTGAACTCGATCTTTTCTCCTTGGGGCGACGGAGGATAAGAGATGACCTGATAGAGGTGTGTAAGATGATGAGGGGCATTGATCATGTGGGTAGCCAGAAGCCTTTTCATGGGGCTGAAATGGCTTTTGCACTCTGCATTGAACCGGAATGGATCTCCTGGTTTGATTTATAAAGGTGTTTTTCTCCAGATTATTTTTTAAACAAGCTCTGTTATTGTATAAATACAACTTGGCTTACTTAATGAAATAAAAGACACTAAAATAGTTCCAACTATTCTCTGGGAAATGGTCGTGGAGGGACATATTGTTCCAAATTTAACTTTTCTTTAGATGAATTATATTTTGTTGCTGAGATTAGTGGGATGTTTCAGTAAGGGCTGGGTTGCAAACAAATTCACTATGACTATGTAGTGGCCAACACTTCTGAAATTGTGCATATTCACATGCTCACATTGCTGTATAAGTGAAGTCTGGGGAGTAGAGCTTGCTAGGTACAGGAGGTGATTGTCAAAAAGCTACATGCCAAGCAGGATAAGATCCCCTAGCATTTTATCAACTATTGGTACACATTGACTGCCATGTGTAACATTGACAAACTATACTGCAGTTACTTGCCTAAGCTACTTTAACGGAGACCTTTGCCACAAAGATGAGCAAGTACAGCAGGCATATGGGAACACTACCACTAAAATGTATGAACCAGTGATTTGGAAATATGTTGCTGAGCCCAAATTCTGGAACTTGCTTTAAGAAGTTTTGTACCATTTCGAACAAAACAATCACTCAATTGGCATTTCATCCACCACCATGACTACTCATTGAGTTTATATACGATTGATAAATGTGTACTGAAAGAATCAATAGATTCTTTCAGCATACATTTAGTCTGTGAAGGTGGAGTTGAAGTTGATCATTCATGAAAGTCTTTCCTTTTTTTTTCTTTCTGCTCAATCAATATTTACTTGGATCTGCTGGTCTAAATGGTTAACTCCAGTGCTGTATGTTCATTGTAATTCTCTGCAAGTTTCATTTCTGATAGTTTAATTAAAAAATCTGCTGATATTAAAAAACTATTGTGCATTGGGAATTCTAAGAATAAACATTAGTAGAGAAAGTATTCCCTTTCCTCAGAGCATTTCCAAAATCCTCATCTTTTCCCCTCCCCTTTTCTAACACTGTTTTCCTTCGGTCTTCCCGTTTATTTTCACTTCCTGGTGGTGATATACACTGGGTCAAAGCCATCATCCAAGTTTCATTTTTCAAGATCACATATTGGCAAGATATTTTCTGCAGGGTATATAATAAATGAGTTGGATTCGGCACCCATCGGTATTGGTATCCTGTCATTGCTTCCTGTAACAGTCAGCAGATTCTAACACCCATGCATTCTCTTGCTTAATTGACTAACTCAACACAAACCAGGTTTAAACTGCACCATCTCATCCATTCTGCTCAGTTTAACCATTTGTTTCATTTAACCATTGAGGTTCTCTCTTGAAGATAATTGTACCCACAAGGGAGAGGAGGATAGTATTCAGCAAAATATCGCCACCTTTTAAATGGGTAGATCAGTTTTTTTGGGTTTCTCTTTAATTATTTAACTTTTAGGTGGCTAAATTATCCTACTTTGATGTTTTAGATTAATGTTTTGAAGCAAAAGTGTATTTCAGGGCAGTTCCTGATTGACTGAAGAAGATCATTGGTTGGATGAGGACATGGGAATGATTTTTAGAGGAGGGAGATTTTGTTGGATCCCAACCTAATCCCTCTTGGATAAGGCCAGAGTTGTATTCAACTCTGGTGCCAGTTGCTAGTTAAATACATCGTAACTATTTACATCCTCATATGAATAAATATCACATGATACCCTAAGGCTGGGGAACTCTAAATGATCTAAATCATTGCCTTTAGGACAAGTTGGCACTTTTCCTGACTATATAGAACACAATGTTTCACTTAAATAATGTACATCTGTATTTTTGTCAAGGTATTAACACTTGAAAATCTGGAAGAAGGTTTCAAGAATAATATTTAATATGATATCTGCTGGAATTGTAGCTTTAGATATTAGAAATATTTTGATGGGTAATACATTAGAAGCTAAGTACATAATAAAAGCAATTTAGTCCACATAGTCTGTCGTGTTTTGATTTTATGTGCTATATTTAACATAAAATGCATATTAAGTACATGGAAGGGTTAATTAGACTGAATGTAGAAGCGTTTTAAATGTATTTTGTTGGCTTTATCAAATGTTAGTAAAACAATCCAGGATTAGTGCCTTCTGTAAATAAGTTTTGGCTTGACATGTGCAACACTCTGCAGTCAAAACTTATTTGTAATGAGGACCAAAAGCAAAATCAGATGCTCCCTGAGAGGGATTTTAGATGTGCCAAACCACACCATTGCAAGCCAACTCAATGGGTTATCTAGCTATCCTTGGATTTAATGCATGGCATGAAACAATCATGCAGACAAAAATTAATAAAACCAATCAATTTCCATTATTTCTTAGTGTACTGCTTTGAATATTTGGAAAATCTGTCTGTATATATTTAGCTTTAATCTTAAAAAAAAGTAATTCAGTTTTTTTTAGAAATGGATTTTTATTATTGAAACTTAGTGACATGAAGCTGCAACAGTATTTTCTGTCTTCACGCATGGCAGAGAAACAACAAGTTGAGTCAATTAATCTTTCTTTTTTTCTTGCTCACAGTGGAGAACATTCAGCTGAATTTGAACCTTCAAATGGGGAACAAAAGTAGTGTTGTATGCAGCGGTGAATTGACTGTTTGCCTGGATGGCCTTAGTGTTGACTTGGGAAATTTGCCTAATGGCACAACCATGACAGAAAGTAAGTTCTGCACACACATGGTTCATTCTGAATCTCGGATTGAGGGTGATGGGTCATACATCAGCAATTACTTAATGCACCTTAATTGATTTGCACTTTTTTACTGAGAACATAAGTTTTTTGATAAAGATAGTATTAAAACTGGTAAGTTTTTCCTCCAAAAATGTTTATAATATATGGTGTTTTGGTTGCAAGTTTGCATTTATTGAATTTACTTGTAGCTCTAATCTGACTAATGTTTATTTGCTGATGACTTTTTCTAGATGAACATTGATTTGGAAAATTAATATCTTTAATATTTTAAAATATGCTATATTTTAAAAGGTGCTAACAAAGTCTTTTAATCTGTTTAAAGGAAGCAAAACTTGCTTGGATAATATATATCATGAAAATTTCATACTTGTAATTTGTAATCAGTTTTCAACAGTGTTTATAAAATGTCAAATTTTAATAACTGGAAGAAAATTATTAAAGAAATGTTCAAAACTCAAGATAATTACTAAAATGTAAAGTTCTACAGTTTCATAATTTCTAAATTTTCCAAAATACAATTAGTTGAATTTTGTTGACAATATATATGAGTCTTGCCATATGAAATATTCTCAGTACATTAATAACATGTTGCAGTATTACTTCTCAAATTTAATTCCAGCAAATATTTAATTGCTTAATGTTCTTAGAATGTGAAATGTAAGTTTCCTCCTGTAGAAAAAAAATAGCACTGGTAAGCATGAATTTCTAACAATTGTATTGGGTATAGAAATGTCTTGCAGAACATTCTTAAATGTTTGATAAAGAATGGAGAAGATATTTAAGATAGTAGAAGTGAGAAAATTACTAAGATGAAATCAATAAATTAGAATTAAAGGGAAAAATAGAAAGCAATATTTTGTTGCACCAGTTAGCTTCAATAATGGAAAAATGGCACTAATGTGGATTTGAGATATCTTGATTTTACCTTTTTGGATAAGATTCATAAAGAGCCTAAGTTCAAGGCCCCTTTTCTTCCAGTCACCCAAAAATGATAGCAAGATGGTGGCTTTGTGAATTTCTTTATGTTTGTGATTCGTTGCTTTCTCAATTTGTATCCGTATTTTAAGTTTAATTGTATTTATTAAAAATGCCTTTTTTAAAATAACAATTCAAATTCCAGTGTTTTGATTTCTGGACTTAAGAATTTTATGTACCTAGATCAGCAAATTTCTTTGCAATGGCAGAGCCATAGTCTCCTTCAGTCATTAGGAGACCACCGCTATCATCTTTGTTCTCCATTTTGAAATTAATAAACTTGGCAGCAACTTCCTTAGCTGCTGTTCTAGACTGAATCATTTTGTTTACATATAATTCACTGGTAAGCATGAGCTGCTAACTTGGTATCCCCTTCAAAACAATTTATAGCTTCTTCCAAATCCTCTGCCACTGAAGGCTCTTGGTTGGCCTTAAATCCTCTAAAATTCACAGTTCATTCTAATTATGCTGCCTATTACCATAGCAACTTCTCCACACTCATAATCCTTGACCTGACAGACCTATTTTGGTTCTTGTTCTTGCCCTTCAGACTAATTTAAAATTCTCACCCGAATATTTAAATACATCTGTTATATCATTCTCCCATCCACTTCCATTTCTAAATATCTTGTCATTCTGAACAGTATATCAGAATCTGCACCATTGCAGCTGAACATTTACCTGCCTGAACCCCACTCTAGAAGTCTTCTTCAATCCTCTTTACTGTTTTCTCCTATATTGAATACCCTGCATTTGCCTCTTTGTGAATGTGGCTCAAAAACAAAGTTTTAGTTGGTCATGTTTTCATGCAACATCTTGTAATATTTATCTGTATTTAAAATACTATATAGTGTGAAGATGACAAAATTTTCTCCCTAAATATTCAGATTTACAGGTATCGAGTTACAATCAGAAATTATACAACTGGGATTCTATTCCGGGAATTTAGTTGGTGACATGATTATAGTTGCAAAATAGCAAACTTGTTGTTGTTTGTAACAAGTGATTGTTTGTCACTTTCTACCTATCCTTAATATCTGGAAAAAGGGGGACACCTCTAAAAATTATTAGAGCCAAGCCTATTGGTGGTGAAGTTAGAAAATACTTCTAAATATAGAGTGGAAGATTATCTGAAACCAGCAGGATACTACAGGTCCACAATCCCTTATCCGAAATCCTTGGGGCCAGTTGCATTTCGGAATTCAGAATTTTTCAGATTTCAGACACCCCCTGCCCCCATACCAAAAAACACGTATGCTCAAGTCCCTTATTTAACCTGTCTTAGTGCGGTGGAGTTTAGGACCCAGCAGCACGCCAAACCTACGCACATCCTCCCGTATACTTTAAATCATCTCTAGATTACTTATAATACCTAATACAATGTAAATGCTATGTAAAATAGTTGTTATACTGTATTGTTTAGGGAATAATGACGAGAAGAAATTTTATTTCCAACAAAAACATTCAATAAAACATAAAAATATACAGCTTCAAACGAACCGAATCAAACACATGGTGAGTGACTTATTGGAATAAATGTAGAACATCACTGTCACTATAAAACTTCAGTAACTTGTCTTTCTGTTTATTTAAATCATATACAGTGGTCGTTCCGAGACTATTTTCTTCAGTAAGATGTCACACAGACACACCACGATCAAGCTTCTGCAATAACTCCACTTTCTGTGTTACTGATAGAGAAGATTCCTTTTCTTTTTCTCATTGTTACCCATAGGGGTATCTGCGGCTCTTTTTGACATTTTCACAGTGAAATTAAACACAAAGTCACCAGTGAGCACAAAATATCAGCGAACAGCAAATGCACGTGTACCCAGTACGAGCGCTGAGCCACAACTGACGTCTGGCGGCCTCTGCTAGTGCTGCCACGTCACACCTAAGTGACGTCAGCTGTTGGCGAAAAAAACTTTGGTTTTCGGCGCTTTTTGGATTTCAGAATTCCGGATAAAGGAATGTGCACCTGTACTAGATTCTTAATTTTAAAACTAAGATGGATAGATTTTTTGTTTAATCAATGTATTATGGGTAATGGGTGGAACTGAGTCACATTTCATCTATGATCTCACTGAATTGTGGAATAGGTTTAAAGGTTCAAATTATTTACATCATGAGTTCCTAATGAGCAAAGTTATTGGGCTGAAAAACATCCTTATGATAGGTTTTTAGAGACTGTAAACTGAAATAAACAGCTTCTGTTGTCTGTGCACTTATTACACAAAAAATTCCATTTGATTGCTTCTAATTTTTTAGCATCCTTATTTGCACATTCCTCCATGACTGCCTTCTCTCATCCCCTCCATCTTTAAGAAGGAAGTGAGGCAATAGACAGAAAATCATGGGTCAGTTAACTTGGCTTCAATGGTTGGGAAGATACTGGAGTCCATTTATTAAGGATGAGGTTTCAGGGTACTTGTAGGCACATGATAAAATAGGCCAAAGTCAGCGTGGTTTCCTTAACTATAACAGCCCAGATAGTCAGGGGGCTCCTCTCTCTGTGATGCTAATGCTGTGAGGGTGCCCTTGGCTGCTGTGCTTTGCATCTGCGAACTTTGCGGTGAGTTGCCCTGCTAATATGATGAACTGAATACCGAGGCTTTGGGCCTACTCTGGGCTGCTCCAGGGATTTGGATTTAAGGATTCAGTTTGGTTCTGAATGCTGCTGTTGTTGCGCTCACTTTTACTGTTTGCGTGATTTTTTTTTCTTTCTCTGTGGCTCAGGGGGTTGTTCTTAATTTTTTGAATTGGGTTCTTTTGGGTTCCTTACTTTGTGACTGCCCGTGAAGCAAGCAAATCTCAAGGTTGCATAATTTATACATTCTTTGATAATGAATGCACATTGAATCTTAAAGAGAAATCTTGTCTATCAAATCTGTTGGAATTTTTTTTTGAGGAAATAACTGGTAGGATAGACAGGAGAGTCAGGGGATGTTGTTTACATGGATTTTCAGAAGGGCTTTGATGAGGTGCCACTCATGAGGCTGCTAGGTGAGTTAAGGGCCCATGGTACAGGAAAGATACTAGCATGGTTAGAAGATTGTCTGACTGGCAGGAGGCAGAGTGGAAATAAAGAGGCCTTATTTCATGGGCTGCCAGTGACTTCTGGTGTTCCACAGGGTTCAGTGTTGGGGAAGATTCTTTTCAGGTTGTATGTTAATGATTTGGGTGACAGAAATGATGACATTGTGGTGAAATTTGTGGATGATACAAAGATGGGTAGAGGGCAGATAGTGTTGAGAAAGCAGGATGTCTACGAAAGGACTTAGATTTGGAGAATAGGCAAGAAGTGGCAGATGTTATATAGTCTAGGGAAGTATAAGTATAATAATAGATTCTTAATTAATAAGGGTGTAAAAGGTTACCAGAAGAAGGCAGGAGTATGGGGTGGAGAGGGATAATAAATCAGTCATGATTGAGTAGCAGAGCAGACTCGATAGGCTAAATGGCCTAATTCTCCTTCTTTGTCTTATGGTCTTTCCCAGTAGGTTTATTTAAATTGACAAAATAAAGTGGGAGGAAGGGCCTGTGCTGTTTTATGCTCTATGTCCTAAAATTCTCCCAGCTTATCTTTTCTGCTGCTTGTTGTCAATCCATTTCATGATATCAATGCACAGTATCTACTTCTCCACAAAATGGACAAATATCATATCCATCTCCAGTCAAAAGCCCTTGGCTGGGCAAATGGCTCCTCAATCACAATTGGTACTGATGTCTCATTTCCAACAATAGAAAAATATCATTTCTTGCACCGGACCATTTGAGAGCTCTCTTGTTCAGTCAGATTTGAAAGTTCTATATATTAAAACTAAAGTTCATTGACTCTTGTGTCATAAAAATGAAAGACTTTAAAGATATCCTTTGGTGCTTTAATTAAATCAAGTTTTAGTTATTTTCTTTGCAACAGTTTTGAGTGATATCCTAATGGGAAAGCCTTGTATAAACATCCGAGCACAATTTGAATCAAGTTTCTGATCCATGTATGCTAATGATAGCCAGTTTCTGCTTTGTTATATTACAGTATATAAAAGTGAAAAATAAAGATAAGATTTAAAAGGTGTGAAGCAGTATAAAAAGGTTTCTTTTGACTAAACAAGAGTCTGTGTTTTCTATCATTAGGCATTCAATGCTGAAAGCTGCAGGAAGAAGCTATTTCTTCATGCTAAAACCAGAAATTACAGGACATATTTTCATTTGAAGCTTCAAAAAACATAGAATAACCATCAAAACCTGAAACGTTACTTCTGTTTTTTTCTGTGTCCTGATGCTGTATGATTTGTTGAGTATTTCCAGCATTTTCTATTTTTAGTTCAGACTTCCAGCAAATTAAGTATCTTTCTTTTGGAGCACTTTTATGTTACTACTTTGTGGTACCTAGAGCAAATAAATTTTGAATTCTTGCAAGAATTAGATTTTCCATTAGTAAAATAACCTTGCATTGTAATGGAGGCAAATGAGGGACAGTAATAGAATCATTGTCTGTCAGTCATTTCTAAAGCACCAGTGTACAACTCTTGCTTCTAAAATTATTGGCAACAGCAATCTATTTTTAAGAAGATCTTTAAAGAATTTATTTGTTCAAGATTTGCATTATAGTATTTTTAACGTTTTATTTTGGGTAAGTAAATTTTCTCCATTCCGCAAGTCAAATAAAACTGGCATTAAGTTGTTTTTATCCTGTAGAGTGTATGCTCTCAGCTCCTTTTCTTGTTGTGGAGAACTGAAATAACACGAATGCCTAGAACCATTTAATGAATATAGTCCGTAATTCCCAGGCTAGCCAACAAAATACGGTCATAAATATCTGCAATATTTTTTTAAGTCTTGATGTATTCAGAACAATGAACATACTGGTAACTGGATCTTCTCCGTCCCACGTTGTAATGAAAGGAAGATATTCTCCACAGTGGCAAATTCAATGGGTTTTTAAAAAGTTATTTGCTAATTTTGGCAGTTAAGTTTATGAACTATTCAAGTTTTTCTCTTAGAAGGAACGTAATTTCTTTTCCTTTTCTAATTGGTCCAAAGTATAAAATATCTTGCACAATATTTTGTATTACACAAGCTTATATTTAATGTTAATGTCTTGGCTTGCAGGGCTTTGTTTAGATAACATTGTGTTTTCTCACTATGACCTTTGACTATAATATTTATTTTGGATATCTTTGAGTTCATAAATTATTGAAATAGTTGATAATAAGATTAGCCATTTAGATTAGAATTTATGTTCATGAAATGTACAAGTTTTTATACACTGTTAGGATACCAACCCTGGCATGAGAAAATTCCTATGGAAAATTTCTGAATTACTCTTCACTCCTTGCATTGATAGCAGTGTCTTGTGAAATTTGTCACCCTAATAACAATATAAAGAGTACTTTTGTATGTTTGATGTGCAAAACCTGTTAAGTATTTTTGTTCAGAGATAATGAGTAAACTTCACACCCAGTTGGTATGTTTTTTGCAGTCTCCTTGACTATAAATGAGTGGTCTGAAGTACATTGTGCATTGAAGCAACAGAAACCATGCGTGGTTTAAAGGTTTAAAAAGTTGAAAAGATTTGCATGCATTAAACTAAGTAAATCTGAATCATTTCAGAGCCAGCTGGAAGTAGTTTATTCTGAGCTGTAGCTTTGTGCTGGGAAGGCATGCCCTTTGCCAAGATTATGATTAACTGCTTATTATGTCTGCTGGTTTTAACGTATTGATATTTCTTCTGCAGAATTCCAACAAAATAGTAGAATTCATCAGAGCACAAGTGAAGACAATGATTCAAAATTGTCACTGTCATGTACCAGTGATTCTCCAGACAGAGTGCGGTAAGGGACTTAAAAATAACTTTATTTTTTCCTTCCCAGAGCTTCCCCCCCCCCCCCCGAGTTAACCTTAAAAAATATATGTTAGTGTATATATCTGGTTAGTCAGTTATGTGTACAGGCGGTTTTAACTTTGAGCAGGCAATTCATATAAATTGATTATGTTCCTGACAAATGGAGTTGAATCAGTATTTGTTTACGGTAGCTATTGCAGTATTCTGCATATAGTTATTGAGGAATTGGAGATGTGGAGCAGGAGGCAGTACTGCTTTGACAAAGTGTACCAAAATTCCGTGCACAACCTAATGTGCTACAGAAGCATTATTGTTTTATCCAGATTTTCAAAGAAAGTTGATAATGGAATTGTGAAGTAAATTTACATTTTTGTCTTCTATTTTCCTTTCACCTTGATTTAATGTTTTCTTCAAAGAAATCTATGGAAAATGGAAATGAAGCAGATTATATTTCTAAAATAAATTTACTTATTTATCTGTGCAATATTTTATAATCTGATTATTTGAGTGAATGTGTGAGATAAACATCATGTTATTTGCCATCTGCAGAAATAATTATCTTTCTACAATTTATGTTAAAATAAACTTTGTGAAGGCAACTGATATTAGTTGGTTTAAGATGGTACCTGAGATGCTTTAGTTTCATTAAGGATGTAGTAGAGTCAATGAACAGAATTGATTGCTTATGTTTTACAGCTGTCATTTGCTGCATTGATATGGCAGTTTAGCTGTAAGATTCAAATCTCAGGGAAAGTGATTATAAGGTCAAATATACTGAAAACTGTTAGAAAGTAAAGCCTTAATCTTTTAATTCAGTAATTATCTAAACTATATAACCCAGCAAAGTTTTGAGTTCTGTAGTTGTTACATTAGATTGACTGAAGCTAGCTGGTCGTATGTTGCAAGGATAACTTTATTTCACAAAATGTACATTAGCAGTCAATAAAAGTGCCTGGTTTTTGACAGCAGGGATGGTTCACCGTTTGGCTGTGGCGTCTGGGATGGAGGCTAAACCAAACTGCACTGCTGTCTTTGATAGAAATTCAGTAGTTTCTATTGAAGGAAAAAAGCGTAAGTGATCAGGGAAGTGAGGATTGCACTTAGCTGTAATACTTTTCTTGCAGCAGCTTGACAGCCTTATGAGTACTAAATAGTAATAATTGCTATGTGGGCGCAGAACGTAAATAGAATTGGGGTAAGTCGTTGTGGGCTCTTTTGGCTGCTCTGCTATTCAGTAGAAGTATGGCTGATTATTTTTTAACTGAGTCCCATTTTTCTTTACTAGACCACATTTCTAGATTTCCTAATATCTAAAATCTCCTGATCCATGTCTTGAGTGTTCTCAGTGATTTAAGCTGTCATGAATAATTATATCGTAGGTTAAACTATTGTCACTCATCTCTGTTCTGAATGGTTTGATCTTTGGTCTGGAAAACCAAGCCAACTGACATTAACTCTATGTTTACTCTATTAAGCCCTTTAAAACATTTTGTACCTCACATTCTTCTAACCTCAAGAATTCATGTCTAGCCTATTAATCTTTCCTTTATGACAAACAGTAGCCCTTCAGTGTATCATTACATTTAAAATAGGGAGGGAAGGGGAGAAATAAAGGAAAAATAAATCGCGAAGGGTATAAAGGCACATCTCCAACAACTAAATTGATTCATAGATGTAGAGCATATACAATGAATGGAAGCAAACCAGAATTATCAAAAGCAGAAGCTCCACTGCCATCAAGTCTGGCAATGAAGCTCCGTCGTGGTTTGTGATCCTGAGGTATTTCTGTGGGAATTGTCTGTTAGAACCTGTACCAGATTACATAGGATCCAAATCTCCTTAAGTTGCAATGGCGGATTAAACAGCTGCAGGTAAAAAGGAAAGGGGTTAGTACTTCCTTTTTTTTGAAAAAGGAGTTCTGATTTTAAATTGTTAATTACATTATTATGAACAGTGTTATTTTTAATTGTCACATTTTTAGAGTTTCTTTATTTTTGCTAGTTTACAAGTGTCTCTGAATGCCAAAGGCATTTAAAAGCTATTAAAAATTCCTCAGAGCAAAGCTGAGAGTAGAGCTTTTCAGGCTGTCAAAGCTTTGAATGATGTTTTGGAGGTGGCTTTTCCTTACTTCACGCTTGGAGGTCTCATGGCACACAGCCCATGTCACTGGAGTCTGGAACCCACCCATCCCATGGTGCTAGAGTGCGATGAAGATAGGGTTCTTCAGATAATTATGATTGTTGGGAGACAGTGGGTAACAAGCTTACGTCAGTAAGGTTTAGATGCAATCTTTCATGTTCCTTGCCATCCGTCCAAATAATGGACTAACTGCACATGGGGCTGCTTAAGAAGATAAGAGCCCATGCTATTACAGGAAAGATACTAGCATGGATAGAAGGTTAGCTGTTTGGCAGGAGACAAAGTGTCAGAATAAAAGGAGCTTATTCTGGTTGGCT
Organism: Mobula birostris; assembly: GCF_030028105.1. Classification (NCBI taxonomy): domain Eukaryota; kingdom Metazoa; phylum Chordata; class Chondrichthyes; order Myliobatiformes; family Myliobatidae; genus Mobula; species Mobula birostris. Next base: position 53,171,985 of record NC_092384.1, read on the forward strand.
GTCCATGAAATGGTGTTCTACAGGAGTCGGCATTGGGACCGCTTCTTTTCATGTTATATGTCAACGATTGGGTGACGGAATTGATGGCTTTGTGGCCAGGTTTGGAGAAGATACAAAGATAGGTGGAGGGGCAAGTAGGAGGCAGAGAACCTGCAAAGGACCTGGACGTATTGGGACAATGGGCAAAGAAGTGGCAGATGGAATATAATGTAGAGAACTGTATGGTCATGCACTTTGATAGAAGGAATAAAAGTGTAGACTATTTTCTAAATGGGTAGAAAATTCAAATAACAGAGGTGCGAAGGGAATTTGGAGTCCTTGTGCGGGATTTCCTTACAGGTTAACTTGCAGGTTGAGTCATTGGTGAAGAAGGCAAATGCAATGTTAGTATTCATTTTGAGAGGGCTCGAGTATAAGAACAAGGATGTGATGTTGAGGCTCTATAAGGCTTTGGTCAGGCCGTACTTGGAGTATTGTGAGCAGTTTTGGGCAACTTATTTAAGAAAGAATGTGCTGGAATTGGAGAAGATCCAAAGGAGTTTCATGGGAGAGATCCCGAGAATGAAAGGGTTAATATATGAGAGCGTTTGATGGCACTGGGATTGTACTCATTGGAGTTTAAAAGAATGAGGGGGTATGACATTGAAACCTATAAATGTTGAAAGGCTGAAATAGAGTGGATGTGGAGGGGATGGTTCCTAAAGTGGGTGAGTCAAGGACTAGGGGACACAGCCTTGGAATAAAGGGACGTCCATTTAGAACAGAGATGAAAAGGAATTTCTTAGCCAGAGGGTGGTGAATCTGTGGAATTCATTGCCTTGGATGGTTGTGGAGGCCAAGTCATTGAGTGTATTTAAAGCAGAAGTTAATTGATACTTGGTTAGTCAGGGTGTGAAAGGTTACAGGGAGAATGCAGGAGAATGGGTTTGAGGGGAATAATAAATCAGCCATATTGGAATGGCAGAGCAGATTTGATGGGCTGAGTGGCCTAGTTCTGCTTCTAAGTCTTATGGTCTTAAATAGCTAGTTTTAGCAATGTTACTAATGCAACCTTGAAAGTAGGAATCAGTGCCAAGGAGACTTTGGGAATATAATTTATCCTCTGTCCACCTGATTATCGCTTCCTATACTAGAGGTCAAGATGGTGTGGCTATTTTGGGAAACAGGTATTGGACATATGAGAGACATGACTTACCCAATGGAGTAGACTGATAGTAATTAAGGCCTCAATGGATGGTTGATCTGGGAGAGCATGCTGATACTGATGTGCTTATCCTGCTATTGGATTTGGAGAATTTTGTGTTAGTGGTATTGCCCCAGAGTCCTGAGTTGCCTAGTGTAAGTAATTTAATTCTCAGAAGTATATAGAAAGCCAGGGATCAATGCTACCCAGAGAAACCATCAGACCTGCTCAGTTCCTCCAACATTTTGTGTGTGTTGCCGTTGTGTTTTATGCTGGAACTAGGATCGCGATCTTCAAGCACCCTTTTCGTTAGTTGGCTGTAAGCTGTGCTGGCACACTGAAGGTGGTGATGTCCATATTAGCTGAGAGAAAATACTGAGGACTGTACATGGAGTGTCAGCCAGGGTTTTTGCCTATGGAACATCAGCCTAGTCTATGGAATGGGATGAACCTTGAACCTTCTGAGTCACATTAGAGCTGAACCACAGCTGAAATTGTAAAATAAAACTGGACCCCAAACATGTTACAGGATGAGCACCCCTTATCCAGAATTCCAAAATCTGAAAACCTCAGGTATCGCTGATTTTTTTTTGAGTGCATGGCATCATAAATAGAAAATTTCACAAGGCACTGGGAAAGTTCTGTTTATGCGCAACACAGATATGTAATGAACAGAAGTTAATGAAAAGTAGAAAAACACTGTATAAAGTGAAAAATGAAGATCTCGATTGTGTATTGAAAAAGTGGATTTGTCAGCGTCAGAATGAACATATGCCACTTAACAGTATACTGATCTTGAAACCAGCAGAGGTCTATCATGGCAACTGAAAATTGAGGATAATTGTGCATATTCAGCAGGCTGGTTGCAGAAATTCAAGAAAAGACACGGCATTACATTTTAAAAGATTTGTGGTGATAAAGCGCTGGCTGATCATGAAGCATCAGAGAAATTCATTGATGAGTTTGCCAAGATTGTCGCTGATGAAAATCAGTTGTATCTGTTCATATGTGTGATGAACAAGTGTAAGACAAAGACTGCTTATCGGTAGCACATAAATTCAGAGTCTGAAATGATAGCCATGCCAAACAGCTACTGACTGTCTACCTGGGCAGCTGAGGGAGTGATAGTTATTAAAAATATAAAACTACCTTCAGATTATATGTATAAGCTGTATATGGATTTCGTGTTTAAACTTGGATCCTATCTCCAAGGTATCTCATTATATAAGAGACAAGTATTCCAAAATCCAAGAAAATCTGAAATCCGAAACACTTCTGGCCTTAAACAATGCAGATAAGGAGTGCTCAACCTCCTGTTTAGTGCAAATCTGTGAATGGAACTATACGGAACTTTCTTTGCGACAGATAGCTGTTGTGAGTCAACAAATCTGATTTGATTCGGTCAGTGACTCAGCCTACAGAAGCTGCATAATTAGCTGTCAATTATACATCAGAGAGGAAAAAACACACTGATTCACCAGATTGGAATATAAATGGATATAGTATTTTAGAATTTGGTTAAAATATCAATGCTGGCAATAGTGTCTTTATCAAAGTTTAAATTGTTTATAAATTTGATCAGTATGGTTTTTCTCTGAGATTTTTCTACTTAGGAAAGACTGTGAGAGTGTTTGCTAGCCAAGAAAAGCTGTATTCTAAGAGACCATGACGTGTTCTGTCTGAATATTTGTTACTTTCAGTAATGTTTTTAAAAAAGGAAATGTGGAAACTCTGTATTCAAGGTCCAGACAGAGAGCTGTAATCTTCATCAGCATGGTGATATGATACAGAAGGTAAAGGTTCCCAAAATGAACTGTTAAAGTTGCTACTGAGCTTTGCAGATTTTGATGAAACTACTTGGCATTGTATTTTCCCTTCTGTTAGATATTGGCAAGGAAATTTTTGATAATTTGTTATTATATGGGGCACAACATTAATTCTCATATCACAGCATTTTTTGAATTGGCTAATGGATGACGATAGTGCTGGCAATTAAGACATAATCACATTGGTGTGTCTGGAATTACAAAATCCAGATTGGTAAGGATGACAGACTTCATTCTCTGAGGGACCTTAATGAATCAATTCTTTTACAACTATCCATTGAAGAGACCAGTTTTTATTATTTATTTGTTTTTAAACTCTCCAGGTGCCAAGAAGAGATTTGCATTTGTGTCTCTGGAACAATGGTCTAGGACTCTAGACGGTGATGCAACTGATTAGAATGCTCTCCACATTCACCATCTGAAATTCTGCCAATGATAGTTGTGTCATCGGCAGATTTATAGATGGTGTTAAGCTTTGCCTAGCCACATAGTCATGGCTGTAGAGAGAGTAGAGCAGTAGGCCAAGTTGGCATCCTTGAGGTGCGCCAGTGTTGATTGCCAGCAAGAAGGAGATGTTATTTCCGATCTGCACTGACTGTGATCTCGCGGTGAGAAAGTCAAGGATACAGTTGCAGAGGGAGGTACAGAGGCCTATGGTTTGGAACTTGTTGATTATAACTGAGGGTATTATGATTGTGTTGAATGCTGAGTTGTAGTCAATAAACAGCAGTCTGCTGTCATAAGTATTGCTGTTGTCCAGGTGAAGAGCCACTGAGATTGCATTAGTTGTAGGTGTATTGTGGCTATAGACAAGTTGCAGTAGGTCCAGGTCTTTGCTTAAGCAAGAGTTGATTCTGGCCATGACCAACTTCTCAAAGTACTCCATCACAGTAGATGTGAGTGCAACTAGGTGGTAGTCATTGAGGCAGCTTATCCTGTTCTTCTTGGGCACTGATGTGATTGTCACCTTTTTGAAGCAGGTGTGAACCTCCAACTGCAGCACTGAGATATTGAAGATGTCCTTGAACTCTTGCGCCATTTGATTGGCACAGGTTTTCAGTTCCCTACCAGGTACACCATCAGGGCCTGACGGCTTGTGAGTGTTCACTCTTTTGAAAGGTATTCTGATGTTGGCCTCTGAGGCAGAGATCACAGGGTCACCAGATGCTGCAGGGATCCTCATAGCTATAGTTTTATTCTCCCTTTCAAAGCGTGCATAAAAGGTGTTGAGCTCATCTGGGAGTGAGGCATCACAGCTAGTCACATGTTAGTTTTCGCTTTGTAGAAAGTAATGACCTGCAAACGCTGCCAGAGCTGGTGGGCATCTGATTCTGTCTCTAACTTCAGTTGGAATTGATTTTTTATTTGATCTTAAAATAGCCTTTATTAGGTCATACCTTGACTTCTTGTGTAGTTCTGGATCATCGGTTTTGAATGCCACAGATCTAGCTGTCAATAGACCTCTGAATCTCCTGGTCTATCCTTGGCTTTTGGTTAGGGTATGTCCTTTCAGACCTTTCAGCTTCCCAAGCACCTTCTCCTTAGTAATAGCAACTGCATTCACTTCTGCTTCCTGACACTCTTGAATCTGCAGCATGCAGTGTCTTCCACATTGAAGACTGATGCAAAGTACTTAAGTTCATCTGCCATTTCTTTATCCCCATTACTATCTCTCTAGTGACTTTTACCAGCAGTCTGAAATCCACTCTCACCTCTCTTTTGCTCTTTATATATCTGAAAAATCACTTGGTATTCTCTTTTCTATTATTAGCTAGCTTACTTTCATATTTCATCTTTTCTCTCCTTGTGGCTTTTTAGTTGCCTCCTGTTGATTTTAAAAGCTTTCCAATCCCACTAATTTTTGCTATTTCATATGCCCTCTCTTTTGCTTTTATGCTGTCTTTGACTTCTCTTGTCAGCCATGGTTGTGACATCCTCCCTTTAGAATACTTCTTCATTTTTGGGATTACAGGGACGAGGTCCAGCACCTGGCCATGTGGTGTGCTGACAACATCCTGGCCCTTAACACCCAGAAGATCAAGGAGATCATTGTAGACTTCAGGCATGCTAGGAGCCACATTCACATCCCCATCTACATCAACGGAGCTGTAGTGGAGCGTGTATCAAGCTTCAAATCCCTTGGTGTCCACAATTCTGAGGATCTCACCTGGTCCCTGAACTCCTCCATCCTGATCAAAAAGGCGCAACAGCTCCTTTATTTCCTGTGGAGCATCAAGAAAGCTCACCTCTGTCCCAGGATACTGATGGACTTTTACCGCTATACCATTGAGAGCATACTCACCAACTGCATCTCACTGTGGTATGGCAATTGTCCTGTATCAGACCGCAAAGCACTGCAGCGTGTGGTGAAAACTGCCCAGCAGCTTATCGGCACCCAATTGCCCACCATTGAGAACATCTACCATGAACGCTGCCTGGGCAGGGTGAAAAGCATTATCAAGGATGCAACTCACCCTAACCATGGACTTTTTACTCTCCTCCCATCCGGTAGGCGCTACAGAAGCCTCCGCTCCCACATCAGCAGGCACAGGAAGAGCTTCTTCCCTGAGGCTGTGACCCTGCTGAACCTCACATCACAGTGCTAAGCAGTATTGCACCCATACTGTACTGTCTCAGTACTTTTATATTTGTGTGCTGTAGCACTTACTTTATATTCGCAGTTATTTTGTAAATAACATTATTCTTTGCATTTCTGGTTAGATGCTAACTGCATTTCATTGGCTTTGTATCTGTACTCGACACAATGACAATAAAGTTGAATCTAATCTAATCTAATCTTATCTATCCTGTGTCTTCCAAATTGCTCCCAGAAACTCCCACCATTGCTGTTCTGCCATCATCCCTACTAGTGTCCCCTTCTAGTCAACTTTGGTCAGCTCCTCTCTCATGCCTCTGTAATTTCCTCTTACCCCACTGTAATACTGATACATCTGACTTTATCTTCTCCCTCACAAACTGCAGGGTGAAATCTATCATATTATGACCACTGCCTCCTAAGGGTTCCTTTACCTTACCTCCCGAATCAAATCAGGTTCATTACAAAACACCTAATCCAAAACTGCCTTTCTCCTAATGAACTCAATCGCAAGTTGCTCTTAAAAGCCAACTCATAGGCATTCTCCAAATTCCTTCTCTTGGGATCCAGCACTAACCTGACTTTCCCACTCTACCTGCTTACTGAAATCCCCCATGACTATTGTAACATTGTCCTTTTTACATGTCTTTTCTATCTCCCAATGTAATTTGTATCACACAACCCGGCTGCTGTATGGAAGCTTGTATATAACTCCCATCAGGGTTTTTTACTCTTAGATGTTTTTAACTGTATTCACAAGGATTCTACATTTTCTGATCCTATGGCACCGCTTTCTAAGGATTAGATTTAATTTTTTTTACCTACAGAGCCACCCAGCTCTTCTGTCTACCTGCCTGTCCTTTCAATACAATGTATATATCCTTAGATCTTAGACTCCCAACTATAATCTTCTTTCAGCCACGCCTCAACTCACAGCGTCTTACCTGCCATTCCCTAACTGCATTACGAGATCATCTACCTTATTCCATGCATTGCGTGAATTCAAGCATGACACCTTCAGTCCTGTATTCATCACCCTTTTTGATTTTGCCTCCATGTTACACTTAATGCATCCCACTTACTGCAGTTATTCCCTGTGATCTGCCTGCCCTTCTCAATAGTCTCACTACACAATGCATCTCCTCAAACTCCTAACGCAGGAGGTACCAAACCTCTTTCATCAGGAGCTTGAGGAGATTTGGTATGTCACCAAAGACACGCGAGTTTCTACAGATGCATAGTGGAGAGCATTTTGACTGGCTGCAGCACTGTTTGGTATGGTGGGGGGCTACTGCACAGGATTGAAATAAGGTGCACAAAGTTGTAAACTCACTCAGCTCCACCATGGGCACTAGCCTCCACGGTGTCCATCATTTAGGACCCCCGGGGAGGAGGTACAGGAGCTTGAAGGCACACACTCAATAGTACAGGAATAGGTTCTTCCCCTTTGCCATCTGATTTCTGAATGGACATTAAACCCATGAACACTACCTCACTCCTTTTTTCTCTCCTGTTTTTGCACTTTAACTTTAATTCACAGTTTTTGTTATTCTGTATTGCAATGTACTGCTGCTGCATAACAACACATTACACAATATTTGCCAGTGATATTAAACCTGATTGTGATTCTGATTCTGATCTACTTGTATACCAACTGCCCCATTTTCAGCCCTATTACTCTGGTTCCCATTCCCCTGCCAAATTAGGTTCAACCCTTCCCAACAGCTTTAGCAAACCTGTGCGCAAAGATACCTCTCAGTTTCAGGTGAAACCCATCAGTTTTTTACAGGCCAAACCTTCCCCAGAAAAGATCCTAACGATCCAGAAAAGATCCTAATGATCATGGGAATTCTTGTGTAATAACCATCTTAGTTTTGTTTGGAACTTGTAATGTACACGTGAAATGAAGTATTTCAGTTGCTCTGTTTTTCTTGCTCTCTTCCAGCATTCTATGTGTGTTGCTTTTCCCTTGTTGGCCTCAGAACACGTTATTTTCTAGACACAACTATTATTAGGCAGTAATGTGCACCCATAAATCATCTTTTTTTTGTTTCTTGTGAATGCATATGATTGGTTTTGGATTGACGTTCTGTAAAACACCCTGTGACACCTTCAAAGAGAAGCCAAAGAGATTTTATGATGTCCAGAACAGCTTCCACCTGTGTCAGCTGGCCCTGGAAGAGCTGAGTACCATCATCAGCAGTCACGTAACGTTGTATCCTGGTGCCGTCCTGATCATTGCAGAGGACTGCAACCATACCAGCGAGAAGAAGTCTCCGACAAATGACCACCAACATCTCACCTGCGGACCGGAGGAGCCAACACACTGGATCACTGTTACACCACTGTCGAGAATCTTACTGTACCACCCCACACCTGCACTCTGGCAAGTCAGATCACCTGGCTGTACTTCTGCCCCCGGCATATTGCCGGTGACCGAAGACCACAGCACGGGTGAGGATGGCAATGGTTATGGTCAAGGGAGGTGGGGAGCATTTACAGGACTGCTGTGAATCAGTGGACTAGACCATATTCAGATCTGAATGAATACGCCACAGTTGTCACTGACTTTATCAAGACCTGTATGGATGAGTGTGTGCTCTTGAGAATATGCTGAGACTTTTCCCAAACCAGGAGGATTGCAGTCTGCTGAGGGCTATATCTGTGACTTTCAAGACCAGCGATTGGAAATCCTTTATAAGTTAAAGGTAAATTTATTATCAAGGTACCATATACTATCTTGGGATTCATTTTCTTACTGGCATTCAATAAAATACAAGAAGTACAATAAAATCAATGAAAAACTACACACAAGCAAAGACATCAATCAACCAATGTACAAAAGAAGATAAACTGTGTAAATAAAAAAAAAAAAAATCTGAGAACATGGGTTATGAGTCCTTGAAAGTGAGTCCATAGCTTATGGAACCCATTCACAGTTGAGATGAGTGAAATTATCCACACTGGTTTAGGAGCCCAATGTTTGAAGGGTAATAATTCAAAGGTTCATTTTATTATCAAAGTATGTATGCAGAATACAACTCTGAGATTTGTCTGTTCTCTAGATGGCCATAGAATATAGAAAACCATAGAAGTAGTTGAAAGAAAGACATTAATCTCCCCCCCCATGAAAAGAAAAAGAAACAAAAACTTGCAAACTCCAAACACACTTGATCCCCTCCCTCACACAAAAACTAACAGATTGCTCAAACCCCCAGCCAACCAATCAGCAATAAGAAAGAATGGGCAAGAACATGAAAAAAAACAGAACTGAAAGAGGCCAATATGAATTGCAGCCCAATCCATATATCTCAGAATTGCGATAACATCTCCAAGAGCATTGGGACCCAGTGGCCCCTCCGATGGCAGCGACTCGAACCAATAGCCGTTCCGGCAGCGACTCAACTATTCCTGAAGCTGGTGGTGTGGGACCTAAAGCGCCTGTGCTTTCTACCTGGTGGCAACAGTGAGAAGAGAGCATGCCCTGGATGGTGTAGGACTTACATGGTGAGTGGTAGAACAGACGGATCTGGGAATAGAGATCCATAATTCCTTGAAAGGGGTGTCACAAATAGACTCGAATTTGGCACGTAGGCTTTCATAAATCAAAGTATTGAGTACAGGAGTTGGGATGTCATTTTGAAGTTGTGTAATAAATTGGTGAGGCTTAATTTGGAGTATTGCATGCAGTTCTGGTCACCTACTTACAGGAAAGATGTCAATAAGATTGAAAGAGTGCAGAGAATGTTTACAAGGATCTTGTCAGGACTTGAGGACTTGAGTTATAAGGAAAGGTTGAACAGGGTTAGGACTTTGCTCCCTGGAGCATAGAAGAGTGAGGAGAGATTTGACACAAGTATACCAAAATTATAAGGGGTACAGACAGAGTAAATGCAAGCAGGCTTTTTCCACTGAGGTTGGATGAGACTAGAACTGGAGGTCATGGGTTAAGGGTGAAAAGTGAAATGTTTAACAGGAAGCTGAGGGAGAAGCACTTCACTCAAAGGGAGGTGGAATGAGTTGCCAGCAGAAGTGGTGGATGCAGGTTTGATTTCAACATTCAAGAGAAATTTGAATAAATACATGGATGGGAGGGTATAGAAGGCTATCACCCAGGTGCAGTTTGATGGGACTAGGTAGAATAGTTTGGCATGGACTAGATGGGCCAAAGGGCCTGTTTCTGTGTTGTGATGTTCTATGACTGTATGTGACTGTGACTCTATGTACAGGTGTCCCCCCCTTTTCGAACGTTCGCTTTACGAAACCTCACTGTTACGAAAGACCTACATTAGTACCCTGCTTTCGCTTTCAGAAGGTGTTTTCACTGTTACGGGAAAAAAAAGCGCGCGATAAAAGGCAGCGCACGCCCCGAGCAGCCGCTCTCCCCCGGGTTCGGAACAGCATTCTCGCCGGCATTGCTTAAACACGTGCCTGTGAGCGGCCATTTGCAAGGTGAGTTCTATGGTATCGGAAAAGCATAAAAGAGCTCATAAGGGTGTTACGCTTAGCGTAAAACTAGACATAATTAAGCGTTTCAATCGTGGCGAAAGAAGTAAGGACAAAGTGCGTTTGGCTTGTGGAAGTTGATGAACATGATGTTGAAGAGGTTTTCGCCAAGATGACCAAGAACTGATAGATGAAGAGCTGATGCAATTGGAAGAAAAAAGGATAACAATCGAAACCGAATGCAGTAACGAACTGAACATGAAGCAACTGCGTGAGATTTTCGCTGCAATGATAAAGTACGACTTTAATTTTGAATGGGTATGTAGGTTTAGGGGATATTTGCAAGATGGTTTGAGTCCTTACAAAGAGTTGTGTGATAGAAAAATGTGCGAGGCTCAGCAGTCAAGCAAGCCTTCCACATCAGCCACAGCAGGCGATGAAACTTGACCTTCGACATCGAGGTGGGCAGAGATAGAAGATGACCTGCCTGCCCTAATGGAAACAGACGACACCCCAGTGTCCCACCACCCCAACCCCCAGGCCACGGACAGATACCGATTTGCGGAGATTGCAGCGGTAGCTGGGAGGCCACAGCACATCTTTAAGAAAAAAGCCGAAATAAACATGCTAATTAATTAGGTGCCACCTGACACGTAATTGTCGGCCCAGATCAGAGACGACGCAATCGGAAATCGGCACTGATCTGGGCCGACAATTACGTGCCGGGCGGCACCTGATTAATTAGCATGTTTGTTTCGGCTTTTTTCTTAAAGATGTGCTGTGTGCCTCCCGGCTACCGCTGCACCCCTGCATGCTTCGCGGATCGGTATTGGTTGGTGGCCTGGAGGGTGGGGACCACTGCACCACCCCAGCCTGCAACGACTCAGTCTAACACACCATCATCAGTGTGCTTGGCGCTGTCTTCCCAATTCCCGTAAGTGATACTACACTGTACATACATTATTTCTACTTTATATAGGCTGTGTATTTTTACGTGTTATTTGGGATGATTTGGCAGCTTCATAGCTTAAAGGTTACTGGAGAGCGCTTGCACCGTGTTTTTGCCAACAGCGCTTGCGTGAGATTTTCTGCCGACAGCACTTGCGTGAGATTTTCGATACGGAGAACAGTGCAGTAATGATTGTGGAAAAGTATTTCTGCTTTATATAGGCTGTGTATTTATCATATCATTCCAGCTTTTACTATATGTTACTGTTGTTTTGGGTTTTATGTGTTATTTGGCATGATTTGGTAGGTTATTTTTGGGTCTGCGAAGGCTCACAAAATTTCCCCATATAAATAAATGGTAATTGCTTCTTCACTTTACGACATTCCGGCTTACGAACAGTTTCATAGGAACGCTCTACCTTTGGATGGCGGGGTAAACCTGTACTGTGGAGAGCATTCCGACTGGTTGCATTGTAGTGTATTATGGAGGCTTCAATACACAACATCGCAAGAGGCTGCAGAGGGTTATTGACTCAATTGGCTCCATCACAGCCACAACCCTCCCCACCATCGAGGACTTCTTTTCGAGATAGTGCCTCAAGAAGGCGGCATCCACCATTAAGAGTCCTCATTATCTGCCTTCTTTTCAGGTACAGGAGCCTGAAGATTACATTCGATTCAGGAACAGCTTCTTTCCATCCATCATCAGATTTATGAACTGTCCATGACAAATGAGCACCACCTTATTATTTCTTTTGCATTATTTATTAATTTGTAATTTATGATAATTTAATGTCTTTGCACTATACTACTTCTGCAAAACAACCGATTTCATATATCAGACGCTGATAATAAATCTGATTCGGAAACTATTTGTATGCTCATGGAGATCCCAGATTGGCTGCTGTTTTCCCCATATCCAAGTAGCTTCATTGTCTGTGAAATATTTTGGTATTAAGCACGAAATGCAATATATAGACAGGTTTTATCTTTTATTTTTGTCCCCTATCAGAAATGGATGTGACATGGATGTACAAGTCTGCTAAATTAGTACATTCAAATCCAATTTTGCGTAAAATCTTTTCTTCCCCATAGCAAACGTTAACCATATTTTAAACCACATTAAGTCTGTTTGCAGCTTTTGTGACAAAGACAAAATTCTGACATGCATTTATTTATTATTTTGAATGCAGTATATTGCAGTTTTTGTTTTGTGGATGTTTCAGCTCATAAGATATTTCATTGGATCTTGGCAGGCAGTTACTTCTTGCTGATTTATTGAAATATTGGTGGTAAACTCGTTGTCATTTAATCTTGCACTTGATAATACTGCTTTGTCCTATACATTAGGTTCCTTTGTTAGTGTTGTACTAAAGTTTTTAACTAAAATCAGGGTATGTGTAACTGTTTCGACACCATGGCATACCCCAGTATTAAGAAACACCTCACTGTTTTGTTAGCAATTAAATTATAACAGTTTGTGAAATTTCCTAAAACGCAACTATATATATGACTACAGTAATTATGTTGTTAATCATTGCTTTAAAACCAGCTCTGGAGAGCACGTAGTAGTGTGATCCTGGAGAAGATCCAGTGAGCAATGTGAACTAAAAAAGCTGAAAAGTTAAAAACCAAAATAGTTGCTTCTCATCACACTCCTTTGACATATTCTATACTTTACAGATTTTTATATTAGGGAAGATTGGTGATCTATAGTTATATATTGGTGTAGATAATTGGAAATATTATATACACCAATGATTGGCTATGTAGCTATTACAGATGAATATTAAGTCCTAATCTGTAATTAACAAACTTGAGAGGATATCAACATAAGGTAATCAATCTGAAACACTGAATTTGTTCTGTCCATAGATGTTGCCTGATCTGCTGAGTATTTCTACTTTTCCTATGTTTAGTTTTTCATCATCTGCAGTATTTTCCTTTTGAGTTTTTCGTTATAAACTTTTGTAGGTGACAGCAACATTGGAGCATACAGGACAGGTTATTGATCAATAACAGGATATTGATCAGCTGAGAAAGTGGGCAAAGGAATGGCAGATAGAATGTAACTCTCATAAATGTGTAGTGAAGCAACTAGGGAAGTTAAGTCAGGCCAGGGCATACACAGCAAATGGCAGGGTTCTTGGAGATGTTGCTTAGCAGATTGTTCCCTGAATATGGCAACAGGATGATGAAGAAGGAGCATAGCATGTGTGCCTTCATTAGCTGTGAGAACTAAAATTAGTACGATATGTTACTTTTGTACAAAATATTGGTTAGAACCCACTGTTAGTATTATGTGCAGTTCAATCCCCACACTATAGGAAGGATATATGCAGGCCAGAGGTTTAAGGATATTTTCTGGACCTGAAGGCTTCATTTATGAGGAGAGATTGGTTGGGCTGACTTTTTTCCCTGGAATGATGGAGTTTGAAGGATGATCTTGTAGAGGTTTATAAATTGCGAGAGGCATGGATAGAGTGAGTAGCCACAATCATTTTTTAATGGTGAACGACTAAAACTAGAAGGTATAGGTTAGAGGGAAGGACAGTTTTTCATGGAGAGGGTGTGGGTGTATAGAACAAGCTTCCAGAGAAGGTGAAAGAGGCAAGTTCAATTACAATTACATTTGGATAGGTACATGGATAGGAAAGGTTTAGAAGGATATGGGCCAAACACAGAAACTTGGATTAGCTTAGACAAGACACCTTGGTCAACTGTGCTAAATAACTGCATGAATTTATAAGGTGTCTACTCAATCTATCGGTTACTATGCTGACTCACAGGGGAGCAATCCTATTAGTCTAATTTCTCCCTTCTTACTTTCTACTCAACTTTCCTTTGATTTCTTTGTCGTTACCTTGTTCTGTAAGGTGTTTTCTACCATTCAGTTAACTTGAATGTCTCAGGAATGTGGAATGAAACCAAAGCACCGAGGGGAAACCTGCACAGTAAAACGTCATGCTCTGACAACACCCTCGATCAGGACTGAACTCTGGTCCGGTGAGGTTTGAGGCACTGGTGTCAACTGCTGAGCAGCTGAGAGGCAGCAGGAGTAACGGATGTACCACCCTGTCGTAATGCGATGCAGAGCACAGTATCTATTTGCAATCTTCATGTTGATGTGATTCATTAGTTACAAAGGAAGGGAGGTGCTTCTCCAAAAAATGGCTGTTTCCACCAATATCTCAAAGAAGTTTGTTTAATGTTAAAGTGTACATAAAATTTAGACTATTGATCTCAAAAAGTGAATCTAACACTGATCCTGTCGTGGACATATCTTTTGTCTAGGAGCTATTACAACAGAGAGAAAATATGAATTTCAATGTTTTCTTAGAAACTTTCCATATATATATTGCATGCAGTTCTATTTCTGTATCACTTCCTCTATGTTGTCAGACTCCCTAACGAACATTAAGTCTACAATGAGTCAAAATTTCCGTCGGTGCATTTCAAGAAGGTTGGAGTTGTTTTTGGCACTTGCTCTATATTACTAACTTATTTTCTGAATCCCCATTGAGGTTAGGGTGAATCAGGGTTTTGTAAAGAGCAAAATAAATTTAATGACAAAGCTTGAAACCAGTAATTGAGATAGATGAGTTGGAGCTAAGTTTTAAATTGTAGGAGATAGAGTGATTGATGAATTTTGTGGAACTGAAAGTACTTTAAGACTCTGGGCACAAACAGTGAAGTTTGCAATTACCCAGAATGCTCAATTTTATTTCTTCTCCTGATTAATTCTTAATCATAAGCAATATTCATTCTTCTTTCTAATTTGATTTTACATAGCATATTATCAATTGATTATTGTCACTTCGTAAACAGCTCTTAAATTTTGACTGCGTATACCTCACTCACAGTTGCTCTGTCCTTGCTGATTTTCACTATTTCCAGTGAAGACATAGCCTCAAAATAGAGGGGAGTCCTTTTAGAATGGAGATGAGGAGGAATTTCTTTAGCCAGAGAGTGGTGAATCTGTGGAATTCTTTGCCACAGACAGCTGTGGAGGTCAAGTCTTTATGCATATTTAAGGCAGAGTTTGGTAGATTCTTGATTGGTCAGGGCATGAAGGGACACGGGAAGGAGGCAGGGGATTGGAGCTGAGAGGAAAATTGGATCAGCCATAATGAAATGGTGGAGCAGACTCGATAGGCTAAATTCTGCCCGTATATCTTATGGTTTTATGTAAACACCTCCAAACACCTACATCACAAGCAAACTTGTAACTCTTCCATTTATCTTAGCCCTTCTCCTTACTCCATTCCCCTTACAAACCTTCCTGAACTTATACTAATTTATACTAATTAGGGACATTGCAGGTTGATTTTTCTTAGTTGGAATCTTAAGCAGTTTTTTCATTCTTCTTGTCGAAATGCATTGCTTTCTTCTGCCTTGAGAAATGTGTTTTCACATCGTCTTTAATATTGCTTAAATCAGTAATTCAAAACATTTTGCACTACCTAGCAGAGTGTACACTTGTCTCTGCTTCAGCATTCAAACTTGATCTTGATAAAAATAGCTCTTTATATCCTGCTAAATTGATTGATTACTGATCGATATATGATCTTTTTGACAGATTCACCTGTACTGTAGATGAATCGTTCAGCTTGATCATTTTGCACCATAGAACATCTAGTTCTTTCAGAGTGGGATGGATGAAAGTCCTTTCATCCCAATTTTCCTTTTTCATTTCGTTTAATGTATATTTTCTCACAAGTTCCGCCATTCTGTCACCAAGTACACATTTTCTTCATGATAACTAAGATTCATGTCTGCTGATCTAAACCATAACTTGTAAAATAAAGCAAAATCATCATTGTTCATTCATGTTAAAGGTGCAGTTTTATCCACATATTACTTTGTTTATCCTTAAGTTACTCTGGGACAGAAAATCCGATCTGTTTGTAAAATAAACAAAATCAATAAATCTTCTATAAATTTATATTGGTTTATATTATTTCTATTTGCTTTCCTAAACAATTGTTTATTTCAATATTTCAATCCCAGCTTGCAACAAAATCTTCTCCCCAGAATTGCCATTGTAAGCATTTTCATATAATTTGTCTGTCTTGCCCTTGGACTCTATTTCTAAAATGCAAAAAAAACCAAAGCTTACAGACATATTTTTAT
The DNA here is from genome assembly GCF_030028105.1 of Mobula birostris. Taxonomy (NCBI): domain Eukaryota; kingdom Metazoa; phylum Chordata; class Chondrichthyes; order Myliobatiformes; family Myliobatidae; genus Mobula; species Mobula birostris. The sequence continues at coordinate 53,188,117 of NC_092384.1, forward strand.
GCTCAAGAACACATTGCTGACCCTTGCTAAATTATCTTGTATTATTCTATTCTGACAAGACGGTAGAGACATTTAAGTAAATTACTTCTAAAGAAAAAGGTGAGTTGTTGTTACATGCCTTGTGTATTCTTACAGCTGGCTTGGTAGTGTTATTAATGATGGTCTTAGACCTATATGGTGAGCTACAGGTGCTGAGTAGTCTTTGTCAAGTGAAAAATAGAAGTAGATTGGAGTTGGAAAAAAATGGATATTTGCAATCTTGACACTAAAAGGCATCCATAATTTCAAATTGCAGTAAATAATTTACCTACAATACTTGGTTGTGAAACTTAACTTCCTTGTTCAAAGTTCAAAGTAAATTTATTATCAAAGTACATGTATGTCATCATATATAACCCTGAGATTCATTTACTTGCAGGCATACTCACTAAGTCCATAATAGAATAATAACCATAATGGAATCAGTGAAAGACTGTACTAACTAGGGCATTCAACCAGTGTACAAAAGACAGCAAATTTTGCAAATCCAAAAAAAAAAGAAGAGGAAATAAGTAAGTGTGACCCTCCGGTTCTATTGGCTGTGCAAGTCTAGGGAAGACGACCTCTGGCCCCGCCAAATGGGTGAGATTGGGGTGTAAGCTTTTTGTGTGGATGCTGCATATCTGCTGCTTTTTGTAGGATCTTCTGTTCAAAGGCGTTTGTCTTTCCATACCAGGCTGTGATGTAGCCAGTCAATATACTCTCCACTGCATACCTATAGAAGTTTGTCAAAGTTTTAGATGTCAGGCCGAATCTTCGCAAACTCCTGAGGAAGTCGAGGTGCTGCCGTGCTTTCTTGGTACTTACACTTACGTGCAAGGTCCAGGATAGGTCCTCCGAAATAATAACACTGAGGAATTTAAAGTTGCTGAGCCTCTCTACCTCTGATTTCCTGATGACGACTGGTTCATGGACCTCTGGTTTTCTTCTCCTGAAGTCCATAATCAGCTCCTTGGTCTTGCTGACATTGAGTAAGAGGTTGTTGTTTTGGCACCTCACAGCCAAGTACAAAAATAAAGAAATAATAATAATAAATAAATAAGTAATAAATATCAAGAAGATGAGATGAAGAGTCCTTGAAAGTGAGGCTGTTGGTTGTGGGAACATTTCAATGATGGGGCAAGTGAATTTGTCCTCTTTTCTTTCAAGCGCCTGATGGTTGAGAGGTAGATTGGATGCAAGGTTAGCTCAGTGACAAGAAGCAAATGATAATGGTTGATGGAAGGCTGTTAGCAATCAGCTGCTACAAGCCTCAGTACTCAGTCATTTGCTTCTCAACGATGTGCATTCATGATCGAGAAGTAAATACGGTGGTCATGAATAATAGAGTAGTCAGATAGAGTTGAAGAACAATACAGGCCCTCTGACCCTACCATTGGATGCCAGCCTTGCTGTCCACCCAGCTAATTCCAATTTTCTGCATTCGGCCCCACCCATCCATGGACCTATCCAAATGCTTCTATGATAATAGAAAAATTGGCTATGTAGTTGACAGTGAACATGAAAAGTAGGTCTTGGTGGGAAGAAAAATGTCACAAAAAGTTGGGAAGGGGGCAACAATGAATAAATGGAGTGGAGCACCATGCAGTGTCTTATAAAACTATTCAGCCACCAACCCCTGTGCACATAAATGAGTATTTCAACCAGGAACTTTGATCAACTTAACTGAGAATTTTTATTTGTGAATCACATTCTCCTTTTTTCACGGTGGACTCCCAAAACAGGGAAAATTGTAAAGCATGAAAAACTAAAAATTCAAAAACTAAAATGTTAGCAGTTCAAGAGTGTTCATCTCACTTTGCTCAGTTCTTAGTTGAACCACCTCTCGCAGCTATTACAGCCAGTAGTCTTTTTGGATAAGTCTCTATCAGCTTTGCACAATGTGATGGAGCAAGATTTGCCCATTCCTCCTTGCAAAATTGTTCAAGCTGTAGCAGGTTAGTCGGGGAGCGGCGGTGGACACCATTCTAGAGGTCTTGCCAAAGATGTCTATTTGGGTTAAGATCAGGACTCTGGCCCACTCAAGGGCATCAATTTTCTTTATTTGAAACCACCCCATGATTGCTCTGGCAATTTTTTTTGGGTAGTTGTCCTGCTGTAAGATGAGCTTTCTGGCAGAGGCTAGAAGGTTTTTTATTCAGGATCTCTCTGTATTTAGTAGCATTCAAATTCCCACCAATAATTACCAGATTTCCAGTCCCTGCTGCTGAAAAACATCCCCATGGCTACCTCCATCTTACTTTACAGTAGAGATGGTGTTACCTGGCTGATGCGTAGTATTAGATTTATACCACACGTACTGCTTAGTGTTGAGGCCAAAAGGTTCCACTTCAGTCTCATCCGAGCACAAGATATTCTTCTACACCTTCACAGTGATACTTTGCAAAGTCTTTACGGGCAAGAATATATATTTTTGTTAGCTCTGGCTCTTCCTTGCCATTCTTCAATAAATACCCTTTTTGTGCAAGGCCTTTGAGATTATGGAACCATGAACTTCATCTCTAGTTGTAGCCATTGATCTCTGCAGCTCACTCAAAATGACTGTTGGCATCACAGTAGCCTCTCTTACAAGTGTCATTCTTCTTTGATGATTAAGTTTAGGGAGACAGCCTGACCTAGGCAGTGTGGCTGTAGTTTCATATTTTTTTTCCCACTTTTTCACTATGGACTACACTGAGCTGAGCTCTGAGTTATGTTCAGTGCTTTTGAGAAGGACTTATACCCTTCCCTAGATTTGTGCTTCTCTATTATCATTTCCCTGAGTTGTCTTGAATGCTCTTTTGTCTTCATTTTGGTTTGGTTTCTTGAAAATTTACCATACTGTTGGACTTTACAGAGGAGGGGGTATTTATTCTTCTGAATTCATTGAAAACAGGTAATCCTCCAATTTTCTACATCAACAAATTGGGTGAGTTGGTAAGGTAATACAGTACTGTATATTACGTCTGAGGAAAGTTAGTGTAGTAATTACGAAGTGGATGTATACTTTTTCAGCCTCATAATTTTGATTTTTAATTTTTAGTTAATTGTTGACAGGTTTCTATTTTTTCTTTTGATTTGATATGATGCACAATGTTTTGTAGATTAGCTCAAAAAATCCTACTTCAATATATTTTAAATTTAGAAAATGAGGCAGTAAAATGTGAAAATACTTGGGGGGGGGGGAATTGCATACTCTTCCAAGGCACTGCAGGGTCCTGGGAACATAGATCTACAGATGTTTAAGGTAGTTACAAAGGCATAGATATATAAGCAAGGAGGTTCTGCCCATCATGGGTAAAGCCCTCCCCACTACTGAGCAGATGTAAAAGGAGGAGAGTCACAGGAAAGCAACATCCATCATCAAGGACCCCCACCATTTAGGCCATGCACTCTTCTCTCTGCTGCCGTCAGCAAGGAGGTACAGGAGCCTCAGGACCCGTACCATCAAATTCAGGAACAGTTATTACCCCTCAGTCCTTAGGCTCTTGAACTAAAGGGTCTAACTTCACTCACCCCAACACTGAACCGTTCCCACAACCTATGAACACACTTTTAAGGATTTTTCATCTCATGTTCTCGCTTATATCTTGCTGATTTATTTATAATTATTATTTTGTTTTTTTTGTTTCTTTTTGTTGTCTTTTGCACGTGGGTTGTTCGTTTGCCTTGTGTGCAGTTCTTCATTGATTCTTTGGTGTTTCTTTAGACTAACTGTGAATGCCATCAAGAAGAAGAATCCCAGTGTTGTATCTTGTGACATGTATGTACTTTGAAAATAAACTTACTCTGAACTTTGAATGACACATAAGTTTATTAGACCACAGACTGAGACTACAAGACAGGCCTGATCACCACTTTGAGGTAAAGATGTGATTGTTTTGGAGAAGGTACTGTGAAGATTTATGATAATATTGCAAGGAACAGTAAATAGTAGGTGTGGGGAAAGCTTATATAGATTCAGATTGTTTTCTTTGGCACAGTACTTCTTGAATAGAGAATTAATTACACTTGAAATAAGAGGTGTAGGTAGAATAAGTACAAGGATCTTATTTTCATTAACAGAGGAGTCAAAAAAGAGGAGGCACATGTTTAAAGTAATTTGAATAAGGATCACGGTATAGCGCAAGAATTTTTTTTTTCTCCTGGAGACTGGTAGGGCTAGCTCTAATGTGAAGTGTGTGAACCTGGTCCTGGAAGGTGGAACTGACGGTCAGTTCTTTTCTGACAGATTGAGATGAATGGCCTCATTATATACAGTAAATGTTCTTATTTGCAACTAGTTATGGACTGCACTCTCAGTTCAGAAAATATATCCTTGATTTTGCCTTTTTCGAGGCATCGTTGAAATTTTTGGGGATATGGTAATGGCGTTTTTGAATTCAAACAACAGCCTGTATTTGTTCACCTGAAGATGCAACCTTGTTACACCATTGCTGCAGTTGTTGTTCAAAGCTGTCTGTGTGTATTGAATACACAATGTAGCATTGTTCTGAAGAGAGCAAATTCTTGGTGTCCAGTATGAAATTTCTCAGCCTTGTAAGAAGTGAAAGCTTTGATTTTGACATGTTAATGTAATGTGGTTTGTATTTCTCATACGACTTGCCATGTTTTAAAGCTATTAAATTCTGAAATATACATTACTTTAGAACAAATTTGACAGGCTTTGGTGAGAACAGGCAGAGGCCAGGGTAGGTTCCGGTAAGTTTTTTGTTCAGATTGTCTAGCGTAGAGAGAATGCCAGGCAGGATGTTGGAATGCTCCTCTTGTAGGATGTGGGAAGTCAGGGAGCCCTCCGATGTCCCTGACAACAACACCTGCAAGAAGTGCATCCAGCTGCAGCTCCTGACAAACCGCGTTAGGGAACTGGAGCAGGAGCTGGATGACCTCCGGATCATTCGGGAGAATGAGGAGATTATAGATCGTAGCTACGGGGAGGTAGTTACGCCAAAGGAACAGAGGACAGGAAATTGGGTCACTGTGGGAAGAGGAAAGGGCAGGCAGAGCAGGGTTCCCCTGTGGCCGTTCCCCTCAACAACAAGTATACCGCATTGGATACTGTTGGGGGGGATGACTTACCTGGGACAAGCTGCAGTAGCCGGATCTCTGGCACTGAGTCTGGCTCTGCAGTGCAGAAGGGAGGGTGGAAAAAGAGGAGAGCGGTAGTGATAGGGGACTCGATAGTTAGAGGTACAGATAGGAGGTTCTGTGGTCGTGACAGAGAATCCAGGATGGTTTGTTGCCTCCCAGGTGCCAGGGTCAAGGATGTCTCTGATCGATTGCATGACATTTTGAAGTGGGAGGGTGATCAGCCAGATGTCGTGGTGCACATCGGTACCGATGACATAGCAAGGAAGAGTGAGGAGGTCCTGGAGAGTGAGTATAGAGAGCTTGGTGGGAAGTTGAAAAGCGGGACCTCGAGGGTGGTGATCTCAGGATTGCTGCCTGTGCTACGTGCCAGTGAGGGTAGGAATAGGATGCTCTGGAGGATGAACAAATGGCTGAGGAACTGGTGTAGGGGGCAGGGTTTCAGATTTCAGGATCATTGGGACCTCTTCTGGGGCAGGTGGGACCTGTACAAGAGAGACAGGTTACACTTGAACTACAGGGGGACCAGTATCCTTTCAGGGAGGTTTGTTGGTGCTATTGGGGAGGCTTTAAACTAGATTTGCAGGGGGATGGGAACCAGAGTGCCAGAGCTGACAGTGTGGCTGGGGTGAAAATAAATGATGTTAAAAGTTCAAGCAAATCCACTGATAGAAAGGTTGTAAGTGGTGGTAAAAATCTTCTGAGGTGTATATATTTCAATGCTAGGAGTATTACGGGGAAGGCGGATGAGTTGAGGGCGTGGATTGACACGTGGAATTATGACGTTATAGCAATTAGTGAAACTTCGCTACAGGAGGGGCAGGACTGGCAGCTTAATATTCCAGGGTTCCGATGTTTCAGATGTGATCGAGGCAGAGGAATGAAAGGTGGGGGAGTAGCATTGCTTGTTAGGGAAAATATTACAGCAGTGCTCAGGCAGGACAGATTAGAGGGCTTGTCTACTGAGTCCTTATGGGTGGAGCTGAGAAACAGGAAAGGTATGGCCACTTTACTGGGATTGTATTACAGACCACCCAATAGTCAACGAGAATTGGAAGAGCAAATCTGCAGAGAGACAGCAGGCAACTGCAAGAAACATAAAGTTGTGGTGGTAGGGGATTTTAATTTTCCATATATTGATTGGGACTCCCATACTGTTAGGGGTCTAGATGGTTTAGAGTTTGTAAAATGTGTTCAGGAAAGTTTTCTAAATCAATATATAGAGGGATCAACTAGAGGGGATGCAATATTGGATCTCCTGTTAGGAAACGAGTTAGGACAAGTGACAGAAGTTTGTGTAGGGGAGCACTTTGGTTCCAGTGATCATAACAGCATTAGTTTCAACTTGATCATGGACAAGGATAGATCTGGTCCTAGGGTTGAGGTTCTGAACTGGAAGAAGGCCAAATTTGAAGAAATGAGAAAGGATCTAAAAAGCGTGGATTGGGACAGGTTGTTCTCTGGAAAAGATGTGATTGGTAAGCGAGAGGCCTTCAAAGGAGAAATTTTGAGAGTGCAGAATTGGTATGTTCCTGTCAGGATTAAAGGCAAAGTGAATAGGAATAAGGAATCTTGGTTCTCAAGGGATATTACAACTCTGATAAAGAAGAAGAGGGAGTTGTATGACATGTTTAGGAAGCAGGGAGTAAATAAAGTGCTTGAGGAGTATAAGAAAATACTTAAGAAAGAAATCAGGAGGGCTAAAAGAAGACACGAGGTTGCCTTGGCAGTCAAAGTGAAGGATAATCCAAAGAGCTTTTACAGGTATATTAAGAGCAAAAGGATTGTAAGGGATAAAACTGGTCCTCTTGAAGATCAGAGTGGTCGGCTATGTGCAGAACCAAAGGAAATGGGGGAGAGGTTAAATAGGTTTTTTGTGTCTGTATTTACTAAGGATACTGGCATGAAGTCTATGGAATTAAGGGAAACAAGTAGTGAGATCATGAAAACTGTACAGATCGAAAAGGAGGAGGTCCTTGCTGTCTTGAGGAAAATAAAAGTGGATAAATCCCCGGAACCTGACAGGGTGTTCCCTCGGACCTTGAAGGAGACTAGTGTTGAAATTGCAGGGGCCCTGGCAGAAATATTTAAAATGTCGGTGTCTACAGGTGAGGTGCCAGAGGATTGGAGAGTGGCTCATGTTGTTCCGTTGTTTAAAAAAGGATCGAAAAGTAATCCGGGAAATTAAAGGCCAGTAAATTTAATGTCGGTAGTAGGTAAGTTATTGGAGGGAGTACTAAGAGACAGAATCTACAAGCATTTGGATAGACAGGGACTTATTAGGGAGAGTCAACATGGCTTTGTGCGTGGTAGGTCATGTTTGACCAATCTATTAGAGTTTTTCGAGGAGGTGACCAGGAAAGTGGACGAAGGGAAGGCAGTGGATATTGTCTACATGGACTTCAGTAAGGCCTTTGACAAGGTCCCGCATGGGAGGTTAGTTAGGAAAATTCAGTCGCTAGGTATACATGGAGAGGTGGTAAATTGGATTAGACATTGGCTCAATGGAAGAAGCCAAAGAGTGGTAGTAGAGAATTGCTTCTCTGAGTGGAGGCCTGTGACTAGTGGTGTGCCACAGGGATCAGTGCTGGGTCCATTGTTATTTGTCATCTATATCGATGATCTGGATGATAATGTAGTAAATTGGATCAGCAAATTTGCTGATGATACAAAGATTGGAGGTGTAGTGGACAGTGAGGAAGGTTTTCAGAGCCTGCAGAGGAACTTGGACCAGCGGGAAAAATGGGCTGAAAAATGGCAGATGGAGTTTAATACAGACAAGTGTGAAGTATTGCACGTTGGAAGGACAAACCAAGGTAGAACATACAGGGTTAATGGTAAGGCACTGAGGAGTGCAGTGGAACAGAGGGATCTGGGAATACAGATTCAAAATTCCCTAAAAGTGGCGTCACAGGTAGATAGGGATGTAAAGAGAGCTTTTGGTACATTGGCCTTTATTGATCAAACTATTGAGTATAAGAGCTGGAATGTTATGATGAGGTTGTATAAGGCATTGGTGAGGCCGAATCTGGAGTATTGTGTTCAGTTTTGGTCACCAAATTACAGGAAGGATATAAATAAGGTTGAAAGAGTGCAGAGAAGGTTTACAAGGATGTTGCCGGGACTTGAGAAACTCAGTTACAGAGAAAGGTTGAATAGGTTAGGACTTTATTCCCTGGAGCGTAGAAGAATGAGGGGAGATTTGATAGAGGTATATAAAATTATGATGGGTATAGATAGAGTGAGGCAGGCAGGCTTTTTCCACTGAGGCTAGGGGAGAAAAAAACCAGAGGACATGGGTTAAGGGTGAGGGGGGAAAAGTTTAAAGGGAACATTAGGGGGGGGCTTCTTCACACAGAGAGTGGTGGGAGTATGGAATGAGCTGCCAGACAAGGTGGTAAATGCGGGTTCTTTTTTAACATTTAAGAATAAATTGGACAGGTACATTGATGGGAGGTGTATGGAGGGAAATGGTCCGTGTGCAGGTCAGTGGGACTAGGCAGAAAATGGTTCGGCACAGCCAAGAAGGGCCAAAAGGTCTGTTTCTGTGCTGTAGTTTCTATGGTTTCTATGGTTTAAAAATTCCAATTTTGAGCTTTAACTATAAGTGCATTTTATGATTATTTTACCTTCTCAAAGTTTAGTATATTAGATTCCAGTTTATAGAAAATAAACTTAAAAAACAGAACTAGTAAATAAGGCTCTCTAACTAATTGCACAATCTTGTTTTTGACTTACAATTATGATTGACTAATAACAGAATTGTTTTATAAATTAGCATAAAGAGCATGGCAGTGTGCAAATTTGCTCCTCAAATATGGGATTATGATAGAAGAATGCACTTTTATTGTATAAGAAAAATTTTTGAAGTGAAGCATTTGAATTTTGCTTTTCAACTATCTTCTATATCTGGTCTGAGGATGTTTGATGCAGACAGCAACTAATGAAGATAGTTGAACATTAAAATCATTGAGAAAATAAATTTTACTTTTCATAATTTCATTAAAATTATTGCTTCTGCAAAAGAAAATTTTTATGCAAAATATCCTGAAAATAGTTTTTTGGTGCTTTGTGCTCCAATTTGTTCAAATGAGGCTGTGAATTGCCAGTCTTTCTTGGTTTGCAAATTCAGACTGAATATTATTTTAGAAAAGACTGCAGTAAATCTTCCTATCTGTGGCCAACACATCTGAAGAGCACAGCTGGTGACCAGCTATTCAAAATGAAGTAAATGACAGACTTACCCAGATTTACTATGTGACAGAGTTACGTCTGTCACTATGCTCAGTTTCTGGACTCCTCATGAAGCTAGCAGTAGAATCCACACAAGGTGGGATTTCCCAGCTTTGTGTTTTGAAAGCACCTTTCCAATTCCACAATAGATTAGCCCAGACAAAGGGAGGGTTCTTGGAAATGGGAAATTAAATTATCTTAACTCATTTTACTTCATTTTAATGTTTTCTAAAATTGCAATACTTTTCAAGGATTTTAACTGTCTGAATGCCAGAGGTATTTAAAAAGAGTTGTTGTGTGGGTTGAGCCACAACACTATGTTACTTGATGCCTACTCGCTGTCTGGAGCTTGGATTGGTGAATTTAGCTCACTATGCCGGGTCTGTTTGATTACAGCCTGGCAGGAACTATGGATATCATTTTTGAGTGATATTCAGGTCCAATTTGGCTACCTCTTGCTGCATTGCTAGCACTAATACAAGACATTTTAAAACTCGGTTTTGGTTCTTAACTACCTTATGCACCACTAAAACCCTTTGGATCATTTTTGTAAACTGTCTTGGTAAATCTTTCCTAAGCATCAACAGGGCTCTCAGTGCATCCAGTCAGTAGGTTTGTCAGTGAACAGTGAATCAGATCAGAGTCAAAAATCAGGTTTAATATCACTGGCATATGTTGTGAAATTTGTTAACTTCGTGAGAACGGTACAAGGCAATACATGATAATATAGAAAAGATACTATGACTTACAGTAAGTTTATATATGTATATCAAATCATTGAATTAAATCAGTAGTGCAAAAACAGAAATAAAAACATAATGAGGTAGTGTTCATGGTTTCAAAGTCCATTCAGAAATCGGACGGCGGGGGGAAGAAGCTGTTCCTGAATCGCTGAGTGCGTGCCTTCAGGCTTCTGTACCTCTTTCCTGATGGTAACAATGAGATGGGGGCATGTCCTGGGTGGAGGGGGTCCTTAATGATGGATGTCGTCTTTCTGAGGCACGGCTCCTTGATGTCTTGGATACTGCGGAGGCCAGTGCCCATGGAGAAGCTGACTAACTTTACAACTCTTTGTAGCTTACTACAATCCTGTATTGTAGCCTCCTGGCCGCCCCCCCAGTAGCAGACAGTGATGCAGCCAGTCAGAACACTCTCTATGGTACATTTGTAGACCAGGAATGCTGTAATATAGATTTACACTTGTCTATATCAAATGTGAGGGATACTGCATCCAGGGAGAAGCAAAGGTATTGCTGCAGAGGAATTCGTGGTTGGCCTTGTGCTTAAAAATTAATACAGTCAGGTGTTAAAAATCTACAGAAGCACGTAAGTGAATTTTGCTAGACAAATAGGAGCTAGTGCATTTTGGTTAGAAGAATAAGAAAGATGGGTTATTGTTTAGATTGTTTGTGGGTTGGTGGAGAACCTTGATCAGTGTCTAATTTATGCAAATAATAGAGTCTTTATGAAGATAACAAGAAAGGATCACAGAGGTACTATCAGAAATGAAAAGCTATAGCTATCACAAAGGTCAACAGGCTCTGCCTCTTTTTAGAAAAGAAGAGAAATTTTTAAAAAGAATCTTTATACTTTATACTTTATGGTCGCCAAACGATTGATACTAGAACGTACAATCATCACAGCGATATTTGATTCTGTGCTTCCCGCTCCCTGGATTACAAATCAATAGTAAATATTAAAAATTTAAATTATAAATCATAAATAGAAAATAGAAAAATGGAAAGTAAGGTAGTGCAAAAAAAAAGTGAGAGGCAGGTCCAGATATTTGGAGGGTATGGCCCAGATCCGGGTCAGGATCTGTTCAGCAGTCTAATCACAGTTGAAAAGAAGCTGTTTCCAAATCTGGCCGTACGAGTCTTCAAGCTCCTGAGCCTTCTCCCGAAGGGAAGAGGGACGAAAAGTGTGTTGGCTGAGTGGGTCGTGTCCCTGATTATCCTGGCAGCACTGCTCCGACAGCGTATGGTGTAAAGTGAATCCAAGGACGGAAGATTGGTTTGTGTGATGTGCTGCACCGTGTTCACTATCTTCTGCAGCTTCTTCCGGTATTGGACAGGACAACTTCCATACCAGGTTGTGATGCATCGTAGAAGAACAAGTATGGAATGATGGGGCTTTTAAAATAATGAAAGGTTTGGAATGGAAAAGAATTTCTCAGTCTATGGAGACCAAAGTTAGAGATCAAAAATGTAAAAGTTATTAACTCAGTCTACTTCATACCTCGGAAGCCACATAAAGCTTCCATGAGCGAATGCCAGTGCAGCAAGGCAATGGCAATCCTGTATTTCTTAACCTGTTGTTCTTTACCATGTCTCCTAGAGATGACCCCTTGCATTATTTTGGCTGGTATCAGTCATGCATTTGTACTGAGCAATGCATTTGGTAATCTTTGACTTGGATAATCAAGACAAATCCATCTCCTCCTGAATTTATTCTTTGATGTTACTTGTGGTTAGAGATTCATCTGAGGTGGAACATTTCAAGAGTTAACTGTGAGCACTTGTTTTTAGCTTGTGAGTCATCCTAATAATAAACTTCCAGGTCATTAACCCAAATTAATTTAGGATTTGGTGAATCCAATGGGAATTTTGGAGAAAAGTGACTTTAGGAAGGGTAAAAAAAACATCAGCCATTTTGTTTGTTTTCGATCATGCTCTTCTGGGATTGTGCAAGTTTGGATGAGATCAGGTTTGAGGTCAGTAATCATACTCATTATAGTTGAACAGTGGACTGCCACTTCTCGACTTGGCTTCCACATTTGTAGTGCCCATTTGCATTAGTTAAATGCTAAATGTTATAGGGAGAAAATAAAGCCAATTACTTCTGAAAATGTGAAATAAAAAGAGAACAGAAATATTCACCAGAGCAAGCAGAATCAGTGGAGGAGAGAAGCACGTCTATTTTTACGGGTTGGTGTAGATGATGGGTCACTGACTTGAAGTGCCAAGTCTGCAAAGTGCTGCCTGGCCAGCTGTGTATATCCATCAGTTTCCGTTTTTAATCATTAAAAATTCTAGGATTAAGCAAACTAGTCCTGTACTGTCTTGAGCTTAGAAGAATCAAACGTATTTCATTAATGGGTGCAAGATTCTTGCATGCTCTCATGCAGGTACAGTTGGAATGGATATTTTCCTTGGCTGAATTGCATAAACCAGGTTTTGCATCCTCAAAATAAGGGCAGTCATGAGGGTTTATTTTTTTCACCCGGAGGATGTTGTGTCCTTGAAACATAAAAGATCTGTAGAGGTTCAGTTGCTTAGTTTTTAGAAGTGTGTGATTAATGATTTTTTTGTTTATTGAGGAAATCATGGGATATGGGACTATTGCAAGACTGTAGTGGTGGGGTGCAGGCTTGAGGAACCAAATGGATTACTTCTGTTACACATGGAACAATGGGACATCTTAAGATAAGTGGTTGGCTGCCTTGTACTGTTAAGGAATTTCTACACTCAGAGGATTGTGAATCTTTTTTTTCAGTTTCGAGGGCTCTAAGTGTACAGTTGCTGGTTTCGTGCAAGTTGGTCAATATGGTGCCTTGAAAAAGTATTTAGCACCCACAACTATCTTTATATTTTACTGTCTCATTTTCAAAATTTAATATATATTGAAATAGGATTTTTAAGCTAATCTACCAAAGATTGTGCATCATGTCAAATCAAAAGAAAAATTCCAAAAGCTGTCAATAATTTTTTGAAAATTAAAAGCCAAAATTGTGATGCTGAAGAAGTATTCATCCTCTTTGTAATTTCCACACAAACTTTCCACAGCTGCAATATATTGTATTACCTTGCTAACTTACCCAATTTGTTGATGTAGAAAATTGATTAGTTGTTTTTAATGAATTCATAAAAATAAATACCCCCTCTCTGTGTAAGGTCCAACAGTATGATAGATTTTCAACAGACCAAACCAAAATGAAGAGAAAAAACATTGGAGACAAGTCAGGGCAATAATTGAGAAGCACAAATCTGGGAAGGATACAAGACCATCTCAAAGGAACATACTGCATACTCAGAACTCAGTGCATCATGAAAAATAAAAAAAAATGAAACCACAGCCACTCTGCTTAGGTCAGGCCACCTCTCTAAACTTAGTCGTCTGAGAAGAATAGCATCTGGAAGAGAGGCAACTGTGACACCAACAGTCACTCTGAATGAGCTGCAGAAGTCAGTGGCTGCAAATGGAGATAAAGTTCACAGCTCCGCACAAAAATAGAACTTATGAAAGAATGGCAACGAAGAAGCCCTGGCTAAAATAAACATGCATATCCTTGCCTGTTGAGGCTTTGCCAACATCATTGAGAAGATACTGTAAAGATGTGGTAGAAAATCTTGTGGTCGGATGAGACTAGAGTGGAACTTTTTGGCCTCAGCACCAAGTGGTATGTGTGGGGTAAATCTAATACTGTGCAGCAGCCAGGTAACACCATCCCAACTGTGAAGTATGGTGAATGTAACATTATGCTATAGGGATGCTTTTCTGCAGCAAGGATTGGAAATCTGGTCAGGATTGATGGGAGGATGAACACTGCTAAGTACAGAGAGATCCTGGATTAAAAACCTGCTCGCCCCTGCCAGAAAGCTTAATCTGGGGAGGAAGTTCGTCTTTCACCAGGACAACAACCTAAAGCGTACTTCCAGAGCAATTATGGTGTGGCTTCAAATGAAGAAAATTGATGCCCGTGTGTGGGCCAGTCAGAGTCCTGACCTTAACCAATTGAACATCTCTAGAAAGACCTCAAGATTGTTGTCCACTCCCTCTCTCCAAATAACCTGCATGTCTTGAGCAATTTGGCAAGGAAGAATGGGCAAATCTTGCTCTATCATGTTGTGCAAAACTAATGGAGACTTATCCAAAAGGATTCCTAGCTGTAATAGCTGCAGGGGATGGTTCAATTAAGTATAGTGCAAAGGAGGAGGAATACTTCTGAACTGCTGACATTTAGGTTTTGAATTTTTAGTTTTTCATGCTTTACAATTTTCTCTGTTTTTTGGGCTCGACTATGAAAGAAAGAAGCATGTGATTCACAAATAAATATTCTCAGTTAAATTAATCAAAATCCATGATTGAAATACTCAATTTATGTGAACAAAGAGTTGGGGGTTGAATACTTTTTCAAGGCACTGTATTTGACACAATGAGAACCATGGGTTGTAGGAACAGGGCAGCAGAGGGGTCTTAAATAGAGATGAGTTATGATCTTCTTTATTAATATAGTGGATTTGAGGGCCCGTATAAATTACTCCTGTTATTTTGTCTGTTTTTATGTTCATGGGCTATACTCTAGGAAAGGAAGAATGCTTTAGAAAGAAGTGGATCAATGATCAATCTGGGAAGAAGGAAAATAAAAACATTTTCACTAGCTGGCTTAGGACATGGAATTATATGGTGAAGTTGTGGTTAAAGTTATCTTAAAATGATGTTTTGCTTAAATTAATAAATGTTTTTCTAGAAATTTTTCATAACATTTGTTTGCAACTTTATGCTATTCACATCAAGGATTTATGATTTTGATTGTAATTATGTGTAAAATAATCAAATACTCTTATTGAAATATTTTAAGCTTGTGAAACTTTGAAACTTGGTGTACGAATCTGCAAATTTATCTCCATTTATTAAAACATTAGATAGTCCGGACAAAGTCTTTGACTTATCATAAATGAATTTGCAGTTAAGGTAGATAAAGTTTGAGCATTGAAATTGTGTGGAACTGCTAAATCCTTGGAACTGATATAGTGTCACCAGTGTTGCATGGAAAAACTGAATACTAAGACTTGTAAATGAAGGTGCTGAAAATATATCTGTAAAATAGAAAAACATGTTCAACAAAGACCCTTTTTGTTCATGTGATGTGGAATTTAACAGCCTTCGGCTGGTTTCTATTTATCTTAAAACTTGGACAGATTGTCTGTAAACAGACTTCTCTTTCAAGCTTTGTGTCATTAAGTCTGAAGTTATTTCCCATTTTACCTGAAATTTTCTGGCTTACCTATTAAACACATGCAATATGTGTTCTTAGTTGACTCTTGGAAATTCAGACATCTGTTCATAGATGTCTTCTCGTTGCCTGCTGTTCAACCTGTCCTACCAAGTTCCCCATTTCTTTTTTTCTCTTACTTAACATTATCAAACACAGAATTTTAGGTTCCTTCTTTGTAGTAATTGGATATTTCTTGATATGACAATGTGGGACAAGAGTAGAATATTCACTGTCTTAACCCTGTTTCTGTGAACGGAGAAATAGAGATAAAGCCATGCATAGAATGTAGTGGACAGTTGAATGTTTAATGTGTATCAGGAACACATTATTAGATACAGTTGCAAAAAAAAGTGTTTGAGCCTTTGCAATTACCTGGTTTTCTGCATTAATTACTCTCAAAATGTGATCTGATCTTCACTGAAGTCACAATAATAGACGAACACGATCCGCCTAAACTAATGACACACAAACAATTATACTTCTTCTCGTCTGAGTACACCATTTAAACAATCACAGTCTAGTTTCAAAAATTATGTGAACCTCTGGGGTAATGCCTTCTACAAAGCTTTTTGGAGTCAGGTGTTCCATTCAATGAGATGAGATTGGAGGTGTGGGTTGTAGAGGTGCTCTGTACTACAAAAAAGACACACAAATTCAGACTACTGACAGAGCCTGCTCTTCTCAAGAAAGATCTGTGTATGTGCACCATGCCTCAATTGAAATATAGCATCACGGCGAGAAGGGATACTGGGAGAAGGCAGCAGTTTGGGGCTGAGAGGAAAATTGGATCAGCCATGATGAAATGGTGGAGTAGACTTGATAGGCCAAATGGCCCAATTCTGCTCCTATCTCTTATGGTCTTAAAACACCTTTCAGAGGACTTTAGAAGAAGTAGAGATGCATGAAACTGGAAAAGGCTGCAAAAGTATTTCTGAAGACCCAAATCTTTGGCGTCACAGGTAGATAGAGTCGTGAAGAGAGCTTTTGGTACATTGGCCTTTATAAATCAAAGTATTGAGTATAAGAGTTGGAATGTTATGGTGAGGTTGTATAAGGCATTAGTGAGGCCGAATTTGGAGTATTGTATGCAGTTTTGGTCACCAAATTACAGGAAGGATATTAATAAGGTTGAAAGAGTGCAGAGAAGGTTTACAAGGATGTTGCCGGGACTTGAGAAACTCAGTTACAGAGAAAGGTTGAAGAGGTTAGGACTTTATTCCCTGGAGCGTAGAAGAATGTGTGGAGATTTGATAGAGGTATATAAAATTATGATGGGTATAGATAGAGTGAATGCAAGCAGGCTTTTTCCACTGAGGCAAGGGGAGAAAAAAACCAGAGGACATGGGCGAAGGGTGAAGAGGGAAAAGTTTAAAGGGAACATTAGGGGTGCTTCTTCACGCAGAGAGTGATGGGAGTGTGGAATGAGCTGCCAGATGAAGTGGTAAATGCGGGCTCACTTTTAACATTTAAGAAAAACTTGGACAGGTACATGGATAAGAGGTGCATGGAGGGATATGGTTCAGGTACAGGTCAGTGGGACTAGGCAGCAAAATAGTTCGGCACAGCCAAGAAGGCCCAAAAGTCCTGTTTCTGTGCTATAATGTTCTATGGTTCTAAGTGTTCATTAGTCCACAGTAAGAGAAATTGTCTACAAATGGAGGAAATTCAGTACTGTGCTATCCTCCCAAGGAGTTGTCATCCTGCAAAGATCATGCCACGAGCACAACATGCAGTGCTGAAGGAAGTGTAAAAGAACCCAAGGGTAACAGCAGAAGACCTGCAGAAACCTCTCGGGCATGCTAAAGTCTCTGTTCATGTGTCCACTATAAGAAAAACACTGAACAAGGATGGTGTTCATGGAATGACACCACAGAGGAAATCAATGCTGTCCTCAAAAAACATTGCTGTACGTCTGAAGTTTTCAAAAGACGACGTTGTCGTTCCACAAGGCTTCAGGGATAATATTCCGTGGACACTAAGACAAAAATTGAACTTATTGGCAGAAATGCACACTGCTATGTTTGGAGGAAAAGGGCACTGCACAGCAGCACCAAAACCTCATCCCAACTGTGAAGTCTGCTGGAAGGAGCATCGTCATTTGGGGCTGCATTGCTGCTTCAGGGCCTGGACAGCTTGCGATCGTTGAGGGAACAATGAATTTAAAATATTCTCTTGTAAAACATCAAAACATTTTACTGGAGTATGTCAGGGCATCAGTCCATCATCTGAAGCTTAATAGAAGCTGGATGATACAACATGACAATGATCCAAAAAAGAAGAAGAATAGCCCTTAACTCGGCAGTGGAGTTATCGGGGCACCGTCTTTTGACAGTGTTTCCGTAGCAAGCTATTCTTGTTTTTATAAGGCCGAGTTGCTAGCTCAACGCTCAACCCGACTTGGATTCGAACTCGGGAACCTTCGGTCCGGAGTCCAGCGCTGATATTATTGCGCCACCAAGCGGGACTACAGTGATCAAAAATACAAGAGTAAGATAACAACAGAATGGTTTAAAAAGAGGAAAAGTTGTGTTTTGGAATGGCCAGGTCAGAGTCTACAGCTTAACTCAATTGCGATGCTGTAGCATGACCTGAAATGTGCCGTTCATGCAAGGTATCCCAGAAATATTGAACTGAAACAGTTTCTTATGGAGGAATGGTCCAAAATTCCTCCTCGCTGTTTTGCAAGTCTGATCAGCAGCTACAGGAAGCATTTGGTGGAGGTTATTGCTGCTAAAGGAGGTTCTACCAGTTATTAAATGCAAGCATTCACGTACTTTTTCCAGCCTGGATTGTGAATGATTAAACAAGGTATTCAATAAAGACATGAAAAGTACAATTGTTTGTGCGTTATTAGTTTAGGCAGACTGTGTTTGTCTATTATTGTGACTTAAATGAGTATCAGACCACATTTTATGAGTAATTAATGCAGAAAACCAGGTAATTGCAAAGGGTCCACAAACCTTTTCTTGCAACTGTATTTGCACATTCAATTGTCAAACCTCATTCGCACTGTACCCAGTTATAAAATCAAAAACCACATCACTTACACTTACCTTTTTAATGATCACTTTCAAATGAAAATGGGTGTTCCACAAAGTGCATCTGGCCCCTGAGCTCTGTATGACTGCCTATTAGATCAGATTAGATTAGATTCAACTTTATTTTCATTGTGCCGAGTACAGATACAAAGCCAATGAATTGCACTTAGCAGCTAACCAGAAATGCAAAGAATAGTGTTATTTACAAAATAACTGCGAATAAAAAAAGTGCTACAGCACACAAATATAAAAGTACTGAGACAGTACAATATGGATGCAATACTGCTTAGCGCTGTGATGTGAGATTCAGCAGGGTCACAGCCTCAGGGAAGAAGCTCTTCCTGTGCCTGCTGGTGCAGGAGCGGAGGCTCCTGTAGCGCCTACCAGATGGGAGGAGAGTAAAAAGTCCATGGTTAGGGTGAGATGCATCCCTGATAATGCTTTTCACCCTGCCCAGGCAGTGTTTATCATAGATGTTCTCAATGGTGGGCAATTGGGTGCCGATAATCCGCTGGGCAGTTTTCACCACATGCTGGACTGCTTTGTGGTCTGATACAGGACAATTGCCATACCACACTGAGATGCAGTTGGTGGGTATGCTCTCAGTGGTATAGCCGTAAAAGTCCATCAGTATCCTGGGACAGAGGTGAGCTTTCTTGATGCTCCGCAGGAAATAAAGGCGCTGTCGCGCCTTTTTGATCAGGATGGAGGAGTTCAGGGACCAGGTGAGATCCACGGATGTATTGGGTGCTAGACCCTGTGATGGAGCTGAAGACCTGATGTGTCAACAAGCCTAAAAACAAATGATGAACTAAGAAAAATGCAGATTCCAGATATAATTCTTAATTTTCTTCATCCTGTCACCCTCCACATGGCCTGCAGGGCAGCATGGTGCAGCAGTGCAATTATGTTGCTTATTGTTTAATCCACCCACAGCAAGTTAGATTGCTCTGAGAAAGAAACTCACATTTCTTTTACATTTTTTCTGTATATCAGTTGCATAGTCAGAACAATATTTTGTGAAAATTTTGTCTTGGAATTCATTTATTTTTATTTAAAATGATACTTTGATTTTAAGTAGCTCTGGGTACATATTAAATCTTTTAAAATGATGAACTTAGTTGTATATCTTTATAGAAACGGACATAGACAACTATGTCCCCCACAAAATTGTTCAGTCTTCCTCAGTGAGAAGCGCCGAAATCGGTCAGATCAGTAGCATTCAGGTCTGGTGACCAAGAAAGAGACGAGAGGTCCAGGTACGATCTCCAGAGAGCCATCTCGTGCGAAGGGGCAATTCCAGACTTAACTTGGATTACTGAATGACGCTTGACAGCTATGGCAGGGCTTCAATGTTATCACCTCTTACAAAGTGGAACCAAGTGACATCGGTGACAACAAGGCTTTGCTCCCAGATGAACTCGGTACTTTCTATATTTGCTTTAACCATCATGAACATCCACAGCCCCCGACGATCCTCTGATTTCAGTCTTTGAGGCTGGCGTGAGAGCGTCCTTCTGGAGGATGAACCCACGGAAAGTATCCAACCCAGATGGGGTACCCGGCCAAGTACTAAACTCCTGTGCTGATCAACTGGCTGGAGTGTTCCCTGATGGTTTAACCTCTCGCTTTGACAGTGAGAGGTACGCACCTGCTTCAAGCAGGTGTCAATTATACCCGTAACTAAGAGCAACGTGGTAGCCTGCCTCAATGACTATCGTCCATTAGCACTTACATCCATTGTAATGAAGTGTTTTGGGAGGTTGGTGATGAAACATATCAACTCCTGTCTGAGAGGGGACTTGGGTCTGCTCCAATTTGCCTACAGTCACAACGTGTCCACAGCAGCTGCCATTTTATTTGCTCTTCTCTCAACCCTGGAACATCTGGATAGCAAAGATGCATACATCAGGATGCTCTTTATTGACGACAGCTTGGCATTCAATACTATCATTCCCTCAAAGCTAATCAATAAGTTTCAAGACCTTGGCCTCAATACCTCCTTGTGGACTAGATCATCGATTTCCTCACTTGCAGAACCCATTCAGTTCAGATTGGCAGCAGCATCTCCCTCAGCACAGATGCACCACAAGGCTGTGTGCTTAGCCCCCTGCTCTAATTGCTTTATACTTATGACTGTGTGGCTAAGCACAGCTCCAATAATATATTAAAGTTTGCTGACAACACCACTGTCGTTGACCGAATCAAAGGTGGTGACATATCAGCAGATGGGAGGGAGATTGAAAACCTGGCTGAGTGGTGCCACAACAACAATCTCTCATTTAATCCCAGCAAGACCAGGGAGCTAATTATTGACTTCAGGAGAAGGAAACCAGTGGTCCCTGAGCCAGTCCTCATCAGGGGATCCTCTGTGTTATCATTTCAGAGGATCTGTCCTGGGCTTAGCACGTAAGTGAAATTTCAGAGAAAGTGCCTGTGCTTTGAAGTTTGCAAAGATTTGGTATGACATCTACAAACTTGGACAAACTTTTATAAATGTGTGGTGGAGTGTATATTGACTGGTTGCATCAGGGGAAGGGATGGAATCACCAATACCCTTGAATGGAAAATCCTATAAAAGTTAGTGGATATGGCTCAGTCCGTCACAGGTATAACTCTCCCCATCATTGAGCACATTTACACAGAATGCTGTCGGAGGAAAGCAGCATCCATCATCAAGGACCGCCACCATCCAGGCCATGTTCTCCTCTCACTGCTGCAATCAGGAAGAAGGTACAGGAGTCTCAGGACCCACATCACCAGGTTCAGCAACATTTATTACCCCTCACCCATCAGGCTCTTGAACTAGAGGGGATAACTTCAATCAATTTCACACACCCCAACACTGAAATATTCCCACTATCTATGGACTCACTTTCAAGGACTCTTCATTTCATGTTCTTAATATTTATTGTTAATTAATTTATCAATTTTATTATTCTTCTCTTTTGTATTTGCAGTTTGTTGTTTTTGCACATTGATTGTTTGCCTGTCCTGTTGGGCGTGGTCTTTCATTGATTCTATTGTGTTTCTTGGATTTGTTATGTAAGCCTGCAAGAAAGCACATATATGGTGACATATATGTACCTTGATAATACATTTATATTGAACATTGAACTTAATTATTTGTGATAGATTATGGAGCAGGCATTTAAAAATGTAAAATCTTGTTTGGGTAGGAGGCATTAACTGCATGCTGCTGTCAATAATATTTTATTGACATCAAGACTTTGCTTTGGATTATTGTTTGATTTACCTTCCATAACCAGGATCTACTATTTTTGTTCTCCTTTTGGACCACATAAGCATCTTCTCAGTGTAATGTATATGAGTGAAAGGTTATGCAGGGGGCTTTATATCTAATTCCAAGTTTTCACAATACTTTTATTGTATCAGTCAAATCCACACCAGATAATGAAACGAGAACCTTCAAATGAAAATATGAATGATTTCAAATTCATTGAATTATGATTTCTATAATGAAAACTCACAAAGGTATTGTATACACATAGACTTGTAATTACTCTGCCCTTCTTTAATGAAGATATTATATTTGCTGTAACACACATAAAAGTTGCTGGTGAACACAGCAGGCCAAGCAGCATCTCTAGGAAGAGATACAGTCGACGTGTCAGGCCGAGACCCTTCGTCAGGACTAACTGAAAGAAGAGCTAGT
The DNA here is from genome assembly GCF_030028105.1 of Mobula birostris. Taxonomy (NCBI): domain Eukaryota; kingdom Metazoa; phylum Chordata; class Chondrichthyes; order Myliobatiformes; family Myliobatidae; genus Mobula; species Mobula birostris. The sequence goes on from NC_092384.1 coordinate 53,210,168, forward strand.
AAGAGATTTGGAAGTGAGAGGGGGAGGGGGAGATCCAAAATGATAGGAGAAGACAGGAGGGGGAGGGATGGAGCCAAGAGCTGGACAGTTGATTGGCAAAAGGGATATGAGAGGATCATGGGACAGGAGGCCCAGGGAGAAAGAAAAGGGGAGGGGGGAAAACCCAGAGAATGGGCAAGGGGTATAGTCAGAGGGACAGAGGGAGAAAAAGGAGAGAGAGAAAAAGAATGTGTGTATATAAATAAATAATGGATGGGGTACGAGGGGGAGGTGGGGCATTAGCAGAAGTTAGAGAAGTCAATGTTCATGCCATCAGGTTGGAGGCTACCCAGACGGAATATAAGGTGTTGTTCCTCCAACCTGAGTGTGGCTTCATCTTAACAGTAGAGGAGGCCGTGGATAGACATATCAGAATGGGAATGGGACGTGGAATTAAAAAGTGGGGCCACTGGGAGATCTTGCTTTCTCTGGCAGACAGAGCGTAGGCGTTCAGTGAAACGATCTTCCAGTCTGCGTTGGGACTTGCTAATATATAGAAGGCCACATAGGGAGCACCAGACGCAGTATTTCACCCCAGCCGACTCACAGGTGGAAGGACTGTACAGTAGAGGAGGCCGTGGGTAGACATATCAGAATGGGAATGGGAATGGGACGTGGAATTAAAATGTGTAATGGGACGTGGAATTAAAATGTGTCCTTCCAGGTGAGGCTACACTCAGGTTGGAGGAACAACACCTTATATTCTGTCTGGGTAGCCTCCAACCTGATGGCATGAACATTGACTTCTCAAACTTCCGCTAATGCCCCACCTCCCCCTTGTACCCCATCAGTTATTTATTTATATACACACATTCTTTTTCTCTCTCTTCTTTTTCTCCTTCTGTCCCTCTCACTATACTCCTTGCCCATCCTCTGGGCTTTCCTCTCCCCTTTTCTTTCTCCCTAGGCCTCCTGTCCCATGATCCTCTCATATCCCTTTTGCCAACCAACTGTCCAGCTCTTGGCTCTATCCCTCCCCCTCCTGTCTTCTCCTATCATTTTGGATCTCTCCCTCCCCCTCCCACTTTCAAATCTCTTACTCTCTTCTTTCAGTTAGTCCTGACGAAGGGTCTCGGCCCGAAACGTCGACTGTACCTCTTCCTAGAGATGCTGCCTGGCCTGCTGCATTCACCAGCAACTTCTATGTGTGTTGCTTGAAATTCCAGCATCTGCAGATTTCCTCATGTTTATATTTGCTGTAGTTTGGTCATCTGGAACCTCACCAGTGAAGACTTAAGAATCTCTGTCAGTGCTTGAGCAAACTCCTCCCCTGTATCTCATCAGCCCCAGAGGTGTTATCCATCATTAAGTACTCTAAGGGAAATAAATCTCCATTTTAATGTAAGGTGTTGTTGAATTTCACATTTCCTTCTCTGAATGCTAAAACTACATGCTCTTCTGCTTGGTGAATGCAGGTAAAAACTATTTGTACTGCTATCCAGAAATGGATATCCAAAAGGCCCTATTCTTCTCCTAGTTCTCCTTTTGTCCTAAAAATACTTCTAAAATGTTTATGTTTTTCATTAATCTTGTTCATCCTCTTTGCTCTTCTAGTTTTTAAAAAATATCCCAACACTTCCTGCAGTTCTGAATGGCTGTACACTTCTCTATACTTGTTATAGACTGCCATTTTTATCCAGCCCTTCATATCCCTTGATATTTAGGGTTTCTTAACTGCATCATCTTACCTGTATCTGTAAGTAACTTCTTCCAGCCTACATTGGCCATGTACTATCTCATGATATTGAAGTTGATCTTCCTCCATTTCAGAACCTTTATTTCTGGGCCGTATTTACCCCCATCCTTCACTACCTTGAAAATTAGTGATGTTATGGTCACTTTCTCCAAGATACTGTCCCACTTTCCCTGGTATATTCCGCAAAATTACATCCTGTACTGTCTTAATGGCATGCATTGATATTCATGTGGTCACAGCAGGCCAATAAGTAAGTTGTTATCTTTGACATGCAAAAAATTGTAGACTGTGGTATTGTTTCACTGTTTATGGTTGATCAGATTTATAATTGCACTAGACAACAGGGTGACCCATTGGGACACCCTTTGAGAGAAGGGTGGTGCTGTCTGAAGTTACCAGAATGAACATTAAATTTTCCTGAATGCTATTGGTATCGCTTTGCTTTGGAAACTGAAGTAAAAAACCTCAGTTTATTAAAGAACAACGACGTGTAGCAAAGCAAATATAGCTGCTCCTTGATTAACAAAGTACACTTTTGATGTCATCATTTCTGGTTTATCTGTCACCCTTGTGCCTCTCGTTGTCATTCTGGAGACATGCAGCCCTTTCATCCCCCGTCTCTTAAGCTCTTCTGCTGTTTGTTGTTTGTCTCTGATCCTGAAGATGTGCATGCCTCTCCTCCTCTGTCTCTTCTTCTCTCATCTTTTTTTGTCCTGACTCTTTGATCCTGGAGTTGTGCGGCCCCGGCCTCATCCGATTGTTGTTCTCTCCCTCTCCTTGCCGCTTCCCGACGACGTTTGGCATCATCTCTCGATCATAATGTCCCCCTTCCCTTTCCACGTAGCATAATTAGGCTGACCATTTGTTTTTACCCTAATGCTGGATAGAAGATACGAAGCACTAACACCAAAGGATGCTGATTATTCTTGATGATGTGGTTGGCGCTCTCCTAAATGGACGTGATATAGTCACCGCTGTCCTTTGACTGCAGCAAAGGGTTTTATGGGTGTCTCGAAGTATGTCATTACAATAAGATTTAATTATCTTATTGATGGGTGGCAGTTAGATCTGTCCCAATCCTGCACATGCTGATGGTGGTGATTAGCAGAATGTGACCCCTCGAAATAGAGCTGCCCTGCCCTTTTGCTCCGGTAGTGTTGCTGCTGAAACTGGCCATGCGCATGCGTCGGGCTGTCGCATCCCGATTTCCATGATGGGCGATCGGGTCTGGGGTGAAAGCCAGTCTGTTGATTTTTGGGGAATGAGCAATTTTATACGAATATATAACCCTGAACTTTACCTGCATTATGTAAGCTAGTGCATTTTAATTCAATTTAGGCAAAAAAAGTGCTGCTGTAATGCACCGTTTGTGCTAATTGGAGGTCAAACAGACAAACAGACAGACAGAGCATGAGAGTTTTAGTAGTATATAGATATAGTGTAGTTTAATCATTTTGGAATATTTGAGGTTAATAGTGTTGCTGAAGAGAACATCTAGGTTAAAACTGGGTCATTTATAGTAGGATGAAAATAAACGCAGAAAATGAAGCATCCAAAATAACTTTTCTTGGCTTTTAGAACTATAATTGAACTACACTTGTCTGTACAAGGTGAAACATAATTTATTCACAGATGAATGCTGATAATTTATGTTGTTTGTTTGTTTATGCGTGTCAAATAAATTTATGGCTATTCACCAGCATAATTACACCTCGGCAAGGTGGAATAAGGATTGCTGTGTAATTTTCTTAACAGTAAACCTTCTGTTATCGATACTCCATCTGGTGGCAGAAGACTAAGAACTTAATGCCTACTTACTTTTTAAAGCATGGGAGTTAGAATACGTAATGAGGAATGAAATACTCAGGTTGGTTAAAATCAAGGAATGAAACAAAGTCAGATTGATACAGTCCTGAAGAAGCCCGTGGTCCCAATCCTTTTTTTTTTGATGAAGAAAAGCCCGCGAGGAATTAAACAATTTTTATTGGCAATTTGTATATATTTTTAAAATGCAATAGTGAAATAAGTGAGCTCAGATATTTCAGGACACTGCAATACAAACTCATTGACAAGTTACAGAACAGAATATAGCTTACAAAATGAACTTAATCATCAGATATCTTAGTATAAAGTCAAAATATGAGGTTACTCTGCATACTTTTGATAATTAGCTCCCTTAAAGGGAAACAACTGTTAAGTTTCTTTTAATCAACCCATTTAAATCTGCAGTATTTCAAAGGAATGAAATTGTGTGATCTTATCCAGAATTTGTTGTATCAATAAAATATTGACATAGATAACCCAAAAACAAAAGCTAATTCCACATATGTTAGATATCTTTATCTCTATGGAGGATTGATGACTCTATCGTTAAGGGTGCAATTGTTGAGGCAGTAGTCAGCAGTGTGGTTGATAGTGTTTTTATACCTAACATTACATCGTATATTTTCCTTTATTGCATAATCTCTGAGTGGTAGATAATATGGCATATAAAATGGTATTTCCTTGTACCTTTTCACCTAATCCAAAGGGGGCTTGACAGAATCGATGCAGAGAAGATATTTCCTGTGGTGGATTTATATAGAATTAGAGGACATTAGCTTTATGGGTAGGAATAGGTAGGAATTTCTTCTCCATGTTGGAGGAATTATTACTCTTTCCAGAAATTGGTTATTTAATTTCTAGTGGATGACTAGCACATGACTTTTTGAGGAAATGCAAACCCTTTTGAACGTAGTGCCGCGATGAGTTTTGTATGTAGTCGGTAGCACTCCATTCAAGGGTGAAGCATGTAGTTCTAGCAAGGCCTTTTGCTTTTCCTTGCCTTTTATTGCTGGGATAGGAAGAAATATATTGAGCTTTCTCTGAAAAAAGACTATTAATAACCATTCTTATGGATCTGTGGCAAATTGAGAAAGCAATTTTAAACTGGAAGGAGCCCAATGGCCTTCATAGACATGGACAATGAGGTTTTGGCCTCCTAGGAGGTTGCATTTGTAATGGTTACTGGTGTCGGGTTTCATTGAGGATGTTCTAGCAATACTGTTCCTCACTGATGTTCAAGGAAGAGACTTGGCTATTCAATGTCCTGTACGAATATGCCTTGACAAAGAAAGCCCTTCTTTCATCCATCCCTTCTTCCTTGCTTCCAGCAGTTTTTGCAGCTCTGCATGCTATATACTTCAAGAGGATTTTCAGGAGTTGTACCTCTATTTTTGATTAGTTACCTTTTGCAGAAAACTTGACTTTAGATAAAGTAATATTCTGTGTTGGAACTCTTGTTTATGGGTTCAGCAGCACAGATCTGAGGGAAGTTAAAAGTTAGACTTCTGATGTGCATGAGATAAAATCATTCATGAAGTTCTGATGTTTTCTATTTCTCTTTTTAGGGCTTCTGGCCAGAATGCTGGTACTGTGCAAGGTAATGTAGTTATTGGGGATAACACAGTGAATGGGGTAGATAATGACGATAAACAAAAACATGCATCCAGGATACCTTCACATCTCTCAAGCCAAAGCGGAATAGGCAAGTACTGTTGAAATTCCATGTCTTTTTCAGACTTATGTGAGCTGTGCTGATAATTTTTTTCTGCTATTGTAATAAAATTAAATAATTTTTTTTATTAAGTAAAGTCTGATTAATAATTGCCAACCCATTGTTCTTCTTTCTGGAAAGAAGTCTCCAAGAAGAAATGTGTATTTATAGATAAGTATTCATATTTTTTTAACGGAAAAAGTTAAAGCTATTTAATTGCAAACTATTTCAACTTCTTATTCGCAAAGTAGGTTTAATAATTCTTATAACTTTATCCATGCATTGTATTTTCCATTATACTGAGGGATTTGATACTTGTTTAACAAATAATTTTATTTAACAAATTCACCAAAAACAAAAGAATCGAGTTATGCTGTTCTTAGCTTGTTCATTGTCAATAATATAATTGGATTTTATTTAATGCACTTATAACCTGATAATGTTAGGTTGTTATAGTGTCTGTTATAGTCTGAGGTGATTGCAAAATGCTTTAAAGCTAATAGGGCTTTGGAAGTGTTGAAACCTTTGTATTGTTAGAAATGTGACAAATCTGTATATAAAAGCACTCTCAAAAATGTGTTCACATTTTAGTGATTTTGTTTGAGCTTTCCATATTGGCAAGGACACTGGAGACAACTCCCTTGCAATTAAAGTAGTGCTGTGGAATCTTTTACATCTCCCTGAAATGACAGGCAGATGAGGACATTCAAAATGTAGTTTCTCCAACAGAGTCGAGCATGCTCTCAGTTTTGCAATGAAGTGGCAGCCTAGATGGCATTCAACTTCTGGATGACGATTAATTCTTAGATAAGAATTAAGCATGTTAATGACATTTATTTATTCAGTTACAACGTGAATTGTGTTGGCGTGTGGCCAAGTGGTTAAGGCATTTGTCTAGTGATTTGGAGGTCGCTAGTTCGAGCCTTGGCTGAGGCAGCGTGTTGTGTCCTTGAGCAAGGCACTTAACCACACATTGCTCTGCGACGACACCGGTGCCAAGCTGTATGAGTCCTAATGCCCTTCCCTTGGACAACATCGGTGGCGTAGAGAGAGGAGACTTGCAGCATGGGCAACTGCTGGTCTTCCATACAACCTGCCCAGACCTGCGCCCTGGAGACCTTCCAAGGCGCAAATCCATGGTCTCATGAGACTAACGGCGCCTATATATATATATTCAATTACGTTTGACTTTTAGACAAATTTCCTCATAACTATTGTAACACACACAAAATGCTGGAGGAGCTCAGCAGGCCAGGCAGCATCTGTGGAAAAGAGTAAGCAGTTGACGTTTCGGGTCGAGACCCTTCACATGGAAAAAAAAGACGAGAAGTCAGCATAAGAAGGTGGGGGGAGGGGAGGAAGACGTACAAGGGGTGGTGGGTGATAGTTTAACGTAGCTGACAAAAAGGCAGGCATAGCTGGGACCCATGTGAATTCCCATGGTTACACCTTTGATTTCATTTTATGAATTCATATTGTAAGTTGATTTTGGTGTAACAGTGCTCACATTTCCTTTTTATTTTATTAAAATACTCAAACCAAACAAAAAGCATAAAGTAACACTAATCCAGAAATTATGTTATTGTACAAGTGATTCTGCCGTGCATCAGATGAACAGAATTCCAATGCATTGTCTAAACCAGTGACTTTCCATTGTGGAGAGCTTGCTCATTGGAGGGAAGAGTTGAAGTCTAATTTTGCTTAATAATATCAGCAAGAAGCAAAAATATATTACTGAAAACAAAGTACAGCACAATTATGGCCTTTTCACAAAATCTTAATATTTGCCTTTGATGTCATAATTGTCAGTTAAGGTGGTAAGAAGTAATTAGTAAACGTTAACTGCACTGAACGTAGCACTAAATGTCTAAAGCATTTATTTTCAACATGTAATTTTATTGTAAACTTGATTGCTAGGAAATTCCATTCAACCAGTGTGTTTATTTTAATATGATTTCAGTGAATGGCGGGATTACTTCAAACGGAAGTGACAATGGCAACCAGAATAATGCATCAAGTCCTGCAGCTCCTCCTGCCATTACACTTCCCTCTGCTGAAGCACTTCCCTCAGCCTCAGTCACCAGTTCTTCGACCACTGGCTCTACAAGTTCCATGAGTTCATCTGCTGTGAGGCAGATGGCAGAAGAAGGTTCTGCCCTGACAGAACTGTCTCAGGCACTAGTCCAAAACCTGGAAGCGCTACCTCCTGGGTAAGGAAGCTGGAAAGTTTTTTTTCGTTAAGCAAATATTCGCAGACTTTACCATTCACTGGGAAATAAACAGCTCCTCTATTAATAGGTTTGGTTACTGAATGGAAAATTGTCAGCAGTCATGTTATACTCAGCCACTGGGTGATAAAACCGTTACTCAAAGGATATGAGGAATTTTAACCAGTTAAACTGTGAATACTCCATTGTACAGTTACAGAACAATACTTCTATATACAGTTTGAATTCAACAGTGTGCTCAGATATTTGTTGATTAAGTACTTAGTTTTCTTTTAAATACTTACAAAAAGTTAATTCTGAGAGTGTATATCTTGCTCGCAAGGCTGAGATTTATTGCCCACACCTAGTTTGTCTGAGAAGGCGGGACTGATCTTCATAGACTTCTCCTGTGTTGGAGTCTGGTGTAAATGATTGATTTGTTCAGCCATTTTAGTGAGCATTTTATAATAAAGCGCACTGGTATTGTACATGAGTGTGACAGAACAGGTTGGCAAAGCTTATTCTCCTGCTAATCTTGCCCCTTTGCCCGGCTCGTCACTCCTTCTCGTTCTGTCCCCGATCTAGTTTCCCCAGTAGTTCACACACTTTGCCCTCCCGTTCTGCAGTTCTTGTGAGTTCACCATTTACACACCCCAACAGTAAAACAGTTGCTAGCTGGGCTAATCAAAACAATCCCTTCAGTTAACGTGCTGTACTGGTTTATGATTCATAACAATAACACAGACACATCTATTCTAGGTTTGAAACAGCTTCAGTTATTTTCACTCACACCACTACATTGGTTTATAGACAGCAGAATGGCCCCAGAAGACCCGAGGGACAGTTTGGGCGTCCTAAAATAATGCCTGGATTAGTGGGAGCAGGTGCACTATACCCAACACAGGCAACACCACGGGTGGGGAGGCATTATTCTTTTATATTCATCTTTTATATTATGTGGACACTGATCTATGAGTTTAACTAAGGTATTTGCTGTGGAATAAAACTGTAGGATGTTAGAACTCCAGTTTAAAATGTTCCAATTCTGCATCTGGAACAATTACTATGGACTGGTTACATGATTATTCCTCCCACCCCCCTGCCAGACCAACAGTAGAATTTCCTGGTCCTTCTAGGCCAGGCAAAGGCAGATTAAAACCCTCAGTCTGGTGTTGTTAGGTAGGTGTGGAGGTTGGAGTTGACGACTGGTGAATAGTTAAATTGGAAAGTTAAAGCAAAGTGTGTCATGGAGGAAACCTCTGTGTATTTGTAAATTTTTGTACATGTTTGTTTTCTTTTGTCTATTTGTAGCTTCTTTTTTTGCTGCACAACTCCTGGGCGGCTTTTGCACTTTCTCCACCTGGCACTGAATAAAACCCCTTGCACTAATGTGTTGTGGTGGCTTACCATCTGTCTTGTTTTCAACTGGTGACCCTCGTCGGGCATGCTTATCCACACCTGATAGCGAGGTGTGACAATGAGTCACAAATAAACCGGACTGGACCATAATGGTAGTTTTCTTTTCCTGAAGGGCACGATTGAATAAGTTGCTTATTTCCTCAGTTGCCGTAAAAACACTTCACTTCATGTAAGATAGTGATAATAAACCTGATTCCTACAATTGCATTTTATGGTCACTAGTTTTTATGTTACTCTAATTTTAAACAGTTCCAGCAGAAAGTTGAGATAATCTGGGTTTCAGGCTTTGGATTGGCTTGTTTATGACTTTATGAATGAAATTAGGATCATCAGAGGAGGTGTGGGTGATTAAAAATTTAAAAAGGCGATATTATGGAGGTATTTGAGTTCAATCTCTCATGGCTTCTCCAGTATCACTCTTGAGGATTCATCTCTTAAGTCCTCTGCCTGGTCACAGCTGACATGGGCTTGGAGAGCCCCTTCATTTCATTGGGGATCTTTGGAATGGAATTTTTTTCTTACCATTTTAGGTTAAAAGTTTTAATGCTTGTAAGAGGTTTGATATGTTTTTTAAGCATGTTTTTAAAATATTAACACTATTTTTAATATATTTTACATAAATTTTAATACTGTTTAAAAAAACTCAGTTTTGGTAGAACCCAATACACCATCCATAGCTTTGTTGTCTGTTAAAATCTGTTACGGGTGTCTGGGCATGGCAGTCAGTTCAATGAGGTATGGGATCTACTCACTGCTAAGACCTTGCCTAAGTGACGATTGGTATGGGAGGTACTTGAATGGGAATGGGCGGGGACTGTGGGTGGTGATTTGTGGTGACAAGCCAAGTCACCATAAAAACCGATTTTATTTTCTAAAATTGTTGAACAATTCATTCAGCAGGTCATGCAACATCTGTGGAGGGTGAAATGGATTTATTGTTCTGTCAGAAGTACAGGGGTTCTCATGAAGTATAGTTAATTTGAAGCATTAATGCTGCTATAACTCTCTTCAGGTTGCCTCCTGGGTATTCACAGTATTTTCTGATTTTATTGCCAAATTTGTTGCATCTGCAGTTTTTTTTTGCATCAGTATGCTCTGACCCTGATTGGAAGGAGTTGTTCAGTAATGTTCTATTGGCTTGGCATTGGGGTAACTGAAATTTTGTTTGTTTATTTATTTATATTTAGAGATACAGTATAGAACAGGCCTTTCTGGCCCAGCGAGCCGCAACACCCAGTAACTTCCCCTATCTAAAACTAGCTTAGTCACAGCACAGTTTACAAGGACCATTGTTTTCTGCTATATATTGATAACCAGGAGGCCTCATGTAAAATTTTGAAAAATAAAAAAATAAGGAACGTGGTTACAAACCTCATGAGGGTGTAATGAGTGAGAGAGGAAAATAATACAGGGATTTGAGATTCCTTTTGGTAAGAAGAATGAAGAGAGGATATGGGAGCAACACACACAAAATGCTGGAGGAACTCAGCAGGCCAAGGAGCATCTATGGAAAAAAGCACAGTCGCGTTTTGGGCCGAGACGTCGACTGTGCTTTTTTCCATAGATGCTTCCTGGCCTCCTGAGTTCCTCCTGCATTTTGTGTGTGTTGCTCAGATTTCCAGCATCTGCAGATTTTCTCCTGTTTGTGAAGAGAGGAAAGGGTGCACTTTTGGACCCGGAATTTCTTGAGAGATCTATACAAAACTTTGAAGGTGTCCGGACCAGTTGAGGAGGCTGTTAAAGAGCCACATGGACCCTAGGTTTTTAAATAGGAGCATAGGGTGCAAACTTACTGTAAAGGTGCAGTAATAATGCCAAACATTTATGAAGCATGAGTTGACTCTATCTCCAGCTATTTCTGATCATTATATTTCAGGATGAGTGTTATGGGCTGAGAGAGTGTGCAGAGGAGGTTTCATAAAACAATACCACACATCTTGTTAGGTGTGCAGCAGAAGTTAGTCTCCACTTTGCAGGGTATAGAAGGGTTTGAGGAGATCTGATAGAATGGTTCATAACCACAAATATATTTGATAATGTAATTAAAATAAATTTGCATCCAGTGACAGAAGGATTAGGATCCGAGGGAGGCTAATTGGACGCTCAAAGTAAATTTTATTATCAGAGTACATACATGTCACCACATACAACCCTAAGATTCATTTTCTGCAGGCTTACTTAGCAAACCTATAGAACAGTAACTGTGAACATCAGGAACTATAAAATGTAAACAAAGTATACAAATAAATAGCAATAAATATTGAGCGTGAAATACAATATAACATCCATCAATATAACAATTTAAAGAATCCTTAGATGAGTGTAGCTATCCCCTTTTGTTCAAGAGCTGATGGTTGAGAGGTAGTAACTGTTCTTGAATCTGGTGGTGCGAGACCTGAGGCTCTTGTTCCTTCTACCTGATGGCAGCGTGGACAGGATGGTGAGGATCTTTGATGATGGATGCTGATTTTCCATGGCAACATTCCATGTAAATGTGCTCATTTGTTGGGAGGGCTTTTACCCATGATGTACTGGGCCGAATACACTACCTTTTGTTGGATTTTCTGCTTAAAGACATTGGTGTTCCTATACCAGGCCGTAATGTAGTCAGTCAGCACACTTTCCACCATGCACCTGTAGAAGTTTGCCAAAGTTTTCAATGACGTGTCGAATCTCCGCAGATTCCTGAGCCAGTGGGGGTGTTGTTGTGCTTTCTTTTCAATAATATGTCCAGGACAGGTCCTCTGAGATAGTGACACCCAGGAATTTAAAGTTATTGACCTTCTCCACCTCTGATCCTCCGATGAGCACTGGTTTCCCTCTCCTGAAGTCTACAATCAGTTCTTTTGTCTTATTGACATTGTGTGAAAGGTTGTTGTTATTACACCACTCAACCAAATTTTCAATCTCCTTCCTGTAATCTGATTCATCTCCACCTTTGATACACCTAGGGGTGCCAACTTTCTCACTCCCAAATGAGGGACAAAAGTAGCAGTCAAATGCAGGACACTTGTGTTTACCCCAAGAAAGACTACCATGACCATGAAGGCTTGTGGGGGCACGTGTGTGCGTGCATGCGTGACGTGCGCATGCGTGTATGTGCCGATTTTTTTTTCTACATATCGGTTTTGGCTTAATCTTCCCATTTCTGTTAAGTGAAACTACACTGTACATACATTATTTCTACTTTATACAGGCTGTGTATTTATCATATCATTCCTGCTTTTACAATATGTTAGTGTTATTTTAGGTTTTATGTGCTATTTGGTCTGATTTGGTAGGTTATTTTTTGGGTCTGGGAACGCTCAAAAAGTTTTTCCGTATAAATTAATGGTAATTGCTCCTTCGCTTTACGCCATTTCGGCTTACGAATGGTTTCATAGGAACGCTGTACCTTAGCAGGGAAAATATGGGACAAGGGCAGTCTCGTATGGGACAAACCAATTTAGCCCAAAATACGGGATGTCCCGGCTAATATGGGACAGTTGGCAACCCTACATACACCACACAACAGTGGTGTCATCAGCAAGCTTGTATATGGTATTGGAGCTGTACTTAGTCACACAGTCATGGGTGTAAAGCAAGTAGATCACGGGACTAAGTACACATCCGTGTTGTGCTCCTGTTCTGATGGAGGTTGTGGAGGAGATGTTTTTTGCTAATCTGAAGTGACTGGGGTCTGCAAGTGAGGAAATCCAAGATCCAATTGTACAAAGGGGTATTAAGGCCCAGGTCTTGGAGTTTACTGATTAGTTTTGAGAGTATGGTGGTGTTAAATGCCGAGCTGTAATTGATTAAAATGTATCATGATGCATGCAACTTTGCTGTCCAGATTTTCCAGGGTTGTGTGAAGAGCCAATGAGATGACAACTGTTGTAGACCTGTTGCTTTGGTAGGCAAATTGGGACAGATCCAAGTCGCTATTCAGACAGGAGTTGATATGCCTCTCAAAACACTTCATCACTGCAGGTGTAAATGCCACTGGGCCATAGTCATTTAGACAGGTTACCACGCTTTTCTTGGGCACTGGTACGATTGAAGCCTGCTTGAAGCAGGTGGGTACCAGACACTGCTGGAATGAGAGGTTGAAGATATCTGTGAATACACCAGCTAGTTGGTTAGCACATGTCTTCGATACTCGGCCAGGCACTCCATCCAGACTGGATATTTTCCTTGAATTCACCCTCTTAAATACAGCCTGCACATCATCTTCAGATACTGAGACCAAAGGATCATCAGGAGACATAGGGGTGTGCGATGGTTCCTCCCTGTTCTGGTGGTCAAAGCGAGCATAGAAGGCATTAAGCTCATCTAGAAATGAAGCACTGCTGTCCCCATGTCACAAGATTTAGCTTTGTAGGAGGTTATGGCTTTCGAACACTGTCATAGCATCCCTCGTTGGTTCCAGTCTCGTCTGGAATCTCCACTTTGTCTGAGAGATGGCTTTCTGGAGATCATACCTGCACTGTTGTAGCATTCTTGATCTCCAGACTTGAATGCCTCTGATCTGGCGCTCAGCAGGTTCTGAATTTCGTTGTTCATCCAGGACTTCTGATTGGGGAAAACCCCGAAATGATTTTGTGGGAAAACACTCATCCACAGCTGTGATGACCCTGGTGCCATTCCGGTCCTCAGATGAGTTCTTGAACACAGCCCAGTCAGCTGACTCAAGGCAATCCTGTAACAATTCCTCAGTCTCCTGTGACCACCTCTCAGTTGTCTCCATCTCTGGAGCCTTGCCCTGTGGGCTCTGTCTGTGTGCAGGTAGCAGGAGTACAGACAAGTGATCTGACTTGCCAAAATGCGGTCTCAGGAAGAAATGATGGGCATTCCTTATCGTAGTGTAGCAGTGGTCTAGTGTGTTGGGACTTGGTGCAATATCTAGCACTGTTTTATTTGGATCAAATGTTTTCCTTCAGTGAAGCATCATTTATCAATCTGGGAATGCTTGGTAGCTATTAGGAAATCACTACTTCTACCTGTTGACCTTTGAACGTTCGTGTATCCAAATGGTCTGATCCAGTTGCATATTTCTGTGATAACTTAGATTGCTTTTAATGAAAAATTATGTGATAATTTTGAATATGTTGAGATCGACCTGGTGACCAGTGCTGTGTCTCAGGGATCTGTTTTGGGACCACTACTCTTTGTGATTTTTATAAATGACCTGGATGAAGAAGTGGAGGGGTGGGTTAGTAAATATGCTGATGACACAAATTTTGGGGGTGATGTGGATAGTGTGGAGGGCGGTCAGATGTTACTACGGGACATTGATAGGATGCAAAACTGGGCTGAGAAGTGGCAGATGGAGTTCAACCCAGATAAGTGTGAGGTGGTTCATTTTGGTAGGTCAAATATGATGCTAGAATATAGTATTAATGGTAAGACTCTTGGTAGTGTGGAGGATCAGAGGGATCTTGGGGTCTGAGTCCATAGGACACTCAAAGCTGCTGCACAGGTTAACTCTGTGGTTAAGAAGGCATACGGTGCATTGGCCTTCATCAACCATGGGATTGCGTTTAAGAGACGAGAGGTAATGTTGCAGCTATGTAGGACCCTGGTCAGACCCCACTTGGAGTACTGTGCTCAGTTCTGGTCGCCTCGCTACAGAAAGGATGTGGAAGCCATAGAAAGGGTGCAGAGGAGATTTACAAGGATGTTGCCTGGATTGGGGAGCATGCCTTATGAGAATAGATGGAGTGAACTTGGCCTTTTCTCCTTGGAGCGACGGAGGATGAGAAGTGACCTGATAGAGGTGTTCAAGATAATGAGATGCATTGATAGTGTGGATAGTCAGAGGCTTTTCCCCAGGGCTGAAATGGCTAGCACGAGAAGGCACAGTTTTAAGGTGCTTGGAAGCAGGTACAGAGGAGATGCCAGGGGTAAGTTTGTTACACAGAGTGTGGTGAGTGCGTGGAATGGGCTGCCGGTGGTGGTGGTGGAGGCAGAAATGATAGGGTCTTTTAAGAAACTCCTGGATGGCTACATGGAGCTTAGAAAAATAGAGGGCAATGGGTAAAGCCTAGGTAGTTCTAAGGTAGAGACATGTTTGGCACAGCTTTGTGGGCCGAAGGGCCTGTATTGTGCTGTAGGTTTTCTGTGTTTCTATGAATTCAATATAGGTTTTGTTTTACTTTGGATTTTTAAGAGCTCTAGTTTTTGATCTTTTTTTTGGAATGAATGAGAAGCATGATCATCAACTGATGAAGAGGGAGGTTTACTTCTCATAATGCAGTATGGTTATTCATTGAATTATTGTATTACAATAACATCATCTCAAAATCGTTTCTGTTTTCACTTGTATCTGTGTACTAAAATGAGACCCCATCCAATTAAACGTTAATTCTAAATCTTCAATATTATATAGTATTTCTGCCCCAAGTCCATTTAGCAAAATGATACAATTTTAACTTTATGACCACGTGACATACTTAAGTTTTTGTAAGTAGATTTTTCAGTCATTGAAGTATAATGCCGACAAATGACTTGTTTTTTGATATAATGTTATAAAAGAAATGGACCATAATTACATTTATCTTCACTTTCACTGCTCATTTTATCTCCAATTATTGCATTACATTTTATTTCAGTGAATTTTATTGTATGTTATTTCAGTCATTGCATAAAAATTGTATATTTTGCTATTGAACAAACAGATTTGTGGTATCCTACGATAACATTTTAAAAAGGCATGGAAGGGCAAAATCATATACACCCTATCCTCGTTATATGCAGGGGATACATTCCTCGAAGTCGACGCATAATGTGAAAACGCATAATGTGAATAATTATTTAAGTGGAGAAAATAGGGATGCTTTCTGGAGGCTCCCTAAATATATTTTATCTGTAATTTTTTCACATTTTCATACCAATATCACACAAAAGCAGATAACAAGGCAATGTTCGTATTATATTTCATCAATTTAAGGTAATATTCAACATAATAAATCATAGAAAGTTAACATACTAGGGTGTACAGTACTCACTAACAGTGGCAGGTGTGTTCGCTCCAGGAGATGAGTGGTTGTTGTGGTGTCGGGCAGCTTTACTTGGATGAGGTGGATGGTTGTGTGTCATCAGGATCATCGAGGACAGCAAGGGGTGAAGGAAGACTCACAGAACTCTCAGAACTGCCGGCAACAGGAGATAACACCAGTTTGAAGAAAGTGGTGAGGGTTGTTTGCTTGGCAGCATTTTGTTTCTCAGCATAAATTTGCTTGTAGGGAAGAAGGCTTGACTTCAGGGAATGACGGAAATGCTGACTCTGTTCTAAACTTGAGTCCATGTCCATCGCCATTTGTGCCAAGTGTTCCGCAGACTTAAAAATTTCTGCCGGTTGCTTCACTGTAAAATCCTTTGCCTGCAACTCGACACTTTCTTCTTCATCATTATCACCTTCAGTCTGAGTTAAACGCAGAAGGTCATCCACACTTAATTCTTCATCATGAGAATCCAGGAGTTCTACCATGTCAGCAGTCTCGAGATCTGAGAATCTTTCCTCATCAATTTTACGGCCCAGGGCCACACAATCCTGGACAGCTGCAGTGAAGGCAGGAAACCCCTTGAGGGTGTGCACACATTCCGCCCAAATTGATTTCCACGCTCCGTTAAGAGGCTTCTTACTCTAACCCTTAAGAGCACAGGGGTTGAATGAATAGTAAACTAAGAGAGGCTTCATCTTACAGTCTTCTTTGGCATTAGAACACATAAGCAAAGTCAATCTATCCTTTGCTGCTTTGAAACCTGACGCAGTTTTTTCATCCTTACTTATGTAAGTGTGTTTCGGCATACGCTTCCAAAAAAGCCCGGTCTCGTCTGCACTAAGCACCTGCTTTGGTGTGATGCCTAGCTCAGCTATCGTAGCCCGCAACTGCACAGGGTAGCATCCCAGATCTTCCTTCAGTTAGTCCTGATGAAGGGTCTCGGCCTGAAACGTCGACTGCACCTCTTCCTACAGATGCTGCCTGGCCTGCTGCGTTCACCAGCAACTTTGATGTGTGTTGCTTGAATTTCCAGCATCTGCAGAATTCCTGTTGTTTGCGTTTAAAATCCCAGAGTTGTGTTATCTTCACCTGATGCCGCCCTGTTTATACTTTCCAAACTTTTTTTCAAGTGTTAAAGCGGTTCTCTGCCGCTTGGCTGGTGGCCCAAGACTTGACATTGGACGCTTAGGAGGCATAAAATCACTGCACCGTAGGTAAAAACAACAAAAGTTTAAGAGCACAAGATCACACATCCATACGTTGCCAAAACCAATACAAGACTGGCGGGAGTGAGACTGTGAGGCGTGTGCATGTGACTTGTATTGGCGGGAAAGCAGTGCTCCTCGCATAACTGTGAGTTTTGGACGCATATAAGGAGAAGTTGATAGAAATAGGTTCCTCGCATAACTGTAACTCAGCATTGTCTGAAGATGCATATAACAAGGATAGGGTATATCAGAAAATAGAAATACACACTTAGAAAGATTTGTCAAGGAATTTCTCATCAAGACTTGAAAGTTTAGGACAGGTTTTCAGAAAGTGAACAATCAAAGGTTTTTCCTTTCCTTTAATGACAACTCAACAGAAAGTACGGGGAGACATTATTTGAGCAGGAATGTTATATTTCCTTATTTTCACATTATGGCTTTTATTGTAACATGGGATGTTATTGTTTCATAATGCAAAAATGAGAATGTTAAGCAAATTAAACAAAAATTGATAAAAAGAAATAAAATGTTGAAGTAGAAGGAGATATACAAATAGGGTTACCAAAGAAAGAGTAGTCCTAATAGAGACCAAAACCATGTGTGCATGGGTAGAAGATACCGTTGCAAGAAAAAGTTTGTGAACCCTTTGCAGTTACCTGGTTTTCTGCATTAATTACTCATAAAATGTGGTCTGATCTTCATTTAAGTCATATTAATAGACAAACACAATCTGCCTCAACTAATAACACACAAGCAATTGTACTTTTCATGTCTTTATTGAACACATTGTTTAATCATTCATAGTCCAGGCTGGAAATAATGTGAACCCTTGTATTTAATAACTGCTGAACCACCTTTAGCAGCAGTAACCTTCACCAAACAAATCCTTTAGCTGTTGATCAGACTTTCAGAACAGTGTGGAGGAATTTTAGACCATTGCTCCATACAAAACAGTTTCAGTTCTTCAATATTTCTGGGATACCATGCATGAACAGCCCTCCTCAGGTCATGCCACAACATCTCAATTGGGTTAAGGTCAAGACTCAGACTTGGTTATTCTAAAACACAAATCTTCTTCTTTTAAGGTAATTCTGTTGTTGATTTACTCTTGTCTTTTGGATCATTGTCTTATTGCATCATCCAACTTATATTAAGCTTCAGGTGACAGACTGCTACCCTGACATTCTCCTGTAAAATGGTTTGATTCAATTTTGAATTTATTGTTCCCTCAATAATTACAAGCAGCCCGGGTTCTGAGGCAGCAAAGCAGCCCCAAACCACGATGCTCCTTCCACCATGCTTCACAGTTGGGATGAGGTTGTGGTGTTAGTGTGCAGTTCTGTTTTTCCTCTAAACATAGCAGTGTGCATTTGCCAAAATGTTCAACTTCTGTCTCATCTGTCCACAGTACATTGTCTCAGAAGTGTTGTGGAACATCCTGATGGCCTTTTGCAAACTTGAAATGTGCAGTATTATTTCTGTAGAGCAATGGCTTCCTCTGTGGTATCCTTCCATGAATACCATTCTTGTTCAGTGTTTTTTTATAGTGGACACATGAACAGAGACTTTATAGCAAATTCTAGAGGTTTCTGCAGGTCTTTTGCTATTACTCTTGGGATCTTTTTCACCTCCTTCAACATTGCACGTTGTGATCTTGAGTGTCTTTTGCAGGACTTTTCCAAGGGAGAGTAGCAACAGCACTGGATGTCCTCCATTTGTAGACAATTTCTCTTACTGTGGACTACTGAACATTTAGGTCTTTAGAAATGCTTTTGTAGCCTTTTACAGTTTCATGCATCTCTACAATTCTGCTTCTAAGGTCCTCTGAAAGTTGTTTTGATTGAGACATGGTGCACATAAACGGATCTTTCTTGAGAAGAGCAGGCTCTGAGAGAACCTGACTCACATTCTCTCTTATTTATAGGTCAAGGCACCTCTGCAACCCACACCTCCAATCTCATCTCATTGATTGGAACTCCTGACTCCAAATAGCTTTTATAGAAGGCATTACCCCAGAGGTTCACATACTTTTTAAATCCTACACTGTGATTGTTTAAATGGTGTACTCAGTATTGACGAGAAGAAGTACAATTGTTTGTTTGTTATTAGTTTAGGCAGATTATGTTTGTCTGTTATTGTGATGAAGAACAGACCACATTTTATGGTCAATTAGTGCAGAAAACCAGGTAATTGCAAAGGGTTCACAAACTTTTTCTTGCAACTGTATGTAAAGTTCAACTTTAAATACTTTTCATCTATCTTAACAGAATACAGAAATCAACATAAAGGAGAAAGTATAGAAAATGATAAGGAGTGATCACGTTAAGAGTTGTCAATTTATCAGACTACTAAGCTGGGGATCCAAAGACACACGTTTGTGGCCTGCCATGGCAGCTGAAGAGTTTTATATTAGTAAATAATCCAGGACTAAGGCAAGCAGATTAATATAAAATCCCATCTGATTCATTGATGTCCTTTACAGAGTTATAGAATTTTACATCACTGTTACAGGTCTTTTTGCCCATATTAATGCTGACCTTTTTACCCCATTTACACAAATCCCAGTTGCTCTCTTTAGAGATTATCCAAGTGCCTAAATGTCTCTTAAACATTTGTGATTATATCAGATTCCACCATCTTCTCTTGCAGCGAGTTTCTGTTTTATACTCTTGGTATAAAGGATCTTTCCCCTGAAATTTCTTAAGGATCACCTTCTCACCTTCAACCTGAGGCTTTTGAGACATCCACCACTGGGAAAGGTTTTGGTTATTTCCCCAATATATGCCTCTCACAATTTTATATACTTCCATTGAGTCAACCCCTCAGCTTCCTTCACTGCAGGGAAAGCAAACCTAGCCTATCCAATCCCTCTTCGTATCTAGTGTCTTCCAATCCAAGTGATATCCCGATGAACCTCCTCTGCACTCTCTCCAGTACAACCATATTTTCCAGGAATGTGATGACCAGAATTTCACATAATACTCCAAGTGTGCTCCAACTGGTGTTTTGTAAAGTTGCAGCATAGGGCCTCAGCTTTTCATTCGATGGGGCATAGAATATAAAGATAAGCATGACATATTGCTATTTTCACTGCCACAAGGAAATCTGCCTAGTCTGGTCTAAATGTGCCTCTGATCCACAGTGATGTGGTTGACTCTTAATTGCCCTCTGAGGCAGCCTGGCAAACAGCTGAATTAGACCAAAACTCCTACACTAAAACAGAGAATGGATGAAACCGGATTGATCTGGACCTGGCAAATCTCTCCAAGCTTGGACCTTTGCAGAATACCGCTTGTGAACAGCTGTGGATTGGTGTATAAATTAGAGCCGTCCCACAGACTAAGGAACAGACCAGCTGTCATACTGAAAAAATCATGCCTTAAATAGTGCTGACTCTCACAACATTTAAGATATATTTGGATAAATATGTGAATTACACAATGGGTTGGCATGGGTTAGGTGGGCTGATTCTTATAATAGCCTTAGTCCAAATGTGCATCAAATGCACATGTCAGAGGTGTAATACATTTGCCTGCCTTGATATTAAGGCAGCATTTGATTGCGTGTTGCTTCAAAAGGGCAGTCGCATGGTGGTTAGTGCGACACTATTACAGCTCAGTGCCTCGGAGTTCAGAATTCAATTCAGACCTCCTCTGTAAGGAGACTGTAGGCCCACCTGTGAAATGTGTGGGTTTTCTCTGGGTGCCGTGGTTTCCTCCCGCAGTCCAAAAACATACAAGTTGGTAGGTTAATCGGTCATTGTAAATTGTCCCGTGATTAGGCTGAGGTTAAATGGGGGTCACTGGGCGGCAGGGCTTGAAGGGCCAGAAGGGCCTATTCCACACCGTATCTCAATAAATAAACAAACATTAAAATAAACGCTGATCAGGTCCATGGGAGGTCGTATTGTGCTCAAAGGATAACAGGAGTGCTGCAAACAGTGAGGCCCCAAAGGATTCAGTACTGCCCCCTGCAATGGTGTAAAGATCCAGACATAAATGTAGAAGCTGCTTTAAAAAGTTTACCAATAACAAAATGAAAGATATGATTGATTTTAAGTAAAAAGGTTGCATGCTACAAGAGGATATTATTGGGAGTTGAGCACATCAGTGTCGAAGGGTATTCAGTCTGGGAAGCTGATTTTTTTTTTGGTCTTGAATCCATGTCCATCTCAGTTCCTTCTCCGTTGCCAAGTGGTACAGATCTGAAAAGTAAATTGAATCATGATGTAACTGGCCACTGCTTTTTAGGAAATTATTGATATTTTTTCCACAGACTTGGAAAGTTGGGGTTCCATGTTATTGTTGTAATTTTCCCATCTGATGCTTGAAATGTCACACGGGACATTGTCTACAATACACTTACCAGGCTGATCTTGCAGAATTATTAGGGTAGACACAATTTGTGAGATGATTTCATTCTACATTTTTTTAAACTAATTTTGCATGGGAAATGAGATTCCTTTGAAAAGGAAAGCACAACTAATGCTATCCACACAGTAAAAATGATATTTATGTAAGTGAAGGTTTTTAAGTAACTCATTGCAGTGTTACGTTGAGTTCAAAAGGGAGCTTGTAGTTTCTGTCGCTCAGGAAATTCTAAATTATTACAACACAGAACTGTTTATTTTATTATGAAACCAATACTCTAAATCCAGAGCAGAGCTCATACACATTACTGTTGTTTAAAAATCAGTGTTCCTTTATGTAGTGTATTTATGTGAGAGTTACTGTTTCTCAGGTTGTCGACTTCCTGCCTGACACTGGAAACCTCTGTTTTTATAATTAGTCTTAGAAGGATCTCTGTTTGGTTACCTGTAGAACTGATGCTCCCTTTACCATTAGAAAACCTCAAATGAATTTTAGCACCTTTGCTCCAAATTCCTACTATTCCCTTTCTCAAATTTTTCTATCTTCATTTCACGAGAGAGGCTCCATGCTTATCTCGTCAGCTTATGGTGTCAGTCCTACATTTGACAGCTCTTCATACTACCCTGTTTCCTATCAGGACTCTGATCCATTCTCCCAATTTCAACATCTCTTATTGCATAAGTTCCGATGTACCGCCTTCTATATCAGTGCTTCCAGTATATTTTCTTCTTTTCCTTTACTATTGATTTGCCTGCTCCCTTAACTGTTCCATTTCCCAGTAGACCATTGAAGAAGGGGGGCAGAGCACCAGGGAGAGGTGATGGGCAGGTAAGGAGATGTTCCATTTCCCATATTTTCATTCTTACTACCTCTCACCATTCCAGAACCAGAATAAAATTTCCCCTTTGCTTGAGTTTCTGCTCCACTAATCCTAATACTCAGTGAATTATTCTTTGCAACTTTTCAGCATAATACCATCACCAGATGTACAACACACAATAGACTCGACATTGACTTTGAGCTGTGGTGAAAGCTTTTCAACTTAATACTTTGGCTCTGCCTCTCTCTCAGTCGATACTGTCAACACTGATTTGGAATTTCAGTATTTTATGTTTTTATTTTGGATTTTGCATTTCCAACTTGATTTTGTCTTTGTGGTATTACTTTGTGTGTCTCCTCATGAGTACTTCAGCATTCAATCACTCTTTAATTCTACATACATACGTACATATGAATTAAGAGCAAGTATATATTAGCTTATCAATTTCTGCATTGCTAAGGTAGCCTGACACTATTTTCCTGCTTGTCTTGTGTTTTAACTGCAACCCCTGTATCTCAAACTGTTTGCCTGTGCTTATATATGAATTGCTGAATGTTTGTGAGAATAACATTGATTACCTTTTTGTTACTGCAGTTCATGAGAAATCCTAGATTCCCTGTTTCACAGAGCATAGAATAGCACATAGCACAGAGAATAACACAGAATAGCTCATAGCGCATAGCGCATGGAATAGCACAGAATAGCACATAGCACAGAGAATAGCACAGAATAGCACATAGAATAGCACAGCACAAGACAGGCTCTTCGGCCCACAGTGTGTCAAACTAATTAAGCTGAGGATGCCAAATTACACTAATCCCTTATGTGATGCTCCATACCCTTCCATTCACTGGCATAGTTATGTACCTCTCTAAGAGCCTCTTAAATGCCTCTATCATTCCTGTCTCAACCACCACCTCTGCCAGTGCTTCCTTGGCACCCACCAATCTTTATTTAAAAAAAAACTTGCCTCACAAATCCCCTTTGGACTTTGCCCCCTCATATTGAAGGCATGCTTGTTAGTATTAAACATTTCAACCCTGGGATAAAGATGCTGTCTGGCTGTCTGTGCCCCTCATAGTTTTTTAAATGTCCGTTAAGTCTCCCCCAGCCTCTGCGGCTCCAACCTCTTCTCATAGCATATGCTGTCCAGTCTAGGCAGCATCATGACAGGCTTCTTCTGCACCTCGTCCAAAGCTTCCAATTCCTTTCTACAATGGGACAACCAGAACTGAATGCAATATTCCACATGTGGCCTAACCAGAATTTTATAAATCTGCAACATGACTCTTTGACTCTTGAACTCAATGTTTCGACTAATAAAGGTAATCATACCTGCCTCTTCTTTACCACTCCATTTATTTGTCCACCTTTGCACTTGGATCCAATGATCCCTCTCCACCCCAATGCTGTAAAAACTGAAGTTACACATATTTACAATAATGCACCCTAATTTAGTATCCAGATCTTGTTGCCCCATGATAATTCAGACAGACTTTTGTTCATTCATCACCTGACCATTTTCAACGTTTGTCCACCATTTTGTCAATTTTAATTGTGTTCATATTCTCCTAAACCCTTTTTTATTCCTCCCATCCTTGTAACCTCCTTAATTCCAGCACTCCAAGAGCTCCCTGTTATTCTGACTTTATGCCTCCACTTATTTAACCTACCTTTGGTGAGCATAGCCACAATTTTTTAAGGTTTTAATCTCTGGAATTCCTAGCCTTGCTCTCCCCACAGTCTATGACATATTGATTGTTGGCTGTCTTATGCAAGTTTTTTTTTTGCAGACTCCCTTGGCCTAGTGATGATTACTGCCAATTTATGTAAAGTACCCTTCTCTCTGCAAAGGTTGCTGAAGAAATTTAAGTCTTTGATGTTTAAGTAATTCTTTAATGACATTTAGATAATAGACAATGACCAATTATTCCACCAGCTGTGTGTTTTCACTATATTTGGTTATGAATAAGTGTGTCAAGATCACTGGCAGTAGTTAAAGCTGGATAAGGAGACTTTCTTACTCCAGGGACACACAAGCAACAAAAAATTAATCCCAAGTCAAACTTCTCCCTGTGCCTTTTCTATTCATTCTAACAAAGCAGTTTTCTTTTCAAAGCAGCATGCACATCTGAAACCTTCTGTTTTTTGCTTCTATGTTGTGAAATTTATTGGTAGATATACAGCAGATTCTATATCTCTGAAGTTCTGAGTAACATTAAACTAAATTTATTTCATAACGGAAATAAATGGAGCCAATTCAGTGGCATAATCATAAGAAATAGGAGCCTACTAAATTCTTTTTTGTAAGTCATATATTAGTGGTAGCACATGTCTCTTGAGTTAGAAGATTGAAAATTCCCAGTCACAGTGCAGTGGTGTGAATTCATAATCTTAGTTGATAATTGAGCACACTTCTGAGGTTGTGAAAAGTGCTTTATAAAGATATTTCTTTACAATGTATCCATTTTAGCAGCCTGGCCCCTGTACTTTTTGAAGTTCTTCTTTCCTTCAGCGATAAATAAATCCAACTGCAATAGAAAACAGATCTCTTTATATCCCCAGCATATATAAATTAATGGGAGCATTATTTAAAATGTTTTATTGGCTGTGTGGAACTTTAGATATTACTGATATTTAGAATGATGCTGTACTGTATATATGTTCTTTCTTTCTATTTTCTCTTTTCACATCTGTTCCTTGGCATACATCAAAGAAAGCTGCAAGGATAAAAGGCTGAATGTGTCCATATTTGGGCATTGAAATTAGTTTTTGTTGTCTCAGTTCAAATTATTGAATTTGGAATTATGTAGGTCTATCACTTATTGAAAATATTCACATCAGAAAGTGGAAGTTGAAGTTGCTTTGTGGCTGCCTCTAAGCAAATAAATCTCAATATTGTATAACAGACATTCTTTGATGATAAAGGCACTTTGAATCTTTGAATCTTGAGTCTCTTACACACTGGTAGTACTAACAGCAGTATTAGTAGTAATAGCTAAGAATAAGTAATTGTTTAAAAGTTAGAAATTAACAATAAGTGCAATGAGCTTGAATATTCAAGTGAATTATTTGCACCGTTTGATGGATTCCATAACAATACTTTAAAGACCATTTGACTTGGAGAGTTTAATGAGAAGAATTTGAAACTCAAGTCATTCAATATTTTTTTAACTGGTAAAAAACAATCATTTAACTTATGCTTCAAAGATTGGAAAACAGTCCCCATATATTCTAGCAGGATTACTTAAATCTCTTTTCCCCTTTCTGCAGTATTCTCGGGCTTTTGTATACTTTTTTTGCAGATGGTCGTCTGCCCCGATAATGACTAGCCAGTGTGGTTTGCGGACTTGTCTAGGTTTTTGATCAATGTGCCAGCGTATTTACTGAACTAATGATCTAAAGAGGGAATGGACAGATGGATAGGCCATTCTTACTGTCCTGTCCTACACATGTTTGTTTCCTTTATACCGGAAAATCATAATCTATTTGGGACAGTCAGCCTGTCTTTGTGCAGGGAAGCTTGTGTCTTAATTATTTGATTGAGTTTTTTGAGGAGGTGATGAAGGTGATAGGTGATTGTAGAACTGTAGATATTGCCTGCATGGATTTTTGTAAGGTATTTCATTGGGCCCCTCCTGGGATGTTCAACAGAAGATTAAGATGCATGGTGAATTGCCTGTTTGAATTTAAAATTGGCTTGTCGGTCGACGATAGGGGATGGTGGTCGATGGGACTAATTCTGACTGAAGATCTATGTCTGATGGTGTTATGCAGGGTAATTTACTGGAACCTCTGCTGTTTGTAATATATATGCATATATTTTATATGATCTGGATGAAAATGTAGATGGTAGGTGAGAAGGTGGTGTTGTGAATATCATAGCAGACTAGCAAAAGCTGCTATGAGATGTAGATCAGTTACAGATTTCAAAGATCAAAGAAAATTCAAAGTTCAAAGTAAGTTTGTTATCAAAGTACATATATGTCACCATATAAAACCCTCAGGCTTATTTTGTTGCAGGCGTTCACAGTAAACACAAAGAAACATAATAAAATCAATGAAAGACTGAACAGAACAAGAAGGGCAACCAGTGTGCAAAAGACAACGAATGGTGAAAATACAGAAAGGAAACAAAAGGAAAAACATAATAAATCAAGCAATAATTATTGAGATTTTGGCTGAGAAATGGCAAATGGAGTCTAATGTGGTCAAATATGAGGTGTTGTGCTTGTGTATTAAAGGTAAAGAGACTAAACACTGTAAATGGCAAGACCCATAACAGATTAGATAGATTTGTAGAGGGATCTTGGGGTCCAAATCCATAGCTCTCTGAAAGTGGTTACACAGGTTGATAGAGTTGTAAAAGAGGCATATGGCTGCTTATCTTTAGTAATCGTGGAATTGAATTCAATAGTTCGGAAGTTAATTTTGCAAGTTTATCATGCTCTAGTTTGGCCGCAACTGGAAAATTGCATTCTATTTTGCTTGCCCTTTATACAAAGGATGTGGAAACTTTTGAGAGGGTGCAGGGGAGCTTTCGCAGGTTGCTGCTTGGATTAGAGAATTTGCTGTAAGGTGAGGTTGAACTAACTTGGGTTGTTTTCTCTGGAGCAGCAGCAGCTGAGGGGAGATTTCATAGAGGTTTAAAAAATTATGAAAGGCATGGAAGAAACAGCCAGTATCTTTTTTTTCCCGGGATTGAAATGTCTAAACCAGAGCGCATGCATTTAAGGTGAGAGGCGGTAGCGGTGCCTGGAATGCATTGCCTGGGCTGGCAAAGATGATGAAGGTGTACAAGAGACTTAAATTAATGTGTAGGAAATGGAAGAATATGGTCACTCTGTATGCTGAAGGGGTCAGGTTAGTTGGACATTTGATTACTAATTTAATTAATTCAGCGCAACTTCATGGGGTGAAGGGCCACTGTTCCTGTGTTGTGCTGTTCAATGTTATATAATCGTGACTTATGCATTAACTGTTACTGTGACTAAACAAATATGGTTGGTCTTCTGAATGAGATTTATTCAAAGTTGTCCTGAGACTACAACAGTGTAGGTAACCAAATCTCTTTATCAACCATTGAAAGTCATTCATACTCATGTCACATAACTGTCATCTTGCACTTTAAATCTCCCATTAGTAATGCTACATAGTTAAATGACAAATTCTATTGCCATTTTAAGATGTTTTATTTTCCCTAAAATTTCCCATGGTAACTCAAGTGCTGCCAATGTAATTAGCAATTTTTTTTCATACTGCTAATTAATTGGCAGCACTTTAGTTACCATGGGAACCTTTGGTAGTAGTAGTATGTTATACTTCTGTCCCCATCAAGGAGGCCTCAAAGACAAAAGTACCAACCAATGCCCCTCCATCACCACTCTCTGCCTGGCAGAACTGGTCCCCACACTGAGCAGTTTTTCCTTTGGCTCCTCCCACTTTCTCCAAACTCAAGGGGTAGCCATGGGCACTTGCATGGGTCCTAGTTATGCTCGCCTGTTTGAAGCCTTCTGGGTTATATTCCCCAACTCTTCTTCCACTGCATTAACAACTGCATTGGTGCTGCTTCGTGCACCCATGCCGAGCTCATCAATTTTATCAACTTTGCCTCTAACTTCCACCCTGACAATTTCACCTGGTCCATCTCTGACATCTCCCTCCCCTTCCTCGATCTCCCTGCCTTCATCTCTGGAGACAAACTGTCAACCAACATCTTTTACAAACCCATGGTTATCTTGACTATACCTCTTCCCAACCTACCTCCTGTAAAAATTCTATTCCCTTTTCTCTGTTTCTTTGCCTCCACTGCATCTGTTCCCAGGATGCAGCCTTCTGTTCCTTCTTTAATGAACGGGGTTTCCCTCCCTCCACTATAGATGCTGCCCTCACACCTCCATTTCCCATACTTCTCAGTGTCCAAACATTTTTAATTCCGATTCCCATTCCAGTATATTGGTCCATGGCCAAGGATGTTTTACCTCTTATCACCCGCCTATTACTTCCTACTCTTTCTTCGATGGTCCACTCTCCTCTCCTATTATTCTTTCCAGCCCTTGATGTTTCCCACCCATCTAGCTTCACCTATCACCTTCCAGGTAGCCTCGCACCCATCCCCCCCTACCTTTTTATTCAACTATCTGTTCATTTCCATAGATGCTGCCTGACCTGCTGAGTTCCTCCAGCATTTTGTATATGTTGCTTTGGATTGCCAGCATCTGCAAGACTTTCTCATGTTTTTTTTTGTAAGTTGTATTAGCTAAATTAAAACACAGTTCAGTATAGGCTATCAATCCATATATAAATGAAACACTTTTCTGATGTTCCTCCCTATAAATGATTATTTGGGCTAATAATCTTTAGTGAGAAGCTACAAACTTTTCAGCAACAAAGTTTCACACAATGCAACCTTAGTTTTGGAACTTTTTGCAAGCTAGCATATCTATAAAGCGAAGTAAAATATTACAGATGTTCAAAATCTGAAATAAATGAAAATACTACCCAGTAATTATCTCATATCAGAGGAAGAAGAGTTCTGATTGGAGGAGATCAACCCAATATGTTAATTTTCTTTCTCTCAACACAGGTGCTGCCTGACCTGCTGAATATTTTCAATATTTTTGCCTGTATTTCATTAAAAGTAGCTCATTTTCACAACTGTTTGGAATTTGGGACATGATATTAATTAAGTTTCTGAAAAAAATATTAGTTCAGTTTATCGTGGGCAAATTTATTATTTCGTATGTCTTAAACCATATCAAATGAATTTTATTAGCCCAGAAATATGTATATAGTAAGTAGTGTTTGGTGTACTCGGAATTTGGATTGACGTACAGTAGTCCTTTATGCTCACAGACAAGGAAGTTTTCAGTTCTATGCATGGTACCATTAACAAACTGTTAGTGTTAGAAAGCTGGTTTTCAAGCAAGAAGCCTTTCAGTGAAGGATTTCCAGTCTGGAATACATTTTGACCTCAAATTTGGTAATCTTAAAATGAATCAATATGTGGTTTATATTATTAATGCTTTAAGTAAAGTGAGTTAATATATTCAGCAATTTAGTGATAGAATTTTAAAGGGACATCTTAAAGAGACGAGGAGTTCTGCAGATGCTGGAAATTCAAGCAACACACATCAAAGTTGCTGGTGAATGCAGCAGGCCAGGCAGCATCTCTAGGAAGAGGTACAGTCGACGTTTCGGGCCGAGATTCTTCATCAGGACTAACTGAAGGAAGAGCTAGTAAGAGATTTGAAAGTGGGAGGGGGAGATCCAAAATGATAGGGGAAGACAGGAGGGGGAGGGATAGAGCCAAGAACTGGCAAAATGTGGTCGAAAAGTTGACAAGCCAAAGAAATTACAGATGGGGAGCAGTGAGAGATGGTTTCACTGAATTCCCATCGAAGAGAAGATTTAAACTTCTTCACCCATCGAGGGGAAGATTTAAACTTCTTCCCCCTGTCTTCTCCTATCATTTTGGATCTCCCCCTTCCCCTCCCACTTTCAAATCTTTTACTAGCTCCTCCTTTAGTTAGTCCTGACGAAGAGTCTCAGCCCGAAACATCGACTGTACCTCTTCCTAGAGATGCTGCCTGGCCTGCTGCGTTCACCAGCAACTTTGATGTGTATCTTAAAGACACACAGTGTTTGTTTTGACTGAACAAGGGGGTTGTAACCGGATAGTGAAAACTCAGGGATGCAGCACCAAAGGGGAAGATAAAACCTGCATTTTTGTTGTGCTCTTTGTGCACCAACGTATACCCAATGAAGTTTTTTTTAAATGCAGTCTCGATTGCCTTGTAGGAAGTGTGGCAGTCAATTAGGATAAAGCAAGCTCCCACAAACAGCAGTCATCAAGGATAACTCCCTTGTTCTTTCTGGGGAAAAAAAAGCACTTGAGAGCAATTTTCTATTGATTTAAGAGAGCAGACAAGAGACTGAGGTTCTGAATGCCTTATCGAATGCTTTGTCATTTTCTTTAGTATAGGCCAGAGATTCCTAAAAGGCTTTGAAGCATTTCCTCTTTCTTCCTAATCCCTTGCTGGGAAGGTGTTTTGCAACACGGACATGCTGTCGGATGCATTTTGTTTTGTGTGTGTTATGCACATTCTCTCGAATATGTCTGTGAATGAATCAACAATGACTTGCAGATTCTGAAAGCTCTGCACACTGGAGCTCGTTGAGTGAGGTTGGAATGATCTTGGATCTGCAGCAGAAGAAATAAATATTAAACAGTCACTTCATCGTGTGGATTAGCACATCTCCAGCTGGAAGTTGTAGAATTTGAGGTGCAATAGGTTGTAATGATGATGTGCTGTACACTAGGATTGGTAGATATTAGTTGGAATTATAGTTTGCGTTCCATCATGTAGCAGATGTAGAATGGAGATGATTTTCTGAGAACATCCGAATTCTTCATAGTTCCTGTGAGTTGACAGAATCAAAGGCTCTTGTGAGACGAGAGAAAAAAAAATCGGAGGATGTTAGAGAAAATGTTTTGAAAACATCCTGAGGGATGATTGGAGATATTTGCTCTAACCCATTATTGTAGTGAAGACAATTGATTCTTCTTAGGGAGGTAGGTAGAGAAATTGATGTTTCAGTCCAAAATAGTCGATCTTGATCTTGTTTAGTGATGCCGTTTGAAAGGCTGTGGATTATTCCACTTTGCTAATGGACTTGATTATTAAAGTTGCGTTGCCGTGGTTTTGAAAATAAATTCTTCTTGAGTCCAGTAAAGAATTTAAGTGCAAAGATTTTTAAAGCAAATTAGAATTTGACATTTCTTGGAATCAGAGGCTATATTGTGTGATTGTTCGTATTTTATGCTTGAGAATAAATACCATACACAATCTATGCACAATATTGGCATTTATTTAACAACTAACATAATATGATTGACAAACTATATTAAGAATAATTAAGATTATTAAAACTATATTAAGATTAAGAATATCTTTTAGTTCATTATTGTGTAAAAACCAATAGATTTTAGTTGGAGCACTTTGGTGGAGAAAATTTAACAAGATTCATAAATGATTACTGAAATATTCAACAAGATGCATTTTCTTTAGCCAGCTGCACAGTTTACTCAAATTTATCAGGTTGATTTTAATTAGTTTACATTTTAGGTTTAAGTCTAGAAATAAAATGGATGCTAAACAAGAAATATGGTTGATCTAGCACAAAAGAAATTTTCCGTGAAAGGACACAGCTTACAGCTTTTACACACAAGATTCTGCAGATGCTGGAAACTGCAGAAACTTGGCAAATCAAGTAGCAGCTTACAACTTTGTGAAATGTATAATAGCCTTCATTTTTAGGTTAAACTACAATAAATAGACTGGAACAGTTCATTTATACAGAAGGATATTAAGAAGGGCGTGATTGAGGAATCTTAACTTATGAGGTGTATCGATAGGGTGGGCTGCAGTAAACTTTTCCTCACATCAGTGGTAAAAGGAACCAGAAGACATCGATTTAGGGTAGGAGGGAAGAGATTTAGAGAAGCTATGAGGAAGACGTTCTTCACCTAGAGGGTGATAAGTACCTAGAATATTCTGCCTGAGAGAGTATTCGCAGCATTGAAGAAATGACGAGATAAGCACATGGATTGTTTGGGCATTGGGTGATGGATCCCTACTGGTGAACGTGGAGGAGTGAGGCCGAATGACCTGTTCCTTTGTGTTTGATTCTGATGATGTACCTTGTGTTCTTCCAGGACTGGTTTTATTTAATTGTTCACTTAAGTGAAAGTCAAGCAGTGACTTCTATTAGAGCACCTTCATATATCAGAATGAATGATAATTTTGTTTATTTTGGTTGACAAGGTAATAGGTTGTCAAGTTTGAAATGCTGGAAGAAACCAGCCATTCATTTGGAAAGGATATATATTTTTTTGCTATTCTTCAAACGAACTACTCCCTGAGAGAGAAAGGGATGAGTGATTGATCTAAATCAATCTGAATTTTTAAAAATATAATATTTCCATATAGTGCCTGTTTTTCAGCAGGGTAAAATTCTACTTTAGCTCTGGGCTCCTGTTAAACGAGTGATACTGTCTAGGACCATGAGTGGTTAATCTGTCTCCTGTAGCAATAATATAGATTTGTTATAAGAACTATTGAAAGCCATTTAACACTGGATTATTTTTGACCTATGGTTCTTCTTACAGATGGGAACAGCGAGTGCTTCCGACTGGAAGAGTATATTATGTGGACCACAACACCAAAACCACCACGTGGGAGAGACCTCTGCCTCCAGGGTATGTTCCAGCTAAACTGAGTTTAATTGAAAACGTGTCTTATTTTGAAAATAAATGTTCACTTCAAGATTTGTTTTGCCATTGAAATCCTTCTGTAAAATCAATCTATTAATAAAACCTTGTTTTAGAAAACAATTATCAAATTAAATGGGAAATTGAGCATCTCTCTGAATCCTCACCACACACACACACACACACACACACACACACACACACACGCACACACACACACACACACACACACACACACCCTTCAGCCACATTGTTGATTGTTGGTCAAAAATATCGGTATGCTGGCATTTGTCAGAAACTCAACCCTCGCTCAGCCCAAGTATGGTTGATGTACCCCATGCCCAAGCCCCAATAAATTTGACTTTGTTTAGATGCAAGCGTTTCATTTAAGTGGAGTACATATTGAATGCAACCATCATCTTATTTCAGTG
Source organism: Mobula birostris (assembly GCF_030028105.1). Classification (NCBI taxonomy): domain Eukaryota; kingdom Metazoa; phylum Chordata; class Chondrichthyes; order Myliobatiformes; family Myliobatidae; genus Mobula; species Mobula birostris. The sequence continues at coordinate 53,243,149 of NC_092384.1, forward strand.
AATGTTTTAATCACCATTTCTAAGTTACAGAATAACTGGGTTTGCTTCTCTTTGCTGTGTTTAGTATCAGAGATATTTGCTACATTGTTTTCAGCTGCCAGATTTTGCTTGGGGTGCTTTTGATTAATACATAGTTGCTGATCTTATCAGAATGAACCAAAATAATCAGTTACCAGCTGGCCTCCATTTTCCTGTGCATTTTCTCGATGATGGTTGAGACTGAGTGTGATTGGAGTGAAGTAATTGTGCTTTCAACGTAGAACAATACAGTACAGGGACAGGCCCTTCTGCCCGCAATTTTGTGCCAAGCTAACTAAACACCCAACTAAACTAATCCCTTCTGCACACACAATTTTCATATCCTTCCATTTCCTGCACTTTCATGTACTTATCGAAATACTAGCTCAACACCTTGTTCATATTTGCCTGCACCACCAATGCATTCCAGGCGTCTACCACGTAGAGTAAAAAAAAAACTCGTCCTGGGCATCGCCCATGAACCTATCCCCTCTCATATTAAATGCCTGCGCTCTGATATGAAGACATTTCAACTCTGGGAAAAAGATACTAGTTGTTGACTCTATCTATGCCTCTCATAATCATATAAGCCTCTATTAAATTTCCCCTTGGCCTCTGCAGCTCCAGAGAGCATAACCCAAGTTTGTCCAGCCTCTCCTTATAGCACTTGCCCTCTGATACAGCATCCTGGTGAATCTCTTCTGTACCCTCTCCAAAGCCTTGACATCCTTCCTAAAACGGGGTGACTAGAATTAAGTTCAATACACCAGATGTAGTCTAACTTGAGTGTTATAAAACTGCAACATAGCTTCCCAACTCGAAATCAACTAATAAAGACAAACATGCCATATGCCTTCTTTACTATCCTGTCAACCTGTGTAGATGCTTTCAGGGAGCAATGGACCATGGGATCCCTCTGCTCGTTAATGCAGTTCAGGGTCTTGCTATTAACAGTATACGATCCTTTTATATTTGATCTCCCAAAGTGCAACACTTCACATTTGGCCAGTTAAACTCCATCCATAACTGCTCCATCCATAACTACAACTCATCTGTATCCTGCTGCAAGTCTTCTATCCAGAACGCCGCGATCTTTGTATCATTGACAAACTTACTAACCACACATCCACGTTTTTTATGGATCCCTGCGGGACATCACTAGTTACAGACATCCAGCCAGAATAAGCCCCCATCGAACACGACCCTCTGTCTTCTGTAGGCAAGACAATTCTGAATCCAAATGACCATGGATCCCATGCAACTTAGTCTTCACTGTATGCTCTACTTTGCTAACATGACCTACATATTGATTAAAAGGTTAAAAAGAGAAGTTAGTAGATTTGAAAATTAAGATTGTGCTGCAGTGGTTTTGAAAATAAAATCTTGCTTACAATAAAGAATGAAATATACTGAATTTTAAAGCAAATTGTAAATGTAAATGATCCCTCGTCCTTTTGTTTTAGCATTAAGTAAAATAGATTCCTCAAGCTACTGGTATCTGCAGATCTTCATGTTCTTATGTGGCAAAAGCAAAAAATCCACATTTATTACATTATAATAATTAAGTTTAAAGTGTATCATTACATACAATATTTAGTTTTTATTAATGTAGATTTTGTCTCTTCCATGCTCTAGCAAGCAGCTGTAATCTATATACTACTAAAACTCTCATGCTCTGTCTGTCTGTTTGTGACCTCCAATTAGCGCAAATGGTGCATTAGAATGGCACTTTTTTTGGCTAAATCGAATTAAAATGCGCTAACTTACAGAATGCAGGCAAAGTTCAGGGTTATATATTCGTATAAAATTGCTCATTCGCCAAAAATCAACAGGCTGCCTTTCACCTGAGACCCGATCGGCCATCATGGAAATCGGGACACCACAGCCCGACGCATGCCCATGGCCACAGAGCCGCTTCCACCTTTCATGGAGACTGCGACGCCACACCACAACGCATGCGCACGGCCAGCCTCAGCACGATGCTCACAGAGCCGCTTCCGCCTTCCGTGGAGACCGCGACGCCACACCACAACGCATGCGCACGGCCAGCCCCGGCAGCTTAGAGGCTTTGGTGTTACTGCTTCCTATCTTCTATCAAGTATTAGGGTAAAAATATATGGATAGCCTAATTATGCTGTGTGGAAAGAGAAGGGGGGCATTCTGGTCAAGAGATGACGCCAAATGTCGTTGGGAAGCGGCAAGGAGAGGGACAGAACAACAATCAGATGAGGCCAGGGCCGCACGACTCCAGGATCAGAGACTCAGGACAAAAAAGATGAGAGAAGATGAGACAGAGCAGGACAGGCATGCATGTCTCCAAAATGACAACTATAGGCACAGACGGAGGAGAGAACAAGAATCTGATCAGGCCAGGGCCGCACGACTCCAGGATCAGAGAGAAAGAACAAATGGTAGAAGAGATGAAGAGATGAAGGATGAAAGGGCTGCGCGTCTCCAGAATGACAAAAACAGGCAGAGGAGGAGGAGAGAGGAAGAGACAGAGGAGAAAAGGAAAGATCAACTCGAGAATATGCGGCACAGAGTAATTATTGCAGTTGCTGAAGATGACAATGGCCGTTTTTGCCAACAATACCTCGACAGAGAAAGAGCAAGGCAAAATGCACGACTTGCATGCCGTCACATTTCTGCTGATGTTGGTTCGATGACCAGAGTATGCCCTGACTGTCGTGTCTTCCTATTCACTGGAGAAACCGCACATTTCTGCTGTATGAAGGGACAGGTCAGGATAGGCAATTTGCAGCCTCTACCTAATGAACTCCTCAATTTATACAGCAATGATGAACTTATTGCAAACAAGTTCAGGAAGAACATCAGACAATACAATTGCCTCTTCCAAATGACATCCTTTGGTGCCAAAGAAGTCATTCCAACTAGGAATCGATGGAATCCTTCTGTGATTATTCAAGGCCAAAACCATCATTATATCAGACATTTAATTCCAGACCCGACCCAGCAAGCCCGATTCCTTCAAATTTACTTCATGGATACTTAATGTTCATTCTGGTTACATATTTGTCTTGCTATGCGTCTTTCTTCTTAATAAGCTGTGTTTTTCTTCTTTAATTTTCAAATCAAAGAGATAGCAATAGCATTCAGGAGAATTTAATGTTCATACTGGTCACATCAGACTGCACTACCCTTCTCTCAAAGGGTGCCCCAACGGGTCACCCCATTGTCTAGGCTCTTATGAAAACTAAAAATGCAGGAAGCACTAACCAAATCGACAACATTTGTGGAAAGAGAAACAGCTAACGTTTCAGGTTGGAATTCTCTTCTGTTACTCTTCCACTGATGTTGCCTGTTTTGTTGAACATTTCCAACATTTTCTGCTTTTGTATTAGATTTCTATGTGCAGGGTTTTGATTCTCAGGACCAATCGCTTTCCTGCTTCACCTTAAAATTTATATTAATTGATGCTGTCTATTTTTGTGTCAATAAACAACATATCTTTCCAATGCCATTAATGTAACAAAATATCCCAAAGCACTTAACAAGTATTATCTGGTAAACTGACACTGGGCCACATTTGGTGGTATTAGGACATACGACTTGGTCAGAAAGTTTAATTTTAAAGAGTATCTTATAGGGGGAGAGGAAGGAAGAAATATGGAATATAGATTAGGAATTGCAGACATTAAGGCCTTGGCAGCCGAAGTCACAGCCATCAGTGATGAAGTTATTAAATTCAGTGTTTCTCAAGAGGACAGTATTGGAGGAACATGGGAATCTTTTTCCATACAAGACTCCAAGCAGTTCTCATTTGATGCAATAATGATAATTCCTATTATAGTCTTTACCCTTGCATTCCCTCTGGAGCCCATCTGATTACAGATATCCAAGATGTTTTTTGTTCCATTTTGCTAATAAGATCAGCTATTATTACAAAATTTATGTGCCAATTTAAAGTTCCCTTGGCAAACTCTTCAAACTTTGAAAGAAAGTAGCAGCGAAAGCTTCTGATACTAAAGACATAGGACCTGCTGCAGTGTCTTTTCTTTGCAGGGCATTCTACCTTGGTTTGACAATGTTGTGTTAATCTTTGATTTTGTTTTTACAAGCTGGGAAAAGCGAGTAGATCAACGTGGCAGATTTTATTATGTGGACCACAACACTAGGACAACAACGTGGCAGCGTCCAACAGCTGAATCCGTTCGAAATTTTGAGCAATGGCAATCCCAAAGAAATCAATTGCAGGGAGCTATGCAACATTTCAACCAAAGGTTTTTATACCAAGTAAGCTGACATGTTCACTTTGTTTTAAAATCCCTTTCTCAATGAAACAAATACATTATTTTCATTTTTGATCACTTTACAAATATCTATTGATTTTGATATAATTATTGTATATTTATAATATTTTTATATTATAATAATATTTTAACATGATTATATAGAATAAATAATTATATACAATAATTTATATTTTGATGAAATGTAACAATAGACTATATAACCATGTATTCTGTTATAAAAAACTATTATAACTCATTAATCCCTTTGGGCTGCTACCCCACACTCTTTAGTTCATGAGAAGTATTTGCTGGCAGACTTTACCAAAGTTGCTCCAAGGCATGAAAAGATGATTGAGAATAGTCTCGGGTATATTATCTCCTAATATTTCCCTTGCTGGTGTAATACTGTGGACATTAGCCTTTTATAATATAATTATTGATAAAGAAAGCTTACGTACGGTAAGTTATCCAAACCTCGGGGGCATATAGGAGGGAAGAGAACAGGGATACATTCTGCTTACTATTTGCCTTTGAGCATTTATTTTTTCAGTTGGCCAAAGTCTGTGCTGTGCATTGGGGGTTGTGGAGAAATTTTATCACTCGTTTCTACCTTCAGGATACTGGAAAGCAGTCACACGTTCCAGAGCTCATAAACAACTTGTATTGCTAGTGATGGTTGGGCAATGTTTTGCAGTGGGAGGTGGTTGGGAGATGACTTTTGTTTTATGTATGTTTAGGATATTGCCCATTCCCATGTATTTCAGTTGGCAAAATGGCAATGACTTGGAGTTTGGTCTCTGCCTGTGAACGTACACAAGCATCATCAGGGTACTGCAGCTTAGTGACTGAGGTTGCTGTGAAGTTGATTCTAGTGTGGACATAGCAGGGGTTGAACGGTTTCTCATACAACCTGTTATTTAGCTCTACTTCAGAGGGAAGCTTGTTCTAGCGAGGTGCAACATTGCACTGAGAAAGATGGATAAGAAAATTATGAAGCCATACAGTTTGCTTGATCACAGGCTGCACTAGTTCTAGGTCTGTAGTACATCTGCTGGTTAGAATCATGGCCTATATGCCTCCATGTTGCAGGCATAGAATGGAGAATATTTTGAGGGTAGCTAATTTGGAAAAGATTCTTCATAGTACCTCTTTATGGATGGATTTCAAATCGTTCTACTTTCATTTTCCTTCTCAAAGAGTGAAGAACGTGTCCATTGTATCTTTTGATAAGCAGAATCCAGACTGCGACATAGAGTAACATTTTGGCCACTTGAAGGGGCAGGTCTGGACAACTTGAGCAAAGACTTTACCTGTGGCAGATTGCAAGGAGATCCATCTGTTCTGTACCATTCTTGTGTTCTTTACAACCTCTTGCCTTTTCAGTATCTTTATTCCATCAATTTTCAAACATCCAATTTAATGTCAGAGAAACGTATACAATATACATCCTGAAATACTTTTTCTTCGCAAACATCCACAAATACAAAGGAGTGCCCCAAAGAATGAACTACAGGTGAATGTTAGAACCCCAAAATCCCCCCCCCCAGCTCCCCTTCCTCCTGCGCGTAAGCGGCAGCAAGCAACAATCCCCCTCCCACCGGCAAAAAAAAGCATCGGCATCCCCCCCCCGAGCACTGAAGCATGAGCAAAGCCATAGCAGAGACACAGACTTGCAGTTACCCCAAAGTCTTCGCATTTCACCCGGTATATGACATACCACAGGCTCTCTCTCTCCCTAATAAGGGAGAAGAAGGTGTCTCTGTTTTTCCAGTGAGTGGGGAGACATAACAAACAACTATTGATTTTCTTCAATATGCTACCCTTTCATGGCATTACTTTTATCATTAATCAAAGTGAGCGTCTCCTCACTCTTTGTTGTATCTGGCTCCTTAATTTGTGAACATTTCTTGGTCAATATGCCTTATGAATTTTACTTTGACAAAACATTTCTCAGCTCTTCTCTTCCTTCATTTAGTTTTAGTTGTCTTATTCCTATCCTGTGCACTTAGCTTTACCGTGTCACCCCACTGCAACTTTTGCTGGTGTTTTTATTTATTTCAGAATCAGAATCAGGTTTATTATCACCAGCATGTGTCATGAAATTTGTTAACTTAGCAGCAGAAGTTCAATGCAATACATAGTATAGAAGAAAAAAAATAAATAAAGAAGTAGCTCAGTTACAGTATATGAAAATTGAATAGATTAAAAATCGTGCAAAAAACAGAAATACTGTATATTAAAAAAAGTGAGGTAGCGTTCAAGGGTTCAATGTCCATTTAGAAATTGGATGGCAGAGGGGAAGAAGCTGTTCCTGAATCGCTGAGTGTGTGCCTTCAGGCTTCTGTACCTCCTACCCGATGGTAACAGTGAGAAAAGGGCATGCCCTGGGTGCTGGAAGTCCTTAATAATGGACGCTGCCTTTCTGAGACACCACTCCTTGAAGATGTCCTGGGTACTTTGTAGGCTAGTACCCAAGATGGAGCCAACTAAATTTACAATCCTCTGCGTCTCCTTTTGGTCCTGTGCTGTAGCCCCCCCCCCACCTCAATCCCCATACCAGACAGTGATGCAGCCTGTCAGAATACTCTCCACAGTACATCTGTAGAAGTTTGTGAGTTTTTGTTGACATACCAAATCTCTTCAAACTCCTAATGAAGTATAGTCCCTGTCTTGCCTTCTTTATAACTGCATCAATGTGTTGGAACCAGGTTAGGTCCTCAGAGATCTTGACACCCAGGAACTTGAAACTGCTCACTCTCTCCACATCTGACCCATTATGAGGGATCATAGATATTTTGGCCTGTCTTGGATGGTTCCATCATGTCATTTAATCTGTGAAGATGATTTCTTCTCCACCACACCTTTTGGATCTTGGATCTTCTTGCATGATATTAGCACCAACAGGAAAGCACACAGCATAGTTTAGCCTACTTAACATTCCCCAAATTATTTTATTGACCACTGAATTAGGCTTTTGTGTCTACCATGCAATTCATTATGATTTTTTATAAAAATATCATAAAATTAGAGTCCAAGGGTTTTGGGTGTGAGGTAGAGTGGATCTGGGGACGCAGTTTTCCCTACAGAAAGAGGTTGGAATTTGGAACACACTGCCTCAGTGGGAGGTTAGTATCCTCACAACATTTAAGAGGTATCGTGGCGAGCATTTGAGTCACAGAGGGCCAAGGATCAAATGCTGGCTAATGGGATTATTATAGATAGGTACTTGAGAGTTGGTGTGAGCGTGGTAGGCCGAGGGCCTGTTCCTGTACAGTTTTATTTTAGAATAAGTTAACTAAGTGCCACAGTAGTGTGGCAGTCATCACGATGCTATTAAGGTGCGGGGCGTTCTGGAGTTAGGAGTTCAATTCCAGCACCACTCTGTAAGGAGTCACTGTACTACTCCCTGTGGAACACCTGGGTGCTCCGGTTTCCTCCCACAGTCTAAAGACACACCAGGTAGTTTAATTGGTCATTGTAAATTGTTCTATGATTAGATTATGGTTAATTTGGGTTGTGGGATTGTTGGGGCGTCGTGGCTCAAAGGGCTGGAGAGCCCTACTGTGCACTGTATTATATACTTTTTTTAAAAAAGTGGTTTAAGTGAGTATAATAACAACAGTTTAAAAATAGTTCCAGATTTTTGGTGAAGACATTTTATTCTGACATTCAGTGTGGAGAAATTAAACCATCCAAATGATGTTGTACTTCACGTCATTATGACAGGCAGCCAACAAAAGCATCAATGCTATGGTTGTTGGTTATACTTAGAAAGACATTGAAAGCTCTTAATATCCTCGCAGACTTCAGGAGGTTCAGCTGAAAAAAAGAATAAATTTCTTCTTTTCTACATAGAATCTGTTTACCTATTGACACAACTTTCCTTCCTTTTATAAATTAGTTTAAAAAGGGGATTTGTTTTTGTTTTGTTTAAAGTCAGTGTCTTTTACAGCAAACTAATATAATTTTTCATGGTATGAAGTTTTATACATGCATTTCAACATAGAAACTTTTTATGTCACTGTATTTTGAAAAATATAATTTTCCTGCCTTTACTCTCCATCCTATTAGCTGGTCTTTAATTTATCTATCGTTTATTTTTGTTGCTTTCTCAATAGAATCATTGAGTCGTAATAATTTAATTCCTTTTCTACTTATTGATTCTTTTCACTTTCTCACTACTATACCATTGTCACAGATTTTTAAAACATATTAATTTCTTTGAATTACGAATGAAATAAATCCTCTAGTTTTTTGTTTCTCGTTGGGAAATATCTAGCATACAAGAGAATAGAAGTGAATTTTCAAGGTATATTTTATTTCCTTAAGATGTTCAAAAACATTTAGAATCAAATTTAATCACTTAGTTTCATATTTTATGCATTTTGTTTTAAATTTAATCTTCATTTTATGAGTTTTAATATGAGGTCACTGTTCATGTGTAAATATACTGAGCAGATGTCTTATGAAGCTTCCTGTGCACTATATAATCCCATCATTATAAAATAATGCAGTAATTTCATCAGACATTTTACTGTTTTTAAAAGATGTAAGATAGCTGTATTCATTATATTCAGTATTCCCAACAGTTAATTGTGTCAGGATTTTGTGATATTCTTCAAATATCCCATATGACAAATTGTTGAAGCATTGGAGGAAAAAAGGGAAGAATACAATTTTGTATTTGAGAGAAAATGAACAGATATATTATAGTAGAAGAAGAAGAAGAAGAAGAAGAAGAAAGCTCTTAACACCAGCCGGAATCGTCGGGACGCCGTCATCACAGCATTTTTATAGCAGGCTTTCTTATTTTTATGAGGCTGAGTTGCTAGCTCAACGCTCAACCCAGCACAGATGGAAAACGTGCAAGGGAGCCGGCTGGATTCGAACTCGAGAACCTTCGCTCCGAAGTCCGGCGCTGATGCCACTACGCCACCAGCTGGCGGATGTATTATAAAAGTAAATAAAGAACGATTACAGTTTAATTTTACTCCCAAAGAATGGTTTGACTCATTGTTGCTGTATTTCTACCTGACAATTCAGAGGAAATTGTGATAGCTTAGAGATGAGTGATTTGAAGACTGCAGCTTGATGCTGGATTCCCATGTTCAAGTTGTGTTAAAATTGTTTTGTAGGTTATTCAGTTTCCTTCCAACAGAAAAATGTGGAGTTGTCAAGCTGATTTTATACGAGTCTTCCAGCTCAGTAGAACACTGCTCATGGATTGTTTGTCCCACTCCCCTCAGGGAGGAGGCAAAGTAGCATCAACAACATGACCACTAGACTCCAAAATGGTTACTTTCCCCAAGCAGTAAGGCTGAACAACACCTCCATCCGCTAACTCCACATCCCCAGCCACCTTTTTGTCATTTCCTGTCAGTCACCCTGTGTAGAGACACTCCTGTGCCTCCTATCACTTTATGGACGTACAGTCAATCTATCTATGTAACCTATCTTATATATTTATATTTATTGTGTTTTTTAATTATTGTGTTCTTTATCTTATAGTGCTTTTTTTAAAATGCTGCATTAGATCCAGAGAAACAATTATTTCATTCTCCTTTACACTTCCATACTGGAAATGACATGAAACAATCTTGAACTTGAACTTTCATATTTCTTTTACTTCATGCTGGCAGCCATAATCTACAAACAGAAATCAGAAAATTTTTGAATATTAGTGTTATAATTAGCTATTTTAACATATTGATGCAGCAATAAAAAAGATAGGACGGCAGCTATATTTCATTAGGATTTTGAGGAGATTTGGTATGTCATCAAAAACACTCTCAAATTTCTACCGATGTACCATGGGTGCATCAGCTTCTGGCATGGGGAAGGGGGCTATTGCACAGGTTCGAAGTAAGCTGCAGAGAGTAGTAAAATTAGTCAGCTCCATCATTGGCATCAGCCTCCATAGCATCCAGGACACTTTCAAGGAGTAGTGCCTCAAAAAAGGCAGTATATATCAATAAGGACCCTCATTATCCAGGACATGCTTTCTTCTCAATGTTACCATCAGGTAGGAAGGCACACACTCAGCGATTCAGGAACAGTTTCTTCCCCTCTGCCATCTGGTTTCTAAATGGACATTGAACCCATGAACACGACCTCATTGCTTTTTATTTTTTTGCACTACTTATTTAATTTAACTATATTATATATTATACACACAAACATACACATATACAGTGGCATGCAAAAGTTAGGGCACTCCTCGTCAAAATTTCTGTTACTATGAATAGTTGAGTAGAAGGTGAACTGATCTCCAAAAGTCATAAAGTTAAAGATGAAATATTCTTTTCAACATTTTAAGCAAGATTAGTGTATATATCAAGGTGTTGCTTGAATTTCCAGCATCTGCAGAATTCCTTGTGTTAGTATATATATTTTTGTTTTGTACAATTTTAGAGTGAAAAAAAAGAAAGGAGTACCATGCAAAAGTTTGGGCACCCCAAGAGATTTGAGCTCTCAGATAACTCTTACCAAAGTCTCAGACCTTAATTAGCTTGTTAGGGCTATGGCTTGTTCACAGTCATCGTTAGGAAAGGCCAGGTGATGCAAATTTCATAGCTTTATAAATACCCTGACTCCTCAAACCTTGTCCCAACAATCAGCAGCCATGGGCTTCTCTAAGCAGCTGCCTAGCACTCTGAAAATTGAAATAAATGATGCCCACAAAGCAGGAGAAGGCCATAAGAAGATAGCAAAGTGTTTTCAGGTAGCTATTTCTTCAGTTCGTAAGGCAGTTAACAGGAACGGTGGAGGTCAAGTTGAGGTCTGGAAGACCAAGAAAACTTTTCATGAGAACTGCTCGTAGGATTGCTAGAAAGACAAATTAAAACCCCCATTTGACTGCAAAGGACCTTCAGGAAGATTTAACAGACTCTGGAGTGGCGGTGCACTGTTCTACTATGCAGCGACACTTGCACAAACATGACCTTCATGGAAGAGTCATCAGAAGAAAACTTTTCCCGTGTCCTCACCACAAAATTCAGCATCAGAAGTTTGCAAAGGAACATCTAAACAAGCCTGATGCATTTTGGAAACAAGTCCTGTGGACTGATGAAGTTAAAATAGAACTTTTTGGCCGCATGGGCAATGGTATGTTTGGAGAAAAAAGGATGCAGAATTTCATGAAAAGAACACCTCTCCAACTGTTAAGCACAGGGGTTTTGGGCTTGTGTTGCAGCCAGTGGCATGGGAAACATTTCACTGGTAGAGGGAAGAATGAATTCAATTAAATACCAGCAAATTCTGGAAGCAAACACCACACCGTCTGTAAAATACTGAAGATGAAAAGAGGATGGCTTCTACAACAGGATAATGATTCTCTGACGGTAGTGTCTGAAAAGAGGATGCTGTCCAAGTTGCATGCCATCTTGGACAATGTCTCCCATCCACTACATAATGTACCAGTTGGGCACAGGAGTACATTCAGCCAGAGACTCATTCCACCGAGATGTAACACTGAGCGTCATAGGAAGTCATTCCTGCCTGTGGCCATCAAACTTTACAACTCCTCCCTTGGAGGGTCAGACACCCTGAGCCAATAGGCTGGTCCTGGACATTTCCTGGCATAACTTACATATTACTATTTAACTATTTATGGTTTTATTATTACTTAATTATTTATGGTGCAACTGTAACGAAAACCATTTTCCCCCGGGATCAATAAAGTATGACTATGACTGATGATCCTAAACACACCTCAAAATCCACAATGGACTATCTCAAGAGGCACAAGCTGAAGGTTTTGTCATGGCCCTCACAGTCCCTCGACCTAAACATCATTGAAAATCTGTGGATAGACCTCAAAAGAGCAGTGCATGCAAGAGGACCCAAGAATCTCACAGAAATAGAAGCCTTTTGCAAGGAAGAATGGGCGAAAATCCCCCAAACAAGAATTAAAAGACTCTTAGCTAGCTACAGAAAGCATTTACAAGCTGTGAAACTTGCCAAAGGGGGTGTTACTAAGTACTGACCATGCAAGGTGCCCAAACTTTTGCTTTGGGTCCTTCTCCTTTTTTGTTATTTTGAAACTGTAAAAGATGGAAATAGAAAAGTAATCTTGCTTAAAATATTAAAGAAATGTGTCATCTTTAACTTTATGCCTTTTGAAAATCAGGTCATCTTTTACTCACTTAGCTATTCACAGTAACAGAAATTTTGACCAGGGTGCCCAAACTTTTGCATGCCACTGTACCTACATGCTCACGCTTACTGTAGTTTGCAGTTATTTTTCCTCTGTATTATCATGTATTTCATTGTACTGCTGCTGCAAAGTGAACAAAGTTAACATATGCTGGTGATATTAAACCTGATTCAGATTCTACTGTTTACTTACTAGTCTCATGGAATATTTGCCATGTTGGGGGAGATGACTGTACCTAGTATGTGCCCAGCTTCTTAATGGAAGATTCAGCCCAGGGTTCTACTTTGTTTCTCTGGCTCAAAATCAGCCATTTCTCTGATACACAAATCAAAATAGATTCTTCACTCATAATATCATCATAGTAATATGGCTTTTTAGGTAAGAATAGATGATGTGAAGTCTGAAAGCCAACAAATCTGAAAATGTCTCAAAGAATTGGAGGAACACTAGAATATATTATTTTGAAGTAGATAGGTTTTAAGAGCTATCATCTATTATTACCAACTTGAAAATTGTTCTTTGAGATCCAAGGTTCCACATAACTAATTTCCCCTCAGTTGCATTTTATTTTTGAGATTGGTATTTTGCTGAAAATTAATGCTAATTATTAGTAAACACTCGTAAGTACAATATTCATGGGATGTATTCCTCTTGTAGTGTATGCAAAAGCAAGTGAAAAATTCCATTCTTGTGCTTTTGTACCAAGTTCGAATGCTATCTTTTTAGTACTAAACTTTGTTAAGTACTAACAAAGAAGGTTTTAATTTTTTCTACTCGCTGAAAACTATATTAATTATCTATTTCATTTTCTCTCTCCTTCCCCATCAAACTCACTGTAAAACAGTTTCAAGAGAAGGGAAAAATTATATTGAAATATCTGAATTTTAACAAAATCTGTTCTTACTTTCACTGCTCTTGTCATGAATGTTTTAAAAAATATTTGCTCGTAAACCATAAAGGATGCTGGCAAAATACAAAAGAAACTATTTTGACTTTATTTCCTCCATGCCTTAATTTTAAAAAAGAAATTGTGGGAATTTGGAAAACATCATTTATGAAACTTGAATAGAATCCACTGATTTTTAGCCAGATCTACAGAGAACCCCTGACTAACTTCAGTGAATGAGCCCGTAAGTTACTGATTTCCATTCTTGTCTGTCCAAACTAGAAGTCAGTTACGTACTCGAGGTGAGATAACAGCTTGCAGGATTATCAACCACAAGTGGAAAGATATGTTTTTCAGTTTTATATATTTTACTTATTCAGATTTTTAAAAATTAATTTCTGGCACTTAAGGTGTTTTAAGAACCTTTGTTATTTTAATAATAAAATTTGTATGTTTATATTTTTCAAATATCTCTGTGATGGTCAGAGACATTCAAAAGCAATTCGAAGTCCTTTGACAGCAGCCATTTATTCAGCTATAAGTTAAAACACATTGGTTTATGCTTCTGGAAAGAAATGTTCAAAAATAACTGCCAATGTCAGACCTCCTTTGGTGACATTTCTATTAAATCTGAAATATTGAAAAGTTGATACTGATGGAACTGATGCATTTAAAACCAGTTTATTAAACAAAAAAACTAAGCCAGATTTTTGTTGACTTTCAGCTTTTAAAATTTCTAGCTTAATTTTTAACTCTGAGCACCAGAATTACAGTGAGTAGAGAAGGCTTATGGGTGGTGAAAACTCAAGAATCTCTTCACTTTTAGGCTTGGCAACAATCCTTCTTAGACCTAATTACACTTGACTGACTGAATGCTGACCTGGTTGTTTTGTGAATCGAATAAGTATTAACATTTTGCACAGAATACAAGGCCTATATAAAGTGGGGTGAACCTTTTAAAAAAAAGAATCCAGCTTTGATTTTTGCTTGTGAGGCACTGAAAGGATGGTGGTATGAAAGGTTCTGATGGTCACATGCTTGTCTGAAACGCCTTCTGTCCTTGCCCTCCAATAGCAGCTTAGCCACAGATTGTTGAGGCCAGGTAGTGGCACAACCAGTGCAAAATAAGCCTGTGTCCCTCAAGATATCAGTATTATCCACTGCTTATCTTCTCCTGATTTAATTTTTGCCATTGTCCTAGAAAATAAATTAATATAAACAGCCCTCAGTAACTGGTCTGACAAATACCTGGGTGTTTAAACGTTGTTAAACAGAATCATCTTAAGGATCCCAATATGAGCCACGCCAGACTTCAACCAATTTTATTGAGACCTTTTAGGGGCGAACATTGTTGGAAACCAAAGTGTTTTTTTAAAAAATAAAATCTGATCACTGGTAAGAAATGAAATTGCTAAGGATTTTGCTCTGTTCAGTGTGGTTGGTTGGAAGTAATGTTATTCATATTTCATTGATCTCAATTGTTTAATGCAGAGTGGCAGGTGTGGTGAAGATTGTGACAGGAACTGAATATCCATAGTGTCTGTGTGCAATTTGAATTTATTGTTAGAACAACTAGTCCTTTGCATTTCTGGTTGTGTTGAACTCACTCCTTCTGCTGCTGTTATCAGAGCGACAGGTCCAGATTTGTTCCTTTGCATACTTCAAATGGATTTTCGTCCATTAAATAATGTTAAACACATAATCATGATGGCAGGACACTGTTTCAGAACTTCTGTTGTCTACTCAATAATTGTTTTGTCAGTTGTCATGCCTCAACAGTATATTTAGTAGGATTTTGTAAACAACAGTGAAACAATGAACATGCAACCACCCCAGAAGAAAGCTGTTTCTTTGACGTGTATTTCATGTGTTTGGATCTCAGCTGCCATCAGGTGTTAAGTTTGTGCAGACCTTTTGGGTCCAGCCAGTAACTCGGAGAATTCTTAGGGGCATCAAGCCGGGAAGTAAAGATATCCATTTGTCCTTGTAACTACCATCTGATTTTTGACCAAAAGTTGAATATTTTACTTTGCTTGAGGTTTAGCAGATTACTTAATGTTATCTTCTCGAAGGGAACCATACACAAACATTCACAATACTGTTCCTATGATAAGCACTGCACACAAAATGCTGGAGGAACTCAGCAAGTCAGGCAGCATCTATGGAAAAGAGTAAACAGTCAACATTTCAGATTGAGGTCCTTCTTCAGGACTGGAGAACAAAGATAAGAAGGTAGAGTAAGAAGGTGGGGGAGGGGAGGAAGAAGTACAAGGTGATTGGTGAAACCAGGGTAGGGGGTGAGGTGAAGAGCAGGGAAATTGATTGGTGAAAGAGATAAAGGGTTGGAGGAGGGGAAATCTGATAGGTGATAGAAGACCATGGAAGAAAGAGAAGAGCACTAGGAGGTGATGGGTAGGTAAGGAGATGTGATGAGAGAGGAAAACAGGAATGAGGGATGGTGAAGGGAGTGGGGTGCAATCACCGGAAGTTCAAGAAATTGATGTAATCCTATGATTGTTGATCATATTTTATGAATTGGAAGAGTGCCCTGTGCTACTAATGAATTCTGTAAGTAGGTGTTCTAATAGCCTAAACCCAGCGTGTGAAGATACCAGCCTAGAATTGGGAGAAACCAGTCACAAGAAGTCTCAAATCATTTTTCTGTTCTCTGTTGAAGTCATTTGAGAAAGCCATGTGCTGATCTGCCTTGCAAACAGCTACTTAGTGACTACTCTCTGCAAGTATGAATAGCAAATCGTGGTGTCTGGCTGAAGGAACTACTGTCAAAACAAGTTAAGATCGTGTTGATTTTGAGAGTTCCTGACAAAGTGTTACTTCTCCATGCCACAGGCTGCAGAGGACTGCCATAACCTAACTGCAGAAATGCCACCTGATCCTGCTCCTCATTTTAAAAAATGGTTCTCTATCTGAACACCCTAAGTGCTGGCATGGCTTCAGAAGAAATAAAAAGCAAGAGCAAGAACAATATTTCACCAAGTGATTTTTCCAAATTATCTGCACTTAGAACAGGGGTTCCCAACCTTTTTTTTTATGCCATGGCCCAATACCATTATGCAAAAAGTCCGTGGACTCCAGGTTGGGAACCCCTGAATGATTCTCATGTAATTCAAAGCATCAAAATCTTGACAAATGTTCGTAGTATAGTTAAAATTTGAATTTGAAATGATTATTACAATTTTTTTTTCTGCCTGACATCGAAAAAATATTTTAATTTCATTGTAACATTTGTGTAAAACAAACAGCAGGTACTGTGCCTCAGATGTCATATATTCCATGAATCACATTCACTGGCAGTTGCAATCCTTTGGAAGTTCCTTTAAGAAAAAAAACACAACTCCAACATTATTCTGGCAAAGGCAGAGCTATTGCAATAGTTTGCAGTTTGTATTTATGGAGGAACTGCCCAAGTTAGTAAAATGGTGCCATTTTAACCTTTTACTTGGTAAAATTACTTCAACAGTATTTCTCTGAATGTGTGTGTAAAAAAAAATGACAACAGCTTAATTGTGAAATTTTCATATAAAAGAAGGATAATATCTTGATGTGAAAGTTTTTACTAAGAGAATAATTTTGCTGAAATGTTTGGGTTAGAGTCGGGGTTTTTTCCTGCAATTTGGGTTGGTACTGTATTTTCCTCTGTGTAGGAATATGCGAACATGATTGATTAGGAAGATCAGGTTGAACAAAATGGATCTGATCTGCTGTTCTAGAGGCACGGACCATGTGCATGCTGCTGAGGCGGGCATGTTTGATTGATTCTCGTTTCAGCCTTTATACAATTGGTAGCACACTTGCTTTTGAATCAGAAGACAGGTGACGATTTTGGCTATGGAAATTTACCACATAGAATTTATAGGTCATTACTCAAAAGTTTGAGAAGTAAAATAAAATTTACTCTTCTGGAATTTATTCCAGCTTGTGTTTTGTGACAGATGCAAAGATGGCACAGCTTCATGTTATGGACAGTCATGGTACAGACTGTTTGCTAGGAACACTGACCTTTCCCCAACCTGTCCCAGTAATGTAGAGGTTGCCCATGTTCTGGGTTCATGTACCATTGTGAAGGCTTGAGTACGGAAAGAACAGGCTGACATGTCTGTGCAGAACTGTTGGAATCTTGCACTGCTGGAAGTGTCCTCTTTCAAAGAGTTCTTTAACTGAGGACCCACCTGCTCCCTTAGGTAGATGTAAAGGATGACGTGGCACCATTTCAAAGAATAGCAAATGAATTTATCCCATGTTACTTGGCCAATATTTAACCAGCATCACGAAAACCGTTCTTCTGGATGTTTCAACATTTTGATTTTTACATATTGGCTGCCTATACTACAACAGAGATCAGTCTCAAAATTAGTTAATTTGCTATAAAGTTCTTTGCAAACTCCCGAAAGGGACATAAATGTGCTTCATTTTCTCTTTGAAATCCAAGTTGGAAATTTGGATGACAGACAGACACTCAGACATCTGAGAAACAAAATGAGTGCCATTATTCTTTCCTCACAGTCATAAAGAAAAAAACAGTGATGAACTACATCGTTTATAATGACTTTTAACATGTGTGGGGGAATTAATGGAAAATTGATGGCGGAGAATTCACAAATTTAATGATTTTTCTGCTGAATATCTTCTAAAAGCAGTTCAAAATGGCTCATCCCAGACAATATGCCAAATTCTCTTGGCACAGCACTATGCAAGTAATGTAAATACCCAAACATTAGTCATGATCAGTTTCCTTTACTCTGAGCGGCTCAGCTTGGTTGGGGCAGAGCAGCCACTTCATTGCCATTCATTTACATTCTGAATAAAGGTGCTTTTGTGAGTATGAATAAAACATTCATAGGAGAGAAGGGCGTCTGTCTGGAAAGAACATGAATGTCCCCTCAGTTTTAATTTACATAGCAGAATACTGCTTACATTAACACCACATTGAGAAAGGTTGAACACACACTTCAGGCAGGAAGCTTGGGCGTACACACCATGCGGTAATGATTTCATTAGAACAGCCCGTGATTTCTGTGTGTAGAACTTGGAGAGAGAGAGAGAGAGAGACGCACAGCAGCACTGGTGCAATTTCTGCTGCCTGAGCCAACAGTGTCAGTCTAGCATTGGTACAGTTAGTGTTTTATAATTGATCTGTGAAGAAGTTTTAAATTCTCTGGTTGGATCTCCATGCACTATATGCAGTGGGCACAATTGCTTTAGAAAACAGCTTTCATAACGTATATTTGAAAGATGAAGATTTCAGCAGCTACTAAGTTTGTTGTATTAAACAAAAAGGAAGAGACAAGTTGGGAGATCTACAGATTACTACAGTAGGTCGTGATATAGTTGTCTTAAGTATCTTAGCCATTCTCTCAAGTAACAATGTGCTGGATTTTTATCTCTTTTCTGTTATAGCCTTCTGGAGTCTCTGCCGACAATGATGCACTTGGTTCACTGCCTGCTGGTTGGGGTAAGAAGAAATTACTGTTGCTTGAAAGTTTGAGCTGAGCTTTCTCAATTCTATGAACTATTAATCCATTTGCTGTATAGTCATTAGCAAGGAATGTTCTAATCATTAAACAGTAAAATGCTTTAAATTTCAGTGATAGGAGATGTTTGTGCTGTAGGGAATTTGACTAAAATTATAATCTGTCATTTCAAATTCAATAGTGTAAGAAAGACAAGTGAATGTGTTTTATTTAATTAAATTTTTTGTTACGTCTTATTTTACTTTTCATTTCAACCTTTTCATTATAGATTAAGATTTAGATTGTCTGCTAATTTGAAGTAATTAGCTTTGCATAGACTGGATGCAGTATTAATGATTATTAAATATTTGTCCTAATATGGTAAACAATATTATAAAAAATTAAAAGGTACCTTAACAAAAAAAGTGTTTCTTTTTATAACTGCTGCCACTGCATTACCTTGTATGCCATGAGGGAGGCGTGGGGTGGGGAGAGGGTGGTTCAGGAACATTGTAATTGTCAAGCACCACAGAGCTTGAATTTTTTTTGGGGAAAATTTGATCATAATATACAGGAGAAGTAGTACCAGAATTTTCCATAGTAGAATTAATGTTTAAGAACTGTGTGATTACCGTTTTCCCCAACATTTTTACATTTTGTTGTATTGTAGGACAATAGGTGAACTTACAGCTCTTGTGCAAAATTTATTACCTTGTTCCAGAGATAATGGCATTAAAGTTACTAAAAAAAAGATTAGAATCTTGAATAGTCATTTGTTTTTTTTCATTGATAGCTTCAGCTTCCATCCTCTGTTAGTTCTGAAATTTCAAAAAGAAGCAGCACTTTAAGGAAGGTTGCCATTCCCAGTCTTTGGGAAGTACCTCGCTTCAAGTTGGGTACTTTATAAAACCTATGATAAGCAAATGATCTTCACGTGAGAGAATCATGTGGATCTATCTAATCATGACGCAGGAATGTATATACCTAAATGTTTATTTGTAATGATGATGTAGTGATTTACATGATCTTGGCAAACTGGCAGATTATCATTATGATATGATGATGTGATGAATTATCCTGAAAATATTTACCCCAATGAATCTAATTCATCGATACCACCTTATTAACAAACTTTAAGTTACTCTCCAGAATATCTAATTTGGGCCTCATATTACTCTTGGTTTTATCTTAGTTTTGATTTAAAGATCTTTGCCTACTTTAATGCAAGAAAAGTCTAATGCAGTAGACTTAAAAAGTTCAATGCAGTATAAATTTTATCAACAACTTCTTGTCAGTAATTCAAAAAGTATTGTTTTGTCTTCAAAGGAGGTTAATTACTTAACCCTGATCTACATCTGAAGCATTGGTGTATAGCTTCTCCCTTAGGTCAAATGGGGATGTCGCATTTGCCAGTAACGGGGCTACTTCGTAAATCAGTAGCAAGAGTTTCAACCTTAGGAAGAGTTACATAGCATGTGTCTATTGTATTCTTCCCTCAACTCTTCCTTAGACCATTGGTGACTTCACTTTGCCATGTCCAGCAACCCTGCTGAAAACTGATTAATATGCTTCATCAAGTTTCTGCAAGTTAACAGGATTTCATAAGTCCTGACTCTAAAAAGCCTTTGTATTTGTAATTTTAAAAACTGGTTTTCTTAGTGAGTACAGTAGTTCAAAAATATTTCAGCCAGTTGAAGGGTTCTCAGTACTAGTAGCTGTACTGGTTTTCATTTGGTGTTGATTTGTTTTAATTAAAAGCATGAAGGTTAAAAAGTAAATCTTTTTATCTGTGTAAGTACATTTTGACTGCACAGTGCGTTGAAATCAATGTAATTTTTTTTCTAACTGGTGAGTGGGCTGAATTGTTTATTTAGTTCAATAGTGTTTTCACAGTGACAAATAACATACATGTTCCATGAGGCTGACAAACCACAGAGTGGGTGGCAAGAAGCAGGTCTCCTGCATATACAATAATCCATTCATTGCCTGGAGATTATAAGGAGCTGTTAGTTTTTTATGATGGTTCAAACTAATTTTCAAAAGAAAAGATTTGTTTTTTAACCAGGTAAAATGTCTGTTTCCTCACACGGTAAAGAATAGTTCATTGACGTTCTACAGCCACAAAATGTTTTATTGTTAGCTGAGAACATCTGCAGTTTCTGAACAAATGTACTTTTTGTAAGATTTCTCAGAGGTGGTGATTTAAAAAGGGGCCACAAGTAATACAGTTATAAACCTTCAGTGAATTTCAAGGCCTGTAGTATTCAGTGACACAGCTGGAAAAGTTTTGGTTTCTCAGAAACTGAGACAGACAGACATTTATTAAGGTATGCATACAAACTTGCTGTTCATTTATGACACAGATCTTGCAGTGAGGGACAAGTCTGACTGTCAGCATGTGAATCCATAACATTAATAATATGATTCTACTCACCTCAGATCAGTTAAAAAAATCTTTTCCCTATTACTCCATCTTTATTGACCACAATGTGATCCTCTCAATTTAAATTAATGGAACACATCAAAATATCTAATTGATAAATTTGGAATCAATGAAGAACAACAGAATTAAAAAGTTGCATTGTTTATAATCTCGAATTAATAAAAACTTCATCTTCACTCCTTTACCCCCAGAGAAACGCCAGGATAATGGACGAGTCTATTTTGTTAACCACAATACAAGGACAACCCAGTGGGAGGATCCACGAACTCAAGGGTAAGTGCAGCTAATCTTTTTTAAAATAAGGGTGAAGGACATTATGGTGAAACTTGATGAACTCTTTGAAGCCAACTGGCACTTCTTCCTGTTCAAAGTAATTTCAAAACTGTTATTATTCATTATGATTTTCAGCATTCTATTTTAATGACCAGATGTGGAAATACTTAGTTCACTACAGCCAAATTTAACACTTTCACTTGTTTTTTAGCATACCTTTTTGGGGAAAATTAAGAACCATTTTGTATTCTTTAATCTTTGCCTTTCTTAAAGCTCCTCTCATTCCTCTGCTTTTGTAAGAATGAGATGTTTATATTTTGGTTGCGTTTCCCTGGTTAACACTTGATATTGGAGTGTAATGTAGGAGCAAATTAAGGTGAAATGTAAACAAGCAGCAATAACAGTTCACACTGGAGCACATCTATGTGTATATTGTTATACCAACTTTAATTCACAATCATTACCATTTGTGAGCTTTACTGATTCTGTAGCATTAGTGAGTCGTATGTAGACTACTATGATTAGACTAGCTACCTTCTGGCAAGAGACAAGGAAAATCAACTGGATAGCCTTCACCAGGCTGTTCCTGAGCACCTCCTGGCACATGGCCTCAAGCAGCACTAGAGGTTATTGGTTACAAGTTCCGTTCTTGACAACCACAGGAACTGTGTGCAAAACTAGAACAGAGAAATAGATCTTCAAAATAAAAGTGTGGTGATCTTCAGCTTAATCAGCATATAACCAGTTTGCTTATACTTATAATTTAGAATTTAGAAGATTGAGAGGGGATCTGATTGAAACATATAAAATTCTAAAGGGATTGGACAGGCTAGATGCAGGAAGATTCCTGACGTTGGGGAAGTCCAGAACGAGGGGTCACAGTTTAAGGATAAAGGGGAAACCTTTTAGGACCGAGATGAGGAAAAACTTCTTCACACAGAGAGTGGTGAATCTGTGGAATTCTCTGCCACAGGAAACAGTTGAGGCCAGTTCATTGGCTATATTTAAGAGGGAGTTAGATATGGGCCCTGTGGCTAAAGGGATCAGGGGGTATGGAGAGAAGGCAGGTACAGGGTTCTGAGTTGGATGATCAGCTATGATTGTACTGAATGGCGGTGCAGGCTCGAAGGGCTAAATGGCCTACTCCTACACCTATTTTCTATGTTAATAGAGTCTCTGCTAATTAGCAAAATTCATTCAGATTTGTATGAAAACCAGCTACAAATCCATGAGGAATGAGCTGTAAAATGGATTTCTTAATTTTAAACTCAAATATTTAGATCCTGCTCAGAGTAAGTTTCCTTTAGAAAAGAATTGGTGTATGGTTTAGCAGATTTTTACAGATTTTTACATTAGATATACATTAATCTTGTTTCTATGTACTGTTTGAAAAATGCTTTGCATTTTTACAGTAAAGCTGATTTTGTCTGGTTCCTGCATTTTCACTCCTTGTGTTCATAGCAAATGAAAGCCACATTAATATTCCTCATATTATGTGTTTAATTTACCCTGTGCCAAGTCTTCTAATTATCTGCACTAAACACTCTTAATAATCTGCAGTACTTGAATTTGTTGCCATTGCTCATCGCTTATGATCACCGCTTATTTAGAGAAAACTTTGCAGATCCTCCAATGTCAGCTTGCTCGACTGAATCTTAGTTGTGGGCCTTTTTGAGATAATTACATCACTTGGGTGGCCCTAATTAAATATCACCCATAAAGAACTTTGACAGCCAGTAAAGTTACATCCCCTTTACCAGGCTTTGTGTTACTGAATGTTCAGTAGCATTTAAAAGTGATTTTAAAACAGCTTAACTTTAAACATTTTAGCAATTGTTATCAGGTAAACTTTGATGTCAGTTAAATTATAATAATAACATTCAAGCAAACCTAATTAATTAAAAAGGTGAAAAGCACCTTACACAGCTTTACCTGTCCACTCAAATTTAATGGCCTTCAAAAGCAAAAAAAAAAAAACCCTCGTAATAACAACAAATGCTGGAAGCACCATCTCAGGCAGTATCTATATTGGGTGAAAGAAGCAGAGTTACACTTCAAGTTGATAAGCTTTCATCAAAATTATGAAAAGTTGGAAACTAAGTATGTTCCAAAGGGAAGGGAAGTGGGAAGGAACAGTGAGAAAATGAGAATCTATGTAATTGGGTGGAGGCCAAGAGAGATTGAATATCACATGTGGTTTTGATATTGCCCGAGGTGCTCATTAATCACAGCTGATCTATTTGGAGGGGATGCAAATAGAAAGAGATAAATAAAAGCAGAGGGGAAAGAAAAACAAGCAAATACTTGATTTGTGGGATACAGAACACAGCAGTTGATGGAAACGTGAAGTAAAAGAGAATAAACAGTCTGCATTTTGGGCAGGAAATATGGGCGGAGACGAAATTGGAGTTAATACTACAGGTGTAAGAGGGCAGAGACAGATGTGAGAGGTCACCCTTGTGAATGAATAGGTGTTTGCTGCAATGTGGTCACCTGATTTTTGTTTTGCTTTCTGCAACGTAGAAATGACCACACTGTCAACACTACGTATAGTAGACTCAGTAAAATATATAGTGAGTTGCTGCTTCACCTTCGATTCCCATTCATTTCCTATGTATGTCTTCTCCAGACAGATCTGGTGTGAATAATGAGGTGGCACCACTTCATCTGAGCCGTTACCAACACTGGTGCTATTCACAAATCTTTCTTGGTCTGTACCCCTTCATAGAGATGGCTGTTGTTCTGTTCACCCCTTATCCTTTGCAATTTAAAATGCATTTGATTTCAGACTTTTCTTCGTTCTGATGAAAGATCGTGGATCTGAAACATCAATGTGCCTTCTCACTGCAGTTGCTGCTTGGCCTGTTGAGTGTTTCCAGCAGTTCCTGTTTTTACCAAATGAAAGAACTTATTGTTTCTGTGCCAGGTATAGATAAAAGTGATGTAAGTGCTAGGGAACTCAGGCTTGTGCTGTGCTGCTGGGTGCCATGTGGAGTCACATGACTGTGTGCAGGTGGCGAACTGCTGGCAGATCCCAAACACCACAATTTTGCCATAAATGTGCAGGTTCCAAACAGTCTGATGTGTTGAGCATTTTAAACATGCTTCTTTTTGGTTACAGTTCTCTACTACAGCTCCTACCTACCTTTCACAGCTTTTACATGTCATTTGCTTTCTATCTGCCCTCATTGCTCTGTCAACTGGACAGATTTGAAAATATCGTATTTCAGTTTGAAAATTGATTTAATTTACTCAGTTATTTGGTTACCTTTTAACATTTTTTTGAAATGTGCTGTCATTGATAGTTAATTTCTTCTGTGATATGTGTTTGAAAAAAAATTGAAACAGAAACAGGAATCAATACTACCTTTATGTTCTATATATTCAATAACTTAAACATTTTTAATACTTATTGATTGATGTAATCGGACGTGGGTATGTGGCGCCTTGGTTGTAATGATACCTTTGGATCCATATCCCAGATGGATCCGCAGCCTTTAATGGGTGGGGAAAATTAGAAATTGGAGGAGAAGTAAACTGGCATTTGTTCAGTTGCGGCTGAATATTCAACTCATATTTAAACCAATAGGATTTGAATGCTAGTGAATCTGGCTACGTTCAGTAACTGCAGTCTGCAGGTATTTCCTCTGGCTTTTTAGTTATGAGTTAATGTGACTGAAAGAGGAGGAAAAAATGAATAGGAAAATGAAAACAAGTCTGTGTGGATACAAAATGGAACTCTTGTTTGCCATGGATGATGTCTATCTTTGTTGGGAGGGAAACAGAAGTATTTTTAAAGAGAAGTGAAATTTTAAAACAAAATTAGTATCAGATACTCATTGGTTTTAATTATTTTCGTGAAATTATCTGAGAAAAGTTGAACCAATTGGAGCAAATAGTTGTATATATGAGATCAATGTCTCAGTTAACAAACTATATACTCTTAATGTGCATTCAGTCAGTTTAAGACTTCAATTTGACAGCCAGCCAATGGTGACCAATTTGCTGTAATTATGAACAAAAAATACATGGTTATCTCAAATTGCCTGTCAGGGATCAGCATGAACAGAAACAGCAGTTTATGACAGCATGGCAAAACTATTTCATAGCCATTGCTACTCATTTGCAAATAATCAAACAACATTTTGGGTTAACAAAGTTAATGGTGTTTGAGTCACTTATTTTTTTTCTTCTATGTACATTTTAATCTAGAAAAAAATATTATTAATGTGTCAAAATTTGTAACTTTCTTATAGTCAGAACACTACAAACACAGGGAAACTGCTTAGATATCCTGTTATGCCCATTAAGAAATTGGTACACTTTAGTGAATGTGGGAAAAGTAAAACAGAATAGGACTCGTGTAAGATTAGACTAGAGACGACAAACATCTGTGGGATGAATGGGATTGTCAATATTTCAGGCTGAAACTGACAAAATAATACTAACCAAGAAGTTCACCTTTACACATTTTAGAAGTTCCTCTTCTCATTACTTTAGTATTGTCCTAATCAATAACAGAATAATCTGACTTCATTTGTCTCTGCAGTTCTTATGCATCTCTAATGTCTCAGCAGATTTGTTCCTTTGTCTTCTTTTCACTTTTGTTTTCTTAAAAGGGACTGGCACTATTTAATATACTATCAAAATAGTTAGGTGTTGTGGGATTGCTTCACCACCATTTTGACAGCAGAGTGATAATTTTGCTACCAGTGCGCCTATAAGAAGTATGTACGTTGGGTGAGTACAGAATTGTCTCGCCCCTAAAACATTACACAATCAAATATCTGGTTGGCATGCACCACTGAGGTGTTTGCCCAGGTACGTCACTAAACAAACAAACCATTGAGTGATATAGAGCAGAGTCGAAATGTAGTGATTGGCTGGGAAGCACTGCAATAAAGTCAACATGTCATTCTGAACAACGACGCATACAGTAATATAGTGCACAGAGAAAGTCTGCTGGATGGAGTTAGTCTATCTAAAACTCTTTTTAATTTTGGCTTTCAGCATAATTTACATTATGTCATAAGTCAATATTCTCAAATGAAATAAAATTGACAAAGTAATAAATTTTAATCACTCTGGCGTTAATTTGGTGCAGATTTCTGAAAGGAAACTGCGTATATTTTTTTCTAGCCATTATTGTCCAGCTACTTATTTTTTTTTACAGGTGAATGTAGAAGATCCCATGTTACCATTTTCAGGAAGTGTAGGGAGTTTCTCAGATGTTCTAATAGATATATTCTGTAAATGATTGAGACCCTCTGTTGGTTGGGATTGATCATGGATGTTGTGGCTCAGTTGTCTACATGTTGTGCAAGTTCGGACAGTACGATATGGAGAGCAAACTGTTGCCCATGTAGCAGGCTCCGCTCTCCGCACAGCTGTTAAGTCCAAAGGAATGGCAGAGACTGATACAGTTTTGGCACCAGCGGCATTGTAGGAATTGCCAATCAATGTTGGACTCGGACGTCGGACTGTCTTAGGGACTCCAGCTCTGGATTTTTCCTCAGGGTTTACTCCCGAAGCCTCCCCCATGATCGGGTATAGTTGCAAGGCAGCGGTGATTTGAGATCAGAGTTTTCCTTCTCCTAGATCAGCTGCCTACCATGGCTGATTGAGCCCCATCTGCCCGTAGAGATTTTTTTTAAGGTGCCAGTAACCGCCTTTGCTCCTTCTCCTGTCAATAGAAATGGTTCTGCTGGGCCTTAGTAGCTAAGGCAACATGAAAGCCAGGATCTGGTCTTGGTTGTTAAAGGCTATTTGAGATACACACTTTTGGGAGTATTTTTGGGAGCTTATCGTCACTACCAGCCCTGGGCATGACAACCTTAAGGAATCTATTCCATAATCAGCATTAATGAAATTTAGGTATCTAGTCCTGCTTGCGTAAGTGTGTTGTGCACACACTGGTGATCACATTCCCTTTCTACAAAAGTGATTATACTTCACAAGTACTTAATTGACTGAAAATTGCTTTGAGACATAGTGAAGTCATGAAAGGACTGATACAAATTGGAGCTTTTGTTTTCTTGCCTTCTGATCTCAACATGTCTTTATGCACTTAATAGCAAGTTAGTTCTGTGTATGCTCCCAACCCACCCCCCCCATGTTAATTCTGTTTTTCTTGAGCCCTCAGGAGTTAGGGATTAGCAGTATTTGAACAATATCTTAATTAGAACCTCTTAAACTGTAATGTATAACACTTGAATTGAAGATAATTATTAAAAGGTGAGAAATAATAAATATATTAATGCATAACCTGTCAAATATGGGGTAAGTAAAATGTAAATGATGCTTTGCAGTTTTAGGAACCTATGGATAGAATCATACAATGTGAAAATAGCCCTTTGGCTCAACTCATTCATGTAGGCTAGGATGTCTGTCTAAGCTAATCCTATTGGTCTATGTTTGGTCCATATCCCTCCAAACCTTCCTTATCCATCTATATGTCCAAATATATTTTAAATGTTGTTTTAATACCTGCCTCAAACATTTCTTTGGCAGCTTGTTCTATGTATGCATTACGCTCGGTATGAAACGTTGCCTCTCTACTTATCCTATGTAAACCCTTCATAAACTTTTACATTTCTTTCATATCTCCTTTTAATCTTCGTTGTTTCAAGAATAACAACCACGTTTTCTTGGTAACCAAAATCATCCCTAGAACCATTCTAGTAAATCTTTTATGCATAAGTCTCCATTTTTCTGTTAGGTGTGGTGACTATAATTGGATGCAATACCTCAATTGTGGCCAAGTTTTCTTTATATAGAAGTTTTAGGCCATCTCCAAGCTTTTTTAATTCAGTGTCTGTAAAGTTATTCATGCAGTTGAGTACTATTTTTAACTGTTCTGAATATGTCTGATTTATGCAGATCAGACTTATGCATTCTTGCTTCCTGCTCGTCTTACCTTTTCTTGTTCTTTCTAAAATATACATCACTTCACTTTTCTTTGTATTGTATGTCGTCAAACCTAGTCGCTCATATTGCCAGCCTATCTGTGACCTTTGTATTTGATCACTATCTTTGTCGTGACTTGTCATATTTTCAAATCTAAACCAATTAGATTAGTGTCTTGGGAAGCACTGACTGAAAAAAAAGTCATTTTACCAGGCCTTTGTTATTGAACCAGTTTCTTATCCGCACTACCCACCCTTTAGTCCATGGTTATCGCTTTTGTTCATGAGCTAGAAGCCTCCTGAACACTGTTCTCTCTAAGCTGAGCAGGTGCGTAGCCACACAGTAACTGAAATGCTGCCGCTCACATAGCCTTTGTTGCCATGCAGCTGTTTTTTTCTTTTATATAATGTTAGTATAATTTGGAAATCTAGGTTAGTATTAATTGTGAAATACCCTGTTAATAACTAATGTTATTGAATATAATCCATAAATTTTCGAAATAATAAACATACCATAATTTTTACTTTGAAGCATTTACATTGTCAATGTTTCAATTTACAACACTGTTACAAATTGTAATAATAATCACAGGTTAGAATTTGGTAGCTCATTGTTAATAAACCGCCAGCCTGCTGAATGCCGACACCACCTAAGTTTACAGTTTACAAAACTTGCTTTGTTGTACTTTATTTCATTAAACTCTTCAATTAATAAGTAAAATCAAAAGTATGTGGATTTTTCAGTTTCATTCTAAATGTTCATAGTATGCACATTACAAAAAAAAAAGTGCAACACAGTTTTCAGCCTGTGTAAAAATTTCCTGCTCGGGGCTGTGGTTGGTCTGTGCAGCTGTTAAAAAAAAGAGAGAGAGAGGGAATGTTGCTTCTGAAGTATACATTTATAGCATCTAATGCATTTCCTCCAGCATCTTTCATCATTACCTCATCAAAAAAAGAAAAGCCATGCTAGTTTAAATGTAAGTCTGCTCTTACCCCATCCTCCCATCATGATTGGGTTACTCTTGTCCTCACCCATCTCCCCACCAGCCTCCCCGCCCAGCACGTAATTCTCTGAAACCTCCGCCACCTCCAACTGGATCTCACCACCAAACACATCTTTCCCTCCCCCCCCCCAACTTTCTGCTTTCCGCAGGGATCGCTCCCTACGTGACTTCGTTGTCCGTTCGTCCCTCCCCACTGGCACTTATCCTTGTAAGCTTCGCCTGCCTCTACTCCTCCTCTGTCACTCCAATTCAGGGCCCCAAACAGTCCTTCCAGGTGAGGCAACACTTCACCTGTGAGTCTTTTGGGGTCAGGGTCATATACTGTGTTCAGTGCTCCCGGTGTGGCCCCTTGTATATTGGTGATACCGACATAGATTGGGGAGACTGCTTCACCGAGCATCTACGCTCCATCTGCCAGAACTAGTGGGATCTCCCAAGGGTCACCCATTTTAATTCCACTCCCCATTCTCATTCTGATATGTCCATCCATGGCCTTCCCCACTGTTAGGATAAGGCCACACTCAGGTTGAAGGAACAATACCTTATATTCTGTATGGGTAACCTCCAACCTAATGGCATGAACATCAATTTCTCAAACTTCCAGTAATGCCTCCAAACCTTCCCCACTCCCCTTCACCATTGCCCATCCCCTTGTCTCTCTCTCATGTTATCTCTTTGGCCGCCCATTGCCTCCCTCTGGTGCTCCTCTCCCTCCCCTCCTTTCTTTCTTCCATAGAAACATAGAAAATAGGTGCAGGAGTCAGCCATTTGGCCCTTCGAGCATGCACCGCCATTCAGTATGATCATGGCTGATCATCCAACTCACAACCCTGTACCTGCCTTCTCTCCATACCCCCGATCCCTTTAGCCACAAGGGCCATATCTAACTCCCTCTTAAATATAGCCAATGAACTGGCCTCAACTGTTTCCTGTGGCAGAGAATTCCACAGATTCACCACTCTCTGTGTGAAGAAGTTTTTCCTCATCTCGGTCCATGGCCTACTGTCTCTTTCACCAATCAATATCCTAGCTCTTTGCTTCATCCTTCCCCCTCCAAGTTTCGCCTATCACCTGGCGTTTCTCTCTCCCCTCCCCCCTGCTCTCAAATCTATTCTTCAGTGTTTTTCCTTCCAGTCCTGCTGAGGGTTTTGGCCTGAAACGTGAACTGTAATTTTTTCCATGGATGCTGCCTGGCCTGCTGAGTCCCTCCAGCATTTTATGTGTGTTGCTTGGATTTCCAGCATCTGCAGATTTTCTCTTGTTTCTACTTGAACTCAGTGTGCTTTTCTGAAATCTACATATACGTAAGACACTGCAGTTGCTGGAATCTGGAGCAACAATCAATCTGTTGGAGGAACTCATTTGGTAGGACAGCATTTGTGGGAGGATAGGATTTAGACAATACACAAATCTATGCTTTTTTTCTGGTAACTCAGATTTCTTCAAATATCTAACTGTCCATAATAAAAAAATTGCTAGACATTGCCAGTGAAAAGATAAACAGTTAATATTTCAGGGCTGGGATCCTTCACCTTTTCCACGTCATATTTTCCTTAGTTATTGTTTGTAAATAGTTCTCCACCACCATCACTAAACTGAATAGTGTGGTTTTTTTCTGGCATATCCTTGCTCCCAGTTTTGAACAAGTGTCATTTTTGCTCTTAACCATTCCCCTTTTAGTTGGGATATTAGAAAATGATGTCAAGCCATTTTATAAGCTCTTCCCCCTTCCTTTGAAAACTTAAAATGCTGACTAATTTACTTCAGGCATAGCCAACCTAACAAACACCTTCCAATCAATTTTATACCCAACTGTTATGATGATTACCTCCCTTCTACTGGATTTATAGCAAAATTCTCTCCCTTGGGGAAGATTGATGCAAAGTATTCAGTTGTAAGAGTGCACTATGTCAATGCCTGAAATAAAACTGAAAAAGCTGGAACTAGTTAGTAGCTCAGGTGGAGTCTGGGGGAGAAAAGGAGTTAATGTTTAGATCATTGACTATTAATAAGATCTTGGAGAAAAATGAATATAATGCTTTACAGTTCTCTTCTAAGGATATATTACCCTTTGGGCGAAGAACTATTTTCTCAGCTCTGCACTGAATGGCTGACACCTTATTTTAAGTTTGTAATCCCTGATTTTAGAGAGGGGAAGCGTCATCTGCTGTTAAGTCCATTAGGAATTTGGTACACTATAGTGAATGTGGGAGAAGTAAAACAGAAAAGGATTTATGTAGGATTAGACTAGAAATGACAAGAAACCGGTTGGAGGAACTCATTGTGTTGAGCAACCTCTGTGGGAGGAAAGGGATTGTCCATATTTCAGGCTGAAACCGACAAAATAATACAAACCAAGAAGTTCACCTTTACACATTTTAGAAGTTCCTTTTTCTTCATTACTTTAGCATTGTCCTAATCAATAAGAGAATAATCTGACTTTGTTAGTCTCAGCAGTTCTTGTCCATCTCTAATTTCTCAGCAAATTTTCTCCTTTGTCTTCCTTTCACTGCTTGGTGGCCCATAGATGTTATCAGCAATTCAATAGCTCCTTGCTCCTTAACCCTAACAAAATAGTTCCTTCAAGTCTTCAGGAACATCTCTTTCAAGCACCATAATGTACTTTTTCCCTCTCTTACCTTTTATGAATAAATTGCCTCCAGGAATATTAACGCTTCAAATTATTTTCCCCAAAGTGCTTTAAGTTAAAATTAAGAGTACTTATGACAGTTTTGAATCTTCATTTTCTAAAAGCTTCTTTACCTTTTAAAGTAGTACAGAAATATTACCATAATTCTTAATGAGGATCTTTGATAGTTTGAGACTGGAGGAACAGGTCTTCAGTTTACATCACAACCTTGATCATTACCAGTGAACAATAGTTCTTTCTGGGAAAACAATATTACTGAATCATTCAAAAAGAAAGGAATTTACAGTACTCCAGTGCACATTCGTAAAACCTGAAAGTAATTGATAATCACTATGAGTATTTCAGTTCATCTATCAAATGAGATATTCCTATAACACGGGTTAAAATTGCATTTTCAAAGGATGATCCAAGAATCCCCTCTGCCTCCTGGCTGGGAGATGAAATACACAAATGAAGGGGTTCGATATTTTGTGGACCATAACTCTCGTTCCACCACCTTTAAAGATCCTCGAACTGGATTTGATTCTACTTCCAGGTAAATATGTTTTCCTTTAAGATTTTTCATTATTTTACACTTTGCCAAAAATATGGGAAGTTATGTTTCTAACATTTTACTTAGTGCAAATTGTATTAATCTATTTTTTATCATTTGTCTTCATTTGACCAACGGATGGCAAATATCAACTAATATAAAATTGATAAGTGTGATGTGGTTGAGGATTGCTTGGTCATATTAATCTAATTGTGTTGAAGAAATCTAAAGACTAATACTGACTGGGGTCTAATGTCACCTCAGTACTCATATGAAGAATATTCAATTTTAGGTCATAACTCCTTCAATGAAAAATCAATTTTGAACATCAGAATCTTTATTCATGTTGAAGTTACCAGTTAACTTCAGATCTTATGAATTCTCCTTGATGAATTAATCAGATCATCAAACTTGAAAACTGATGGATTTATTGTTTATCTTTTAATGAGCTAAATAAAAAATAATAGCTTTTTGTGGTTTTGATTTGTATACCAAGTTGTATTAGAGAATAAACACTAAAACATACTGAAGTCCCAAAGCCTACCTTTCTTTTATATGTTTTCTAAACTAATGATTCGGATGTCGACTTCTGCTTTGTGCAATGCTTTTATTTCAATTTTCAGAGAAAGAACTATTAAAATACTACCAACAAATGTTGTTTATATATCATGGTGATATCTTTGCTTTTAAAAGTGTCACCATACATCAGGAAAAATTTGAGGTTCCTGTGGCCTATTTTCCTTATTTCTTCTGCAATAGGTAGTCTTTTATTTCCTTCATCTGTGGACCCAAGGAAATATCTACTCACTGCTGCCAGCTATGAAGACTAGTAGCAAAAGAATATCTTTTTTGTTTGAGTAGTGATATGATAAAACATTTTAGAAGCTGGAGTCAATTATCCTGTCAGCAAACTTAAGATGATTCAAGTGATTGAGTCCCTTACAATAATGTATCTGAAATTGAGACTCCCAGCTTTTTGGGGGGAGTGGTGGTTATCTACTGAGAGAGCCCTTTAATTTTTGTTACCAATTAGTATTTAGACAAGCTGGAAAGAAGAAGCAGGACTATTTTGTATCAATAACTGAATTCATTGTGCTCCAAAACCAGTTATCAGAAAGGGACATATTTGACAAATTTTTCAATAAACATACTGCGTGCTTGTACTTTGAATACACCCATTCCTTACTTTACTTCATAAAACATGGTATTTACATAAATCATATTTTATGTCACTAGAAATACAGTTCGAAGTTAGGTACTATTTCTTCAATAAATCTCCAAATACATTGTTGAATCACTAATTGCCTTGCGATCCAATTTTGTTGTGGTTAAAATAAGTTGACCTCAGTGCAAACATAAGCTTTTTAATAACTCTACAGTGCAAGAAGTGGGTCTCCAGCGGCGTACGACCGAAGCTTTCGATGGAAGTATCACCAATTCCGTTTTCTCTGCCATGTGAGTACAAAGTTTCTTAAGAAATAGAAAAGATTTAAAAAAAAAATTTGGTACTTGTAAATTGAAGGGCAACACATAAATTGTGAAGAAAATTGCTGCAAATATATAATTGTCATAATACAATTTTAAACTACACCCTGCTCCTAATTTATTTTTCTATAGAGACTCGCCCTTATCAGATCACTCAGCTCAAACCAAGACTTTTGCTGGATGAAACAATGAGAAACATTCTTCTGTTAAACACAGGTTTAGAATGTGCCATAAAAATATCAAAATCAGATATTTATTCAATCTTTTCAGCAAAGGAATAGCACAATTGTGAAAAGAGATTAAGTATGTATAAAAACAAAATTGGAGCCAAATTTTAAAAAATTGAAAGTATGTTGCTTTGAGAAAAGGTACAGAGCCAGAAGTTTTAAAAATTGGTAATAGCAAATAAGCTATTACTTTACATTAATCTCTTGATGTAAATATATACACACATACCTTCCTTTACTATATTGGAAAAAACAGACTTTGAATTCTTCATACCTAATCTGTGTCACCTTCTTGGTTTCCTTCCATTAAGGATGTTGGCGATTGTAGGGATGACTTACAGCAAATTGAAAAGCTTGAGCATGTGGATATTAAGAAAGAGGATGTGCTGGAGCTTTTGGAAAGCATCAAGTTGGATAAGTCACCGAGACCGGACGGGATGTACCCCAGGCTACTGTGGGAAGCGAGGGAAGAGATTGCTGAGCCTCTGGCGATGATCTTTGCATCATCAATGGGGACGGGAGAGGTTCCGGACGATTGGAGGATTGCAGATGTTGTTTCCTTATTCAAGAAAGGGAGTAGGGATAACCCAGGAAATTATAGACTAGTGAGCCTTACTCCAGCGGTTGGTAAGCTGATGGAAAAGATCCTGAGAGGCAGGATTTATGAACATTTGGAGAGGCATAATATAATTAGGAATAGTCACCATAGCTTTGTCAGAAGCAGGTCGTGCCTTATGAGCCTAATTGAATTTTTTGAGGATGTGACTAAACACGTTGATGAAGGCAGAGCGGTAGATGTAGTGTTTATGGATTTTAGCAAGGCATTTAATAACGTACCCCATGCAAGACTTACTGAGAAAGTAAGGAAGCATGGGATCCAAGGGGACCTTGCTTTGTGGATCCAGAATTGGCTTGCCCACAGAAGGCAAAGAGTGGTTGTAGACGGGTCATATTCTGCATGGAGGTTGGTGACCAGTGGTGTGCCTCAGGAATCTGTTCTGGGACCCCTTCCCTATGTGATTTTTATAAATGACCTGGATAAGGAAGTGGAGGGATAGGTTAGTAAATTTGCTGATGACACAAAGGTTGGGGGTGTTGTGGATAGTGTGGAGGACTGTCAGAGTTTACAGTGGGACATTCATAGGATGCAAAACTGGGCTGAGAAGTGGCAGATGGAGATCAACCCAGATAAGTGTGAAGTGGTTCATTTTGGTAGGTCAAATATGATGGCAGAATATAGTATTAATGGTAAGGCTCTTGGCAATGTGGAGGATCAGGGGGATCTTGGGGTCCGAGTCCATAGGACACTCTAAGCAGCTGCGCAGATTGACTCTGTGGTTAAGACGGCATACGGTGCATTGGCCTTCATCAATCGTGGGATTGAGTTTAAGGGCCGAGAGGTAATGTTGCAGCTATATAGGACCCTGGTCAGACCCCACTTGGAGTACTGTGCTCAGTTCTGGTCACCTCACTACAGGAAGGATGTGGAGACTGTAGAAAGGGTGTAGAGGAGATTTACGAGGATGTTGTCTGGATTGGGGAGCATGCCTTACAAGAATAGGTTGAGTGAACTTGGCCTTTTCTCCTTGGAGTGACAGAGGATTAGAGGTGTATAATATGATGAGAGACATTGATCATGTGGATAGTCAAAGAGTTTTTCCCAGGGCTGAAATGGCTATCACAAGAGGACACAGTTTTAAGGTGCTTGGAAGTAGGTACAGAGGAGATGTCAGGGGTAAGTTTTTTACGCGGAGAGTGGTGAGCATGTGGAATGGGCTGCCGGCAATGGTGGTGGAGGCGGAAACGTTAGGATCTTTTAAGAGACTCCTGGATAGGTACATGGAGCTTAGAAAAATAGAGGGCTATGGGTAACCCTAGGTAATTCCGAAAGTAAGTACATGTTCGGCACAGCATGGTGGGCCGAAGGGCTTATATTGTGCTGTAGTTTTTCTATGTTTCTAAGCTACTGAGATAGACCAGAGAACATAACAGTGCACAACACAGGAACAGGCAACAAGCTCTTCAGCCCACTGTCTGCACTTACCACGATGCTGCTCTAACTAATCCTATCCAGCTGTATGCAGTCTGTATCCCTCTCTTCCCTGCCTGCTCGTATGTCTGTCTAAATATCTCCTAAACCTGCATTTGCTTCTACCACTTCCTCTGGAAGTGTGTTCCAGATACCTACCACTCCCTGCGTAAAACAAAACCTGTCTTTCATGTCTCCTTTAAACTTTACCCCATCACTTTAAGTTTGCAACCTCTAGTGTGTGACATTTCCACCTTGCTTAAAGGACTCTGAATATCTGCCCTATCTACATCTGTGTCATAATTTTATAAACTCCTATCAGGTTGCCCCTCAGCAGCCAGTTCTCCAGAGAAAACAACCCAAGTTTGTCCAATCTCTCCTTGATATGTTATTTACATTTACAAACGTATTACAGCTCACGAGATGGAAATGGAACTTGAGAATTTCATATTCAGGTTCATTTTATCTTATAAATAAAACCTTGGTTTTAGGTAATGCAAAAAAACAAGTTGGGGATGGGCTTGCCTCAACTCCCAAAGGCAAGGACTTGCCTTTGGCCAATAACTCACTTCCAGCTCTGACATTGGAACTGAGACCACAAATGTATTAGTGTCGCTTGAAAATACAGATCATGTTTGGTGTACGTGGCATTTTAAATACGAGTATAATGCTAAAAAAATTGTTTCTTTGCAATAGTTATTTTTTCTACGTCTTTATAAGGGATATGATAAACGTCACGTGGCTAAACAAGTCACTTTACATCGTTAAAGATAAGTCGAACTCCAATTTTTTAAGGTGCACTTGTCATAAATAAAACTTATTAAAATCTTTTTAGTGGTTTTGATTACATTGTACCTTGTCAGCCCAATATGCAGAGAGTTCAACCGTTAAGATTTTGGCATCGTTTACTACAATGGTACAAAATTGACAACTCAAAGTCTTTTGGCACTTTTGAAAACAAATGAGCCTCAGGGCCTGACTGTTGTATTTCTGGTGGCAGAGCTTGCCACTTTTAGCAGAGTTTTGCACAGCTAGTTAGGACCCATCTGGTGTGCTTGTTACGAAGGTATGTTAGAGGTTCTGACCAACGCCTTCGGGGATGGCCAGAGTGTCCCTATGTGGTATATAAATAAATTACTGCATGTACATTGAGTTACTGATACCGGCCAATTAACGTGCACCTCTACTGTCAGCTGGAGACAGTGCCTCTGGGCTGATCAGCATTCAAAAAGAAGATAGTGGAACATTGGATAAAAGCAGTATGCCCTAGAGGTAACAGGTTGGCTAGTTCCTCTACATGGTTCTAACTCCATAACCAAGTTCACAGACGACACCATGGTGGTTGGCCTGATCAGAGGGGATGACGAGACGGTCTACAGGGACGAGGTCCAACACCTGGCTGCGTGGTGTGCCGACAACAATCTGGCCCTTAACACTCAGAAGACCAAGGAGATCATTGTGGAATTCAGGCATGCCAGGAGTCACACTCACGTCCCCATCTACATCAACGGAACTGTAGTGGAGCGTGTATCAAGCTTCAAATTCTTGGTGTCCACATTTCTAATGATCTCACCTGGTCCCTGAACTCCTCCATCCTGATCAAAAAGGCGCAATAGCGCCTTTATTTCCTGTGGAGCATCAAGAAAGCTCACCTCTGTCCCAGGATACTGACGGACTTTTACCACTGTACCATTGAGAGCATACTCACCAACTGCATCTCACTGTGGTATGGCAGTTGTCCCGTATCGGACCGCAAAGCACTCCAGCGTTTGATGAAAACTGCCCAGCGGATTATCGGCACCCAATTACCCACCATTGAGAACATCTACCATAAACGCTGCCTGGGCGGGGCGAAAAGCATTATCAAGTCCTTACCATGGACTTTTTATTCTCCTCCCATCCAGTAGGTGCTACAGGAGCCTCTTCTTCCCTGAGGCTATAAGGCTGTGACCCTGCTGAACCTCACATCACAGCACTAAGTGGTATTGCATCCGTATTGTATTGTCTCAGTACTTTTATATTTGTGTGCTGTAGCACTTACTTTTTATTCGCAGTTATTATGTAAATAACACTATTCTTTGCATTTCTGGTCAGAAGCTAACTGCATTTCATTGGCTTTGTATCTGTACTCAGCATAATGACAATAAAGTTGAATCTAATCTAATCTAATCTGATCTAATCTAATAAATATCATCTGTCCCAAAGAGGTGCTGTAGAAAAATTTGTGTGCAGGAATTTTAGTTGAAGATTGGCATGCTGCTTCCAGAGACAGGTCCTGTGTACATACATCTATTGATGCTTCTGGACACATCTTCAGTGATGTTCCTGGAATCATCGGGTGTTTCGGGTCTTTCAACATCATACAACCTCCTCCAGGTGACCCAGCCGGGGCTGATCAGACCCCAGCTTGTGTCCAGATGGCTAGTTACTTATGACTCCATGGCTCCCCTCTTTTGAGCCACAGCCATCTTGAGGCCCTCTCTGCCGCATCGGTGGCTCTCCTCTTCCTCTCTCCCTCGATGCCCAAAATGCTGAAGGCTCTAACTAAAGAACAGGCTACGAATCCCCTACAACCAACCTCCACTGGGAGACACCTCGCTCTCCATCCAGCCTGCTGACAGTTGCTGACCAGTCCTGCATACTTGGGAGTTTCCTTTCAAAGACCTCTTCCAAGCTATCTTCCCATGGGACTGTCAGCTCCAGCAGCACCACTTGCTTAGTAGACTCAGACACTAAGACAATGTCTGGTCGCAGGGTGGTGGTTAAACAGAACAGTTTATTGTATGCTATCAGCATGGAATTTTTATGGTTTAATTAATGTATCTTTGATAAGTGTTATTTGTTTTTTTTTTCAGTCTAATGCATTACCAAGTCATGTTAAAATCAGTGTCTCCAGACAAACTTTATTTGAGGATTCCTTTCAACAGGTAACAAACTATTTTAAGTATCAAAATCTGATATTGAAGGGTGCATACAAAATTAAATATGTGAGCTGAATCTGGACTTATTTTCTTACAAGTACCTCGAAATTAGCATGTAGGTATTGTTGTGTATTTGAAAGTACACAGGTACACTTGAATAGAATCGACAAACAGATTTAACCAGCCTCATCTCACCACCGCCTACTAATCTGGTGACCATTACAGTGATGAGCTTGAAACTTGAAACAGCTAGGTTACATCAAGAGCCATTGAATAAGACATGTTGTGTACCTGATATTGGAAAATGTTGTCTTGCTCACCTAGAGGCTGAGTAGAATAGCACATATGTTTGAGGAGTCAATCAGGTAGTGACTATAATTGCATTTTAAAGTAAAATGTTCAGATATGGTCCTTCAGATACGTAGTCTGAGAGAAGTTCCTTTTACTGTTTTCTTTTTCTCACATCTGGTTCAAGTTGGCTTATCAAAAATCTCTATTTACTTTTAGCCATGGCTTGATTTCAACTGATGAAAACTGCCTGAAAATTTATGTTCTGGTTAACTCTTGCCAAGATAACTAATACTCTCCTTACAATCCACAATTTTTACTTTGTAGCCATTCTACTCCCCTTTTTCATTGGGCTCAATAATATTCTTAAACCATTAGGGAAAAAAATAATACCATTATTGTGTGGATAAGTGGAATCATGACAATATAATCATTATTATAGTTCTTTATATGTTACTTTTAATAACAGAGAAAGTAGAAATGTGCGTTCTCTGAAACATTACACTTTTAGGTCTTCATTGGAAAATAGAATTCTTGAATTTAGATTAGACAGGAAATTGAAATGAAATTGCCACACTTTTTGCATATTTATTGTACATATAAGGTGACAGATAAAAGGTCCTGAAATTAATTTCTGAGCAATCTTTCATTTAAAAAAAATTTCCTCTACAGATAATGAATATGAAGCCATATGACTTGCGCCGTCGATTGTACATAATAATGCGTGGAGAGGAGGGTTTGGATTATGGAGGTATAGCAAGGTGAGTAGTTCCCACAGTTGGGTAACATTTGCTTCCTGCCAACTGGGCACGGCTGGCATCACTTTCCCTTTGGAGTCACAACAGGCTAAAGCGTATAGTACAGTACAGTATGTAGTAATGAGAGGGGGCAACAATGTTGTGGTCATTCACGTGCATTGTAAAATGACAGATTGGACAAGTGATACTGTTGTTCAGAATTTTTCTCAGCAATTTCATGACGGGGCTTCTGACCCACCAATACGATCCAATGAATTTACAAAAGTTCCCTTTTGCCATTTAGGGTCCAGGAGACTTTTGTTCAGTAAATTCTTTCTGGACAGTCAAGTGATAGTATTGGGACTACCCAGGTGATGTGCGAAGCCAGCAGACAGTCCTCAGTAAAATCCACACTCATCACTCAATTCAAATATTTTCTGATTGATGAAGTTTAAGTGTAAATGCTCATATTTAACTTTAGTCTCTTGCACGTGAAGAATTAAATTGCATTATTAAGTTTCATATTGCAGTTCAGTTTCTGAATTCTGTTTGCAACTATTTATTTGGCGCCGTAACAAAATGTTCACCTACTGCCAATCACAAGGCTCTTACTTAAAGGAGCCGATCATAAATAAGGTGTACATTTCCTTTTAAGTTCTGATGAATGCCTCTTTAATTCTCCAAGATGCTGCATTCCTTGCCTTTTAAACATTTAAGTGTGTCCCTTTCCTGGCAGGTATAACCCAAAGCAGATTAATGAGGTGGTACATTCTGGTTTTTTAAGGAATTATATGTCAATGGGCGAATAATTGAATTTCTACTGTATTGCAAAGTAAATTAAGAATGCTTATAAGATGTGGAATATTTACATATCATGTTTAATTGCGATTCATACATTTTGATTTCTGAAAGTAAGCTCACAGTCACTGACATGATTATTTTATTAAAATATTTCCTCCTAATTAACTGTTGTTTGTTGCTCCACTGTAAGTGTTGCATCATTTTTCTTAACTATGCATCTATATTTTAATTTTTTCCCGTACATTTAGTGTTGGGCAGTTTTCTAATAATTCTTGTCAAATAATACATAACTCTACAGTATCACTTGATATTTAAAGTCAAGTCATTGTTTTACAGTGTTTACCTACATGAAAGCTGATGAACACTACTTCAAAACATATTGCAAGAAATTTGGTAAATGCTGGTGCCTGATAAGGTGTTTCAATTTGATGAGAGAAAACTAATTTTCAAGGACTTTTTTTTGAATAACATGCAAAATGTCTTTGCACAGTACTGCTGCTGAAGAACAACAAATTTCATAACATACATTATGTCAGTGATAGTGAATCTGATTCTGATTCATTATACCAACTGATGAAAAAACAATTTACTTTCCAAACTGCAATAATTGCTGATGGACTTTAGGTGTCTTGTTTTTGAATACACCGTATATTAATTTTATTTTAAAATTCCAAGGTGCATACTGAATTCTTGCTGGTGGTTTGTTGCATGAAACTCTAATGAAATCATAATTAGAAGCTGCAATTAAAAGTAAAATATTAAAAGTAAATATCTTTTGATATATTGTTTCTGTTATT
Source organism: Mobula birostris (assembly GCF_030028105.1). NCBI lineage: Eukaryota > Metazoa > Chordata > Chondrichthyes > Myliobatiformes > Myliobatidae > Mobula > Mobula birostris. Next base: position 53,285,024 of record NC_092384.1, read on the forward strand.
TATTAATTTAAACTGGTCATCAGAAGAGAAATTGTGCAGAATTCAATATGGTATGTTTTCCTTAACAGTGCAGCTTCTAATGTGAGCCACATTTCTGGGACTGCTTATTTTACTTATATTTGCAAAGTTGCTATCTTTCTTGGTGGATGGAGTATCTGTACTATTTTGAGCTCCGGTCATCTCTTCATGCAGCCTCTTTCCTCTGTGACCTACCAGTGGTTTTACCCTATGGTAGGTTACGTCATGCTGTTCTACCACAGGGTAGAACCACGGACAGGCTGCTGAGAATCTTCCTGCATCGGTGGAATTCACTTGTCTTTATGCTGTGGTTCCTTGTTCCTCCATGACTTAACTGTGCTCAGCAGATAAGCTGTAACTCTATTCCGTTGACAGTAATGTGAAGCATGTGGATATATATATAAATTCATCCTATCAAGAGATAAGCAGGATGGAAAATTTTATATTTGACAATTCTACCAGATTAAAGATAAAAATAATTATTGTTGCAATCAAATCAGTTTTTAATTTCTGCTAATCCTTTGAGAAATGGAAAGTGATTGTGTTCACTTTGCACATTGCCTGAAACAGGCTATTTACCGAACACAGCCTGTAAGGTGACTACCTTCCATGCCTCAGATTGAGCCACTGTATGGATATTCCTACAGAACAATCTAATCTCTGGTCTTCCCTTCCATTGGCTGTGCTTGGAAACTTGACTAAATTGGGAAATTGTGTGAGACTCTGGCACAAATGAGCAGATATGCAGCTCCACCAATTAGCTTAGTCATCTACTTTAAACCTGCATTAATTTAAATAAAACATATGCAGTGGTATTGAAGTGACATGAAGGTGGAAAACAGAGTTCTAAAGTCAATACCAAGCCAGGCGATAGCACAAGAATTTACTTACTCAGTAATCCTACGTACATAAGATTATTCCTTTGAATATGGAGCCAGAGCACCAACACACTCTAAATTAATATTGAATCTTATTTAACTGAGGCGTAGCTCAGGATATGCAAAATATGAAATTACAACACTGGGGAGTTGATGCAACGTATAGAGAATGGGACTAATTTAAGGTTAGTGTAAGTGGGTGTCTCATGGTCAATGCAGTCTTGGTGGGCTGGATGACCCATTTCCATCCTGTATCTCTCTCGAATTCCAAGAATACTGTTCTGTGGTAAAGACGGACTTATCCTTAATGCAGAGAAAAACTTTTGCTGTGCATTTAAATATTTGTATCTGACATGGGAATCTGTGGTGCTTGCTATTCACTGTCCACTGTGAAAGTGGCTTTATGTATAATGGAGAGGGAGAGTTTCTGAGCTTTTAATTTGTTTACTATTTCTGCAATTGTACATAAATTGGAGCAATTACTAGAGAACTCTGTCAGTTGAATTGCTGCAATATTAGACAAATCATTGTTTCTGAGTAAAGATATGGATAACATGCAGTTTATATGCATCAAAAATAGAGAAGAGCTATTAATTTTTGTATGCAGAAGTGTGTGGTGAAAAAACAATTCATGCAAATATATTTTAATATTTGAATATCAAAGGATAAGTTCTGCTTTTGACACAATTTTAGTTAAAGTTTCAACATTTATTATTGGAGTTTATTATTATTCCATAGAGAATGGTTTTTCCTGCTTTCCCATGAAGTTCTCAATCCAATGTACTGCTTGTTTGAATACGCTGGAAAAAACAACTACTGTTTGCAGATAAACCCTGCATCATCAATTAATCCAGATCACCTGACCTATTTCCGTTTTATTGGGAGGTTCATAGCAATGGTAAGTCCTGTGAAAGAAGTAACTAAAATGTAGCACAAATATATGCCTATGCTCAAAATACCATGCATGGAACTTGTATAGTTTGGAAACAAAGTGGAACCCGTGTAGTGACATTTATGTCTTAAGAACAACCCACAATATATTGCAACCAATAAGCACTGTTGTAATGTTTAAAAATTAAGTAGCAATTTCTGCACTGCATAGCACTGGTGAAATAGATTTTGTTAGTAATTAAGTAGTTTGAATGTAGACTGGGATCCTGCAATGACCTCTTTGGTCTTCAGATAAAGCCAAGGATTATTTTGGTCCAAAGAAATGAGCTAGCAAAATAACAGTATAGATTAACAGGATAGATTATTTATCAAATTCCTGAGTGAGGTTTGAATCCACATCCTTCTATTTCAGGTGAGATAATACCATGGAGCTGTGAATCACATACATGCCTTCTAGCACAAGCACTATAATTGTATTGCAAATGAACTGGATTGATCTTTCAATGCTTTTCCATCGTCAAAAATATGTGTCCAATGACAGGTTTCCTGCAACAAAGTTGAAGTTGCAAGTTACTGTGAATGTTGCCTTCCACTTTACTTGTCTTCACTCCCTTCCATGGTGAACTACACTAAATTTGTTTCTTAAATACCAAATCTATTAAAGAGTATGCTTAGACTGTAATGATTTCATTTGGTGCTATCCCTAATTATTTTAATCAATCCTCTGATTCTTCAAGTGCTTTACTGATGCCTTATTGATTGTTATACCAAACCATATGTCTCTAGACATACTTTGCCTTACTTTACAAAGTTATGTATTGTAATGTATTTCTTTTGTAAATTATTTATGGGGAACACTGCTTGGATGATCATCTCATGGCTGCCACAATGTTATGTGAATGGCGAGGTTCTCTTTATCCTGGGACTGTGATTGATCTGTTTTATCTGTTTGTCAACTGTTCAAAAGCCTGAAGCATCATGTTTGTATCAACAGGTTTTCAATTTACCAGTGAACTTAACAAGTTTACCCACCATCTCTTTCCTCGGTAGTTTATATTCTTGAATTGAATTGAATTGACTTTATTTCTCACATCCTTCACATACATGAGGAGTAAAAAAACTTTACATTATGTCTCCATCTAAATGTGCAATGTGCAATTTATAGTAATTTGTAATAAATAGTATGTACAACAGGACAGTCAATATAACATAGAAATACAATTGTATCAGCGCGAATTAATCAGTCTGATGGCCTGGTTGAAGAAGCTGTCCTAGAGCTGTAGTACCATTTCCCGGATGGTAGCAGCTGGAATAGATTGTAGTTGGGGTGACTCGGGTCCCCAATGACCCTCCGGGCCCTTTTTACACACCTGTCACTGTAAATGTCCTGAATCATGAGAAGTTCACATCTACAGGTGTGCTGGGCTATCCACACCACTCTCTGCAGAGTCCTGCTACTGAGGGAAGTACAGTTCCCATACCAGACAGTGATGCAGTCAGTCAGGGTGCTCTCAATTGTGCCCCTGTAGAAAGTTCTTAGGATTTGGGGACTCATGCCAAACTTCTTCAACCGTCTGAGGTGAAAGAGGCACTGTTGTGCTTTTCTCACCACACAGCTAGTATGTACAGATCACGTGAGATCCTCGGTGATGTGTATGCCAAGGAACTTAAAGCGGTTTACCCTCTCAACCCCAGATCCATTGATGTCAATAGGGGTTAGCCTGTCTCCATTCCTCCTGTAGTCCACAACCAGCTCCTTTATTTTTGTGACATTGAGGGAGAGGTTGTTTTCTTGACACCACTGTGTCAGGGTGATGACTTCTTCTCTATAGGCTGCGTCATTATTATTTGAGGTAAGGCCAATCGATGTAGTATTGTCAGCAAATGTAATTAGCACATTGGAGCTGTGGGTGGCGACAGAGTCATGGGTATACAGAGAGTAAAGGAGGTAGCTTAGGACACAGCACTGAGGGGCACCTGTGTTGAGCGTCAGAGGGGCAGAGGTGAGGGAGCCCACTCTTAGCACCTGCTGGCAATCTGACAGGAAGTCTAGGATCAAGCTGCACAAGGCGGAGTGAAGGCCGAGGTCTCTGCGTTGAGCAGCTCGATCCTGGACTTCCTGTCAGATGTGTAAGGACAGTGTGCAGAGCTGTGGTATTGCGTCATCTGTCGATCGGTTGTGTAAGTAGGCAAATTGTCAGGGGTCCTGTGTGTGGTAGCATGCTGCAGATGTCGTCCTTGACCAGCCTCTCAAAGCATTTGCTTATTATTGAGGTGAGTGCGACAGGACATCTGTCGTTCAGACTGTTACCTTGGTCTTTTTAGGTATAGGGACAATGTTGTAGGAGGGCACTCTACACTGGGAGAGGGAGAGATTAAAATGTCTGTAAACACAGCTGCCAGTTGTGCTGCACACATCCTGAGTACTTATCCCGGGATGCCGTCCGGTCCCGCAGCTTTGTGACTGTCCACTCATTGGAAACACCTGCGTACTTCAGCCTCAGAGATGACCAAGATGCAGGTCACTTCAGCGGCTCTCCTCGGGGCCTCAGTGTTGGCAACATCGAACTGAGCGTAAAAAGATTTGGCTCATCTGGGAGAGAGGCAGCGATGTTGGCAGCACCATTGCGCTTAGCATTGACGTTTGCTATGGTCTGCAGACCTTGCCATAAGCTGCGTGTGTTGTAGGTGGAGAGTTGTGTCTGAATATTGTTGTTTCGCTGCCTTGATGACTTTGCGTAGATCGTAGCTGCATTTCTTGAGTTCCTGTTGGTTACCGGCAATGAGCTAAGCCTACTTGACTCGTTACTTGACATGCATTACTGAATGAGCAGAATATTTTAGCAGATAAATATTGGGAAGACCAGTTTTTTCCATAGTCATTGATTCAAACATTCTCTTCAGTTGTCTGTTATCTAAACCTGAATCAGACATTTTAGAACCTAGTTGTCATAGTTGATCTGAAAACGAGCTTTTGATCTCTATCTCGACCTCTATAATAATGCCTTCTCCAGCTTCACCCAATTGCCAAAATCACCAAAACCATCATCCATGCCTTTATTACCAAAACATTCACCAATACTATCTGTCAACTCAATCTCTTTAAAAGCTCCAACTCTCTATGATACCTTCATCTCCTCAATTCAGGTTTCTTAAAAATCCATGATTTTAGTCTCCCTACCATAATCTTAAATGTTTTCATCTGCCATCATTCTAGCCTCATGATATTGCAGCTTTGACTACTGCATGAGAGAATCTCAGAAGGGATCTGGGAACACTTGTTGGAAGCCCTGGTGGAAACTGAATGCTTTGCACTTTTCTTTGACCTGTATTATTAAAAAAGTGACAGTTTTTGTTTTGTTCTAGGCACTTTACCATGGTAAATTTATTGATACAGGATTCACCTTGCCATTTTATAAAAGAATGTTGAATAAAAATCCCACCATGAAAGACTTGGAATCAATTGATCCAGAATTCTACAACTCTCTGCTGTGGATCAAGTAAATATTTGATATTATTTAGCTTTTATGTGAACAAACAGACCAGCTGATTGCAAAATTATTGATACTATGTTTTCATATACCATAAAATTTGCAGAAATTATTAGAATATTATTTTTCTATTTTGATTGCTATGGGAAAATATATCTGGATATAATTTCACAGAGGGCAGGGTATTGCAAAAATTTGTAATTGATTCAGGAAACGGGAAATCAATACAGTATTGAGGGGATGGAAATCCTTGTGCTTTTTTTAAAAAATCCGTTTAATACTTTTCTCTTTCAGGGAAAACAATATAGAAGAGTGCGGCTTAGAGCTGTATTTTGCACAGGATATGGAAATATTGGGGAAAGTAACAACTCATGAGCTGAAGAAAGATGGAGAAAATATTATGGTCATTGAAGAAAATAAGGAGGAGTATATGAGGTTAACTATAATTCTATATCTTGGATTTTAGTTTGGAAATTTTTGTTTTTCATTTTTTTAGATCAGCAGGGAGAATTAAACTAGGTACAATGTAAAATATGCTGTATTGAAAAAATACATATTGCATCAAATCAGCATTATTTTATATAGTTTGGTTTCTTATCTGCCCGGCTTTTCTGTTAATCATTATATATTTGACTCAATTTTCTATATTCTAGTCCAAAGAAAAATATATAAATTAACAAAAGAGAAGAATATTAGGAACACCAAATTGGAAGCAAGCCAGCTGCAATGTCTTAGATGCCAGTTTTTTGAAACAATGTGTTATTTTGGAAGATTTTCATAGAATCATGCCTGCTTCGTTTTCCATCACGACTATCTCTATGCCATTCCTCTCTTTGGCAGTGGAGCTGATTCCCATAAATGTAAAGCTGTTTTTCAATCCACTGCTGCCAAGACCCATCAGTAGACATAATTTGCCTTAGTCACTGTCAAATATTTACAGGAACCCGTGTTCATTTGTGCTTGCTTTCTTGTTAGGTTGCTGACCGACTGGAGATTCACCCGTGGAGTCGAGGAACAAACCAAAGCTTTCTTGGATGGTTTCAATGAGGTGGTGCCTTTAGAATGGCTGCGGTATTTTGATGAAAAGGAACTAGAGGTAAAAGTCTGCAGCCATACTCACTTAATCTAATGTAAGATCAATGCAGTGGAAACCAATTAATCCATCTGTGAAACAAATACTTGTTTCAATAGCTCTGTAGCAAACAAGTTTTAAAGGCAGCACTCAAATCCATGGGGCTGATGCTCTTATTTTTCACTCAACAATCCATTTGACAGTTTGAAAATTAAATTCTACTTTCTATTTCCTTTACTTCAATAGATTATTTTTATTATATTTGAAGATTTGAAGATTTAAAGGATTCCTTAGCTATTTGGATTCCCCTCTGAAGCAGGCAGTTGTCCTATACTTACAGATTGTTTTGTATTGGACTGAATCTTTCTGGCTGCTGATGGCCTTCCTGAAAGTAACCACCAGTGCTCAGCCATACAGTGGAGTGAAGTCCTGGCCTTGATGCATTAACTGTTCACTTACAGAGCGACAGGTATTCCATGTGGAGTGTCAGAGTAGAACACAGTCTCACCATTCAGATCCTGTGCTTGGTTAGACCCAAGATCTGAGATCTCAGTAATTTCATTGGGGATTCTCTGTAGGTTAGAAAGCAAATTTACTTTAATTTGTTGTTTCTAATTGTGTGTTTTATAGAAAAAGAAAATAATAAATCTGTTTTAATTAATTTGATTAGTTTTCAAATGTCTTGGAACAACAACAGTCAGGAATGGGATGGTAAGTAGTGGCAATATTTGCACTCCAGAAGTGCAAGGCAGTAACAGTCTCCAAACAAAAGGAGAGCCAAACTGCCTACCAGTCACATTCAGCAGCATATCCAAGTGGGTCACCATTGACCAGGAAGTATACTGGATTGGCCAAGCAAAAACTGTGATGAGAAGAGGAGATCAGAGTCTGGCTATTCTTAAACAAGTGACACATCCCAACATCCCAAGGGCCTTCCACTATTTGCAAGACAAAAGTCAGAAGTTTGATGGAATACTCTTCTCGCCTGGATGAGTGCAGTGTCAAGAAAACATATGGAACTCAGAACTATCCAGAAGGTGCTGGAGGAACTCAGCAGGGCAGGCAACATCTATGGAGAGGAATAAAGGGTTGATGTTTCGGCCCTAGACAAAGCAGACCTCTTGATTTGCATCCTATCAACCAACTAAACGTTAATTCCCTCCACCACTATTACACAGTAGTTGCTGTGCATATAATTTACAAAATATACTGTAGTTGTTTGCCCAAATTACTCTGACACAACCTCATAAACTCCAGATCTCTACTACCTCCAAGAAGGGCAAGGTCAGTGGGCACCTGTAACAGCCACTACTTACAGGTTCCCCTCCAAGCATTCTAACGTGGAAATATATAACTGGTGCTTCATTGTTGCTAGCTCTAAATCCAGGAACTCTCAACCCAGCAGAACTGTGGGAGTACCTTAAATGTGAGGGCGGCTTGTTTAAAGTGCTTCACCGAAGAGGCACTTAGGGTAGGCAATAAATAATGGTCTTGCCAGAAATGCCCTGATCCTGAAAAGGTATTTTAAAAAAATGAATAAACTGTTAAATTGAATGGATGACTCGTGATAAACCTGGCCTCATAGAGTACTACAGGACAGAAACAGGCCCTTTGGCCCATCTAGTCCGTGCCAAACCATTAAGCTGCCTCGTCCCATCCACCTGCACCGGAACCATACCCCTCCATACCCCTCCCATCCTTGTACCTATCCAAATTTCTCTTCAGTGTTTGTTGAAATCGAATCCATATCCACCTTTTCAGCTGGCAGCTTGTTCCACACTCTCACTGCCCTCTGAGTGAAGAGATTTCCCCTAGTATTCCCCTTAAACAAGTCACCTTTCACACTTAACCCGTGGCCTCCCCCTCTCGCCTCACCCAGACTCTGTGGAAAAAGCCTGTTTGCATTTCCCCTATTTCTGCAGCTCATAATTTGGTATACCTCTGTCAAATCACCCTTCATCTCTGGAGCGTAACAGAATGAGGACAGATTTGATAGTCATATCACAACTGCTATATTCCCTTTATCTAATCCATCCCTGTACAATTTCTCCGAAACTTAACACAGATTTGTTTTTGGTTTCCCAGTCCCAGACAAAGGCATTTGACCTGTAATACTTGTTTCTATTTATGCAGATGTTACCTGACCTGCAGTGTGTTCCACATTTTTGATTTTTATTATAAATAAATTAGCTGAGTGAGGAATAAGATTGCTATGAATAGTGGGACATACTATGTGTTCTATGTTAATAGAAATACAGTCAGAAATTATTCCATTAAAGGGATATCTAGCCCCTTCATATTTTTATACGTCTTATAATTAAGTATTCTTTCAACCTCTTCTGTTTGGAAAAAAACAATCCTTGCTTATTCAGCCTTTCTTCGGCTTAAATGTTCAGGATGAGTGCCAGAAAATGAATAATGTGTTAATAACATTAAGAGTGAATAACCATGGCGAAAAATAATCCTGACACAAAGGAATAAGAAGTATGTAGCTTTTGGTGTCAGTCCAATTGGTCAACATAGTCCAGTTTATATATAATTGCTCCTGATGGGAGGAGTAGAGAGGTGGAAACAGTCTCAGATACATTATAGACAATTTTTGCGTCTTGAAATGTGCAACATTCTCTTTGGATATTGAGGTATTCTCCCTCATTCACCTTCACCTAGAATTACATTCGGAAAAAGCAGTTACACTAGCAAATAGATAGGGTCTACTTTGTTAGTCAGTTCAATTTGCCCACTATGTTGCTGGTGTTTAGGGTAGCAATGCTGGTCCTCCATCTCTGGCCGTGTTCAGGGCTGCCTTCATCATGTCAGTAGCTTCCTCTCAGTTTTCACCACTGTCATTCATGCATAATTTGGGTGGAGACTCAAGAAAACAGTTGCACTCAAATGTGGAAGGATTCTTAATTGCTGTTTTACTGGTCAGGGTTGTTGACCCTGAGCTGAACCCCCGAACCTGGAGGACTGGTGGATCACTTAGTCTGGCCTCTACCCTTTGACCTGTTTGACATGGGTGACCCTACCAAGAACCAAAGCATAAAGCCCTGACTCCAGCCAACATGGCCCTCCAGGTCATTGAGGCACGCAAGCCTCCAAACCCCCAAACCCCCAAACCCCGGACAAGGTTGTGGTCCACTTGGAGGACTTTGTTAGTATTTGATGATATTTCATTTCATTTTGGATCTTTATCCAGGTTAGGCCAGAACTTTCAACATAGTGGGTGCTGAAGGCTAATGACAGCCACCGCAACCCTAGGAAGTCCAAGTGTAACACTGGTTAGTTTAAAAATGCATTGGAAGATTGGTTTCTTTCACCTTCTTAGTTTTCCATTCACCAGAAGTATAAATTACTTGTTGACCTTTCAATTAAGATCTGTATTTGTTTTGTATCATCAGATCTTAATTCACTTCAGCTGGGACTCTGCTGGGTATAGTAGCTAATGCTTTGGAATTCAGTGTAGCATTTCCTGGGGGCTATAAATACATGAAGTGCAATTGATATCTTAATTTGCCATCTTCAAAAAGCTATGATTTTAATCCTAGAAATAACATTCCAGGGATAAAGAATTTTAGCCCTCTGGTAAATTTTATTTATTTTTCTCCATGTGAATGATGTGCATAGAAAAAGATAATGTAGTTATTAGGTAGTGTACTTCCTGTACAGTATATTAAAATGAAAGATCAAGCCACTAATGTGTTTATATATCTTATATATAAACATGTAATATATAAATATGTAATATATGTTTATATATATTTATAAGAACGGCACAGTAGTGTAGTGGTGAGCACAATGTACAGTACCAGTGACCAGGGTTCAATTCCCACTGCTGCCTGTAAGGAGTTTATATGTTCTCCCTGTGAGGGTGTGGGTTTCCTCGGGGTGCTCCGGTTTCCTCCCACCTTCTAAAGACGGACTGGTTGGTAGGTTAATTGGTCATTGTATCCGGTGATTAGGCCAGGGTTAAACCGGGGATTGTTGGGTGGTGTGGCTGGATGGGCCTACCTAGCACTGTATCTCAATAAAAAAATGCACACCAGTCAATTAGGTTTCTTCTCTTACTTTGCTGTCACTATTAGGTTTTCAATCATGTTTAAACAAGCATATACTGATTAAAATTGATGCTGCGTTTCTGTAAAGTGTAGGCAGAGTTACAGATATACTGTATGTTACAGTTTTAAAACATTTCAATGCAAAGTTATTTAAGTGTAGATCCATTAGGCTGGAATTTTCTGTAGAGAGACAACCTAGACATTGTATCTGGTAGTACGCCTGTTCTATCAGTGCCTATTTATCTACAGATCTTCCAAGTTCATTGATATAGTCTAAGAAAACGTATAAATCTTTTAATAATTAGTGTGAACAAATCAGGCCCTGAAAATCACTGAATTCATGCATAATTTTCTTTTCAAGTGAAAATTTGAGGCACCTGATATTATTGGGTGTCCAGTTTCAGATGACATCTTCCAGCTGGAGAAAAGCTTGGAGGAGCTGGACCAGTGTCAAGGTTCACGTTGTCATCTGTATCTATGTGCGAAAGCAGAGCAGAATCAAGCCTCACAATTCTCAATAACAGTGCACATCTGAACTGTTCTTGTTTTCACCCTTACTGGCACAGATAATCTGTATGTTTCTTTTACTGAGGTATTTGTATGAAATGTTATTCAAATTAGATGATTTACATGATATTTTAAATCTTTTCTCTCATTCCTGGCTGTGTCCATTTCTTGTTAAGATGTAACACTACTACATCCCATATATTATAGTTCCTTTTAATTTTACATTCCTCAGTTTAATTGTAATACTGTTTTATTTTGTAGAATTTTCCCCTCATGTATTATTTGTTCTACCGCCTTTTTTTTTTGCAATTAATGAATAAATTCAATTCCCATCACTTTTACCTTTCCCACTTACTCCTTATTCAGAGTTTTTTGTTTACTTTCATATTGTGTTCCAAACACAATCGATTTCCAAGTACTTTTAATGTACTGTCCATATTTCTCAACAGAACTGTTCTTAATAACATATTGCTATTATAAATGGTTGAATTTACTTAATATGCTTTTTTAAAAAAGTTCTGTTCTTTCATCGTTAGCTATTCAAGATCAACATCAAAGCAATTGTTAATCAATAAGGCTGATTTGTAATCCACAATTTCCTCTTATTGTGATTTTAAGATAAATCAGCATGTCACATTTGAAACACCACCCCATGTGTTAATAATAACATGCTTAATAAGTTGTTTGAATTAAATAGATATGATTAATGAGTTTCAGTTGTGTTAGAGTAAATAGTTATGTGTGTAGTTAAGCACAAGTAATATTAAAATTGTTAGTTATTTTGTAATAAATAAAATATACAAAACTCAAAGCATTAAAATGCATAAAATCTTTGTACCATAACAATATCCAATTATTCAACAATTGTGTTTCATCAGAGATGGCAATTTTTTTTCCCTACTTACAGCTAATGCTATGTGGAATGCAAGAAATTGACTTATCTGACTGGCAGAAGAACACCATCTATCGTCATTATACAAAGAATAGCAAGCCAATCCAGTGGTTCTGGCAGGTGAGTTATCCTAACCATGTCAGACCAAAAAGGACTGACAATTTATTTTGTATAGGTCAGTGTTAGAACAGCTGCTGGCAAGCTGTTTGTAAGGATCATCAAAGCAAGCTTACACTATCATAACTTAAGTCAGTGCCCTTTGTTGCTGAGGAATTTAGAGAATTGAATTGTTCCACAATTTTGCTCATTTTCCTGTGATACCAGCTGACATCTCCTGAGCATCTTGTCTAGATATTCCATGCAGATTTAACTTCCCTTAGTTGTTTCTTTTCCCCACAGGTAAGTTGACCAGTTAGGCACATCTTTTAAAATGTTTAGTAGCAGCATGCAAATTTAAACCCAGAATATCAGAAAACCTGCAAACCTTGAGAGCAGCAACATTTATGGAGGACTACAGGAGAGCAGTACAATATGAGATTTGGGCAAATTAAATATCAACTCAAAAATTAGTAAAAATGTAAAGATGTGTCCCAAAAGGAATATTGTACTTCATGAAACACAATATCAGCTAATGGTTATATTTCAGAGAAACTAGCTGCAAACATAAATGAAGCTTATTTTTTTTGGAATCCTTGCACAGAGTGGTTGCTTTGTGTAATAACTGGCAAGTCCATAACTTCCCAGATCACGGATAATGTTAAACAGTCTGTTGTTTATGTTTTTAGCATACAGCCAACCTAAATACTATTCTGAAAGAATGATTAATGCATAAATTGTTCTTAATTTTTAAATTACACTCATTCGCCGTGTATCAGTACACTTATCAATAGGTAATGCATTTTGAAAATTGTAATTCCAGACATTACAGATGCCAGTGTGGAGTGGGATTGTGGGGGCAGGGGTGTAGATCAGAGTTCCAGATAAGTTGCTTAATTATAGAACTTAGAACATAGAATAGTACAGCACAATACAGGCCCTTCAGCCCACAATGTTGTGCCGACCCTTAAACCCTGCCTCCAATATAACCCCCCACCTTAAATTCCTCCATATACCTGTCTAGTAGTCTCTTAAATTTCACTAGTGTATCTGCCTCCACCACTGACTCAGGTAGTGCAGTCCACGCACCAACCACTCTCTGAGTAAAAAACCTTCCTCTAATATCCCCCTTGAACTTCCCACCCCTTACCTTAAAGCCATGTCCTCTTGTATTGAGCAGTGGTGTCCTGGGGAAGAGGCGCTGGCTGTCCACTCTATCTATTCCTCTTAATATCTTGTATACCTCTATCATGCCTCCTCTCATCCTCCTTCTCTCCAAAGAGTAAAGCCCTAGCTTCCTTAATCTCTGATCATAATGCATACTCTCTAAACCAGGCAGCATCCTGGTAAATCTTCTTTGTACCCTTTCCAATGCTTCCACATCCTTCCTATAGTGAGGCGACCAGAATTGGACACAGTACTCCAAGTGTGGCCTAACCAGAGTATTATAGAGCTGCATAATTACCCCGCGACTCTTAAACTCTATCCCTCGACTTGTGAAAGCTAACACTCAATAAACTTTCTTAACTACCCTATCTACTTGTGAGGCAACTTTCAAGGATCTGTGGACATGTACCCCCAGTTACCTCTGCTCCTCCACACTTCCAAGTATCCTGCCATTTACTTTGTATTCTGCGTTGGAGTTTGTCCTTCCAAAGTGTACCACCTCACACTTCTCCGGGTTGAACTTCATCTGCCACTTCTCAGCCCACTTCTGCATCCTGTCAATGTCTCTCTGCAATCTTCGACAATCCTCTACACTATCCACAACACCACCAACCTTTGTGTCATCTGCAAACTTGCCAACCCACCCTTCTACCCCCACATCCAGGTCGTTAATAAAAATCACGAAAAGTAGAGGTCCCAGAACCGATCCTTGTGGGACACCACTAGTCACAATCCTCCAATCTGAATGTACTCCCTCCACCATGACCCTCTGCTTTCTGCAGGCAAGCCAATTCTGAATCCACCTGGCCAAACTCCCCTGGGTCCCATGCCTTCTAACTTTCTGAATAAGCCTACCGTGTGGAACCTTGTCAAATGCCTTACTGAAATCCGTGTAGATCACATCCACTGCACATTGTCTCGCACAACATCTTCTGTAGGATTTGAGTTTAATCTTTTCTTATGCTGCTGATCTGCTTTTACATTTGAACAATGCATTTACTAAAAGATTCGTACTAAATGATTCAAATGTTTACTTTTTTTTATCAGATTTCAGAAAAAATTTGTGATTATTTTGCCAGGACTAGAGAGTCTCTGTTATAGGAAGAGTTTGGCCAGGTGAAGTCTTTAATCCTTGGAATAGAGGAGAGTGAGTGGTGACCTTATAGAAGTGTTTAAAATTAGCAGAGGCATGGATAATGTGGAAGCTAACAGTCCTTTTCCTAGGGTAAGGGAGTCTAAAACTAGGGGGTATAGGTTTAAGGTGAGAGGGAAAATATTTAATAGGGTCCTGAGGGGCAACCTTTTCAAGTGGAGCGTGGTGTGTATATGGAATAAGTTGCAAGAGGAAGAGTTTGAGGAAGAGTTTTTTTTTTCTCTTTTATTTTAAAATAAAATGATGTTATTCTCTAGAGGGAATATTTCTTTAATTTTCTTTGGAAACTAGATTTATTGCACTATATGTTTAAGTACCTGGTTATTTTCATAATCCTAGACATTTCAACAGTTGTCAAAGAATTATCTTTGGTATACAATAATTAAGGAATTGTTGTAACAGTTATAAGATTGGGAACATAATTCTAACTATATGCTTGTTAATCTAATTAAATTATAATGAAAATTACAAGTTATGAATTGAGGAAGATGGCTATTTTCTATTGCTGTTTAGTATTTGGAACTGTGGCTAAATGTATTAAATCTAATTTAGATATTACAGTTCAGTTACTTAAGCACAGTTTTGTAATTGACTTTTAAAATAAAAAAGTAAACTGCAGATGCTGGAAAACCTGAAATAAAATTAACTGGACCAGGCTGCATCAAGTACCATTTTCTGTTTTTTGTATGACCTTGATAAAATTTCAGTAAGTGGGACTTGACCAGCATCAGGTAAAGCTAGCAGATCTTTCAAAACCTCTGGTGATAAAATGCAAATAGAGATGATAATTATGCAGATAATTTGCTATGAATATGAAGCCATTATTGAATATGTGTGGTTACTTCCATCCTTTGTTGATCTCTGTAATCAGGTTGTAAAAGACATGGACAATGAGAAAAGGATCAGATTGTTGCAGTTTGTCACTGGCACATGTCGCCTGCCGGTTGGGGGCTTTGCCGAGTTAATAGGTAAGAAATTAGGTTACAGTTTCCAGTTTTACTTTATGTTTTAAAAAAAAACACAAAACATTGTTACCAGTAGCCCTGCATCAAGATTGTAACCATCCGACTTCTTATCTCAATTTTTATTATATTAAGACATTTAGTGCTCTTTAATCATTTAATACTCCAACAACCTGGGGTTTATCTTGATCTCTGCTGGTGTTTTGTGTCGGTACAGCCATGACTTAGACTTAGTCAGGAATCAAGCAAAATAGATGTGTCTTTGATAATCTGACATTGAAATATATTGATATAATTATGATATTCAAACAACATATATTTTACTTCAGGGAGCAATGGGCCTCAAAAATTCTGCATCGATAAGGTTGGGAAGGATAGTTGGCTTCCAAGAAGTCACACTTGGTAAGTAATATTGAGTTGATCTTGAGAAATATTTTTATGGATGATAAGATTGTTTGACAATGCACATCCTAAAACACCTGAAGCTTACAGTTTATTTGGTGAACTGGATGACTGTGTCAATTTTATCCATCAATGAGCTGTTCGTGGAGGTATTAATATATCTCACCACGACAATAGTAGAAACACTATCACTGACTGAACTCGCAGAGTCTTGAAGAACAGAAATGCCAGAATTGGCCTCTGTCAGTTAGCAAGTTAACTATCGTAAAACAGTAGAGCACAGTACAGGGCCCTTTGACCTACTGTACATTGATTGTCGATTGTACTCCACAATCAATGTAACCCTTCCCTCCTACACAGCCTTTCCCCTTAAATCCATGTGCCTATCTAATAATCTTTTAAATGTCCTGATTGTGTCAGCCTCTATCACCACTTCCAGCAGTGTATTCCAGGCACCTACCGCTCTCTGTGTAAAAATAAATAAATAAAACTGATCTCTGACACCTTCCCTAAACTTTCCTCCACTCACTTTAAATTGACGTCCTCTGGTGTTGTCCATGGCTACTCTGGGGAGAAAGGTACTGGCTGTCTCTTATATACCTCATATACAGCTCTATCAAGTTACCTCTCATCCATCTTTGCTGCAAAGAGAAAAGCACTGACTCACACAACCTTTCCTTATAAGACATTCTCTAATCCAAGCAGCGCCCTGGTAAATCCTCTCTAAAGCTTCCATATGCTTCCTATAATGAGGGGACCAGAACTGATCACAATATTATAATTGTGGTCTAACCACTGAGCTGCAGCATTACCTCACAGCTCTTGAACTTAGTCCCCTGACTAATGAAAGCCTGCACACCATACATCTTCCTAAACACCCTATCAAGTTGTGTGACAACTTCGAAGGATCTGTGGACTTTAGACCCCAAAATCTCTATGTTCCTCCACACTGCTAAAAATGCTTCTATTAACCTTGTACTCTGCCTTTGCATTCTCTCTATATCCCAATGTAACCTATGACACCTGTATAGTCCACACCACCACCAACCTTCAGGCCATCTGCCAACTAACCTTAACCTTCCACTTCCTTATTCAAGTCATTGATATAAATTACAAAGAGATGGGGTCAAGAAGAGCCCCTGTGGAACACCATTATACATCAACCTCCAGGCAGACTACACTTCATCTACTTTCACACTCTGCCTTCTTGTGGGCAAGGCAATTCTGAATCCAAGCAACGAAGTTTCCATGCATCGTTGAGAACCGTGTCAAACAGCTTACTGAAATCCATATGCACCAATTACGACACTCTTACTTCATCAATTTGTTTCATCACCTTCTCAAAAAACTCAAATCAGGTTTGTGGGGCATGATCAGCCCCTCACAGAGCCATGATGACTATCCCTAATCAGACTATGCTTTTCAAAATGCTTGCAATTCCTGTCACTAAGAATCTTCTGCATTAGTTTGCCCATCACTGACGTAAGACTCACTGGCCTTTATTTCTTAATATTATCCCTAATACCTTTCTTGAACAAAGGAATACATTTGCCATCCTCCAATCCTCTGGTACCACTGCTGTGGCTGGGAGGATGCAGAGATCATTGTCAGTGTCCTAGCAATCTCATCCTTTACTTCCCTTAGTAACTGGGGTGGATTCCAACCAGTCCCGGAGATTTCCCTGTCCTAAACTTCCAAAACGGCTTCTTTCTTAACCTTGACAAAGTCCAGCACATTAGATTATTCTACGATGACCTCTTATTGGTCAAGGTTCTTCTCCTTGATATACACTGAAGGACCCCTCTCCATCATCTCCTCCATCTCCAGACACAGAATGCCCCTTTATCCTTTATCCCTGAGTGGTTCTACCTTCATTCCAGTCATCCTCCTGTCCTTCATGTATGCGTAGAATGCCTGTGGTTTTCTGAATACTACTATCCAGGGCCTTCTCATGACCCTTCTAGCTCTTCTAAGTCCTTTCATAAGCTTCTTCCTGACTCCCTTTTCTGATTTTTGTGTCCTAAACCTTAAGTGTGCCCCTTTCTTCTTCTTTACTAAATGTTCCACCTCTTTTGTCAACCATGTTTTCTTCAATGTCCCATCTTTTCCCCCTGTCATTGGAACAGTGTTGTACAGAACCCCAAGCAAATGTTCCCTAAACAACTTCCACGTTTGCATTGTACATTTCCCTGAGTGTATCTGTTCCCAATTTACACTCCCAAGTTCTCGTGTAATACCATTGTAATTAACCCTGCCCTCAATTAAATACTTTTCCATATTGCCTGTTCCTGTCCTTGTACAATGCTATGCTAAGGTCAGGGAGTGTGGTCACAGGTTCCAAAATATTTATCCATTGAGAGTTCAGTCACGTGACCAGGATCACTGCCTAGTACTAGATCCATTATGGCCTCTTCTCTAGTTCTGTCTGCAGACATTTTCAGGAGCACTTCGTGGATATATATATAAAAAAATTCTGCCCCACCTAAACCTTTTGCACTAAGGAGGTGCGCAATCTTATTCTTAATGCTTCTTGCATTAGAATAAACACAGTTCAACCCATCCAAATGACTGCATTTATGCCCTACCCACTGCCAATCCTTCCTCACACTCTGCACATTGCATCTACCTTTATACCAAATGCTCCGTCATCTGACCTAACACTCTGGTTCCCATCCTCTTACTGTAAAGCCTCCCCAGTAGCTCTAGCAAACATGCCCATGAGGGCATTGGTCCCTCCCAAGTTAAGAAGGGATGCTTCTGTTCTCGGGGTTAAGGAATTAAGGTAGGCCATTGAGCTGATAGGTAAATGCTAAGTGGAACTTGATACAAAGAGCAATATGAGAGATATAGTTTTCAATGAGCTGAAGTTTATAGAGTTTAGAATTGAAAATTGACTGATAAAACTTTGAGACAGCGGTGGTGTCTGAAAAGAGGATGCTGTCTAAGTTGCATGCCATCTTGGACAATGTCTCCCATCCACTACATAATGTACTGGACGGGCACAGGAGTACATTCAGCCAGAGACTCATTCCACCGAGATGCAACACAGAGCGTCATAGGAAGTCATTCCTGCCTGTGGCCATCAAACTTTACAACTCCTCCCTTGGAGGGTCAGACACCCTGAGCCAGTAGGCTGGTCCTGGACTTATTTCCCGGCATAATTTACATATTACTATTTAACTATTTATGGTTTTATTACTATTTATTATTTATGGTGCAACTGTAATGAAAACCAATTTCCCCTGGGGTCAATAAAGTATGACTATGACTATGTTTGGAGGCAGATGATGCAAACTGAGAGTTTCTGTGAATGGTCTATGTTAAGAAATGGAAACAGATAGATCTCATGAAGGAAAAGAAACAGAATGAAAAGCACAGATCGGTTTAACTAAACTGCAAACTGCCCAAGTGGCAATGAAGATTACCGGTCTGTAGTTCAGGATTTCAGCACCTCAGTGTCTTGCCTAGATATTCAACGCAGAGTGCGGACTAAAACGAAATATTCCAGTCATTCAATTGAAACTGACTGTGAGCTTCATTGTTTTGTAATATTTATAAGTTCTATAGATTGTACTAAAATGCTGTTATTTTAAACTAAGTATGTCTAAGTTTTACACAGTTGTGCACGCATTTGATGTACAGCTGCTCCTTAAAGGGTAATAGAATAAAAGTCTTGGAATACTTTTAAGACAGATGTAGGGAGATAATTGATAAGCAGTGAAGTGAAAGGTTATTGGTGTTGAGAGGAATGTAGATTTGAGATGACATTCAGATCAGCCAGACAAGACTGGAAGGGCTGAATGGTCTTGCTTGCTCCTGACTTGTATGTTTGATTGCATTAATATTTCTGCCATTACAAGGAATGGCAAGTTTTTGTAGTGATTACTAGTGCAGTACATCAGTATAGTAAATCCTGTGTTTGATCAAAATGGTTAAAATTTTAATATTCAGTTTTACAGTGTTTCTAAAGAAACACTAATGAATGCTGGAATCTTCAGTGCTCTCATTGTTCACTGTTCTCCAAATTTCCTGAATGTTTTTAACTGGCTTCACTTCAGATGTAGGTTTATGTCCCCAGCTGGACAGTTAGTAATGAGTTTTCAATTTATTCACTTGATTGCCAAAAGACCCACTAATATTAGAGTAATAAAACTGTTAAATGTCAGAAGCAACTTTATTCATTTAATGTTAACACCCTCTCTTGCTATGCACAATTTAAAAATTAACAAATAAACACCTTCTTTTTGCCTCATAATCTGATTCTTTTATTATTTTTAACCATTATTCCCACTTTCCCAAAGTAAATTGAACAGATATCTATTGCAGGTTTTTTTTTTCCTGGCTACTCCCATTTTGTAGCTGGAAACAGCTGTCAAGTCTGTGTTTGCCAGGGATAAAAACTGACTTCAAAGATGAAGTTATGTTCATAAAGACTTAAGTTATAAAACTGTTTCAATTGCAGTACAACTTAGAACTTCATGCGTGGCCAACTTGTTAAAATTATCGCTAGACAATCACACAGCTCCAACTCCCACAAAACGAAGATCATATTTTCTTCCCCTTCTTTTGTTTTATTTATTTATGGGTTCCAGCTACTATTAGCAAGCTGATTTTTTTTTTGTCCGTTCTTTAATTGCCCTTGAACTAATTTGTCGTGTCAGGGTTTAGTTTGGAGCAACAAACAGGGATGCGAGAATTATCATTGCGTATGTGCCAGATTTCCTTTCCAAAGAGACATCAGTGTACCAGATGCCTTTTTTTGCAACAGCCTGATGATTTCATGAACACACCTACTGGCACAAGTTTTTATTTTGAATTTATTTATTTAACTGAATTTAAATTCCTCAGTTGATGTGGTGGGCTTTCATATCTAGAGATCAGTTCTCCAAGCTACTGAGTGCAGTCACTGTGATGCATTCACTTTGTTACTGTAACCCTAGTTCATTATTTGACAAGATATATGCAAACAGCTCAATCATTAATTGCTCTTAACTATTTTTGACTCAAGTGATAATTTTCTATTTTCTTTACCTCCTGTTAAAATCATCAAAATTGCAGCTGAATTGATGAAAGCTGATATTTTGACAAACTCTTCAAGTTCTTTGCAGTTCAGCTGTATTGTTTTGTTCTTTACCTGTTCTTGAGGAAGATTTGACCTAGAGAATTAATTTTTAAGAAAACAATATTGTTTAAAAAATAATTTCCTGTTCACAAAAATATGTACAAGTTTAGAATGTGTAATATAAGATCATCACTGGTGTTGAGAAAGTTAATAAATTAGCTGTGATTGAACGGCAGAGCAGACTTGAGGGGCTGAATGGCTTAATTCTACTCCTATGTCTTATGGTCTTAATAATGAAAAATGAAATATGATTGAAGTAAGTGAATAGTGCTGTCTTTTTTTTTGCAGCTTCAATCGTCTAGACCTCCCTCCTTACAAGAGTTATGAGCAACTAAAGGAGAAGTTACTGTATGCTATTGAAGAAACAGAAGGCTTTGGTCAAGAGTAATAAATGCTTGCAGCTTCAGAGGAAACATTGAATAAGGAAGCCTCATTAGACATTCAGAAGACCATGTGTACCATGAAGGACTTGTTAACTTTACTTCCATATTTCCCTTTAATTGATCTTCAAAAATGCTTTTTCATTGGTTAGCACTCAGTAAGTGTAATGAATAACATATAACATTGCATTCATAATTGAAATGCATGGTCCTTTCTCTGAATCTATCATAGGCTTATGTAAAAATGAACTGTGACTTATTGTCCATTACAGCTCAACAAAGCTCTTCCACCTCTGTCTGTTTCTGGCAAGTCTCTCAAGGTTTCCCCAGCTTTGCATCAGGTTTTTCAACTAGATTCTACAACTTGCAGCACATTGTCCTTGAGTGGCTCCATTTTCACTGGTTTTTGGGTACTCATCTTTTGCTATTCTAATGTGGAATCATCTTTCTTCTGAAGCACATAGCCCAATAGTTCACAGTTCTCTCAGTGACTATGGTCCTTTTGACATCTTGGCTGCACTGTAAAATCAGGTCTTGGTTAATATTGTACTGGGCCAAAAGGTATGGAGGCAGGCTGTACAAATGGGTCAGTTTGGACATGTAAAACTCCATTATTCCCCAGCACTCTGCCCCACAGCGAAGTACTGATAAATGTCCTTGGCAATGGGTATTGTAGTTTGATGCTCTTCAGACTACATTTGAGCTTTTGAAGATATTCCTGATATTTTTGTGATCTTTCTAGAATATCTTTGCTTGTTCCACCATCCTATCAGATGGTACTGTCCAAGTATGTGAATGTTTCTGCATTACAAGTAACAATTCCACATCCATACTGATGATGGTGCATCATTCTTAAGGTCGTAATGTATTTTATTCAGTTAATTTTTAGTCTCATTTGCTGGTTGAATGTAAGTTGTTTCTTTCATGCATGTGCTGTTGGGACACGTGAAGGGACACTGAGGTGATCTGCGGAGATTTCGAGGAATGTGAAGGATGTCCATCCAGTATCTCTTGACATATCTTCTGTTGTATGTCACTCTGCACTGGCAGTATTGAGGAGAATTTCGGGCACTGGGTCTGATTTGTCTTCAAAGCTGATCAGCACCTCATGTGAAGTTAACTTAGTTAATTTGATTATACAACCAAGGATCCCATCTACCCTGGTCCACACGGTAGTCCTGTAAATGTTGTTAAAGTATTCTCAGAGTCTGTGGAACCTATGCAGGGATGCTGTTGCTGTCTGAGCCTAGATCTGTTATATTTTGTAGATTAATGATATGGTCTGTGCTCTTTCTAAACACTGGCTCATTCTCTACTGGATACCAATTACTTCTGATATGTGCTGGAATGTGATCTTATATGTCGTCTTAATAGGCACTGATGAAAGTGTAATATCATACCAGTTAACGTAAACATTAAATGTTTGCTTCTTCATCCCATTGGTTCACTCATTTGCACCTTTTCAATTTTTCAGACTGATGTTTGAAAACTGGGCCTAGGGGCAGGTACTGCTTATTAAGCATTTATTTTGAGCAATTTACTAACTGTATCAGGAGTTTCCCCATTTTTTTTAAAAGAATACATTATCACAATATGATCTTTTCTGTTGCTGAGGAGTGTCATTTGCTGCTTGCCATTGATAAAACATTGAGACAGTAGATGGTTTCATGTTAGGTACAGGTAGCTATACGCACAGTTTGTGCTGCCAGGCTATCAGTATAGTGTTTGTCCACTGTTACATGGTGTTTGATCTCTCAGTATGTCTTGCTGTACTGCTCAATGCACTTGACCTTTAACCTGTGGGATTTTATGTTAAGAACCTTTCCCTTCAGGGCTCGTACTTGGTGAAACCTACTCTTCTGTTTGCAGTCTGACCAGACTTGGCTGCTGTTTGTTGATCATTGATATTTTGTGCCATTTCTCGATACTGTCCTGCCTTTTCAACATGGACTGCATGCTGCTAAAACCTGTTGTTCTACAGCAGTACGAAAGGCTTTTGTATTTCTGGGAACATTAGTTTGTTGACATCATAATGTTGTGTGTTTCTTGTACAGTAGACTAGAATTTCATGGTACAGAGACAGTGTTCATCATTCCCACTCCCCCATCTCTGCTTTGCTGTTCTTCGCAACCTTGACAAGTTTTAGGTCAAGCAGGGCATTCTTACTAAATTAATGTGACAGAATTTGTCGTTTGCTTCTTTGAGATGTTGTCTGTCGTCCCATCAGGTATGCAGCAGAGTTTCTCCCAATGCTGTTGTTAACCTTCCTGATTCTGTTATGTATTGTCACCAACACCTTAGGTGTGATTTCTCATCTGCCATCTTTCCTGTTTTGGACATTATCCATATTTTCCTGAAAAAAAACAATTGTCTCTTGTATTTTTTTCTGGGTGTCAAGAGCTCTGTCTTCATGCAAGTAGTTTCCTTTTTACTTTTATCCCTGGCAATCACACAAATCTTTGACCATTGCACAACCCTGGAGGACCAAGGTGTTTGTTTGTCTGGACTATCTTTAAAGCAAATAGGCACAGTTTAACCTCCCAGAGACAACAAACATCTTGCAGGCATAGACCATGGGAATCATTAGGGAGATGCCATAGCAAGCCATAGAAACCAGAGGTGACTTTTGTTCTTAAGCATTTTTCTCTTTTAGTAGGTAATGTCACATTAATGTATTAATTGAGTTTTCAACAAGCCCACAGAGACTAACTGGATAATGTCCAAGTTATGAAAAAATAATCTAAAACTCAAGCAGATGTGTGAATAATGAAGAAACTGTTTATCACAAGAATGAATGTAAAACATTTCTTCAGAATCAACAATAATTGCAATTGTGATTTTTCTACTTTTTTTAGTTAATTTGTGTATTTTTTTTAAAGTAAGTACTTATAACTATGAGACAATGTGCAGAATAAATTACAGGTTTGTAATTTGCTTTGACACACAAGGATGATTCATGAAGACCAGCAGCAGATGTTGTATTTCTGGCACAGTGCTTAGAAACTTTTACAAGCACACTTATACAAGCAATTATCCAACATTGTTGCCTTTTAAAAATACATATATTACATTTTATTATAGCATCAGCTTGCAGAACTTGATAGACATTTTCTCTCAATATTCCACTAATTAGTTAAAATACTTTATTGTTTTTATTTTCAGCAATGAATTGTGGGACCAGTTACAGGTGAAGGTTAATTTAATAAACCATATCATGAAATTGTTTATTGGGCAATCACATTTTGAAATCATGGTTTTTCAAAATTATATTTCATTAGAAGTGGTAGATGTGATGGCAGAAGAGGATTACTGAGATCAGTTTAAGACTCATACTTAATAACATTCTCAATGTTTAGTCTGTATTTCTAACCATTTGAGAAATGTGATGGCTGTGGCATCTAAAGATAAAACTGAGTAAATTTTATTTCTAATTTTTCCAAACTTAGAAATAAGTTTTGTTAATATATTATTAAAAATTAGCCAATAAAAGACTGGCTTAGTTTTACCTTTTGGCTCAGCTCTGCTAGATTAACTTTGCACTCTTTAGTAAAAAAAAATTCAGTATTTTAATTAAATCTATTGTATAATCAAATAAAGCAGAACAAAATCTCTTGTAAAATGACTATTTTTATCAAAATAGAGAAACTATTGTGTAAAAAAAAAGTGTATATTTGTTTTCCTGAAATAATAGCAAAGATCATAAAAGTTTTATGAATGTAATTGTTGATGTATGTTCCAAATATGTGGTCAACGTTTCGTGCTATTTTTAGCGATACAAGAATGAAGTGTGGTGCAAGAGTCACTATGCTGAGCCTGTATATTAGTTAATTACTGACTTTCAGGAGACAATGATTTCTGATTTGAGGTTTACACAATATCTCTAGCTTTTGAATTGATGTTGTGATATAAGTTTGAATTTTAAGCAAGAATTGTAATATTGTTGATTATTTTTGAATCAAAATGAATTGATTATTGATTAAAAAATTGAAGCTTTTTAAAATTATAAATGATAATTGATTTGAAATATTGCAAAGTAAAATCAGTTTTTGAGGAAATATTGTGAGTTTGTCTAATAAAAAATAAAGATTTCAACATTGCATCTCAGATATATGTTTTCAATTTTTAGTGCGAAGTGTCACTTTTGGACTGGTAGAGAACTACTGTGATTTCAATATTTTATAATAGAAACAGTTCTGGATTTAGCCTATGTATATTAATTATATTTTTAAAATATAATTATAATTATTTTATATTTGAATTGTATTTTAATCAAAGATGAAATAGGAAAACATCCCCTATCAAAAATGTAATAGTTGGCACTGATTGTATTCAAGAGTTTCACGCTTACTGTATTAAATTCGTTGATAAGTAACAGACAATAGATGGGAGCAAAGGTGTGATCTAATACTTCTGGATGTTTAAAAGGCCTTCAATGAAATGCGGCATATTGGACTTGCAATCAAGGTTGGAGTCATACAGAATCCAGGGAATTGTCTAGTGAGTTGGAGGGGCAAAGGGATCTGGGGATACAAATTCATAATAGATAGAAATAGTAATGCAGTTTAATATGGCCATTAACTTGTAACTAAACTACTTCTGGATTCATTTTCAGAAGACAGATAAAAGGCAGAGAGGTTATGTTAAACTTGTACAGAACATTTTGCTATGCTACGCTCAGAATACCTGGCATTGTTCTTGAACTAGTAAAGAATAAACAATTGACATTTTGGGCAAATACTGGAAAAGGTGAGGGAGAAAGCCGAAATAAGAAGTGTGTGTGTGTGGGGGGGGGTGAGTGTAATCTGTCTTCTTCCCCCTTCCTTTCCAGTTCTGAAGGATCTCAGCCTGGAATGTCATTTCTTTATTCCTTTCCATAGATGTTGCCTGCCCTGCTGAGTTCCTCCAGCAATTGTGTGTGTAACTGTGGATTTCCAACATCTGCAGGATCTCTTGTGTTTGTGATTGTGGGGTACTGCTGTGTAATAGCAGGGCTAACTTACTGTGTCTCAAACACAGGTCTTTCTCCCAGTGGACACTGAGTGACTGCTCTGCCCCCCACATTATGGTAAGACCTGTTTATCCATTACATGCTCAGTCTGGGCCAGTCAGTAAGACATGAGATGGTGTGATATTCATTTAGCTCTGGTATTTTGAATCTGGAAGTGATCACTGAGTTTGTTGATGATT
This sequence comes from Mobula birostris, assembly GCF_030028105.1. Classification (NCBI taxonomy): domain Eukaryota; kingdom Metazoa; phylum Chordata; class Chondrichthyes; order Myliobatiformes; family Myliobatidae; genus Mobula; species Mobula birostris. The sequence continues at coordinate 53,311,297 of NC_092384.1, forward strand.
AGCAGAAGGGATTTATATTCGAGCAGGAGACTGCCTCGTGCTCAGGTGAGAGCAGGAAAAGTCTTAAGGACATATAACAGTGCGGTACAGTATAGATCCTTCAGCTCATGATGTTGTGCCAACTCTTTCAAACTACTCTCAGTTCAATCTAATTCTTCCCTCACACATGGCCTTCCAAGTTTCTTTCATCTTATCCCATATCTCACTCTACTGCAGCAAAAATGTGCTGAGACACATACAGAATTCTTATACTCACATACGTTTTCTCTTTCTCACATTTTTTTCTTTCTTTCCTCTCTCACGTACACACATTCTTATACCTCTATCTCTCTCACACATACACATCTCTCTCTCTCTCACACACACACACTCTGTCTCAATCACTCTCACTCATTGTGATACGCACACATTTCTCTCTCTCTGTCTCTCTCTCTCACTCACTCACGCACATATACCTCGAGGACCTCAACCTCAGTAGGTTCGGTAGGTAATGAGATTAAGTCAAAGTGAATTTATTATTAAAGATACTTCCCTGAGATTAATTTCTTGCAGGCATTTACATGAAAATATAGAAATACAGTAGAATTTATGAGAAACATATGTATTCAAAGCTCCTGTATCTCTTCCCTGATAGTAGTAGTGAGAAGAGAGCATGGCCAGGATGGTGAGGTCCTTGATGGATACTGTGGTGGTTCTCTTTGTGGATGTGCTGGGTGATTGGTGAGAGCAATGAATAATGAGATAAGGTAACACACACAAAATGCCGGAGGAACTCAGCAAGTCAGGAAGCATCTCTGGAGAAGAATAAACGGTTGATGTTTTGGACTGAGACATTTCAGGTGAGATAAAGGTCTCAGAGCATTGATAATGAATAGAGCAACACACAAAATGCTGGAGGAACTCAGTAGATCAGGCCGTGTCTATGAAGAACAGAAATGTGTGCCACCAACTTCTGCTGAACAGTGTCCTTGGATTGTTTGTGCCAGGAGAGAAACATTGACTGCTTATTTCCCTCCATAGATGCTGCCTGACTTGTGTAGTTCCTCCAGTACTTTATGTGTGTTGCTCCAGGTTTCCAGCATCTACAGAATTTCTTAAATTTTTCAAAGATGACACCTTGCATTGCTCTGCTGTGATCCATTAATTTGAAGCTTTAGTTGACATATTATGAAGAAAGGGGGACAGAGGGAAACGAAAAGACTCCTGTGGATGAAAGACCAAAAGAGATAGGAACAGAATCCATTTGGCCCATCAAATCTACCCTGCCATTCCATCATAACTGATTTATTATCCCTCTCAACTCCATTCTCCATAACCTTTGACATCATTATTAAAGAAGAACCTATTAACCTCTGTTCTAAATATACCCAATGACCTGGTCTCCACAGTCATCTGTTGCAATGAATCCCTTCAATTCACCGACCTCTAGTGAAAGAAATTCCTCCTCATCTCTGTTCCAGAGGGATGTCCCTCCATTCTGAGGATGTGGCCTTTGGTCCTAGACTACACCACTATAGGAGACATCCTCTCCACATCCACTCTTCTAAGCCTTTCAATATTCAGTGGAGTTCAATGATTGGCATGAAAGGACAAGTATGAACAACTGGGCTGAATGGTCTGAGAGATATGGGTAAACTCCAGTAATTGGTGAGAGGCGGCAGATTAACAAAATGGACTCTGTCCTTTGGGGAAAGAAACAAATACATGTATTAAATTTATTTCAAATCCCATGGAGCATGTGGAGACCTTCCAATATCCAGGCAGTCTTTTTTTTTCTCTTTTTCTTCCTTTTCTTTTAGGTAGGGGTATGTATTGGGGGAAGAGTTAAGGGAATGGGGGAGGGAAGTTATTATTATTTCATGTAATCAAATTTGAAAATTGAATTAAAAAAATTATTTTTAAAAATAAAAGAAAAACAAAATGGACTCTCAGACACTCCTTAATCACTCCGTCTGAGAAAGTGGGACAATTTCAGGTTGTCCCAAGAAGCAAAACAGCCAACGAAGAAATCAGATAATGAACAGAACTGTGTGTCACTGACTTCTGGTGAGTAGTGTCCATGGATTCTTTGTGCCAGGAGGGAAGGAAGAATCTTCCAAGGAAGTTGCATTCAAACTTCCATTTGCTGCCTTTGTCTTTCTAGCTGCTGTTTTTGGCTTCCTCCAGGGGCCTGCAGTTTTGGATCCTCCATGGAAAGTTGGCAGCCTGGTTCCCACAGCAACAGGAACTTAGCCTTTCAAGAAATATTCCTTCCTTCCCAGTGTTACACCTTTAATGCGGTAAAGGCCCTGGAAAATTAGATGTTATCAGACTGGGGAAAGGATATCAGAAAGAGTAAGGGAGAGTCAGAGGGGGAGGGAAGAAAAGAGAGAGATACAGGGAGTTAAAAAGAGAGAGAATGTGTGTGAGGCCCAATTGAGTAGTGGTTGGCATAATTGCTTTACAGTGCCACGAACATTCTTTGGGTTCAATACCCACCACTGTGTATAAGGAATTTGTACGCTCCCTCCATGATCGTGTGGGTTTCCTCAGGGTGCTCTGGTTTCCTCCCACATTCCCAAGACTTTGGAGTTGGGGTGAGTATGCTATAATGGAATCCAAAGCTTGGCGACACTTGCAGGCTGCCTCCAGCACAATCCTCTGATTGTGTTGGTTGTTGACATAAACATCACAATTCACTGAATGTTTCAATGAAGACAGGACAAATAGAGTTAGTCTTTGTGATTCTATAGCTGTATTGGAGAAAACAGTACAGATTGTCTTCCTCCACTCTTTAAGAATGTCACTCCACTCTTTAAGAAAGGAAGGATGCAGAAGAAAGGAAATTATAGACCAGTTAGCTTAACCTCAGTGGTTGGGAAGACGTTGGAGTTGATTGTTAAGGATGAGGTTTTGGGATACATGGAGGCACATGATAAAATAAGCCGTAGTCAGCATGGTATCACAGGGAAGATACTACCATAGATAGAGTATTGGCTGATTGCCAGGAGGCAAAGAGTGGGATTAAAGGGAACTTTTTCTGATTCACTGCCAGTGACTCGTGTTTTCCACAGTTGGTATTCTTTTTACGTTATATGTCAATGATTTTGATGATGGAATTTGATGGCACTGTGGCCAAGCTAGCAAACAATATAAAGATAGGTTGAGGGGCAGGTAGTGTTGAGGAAGAAAAGAGGCTGCAGAAGGACTCAGACAGATGAGGAGAACGGTTAGAGAGTGGCAGATGGAATACAGTCATGCACTTTTGTAGAAGGAATAAAAGCATAGAGTATTTTCTAAACATGGAGAAAACACAAAAAACTGAGGTGCAAAGGGACTTTGGAGTCCTTGTGCAGGATTTCCTAAGGGTTAACTTGCAGACTGAGTTGATGGTGAGGAAGGCGAATGTAACGTTAGCATTCATTTTGAGAGGACTAGAATATACAAACAGGGACGTAATGCTGAAGCTTTATAAGGCATTGGTAAGGCCTGACTTGGAATATCGTGAGTGGTTTTGGACCCTTAATCTAAGAAAGGATGTGCTGAGATGGGAGTTGGTTCACAAGGAGGTGCACAAAAATGATCCTGGGATTGAAAGGCTTATCATTTGGGGAGTGTTTGATGACTCTGAGCCTGTACTCACTGGAATTTAGAAGTATGAAGGGGGATCTCATTGAAACCTATCGAACATTAAAAAGCCTCAATAGAGTAGATGTGGCGAGGACGTTTCCTATAGTGGAGGGGTCTAGAACCAGAGGGCACAACCACAGAATAGAGGGACATCCATTTAGAATGGAGAAGAGGAGGGACATCTTTAGCCAAAGGGTAGTGAATCTGTTAAATATGTTGCTAGAGATGGCTGTGGTGGCCAGGTCTTTGAGTGTATTTAAAGAGGAGGTTGATAGATTTTTGATGTCAGTGTGTGAAAGGCTGTGGGGAGAAGGCAGGAGAGGGAACTGGATCAGCCATGATCAAATGGTGAAGCAGACTCGATGGGCCAAATGGCCTAATTCTGCTCCAATGTTTTATGGTCTTATGATCTAAAGCCTCACCAGATGAATTCTCCAATCTCAAACAACAGGAATTCTGCACATGCTGGAAATTCAAGCAACACACATCAAAGTTGCTGGTGAACGCAGCAGGCCAGGCAGCATCTGTAGGAAGAGGTGCAGTCGACGTTTCAGGCCGAGACCCTTCGTCAGGACTAACTGCACCTCTTCCTACAGATGCTGCCTGGCCTGCTGCGTTCACCAGCAACTTTGATGTGTGTTGCTTGAATTCTCCAATCTGTTGAAAAACAACAAACAACGTCAGGCTTTCATTTTCCACCTACGATGCCAGGTTTTGACTAATTAGTACAGTATTTGTATTTGACTTTTTTAGGGTTTTATGTAAAGATATAAAAACAATTAGCATGTTGTCTTGTTTTGTGTGTTAGACTTTCATCAGTGACGATCTTGACAAACTCATCATTTCTCTGCTGTTTCATGATCAGTAGACATTTTATCTTTAAAATTTTTTTAAATCTTCAGAAATGTAATGCCGTGCATTTTCTTAAAATTCTACAACCAGCCTGCTGAATATTAACAATTACTTTCAATTTTCAGTTCGTTGTGATTGATCTTTCTTTGTCTCGTGATCGACAGACCATGAAGTAGCATGTGTTCTCTCCAACGCTGATAAATCCACACTTTCAGTACATGCTTGAGAACTTTATTTTTCCCTTTATACAGTGTTTCTATTTTCCAATAACTTCTGTTCATTACATATGTGAGGTCAATTCTCAGAACTGTCTGCGGTGCACAGACCTGTGCATCGCCTGGGAACCGGCCCAGTGCCTTGTGGAATTTTCTATTTGTGACGTCATGTCAGTATTCAAAAAATCTTGGACTTTGGATTTTCAGGTAAGGGGTGCTCAATCTTATAGTATAAGATAATCTTACTGACGACTCACATGTCTGCGTTTTCAAATATTTCACAATTTACTGTGGTTGGTTTATTCTGACTAACTATCGCATTAAAAAATATACTGTTTCTATACTGGAGTTCGAAGTAATTCTGTTATGGTTGGGTGGTAGCTGTGCTGATAAAATTGTGGGCACCTGCGTAGTGCCTTCAGAACCATGTCCTGGAGTTGAGTTCTGAATTGCAAATATACATCATGTTCCATCAGTCACTGGGTAATGGTGATGTTGTTCCAGAGTAGATTGAACCAAGGTGAAGCAGAGTGTCAGACAGCAAGTGAATTGCGGAGGTAATACAGAGAAACAAAAAATAAAGTTAAGGTGACTAGAAGGTTTTTATTGCAACTAATTGGATGTACGTTATTTTTGATAACCAAATGCTGAAATGAGAAGAGCTTCAATATTAAAACCCAGCAAAGGTAATATCTCAGTTTTAGTAATTTGCTTTTCTCTAAGTTTAAATCTTTAACGTAATCCTTAAATTACATTTTGCCCACGATAATGCTCCGTCTTTCATTCATACATTCTGGCCTCCTGAGTAACCCAGTAGGCTGGACCAAACAAGATTTTCCACCCTCAAAAACATTAGCAGCACACTACTTAAACAAAGGAGCCCAATTCTTCCCCCTCCCTACCAACTCCCAAACAGCCACAATCATCCTATCAGAGAAATTCCTTTTGTTCCCATTGTCTTCCCATATCTTTTCTGTGAGCTAGCCTAACTTGTTTCTTACTCCGCTCCATAGATGCTGCCTGACCAGCATCTTGTGTTTGTTACTCTGGATTTCTGCAGAATCGCTTGTGTTTATAATTCTTCTCTCTTTCGCAGTTCTGGAGAAGGGTCCCAGATCTGAAATATTAACCATTTTCCTTTCTAAAGTGGTTTGCTTATCTGCTTTTCCAGTAGTTTTGTTTTTATTTCAGATCTTTTTTGTTATTATCATGAATATACAGTACATCACCACTATTGTAAGTTGGATAAGAATGTGGTTTGTTACAAGAGATTTGGTTTCTATCTTTCCTAACCCCGTAAATCCGAAACAAGCATAGACTTTCTTTTCAGAAAAGAACTGCTGAGTTGCAGCATTCCCAAGTGAAGGTTTAGATCATTATTTAATGGATCATTACGTAGTTATTCTAACTCTGGACCTCTGAAGCTGGTCAATCAGATGATATCCCATTGTTTTACACTTTGATAATTCTCAATTACATCTTTAGTTTGAGCGATGTTTCAACAGTGTTTTACAACAATATACCCTACATCTGACCTCTTTGTTGAATGAAGTCACAGTCATAGTCATACTTTATTGATCCCGGGGGAAATTGGTTTTCGTTACAGTTGCACCATAAGTAATAGTAATAGAACCATAAATAGTTAAATAGTAATATGTAAATTATGCTAGTGAATTATGAAATAAGTCCAGGACCAGCCTATTGGCTCAGAGTGTCTGACCCTCCAAGGGAGGAGTTGTAAAGTTTGATGGCCACAGGCAGGAATGACTTCCTATGACGCTCTGTGCTGCATCTCGGTGGAATGAGTCTCTGGCTGAATGTACTCCTGTGCCCAACCAGTACATTATGTAGTGGATGGGAGACATTGTCCAAGATGGCATGTAACTTGGACAGCATCCTCTTTTCAGACACCACTGTCAGAGAGACCAGTTCCATCCCCACAACATCACTGGCCTTACGAATGAGTTTGCTGATTCTGTTGGTGTCTGCTACCCTCAGCCTGCTGCCCCAGTACACAACAGCAAACATGATAGCACTGGCCACCACAGACTCGTAGAACATCCTCAGCATCGTCTGGCAGATGTTAAAGGACCTCAGTCTCCTCAGGAAATAGAGACGGCTCTGACTCTTCTTGTAGACAGTCTCAGTGTTCTTTGACCAGTCCAGTTTATTGTCAATTCGTATCCCCAGGTATTTGTAATCCTCCACCATGTCCACACTGACCCCCTGGATGGAAACAGGGGTCACCGGTACCTTACCTCTCCTCAGGTCTACCACCAGCTCCTTAATCTTTTTCACATTATGCTGCAGATAATTCTGCTCACACCATGTGACAGTTTCCTACCGTATTCTGCTCACACCATGTGACAATGTTTCCTACCGTAGCCCTGTACTCAGCCTCATTTCCCTTGCTGGGTAATATAAGTGAGTAATATTCTGCCACTTTACTAAATAGTTTGCAAATAAAATTTTCATACTTGGCCTTTGGTGAGACAGATATCCATGGAACCTGCCTGGTTTTCACAATGAAGTCAAGTAAATTAAAATTATGGGTTTTTAGGTGGAAAGAAGTCAGCCCCGTCATACTGTTGTTAAAAATTGAAATTCGGGCCGGCTGGCGGCGCAATGACATCGGCGCTGGACCTGGGAGCGTATGTTCCCAAGTTCGAAACCAATTGGGTCCGCTCCCGAGTACGCTTTTCATCCGTGCCGGCTTGAGTGTTGAGATCGTAGCTCGACCTCGTAAAATAAAGGGAAAAATACGCGAAAATGTCCGTGTGAGGAGTGGCGCGCCACACTGTCTCCAGTCACTCTCTCGTTCCGCGCCTTGTATAAGCCATGAAAAAGACATCACGGACGCACGCATGCACACACAGACGCACATGGAATGGGGAAGCGGGGTGGTGATGGTGAAAAAGCGAGTATAATCTTAAAATTCGAGCTTGGCTGTTTGGAAATGAGATCTGGAAATAAGTTGCAAACATTGTTTCACAGAAATCTGGAATTCCCTTGCCTGAAAGGCTGTAAATGCTGGGCCAGTTGAAGTTTTCAAGGCTAGGACGGATATACAGTATTTTTGTTCAGCAAATGTATTAAGGCAGAAAGCAGCAAAACCAAGTAAAACAGTGAAGGTAATGAACTGTGATCAAATAAAGGAGCTAGGTGCCGATGCCCTTCCTGTAAAAATAGGATATTTATACTGGCTTCACCTGCCTCAACTCTTACTGCGTTGTTACTCCTTCTGCACCTGAGCCAGAAAGATGTGGCACTTCACTCCGCAGTGAGGGTGTGCTGCAGCTGCTCCCTTCGGTTTTCTGGATCGATGTAAAAGACGTCATGGCATTACTCTGAAGACAAGTTAGGGAGTTATCTCCTACGACCTGACCGGCTTCTCCCTCTCAGTTATCAGGCTACCTAATCGTTACTACATTCCTGCTTGCAGTGTGCTAATGGATATCTCTTACTAACTCTTTCTTCAGTTAGTCCTGACGAAGGGTCTCGGCCTGAAACGTCGACTGTACCTCTTCCAAGAGATGCTGCCTGGCCTGCTGCGTTCATCAAAGTTTGATGTGTGCTGCTTGAATTTCCAGCATCTGCAGAATTCCTCGTGTTTGCCCTTTTTCTTTGTTTTTTTGTCTCTTAGAATTTTGTGTTAATGAATCAGAAGGCATGTTTCTCTGCAGGATTTCGATCAAAGCTAAGGCTTAGGCACTGTACTTCAAAGTGCTATATTGTAAGTTGTCCTTGCACATCTTGCTCTGTCCTTGTTCAGAATGTTACCTTACTCCACCTATGTGAAAATGCTATTGGAAAGAGTTCAGTGAAGTTTACTTCCTTCTAAATGTAGCAAGAGTCTTGCCCCAAGAGGAGGCATCAGTTAAGAAGCTGGCAAGTTACTTGTTGCTGATTTCTTTATGAGAAAATTGACAATATGGTTCAGGTAAAACTAATAATGCTGAAGCAAGTATCTTCATCACAGTGGAATCTTGCCATTGTAGGTTAGTTTTACTGGATTGCATATTAGAGCCTTTAGATAGGGCTCTAATGATCATACAAGAAAGGGTATTTCAGATACAAGCTGAATGAAAGCAATTTAATCTCTTGTGAAGGGTCTTGTACATCTTCACAATACCAATGGAGAGTTTTTGTAATGAATAAGCCACTATTTAAATTGAAATTGTTTGTAGCCAATGGGAATTTGACATGTAATTATGAAAGAGTTGTGCGCACAATCATCTTCCACAGCTGAAACAGAAAGCAGTGAAGCCCAAAACTACAGGACAACTTGAAGTAAAGCCAGAAGAAGATGGAAACACTGAACAGGTCAGACAGGCTTCTGTCTGCTCTCTCCAGAATGCATTAACTGGAATGATGGTGTTCACAGCATTTTCTGTATTTCATTAGTTGCAAGTATGTGGATAACCACAACAATGCTGCCATCTGCTGTTAACCTATATAAGTAGCATGAAAATGCTTGAAACTTCAGCTTGATTGTTTACTGAACAAAAATCTCTTAAAGTCTATGTTTTCGGTTCTTTTAACGATTTCATCAAACATTAAATTTAGTGTTATCAGCTCTTACTTGTGAAGTTGAACTCTTGTCTCCAAATCTACAGGACTAGAGGACTAGATTCTTGTGCTGAGGAATAGGGTAGAATTTTACTGTTGGGGCCCATTATACAAAAGTTGTGTTTATGATTTAAGGCTCAATTTTAGTGCCTGGTGTAGGATAGTGAGATAGAGTGAACAGTCTCTCCCAGTTTACTAAATTATTTTGGTTCTCTTCATTTAAACCCCTCCCCCTTCCCATACACACACACACACACACACACCCACCCACCCCTCTTATCCTTACTATTGCTGCCTATGTTATGAGTTCAACATCAATTCTGGGATCGGAATATGTAATCCAAGCTCAGTACAATATACAAACGTTTGTACACCAAGGTCAGTACAATATGCAGCAAGTGTTAGTTTGTCTAATGTTGCCTTCAGATGCCGTATTGAATGACTTAACTATAAGACATAGGAGCAGAATTAGGCTATTTGGCTCATTAAGTCTGCTCCTCCATTCTATAGAGGCCGATTTCAATAGGTTTCAAAGGTACATTTATTGTCAGAGATGTTGAATGTTAGAACCCCAAAGCCCCCACCCCTCAGCCCCTCCCTCCCACGCATAAGCAGCAGCAAGGCAACGGCCTCCACCCACCAACAAAAAAGCATCGGCACTCTCCAGCGAGCACTCAAGCGTGCAGCAAAGCATCAAAAAAGACACAGACTTGCAGTACCCCAAAGACTACTTGTTCACCCGGCAATTCAACATACTACAGGTTCTCTCTCTCTCCCTAATAAGGGAAAAGAGGTGTCCCCGTTTCACAGCGAGAGGGGAGACATAACAAAAACAACTCACTGATTTACAATGTTAAAAGTCTGTTGCATTAATTCTTCTGAGCTCTGTGCCCTGAGAACTTGGGTCTCTGGCCACACAGCCAGCTTGCTGCTTTCGATCTTCCTTCTCCCACAATGCACCAGGTGGCGGCACCGACCTCGAGTCCTCCTGCCTCCAGAACCACGAAAATCCGGCACCCTGAAGGTGCACTAGTCTTCTAGGCCTCGTCCTTGGCATATCAAATAGTGGCCAGTTGTGAGACCCCGTAAGCAGTTTTTTTTACCCTATTCACCCCATTCTCCTGCCTTCTTTCTCTAACTTATGACGCCTTGACTAAGCAAGAACCTATCAACTCTGCTTTAAATATACCTAGTGACTTGGCCTCCACAGCTGTCTGTGGCAATGAAATTCCATAGATTTATTCCCTCCGGCTAAAGAAATCTGCCTCATCTCTGTTCTAATTTAACATCCCTTTATACTGAGACTGCCCTCTGGTCCTAGACTCCCACATTATAGGAAACATTTTTCCACATCTATTCTATTTAGGCCTTTCAATATTTTATAGATTTCAATAAGATCCTTCCCCCCTTCCCTCATTCTTCTAAACTCCAGTAAGTACAGGCCCAAAGCCATCTCATGTGCCTCACAGTTAACCCTTTCATTCCTGGAATCATTCTTGTAACCCTCTCTGAACCCTCTCCAATGCCAGAACATCTTTGCTTAGATAAGGGGCCCCAAACTGCTCAAAATACTCACAATGTGGTCTGATCAATGCCTTATAAAGCCTTAGAATTACACACTTACTTTTACATTCTAGTCCTCTCAAAATGAATGCTAACATTGCATTTGCATTTCTTACCACCAATTCAACCTCCATGAAGACTCCAATGTCCCCTTACCTCTCTGAATTTTGAATTTTCTCCCTGTTTAGAAAATGGTTGATGCCTTTTTTCCTTCTGCAAATTAGGCCACATAACCATCAATTCCACTATTTGAATCATTGACATATAATGTGAAAAGAAGTGGTTCCAACGCTGACCCCTTCGGAACACCACTAGTCACTGGCAGCCAACCAGAAAAGGTCCCTTTTATTCCCATTCTCTGCCTCCTGCCAGCCAGCCAGCCAATCTTCTATCTTGCTAATATCTTTCCTGTAATACCTTGGGCTTTTACCTTGTTAAGTAGTCTCATATGCGGCACCTTGTCAAAGGCCTTCTGAAAATCCAAGCAAACAACATCCATTGATTTGTCTTAGTTTATGTCGCCTATTATTTCCTCAAAGAATGTCAGGCAAGATTTTCCCCTTAAGGAAGCTATGCTGACTTTGGCCTAATTTAACATGTGCCTCCAAATACCCTGAAACCTCATCCTTAATAATGGACTCCAACATCTTCCCAACCACTGAAGTCAGAGTAACTGGCTATAATTTCCTCTCTTCTGCCCTACCCCCCTTCTTAAAGAGTGGAGTGACATTTGCAATTTTCTAGTGACTTTTGAAAGATTATTACTAATGCCTCCACAATCTGTCAGCTACCTCTTTTAGAACCCAGGGTTGTAGTCCATCTTGGGCCTTTCAGCTCCTCAAGCACCTTCTCCTTAGTAATAGCAACTATACTCACTTCTGCGCCCTAACACTTTTGAATTTCTGGCATACTGCTAGTGTCTTCCACAGTGAAGACTGATGCAAAATACTTGTTAAGCTCATCTGCCATTTTTTTTGTCCCCAATAACAACCTCTCCAGCATTATTTTCCTACAGCCTGATATCATCCTTCTCCTCTCGTTTACTCTTTATATATCTGAAAAACTAGTATCCTCCTTTATATTATTGGCTATGTTGCCTTCGTATTTTGTCATTTCTCTCCTTATGGCTTTTTTCAATGCCATCTGATGGATTTTAAAAGTGCTAACCACACTAATTTTTGCTATATTATATGCCTTCTCTTTTGCTTTTATGCTGTCTTTGACTTCCCTTTTCAGGTATAGTTGTGTTATCCTCCCTTTAGAATACTTATTCTTCAAGATCTATCTATCCTGCACCTTCTGAATTGCTTCCAGAAACTCCAGCCATTGCTGTTCTTCAGTCATCCCTGCGAGTGTCCCTTTCCAATCAACTTTGGTCAGCTCCTCTCTCGTCATCTGTAGTTCCTTTTACTCTACTGTAATGCTGATACATCTGACTTTAAGCTTCTTCCTCTCAAGCTGCAGGGTGAATTCTATCACATTATTATCACTGCCTCCCAGGAGTTCCTTTACCTTATGCTCCCTAATCTAATTCATAACACAACACCCTATCCAGAATAGCTAATCCCATAGTGGGCTCAACCACAAGCTGCTCTAAAAGGGTATTTCATAGGCATTCTACAAATTCCCTCTCTCATTTTCCCAATCTACATGCAAATTGAAATCCCCCATGACTATTGTAACATTTTTCTCTTTACATGCCTTTTCTATCTCCCACTGTAATTTGTGTGCCACCTCCTGGTAAGTGTTCTATGGCCTATATACTGTATAACTCCCGTCAGGTTCTTTTTACCCTTGCAGCTTCTTAATTCTACCCACAAGGATTCTACAGCTTCTGATCCTACTTCACCTCTTTTTAAGAATCTGATTTCATGTTTTACCAACAGAGCTACCCCATCCCCTCTGCCTACCTGCCCGTCCATTCGATGCAATGTGTCTGCTTGGATGCTAAGCTCCCAAATATGATCTTTTAATCGCCACAACTTTGTGATGCCCACAATGCCGTACCTACCAATCTCTAACTGTGCTACTGTGTTTTAAATATATGAAGAGTAAAAGAGTGACAAGGGTAGATATGGGACCGATTGAAAATGATGCTGGAGTAATTATAATGGATAACAAAGAGATGGCGGAGGAACTGAATGAGTATTTTGCATCAGTCTTCACTGTGGAAGACATGAGCAATATACCTGATAGCCAGAGGTATCAGGGAATACAATTAGGTACAGTCAAGATAACTAGAGAGAAAGTGCTTGGGAAGCTAAGTGGACTAAGAATAGATAAGTCTCCCGGCCCGGATGAGGTGCACCCAAGGGTTCTGAAGAAGGTGGCTTTGGAGATTGTGGAAGCATTGGAAATGATCTTCCAAGAATCAATAGACTCTGGCATGGTTCCAGAGGACTGGAAGGTCGCAAATGTAGTTCCGCTATTTAAGAAAGGAAGGAGGCAGCAAAAAGAAAATTACAGACCTATTAGTCTGACATCGGTGGTTGGAAAGATATTGGAGTCAATCCTCAAGGATGAGGTTATGAAATACCTCGAGGTGCATGACAAGATAGGCCGAAGCCAGCATGGTTTCATGAAGGGAAGATCCTGCCTTACCAACTTATTGGAATTTTTTGAGGTAATCTCAAATAAGATTGACAAGGGAGAGGCTGTGGATGTTGTGTATTTGGATTTTCAAAAGGCCTTCGATAAGGTGCCGCATATGAGGCTGCTTAATAAGATGAGAGCTCATGGAATTATAGGAAAGATATTGAAATGGGTGGAGCATTGGCTGATAGGCAGAAAGCAAAGGGTGGGAATAATGGGATCCTTGCCGGTTACTAGTGGTGTTCCGCAGGGGTCGGTGTTGGGGCCGCTTCTTTTTACGATGTATATCGATGATTTGGATTATGGATTAAATGGTTTTGTGGCCAAGTTTGCGGATGACACCAAGATAGGTGGAGGAGCAGGAAATGTTGAAGAAACGGAAAGGTTGCAGAGAGACTTAGTCAGTTTAAGAGAGTGGGCAAAGAAATGGCAGATGAGATACAACATTGACAAATGTACGGTTGTACATTTCGGAAGAAGAAATAATTGGGCAGATTATTATTTAGATGGGGAGAAAATTCAAAAATCGGAAGTGCAAAGGGACTTGGGGGTCCTCGTGCAGGATACCCTAAAGGTTAACCATCAAGTTGGATTGGCGGTAAGGAAAGCGAATGCTATGTTGGCATTCATTTCAAGAGGAATAGTGTATAAGAGTAAGGAAGTGTAAATGAGGCTCTATGGGGCATTAGTGAGACCTCATTTGGAATACTGTGTGCAGTTTTGGGCCCCCTATCTTAGAAGGGATGTACTGATGTTGGAGAGAGTTCAGAGAAGATTTACGAGGATAATTCCTGGAATGCAGGGGCTAACATATGAGGAGCGTCCGTCGGCTCTTGGATTGTATTCATTAGAGTATAGAAGAGTGAGAGGGGATCTCATAGAAACGTTTCGAATGTTGAAAGTGTTGGACAGAGTAGATGTGGAAAGGTTGTTTCCCTTGGTGGGTGAGTCCAGGACAAGAGGCCATAGTCTTAGAATTAGAAGGTACCCAGTTAAAACAGAGATAAGGAGAAATTTTTTTAGCCAGAGGGTCGTGGATTTGTGGAATTCGTTGCCACATATGGCTGTGGAGGCCCGATCATTGTGGGTGCTTAAGGAGGAGATTGACAGGTATCTTATTAGTCAGGGTATCAAGGGATATGGGGGAAAAGCCGGAAATTGGAACTAGATGGGTGAATAGTTTAGCTCATGGGGGAGCTGTGGAGCAGACTCGATGGGCCGAATGGCCTACTTCTGCTCCATTGTCTTGTGATCTTGTGAAGATCATCTACCTTATTCTATATATTACATGCATTCAAATATCTTTCTGGCTTTTATTCTGTAAATTTCCCACCTATTCCCCCTTTTCCTGTATATGGTTGGAATCTGTAACATTTTCCCATTTTGATAATATATAATAAAGTACAAAATATATAATTAACAAAAAAATCAGCTGTTACTTTTCCCCACAGATCCTGTCTGAACATCTGCAGGGTTTTGCTTTTGTCTTAAATCAAAGTGGTATGCTTTGGTAAATATATACAATATTATGTTACTGTTCAAAGAGAAAAGGTGTTGTAATTCATTCTCAAACCAAATAAATTAAGAATGGTTAGCTAGATATTATTTTGTTGCTGTTTGAAACCAACTGTGTATAAACAGGCCGTAACTTTTCATTAAAATGCCTTTGACAACTTCAAATGTGACAAGCTGGATGTGAGGTGATTTGAAATCCTCCAGGAATGTGAATGTTGCTGCACAAATATTATAAACATTAAAAAAAGGTATGTTTTCTTTACCCAAATGTAATGAGCTGGGTTGATTCGACCCAGAAGATCCAAACCGGTTCGAGTGTCCAGGAAATTGTGGTAATAAGCATACAAGCACAACAAAGTACCTTAAGCCTAACTTATTACCATAAAACAGAAAATATAAATAAACCACACTAAATACTAGTAATTTACTAAGATTTCAGGACTCACAATTCTTAGTCTGCATTTGATTGTTGCTGTCAACAGGGGACATAATTGCCACTGTTGTCAGGGGAGCTCCACATTCCGACTCATGAAATCACCCTGGGTCCATTCTAGTTATTAATCACGATTCCTCAGTGTAGGTAAAGTCCCAAGAACTGAGCAAAAGGTGCCTCAATAAATAGTTCATCTTGGGGAAGATGATGTTAAGACCAGAAGACCATGAGAAATAGAAGCAGAATTAAGCCATCTGGCCCATCGAGTCTGCTTCACCATTCAATCATAGCTGATCCTATTTTTCTATCTCCTTCTCAACCCCAGTACCCGGCCTTCTCCCTGTAACCTTAGATGCCATGTCCAATCAAGAATATATCAATCTCTACTTTAAATCCACCCAACGACCTGGCCTCCACAGCTACATGTGGCGACAAATTCCACAAATTCACCACCCTTTGGCTAAAGAAATTTCTCTGCATCTGTTTTGAAAGGGCGCCCCTCTATCCTGAGGCTGTGCCTTCTTGTCCTAGACTCTCCCACCCTGGGAAACATCCTTTTCACACCTAATCTCTAGGCCTTTCAACATTCGAAAGGTTTCAATGAGATCACCCCCTCATCCTTCTAAATTCCAGCGAGTACAGACCCAGAGCCATCAAACATTCTTCATATGATAACCCTTTCATTCTTGGAATCATCTTTGTGAACCTCCTTCGGACCCTGTCCAATGCCAGCACATCTTTTCTACGATGAGGGGCCCAAAACTGTTCACAATTCTCAAGGTGAGGCCTCACCAGTGCCTCATAAAGCCTCAGCATCACATGCCAGCTCTTGTATATTCTAGACCTCTTGAAATGAATGCTAACATGGCCTTTATCTTCCTCACCACCAGCTCAACCTGCAAGCTAACCTTCAGTGTTGTGCACAAGGACCCCCAAGTCCCTCTGCATCTCAGATTCCTGTATTTTCTTCTCCTTTAGAAAATAGTCCGTATATTCCTACTACCAAAGTGCATGACCATGCATTTTCTGTTACTATTTCTCCTGCCTCATTTTCTAGCGGTCCTATATCCATTCTCATTTCTCTTTTATTTTTAACATACTTGAAAAACTTATACTATCCACTTTTATATTTCATTTTTTCCTTCCCAATGATCTTTTTAGTTGTTTTCTGTAGGTTTTTAAAAACTTCCCAATCCTCAGGACACTCAGCCTGTTGGCTGCAACTAAGTCCCATCACCTGCCTGTCCTTCCTGACAACCTGACTGCACTCTATCTTTACTTTTTTATCATCCATCTTTTCCTGAGTCCCTTCACTCTGGTTTCCACCCCCCGCCAAGTCAGTTTAAACCCTCCCCAACAGCTCTAACAAACCTGCCCATGAGAATATTGGTCCCCCTCGGGTTCAGGTGCAACCTGTCACTTTTGAACAGGTCATACCTGTGCCAGAAGAGATCCCAATTATCCAAGAATATGAACCCCTGCCCCCTGCACCAGCTTCTCAGCCACGCATTTATCTGCCAAATCATCCTGTTTCTACCCTCACTGGCAAGTGGCACAGGCAGCAATCCAGAAATTACTACCCGGGAGGTCCTGCTCCTCAGCTTTCTACCTAGCTCTCTAAATTCTCTTTTCAGGACCTCATTGCTTTTCCTTCCTATGTCATTGATACCAATATGTACCAAGACATCTGGCTGCTCCCCCTCCCTCTCCAAAATGTTGTGGACACGATCTGAGACATCCCTGACCCTGGAACTCAGGAGGCTACATACTATCAGTGTGTCCTGTTCACATCCACAGAATCTCCTGTCTGTTCCCAACTATCAAGGCCCCTATCACTACTGCTCCCTCTTTCCCTTCTGCACAATGGACCCATGCTCGGTGCCTGTAACCCAGTCGCCGTGGCATTCTCCCGGAAGGTCATCCCCCACAAAAGTATCCAAAGTGGTATACTTGTTTTTGAGGGGAATGGCCAGAGGGGTGCTCTGCTCCACTTGCCTATTTCCATTTCTCCTGACGGTCACCTAGCTACTTGCCTCCTGCAACTTCAGGGTGACTACTTCCCTGTAACTTTGATCAATTATATCCTCGCTCTCCCGTACAAGCTGAAGGTCATCCAGTTGCTGCTCCAGATCTTCAAGGAGCTGCAGGTGGATGCACTTCATGCAGATGTAGTTCCCCAGGAGACTCTGGGTCTCCCAGTTCTCCAACATCCGGCACAAAGAGCACACCACAGCCATTTAAATGGTACAGTAAGAGAGGGGAAAAAAAAACAAAAAGCAAACCTTAACAGACTCTTTACACAGAGCCGATGCCTCTTCTGAGCTGAAGCCTCTTTTGAACCAAAGCCTGCCGCTTCTACTCTCGCCACTGGCCTGCTCCCAACAATGGCCACTCTGTACTTTTCCCTTCTGTACTCTTATTTAGTTCAAGCTCTGTTGATGCTGCTAATAGGCCACGTACAATGGACAAACATTCTCAAAAGCTCTCTTTTTAAATAACCACCGCCGACCTGCCAGAAATCCCTCTTGGTAGAGCTCTGTTGATGCCGCTGATAGGCCACGTGCTTCCAGAATTTGTTTATAATTTCAGATTTCCAGTATATTTTTGAAGTTTTCAAATACAAGGAGTGGGGTATGTAGGATATTAAGGGGAAAATTAAGAGAAAAAAGAATTTGACTTCAAAGCAAACAGCTGAAGTTTTTTTCTGCACAATGTCCAGATGTAGCAGTCAATACTTGATACCCCTGTATAAAATTAAAGCAAAGGGTAGTTTGGAAGCAAAATTATTCTTTTCTATGCAAAGGCCGTATTACTTGATGGACAAATTGAAACCCATTGTAGCTGTCATCCCGTCCCACTATCTCCCTCCTGGGACAGCCCTGCAGTGGAAGAAGTGCTACACCTGCTCATTCACCCCCATTCAGAGCCCCGATCAGTCACTCCAGGTGAGCCAACGCTTCGCCTGTGTATCTGTTGGGGTCCTTTACTGTATCTGGTGCTCCCAATGCGATCTCCTTTGCATTGGTGAGACCCCACATAGATCAGAGGTCTGCTTTGTCGGACACCATCGCTCCATTCATAAAAGGTAGGATTTCCTGGTGGTCAACCATTTTAATTCCAAACCCCGTTCCCATCCCAACATTTTGGTCCATGGCCTCCTCTACCTCTACGTTGAGCTCCCTCTCAGGCTGATGAAGTAACACCTCTTATTCAACTCCACCTTTTTTTTTTCATAAGTGTTGCCTGGCCTGCTGAGTTCCTCCAGCATTTTGTGCCTTATTCTGTCTAGGTACCACCCAACTTGTTGGCATGAACATTGATTTCTCTAATTTCCAGTAATTTTTTTCCCTCTCGTTTTCTCTTCAATTCCTCATCTGTCTCTCCATAACCTTTTCTCCTATCACCTTCCCCTGGTGCCCTTTCTCCCATGATCCACTCTCCTCTCCTGTCAGATTCCTTCTTCTCCAGTCCTGCAATATTTCCACCTAGCTTCTTACTTCAATACGCCACCCCACTCAGCTAGTTTCACCTATCATCTTCTTGCTTTTAACTCTCCTCCCCGCCTTCTTGTTCTGGCTTCTTTCCAGTCCTTATGAAGGGTCTTGGCCAGAAATATCAA
The DNA here is from genome assembly GCF_030028105.1 of Mobula birostris. Lineage (NCBI taxonomy): Eukaryota > Metazoa > Chordata > Chondrichthyes > Myliobatiformes > Myliobatidae > Mobula > Mobula birostris. Next base: position 53,330,264 of record NC_092384.1, read on the forward strand.
CTGTTTATTAATTTCCATTGATGATGACTGACCTGCTGAGTTCCTCCAGCATTTTGTAGGTATGTATCTCCATCTTCCTTCCAGTAGGAAGAAGAAGGGCATATTTATGTTAACTTCACTCTGGGTGTCAGCTGCATTATGATTCTCTGTAATATAGGGAATTTAAGTAGTTATAGCATATTGTTAAGAATTCACAAAAATACCTACACTTCACAGCAATAGGAACCAATGATTTGCAAAGTACTTAAAATATGATAAAAGATACTACAACCTACTTATTTTTTGGTGGAATTTTTGGAATAATTCTGAATTCTGCTTCATTAATGCACAATATAGTCTACCTTCAAAGGACACACAAAAATTGGACAACATTTGAGTTTCTGCTGAGTGATTCCATTTCTGTTTTAGACTTCCACAGTGAATGCAATTGAAGACACCATGGTTTCCAATGAGGAAATTGAACTATCATATTCTACATCAGATCTGGAAATACTTTGCAGTGCTTTGCTAAGGCAACACATGTACAGAGAACACATTTGCAATTACACAGTGCCTCTTTCAAACTCTAGATTTTCCAAAAAATGCACTTCACAGCCAATAAAGTATTTCTGAATTACCACTACTTCGGTTTTGCAAGGAAATGCAAGTCATTTAGTGAATAGCAAGATTTCAGAAATAGCACTGAATATATGCTTTCAAGTGATGTTGGTGGAGATGTATATATTGGGTAGAATTCCAGAATTGCTTCTATTCATCACATAATTTCATGGGTTATTTTGTTTCATTGAAATAGTAGCCTTCCAACATGACATTCAAAGGACCAAATATCCAAAGAACAGCAGTCTCTGAGTGCTAAAGTGCAAAGCCAGATAACATCTTAAAATGCTGGCTAACCATCTGATTCAGGGGCTTCAGAAGCATATGCTTTCTCTAAGGTGAAATGAATAACCAGCAAATTGTTTAGTTAAATTCATCGCATTAATAGATGACAGCATTTTGCCAATTTACTTTATTTCATAATATTAAGCTCTGCACAAGGATGAGCAGTTTTACTAAAAAATATTATACAAAGTTGCATCAAAGTTGTTGTAGAGCAAAGAACATGCCACATTTTCTGTGGTCAAGGCATCTCCTACCGTGTTCCTGTAGATCTGTGATGTCTCTGGGTCCACTTCTGAAATTGGAAACTGTTGCATAATATGTCCATTGAGTTATTTTGTATTAGATACTTTTACAGAAATGGCACTGCAACAAGTTTTAAATATTGAGTCCATTGCCCCTTACTGAATAGCTACAGGCAGCAGGTGACTAAAGGCTCTCTCTTTCAACACATGTTAATGTTGTATTAATTCCCTCCATGATCTCACTGTAACTTACCACTTTGGTTTGTAAATGGCTAGGTGCACACAGTGAGGGTATGTATTTAATACGTGGCCTTTGTTACCCAATCTCTCTTCATCTAGTGGTCAATCATTCACAACTCTGTAAATGCTAATACTGTACACATTGCCATTCTTCAGAGAACTGATATGTAGCAAAACATTTTCTTCAGAGTAGCTTTTATGGCAAGTTTTAATTTAGAGTATCCATAATTGGTCTCAGCGATTCCTTGGTTAAAGTAATTCGGATTCCAGAGCTTCTATTCTATAGTTTAGCTTTTGTTGCGATAGAGTGAGATTTATCATTTTCCAGTGCAGCCATTCTCACTGAAACCATCAGAAGCTGCTAACTGGTTTCCTGTTGTGAAGTTTTGTGCAGATCAATTTTATTGAAGGATTAAGGCAGGACAAGCTAAAGACTCTTTACCAACGATCCTACTTCCTCCATTATCATCAATTAATTGCAAAGTCAACACGTCAAATATAGCTAAGATCTGTGTCCATCTTTAATTTTATTCAGTCAGTAAGAGTACTATAAGAATCTGGTAGCGGCAGGAGTAGCTATCAAGCCCTTCATATGCACCCCATCATTTAATGTGACCAAAACTAATGTATGCTAGCTTCAATTCCTTTGTGCTGTTTCTCCATATTATCTTTTCCTTAATATATCAAATATTTGTCCACTTCCACTTTAAATATTCCTGATGATCCACCTTCCACCACAGCAAATAATTCCAGTGACTCACCACCCTCTTGAAGAAGCAATTTCTATGTACCTAGGTTTAATTGACAGCTCATCATCTTGTTATGTCCCCTTGTTCCACACACTCTCAATAATGAGTGTCCCAGTGCCTACTCTGTCAAGCCTCCTTTGGATCTTGAGCAATAGACAGAGCATTGCAGAATCTTGTGTTTGTGATTTTCCACTCCCTAGAACCTCAAATGCTTGATTAAGATCACAGTCCAAAACTATCCAGTCTCTCTTCGCTTTCATCCCAGGTATTAGCCTGCTGATTCTCATTCATACTGCCTTCAGTACAAGGTACACAAATTGTATGCTGAATTCCAGATGAGGTCTCACCAACACACAGATAACTTCAACACAACCACCAATTCTTTTGCAATGAAGGACAAAATGCCAGTTGCTGCCTTCTACTACTTATTGGACCTGACTGCTAGATTTTTGTGATTAATGCTCAAGGACTCTTCCATCTCTTTACTTCACTAACATGAAGTCTCTCTCCTTTTGGATAATCTATCTTGAGTTCTCAGACTGATGTGCCTGACCTACATTGAATTCCATCTGCTAGTATTTTGCCTACTTACTCAACCTATCACTATTCCATTGCAGAATCACAGTATCCTTACCACGTGACCCTCCACCTAAATCCATACAATCTGCAAACTTGTAAACTTTAGTTTTTAATGCAAATAATTAGTTGCAGACCAAGAACTGATCCCTGCAGGACTCCATTTGTTACCTCCTCCCAGTCTGAAGAGGGCCATTTATTCCAAATCTGATTTTCATCATACGATCAGTTTTCAAACCATTCTAACAAACTTTCTGCAACATTTGGGCTTTCAGGTGGCACTTAGTCAAATGCCTTTTGGAAATCTAAGTACACCACATATGTAGGTACCCTGCTATCAAAACTCGTACCATCTTCAAAGAACCTGAGCAAATTAATGATGAATGCATTTTTAGTGCAGGAGCGGGGTTGTAGGATTCTGATACAGGCTTGTTCATTCTCATTCTGAAGTTGCTTAGACACATGTATCCAGCCAGAAACAGGCAACATATGAAAAGCTTCGAACTAACTCATCTCAGTATCTTAAGGCAAATGGAAATGAAACAACCTAGAATAACATTATTAGTAAAGTAATATTTATAATGTTTCAAGATTTTAAACATGTACATTGTACAGATACAGAAAACTGCCCCATGCAAACACATCAACGGCTGAATATTTTGGCCCTTTTATTGCAGAAAGCCGAAGTATTAACATTCCCACTCGATGCCAAGTATTGCTGAAGTTCTGTTTTTCTTTAAAAAAACACGGCACAATTTATTTTCTGTCTTTCTTTTCTTCCTTCTTTGATTCACATTTTTCTTTTTCTTTCTCATCTTTCTTTTCTTTTTTCCCCTCTTCTTTTTCTTGCCCTTCCTTCTTTTCTGCATCTCTGTTGGCAATTTTATTATTGATTAAATTGTGTAGAGCAACCACTGATCGAATGAGTGATGCAAGATACACCACCAACATCTGGTCGTTTGTCTTCAGGTAAAAAGCTTTCACAAACTCTTGCAAATTAACATCAGGTAGAAGATTGAAGACATCTTGCAGCTGGTAGATAATCTGATGGTTGATGGGCAATTTCCCCGTGGCTACTTTCTCCAAGTAATTCCTTATCTCTAAAATCTTTGAGTTCAGCCCTTTGAGACCATGCACTTGGTTTGTGATTCGCTGTGACAGTGTTCCCACTGTGGTATCTTTAATATCTCTGTAATGGCAAAATAAGCAAAGAAAAAAAGACCTTTACTTTAGAGTCTGTTTTTGGCCAATCGTAACAGCAGGCGCATCAAGAGTTTTATTCACTGAAAGTACAGCTGTGCGGCGCACAAATACAAATTGGTCTTTAACTACAGACTATTTTATATTATCCTCAAAGCGCAGGTAATTTTTCTTCTTGCTGCAATTACTGAAATCAAAATATATTATGATCCTATTCCGTCAATCAATAAAATAGCTGCATATCATCCCGAAAGAGGATTACAGTTGGGAGCTTAACGAACAAGGATACACATTGTATCAAAAGGACAGGCAAGGAGGCAGAGGGGGTGGCGTGGCTCTGTCGGTAAAAAATGAAATCAAATCCTTTGAAAGAGGTGACATAGTATCAGAATATGTAGAGTCCTTGTGGGTAGAGTTAAGAAACTACAGAGATAGATAGAACCCGGTAGAAGTTAAATACAGGTCTCCAAACAGTTGCCATGATAGGGGCTAGAAATTACAACAGGAGATAGAAAAGCCATGTCGAAAGGACAATGTTACAATAGTCATGGGGGATTTCAATATGCAGGTAGATTGGGAAAATCTAGCTGGTGCTGGATCCCAAGAGAGAATTTGTAGAATGCCTGCAAGATGGCTATTTTAGAGCAGCTTCTGGTTAAGTCCACTAGGGGATCAGCTATTCTGGACTGGGTATGAACCATTTGATTAGGGAGTTTAAGGTAGAGGAACCCCAAGGAGACAGTGATCATGATAGAATTCATCCTGGAATTCGAGAGGGTGAAGCTAAATTCAGATGTATCAGTATTACAGTGAAGTAAAGGGAATTACAGAGGCATGAGAAAGAAGCTGGCCAAAGTTGATTGCAAAGGGACACTAGCAGGAGTGACACCAGTGCAACAATTGCTGGAGTTTCTAGGGCAATTCAGAAGGCACAGGATAGATACAGCCCAAAGAAGTATTCTAAAGATAGGTGACGCAATTGTGGCTGACAAGGGAAGTCAAAGCCAAAATAAAAGCAAAAGAGAGGCCACATAATAGAGCAACAGGATAATATCAAAGAGGATACCAAAAGTTTGTTTCAGATATATAAAGAATAAAAGATAGGTGAGAGTAGATATTAGACCGCTGGAAAATGACAATGGAGAGGTAGTAAAGGGGGGAGGGGGTAGAAGAAAGCAAAGAAATGGGAGATGAATAAGTATTCTTCATCAGTCTTCACTGTGGAAGACACTGGCTGTGAGTTCTAGAGTGTCAGGGAGCAGAACTTAGTACAGTTGCTATTACCAGGGAGAAGGTGCTTGGGAAACAAAGGTCTGAAGGGAGACAAGTCACCTGGCCAAGATGGACTGCACCCCAGGGTTCTGAAAGAGGTAGCTGAAGAGATTGTAGAGGCATTGATAATGATCTTTCATTTCTAGCACAGTTCTGGAAGACTGGAAAATTGCAAATGTCACTTCACTCTTTAAGAAGGGAGGAAGGCAGAAGAATAGAAATTACAGGTCAGTTAACACAGATCTCAGTGGTTGAGTCGATTGTTAAGGATTTGGTTCCAAGGTACTTAGAGGCACACGATAAAATAGGCGAATTCAGCAGGGTTTCCGTAAGGAAAAAAAAAAGTGCCAGGCAAATCTGTTGGAATTCTTTGAGGAAATAACAAGCAGGATTAACAGACAATTGGTGGATGTTGGCCGGTAGTTGGTGTTGGGACTGTGTATGTTCTATGTCAATGATTTGGATGATGGAATTGATGGCTTTGTGGCCACGATTACAGACGATACGAAGATAGGTAGAGGGGCAGGTAGTGCTGAGGAAGCAGGGAGGCTGCAGAAGGACTCATACAGATTAGGAGAATGACGAAGAAGTGGTAGAAGGAATGTGTTGGAAAGTGTATGTTCATGCATTTGGTTGAAGGAATAAAAGCATGAACTATTTCCTAACAGAGAACAAAATTCAAAAATAAGAGGCGTAAGGGGATTCGGGAGTCCTCATGTAAGATTCCCTAAAGGCTAATTTGCAGGTTGAATCAGTGAAGAGGAAGGCAAATGCAAAGTTAGCAGTCATTCTGAGAGGATTCAGAAGCAGAATCAGGTTTATTATCATCAGCATGTGATGTGAAATTTGTTGACTTAGCAGCAGTCAGATGATACAGTTGTACCTCCCGGATGGCTGTAGATGGAGCGTGAGGACTGCCTACCATATTCCATAGGGGCAATCATTATGTCCCCTATTTGGTTAAATATAGAGGCAATCCCATTATCCATAGCACTAAAAAGATGTGGAGACAAATGGGGAAGCATTTGAAACTCAGAACATTATCTTTTCTTGAACCTGTATCAGCCAACCCCTCTTTTATCCCCCCATGTATTGATGGGGCCTTTGATGCATGGCAAGAATTAGGGATACACAGCATTGGAGACCTATACATACAAGGGATTTTTGCGTCATTTGGCAGCTCCAGGACAAATTCAGATTGCAAAAGAGTCATTTTTTTCAGGTATCTCCAGCTAAGACACTATATAAGATCACATCTTTCCGGTTTTGAGATGGCAGAACATGATAAATTAGATAATCATTTAAGATGATGTTTAGGGACAGAACACACCATCGCCTATCTGTATGATGCCATGCAAAACAAGTGTCATACAACAATGGATAATATTAAAAAAGTGGGAAAAGGGGTTGGGTACGGAGATAGAGGAGGTTATATGGAATGAGGCTTTGGAGTATGTTAACTCCTGTTCCATCAATGCCAGGCATTGTTTAATACAATTTAAAATCCTACATTATCAAAAGTAAGGATTCATAAAATATTCACAGAGGTGTCCCCAATGTGTGAGAAGTGCAAGTCCTCGGACAAATTTGTTACATAGTTATGCTTTATGTTCCAGGATACAAGTGTATTGGAAGCAAATATCTGAGGTCCTATTGAAGGTACTAAAGGTTCAGATAATACCAGACCCCATTTTAATTTTTGGAACTTCTGTGAGGTCAAATAAATTCCAGGCTACCCAGCAACAACTCCTGACCTATGGCATACTTAATGGAAAGAAGCTCATACTGATGTTCTAGAAAAAGGAGGAAACTCAATCACTCAGACAATGGTTGGCTGCATTAATGGATACTTTGCATCTAGAGAGGTTAAGATACGTTATCAAGGATAGACTCAGGGAATTTGAAAAAATCTGGCAACCATTACTGTTGTATTTAGAAGAGACTGACAGCTGAACTAAGTGTGTGTGTGTGTGTGTGTGTGTGTGTGTGTGTGTATGTATATATGTATGTACACATACACGGGGTGGTAGGGTTTCCTTTGCTTTTTGCTTGTTCACTATACATACATTCATTTGACTTTCATTATGTTGTTATAAGAAAGAAAAAAGAAGCACTGTACTTTAGGACATTGTTGGTTGCGGTTAAGCTGATGTTGCTCCACAATAAAAAAAATTGAAAACTTAGCAGTTCAATGCAATACATAATATAGAACAGAAAAAATAATGTAAGGGGGGGTTTCGATTTTTATGTTACTGCGGAGGCTAATTAAAACGGCATCTTTGTTATGTTAATCTGGGGAATGCGGCTTTGTTGTCTTAAACGCTGAGAAAGTTTGCGCTAGGGTTCGAAGTTGTCACACAACTTGATAGGGTGTTTAGCTGTTCCTGAATCGCTGAGTGCGTGCCTTCAGGCTTCTGTACCTCCTACCTGACAGTAACAGCAAGAACAGCTTCTTCGCCTCTGCCTTCTGATTCCTAAATGGACATTGAACCTTTGGACACTACCTCAGTTTTTAAAATATACAGTATTGTTTTTTAATCTATTCAAGATACATATACAGTAATTTATTTAATTATTATTTTTATTTAATTTATTTTTTTTACTCTTCGGTATTATGCACTGCATTGAACTGCTGCTAAGTTAACAAATTTCACATCATATGCCAGTAATAATAAACCTGATTCTGATTCTGAATATAAAATACAATGCTGAAACTTTATTTTGCACTTATGAGGCCTCACTTGGAATATTCTAAGCAGATTTGTGCCCATTATTTAAGAAAGGATGTGCTGACATCAGAGAGGGTTCAGAGCAGGTTCGCGAGAATAGTTCTGGGAATGAAAGACTTAATGTATGAAGAGCGATTGATTGCTCTGACCCTTTACTCGCAGGAATTTAGAAGAATGGGGGGGGGTTAATTAAAACCTATTTACTGTTGAAAGACAGATAGAGTGGACGTGGAGAGGATGTTTCCTATGGAGTCTAGGACCAAAGGGCATAGTCTCAGAATAGAGGGATATCCATTTAGAATGGAGATGAGCACGAATTTCTTTCGCCATAGGGTGGCAAATCTGTGGAATTTGTTGCCACAGGCCAAGTCATTAGGTGTATATAAGGTGGAGATCGATAGGTTCTTGATTAGACAGGGCGTGAAAGATCATGGGGAGAAGGTAAAAGAAGGGGGTCGAAGGGGAAATGGATCAGTCATGATAAAATGGCAGAGCACACTAAATGGGCCAAATGGCCTAATTCTGCTTGTATTTCTTATGGTTTTATGGTCTTGTTAGAGTGATTTTTGGGTTTAGGTCATTTACATTTAGCAAATGTCTTTGGCTACCAGTCTTTTGTTCCTTGAAAATGTATTGTGGATTTAATTTGGAACAATGCATTCCTAAAAAGCTGTGAATCCCAGTCCAGACGATGCTGGCGTCTGTGGGATGGACGCGAATCAGAAGGTGTGAAGTTTGTATGTAGTTTCAGAATCAGTATCAGGTTTAGTATCACCTGCATGTGACATGAAATTTGTTTACTTAGCAGCAGCAGTTGAATGCAATACATAATCTAGCAGAGAAAAAAACATAATAATAAACAAATCAATTACAGTATATGTATATTGAATAGATTATAAACATGCAAATAACAGAAATACTGTATATTAAAAAAAGTGAGGTAGTGTCCCAGGGTTTAATGTCCATTTAGGAATCGGATGGCAGAGGGGAAGAAGCTGTTCCTGAATCGCTGAATGTGTGCCTTCAGGCTTCTGTACCTCCTACCTGATGGTAACAGTAAGTAAAGGGCATACCTGGGTGCTGGAGGTCCTTAATAATAGACACTGACTTTCTGAGACACCACTCCCTGAAGATGTCCTGGGTACTTTGCAGGCTAGTACCCAAGATGGAGCTGACTAGATTTACAACCCTCTGCAGCTTCTTTTGGTCCTGTGCAGTACCACCACCCCCCCCCCCCACACCAGACAGTGATGCAGCCTGTCAGAATGCTCTCCATGGTACATCTATATAAGTTCTTGAGTATATTTATTGACATGCCAAATCTCTTCAAACTCCTAATGAAAAATGGCCACTGTCTTGCTTTCTGCATAACTATATCAATATGTTGGGACCAGGTTAGATCCTCAGAGATCCTGACATCCAGCAACTTGGAAACTGCTCACTCTCTCCACTTCTGATCCCTCTATGAGAATTGGTATGTGTTCCTTCATCTTACCCTTCTGGAAGTCCACAATCAGCTCTTTCATCTTACTAACGTTGAGTACCAGGTTGTTGCTGCGGCACCATTCCACTAGTTGGCTTATCTTACTCCTGTACACCCTCTTGTCACCATCTGAGATTCACCAACAACGGCTGTATCGTCAGCAAATTTATAGATGGTATTTGAGCTGTGCCTAGCCACACAGTTATGTGTATATAAAGAGTAGAGCAGTGGGCTAAGCACACACCCGAGGTTCACCAGTGTTGATCATCAGCGAGGAGGAGATGTTATCACCAATCTGCACAGATTGGGGTCTTCCGGTTAGTAAGTCAAGGATCCAATTGCAGAGGGAGGAACAGAGGCCCAGGTTCTGCAACTTCTCAATCAGGATAGTGGGAATAATGGTATTAAATGCTGAGCTATAGTCAATGAACAGCATCCTGACATAGCTGTTTGTGTTGTCCTGGTGGTGTAAAGCCGTGTGGAGAGCCATTGAGATTGCATTTGCCGTTGACCTATTACGGCGATAGGCAAATTGCAATGGGTCCAGGTTCTTGCTGAGGCAGGAGTTCAGTCATCATGACCAGTCTCTTAAAGCATTTCATCACTGTTGATGTGAGTGCTACCAGGCAATAGTCATTAGGCAGCTCACATTATTCTTCTCAGGCACTGGTATAATTGTTGCCTTTCTGAAGCAAGTAGGAACTTCCGCCCGTAGCAGTGAGAGGAAGAAAGCATTGTATATACTTCGTAAATATGGAGTTGTCCTTTGTGTTTAGCACATAAATATTGAGCCCCACTCTGGGCCAGCAGCCCTTTCCGCCAAAAACGTCTCCATATGATGCCTGCTGTACCTTGTTTCGTCAAATAAAGAAGCTGCTTTGTATCTACCCAGTAACTTTCTCCAGCGAGTTCATTCACGCAACATTTGGTGTCAGGAGTGGGATGCCTTCGTGAACCATCGTGTGGTCAGCCATCTTAGCACTCTAAGTGGGTGAGTATTTTTAAAAATTAGCACTCACACTTGGAAATGTTCGGGTTGATGGTGCACGGGAACACGAGGTATCACGAATGCAGGGAGATGAACTGGCAGATATAAAAATAGTGTGCGCGTGTGCATGTGTGTTTATGTAAGTGATGAAACTTTGCGTGTGAATTTGGTGAGATGGGGCCACCAATTGCGAAGGGTGGTTACTGATGGTTCGGGACAACCAGAGTGGGGGCGGGGAGCTGCATTTTAAGTGTATATGTTTTGCAAGTGTGATGCAAAGGAATACAGCAGGCATCATGGGTTCAAGTGCTCAAATGGGGCAGATTGCAGAGTTCATACCCTGTGGTTTTAAGTATGTGCTGTTTAACTGGTACCTGCCTTTCATATTTTGTGCAGTGTGGGGTTTCTCAGGGAGAGGTTTTACCCAGATACATCTACCAGGATGGCACCTACTGAGGTCAGGCTACATCAGGTCAAGAATCCTGATGATCCAAGCCAGCCCTTGACCTTGATTACGACCATTCATAAGTCCTTCACCCTCGGGGAGAAACAGAACATTTTGTCTGAGTTGCCCTCACTTAAAGTCGCATGTGGGAAGTGGGAATTCTGAATTCTGGCGTAAGCTCGAGGAAATGGTTGAATTTCACCAGATGCACTCTAAAGATATACATGTTTTGGTCAAAGTGAAGTGCCTGAGGAATATATGGGACGGTATGGCCCAGGAGGTGTGAGATGTTACATGGGCAACTATCGGGAGCACCCGCACTGAAGAAAGATGTCGCTCTTTTAAAGTGGAAGTGAGGCAGCGGACTGGGGGGAGGCGAGAGTGACTGGTGAGCGATAATGGCAGTGATTCAAGAGAGCTGACGAGATAGCTATAGGTTATGCAGAATGTAAATATTGCGTGTATGAGGAGTATTCCGCGTTGGATAATCCAGGGAGGGACGACCAAGTCTTTCTGAAAATGATGAAGGAAGGCCTGAGCGAAACCCACCAGGAAGTTTTAGATTTAGGGATAATGGTGGGTTCGACCTACTCTGCAATAGTTTCGTGGGCCAGTGAGATAGACCAAAGAAAGTGCAAGAGAAATTGTAATGTGGCTATAGTGGATGCAGCTACTGTGATGTCCCAGAGAGTTTGTTTTGTTTGCCAGCGACAAAGGCATGAAGCAAAGAACTGCTGGAATAGACGTGGGAGGGTAAAGGAGTTGATATGCTACAGGTGCAGCCTGTTGGGACATGGTTGGAGGCAGTGTCCAAAAAAAAAAGGGAAAGAAAAACAGGTGAATGTCACAGCAGACACGAAATCTCTCACCCCATTCGTGCCCAGTCTGACCAATCTGACTGTCAATCAGATCCCAGAGCTAGTAAAGACAGCTCCTAGGTCAGAAAAAGATGTGGCGGCAGGCCCACTGCCAGCGCTGGTGACCTGCGGATGTACACAACAGCATTGTTGGGGGACGGCAATGTAATATATTAGTGAACATAGGGGCCGGTATCAATAACTGACCTACCCTTGCCAACAACCGGACAGGCCATTTATATTCGGGGTGTAGGGGGATGAACAATGAAGGCAGAAAGGAGTGAGTCACAAATACTCACAATCGGGGGAGTGCAGTTCCAGTGTATTTCTGGGTCTGTCCAAATAATGAGGGTACCATCCTTGAAATAGACATCCTAAGGGAAGTCGGGGCCATTATCAATTCGGGAAAGGGAGAAATAATTATGGACAAGTCGGGGCAGTGAACATGTACAACCAATAGAATACACAAACTGGCTAGCATAGTCGCAGCTGCCCCAATCATTAGAGACTGGAGCCAGCAGTTCCCAGCAGAGTGGGGTAGACACAAGCAAGACTGTGGTTGAGTAAAGATGAACCCACTTAAAATAGAGGGGGGCCGGTGTAAACCCCATAAGCAGTAGCAGTACCCTATAAAAACTGATGCACTGACTGTTGTTCGGGGTAAAGTGAAGGAACTAAAACACCTGGTGATACTCAGAGAGACTGCGACAACTAACAACTTGCCTATACGGCTAATAAAGAAGCCCAGTGGACCATATCCATTAACAATAGACTATACCGCCCTTAGGACCGTGCCGAGATTGCATCCCATAGTGGTGGGTCCTGCAACAATCCTGAATGGCCTGACTCCAGAACATAAAGTTTCTCCAGTCGTGGATATGGCTAATGGATTTTGGGGGCTCCCCTTAGCACCCGAGTCCCAAGACCAATTTGCCTTCACCTTGGGTGGGCAGCAATATGCATGGGCCAGATTCTGCCAGGTATCCCACAATAGTCCAGCCATTATTCATAAAGGCGTGGTGCTGACTTTGGAAAAGCTCAATCCAACAGGCACCACCAGCACCGCTGAATAGATTCTAGTTTAGGAATTCCTTCCAAGGTGGGGAACCCCAATTCAGGTGGGCTTGGATCAGGGAGCACATTTCATGGGGAAAGTGATGAAGGAAATATGCTGACTGCTAGAGATTTGACAACGGTTCCACGTACCCTACCACCCTCAAGAGTTCAGGGATGGAAGAAAGGATGAACCGAACAAAGCTATAGCTGAGACGGGAAAGACGTGGGTTGATGTATTACCAGGAATCCTGATGAGATTGCGCGCAACCCTGATGGGGCGAGCAATGTGACTCTCTTATGGGGTAATTACGGGCTGCGGGGAGCCTGGGGCTTACAGGGATAGAATGACACAGTATGTGAAAGACTTCTGTAACCAACTTAAAGTGTTGAAGGACCGAGTGAAACAACAGCAGCGCATCGCTGATCAGAGAGAGCCAGGGGGAAAGGAGATAGTCCTTCCACAGCCTGGCAACCAAGTCACGGTGAGGGTGCTGCCGGAAAGGCCAGGGTTTGCCCCCAGGTGGTACCCTTAACAAATGATACCTGTGTCTGCAAGGCAGCCAGTGGAAACACTGGATTCAGGTTAAAGCAATGACTCATCCTCTTGTTGCTCTCACAGACAAAGCAGGGGATCAAATGTACCCAGTAACCATGTAATTACAGAGAACATAAGAGAAGAACACCAGCCGACCACAGCTAATGAAAACATACCCGGAGGAAACGCAAAGGCAGAAGACACCGAGGGCATGATGGAAAACCGTGAATAGCATGCTAAAGTGTGATGGTGATGGTACTCTGTAATGAAGGCTGGTTGCTGAAAGTAGATGAATATTTTAATAGCATAGAACAGAAAAGATATTGGAAAATAGGTGGGGAGGGATTTTAAGTTAAAGCAGAGATAGCAAGTTCCATAACTTCCATGGCATTTCAGACTGCACACAGCATCTGAAGGCAGTCACCCCCAGGATGAATGAGGGGTAAACCCAAATGAGCTGAGCCCTTTCAGCAGTCAGGCCAGTGATCAACTGGACAGTTCGGAAGGGGGTGCCACTGGGGAGAGGTCCTTGTAGTCATTGACATAGAGACCACCCCAAGCCCTTCCTGTACGTCGATGAGAGGGCCTGTGAGCCTCATGCACTTACCTTGCCGGTGCCCATGAAGAGAGAGAGTTTTAGCAACCTGAGAATGAAGGGGTGAAGATAAGGAATGTGATTAAGCTGCAATTGGCCTGCAGGGAAAGCGCCAACAGGCACAGGAAAGAAGCTGCATTTCTAAAGAATTGTTGAAATTTTTGGAACAACCTCTCTGCTTAGTATTTGGTAGTTAGAGATTAGAGGATGCTAGGATAGATATTGAGGCACGCAAAATTGGGGGGAATTTCGAGGCAGGGCATTTTTGCTGCCCTATTTGAGTAGATCCTCCTAGGTTGGCCTTTCCTGGTACAAATTTATATTTGTCCAGGAGGGCCAAGAGGAGGGACTGTTAGTGATTTTTGGGTTTAGGTCATTTACATTTAGCAGATGGCTTTGGTTACCAGTCTTCTGTTCCTTGAAAATGTACTGTGGATTTAATTTGAAACAATGCATTTCTAAAAAGCTGTGAACCCCAGTCCAGACGATGCTGGCGTCTGTGGGATGGATGCGAATCAGAAGGTGTGAAGTTTGTATGTAGTTTCGAAAGAAACGTAGTATATACTTTGTATATGTGGAATAGTCCTTTGTGTTTAGCACACATATATTGAGCCCCACGTTGGGCAGCAGACCTTTCCACCAAAAGCATCTCCATATGATGCCTGCTGTACCTTGTTTTGTTGAATAAAGAAGCTGCTTTGTATCTACCAGTAACTTTCTCTGGCTATTTCATTCATGCAACAACAGTCTAAGAAGAACAGGTTAATTTAGCATCCACTGGAAGGTCATTGTAGAATTACAGAAGCAATTCTGATCATATCACAGGAAGGATGTAATTGCACCAGATAAAATATAAATAAAAAATACTCCGACCGTGACCAGGATAGATCGTTTCAGCTGGGTGGAGGAATTAGCCAGACTGGGGTTGCTTTCTTTGGACCCAAAGATACTGCAGGCAGGTTTGATAAAGTGGGTAAAATGTGAGGGGCTGTCTCACAGTGACCAGCTTTTAGCCCTTCAGAAATGGATCATTGATTAAAGATTGGTTGAACAATAACAGAGTGCTGAGAAAAAAGTATTGTGGTCTATAAATTATTGCCCAAAAGGGGAATAATTTATAGACCACATTACATTTAAAAGTATTTCATGTTTCATAGCCAAATGTCCACTGATCAAGAGCTAGGATGCAAAATGGCATGAATACACAGGCCAAATGACCCTCCTCTGTGCCTTGTATTTCTATGAAAGAAAAACATAAAATTTCCATAATCTGGCCCAACAGCAAGAGACTTGCTCAGACAATGTCAGCTTACCGTAGCAAATGCTCTACTCCAACTTCTTCAGCTTCTTCTGCCCCTATTTCACTGGTTACATGTTCAAATGTTTTGGAAGTTGGAGTTCCATCCTGAAGACAGACCACACAGTAAACAATGAACTTTACAGCCATTCAGAGAGGGTTCAGGTGAGCACACTCAATGTTCTTATTTTCCTTTTTCAAAATTTCCCTTCTTATTTATAAAGCCCTAATTATTGTCCTGGTACATTTATCAGCATTCAGCCAGAGTTCTGCACAAAGATGTGTTGTTTACATGAGTGGTTCTCAAGCTTTTTCTGTTCATGGTCCACCTGTGACTTTCATTTACCTCTGTGGTCTCCACCCCCCATAGTCTCCATTAGATGCTAAAGTTTTGTTTTGGTCGACTACTAACTGTCCTAATATTCAGTGAACAGGTGTATATGAAAAATAAAACTATTTCAAAGCTCTGAATCTTGCTACTTTGGGTATTTAGTGAGATCCTAAATACTGATACAAACTAGCGAGTGTTTGACTATCTGGTCGCAGCTTGGTTAAAAATAATTGAAGATCACCTCTTTGCACAACATCAAGACGGCTACAAACTTGATAGCAGGTGAAGAGCTTGACTAAAACCACATTCAACTAGATAAGTGGTGGAAAATCCAATTAAAAACAACCTTGCTTTCTCCCAGAGCTGTGGAAACTTATTTTAAACATTAGTTGGACTGGACTGGTCAAAGAACACTGAGGCTGTCTACAAGAAGGGTCAGAGCCGTCTCTATTTCCTGAGGAGACTGAGGTCCCTTAACATCTGCCAGACGATGCTGAGGATGTTCTACGAGTCTGTGGTGGCCAGTGTTATCATGTTTGCTGTTGTGTGCTGGGGCAGCAGGCTGAGGGTGGCAGACACGAACAGAATCAACAAACTCATTTGTAAGGCCAGTGATGTTGTGGGGATGGAACTGGACTCTCTGACGGTGGTGTCTTTAAAGAGGATGCTGTCCAAGTTGCATGCCACCTTGGTCAATGTCTCCCATCCACTACATAATGTACTGGGTGGGCACAGGAGTACATTCAGCCAGAGACTCATTCCACTGAGATGTAGCACTGAGCGTCATAGGAAGTCATTCCTGCCTGTGACCATCAAACTTTACAACTCCTCCCTTGGAGGGTCAGACATCCTGAGCCAATAGGCTGGTCCTGGACTTATTTCATAATTTACTGGCATAATTTACATATTACTATTTAATTATTTATGGTTCTATTACTATTTATTATTTATGGAGCAACTGTAACGAAAACCAATTTCCCCCGGGATTAATAAAGTATGACTATGACTATTATCAGAAACCATCTGTATACATTCGTTTCATCTCACAAAGTTGTTGAAAAAGGCAATCTTGAAGTGCATTTGATTTGATGAAATTGACAGCCATTACTACAGCAGCAAGGATGTCATGCAAACATCTTCCCAATTATTTCCCCAATCAAATGCTGATGGTGGTTCACACAGCGTATGCAAAAAAACATCAGGCACATCATTTTGAAAATGAGCAGTGAATCCTCTATATCTTCCTACCATCAAAGCATCACCAACAGTTGCACAAGCCATTATATTTTCCAGTGGAATATTGTTTTCCAAAGACCATCTCTTGATTTCTTGAAAAAATTCGTTTCACCTTTAATATCTGTCTTAAGCTTTTGGGCAGAAAAGCATCTCCTCAATGGCCTGATTATTATTCAAAAACCTAACACATGTCATCAGATGGGCTTCATTATTACATAATATGCTCTCATCGATTTGCAGGGCAAACTTAACTTGAAATTGTGCAACTAGCTGTTTTTCCACATCACTGACATTTCATCAATATGCCTTGATACCAATGAGTTGCTCAAGGGGATGGCTTTTCCCATTCATTTCATTCAATGCTCCAATTAAATTAAATATTTATTTTTTATTTATATATTTTAGTAACATTTCATGAAAACAGTAAACTTATCACGGCCCATTCATAAACTCCTGTGACACTATGAAATCTGGCATGGCCCCCTATGGCCCACATTAAGAACCACTAGGTGTAAGCCTAGGTGATAAATGTACAGAAGGATTTTAACATGGTTTACAAAACAGTCTGTCTAAATCACGTATCCCTTCTGCACTACTGATTTCCCCAACCAAAGTAAAATTATCAAAATCCATATATACTATACACTACCTTGAGATTCATTCTCTTGCAGACATAAATAGAAAAACAAAGAAATACAATAAAATTTACTATAAACTATACACAAAAATTGACAACCACTGTGCAAAAGACATTCTGCAGAGAAAATAAAATACTGAGAATACAAGTTGTAAAGAGCCTTTAAGAGTGAGTCTGTAGATTGTAGGGGTGTAGAGAGTGAAATCATCCATGCCAGTTCACACTGGATCAAGGATTATTCACTGATTTGGCATCCACTTCCATCTGGAATCAGAACACACAGGCTCATTGTTCTCTGAGTGAAGAGATGCAAGGAGTTATAAAAAAATCATTGGAATGGATTTTGAAATCAATGAGGAAATTTTTCATAGGTATTGAACAGAATACATCCTAAATTTGAGTTGGTTTCACCTTTTGAAGAGACAAAAATGACTGACAATATTTAAAGAAGCCACGAAGCAGCACTTACATCATGAACTTCTTCTACCGAAATGTAAGCTTCTGTAGGGAGCCCCAGATCTTTTGGCTTGACATCAATGATGACTAAAACCTTAAAAAATACAAAATCAATAGTTTCAATCTCAATGCTTTGAAACTTATAGTCCAATTAAAGAACATCCATTTTATTTTTCTTTTATCACTATCAGTCATTGTGGAAATACCTGAAATTAGGTCAACAGCTTATTCTGTGACCATGTTTCATGTTACTTACAAGTGTTACAAACTTATCTCAGAAAGGACACTTAGGAAAAAAGTATTTTAGATTCTTTTTTTCTAATCAGATTGAATTAAAAGAAAGAACTATTTGCAGCACTGTGCTAAAATTCAATATTGTTTTTGGTAATCGATCTTTTTCAATTTGTTTCCATCTTGCTAAAGGTACAGAAAGTAGCCGATAAGACTAAAGGAAATGGAATAACCTTATTTGCCCTGTAGCAAAAAGTATTCTGTCATATTCCCATCCACTCCATCTTGAATCTTTTGCCATTTATCCACAATAAGAGGGTGGTTTACAGGAGCCAAGAGCCAATTAACCTGCCTTCAAGTCTTTGGGACACAGAAGGAAACCTGACCCTCCAGGGAAAGCCCTCAGGGAGAACGTACAAGCTCTACACCAACAGCAGCTGAAGTAAGGATTGAACCAGGTCCATAGACTAACTCAGTGAAACTGTGTTGACTCTGTTGTATGTTCCATGCAGATTATCATTCTGTCATAGAAAAGCAGAATACAAATAAAAGGCCTGTGCCCAGGTAGTCTGTACCATGTAGTCTACCCAACTATATCTAATCTCCTGTGTTTGGCCAATAGCCCTTAAAACCTAACCACTCCCTGAACCTATCCAAGTGTTTCTTAAATAATACTCTTGCACCTGTTTCAACCATGTCCATATGCTCACCACCTTCTGCGTGCTGCCCTTCAGATCCCTTTTAAATCTTTCCCTTCTTACTCTAAATCTCTGTTCCCTAGTTCTGAATTAGTTATCCTAGTTATGAACTAAGATCTCAATTTTTAATCCAATCATTTTGATTTCACACTCACTTAAAACAAAAATTTAAGCCAGTCTTTTACTCTGATCCATAAATTTTTGAACACACTTTTCAATTCTTGCACTTTAAGGCTTTGAATGTTTGATAAACAGTTAATCTGGTGGACATACCACAGGATTGTTTATCTGACTGAACACCAGATTGAGAAAATGTGGGTGAAACATTGTATAGGAAATTATTTTCTTTCAAACTGAAATGTCAAAGTACCACATATGCAGCAAGCACACACACACTCTTAAACATTGGATTTGTACAATAACACCTGGGATACTGCATTTTATTATTTAATAGGGTAAAAACAAAATCACCACGGGAAGAGGAAAGCAACAAAGCCACAGAAAAATAATAAACGTGTTGGAACAACTGGTTAAATAATAGAAAATGCCTTAGAAATGAATACAATTTACCACCAAACATTGAAGTTATTTAAAAGATGGAAAACCTAAAAGCTTACGGAATTAGAACAGTATCGTTTCATGAGTTCATTGATGGCAATGTCATTTTTGTGCAACTTGGGTCCAGTGTGATACCATCCAACGATCCTTTCCCTGGCTAAGACAGGTACATAATCATCCGTTAAAATGCAGTTCAGTAGATGTTAAAACAACAGCCATCACACTTAACATTGATTAAACAGCACAGGGAATGAGAATACCTTAACAAAATCTATTTCTTTTATGAAGAACACAAAGCATAACTGATCATATTTTTGCAAATTGAGCAACAATATTAATGAATCTTGTAACAAAACATTCCATAAACTAAAATATTTAAAATTATTTTAATTGATTAGTTTTCTAAGCCAAGGTTGAGTGGTTTGAAACAGATTTTACCGAATTCTTTTTAAAATATATTTTCCCTCCAAATTTGACACCCATATTTTTGAAAGCCACCTTGCCCTATGCTGCTCAGTTCATTTTTGATGAAACATATAATCTGTTCCATATTTCAATATTGCTTACACCAAGGCAAAAAGTTTTCAGTGTTAAGAGAGGAGAAAGTGACAAGCTTGTTTTCAGGGAAAATCCCTGTATAATTTGTATTTTACATATCAATATGCAAACCCATGCTGCCTGAAATATGTTGTTTTTAGTGCAAACTATAAATATGTTCAAAGCTTGCAAAGTTTAAGCTTTATCTTCCATGTAAGTCAGAAATCTTACCATTTACTTTCTTAAACATCCCATACATATTCTCCAAATAATCATGATCCAAGAACCACACTGTATCATCCTTCTCATCTTCATCGAATGGAACTTGAGTGGAAATAAATAAATAAAGATGTTTTGAAATCCTAAACACTCCTGTTTGTGTCATATTGTTTATGGAGTTGCTTTCCACATTAGTAAGTGAATGCTGCAAAGATAATCGTGCTTTAATTTCATAACTCAAAGCAACAAAATTTAAATTATTTCAAATGTGCATTATTGCTAATGATCAAAATTTACTTCAACTGCTTTTGTTGGAAGTGTAATGACTGGCTCACGTGTGCTTATCAAATAAACTTCAAACAAATTTAAAATTAAAAATTTTCCACTCAAAAAACTGGATTAATGATTACTGGCTTGTGAATGCGTACCAAACCACACAAACAGTTGAACAACAGAGGTACGTCACCTATTGTTCAAAGTTGGGATTAATTTTATGTATTTTTGTATTCAATAGAAAAAACCAACTCCTTCAGTTTAGGAACTGTACTATTGGCATTCAGACTCAAATAGAACAATGTCAATTTAATCCCAAGTAAATTGTTTCAATTAAGTTACAGGTATAATGGAAGATTGTTAATCTGTAATAATTAATCTCATTCATCACTAGCTTTGATTCTTACCTGCAAAACTGTTTGAAACATCAAGTATCTTTTTGTGCCATGAACCCAGCAGCACTCCAACCACTCGTTTTTGATTTCCAACTTTTCCTATTCTGAGCATTAAAATAAATCAACATAAAAATAGTTAAACAATTGTAATCTTGAAAGATTCCTCTGAAACATACTATTAGAATAAAAAATAAATACTATTCACAGCATCAACAATCACCAGTTCCTACATTATGGTGAAAATAACAGCACTTACTTTGTACTTTTCTTGCTTAGGAATTAAATGCAAAAAAATGCATGGGAAATTGAGTTTGTTAGTGCTTTCATTTAGCTCTGTAAATTACTGTCAAGTTTAACTGGTGAAAAAACAAAACATTTATTTTCGATTCATTTTGAAAATTACTATATTTGCTTTGATTTAGGAAAAGCAATAGGGCAAGATTTGTGGCAGCAGTTAACATTGCGTAGTGCAGCGAGCAGCAGCAATCCGGGTTCACTTTTACTACTGTCTGTAGAGGTACGTCGTTCACCCATGACCGAGTGGGTTTCCTCCCATAGACAATAACGTACAAGTCAGCAGGTTCACTGGTCACATGGGTGCAACAGGCTCATTGGCCTGATTACCATGTTTTATCTTTAAATAAAACTTCAAATCGGTTAAATCAGTTTCCAATGAAACCTATAATGTACAAAAGATATTTTTCTGTAAGAGTTTTTGTCTAATACATTTTATTTGCTGACATTAATACTCACATGCAAAAAGCAAAATTCGAAATGGTGTACCTAGCAGTTTGTGGTGGTGGGGTAGAAATACGTCTCTACCAAAGGAGGTGTAAGACGCTCCTTCCCTTCGCTAGCCTGTTGGTCATCCTTGGGCAAGGTAAAGCACCTGCTTAGCCTCCCAATCAGAGTCACGTGAAGCCACAAGTCACATGTCACAAGTTTTGATTTCAAGACCAATGATACCAGGCAGACAATCTCTGAAGAGTATTAATAATTGCTGGGCACTCATCTTGCCCAGAAGGCAGCAATGGCAAACCACTTCTGTAGAAAAATTTGCCTAGAACAATCACGGTCACGGAAAGACCACTATAGCACTAGTCAATAACGAATGAACGAACGAGTAGTTGCCATCTGCACTTAAGATTTATTTATCACTTGCATCCCGCTCAAAAGTTATATCAATTTATAGCATCTCATTTTAATTCATGTGTGACGTGTAGGTAAACTGATTTTCCTAGTCAATTTGAAAAGAAAACCTTGGATTTTTTTTGACGTTTCCTCAAAGACATCTGATTACCTTTTGAACACTGACTAATGTTTTCAGTAGGAGGCAAAAGTGAAGTCTATGCACAATATATATAAGGTTCAGTACTGTCAATGAGTGTCAGAAGAGTACAGGTAGGTCATACAGGATTTGAACCTTTGCTACCATTCATTAACATCATGGCTGATATAATTTTGGCTTCCATTGCACTTCCCTGATGACTCCCTGGGTGAAAGTTCATAACCCTTGTAGGGAAGATGTCCTCCTTGTCACCATCTTAAACGGGCAATTCCTTATTGTCTTAACATTTACCGTCAAACCATCTTAATCTTGTACGTTTCAATAAAATTGCCCATTTCTCTTCTAAGCTGCCAAAATTATACTCTGGCAGATTCACAAAAGTGCCCACAAACTGTACTGTGGCAGATCCTCATTTTAAGAATAAAATACAGAAATTACAATTTCTTTTGCTATGGCTTTAATAGCTGGATCACAAACCAGCACCGAAATAAAGGATAACAGTTAACTTACAAACACTGAAAATTAACCACCGGTACACGACCCCGTGCACAATTGGGTACATGATAACAAAGTCTGTACTTACGAAGAAAAATAGTTACCAATGTAAACTGCCAACTGAGATTTGGGAGCGGATTTTGCGCAAGTGCTGTCAATGTGACTCAGCAGGGTAAGGCCTTGATCCCGCCCTACCGCGGCTCAATAAAAGCAACAAAAGCCCCTACACTGCCGCTGCACAAACCACCACATGGCCCAGACCGCCCCTCCTTTCCGTCTTACCGATTGAAATGATCCACCACACTCAGGAGCACTAACGGGTGTACAACTACTTTCTCCACCACAGAATCCGGCATTGTGTCCGATTCGCTTTCAAATTAAACGCCGCCGCGGAGAGGGGAGAGAAAACACGCACACACACACACCGGAAATAGTCCCGGCGGCCGTGACCTCCCTTCCGGTGATGCCCCGGCAACCACCGCGGTCCCAGCGTCATGGCGGCTGTGCTGTTGGTCGGATGCGGGATGTGAAGCTGCGTGACAGGAATCGGGGTATGTTATTAGGTTTTTTGTTCCTGGAGGCTGTGACATAACAGCGAAGTACAGGTGATGCTTTAGTGCTTGGTGTTTTAAATTCATTTGCCATTTGTCAGTTGTCCTGGAGAAGGTCATGGTGAACGGCTTTTTAAATCCTTTTTGGTCCTTCTGAGGAGGATACTCCGACGGTGGTCTTGAAGAGGGAGTTCTACAGGTTAGATCCAGTGGTAATGAAGGAACCAAGTCAGAAATGTGCACAATTTGGTGGTGGGGACGACCTGCGAGGTGTGATATTGACATACACCTGAACTCCTTATTGGTGTTGGCCTATACGGATGGGTGCTATCAAAGCAGTCTGCGTGAGCAAGACTGTGCCATTGTGTTGCAATGGTGGTTTGAGCAAAGGAATTTGATTTAGATAGTCTTCAGTGATTTTAGAGTTGCACTCATCCAGACATGTTCAAGTTCAAAGTACGTATTTGTCCCCATATGCTACCCTGAGATTCATTTTCTTGTGGGCATTCACAGTAGATACAAAGAATCACAATCAAATCAATGAAGAGCTACACATAAAGACGGGCAAGCAATAAACGTGTTAAAGATAACCTGCAAAAGAAAAACAATAATAATGCACATAGTAAATTAATAAACAATAAGTAATAAATAATACTGAGAGCATGTGTTGTAGAGTCCTTGAAATTAAGCCCATTGATTGTGGAATCAGTGTTGTGGTGAGTGAAGTTAACCTCTCTGATTTAGAAGCCTGTGTGGTTGAAAGGTCGTAACTGTTCCTGAACCTGATGATCTGGGACCTAAAACTCCTGTACCACCTCCTCGATGTAGTAGTAGTAGCAGGCCTGGATCATGTGGATCCTTGCTGATGGATGCTGCTTTCATCTGGCAGTGCTGCCTGTATATGTGCTTAAAGATGTGGAAGGCTTTTCATGTGATGGACCTGTATCCAGTCAACAGTCAAGATACTCGCTACTGTGTATCTAAATGAAGACTATTCCATTGCACTCATGTCAAATTCATTTGCTTCAAAATATCCAGTTTCTAATCTGAGATAGTTGTCAGTTTTTAATGTTGGTGATCCAGTTAAGATACCGCCAAAATTCTGAGTGTGTGTGAAGTTGCTATTAAATGTCAAGGATTGATGATCTTAAACTTCCACTTTTGGAGATGATCATTGTTTGGCAGTTTCATGGTGCTAATGTTTTTCGCCACTTTCAAGCCTGAATATGATTTAGATTTTGCTACATAGGAGCATTTACTGAGGAGTTATGAATAAAATTAAACATAGTGAAATGATTAGCGAACTTCTCCACCTCTCACCTCTCACTGGTAAAGCAGCAAAAGATGGATGGGCTAACAACATTTCCCTGAAAACTTTCTACAGTCATATCCTGGGACCAGGATGAATGTTCTTCAAGAGACACAAATATCTTCTTTCATGCAAGCTATGACATGCACTGTACATGCATTTCTTCCTACTGTGCACCAGCTTCAGTTTTACCAGCATTCCTTGACAACACACTTGCCCAAATGCTGTTTTGGTGTCAATTACTCTCACCTTAATTCAGCTGTTAGGTCCATATTTGACCATTGAAGTGTCACTTGAGTGCTATTTGCTAGCTGTATTTATTATACTGTCCATCACTTTACTGGTGATTGAACGGCAATTAGCCAGGTGCATTTGTCCTGCTTTTTATGACATGGCAAACCAAGATTAAATTCATTTTGGGCAAATTGTGTTTAGGATAGAGGCACATCTTATACGGAATAGGGGTCTTTAGCATTGCAGCCAGAATGTCCTTTGGTCCCGTAGACTTTGCTTTAGCTAGTGCTTTCAACTATTTCTCGTGTCATGTGTGAGGAGATCCTGGAGTACTCCTATTAACTGTGCTTTTGAAGAGAGAGAGAGTTATTTACCATCGATATGTTGCTTTTGAAGAGAGAGCGAGAGACGAGGAGACGAAGATTAACGGTTGGACTGTCACTTTAAGGCATTGGAAGTAACTCTGGATTTTTACTGAGTTTGGAGTTGGAGACAGCACCGAGCAGCTCGAAAGTAGCTGTGGTGACCAAAGGCAGGTTGTTGATGTTACTTTCAAGGACAGGTTGCCTGCTTGCATTTCTTTGCAGACAAAGGAAGGAAGGACTCTTTGAATGACAGGTGATGCTCAGTCTGGTGAAATAAATGGGAGGTCAGATGATACAGACCTCAGACACATGATCGGGACACTGAATGAGCATTGTTGTGCCCGCAGAGAAAGTAGGTTTTCGAGGATCGATCAGGCGGATCGATCCAAAGTGCTATTCCAGCGGTGAAGAAGGGGTTGACTGGTGGGGAGTTGTCTATGTGTCCACCCTTGCCGGGGTGATAGCTCCACCACAGGAAAACTGGTTCCCCTGTTTAAAGTCACAGTTGGTGACTTGTAAAGGATTTTGGAGGACGACGAGAAGATCAACGGCATCAGCTCACCTGAAGACTCAATTCACACACACACACACACACACACACACACACACTCTCTCTCTCTCTCTCTCTCTCTCTCTCTCTCTCTCTCTCTCTCTCTCTCCATCACTGCTCAACTAAATACCATGAACTGAACTGAACTGAACTTTACTCAACATCGTAAGACTATCTTTTTACCCCTAGACTTAAAGGAGCTTGGTTTTCATACATATATATTCCACACTTACTTTTATATATAATCATTGCTAACCTGTGTGATTTATTTACATTGATATTACTGTACTGTGTAGTTACTAATAAATATTATTAGTTTATAGCAATACTGGACTCCAAAGTGGTTTCTATTTCTGCTGGTTTCTTTATCCCTGTCACGGGGTACGTGACACATGTGAAATGAATCAGACTGATGTCTGTGGTGGTGGGGATCTCTGGAGGACACTGAGTTGAATCATTGACTCTGCAGTTCTGGCTAAATGGGTTTGCTGATCTTTCAGTCTAGTCTAGCACTTGCATACTGGGGCCAGAGGGAGGGAATATTCTTCGGAGTGTTAGATAGATAGATATACTTTATTGATCCTGGGGATTGGGTTTCATTACAGCCACTCCAAGCAAGAATAGAGCATAAATATAGCAATACAAAACCCACAAACAATCAAACAACAAAATGCAAACTATGCCAGATGGAAAATAAGTCTAGGACCAGCCTATTGGCACAGGGTGTCTGACCCTCCACGGGAGGAGCTGCAAGTTCGATGGCCACAGGCAGGAACGACCTCCCGTGCCACCCAGTGTTGTATCTCGGTAGAATATGGCCAAAGTCCCAACAGTAAAAAGTTCAATATCCGGTCTACAAACACGTTCCTCGATCGTAATATGACCCGGATTCTTGAAGTTGTCGCTGACTCCTGTTGACTGCCCACTACTATCCTCAACTGATGTGTCAAAACTACTGAGTCTCGATCTGATCCATTGGTTGTTGGATTGATTAGCTCTGTCTCTTGTATCTTAGCTTGCTTGTAGTTTTGAAAGTAATTAACAGCTGAATGGGCAAGTACGCTCTCATTGAACCAGGTTTGATATTCTCACTCTACCACTGGCTCGATAGTAGTGGAATGCTCTGTCATGCATAATTAAAATATACTAACTTATTAAAGTCAACAGGGTAGGTAAAGAGCAGGTGGCTCACCAGATGTGTCGCTTAGAATTAGGAGTCATTGCCTCAAAATAAGCAGTGAGATATTTAGGACTAAAATGAGAGAAAAATTTTCAGTGGGTGGTGAAGCTAGCATATGGTTACGAGTCAGAGGGCAGCAGAGATCAGAGGGAGCAGTTAGAGACGATTCTCAATGAACACCTGTTGAAGAGACGATTCGCACTGAACTCCTGTCGAAGAGACGATTCGCACTGAACTCCTGTGAAGTCTCTTTGAGGTAATTTGGTGCTCCATTCTGTAATCTCTGAGGAGTGCCTACACTGAAGAAGTTTAAATCCCCTCTTAGACCAGAATTCTTTGAGACCCTCTCTCATAGCTCCTCCTCTGTGATCTCTGCTGCCCTTTGGCTCTTCGACCATGTGCTAGCTTGTCCTCCACCCCCTCACCTTTTTATTCTGGCGTCTTTCCACTTCCTTTCAGTCCTGGTGAAGAATCTTGGCCGAAATGTCGACTGTTCATTAATTTTCATAGATGCTACCTGATTTGCTAAGTTACTCCAGCATTTTGTTTGATTTTTTTTTCTGCTTTTACTGATGGTTTACAGCACCCTTGGATGTCTCCAAATCCATTGTGATTTAGTACAGTTGTAGTTCACACATCTTAGTAGAGGTGTACTTGTGAGACAAATCAATCTATGGCTCCACAGGCAAGGTACATTAGTCCTTCTACCGCTGCTGTCATGAATAGATGCATCTGCCACAGTACGATTGGTGAGAATGTTCAAGTATGTATGTTTCTGTTTTTGGTTTTTTGCATCCTTCTGTAGTTCCAATCCATAAGAGTTACTGTTCATCCTTCACTACTAAATTGACCAGTTTTGGTGCAACGGGGCCACAACTTGTGATTGACTTTGAAGTCCCTCACTTATCCATGCTACTTTCAGTATTTTCTCCAAGTGTTGTCGATGTATTGGAGCACTGATATATCTGTTCAGTCAGTGAGAGTCAGGAACTTGTTTGATGATCTAATGCTTTGGGAGTTAAAGGGGCCCAGTTGCTTTTATGTCTATGTGTTACTGTGACACTGTTTCTGGTGGGTATGCTTGGGATGAAATGTACTCCATTATTGTGATGAATGAGCCTGGCATGTTATCCCTGAGTTATGATTCTGAGGATGACTGTTTAAAGCAGCACATTCAAAATGCTAGAGGAACTCAGCAAGTCAGGCAACATTTATTGAGGGGAATAGTAACAGTAACTATTTTAAGCTTGCTTTGACTAGTCTGTGGGGCAGCTTTCCTAATTTAGACACCAGTCCCCAGGTGTGTATGAGAAGAAATTTGCAAGGTTGACTGCCCGGGAGCAACTTTACTATGATTTTATTTGATTCATGCCAAGCGGTCTGTCTGGTTTTATATTTTCTTGTTGTCAACATAACTATTATCATATGGCAAAGTAGGTTTCCCATTTCAGAAAACAAAGTCAACTTCATTGAATTCACATGGAGGCCAGGTCAGCTAAAGACAGCGTATTTCCTCACCTGAAGGACATTATTGAATTAAAGGTGAATAATGTGCCTTCATGGTTTGCAGTAATAATGTGTATGAGCTTATCGCAGTGAAAGAAGGGTGAAAGATGTAAAGAGACAGAGAGCCTCGCTCTATGCTGCAGAGTCTTCAATTTCCAGTCTGGATTCTACTCTATGGAGCAGGATGAAACATTCATGGGAAGCTTGTGATCAGTCAAGTGAGCCCAGGGAGTCTTCATAACTTGAGGGAGGGAGGCCAGTGGTGAAGTGCTTGAGGAGAGTGTAATAGAGAGAAGTCCAGTGCATTTGTGGGAGAGTGAGCTGTAAAAAACATGGTTCTGCAGTCTAAGGAACTGCATTGCAAGGCATGAAGGACACAGATCTATTATGGGCAAAGGGCATTAGTGTAGATGGGCAAAAAAGTTGGCATAGTCGTGTTAGGTTGAATGTCCATCTCTGTGCTGTACAATTCTGACTCTATGATAAGACATAGGAGTAGAATTAGGTCATTCAACCCATCAAGTCCGTTCTGCCATTCCATCATGGCTGATCTATTACCCTTCTCAATCCCATTCTCCTGCCTTCTCCCCGTAACCTTTGAACACCTTTACTAATCAAGAACCTGTCAACCTCTGTTTTAAATATTCTGAATGACTTGGCCTCCACAGACGTCTGTGGCAATGAATAAGAGAAATAATAAGACAAAGAGAAATTTTAGGCTTAAAATATTCCAAAAGGAATATTACACAAGCGTTCGAGAAGACGACTTGGTATTTACGGTAGCGATAAATGATTTGTTTACAGATTTGTACTATAATTATCGTAGTCACAATTTTAAATGGCTACATGAATTTAAACATCCCTGCAAACTTGTTCATCATCCTTATCAATTCTTCTCCAATCTGACCCAGAATTACTGTGTTCCTTGCACTTTATTTCTTCTATTTTAGGAATTTAAGAAAAATCCTCTTTTAGATCCCTTCCCTGCTTACACTAATCATCGCTATTAGTTGCCTAACAAATGCTTAAAACTTCAAAGTTCAAAGTAATTTTATTACTAAAGTACATATATTTTACCATATACAACCCTAAGATTCTTTTTCTTGCAGGTATACTCAATAAATCCAACAACCATAATAGAAACAATGAAAGACCACACCCAACAGGGTAGATGACCAGTGTGTAAGAGACAACAAACTATGCAAGTATACAAAGGAAGAAAAGTAAAAGACATAATAATAAAAATAAATAAAGAAGCAATAAATATTGAGAACAGGCGATGAAGAGTCCTTGAAAGTGAGTCCATAGGTTCAGGGAACAGTTCAGTGATGGGCAAAGGAGGTTCAGTGAAGTTATTCTCTTTGGTTCAAGAGCCTGATGATTGAGGGGTAATGGTTTCTGAACATGGTGGTGTGAGTCCTGAGGATCCTGTTACCTTCTACCTGTTGGCAGTAATGAGAAGAGCATGTCATGGTGAGGATGCTGCTTGTCTCTGACAATGCTCCGTGTAAATGTGCTCAGTGATGTGGGGGGTGTTAATCCTTGATGGACTTTGCCGTATCCACTGCTTTTTGTAGGATTTTCCATCCAAAGGCATTGGTGTTTCCATATCAGGCAGTGATGCAACCAGTCAGTATACTCTCCATCTCACCTCTAAAGAAGCTTGTTAAAGTTCTAGATCTCAAGCTGAATCTTCACAAACTTCTAAGGAAGTAGAGTTACTGCTGTGTTTTCTTCGTAATTGTACTTGTCTCCTCTGAAATGATAATGTTGAGGAATTAAAAGTCGCTGACAATTTCCACCTCTGATCCCTCTGATGAGGACTGGCTCATGGACTTCTGGGTTCCCCCTCCTGAAGTCATAATCAGCTCTTTGGTCTTGCTGACATTGTGTCAGAGGTTGTTGTTGTGGCACTGCTCAGCCAGATTTTCAGTCTGCCTGGTATGTGCTGATTCATCACCACCTTTGATTTGGCCTGTGACAGTAATATCATCAGCAAACTTGAATATAGTATTGGAGCTGTACTTAGCCACACAGTCATAGGTATAAAGCGAGTAGAGCACAGTTAAGCACACAGCCTTGTGGTGTACCTGTGCTGATGGAGATTGTGGAAGAGATGTTCTTGCCAATTCGAACTGACTGGGGTCTGAAGTGAAGAAATCAAGGATCCAGTTGCACAAGGATATGAGCCCTAGGAGTTGAAGCTTATTGATTAGTTTTGAGGTGATACTAAAATTGAATGCTGATCTGTGGTTGATAAAGAGCATCCTGATGAATGCATCTTGGATGTTCCAAGGTTGAGTGAAGAGCCAATGAAATGGCATCCTCTGTGGACCTGTTGCACTGGTAGGCAAATTGGAGCTGATCCAAGACACTTCTCAGGCAGGAGTTGAAATGTTTCATCAACTTCTCAAAACACTTTATCACTATGGATGTAAGTGCTAGTGGGCGATGGTTATTGAGGCAGGTGACCATGTTCTTCCTAGACACCAGGATAATTGAAGCCTCCTTGAAGCAGATGAGTAGCACCTCAGCCTGCTGAAGTAAGAGGTTAAAGATCTGAGTGAATGCTCCAGCCTGTTGATCAGAACAGGTTTTTAGTACTCAGCCAGGTACCCCATCTGGGCTGGATGCTTGCTGTGCCTTCACACTCCTGAAGGATGCTCTCACATCAGCCTCAGAGTGGAAAAATCACAGGGTCATCGGAGGCTGTGGTAGTTTGTGATGGTTCCTCCGTGAATTCCTTTTTAGAGTCATATAGCTGAGAAACAGGCCATTCAGCCCACCTAGTCTATGCTGATCTTCAAGCATCCACGTACACTAAACAGACATTAATCATCTCCTTGTACAAAGTAAATTTAATATCCAAGAACATACATGCCACCATATACAAGCGTGAGATTTGTTTTCTTGTGGCATACTCAGTAAATGTATGCCTGTATTCCATAAGCTCTTTCCAGATTTTTCCACCCACCATGCTCGAAGGACAGTTTACAGCTTCTGGTTATTAATGTGTCGATCAGTATTGTCTTTGGGATAGCAGAGATAAGTCACACAGTCAAAAGCAGAACCTGCACATTCTGCACAGACAGTATGGGAGGTGAGGATTGAACCTGAGTTACTGGAGCTTATCTGAATGCTCTGCCTACATCACGCTGATAGCATGTGGCAGTGAAATTTACCTGACATTTTCTTTATGACTGCCTTTCAGGGTTTAACCAAATGGTTTGATTGTACTTTTAATTAGTTTTACAGTTATTACTGAGGCTATGTCCACACTGCACCGGATAATTTTGAAAACAAAGCCTTTTCTCTTTGTTTTGACCTTCTGTCCACACTGAAGCGGCGTTTTCAGCCCCGGAATACGGAGATTTTCAGAAACGGTCTCCAGAGTAAATAAGTCTGAAAACGCCTAACATTCGTTGCAGTGTGTACAGGGTAACCGGAGCTTTTTAAAACCGCTGTCATGACGTGCCGGAACAGATGGCGACAGCGCGGCATTTCATTGTTTTCTACTTATTCTTATTACTACTTTATTGTCGCCAAACAATTGATACCAGAGCGTACAATCATCACAACGAACAACAAACAACACAAAGAGTCCTGACGAAGGGTCTCGACCTGAAACGTCGACTGTACCTCTTCCTAGAGATGCTGCCTGGCCTGCTGCGTTCACCAGCAACTTTGATGTGTGTTGCTTCAATCATCACAGCGATATTTGATTCTGCGCTTCGCAGAACCTAACAATTTCAGAATAGAGGGCAATGAGACTGAAGCCAGAAGAGTTAGAAATGTACACACCAAATACTTTGACCCATAGCTTACTGAATAAATAAGTATACTCACTTGGCCCTGTTTTCTGTCCTTGCTTGTATGAAGGTGGTTTACCTACTTATGCAAGTACTTCTCTGATAATAGATGTTGTAACAGCCTAATGTAACATTGTATGGAAATACAAGATAACACTGATGCAGACATGTTTTATACATTTAATAAGGTGCTTTATTATTGCAACAGAGTTAGTCAGCTTTTCAATGTTCGTTGTCAGCCGGATCATACTGTCTGTGAACTCCCTGTCAGTTGCCTCCATACGCTCCAGTATTTGTTTTTTTTTAGTTTTAAGTCCTCCTGCGCGAGAGCCAAGAACAATTCCTTTTAAGTTTTTCTACTCTGTAACTGGACAAATGCGCACCAAGTATATCGTTTCGTCTTCGCGTGTTTTCTGTGTGTCCTGCGCATGCCCAGTAGGAGGAGATTCGCCCAAATATCCGTCTAATGTGGGCAGGGATATTTTGAAAAACGCTTAGTATGGACACCTGTCGTTTTTACTCGAAACCGGCGTTTTCAAAATTATCCGGCGTAGTGTGGACGTAGCCTCAGTCTTCTGGTTAAAATAGGTCATGTGAAAAACGTTACTTTAAGCTATACAAAGAAAATGCATACAAAGTGCTAGATCATTGATGTTTCGAATGATCCCATTTTCATCCCATTCTCTGCACAATTACTGTATTGACTTGTTGCACCTTATCTAATGATATAATTTTTGTCTGGCTCGTTAGTTGTAGTTAATCTAAGGAGCAAAAATGCAATAACACAGTTATAGTGCAGCACAGAAAGGTTACTTTATCATTGTCTCAGTTCTGCAGCATTCTTCTCGGGTAATTACAAAAACAGGAAGAACATAACATATAATATATGGTTTATGTTTTATCCACATCACCTTTTAAACATTAAATTGTTCTAAATGCATTAACTCCAGCATCCCAAATGACCTCAAACTACTGCAGTTCATTTACTGTCAAAACAGATCTACACCAGACATAACCTCCGTGGCCCTACATTCGTCTCTGGAGCATCAAGACAGGAAAGACCACCTGTATTCACAACATGATGCTCACCAGTTTTTATCTACACACTGTAGGAAGCAACTATCCAGATCAATCATGGCAATGATCTGCCCATAAACTGCAGAGAGTAAGGGACACAACTTACCACAACTTAGCACATCACGGAAGTCACCCTACCCTCCATGGACCATGTCTGTATTTCATGCTGCCTTGGTAAAGCAGTCAGTATCAATCAAAGATCCCCCCTATACATTTGCCCATTCCCCCCTCCCATCAAGCGAGTTACAAAAGTCTGAAAGTGTTTATTACAGGCTCAAGTACAACTTCTATTCTGCTGTTATGAATCTACTGAATGCTTCCTTAGTATGATAAGATGGACACTTGACGTCACAATCAGCCTCATTTTAACCTTGCACTTCCTGTTTACCTACTCTGCACTTACTCTGTGCTGTAGCATTTTACTCTGCACTCTATGATTTTACCTTGCATTACCTCAATGTATTATGTAGTGAGTTGATCTGTATGAATGGTATGCAAGGCAAGTTTTTAACGAATTTAGCAATTTATTTACCAAATTAAAAATCAAGGAGGTTAAAATTTGACCCATTGCTTTCTAGCTTATATCTCTTCATCTGGATAATATTTAAATATAAAGAGAATTTCTGACTCTAAGATCGTGAATTCTAGACTCTTATTACTTGTATGTTGTAATTTTTTTTCAACTTTGCATTAATCTTTTTAATTGACCTGAAGTTTTCAGACTTGATCTGTCGATTTTCCCTTAGTTATTGTATTCTGTGCAAGGGGAAATTGCGTAGGCTTACAACAATTTTGATTGCTTTATTTAATTCTCAATTGTTCAAAGAAAACCATGTGGCCTAGCTATAATTATTAATTCCTAGCAATATCATTGCATTCATTCTGGTACAATTACACCTTCCAGTGATCCGATGACCATCACTGGGCTCAGATCTCTGGCTGTAATTTCTGTCAGATTTTATACACTTATAGCTTGACTTCTACTGTTGCATTCTATATCACATAACAATATATTTGATATACTGAAATTGTTGAGAAATGTTCAACAAACATACAAATTCTGAACTGCTAAAATGATTTTTGAGGGTCATAAGTTTATAAAGGAACCTTAATTTTCTCCTCCCTATATTTTATGGCTGAGCTTATTTGTTGTGTGTACATCAAAATATACAGTGAAAATGTCATTTGCATCAATGACCAACACAGCCCGAGGATGTGCTGAGAACAGCCTGCAAGTGTTGCCACACTTCTGACACAAACATGCCCACAACTTACCAACCCTAGCCTGTATGTCTTTTCAGAATGTGGGAGGAAACCGGAGCACTCTGAGAAAACCCACGTGGCCATGGGGAAAATCTACAAGCTCCTTATAGGCAGCAGTGGGAATTGAACCCTGATTGCAGATTGCTGGTGCTGTAAAGCGTTACATTAACTGCTAATGTTTTGTATCATAAAATGTGTCAAGTTTAATAAAGGGAAGCTTTGATGACCTTACACCTGAATAAAAGGTTAGATTACTGGATTCTGCAGGGAACGCTCATGGAGTGAGGTCGTCTCTCTGGCTTCGCTCCATTCCCGTTATCCTTTTTAACCTATGATCTCCTTGATTTAATCAACTTTAAGTACACCAGAAGACTTACTTTATCTCTCTGACTTACTGATTAATTGATTTCCTTTTGTCAACTGCAACTTTTGAGCTTAAAGAAATGAGTACGAGATCTAAAACCAAAGATGGAAAAGACGCTGATGGGAACAGAGGAAAGAAGAAAGGTGACTCTAAACAAACGGAATTAACTTACGAAGTTATGGTGAAGTATTTGGAGGAAATGTTTGAGCAGCATCGGATAAAGTTATCTGAAAGTTTAACTGCTCAATTTGAACAACATCGTCAAAGCCTCAATGAAAATTTAAAATCAATCACGGATTCTTTGAAATCCCTGAATTCTGATGTTCAAAAACACGATGCAAAAATTTCTGAGCTGGATACTAAATCTCAGAAGACGGATACAAGCGTTGAGATCTTAGAGAAGAATCTAGCTTCGACTACTAAACAGCTTCAACAACTTAAATCCAAAGTTATTGATCTTGAGAATCGATCGAGAAGACAAAATTTACGTTTAATTGGCTTACCCGAGGACGTTGAGGTTGGAGATCCTGCAATATTCTTTGCTCAACTTTTAAAGGATTCGTTCGGTTCAGTTTTTCCCAACGATCCTCCATTACTCGACCGCGCCCATCGTATACCGTGGATAAAGTCGGCAGCGGCTGTTTCCAAACCCAGACCAGTTATTCTTCGTTTCCATTATGTTAATGTTAAAGAACAACTTCTCCAGATCGCTCGTCGACAAGGGATGATCAAGTATCGTCAGCATTCCTTCAGGATAGTTCAAGACTACAGTCCTGAAGTGATGAAGGAACGACTGACTTTTAAACCTTTAATGTCGGAATGCTATCAAAAAAATCTCAAACCGGCACTATTGTACCCTGCACGACTCAGAATCTCTCTTCCCAATGGAAATCGTCGTGTTTTCCACTCTACAACTGCTGCTCGAAGCTTTTTGGATGATAATTTCCCATCTGATACAGACACCCTCTCTTAATTTGTGTCTGGTGCTTCCAGCACCAATTTTTTTTCTCTCTGGTGTTCTTCTTCAAAATAAACCTTCTACTACTGTGCGATGAAGGTTTTTTATGTCTAAGATTTTTAGTTCTTTGTTTATTACTATAGTGATTATTCTATAACTTATATAGAATATTTATCTCCTGTGAATAACATCATTTTCCCTTAGTTAACCTTTTGTTTTAACTTTTCCTTTTTCGTTATTACTAATGATCCGACCCGACGGTCATTTGTAGTTATATGTTTCCTATTTTTGGTTTTCGCATAATTAAAATGGCGACTTGTCTTTCTTTTTGTATAATCTCCTTTGGTTTTTTTTCGGGACGCCATGTTCTTATGCTTCTTCTTCCCATAATCCATTTTTCTTCTTTTGGAAGCGATTTTTTTTATTTACTCGCTTATAATTAACTAATTATATGTACTGATACTGTTTTTTTTATTTCATATATTTTAGTAATTTTTACTATGTAGACTAATTTACTATACTGTTTATTTTTCACATATATTAGTCTTCGGGAGGTCACTTATTTAACATATATTTTTGGAGTTGCCCCCTGCAGAAATGGGGTTAAAGTTAGTATTAGTTAGTGCTTTCTTCAGCCTTCTCTGGCTTAGTTCGGGGTTCTACTTGGGGTTGGGGGAGGGGGTTGTCTCTTTCTTAATTTTTTCTATTGGGCTGATTCAGAACTACAAAGATGTCTGCAGTGTCGAGATTTCTGGTTCCTCTCTAATCATGTACTCCTCTTCCGATTTCATGAGCTCACATTATGGTTAACCCCTTACTTACCAAAGGGTTAATTTTTAGTTATGGCTCATACTATTAATTTTGTCTCTTGGAACACAAATGATTTAAACCATCCAATAAAATGGAAAAAGATTTTCAAACTGTTCTAAAGACTGAATGCTCATATTATTTTTGCACAAGAGACTCATGTAAGGAAAGAGGACAGTCAACGCTTCTTTAAGTTTTGGAAGGAACAACAATACCATTCAAATGCTCAAGCCAAAATTAAAGGCGTTTCAATTTTTATTGATCCCTCAATTACATTTATTCATCAAGACATTATTTCAGATCCTAATTGCAGATTTTTGTTAATTACTGGGGTACTTTTTAATAAAAAGGTCGCTATGGTTAATGTTTACGCTCCGAATGTGGATTAACCTGAATTTTTTAAACACTTACTCACTTCCTTTCCTAATTTAAACGAGTATATGTTGATAATGGGTGGTGATTTTAATTTATGTTTGAATCCCATGTTGGACAGATCCATAAGTAGTCTGGCTTTACCGAATAAGTCGGCTACTATTATTAACTCTTTTATGTTGGATTCTGGGATTTTAGAAATTTGGAGATTTCTACATCCAAATGATAAGGAATTCTCCTTTTTTTCACATGTACATCGTTCTTTTTCTCGAATTGATTATTTCCTGATTGACTCTCGTTTGATTCCATATGTAGTTGATTGTAATTATGACATTATTGCTATTTCAGATCATACTCCAATGAAACTTTCCATCAAGTTAATGGATACCTTTTGTACTAGCAGACAATGGCGATTTAATCCTATTTTGCTTCAAGATCAGGACATTGTCAAATTTATAAAGGAGCAGATTGATTTCTTCTTTTCAACTAATACTACGGAAGAAGTTTCCAACTGAACTGTTTGGGACGCCTTTAAAACTTATATTCGTGGTCAGATTATTTCCTATTCGGCTGGTTTGAAAAGACGTATTAACAATGAAATACTTCTGTTGGTTGATAAAATTAAAGAAGTCAATAAAAAATATGCTATTTCTCCCAGTAAGGAGCTGTACAAACACAGAGTTGAACTCCAATTGGAACATAGCTTAATATTAACATCCTCGATCGAAAATCAATTAATGAGAACTAGAAGTGATTTTTATATTCATAGCGATAAATCGGGTAAATTACTGGCTAACCATTTGAAATTTGATTAGGTTAAACGTCAAATTACTAAGATTCGCAAACAGGATGATACTTTCACAGTTGATCATGTTGGGATAAACCAAACCTTTCAAAAATTTTATACCTCTTTATATCACTCTGATTTTCCTCATGATTCTAACTTCATGCATGATTTTTTAAGTAAATTGAGTTTTCCGAGACTATCACCTGAAGATTGCCTATCATTAGAAACTTCCATTTCAGAGGAAGAAATAATAACTGCAATCTCATCATTGAATTCTGGTAAAGCACCCGGTCCGGATGGGTTTACAGTGGAATTTAAAAAATTTTTTTCCTCCATTCTTTCTTCTAAGTTGTCTAGAATATTCAAGGAAGCAATCAATTTAGGTAAATTACCACAATCGTTTTATGAAGCCTCTATTTCCTTAATTCTTAAAAAGAATAAAGATCCTACGGATTGTGCATCATACAGACCAATATCTCTTCTGAATGTAGACTCTAAAATTTTTTTAAAAATTCTAGCAACTAGACTGGAGAAGGTGTTACCTCAAATTATTTCCATGGATCAAACTGGATTTATTAAAAATCGCTATTCATCCTTTAATATTAGGAGGTTAATGAATATTGTTTACACCCCCTCATTTACTACCCCGGAATGTATTATCTCATTAGATGCTGAGAAAGCCTTTGACAGAGTTGAATGGCCTTATTTATTTAATGTTCTTGAGAAATTTAATTTTAATTTGACATTTATATCTTGGATTAAATTGTTATATTACTCCCCGGTAGCCTCGGTTTGTACAAATAACTATAGATCTCCTTTTTTTCGTCTTTTTCGTGGTACTAGGCAAGGTTGCCCTCTTAGTCCTTTACTATTTAATATTGCTCTTGAACCTTTAGCAATTGCTATTTGTGGCTCGCCAAATATTGTTGGTATTACCCGTGGAAACGAAATACATAAATTATCATTATATGCAGATGATTTGTTGTTATACATCTCTAACCCGGAGAAGTCAATTCCTGCTATCCTAGATCTGTTAGCTCAATTTAGTAACTTCTCTGGTTACAAATTGAATCTTAGTAAGAGTGAATTATTCCCTTCAAATAAGCATGTACCTATTTATGGACGTTTACCATTTAAATTGGTTACTGATTCATTTATATAT
The DNA here is from genome assembly GCF_030028105.1 of Mobula birostris. Lineage (NCBI taxonomy): Eukaryota > Metazoa > Chordata > Chondrichthyes > Myliobatiformes > Myliobatidae > Mobula > Mobula birostris. The sequence goes on from NC_092384.1 coordinate 53,369,058, forward strand.
TTAGGGATAACAATTACGAAAAAATATAAAGATTTATTTAAAGCTAATTTGTTACCTTTAATTGATCAGATTAAACTTTTATTTACTAAATGGTCCCCAATCTCTTTGTCTTTGATTGGTCGGATTAATGCTATTAAGATAATCATTTTGCGCAAATTTTTGTATATATTCCAATCGATTCCAATTTTTATCCCAAAATCTTTTTTTGATAACGTAGATTCAAAAATTTCCTCATATATCTGGCAGAATAAAAATCCTAGGTTAGGTAAAAGGTATCTACAGAAATCTAAAAAGGAGGGGGGGCTCGCCCTCCTGAATTTTAGATTCTATTATTGGGCAATTAATATTTGATATTTAAAATTTTGGTTACAAGATTTGGACGTATCCTTAAACCCTCATTGGGTAAATCTTGAATCTAATTCATTACAAGGGTTTTCCTTGGGTTCGGTTTTAGGAACTTTACTTCCTTTTACTTCTTTTAAATCATATAAACAAATGAACAACCCAATAGTTAAGCATACTTTACGTATTTGGTTTCAATTCCGAAGATTTTTTGGGTTTAATCAATTTATTCTAGCAAGTCCCATTATATCAAATTTTCTTTTTCAACCTTCCATGATGGATCAAGCTTACTTTGATTGGAAAACCAAAGGTATAATATCTTTTCGTGATTTATTCTTGGATAACTGTTTTATGTCTTTTGATCAACTCTCTAATAAATATAACTTACTCAGATCTCACTTTTTTAGATATCTACAGATTAGAAACTTTTTAATTACTGTCTCTCCTAATTTTCCACACCCATATCCAATGGACACTTTGGAAAAAATATTAGATCTAAATCTCTCTCAAGAAAGTATAGTAGCAATTATATATAATATAATTATGAATCTATGTCCTGATGCTTCTAATAAAATTAAAGCTGACTGGGAAAGAGAACTTGAGATTAATATACCGACTGAAAAATGGGTTAAAATTCTTCAGTTGGTGAATTCATCCTCTGTATGTGCTAAGCATAGATTGATACAGTTTAAAGTAGTGCACAGGGCTCATATGTCCAAAGATAAACTATCTCGTTATTACTCTTATATTAATCCAATATGTGACAGATGCCATTCCGAGATAGCTTCTTTAACCCACATGTTTTGGTCATGTCCCTTGTTGGAGAAATATTGGAAAGATATTTTTGATATTATTTCAACGGTCCTAAATATAGACTTACAACCTCATCCAATTACTGCTATCTTTGGACTACCAATGATAGACTTAAATAATTTAACCTCTTCATCACGAAGGATGATTGCATTTCTTACTTCAATAGCTAGAAGGTTCATTCTGTTGAACTGGAAAGAGATCAACCCTCCTACTGTATTTCATTGGTTTTCACAAACTATGGTGTGTTTGAATTTGGAGAACATTAGAAGTGCAGTTTATGACCCTTCCATTAAGTTTGAAAAAACTTGGAGGCTATTCATTCAGCATTTTCATTTGATGTAATTTGATCATTTCCAAACTTGTTTTATCTCTCTGTACTGTTGTTGGAGGGGAATGGAGTCGTCGACACTAAGGTTTTCTTCTTTTCCATTTTTAAGTTGTTAGTTTTGCCCAAGTCTTTTAGTTTAGTTGATTAATCTTGTTTTTCTTTGGGGATGGGGTTTTTTTTTTGTTTCGTTTTTTTTTCTATTTCATTTTTTTTTCCAGTTTTTTTTTGCTTTGTATTATCCGTGGTTAGTTCTACATGTTTGGGAGCTTTGTTAATTTCCACTACTTGGTTTTGCAATTACTTTTTTTAAGTGTAACAATATATCTCCTATTATTTGTATTATTGCTATGTTTTGTTTCTGTATTTTGAAATTAATAAAAAGAAAGAAAGATTACTGGCAAACATGTGATCTTCTGTACATCTGCATTTAGATATACTCCAAAATATAGGATAACCCATTTTACTGATTAATGAATCAGTGCAGTTATCATCTCTAAGCATGCAGTGTTGAAGTTTTAATAGTAGTTGTGCTCATATAGAATAAAAGCAGCAATCTTGTAACTAATTTTGTGTATCTTTGCATTAATGATCTTTATAATCTGTTTTTAGGGGCCTTTAATTGAATCCCATCAAGACGAGACCATAGTGGATCTTACGTGTTGTTACTTTCCGGCATGAATGATGATGATGCCATTCATAGGTTGGAGGGCTGTGACCCTGGCAGTCAGATTGGGGGATTGATAATAAAAAAGAAGAGTGCCACCGTTGATCAGCATATCTTCCGTGCCCCAGCACCAAAGACCTCACTACTGGGGCTTGATAAACTGGCTGCCCAGAAGAGAAAAGAGCGGGAAGAGAAAGAAGAAAAAGAAGAAAAGGAGGAAAAGAAGAAATCCAAAGTGTCATCATACAAAGATTGGGAAGAGGGAAAGGAAGACTTTGCCCCTGTTGATGACAGTGATAGCAAAGCTGGCAAAGCTGGTAAAAAGGAGAGGTAAGACTCTTTAGTTACATATAATACAATTAATGTTCACAATATTGTTTTGTTTTCTGCTTCATTATATGTCCACATTTACACAAAGCATCTGTCCTTACGATTTTGAGCATGGTAACGTAACACAATTGATATGTGGTCTGGAATAAGAAGATGTGAAATTTTCAGAATGCTTGAAGAAACCTTGATAGCATATTGCCTTTCAGAATCAATGGAGTACATATGAGTTCCTTGAAAGTGGCAACATAGTGAGACAAGATGATGAAGATGTCGTGTGGCTTGCTTGTCTTCATTGGCTGATGTGTTGAGTGCAAGAGTTGGAATGCCAGTTGTACAGTGTTGGTTAGGCCGCACTTTTGTGTTCCACTGTAGTCGTCGATTTACAGGGAAGATATGATTAAGCTAGAGAGGGTGCAGAAAAGGATGTTGCTTGGATTAAATGGCTTTAGTTATAAGGAGAGATTGGATAAACTTGGTCTCTTTTCCCTGGAGCGATGGAAACGAAAGCGAATGACAGAAATGTATAAAATTATGAGAAGTTAGGTAAGAGTAGATAGCCTGAGCCTGTTTCCCACAGCAGGTATACCTAAAACCCAAGAGCATAGTGTAAAAGGGAGGAAGCTCAAAAGGATCGAGGGGTAATTTTTTTCATATATGGAGTAGTTAGTATTTGGAATGAGTTGCCAGAGGAGATGATGGAGGCAAGAACAGTAACAATGCTGTACAACTCTATGACAAGTTTGAAAGGTGTTGAATCCAGTGCATGTAGTTTAGCAAACTGTTGTGTTCTTTTTAGCTTTTTCATTTGCAGGTCTGACCACCTTCATACTTCGCACCCTTAAAACCGCTGTCAATTTCCACATGTATTGCAGAAGCCCCTATTGCCTCAGTGTCTCTGGCATTTAGGACCAGGACAACTTCATGTGGCATGTGTACAGTTGCTAACTATTATGTGTGACTAGTTTATTGCTGGTACCTAGTTCTGGTTTAACTTAGTAAGTGGATTGTGCTTAATCTTTAGCATAAATATAAACAAAATTTTCCAAAACACTGCCAAAATTAATGCATAATATCTGGGTATTTGTTGGCAGAAAAATTGAGTCCAAATCCTGTCTCAACTTCAAAATTTGGCTAGAATAATTGTATGGTTATTATTTAAGTTAATTTTAAATAGAAATTGTTGCAGTGTATTCGCGTGAGCATTGTCAAAAAGTGAACTTTTTCGTGTAGATATTATCGTACTTCTGGTGCGGAGACACCCTCACACACAGGTGGGGTTAGTGAAGAATTCAAGGAAAGGCATCGACAAAGAGAGCGGGATCGCCGAGAACATGGAGTTTATGCTTCTTCAAAAGGCAATGATAAGGAAAAGAAAAGGGATCGAAGTAGGGACCATGATAGAGAATCAAGGAGGGACAGAGGTAAACTTTTAACTTTTTATTGGTGTTGTGAGTACCTTTGTCATGGTGGATTAAATTTTCTGCATCATTTTACCTAATTTTGCTGCTACCATTTAGGGACTTTGATAACATTTATGTTAACCTATCTCTCAACTTAAGTGCTTAAAAACTGGATATAGCCATTTGTCCCCTCTTGACTGCACAGTCACTCAGAAAGGTGATGGTTGACTGTCTACCTCGATACCCAGTAGCATTAATGGGAGTGGACAAAGTCAACTTGCTCTTATGAACAGGTTTAACTGGTAGGATGGATGAGGGAAACTATTGACTTTCAGGAGGCTCTTTAAAGTCCAACTTAAGTGGTGAATGTGCAAAATTAAACAAGATGGGATTGGGGTGATATGCTGGTATGGACTGAGAATATTTAAGTTAAGTAGCAAGTACCATTTTATTTTTTCAATTCCATTATATTGAAGTTTATGAATTCCTTTCATTTCAAAGTGTCTTAATTTAGCTAATCATATGGACTGTGATCTAATCATAAACAAGAAAAAATCTATAGGTGCTGGAAATCCAAGCAACACACACAAAATGCTGGAGGAACTCAGCAGGCTAGGTATCATCTATGGAAAAGAGTAAAGTCGATGTTCGGGTTGAGACAGGATGGTCTTGGCCCATAACATCGACTGCACTCTTTTCTATAGATGCTGCCTGGCCTGCTGAGTTCCTCCAGCATTTTGTGTGTTTTGCTTGCACTATGTTCTAACTTTGCTGTAATACAATGTTGTTTAATTCTGAATATTGGATGTTCCATTTCATCAATCAGTCCAATAAGTGATGTACTGTAGTATATTGGATTTGGAGATGATTTATAATCATTTGCTTCAACCATTTGTGAGCCTTTGCTACTTTGTTACCTCTGCAAAATACAAGTTTCATAAGTAGTTTGGTTTTATATGGGGAAAAAATGTGATATAGTTTCATCTAGGTAACATTTGTTTTGTTCTTTCTAGATGATCGCGAGTGCAGCAGGTCCAATTCCTCTAGACTAAAGGACAAAGATAGGTCAGAGCGAAGTGAGAGGGGTTATAGAGACAGCTGCTCTGATCGAGGCAGAAGCAGCAGAAGGGATGAACCAGACACGCCCAGGCACAGATTGAAAGGTGAGCAATATTCAGAATGAAAGATGTGTCTCAGTTTTATATGGAAGTGAGTGCAGTTTTCATGCAGTGCGAATATCGTTGAACAGATGACCTGTTTCTTGAGATTCCATGTTCTTATGAGAGTGGCTAGGAAAAGAGACATTAGTGATGATTCATGTAATTAATGTCTGATTTTACTGCCATATTCACAGATCACAGAATGGTTACACCATCAAAGGAGACCATTTGGCTTATTGAGTTCATTCTGGCTGTATGTAGGAGTAATACAGTTGGTTCCACTTTCCTGCTATTTCTTCATAGCTGTGCAAATGCTTTCCCTTCAGATACTTTAGAACATTACAGTTAAATCTGCCTCCAATACTGCCCCTGGAAGTGCATTCCAGACCCTAATCAGTGAATATGTAAGTCAAAAATTTTTCAATCATGTCAACTTGGTTTCTTCTGCCTGTCACCCTGTTTCTATCTCTGAAGGGCGTTGGCTCTTCTGTCAATTAGCTTATTTATTTTTTTTCTTCCTGTTTCGTCTATACCTTTCAAGGCTTTTAAATACCTCATTAAATTCTATTCCAATTAGAACAACCTCCACTTTTGTAGATAACTGAAATCTCCCGAAATGAGTGCAATATTCCAGTTGTGGCCAATCCAATGTTTTAATAATGGTGAAAACTGAAGACTCAAGTTTAATGCAAATTTAACTTAATTATTTTCAGATTTTGCCCTCTGGGAATAAATCCTTTTAAATGACCTTATTCGACAGGATGATTAATATATTTCCACATCGAGATCTTTTGCTACTTTACTCTGATTTTCCAAATAATCTATTATTCTTACCAAATATAAAAGCTCTCAAATATCCATGTGAAGTTGATTTGCCTGTTCTCCAGATTTGTTTATTTCTATTTTCTATTGTCAATAATGCGGAGTATTGACGCAAAAAGAATTTAAGTATGTAGTAAGGGTAGGTTAGTAAGCCTTGAGCCTGATCGCTATTTATTTTATGTAACATTGATGTCAACTCCATTTTCTTTCCTGCTACACTAAATCTGTTATTTTCTTCACACCTAAAAACCTGTCTTGGGCCTTGTATATCTTTAATGACTTGAGTTCTGCATTTCTCTGTAGTTGAGAATTTTAATGTTTCATGACTTCTTTAGGTAAATAGTTTCCTGGCATCTCAGTATTAATTGGCTAGCTCTTTATCCTTACACTGTGTATCCCAGTTCAAGGTTCAGATTATTCCTTTGTTTTGATGTTTTCCACCTGCAATTTAGATATTGCATTTTTGACTCTTAAGGTCTGCCTTTTAATTCCAGGTGATTGACCTTTCCAGTCTATTATGTACTGCCTTATCCTAAGGTAGATTATTATATCCTAAGTAAATTATTTATATTACAATACCATTGCATGCTATCACCAAGGGGGGAAATTTAATAACATTGAATAATGACTATCTCTTTGAAATCCTAATTGTTGCTATGAGATCTACATTTTCTCTTTCTCTAATATTTTTCCTAACATAGAAGTTAAGCTAACTTACCTAGGGTTGAGGGGGTTTGCACTCCAGGAAGAGAATGAATAAACTTGCCCCTTGTTCACTGGAGTTTTGCAAAAAATTTGAGAGATGATCTTGTTTTGTCATAAAAGGTTGTGAGAAAAATTGAAAGGTAAATTAGGTGGCAAAGGTGTGATGGATGCCACGGTAGTGTGGCAGTTAGTGCAACATTATTACAGCCTAGGGTGTCGGAGCTTGGAGTTCAATTCTGATGTCATCCTTCCTTTGCAAAGCATGGGTTTTCTCTGGGTCCTCTGGTTTCCTCCCACAGTCCACAGATGTACTAGGCAATAAGTTAATTGGTCATTGTAAATTCTCCTGTGATTAGGTTAGGGTTAAATTGGAGGTATGGCTTGAAGGGCCTGTTCCGTGCTGTATCCCTAAATAAAATATGAGACGAGCAGTTTGCCATTTAGGATTGAACTAATGAGATAAAGGTTTGTAAGTGTGTGAAATTCTCTAACTCGCAAACTGTGGTAGACTCTCAGTCATTGAATGTATTGAAGGCTGAAATCAGTGATATACTACTAAAACTCTCATGCTGTGTCTGTCTGTTTGTTTGTGAACTGCAAATAGTGCAAACGATGCATTACAGCAGCACTTTTTTTGGCTATGTCGAATTAAAATGCGCTAACTTACAGAATGCAGGCAAAGTTTAGGGTTATATATTCGTATAAAATTGCTCATTCGCCAAAATGAACAGGCTCCCTTTTAACCCGAGACCTAATTGGCCATAATGGAAATCGGATGCGACAGCCCAATGCATGCGCATGGCCAGTCTCAGCAGCGACACCTACCGGAGCAAAAGGGCAGGGCAGCTCTATTTCGCAGGGTCACATTCTGCTAATCACCACCATCAGCATGTGCAGGATTGGGACAGATCTAACTGTCACCCATCAATAAGTGATAATTAAATCTTATTGTAATGACATACTTCAAGACACCCATAAAACCCTTTGCTGCAGTCAAAAGACAGCGGTGACTATATCACGTCCATTTAGGAGAGCACCAACCACATCATCAAGAATAATCAGCATCCTTTGGTGTTACTGCTTTGTATCTTCTATCCAGCATTAGGGTAAAAAAAAATGGTCAGCCTAATTATGCCGCGTGGAAAGGGAAGGGGGACATTATGTTCAAGAGATGACGCCAAATGTTGTCAGGAAGCGGCAAGGAAAGGGAGAGAACAAGAATCTGATGAGGCCAGGGCTGCACGACTCCAGGATCAGAGACAAACAACAAACAACAGAAGAGATGAAGAGACGGGGGATGAAAGGGCTGCACGTCTCCAGAATGACAACGAGAGGCACAAGGGTGGCAGATAAACCAGAAATAATGCCATCAAAAGTGTTGTTCGTTAAATGAGGAGCAGCTATATATGCTTTGCTATGTGTTGTTCTTCTTTGATAAACTGAGGTTTTCTCCTTCAGTTTCCAAAGCAAAGCGATACCAATAGCATTCAGGAAAATTTAATGTTCATTCTGGTCACATCAGACTGCACTACCCTTCTGTCAAAGGGTGCCCCAACAGGTCATCCCGTTGTTTAGTCAGTGATATATTTGGGCAAAGATTATCAGATGATATGGGGATGAAGTTAGAAAGTGGATTTGAAGCACAGGATTAGTCATGATCTTGTTAACTGGAAAATATGAATTGAAGGGCCTTTTAGTTTACTTTTGCTTAATAATGTTCTTAGTTCCCTGGATGTATTCCAGTGACTTTCTTAAATATTGAGAAATCTTTAGTCTTGCAGCAGACTGCTAGCTCTGCTCTCTTTCTAATATATTAATGGTGCCTCCTGTATTTTAGATTATCTTAACATCTGTGGACATAAGGGCTCTAGTTCGGGGATTTTACCTTCTGCATTCGAATAGTTCATTTAACAGTTTTTCTTTTGCTTTGGGGGAGAAAAGGAAAATAGAGGAAAATTGTTAAACATTTTCATATTGACCACCAGCATTGCCAAAGCTACAATAAGCTCTTTGGCTCCAGCTCTTTCATCTAGAAGATATGGAAAGAGTGAATGTGAGCAGAGGATACTTTGGTGGCTTAGACTAAAATGAAACAGGCCTGATTTTAATGTTTTGTGTCACTTGAAATTGCCTTGTTTTATAGATGCTCTTACTCCTTCCCGATCTAGCTGGGATGATGATGACAGTGGGTATGGAAGTTATTCACATCGATCTCAATGGGAATCTCCATCTCCTACTCCCTCACAAAGGGATTTGGATAAAAGTGAAAGAAGTTATCGAAGTTCAGGTCGGGACACAGATAGGCGTGATAAGGAAAGGTATGTAAAAAAGAAAGCTACTTTTAAGTATAAGTTCTAATACTATGATTCTGCTGCTGTTTCAGCTTTCCAGAAGAACCTCTTGGGCGATGGGGGGAGCGGGAGGGGCGGTGGTGGGGAGATACTACTGTTTATGACTGGTGCTGTTGATAAAGCATCTGACACTGGTAATGACTGCAGCAGTGATTTACTGTTGAGGAACTAACAATTTAAATAGTTTACCCATAGTAAACACATCCCTATGGGTAGACGAGGCAAATAGACCAGCAATATTTGAGCCTGTGTACATCGTGTGTTTTGCGAACTGATCTCAAATCCAACTCATATAGTAACTATTTATCTAACTCATTGTTAATCGGTGAAGTTGGAGTGTAGCTTAATACAATATCTATATAAGATGTTTTTATTGAATTTTATTAATATTATAGTCGTACTCAGTGACCTGTGTTCATTTCCACTGCTATCAGTAAGGAGTTTGTACGTTCTCTTTGTGACCGCATGGGTTTCCAACGGGTGCTCTGCTTTCCTCCCATATTCTAAAGTTGTACGGGTTAGTAGGTTAATTGGGCAGATGGGTGCAACTGGGCAGCGCTGGCTCATTTGGCTGTTAGGGAGTAGGAAGTACAATGGAAGGATCACACAAATACATATTGGATCTTTGGGAGGAATTGCATGTACAGTAGCTTTTGATTCCTCAATGCAGTATTTATTGTATGATACCTTGGCGTAGGTGTAAACATGGGTATGGTGAAAGATATTTATTGTAAACTATTTGAGATAGTGTAGATTATGCTTATCTGTGACATACAAAAATTTAATGATTTAAAGATGCTTGTTGGTTACTTCTTGGAGCTAAAAAGACTCACATTGTTAGAGACTTGCTGCAATATCTATATCTAGTATAATGTTTATATATTAATTAATCAAATAATTACAATGCCTAACAAATCAAAAATACAATGTTTTGTATATATATGCCATCTTTAGTTTATGTAGTTTAGAAGCTTACTGCCTTGTCAGATAAAAATTTTAGCTAAGTAGTTGAATGTGAAGAAAAAATATTAAGTAATTGGATTCAGATGTCTTAATTGGTTCAGATCTAGAAGGAACCATTATGAAGAGGATACACCCTTACCGACGCCATCATATAAATACAATGAATGGGCTGATGACAGAAGACATCTGGGAGCAACACCTCGACTTTCTAAAGGCAAAGGTATATTTCCAGGAGTGGGTCTCGGCCTGAAACGTCGACTGCACCTCTTCCTACAGATGCTGCCTGGCCTGCTGCGTTCACCAGCAACTTTGATGTGTGTTGCTTGAATTTCCAGCATCTGCAGAATTCCTGTTGTTTCCAGGAGTTTGTCTGGTTATTGAAATAGTTATTTTAAAAGCTTATTAATTTTTCAGACTTTTAGCTGTGTTGGAATTAGGTCTCAGTAATGGAGATCTTTACCTTGATGGCTTTAGAACGCACCACAATAGGAGTAGGGATAGGCCATTAGGCCCTTCAAGCCATTTAATATGATTGTGGCTGATCTATGCTGGCCTCAACTTGTTTGCCATTTCTCAATACCCTTTTTCTTTGATCTATCAAATACTTTAAATACTCATTGTGGATGGTTAAAATGCCAGAGATTCACTACCCTCTGCAAAAAGATATTCCTTTGTGCCTCAGTTTTAAATGAACAGCCCCTTGTAATTTTGTCCCCTTGTCCAAGACTTTCCTGCTGGTGGAAACTCTCTCACCCCTCATTCTTCTAAGCTCAAGGAAACTGATCCAAACTATTTATTTCTGAAGGTTGGTCAACCAAGAGACTTAACTGAGTCACAGAGTCATACAGCACAAACAGTCCCTTTAGCCTACCCCGTACGTGCTGACCATCAAGTATCATCTATTATTTGTCCATTTGCCAGCACTTAGTCTTTTTTGCCTTGTTATCAAGTACTAATCTAGATATTAAGCATGTGAAAGTTTCTGCCTCCACCACCCTCTCAGATAGTACATTCCAAACTTCAAACACTTCCAGGTTAAAAGAAAACGATTGAATGTTCTGTAATCTCTTGCTGTTTACATTAAAGCAGCCCCTTGATTATAGACACCTCTGCTATAGGGAGAAGTTTACTACTGTCTATGCCCTACATAATTTTATACACCTTTGTGTGTCCCTATCAGCTTTCTTCACACCAAGAAAATAAAGCCAGTCACTCCTCATACTTGAAACACTCTGTCCAACGTAACATTCTGGTGAGTCCTCGGCACCCTCTTCAGAGCAGTAACATCCCTTGTGAGGTGACAAAGATAAACTATCATAAAAATTGAATTTCTCAATGGAAAAATGAAGGCAGCTATTAAGTTCAACAGACAACCATATTAGTGATCTGAAATGCTTCCTTATCAAGATACAGAATTTTGTGCAGAGCATGCAGAAAATTTGAGAAAATATGAATTGGAAGTTTAATATAATCAACTAATGGCTAAAAAAAAAAAAATCCCTGCCTTGCAACTTTGATTGTTGTTTTGCTGTGTTAGATTAAACTGTAAATATCTTAAATCAATTTAGGTAGAAGGGAAGAAAGTAAAGATGGCATTTATTTTGAGAATGAAGATGAGCAAAGGCAGTGGGAAGAAGATCAAAGGGTAAGGTTCATTTTTAATTTAAAATAAAAACTTGCACAAAATATTGAGCACTTGTTTATTTTTTAATTTCTGTGCTGGATGACTTTTCTATCTGCCACTTATGCTCTTTGTATGATGAGAGAAAGTATCTATTGCTACATGGTATATAGAATCACTGGCAAAGTATTTTTTTTATTGTCCATACCTAATTGTTCTTTAGAAAATGACATTAAGGCAGGCAGCTTTGTTGTGGATGATCTTGAATAATGCTGGACTTGGACATGTGCAGATACTCCTGACTTTGCTTTCTAGAGGCTTTTCCAGAGGAAAGGCTTTGTAGAGTCAGGAAGTGAGTCGTTTGCAATCAGATAGCATTTCTGATGCTTTTATAGCATCAATATTTATGTGGCCTGTCCAACTAATTTCCTAGTTAGTGGTGATAGGATGGTGACAGTGTAGATCTTGGCAAAGGTAATACCATTGAAAATTTAACACTGGATAGTTGGATTTTCTTGTTAGAAATGAATATTGTCCAGCACTCATATTGTGTAAATACTTACTGCCATTTATTCATTACATGTTTGAAGATGGTCAAGGGTCTTATACTGCATTTAGAAACAGGGTGCTTCATTTTAAAAAAGTCAAATGCAGCATAGTGCAGTACAGCCCAGTCTCAGGATCACCATGTCTGCACCAACTATAATGCCATTGTAACTAATATGAACTGCCTGCATGTGACCACGTGTCAACCCAAATGTTAAACATTGCTATTGTATCTGCTTCTGCCGTCTCCCTTAGCAGCATGATCCAGGCACCTAACACACTCTGTGTATAAAATATTGCTGAAGATAGCTTGTGAGATGGGAAGGAACTCAGAACGATACTTACACGGATTTCAATAAATATAGTTTTGAATTCCTTAGCTTTGCCTTAGGCACCCAAGTTGTTGGTTGAAAATAGGACTGTTCTTGGACTCTATGAAGAACTTCAGTGATGAGTGATTGATCTGTGACCTCAGTATAATTTTTCTGCTTGGTTTTCATGCCCTTGATTCTCTCTATAGCCCCAAATTCTACTTCAGCCTTAATTTATGCTTAATATCTCAACATCCACAATTCTTAGGTTTGAACATTTTAAAAAGAAATCACAATTTTCTGGGAATAGCAGTTCCTCCTCATTTCATTCTTATGTGGTCGATCCCATTTCCTAAAAATTTGTTCTTCAGGTTCAAGACACTCTTGCTAGAGGAAACCTCTTTCAGCATCTACCCTGGCGTTTTGCAATGTTTCAAAAAGGCTGCTTCTTTATTGCAAACAATAGAGCAGGGGTTCCCAACCTTTTTTATGCCATGGACCCCTATTATTAACTGAGGGCTCTGTGGACCCCAGGTTGGGAACCCCTGTGCTAGAGAATATCCAATGCAATCTTAGTCCCATGCAGTTTCGTAAATATGTGTCTATTGCCTTTAATGCATGTATATCTGTCCTTGAATATGGAGACCAAAACTATGCACAGTGGAGATATCACCACTGCCCTGTAGAGTTGAAGCAAGACTGTTCTATTCCCCCTACAATGAAGGTCAGAATTTGTCATTTTGGCATTGGAGTCAAGCAAGTCATTGCTTTTGTTTTTCTTGCATAGGGGTATACAAATCTCTTTGAACACTTAAGATACTATAGTCATGCACAATTTGAGTTATATTTTTTTATTATTCTTCCCATACGGAACCGCCTCAAATTTCACACATGCTCAATTTGTCTTTTGTACTTTCTGTTCCATTTCTAATTTAAAATCATAGAAATACAGCACAGAATTCTCTCTCCATTTTCACCAACTCACATTATTTCCTACCATTCGGATAGACACGGGGTAATTTTCAGTGGCCAATTTTCCTATTAACTTGTGCATCTTTGGAATGTGGGAGGAAACCAGCGCACCTGGGGCAGACTCATCACAGAGACAATGTGAATTTGGTTTCCCATCTACCATTGCATTGTCAGCAAACTTATTTGATCAGCTTTTACTTGTCCACCAGACTTCAAGACTGCATGTAGGACAATAGAGTTTTGATCTAACTAGTGGATTGTGCAACTACTTGTGCTGTTTAGTGTGCATGTAAGAGTCAGTACTGGAACTTCAGTTTAGTATTTAGTCATTATGCAAGCCTTGTCTTGTTCTCAGGATGCCCTTTTGTATCAGCTTTGGTTCTCTGGCTTAATAAGAATGGTAGTTTCAGGGATATATTGGTCCTTAAGGTTGTAGATTGTGACAAGTGTGTTAGGATTACCCACAATGTCCCATATTTCCAGATGCGAATTGCTACTTAATAATTGCTTTGATCTGAACACAGTGGTAGTGCTACACAACACTATGGAGGGTATCCTTTCTGTGAAGATGGGAATTTGTCTTCTCAAGTCAAGAAGAGATGGACTTACAAAAGGTAGATTGGGAATACATTCAATTAGGATTGTTCTTTGCATTGATTGATTTATTACCTGCCACATACAAAACCGGGCATCCATGTCCTTTATGACTAGGCCAAATCAGTTAGTAATAACGTTCATGAGCAACTTTCAATGAAGGGCATTTAACAACCATGGTATATCCCTGGTATATCCAGGGAATTTGACATATGCATTTGAGATATTGGCTATAAGATATCAATACGATAGCCATGGGGGATTTCAATATGCTGGTGGATTGGGCAAATCAGGTTGGTTTTGGATTCTAAGAGAGGGACTTTGTAGAAGGCCTATGTGATGGATTTTTCGAGCAGCTTGTGATTGAGCCCACTAGGGGAAAGGCAATTCTCGATTGGGTGTTGTGTAATGAGCCAGATTTGATTCAGGTATTTAAGCTACAGGAACCCTTGGGAGGCAGGGATCATAATATGATGGAATTCACCCTGCAGCTTGAGAGGGAGAAGATAAAGTCAGATGTATCAGTATTACAGTGGAGTAAAGGGAATTGCAGAGGCATGAGGGAGGAGCTAGCCAAAGTTGATTGGAAGGGGACACTAGTAGGGATGATGGCAGAACAGCAATGGGTGGAGTTTCTGGGGGAAATTTGGAAGGTGCAGGATGGATAGATCCCAGAGATGAAGTAAAATTCTAAAAGGAGGATGAGGCAACATCAGCTCATAAGGGAAGTAAATACTGCATAAAAGGAAAAGAGAGGGCATATAATTTTGCAAAAAAGTCCGAGGATTGGGAAGATTTTAAAAACCCACAGAAGACAACTAAAAAAACATAAGGAGAGAAAAGATGAAGTATGACGATAATCTAGCCGAAAACATCAAAGAGAATGTCAAATGTTTTTATCAGAATATGAAGAGTAAAGAGAGACGAGAGTGGATATTGGACCGCTGGAAAATGATGCAGGAGAGATAGTAATGGGGGCCAAAGAAATGGTAGATGAACTTAATAAATTGCTTCAGTCTTCACTGTGGAAGACTCTATTAATATGTTGGAAGTTCACGAGTGTCGGGGGCAGAAATGAGTGCAATTGCTATAACAATGGAGAAGGTGCTTCAGAGGCTAAAAGGTCTGAAGGTAGATAAGTAACCTGGACTACACCCGAGGGTTCTGAAAGAGGTAGCTGAATAGATTGTGGAAGCGTTAGTAATGATCTTTCAAGAATACTAGAATGACCATACACTTCCCTACTTTATATTCTGTCTACCATTCTAGAATGGTTCTGGAGGACTGAAAAATTGCAAATGTCACTTCAGTGTTTAAGAAGGGAGGGAGGCAGAAGAAAAGAAATTATAGGCTAAATAACTTGACTTTAGTAGTTGGGAAGATGTTTTTAAGGATGAGGTTTCGGTGTACTTGGAGGTGCTTGATAAAGCAGGCCAAAGTCAGCATAGTTTCCTTAAGTGGAAATCTTGCCTGACAAATCTATTGTAATTCTTTGAAGAAACAACAGGCAAGATAGACAAACGAGAGTCAGTTGATGTTATTTATTTGGATTTTCAGAAGGCCTTTAACAAGGTGCTGCACATGAGACTGCTTAACAAGATTAAAATCCATAGAAAGATACCAGTATGGATGGTAGATTGGCTGATTGGCTGGAGACAGAGTGAGAATAAAGGGAGCCTTTTTTGGTTGGTTGCTGGTGACAAATGGTGATCTGCAGGGTTGCTGTTGGGCTGTTATGTGTCAACAATTTGGATGACAGAATTGATGGCTTTGTGCCCAAGTTTGCAGATGATACGAAGATCATGATACAAATCTGCAGAAGGTTGTAAATCTAGTCAGCTCCATCTTGGGTACTAGCCTACAAAGTACCCAGGACATCTTTAGGGAACGGTGTCTCAGAAAGGCACTGTCTATTATTAAGGACCTCCAGCACTCAGGGCATGCCCTTTTCTCACTGTTACCATCAGGTGGGAGGTACAGAAGCCTGAAGGCTCACATGCCGGTGATAATAAACCTGATTCTGATTCTGATTCTGAGATGGGTGGAGGGTCAGGTAACGTTGAGGAAGTTGGATGTCTGCAGAAGGACAACAACAGATTGGGAGAATGACAAAGAAGTCTGAAGAATGGGCAAAGAAATTCCAAAGAATGGGTAAAGATGGAGTATAGTGTAGTGGTCATGCACTTTGATAGAAGAAATAAAGTTCAAAGTTCAAGTTTAATTGCCATTCAACCAGACAAGAATACCCATGAATATAGCCAAATTAAACAGCATTATTCACGGACCAAGGTGCAAAACATATTACTAACAGTCGCACACAGCACAAGGCACATATAGCACATATAAGATAACAGTAAAGTACAGTCATACAAAATAAAATATAGTCCAGGACCCTGAGTCTTTGAATGTTGGGAGTGGTCTGCAGCCAAACAATAATACAGCTTGTCGTCTTCTAATTGAACACTGGGTGGCAGCACAGACTCTAGTTTGGATGCCGCACCATACCGCCTTCGGCGGAGTGCACCAACTTCACTGCCTCTCATGTGCAACTCTAAACAGGCAACACTGCAGCTTGAGGCTTAGTGCTCACTATGACTGAGGCTACGCAGCTCTCCCGCCATCTGCCAATAAATCAGTGACTCAGACTTGCATCATTCTATGTTAACAATGTCCAACAGGGTCTTGCAGTCACAAGAAAAGCAACTAAGACAATCACTTGCTGTTAAGAGTGCCCACAGCTTTCATGCACCGACTACTCCTGCTTCTCTGATGCAGGTAGCAGCACAATCCACACCAAGTCCAACTCCTTTGGTTTCTCTGCCAATGAGCAACTCACTGATGCGGTAGACCTGCAATACCTTAAATTCTTAATGTCCAACAGGGTTTTGTGATCGTAAAATATATGTTTAAAAAGGACAATAACATCTTGGGTTGATTCTGTAGAAGCCGCTGCAATTTAACACATCGCCATCTTACGGTAAGTTAAAGGTTATTTTCTAAACAGAGAGAAAATTAAAAAATCAGAGATGCAAAGGGACTTGGGAGTCCTTGTGCAGGAGTCTCTAAACTTGCAGGTTGAGTCTGTGATAAGGAAGGCAAATGCAATGTTAGCATTCATTTCGAGAGGACTAGAATATAAGAGCAAAGATGTGTTTTTGAGGCTTTATAAGGCATTGGTCAGACCACACAGGCTCCTTATCTAAGTAAAGATGTGCTAGCATCGGAGGAGGTTCACTAGAATGAATCTGGGAATGAAAGAGTTAACGTATAAGGAGCATTTGATGATTTTGAGCCTGTTTCGCTGAAGTTTAGAAGAATAAGGATGGATCTAATTGAATCCTATCAAATATTGAAAGGCCTAGACAGAGTGGATGTGGAGAGAGCATTTCCTATGGTGGGGGAGTCTTGGATCAGAGGGCACGACCTCAAGATAGAGAGTAGTCTATTTTGAATAGAGATGAAAAGGAATTTCTTTAGCCAGAGGGTGGTGAATCTGTGCCGTTCATTGCCATGGATGGCTGTGGTGGCCCAGCCATTGAGCATATTTAAAGCAGATATTGATAGGTTCTTGGTTAATCAGGGCATCAAAGGTTATTGGGAGAGGGCAGGAGAATGGGGTTGTGAGGGATAATAGATCTGCAATGATAGAATAAAAGAGCAGACTCGCTTCTCTTATAGTCTAATACATATGTAAAACAATTGATTGACTAGTCCATGGGACAGCTCTCCCATTTTAAACACCAGTTGCTAACTGTTTTTACTGGGGCCCTTGCAAGATCAATGCATAAAAATATATGCCATGAATCCGAAGAAAATACTATGGATGCTGGAAATCTGAAATCAAAATCACAAAATCTAGGAAGCGCTCAACAGATCAGTCTGTATAATTTGCTGCATTTTGGGTTAATCCCCTTTCATTGTGCTGTAATTTTTTTCTCAATGGAAAGAGAGGAGTTTTAAACAAAGTATATCTGAAAATTACTTGGTAAAATTAGGTATGTAGAATTATTTTAAATTATGGACTTAAGAAAGAATTGCCTATGTATGATACATCCTCAAGATAGCCCGAGTCTCTCACTAAGAACATTGTATTTTTAAGTTTCATCACAGTTATAATTGAGGTAAATAACCTACTGAATATTTTGGTCAGCAATGTCACACAAAGAAAAAAGCAGTTGTGGGTTGCTTTTGGATAGGATACTTCTTTTGAATAATGCCAGAGATTTCTTAAAGACGGGCAATTAGAAAGGTTTAGAAAGACAACACTGTGATCATGCAGGTCTGATAAAGTAAATATTTAATAATCTGCTCTCCAATTGTTCAATGATTCAACTTCTGACTTAGTGGCACCCCTTTACCTTGCTCACTTTAAACATGTGGGGTTTATTGTGAAAATTTATAATACTGCTGCACAGCATCTTAAAAAAAGAAGTGAATTAAGTATGATTGTGAGTAATATTCACCAGTCTGAAAAATCAAAGCCTGATGCCAGATTCTCAGAGCTTTAATGCCACTTAAATTTTGTTCTTAGTGGATTTGAATGCAAGATCAAGTGTAGTATAACTGTAGGAACCCAAAAAAACTGGCAGTGGACATTTAATTATTGGTGCATTATAAATTGCCAAGTCTTTCTGGAAAGTTTTTCAAATGTGATTTTCCATTGGTAATTTTGCATATTTTGATCATAGTCCACCTATGGTTGTGAAGTTTAAGGCAACACAATTTGCATTTACAGAACTTATAGACCATTTACAGAATCCTTTTAAAAGATTGGGGATGAGTAGATGATTGGGAAGGTGCATAATTTTCAGTTTTATTTGACAAATGATCTTAATATTGTTCTATGTATGTTTGATATTTCCGTAGCAAGCAGATAGAGATTGGTACATGATGGATGAAGGACATGATGACTTCCATAATCCTCTGGCATACACTTCAGAAGAATATGTGAGGAAACGGGAACAATTACTGCAAAAACAGACGCAGAAGAGAATATCTGCTCAGAGAAGACAAATTAATGAGGTACAGATAATATTTTAATTTATCTATCACCCTAGTTTGTTGAAAGCATCTAGAAAAAAAATCATACAATGTATAAATGTCCTATTCCAGGAGATTTCTAGAATATGCCATTTTAAGATGCATAAAACAACCAAAAACTCACTTAAGATTATATTTTAAGAATCTCATTGGTATTAACATGTGACGTTAGCTGAATTCTCTGTTTGCTTTGCTTTAGAATTCACATTTGTGAAAAATTATAGATAATCACCAGGAACATGTAAAATATTTGGACAACTGCTTCCCATTTTCTTTCACATTTCATTTAAGTACAATCGATTCTGGTTATTGGGCCATCGTTTATTCAGGGCAGTTGCTAACTTTGGATAACAAGTTAATTGAGAAAAAAATTAATCGAGAAAATAGCCGGGATTACATTAGTTTATTTGGGACATTATGCCACTTAATTGAGGCAAGAGACTGTTGCTGAGCAGCTTCTAACAAGTGCCAGTCATGTTCACTTGTGTGGTTAGACACTGCACTGTGCTTGGAGCGGACAGTTTTTAAACAGTGTCTATTGAGTGTGTTGTGTTCAAAAAGCAGTGATAGTTGGCAAGAAAAAAGCAGTAAGACAATTTGGAACTGTTTTGTTCATCATGGTTTCAAGCATTTAGGCTTGGAGATGCCAGAAAAGGCCAGAGGTAAAAATGAAATGGTTTCACTACTTCAATAAGTTAGGAATTACGAAGAACTTGAAGGTACCGACAATCGTCTTGAATTTTACAATGAAAACGAATGTTTGGAGTGTGACTGCAGTCCATTATCTGCACTAGGTATCTGTACTGATTTTGTTCATCTGCAGTTAATCAAAAGAACATTGCAGCATACTCTGGATGTTCCTTGATAACTATTAGGAACTAATACACAATTTCATAGTATTGCAGAGGTATTGGTGGTGTTCTAATTTGTTCTGTATTTCATGTAAATATATAAATTGTTACCCAGTTAGTTTATCTTTTTTGTACCTTTTTAACTACTCCATGAAACTTTGGTTAACTGGAGCAGCCACTTAATTGGACCAAAATGTACTGGTCCTGATTAACTGGAATCTATTGCAAGTTTGGTTCCTACTTTGGTTGAGATATATTTTGTAAACAAGAATAGTAGTTTGCACCTTTACATTTAATTACATTAACCTGTTATTGTACTGATGACTTAAGATCATGTCAGAATTTAATTCCTGTTGTTAAATTGCTGTTTTGCAGGATAATGAACGATGGGAAACAAATAGAATGTTAACCAGTGGTGTGGTTCAGCGTCTAGAAGTGGATGAAGATTTTGAAGAGGACAATGCAACGAGAGTTCATTTATTGGTGCACAATTTAGTGCCACCCTTCTTGGATGGACGGATTGTCTTCACCAAACAGGTAAGTCTGATTTGAAGTTAGATTGAGGAGACAAAGCTGTATTCTCCAGGATTCAGATACTTGCAAAACACTACATAGTTTGACAACTTGGATTATGTTTCCACTGGCTACAGAGTCTAGAAGTAGAGGTCACCATGTTAGAATTTTGGACTGAGAGAGAAAAAACCTCTTCAACCATAGGGTGATGAATTTTTGGAATTATGAGTTGTCAGCCATTGATTTTATTCTAAGCAGAGCAATTGATTTCTGAATATGAGGAAATCCAGAGATGTTAGTATCATAGAGGAAAATGGCAGAACAGCCATGAACTTGATGAATGGTAAAGCAGACTTGAAGGATCAAATGGTCTACTTGTGTTCCTAATTCATATTCTGTTTTTTTTTTTGTGCAGCCTGAGCCAGTGATTCCAGTAAAAGATGCTACATCAGATATGGCAATAATCTCTCGAAAAGGAAGCCAGCTAGTGCGTAGACACCGTGAGCAGAAGGAGCGCAAAAAGGTAAATGGATCAAAACAATGTTTTGTAATTTTAATTGCAGGGATGACTTGTTACAAGATGAGAGGAATGGATTCTTTCAAAATGTGTAATTTGAATGAGAGCATAAAGTTTGTACTTAAGAAACCTTTTGACTAGAGAGCATTTTCACTGATTCAAGATTTGAAACCAATGTTTCTCCTCAAATTATTAAATAAATATTCTCCGGTATTAACTCCTGAATGTCTTATAATTGTATGGCACTGTTTGACAAACACAATGTGACTTATTTACTTCTGATTACTGTATACATTTTATATACATTATCTCTAGATTCAATTTAGAATAATGCTATGATGCACAATAGGCCTACCGTTCTGGTATAGCTGTCCAAGGGTTTACCATTGAATATATTACTTTTTTACACTAGAGTGTTGAATTATTTCACTCGTCATGGGATTTACCACCTTTATAAATTTATGTAAAAACAGCAGGTTTATACTGTTGTTTTATGATCATAGTTGAACCTTTATGTTTCAATTTTCCCTCATCACAAAATGCTATTTATGAAGATTGATTAATGAAGAATTGATTTTCAGGACCAGGTGAAGACCAGTTACACTCTACCCTTGCTATAGCAAGAATGGAAGGGTGAAATTGATGAGGTCTGTTGACTGTTATAAGAGGGCAAACTGATTAAGAATATAGGGAAATATTCAGAAGAACCTGAGTGTAAAATGCTGCCATTTGGAACAGATCTGTCAGTGATGGAGGAACTAGGAGATTGGAATGCAGTCTGTAGAGGAGTGTGTTAGGAGGACATGAAATATAAACTTGATAGGTTTAGATTTGCAATGTGTTTAAGATTAACTTATTCTTTATGATGGGGACAGGTATTAGAAAGAGAAGTGAAGAGTCCAAGGTGAACCTTGTTCAGATAAGAACGGGTTAGAAAGTAGCAGCTAAAAGTTTTGGATTCCTTAATGAGTGTAGAAAACAGCACTGACAGAGTCATCAATATACTAGAAAAATTATGTAAGGGAGCGGTACATGAATAGAACTAAAACCTTGAGTTTTCCACATAACAGATAAAAAGACTGGTGTTGCTTGGACTTAAGTTAGTTTGTGGCTGTGTCTTTCTCTGGATCAATACTTCCAGCACTTTCCTGCAGTACACTAAATTGCAAGAAGTAGAAGTAAATTCATGTGAAAGTAATGTAGATAAGTTCCTCAGTGATGGGAAGAGTGAGGTAAAAGAGCATGTTTTGCATCTCCTGAAACTGCAGGGATAGGTGCATCCATCCAGGCATTACTTTGAGATTTATAATCAATGCAATGATGAGTGATAACTTTTGAAATACCTTGGCTGTGAATACTTAACAATAACAAGCAATCTTACTTGACATCTGTAGCGTTCAATTCAATGATCTTTGTTTTGTTTAAAAACATTCACATCTTTTCTGTTTACTCCAGCTAAGGATTTGTTTGGAAAGCAGCACCACCTGTTTCATCAGCATTATTGATTTACTCTGCAGTCAGATCATGTTCAATAATAGTCTTAGAAATGCCTCTGCTTCTTTTGGATTTGTGATGTTCACCAGCGGCATCTACTGTACAAATCCAAGCTGAATCTCGCAACAAGTGAACCATTCCTATGGAAAGGCACATGGTTGCTTGATATTCATTTTTCATTTTTTCATATCTTCATATAGAGTCCCTTGGCTTTTTTTCCACCAGTGCTATCACTGAGCTGTCCTCCAATCTCTTAAGAAAAACAGTCAGATAAACACGATCAAGCAATCATTAATTTTTACCTTATGCATTGGATAGTGTTTTTCAATGGTTTTATCTCTCTTTGGGTTCAGGAAGAATTCTTTAATCTTTGTGATTTAATGTTATAAATTATTGAGGATCCAATGTTGAATTCTTTACAAGTTTATTAGGATCTTCACTTTTTCTAGTCTTTTACCAATATCCGTTTTCTGTTTCAACATTAGTACAACACAATTCCACTCTGTACCTCTGTTGGGTGTACATTTATCTGATATGGTACATAAAAGGGAGAAACATAGTAGAGTAAATTAAACTATTTAAATGCTTGATGGACTGAAGGTAAGCTTCCGTGCTGTTGGCTGATGGGAGCACTTGAACAAAATTGCAATGGAACACAGTGTTAAGTTGACATAATTTTTGATAAAGGTTTTATGAATTTGCCTGGAACGTTCTTCTGATTGCATGACAATTCTGGATGCAAAAATAATAGATGAAAACAAATTTACACCATCTGACAAAGTCAGAATTCAGAGTAAATCTTGGTAAATGGGTAAGAAAAAGAACAGGATAATGGGATATACAGTAAGTAATAATGTGCAAAGGCAGAAAATAACTACACTTAATGGAAATTAAGCCTAACTGTTTTAAATTCTATTAAAACATTTAAAAGAATTGGATTCAGTAAAAACTAAAAGTTGAAGCTATAGTGGGCATAAAAGGAACAACAGACTTGCTTGCTAAGTAGTTTTTAGTGGCTGCTTTCACTGTGGAAGAAGAGGACAGGAAAAAAAAACAAAATGAGGTCTTTGTGAACTTTCAGAAGCCACTTCACGGCAATTTGTTTGGAAGATGAACGAAAGAAATACTTATTGATGGGATAATAAGCATCTGCATTTCTTAAGGATCGTTACTGGAAACTTGAACATTTTGCCAAGGATGTTCATATTTGGATTCAAATCCAGTCAGTTTGGGTTGATATATTCCTTGCATAAAATTAAAGTTGTGTCATCTTCTGGCCATTGGTGAGACATTGCAGCCGAGTCACTCCTAAGGGACTTCCTAAGCAGAGATGAGCAATAAGCATTTCTCATGTTCACTAATTGTTTTTCATAGCCATCGGAGGGTGAACTTTTGCAACTTAGTCAGCGTTAAGTAGCAGAATTTTCAAACTATAATGTAATATTGCTGAAATTGAAGTACAAAATATTTACTCATAATTTACTCATAATTTATAGTATATATTGCTTTTAATTTGGCAAATGAGATATATGGATTATTGAGTGAATAAAGGTACTTAATGGAATATGTTTTGCTCTGATGGAAGGTGCAACAATATATTGATCGGGCTCAAGTTTTAATATATTAATGCAGATGTTCCTTTCTTAGGCTCAGCATAAACATTGGGAACTTGCTGGAACTAAGCTGGGAGACATTATGGGCATAAAACAAGTGGACGAGAAAGATAAAGATGTAGAAGAAGATGGGAACGTGGATTACAGGTACATACAACTGTTGTTCCTTTTCATGCCCTGTGGCGCATTGGGTGGCATTTTTTTTCTATTTCCATAGCACTTGACTGATTTTTTTTTTACAAGGCTGAGTTGCTAACTTGACCCAGCACGGATGGAAAGTATGCAAGGAGCTTGCCGGATTTGAACTTGGGACCATTGGCCTCAACATCTGGTGCTGATGCTGCTACACCACTGGCTGTCACATACAATTTTAATGTTTTAAAAATTCTTTAATTTTTGCCTTTTTCTTCACAAATAATAACTTTCATATGTGTAACCTTTTACTTGGTAAAACAAAATGGCTGCCAGACAGTAGCAGGAAAACAAGTTGGGAGAGACTATGATGTATGAAAAAAGTAAGTTCTCGATGGTAGGTAGAATAAACAGGGTTGTACAATTTAAAGCAAGAGTTGTGTTAATTTAAATATGATAAGATCATAAGATATAGGAGTAGAATTAGGCCATTTGGCCCGTCGAGTCTGCTCTACCATTTCATCATGGGTGATCCATTTTCCCTTTTGGCCCCAATCTCTTGCCTTCTCCCAGTATCCCATCATGGCCGAACTAATGAAGAATCTCTCAACCTCTGCCTTAAATATACCCAATGACTTGGCCTCCGTAGTTGCCTGTGGCAATGAATTCCACAGATTCACCACTCTGGCTGAAGAAATTCCTCCTCATCTCCATTCTAAAAGGGTGCCTCTCTATTCTGAGGCTGTGTATTCGGGTCTTAGACTCCCCCACCATAGGAAATATCCTCTGCACATCCGCTCTCGCAAAGCCTTTCAAATTCGGTGGGTGTCAATGAGGTCACCCTAATTCTTCTGAATTCCAGTGAATAGAGGCTCAGAGCTATCAAATGCTCCTCATGTGACAAGCTTTTCGATCCCAGATTCATTTTCATGAACCTCCTTTGAACCCTGTCCAATGTCAGCACATCCTTTCTTTGATAAGGGGTTCAAAACTGCACACAGTGCTCCAAGTGAGGCCTCACCAGTGCTTTATGAAGACTCAACATTACATTCTTGCTTTTAAATTCTAGCCCTCTGGAAATGACTGCTGACATTGCATTTGCCTTCCTAACTACTGACTTAACTTGCAAATTAACCTTCAGGGAATCTTGCACAAGGACTCCAAGTCACTTTTCACCTTAGATTTTTGAATTTTCTCTCCATTTAGAAAAGAGTCTACACCAGGGGTCGGCAACCTTTTTGCCTCTGTAGGCCCGATCGTGTATTAACGAGCAGATGGTGGGTGGGCCAGATAAATGCCATAAAAAACTTGAAATATGGGAATTATCCATTTAAATACATCTAGTTATGTTTTTCCTCAAATTAATGAATAACGCATACTAGAAGATCATTTGTGCTTAAGGTTGCTTACCCCGGTCTACGCTTTTATTTCTTCTACCAAAGTGCATGACCATATACTTCCGAACACCATATTCCATCTGCCACCTTTTTGCCAATTCTCCCAATCTGCTTAAGTCCTTCTGTAGCCGCTACTTCCACCTACTCCTCCACTTATCTTCATATCATCCAGAAAACTTGGCCACAAAGCTATCAATTCCGTCATCCAAGTCATTGACATGTAACGTAAAAAGAGGCGGTCCCAACACAGACTCCTGTGGAACACTACTAGTCACCGGCAGCCAACTAGAAAAGGCTCCCTTTAGTCTGACTCTTTGGTTCCTGTCAATCAGCCAATGCTCTGTCCATGCTGGTATATTTCCTGTAATACCATGGGCTCTTAACTTGCCCTTCTTAAGCAGCCTCATGTATGACACCTTGTCAAAGGCCTGAAAATCCAAGTACACAACATCAACTGATTCTCCTTTGTCTATCCTGCTTGTTATTTCTTCAAAGAATTCTATCAGATTTGTCAGGCAAGATTTTCCCTTAAGGAAACCATGCTGACTACAGCCTATTTTATCATGTGCTTCTAAACACCCTGAAACCAATCCTTAACAATTGACTCCAACATCTTCCCAATCACTGAGGTCAGACTACCTGGCCTATAATTTCCTTTTTTCTGCCTCTCTCCTTTCTTGAAGAGTGGAGTGTCATTTGCAATTTTCCATTTCTCTGGAACTATGCCAGAATAAATTGATTCTTGAAATCCAGCTGAATGTTTAATCTTGTTCTCTGCTTTTAATGGAAGAGATTTCTTTAGTGAGAGCTTGGAAGTGATTGCTGTAAAGCTACTGAAAGTTTGGACTCCCAAAGCTGGATGATTTTGAGGTCTAGGTTGAAAACTGAAGGGTCACTTGGATAGAACTGCAGGTCATGGTACATCGAATCCAGAATTAAATCCTTCCTCCATTTGTTTAATTTTACTGTCTGCTTTCATGGAAGAGTGAGAGCTTGGAAGGGATTGCTGGAACAACTCAGTCATAATAGATTGTAAAAGCTAACAGAAGGAGACTGCAACTGTGAGAAAGTAGTGAAGAAAAGTTCAGAATAATACTGCTATGGTCAGTAAATTGCATAAAGGATTTGGAAATTATGAGCACATTATATTTGTGGATGGCAGATTTCTTGAAGGGAACAAATGCCAAGTGAAAGATGGTCAAGGAATATTCTTTTGTAAGTTGTTCACAAATTGTACATTTGGCCATGCAAATAACAAATGAAAATTAAAAGTTATTGCCTAGAGATTAAATAGTATAATTGTGATTCTGAATTTGCAGCAGACATCCTTTAGGAAATGCAGTGTGGTTGCTCACACACATCATGCTTCATGGCTTTTTAACTGCCAAGAGAAGAAACAACCTAATCTGCAACTGAAACTGGTCTCAGCAGTGAGATAACAGTACTTCAATATACTCTCCCTTATGAAGTCTACTTTCTCTGTGGTATCTTCATATATGCAAGTTAAATAAAATATTCGGAATATATCTTCTGAGCTCTGCAATTATAAATACATAATATATTTAAGTTGAATTTACTATCGTGTAAAAGTGCAGTAGGTACAGGTACAATGAAAAACTTTCTTGCATGCACTAGCATCACAGGCATGTAGCTACAAACAACACACAGCATCTAAATTATACATGGATCATACAGGACAGTGAAAAGAGAGAAAGGAAAAAAAAAGACCACAAAAACAAGACCTTGTTTAAAAGTAACGAGACTCCATGGTAGTGTTAGAGTGGTCCATTGTGCTCTATTGCTAAGGTGGGGATAGGATTGTGTAAGTCAGTTCAAGAACCTGGTGATTGTAGGAATGTGGCTGTTCCTTAACTTAGTGGTGTGGGATTCAAAAGTCATAGTTGTACTATTGTCCTATTACTGTTGAATACACTAAATTGTCTTCTCTGATGTTGTTAATGTATAGAGTTGATCAAAAATTTGCCGACCATATGAAAGACAAGAATGTTGCAAACAGTGAATTTGCAAAGAAGAAATCGATTCTTGAGCAGAGACAGTATCTACCAATATTTGCTGTCAGGGAGCAGTTGCTAAATATTATACGGTAAGTAATAATTCTATGCTTTACTAACATTAGTAAAATGTAAAAGGCTTGAATGACAATGTGACCTTCCATTGTTTTTTCTGTTTCATGGCTTTCTTATCTGTTCTTTCATTTTGTAAGGCCTAATCACATCTCATATTTCTTGTTTGATTCCATATCACTTGATTTCCATGGTGCTGAAATATCTTGTTCTTTGACTAGGAAATTCTTAATCTGCAGCTTTCCAAGTCAGAGTTCCAAAAAATTACAACTGGCTAAAAACTTCACTTAATTTCTGTCCTACAAGGCTAATACATGATTCTGAGGCTTTGCTCTCAGTCACTTTCCTGATCTGTTTCTGTATGTAGTGAGAAGGCTTTGGGAGTCAGTACTCCTGTAGAACATACAACCTTTGTTCTCCTTTTATAGCCACTGTATTTATTAAGTTAGTCTAGTGAGTTTCTAATCAGGAATGTCCCATTACTGGTGGGGTATTTGATAACTATAATTTAATGTTATAGGGAGGTAGAATTAGATCTAGAGGTAATGTTGTCTAGAAGGTTCTTCGAAAGTCAAGGATCAGGCACAAATCTTGCTGTTATAGCTGTTCATCATAGTACATGTCAGACAGGGGCAACCTGCAGTAGCAAACAAAGTAGAGAAGTAACAAAGGAACTGTAATTGGCTGTAACAGTAACCGCCTATAACAAATTGTAACTAACTGGTTTCAACAAAGCTTGAGCACATGATTTCCTTTTATACTATAAACCAATTTGGGACCTTTGAAGCAGGTACTGACTGAATTACACTTCAACTATGCAGACAAAAGCTATGGAAATTTATGAAACAAATAAATTAGAAAGCCAAGTTACTAAAAGTGTACAGGCATGCAAACAAGGAAGCGTAAACAAAAGCTAAAATTACATAGTAGAACACAATAAAACGTCAGTCTTGACCCTAATCCAACAGATACTAAGGTACTTCAATGGAAATGGCCCTTTCCTTTGTCTGACCAAGTTTTAGGATCTTTGCTGCTTAACGGTATAAGCCTGGATAATGCTTAGGCTTTGTTGCTTGCACGTAGGGACTGTTTCATGATTTGAAGAATTACAAATGAAAGTTAAATACAGTAATTATCAGAGTACGTTCTGACCTCACTTTTAGTTGGCAAAAACAGTCATTAATAAAACAGCTTTGGACACTGTGTTTAATTTGCTGCCCTGAGTAATATCTACATTGATGTGTTGAGACTAGGTGATTGAATTCTTGCAAGTATCACCTTCTTCCCTGATGCTTGGAAGTGTAGTTTTTCTTATCCCTCATAATTCCTATTTGCTTGTTGTTCTTAACAGAGTTTTTGGTACCACAGTTGGTTACTCAGAATTTTGGCTGTAGTCTCCAGATGTTAGTGAGGAGGCTGTAAGGTTGACAATGAGTGTTATATGATCTTATCGGAATTTGATACCAGGCGGTCTTTCTGGTTTTCTTTTTCTACAAAAGATGGATTTAAATTGTTTTGTGTTTATGCAGTTAAGGCTAGTGCTTCCAAGGCTATTTCATAGAGCATTAATGATATCACTGTGGACCTGTCCATGTCAGTTAAGGACAGCAGGTTTTTTTTGCTGTGTGCTATTAATAAGACATTGGAATCCTTACAGCATTATTATTTTCTTACTAAATTCAGCACTCGAGGTGGCCATTTGGCCCAATGGGTACATGCAGAGTAAGTCCCTGTCATATTCTATCCTTCTCTCTTATCTGTTTGTGTGAAAGAAGTTTGCTTATGAAACCAAAGTCATTTGCAAAGCAAAACTAAAATGAAAATGTTAAAGCTCATATAGACCAGAAATTGTTTTTCAGATGAATGATCCTGCTTCAGGTTTGACCTGTCATAAAAACGGAGGTGTCCAGCAACGGTCCATAGAGGCTGATAGGCAGCATTTGTTGCCCAATAAGGCCTGACACAGAACGTCTCTATAACTCTGGGTGTAAGGGTCTAAATATTGATCGAAATGTTTCCCTTGGAAATAGTAAAATATAAATAGTGACTGACATAAGCAAAAACATAATGGTGAAATGGAATTGAGGGTCTTGCAGGGGGAGGCAGGTGGGAAGAAATTAAGGCATTGCATTTACTGAGTACCATTAACACTCATTAGTGCATTCCAAAGCACCTTGCAGTCAATTGGATTACACAAGTAAGTAGTAATTTATTTGTCATATGCACAAGATCAGTTGTGTTTTTCAATATTTACCACTGCATTCATCCCACTTCACATAACGAAGTTAAAATTGCCCTTCCCCAAGTATTTCTGGTTGGCTGACAGTGACTAATGGTGTTCCACAGGGGTCAGTTTTGGGACCGCTTCTTTTCCTGTTATATGTCAATGATTTGGGTGACAGAATTGATGGATTTGTGGCCAAGTTTGAGGATTATACATAGATGGGTGGAGGGGCAGATAGTATGAAAGAAGCAGTCTGAAGAAGGACTTGGAAAGATTGAGAGAATGGGCAAAGAAGTGACAGATGGAATACAGTGTAAGGGAGTGTATGGTCATGCACTTTGGTAAAAGGCTTCGACTGTTTTCTGAATAGGTAGCAAAATCAGAAAGCAGAGATGCAAAGAGACTTGGGAGTCCTTGTGCATGATTCTCTAAAAGTTAACCTACAGGTTGTGTCGGTGTTAAGGAAGGCTAATACAATGTTAGCATTCATTTCAAGAAGGTGAGAATATAAAAACAAGTATGTAAGACTGAAGCTTCATAAGGATGCACTTGGTGATTTGTGAGCAGTTTTGGGCCCCTTATCTAAGTAAAGATGTACTGGCATTCCACAGGAGATGCACAGGAATGAAAATATTAATGTATGTAACACTCTGTAAGGTTTCATTGCTGATATAACAGACCCCAATTAAGTTAGACAACCTCTCCTCCTCCACTCTCACCCTGAACACCGGCGTGCCTCAAGGCTGTGTGCTGAGCCCTCTTCTGTACTCCCTATTCAACTATGACTGCGTTCCTATACATGGTTCTAACTCCATAATCAAGTTCTCAGATGACACCACGGTGGTTGGTCTGATCAGAGGGGATGACGAGACAGCCTACAGGGACGAGGTCCAGCACCTGGCTGTGTGGTGTGCCGACAACGATCTGGCCCTTAACACCCAGAAGACCAAGGAGATCATTGTGGTCTTCAGGCATCCCAGGAGTCACACTCACGCCCCCATCTACATCAACGGAACTGTAGTGGAGCGTGTATCAATCTTCAAATTCTTGGTGTCCACATTTCTGAGGATATCACCTGGTCCCTGAACTCCTCCATCCTGATCAAAAAGGCGCAACAGCGCCTTTATTTCCTGCAGAGCATGATGAAAGCTCTCCTCTGTCCCAGGATACTGATGGACTTTTACCGCTGTACCATTGAGAGCATACTCACCAACTGCATCTCAGTGTGGTATGGCAATTGTCCCATATCGGACCGCAAAGCACTCCAGCGTGTGATGAAAACTGCCCAGCGGATTATCGGCACCCAATTGCCCACCATTGAGAACGTCTACCATAAACGCTGCCTGGGCAGGGTGAAAAGCATTATCAAGGATGCATCTCACCCTAACCATGGACTTTTTACTCTCCTCCCATCCGGTAGGTGCTACAGGAGCCTCCGCTCCCGCACCAGCAGGCACAGGAAGAGCTCCTTCCCTGAGGCTGTGACACTGCTGAACCTCTCATCACAGCAAAAAGCAGTATTGCATCCGTATTGTACTGTCTCAGTACTTTTATATTTGTGTGCTGTAGCACTTTTTATTCGCAGTTATTTTGTAAATAACACTATTCTTTGCATTTCTGGTCAGATGCTAAATGGATTTCATTGGCTTTGTATCTGTACTCGGCACAATGACAATAAAGTTGAATCTAATCTAATATAATGTCCTCTATGTAGTGTTTCACTGCTAAGGTAATGGTTTCTCTGTAGCAACAATGTTTGGGTTATCACTAGAGATAACGGGACCTTTGGAATGTATGTTAGCCAATGAGAGGCATGTTATTCTTTCTTGTGGGTCTGGGAGCAGGGGTTTTGTGGTTTTTTGTTGGTGAGAGATGAAGAGAGAAGACTTGAGTGGAGTGAGTTGGTAGACCACTGGACAGAGTGGACTAGGAGCAGGGTCCGATGGTCGGTGACACTTGGATGAGGTCAATGGGAAATGACTGGACAAAATCGTGGGTTCTAACGTGCACATTAGACAGTTTCATTAAAATGGGCCCTTTTTATTTTCTTTACCTATAGCCAGATTAAGATTTATAAAATTCACTCACTTAATTGCATATGGTGTACTGTCTGGTACTTCGCGGTTCGGATTTGTAACCGGGCAACACATCACACAGCATCCACACAAACGAGACTTCTCAGTTTGGCTGGGCCAAAGGCTGCCTTCCCCTAGACGAACACATGCTGGTCGAGCCTAAGGATTGCATGTATAGGGAGTATTTGATGGCCCTGAGCCCATGCTCGTTGGAGTTTAGAAAACCTAGTCGAATATTGAAAGGCCTAGATAGAGTGGATGTGAAGAAAATGTTTCCTATAATGTAGGAGCTTAGGACCAAAGAGCACAGCCTCAGAATACGAGAACACTCTTTAGAACAGAGATGAGGAGGGATTTTGTTAGCTAGAAGGTGGGGAATCTGTGTAATTCATTGCCACAGATGTCTGTGGAGGCCAAGTCATTGGATATATTTAAAGCAGAGGTTGATAGGTTTTTGATTAGTAAGAGTATCAAAGATTATGGGGAGAAGGCAGAAGAGTGGGCTTCAGAGGAATAATAAATCAGCCATGATGGAATGATGGAATAAACTCGATGGTCTGAATGGCCAAATTCTGCTCCTGAGTCTACGGTCTTATTTTGGAAGTCTAATAAATTATAAATTGGTACAAATGAACCGTGACAACTGAATGCATTACGTTTTGGGGAAATCTATCAGTTTGATAGCTGACAGTAAAATCTTGGACTTCCAACCAAAGGATCATTGTTGCTCTTGCAATAATTGAGACACAGATTTACCGAAGAGAGTAGTAACACTGTCTTTCTTTCTCACATTCTACCCGACCTACCCGACATTCTGACCTGGCCTAATGCTGGAGGTTTCTAGCATTTCTTGGGCTTAATTTAGGAGATCTGTTGTTCACACATAAAATATACCTTCCATTCTCTGAAAACAGAGGGATATTAATTTGTGAAGAAGTACTCAATGCACCTAGTGGTCAGACCGACTTTTATTGTGTGTTTAAGGACCTAACAGGAGAAACCTAACTGGTGAAGGTGTAAGCAATTGAGAGCATTATTTAAATATTTTTTCCTTCATTCCTACAGTGATAATAATGTGGTCATTGTTGTTGGAGAAACTGGTAGTGGAAAGACCACTCAGCTAACACAGTATCTTAGTGAAGATGGGTATTCAAACTACGGCATGATTGGATGTACTCAGCCCAGACGTGTGGCGGCTATGTCTGTGGCAAAACGTGTTAGTGAAGAAATGAATGTAAACCTTGGAGAAGAGGTAATGAAATAATTTTGGTCTGCATTTTGTATGGTATAAAAATACCAGTATGCACACTTGAGATACATGGCAATAACTTTTTAATGGTACTTATTATGAAAAAGTACATTCAATGTATTATATTCTCAATGAGAATTGAAAGCACCATCATTAAGTAAAGTTATTTAAAAAATTTTAAAGTTTATTTTGTGCTTGCAAGCTGTGCCTTACATTAAAGAAAGCTTATCTGTAATTCAAGGACATTTATATACTTAGCTTACATTTACTTGAAGAATAGCATAGAATCAGATCTTCAGAAAAAGTCAGCTAATGAGAGTGAACTAGTTATGAACTAGTGCTTCATTCAGATACTTGAACATTTTTTAAACAATGATTGTATATTGTTGCTAGTATTGTAATAATAATATAAAATGAGAGAATTTGATGATGTTGACATCTAGCATTGAATAAATTGA
This sequence comes from Mobula birostris, assembly GCF_030028105.1. Lineage (NCBI taxonomy): Eukaryota > Metazoa > Chordata > Chondrichthyes > Myliobatiformes > Myliobatidae > Mobula > Mobula birostris. The sequence continues at coordinate 53,402,627 of NC_092384.1, forward strand.
AAATATTCAAATGATAAAGCACAATAATAAAATATGTCAAGTCACACCTGAAGCAGGATTTGTATGTCCAAAGGAACAACTTTGCGATGGAGAGGTGACATTTCCCAGTGATAACATTCTGTATTCCAAGGAGGATTATAACTCACTTGCAAATCTTCTGTTCTTTGAAGAGAAATCTCTACAAATTGGACATTGATTTAGGCAGTCACGTTTTCAGTAAGCAGGTTTTCAAATTGAGATGACTATTGAGTTGATTATTTGAAGGGATAAAACAGGTAAATCTAATTGGGAAATTGTTAAATCTTTGTACAGGTTTCTTGGAGCAGGAGAACATTCATTTGGAGATATTTTTTAAAAGGGTAGCAACTTGGAAGTGCAACTTTAAGATTATTTTTAGACTTCTGCCAAAAATATGTTTTAACAAAATTTTTCTGTACTCTGCTTTATGATATTTCTCCCTCTACTGCTTCATCCAACTGTGCTCCATCATCCATGTCTATATACTGAGATGCAGTAGCTCATTGAAGGATAGCAAAACTGAAGATGCTGGAATTCCAAAACAAAAAAAATGGTCAAACACCATACATAGACCTGAAATGTCAACAATTCCTTTCCTTCTGAAGATTGATTGTTCTTTTTACTTTTTAAATGTCTACTTTCCCATTCAAGTTTTTTCACCTATATCTAGGCTTGTTATTCCCGAGGAAGTGATCAGGGGTCAATTTAGATCAAATATCATTAACTAGGATATGAAATTGCTTCAGTCTAAAGAATAAAAAAGTTGATTAATTTTTGTAAATACACTTCCTTTAAAATCTTTAAATTATTCATTGTCATTTTTCAGAACTTCTGTATGTTGTTATTTTCTTAGGTGGGTTACGCTATTCGATTTGAAGATTGTACTTCTGAAAAAACTGTCATTAAATATATGACAGATGGTATCCTACTTCGAGAATCTCTGAGGGAAGCAGATTTGGATCATTATAGCGCTGTTATCATGGATGAAGCCCATGAGCGTTCTCTAAACACTGACGTATTGTTTGGTTTACTTCGAGAGGTGTGTATACGGTATTTCATATAAAGCAAAGCAATTTATTGCTATCAGTTTTGTACATTAAGTATCTCACTTTGATATTTTTCTACTTCTATTCCTTGTTTTATTAGTTATGTTAAGTTGAATGACTTTAAATACATTGATAGTAATGTAGAAATTTGTAAAATAATTGTTTCTCTTCAACTGTCCTTTTCTATCCTTTTCTAGGTTGTAGCACGACGTGCTGATCTAAAGCTAATTGTTACCTCGGCAACTATGGATGCAGGCAAATTTGCAGTATTTTTTGGGAATGTTCCTGTGTTTCATATCCCGGGCCGGACATTTCCGGTGGATATTTTCTTCAGTAAGGTATAATACCTGTTATAAATTTTGACTGGAGTTGGTAGTTTAGTTTATTAATTTCTATATGCTACATACAATGTCTTAAACTGCATAAACATAACATTGTAGATGTTGGCTCTCTCAAGCAGTGCTCATGTAGTGGTTTAGCCAGCATTTGTGGAAAGCAAAACCGTTCACTCTTTACATCTATGACCTTTCATCAAAAGTGGGAAGACTTAAAGAAAATGGGTTTTGTGGTTTGAAGTGGGTGGAGAGGATAAAACAAAACAGAAGTTCTGAGATCGAGCGGAAAGTGAGGGATAAAGTGACAAAAGGGCTGATCGTGCAAAGTTACTAACATTCTGGGGAAAGATTAAAGGCAGAATGTTTATCTGAAATTCTAAAGAAATCTGAAAAATCCTGAAGTGAAAATGTTAGAACTGCTAAATATCTGAAATTGTTGAACTCATTGTAGTGTTGGTTAGCCTGTGCCTTGTCCAGAAGATGAGGTTCTGTTCTTGAAGTTGTTCATTGGAGGAATGAAAGAGGGAGAGGACAGAAATTAGAGTGGAATGAGATGGAAGATTAAAATGACTAGTGATTGAAAAGTTTTGAGTTAATTGTGAACTTAATTGAAGCCTTTTTGCAAAATGGCTGCTTAATCCTTGATTACCCCAAGTGGAAGTGACCACATTGTGAATAGGCAATAGAGTAAATACAAGGTGCAAGTTGATCACTCTTTCAGGCAACTAGTGACCTGTGTCCAATACAAACCCACAGATGCCTGGAGATTTGACGTCTTCCATTCTGCTTCCTGCAAGGACTCCATTCTCTTCTCCCAATTTTCCTGTATCTTTTGATCTGAAAGTACCAACTTTCATACCATTATTTCTGATAATAATTCTTCTTTACTCCAAGGTACAGTCTCCTGCACCATTGTTGACAGCACACTGGACTGCTCCTGCTCTCAACCAAGAATGAGATTAAGAATTCCTTTGTTCTCACTTTGTATACCATTATCTTTCAAATTTAATAAATTGTTTTCTGCTGTTCATTTTTAAATTACTCCTTTTCATGAAGTACTCAATAGATTTGACTTGCTCAGTTTCACTATTGCATTTTAAAAATCTACAAAATAAGTCAATTACTTTCACAAATAAAATTAATAATTATTTTTGGAGTCTTGCATATCTTCTATGAACCCAGACTTTTCCCATGAAAAATGTAATGAATAATAAAATGGTTTTAAATGCATTTATAGTAATGATTATTTTTGATATTTTATGGTTGAGCTACTGACTTGACAAAGAACCAAACTTTTACAAAACTTTTGTTGCTATTGGTCTGAATAGATATAAAAGTTAAGTATAGGCTGTTATTACCTATAATTGTTCATGTGTTACATTAGTATATTTAGTGTTTAATTCTGTATCATTTTACAGACCCCCACAGAAGATTATGTGGAAGGAGGAGTTAAGCAGGCTCTTCAAATTCATCTGTCAAATATTCCAGGTGACATACTGATATTTATGCCAGGTCAAGAAGACATTGAGGTGAGGGAGCCATCAATAAGGTTCCAAAATAGTATAATTTCTTCTTTTTCAGTTCTTTCACCCCTTGACAATATTCATAATGTCATAAAATGGTGTCTTTTAATCACAATAAGTAACTCTCTGAATTAGTAGGACATCGACACTACAGAAAGTGACATTGTCCTACTATACCTGTGGAAAGCAGCATTGACTGATTGGCATATGGGTGGATTGATTGCTGACCTTGTTATGCCCATGTTGCAGTCTGATGAGAAAATTGTCTATTTTTCCATTCAACGCCAAAACACACTCACAATGAAAATCTGCACTTTTTTTTGTTCAAAATGGCTATATGCTGTGATTTGTTTTTCAAATTTGCTTTGGTAACGTTGGTCCTGAAATTTCACTTAAATCTTTGTGGAAATCTGTTGACCAAATCATGGCATAATTCCAAACTGGAGAAAAAAGCATGGCATGTTTATTAGATCACTGTTGTACATCTTGACCTAGGACATGAGTGTGGATGAAACAGTTGCAAAATTGTGTACTTACTGCAGATACAGATCTGGAAAAAGTTCAGATTTGGCAATATATTTTGAGAGAAAAAAGAGTCAATGTACGAGGTTGATGATGTTTTATCAGACTTTGTCAAAACACTTTTTTCAATGTGTTAGCTATCTGTGTACACAGTAATGTGTTTATCTGGGTCCCCCAGATGTTTTATAATTCCCAAAACATTATTGGTTCATGCATTGATGTAAGTTGGGCATCTATCTTTGGAAAGGCAATAAAAAATTCAGATTTTTCTTCTGCAGCGCACACAATTCATCTTCCTCTTTGATGAAGGACAAAGAGGTTGCAGTTCTTTTTACTGACTATATTTCAAGTGTAACCATTGACTAAATTGAAGTTGGACAACCAGTGTGAGGCATCCTGTTGCAGTTGTACAAGATGTTGGTTAGGTCACACTTGGAATATTGTTTGGAGTTCTGGTCACTCACAGTGTAGAAAAGATGCGATAGAATGTGAACAAGTGCTGAAGAGATTCACCAGGATGTCAGTGTTGATAGGCTTCGTAACTGGCCAATGAAGAACAATGTTTTGTGCTCTATGACTTAATTCTAACCTCACCAATTTAATGCAAGTTGCAATGATAGCTTGCACCTTAAATGTGATGTCATAGATTCTTCATTTATCAGTGAAGAGAGCTAATTAGTGCAGGATCAACTCAGTAAGGAATTCCCAGAAGCCTGCATTAGGAGCTAGATATGTGAAAACTGAAGCTTCCTTTGCTACCTTATCTGTGTGTCATCTGGTGCTAATGTTGACTTTTAATTAGAACATTGTGAAATTAAGTTGCACTTGAAAGTTTAACGTCGAGCAGAAAAAATCTAGTCTGATATTTCAGTGCAGGATTTTCAGAAGGCATATTAAACTGGCATCCTTCTGTGCCCTTAGGACAGAAAGAATCCATTCTGAAAAACAAGTGAGTTATCTGCAGGGTCTTCCTTAATATTTATCCTTTAGTCAAAATGGCTTGAAAAATAAGCACGTTATCTGATAATTATCACATCCTATGAGTCGGCAAATCAATTCTCACATGATTCCAGTAGCTGCAGTTCAAAGGGTTTAATCAGCTGTAAATTGATTTGGGTCTTACTGAGGTTGTGAAACCACTACATAAATGCATGTCTTCCTTGTAGTCTCTTTGAGGAGTGCCTACCCTGAAGAACCATAGAAGATTACAGCACAGAAACAGGCCTCTTGGCCCTTCTTAGCTGTGCCGAACCATTTTTCTGCCTAGTCCCACTGACCTGCACCTGGACCATATCCCTCCATACACCTCTCATCCATGTACCTGTCCAAGTTTTTCTTAAATGTTAAAAGTGAGCCTGCATTTACCACTTCATCTGGCAACTCATTCCACACTCCCACCACTCTCTGTGTGAAGAAACCCCTCCAATGTTCCCTTTAAACTTTTCCCCCTTCACCCTTAACCCATGTCCTCTGGTGTTTTCTCCCCACCATAACATTCCAACTCTGATACTCAGTACTTTGATTTATAAAGGCCAATGTACCAAAAGCTCTGTTTACGACCCTTATATACCTGTGACGCCACTTTTAGGGAATTTTGTATCTGTAATCCCAGATCTCTCTGTTCTACCGCACTCCTTAGTGCCCTACCATTTACCTTGTATGTTCTACCTTGGTTTGTCCTTCCAAAGTGCAGTCCCTCACACCTGTCTGTATTAAACTCCATCGGCCATTTTTCGGCCCATTTTTCCAGCTGGTCCAAAGCCTTCTGCAAGCTTTGAAAACCTTTCTCACTGTCCACTATACCTCCAATCTTTGTATCATCAGCAAATTTGCTGATCCAATTTACCACATTATCATCCAGATCATTGATATAGATGACAAATAACAATGGACCCAGCACTGATCCCTGTGGTACACCACTAGTCACAGGCCTCCACTCAGAGAAGCAATCCTGTACTACCACTCTCTGGCTTCTTCCACTGAGCCAATGTCTAATCCAATTTACTACCCCTCTATGTATACCTAGCGACTGAATCTTCTAACTAACCTCCCATGTGGGACCTTGTCAAAGGCCTTACTGAAGTCCATGTAGACAACATCCACTGCCTTCCCTTCATCTACTTTCCTGGTAACCTCCTCGAAAAACTCTTAATAGGTGGGTTAAACATGACCTACCACGCACAAAGCCATGTCGACTCTCCCTAATAAGTCCCAGTCTATCCAAATACTTGTAGATCCTATCTCTCAGCACTCCTTCCAATAATTTACTACCGACGTCAAACTTACTGGCCTATAATTTCCGGGATTACTTTTAGAGCCTTTTTTAAATAATGGAACAACATGAGCTATCCTCCAATCCTCTGGCACCTCACCCATAGATGCCGACATTTTAAACATATCTGCCAGGGCCCCTGCAATTTCAACACTAGTCTCCTTCAGGGTCCGAGGGAATACCCTGTCAGATCCTGGGGATTTACCTACTCTGATTTGCCTCAAGATAGCAAGCGCCTCCTCCTCATCAATCTGTATAGGTTCCATGACCTCACTACTTTTTTGCCTTATTTCCATTGACTCCATGCCAGTTTCCTTAGTAAATACAGATGCAAAAAAACCATTTAACCTCTCCCCCATTTCTTTTGGTTCCATGCATAGCCAACCACTCTGATCTTCAAGAGGACCAATTTTATCCCTTACTATCCTTTTGCTCTTAATATACCTGTAGAAGCTCTTTGGATTATCCTTCACTTTGACTGCCAAAGTAACCTTATGTCTTCTTTTAGCCCTCCTGATTTCCTTCTTAAGTTTTTTTTGCACTTTTTATAGTCGTCAAGCACCTTATTTGCTCCCTGTTTCCTATACATGTCATACATCTCTCTCTTCTTCTTTATCAGAGTTCCAATATCCCTTGAGAAGTTTAAATCTTCTCTTTGGCGGGTGTTCAGTGAAACACTTTCTCACTACTTCTGCTCTGTGGTCTCTGCTGCCCTCCAACTCTTCGACCATATACTCACCCAGACTCACTCTTCCCTTTCTCCCATGGTCCGCTTTCCTCTCCTAACAGTTTCCTTCCTCTCCAGTCTTTTACTTTTCCTATGCATCTGGCTTCACCTATCACTTTTTAGATTGTACTCGCTCCACTTTCTTATTCTGCCGTCTTTGCCCTTCCTCTCCTGTCTGGAGGAAGGGTCTTAGCCTGATACGTTGACTATTTATTCATATTCCTAGATGCTGCCTGACCTGCTGAGTTCCTTTAGCATTTTGGGTGCATTGCTTTGAAATTCCAGGATCTGCAGAATTTCTTCTGCTTATGATTTGCTGCACTATTGCGGTCTCTTTGAGGGATGACTACCCTGAAAAAGTTTAAATCTGCTTTTTGATGAGAGTTCAGTGAGACCCTCTCTGTGATCCCTGCTGGCTTCCAGCTCTTTGACCATGAATTCACCTAGACTTGCTATCACAGCATCTTCCCCTGCTGCTCCTTCTTTCCTTTCTACCATGGTCCACTCTCCTCTCCCACCAGATTCCTTCCTGTCCAGCCTTTTACCTTTGCCACCTACCCGGTTTCACCTATCACCTCCTTCTTCTTCCCCTCCTTCCCCTCACCCTAAGTTGTTAGTCTGGCATCTCCTATCCTTTCCATTCCTGAAGAAGGGTCTTGGCATGAAATGTTGACTGTTTATTCTCCTCCATAGATGCTGCTGATTTGCTGAGCTCCTCCAGCATTTTATGTGTGTTGCTACATTGTTTTGTATAAGCTCGGGAGGCAGAGAAGCATGGTGGTTAGCGTTATGCCATTACAGTGCCAGTGATCTGGGTCTGCTGCCTGTAAGGAGTTTATACGTTCTCCCTGTAACTGTGTGGGTTTCTTCTGGGTGCTGTGGTATCCTCCCACATTCCAATGATGTATTGGTTAAGGAAGTTAATTGATCACATGGGTGTAATTCGGCACTGCGGGCTTGTTGAGCCAGAAGGACTTGTTACTTTGTGAAATCTCTAAATAAGTAAAAGTAAGTTCAGATTTTATATTGAACAGAATGTATTTTCTTTCTAATCATGGTATTATTCTAAACATTTGTTTCTTCTTGCTCGCTTGATGTCTTATTACTTCTGATGTCTTTCAGCAGCCCCAAGTTTTGAGGGAAGGGAACATATAGAACAATTGTTTTGGCTGGGATAGTTAGTTTAGTTGAGGGAACAAAAATTCTGCCTTGGAAAAGATGAACCAGAATTGGGTACTCTCAGTCTTGTAAACTATAGAAACAAGGTCTCTGATCAGCCCAGTTGCCCAAATTCTCAGTCATTCTCTCTCTAATAGATTAAATGATAAACCTGAGGATGCATAAGAGGCCAGAATTGGATTAATGCCGAGAATGGAGGGCAGTAGTGTAGTGAGGGTTACAATAGCAGTGACTAAATAGAAATGAATTAAACCACTAAACTTCAATGATTAATATTTGAGAATGGGTGTGAGGATTATTTGTTAATGACAAAAATAGTTGCTTTGTTTTAATGAAAATGTGCCTTCTGCATCTAGGTGACTTGTGATCAGATAGTTGAACGTCTGGAAGAACTGGAAAATGCTCCTCAACTGGCAGTGTTACCAATATATTCCCAGCTGCCTTCTGATCTTCAGGCGAAGATCTTTCAAAAGGTACAAATAAGTATTTTTGCTCATGAAGTGAGCTGAAAGTACATGAGGTTTCAGTTTATCTGTATTGTCAAAATCTTAGAAATGTGTTGCAGGTGTCACCATTAGTTCAATTGAATTTGATACGGTGTTGCTGAAGAAAGCCATTCAGATCCCTTTTCCTCCTCTCTTTGTTTTGCTGTACCCTTACAACTTAAGATTTTTTATAAATGCTTAGCAATCCCCTTGGCTTCCTTTTGCCCTTGTGTTAATTTGCAGTAGCCTATCAACCTGCCAGCATATTTCTGGGCTGCCATATTGAGATCAGCTTTTTGTGATCTCACATTCATAACAGGATTCAATGTAGGTACTGTAACTCCCTGACTTATAACTTTCAGTTTACTGGACTAAATTTACCCTCATCTCTATCTGAATAACCAAGTTATGGTCAGATGATACTGTGATGTGGAGGACTTCTGCACATGTGTTTTTGTTTTGAAGCATAGAATTGTTATGGCAAAAAGTAGAAACCGTTTGGCTTATTGAATCTGCTTGAGCTCTTTATAAACATTTTAGTCAGTTCATTTCCATGATCTTTCCCCCTCTTCCCTATAATATATTTTACCGTTAGATTTTCAAATACTGTCCATTTACATCTTAAGTTATAATTGGATTTTATTCCATATTATATTCAATTGAAGCCTTGAAGATTTCACAATCATCCACTTATGAGAAAAGTCTGTTGTACGTAAATATGTATGTTTCTCTTAATGTACTGAACAGCCTATGAATCACGAAGGACAAACAACCCTTGAACTCTCATTGTGGTTTGACTGAAAAACAGCAGGTTAATTTCCCCACAACATCAAATCAAAAGTTACAAATAATACTGATTATTTCACTATGTCTGGGACTAGTGAAGATACTCATTTCTGTAACGTGTTTCTCTGTAAAGGCTCCAGATGGAATCCGCAAGTGTATTGTTGCTACAAACATTGCAGAGACATCACTCACGGTGGATGGCATCATGTTTGTTGTTGATTCAGGATACTGCAAATTAAAAGTAAGTACAGTCAGCCCTCCTTATCCGCGAGTTCCGCATGCGCAAATTCAACCAACTGCGAATCGAGAAAACCCGGAAGTGCTCTTCCAGCACTTGTTGTTCGAGCATGTACAGACTTTTTTTTCCTTATTATTATTCCCTAAACAGTGCAGTGTAACAACCATTTTACATAGCATTTACATTGTATTAGGTATTATAAGTAATCTAGAGATGATTTAAAGTACACGGGAGGATGTGCATAGGTTATCGTGGATCGGGATAAAAAAAAACCCGAAGTTCTCTTACTAAGTAATTCAGAACAGGTACATCCGGTATTATTTAGCGTCAGTTAGTCAAACGTTTGTCTTAGTATATTGTATATATTTTACCTTTCTATGTATATAAAACACTTAAGAAATGTATGTTTCAGCGCCGGGCTCAGGAACGGAAATTCCCGAGTTCGATCCAGTGACAGATCGCTACCAAGCGTGCTCTCCATTTGTGCCGGATTGATGTGGAGGATCAAAAACCCAAAACCCAATAATTAAACCATTGCATTGCTTAGTAATAATTGTAGCTTTCATCGGGGCAGGGCCTTTCTCACTTTATCCTTTAAAATTGTTCCGATCGTTGACCGACTGTAGCCTAACACTTTTCCAATGACGGATGGCGTTTCACCTCTTTCCAATCGCTTTATTATTTCCACTTTATTTTCAATCGTGAACGTGATTATTTTCATGAACAGAAACATTTCAGATTCAGAGCTCCGCCACCAGGTCCTAATGTCCACCGCACTGAGACAGGTTAAATAAGGTCTGGGGTTCCACTGGGTCCTAAGGTCCACCGCATTTAGACAGGTTGAATAAGGGACTTGAGCATCTGCGTTTTTTGGTATCCGCGAGGGGTCCCGGAACCAATCCCTCACGGATAAGGAGGGCCGACTGTAGTTCAATGTTGCAAAGAGGGTGGAAAGGGAATGGACAGGAGAAAGGGAATATCTGTAACTGAATGAGGTGAAGTTGCCATGCTGAAGCTCTAAATATGAAGCAATCTGGTTGTTAGATTAATGAGGGCAGTTAAGAAAAAACAAAGAAACATGTAAAAGCTGTGAAACAAGGCCAGCTATCACAGAGAACTGAGACAAAAAGGGAAGTTTTGGAAACCTGCAGCAGATTGGGCAGTGTATGTGGAGAAAGAAAAGGCTGACTTAACTGGCTAATGTGAAACTGATTTGAGTTGTGTTTTATAATCAATGGAATATTTCTGTAATACTTGGAGTTGAATTCCTATGGTTTTGGCAGGTCAAAATTTAATATTTTTCCGTCTGGCATCTGGTTAGGAAAAGAAACAATATAAAAAAAACAATGTAAGAAAATTAAATGACTTGGTGTTCAAAGATACATTGCACTAATTTAATGTTTGACTTCTTATCCAGGTCTTTAACCCAAGAATGGGTATGGATGCTCTTCAGATTTATCCAATCAGCCAAGCCAATGCCAATCAGCGTGCAGGTCGAGCTGGGAGAACAGGTCCAGGCCAGTGTTTTCGGTAACAAATAATCTTTCCCTGGGTACAATTTTACAGATATGCTGTATTTCCAGTTCTTAAGATAATATTTCGTTTTCTCTTTGCATAATATTTGGAATTGGCATTCCTGTGATTATAGTATTGTGCCTAATCTGAATTGTGCAGTCTACTGGTATCCATTCTTAAATAGGGATACGTTAGGTACCAGTCCCATGATAGAATTGTTTTGCAGGTAAAAAAAACTACTTCATCTGAATATTAGCCATTGTCAAGACATGCTAAATTTTCAAAAAATTGTTTAACTTTACAAAGCAATAACTTTGTTTAAATTATTCTGGAGTGACAAAAGTAGATGCTCTGAATCAAAGAAAATGGAAAACATCGTCAAAAGTTTCATCAGTCTTTGCTGCCAAATTAACATACACTTGTCCAACTCACAGATTATGAACTTTTGTTGACTTGCTTAGTATTTAAACTTAAATGGAAGTTTTATTCTTTTGTCAGGTACAGGTAAAGCTGGCAAGACCAACATTTAGTGCCATCTGTAATAGTCCTCAATGAAATGATAATTAGCTACCTTCTTGAGCTGATAGTAACTGTGTTTGAGAAAAGGTTGTTCCAGGAATTGGCTCCAGTGATAATGAAGGAATGGTGCTCTTACTTCTAGGATTATGAAATGTGTTGACTGGAATGGATACTTGCTTCTAGTAAATAGTCCACAGTCAGAGAGTTCTACAGCACAGGAATGAGATCTTTTGCCTATCACATCTATGCCAATATTATTGCTCAACTATACAAAGTAATTTGCTTGCATTTTTGATCTTTATCCTTCTGTGGCTTGATTATTTAAGTGTCTGTAAAAGTTTCTTAAATGTAACGATTGTATCTGACACCACCACCTCCAGATAGCGCCACTTTGTGCAAAGCACATTTTCTCTGTGAAATCTCCTCAAACCTTCCTCATACCATAAACTTGTGCCTTCTTGCTTTTGATACCTCTACCGTGGAAAGATTATTTATGCCTCTTATAATATTATATACCTCTATCTCTCAGCCTCTCAGGGAAAACAAATGCAGCCTATCCAATCTTACCCTATAACTAATGTGCTCTAATCTAGGCAATATTCTGGTGGATCCTCTGCAATCTCCAGAAAAACATACTTTCGAAAGTGAACACAAAACTCCAAGTGCCATCCAACCAGTGTTTTGGAAAGTTGCAACATGGTATTTTCCAACTTTTATGTTCTGTGCCTTCTTCACCACCCAACCAGTTTTGTTGTTTTCAGAGAACGAGGTATGTGAACCCCAAGGTTCCTTTATTCATCAGCATTTTCAGTGCCCTTCTGTTTACTGTATATATCCCAACCTCTGACTTCCCAAGATGCATCACCTTGCACTTGTTGGGATTAAATTCCATCTGTCAATGGTCTGCCCAAATTTCATCTGATCTATAACCTGCTGTAGCCATAGGTGGCCTTCCTTGCCAGCCACACACCCTCAACTGTGGTGTAATCTGTATACTTATTAATCATACCTTCCCTATTGACAGCCTTCTCATTCTGTTACAACCCAACTAGCAAGGGACCCAGAAATGATTCCTGCAGAACACCACTGGTACAGCCTTCCAATTAAAAAAAAAAACACCCTTTCACTACCCTCCTCTGGCTTCTATCACCAAGCCATTTTTGGATCCCATTAACCAGTTCATTTTGTATCCCATGTGCCATAACTTTCTGGACCAGCCTACCATTCAGGAGCCTGTCAAATGCCCTACTAAAGTCCAAATAAAGTACATGTGCTGTCCTGTCTTCATTAATCTTCTCAGTTACCTCCTCAAAAAACTTGATCAAAAATAGTAAGTGAGGCAGGATTCCCTCTGTACAAAGCCATGCTTGATCAGTTCCTGTCTTTCCAAATGTACATAAATCCTATCTTGTAGGATTTTTCCAGTAATTTCCTTCTCATTTCTCTGAGGCTCACTAGCCTGTAGATACCTGGCTCACCTATGGTGCCATTCTTAATTAAGGAACAACATTAACTATCCTCCAGTATTCTGGCATCTGACATATGACTAATAGAGATGCACAAATCTCGATCATGGCTCTATCTATCTCTGTCCTTTGCTTCTTATGGAAGCCTGATATAGATCTATGCTGACTTGCTCCAGATTATTCACATATCTTTTCCTGAATTCGATACATTCCATGTTAGAGTCATAGAGTCATGGAACACTACAGCATATAAACAAGCTCTTAGGCCCACCTAGCCTGGGCCAAACCATTAATCTGCCTAGTCCCATCAACATGCACCTGCACCATAGCCTTTTATTCCCGTATCATCCTACTATTCACACTTCTCTTAAATGTTGAAATCGAGCTTGCATGCACCATTTGCGCTGGTTGCACACTCTCACAACCCTCTGAGTGAAGAAGTTTCCCCTCATATTCCTCGTAAACTTTTCACCTTTCACCCTTAACCCATGAGCTCTGGTTGTAGTGCAACCTAACCTCAGTAGAGAAAGCCTGCTTACATTTACCCTGTCTATACCCCTCATAATTTTGTATACCTCTATCAAGCCTCTCAGTCTTCTATGTTCCAAGGAATAAAGTCCTAACCTATTCAATCTTTCCTTATAAATCATGTCCTCCAGACCCAGCAACATCCCTGTAAATTTCCTCTGTACTCTTTCAACCTTATTTACATCTTTCCCGTAGGTACGGTCGGTGTCTGAAACTGCATCAATACTCTAAATTAAGCTTTACCAATGTGTTATACAACCTCTCCTGTTCTGAGTACTTTGATTTATGATGGGCAATGTGCCAAAAGCTTTCTTTACCTTCTCCTGAGTAAATACAGATGCAAAGAAATCTGTTTAAGATTTCCTGTATCTCTTTGAGGTCCATGAATAGATTACATCTGTGATTGTCCAGAGGACCAATTTTGTCCCTTGCTATTCTTTGTACATCGGTAGAAGCCTTTGGGGTTCTCCTTCACCTTGTCGGCTAGAGCAACATCATTGTCCTCTTTTATCTCTTCTGATTTCCTTCGTAAGTGTCCTCTTGTAGTTCTTACTCTGGTCAAGTACCTCATATGTTCCTGCCTGCCTATACCTGCTATACACCTCCTTTTTCTTAACCTGGGCCTCATTATCTCTTGAAAACTAAAGTTCCATAAACCTGTTATTCTTGCCTTTTATTTTGACAGGAATATACAAACTCTGTGCTCTCAAAATTTCACATGAGGCTTTATGGGACTGAGGAGTAAACTGAGGAGTAAAAAGGGTATGATCACATTAATGGGATTATACTATAATATTATAATGGGATTATAATAGATCTAGAGTTCATCCAGTTCCAGCTGCAACTCCTTAATATGGTCTGTGAGAAGCTGGATGGATTTCCTGTAGGTGTAGTTGTTAAGGACACTGGATCCTGGACCCGGACTCTGGACCCTGTCTTCCCATATCCTGCAAGAGGTGCATTTGAGTATCCTGTATGGCATCCCAGTGCTCTAAATGTGCAATAAGAAAGAAAGACTAAATAATAAAAAAGAAATCTACCTATGGCCTACTCCCCTCCTTGCTGAAGTCTAGATGAATCAAACTCTCAACTCCCCACTCCAACATTGGCCCACTCACACAATAGCTGCTCCCGCAATGGGCATTCAGTTTAACCTAACTACTTCTTATTGGTTCTTGCTAAGTACCTAATTATGTGGAATCCAGTGTCTCTTCGGGAACTGTGGCATGCAAAATGTGCAGACTGCCCTTGTTCGCTTCTTTTAAGCTCTCCCTCCAGACAATCTGGTCTCTTCTTGGGACGGTAGCACACAAAACGTGCCAACTACACCCACTTGCTTCTTTTAAGCGCTCTCCCTCTACGCAATCCGGTGCCTCCTCTGAACTGTGGCACACAAAATGTAAATGTTCTTGGGGAATACAGGTAAGAAATATTCATTTAGAACCTTGCCTACAATTCCTGGTAATCCACACTCAGATTACTCCTTTGGTTCCCATAATAACTAATTCTTTCCCTCGCTCCACTCATGATGTTGTTGCTGCATATATCATAATTGAGATATTGCATGGTGAACATTATGGTAACATCTTTGTACATTTCCCTAAACTGTTACATTAATAGATTGCTGAAATTAAAAATATTCAGTTTTATGTGCATTTATTCTTGTGATTAATGTTAAGTTTGACCAAGTATGCTGTTAACTAAAGATAATCTATAGTTACATATGGTAAGAGTGAATGAAGAAACATGTACTTTGATTTTCTTCAAATTGATAGATTTATTTATTCAACCACACAGGTTGTACACACAAAGTGCATATAAAAATGAGATGTTGACCACCACTGTACCTGAAATCCAGCGAACAAATTTGGCTAATGTGGTCCTGTTGCTTAAGTCCCTTGGTGTTCAAGACTTACTCCAGTTTCATTTCATGGACCCGCCACCTGAAGATAATATGTTGAATTCTATGTATCAACTCTGGATCCTAGGTGCTCTTGACAATACAGGTAATTAGAAAATTATGAGGAAATTTTTCTGAACCTTCAAGTTCAAATGTAATTGCCATTCAGCCAGTCACACGTATGCAGCTAAATGAAACAATGTGCCTCTGTAATTTGCAAGATGCGAAATCAGTACATGGAGCCACACATAGCACATATAGTTACAACTGCACATACAGTCACAAGTCCCTGAATGACGTGGCCTGAAGTTTGATGGCGTATGGGATGTTATCCTGGAGCCATGTTTCTGCAAGAACGAGCTCGCAGCAGTGGCTCAGCCACAGATGAAGGCTAATCAGCTTGCCTTGCGCTGGGTCAGCCGCAGTTGAAGGCAATCCAGCCTGTCATCCAGGGAGTGAACACTGGAGAACAGCACTGATGGGTGAACCATTGTGCAGGAGCCAGGCCTAAACCCAGCACGGATTTCAGTGCACCCTTAGTGCCTCTGTCCACGCATCAACCAAGGTCATGCAACTCCCCCGCTGTTGGTATCACCAATGAACTAATAATTGACCAGACTTGCAGTATTTTGTATTATCATTGTCTAACAGGGTCTTGCAATCACAAGAAAAATGTATTAAGATAAAAATTTGCACCATTTGCTGTCCCTGGAGAAGCTCCTGCGACCAAACGCACAGCCATCTTACCGGAAGAATAGAATGCATCGTTTAATACTTCTTTGGGAAAATAGTGTTTAACTAAAGAACTATGGATTTTGCCAAGGGTGTGCAGATCTGGAAATGTGACACTAACCTGCCAGATCTGTATTTAACCTAGATGTGTCAGTTGGTGTTTAGGAAATCTCTATGGAAGATTATAAGTACAAATGTAATTGGAGTTCCAGGATTTAACCTTGGATGCATGAATTCCCCGATCTCTTTCAAACTGAAATGCTAGTGAGAGCTAAGTTGTATGGTTTTAGAATGAAGGAGCTATTATTGTAATCCCAATGGAGACACTTCAGTTTTCAAGC
Source organism: Mobula birostris (assembly GCF_030028105.1). Taxonomy (NCBI): domain Eukaryota; kingdom Metazoa; phylum Chordata; class Chondrichthyes; order Myliobatiformes; family Myliobatidae; genus Mobula; species Mobula birostris. Next base: position 53,418,759 of record NC_092384.1, read on the forward strand.
CACTATTCTGAATCATAGTGGATTAAGACAGCTGAGTGAGTAAAGGAGTTAAATTAATCGGCACGTGGATGAAAGAGCCATTGTTCTTGCTTTTACTATCAAGTAAGATTTACAAGCCATGACTGTCAATGTATTTGCGTGCAGGAGATGATTCTTAAGATTGCTGACTTCTGAAATCATGAGTTGGCTTAGTGCTAACTTCATCTTTCTTACCCTAATGGTGTGTCTGAAGATAAGACATAGAAACAGAATGAGGTCATACAGCTCATTGAGTCTGCTCCACAATTCGATTGTGGCTGATTTACAATTCCCCCTCAACCCCATTCTGCTGCCTTCTCTCCGTATCTTTGACACTCTTACTAATCAAGAACCTATCAACCTTCACTTTAGTATTCCCAATTACTTGACCTGTAGAGCCATCTGTGGCAATGAATTCTACAGAGTGACCATCATCTAGCTAAAGAAATTCCTTCACTGTTTTAAAAGGACATCTTTTAATTTGAGGCTGTGCCCTCTGGTGCTAGACTCTCCCACTACTGGAAATTGAATACATGTTTGATTTGAAAGATGACTTGGAGACAAAAGGTCCTAAATTCTTGAAATGTATTAAAAAAAACTCTGTAGCAAATACATTCCCTCAGTCCAGTGATAAAGAAGATGGAAAAGTGAGCAGTAGTACAAATAAAGCATTTTGAGCTTGCTGAGTTGCTGTTAGTTTATTAATGTCTTGCATACTGAGATACAGTGGAAAAGCTTTGTGTAGGCTTTGATTATGTTGTCAGTGTAGATGGAGGGCGACTGGTTTGTGTGATGGACAAGGTTGTGCTCACAATTTTCTGCAGAATTTATTGTGTATTGCTTAAGGTTTCCAGCATGTACAGAATCTCTTGTGTGAGTGACACTACAATGTCCAGTCAAGCTTTCTTTTGAGTATTTTGATTACTCAGAAAGTAGATGTGTTCACTTTGGAAGTACTCTGCCAATTTTTTCATCTTATCCGTTTAATTTTGATAACGGGAAGTAGCTACATCATGCACTAGGCCATATCTTGACAGTGATTGGTGTTTTTGAATGCAATTGCTTTTATTAGACCATTTGCTCAGAAACAACTCATAGACTTGCAGGGACCCATTTTATTACTGTCAGTAACAGATGGCAGCAAATTGACCACTATTTTCAGTTGGTTGACTCCATTTGTAGTCCAGCAACAGAACCTGGTCTTGCAGAGACTTGATAACATTTTGCAGAGGAGAAGCCTCTCTGGAAGGCTAAAATTAGAGATCTCATTCATTTCACTGCATGTGTCAGCCTGAGGAATGGAGAAGATGATTATTATTTCCAATTATATATCAAATTATTTATAATTTTCATTGCCTTTTCATGAAGATGTACAAGCTTAATTACTTTGTTAGATTATTAATTGTTTACATTAATTTTTTTTAACTATTTTACACTATTTTTAAATGTCCCTGAATATCAGACAATTTATTGTTAATATTATTTTCATAGCTCTACACTTCAGTTGATTTACTAACTGTAAAATTTTCCTGTGTTCTGGGGACAAGGCTCTGGATATAAACCTCCATGCAATGACACTTGCTCACTGACTGCTGGTTACAGAGGGCCAACAATGCTGGTTTTCTGCGTCTTGCCTAGATGATGCAGGCTTGTGGAAATCACAGCTGGTGATCCAGACACTGGGCCAACTAGTCTTATTGATCTGCTATTTTATGTAGTTTTTTTTTTACCGTTCTAGGCAGCCTGACTCCAACTGGAAGGATGATGGTTGAATTCCCACTTGATCCTGCTCTGTCAAAGATGTTGATAGTGTCGTGTGACATGAGCTGTAGTGCTGATGTCCTCATCATTGTGTCGATGCTTTCGGTGCCCGCCATCTTTTATCGACCAAAGGTATGTGAGAGAATCTAAAATCAGTACTCTTTTAGAGAGAGCTGAAACCTACTTTTACCCAAAAGGTGCAATATTGACCATCCTCTGCTTACTCCTCACGTTGTCTTTATTAAACAGGCTGCATTAACATTTTTATTTATTTTAATTTAGAGAAGCAGCATGTAACAGGCCCTTTTAGCCCAATGAGCTCACACTGACCAATTACACCCATGTGACCTACTATCTTTGGAAGGTGGGAAGAAACTGGAGTACCCTGTGGAAAACCGCACGGTCACGGGGATAATGTACAAATTCCATACAGACAGTGGCAGAATTGAACCTACGTCGCTGGCGCTGTTAATTGCATTATGCTAACTGCTAGGCTACCATGCCGCCCTGAATTCAAGTAGTAGTATCTAATACATGAAACTGCAGAGGCTGTAATCTGAAACAATAATCAAACAGCTTGACCTATTGAATTCCTCCAGCTGTTTGCTTTTTGCTGCATGTTATTTTAACCCTCTCCTTTTAGATAAACTATATAGAATTAATATCGAATTTTTATAATCATGAACAGAGGGAACTTGGGGTTTAAGTTCAATTTCCCCGAAAGTGGCAATAGAGATAGATAGAGTGATGAAGAAGTTATATGGCATGCTTGCCTTCATAGATCAGGAGATTGTAAAAGTATTACAACTTCACAAAACACTTGTTAGAATATTGTGTGCATTTCTGGTTGCTGCACTATGGGAAGGATATGGTTGTGCTGGAAAGAGTGCAAAAGAGATTCACCAGGAGGTTGCCAGGGTGGAAAGGCTTGATTTATGGGGAGAAATTGGATAGGTTAAATTTGTTTTCTTGAAGGAGACTGAGGGATAACCAGATGGAGAGGTATAATATTACTTGGGGCATAGACAGGGCAGGTAATTAGTATGTTTTACCGTTGGTATCAGAAACCAAAGGACACAGGTTTAAAATGAGGATTTTTAAAGGGGATTTGAGGGGGTGTCTTTCTTTACAGAGAATAACTGATATTGAATGCAATCATTATGTTTCGGAGATATTTAGACTGGCATTTATAAAGGTAAGGCATAGAAGGATGTGGGCCTAATATAAGAAAGTGGACTAGTATAGATGGGCAAGAACGTCAACATAGATGTGATGAGAAGGACTTGAAGACTATGATTCTGTAATGTTATCTTTGCAATTAGGAGCCAGTTCTTGGATCTGGTATTTGTTTGTATTGTTTAAAGGTTCTGTGGATTGCAAAACTACTTGAAGTAAACTTCAACAACGTCTTGGTTTGAATTTTAGTTGGTGACGAAATCTGAATCTGATCTGCTGTCCCAAGTCATTGAGTGTGTGGTCCTTGCTCCCAAGCCAAGCTGACCCTCCTTATCCGGGGGTCATCCTATAAATACAATTAGACCTTGGCAATGTCCCAGAGCCCATACACCCAGGCAACTCTGACAACCTTTTGATGACAGTTCATCAATGTCAGAATCCATTTTATATTCGCCCCACATCAAAACAGTTTAAATAGACTTTACTCAATAGTTTTAGAAATTATTGTAACATTCCTAATTGTACTGGAAACTAATTAAAACATTAAAAAGCAAGTTACCTTTCCTTTTTTTGGACAATGTTTCATTAGTTGTATAGTCTTTAAAGAGAGAACAAAATTATAAAGAGCTAGTTGTTTAAAAGGTTCGCTTTTCCCTTCGGACCAAATGATTTCAGAATTTCATTGGAAATCTTATCTTCACTGGCTGCCTTTCTGACTTTTAGACTCCAAATTGCACTTTCCATCTCTGACATCAGTATTTTAGGTTGATTAGTCATTTGATTTAATACTGGTAAATCCTCAATCCTGCTATCTTTAAATAATTCCGAGATGTACTCAACCCATCTGTCCATGATCTCTTCTTTTTCATAGCATGGATTACCACTACCGTCTTTAATATACCCAGCTGATGGCATGGTCCTCTTTAATTTCATCATATCCTTTACCTTTTGGTGAAGGCCTCTATAATCATGACTTCGTTCATACTGCTCAATTTCTTCACACTGTTCATTCATCCAATTCTCTTTCGCTTCCTTAAATTTTTTTTGAATCAAGTGGTGTTGGGCCTTGTAGAGTTCATTATCCCGATGTTTTACCTTTCTTCAGTTAACTTTCTCAACTTATTGGTGAACCAAGGTTTATGTCTTTTTCTCCTTTTCCGATAACCCAAAGTCTTTTCCGCAACTTCTGTCACTGTTGTTTTGAACTCTTCCCAGATGTTCTCCACTGCCATGTCGCTACCCTCGTCATCTAAGACTGAAAATCTATTCTCCATTTCGACCAAATATTCGATCTTTTTTGCATCATCTGTAATGAGTAAATCAAAGTCTATCTTATTTTATAGAACCGACTGGGTACTAAAATATAGTCAATTTGGTTTTTTACTGAACCTTTTAGCAATACTAAGCAACAGTTATATGACAGGAAATCTTCCAGAGGACTTTCTCAAATCGGTATTTATCGCCTTACTGGAAAAGCCAAGTGCGATAAAACGTAACGAACACAGGACGATAAGCATAATGTCTCACTGCGTCAAGTTACTGTTGAAAATAGTGTTTGGCAGAATGAAAGGTACAATCAGTGATGAAATTGGAGAAACACAGTTTGGTTTTCGTAAAGGCTCAGGAACAAGGGAAGGAATATTTGCGTTGGGAAATATCATGGAGAAATGCATTGAGGCACAAAGGACCATCTGCTTATGCTTTATTGAATATGAAAAGACTTGATAAAGTAAGACACAAGAAAGTAATAGAAGTGCTGAACAAGTACGATCTGGGATGGGAGAATGTGCAAATAATAAGGAACTTGTATTGGAAACAGAAAGCGGTGGTCAGGGTAGAAAATGAGCTATCACCAATGGGCATGTATTAAACGAGGCATATGGCAAGGCTGTGTTGGCTCGCTGGATTTGTTCAACCTCTACGGAGAATGGATTTTTCGGGAATGCAACCATCAGGAGACAGGTATTCCAATCAGAGGCTGGAAGGTGGATAACATCAGGTATGTGGACGACACCGCGTTGATAGCTGACAGCGAATGCGAACTGCAAATTATGCTGAATAAGGTGAATGAGAAAAGCCTTGACTACGGACTAAAAATCAACCCTAAGAAAACAAAATTGATGGTGGTAAGCAAAACAACCACTAAAGACTCATTCATGATGGTATCATTACAAGCGAATGGACAAGGCATTGAACAGATGCGAAAGTTTGATTATCTTGGCAGTTGTCTGACAGATGATGGGAGATATGAAGTTGAGATCAGAAGGAGAATAGGTATGGCTAAGACCCAGTTCATGAAGCTAAAAGATCTACTATGAAATCAGAAGGTAAACATCCAAAGTAGAATCGGCTTCCTTGAGTGTTATGTATGGTCAGTGCTGAGGTGTGGATCAGAAATATGGACCCTGAAGAAGGATGACATGAAATGAATTAATGCTTTTGAAATGTGGTACTATCGACGAATGTCGAAGATCAGCTGGGTAGAGAAAGTTTCAAATGAGAGGGTTTTGTCCGAAGTTGATAGACCATGGATACTGCTGGAGAAGATCATGAAGTTAAATGTTGCTTATTGTGGACACGTTACGTGGAGAGATGACATCTTGTTGGACTTGCTATATGGAAAGGTGGAGGGAAAGAAAGGAAGAGGAAGGCAAAGAACAACGTGGCTGAATAACATCAAGGATTGGACCAAGCTGGACAAGACTAGGGATGTTGTGGACAAATATCGGAACAGAGGGGCATGGAGGGAAGTCGTCCGCCAACTGGAAATTCCAGATGCGGCCTAACAACGATGAGTTATTTAAAATTGAGGTTCATACAAACTACTTCTCTTGCAGTGTGGTTGTCTCTGGAGTTCTCTGCCTTATGGAGGCCAGATCATTAAAAGTATTTAAAATGATTTTTTGATTGATCAGAGTATTGAGATGAAGATTAGAGCCCTGAGATAGATCAACCATGATTGTGTTGAAAGGCAGAAGAGACTTGAGGGCAGGTTGCCTACTCCTGCTGTTATTTTTTTGTGTTCTTGGATGGTGAGCCAATTCGAATACTCCTTACAACAACTGGCTCAGATGTAAATCTAAGGGAGTAGAAGCAAATACCTCTGGCTCCTTTTTCTAATTTGTCCTTCACTGGTCAGTTGAACGGTGAGTTCAGCAATGAAGCGAGAATCTGACCTCTCATTCACGTCTGACATCCCTGTCTCAGTGCCTGGCTATAGCTGCCCGAGATGGCCTGAAAAGTAAGTGGAGGATAATCAGTATTTTTCTGCTTAGGTTTGGATAAAAGTAGATGCTGACAGCCCATTAATTACAATACTACCACACTTGAAAATATACCATGCTTCTGCTTCAAGGTTGAGTGTCATATGCAATAATCCCTGGATTATTTTTTATAAACTAATTTAAACAAAATTAATAAATAATGATTTTATTGTAATTCGTGTTTGATCTTCTCATGTCCTTTGACTATTTAGTAGTTTAAATGTTGATTGTTAAATCTTATTAAAATATGGCCATCTTGCTTAATTTCACCATTTTTTGCCACTTTAATAGAAAATTTATTCCTCTATTAAATTCAAAATGGTGTTTTTATATTTCTTCTTAATGAAAAGCTAAGATCATGTTATCTTGCAAATGGAGTGTTAGACTTCAGATTATAGCATGGTGCAACAAACAAGCATCTCTTTTCCTCCACACCTTTAACCTTACAGTTTCATTTTATTTCATTTCATTTTTAAATTTTATTAATATAATCTTCTACAGCTATAAAACAGAGATCCAAAAATTAGTATATATATAATTAATAAAGCTGAAGAAAAAAAGATACATATGCTAATGAAAAAAATATTTATAAAAGAAAAAGAAGGAAAAAAGAGAACCCCAGCTAACTAAAACAAAAACCCAAATATAAAACAAAAAAAAGAGAAAAAAAAAAACCTATTAGGAACTGACTCCCGGAGCAATACATCTTATAAACATTTATAAATATAAAAAAAGAAAACAACAACCACCAAATTACATTTGCATAACATAAAATTGGAAGGAAACCGTGTAAATTGATTCAAATTAAATGATAATATTTAGCAAAAGAGCCCCACCTTCTCTCAAAATCAAATCGGGGATCAAAAGTTCTACTTCTAATTTTTTCCCAACTAAGACATAACATTACTTGGGAAAACCATTGAGTTAGTGTAGGAGCAGAGGTATCTTTCCACTTCAATAAAATAGCTCTTCTTGCCAACAATGTAACGAATGCAATTGCATGTTGGTTTGAAAATGAAATACCCTGAATATGATACGGAACTATTCCAAATAGAACAGTCGGTGTACTAGGTTGTAAAATAATTTTCAAAGCTTTAGAAATTGTAGAAAGTAAAGATTTCCAAAAAGATTTCAATGAGGGACATGACCAGAACATATGTGACAAAGTAGCTACTTCATTTTTGAACCTATCACAATAATTATCTATATTAGGAAATATTTTGGATAGCCTCTCCTTTGTTAAATAATAGCGGTGAACAATTTTAAACTGAATTAAACAATGATTGGCACATATCGAAGAAGAATTAACCATTTTCAAAACTCGCGACCGGCCTTCATTAACAAAAGTCATATTAAGTTCTCTCTCCCAATCTTGTTTAATTTTTAGTGAGAGGTAACCTTGCAGTTTCTGAATCCATCTTCCTATTCAAATTTAGACACCTGCTTTCCTTTTCACCATCCAGAACCCACAAACTACCTGTTAAATGCTACGATGATTTATTTCTATTTTATTTCCATTTCATATATTATGATTGTGGCAACTGTTCTGTTAAAATTGTTGTGTTTTTTCTTCCTTGTCAAGATATTGTACTTTTGGCCATCTTCAGTGGCTGCATTATCTATTTCAAAATTTTGGTGTACTGTTACAAGGTACACTGGAAAAATAAATATTTTAAGGTCACTGAAATGGGTGAATTTTAGTGTTCATTTACCTTTACAGGTGAAACTCTGAAATGAGGACATCCATTGTGCAAAAACTGGTATCTTACTTACTTGTGTTTCCTTCTCATGATCTATATGCATTTAAAATTTACAGGGCCGAGAAGAAGAGAGTGATCAGATGAGAGAGAAGTTTGCTGTGCCAGAAAGTGACCATTTGACATATCTTAATGTTTACCTGCAGTGGAAAAATAACAATTATTCTACTATTTGGTGTAATGAACACTTTATTCACGCCAAAGCCATGAGGAAGGTAATAAAATAGTTGATTTTCTGCTGTATTAATTTTTGTACATTTTAATAGGTTATTGGATTTAATTTCTTTTTGTATCAGAAACAGTAAGGTCCTAGCTAAAAATTGGAAGTTGTATGTTGTACATTATTAGCCCTTTAAGAAGTAAAACAGCCTCACCCGCCTAATTGTTGTCACTGACTGCTAATCTGACTATTCCTTAGTCCTTGCTAAAGCGTGATGGTTCACAACAGCACTGTTATCATAAGATTTAAAGGAGTTTTTCTTTAGTTTTTTAAAAAATATATTCTAACTCCCTTCTGCAGAAGCAAATATGCCTACTAAATTTTACAAATTACTACTATTATTTAAAAGTGGATAATTGTCCTCAATTTTTCTGCCTCAACAGCAACTTTAATTGATTCTGTAAATTGAGAACTGATATGGGCCTAGTGAGCTAAGATGGTCCCCTATGTCTTGTGGAAATCTGGAAAAAGTTGGGTGCACTGAAGTAACCAGATGAATTTTATATATTGGATCTGGTTCTTTTACTGCAATATGAGAAATATCATAGAAAGCCCGGCTGGACTGTACAGGTGCTCTTGTACGGTCCAGCCTGGATATGTTATAAAATTTGTGCTTAGTTCATTTATATGTATCCTTTACCATTGATGATTTTTTTTCTAGATAAGTACTAATGTACTTTCCTAACCTACGTTCAACCAGAAAATCCCCATCCATGTTTTTTTTAATTTCTGAAAAGCATATCCATAGATTCTTTGTTATATTGTTGATACGAGATCCATCAAATACACCCATGATTTTTGTAACTTTGTTCCTTGGCTTCTAGTGCTATAATTGTAGGTTCCTTTGAATAAAACACATCCTTTTACTATATCATCTAATATTCCTAAAATGTTTTACATCTTGGTCATTTCATCTCTCAAGTCTGACATCCAACTCCAAAATTGACTTCTTGTTTCTAATTCACTTATTTGTAAATATCTTGGCATGGATCAATGTCATTAAAGTAATATATATTTTTTCCTTTTCTAAGTTGCCCTATTTTTATGAGCCCTCTTGGTTCTCTTCCTTTTTTTTTGGCGTGTGCCTGCGTATGTGTGAGTCTGTGCGTCTGCGTGTCCGTGTGTGCGTCCGTGATGATGGATTTTTCATGGCTTTTTTACAAGGCGCAGAGCGAGAAAGAGAGAGGGAGAGAGACTGTGTGGCGCGCCACTCCTCACACAGACATCCTTCACAGTATTTTCCCTTTGTTTGTATGAGGTTGAGTTGCGATCTCGGCACTCAACCTGGCACGGATGGAAAACGTACTCGGGGGCAGACCCGACTAGTTTCGAACTCGGGGACCTCCGCTCCCAGGTCTGGCGCCGATGTCGTTGCGCCACCAGCCGGCTCCGTTGGTTCTCTTCCATTGCAGAAATCACTTTTCCTTGGACACAGTTTTATTCTACTATGCAAAATGGCACCTTTCCAAATTCTAAATGGACAGATTACAGTTGAGTCTTTGGGCACTTAATTTATGAATGAAACAAGTGGAAAGTACTGAATATTTAAACTCTTGCTAGTGACCTGATTGGCCAATAATTTATGCAATGGTCAGAAATAATAAAAATTTAAGTTAGTTATATAAAACCTATTTCCAAGTAGAACTGTTTGCCTTGAAAAGCTGAATGAAAACTGAAATTCTTTCGGAAGGATATGAGATCTAAAGTATGTGGTCAATTGTATGTTCTCCGTAACTGTCTGGAGAAAGCCCCTTTAGATTCAGCAGGGAGCGATTTTTGTATTGGATAGCTTGTTGGAGTTAACAAACGAATGCCAAGAAGCATGAGAGGAAGTTAAAGGAAAAAATATGTCTTGAAAGTTGTATTGGATTTGGTAACTTACCTCTCTCTTTTATCAAAGGTTCGAGAAGTTCGATCTCAATTAAAGGATATCATGGTGCAGCAACGTATGAATATTGTAAGCTGTGGTACTGACTGGGATATCATCAGAAAATGTATCTGTGCAGCTTACTTTCATCAGGCTGCAAAACTTAAGGTCAGAAAGCTATGTGATATGGAGTATGCTGTTTGTAGTTTTTGATTGACTGTGTCCTCACATCCCTCCAATTGGTTCTTTTATTTTACTTTTGTCAGTGTAATGTTTTTGGCATTATTACTATTGTCATTAACTGCTTCTTATTTTGGCCTCTTGTGCACTGTATAAGGAGGAAGTATAGAATTTTGTGAGTTACATCTCCTTTATGGGTAATGATTGTTCTCAAGTGATGTGCTTGTTGTATAGTCACTTCAAAATAATCTACTGTGTGAGTTTTTGACATGAAAAAATCATGCCTTATTTATCTGCCAATGGATAGGTGCTAAAATTTATTATTTCTTACTTTCATTTCATTGTATATGTCATAATTTTTTGGATAATTTTGTTCCAGTTTTACATTTTTTTGTTCTATTCTATGAGAAGTAACTATCTTATTATTTGCTTTGCAGGGTATAGGAGAGTATGTGAATGTGAGAACAGGCATGCCTTGCCATTTGCATCCAACTAGTTCACTTTTTGGCATGGGATACACACCAGATTATATTGTGTACCATGAACTGGTGATGACTTCAAAGGTAAGCTTAAGATAACAGTTTCTGTTGAATAAAAATAACAAATTATTTTTAAATACTGTAAATTATATGTAACGCCCTTCATGGTTTGGGTGAATTTCAGTGGAAAATGAATGGGATTTCAGTAGGGAAATGTATATGTGTTTCATCATATCATCTTGTGGCTACCCTGAAGATTTGCAAAGCTGTATAAATCTCCCAGTAAATTTATATTTTTACGTAAATACTTGTTTTTTTTTTAAATAGGGTCCTGTTTTTGATACTATGCTTTAATTTTATGGGAAAATAACAAGACCTACTTGTAGAATTTTCTATATTTCTTCATAAAACCAGCAACAAGTTTAGAATTTCTACATGATTGCTGAATTTACTAGTTGCTGTTGAGGGCTTGTTTTTGGGAATGCACGTCAGTGTCAAAGTTCAGCATTGCAGCAATAGCCTAGCATCTATGCTGGAAAATGCAATCAGATAGTGCAGGAGCAGCTGCAAGGACAAGCTAAGTTTCATTAAGTAAACAAGTTCATTTGTAATTTTTTTCTTATTTTATTGTTTTAAGTGCATTTTGATATCTTGCTAATTCATAAAAGAAATAATTTTTATGTCTTAAGTAGTTTTGGAATGTTTCTGTGTGATAGAAATATTAATTGTTTTAGCAACTGGTCAAGATGGTGGGGTGTGGCTTAGCATGATGTTAGTTGTTTATTCCTGTAGCTTTATGGGTGAGGCTTGATCTGCCCATTCAAATGATGGCATTTAAGCACACAAGATCCGCAACTGCATGAGGTTTTGCCAGTTTCAGGGGAAATCTGTTCCCAGTTTACAAAGAAAGAGTGCAGCATATAATTTGGTACATTAAATCTCCACTTTGGCAGGGTATCTATCTTGTTGGCTGTGCATAGAAGACCTGAGGAATGCTAATCACCAAGGTTGTTTGAATGAATACAGTAGGATGGCTTTATTTGTACCAACTACTTTGTTGAATATATAATCTGTGCTTTTCCTCAGCAATATATTTTTGCCAGAAAATATTTGAACTTTGACTTCATATGTGATGAATTCAATTCTGTTTTCTAGGAGTACATGCAGTGCGTTACTGCAGTGGATGGAGAGTGGTTAGCTGAACTTGGGCCAATGTTTTATAGTGTTAAGCAGGCTGGTAAAACGCGACAGGTATGTTGGGGTAAATTCAATGGCTTACAGTCAATTTAATGTTTTGAAATGTTTTGTATATTGATTTGTTCTTTTTTTGATTACCTGTATAAAACAAGATTCGTGCATTTTCATAAAAATAATTAAAATGGCTGTGATGATAGAGGAATGGTGTTAAAATATGAAACTTTTAAGAGGCATGAAGAAAAAGTTAATTGACGTGGAAAAGTATGGGATAATGAAAGACAGCACAGATGTATAAAGACATATTATTTTTTGCTATCTTGTTTGATTTCACTGAAATAATTGAGAGTGTAGGAGAAGAAGCTGCAGTTGATGTTATGTTTTATGGACTTTTAAAGGCTTTTGGCCAACCTTCACTTAATATGCATTAAAAAGACAGTAACAGCTTGGATATAAAATTGAGTAAGTGCCATACACATAAATTTTGTCTCCTGTTTTAATGAAAGATTTACTTGGAAGTGGTTCAGCTAAGGTTCATATGGTCAAGAAGAGTCATCTTGTATGGGTGAATGCAATGAAGATATTTCCCCCAAGTAGGGGCTCCAAATCAGGGAAAAATGAATTTAGGTGAAGGGACCAGCCATTTAGAACTCAGCAGAGGACTAATTCAAAATTGGTCTTGTATAACCATGAAGGATTAATATGTGATCTTGTGGTTAAAAATTCTCTAAGATGTAGTGAGTACATTATAATTCAAGTACAATTTGAGGATGAACACCATTAGGTCAGAACAAGTGTTTTCAATTTAAGTAAAGGTAATTACAGTGGCATAAGGGAAGAGATGTCTAAGGTGGACTGAATAAACAAGCTTAGAGAGAGGTCAGACAAGGAATAGTTGAAAGATATTGGAAGATATTCAAACACCTTGTTTATAATGCTCAACAAGGGTTATCCTAATCGATTAGTGAGATTCCATGAAGAAAGAGGCCCAATCCATAGTTAATGAGGTAAAGGATAATTTCGGATTCGAGACTAGATATGTCCAAAGTGGCAAGGGTTAGTGCTAGACCAGTGGGTTGTGAACTCTTTAGGATCCAGTAGCAGAAGACTAAAAGTCTCAGAAGAAGGAGAACAATGGATTTTGGGCGAAAACTCGCCCATAGTGTTTAAAAACAAACAGAAAAGATTTTTATGATTTATAAGCAGTAAGAGGGCAGAAGGACAGCGAGGTTAAGTGTGGGATCTCTGGAGAATGAGGCTGGTGAATTAATAACAGCAGAAAAGAAACAACAGAATAACTTTTTTACGTCAGTCTTCACCTTGGAAGATATTACCAGTTTCATAAGACAGGGGTCCCCAACCTTTTTGGTACTGCGGACCGGTTTAATATTGACAATATTCTTGCAGACCGGCCGACCGGGGTTGGCGGGGGGAGGTAGGGTTGCCAATGGACAAGAGTAGCAGTCAAATATGTTGTGAAAGACTGCAATGACCATGAAGCCTTGCGCGGGCACCAGTGCGCATACGTGGCTTGTGCATGCGTGTAGGTGCCGATTTTTTTCCCACAAATTGTTTTTGGCGGTTCTGTTCGGGTGGGGGGTGGGTGTTAATCACAACCGAAATATAGGTGATAAGTGGCTAAGACACTCAATTTCGTTTCTAAAAGGGTTTATCTAACAAATTTAATATTAAACACACAGCGCATATTTTCCTCGCATGAATATAGTGATAAGTCAATTATCAGGGGAGGACAGGGGAACTTGAAGTAAGTGTTGAACGAACTTCCAGTAGAAGTGGTTGAGGCAGGTTCGATATTATCATTTAAAGAAAAATTGGACAGCTATATGGACAGGAAAGGGAATGGAAGGTTGTAGGCTGAGTGCAGGTCGGTGGGACTAGGTGAGAGTAGCGTTCGGCACGGACTAGAAGGGCAGAGATGGCCTGTTTTTGTGCTGTAATTGTTATATGGTTATATGTCACTTATAAGTCAATAGCATCATAACATTTTAAGTAACATTTGGATATTAAACACACAGCACATATTTTCCCCGTATGAACATATAAAATCATTGCAACACACCAATATCGCTGAATCAGTGGGAGCCCTGGGCTTGTTTCCCTGCAACAAGACGTTCCTATCGAAGGGTGATGGGAGACAGTGATACTCGAAGGGGGTTCCTTATGTCCAGTCTATTCCGCAATTTAGTTTTCGTTGCATTCATTGCAGAAAACTCCGCTTCGCAGCGATATGATGTTGGAAATGGAAGCAACGTTTTCATTGCTTTTGTGGCTATCTCAGGATATTTAGCCCTGACTTTGATCCGGAATGCCGGCAGAGATGTTATGTCAAACATACTTTTCAGCCTGCCGTCATTTGCAAGCTGGAGGAGTTGATCTCCTTCCCGCGCTGACATGGATGACGCGGGTAATGACCTCGCGTGAGTTCAAGCTCAACGGTGGCTGTGACAGGGAATGAGGAAAGTTGCAGCTGACTCATATCACCAAATCATATCGTTTCCTCGCGGCCCGGTAGCACATGCTTTGCGGCCCAGAACTGGTCCGCTGCCTGGTGTTTGGGGTCTGTTGTAATAAGATATCAGGCGGACTAATGTCAAATAATGAGGCAGAACTTTCAAAAGTCCCAATTACAAGAGTGAAACTTGGGTAGCATGATAGGGGTTGGTTAAGGATTGGGAAGTCTTTAGAACTTGTTGGACAACAGACTGGTGTTTCAAGGGAAGTGGCTGCAGAGATAGTGGATCCATTGGTTGAAAATTTTCATAACTTGCTAACTACAAGAGGATAACAGAAAATTGGAAACTAATCTGACAACCTTTTTCAAAAGAGGAGAAAGTAGAAGATGGAATTACAGGCAAGTTAATTTAACAGCTATTATTGGGAAGATGCTAGAGTCAAAATCAAACAGGAATTAGCCAACCGTTTGGGAAAGCCAAATGTCATTACACCTGGTCAACAATATTTCACGAAAGGTAAGTTGTGTTTGACAGATTTGCTGGGCTTCTTGTGGAGAGTCAATAAAGGATGTAGTGTATTTAGATTTCAAAAAGCAGCTGACAAGGTGCCCTATAAGAGGCTAGTGCATAAAACGGAAGAAGCGAGTTAGAATGGCTTGAAAACTGGATGTTTAAGAATGGACTTTCTTCAGATTGGAAATAATTAGTGGAGTATTGCAGGGATCTGATTTTGGCCTGCAATTTTTTACTATATACATTAATGACATGGAGGAAGGAACCATATGTAAGGCTTCCATATTTACCAATGATACAAACTGAAGTGGAAGGGCATGTTGTGCTGACGATACTGTGACTCTGCGATGGGATGTAGATTGAGTGAGTGAGCAACTCCTCACACAGACATTTTCACAGTATTTTTCCCTTTATTTTACGAGGTCAAGTTGTGATCTCGACACTCAACCCAGCACGAATGGAAAGCGTACTTGGGAGCAGCTCTGATTGGATTTGAACCCGGGAACTTTTGTTCCAGAACCTGGCACTGATGTCATTGTGCCACCAGTTGGCCATATGTAGTAACTTCTACTTTGAAGAAGGACCACTTGACAACTTCATGTCCAAAGGAACAACTTTATCTGGGACAGCAAAACCAATACGGTGGAGGGGCCCTGGGGTTGCAGGGTTTTACTTACTGTCTTTGCTGCTCATATATGTATAAGCCCCTCTGCCGTATTGGTTTTGCTGTCCCAGATAAAGTTGTTCCTTTGGACATGAAGTTGTCAAGTGGTCCTTTTTCAAAGTAGAGGTTACAACAAAAGGTATGAAGTGTTGTAATATTCTTAAAGAAAGACAGCTATGGCCTGTTTGATATGCTAGTTACAGTGTATTCTTGGTTGAATTAATTTGAAAGATTGACAAAAGCATTTTATGTATTTCAAATACAATTAGCCCAAATAAAAGGCCTCAAGTTGGAAGTACAATCTGAGTTGTTTTTTCTCTAAACGATTTAGTAGGTAGATCTTGCCTTTCACGAAGGCTGAGGTAGGGGATCTTGGGCTTAAAAAAGTTGGCGACCACTAGTGTACACTATGTGATGTTTCCATTGGTGAGACATAACTACAAGAGACCAGTCATTTAAAACTGAGGTGCATTGACATTTTTTCTTGCAGAAGGTGGTGACTCTCTGGAATTCTTTGCCCTAGCGAGTGGCGCAAGTTGAATCATTAGTAGTATTTGAAGTGGAGGTGGATTAATATTTGATGTATTAGGGAATAGATGGGTGTGGTGAAATAAGACCACAAGACCATAAGATATAGGAGCAGAAGTAGGCCATTTGGCCCATCAAGTTTGCTCTGTCATTCAATCATGGGCTGATCCAATTCTTCCAGTCATCCCCACTCCCCTGCTTTCACCCTATACCCTTTGATACCCTGGTTAATCAAGAACCTATCTATCTCTGCCTTAAATGCACCCAGTGACCTGGCCTCCACAGCTGTTTGTGGCCACAAATTCCACAGATTTACCACCCTCTGACTAACGAAATGGTACAGAAGAGGAGTCAAGGCCAGCATAGATCAACCGTAATCATACTAAAAGCATGGGCAGACTTGGCCCGATGGCTTCTGTTTTCTTGTGTTCTGTTGTATGTTTGTGGTTCTTTGGAATGCTGCCTCCCAGAGAGTAGTGGATTCTGAATCCCTGTATATTTTAAGGCTGGGTGAAAATTGTGGGCATGATAGGAATGGAAGATATGGGGACTGGACAAGAAAATGGAATTAAGACCAAAAATAAGATCAATCACAATCCTGTTAAATAGTGGATGAGGCTTGAAGGGTGGTATAGCGGACTCTGGCGCCTGTTTCTTATGTTCTAATGACAGAAATCATCAGTGTTGTGTTGCTTGCTGTTTTTAGATGGAAGATGTTCCTAGGAACTGGGGTTAGGATCACTGCCAGATATAATTATTGACATTTTGGACAGGTGTGCTCAAGGTGCTAAATAAAAGGCGCTGAAGGTGCTCCATTTAATGAAAAATATCTCAGAAATATTGCATACAGAAGGAGGTTTATGATTGTCAATGCTATTCTGGTGAACTGAAATTTCTGATTATGACATGTAGATCCAGTTTCTGTAAGATTTGTTTGAATCTCATTTTGTTTAATCACTTATTTTGATAGTCCTTTCATATCCTTATCCATAATGAGATATAAACATGGTAACATATAAAAATGGGAGGGGGTGGGGTGGAGTTAACATTGTACTTACAGGGCTTCTAGCCACTAGGTGGAGATATGGCTAAGCTATACTTACAGACCATTAATTTCTGGTACTTTGTCCTACCCTGTTTGGAATGTAGTTCTTTTTTTCAGGAATTTTTTATTGTGCATTTTAATTTTTTTGAGGCACATGTAAACCTGATCATTTATGCCAGTGCCACTTTTTGTTCTCTGTGAAGCGACTTGGACCATTTTGAATATTTTTATTATAGGGCTGCTGATTTTGCAATTTACCTTCCTATCCTGTGAGTAGCACCAGTTCCTGCAATATCTGAATTACTTTTTTATGGGCTTCCAGAGCTAACTAATCTGTTGAACCTGGGAAATACCCTCTGATGTTTATAACCGTGTCTGTTGGGATCGGTGTAGCAGTATGCAACTTCCATCCCTCACAGTCTATCTTAGTTTCCTTTTCAATCCCTTCTCTACAGGGAATGTGGTTTTGTCTTCCACTGGGCTGCCCAGCTATTTCCATAAATCACCCGTTTTAAGTCTTGACTTCATCTGAGAAGATGGGAGGGAAGTTGTATAGGCAGGATGACAAACAAGTTTAATGAAGATAATTTGATTTGGACAGGAGATCAGATGCTAGACTATATGGTTCTACATGTCATTATTGAAATACAGTACTGTACAAAAGTCTTAGCCACATATATATGGCTAGGGTGCTACTGTAGAAATTTTATGTACACCCTATCCTCGTTATATGCGGGGGATACGTTCCTCGAAGTTGACGCATAATGTGAAATCGCATAATGTGAATAATTATTTAAATGGGAAAAATAGGGATGCGTTCCAGAGGGCTTCCTAAGTATGTTTTATCTGTAATTTATTCACATTTTCATACCAATACGACACAAAAGCTGTACTACAAGACAACATTTGTATTATATTTCATCAATTTAAGGTAATATTCAATGTAATAAATTATAGAAAGTTAACATCCGCGGGTGTACAGTACTCACCAACAGTGGCAGGTGTGTTCGCTCCGGGAGATGAGTGGTTGTTGTGGTGTCGGGCAGCTTTACACGAATAAGGTGGATGGTTGTGGTCGTCAGGATCATATCAAGCACAGCAAGGGGTGAAGGAAGACTCACAGAACTCTTAAACTGCCGGCAGGTGTTACCGATTTGAATAAAGTGGTGACGGTTGTTTGCTTGGCAGCATTTTGTTTTAATTTTGCTTGTAGGGAAGAAGGGTTGACGGCAGGGAACAACTGAAATGCTGACTCTGTTCTAAATGTGGGTCCATGTCCATCACCATTTGTGCCAAGTGTTCCGTTTTCCACCATTCCCTCTCCGTTGGTAAATTCCTGGGATTTTCAAAATCGTCTGTTGCTTGCAGCATCTGAGAGATAGTTCGCCATAAAAAAAAATTATGTATGCCTTGAATGTGGATCACACCGGTCGAATGGTTGAATCAGCGATGTTGTGTTAAAGCGGCAGGAAACGTACTGTTATGTTAGGATGAATGCTGTCCAAATGTTTAGGATGGGCTGGCGCATTGTCAAGCAACAAAAAAACTTCAAAGACAAGATTCTGTTCCTGGCAGTAGCGTCCCAGAGCTATGTTACCTTCAGCTGATGCTGCGCTGTTTATGATTTCCAACACTTTTTCAAGTGTTAAAGCGGTTCTCTGCCGGTTGGCTGACGGCCCAGGACATGACATCGGACGCTTAGGAGGCATAGTTAAATATTTCAAGCGCAAAATCACTGCACCGTAGGTAAAACCAACAGAAGTTTAAGATCGCGCATCCACACCTTGCCAAAACCAATGCGAGAGTGGCGGGAGAGAGATTGTGAGGCGCGCGCACCTGGCTCGTATTGGCGGGAAAGTGGTGCTTCTCATCCCAACAGTGAGACTGAGGTGTGCGCACGTGACTTGTATTGGCGGGAAGGCAGTGCTCCTCACATAGCTGTGAGTTTTGGACGCATATAACGAGACATTGGTAGAAATAGGTTCCTTGCATAACTGTGAATCCGCATAGTCTGAAGACACATATAATGAGGACAGTGTATTGCACTGTACTGCTATTGCAAAAAAAAACAACTGACTTCATGACATATGTGAGTGATAAACTTGATTCTGATATAAGACCATAACCAAAAAGCATAGGAGCAGGTTTAGGCTATTTGGCCCATGAGTCTGCGCCGCCATTCAGTCATGGCTGATCTCTTCCCTCCGCCGCCGCCCCCCCCCCCCCCCCAGCTCCACTCCTTGGCATTCTCCCCGTAACCTTTGATGCTGTGGCCAATCAAGAACCTATCAATCTCCACCTTCAATATACCCAATGATCTGGCCTCCACAGCTGCCTGTGGTAACAAATTCTACAAATTCACTACCCTCTGGCTAAAGAACTTTCTCTGCATCTCTATTTTAAATGGGCATCCCTCTATCCTGAGGTTGTGCCCTCTTGTCCTAGACTCCCCCACCATGGGAAACATCCTTTCCACATCTACCTTGCAACTGTCCACTCTTTGGAAACACCTGCGTACTTCAGCCTCAGAGCTGACTAAGGTGCAGGTCGCTTCGGGGGCTCCGTGTTGGCGACATCAAACTGAGTGTAAAAAAGATTTAGCTCATCTGGGAGAGAGGCAGCGATGTAGGGAGCACCATTGTGCTTATCTTTGAAGTCTGTAATGGTGTGCAGGCCTTGCCATAAGCTGTGTGTGTTGTTGGTGAAGATTCGTGTCTGGATCTTGTCCCTGCATTGTTGTTTCGCTGCCTTGATGACTTTGTGTAGATCAATGACATATCATAGTAATTTGACATTGGAGTTTAACCAGATAAGTAACAGGAGGAACGAAAATGAAACAAAAATGCATATGATTGAAATCTGAACTAAAACAGAGCACTAGAAATACTCAGCAAGTCAGGTGACATCTCTGAAAAGAAAACTGAATTGATGTTTTTTGTTAAATACCCATCATCAGAACTGAAATAGTTCTACTAATGGATCTTTGACTAAAATGTGAATTGTTTTACTTTTCCTCATCTTTTACCTGACCGGTTCAGCATTTACTTTACATCATAAGATGCTGGAGGAACTCAGCTGGCCAGGCAGCATCTATGGAAAAAATAGACGATGATTCGGGCTGTGATCCTTCATCAGGACAGCCAGAACTTTTGGCTGTTTACTCTTTTACATAGATGCTGCCTAGCCTGCTGAATTCCTCCAGCATTTTAGGTGTGTTGCTTTGTTTTCCAGCAACTGCAGGTTTTCTCATTCAGCTTTGTTTTTATCTTGGAATGGAGTGAACATTTCCTGAGGCTCACAGTGATCTCAATGAGCTATTTAGGACTGAAATCTGGAGTGTCTTTTTCCGAAGATTCACTACCCTTTGAATTTTTCTTTTATCCTAGAAAGGCTGTGGAACCAAAGTCATTGATTGTAATTTAATTGATATCAATGAGAGACAATAATATAGTATGAGAACAATCCAGTTGTGGATAGTGCAATAAACTAGTACTGAGGTAAAGATGAACAAACTTGTTGAATGTTGGAACAGGCTGAAATGGCCAGATGGCCTACAGCTTATGTCTTATGTTCATGTGAACTACTCTACTATTCTTAGTGAACAATATTTGAAAAGGAATTCAAAGTTAAGAGTATAGGTTCTACCTTTCTTCACCATCAGGCAGGAGTGAAACCAGTATAGGATGTGGACTAGTTACATTGAGATAGAAAGGAGAGAAATCAAGTTAAAGAAGTAAAGCAGAATATGATTTGCAGGCAGGCTGCTGTTATTTCTTTAAACCAATAGTTTCATATATTTTGGAATGGAGTAAAATCTATAATTTTTAATTATGGGTTTGGATCCTTAATGATGGTAAATCTCTCCCCACTTCTAAAACCAATATGTTAGAGAGAAAATTTGATGAAATAAAATTGGATAAATTGTAGAAGCATGTAGCATTGATTTATTACATGTCTAAACTAAATTCAAAAATCACAATCTTGTTCCTGTCATGATGCACAAGTTGTGCTGTAGTCAGCAAAGTATTGAAGTGGGAGACACTGAATATTTATTCTCCAGAGATCAGTATATGATATCGCAATGGCTGTTTTGTGCTTTAAAATGATCCTTGAATTATTATGCATTTTAATGATAATCAAAAAGGAGAATCGTCGACGTGCCAAAGAGGAATTGTCATCCATGGAAGAGGAAATGGCTGTGGCACAGGAACAGCTTCGGGCACGGAAGGAAGAACAGGAAAAAAAGAACAGTCTGAACAGTGTGAGGTAAGGTTTATTTTATATTTACCCCTAAATCATTCTCTTGATGTTGTTTTGCGGTTTTGTTAGCAGATTTATAATATTGAATGTGCATATATGCTTAAAATGTAAGCTATGGATGGAAGTTTCATTACAGCCTCAATTGCAAATGAATTCACCTGTGTTAGTGATGTAACAACATTGCTTTTGCTTAGTATGTTTCATTTTTCCCTGTAATCTGTTTATCAACTCAACAGCATTTAGTATTTAAAATAAAATGTCAGGCAATCAAAATGCATTTGATAGCTTTATTTTCAAATAGAGGATTAAATCTTACATGGTGTGTTTTTTTTTAAACATATACACGCCAGTTCCCGTAATCCTCTTCCACTCTAATCTGTTGTCATAAAATTGCTGCTTTGACTTATCAAAATTTTCAGAATAGTTTGAGAAGATAAATGTCAAGTTGAGATTTCATGTACAGGCTTCAGGATTTGAACAGAGAGCTTGCAGTAAATTAATATTTGCAATAGATTTTTATACATGATGTTCAGCATATTGCAAATTTTCTTGATTTTGGGGGAAAAATATTGAATTTTATTTTTAGTCTTAATGCACCTATTGGAAAATATTCTTATTGTTGCCATCTTTTCCATCTATTATCTACAGAGGGCGCCACAGTTTCACTAGTACACATGTAATTTTCAGAATCCCTAACAATTGTTTGGGATTGAATGTGCTTCTAAAAACAATGCATGGGGGGGGGGGTAATATTGGTTTCAATTAACACCTTTATTGTGTAGAATGTTTCACAAAGTACTTCACAAGAGACACATTTAACTGCAGGTATCATTCCAGCAGCTATTTAGTCCAGAGCAAGATCCTTCAAAATGAGATGTGATTAATTTTCCTTTTGGAGATATTTTTGTTATTTTAGTAGGATGTATTGGGGAAAATCCTTTTTTAAGCAGACTTTGTGGAATCTTCCATTTGGATACTCAGGACTTCAAGTTAACCTTATTTGAGAGATAGTTCTTCAGGCAAGCAAGGGGGAAGAACTACAGATGCATTGCAACCAATAATAGGAGCTGTAGAGATCCTACAAGGATATCCTTACTGGATTTCCTGGATGCATTATTTCTCATTCTTCCACAGGAGTATTTTTAAAGATATACTTGTTATTATTTTGCAGGCGAAAATAGAATGAACACTCTGAAGTAGGAAGCACCATCGTCTTTAAAAACATGTTAGGATATAATCTCTTATTTTAGAGTTAAGTTTGTATTTCCTAGCTGATTTTTCTTAAATAAATTACCTTGATTGTACCATCTGAATTTATTTGTATGGAAAAGCCCAGGGAACAGAAGATTTAGTTTTATTTGGAACAGGGTCTTCAGCCCACGATGCTGTGCTCACCTATATAAATCTAATCAACACTCAATCTAACCCTTCCCTTCTACACAGCCCATAACCCCTCCATTTTTCTTACACCCATGTGCTTGTCTAAGAGTCTGTTAAATGTCCCTGTTGTATCATCCTCTGCCACCCCTGGTAGTGTATTCTAGGCACATAACACTCTCTGTAAAACAAAAAAAACTATCTCTGATATCTCCCCTAAACCTTCCTTCACTCACCTTGAACAGTTGTTCTCTGGTATTGGTATTTGCAGCCTTGGCACAAAGCCTGAAATCTACTGTAGTAAATGCTGCACTGGTACTCACAGAGTCAAAAAGCCCCACAACACAGAAACAGGTCCTTCGGTCCACTTAGTCCATGCCGACCTGGTTTTCTGCCTGGTCACATCTATCTGCATCTGGATCACATTTATGTACCTATCCAAACTTCTCTTGAATGTTACAATTGAACCCACTTCTACAACTATTGCTTGCAGTTCATTCACACTCACACCACACTCAGATTTTCCTACAAACTCCAAGGAAGTGGATAGTCTAGTTCAGCGGTCCCCAACCACCAGGCCGCGGGCCAGTACCGGGCTGCAAAGCATGTGCTACCGGGCCGTGAGAAATGATATGATTTGGCTAGATGGGTCAGCTGCACCTTTTCTCATTCCCTGTCACGCTCTGTTGAGCCATTACGCATGCGAGGTTGTTACCCCCGTGTCATCCGTGTCAGCGCGGGAAGGAGATCAACTCCTTAAGCTTGCAAATGATGACGGTTCAGTATGTTTGACATAACATCTCTGCCGGCATTCTGGATCAAAGTCAAGGCTAAATATCCTGAGATAGCCACGAAAGAACTGAAAATGTTGCTTCCATTTCCAACATCATATCTCTGCGAAGCGGAGTTTTCTGCAATGAATGCAACGAAAACTAAATTGGGGAATAGACTGGACATAGGGAACCCCGTTCAAGTATCTCTGTCTCCCATCACCCCTCGATGGGGCCATCTTGTTGCAGGGAAACAAGCCCAGGGCTCCCACTGATTCACCGATATTGGTGTGTTGCAATGATTTTATATGTTCATACGGGGAAAGTATGTGCTGTGTGTTTAATATCCAAACGTTACTTAAACTGTTATGATGCTATTGACTTATATAACTATATAACAATTACAGCACGGAAACTGGCCATCTCTGCCCTTCTAGTCCGTGCCGAAAGCTACTCTTACCTAGTCCCACCGACCTGCACTCAGCCTATAACCCTCCATTCCTTTCCTGTCCATATACCTATCCAATTTTTCTTTGAACAATAATATCGAACCTGCTTCTGCCACTTCAGCTGGAAGTTCGTTCAACACTTAAAGCTCCCCGCCCTCCCCTGATAATTGATTTATCACTATATTCATGCGAGGAAAATATGCACTGGGTGTTTAATATTAAATTCGTTAGATAAACCCTTTTAGAAACGAAATTGAGTGTATTAGCCACTTATCACCAATATTCTGGTTGTGATTAATACCCCCCCCGAACAGAATTGCCAAAACGATTTGCAGAAAAAAAGCGACAGGTACACGCATGCGCACTGGTGCCTGCGCAAGGCTTCATGGTCATTGTAGTCTTTCTCTGGGTAAACACAACGCACTGTATTTGACTGCTACTCTTGTCTGTTGGCAACCCTACCCCCCCCCCCGGGTCGGCTGGTCCGCAAGAATATTGTCAGTATTAAACTGGTCCGCAGTGCAAAAAAGGGTGGGGACCCCTGGTCTAGTTGGAGAACCAGTATGTTAGGAAATCAATGAAATTGAACCTTAAACCAGAATCTGCTGAAATACTTGACACAAATAAAATAGTAATTGAAGTAAGCTAATGTGACATCTAAGTTTTTCAACCTGCAGAAACATATATTACATATGGAGAATTGTTATATAGTTTATGAGAAGAATAATAATCATCCAACTGAAAGTGTAATGTCAAAGAGTCATAGAACTCTACAGCACAGAAACAGGCTCTTCAGCCCATCTATTTCATATCAGCCTGGTCTTCTGCCTAGTTTATTCTACCTGCTCCTGGACCATAGCCCTCCATATCTCTTTCATCCATGTACCTATTCAAACTTCTCTTAAATGTTCAAATGAACTTGCATCTACCACTGCATCAGCAATTTTTTAATATTTGTTTTTATAATTTTTTACATCTTTTGCCATTCATTTATAGAGGAAAACAATTTTTGTACTCAGAGCATAATTTTCTATTGGCAGAGTAACCAAGATTTTTGCTGACCATAAATATTGATCCAACCAATTACTTTTTCTAATTCTGTTACAGGTGTATCACATGCTCTGCCTAGTAAAAATACACCGGAACACTTAAATGTTCTACTGTCCTGAGATTTGTTTTTTATACTTAATACATTGCTAATCTAATTGAGGTCATATAACTCTCTCTTGTGACTGTTACTGTAGGCAGAGTTTGTGCCTGAATTCAGCACAATACTTTTTCCGGTTCTTTGACAAGTGCATCTTACATTGATATGGAATTAAATTAACTTTTTAACACACATTGAATTAAGACTTAACTGACATTAATCTATCAATAATCTTCCTTTGTACTTAAGGCAAATGTAGTTAGTGTTTTGCACATTATGTATGTCCTTATTTTGAAATTAAAGGCAGATATTAATCCTCTTTAATGTGTATGCGAACTGCCTGTGACCTTAATATAGCAACTAAATACATAGATTTGTATGATATATTTTTGATTAAAAAAGATCAATAGTAATAACTCAGTATACAGCCTAATTAATCAAATAATTTATTTGCATCTTAGAGCTATATGTCAGTGAGCCAAAAAATTTCAGACATTTCAGTGCTGACAGTAATGTTGATTGGAATTTCTTCATCTGGAATAACATAATCAAAAATCTGTGCCTTCAGTTGTTTCCCAATGATCCCACATTCAAATGCAAATATTGTTAATGTCAGGTGAGCTGATTTCATTTTCACCATGTAATATGGAGTAACCTGATTACTTTATGCAGACTACCGTATGAACCTAACAAAGAAAAGAATGACTTAATTATTGCTGAGTTTCATCACTTCCAAAATTTATACTGTAGAGGCACTTGTACATTTTTCAAAAAACTAATCAAATTGAATTTAGTTGTATAAAACAATGTTTGTTTTGGATTTTCTGATTTAGGTAGCTGATGTTGTTTAAAATTATTGTTCTTGGTTTTCCAGTGAATTTTTTGAAAATTTATTGCATATACTTTAAAGTTATCCAGTCTACAGAATCCAATGGAACTTTTTTTATTTTAACTTCTGGTTTAAATGAAATGTGTTGGAGCAGTAAATGTAACTTTCCAACAGTCTTGCATCCAAGATTGTTTTTGCAATTCTTTCTGAAATCACGAATATTATCTGTATTTTGGATTCAAAAACCCCATTTCCTTGAATAATTACCTCTCTATTTTGATAGAAAAGAGGGTGACTTTAGGACACATATGAAACATGAAAAATTACAATTTTAGGGATTTCCTTCATTCCCATGGCACTCAAATCATTCCTTTTCCACCCCCCACCCCCAAACACCACCACTACCACCATCACCATGCATAACCAATATTTTTGTGGCTCTTAACAATAGTTTTATTGAGGAGTATTAGCTAAATCAATATTAACAAATTCTAAATTTATTGTTACTTTAAAATTAGCTTAAGGTCATCTCTTAAAAAAAATTAGTTTTATGGACATCTGTTTAAATGGAGTTCTCTGCTGGCAGCAGCCTATATACCTTTATAGATAAAACCAATAACTTCAGTTCTTTTTAAAATTGAGAGATATAAAGCATTCTTAATATTCAATTTTCTCTACAATTTTCCCTCACTATTGTACATTTAAAGTAATCAGAGTAGGTAAATTGCACAGATGTGTAATCTATGATTCCCAGCAAAGGTTGGCATAGCCATAATTTTACTTGCTTTTCCTTCTGGTAATTAGGCTCATATTTTCATGTTTATTACTATGAAGAGAGCAATAGCTTTTAAATACTTTAATAAAGCTGTGAAACTGAGTTACATTGGAGAAATGATAGTCTAACTGCCAGCCAGGGAATTTGGTATATTTTGCAGTTCTCTTGAAGCATTTTAAGCAATACTGTTAATGCTTCCTACCAAAACATCCCCCAGTGTGTCTGGAAGCAAACATTTTGCTCTTTGTGGAAATGTAACGGAATAAAAAAAATAACAAAAATAGATTAAACTTAATGATAAAATTTGATTTAGCTTTGATGTAAACATATTAATCTCCTGATTCGGATGTAAATTTTAAGCACATCATTCTGACCATGACCCTTATGAAAAAAAATTCAAAATGTACTTAAGATATAATTAATTATGCATGCAGAGTTAATGTTTGAAGTATGGTTTTAACACAATTTAATGTAAATATTTTAAATGTTCATCCCTATGTTGCTTTAATCTCGTCAGTCTTTGGAAATTGTGATTATATTTTTTGACGTTCTGTGGCATTCTTGAGACAAGGCTGTTATTAATCAAAAACATTAGAGGGATTTGTGCATGTTTTTGTGTAATATTGTGGCTATCTACTATTGTCAGGAGGCCATCTGTGGTTGTACTCCTAAAAATAAATATATATATATTTATATATATATATATATATGTGTGTGTGTGTGTGTATGTGTGTGTGTGTGTATATATATATATATATATACATATATATATATATATATATATGTATATATATATATATATATATATATATGAGACACTTTGATTTAGCAAATTGAATAGAAACAATATCTAGCACAAAAATTGCTGGGGGATCTGTCTGTCTTTTTCTTAGAGAACACAATTGTTCCACTGACTTTCATCTTGGTTTTGATAGATTCCTTTAATGCAGTACCTCCTCCCCTCTTTTTCCCCCCTCTCTCAAGTGAATGAAATAATAGCCTGCCATTTCTGGCACGAGAGATAAGAGCAATATTCTCTGATTCCATAGTCACCCAATATTGAATATAAAACACTGTGGTCCCTTTTTGAACTCTCTTTTGCGAAAGGTCACCTTTAGGGGTCATTGATGCAATACCAAATTATGATGCGTAAAAAATATGAAATCATTGCATGCCCAATGCATTTTGTGGATTTGCAAGCATTTTCAGTTAACCAGGCATTCACACAAATAAGGATACAATGTCTATATTTTGCAGAAATATTTCACATGTATGCGTGAAAAGAAAAATGATTTTATTATGCAGTTATCAGTGCCGATATAATAAAAAAAATTGAGCAAAATGTATTGCAGAATATTGTGCAAGTGTTGAAAATGGGTGAATTGTAATTACTGTAAATTGTGAGGCAAATTATTCCAGGTCATCTGCTAATAAGTCAACAGTTGTGAATTAGAAAAGAAAGGTGTTCTAGATTTTCACTTTTCCTTCACTTAGCAGTAATTTAGAGCACATAGTATTGACTGATGATTTGAAAAATATACAGGCCTTTCTTATTCAAAAAGGTGGTGTCATTGTATGATTAGATGCCATTCCTTTTATGATTTGTAGCTGACAATGAGTAGGAGTGGGGTTGGTGGGTTTCTTTATAGGAACTTATTTTTTTCATGGAGCCTGTTGTACAAAGTAATTTGAACCTAGTTGAGGCTGTATTCTTTGTTTCTGTTTCTGCTTCGTTTTCCATTTTCTTCACTCTGTAATCTTATTTGTGAGAATAAGTGGGCATTACAAGTTACATGTTTACCTTGCCATCACCATCTGAGTATGTTTTATTTGACTGCACATTCCTCTCTTATCCCTTATGTGAAATCATGACTTAATAAGACCAATAATCAACCCTAAAATCTTTTTTGAAACTACACATATCTTGGTGTCAATATTCATTGAACAACTATTAGGTATGTTGATCTTTAACTACCTTTATTTAATATGTTCTTGAAAGATTCTAAAATGCATTTTGAACTCAGTTGTGGAGTTTCACACTGTTAAAGTCTGTCCCGAACCTTGTGGCCCATCAGGCTGGTGCTTATGCTGGTTTCTGTGGCGTGAAGCAACGGAGAGTACGAGACTCCCCCCCCCCCCGATAGGACGCTGTGAGGTTAACCCCCAGCATTTTTGCTGGTACCCATTTTCAGCTGGGTGGACTGGAGCAGTGTGTGGTTAAGTGCCTTGCTCAAAGACACAACACGCTGCCTTGACCGAAACTCGAACCCACGACCTTCAGATTGTGAGCCCAATGCCCTAACCACTTGGCCATGTGCCACATGTATCATACTGTATCTAGTCATATTTGTTTATAACTTTCACAATATATTTTTGTTCACTTTTAAACTTAGGAAAGTAACATGCTTCTTTTTAAAATCTTCTTAATACTTTGAGAAACCCAAAATTGAAAACATTTAATGTCTGATAAAATGAAATGAAATAATAGTGATGTGAAGTTAGCACATTATTTCCTGTTACTTCTGATGGCTAGCATGTCTTTGTATCTTTTATTCTCCTATCTTATTAGTTAATGGGCCACATTTTATTGGTGTAGCCCTGTTAGTGCTAGTCGCCTCACTGTAATTACATACAAAATGCTGAAGGAACTCAGCAGAACAGGAAGCGTCGACGGAAAAGAGTAAACATTTGATGTTTTGGTCCGAGACCCTTCAGCAGGACCTGATAAAGTCACTCATCTCTCATTCTCATCTCTCATTCAAAAGAAAATGCCACTTTTGACAATATTGCACTTCCTCAGTACTATATCCTTCCATTTTCACTTCCAGGAGAGAATAGAACTAGAAACGAAAAATTTGTCATGAGGGCTAAGAGAGCTATAAACATAAACACCACCAGCATTGTCAAAGTTTCAACTAGATGAGAGCCTATCACTTAATTGACAAATAACCTAACCAGTTTCCTCTATGGATAATTTGTTTAGGTAGAATGATGATTGCATTCCTCAGCAGATTTGGGGATATTGAATAAGGTAATGAATAAGATAGAATATCCAATGTAATACTTGTGTAATATACTTTCACATCTGATTATAATTATCGAATGGGTTAATGCCTACACAAGAACAATAAGAAAAAGAATGTGCAGTGAAGTGTCTGACAATTCACCAGCTGACTATTCTTATCTTTGGCATGTAAAATAAAATATTATCAACTATGCAAGCCCAGTAATGAAATCCAGACACACAAGTATCACAAAATAAGTAATCTGCAAATGTTCCAATTATATGTAATCGGTTCTCTTGTGAGACTAATAAAATTTTTGGTTATATTTTTCAAAGGTTATGATATGAGTATGAATTCCTGCAGAAAAATTACATGAATTAGAAAACTTACACAGAAGCATATTGATTCATCTGAATGACACTGTTGGACATTGTTGTGTTAAGCTATTAGCTGGTAAACGACAAGCTCAGAACTGATGTCAGGTTCGGGATTGATGCGCGGATGCAATTGTGGATGGGGAAGAGTTTCGAAGGCAAAAATATCTGAGTACTTAAGGAAGTAGGGAAATATTTTGGAGGAGATTGTAATGGGAATGATAGGCTAGATCAATTGAAAGCTCTTCATCGTTTGTCTTGATGAGCATAGAGAACCTGAATCAGGTTATTATCACTGGCGTATGTCGTGAAATTTGTTGTTTTGTGGCAGCAGTACATTGCAAGACTATAAGTTATAATGTTATTAGTGCACTATTTAGTTTATTTCTCAGAGTTAAAAATACACTTGGACTAAGATGTTAGTCCAAGTGTATTTTTAATTCTGAGAAATAAACTAAATAGTGCACAAATAACATAAAATATAACCTTGGAAAACATCAGGTATGTTGCAACCACAATATACAATCCAACATATGAAGGAACATAATGAAGCTAAAAATCTTAAATTAGACATTATGTAAGATGAGGCAAAATACTGTGAATACTAGAAATCAAAATATAAAATACTAGAAGTGCTCAACAAGTTAAGCAACACCTGTGAAGAAAAGAGCAAAGTTAATTCTCAGTTCAGGTGATAGATCCTGGACTCTGTCTGATCTGAGCTGCTGAATATTTTTGACATTTCCTATTTTTCCTGTTTTAACACTCAGATGCACGGAAGTGGTTATTATCCCCATTGATTCGCTTTACCAACAGTGTTGCAAATGGGACACCCCACAAGTTGTATGTTCTGAAGGTTATAAGCATCTTTAGTAGAGAGGAGGAGGAAGAACAACAGAATTGTTTGTACACAGCGTTTATCCAGGGCTTGATACTAGTGCAAAGCAAACGTCTAGATTGTGATGCAATCTAATTTTCTAATTATTTGAACAATGCCTACAAACACATTTTTACAAACAAGCAATATATAAAAATCTTGTCAGCATGCATACCCTTTGTTAGCAATTTCATTATAAATTCCTGTGTCCACATTGATAATGGAAACTGGCTATGTAAACTGCTGTGCTGTAATTACACCTTTCAGCCAGCGATACTGCTGGAACACCTTCTGAATGTGTACTGCACAGAACTTTCGTTTGAGATAATACTTGTATTACGAGATTTTATCAGAATTGGAATCAGGTTTATTATCGCTGACATGTCACATTGGGCAGGTGAGGTTCATCAAACGTGGTTAGCAGCTCATCTGGGAGAAGGAAAGCTCTGATCTCAAATCTCCACTACCTTGTGGCTGTACCCATTCACAGAGAAGGCTTTGGGTGTAAATCCTGAGGGAAAATTTCGGAGCTGGAGTCCCTAAGGAAGTCCAGCGTTGAGCTCAATATTGGCAGCTCCTGCGATACCTCTAGTGCAGAACTGTATCAGCCTCTGCTGTTCCTTTGGATTCATCAGCTACGTGAATGGGCAACAGCTTACTCTCCGTATTGTACTGCCCTGATTAGTGTATCAGATCAACAACTAGGACCCAGTATCCATGGTCAACCCCAACCAATGGAGGGCACAAATGTCATGAAAATTGTTATTTTTTGGCAGCAGTATAGTGCAAGATATTTTAAAAAAGTGACTATGTTACAATAAAATAAAAAGAGGAATAACAAGGAAGTGTTCATGGACTGTTCAGAAGCCTGATGGCAGAGGGGAAGATGTCCTTAAAAGGTTGAATGTGAGTCTTCAGGCTCCTGTACCTCCTTCTTGAAGGTAGTAATGTGATGAGAGCATGTCCCGGTTGGTGAGGGTCGTTAATGATGGACGCTGCTGCCTTGTGGCACCGTTTTTAAAGATGTCCTCAGTGGTGGGGATAATTGTACCTACGATGGAGCTGGCTGAGTACCCAACCCTCTGCAGTCTCTTTTCAATCCTGCACATTGGAGCCTCCACACCAGGCAGTGGTGCAACCACTCAGAATGCTCTCCATAGTGCATCTGTAAAAATTTGAAAGAGTCTTCAGTGACATAGTAAATCTCCTCAAACCACTAATGAAGTATGCCCATGAGCCGTAGCAGAGAAAAGATTGCCATTACCCTGTTCCTTTTATATATGGAAGCTGGCATGTGATTATACAGCATTGCGTTAAGAAAATCTTCTCAATAATTTCTCTTTTAATTCTCCCATCAGGCTTGGACTATAACTATTTTGATGGCTGAGATTGTCTGTACGAATGATATTTGCTGCCCATCTGTTTTCTTTTCTTCCTATTATGCTAGCCATTTATTTAATGTTGTTACCTACAGCATATTGAAATTGAGCAGGAAAGCAAAAAGAAAAGCTGCAAAAAGACACTTGATAGACAAGATTATTTAATAGAAATAAAAAGAGCAGCCTGAATTGTGTTTTGAACAGGAACTGCAAACTGAAAATGAAGATTGCCTTATGTAACCATGTAAATAAGTATTATTATAAACACTTTGAACCCAGTAATTAAAAGTGACTTGCCTTGTCTAATTTATATCTTTTCTATCTACCTTTCTGTTTCAATTTGAAATGAAGAAATATTCATAATGATTTTGTAATTGTTTTATAGGTCAGTCAAGATATATACCCCTGGGCGGAGGGAACCAGGAACACCACTGACGCCACGTCATACACCAGCGCGCTTTGGACTTTGATTTTTTAAAAACTTTTGTATAAAAACTGTCCAAATATTCATATCTTTAAATTTATATTTGTATATTACCCATGGGAGATAAAACATCAAGATTTTTCTATTTCTTTAGCAAAACAAATTTTGATGTGGTGTAGGTTTTTCATTTTGTTACAGTGAAGTATTAATGATGAATATATTTATCATCACCATGGAGTGCACTGATGTCGGTACAACAGTAGTCTCTTTGCAGTCATCATGTGATTTGAGCAGTTGATCTGTGCCCAGGGAATAGAGGCAACTTAACTTTTTTTGTGATGTACAGAAGAAACTTCGAATGGATATTTGAGTTACTAATTTTTATGCTGCTGTTATTTCTTTATCCCGTTGCTTCGATTTGTAATTTTTTAAAGAAGTCCTTGAAATTTTACTTCCAGATTAAAATATGTGTAATGACACAATGCAAGGTATTACAAATTGTAATAATCTAAAACATTACCTTTTGCAAGGGGAATTAGTGTACAAGAGATTTCTATCTGCACTGTCTTTTAATGCATCTTCATCTACAAGAAAGCTTCTGATCCAAACAAGTTTTGTTAAAGGAAACAAAATGAACAGTCCTCAGTACATTAGAACGAACTTCAAAAAAAAAACATGAGGCAGAATACTGGATCAATCTTGGATTTGAAGGTCGAGAATAAATGGTAATTTCCAAATTCATGTAGTTGAAACCTATTGCAAAGGCAATAGAATCGATTAGGTATCCTATTATTATTAGACAACTTTTGTTTAAGCAAGCAAAATTTACTTGCATTCCAATTATTTTTTTCTTTCCTACTCTTAACTTTGTCAAGCCAGGCAGATTTTATGTGGAATGTTCTTTAAATATAGTTTTGCAACAGAGATACAGCTTCATGCTTTATTGACAGAATTATGCCAGTTTTCAATTTGTTATTTGGATGATTTAACAAAAACAGAAAATGCTGAAAACACTCAGCAGGTTGGGTAACATACCTGGAGAGAGGAACATAGACAGCACAGTCCCTTTGACCTACATTGTTGTGCCGACGTTTTAACTTGCACCAAAATAAATCTAATGCTTCCCTCCCACAAAGCCCACCCATTTTCTTTAAATCATCAACTTTTTATTGGAACAGGGATTCCAGAAGAGATAAAAATGGTTTTAAGATAAGAAAAAGGTAGGGAGGAAAAGACTAACTAGAAGAAAAATAGAATAGAAGGCTGGAGCAATACTGTATATAAAAATGTATAATGGATAAATAACAATAAGACAAGATAACAAAAGCATAGAGCAGAACTGAAATGTTAATTCTATTTTTTCTTTGCATTGATAGCTGCCTCTCTGGTGAGTGTTACTTGAGTTTTCTGCTTTTATTTCAGATTTCATGCAGTTCATTTTGCTTTTGAGAGTTTGCTCTCTAATTATATACAGTACTTTCAAAACGTCTTCTGATGGATTGTTCTGAAACTGAAATTCAAAATGCTTGTGATTTAAAAAAAGACAGCTAAAAATTTGCAAATGTTTTGGTTAACTTTTTAATTTTTTAAAACTACTTGTATATTCCTAAAGCTACATTCAATGATATCTCAAAACACTTTCCGGCTTTTAATTATTACTCCCAAAAAATTAAATTTAGTTTTTTTAAATATTCAATTTGCAATTTTTATTTTATTCTGATATTTATTACACAATTTTAGCTGTAAACTGGATTGCATCCTCCTCTAACATTCCTATTTCTCTGAACCTCTCTTCATAAGCATGGAGTCTGAATGCCACGGTTAACTGAGAGAAAATTAAATTTACTTGACTCTGCCATCAAATTTTAACTTTGCTGAGGTTCTTCCATCCAACTGTTCTCATCCAATAGAGTTTTGGTTTTGTGCATCTCTTGTAACACTGCCTTAAATGAAATAAGGAGTATATGGTATTTTATAGTAGAAATCTGAAGTTGAGTGTTGCAGGGGTGACTTAAGAAATGAACTCTGACTGTAATTGTCTGCAAAATCCCATTGAAATTCCATGGCATTTAGCTTCCATTTGTACTGCCCTTGGCCTCATCACTGTTGTACAGTATTTCACAAACAGCAACAGTGAATAAAGCAGGTCAGGAAGGATCACTACCTGGAATGTCTACTGTTTATTCCTTTCCATGGATAATGCCTGACTTGCTGAGTTCCTCCAGCATTTTATGTGTTATTAAGGATTAATAAAGATCACTACTGAAGTTGTACGGTGGTGCAGCAGTTCCTGCATATGGCTCAAAGGTCTAGAGGACTCTGTATGATCTTGATTTTGGATGCAGTCTGTATGGAGTTTTCAAGTTCAAGTTTAATTATCATTCAGCTAAATGAAACAGTGTTCCTCAAGATGTAAAACAGTACCAACAGTCACAGACAGCACATAGCACATATACTGTAGTGCATATATTTATGATAGCAGAAATATATACAGTCACAAAAAAAAGCCCAAGGTTCTTTTGTTTCCGTCCACATATCAACGACATTTGGTTAATTGGCTTCCAGAAATTGCCATTAGTGCAGCTGGGTGGCAAGATAATTGGGGTGGGAGCATGATTTTGATGCTAGAGTGAAAATGGGATTAGTTTAGGTGGATGGTGGATGGTTGGTGGTTGGCATGGATAAGTGAACCAAAAGGCCTGATTCCATGATGTATGACTCTTATAAGACCATAAGTTATTGGAGCAGAATTAGGCCACTTGACCCATCGTGTCTGTTCTGCCATTTCATCATGGCTGATCCAATTTTCCTCTCAGCCCCAACCTCCTGTCTTCTCCCCGCATCCCTTCATGCCTCGACCAAGCAAGAATCTATCAACCTCTGCTTTAAGAGACTTGGCTTCCACAACTGCCTGTGGCAAACAATTGCACAAATTCACCACTCTGGCTAAAGAAATTTCTCATCTCCATTCTAAAAGGACGTCCCTCTATTCTGAGTGTTTTGTGGTCTTAGACTCTCCCACCATAGGAAATATCTCCTCCACATCCACCCTATTAAAGCCTCTCACCATTTGATAGGTTTCAATGAGGTCACCCTTCGTACTTCTGAATTCTATTGAATATAGGCCCAGAGCCATCAGATACTCTTCATATGACAAGCCATTTAATCCTGGAATAATTTTCATAAAACTCCTCTGAACCCTCTCCACTTTCAGCACATCCTTTCTAAGATAACAGGCCCAAACCTGTTCACAACACTCCAAGTGAGGCCTCACCAGTGCTTTATAAAGTCTCAACATTACATCCTTGCTTTTATATTTTAGTCCTTTTGTAATGAATGCTAACATTGTATTTGCCTTTCTCACCACAGACTCAACCTGCAAATTAACCTTTAGGGAATCCTGCAAGAGAACTCCCAAGTTCCTTTGCACCCCAGTTTTTTGTATTTTTTCTCCAATTAGAAAATAGTCAACTCTTTCACTTGTTCTACAAAAGTACGTGGCCATACACTTCCCAATACTATATTTCATCTGCCATTCTTTGCCCATTCTCCTAATCTGTCTAAATCCTTCTTTAGCTTTTCTACTTCGTCAAAACTACCTGGCCCTCCACCTATCTTTATATTGTCTGCAAATTTTGCAATTCCATCATCCAAATCATTGACATATAATGTAAAAAGAATCGCAAACAACATGGACCCCCCTCCCCCCCCCGCCCCGGGGAACACCACTAGTCACTGGCAGCCAGTCAATCTATATTTAACTAAACTTTATTAATCTTCCATTCCTAAAAAAATCATAAGCTGAACCTAACTGTGAAAGCAAAAACAGTTTTAGAGAATTTGGAAGAGATGGAAAAGAGCATATGGCTGTACCATAGTCATGGTAAGCAAATTGATAGTTATAGTATAAGTTGGCCAATAGGAATAACAATTAGCTGTAAAAATAGGCATAATTTCAAGTAGTGGAGAATGATGACTATGCAAAGAGACAGTGGAGTGCATCAATATGCTGCCAGTTTCCTGTGTATAAAAAGTACAGCTTTTTGCATATCCGTATCAGAAATTTTGTGTATGTTTGTGTGAAGCCATTCTTGAATAAATGTAAAAATATTTTATTGTAAAATAAATTCCAAATCCTGTATTCAGAAACTGAGATTGTGAAAATATGTGGATGTGTTTATCCAATAAATGTAGAATTGGTTTACTGAAAACAAATATATCTGTGTTGTACCTTATGTTAAGTCAGAATTGCACTACAAGTATTTTTTAACAAATGGCTTACTGATTGCCATAGTCACTAATATTACGTAAATAGACAATAACAAATAGGCATTTATAAATCTCTTGACTTTGATAGTGGACCATTGTCAATGAAATCTATTCTACCTCCATGTTTCCTCTCCAAGACTTTAAGCCTTCTCTCTGCATTTCTGTTTGGTAGGTAGTTTATCTTCTAAATTCCCTTTGCTGTGTTGATCTATTCCATATTTAGGTGGTATGGTAGCATAGCCAGAGATCACAGATTGGGGTTCAATTCCCACTGCTGTCCTACAGAATTTGCATTCTCACTGTAATGCATGGATTTCCTCCCTGCTGCTCTCTGTAAGGAGTGTGCATTCTCCCTGTCATGCATAGGTTTCCTCCTGGTGCTTCGCTTTCCTCCCATGTTCCAAAGATGTACAGGTTAAGTTTGGAGTTAATAAATTGTTGGCATGCTACGTTGGTGCTGGAAGCACCTGGAATTTGCAGGCTGCCTCCAGCACATCCTTGGATGGTGTTGATTATTGATGCAAACTATGTATTTCAATGTTTCAATGTTTTGTTATACATGTGACAAATTTTAAAGAACTCATCTTTATTGTCATTCTTGGAATAATGTGGTTTTGCTCCAGAGATCTAAGCCAGTGACCTGGTCTATGTCATGTGACCTGGAAATGATCAGAATGGAAAAATGATTGAGGGAACTGATGCTGGTGCGCCTGAGGAAACCAGGTGAATGAGGATGTGGCTTGTATCTGGTAGCATTTCTGTTGAAGGCTGATGTCTAGTATATTGGTTTATTAATGTTACGTGTACCACTATACAATGAAAAGCTTGTCTTGCATACTGTTCATACTGATCAAAACAACTATGCTGTGCTTTGAGGTAGAATAAGGTGAAACAATAACAAAGCAGAATAAAGTGTAAAAGTTACCAAAAAGTGCAGTGCAGGTAAATAATAAAGTGAAAATCAGAACAAGGTAGATCATGAGGTCAAGAGTATTGTACAAGAGCGCCATTCAAGAGTCTTAACAGTGGGATAGAAGCTGTCCTGTGACTGGTGGAATGTGCTTTCAGTCTTGAATCTTCTTCCTGATGGGAGAGGGGAGAAGAAAGAATGCCCAGGGTGGGTAGGGTCTTTGATTATGCTGGCTGCTTTATTGAGGCAGTGGGAAGCATAGACAGAGTCCATAGAGGGGAAGCTGCTTCCTGTGATGTACTAAGTCAACAACTCTCTGCAGTGTCTTGCGGTCATGTGCAGAATAGTTGCTATACCAAGCCGTTATCCATTCAGACAGAATGCTTTCTATGGTGCATCAATAAAAATTGCTAAGGGTGGATAAGGGAATGCCAAATTCTTTTAGCCTCCTGAGGAATTAGAAGCATTGAGGAGTTTTCTTGGCCAAGACATCAATGTAGTTGGACTAGGACAGCATATTAGTGATGTTCATCCCTAAGAACTTGAAGCTCTTTGCCCTATCAATCTCAATAGCATTGACGTAGACAGGACCATGTGTGTTGCCCCTCTTTCTGAAGGCAGTGACCCGCTCTTTTGTTGCCCTTGAGGGAAAGGTTGTCATTACACCTTGTTACTAAGCTCTGTACTCTGTACTTTCCTGTACTTTGACTCATCGTTATTTGATATTCAGCGGCATATGTTGGTATCTGCAAACTCGTAGATAGAGCAGAATCTGACCATATATCATGAATGTACAGAGAGTAGAGTGGGGGTGTGTGTGTGGAGGATGCAACCTTGTGAGGCACCAGTGTTGAGAATAATCGTGGCCAAGGTGTTGCTACGTATACTTACTGCTTTATTTGGGACGCTTTGGGAATGAAATTATCAGAAATGAAATGAAGTATCTTTATTGTCATTGCATAGTACAATTTGTCATGCACCAATGAGTTTGCAACTCTCATACTCAATGCTATAAAACAACAAATAAAATAAATAAGCAATAAATAAAATCAAGTAACCAGCCAGTACAAGCAATGTCCAGCAGTACAAAAGCGAACTCAGGTGCATGACAGCCATAAAACCAGTATTAAAGTAGCAATATAACACATTTATAGATGACGCTTGATTGATTGGTTCAGAGCAATTATAGCTCTGGGGAAAAAGCTATTTTTCAGTCTGGAAGAGCGGGCATAGAAAATCTTATAACGTCTGCCAGATGGAAGAAGTTCAAACAGATGATTGCATGAGTGTGTATTGTCCTTACAGATTATTGTAGCTTTCCTTAGGCAGTGAGAGCTGTAGGTGTCCTCCAGGGCTGGGAGCTGTGTCCCGATGATCTTCTGTACGCTAGAGACGACACGCTGAAGTGCTTTCCTATCAGCTGCTGCACAACTGAGATACCACACAGAGATGCAGTATGTTAAGATGCTCTCTATGGTGCTGTGGTAAAAGGTTACCAGCATCTGTTCAGGTAGACCAGCTTTCTTCAGCGTCCTGAGGAACAACAAGAGTTGCTGTGCTTTCTTAACTATTAACTATTCTTAACCACAGGGAACGGGTTATCTGGAGTGGTTGGCTGAGATTACCAAAACAGTATTTTTGAGTTCAGAATTATTAGCTACACCGTATTGAGGTTGTTGATCAATTTTGGGTCTTGGCTTTTGAACACTAGCTTGTGTCAGTAAAATGAATTTAATTTGAAGAAGTATTTTCTTCAGAACTAAAGCCAGGATTAAGGGAGAAATTGAAAGGTGGCAAGGTCTCTGCAATGCTTCACTGCAGTAGAAGAATCTTGGAGAAAGGCCATGAAGAGTCGATTTCTTTAGCATAAATGAGGTTGAGGTGAGGTTTAATTTAGGTTTATAAAATAGGGCTGCAGAATGGATCGGACCCTGCCAACACTGGATCTTAATGGTACGGATTTTGCTGAGGTTTGCTATTAATGCTGCAAAGTTTGCATCCTTGTGAATTTAAGTTCTGAACTTGCCAGGCTACACTTCATTTCATAATAATTAATCATTGAAATCTTAAAGTTGAAGGAGCAGGAGGAGCGTGCAGGAATTTCCTTGCAATTGCACTGTGGAATTTGGGCAAGCTTGTGGTTGGAGAAGGGTTTCCAAGTCTGTTCATTTCAAAAGAGATTTTGGAGCTGCAAGGAAGAGAGTAAGAATAAGCTGTTGCGTTTTTGTTATTACGGCTATAATAATGTTTTTGTTATGATTTTTAAAGTGAATTGTTAAATTTACGTTTACAATTTTAATTTTCTATTTCACTTCCAGTCATTTTTTTTTAGTGTTTCTGGAGCTGGTGGTGCATCTTTGCTGTTGTCAGCATGTTAGGGGAGTTTCCTGAGAGTGTTTCATTCTGACTTGATTACCTGGTCTGAGGCCATCATGCCACCGGGGTTTAGCTTCAGCAATAAGTTTATTCGTACAGGTGCAAACAAGGTGAGTATATAGCTTTAATGTAGTTAAGAAATGAGACATTGTCACCAAACTCTGAGCCTAATAAAATCTCACTTTTATCAGTAATTGTAAGTAAGATTTGGGTCAATGCCACAAAGGAGTAAGGAGTTATGGAGGCTGACAAATTTGTCAAGTAACACTTTCAGCTGGAGCTTGTTTGAGATACTGTTCAAACTGTAACCTCTGAAGTTCATCCTTAACAAAATTGCTTTTTAAGAAATTCACTAACAATGCATAATTCTGAAATAAAAACAGTGCTGATCTCCAAATTGACAAATATTGCAATTATGCAGGTCCTTGGAAGATACTACATATTGGTGTATTTCACCGAATGCAGCAATATAAAGTAGCTCAGCTGAAGCTAGAGTGTTGATCAATGGAAATCAAATGTTGAAAGGAGAACTGGAAAACTTGAGTAACTTTTCCTCTTAACATAAGTCAGAATTAATTCCGTGTCAGACCCTCAGTGACTGGAAAGTTAGCTACCAATATAAATTAGATTAGATTCAATATTAGATTAGATTAGATTCCACTTTACTGTCATTGTGTGGAGTACAGATACAAAGCCAATGAAATGCAGTTAGCATCTAACCAGAAATGCAAAGAATAGTGTTACTTAAAAAATAACTGCAAATAAAAAGTAAGTGCTACAGCACACAAATATAAAAGTACTGAGACAGTACAATATGGGTGCAATACTGCTTAGAGCTGTGATGTGAGGTTTAGCAGTGTCACAGCCTCAGGGAAGAAGCTCTCCCTGAGCCTGCTGGTGCGGGAGTGGAGGCTCCTGTAGCGCCTACCGGATGGGAGGAGAGTAAAAAGTCCATGGTTAGAGTGAGATGAATCCTTGATAATGCTTTTCACCCTGCCCAGGCAGCGTTTATGGTAGATGTTCTCAATGGTGGGCAATTGGGTGCTGATAATCCGCTGGGCAGTTTTCACCACACGCTGGAGTGCTTTGCGGTCTGATACGGGACAACTGCCATACCACACTGAGATGCAGTTGGTGAGTATGCTCTCAATGGTACAGCGGTAAAAGTCCGTCAGTATCCTAAGTCTTCATTATAGTAGACCAGTTACAAGGAACATCTTTGTAACCAT
Source organism: Mobula birostris (assembly GCF_030028105.1). Lineage (NCBI taxonomy): Eukaryota > Metazoa > Chordata > Chondrichthyes > Myliobatiformes > Myliobatidae > Mobula > Mobula birostris. Next base: position 53,460,348 of record NC_092384.1, read on the forward strand.
GCAATACTGAAGTCAACAAATTAGTGCACAATATATAGACACAAGGCTTTCGGTCATGAGATCCATCAAAGCTTTGTCTTTTTGTTTATCCATAGTTTTCTTTGATAACTTCCGGCATGAATTGTGTTACTCTCTTTATTTACCATTATTTGAAATGTATTAAATGAGCCTTAATTTCTCAGGCTGTATCATTGTGAGGACATTAAATGCAAATAATGTTGCCATTTGTGGAGTTGTTGGATGCTTTAAAATGGGAATTACATGCTCCTTTGTACATGGTTTTGACCAGTTACAGATTTTATTTCTTTAATTCTTTTGCTTCAGTTTGTTGATTGAGATACTAACTGAAGTTTAGGAAGAATTTATGTCTGGATTCTAACTTAATTTATGTCTTCAATCATTACTACATATCCTACCTCTGGGCTCCCCCCCCCTTTCTCCGTAGGCCTCCCGTCCATCCCATGATCCTCTCATATCCCTTTTGCCAATCAACTTTCCAGCTCTTAGCTCCATCCCTTACCCCTCCTGTCTTCCCCTATCATTTCGGATCTCACCCTCCCTCCCACTTTCAAATCTCTTACTATCTCTTCTTTCGGTTAGTCCTGATGAAGGGTCTCGCCCCAAAATGTCGACTGTACCTCTTCCTATAGATGCTGCCTGGCCTGCTGCGTTCACCAGCAATTTTTATGTGTGTTGCTTGAAATTCCAGCATCTGCAGATTTCCTTGTGTTAGCTACCTCACCCTGTCCCTGATTTCTAAATTAATTAGCATATTTATAACTTAACATATTTATTTACATAATACATAATGAATTTAAATCTGTTCTAGGTCATGGTTCAATTGCTTTTCTCATGACTATTTATACATTGACTTGATCTTTGTGTGCATGGTCTGCTCGGGTTCTCATCTGTGTTAATCTTCATCTGTGCTCAGTAATGAGTTAGGAATCCAATGCAGTAACCTTCTTACTGAAAATTAAAAGCGTTCATTCACTTTAACATATTTTACATTGCATAAGAAGCTATTGTTTCCAATTTTGTCCTTAACATGAAAACTATCAGGAGAGGGCAAATGATCAAATGGGTTGGCGGAAACTTGGGGTGACATTGTAAAGATTTAAAATTAATGATAAACACACAGTCTGTTTGTGAGAAATAGGAAATCAAGAGGTCTCAAGTATATAAAACTAATCAAGGAGTTAAATAGGAGTTAAGAAGAAATTTATACAGTGAATAGTACAATCTTGATGAAATTCACTCCCATGGGGGATAATTGAGACTAATGGTACAAATACATTTAAGGGGAAAGATTTGGAAAATGTGCTGAGAGTTGAGTGAAAAATGGAAGTTGATTGAGGTTAGATGACATCCCACACGTACTTTACTCCATTCATCTTAAAATTATGCACCACACATTAACCACTACTGCCCTGGGAAAAAGTTTCTGGCTGTCCGCTCTATCTGTGCATCATCATCTTATACATCGCTGTCAAGTCACCTCTATCTTTCACTCCAAAGAGAAAAGTCCTTGCTTGCTCAACCAATCCTCATAAGGCATGCTCTCTAATCTAGGTGGCATCCTGTTATAGCTTCTTTACAGCCTCTCAGAATCTTCCACATCCTTCCTATAATGAGGGAACTAGAACAGAACACAATACGGATTTTTATAGACCTGCAAAATTGCCTCAAAGCTCTTGAATTCAATGCCCCATCAAAGAAGGCCAATACAGCATATAAAAATTGCTGGTGAACGCAGCAGGCCAGGCAGCATCTATAGGAAGAGGTACAGTTGACGTTTCGGGCTGAGACCCTTCATCAGGACTGTCATGACAAAGGGTCTCGGCCCAAAACGTCGACTGTACCTCTTCTTATAGATGCTGCCTGGCCTGCTGCGTTCACCAGCAAACTTCATGTGTGTTGCTTGAATTTCCAGCATCTGCAGATTTCCTTGTGTTTGCAATACACCATATGCCTTCTTAACCACCCTATCAACTTGCGAAACAACTTTGGGAGGTTTGTGGACGTGCTCCCCCAAGATATCTCTGTTCTTCCACACTGCAAAGAATACTACCTTTAATCCTGCACCTTGCCTTCACATTCAACTTTCCAAAGTGTATCAGTTCACATTTTTCCAGATAGAACTCAAATACGCTACTTCTCGACCCAGCTGTACATCCTATCAATGTCTCATTGTAACCTACGACAGCATTCTACACCCTTCATAGCACTAGCATTGTTTGTGTCATCTGTAAACTTACTAACTCACCCTTCAACTATATATGACTATTAAATAGATAAGTTAAAATACATATGCAAAAAATAAACAGAAATTTAAAATAAAGTGGTGAGGTAGTTTTCTTGGGTTCAATGCCCATTTGGAAATTGGCAGAGGCTGTTCTTGAGTTGCTGAATGTGTGCCTTCAGGATTCTGTACCTCCTTCCTAATGGTAACAATGAGAAGAGGCTATGTCCAGGGTGGTGGGGGTTCTTAATGATGGACACCACCTTCCTAAGGCACTGTTCCTTGAGGATGTCTTGGATACTATGGAGGCTAGTAACCATGATGGAGCTGACTGATTTTACAAGTTTCTGCAACTTATGTCGATCTTGTGCAGTGGTCTCTTCAACCCCTCCCCCACCCCCACCCCCACCACACCAGAGGGTGATAATGCTCTCCACAGTACATTTATAGATGTGCCCGAATGTTTTAGTTGACAAACCAAATCTCTGCAAACTCCAAATGAAGTATAGCTGCTGTCTTGCCTTCTTTATAGTGCATCGATATTTTGCACCCAGGTGAGGTCCTCAGCGACATTGACACACAGGAACTTGACATTGTTCACTCTATTCACTTGTGTTCTATCTATGTGGATTAATTTGTTTTCCCTCATCCTACCTTTTCCGAAGTCTACAGTCAGCTCTTTGGTCTTGCTGACACTGAGTGCAAGGTTGTTGCTGTGACAGCACTCTACTAACTGGTATATGTTGCTCTCGTACGCTCACACATCTCTATTTGAGATTCTGCCAACAATGGTTGTATCAGAAAATCTATAGATGGCATTTGGGCTGTACATAGCCACAGAGTCATGGGATTAGAGAGTGCAGAGCAGTGGGCTAAGCACACACACACCTGTGGTGCACCAGTGTTGATTATCAGCGAGGTGGAGATTATATTTCTGATTCGCACAGATTGTGGTCTTCCAGTTAGGAAGCCAAGGATCCAGTGCAGAGGGAGGTACACAGACCTAGGTTCTGTAGCTTTCCAATTAGGACTGTGGGAATGATGGTGTTTAATGCTGAGTTACAGTCAATAAACAGCATCCTGACATAGGTATTTGTGTTGTCCAGGTGATCCAAGGCAAAGCGAAGAGCCATTGAGATCGCATCTGCTGTAGACCTATTGTGGCAATAAGCAAATTGCAGTGGGTCCAGGTCCTTCCTGAGATTAGTGTTGATTTTAGCCATGACCAACCTCTCGAACCATTTCATCTTCGTAGATGTGAGTGGACGATAGTCGTTGAGGCAGCTCACGCTGCTCTTGGTCACTGGTGTAATTGTTGCCCTTTTGAAGCAGGTGGCATCTTACAACCCTAGCAATAAGAGATTGAAGATGAATACCCTCGCCAGTTGTTTAACAAAGGTTTTTAGAGCCTTACCAGGTACTCCATCGGGCCCTACCGCCTTGTGAGGGGTCACCCTCTTGAAAGACAGCCTGATGTCTGTCTCTGTCTCTAAGACGGAGATGGAAAGGTCACCAGATCCTCACAGCTGTGGTTTTACTCTCCCTTTCAAAGCAAGCATAAGCGACATTGAGCTCATCTGGTAATGAGGCATTGCTGCCGTTCATGATGCTGGATTTTGTTCTGTAGGAAGTAATGGCCTGCAAACACTGTCAGAGTTGACGTGCATCAAATTTCGCCTCCAACCTCTCTTGGAATTATGTCTTGGCTCTTGAAAAAGCTCTCTACAAGTCATACCTAGTTTTCTTATACAGACCTGGATTGCCAGATTTAAATGCCACATAATTAGCCTTCAGCAGACTATGACCCTTCTGGTTCATCCATGTCTTTTAGTTTGAAAACAATAAGTTTTCACAGGCACACACTCATCCACACAGATCTTAATGAAGTTGGTGACAACTGTGCATACTCATCCAGACTCGAAGGTGACTCCCTGAATACAGCCCCATCTACTGACTTAAAGCAGTCCTGTAAGCACTCCTGTGCCTCCCTTGTGGCTGTTATTTATGCTTCAATTGTAGATAAGCTGGTAATGGTGACATTGTTGTCTAAAACCATGTTGTGTACAAATAGGTGGTAAAATTACAATTCAAAATATTTCAATAGGTGTAGATCAATCTAGATGTCATGAAATATTATTTGAACTATTTTTCACTTGTAGTTTATAAAACTGATTTCCCTCAGCCTACAGTCAGTGGGCAGTTTATTAGCTACACCTGCACACCTGCTCATTAATACAAATATTTAATCAGCCAATCTTGTGGCAGCAACTCAATGCATTAAAGCAGACAGACATAGTCAAGAGGTGCAGTTGTTGTTCACACCAAACATCAGAATGGGGAAGAAAAGTGACCTAAGTGACTTCATCGTGGAGTGATTGTTGTGCCAGATGGGGTGGTTTGAGTACCTCAGAAACTGTTGATCTGATGATCTCCTGGGATTTTCATGTATAACCATTTCTAGAATTTACAGAGAATGGTCCAAAAAAAAACAAACAAAAAAAAAATCCAGTAAATGACAGTTTTGTAGGTGAAAATACTTTGTTAATGAGGAGAATAGCTAGAATGGTTCAAGCTGACAGGAAGGTGACAGTAACTCAGATAACTGCGTGTTTCAGCTTTGATATGCAGAAGAGCATCTCTGAATGCACAACAGGTCGAACGTTTAAGTGGATGGGCTGCAGCAGCGGAAGACCATGACATGCACTCAGTGGCCACTTTGTAATGTACAGGAGGCACCTACTAAAATATCATCAGATTCAGATTCAGATTTAAATCTTGATGCCTGCTCATCCTTATTTTTTTAGAACCACCATAAACTTCTACTACATAATGGTCAATTAGTTAGATGATTAACTAATTCCAGCTTATTATTAAAATAAAATGCTGTGTTCCTGTAACATGAAACAATCCCATCCTGTCAGAAGGTCTACTTTGGTTGATGAAGTTATTATAGAATTAACTAAAAGTTATCAAGTGCTCTAAAAATTCTGGTCTCAAAAGTATAATGTAAACTTAAGAGACTTTTTACTGAAGTAACTCAAACTCAGTTCAATTTCTGAAATGGATGTCAAAACAGAAAATTTGGGTAGCACTTAGAGGGTCAGACACCGTCTGTGGAAATAGAAGTAGACATTTCGTTTTGAGGCTGGAAGGCTGAAATGTGCCCACTTTCACAATCTTCAATGAGACCCCTACACCATCCCCTTCTCATTCTGTGGCCTCTTGTGATGATATAAAAATAAGCTTGATAAACAACATCTTGTATTCTGTTTGGTCACATTGCAGCCTTGCAAACTTGAACTGAACTCTCTGACTTCAGAAGCACTTTGCCAGAACTGGTAATTCCTGCTCCATCTGTGATGTTGTCTCAGCGTTTCTCTCTGCATTAACACAGCCTGACTTGCCAGGTGTATTTTCCGGCCTAGCATTTCACATCTTTTTCAAGTTCCTTTATGTTCACACTCTCTCTTTGTTCTCATTTCATAGATTTTATTTTATCCCTCTTCTATTTTACAACAGTGACTAAACTTCAAAGGTACTTCATTGGCAGTAACTTGGTTTGGGATGCTTTATAAAGGCAATATTTTAGTTTAAGTAGAATCTGATGAGGGGGTACTCAGTTGTTTAAATTGAACCAAATTGGTTCAGTTAGTAATCTATCCAACCAATGTAAATTTATCAATAAATGGCCATGTATTTTTCAAACATATAAATATTTTGTTTATTCCTTTTGTGTGTTATATGTTTTCTTCACCTGACATTGAACATTTTGAATACCGGCCCACTGCTTTGCCACCAAACCATTAACTTCATTGATAAAAAATATTTGTACTGCCATGATGGAATGCAACATCATGCTTGCAGTGTATAACTACTTTTAAAAATTACAGATCTATTCCTACTTTGAGCTCTTAATTTAGATTCGGTCTTTTAATTAAATGTAGACAGTGTTGTTTTCAATTACCTTCTCTACTACCGATGAAATGCTGCAATGCCAACCCTTGTGGGCTTCATTTATTCAGATTCATTTACTTATCAAATGTACGTCAAAGCATACGGTGAAATGCATCATTTTTGTTAACAACCAACGCAAATGAAGGATGTGCTGGGCAGCCTGCAAGTGTTACCATGCGTTCCGGAACCAGCCATGTCCAGCAGAACAACACAAGCAACAACATCAACAAAGCTAAACAATGTCCTCTTACCTACTCAGCCACTCACACAGACGTAGGCCTCCAACGCCAGGACAGACCACCTCCAGGCTACTGACCTCCAATCCTTGGTCCCGGACTGAAAGAATTACAGATATTCGGCCTCCAACCTCCAGTCCCTGTCACAGACTTGCAGAGCTCTTGACCCCTGGACACACCAACTCAGGGGCATTGACCCTCGGGCTTTGTCCCCCAAGCTCGTTAATCTCTGGATTTTGAGCTCTGGCTTCAACTTCTGGACTTTGTCGTCCTCTGGGTATCAACCCCAGGACTCACCAATCACGGGACCTTGAACTCCTGGCCTCGACCGTCGGACTCGCAACAGACCTCTGACCCCGAGAATCACCAGCCCTCATCCTCAGGGCCTGCAGACCATGAGGATTCCTGGTATTTGATTTCAGTGCTCACCAACTCAAAATCCATTCATGCTTTCCATACTTAGATTACAAATAGTGTTAACTAGAATTCTCCTTATGAAGGACAAATTTCTAGACATCCAGGATATTTTTGTTTCTCCAGAATGTTCAGCAAAGTTATTTTCTTGCAATCCCTGCTCATGCAGAGGTGTCAGCTTTGTTAGATATTAAAAAAACCTTCCTTGTAAAAACCATCAAGCTTCTTCATCATTTCCGCAGTCCTCATCAGAAGGCTAGATTATGCCCTTAAGCTTTAGCATTGGTAACATTTTTTATTACGATGCAGAAGGTGGCCATTTTGTCTATGGTGTTAACGATAGCCCTCAGTCCCATTCCTCCGTTTATTCCCATGTAGCTTGTTTGCTCGATTACTCATTAACTTCGCTCTAATTCTCTTGCTATCCATCTGGACAAGTTGCTTAATGAAAGAATATCCTGAAGGGTGTAATCCTAGCTCATTCTTAAAAGCTTCACATTAGAGATGTTTTTTACTTTATGGAGTTGTTTTTTAATTTATTCATTTGCAACATGTGGGTGTTGCCAGCTAAGCCAGCATTTATTGCCCATCCCTAGTTGCCCTTGGGAAGGTGGTGATGAGCTGCCTTCTTGAACCGCTGCAGTCCCTGAGGTGTAGGTACACCCACAGTGCCGTTAGGAAGGGAATTCCATGATTTTGATCAATGAAGGAACAGCGATATATTTCCAAGTCAAGATGGTGAGTGACTTGGAGGGGGATTTCCAAGTGGTGGTGTTCCCAGGTAACTGCTGTTCTCGACCTTCTAGATGGTAGTGGTCATGGGTCTGGAAGGTGCTGCCTTAGGAACTTTGGTGTGTTGTTGCAGTGCATCTTGTAGATTGTACACACTGTTGCAACTGTTCATCGATGGTGGAGGGATTGGATGCTGGTGGAAGGGGTACAAATCAAGTAGGCTGCCTTGTACTGGATGGCGTCAAACTCTTGAGTGCTGATGGAGCTGCACTCATCCAGGCGAGTATTCCATTACAATCCTGACCTGAGCCTTGTAGATGGTGGACAGGTTACATGCCACAGGATTCCTAGCCTTTGACCTGCTCTGGTAACCACAGTGTTTATACGGCTAGACCAGTTCAGTTTCCTATCAATGTTAGCCCCCAGGATGTTGATAGTAGGAGATTTAGTGATGGTGATGCCAATGAATGTCAAGGGATGACGGTTACAGCCTCTCTTGTTGGAGATGGTAATTGCCTGGCTCAAATGTTGTTTGACACTTGTCAGCCCAAGCTTGGCTATTCTCCAGGTCCTGCTGCATTTGAGGATGAACTGCTTCACTATCTGAGGAGGCACGAATGGTGCAGAACATTGTGCAGTCATCTGCGAACATCCTCACTTCTGACCTTATGAGGAAGGAAGGTCTTTGGAGTGATACAATTTGATCAGTAAAGGATCAAAAAATTAATTATTAGCTTGAAATAGATCACAGACTTAGTTTCATCCTCGTTATGTTTTCATTTTTCTTTGGGATGTGATGCGTCTACTACAATTGGCTTTTATTGTGCTTCCTTAATTGTCCCAGGGAAGGTAATGTGACCTTAAACTGCTGCTGACAAATTGTCATCTTGAGCTCCTACCCTGCATGAGGTAGGGTGCTCCAATATTTTGAACTGACGATATATTTTCAAGTAAGAATGACATGTGACGTGAAGCTTGAGACCTATCCGAGCCATGACTGTATGCCTGCTGCCATAACCTTAGAATCAATACTGTTACAGCACAGAGGGAGACCGTTTGGCTTTTCAAGTCTTTCAATCCTGTTGTTCTGCTGCTTCCTACAGGCATGAAAAACACTTCCTTCTAAGTGGCTATCCAATTCTTATATTGAAGGGACTGAGTCTTTCCATTAGCAGTACAGTCAAATCATTACTATTGTGAGAGGAAAATAGAACCTCCCATGCAGCTTGTATGTTAAGTTAATTTTTAAAAAAATGATTACTTGGTTTTTAAGTCATCTGTTAATGGGAACAGCTTCACTTTATCTATGCTACGTTTATGTATCAGTTTAAAGTCAGACACCTTCACCTTGCCTCTGGAAAGTAATAGCTTTCCATGTCTGAAGTCAAGACTGGAATGAGGTCTGGAGTTGTTAGTCTGTACAAAAAATGAGTAGGTGCTGTCTATTAGCACCATTGGTACCACCTTCTGTTGACTTGTTTGAGAGTAGACTGGCTGGACAGTAATTGGGTAAATTGAATCTGTTGAATCTGTTATAGAAAACCTATCTGATGAAACCTGCATTTTGTTGAGGGTAATATCAGTGTTGTACTGCAATAGCATGGGTGGATATATGGTTGACTTGGGATCACATTGTGTTCTTGCTTATGTGGAAATCTTGAACTTGCATTCAATATCTGATAATCTAATTTTTAATCAGTGTTTGTAAATACCAATCCAAAATTTGCTTTGTAAAACAAAAGAGCAGAATTAAGCCATTCAACTCATCAAGTCTGCTCTACAATTTCATCAAAGCTGATCTACTTTCTCTCTCAATCTTATTGTAATGTTTTCTCCCTGTAACCTTTGATGGCCTTACTAATCAAAAACCTATCAACCTCCACTTTAAAGATACCCAATGACTTGGCCTCCATAGATATCTCTGGCAATGAATTCCACAGATTCACCACTCTCTAGCTAAAAAATTTCTCCTCATCTCTCTTTTGAAAGGATGCCCTTCTATTCTGGTCCTGACATTTCTCATTTTTGGAAGTATCTTCTCCATGTCTACTTTTAGACCTTTCAATACTGTATTCAGTTGTTTCCAATGAGACACCCCCCCACCATTCTTCTAAACTCCAGTGAGTACATGCCCAGACCCACCATAAACTCCTCATACATTAATCCTTTCTAACTAAAAAAAGTAATTAAGCAAGTAAAGATGGAATATGAAAGTAAGCTAGCCAATAATATTAAAGAGGATATCAGAAGCTTCTTCAGATATATAAAGTGTAAAAGTGAGGTGAGAGTGGATATTGGACCACTGGAAAGTGATGCTGGAGATGTAGTAATGAGGGACAGCAAAATCGTGGATGAACCAAATAAGTATTTTGCATCAGTCTTCTCTATGGAAGACACTAGCAGTATGGCAGAAGTTCCAGGTGACAGGGGGCATGAAGTGTATGAAGTTACCACTACAAGAGAGAAGGTTCTTGGGAAACTGAAAGGTCTGAAGGTAGATAAGTCACCTGGACCAGACGGTGTACACCCAGATTTCTGAAAGGGGTGGCTGAAGAGATCGTGGAGGCATTAGTAATGGTCTTTCATGAATCTCTCTATTCTGGAATGGTTCAGGAAGACTGGAATGTTGCAAATGTCAGTCCACTCTTCAAGAAGGGAGGGAGACAGAGTAAATGAATCTCTAGGCCAGTTAGTCTGACCGTAGTGGTTGGGAAGAGATTGGAGTTGGTTGTTAAGGGTGAGGTCTCAGGGTACTTGGAGACACATGATAAAATAGGCTGTAGTCAGCATGGTTTCCTCAAGGGAAAATCTTACTTGGCAAATCTGTTGGAATTCTTTGAAGAAGTAATAATCAGGATAGACAAAGGAGAATCAGTTGATGTGGTGTACTTGGATTTTCAGGAAGCCTTTGACAAGTGCCACACACGAGGCTGCTTAACAAGCTATGAGACCAAGGTATTACAGGAAAGATTCTAGCATAAATAAAGCAGTGGTTGATTGGCAGGAGGCAAAGAGTGGGAATAAAGGGAGCCTTTTCTGACTGGCTGCCGGTGACTAGTGGTGTTCCACAGGGGTCTGTTTTGGGACCGATTTTTTTTTCATTGTGTGTCAATGATTTGGATGATGGAATTGATGGCTTTTTTGCAAAGTTTGCAGACGACATGATGGTAGGTGGAGGGGCAGGCAGTTTTGAAGAAGTAGAAAAGCTATTGAAGGACTTAAACAGATTAGGAGAATGGGCAAAGAAATGGCAGATTGTACACAGTGCTGGGAAGTGTATGGTCATGCACTTTGGTAGAAGAAATGAAAGGGTGGACTATTTTCTAAATGGAGAGAAAATACAAAAAAACTGAGGTGCAAAGGAACTTGGGAGTTCTCTTGCAGGATTCCCTAAAGGTTAATTTTCAGATTGAGTCTGTGGTGAGGAAGGCAAATGCAGTGTTAGCATTCATTTCAAAAGGACTAGAATATTAAAGCAAAGGTGTAATGTTGAGAGTTTATAAAGCACTGGTGAGGCCTCACTTGGTGTACGTGTGCAGGTTTGGGCCTATTATCTTGGAAAGGATATGCTGAAAGTGGAGAGGGTTCAAAGGAGGATCATGAAAATGATTCCAGGATTAAATGGCTTGTCATATGAAGAGTGTTTGATGGCTCTGTGCCTGTATGCACTAGAATTCAGAAGAATGACAGGTGATCTCATTGAAACCTATTGAACGGTGAAAGGCTTTGATGGTGTGGATGTGGAGAGGATGTTTCCTGTGGTGGGAGAGTCTAAGACCTGAGGACACAGCCTCAATAGAGGGATGTCCTTTTAGAATGGAGAAGAGGAGGAATTTCTTTAGCCAGAGGATGTTGAATCTGTGGAACTCTGCCACAGGCAGGTTTGGAGGCCAAGTCTTTATGTATATTTAAGGAAAGATTGATAGATTCTTGATTGTTCAGGGCATGAAGGGATACAAGGAGAAGGCAGGAGCTTGTGGCTGGAAGGAAAGTTGGATCAGCCCTGATGAAATGGCAGAGCAGTTCAATGGGCCAAATGGCCTAATTCTGCTCTTATATCATACGGTCTTTCATTCTGGGATTATTCTCGTAAACCTGCTGTGGACTCTTTCCAATGCCAGCACATCCTTTCTTACATATGGGGCCCAAAAGTAACCCCAGTACTCCAAAAGGATCCCAGCTTTTATATTCTCATCCTCTTGAAATGAATGCTAATATTGCTTTTCCCTTCCTCACTACCAATTCTACCTGCAAGTTAGCCTTTAGGAAATCCTGCTCTAGGACTCCCAGGTCTGTCTACAGCTCTGATTTCCAAATTCACCCCCTTTTAGAAAATAGTCAACACCCTTATTCCTTCTACCAATGTGCATTCCCTTCATCGATTTCCATCTGTAACTTCTTGACCTATTTTTCTTTTGTGTCCAAGACCTTCTGCAGATATCCTGCTACCTCAACACTACCTGCCCTTCCACCTATCTTTGTATCATGGCATGAGTTATATGCTTGCACATGAAATCTTGCCTTTTCTTTTACTTTACCCATTCATGAGCCTTCCTCCCCAAATCTTGAGCTCAAAATAACTTCATAGAACTTGCTTCTCTCATGAATGAATTTGTGTGTCATTATTATTCTTTTCTAACCATCCTTTTTGATCTGAATCCCAGGGTCTTGAGCTTCTGATGACAGGCTATCTGGATTCCAATCATAATTAACATGTCCTTTCTACTGTTACATCAAAATGATCTGGAAATATTTCTCAAACTTCCTGGTCATGTGGCATCTCCTCCTTCGGAGCTACACCTTTGACTGTGTCATTTTCAAAATCTCTTAACTTCTAGCTTGGAACCCTTCTTTCCTCTGCTGTCCTTAAGCATGCCAAGCGAAGTCCACGCTTCTTGATTAAGTGTGCAACGTCTTTATGGAAATGCTATTGTCAATAAGAAAATCTTTTTGGTGTTTATTGGCTGTTTTGGTAAGCAGCTTCGAACACTGTTCTAACTTTCTAATTGTTTGGGATTTTGCCAGGTGTTATTTTGATAAGGAACCTGTGATACAAAAGTGAGGTAGTAAAAATCTGAGTTTGAATGTATTAAGTAAAATCATAGGTAATTAATAGAATTATCATAGTAATGGTACAGGAAGTGATTGTGCTATTAGTCATTATTGAGGTAAAATTACCTGTTTTATGGTCTAAGTCCAGGTCTTGTTTCTAATAAATGAATGAACATTCATACACCTGGTGCAATCTGTGTAATACTGATAGGAAGAACCAATTTCAAAAGATGAAAAAGTGTCGTTGCTTTCTAGGGAGATGGGATTGAGGGTCGTTATGAAACATTGGCAGCCGGGTTGATTTTAGCAATAATTGGCTTAGAGGAGTCCGTTGAACAAACACTTGACCTAAACAATCACTTCAGCCACCTTTAAAAGACTGTGGTTTCGTGAATCATACCTGCACAATCTGGAACAGGCTGATAATCTTATCATAATTTAAAATAAATTCTCTTAAGGTGCACTCTTTGATGGCCTCTTTAAAATGTACACGCAATTCTTTGGCAGTTGTTGACATTTTTTTAAGATTGATAATTAACATTTAATTGCTAATAAGCGATAACTAATTTCTCATGTGACTGGCATAATAACACTTTTGTATGCATATTAGACAATGATAGAACAGGATTATGAATGTTTCAGTCTTAAAATTCCTTGTGTTTCAAATTTTGCTAAATTGTGATTTATATTTCAGTATTAATATACAATTAGGTACTTCTGATCTAATGCAACTTTTAATAGTTTTCAATCTCTTTTCCCTAGGATAGCAAGATGGATTATTTAGTCATTCCTGTAAAACTGTGTCCAATTATTAACAATGAAAACTGCCATTTACTTATGAGAAATCATAGGCACCAGTTGATGTTAACACTGGTTAATTACATTCTGTACAGGGACCCGTGCTACCAATAATTAAATTATGTAGATACAGAAAAAGAATATTTAATTAGTGCTCGATCAACCAGAAAGGTGATTTGACATTTTCCATAATCATGATGGATGGTCCTCTTTCTCCAGGGTGGCATTTTAAATCATGAGGAAACAAAAAAAATTCAGCTGTTTTATGTTGAAGATGCTGATGTGACCTTTGCCTTTTCCATTTTCCCATCTGCATGTGTATCAGATTAATTTGTTTTATGCCAATTCTAACAACAGAGCAAATGCTCCTTTAATTCGCTTAATAAAGTGATGAGCCATCACACTATAGATTTTGCACTTCATCCATTTAAAAGAACATGCTCAAAGTGACCAGTCTGAAACATTATTTTATCTCCTCATTTGTTACAGTTTTGGGTTTGACTTTTTGGATATAATAGCCACAAAACTGTCAATTCTCAATTTTCATTCAGAGCAGACTGAAGTATTAATGAAAACCCTAAATGGTGCAGCCACTTTCCTAAAGCAGGGAACTTCCAAAACCATAATGCATTTCAGCAACTGCAAGAGTTCTGGTTTTCAATCTGTTCGTTGGAAGCCATTCTTAATGGAATTTATCTTTTTTTTAGCAATTACCTGTAATTCTTATCTTTGCTGTTGTATTTAAACATAAAACTACTTTCCTTATAAAGATAACTTTTCCTATTAATTGTCCTATAATAATTACTAGCTGCAATTGGTTTATTAATTTTGGACCAGCACAGGAACACATGGAATTTAGAGTAAAAATGCACAAAGTGAGTACCAAGTACATCAAATGTTATCTTGTCGTTCTCCGCTTCTGTTGCTAAGGATATTCTGGTAATCCCCTGATCCCATGATTAAGAAAGGTCTTATCCAAACTTGATTAAGAGGTGGAAATTGTAAATCCTGCTTGATTCTTACTGTGTCTCGTGGTTTTCAAGTTACCTTTGCATGATTGATTCCAAAGTCCTATGTAATTTGTTGTGGGAATTGATATAAAATTTAATAAAATACATCTTGGAAAAGTCTGTTTCTGAAAAAAATGTTTTGTTAAACAGAAATATTATGGATGTCTAGAAGTCTGAAATTGACCATTCTAAAGAAGGCATTTCACTCTGATAGGATGATAACTTTCTTTTGTTATCTTTAGAGATATTGATGAAATTCCTGATTACGCATTTTTTTTCTGCTTTTGAGACTTTTCCATTAATTGTTTCCCGACTGCCGGCAACAAGTATTGCACCTAATGAAATACATTTTAACAGTTAGAACTCTCATATATATCAGTTGGTATCCAAAGCATGTGAGTGCTGATGAAGCATAGGAGAGATGGAGCACATGACCATACACGCTTGGAAATGTTATCTTCTGCAGGTCCAGGTAAAATGAAGGGTTTAGAGAAATGTGCAAAGTTGGGATGGCACTAAGAAGTTAAAATCTTCATCAATGTTCTGGAGCTTGCTGAATGAATGGCGACTGCAATATCCTAGATAATGACTATCCTCACTTTACTGTGGAACATTGTTTTGTCCAAGGGTTCCTGGTCTGTTTAGAGGCTACAGCATCACATACACATTTTCTTGTTTGAGCCCTGTCCCATTCATTATGTCCTAGAAATAGAGGGAAAGAACAAGAAGGCAGTTGTTGAAAAGGAACGTCAGGCTTGTACATAAAGTACATCCACTGGGGAAAAGAGAGCAAGATGGAATAATAATGGAAAATGGTTAATCAATAATCGGTTATAAAATTAAAGCAAAACCTATTTAAGAATCAAGAATCAATTTTTCAAACAAAGAATAGTCAATATCTGGAGCTAGTTCACTGTTATATATTTTGAGCACTGGTTCAGTTTAAATATTGAAGAGTACTATTATCAAATTTTTGTTGCTTAAGGGTATTGATAGATACAGATTTAAACTGGCGAATTGATCTGAGCTGCAGACCAGCCATAAAGCTAAATGCATGTTAGGACAGGCCCAATTGGCCTAGTCCTGTTTTATGTAAATAGTACTGCGCATATGAGTAGACTTTGCATTGTTATATAAATTCTCCCATCAAAGTCTATAGGGTGTTCAAAATTTTCTGCATGGGTCAGTTACCAGTTACTGTTATTATACAGATGACAACTATTTCATTATACTTATTCTTGCTGCATGACATAATTCCTAGGAAGGAGGTGTATGAAAATAGGCAAGAATGCCAGAATTTTACTGCCTAAAGATACGCCTAGTGGTCACTTTATTAGGTACACCTGTGCACCTACTCATTAATACAAAATATCCAATCAGTCAGCCGTGTGGCAGCAACTCGTCAGGTTCAGATGAAACATCAGAATGGGGAAGAAATGTGATCTAAGTAACTTTGGCCATGGTGGTTTGAGTAAATCAGAAATTGCCGATGTCCTGGTATTTTCATGCACAACAGTTTCTAGAATTTACAGAGAATGAGGCAAAAAACAAGAGTGAGCGACGTTTCTGTGGGCAAAAATGCTATGTTAATGAGAGAGGTCAGAGGAGAATGTCCAGAATATTTCAAGCTGACAGGAAGGTGACAGTAACTCAAGTAACTAGGTGTTACAAGTGGTGTGCAGAAGAGTATCTCCAAATGCACACTATGTCGAACCTTGAACCAAATGGGCGGCAATAAAGTAAACCACGCTGGGTTCCACTCCTGTACATAATAAAGTGGCCACTGAGTGAAATTCCTTGTAATTTTTAGCAGTTAGATTAAAACTGGAAATTTGCCATGCGAAAACTATGGGGCTAAAAGGTAACAGCTCCAGCATTGAATCCTGCTGAAGGGTCTCGATCTGAAAAGTTGACTGTACTGTTTTCCATCGATGCTGCCTGGCCTGCTGAGTTCCTCCAGCATTTTGTGTGTGTTGCTCAACTCCAGCATATGGAACATCTAACAAATGGTCTACTGTAGTTCTGTGTTTGTATTAATTTCTTAGATGTATTTGTATCTTTATTGAATGTATTTCTCTTAAAATTTACCAAGCAAGTGAAATGGGGAATATTTTCCTTGTAACGTACACTGGTAAATTTATTTTACAATAATTCAACAGTACCTCCAAGTGTGTTCTTCCTTGTGAGCAGAATGCAGTAATGCAGAATGCAAATTGAAATGTGCATGGTAATGAACTATTGTTAAAATGGTAAATTCCCTAACCTAGACTCTCTATATACATGTAATTGCCATTCTAAGCAATTAGTACTGCTGTGTCTCAATGTTTTAAATGTTTTATTTGTTCTCAGTTGGTGCTTGGAACTGCAGCCCGTTTTTGAGATAAGTCAATCTACTGTTAACTTACAGTATAAAGCAAATTGCCGCATTGAAAGCTTCACTGGAGTGAGAAATGCTTCAGTTTGAAGATCTTTCAGCGGAACCACGAAAAGTTAGAAAGCAATCGTGTTTTAAGTTATTGAGAAATGGAAGAGATGGAAGATGCAGAGGGTGGATGTGTTACGGTGGACGCTAAACAAACTGTAACATGAACGGGTGAGAGAAATGTTACTTATTTAAAAAACAGCTGATCTGTCTAAAGGAGAATAGAGAGGAGAAAGTAAGATGAGATTTAAGAAATAAAGGCAAAGGGATCTACAGGCTAGGCTATCAGTGGTGGCAAAGTTACTGGAAGAATTCTGGGGGTCAGGGTCTACTAGCATTTGATGAGGAGGTTTCAGCATGGCTTTGAGTGTAAAGTGCTTGATGGGGTAACCAACAAGGTAAATGAGCTGCTATGGATGTTGTCTATTTTGGACTTCAGCAGGCCTTTGACAAGGTCCTGCAAAGTAGGCTGGTTTGGGAGGTCAGATCCCATGGAATCGAGAGAGAGCTAATTAGTTGGATTCCAAATTAGTTGGAAGGCAGAAAACGGAGGGTAATGTTTGAGAGTTATTTCCGGGAATGGAGGCAGTTGACTCGTGGTGTGCTGCAGGGGTCAGTGTTGGGGGCTCTTGTTGTTTGTTATTAGGTGATTTGGATGTGAATGCACAAGGCTTGATCAGAATGTTGGTGGATGATATGAAATTAGAAGGTGTTGTTGACAGTGTTGTTAGAGATTACAAGAGGAATCAGTTAAGGAAGTGTGCTGATGAGTAAGAGATAGATTTCTCTACAGATAAGTATGAGGTGATGCAATTTGGAAAATTAGAGCAACATAGGATTTACGTTGTGAATGGAAGGGCATTAGGGAGTGTAATTGAACAGGGGACCTAGGTATACAAACGCACAAGTTCACTGGAAGTGGCATCACAGATTGACAGGGTGGTGAAAACGTTGTTTAGCATAGCCTTATCAATCAAGGCACCGAGTATAGTGGTTGGGACATTATGTTGCAGTTGCGTAAGTCACTTGTGAGGCTGTGCTTGGAATACTGTTACAATAGAAAGGCATGGTTGACCTGGAAAGAGTGGAAAAAAGATTTACGAGAATGGAGCCAGGTCTATTAGCCCTGAGTTATAAGGAGAGGTTGGCCAGGCTAGGCCTTTATCCTTGAAATGTATAGTTGCCAGAGGAAGTGTTTGAGCAGGTGCAATCGTGTCATTTAAGAAGTACTTAGATAGGCACGTGGATGGGTAGGGTTTAGAGGGAATGCAGGAAATTGGGACCAGATGGGAGGGGCACTGTGGTTGGCACAGACTCATTGGGTTGAAGGTAGCCGTGACATATAACTCAATGACTCTAGGCCGAGTAATACACTATTTCTCCACAGGGAGATGAGTAAAACGTTGAAGTGTTTCTAAATAAACCTGTTAATTTGTAAAGTTTTTTTTAATAGTATGATCATGGCAGGCCTCAGTCCAGATCCTTCTCGTCGAGTGAACCGAATGCACAATGGTCACCTGTGCGTAATCCTGTCTCTATCTTCCAGATAGGCAGCAATACAGTCACAGAAGTGGCAGTCTCTGGAGGTGGAGCCCTGGCCCAGCTTCGCTGGTGTTAATGTTAAAGTGATTTTATTTTTTTGAAAAGATAATTCAACTCCTCCTTTTTCCTACAGTCCCTATTGGAATTTGTGAAGTCTTAGATCCTGTACCAGGTCTAACCCCGATCAGAATCCGAGAGGCCATTTCCCCAGCGTTATGCAAGGTAGTTCAAGGAGTGAATGGATAGATTTGGCCTTCTAAGTTTATCAGTAGGCATCAGAATTATGTATTTGATGTTGATTGCATGGAAGCATGGTGCTTACTGTTGTTTTACCAATTAAACAACAGTTGATTCCAGTAGCAGCACGTTCTTATAAATCAAAAACCATAAACTGTACATTACCATGTTATGTGAACATTAGACAACATTAGGTTTATGTTGTATTAAATAAAAGAATAACTTGGTACAAATATGTTAAGCACCCTTAAACTACCATTTTGGTCTTTTGGTTTATACTGTTTAACTATTTAATGGGTAACAGGAATTAGGATCTCATATAATCATATCCTGAGTCATGGAAAGAAAGAGACTTGTAGCTATAGAGTGTCTTCCAAGACCTCGGTGTCCAAATAAAATTACTGATTAAACATGGGAAGAGTATAAGCTAGTTTTCATACTGCAAACTCACAAGCAGTGATGTAATCTTGTGTACATAATCTGCTTTAGTGATGGTGGCTGAAGATAAATATTATCTCGGATGCTGTGGATAATTCTGTCATTCTTCTTTACACAAGTTCCCTTAGTACTATTTCATCAACTTGAGCTGAATGGGTGGTGGTATCCCCGACAACATAGCAGTCCCTTGTTACTGCACTGGAGCATCAGCCTGGGACTTGAAGCAATTAACTTTTGAGTAATGTGCTGGGGTAAGAGGTTTAGTTTCTGTCTCTTAAATTATTGTTTAATATTCGGCGGGAGGAGAAGATGGCAGCGCACTGCGCGTGCGCAGCTCTCCGGTGAAAATGATATCGTATCCGTTAAATAGGGGCCGTGGACAATTCTGATTTGATGGAGAATGGACGTGAAAGCACAGAAGAACATCTGGAGAAATTTCTAAAATGCCCGTTCGCTGCCGTTGTTACTGTGTGGTGTGAATCTTTCAGAAGGTAGGCCTCAAAATCCCCGGCCTTGCCTGCTTTTGGTGACCGAGAAGGAGGTCGAATCGTTCGGACAGAGATGGCGCTCAGTACTCGGTGTCGGAGAGCTGATCAGAGCTCGAAGTTTTCGAATGGCTCAGAGTCGGATTGTGGTCGGCATGGCAGGGAGAGTTTTTCTTCCTTCTCCCATCTGCGTGAGATGTGGGACATTTGAGAAACTTTGAACTTTACTGTGCTCACGGACTTCTTCATCAAGTTATGGAATTGTTACACTGTTTGTAACTATATGTTATAATTATGTGATTTTGTCAGTTTTTTCAGTCTTGGTTTGTCCTGTGTTTTGTGATATCACACTGGAGGAAATAATGTATCATTTCTTAATGCATGCATTACTAAATGACAATAAAAGAGGACTACGTGTCTTCATAATCATAATTAATTTTTCAGTGATAATGTGACAATCTAAACCAATCTGATTCCATAATAATGATAGTTTTTTTAAGATTTAGTAATTTAGTATAATAAAGAATGTCTGTGTGTAAATCATATCCTGGTATAATTTTACTCTGGCTTAGCCCCTCATACTTATGCCTTTATCTCCCCAAGGCTCAAGTCTTATCTTCATACCATCCCATCCATACTTGTTCTTTCTCCTGCCTCCACCACACTCTCACCTCTCTCCCTTCTGTCGCAATTTATAAAACGGAAAACAAATGATGACAATCAAATATTACAGTGAAGAATTACAAATTTAGTTCACCAACTAGTGTGGTGGAAACTTGTACTGGAAACATTTCTTGCCATTATATTTCGAACGGAGTTGAGCTAAACGTTCTACAGGTTTTTAAATTAAATTTGGCACTATTAACATCTCATGGAAGGATGAATTTCTTCTTTGCATTTTGACTAGAACTCCAGCAAAGCTGATATTGACAGCATTCTCAATTAAACTGTTAAACAATTAGAGATTTCCTTTATTGTTCAGGTTGTGCAAAGACTGAGTTCTAATCTGATTTGTGGCAACTGAGATTGCTGTATTGAATATCTGTTTTAACTTTCCTCTAATTATGTTTCTCTGCAATTAGTGCTGGACAAAATTTCACAATAAATGTTTTAACATACATAGAAGTTTTCATAGTGCAAATACAAAGCTGCTATTTCTTGTAGGTTCACTTTTAGTGATCTCCACTGGGTTGTTTTAACTGCTCTCAAGCATGTTGAAAGTTATATTGGTTGAATCAGTTCAACATTAAACAATGGTAAGGGTATGTAAAACAGTTTAAAAATAAACATCAGTTGGTAATTAGTGTGGATTCATAATTAAATTTGTAGCAGTAAATTGGGAAGTACCAATTCACCTAAATTTTATGTATGTATGCTTGGACCATACCAAATGGACTTTAAATGAGCATCTGCCTGAAAGGGTTTGAAGCCACTTATGGTTTAAAGGAAAGTTCGAGCATCTTCAAATTATTTCAAGCAGCAGAAGAGACAGATTCAGGAAATGGAGGTAGAAGGTAAAGGTTACTTGAAAAAGCTAAATGTATGCACTGAATTGTTAAGATTTGCAGAGTGTTGTCAGATGAGACACTGAATGCAGATTTAACTATAATTATAGGCTTGGATTAACCGGATAATTTTAAAGAGTTGGATTAGGCACAATGTTTTTTCTGCTCTGTACTTTCCATTGTTTCTATTCTGATGTGCCAGTAAATTGGTCAGGGCATGAAGAGATATGGGGGGGGGCGGGGGGTGGAGGCAGGAGATTGGGGCTGAGAGGAAAAATGGATCAGTCATGATGAAATGACGGAGCAGACTCGATGGGACAAATGGCCTAAATCTGCTCCTCTGCCTTATGGTCTCATGGTCTAAATGTGCACAATAGTGAATGGAAGAGGCAGAGGGTAGGCTAGAGTTCAGCTGCATATTTGTACTCGTAGATCAAAGTTTTTTTTTGCAAGTGAGATCTATTCTGGTTCTGAGTAACAGGAAAGCAAACAGAATGGAGCAAAAACAGGACACTGGAAGAACCCAATGACCCCCATCAGTATTTATGGGGGCAAGAGGTGTGATTTGACATCTCAGACCCTACAGCAGGACGGAGAGGGAAGGAAGACAGTGTACAGGGAGGGGGTGGGATAGAGAGTGGTCGCTGACAGGTTGAACCAGGTGAGGAGGGAATGATGGGCAGGTGAAATCGGTGGAAGTCAGAAGATGCTAAATGACAAGTGAAATTAGGTTGGGGAGGGGATGGGATGGATGAACAAGTGGAGAAGAAATTAAATGGATGGATGAGTGTGTGAGGGAAGAGAACACTGGGGGTGTGGGTTATCTGAAAATGTACCTGCACCTCCTGCAACCTGGTCTATTGCATTTTGTGCTCTTGATGTGTTCTAAATGGACACAAGGCTTGTCGAAACTTCTAATACAGTTCTTCCCAAGGTTAAGAACACCTGACTTATGTACACATGGAGAAGCACTTGGTGACTGCGAGATGGATTTGTGGCTGCCTATTTGACTTCTGGGTTACAAATGGTTATCAGGAACCAAATAGCACTATAACATGGGAAGATCTGTAATGTAAACCTCTACTACCACAGTGGGCGACTCATTAATCCCCAAGGCATCACCAGAATCTCAAGCAATAGGATTTCCAAGCAACACACATCAAAGTTGCTGGTGAACGCAGCAAGCCAGACAGCATCTCTAGGAAGAGGTACAGTCGACGTTTCAGGCCGAGACCCTTCGTCAGGACTAACTGAAAGAAGAGCTAGTAAGAGATTTGAAAATGGGAGGGGGAGGGGGGAGATCCAAAATGATAGGAGAAGACAGGAGGGGAAGGGATGGAGCCTAGGGCTGGACAGTTGATTGGCAAAAGGGATATGAGAGGATCATGGGACAGGAGGCCCAGGGAGAAGGAAAAGGGGGAGGGGGGAGAAATCCCAGAGGATGGGCAAGGGGTATAGTGAGAGGGACAGAGGGAGAAAAAGGAGAGAGAGAAAAAGAATGTGTGTATATAAATAAATAACGGATGAGGTACGAGGGGGAGGTGGGGCATTAGCGGAAGTTTGAGAAGTCAATGTTCATGCCACCAGATTGGAGGCTACCCAGACAGAATATAAGGTGTTGTTCCTCCAGCCTGAGTGTGGCTTCATCTTTACAGCAGAGGAGGCCATGGATATCAGAATGGGAATGGATTTTCCTGATTTTTGTAATAAGTATCTGATATCAAATATTGTAAACAGAAACTTCAGATTAAGATTTTCTTTTAGAAATGGGAGAATAGTACCTTCCTGGTGTGTCACATCAGACAGTCAGCCATTCTTGTCTGGCGTGTAGTGTCAGGATTGGTCTCCTTTCGGATTAACCGGGTCACGCTATGAACGTTCCTGACTCGACCCTTGTTCTTTACAAGGCCGAGTGGCTAGCTCGACACTCAACCCGGCACAGATGGGAAACGTGCTTGGGGGTGGCCCGACTTGGATTCGAACTCGGGAGACTTCGCTCCGAAGTCCGGCGCTGATGCCACTGCGTCACCAGCCGGCCAGGAGGATAGTACAATCAGTAAAGCTTGCTGGAGATTTAAAAAAAATCATTGTCCTCAATGCACCATCAAATAAATGAAGATAACTCTTATTCAGTTCTACTTTGAGGCTTGCTATAACAAGTAACCATCACCTGCAGTAACAAGGTGTCACAGGAGACAGCTGAGAAATAAAACCGCATTAGTAGTGATTATTGGCATCTTCCATTTCTTTCAGACAACTTAAGTGTTGTATATTGACTAAAGTGCTCTCGAAAAATGTTAGCTATTGATTTAGCTGTAAGGCTGAAAGTGATGGGGTGTTGCTCTGAACTAGTATGTATTAACCTTGACTGCTTGCAGTTAAAAGAGACACAGCAAATGCCTGAGCAGGGAAACACTTGCAGTTAGTGGCAAATAATTTGTGTGACTTCTCTCATAATGTACAAGTTATAAATAGTTTCCTTAGAGGGTGATCCAATGTTGCAAACTGTAATGGACAGACACAGTAGTTAGTCCTATCAGAGGATCAGTTTATAAAGGTTTAAGTACTTTCACCAGCTGTAATAGATTGTTTACCATTGAAGTTCTTTTGTAACATTTTAAGCTGGGCTGTGTGCAAGGTGGAGCAAGCATTGTAACGACTCCCAGCGTCAATAATCATCTGAGTAGATACGTGCAATCTGACGATCTGGACACATATGCATGTTTACCATTAGCAAACGTGTTTACCCTTAGCATTAAGGACACATCCAGTTGCCCCTCTAAAAACTGGTAAATTTGAATTCCTGTGGACATTCCAGAAATAAGTAAGGGCGGAGGTGCAGAATAACCAACAAAGCTCATCAAGTGTTGCCTTTATCTTCAGTGAGTAGCAATTTGAAAGTGAGCAATTGAAATTTCAGCTACACAGACGTTTGTTCTAACCCTATCAGGAATACCATCAGCACCAACTCTCAGTTGGTATATTGACCATGGAAGAGATGCTGCATATGTTCATCTGATTTAATCCTTGGTTTGATTTTATGTAGATAGATCACATAAACCTTATTTATTCCAACAAGTTTAGAAGATGTGTTTTTAATTATTGAAGGAATTATTAAGATACATTCAATGAATATTTCATCTGGTGGGAGAATTGAAGCCAAATGAGCATAATATGAAAATGAAAGATTTTGGAGTGAAACTTTAAAAAAAAGTTTTTGTTATTAGAAAGGTAGTAGAAATTTAGAATTGCTTCTTCAAGACCTATAAGGGAATCAAAGTAACTGGATGTATAGAGTTTTAATATAGAAGGGAGTCTGCAAAGGGTCTTGGACAGATAATGAAAATGGGCCAAGGAGTGCCAAGATGGAATACAGTGTAGAGGAGTGAATGGCCATGCACTTTGGTGGAAAGAATAAAGGCATGGACTATTTTCTAAATGGGGAGAACATTCATAAATCAGAGGTGCAAACAGACTTGGGAGTCCTTGTGCAGAATTCCCTAAAAGTTGAGTCAGTGGTAAGGAAGGCAAATACAATGTTAACATTCATTTCAGGAGAACTCGAATATAAAAGTGAGGATGTAACACCGAGGCTTTTTAAGACATTAGTCAGACTGCATGGAGTACTGTGGGCCTCTTATCTTAGAAAAGATGTGCTGGCCTTGGAGAGGGTCCAGAGAAGGTTTACACATCTGGAGAAGAAGGATGCTTATGTGAGAATGCTGTTCTTGGACTATAGTTCAGCATTCAACACCATTATTTCTTCCAAGCTTGACAAGAAACTCAGAGACCTCGGTCTTCACCCCGCCTTGTGCAACTGGATCCTGGGCTTCCTGTCATATTGCCAGCAGGTGGTAAGAGTGGGCTCCCTCACCTCTGCCCCTCTGACCCTCAACACAGGTGTCCCTCAGGGTTGTGTCCCAAGCCTCCTCCTTTACTCTCTGTATACCCATGGCTGTGTCACCACCCACAGCTCCAATCTGCTAATTAAATTTGCTGACAATACTACATCAATTGGCCTTATCTCAAATAGTAATGAGGCAGCCTACAGAGAAGAAATCATCATCCTGACACAGTGGTGTCAAGAAAACAACCTGTCCCTCAATGTCGCAAAAAACAAAGGAGCTTGTCGATTTCAGGAGGAATGGAGACAGGCTAACCCCTATTGACATCAATGGATCTGGGGTTGAGAGAGTGAACAGCTTTAAGTTCCTCGGCATCCACATCACCGAGGACCTCATGTCGGCTGTACGTACAGGCTGTGTAATGAAAAAGGCACAATTGCGCCTCTGTCACCTCAGACAGTTACAGAAACATAGAAACATAGAAAACCTACAGCACAATACAGGCCCTTCGGCCCACAAAGTTGTGCCGAATATGTCCCTACCTTAGAAATTACTAGGCTTACCTATAGCCCTCTATCTTTCTAAGCTCCATGTACCTATCCAAAAGTCTCTTAAAAGACCAGTCCCCAAATCCTAAGGACTTTCTACAGGGGCACAATTGAGAGCACCCTGACTGGCTGCATCACTGCCTGGTATGGGAACTGTACTTCCCTCAATCATAGGACTTTACAGCTCAGCACATCTGCAGATGTGAACTTCCCATGATTCAGGACATTTACGAAGATAGGTGCATAAAATCATTGGGGCCCGAGTCACCCCAACCACAAACTGTCCCAGCTGCTACTGTCCGGGAAACGGTACCACAGCATAAAAGCCAGGACCAACCAACAGGCTCCGGGACAGCTTCTTCCACCAGGCCAACAGACTGATTAATTCATGTTGACACAATTGTATATCTATGCTGTATTGACTGTCCTGTGGTACATACTATTTATTACAAATTGCTATAAATTGCACATTGCACATTTAGACGGAGACGTAGCGTAAAGATTTTTACTCCTCATGGACGTGAAGGATGTAAGAAATAGAGTCAATTCAATTCAATTCAGAATGATCCAGAAAATGAAAGGGTTAATACATGAGGAGTGGCTCTGAATGTGTATTCAGTGGAGCTTAGAGGAATAAGGAGGGATCTCATTGAAGTCTATCAAATATTGAAAGACTTAGATCGAGTGGATATGGAGAGGATGTTTCCTATAGTCAGAGAGGCTGGACCAGAGGGCACAGCCTAAGAGTAGATGGATGTCCCTTTAGAACAGAGATGAGGAAGAATTTCTTTAGCCAGAGGGTGGTGAATCAGTGGAATTCATTGTCACAAATAGCTGCAGAGGCCAAGTCACTGGATATACTTAAAGCGGAAGTTGATAGGTTTTTAATTTGTAAGGGCGTCAAAGGCTGGAGAACGGGGTTAAGAGGGATAATAAGTCAGCCACGATGGAATGGCAGAGCAGACTCCATGCACCAAATGGCCTAATTCTGCTCTACTATAACATGGTTTAATAATCTAGCAATTGGCAAAGAGCCTAACATCTGACTCTGTTCCTCAATAATTCAAGTTTTTAAGGAACACTATGTGACTCTGTTTTAAAAAAATTACTAATGCTGTTACTGGCATGTGGTGCTCCAAAGTGTTCCAAGTAACGTTGGCTGAATATGTCTCCAAGTTGAAGTCGAGAACACAGAAGCTAATCATTAGGTCTGTCTCCAGTGCTGCAAAAGGTTAAATCTTCATCCTAAAGCTCTTTGACGAACACAGTGCCCCATTAATCTGCAATTCCCAGTTTGGAAACTGATCAGGGAGTCCTCTTTGCTGTAGATTAAGCAGTTTTGTTGCAGCGCATTACACTAATGACTGTTCTAATCATGAGCCTTCTACTTAAAAATCCAGGGCAGCCCCCATGAGATAATTCATTGCAAAGAAGAGCAGGAAAATCTAGGGGTGAGGTGTCACTGGAGAGGTTTGACATCCAAGATCAGCAACAAAGATTAGGCTGATCTTAGAATGGAGAGAGGTTGTGGCTCAAGGACTGGGACATTGATTCACTTTGGAGGATTGGTGGTGGGGATTGTGAGCAGATGTAGTGAGTAGATTGGGTTTATCACAGGTGAGTGGGAAGTCTGAAGAGTGAAGGTAAGTGATTAGTGAGTTGGGATACCAGTCAGGAAGTGATCTTTTAAATTGCTTTGCTGCACATTAAGCTGTTCTGTTGCAAGTATATTACACAGAACATAGAACAACACAGCAGAGAAATAAGCCCATCAACCCCCATGATGTCTGTGCTAAACACAATTCTAAATTAAACTAAAACTCTTCTGCCTGCACATAATCCATATTCCTCCATTTTCTGCATATTCATATTTCTATTTAAACATTTCTTAAACCCCACGTTCATATCTGCTTCCACTACTCACCCTACCAGACACTTACCACACTGTGTAAAAACTTGCCCTGCACACCCCCTTTAAACCTTCCTCCTCTCATTTCCACCACTGGAAAAAGATTCTGACTGTCTATCCTATCTGTGCCTCTCACAATTTTATAAACTTCTATCGGATCTCCCCACGTCCTCTGATACTCCAGAGAAAACAACCTAAGTTTGTCCAGTTTCTTCTTGAAACTCTTACCCTCAACTCCAGCCAGCATCCAGGTAAACCTCTTCCGTACCCTTTCCAAAGACTCTGCATCCTTCCTGTAATAGGATGATCAGAATTGCACACAATACAGTACTCGGTGCAGCCTAACCAAAGTTTTATGCAGATGCAATATCACTTTCTCACTCCTATACTCAATCCCCTGACCACAGCAGGCAAGCATATCATACAACCTCTCTCCCACCCTGCCTACATGGCTCTTTCAGGGACATCAATACTGTTAAGGGTCCTTTTCCTTGAATTTGACCACTCAATCAGCAAAACCCTCACAATTCCTCTCACTTGCTCGGGTTAGACCTCACCTGCCACCCATCTATATCCTGCTGCATTCACCACTGTGAAAGCCAGCTCTGAACCCAAAGTCCCTGTGCATCCCATACATCAGATTTTCTGGATCTTTTGTTCTGAGAGTGGTCAATCACTTAGCCTGCTTCAGAATAAAGTGGTCAGACCATGTCAGCACTGCCTGATGCAGTAAATACATTATTATTGTAAGCATGATTTGTGTTTCCATCGCTTTTCAGGCAAAATTCCAGAATGACGCAGTATGAGCCGAAAACAGCTGCAGTTACATTTGGCCCCAGAAAAAGTAATTTGTTTGAATTTTTATAGCATGATTTCTGCCTTATGCGGCAGCAATGAAGAAGGATCTCCCTCTCCCTCTCCCCCTCCCCCTTAACCAGAGTCCCTCTTGCACTCTTGCTCTCGCCCCCTTTCGTGCTTTCTCTTGCTCTTTCACCCTCACCCACTCTCTTGCTCTCTTAATCTGAATCCCTCTTGCTCTCTCTCGCCCTCCCTCTGTCATTCTCACCTTCTTTCTCTCGCTCTCTCTCTCTTGCTCTTGCCCTCCTTCTCTCGCTCTCACCTTCTTGCTCCCACACCCTTTCTCCTGCTCAACCTCTCTGTCTCACACAACCACTCCCTAGCCATCTCTCTCTCATCCTCTGTCTCTTATCCCCCCCTCTCTCTCTGGCCATTCTTCACACCCTTCCTCGCCTCTCTCACTAACCCCCTTGTCCTGCTCTTGCCCCCTTGCCCCACCACCTCAACTCGAAAACCCCTCAACCCCTCAGCACTCCCACGCACACCTCCCTCAATGCCCTCTCATTCCTCCTTCTGCCCCCCTCTCATCTCCTCTCCTCTGCCCTTGCCCTCTCTTACCCACTCACTCTCTTGCACTTCTTCACCACGGCATCACCCCGCCTCTCCTGCTCTCCTTGCGTCCCCCTGCTCCCCTCGCGCCACCCTGCTCATGCCCACTGCTACTCCATCACCCAGCCTCTCCTGCTTTCCTTGCGCCCCATGCTCATGCCCAATCACCACGCCATCACCCCGCCTCTCCTGCTCTCCTCGCGCCCTGTGCTCATTGCAATCATATATGGCTGTCAAATGATGTGTGCTTGCCAACTATAGTACATATAAAACAGTGGTTAGGCTGAACTATGACATTTCTATGACTTCAGCAAGAGGTCCCTCAGCCTTTTGCAATTATATTATGATGTGTGCTTTTCCTGCCTGTTCATTTCCCAGCTGTAGCTGGGTTGCTGTTGAAAATGCCCATGTAACCAGGTCCTGATGGTGAATAGTCATCTGATGCAGCAGTTGTTGTTACTGTAGCTTTGCCCAAGATATCTGTGTGCATGTTGAACTGACTGAATTATCATGTTTCCAAGTACTATTTTCCATTTAAATTGGAATTGATGTTTTCTCAAAAGTAAGATTGTGTGTCTTACAGAGTTTAACCTCTATCCTTTCATCATTATCTCATTTATTCCTCTGCTCCTCTTCATTCTGTTCTAGAACATACACTAATTTACATTGTTTTGCCAAATCTCTCAGACTGCCAGTGAAAACCCCAATTATCTTTTCTGACATCTGTTTGCAGTCTAGTGAATAACAGCTGTGAATATTTTACTCTCAAAATATTTTGGACCTCTCCTGGCCTGTCCCTTCGGGTTCTCAACAATTTCACCAAAATGGGGCAGCTATTACACTCTTTGGTATTTGCGTGTTGTATCCTTGGGATCTGATGGGAATCACCACATTTTGCCCTTCAGATGTCACCTGCAGCCTCTGCAATATTGTTAACCTTAACAATGCCTACGTACTCCAAGCAAATATTGAAGGCACCGTTGGTTCGGGGACGTGCTATATTTGGCATGTTTGTACTGCTTCTGCCAGCTCATCATAGAACTCTTTTCTGCTTCAATTAATTGGCTTTTTGTTTTGAGGATTGTCTTCAGTTCCGTCATGCATTGCAGATTTGCAAACTCACATTTTGCATTCTGGGACTTCCAATAATTCCTTCCTCAGCAGCAGTGTAAAGTAGTGAAGGTGTTTGTGTTTTGTATTTGAGAATGATATAAAATTGCAACGACTTTGAGCATCAAGAAAACTTGAGTCACTTGTGGCAATTGCAAGTGTGGCACCAACAACGTAGCAAGAGATGACCATGTGCCACAGTCTCCTAAAGTTGTAACAATCCACCAACCATATCACCAAGGCAATACAGTAAATCCTGATGGTTGGCACCTGGCTCACTGGGTAATTTTAGAGCTGGGACTACAGTTCCCATGGTCTACTCGACAGGTCTCAGAATCTCCACACTCTTCCACCCACCCACCAAGTCTCAGAGATTACCCACTCCTCCACCCACCCACCAGGTCTCAGGGTCTCCACACCTCCGCCCACCCACCTAATCTCAAGGTCTCCATGTTCCTCCATCCACTCAGCAGGTCTTGGTGTTTTCATACTCTTCTGCCCACCCACCAGGTCTCAGGGTCTCCATGCTTCTCCTTCCAACCACCTCTCCCAACGCCCCCCCCCCCCCCAGGTCTCAGGGTTTTCACACTTTTCCATCCACCCATATGGTCTCAGGGTCTCCACACTTCTCCATTCACTCAACAGGTCTCAGGGTCTCCACGTTTCTCCATCCACTCAACAGGTCTCAGGGTCTCCATGCTCCTCCATCCACTCACCAGATCTCAGGGGTTTCATACTTCTCCATCCACCCATCTTGTCTCGGGTTTTCACAGTGATCATCCACCCACCAGGTCTCAGGGTCTCCACACTTCTCCATCCACCCACTAGGTCTCAGGGTCTCCACACTTCTCTGTCCACCCACCAGGTCTCAGGGTCTCCACGTTTTTCCATCCACTCAACAGGTCTCAGGGTCTCCACACTTCTCCATCCACCCACCAGGTCCCAGGCTCTCCACATTTCTCCATCCACCCAACAAGTCTCAGGGTCTCCACACTTCTCCATTCACTCAACAGGTCTCAGGGTCTCCACGTTTCTCCATCCACCCACCTGATCTCAGGGTCTCCACGTTTCTCCATCCACCCACCAGGTCCCAGGGTCTCCACACTTCTCTGTCCACCCACCAGGTCTCAGGGTCTCCATGTTCCTCCATCCACTCACCAGGTCTTGGTGTTTTCATACTCTTCTGCCCACCCACCAGGTCTCAGGGTCTCCACATTTCTCCATCCACCCACCAGGTCTCAGGGTCTCCACGTTTCTCCATTCACTCAACAAGTCTCAAGGTCTCCACACTTCTCCATTCACCCAACAGGTCTCAGGATCTCCACGTTTCTCCATCCACCCACTAGGTCTCAGGGTCTCCACACTTCTCCATCCACTCAACAGGTCTCAGGGTCTCCACACGTCTCTGTCCACCCACCAGGTCTCAGGGTCTCCACGTTTCTCCACCCACCCACCTGATCTCAGGGTCTCCACACTTCTCTGTCCACCCACCAGGTCTCAGGGTCTCCACAATTCTCTGTCCACCCACCAGGTCTCAGGGTCTCCACAGTTCTCTATCCACCCACCAGGTCCCAGGCTCTCCACATTTCTCCATCCACCCAACAAGTCTCAGGGTCTCCACACTTCTCCATTCACTCAACAGGTCTCAGGGTCTCCACGTTTCTCCATCCACCCACCTGATCTCAGGGTCTCCACGTTTCTCCATCCACCCACCAGGTCCCAGGGTCTCCACACTTCTCTGTCCACCCACCAGGTCTCAGGGTCTCCATGTTCCTCCATCCACTCACCAGGTCTTGGTGTTTTCATACTCTTCTGCCCACCCACCAGGTCTCAGGGTCTCCACATTTCTCCATCCACCCACCAGGTCTCAGGGTCTCCACGTTTCTCCATTCACTCAACAAGTCTCAAGGTCTCCACACTTCTCCATTCACCCAACAGGTCTCAGGATCTCCACGTTTCTCCATCCACCCACTAGGTCTCAGGGTCTCCATGTTTCTCCGTCCACCCTCCAGGTCTCAGGGTTTTCACAATGCTCATCCACTCACCAGGTGTCAAGGTTCCCATTGTACTCTGTCTACTCACCAGGACTTTGATTTCTGTGCTCCCTTTAAACTTAACTGCTTCTTGTTTTTGGTGTTCCTTTAAACTTAAACATAGGTATGACGTGGTAAGCAATACAGCTTTATTTCCTAATAGTGCTGCAGAATAATTACAAGCTATATTCAGTTTTCAGGAATTTTCTATTTATTTCCTCATAACTTTCAAGAAAAGTTACATTTAATTTACAACAAATTCAACAATTGGAATATGAGCATTATTTTCAGTATATCATCTGGCCACTCAAAACAGATCATGTCTCCTTTCCTCACCATCATCAGTTTGCATTTTAACCCCAATAAAAATAATTCACTCATCAAATAGAAATACATTTGACATTTTACTAAGTAGGTTTGATTGCCCAGTTAGGTCTATTGGAGGTCCACAGTACATAGAACTGACAAATCTGAAGTGTCTTCTAATTTATTGCTTACTTCAAAGTGATGTCTTAATAAATATGTATACCAAACATGGCAAATTTGATGATCCTGAATGCATTGTAAGAAGGCTGTCTTCATATCTTACCTCCAATGTGAATCTGACTCGTAATGTCAAGAGACAATGAACTGGTAAGCTATGTGGCTAGCTGCTCTAGCCCGTTTTAGCATCACTGCATTGTCGTGCAGCCTTCCATGCATTATAAGAGTACATATGTGTTTGCACATGGCTATTGGTTGCCTAAATGTTATTCAATTACATCCATGTATTCTGTCTGCTAATATCAAAGTTGATGCATTACATTTTGGTGCCAAATTGGCAGTAACAAAGGCATAACAGTTCACTAAAAATGCTTTAGGGAAGTTGCAGTGTCATCAGAATAAATGGGCTCCTACTTAAGTTTCAAGGTACCTTGAGCTGGTTAAATCAAATTTTTATCATCCTATCCACTTTAGATTCAAATAATTGGCCTCAGTTGATTAGCTTCAAGAAAGTAAAGGAAAATACTTAAAAGCTTCAACAACCAGTAGAGTTGTTGAACTGCCTGAGGATTTGGTCTTTTTAATCAGTTACAATTGTGGCATAAGATCTTTCTTTGATCTAGGTGGTTGGTTGAAGTTAAAAGAATCACAGTTGTATAGCTGAAAAAAACAAGCAGTGGAATAAGTTCACAAGCTGAATTTTAAGTCAGCACACCATCTACAAAACATAATTAAGGGTGACAAAGTAAATATCATGCTTCCTATTCTCTTTTTTTGTGACTAAGAAGAGGTGGATAAAATTCATGGGGTTGTCTATTCTGGTCTCTCTCTTCAGGAAAAATTGTGATGTGAAATTTCCACCAAAATTGAACAACTGCATTTTCCAGGATAACCTTTATTTATCTGCCATAAATACCATCAGACCTCATCTCCCAGGTTTAGAGTAATGGTCTGTATCTTTCAACCTCTGTGATCTTTCACTTGTGCAGTTTTGTCTTGTTAGCTCTTTCCCATGTCAAAATTCAATTTTCTTTGACTATTGTTACATTTATTTCATGCTACCCCATCCTATCTCCTCATGATATTCCATGTATTTTTCATTTGCATTTTAAGGTGATACATCCATATACAAGGAGAACAGTGGAAATGTTAGGTTATTGCTTTTGATACAGAACATAAAGATATGTCAAGGTGGCTTTCAGGATCAGAATTGGGTTTAATTATCACTGGCATATGTCGTGAAATTTGTTGTCTTTGCAGTAGCAGTACAATGCAATACATAATAATAGAAAAAATGTGAATTACGGTAAATATATATATATATATATATAGTTAAAAAATTTAAGAAGTTTAAAAAAAAGTAGAGAGGCAGTGTTCATGGGTTCAATGGTCATCCAGAGGGAAAGAAAGAAGCTGTTCCTGAATCATTGAGTGTGTACCTCCTCCCTGATGGTAGCAATGAGAATAAGGCATGACCTGGGTGATGGACACCATCTTTTTGAGGCATCACTTCTTGAAGATGTCCTGGATAGTACGGAGGCTGTTGCCCATGATGAAGCTGACTAAGTTTACAGCTCTCTGCAGCTTATTTCGATTCTGTGCAGTAGCCACCCCCACCCCGCCACACACCAGATGATGATGCAACCAGTTATAGAACGCTCTTCATGGTACATCTGTAGAAATTTGTGTCATTGGTGACAAACCAAATCTCCTCAAACTCCTAATGAAATATAGCCTGTATTGTGCCTTCTTTGTAGTTTGGCCCAGGATAGGTCCTCAGAGATATTGATATTCAGGAACCTGAAATTACTCACTTCCACTTCTGATCCCTCTATGAGGACTTGTGTGTTCCCTCGTCTTACCCTTTCTGAAGGCCACAATCAGTTCTTCGGTCTTACTGATGCTGAGTGTAAGGTTGTTGCTGTGACACCACTCAACTAGCTGATATACCTTGCTCTTGTACACCCTTTTCATCACCATCTGAAATTCTGCCGACAATGGTTGTATCATCAGCAAAGTTATAGTTGCCATTTGAGGTGCGCCTGGCCAAATAGTCAGGAGTGTTGAGAGCGCAGAGCAGTGGACTGAGCACACATCCCTGAGGTGCACCAGTGTTGATTGTCAGTGAGGTGGCGATGTTATTTCTGATCCACACAGACTGTGGTCTTTTGGTTAGGAAGTCAGGGATCTAGTTGCAGAGGGAGGTGCAGAGGGAGGTACAGAGGCCTGGCTGCTGGAGCTTTTCGGTCAGAAGTGTAGGAATTATTGTGTTAAATGCTGAACTGCAGTCAATAAAAAGCATCCTGACATAGATATTTGTATTGTCCAGGTAATCCAAGGCCGGGTGAAAAGCCAATGAGATCACATCTGTTGTAGACCTATTGTGTGATAGGCAAATTGCAATGGATCCAGGTTCTTGCTGAGACAGGAGTTAATTCTAGCTATGACCAACTTCTCAAAGCACTCCATCATCGTAGGTGTGACTGGTACTGTGTGAAAGTCATTAAGGCATCTCTCCCTGGTTTAACTGTTGCCCTTTTGAAGCAAGTGAGAACTTCCGACTGTAGCGATAAGGGATTGAAAATGTCTTTGAACATCCCTGCTAGTTGGTTGATGCAGGTTTTCAGAGCCCTATCAGGTACTCCATTGAGGTCTGTTGCCTTGCGAGGGTTCACCCTCTTGAAAGACAGCCTGATGTTGACCTCCAAGACAGAGATCACAGAGTCAGTGGGTGATGCTGGGCTCCTCATAGCTGTAGTTTTGTTCTTCTTTTAAAGCGAGCATAAATGGCATTGAGCTCACCTGGGAGTGAAGCATCACAGCCATTCACAATGTTAGGTTTTGCTTTCAGTAGTAGGCTCATAACTATATTATTGCAAAGAGTATTTATCAAACACAATGAATTACACCATAGTAAATGGGAACATTCATCTGTAGAGTTGATCAAATATGCTTTATTCATCTAATTACAAAACACACAAAATTATGAGCTGACTGTTTATTAACTTGGTCCAAGTTTTTTTATGATTGTTAGTTCATTATTACACAATCAGTGCATGAAAAAATATAATATTTTAAGTTAACTTCTGTAGTTTGTAGGCCCTACAAACAGGGCATTCAAGAAAAAGATGTAAACATTTTACATGAAGTCAGTACTGTGCAAAACAGCATTGTTTACAATGAAAAATGTTCCAATTTTATCTCCACACTTAATGCCAACTACAAAGCATAGTAACATACTTTCTATCTTCATAGTCAATAAGATTTTTTTAACTGAAAAATAATTTTAAAATATAGATGATGAGCGGATCAAATTGGTCTCCAAACAGGTAGACATCTTGGTGCCAATTATTAATAAATAGCTAATTGCTAATAAATGAGTTCTTATTCATTTGAAATCTGACTTGGACATGTATTCAAGATATAAGGATTAGATAATGAACAAGACTTATTGCTGCACACATAAACCCTACAGAAAAAAGGCCATTGTCTTCATTTCACAAAACATTGCACCAAAATACAAACTTGTTTTGCATGTATATCATTCTGAATTGTGAACCACCAAACCATACTGTCTCAGAATAGAAGACAACATTTTGATACACCCCATTCCATGGAATTGATCTGGTGCCTGAACAGGTTAAGTGTGCCCACACTGAGGCCCAGTCTGTATTTCTTCTCAAGTATCTAATTGCAGGTCCAGTTGGCAGCAAGAGATTTGGGTTTTCTCGTGTTTCCTGTGCTGCTGTAGGTTCTTCTCATTGTGCGAAATGAGCTGAGGACAATAAAAACAAACTGAATTTTCTAGATAGTGAACAAAAAATGCATCTTGCTAAGAAAAAACAAATTTCTTGTTGCAGAAGAATTACTTTCGATCAGTTATTCAAATTGTAAGCTGGACAAGATGAAATGCATGATACTGAGGTAGCATCAGTGTGTAATGTGGCCTGCCCTTTAACTAATCTCGCTGCTATCTCTGCAGAGCATTCTGAGATCAATAAGCAGTAAATTGCCATAGCAAAGTAGCTTGTAGCTCAGGCAATGGTGTCAATTTCTAGCTCCAGGTAAGGAACATTTGGCACCTTGAAATACAAGTGTTGATTATTATCTCTGGCCATTGAGTATCTGTGTTCCATCCTGGAGAGGTGGTGTGGTTGCTGCTCCAGCAGTTAAATCTGGGAGCGTTAGAGGGTGTCTACAGAAATTCATTGGAATGATTTTTTTGATCATTTGGGAGAGGGGAGGAAGCCACAGGCAGGGAGGCACTCCTGTTCCTTTTGGTCAGGAGAACATAAAAAATGTACACCCTAGTGGGTCAGTTAAAGGCTTGGATCTAGATCCCTTAGATTTTGCTCAAGCCTGGAGTAAAAGTAGTGGAACTCAGATGATAATACTGGAGGCTTCTCTGCATATTTTAAGAGTTATAGAGAGAGTCAGCATAGAAATGGCCCCCCTGGACCACTGAGTCCACACTGATCATCAAGCCCCTAGTTGCAGTCATCCCGTTATTAACCCCGTTTTTTAGATGTTACACAGTACAATAATACATTTCCCAGACCCAGGCTATCTCCAGGTTACAGACACCCATACACAGGAACAATCTCACTTGCTTATTCCAAAAAACAGCAGAACTAGTTCCTTTTTTCTCTCTTCACTTTCACAAATTGTTCTTTCTTATCAGTGTTATGTACTTCTCATGCCGTTCCTTACAATACTGTGGAGGTATGGTTACCATATGAAGTGATTTTTACATTTTTTCTGATTTCTGGACAAAATAGACAAGGATGTCTGTAAAAATGGAACCAGTTTGTTACTCGGAGACAACCTGTAAGTAAAAAGGGAGCATGGACACTGAGGATACGGTGAATTGAAAGAGTTCACAGGAACCTGTCTAGTCAAGTTTCCAGAAAGAGTGGCAAACATTTTTAAAACATTGTATTCTTTATGATTAGTGTTTTTTAATGATCAGATCCAGAGTGACAATCATTTTGTTCTCTTTTACATATGTACTAAAGAATGACAATAAAAAAATCTTGAATCTTGAAACATCATTTAGTGAGTCAAATGTCGAACCATTAGAATTTCTGCAGTCAGGCTGTGAACAATCTGTATTTTTCACATTATATAACATGATATATAATATGAAAAGAAGCCATCCCAACACCGAACCCTGTGGAACACCACTGGTCACCAGCATCCAACCCTTTATTCCCACTCCTTGCTTCCTGCCAGTCAGCCAATCTTCTATTCATGCTACACACATCAAAGTTGCTGGTGAAAGCAGCAGGCCAGGCAGCATCTCTAGGAAGAGGTACAGTCAACGTTTCAGGCCGAGACCCTTCGTCAGGACTAACTGAAGGAAGAGTGAGTAAGAGATTTGAAAGTGGGAGGAGGAGGGGGAGATCCAAAATGATAGGAGAAGACAGGAGGGGGAGGGATGGAGCCAAGAGCTGGACAGGTGATAGGCAAAGGGGATATGAGAGGATCATGGGACAGGAGGCCCAGGGAGAAAGACAAGGGGGGGGGAACCCAGAGGATGGGCAAGGGGTATATTCAGAGGGACAGAGGGAGAAAAAGGAGAGAGAGAGAAAGAATGTGTGTATATAAATAAATAACAGATGGGGTACGAGGGGGAGGTGGGGCATTAGTGGAAGTTCGAGAAGTCAATGTTCATGCCATCAGGTTGGAGGCTACCCAGACGGAATATAAGGTGTTGTTCCTCCAACCTGAGTGTGGCCTCATCTTTACAGTAGAAGAGGCCGTGGATATACATATCAGAATGGGAATGGGATGTGGAATTAATATGTGTGGCCACTGGGAGATCCTGCTTTCTCTGGCGGAGAAAGGTGTTCAGTAAAACGATCTCCCAGTCTGCGTCGGGTCTTGCCAGTATATAGAAGGCCGCATCGTAGCACCGGATGCAGTATATCACCCCAGCCGACTCACAGGTGAAGTGTCGCCTCACCTGGAAGAACTGTCTGGGGCCCTGAATGGTGGTAAGGGAGGAAGTGTAAGGGCATGTGTAGCACTTGTTCCGCTTACAAGGATAAGTGCCAGGAGAGAGATCAGTGGGGAGGGATGGGGGGGACGAATGGACAATGGAGTCGCGTAGGGAGCGATCCCTGCGGAAAGCAGAGAGACGGGGGAGGGAAAGATGTGCTTAGTGGTGTGATCCTGTTGGAGGTGGCGGAAGTTACAGAGAATAATATGTTGGACCCGGAGGCTGGTGGGGTGGTAGGTGAGGACCAGGGGAACCCTATTCCTAGTGGGGTGACGGGAGGATGGAGTGAGAGCAGATGTGCGTGAAATGGGGGAGATGCGTTTGAGAGCAGAGTTGATGGTGGAGGAAGGGAAGCCCCTTTCTTTAAAAAAGGAGGATATCTCCCTCGTCCTGGAATGAAAAGCCTCATCCTGAGAGCAGATGCAGCGGAGACGGAGGAATTGCGAGAAGGGGATGGCATTTTTGCAAGAGACAGGGTGAGAAGAGGAATAGTCCAGATAGCTGTGAGAGTCAGTAGGCTTATAGTAGACATCAGTAGATAAGCTGTCTCCAGAGATAGAGACAGAAAGATCTAGAAAGGGGAGGGAGGTGCCGGAAATGGACCAGGTAAACTTGAGGGCAGGTTAATGAAGTCAACGAGCTCAGCATGCATGCAGGAAGCAGTGCCAATGCAGTCGTCGATGTAGCAAAGGAGAAGTGGAGGACAGATACCAGAATAGGTTTGGAACATCGATTGTTCCACAAAGCCAACAAAAAGACAGGCATAGCTATGACCCATACGGGTGCCCATAGCTACACCTTTAGTTTGGAGGAAGTGGGAGGAGCCAAAGGAGAAATTATTAAAGGTAAGGACTAATTCCGCTAGACGGAGCAGAGTGGTGGTAGAGGGGAACTGATTAGGTCTGGAATCCAAAAAGTAGCGGAGAGCTCTGAGACCTTCCTGATGGGGGATGGAAGTATATAGGGAACACACATCAAATTTGTTGGTGAACGCAGCAGGCCAGGCAGCATCTCTAGGAAGAGATACAGTCGACGTTTCGGGCCGAGACCCTTCGTCAGGACTAACTGAAGGAAGAGCTAGTAAGAGAAAATCTCTTAGTAAGAGAATCTCTTACTAGCTCTTCCTTCAGTTAGTCCTAACGAAGGGTCTCGGCCCGAAACGTCGACTGTACCTCTTCCTAGAGATGCTGCCTGGCCTGCTGCGTTCACCAGCAAATTTGATGTGTGTTGCTTGAATTTCCAGCAGCTGCAGAATTCCTCGAGTTTATGTAGTATATAGGGACCGGACATCCATTGTGAAAATAAAGCGGTGGGGGCCAGGGAACTTAAAATCATCGAAAAGTTTAAGAGTGTGAGAAGTATCGCGAACATTGGTAGGAAGGGATTAAACAAGGGGGCATAAAACTTCTATCCACGCTAGTATCTTTCCTGTATTACCATGGGCTCTTATCTTGTTAAGCAGCCTCATTTGCAACACCTTGTCAAAGGCCTTCTGAAAATTCAAATAAACAAGATCAACTGACTCTCCTTTGTCTATCCTGCCTGTTATTTCCTCAAAGAACTCTTAATGGATTTGTCAGGCATGATTTCCCCTTAAGGAAACCGTGCTGACTTTGGCCTATTTATCAAGTGCCTCCAAATACCCTGAAACCTCATTTTTAATAATGAACTCCAACATCTTCCCAACCACTGAAGATAGGCTAACTGGCCTATGATTCCCTTTTTTCTGCCTTCTTCACTTTTTAAAGAGTGGTGTGACATTTGCAAGTTCTTAGTCCTCTGGATCCATTCCAAGTTCTAGGGATTCTTGAAAGATCACTACTAATGCCTCCACAAATTTTTTGGCTACCTCTTTCAGAACCCTGGGACATAGTCCATCTGATCCAGGTGACTTATCTACTTTCAGAACTTGCGGCATCCAAGCGCCTTCTCCTTAGTAATAGCACTTCTGCCCCCCGACACTTTCGAATTCCTGGCGTACTGTTACTGTCTTCTACAGTGAAGACAAATGCAAAATACTTATTCAGTTCATCTACCATTTCTTTGTCCCCAGTGACTACTTCTCCATTTTCATTTTCCAACAGTCTGATATCCACATTCACTTCTCTTTTACTCTTTCTACGTATATCTGAAAAAAATTGTATATTCTTTTATATTATTGGGTAGCTTATGTTTATATTTCCTATGGTGGGAGAGTCTAAGACCAGAGAACACAGCCTCATAATAGAGGGGTGTCCTTTTAGAATGGAGATGAGGAGGAATTTCTTTATCCAGAGGGTGGAATTCTTTGCCACAGTCAGTCATGGAGGCCAAGTCTTTATGTATATTTAAGGCAGAGGTTGATAGATTCTTGATTGTTCAGGGCATGAAGGAATACAGGGAGAAGGCAGGAGATTGGGGCTGAGGAAAATTGGATCAGCCATGATGAAATGGTGGAACAGACTCGATGGGCCAAATGGCCTAATTCTGCTCCTATATTTTATAGTCTTATTATATACCCTCTCTTTTCATTTTATGCTGTCTTTGACTTCCCTTGTCAGCCACAGTTGCCTCATCCTTCCTTTAGAATACTTCTCTTTGGGATGTATCTATCCTGTGCCTTCCAAATTGCTCCCTAAACCTCAAGCCATTGTTTTCTGTTATCATCCCTACTAACGTCCCCTTCCAATCAACTTTGGCCAGCTCCTCTCTCATGCCTCTGTAATTCCCTTTACTCCACTGTAATAATACAGTGTAGTATTGTAGTATATATGTAGTATTATGTAAATCATGTAGCTTCTCTCTCTCTCAAATTGCAGGGTGAATTCTATCATATTATGATCACTGCTTCCTAAGGGTTCCTTTATCTTAAGCTCACTAATCAAATCTGGTTCATTACACACCACCCAATTTAGGATTGCCTTTTCCCTAGTGGGCTTAACAACAAGCTGCTTTTAAAAAACCATCTTATAGGTATTCTACAAATTCCTTCTTTTGGATTCCAACACCAACCTGATTTTCCCAATCTACCTGCATATTGAAGCCCCCCATTACAATTATGACATTGCCCTTTTTGCATGCCTTTCCCATCTCTTGTTGTAAGTTGTACCAAACATCCTAGCTACTGTTCAGAGACTGTATTTTACTCCCAGCACGGTCATTTTGCCCTTGCAGCTTCTTAATTCTGCCCACAAAGATTGTACATCTTCCAATCCTATGTCACCTCTAAGGATTTGATTTCATTTTTTTTTTACCACAGAGCTACCCTGCCCCCTCTGCCTACCTACCTGTCCTTTTGATACAATGTGTATTCTTGGATGTTAAGTTCCTAACTATGATCTTCTTTCAGCCATTACTCAGTGATGCCAAAGTTAATCAAATCAATTTTCCCTAATGTATTCCCTCATTTTGTTTTGCTGAGTTTAAGGATT
Source organism: Mobula birostris (assembly GCF_030028105.1). Classification (NCBI taxonomy): domain Eukaryota; kingdom Metazoa; phylum Chordata; class Chondrichthyes; order Myliobatiformes; family Myliobatidae; genus Mobula; species Mobula birostris. Next base: position 53,502,161 of record NC_092384.1, read on the forward strand.
GTAATGTACAAATACACAAACCTAATTTGAAGGATTTAAACATAATTTGTTACTGCCTTTGTGCATGGAAAATGACATCTCATGAATTTGACTGAGTTTTTTGAAGAATGTACCAAGAGGACGAATGAGGGCAGGACAATAAATGTTGTGTATGTGGACTTAAGTGGGTCCTTTGACAAAGTCATGCTTGGTAGGCTGGTGTAGAAAGTACACATGGGATCCAGAGTGTGCTAGCCAATTGGATACAAAATTGATTTAGTTGATTTTCAGATTGGAGATTTGTGCCAACTGTAGTATGGTGCAGGGATCTGTGCTGGGTCATCTGTTGTTTGTCATATATGGTAATGATTTAGTTGAGAATGTAGGTCGAATAACACACCAAGCACTGGATGAAATCAGCAGGTCAGGCAGAATCCATCGAGGGAAGTAGATAGTTGATATTTCAGTCAAGATTTGTCATCCGGACTGATCTAGATGAAGAAGTCTCGATCTGAAATGTTGATGGTTCACCCACCTCCATAGATGCTGCCTGACCTGCTGAGTTCCTTCAGCATATTGTATGTTGCTTATGATTCTGGCATCTGCTGTTTCCTATGTCTTCATGTAGGTAGATCAGTAAGTCTGCGCATAATACCGAATTGATGGTATAGTGGATAATAAAGAACGTTGTCTATGATAGTAACACAATATTGATCAGTTATAAAAATGGGCAAAGGAATGGCAGATGGAATTTAGCTTATGGAAGTGCAAAGTGATGCATTTGGCAAGTTAAACGGTGAATGACGAGACCTTGGGAAGTGTTGCTGAACAGAGAGGCCTAGGAATACAAGTACCTAGTTCTCCAAAAGTGGTGACACATGGGTAAACAGGATGATGAAGAAGGCATGCTGGCTTCATTAGCTGAGACAGTGAGTACAACAGTTAGGATATCATGTTATAGTTGTACAAAATGCTGATTAGGCCGTGATTGGAGTTTTGTGTGCAGCTCTGGTCAATTTGTTACAGGAAAGATGTGAGTTAGTAGAGATGGTGCAGAAAGAATCACAGGATATCGCCCGTTTTGGTGGGCTTGAGTTATAAGCAGGGGTTGGATAGGCTGGCTCTATTTTCACTGGAGCAAAGATGCCTGAGGGCTGAGATGATAAAAGCTATATACAATTACTTGAGGCATACACAGGGGAGACAGTCAAGAGATTTTTTGCCCATGGTACAGATGTCTAAAACTAGAGAGCATCGGTTTAAAGAGAGAGGGAAGAGACTTAAAGGTAATTTCAGGGGTAAATATTTTACTTTCAGAGTGATTGGTATCTGGAATGAGCTGTAAGAGGAGATGTTGAAGGCTGGCATTATAATAGGCATCAAATCAAGTATTTGAATGAACGAGGCAGAGAGGAAAATGAAATTAATGCGGTAATTGAGATTTAGGCGTATGGTCAGAATGATCATGGTGGGCTGAAAAGCCTTGTTTCCATGCTGAACAACTCTTATACTGAGTTTATGATAGAAAGAGCAGACGCAGAAATAAAAACTTTTTTTTTGCTTATAACAGTGAACAGGTAATTCCAAGATATGTAGAAATTTCTTCTTGCAGAGGGGTGGTAAATCTCTCGAATTCTGTATCCCAGTGGATTATGGAAGCTGGATCCACAATTAAGTTGAGGTAGTTAATTTTTTGAAAGATCATGAGTTTGAGGTCTATGTAAACCTGGCACACACACACAAAGATGGAGTTTGAGGGCTGGTTAGATCAGCCATGGTCATAATGAATTATGAGACAGGTTTGAGGGACATGGTGCCCTACTCCAGCTGGTATTATTTTTCTGTTTCTGTGTTTGGTGCAGAGTATGAAAATAAAGTGACTTAGTTATCTGTGCAGCTAAAACATCGTCGTGGCTATCCCTCAAGGTCGAGGATGATGGTCTTTGTTCTGTTGATCTACTTATGGGCTCTCAAGTGGCTTATGAGTCCAATCTTGGCTCTCAGTCACAGTCTATATCTTTAATGCCGACGACAAATTGTATTTGGAAAGAGACAGTGTACATCCTCTGCACGTCCACTCGATCTAGGCCTTTCATGGAAGGTTATCGAGCATTGAAAGGCCTAGATATATTTAAAGTGGAGGTTGATAGGTTCTTAGCTAGTAAGGGAGTCAAAAGGGAGAAGGCAGAAGAATAGGTTTGAGAGGGATAATAAGTCAACCGTGGTGGAAAGGCAGAGCAGGCTCGATGGGCCGACTGGCCTAATTATGCTCATGTTTTATGGTCTTATCTTCCTCATACTTTCTCTTATATCTGACACTATGCTGTTATAAATTGTCCATGATGATAAAAATATTTCTGTAATTGATAGTTCACGAATAATCATGAATATCTTATACTGTTCAGGTAAAGCTATCATATAATACAGAAAGAGCTGTATGACAATTAGTTTCTTTTAAAAGCTCAGGATTTGTTTGCATAATATGTTCAGCACTAAATAGAACTACAAGTGATTTGCACCAGTGTTTGTTACAGGTAAATGATGCTTTATTGCTTTTGGATGAGTTTGATGTAAATTATGAAAGGCAGTTGCAAATAAGAGAAGTGCTATTAACTCAGACAGATTTGTTTAACAGCTTGTCTAAGTGCCCATCATTATTATAATGTATGCAGGCGTTTGATATTAAAGTGCTCAACATGGTGAAAGCAACATTTGTTGAGTTTAAAATAGACAGCATAGATAAGTCACCAGTTCTAAAATGCGAGCACTTTCTGAGATGGTATAATTGCAGCAATATTCAAATGAAACATTTAGAAAATGTCACAGTTTTTGTGAAATCTAATTGTTTTTTTTCATGGTTTGTGATCATCAAAATGAGTGTGAGCTCGAAAAATAGAATGCGTTTGGTTTTGCTGACAGTATTAATATCTGTGGGTTAGTTATGACATGAATATGTTACAGCATGAATCTCCCTACATTGGAATCAGAGTGCAACTGAGGTTTCCAGAAAATTCTCAAGAGACAGATGTCCATATCTTAATCTTCTACTCCTGAAGTTGAATATATTCCAATTACATTCAAATTTTCTCTGTAATATTCTGTGGGTGAGCTGTGATATAGGTTATTACTTATAGATCTAATTTTGTGTGTAACACATGACTGTTGAGCACATACAGTAGACAGGAATGATATAAAGTAGTATGAAATCCAATTACTCTTGAAAAATGCAAACCAGAATTGAGTTCCTAGATTATGAATTAGTACTTTTCAATCTGCTTTCGAGCATGACTCTAAAATTCTTTATTAAGTGCAGAATTGGGTCAGATATTACTCCTGAATGATTAGAGAAATGAAGATCTGACAGTTATATATCATCACAGAAGTGAGAAGCAGGAAATTTGGTCAAACATGCTCTAAACCAGCCTTCTGCTACTTTTTTATTTCATCCTATCATTATGTCCTTCTATTTCTTTAACACTTGTGTATTACTACCTGCATTTTAAATGTACCTATTCCATTTGCCTCAACTCTGTAAGTGTAGTTTCCCTTTTAATTCACTTCTGGTTTTATGGAGATTCTAATATTTATGAATCTTTTTTGGGGCTCTCTTACAAATGAAAACATCTACACTATGTTTATTCTATCAAACCCCTTCCATATTTTAAATAATTTTATCAGGTCTTCCCTTCAGCAAAAAAAAAATATCTTATACAGTTTTCCTTACGATATAGTCACTCATTCTGGCATAATCATAGTAAATTATCTTTGCTTCTTTTCCCATGACTAAATTCTTGTTGTAATACATGGAATAGAATTCAGTTCTGCACTTTCAGGTGCATTTGCATCTGGAGTCTTGAGGACTACCTAAAGATCTCCATAGGAAATGCACCAATGCCCAGAATATCTAATACAGAATCTCAGTGGCTTCACCAATCCACAAATGCGGTACTTTCTTTATAAGGCTTACTCATTTATGAACCAAACTAACTAAAATGGAATCTTGAATATTTGTGCTTCAATCATTCTCAATCAAAATGTCAAAATTTATTAGATGCCAAAGCCAATTTAGCAGAATAGAATGGTTAGGTATGCTGTTGAACCAGTAGGGATTAAATCTTGATTAAAAAATTAATATTGACAAGAAAATTAGGAAATTCATCACTTGTAAAACAGAAGTTTCAGCATATAATAGGTACCAAGATTGAGATTAAGAGAAATAATAATCAAAATATTGAATATGCATGATCCAATACCTGCACTAGAATTACAAACAAATCCCAATTTTTATTACTGGAGAGTTGGGGAAGAGGATGAGAGCAGCCATGATGGAAGATGAATGCTTGTCCAGGAATTCAGTGATGTGCTTATGTTATGTTCAGATGTCATGCAATGTAACAGTTCTGATAAAAGGACAAATAGCAGGGTTCTGTCAATACAGCCAAGGTTTTGTTTTTGGTGTTCTGAATATTTGCCCATTGGCCTTTCTTTATTAAAGTTTATTCAGTGCTCTTACTAAAGCCAGAAAATATCTTTAAATCATTAGACAATATTGGAGATAACTGAGATCTCAGTGTTCCTTAGCAAAATTCAAAGGATGAAAATAGAAGCCTCAATCTAACAGTGAATTAAAGTGGAGGGATTAAGTCATTGTCCCGTGATTAGGCTAGGGTTGAATAGGTGGGTTGCAGGGCCGTGTGCCTGTTCCATGCTGTATCTCTGATAATTAATTTAAAAAATCTAAATATCTTTTAAGTATTTTTAATATACCTGCCTCAGCTGCTTCCTTTGGCTGTTCATTCCATATATGGACCTTACTCTGAGTGAAATGTTGCCCCTCAGGTTCCTATTAAATCTTCCCCTCTCAGCTTCAACCTGTCCTCCAGTTTGTGATTACCCAATCCTTTGAAAAGGACTGTGTGCAGTAACCTCATTATTGTATCCTAAAATAACTTAGTCACTTAGGATTTTATACATCTCTCCTACACCCAATGATTAAATTCACCCATAACACCACTGTTGGTGACAGAAATTTAGACAGAATGAGGAAATGGATAGAGTGAGACAGATCAGCTAGTTGAATGGTATCGCCATAACTTTGCACTTAATATCAGCTAGACTGAGGAACAGGTTGAGGACTCAGGAAGGAAAAGTCAGGAGAAAACATGATAGTCCTTTTTGAGGGGTCAGCAGTGGAAAGGACAAGGGGCTTCAAGTTCCTGGGCATCAATATCTCAGAAAATCTATCCTGGGCCCAATGCATCGATATAGTCACAAAGAAGATATGCCAGTGGCTCTACTTCATAGGAATTTAAGAAGATTTAGTATGTCACCAACGACTTGTAAATTTCTGCAGATGTGTGGTGGAGAGTACTGTGACAGGTTACATCACCGTTTGGTGTGGAGGCTGTAGACAGCTGTAGAATCAGCCAGCTCTATCACTGACGCAATCCTTACCACCGTCAAGGGCATCTTCAAGAAGCGGTGCCTCGAGAAGGCGTCATGCATCATTGGAGACCCTCACCATCTCAATGCTACCATCAGGGAGATATGATTATCTATTTATCATAACATATGGTATAGTAATTTTTAATATCTTGAACTGTACTGCCGCTGCAAAACAACAAATTTCATGACATATGTCAGTGATAATAATCCTGATTCTGCCCTAGCCTACTTTACCTCTCCCTATAACTCAGTCCCCTGATTCCTGGCAAGACCCTTGTAAATCTTTTTGCAGTATTTTCAACCTAACGGCCTCTCTCCTATAGCAGAACACAAATGTTCTGACTGATGAAGGCCAGCCGTCACCATGCTGTCTACCTGTAACACCACATAATGAGTGTTTTGTTCCATATAATATTAGGGATTCAAGGATTTAATATATCAATAAAGTATACATGGGTTGAAGGTTCAAAATCACAGCATAAATCAGTGGGTCCAGATGAAGGGTCCAGGCCCGAAACATTGATTCTTTATTCTTTTCCATTGATTCTCCCTGACCTGCTGAGTACCTCCAGCTTTAGAACATAGAACATAGAAATTTACAGCACATTATAGGGCCTTCAGCCCACAATGTTGTGCCGACCATGTACCCTACTCTAGAAACCGCCAAGAATTTCCCTAGCGCATAGCCCTCCATTTTTCTAAGCTCCACGTACCTATCTAAGAGGTTTGAAAAAGACCCTATTGTATCCGCTTCCACCACTGCTGTTGGCAGTGTATTCCATGCACCCACCACTCTCTGTGTGAAAAACGTACCCCTGACATCCCCTTGGTACCTATTTCCAACCACCTTAAAACCATGCCCCCTCATGCTAGCCATTTCTGCCCTGGGGAAAAAGTCTTTGGCCATCTAGACGATCAATGCCCCTCATCATCTTAATACACCCCTATCAGGTCACCTCTCATCCTCTGTCGCTCCGAGGAGAAAAGGCTAAGTACACTCAACCTATTCTCATAAGGTACACCCTCCAATCCAGGCAACATCCTTGTAAGTCTCCTCTGCTCTCTCTCTCTGTAGCATCCACATCCTTCCTGTAGTGAGGTGACCAGAACTGAACACAGTACTCCAAGGTCTTATATAGCTGTAAAATCACCTCACGGCTCTTGAACTCAGTCCCATGGTTGATGAATGCCAACACACCAAATGCCTTCTTAACAACACTGTCAACCCGTGCAGCAGCTTTGAGTGTCCTCAACATGGACCCCAAGATCTCTCAGTTCCTCTAAGAGCCAAGAGTCTTACCATTTATATTATATTCTGTCTTCAAATTGGATCTACCAGAATGAACCACTTCACACTTATCGGGCAGTTTGTATGTGTTATTCTGGATTTCCAGCTTTTGCAGAATCTCTTGTGTATGTCTAAACATGAATTTATTATTTTAAATATGTTCGCTGATGTACAATGTCTGGAAAATAAAACTGCAGACCTCAGAGTAAGACTGCGGTAACAGAGGGACATCAGGGAGAGCTGGCATACCCCCAGCTATCCAGACACAGCGATCCATCCTGAGGGGTTCACTGTCCACAGCGTGAACCAGACAGTAGCACCAGGTTAAGGCAGAGGAGGCTGCTTTTGCTTCATGATTAACTCTTCGTGGTTCACAGATGTGACGGTTCGGTCTCAGTCCTGTTTCCCCAACTTGGAGCATCTGACAGCTAAGTGTCATCAAGTGTTCTATGTTCTGAGTGAATTCTCTGCTATCATTCTAGTGCTGTTGCACATTCTACTCTTGGGCAACATCAGCCTGCCTCTGGAAGAGCTGAGCACTGTAATCAACAGTCACGAGCCAATGCACTCTGATGCCTTCCCGATCATCGGGTGGTATTCAGCCAGCCAGCTTGAAGAAGTCTCTGACCTACTACAACCAACATATCACCTGCAGGACCAGATGAACCAACACATTTGACCACTGTTGTGTCACCAACAAAAATGCTTGCCATGCCATCCCACACTCGCACTATGGCAAGTGCGATCACCTAGCTGTACTTCTACTCTGAGCATGCAGGCAGAGACTACGAACCACAGCACTAGTGGTGAGGATAGCAAAGATTTGGTCAAGGAGGGTGGAGAAGTGTTTACAGGGCTACTATGAATTGGTGGACTGGACCATATTCGATGATTTGTCTTGGATCTGAATGAAAATGCTGAGACCGTCACTGGTTTCATCGAGAACTGTGTGTACCTTGAGGGACATCCCAAATCAGAAGGTCTGGATGAACCAGGAGATTCACAGTTTGCCGAGGGTTCAACCTGTGGCTTTAAAAAAGTGGTGATCTAGAATCCTACAAAAAAATCCATTCACGACCTATGGAGGCCATTGTAAGAGCGAAAAGGCAACTACAAGTGAAACTAGAGATAAAATTGGACGCATGACAGATGTGGCAAAGTTTGCAAGCCATTACTTTCTAGAAGGTGAAACCTAACAGCTTAAATGACAGTGATGATTCACTCCTTGATGAGCTCAATGCCTTTACGTGTCTTTTGAAAGGGAAAATAATATGACGCCTGTGTGAATCTTTCCAGTATCCACTGACCCTATGATCTCTACCTTGGAGGTTGATATCTGACCATGCTTCGAGAGGATCCTGACCGTGTACCTGTCTGGGTATTGGAAACCCATGCTGACCAACTGGCTAATATATTCAAGGACGTCTTCAATCTCTCACTGCTTTGGTCTGAGGTTCCTATGTGCTTCAAAAGCCAGAAACTCATTTCAGTGCCCAAGAAATGCAGAGTGAACTGCCTCACTGACTCTTCCCCAGTTGACCATAATGAAATGCTTCCAGAGGTTGGTTATGGCTCGAATTAACTCTTTCCTGAGCAAGGACCCGGACTTGCTGAAATGCACCTACTGCACAACAGGTCTACATAGATGCAATCTCACTGGATCTCTACTCTGCTGTGGATCACCAAGACATACTCATTACAGCTCACCATTCAACACCATCATTTCCTCAGTACTAATCAACAACCTTCAAAACCTGGGCCTCTATACCCATGTCTACAATTGTTTACTTTATAATTTGTGTTGTAAATGCAACTTTTTATTTGTTACTTTATGTCTGGTAATATTACTTTATGTGTAATGTGTGTGAGTTATATGTACTTGGGCACGTGGCCAAGTGGTTAAGGCATTGGACTAGCGACCTGAAGGTCGTGAGTTCGAGCCCCAGCTGAGGCAACGTGTTGTGTCCTTGAGCAAGGCACTTAATCACACATTGGTCTGCAATGACACTGGTGCCAAGCTGTATGGGTCCTAATGCCCTTCCCTTGGACAACATTGGTGTCGTGGAGAGGGGAGACTTGCAGCATGGGCAACTGCTGGTCTTCCATACAACCTTGCCCAGGCCTGCGCCCTGGAGAGTGAAGATTTTCCAGGCGCAGATCCATGGTGCCACAAGACTGATGGATGCCTTTACACTAGTGTGTATATGTACTGTATTTTGAACCGTGGTCTGAAGGAGCATTGTTTCATTTGGCAGTGTACATGTGTACAGCTGAGTGACAATAAACTGAACTTGAACTTGAAGTTGAATTTGATCCTTAACTTCCTTATTGGGAGACTAGTCAGTGCAGATAGATAGTAATGTTTCCTCCTTGCTGACGATCAATATAGATGCACCCCAAGGATGTGTGCTTAGCCCACTGCTCTATTCTCTCTACACTCATGACTGTGTGGCTAAGCACAGCTCAAATGCCATCTGTAAATTAACCAATGGCACCACTGTCCTTGGTAGAACCTCTGATGGCAACGAGGAGGTATACAGGAGCAAGATATCTCAGCTGGTTGAGTTACGTTGCAATAACAACCTGACATTCAATGTCAGCAAGACCAAAGAATTGTAGACTTCAAGAAGGAGAAGTTGGGAGAACAGACACCAGTGCTCATTGATGGGTCAGTGGGGTGAAAAGAGTTAGTATCTTTAAGTTCCTGGGTTTCAACATCTGGGGCCCAAATATATTGATGCGATCATGAAGAAGGCACACCAGCAGCTATACTTTGTTCAGAGTTTGAGGAGATTTGCTATGTCAACAAATTTCTAAGATGTATGTATAGTGGAGAGCATCTGACTGGTGGCATCAAAGTCCAAAGTAAAATTTACTATCAGAGTACATACATGTCACCTCATACAACCCTGATATTCTTTTTTTGCCTGGTATGCAGGCTGCACCATGGATATAGTCCTCCCTCCCCACCTTTGAGGATGTCTTGAAAAGGCATCCTTCAGAATCACCATCAGAATCACCATCAGGTTTATTATCACTGGCATGTGATGTGAAATTTGTTAACTTAGCAGCAGCAGTACAATGCAATACATAATCTAGAACAAAAAAAACAAAATATAATAAAATAATAATAACCATAATAATAATAAATAACTAGATCAATTACAAGATACCTATATTGAATAGATTAAAAATTGTGCAAAAAACAGATATACTATATTTTAAAAAAGTGAGGTAGTGTCCAAGGGTTTAATGTCCATTTAGGAATCAGATGGCAGAGGGGAAGAAACTGTTCCTGAATTGCTGAGTGTGTGCCTTCAGGCTTCTGTACCTCCTACCTGATGGTAACAGTGAGAAAAGGGCATGCCCTGGGTGCTGGAGGTCCTTAATAATGGATGCTGCCTTTCTGAGACACCTCTCCTTGAAGATGCCCTGGGTACTTTGTAGGCTAGTACCCAAGATGGAGCTGACCAAATTTACAACCCTCTACAGCTTCTTTTGGTCCTGTGCAGCAGCAACACCCCCCCCCCCCCCACCATTCCAGCAGCCTATCAGAATGCTCTCCACGGTACATCTATAGAAGTTTTAGAGTGTATTTGTTGACATACCAAATCTCTTCAAACTCCTAATGAAGTATAGCCGCTGTCTTGCCTTCTTTGTAACTGCATCGATATGTTGGGACCAGGTTTAATCCTCAGAGATCTTGACACTCAGGGACTTAAAACTGCTCACTCTCTCCACTTCCAATCCCTCTATGAGGGTTGGTATGTGTTCCTTTGTCTTACCCTTCCAGAAGTCCACAATCAGCTCTTTTGTCTTACTGATGTTCAGTGCCAGGTTGTTGCTGCGACACCACTCCACTAGTTGGCATATCTCACTCCTCACCCCGTCACCACCTGAGATTCTACCATCAATGGTTGTATCATCAGCAAATTTATAGATGGTATTTGAGCTATCCCTAGCCACACAGTCATGGGTATATAAAGAGTAGAGCAGTGGGCTAAGCACATACCCCTGAGGTGCACCAGTGTTGATCATCAGCGAGGAGGAGATGTTATCACTAATCCACACAGATTGTGGTCCTCCAGTTAGGAAGTCAAGGATCCAATTGCAGAGGGAGGTACAGAGGCCCAGGTTCTGCAACTTCTCAATCAGGATTGTAGGAATGATGGTATTAAATGCTGAGCTATAGTCGATAAACAGCATACTGACATAGGTGTTAGTGTTGTCCAGGTGGTCTAAAGCCGTATGAAGAACCATTCAGATTGTATCTGCCACTGACTTATTGTGGCGATAGACAAATTGCAATGGGTGCAGGTCCTTGCTGAGGCAGGAGTTCACCTAGTCATGACCAACCTCTCAAAGCATTTCATCGTCGTAGGTGTGAGTGCTACTGGGCGATAGTCATTAAGGCAGCTCACATTATTCTTCTTAGGCACTGGTATAATTGTTGCCTTTTTGAAGCAAGTGGGAACTTCTGCCCATAGCAGTGAGAGGCTGAAAATGTCCTTGAATACTCCTGCCAGTTGGTTGGCACAGGTTTTCAGAGCCTTACCAGGTACTCCATCAGGACTTCCCGCCTTGCGAGGGTTCACTCTCTTAAAAGAAAGCCTAACGTTGGCCTCTGAGACAGAGATCACAAGGTCATCAGATGCAGCAGGGATCTGCACAACTGTAGTTGTATTCTCCCTTTCAAAGTGGGCATAGAAGGCATTGAGTTCGTCTGGTAGTGAAGTATCACTGCCATTCATGCTATTGGGTTTCACTTTGTAGGAAGAAATGTCTTGCAAACCCTGCCAGAGTTGTCGTGCCTCCGATGTTGCCTCCAACCTTGTTCAAAATTGTCTCTTCGCCCTTGAAATAGCCCTCCATAAATCATACCTAGTTTTCTGATACAGGCCTGGGTTGCCAGACTTGAATGCCACAGATCTGGCCTTCAGCAGACGACGTATCTCCTGGTTCATCCACAGCTTTTGGTTTGGGAATGTACAGTAAGTCTTTGTGGGCACACACTCATTCACACAGGTTTTAATGAAGTCAGTAACAACTGCAGCATACTCATCCAGGTTCGAAGACGAATCCCTGAATACAGTCCTGTCCACCGATTCAAAGCAGTCCTGTAGGTACTCCCGTGCTTCCCTTGTCCATACCTACTTGATCCTCACTACTGGTGCTGCAGTCTTCAGTCTCTGCCTATACTCAGGGAGTAGAAGCACAGCCAGGTGATCAGGCATCCCAAAGTGAGAATGTGGAATAGTACGGTAGGCATACTTGCTGGTGGTATAGGAATGATCCAGTGTGTTTTTTCCTCTGGCATTGCTAGTGATTTGTTGATGGTAATTGCTTCGTGATTTTTTTCAGACTGGCCTGGTTAAAATCTCCCAAAACAATGGTGAAGGCATAAGGATGAGCTGTTTTGTGCTCAGATCATCTAAAGCCTGATTGACATCGGCCTGAGGTGGAATGCATGCTGCTACCAAAATGACCCCGGAGAACCTTTGTGGTAGGTAAAAAGGACGGCACTTAACTGCAAGATATTCCAGGTCTGTTGTGCAGAATTGGGACAGCACTGATATATTTGTGCACCAAGAAGAGTTGATCATGAGGCATACTCCACCACCTCTGCTTTTGAGAGACTCTGTAGATCTATCCTGATGGTAAGGACCCTCACCATCTGGTACATGCCCCTTTTTCGTTACTACGTCAGGAAGGAGGTACAGGAAACTGAAGACCCATACTCAGTAATGTAGGAACAGCTTTTTTCCCTTCCACCATCAGATTTCTAAACTGTCCATGAACGCCTCCTCATTATTCCATCCCCTCCCACCATTTCTTTATTTTGTAATTTATAGATTTTTATGCCTTTGCATTGTACTGCTGCTGCAAAATAATAAACTTCATGCCACACGTCAGTAATAATAAATCCGATTTTGTTTTAGGAGGTGACGATTGAGTATGGTTTGAGAAATAAGGTAAATAATTACGACATTGCATATTATATGTTACATTCAAGTTTTTTTTTGAATAAACTATGTTTAGATTATATCTTGACATTAACCTGTGCATGGCAGTCATTCTTAACAAATTTATATACTTAACAGAACACAGCAAATATTGTTGGATGCAAGATTTGTACTTTTATTCTGACAGCCCTGGCCCACAATAGCAGATGAAATGTGGTTTCTGGTTAAAACCAATAGGCAGTTCTCTTCTTGATTACATTGCTAGACACTGGGCCATTTCCCTTCTTAATGACTTTGGTACATCCAGAGATCTATTGGATTATTAGAATAATTTAACACAGAATTTTATTAGAAAAATATTAGAATAATATCTGTGTTTTTGAAGTATTTCTTTGGCAACATATTTTTCAGATTGTTCTCAATAATTTGGAAAGCCAATGCAAACCCAGATGGATGTCAATATTGTTTTCTAACCAGGTGTAATTGCCTAAAATATTGTTTATCAGTCTGAGAATGGAATGGTAAAGACATAATTGTTACATATAGCCAGGTTGTATCGATATTTTATACCAATTTTTAAAGAAAATTGCCAACTGTGATTTTGGAACTGAATTAACTCCTGGAGGGTTGGGATTGTTAAGAAAAGGTTCAGTGCTTTGGCCCCATGAGATCATGTGCTTATTATTTTGAAGAACATGGTGAACACAATGTGTTTCAGTCTATGCTACTTCCATATTTAACAAAAGGATACTACTTACGCCAGACAAATGAGTTTATATTTCAGAATAGTCAAGGACATCATTTTTAATACATTAGGCATGCAATTGTATTCAGTTCAACAAACAATTCTATGTTGTACTCTATTGCTGTACGGTGTCTTATAGTTTAGAAACATAGAAAACCTACAGCACAATACAGGCCCTTCGGCCCACAATGCTGTGCCAAACATGTGCTTACTTTAGAAATTACCTAGGGTTACCCATAGCCCCCTATTTTTCTAAGCTCCATGTACCTACCCAGGAGTCTTGTATAAGACCCTATCGTACCTACCTCCACCACCATTGCCGGCAGCCCATTCCACATACTCACCCTCTCTGCATAGAAAACTTACCCCTGACATCTCCCCTGAACCTACTTCCACGCACCGTGAAAACTGTGCCCTCTCGTGTTAGCCATTTCAGCCCCAGGAAAAAGCCTCTGGCTATCCACATGATCAATGCCTCTCATCATCTTATACACTAGTTTGAGCCAGTTTGAGTCTTCGAGCTGTTTCAAACAACTATTTGTTTAAAATGCATTTACCTTAGTAATTGCAAATAGGTGTACTCAAAAGTTAGCAATTAAGAAAGACATTTGTTGGAGGTTTATGTTGCTTTTTAATATGCTGGTTCCTTTATAATTGCCATCGAATATACATAGCTATAAATGGTGTGAACTGTTTTACTCTGAACAATAATAATTAAAATCTAGAAAGATTTTCCGGTAAGGAAGAAATTGAGAAATGCAGAGGTAGCCGGGTAAAATTGAAAATTGGCAATTTTGATGAAGTTGAAAGAGCCATGGTCAATTAAGTAAGAGAATTGAGAGCTGAATAGAGACAATTGCTAGTATTATTGGCTAAGAGTGTGGAAAAAAGAGCCAAGACAAAGAAGATGAGAGAACTGACAAGGAGCAAGGACATTTAAGGGAAGTTAAGGACTGCATAAAAGCCATGGACATGTATGATAGCAAAAGTGAATGGGAGATTGGATGATTGGGAAGCTTTTAAAATCCAACAAAAGGCAACTAACAAAGCTATAAGAAGAGAAAAGATGAAATATGAGGGCAAACAAAGCAATAATATAAAGCAGGATACTAGATGTTTTTTCAGTTATATAAAAAAATAAAAGGGAGATGAGAGTTGATATTGGACCACTGGAAAATGAAGCTGGTGAAGTAGTAATGGGGGACAAAGAAATGGCAGACAAACTTAATGGGTAATTTTCATCACTGTGGAAGACACTAGTAGTGTGCCACAGGTCCGTGAGTGTCAGGGAGCAGGAGTGAGTGCCATTGCTATTACAAAGGAAAAAGTGCTAGGCAAACTGGAAGGTGTTAAGGTGGATAAGTCACCTGGACCAGATGGACTACATCCCAGAGTTCTGAGGGAGGTTGCTGAAGAGATAATGGATGCATTGGTCATGATCCTTCAAGAATCATTTGATTCTGGCCTGGTCCCATGGACTGGAAGATTGAAAAATGTCACGCCACTCTTTAAGAAGAGAGGAAGGCAAAAGAAAGGAAACTAGAGGCCAGTCAGCCTAACCTCAGTGGTCGGGAACTGTTGGAGTCTATTACTAAGGATGACGTTCTGAGGTACTTGGAGACTAATGATAAAATGAGTTAAAGTCAGCATGGTTTCTGTAAAGGGAAATCTTGCTTGACAAATCTGTTGGAGTTCTTCGAGGAAGTAACAAGCAGGGTGGACAAAAGAGAGGCAGTGGATATTATTTACTTTGATTTTCAGAAGGCATTTGATAAGGTGCCATACCTGAGGCTGATTAACAAGATAAAATCCTATGGGGTTACAGGAAATATCACTGGCATAGCGGAATGGCTGACAGGCAGGAGGCACTGAGTGGGAATAATGGGGGCCTTTTCTGGTTGGCTGGCCAGTGACTAGTGGTGTTCCTCTGGGGTCAGTATTAGGACCGCTACTTTCCACATTGTTTGTAAATGATTTGGATAATGGAATTGATAGTTTTGTGGCAATGTTTGCGGATGATATGAAGGGAGGTGGAGGGGTAGATAGTACAGAGGATGCAATGTGATTGCAGCAGGACTTAGACAGATTGGAAGAATAGGCAAAAAAGTGGCAGATGGAATGCAGTGTTGGGAAATGTATGATATTGCATTTTGGTAAAAGGAACAATAATGTGGGCTATTATCTAAATGGGGAGAAGGTTCGCGCATCAGAGGTGCAGAGGGACTTAGAAGTCCTCGTGCAAGACTGCCAGAAGGTTAATTTACAGTTGTGTCTGTGATTAAAGAAGGCCAATGCAATGTTGGCATTTATTTCAGGAGGAATAGAATATAAAAGCAAGGAGATAATGCTGAACCTTTATAAGACACTAGTCAGGCCGCACTTGGAGTATTGTCAACAGCTTTGGGACCCGTATTTTAGAAAGAATGTGTTGTCATTGCAGGGAGTCCAGAGAAGTTTCACGAGGATGATTCTGGGAATGGAGGCATGAACTTATGAGGAGCATTTGGCAGATTTGGACCTGTACTCACTGGAATTTCTTTCTTCTCCAATCTTTTTTATTAATTTTCAAAATTATAAACATAACAACAATATTAATGAACAGAGATTGGGATTACATTATTAATAATTGACATTACAAATACAGCATTGGTAATAACACAGATGTATAAATTTTCCAAACTCTACATATAATTAAACATGATAGAGGGATAAATGAGAAAAAAATCTAAAAAAAACCCCAAATTAGAAAAGAAAAAAAGACATTAATTAGCTAAGTGATATTAACCTAAGCTAAATAAAACTAAAAAAACCCAGAACTATAGAAAAAAAAGACAGGCTAACATATTACATTGGATAGAATCATTAATGTTGTTAACTCCACTCCTCTATCCGTGTATTTTAAGTTTAAAAAAAAGGATTCGAAAAGGTCAAACTACATCGTATGGAAATGTTGAATAAATGGTCTCCAAGTTTCTTCAAATTTAATCGAAGGGTCGGAGGTGCCACCTCTAATTTTCTCTAAATTTAAACAAGATATAGTTTGAGAAAACCATTGAAATGTAGTAGGGGGATTGACCTCTTTCCAGTTCAATAAGGTAAATTTTCTAGCCATTAATGTTAAAAAAACAATCATCTGACAGGCTGAAGGGGAGAAGTAACCATCTTCCATCATTGGTAACTCAAAAATTGCAGTAATAGGGTGTGTTTGTAAATTAATATGCAAAACAGTAGAAATAATATCAAAGATATCTTTTCAATATTTATGCAAGAAAGGGCAAGACCAAAACATATGAGCCAAGGAAGCAACTTCAGAATGGTATCTATCACAAATTGGGCATCTATCACAAACGTGAATAGAAATGAGCTAATTTGTCTTTAGACATATGTGCCCTATGCACCACCTTAAATTGTATCAATGTATGTTTAGCACATAAAGAGGACAAGGAACTAATTGAGAATGTTTTCCCCATTTTTCTATAGGTAAATGAAGTTGTTCTCTTTCCCATTTAATCTTAATTTTATCAAATATACCTGAATTTATTTTCATAATCAAATCATAAATGAATACTATTAAACTGAAAAGGATTTAAACAGAATTTTTTACATAATATCAATTGGATGTGGTTGGAAATGTGGGTAAATTAATATTTAATGTTTCTAATTTGTAAATATCTGAAAAAGTGAGATCTAGGCAAATTATATTTTTTAGATAACTGTTCAAAAGACATGAAACAGTTATCCAATAATAAATCACGAAAGCTTAATATACCCTTCCTTTTCCGTATCGAAAAAGCTTGATCTATAATAGAAGATTGAAAGAAAAAATTAGACCTAATAGGGCTTGATAAAATAAACTGGGTCAAGCCAAAAAATTTATGAAATTGAAACCATATTCGTATTGCATGCTTAATTATTGGATTAACCATTTGTTTATTTAATTTAGAAATAACAAATGGTAAAGAAGTCCCTAAAATGGAAGTCAAAGAAAATCCTTGTAAAGATTTACATTCCAGGTTTACCCATTGTGGGCGTAAAGTTATATCCAAACCTTGTGTCCAAAATACTAAATATCAGATATTAATTGCCCAATAATAAAATCTAAAATTTGGTAAAGCCAAACCACCATCCTTTTTAGACTTCTGTAAATATTTTTTTACTTAATCTAGGATTTTTGTTCTGCCATATATATGAAGAGATTTTAGAATCTAAAATATCAAAAAAGGATTTAGAAATAAAAATTGGTAATGCTTGAAACAAGTATAAAAATTTTGGTAGGAGAATCATCTTAATAGCCTTAATTCGACCAAGCATTGATCGAAACAATGGGGGCCATTTAATAAAAGTTTGATTAATTTGATCAATTAAAGGTAAAATATTATTCTTGAATAAATCCTTATGTTTCTTCGTAATTTTGACACCCAACTAAGTAAAATAATCATTAACCAGTTGGAATGGTGATGTACTCACTGGAATTTAGAAGAATGTGTGAGGTTATCATTGAAACCTACTGAATGTTGGAAGGACGAGAGAGGGTGGGTGTGGAGAGGATGTTTGCTATGGTGGCTATCCAGAACTATAGGGCACAGCCTCAAAATTGAGGGGCAATCTTTTAGAACAGTCGTAAGGAGGAACTTTTTTAGCCAGACAGTAGTGAATCCTTGGAATGTTCTGCCACAGTCTGAGGTGAAGGTCAAGTCCATGGGTATATTTAAGGTGGAAGTTGATCGCTTCCTGATCGGTCAGGGCATCAAAGGATATGGCAGGAAGGCTAATGTATGGGGTTGAATGGGATCTGGGATCAGTCATGATGGAATGGTGGAGCAGACTCAAAGGGCTGAATGGCCTAATTCTGCTCCTATATCTTATGGTCTCATGGACATTCAGCAGAGCCACTGTCGATAACGCTGAAGGAGGAACCAGTGGGTAAGAGCTGGCAGAGGTGTGGTATAAATATAGGTGAAAGAATGCACAACAGCTCTCTGAGTGTGAAGACAGCAAAAGATGGATATGATTGATGTTACTGGAAGAGATACAGGGAAAGAAGTGCATATATGATTATACAAGTAATTTTTATTTAATTGAAGACTGAGATAGAGTTTAGGCACCCCAATATATACATAAATAATTAGGATAATTTCAACCAAGATGCTAATTTTAGTGAAGTTATTGTTTAATATGTTGGGAGGAAAGTATCAAATATAAATGCCAGTATTTGTGTGTGCATCATACTGTCATCAAATCTCTATTTCCAATTACAGCTTCCACAAACTGGAATATACATTCTAATAGTGACCGGAAAGATTCATTAAATGGAGTAAAGATGACCGCCTATTGATATTACAGCGCAAGCTCATTCAGTTGCTTTAGTTCTAAGGTACTTATATCATTGTTTACTGGATGATTTGCTAATTAAAAATTGAATGTGATCCACTGTCTCTCTTTAAATGCACAATTACTTGTGTTGATGTAAAGTGGTTGCATTATAGTCAAGATATTGTCAGATTGGATGAGCTTCTGTACAGAATACAAACAGTGCAGGACAATGCACTTAGATCAGGGAATACATCACCTGATTCCATTACAGTTTGAGCTCATTTCCATTTCAGAATCTCACCAAATAGCATTTTGGAATGGGAAAAAAATCTGGTGCTCCAAATATAACAATAATAAATATAATTCTTTTCTCTCTGTTCTTAAAAAAAGCTTTGATATTTTATGATTTACTTGTGGCCATAATAAATATTCAATTATCTTTTATGTTAAATAGTATAGAGCTCATGAAAGCACTCAGATGTATCATGTGCTTTAATCAGCTCTGGCCCTTATTCAAAACCATGGTTAAGTATTCATTATCATATTAATTCTGAATCTTCAGTACTTTTCATTCTATGCCTGATTGTAGGTGGGGAACACAGTCTTGGTTGTAAATATATTTTTACTGAGATTCTGATATTGAGAAATCAATTTCCATTTTTATATCAAAATCCTGCATGGAATCCAGAGACTAAGAATCACAGCACAGCTATCAGTTTCCCCCATCACCATACCTTCTCCCTTTCAGTGCTACAACGTAGAGAGAGAAACACTTATTAAGAACTGAGGAAACAAATAATTTTGTAATAACATTTCAATCGAAGACAAGTACTTTGACTAGAAACGTTCACCACGTACAAGATGCAACAAAGCTTGTCAATTTGTTTTTTGGTAATCAATGTTCCAGTTTAAGTCCATAGATATTGGAACAGAATTAGGCCATTCAGTTCAGTGAGTCTGCTCCAGCTTTCAATCATGGGTGATTTCTTTCTCAAGCCCATTCTCCTACTTTCTTCCAATAACCTTTAACCCCCTTACCAATCTAGAGCCTATCAATTTCTACCTTAAGTGCCCCAATGACTAGGTCTCCACGGCCCTCTGTAGCAACAAATTCTACAGATTCACCACTCTTTGGCTGAAGTAATTCCTTCTCATCTCAGTTTTAAAGGAACATCCCTTTATTCTGAGGTTGTGCCTCTGCATGCTAGATTCCCTTACTAACGGAAACATCATGTCCACATCCACTCTATCCAGGCCTTTCCATATTTGTAGGTTTCAATGAGATTCACCTTCATTTTTCTAAACTCCTGAGACAAAAAAAAAGCCTTTCATTCCTGGGATCATTTTTGTGAACCTCTTCTGGACTCCCTCCGTCATTCCTTAGACATAGAGCCCAAAATTGCTCGCGATATTCCAATTACTCCCTCCGTCATTCCTTAGACATAGAGCCCAAAATTGCTCGCGATATTCCAAGTGCATCTGATCAATGCCTTTTAAAACTTCAACAGGATATCCTTAATTAATATTTTTATTTAAGTCAGCAATGATTATTGCCAACCATCATACAAATCTGTCATGTTATCCGGGTTCCTGAAGCAGCCTAGGAAATGTTCAAACACTTTTTCAAAAGCTGCTTATAATTCCAGTAATTACTAGTTTTGCAATACTGTTCTTTATGGTTGTTGATATTCCTGAACATAATACCATTGTTAAGGATGCCATTATAATTATAGTACAGGACAATAATCTTGTTTTAATTGAAAGTGAAGAGTATGTGATTTTATTAATCAGATAATCTTGTACTGCTATAAATTTCAAATGTTCTCATTGGAACACAAGATACTTTTCCTGTAATGATTAAATGAGAAATTACTGTTGAGAATTGTAGCAATACTTCAAATATGTTAAAATCAAATGCTATATGAACATGTAAAATGACATCTGTAATTAACTACAGTCGTTTCCATTACTCTGTTCTATTAACCATCATATGGACAGAATCCTACTTTCCAATCCCCTATTAGTATGGAAAATTTTAAAGTTTACATTCACTTTACAGCTTTTAAAGTATTTTTTCTTTGAAAGTCCATTCCAGTACTTCATGTCGCTAATGCCCACAAGCTAAATTTACCGTAAGGAGAAAAACATCTTGCAAACCTGCATCTTCTCTCCAACACAACACAACCTGTGAATTTACTTAATGTTTCCATATTTCTTTATAAATATTTTATTACCATTATTACATAATTTGTTTCCATTACAAAAATTAGATATTTAAGTTGAAAGCATGAAGAATATTTTCAAAAGAAGAAGATATGAGATGCAGTTATCACAAAGTGACATCAAATGAATTAAATAAAAATATGAAAGGCAGCATCAAAGATAAAACTGCAATTGTTTAAATCGGAAGCAGCAGTATTAAAGGCAATTTCCTTTGATTCTTCTGACCTTGATAATAACTGAAGCTCTGACTACATTTAAGGGTCCACTTCTGTTCAATAAAATATGCTGCATAGTTTCAAATGTATACAATCAAAACTAGAAGTACGCATCAAATTGATGTTTCCTTCTAAGCAGAAGAAATTTTGCTATTCATAGAGAAAGGTGAAATGCTCGTATGTTAAATGTAAGATAATTAGAAGGTTGAGAGTGATAGTGGAAGAGAAAACATGAATTCTTCATACTTTCTTCAGAACCATCCACTTCTGAAAATCTAAAAGAAATAACTACAGACCATAAATCAGTGTCATGTTTGCCTTGCTTTAATTTATAGTGGAGTCCATGACAAAAGACTATTCTAATTGTCTTTCACTTTTCTGCTGTGACTTTGAAGGTCACAGTCCAATGAACTTAATTACTTACTGATGACAATCATGCAGAGCAACCCAGATTAACCCCTTAAGTGCTACGATGATACTTGTGTAACTGAGGAAGATAGAATTAGTCTTCCACTGCTGCTCAATCCCTGTGGAAAGAGTTAAGATGGAAAGGCACTCAATTGCAAAAATAGGAGGAAAGAAGAATCTTTGAGTACAGTCTCACAGCAGGAGGACTGGCTGCAGTAGGATAGGAGATTCCTGTCACTTTGAATTAGATAGTTGATAAAATGAATGTGGCTGTGCTGTGAAATAAAGCAAGCAGAAACCATAAGAATAAGAAAATAAATATTGCTATGTTTTTAGATTTGAGAACCCATTCATACTTGTTGTGAACCATTCTGCTTTAGTTAACTTGCATTTAAAAATTGCACCTGATAATTGAGAATTATTCAAATATTCCATATACGTAATACCACTTCATCAAAGTTGCTTTTAAGGATGGATAAACACATTGACACTAAACCTATAAATATAATTCATTCTTCTAAGCAAATGCATGATAAATCAGTTATTATCAGATGGATAAATTATTTTTGATTTTTTAAAAACATTTTTGGCCCAGTTAATTCAATTTTATGTTTACAGACTTGAAAATAAATTCTTTATTTTTTTTTATTCTGTATTTTAAGTGTTCAACTTAACTTCTGTGATCATTATGTCAATCCTTTTCTTCACCTTCCATTTCAAGTAACCTGCTTGCTCTTTCTTCCCATACACAATTTGTACCTGTTATTAACGCTAATGAAAAGATATTCATGTAGCCTCCATTAAGAATTATTGGATAACGATAAAGAAATAAATTCTGTTTGATTTTGCAATGACCAATATTATTCTTAAATGAGATCAATAAACTCAACACAGACCAAAATGTTTTTTAAAGATATCAGCAGCAGTATCTTATATATATGGAAATAAGAGGTAAGCAGTTAAATTGAATTTAGATCCATTTTCATTCTCTGCAAACGCTGTCTGCTGCTATATGTTTCTCAGAATTCCTGTTTCTATTTCAGATTTCTAGCATATGGAGGAGGATCCCTTTCCTATTCAATTCTTCCCAGTCTTTGGCTCCTTTGGGATTCCACAATGTCAATAGGAGGTTAATGCTTCTAACTTGTGTTTCATTCCATCTTCATTTCCTCTAAAGTTTTAACACAATCCTTGTCCATCTTTGTTGGAATTCCTGGTTTAAATCATTCTAATTGGGTGTCTTGTCAGAATTGTTTGAGTAATGTTATCCTACTTGATTATTTAAATGTTAATATATCATTTTCTGTCCTCTAGATCTATCGGCAGTCTTTGATACAACTAACTATGTGGTCCTCCTCCAACCAGCTTGATGATGATGAGACCATATATTCCTGGTTGCATTCTTATCTGTCCATTGGAGGCAGAGTGTTACCAGCAATGCCCCCTTTTCCTTCAAGTACACCTCTGCTGCTGGTTTTTCCAGAGGATTTGCCCTCAGTGCCCTCCTTCTTGATGCTACTTCTTGGCAACTGCTCCCTAAGACCAAGGTACCAGTTTCTCTATGCAGACAGCTTCATCTCGCCAATGTAATTTTGGCCCTTCCATTGTCTCTATATTGCTGAACTGTACAATTTCTAATGGAGACACAAGAGGATATGGAATGTGGAGCAAAAGCAAACTGTTGAGTCCTGATATAGAGTGTTAACGTGAAATATCGACAATTCCTTTTGCTCAGATGCTGCTTGACCTGCTGAGTTCCTCCAGCACTTTATTTTTCTTTGGAGGTTCCAACACAGAAGAACAGAAATCTCCTCAAACTATTCAATACTATTTTTTAAAACACATGCTGTGATTATATTTATAAATTTTAATTCTGTCTGTAATTCTGTCTA
Organism: Mobula birostris; assembly: GCF_030028105.1. NCBI lineage: Eukaryota > Metazoa > Chordata > Chondrichthyes > Myliobatiformes > Myliobatidae > Mobula > Mobula birostris. Next base: position 53,525,632 of record NC_092384.1, read on the forward strand.
TGCAATTTTTGTAATCCAACTAGCTTGATGATGAAGATGAGACCATATTCTCCTGGTTGCATCCTTATCTGTCCATGGGAGGTTAGAGCGTTACCAGCAACGGCCTCTTTTCCTTCAAGTGCCCCTCTGTCACTGATAAACAAGAGTGATGGGATCACTACAATGGGCACCAACAATTATCCTTGCTGATTTGAGCAGATTGACTTGAGTTCATTTTGTTTTTTAATCAAATATAGTCAACCATATGAAGTGATAATCTGGACTGCATTCACACATGGACCAAGAACTTGGTTGGCACTCATGAAACTATAACAATGTGATGAACCACATACATTATCTTCATGGGAGTCCTAGAAAGGTGCAAGCTCATTTTTTCCACAAGATTTTTCTATCAATACAGCACAATCAAAAAGTTAAGATCTAGGGGTAGAAATGGGGTTTATTTGAAGGTGGAGTGGTACTGATACTATATGAAAGAGAGACTAGGGTAGGCAGTAGTTGACTGTCAAGTTGGAAACATTAATACTTAGGGAATGATGTGTTTGTTAGTTAATGTTTCAGAAATTGGGAGAGGATGTTGGGATTGTTGCATCAAGCAGAAGATAATTAACATTAGGTTTAGGTGAGGGCTGTGAAGTTTTGAGGTGTGGCAGAGTGGGTCCATTACAGTTACTGAAGAGTGCACAGCCCATCAGAGAGGAGTACTAATAAGTTATTCACAGGGCCATTCTGAGACTTGATCAGTGAGGTCCCTTTTGGGGTGTACTTCAGCAGGCTTTTCAGCTGTGGTAAAAGCTTATTTCTGTATGAATGGCCTGAGGGTGTCATGAGGGTGGCTGAAGCTTATAGACCTGATGTCTAAATGTGCAATGGACGTCACTGGATGCCACTGCATATGTCTGCAGTCCTCCGAATGTCAGTGCATGAGGTGCATCATGATAAAAGCAAAAATTGTGGATTTGATGGTAAGTCCTTGATTTTTAAAAGCATGTTCATTTTTCATTGAAAATGGATGATATATCTCAAAGTAAAATGGAGCTCTGTGATGCAATTTCTACACAGCAATGACATCAGTCCCTTCAGCTTGTAATTGTTGCAAGTGGGACATTACCGAATGTAAGACTTAAAGTTGAAGAAAAAGCATTATGTAAATAGTATTATTTCAATAAATTCATCTGTCAATAATAAACCAGGGATTTTCAGTTCCAATTGGTTTGCAGTAAATAATTGTAATTTTTAAAGCAATTAATTGTGAATGTTAAGTGAGCTAAAATACATGAGAAACATAAGAATAATGGACAATGAGAAAGAAACAAGACAAGGGAGGATACATTTCTGGAGAAATATAGAAAACATCACAAAAAGAAACAGTGGATGGGGAATGGTTGTATAATCTGTTTTATCTGTGAAAACACTACTCATTTTTGATCGATAATGAAGGAAAAGTAGAAGTGTAGTTAAATACCATAACCTTGTGTCAGAAAAATAGTCCCAAATTTTTTCTGCAATTAAACCTGCTTGTCAATATAATCACTCACAACACTCCATATAAATGAGACATAGTTAATGGGCCAGATCTCATTGACTAATGGTGGTGAACCTCAGCATTGAGATGGTAATTAATCCTATACATACACACAAATATAGAAATTTTGGACCTGATTTCATTCAGTACTTTGTGTCTGATACTTAATTCCTCTGCCAGATTCCACATTAAATCTAGTGGCAGAGGACATTACAACTGAGCTTGGACTCAAACTTTGCATGTGTAATATTAGATGTGACACAAAAACAGATTCCACTGATTGAAGGTTTGAAATTTGGAGGCAAAATTACACTTTAAAATTTAATTTTCTTTTTATATATTTATAGGCATCTGTTAGTCTTGTGAGACCATGGATTTGCGCCTTGGAAGGTTTCCAGGGTGCAGGCCTGGGCAAGGTTGATTGGAAGACCGGCAGTTGCCCATGCTTCAAGTCTCCCCTCTCCACACCACCGATGTTGTCCAAGGGAAGGGCACTAGGGCCGATACAGATTGGCACTGGTGTCGTCGCAGAGCAATGTATTGTTAAGTGCCTTGCTCAAGGACACAACATGCTGCCTCAGCTGAGGCTCGAACTAGCGACCTTCAGATCACTAGACTGACACCTTAACCACTTGGCCATGCGCCAACACAATTTTCTTTAGTTTACTGCTAATTATTCATAAATATTTTAGGTATTTTAGTTGACTATGATTTCTGAAATATTAATATAATGTTTTAATTACTTCAATTTTAATAGATATTTCTGAATGCTGGAGCCACCAAAAACTATAAAAATGCCTCAACTTTTATAACTGGTAAAACTAAGGGCAGGGTTTTGCCAGCCGTTGCAGCCTTCATAGTTGTTCCAGGGCCAGGACCTAATCACTGTGCCACTGAATGTCCTGTTTCATCCCCACCTTGCAGAAAATATCTAGCATTATAGTCTTTAATGCAAGATATATAGGCCTGTTCCTATAGGAATGTAAGAACGCTGAACCAAGCAGGGAAACTCAGGGAACTCACGCATGAGATGGAAAGATACAACTGGCCCCTCCTCGGGCTGTGTGAAGCCAGATGGAAGAACGCTGGAGAAGTGCCTACCGAGAAAGGACATGTACTCTATTATAGTGGCGAAGGGAACGGACAGGAAAATGGCGTAGGGTTCCTAGTCAACAAATCCATTGAGAACGCAGTCCTAGGATGCCAACCAGTGTAAAGCAGGCTCATGACCATCCGCCTGCGAGTAAAGCCATTCAACATCACAGTGGCACAAGTCTACGCCCCAACAACAGACTGCGACGACTGACACATTGAAGAATTCTATAAGAAACTACAAGATGTCATCAACAAGGTGGACAAAAAAAGATATTTTGATCATTCAGGGTGACCGGAATGCCAAGGTGGGCAGAGACGCACAAGATGAGTGGGAGGATCTCATTGGCCCCTCTTGCAATGACACCTCCAATGAGAGGGGACTACGCCGGCTGGAATTTGCCAGTTATAACAACATGGTGCTGTCGAACCCACTTGGAGAGCACAAAGCATCCTGAACATGGACCTAGCATGCCCTCAGTGGTCAACATCACCAGATTGACTACATCCTAGGGCAAAGACGGCACAAATCTGGTGTGAATAGACCGAAGACCAGAACATTCCCAGGAGCAGACGTGGGCAGTGACCATGACCTTGTCATGATGAACATCAGAGTGCGCTTGAGGAGAATCAACAAGCCAAAAAACCGCCAGCTGAGATTCGACCTTGAAAAACTGAAAGACCCCGCCATCTCTGAAGAACCTCAGGCAGCAGTTGGGGGGAAGTTTGCACCAATACTCCTCCTTGATGAAGACCTGGAGACCACCACAAATAACTTTAACACAGTGATGACGTAAACAGCAAGCATGATACTGGGGAAAAGCTGCCATAAGCCTAAACCATGGGTCACTAACAAGATACTGGATACGTGCGACACAAGAAAGTGCCAGGGTACGGGATGTCTCGGATCGAGTCCTGAATATTCTAAAGGGGGAGGGTGAGCAGCCAGTTGTCTTGGTACATGTTGGTACCAATGACATAGATAGGACAAAGGAGGAGGTCCTGAAGAGAAATTTCCAGGAGTTAGGAAGGAAGCTGAGAAGCAGGACCTCCAGGGTAGTAATCTCGGGATTGCTACCTGTGCCACGTGCTAGCGAGGGCAAGAGTCGTTGGATCAGGCAGATGAATGCCTGGCTGAGAGACTGGTGTAGGGGGCAGGGCTTCAGATTCTTGGATAATTGGGATCTCTTCTGGGGGAAGTATGACCTGTTCAAAAAGGACAGGTTACACCTGAACCCGAAGGGGACCAATATCCTGGCGGGAAAGTTTAATAGAGCTGTTAGGGAGGGTTTAAACTAATTTGGCAGGGGGATGGGAACCGGAATGGTAGAGCAGAGGAAGGGGATAACAGAAATAAATCTAAGATAGTGAGCAGTAAAGATGTCAGGAAAGAGAGGCAGGTGATGGGGCAAATGCGTAGCCATTGGGATGAGTTAAAGTGCAATAAAGTTGCAGTGAAATCAAAGCAAAAAGTATCAAATACTGGTCTTAAGGTGTTGTACTTAAATGCACGCAGCATAAGGAATAAGGTGGATGATCTTGTTGTACAGCTACAGATTGGCAGGTATGATATTGTGGCCATCACTGAGACCTGGCTAAAGGATGCATGTCTCTGGGAGCTGAACGTCCAAGGATACACGGTGTATCGGAAGGATAGGAAGGTAGGCAGAGGGGGGAGGCGTAACTTTATTGGTAAGAAATGATATTAAATCGTTAGAAAGAGATGATATAGGATCGGAAGGTGCAGAATCTTTATGAGTTGAGCTAAGGAATAGCAGGGGTAAAAAGACCCTGATAGCAGTTACTTATAGGCCTCCAAACAGCTGCAGGGATGTGGACTACAAATTACAACAGGAAATAGAAAAGGCTTGTCAGAAGGGCAGTGTTATGATAATTGTGGGGGATTTTAACATGCGAGTAGATTGGAAAAATCAGGTCGGCACTGGATCTCAAGAGAGAGAATTTGTAGAATGTCTGCGAGATGGCTTTTTAGAACAACTTGTTGTTGAGCCCACTAGGGGATCGGCTGTACTGGATTGGGTATCGTGTAATGAACCGGAGGTGATTGGAGAGATTGAGGTGAAGGAACCCTTAGGAGGCAGTGATCATAACATGATTGAGTTCACTGTGAAATTAGAAAAAGAGAAGCCGAAATTTGATGTGTCGGTGTTTCAGTGGAGTAAAGGAAATTACAGTGGCATGAGAGAGGAACTGGCCAAAGTTGACTGGAAAGAGACACTGGCGGGAAAGACAGCAGAGCAGCAGTGGCTGGAGTTTATGCAAAAAATGAGGAATGTGCAAGACAGGTATATTCCAAAAAAAAAGAAATTTTCGAGTGGAAAAAGGATGCAACCGTGGTTGACAAGAGAAGTCAAAGCCAAAGTTAAAGCAAAGGAGAGGGCATACCAGGAAGCAAAAATTAGTGGGAAGACAGAGGATTGGGAAGTTTTTAAAACCTTACAAAAGGAAACCAAGAAGGTCATTAAGAGAGAAAAGATTAACTATGAAAGGAAACTAGCAAATAATATCAAAGAGGATACTAAAAGCTTTTTCAAGTATATAAAGAGTAAAAGACAGGTGAGAGTAGATATAGGACCGATAGAAAATGATACTGGAGAAATTGTAATGGGAGATGAGGAGACGGCAGAGGAACTGAACAAGTATTTTGCATCAGTCTTCACTGAGGAAGACAGCAGGATACCAGACACTCAAGGGTGGCAGGGAAGAGAAGTGTGCGCAGTCACAATTACGACAGAGAAAGTACTCAGGAAGCTGAATAGGCTAAAGGTCAATAAATCTCCTGGACCAGATGGAATGCACCCTCGTGTTCTGAAGGAAGTAGCTGTGGAGATTGCGGAGGCATTAGCGATGACCTTTCAAAAGTCGATAGATTCTGGCATGGCTCCAGAAGACTGGAAGATTGCAAATGTCACTCCGCTATTTAAGAAGGGGGCAAGGAAGCAAAAAGGAAATTATAGACCTGTTAGCTTGACGTCAGTGGTTAGGAAGTTGTTGGAGTCGATTGTCAAGGATGAGGTTACAGAGTACCTGGAGGCATATGACAAGATAGGCAGAACTCAGCATGGATTCCTTAAAGGAAAATCCTGCCTGACAAACCTATTACAATTTTTTGAGGAAATTACCAGTAGGCTAGACAAGGGAGATGCAGTGGATGTTGTATATTTGGATTTTCAGAAGGCGTTTGACAAGGTGCCACACATGAGGCTACTTAACAAGATAAGAGCCCATGGAATTATGGGAAAGTTACATATGTGGATAGAGCGTTGGCTGATTGGCAGGAAACAGAGAGTAGGAATAAAGGGATCCTATTCTGGTTGGCTGCCGGTTACCAGTGGTGTTCCGCAGGGATCAGTGTTGGGGCCGCTTCTTTTTACATTGTACGTCAACGATCTGGATTATGGAATAGATGGCTTTGTGGCTAAGTTTGCTGACGATACGAAGATAGGTGGAGGGGCCAGTAGTGCTGAGGAAACAGAGAATCTGCAGAGAGACTTAGATAGATTGGAAGAATGGGCAGAGAAGTGGCAAATGAAGTACAATGTTGGAAAGTGTATGGTTATGCACTTTGGCAGAAAAAATAAACGGGCAGACTATTATTTAAATGGGGAAAGAATTCAAAGTTCTGAGATGCAACGGGACTTGGGAGTCCTCGTACAGGATTCTCTTAAAGTTAACCTCCAGGTTGAGTCAGTAGTGAAGAAGGTGAATGCAATGTTGGCATTCATTTCTAGAGGAATAGAGTATAGGAGCAGGGATGTGATGTTGAGGCTCTATAAGGCGCTGGTGAGGCCTCACTTGGAGTACTGTGGGCAGTTTTGGTCTCCTTATTTAAGAAAGGATGTGCTGACGTTGGAGAGGGTACAGAGAAGATTCACTAGAATGATTCCGGGAATGAGAGGGTTAACATATAAGGAACGTTTGTCCGCTCTTGGACTGTATTCCTTGGAGTTTAGAAGAATGAGGGGAGACCTCATAGCAACATTTCGAATGTTAAAAGGCATGGACAGAGTGGATGTGGGAAAGTTGTTTCCCATGATGGGGGAGTCTAGTACGAGAGGGCATGACTTCAGGATTGAAGGGCGCCCTTTCAGAACAGAAATGCGAAGAAATTTTTTTAGTCAGAGGGTGGTGAATCTATGGAATTTGTTGCCACGGGCAGCAGTGGAGGCCAAATCATTGGGTGTATTTAAGGCAGAGATTGATAGGTATCTGAGTAGCCAGGGCATCAAAGGTTATGATGAAAAGGCGGGGCAGTGGGACTAAATAGGATAAAATGGATCAGCTCATGATAAAATGGCGGAGCAGACTCGATGGGCCGAATGGCCTACTTCTGCTCCTTTGTCTTATGGTCTTATGGTAATTAAAGATAAAGCAGAGGAAAGAACAGAATAAAGAAAAATCAACAAGGAAATCAGGAGGGAAATGAAGGAAGTAAAGCAAAGATGGATAGCGGAACAATGTGTGGATATTGAAGGCAGCCTCTCCAACAACAACACAAAGAAGGCATTACAACCAGTGAAAGATCTTACCAAAGGAAAACAGGCCAAAGTGAACACCATCTAAGACAAAAATGGCAAAATTCTCAGAGAAGGAAAGGAAATAATGGAAAGGTGGGCAGAGTACTGTTCAGAACTATACAACTACTAGAACAAAGGGGATCCAAGTGTGCTGAATATACAGGAATCTCCCAATGAGGAAGACTATCCAATCATGTGTGAAGAAGTTGAAGCCGCAGTACGATTACTGACGTGCGGGAAGTCAGCAGGAGTTGACAACATCCCTGCTGAACTGCTGAAGCATGGAGGAGAGGCCACGATAGACATGCTTACCACCATCTGCAATAAGATCTGGCAGACAGGTGAATGGCTGACACCTTGGACTCAGTCGCTGATCACTGTGCTTCCCAAGAAAGGCAATCTCCAACTTTGCCAGAATTACTGTACCATCAGTTTGATCAGCCATATAAGTAGAGTAATGCTCAGAATCATCTTGAACAGACTGAGACCTCAGGCAGAAGACATCATTGCCGAGGAACAAGCAGGCTTCCGTAAGGGCAGAAGCACCACTGAGCAGATTTTCAACCTCCGCACCCTTTGTGAGAAACACCTTCAGCACCAGAGAGAGTTCTACCACGTCTGCATAGACTTCAAGAGGGCATTTGACAGAGTCTGGCATGATGCCTTATGGACCACCATGAAGAAATTCAACATGGGGTAGAAGCTGATTCATACAATCCATCAGCTTTACGCCAAGGCAACCAGTGCAGTACTCGCTCAGGGCACCATCGGGGAGAGGTTCCATACCTCTGTAGACGTCCGTCAGGGCTGCCTCCTCTCCCCCACTCTCTTCAATGTCTTCCTGGAACGAATCATGAGTGTTGGCCCTTGAAGATCATGTGGGCACAGCCAGCATCAGAGGGAGGAACATCACAAACCTAAGATTTACTGAACGACACTGATGGACTTGCAGGAAAAGAGGACGAACTGGCTAAACTGGTCAGCCATCTTGACAGAGCCTCCACAAAGTTTGGAATGGAAATAAGTGCCGAGAAAACCAAGCTCATGGTAAATGCCAGCGGTGCCATCACAACATACATCTCAGTCCATGGTCAAAAACTTGAGACAGTGCAGCAGTTCAAATACCTGAGGGTAATCATCAGTGATGAAGGATCAAGACCAGAAGTCCTGGCAAGAGCCGCACAGACAATGACTGCACTATCCAAACTCAAGATAATATGGAGGGACAGCAACATCAGCATGAAGTACAAGATCAGACTCCTGCGTGCATTGGTATTCTCCATCTTCCTATATGCATGTGAGACATGGACCCTCACAGCAGAGCTACAGAGGAAGATACAGGCATTGGAAATGAGATGCTATCGCAACATCTTGGGCATCTCATACTTGGACCACATCACAAACGAGCAGGTCCGCAAGACCATCCAGCACCACTTTGGCCCCCATGAGGACCTTCTCACAACGGTGAAGTAAAGAAAGCTGAGTTGGTACGGCCACATAACAAGATCCAGTGGCCTTGCAAAGACCATTCTACAAGGAACTGTGGAGGGGAAAAGAAGGGGAGGTAGACAGAGGAAAAGATGGACGGACAACGTTAAAGAATGGACAGGGAAAACATCTGTGGTGACCCAGGCTCTGGCACACAACCGTGACAGATGGAACAGACTGATGCAAAGCTTGTCATGATGGCACCCCGATGACTCCACCAGGAGCTAAGGGTGCAAGGAAGGAAGGATTATAGACCTGAGAACACTGGGTGGCTATTTCAGTTGGGAAAGGGTATGTCAGAGCATTACTGGGTCAACCACATTTGGATCAGTGTGCCTGCCCTATTTAGAGTAATTTTTGCCATTCATCTGCCTTCCAGATAATTATTAAGCAAAGATGTTCACCAAGCAATTATCTTGAAGTAGGCACTGGATAAAATAGATTTCCTCACCTAATCCAACTTGAATAGATTTAATTTAGTTATTTTTGCTCCTAGACCCTTTCAGTGTTTCTGAAAATATTGCAGAAAACATATTTCTATATTGGATTCCACAAGATAAATATTTCTACTTATGTGCTTTGACATAAAGGATAAGGATGCAGAAGAGGTATAATGGGAAAGGCTTAGTTTATTCATTTGATTTAGAGATCAGCATGACAACAGACTCTTCCGGCCCAACGAGCCCAGGCTGCCCAATTACACCTATGTGACCAATTAACTTACTAGCCATAGATCTTTGTTTTACAATAAGGCAACAAAAGAGTGTTTTTAAAGAAAAGATGTAATTTTGTACAGTACATGCAACCCCTAGATGTTAATGGGAATTACTAAGTTGATGCCAATCACAAATGTTAAAGCCTACCACCGTGGAAGCTTCCTTGATAGTAAAGTGAAAATCCTCTGTAGGGGTCATGATGAAAGTAGAACAAACCACAGATATTCTGAACTCTCATTTTTTAGGAGCTTCTAAAAGAAGCAAAAGTTTCCATTATCATCACTGCTTACATTTTCTATAAAATATTGTCAAGCAGAATGGATTTAAACTAATTTATTTCAAAGCAGACTATGAAGAAGAGGGAGGAGACCCTCTTGTCTCAAGGCAGGGAAAGGTTATACAGGACAAGATAAAGCAGAACAAGAGAAGCATTAGCCTGCAGATAACGGAGACAGCAACATAAGGCTGGGTGATTTTAGTAAAGAAAAGCTGTGAAACTAAATAAAGTTCCATTATTCCCAAATGACTTAAAAAGATATGGGTTCCAAAGTCTTCTATTATCTTACTTCCATAACATGAAAGTTATTCTCACAAGCCATCATGTTGTCAAGATCTACAAGAACAGATTTCGGATACTGCTTCAGGTTTCGCTTTATATTTCTTTCCATAATTGCGTTAAGCTTCAGCTGCAACAATATTTTACCTCTATGATTGCCCTTCATGTAGCTAAACCTTTAGAAAGGTTTGCTTGTGTGTGCAGCATCCTAAGTACATAGAAATTAGGAGAAGAAGACCACTTGGCCCCTCAAGATTGTTCTGCCATTTAAGAAAATCATGACAGATTAGCTTGCAATCATTGAGGATTCATTCTTAATGAATTCTTTTGAAATGCTGTTGAAGTTATCATGTAACCACATAGTCACTTTGCATCTAGCAGGGTTCTACACAAAAGAATGAAATGGATTACTAGGTATTGTCCCAGAATCGTAGCGAGACTATAGTCAGTACTTTTTTTGATTTGCAAAACCTGAGCCAATATCTTGGTAGGTACCATGAAGCTCTGGATTCAGAGAGTGTACATAAACTGCAGAAGTCCCGAAGTGGATCATGAGCTTTTCCTTCACTGGACCTAGTAGCATTTGAATATTTGACTCGGGTAAAATACAAGATTGTGGTAATTACCCAGCCTGAAATACATGCAGCAGCTTACTCCTGCCATAGAATCAGTATCTCTATTAGGCACCAAGATGAAATAGGGCAGGCATATTGATCCAAATGTTACTGGCTCGGTAGGGCTGTAACCCTTATTCCTTCCCCAACTAAAACAGCCATCCAATAGCCTCAGGTCTGAATATCTGGCCAGGAAGGCAGAGAATGTAAGGAAGTTGATCCTGGCAGAAGATTCTGGGCCAATATGTTTTAATGATGTTGACTGAGGGATAAATTCTTCAAATAGCATTTTGTGATTGTTTAGGTATACCTGAACAGGCAGGCAATATTAGTTTAATGTTTCACCCAATCAGAATCAGGTTTGCCATCGCTGGCATATTTCGTGAAATTTGTTGTTTTGCAGCCAGTAGCACATTACAATACATAATAATTATAAATGATAAATTACAATATTAAGTAGATATATAAAAAGAGAGAGAGATGGAGTAAAGGACTGAGGTAGTGTTCATGGTTGCGTTGTTATTCAGAATCTGATGGCGGAGGGGAGGAAGCTGTCTCTGAAATGTTGAATGAGTGTTTTCAGGCTCCTGTACCTCCTCCTTGATGGTGGCAATGAGAAGAGAGCATGTTCTGGGTGATGGAGGTCTTTTTTGAGCATCCCCTTTTGAAGGTGTCCTAGATGCTGCAGAAGCTAGTGCCCAGGATGGAGCTGGCTGAGTTTACAACTTTTTGCCAAGTAAAGGCACTTAAACTAATTCCATAAAATAATTAACATCAGTTTAGATTAAGATGAGGCGGAGTAATAAAACTACATTTAAGATCTACTTCTGAGCTAAAAGTGCCAGCACTCAGCAAAGGCTAATTTGCTTAATTGCTACTTGGCTTGCTCTTAATGTGCTATTTCTAAGACAAGCTGCAAAGTATGAAAGAGTTAAGATATGGATGGCCACTGATTCATGGGCAAACTATACACAAGATATAATTATAATGTTTTTCACTATTAGATATTTGAATTGCAGGAATACTCCTTCAATAGCATTTGCAAAGGTAAGCAACTACGGAAGTTGGAAGGTCTAAATTTAAAAAAAAATTCTAATTAAGAATATAGTTCCTTCTAGCTACTACACAGAAGCAAATCATGAGCAGATGAAGTCAAAAGATAGCTTCTAACATATTCTTGAGCCAACTACTAGCTGAGAAACCCGCAGGGTTATATTCTTCATAATAATTGCACAATTCTAGCCAGCTACCCTGATGAGATGGAGAAGTCTATTCATGATTGAGATTCAATTTTGATGGCTATCAGAAATGATTCCATGTATTGGGGATGCAATATATAGTGCCAAGGAATTATAAAATGTGACTAACTGTTGAGTATCTGGTTATTTCATTTGGACATAAGGCACACAAAGTTTCAGTTCAAAAGCATCACTACAAACCAACTACCTTAGCCTGGGAAAGACATGTAGGAGATCCTAAAGAAATGTAATATTTCTTACTAATTTCTTTTCCTAAATATTTTAAATGAGTTGGCAGTGGCCATTGTTTGCTTTTTTGGAAAAGGTATCTAGTGATGGGGATGCTGCTAAAATAGAAATAGGTTTGGATCATGAATTTTATTTTCAAACCAGTTTGACTTTACTGTGGTTTTGATCCTACAAATTCATCAAACATTTCACTGTAATGTGAATCTGCTACCATGTCTAAATATTCAGCAATTTAACATGGTCCAACATGAAAGCCTGCAGTCCAAAGCACTTTTGCCATGCTGCATTAAGTTCCACTCATTCATCACTGTAAACCTAATATCCTAAGGAGCATTTCCAGTTTTTCAGCATGGCAGTTTGAAACAGAGCCTCACCAGTGTCATTCTGGTTAACCGACACATTACAAACAAAAAGACAGAATAAAAATAACCAACATAAAAAACATGCTTGAATAAGCATATCAAATAAATATTTCATTTTAATCCCAAATAAATAGAGCAGTCAATCGTTAAGAACCCCATCTGTATGGGCTAAAATTAATGAGGACAACTCTTTAAGCCAAACATCTGGGGACAGTGCAGCTTTCTCTTTATATTGCAAAGTCTACAAATTTCTATTAAAATATGGTAATTTGGCAAAGCAGGTGTGGTTTTCTGGCCAAGAAAATTGCCTCGATTTTAACTTCAAAGAGGCTTAATTCAGATGAGATGAAATACTCTGTTGCATTAGTTTCACACAGATCTGAGGATTATAATGACAGTTAATAAAACTGCATCAATTACAGAACAAAGGATTAAAATTGCACTCAGTGCTACCCTTCTGATGTTTCCAACCATGTATGTGAGACAATAGAATATCTATAACTCTTAATTTTAAATAATAAGACAATATATTAAAAGGAGGTCCGATCTGCCTGTTTTTGCAAGCTTTTGAACATTCTGCTGGGCCATATTTAAAGTTCTGTGGCAGTAATTTGCATTTTGCAGCTTGGCTGCCTGTCGGATGTACTACTTACTACAATGGAAAGGAAGGATATCCCAAACACATAAAATTCTGCAGATGCTGAAAATTCAAAGCAAAACACACGAAATGTTGATGGAACTCAGAAGCTCATGTCCTCGTCCATTTGCTCAGCCTTTCTACCGTATATTCCCTTGAAGCCTCTTTGTATTCTCCTCATGCAGGAGACTGCCACCTGGCAATGCATGAATATAAAACACATGGTCTGCTCGACCGAACATTTCATTCATAGCTTGTCACACCAGACAGCCAGCCACTCTAGTGTTGTTTGGTTGATGTTGAGCAGGTCAGTGTCAGCTAAACCATGTGAGAGTGGGCAGTTGTGCAGAATGTGCTTAATGTTCTGCACCCTTTCGCCACACCCAGGATTTGCTGGTCTTTAAACCCCACTTCACCATATTGTCTCCCGTCCTACAAACTCCGCTCTTGCTCTGTTGAGAGTGCACCACTTCCATCTGTCAAGCAGTGCCCCGTCTGGTTACATTTCTGTGGGGCCTTGCACTGCATTGTCTGGCTTCTGTTTGTTGCCAGAGGTCAATCCTGTATGTTTGGGGAGATGTTCCATGCGGTAGTTCCTCCACTGTAGCAAAGCTTTTCCTCAATTTTAGGCGGTTGGAAAGTGGCACATGATGATGTAGTGGGTGCTGTCGATTCAAGTTCTGTTTACCTTTCTCAATTTTTGTTGTAGTGTGTCTTCAGATCTCTCGGGGAGCAATGCCTGCAAGTCTGTAAATGATGTTAGTGGGTGTGGGGCGCAGTGTGCCCGTGATTATTCGGCAGGCTTCGTTAAGCAATGGGTCTATTTTCTTCGCATGGGCTGATCTGCCCCACACAGGTGCACAGTTGATACAGATTGTGAACTGCTAGCATTTCTACACAATCCCTATGGTTCACCACATCTTGCATAATCTAAATCCAAAAAAAATTTCTTTCTGTCTATTAGCCAATTGTCAATGTATTATTCCCAAATGCCTGTGCTGTCCTTCTGTTTAATAAACTGTATGCTATCTAATTAAAGGCATTCTTAAAGTCTAAAAACAACACTTTCTCAGGGGTTGTACAGTACTTTTCTGTCCTGGTTACAACCTCAGAAATAAACTCTAACAGAGCACAGAAATATGATTTCCCTGTTGTAGGTCCCCACACTATTATTTCTAACTGCCTGTTATAATTTATGTAATAATGCATTCATGCAAGTGGCCTGTATTTCCCTGTAACACACACAAAATTCTGGCGGAACTCAGCAGGCCAGGCAGCATTTATGGAAAAGAGTTCTGACGATGTTTCAGGTCGAGACCCTTCAGCAGGGCTGGAGAAAAAAAGACGAGGAGTAGATTTAAAAGGTGGGGGGGGGGAGGGGAGGGAGACATGCAAGGTGACAGGTGAAACCGGGATGGAGAAGGGTGAAGTGAAGAGCTGTAAAGTTGATTGGTGAATGAGATACAGGGCTGGAGAAGGGGGAATCTGATAGGAGAGGGTAGAAGGCCGTGGAAGGAAGAAAAGGGGGGAAGGAGCACCAGAGGGAGGTGATGGGCAGGCGAGGAGATAAGGTGAAAGAAAAGGGCATCTGCTCTCGGGATGAGGTTTTTCATTCCAGGACGAAGGAGATGTCCTTCTTCTTCAAAGAAAGGGGCTTCCTGTCCTCCACCATCAATGCTGCCCTCAACCGCATCATTTCCATTTCACACACGTCTGCTCTCATTCCATCCTCCTGTTACCCTATCAGGGATAGGGTTCCTCTTGTTGTCATCTACCACCCTACCAGCCTCCACATCCAGTATGTAATTCTCTGTAACTTTGGCCATCTCTATCTCCACCCACTTTCTGCTTTCTGCAGGGATCGCTCCCTACGTGACTCCCTTATCCACTCGTCCCTCTCCATCGATCTCCCTCCTGGCACTTATCCTTGCAAGCGGAACAAATAGTACACCTGACCCTACACCTCCTCCCTCGCTGCCATTCAGTGCCCCAAATAGTCCTTCCAGGTGAGCTGACACTTCACCTGTCAGTCTGTTGGGGTCATTTACTGTGCTTGGTGCTCCCAGTGTGGCTTTCTGTTTATTGGTGAGACCCAACGTAGATTGGGAGACCACTTCACCGAGCATCTATGCTCCGTCTGCTAGAAGCAGGATCTCCCAGTGCCCACCCATTTTATTTCCACTTCCCATTCCCACTCCAATATGTCAATCCATGGCCTCCTCTACTGTCATGATGAGGCCACACTCAGGTTGGAGGAACAACACCTTATGTACTGTCTGGGTAGCCTCCAACCAGATGGCATGAACATTCATTTCTCAAACTTCCAGTAATGCCCCCCGCCCCCACGTTCACCATTCCCCATCCCCTTTTCCCTCTCTCACCTATCTCCTTGCCTGCCCATCGCCTACCTCTGGAGCTCCTCCTCCCTTTTCTTTCTTCCATGGCCTTCTGTCCTGTCCTATGATATTCCCTGTTCTCCAGCCCTGTATCTCTTTCACCAATCATCTTCCCAGCTCTTTACTTCACCCCTCTCCCTGCCAGTTTCACCTGTCACCTTGTGTTTCTCCCTCCCCTCCCTCCAAATCTTAAATTTACTCCTCACCCTGTTTTCTCCAGTCCCGCTGAGGGGTCTCGGCCAGAAATGTCGACTGTATTTTTTTCCATAGATGCTGCCTGGCCTGCTGAGTTCCTTCAGCATTTTGTGTGTGTTGCTTGGATTTCCAGCATTTGCAGATTTTCTCTTGTTTGTAGTTCCCTGTAAATTTTCATTCCTATTTCTTAAACCATGAGGCTATGAGGCTAAATATGCAACCTTCCAATTTGTCAGAACCATTCCAGAGTTGTTTTACTATTGTGGAAGATGATAAATATTTGTATATACTACCATTTTTTCCAAAACCTTGATACTTAGGTCATCAGATCATAGAATTCAGCAGCTTTTACTCCAATTTATTTTTCCAATGCCTTTCTCAACTCATCCCCAATTTCTTCCAGCTCCTCATTCCCCGAGACCTTGCAGGTCACCCTTGAGCAAGGTGTAGCATCTGCTTAGCCCCTCACCCCCGATCAGGGTCATGTGAAGCCATGGGAGCTGGTAGTTGATGGTCACATGAGCAGCTGAAGCATATCACAAGCCCTGACAATCTCTGAAGAGTATTACTAATGGCTGGATTACTTATCTTGTAAAGACACTGCCCAGAAGAAGGCAATGGCAAACTACTTCTGTAGAAAAAAAATTTGCAAGAGCAATCGTGGTCATGGATCGAGAAAAGAATAAGAACAACAGATGGAAAGACAGATTAAAGACAGCTGGAGGACCATGATTTTTCATGTCATACGACACAGCACATAATGATGGTGAGATATATATAGTTTATTGTATATCTTATTGAATACTATTTTCTACTTTCCCTTTTGCTATTCATTTCTTTGTTTTCTAGAATTTCCCAAATACTGAGGTTTAGAGCACTTTTCAGATTTATTATAAAAATTTTCTTTTGATCCAATGTGCCTTCAGCATTATTTGTGACATTTGAGCCAATTTTTGTAGGGTTTGTGCCTACAGGGAAATTTGGTAGGTTAATTGACGTCTGTCGTTATAAGTTTATGACAAGAAGAATCAAAGGAGAATGCATGAGAATGTGTGAGAGCGAACAAGTTTCAGGGGTACAAGGAAAAAGAAGGAGGGGGCATGAGAATCAAGGGATGCTTCCCTAGGAGTTGTCCTGGAACCAAGGTGCCAAGTCGCATCCCTCTGTGTTGTTATTGGATTAAGGTGTATGTTGTACTAAATCTTTAAATGTCAGCTATTGTTTGTCCACTACTATACCTGTAAATGAATTGTCCTGATTTACCATGATCAACTCTTACCTTGGATCTTTGTAATTTGCTTTGTTTGATTGAACTGAATCTCTAGAGACATAGTAACTATTAAATTATTAGAAAATAGAAATCTCCAGCACATTACAGGCCCTTCAGCCCACAATGTTGTGCTGACCATGTAACCTACTCTAGAAACTGCCTAGAATTTCCTTAGCGTATAGCCCTTTATTTTTCTAAGCTCCATGTACCTATCTAAGAGGCTCTTAACAGACCCTATTGTACCCACTTCCACTACTCACCACGCACCCGCCACTCTCTGTGTGAAAAACTTTCCCCTGGCATCCCCTCAGTACCTATTTCCAAGCACCTTAAAACTATGCCCCCTGTGTTAGCCACTTCAGCCCTGAAATAGAGCTTCTGGCTATCCACACAATCAAAGCCACTCATCACCTTATACACCTCTATCAGGTCACCTCTCATCATCCATCATTATTAATTAATGCTTTCTTATTACCCTATTCAGGATCAAATCCCTTTGATCCCTAGGAGTTATTTTGACTGTTACGTAGAACAGTACAGCACAGGAACAGGCCATTCGGGCTAAACAAGCTAAAAAGCAAATCAAAACCACCCAAACACTAATCTCTTCTACCTATACCATGTCCATATGCCTCCATCTTCCTTATATCCAAGTACCTATCCAAACATCTCTTAAAAGCCTCTAATGTATTTGCCCCTACCACCATACCAGGCAGTGCATTTCAGGCATCCACGACTCTCTGAGTAAGAACCTTACCCCTCACATCCCCCTTAAACCTTCCCCCTTTCACCTTCAACGCATGCCCTCTGGTATTAGACATTTCAAACTGGGAAGCAGGTACTCCCTGTAAACTCTATCTATGGCTCTCATAATCTTATTGCCAGTTATTGAGTACAGATGTCTTGATGAATAGAGGCTTTGACCATACGGCTTATTCTTGACTCTGGTAACTCGTGTTTAAAATAAGGGGTACAGAGAGAAATCAGAACTGATTGTTAATGGTTACACATGAGTCTGTTTATTTTTGGAATGAAAACTGGGACTTTATTGGGATTAATGTACATGTAAAGACGTGGATTACTGATATATTGTGAGAGATAATTTTAACTTCGTCCTTGGTTGCCTTGGGTTTGGAGGGATGCGATATAAATTGTGAGGGAGCTTGCCACCCTTTGTCCTGGAGTCTGCAATTTTAACCTGCGCAGGCTCTAATGATATCATGTTGCCCTGACCGCTGCTTTAACCGCTAGACTCAGGAGGGACATGGAGTCCGAATCAGAATCAGAATCATGTCTAATATCACTGGCATATGTTGTGAAATTTGTTGATTTGCGGCATCAGTACAGGCAATGCATAATAACAAAACAAACTATAAATTTCTAAAGAAAATATATTAAAAATTAAATTAAATAACTAAAATTAAAAAGAGAGCAGAGAAAAAAGAATGGTGAACTAGTGTACATGGATTCATTGTTCATTCAGAAATCTGATGGCCGAGGGGAAGAAGCTGTTGGGTGTGTGTCTTCAGGCTCCTATATGTCCTCCTTGATGGTAGTAATGAGAAGAGGGCATGTCCTGGGTAATGGGGGTCCTTAATAATGGATGAAGCTTTTTTGATGCATTGCCTATTGAAGATGCCCTCAATGATGGGGAGACTAGTGCTTGTGATGGAGCTGGCTGAGTTTGCAGTTTTTTTGGTGAATGCAGCAGGCCAGGCAGCGCCTCTGGGAAGAGGTACAGTCAATGTTTCGGGCCGAGACCCTTCGTCAGGACTAACTGAAAGAAGAGTTAGTAAGAGATTTGAAAGTGGGAGGGTGAGGGGGAGATCCAAAATGATAGGAGAAGACAGGAGGGGAAGGGATGGAGCCAAGAGCTGCACAGGTGATTGGCAAAAGGTATATGAGAGGATCATGGGACAGGAGGCCTAGGGAGAAAGGGGGAGGGGGAAGCCCAGAGAATGGGCAAGGAGTATAGTGAGAGGGACAAAAAGGAGAGAGAGAGAGAGAGAGGGAGAGGGAGAGGGAGAGGGAGAGGGAGAGGGAGAGGGAGAGGGAGAGGGAGAGGGAGAGGGAGAGGGAGAGGGAGAGGGAGAGGGAAAGAGAGAGAGAGAGAGAGAGAGAGAGAGAGAGAATGAGAATGAATAAATAATGAATGGGATATGAGGGGGAGGTGGGGCATTAATGGAAGTTAGAGAAGTCGGTGTTCATGCCATCAGGTTGGAGGCTACCCAGAAGTAGGTGTTGTTCCTCCAACCTGACTGTGGCTTCATCTTGACAGTAGAGGAGGCCGTGGATAGACATATCAGAATGGGAATGGAACGTGGAATTAAAATGTGTGGCCACTGGGAGATCCTGCTTTCTCTGGTGGACAGAGCGTAAGTGTTCAGTGAAATGGTCCCCCAGTCTGCGTCGGATCCCACCTCCCCCTCGTACCCCATCTGTTATTTATTTTATATATACATATATATATATATATATATTCTTTTTCTCTCTCCTTTTTCTCCCTCTGTCCCTCTCACTATACTCCTTGCCTGTCCTCTGTGCTCCCCCCTCCCTTATCTTTGTCCCAGGCCTCCTGTCCCATGATCCTCTCATATCCCCTTTGCCAATCACCTGTCCAGCTCTTGGCTCCATCCCTCCCCCTCCTGTCTTCTCCTATCATTTTGGATCTCCCCCTCCCCCTCCCACTTTCAAATCTCTTACTAGCTCTTCTTTCAGTTAGTCCTGACGAAGGGTCTCGGCCCGAAACGTCGACTGTACCTCTTCCTAGAGATGCTGCCTGGCCTGCTACGTTCACCAGCAACTTTTATGTGTGTTGCTTGAAATTCCAGCATCTGCAGGTTTCCCCGCGTTTGCAGTTTTTTCTGATCCTGTGCAGTAGTTGCACCATGCCAGATGGTGATACAGTCTGTCTCCACGGTATTTCTGCAGAAATTTGTGAACGTCTTTGGTGACTTGCCAAATCTTCTCAAGCTCCAAATGCAATATAGCCGCTGTTGTGCCTTCTTTGTAACTGCATGGATCTGTTGAGCCCAGTATAAATCCTCAGAGATGTTTTCATAAGACCATAAGACAAAGGAGCAGAAGTAGGCCATTCGGCCCATCGAGTCTGCTCCGCCATAAATAGGATCCATTTTATCCTATTTAGTCCCACTGCCCCGCCTTCTCACCATAACCTTTGATGCCCTAGCTACTCAGATACCTATCAATCTCTGCCTTAAATACACCCAATGACTTGGCCTCCACTGCTGCCCGTGGCAACAAATTCCATAGATTCACCACCCTCTGACTAAAAAAATTTCTTCGCATTTCTGTTCTGAAAGGGCGCCCTTCAATCCTGAAGTCATGCCCTCTCATACTAGACTCCCCCATCATGGGAAACAACTTTGCCACATCCACTCTGTCCATGCCTTTTAACATTCAAAATGTTTCTATGAGGTCTCCCCTCATTCTTCTAAACTTCAAGGAATACAGTCCAAGAGCGGACAAACGTTCCTCATATGTTAACCTTCTCATTCCCGGAATCATTCTAGTGAATCTTCTCCGTACCCTCTCCAACGTCAGCACATCCTTTCTTAAATAAGGAGACCAAAACTGCCCACAGTACTCCAAGTGAGGTCTCACCAGCACCTTATAGAGCCTCAACATCACATCCCTGCTCCTATACTCTATTCCTCTAGAAATGAATGCCAACATTGCATTCACCTTCTTCACTCAGGAACTTGAAACTGCTCACCCTTTCCACCGCTGATCCCTTGATGGGGACTGGTGTGTGTTGCCTTGACCTCCTTCCTGAAGTCCACGATCAATCATTTGGTCTTTCTAATGTTGAATGCAAGGTTTTTTTGTGACACCACTTTTGGTTGTTGGTGCATTCAATGTAACATGATGATGAGTCAAGGCTGAAGGAAGCCTAAATGAGGAAGTTTTTAGTATTTTATACAGAAAATATGCTATTGGTCTGTACAATGCTGGATATTTAGCTCATCCCTTCTCCCTGTGCCTCTCATTTTAATCTTGGGCTATTGAAAAAAATCTTAAGGTAAATCTCTTTTTTTCTGTAATTTTTTAAAATTGAAGTTCATCATCAAACAAATATTTCCATAAGATGTATTTCAGAAATTGTATCTTAAGGTAAATCTAAGACATCTTATCTTGGTGACTGGTGACAATAGTCAGAATGTCTCTCAGGGCTTTTCTGCTAACCAACCAAAGTATATGAGTCTCCTATCCTTCTTAATTGAAGAGATCTCCAGAAAGCCTTTGTGATTTTTCTGGTAGGTAGCAAGCAAAATAGATGGACTAGGTATTATATCCTCTGTTGTGGCTACTGGCTATGCCTCTGTTGTGGGTACAGTCCACCTGAGGAAATTGGCCATGGCAATCTGTTGCAAAAAAATGACCAGGGTCCTTGTTTGCGTAGGCAATGTATCTACCAGAAGTTTCAGATGGATGATCTTTGGCAATGTGACGTCTATCAAATTTTTGAAGCTGATTAGCTATTCAATTCCATTCTTTTCCAGATGACTCTTAGGCAGCAACTTATGTGACTACGTCTTCTGATATATATTATTTTGTCTTAAATTTAGAAAAGTATTAATGATTGTTAAGAAATGTGTCTAAAGCAGTAATTAAATGATTTTATTCACACGGATGATACTTTGGTTTAATCTTTTCAGGAATAACAGTGAATTATATTCAAATCCAATTTAACTGTGTGGCAAAATGGTGCTGCTGCTCGTTGCTCCAGGCGTGGATTTCATCCTGGCCTCAGGCGCTGTCTGTGTGGAGTCTGCATGCTTCCTCATTGACTGTGTGGATTTCCTCTGGGTGATGTAGTTACCCCACACATCCCAAACACATAAATTAAAAGGCTACTTTAGCTTCTCTCTTAATGGCACAAAGAATCAAAGGGTTGCTGAAGGGCCAGCGTGAGAGACAATAAGTAAGCTGCAGGGGTACATGAGAGTAAGGGACCAATGGGATTGCTTCTTTGGCCTCTTACTGTGTCATTGAGTAAAAGGAAAAAAATACTCACAATTATGTCTAAAAATGTGTACAAGTTACATTACAATTAACAGCCTGACAATAATATTATTGCTTTTATATAATATCATCCCAGGGCTGAGAGGGACTAATAATGCAGAGCTTCTAAAAATGACAGAGACTGTTTCTCATATCAGTCAGAGCTGTTTTTTTTAACTACATGGTTTATTAGTGCAGTTCGTTGGAAAAGATATCAATGCTTCATTGTTATGGAGATAAATATGAACCAGGTAAAATGCAAGCAACTCAATAGAGTTGCTCCATGGAGGCTTTCTCAAAAAACTGAATGTTTTCCCAGGCCTTGCAAATATAAACAGATGAAAAGCTGTTAAAGGCAAAGGATTTTTTCTGTCTATGGCACACAAATCAATGGCCACTCTTGGACATTTTTGGCTCTGTGTACTCATCTGTATGTGCAGGTTTTAAGAAAAATGTTGCTTATTTTTTATGCTCCAAAAATAATGTTGAAATGTATAATATAGGTTAAGCTGTTGCCTTCTATGGAACTGAACCTTTATTAGAAAAAAGGTTCTTGTGCTCTGTTCCCAGTCATAATCTTTTGTGACTAAATTATGTTTTTGCTTTCCCGTTGGAATTAAATTGCCAAACACCATTCTCGCTGTGCACCAGCTAAATAATTTAAATGGTATATGGAAAATAATTGTATGCTACAAGTAGAGATAGGGTTAATTGGCTTTTTTCTTTGATAAGTATTTCATTGTGGAGGGTGAGTGACCTTTCGGATGTCAGTCATGCATTAAATTTTTCCCTTTAAGCTGGATAATGGAAAACTCTAGATTTCCTTTAAGTAAGAAGCAGTTGAATTGATTTTCTGTGGTGTAATTACCAGTCAATGACAAATCCTGCTGCTTTATTAAGCAGCTACATTTCAGGTAAATGCTTTCACAAATACTTTTAGCTCTCAGGACTCTGAAAAAGACAGCCAAGCAAAAGATCACTATTGAATGGAAACTCTGCACTGATCCTTTCAACTTAAAGAGATTAACTGATCTAGTGTCATTAGTTACTTTGCGAAGTTTGCATCTTAAAAAATTTGCCCTAAACATTGCCTATATTTACAAGACAAAGATATTCATGCTGTTACAAAAGAAGTAGAACTGTCACTCACTACCTATTTCTTTCATCATGACATCCTCTGTCATTTGGCAACTTCTTCTAGACCTTTTTTGATGCCACGGACCAACACCATTAAGCAAGGTGTCCTTGGACTCAAAGTTGGGAACCCCTGTTCTAGAGGTTTTGTTTATCACGTGGGAGCTTGGATAAGTTACACTCTATCGAGGAAATAATTTGGTGAGTCACTCAGCAGTAGTGCCTTTATACCAAATGCAGTTTAGTGAAAATCCGCATCAGGAATGAGAAAGTGCTAGAAATTATAGAGCACATTCAGGTGGTTAAATTCCCAGGGCCAGCCAGGACGCTAAGAATAGCAAAGGAACAAAATGTTCTGACAGAATATTTTACATATTTGTCAGCCATGTCTGTGACACCAGGAGACAGGAGGACAGCTAATATTGCTCCCTTGTTCCAGCAAGACAGTATAAATAAATCTGGAAAGAATAGGCCAATGAGCCTTACATCAGTGTTAGGACAGTTTCTGGAGAAGGTTCTGCGGGACAAGGTTCACCTGTAAATGCAGGGACTGATGAGGAGGAGCCAGTGGAGTTTTGTGCAGGGGAGATCATGTCTTACACATATGAGGAAGTTTTTTGAAGAGGTGACAAAAAGGTTGATGAAGATAGGGATGTAAGGCTTTTGATCAGGTTCCGCCAGGTAAGCTGGTGCAGAGGTTCCGATGGATGATAATTTTTTGACTGAAAATCTAGAATAAATCATGTACTGCAGCGATCAGTGCTAGAAGCTTTGTTGTTTGTTATATATATGTGACTTAAATGAGAATATATGGGATATGATTAGTATTTTTGCAGATGATACAAAAATATTGAAGACTGTTGTTTAAAGATAGAGCTGGACATTTCCTCTGTCCTGTAGAGTGATGGCTGATGGAACATAAGCCAGACAAATGTAAAGTAATATATTTAGAAGGTTAAATCCTAATAGGATATACAGAGTAAATTGCAGGGACTTTGGGAGCATTGTTGTCCAGATAAACCTTGGGGTCCTATACAAGAGAAATTCTGCAGATGCTGGAAATCCAAGCAACACACACAAAATGCTAGAGGAACTTAGCAGGCCAGGCAGCATCAGTGGAAAAAAGTACAGTCAACGTTTCAGGCAGAGACCCTTCAGCAGGACGCTTCCAGGACATAATTCTCTGGAACTTCTGCCATCTCTGACAGGATCCCATCACCAAGCACATCTTTTACTCCCCCGCCCCACCAACTTTCTGCTTTTCACAGGGATTGCTCCCTATGTGACTCCCTCGTCCATTTGTCTTTCCCCACTGATCTCCCTCCTGACATTTATCCTTGCAAGTGGAACAAGTGCTACACCTGCCCCTACACCTCCTCCCTCACTATCATTCAGTGGCCCAAATAGTCCTTCCAGGTGAGGCGACACTTCACCTGTGAGTCTGTTGGGGTCATCTACTGTATCCGGTGCTCCCGGTGTGGCCTCCTGTATATCGGAGAGACCCGACGTAGATTGGGAGACTGTCTCGCCGAGCACCTACACTCCATCTGCCAGAGAAAGCAGGATCTCTCAGTGGCCACCCATTTAATTCCATGTCCCATTCCCATTCTGACATGTCTATCCACGGCCTCCTCTACTGTCAACATGAGGCCACTCTCAGGGTGGAGGAACAACACCTTATATTCCGTCTGGGTAGCCTCCAACCTGAGGCATGAACATTGATTTCTCAAATTCTGGTAATAGCCCCTCCCCCCCACCATTCCCCATCCCCTTTTCCCTCTCGCACCTTATCTCCTTGCTTGCCCATCACCTCCCTCTGGTGCTCCTCCCCCCTTTTCTTTCTTCCATGGCCTCTGTTCCCTCCTATCGGATTACCCCCCTCCAGCCCTGTATCACTTTCACCAATCAACTTCTCAGCTCTTTACTTCATCCCTCCCCCTCCCGGTTTCACTTATCACCTTGTATTTCTCCGTCCCCTCCTCCACCTTTTAAATCTACTCAGCTTTTCTTCTTTAGTCCTGTTGAAAGGTCTCGGCCCAAAATGTCGACTACTTTTTTTCTCATAGATGCTTCCTGGCCTGCTGAATTCCTCCAGCATTTTGCGTGTGTTGCTTGGGGTCCCATAGCTCACTGAAAGTAGTGATATGAATGGAGACGGTAGTGAAAAGGTATGAAACCAAGGCACTATGTATAAGAGTTGGGACTTCATGTATAAAACTTTGGTTTGATCACATTTAGAGACCAGAACTGTTCTGGTCACCACATTACAGGAAGGTCATGGTAGAAATAAAGACAGGTCAGAAGAAATTCAACAAGATGATGCCTGGAGGGATGTAGTTATGAGGAGAGATTAGATAGGCTGAGTTATATCTCACTGTAATGTAGGAAGCCGTGGGGTAGGGATGTAGGAATCTTATAGAGGTTTACAAAATTGAGGGTTATAGATAGGAGTCTAGAATGAGAGCACACATGTTTCAGCTGAGAGGGAAGAAATTCGAAGGAGAGTTGAAGGGTACTTTTGTTCTTACGCACAGACAGGGTGGTGAATAATTGAAATAAGCTGCCAGAAGAGATATTGGAGGGTTAAGACGCTGTTGCAACATTTGAAAGGATGTTTGGACATTTAAAAGGTACTCAGATAGGAGGGCAAAAGGGATGGAGTTTGGAGAGACATGGCCAGCATGGTTGAGATGGGCCAGGCTGACCATAATGTCTATTGATACTCATAAGTGAATATTTCTGTGATGAAAATGTCATTGACATGGATTCTTCAGCTTCAACTAATTCTTCAGAAATAAGGCAGCAGAAATAGAAATAACAAAAGAGGGTGAACAGTGTGGTGGCTGATCACAGTGTGTAGTTGAAAACAGTTGGCTTATGAATAAGGAATGGCATATGCACAGACAAGACCAAGTAAAGTAAATAAAAATAGGGATGCAGGGTGAATGAAAATAGTTATTGTGACTACCTTGTTTCATGACTCCATTTCTAATTTCCTCCAGGCTCCAAATTGTTTTTTACTTGGTTCTCTTGGCCAGGCACTGTTCCCATTTCCCACCCCAAAAACAAATAGGTAAGTGAAGGTGATTATGGTTATTGGAGGTCAAATCTCATTCCTAGGATACCAGTGCAAGATTATTACAAACAAGCATTCTCGTCCAGTCATTTTCAGCAGTTTTGTCTTTGAACTTCCCCTTATTTTTTCAGAAATGAGAAGGTATATTAATGAAGTAATCATGCAAAGTGCAGCAAGATTGAAGAACATTTGGGTCTGGATTGTTAAGTGCAAAAAAACTCATACAACACAAATTCCACGAGTGCCTAACAAGAAAATCTAACCACATTATTTTTCCATTCAGATGTGTTACAATCACCAAACATTGCAAGATTTAAGGGTTTGCCACTGACCTAAGACTTAACTAGACCAGCTACTTTAACGCTGCGTCCATAAGAGGAGTTAAGAGATATCCTGTAGCAGGTAACTGATCTCTTTATTCCCTAAACTTTTTTCTGTTATCTCCAAAGAATATGCCTGGATACTATATTGTGTGGTAATATTTTTATTTTGCTAATTTTCTATTATTATATTCTTGGTAACCAAGCTACGCAACACTCTTAAGTTGAAGTTAACATCTTGGAATATACAAAGTTTAAAGGATCTGCAGTCTCCATAGTTAAAGTTCAAAACAAGCAAACTGTGTTACAGACTGCTGTTAAGCATTTATTCTACCAAAGGATGTGAGCAGTTTTTTGTCATTACATCCTGGGCTTTGTTAGACATATAGCTCTTAAAAAGTTTACTCCAGTTGAGGGCAGACTCAAGAACTAAGCACTTAGAACAAAGCAAAGGCGAGTCTTGAAGAACATGAATGGATCTCTGTGGTTTCAACCCGTTCCTTTTATGTTTACTGATATATTTGATTTATTTTTTCTGTAATCATACTGATTTGAATTTCTTTTATGTATTATACAGAGGAGGTGAAAAATAATAGCTATTCATATAAGTTTAAAATGTCTTCAATATCAAACTACTATTGTGGTGACTATGGCTTGTGAATGAACACGCCACAGTTGTCACCAATTTCATCAGACTTGTGTAGATGAGTGTGTGCTTTTGAGAAAATACCAGACAACCCAAACCAAAAGCCATGGATGAATGAGGAGATTCATAATCTGCTGAGGGCTAGATATGTGGCATTCAAACCGGTTGATCCAGAACTATACAAGAAGTCCAGGCATAACCTACCAAAGCCTATTTTAAGAGCGAACAACCAATTTCTATTGAGATAAGAGACAGAATTGGATGCACGTCAGCTCTGGCAGGGTTTGCAGGCCATTACTTCCTACAGAGTGAAACCTGACACCATGAATGGCTGTGCTATTTCACTCCCAGATGAGCTGAGCTCAATGCCTTTTACACATGCTTAGAAAGGGAGATGACACCTGTGCAAATCCCTACAGCATCTGGTGACCGCTGTGATCTCTGTCTCCAAGGCCAACGTCATTCAAGAGGGTGAACCCTTGCAAGGCGTCGGGCCTCGATGATGCACCTGGTAGGGCTCTGAAAACCTGTGCCAATCAACTGGTAGGAGTGTTCAAGGAGATCTTCAGTATCTCACTGGTCCCGTCAGAAGTTCCCACCTGGTTTAATCATATCAGTGCCCGAAAAGAGCAGGGAGAGTGGCTCAGTGACTATTGCCCAGTAGCACTCACATCTACCGTGAATGAGGTGCTTAGAGAGGTTGATCATTGCTAGGATCAACTCCTGCCTAAGCAAGAACCTGGACCTGCTGCAATTTGCCTATTGGCACAATAGGTCTACAGCAGATGCAATCACACTGATTGTCCATTTGGTCTTGGACCGTTAGCAAGGAGGGCAAGTGAGGGATCAAAGGCTTAGTTTAAGAAATTAATTACTTATAATAAGCATTTGATCCTCAGTGCCTCATAATTGATTACAATGATCACGTAATCACTTCATCTCTTGCTAACTCACTGCTCTCTTGGACTTTGCTCGAAGCACATTATAGTCATTGAAAAGCAATGTGACGCTTCTGTATTTGGCATATCATGAGAAATCTGTACTGAAATAATCATGTTAATTCTGGGCCCGGCCCTTGTATTATTGTCGTTTACTACTGTAGTACAGTGTTAGCTAGTACTATTCTCATACTCTAATCACATAATGACATAATTCCTGTGAATTAGGTTATGGCATTCAATGGAGTAAAGTTCAGAATCCAGCCTTTCAAATAGTCTTGAGTGCATTTCTCTAGCCCACAGCTCACTGAGATATCGCTGTCCCACTTTATGTACCTTCAGGCAGAGAGTCAACTTTTGCCTGAGCTTTCATGATGCCATAACTTTCCTGCTTATTGATTGCAGCACCTGAGACTGGACTTAAACAAATGGTGATTGACCATGGTTATTAACCCATAACAAAAATGACAGAAGCAGATTATATAATAGAGAAGTGTAGACAGTATGTTTTGAAGTATCTGAAATATGGATTTGTGCCAGCAGCAAGCAAC
This sequence comes from Mobula birostris, assembly GCF_030028105.1. NCBI lineage: Eukaryota > Metazoa > Chordata > Chondrichthyes > Myliobatiformes > Myliobatidae > Mobula > Mobula birostris. Next base: position 53,554,198 of record NC_092384.1, read on the forward strand.
CAACCAGTGTGTCTGTTGTGTAAAAAATTATATATTTTTTTAAGTAAAGTGATGAACCTGTCCAGGCTGCTTGAATATTTGAAGAGAATACACAGTGATAAAGCAAAAAAAGAGCTTATTTTCAGTCACTTTGTGAAACTTTCAGAAATGGTCAATACTTCAAAACAAGTTTGCCAGCCCTTCACAACAAAACAGTGATGGTTTGTGTGCTTCATACAACATTTCATTGCTAAATCTGAAAAGCCCCATACAAATGGAGAAGAACTGATTCTGCCAGCAGTAATGGAGGTTCTGAGTATGGTTTACATGTCATCAGATCAAATAATTAACACAATTCCACTCAGTGATAACTCTTTTCAAAGACGAATAGATGAAATGTCTGAGAATGTGGAAGACACATTGTGCAACATACTTAGGACAACAGAAATTGTTCTGCAGTTGGATGAATCAACTTTGCCAGTCAACAAATCTTTGCTTCTCGGTTATACTCACTTCATAAATGAGGAAAATGTGGTTCAAGAATTGTTATTTGCAAGGGCACTAGAAACAGATACTAAGGGTGAGTCAATATTTTGGGTTGTTGAGCAAGTTTCTGAGAGAAAGGTATTCTGTCCTCCAACGTTCTTCCTTGTCCAACAGAGAGACACCATCAATAATAGAACTCCACTGTAGACTTATTACTTTCTTGAAAAAAGCTGCACCTATTTACCATTCACTGTGTAATTCACAGACAACACCTTGTCATAAATCATTAAATATTGTTATCACAGCCCTAAATAAAATTAAGCCCTATTCTCTCAATTCTCAACTATTTCCAGATCTTTGTATTGAGGATGATGAACAGTTTGAAGACTTACTGGTGCACACAGAAGTCAGATGGCTCTCTAAAGGAAACTGCCTGAGTCACTTTCATGCTCTTTTTGAAACTGTGATAAAATCCTTTGAATACTCGAATGCTTCATTCAATAATCAACTCAAGAATATTAGGCATTACATTGCTTATTTGTCAGACCTATTCACAAAGTTTAATGAAATCAATCTTCAATTGCAAGGAAATAATGTGAATCTTAACAAGGGCAAATCAGTTGTTTCAATACTTCTGTCCAAATTAACCCTATTTAAGTGCAACATTGGGCATTGTTACGTTTTCCAATTTTCGAGCCTCTCTGAGGTGGAAGAGAAAGAAAAAAATATCAGATGATGATCTTCAAGTATACTGTTTCCACTTGGATGAGCTGCATAAAGACATGTCAGAGTAATTTCAGGATCTTCTCTTGATCCGATTTCCAGACTGGCTAATAAATCTATTTCTTAACTGTTGTAATGAGGAATTTACAGGAAGGATAGAGGAAGAACTAATCTTGCTATAAAATGACTGTGAACTGAAGCCTCGGTTCAAAAAATCATATCAAGACTTTTGGTTGCAGAAAGAAATCTCTGAATGCTATCCTGCACTGCAGAAAAAAGTCAAGATGTTCTTTAACGTAAACACGAGGAATTCTGCAGATGCTGGAAATTCAAGCAACACACATCAAATTTGCTAGTGAACGCAGCAGGCCAGGCAGCATCTCTAGGAAGAGGTACAGTCAACATTTCAGGCCGAGACCCTTCGTCAGGACTAACGGAAGGAACAGCTAGTAAGGGATTTGAAAGTTGGAGGGGGAGGGGGAGATCCGAAATGATTGGAGAAGACAGGAGGGGGAGGGATGGAGCCAAGAGCTGGACAGTTGATTGGCAAAAGGGATATGAGAGGATCATGGGACAGGAGGCCCAGGGAGAAAGAAGGGGGGGGGGAACCCAGAGGATGGGCAGGGGGTATAGTCAGAGGGACAGAGGGAGAAAAAGGAGAGAGAGAGATGTGTCCTTCTATATATTGGCGAGACCTGACATAGACTGGGAGATCATTTTGCTGAACACCTACGCTCTGTCCGCCAGGGAAAGCAGGATCTCCCAGTGGCCACACATTTTAATTCCACATCCTATTCCCATTCTGATATGCCTATCCACGGCCTCCTCTACTGTAAAGATGAAGCCACACTCAGGTTAGAGGAACAACACCTTATATTCCGTCTGGGTAGCCTCCAACCTGATGGCATGAACATTGACTTCTCTAACTTCCGCTAATGCCCCACCTCCCCCTCGTACCCCAGCTGTTATTTATTTATATACACACATTCTTTCTCTCTCTCTCTCTGTCCTTTTTCTCCCTCTGTCCCTCTGACTATACCCCTTGCCCATCCTCTGGATTTTTCCTCCCCTCCCCCTTTTCCTTCTTCCTGGGCCTCCTGTCCCATGATCCTCTCATATCCCCTTTGCCAATCACCTGTCCAGCTCCTTGCTCCATCCCTCCCCCTCCTGTCTTCTCCTATCATTTTGGATCTCCCCCTCCCCCTCCCACTTTTAAATCTCTTACTAGCTCTTCCTTCAGTTAGTCCTGACGAAGGGTCTCAGCCCGAAACGTCAACTGTACCTCTTCCTAGAGATGCTGCCTGACCTGCTGCATTCACCAGCAAATTTGATGTGTGTTGTTTCAAGGTGTTCTTTGTTGCCTTTCCAACATCATATTTAGAGAAGTCATCCAACTTCTTACAGAGCAATAAAATAGAGTACGAATGTATGCACTAATATTATTTTTAACTGTAATTAAATAAAAAATAATTTTATTTGTAGCTTTGAAAGGATTTGAATAATTTTTACAATTATTTCACTATGAAATTGCAGTTTTTCTTTTCTTTCACTGTGCATTGGAAATCAAAATTCTTTATAGCTAGAAAGGGAGAGGAGGACGATGGGGATGTGGTTATGGGAATCAAGAGGAATTTGATGGCTCTGGACATGTACTCGCTGGAGTTTAGAAGAATGAGGGGGCATCACATTGAAACCTATCTAATATTAAAATGCCTAGATATAGTGGATGTGAAAAGGATGTGGGGGAGCCTAGGACCAGAGGGCACAGCCTCAGAATAGAGGGCCTGTTCTACAGAAATGAGGAGGAATTTCTTTAGCCAGAGGGTGGTAGATGTATGGAATTCATCATTGGGTATATTTGTAATGGTGGTTGATCAGTTCTTGATTAGTAAGGGTGTCAAAGGTTACAGGGAGAAGGCAGTAGAATAGGGTTGAGAGGGTTAATAAATCAGCCATGATGGAAGGGTGGAGCAGACTTGATGACCAAATGGCCTAATTCTGCTCCTATGTCTTATGGTTTTAACATGTTTGAGGAGATTAGAGTTTGGATTTTGAACAATTAAATCAGATAACATCTGCCCAGAATTCCATCTTGTACTCCTCCCCCTCCCTCACCTTCTTACTTTGACTTCTTCCCCCTTCCTTTCCAGTCCTGATGAAAGGCCTCAGCCTGAAACGTCAACTGCTTAATCCAATCCATGGATGCTACCAGACCTGCTGAGTTCCTCCAGCATTTTGTATGTGTTACTCTAGATATCCAGCATCTGCAGAATCTCTTGTGTTTATGAGACCAAATCTATTTGTGTTAATTCATCGTTAGTAGATTGCTTCTTTGGCCTGTAAGCCTTGGGTTATTTATGAAATGAATTTGCTGTGCCATAAGGAAGGTATCAATGTAAAGATTCAGAAATTACATCAGTGAACGGACTTCAATTAGCTGTTGAATGTCAGTGCTCTTGTTAATTGAGCCAAGTTCAATGTGTAACTGAGCTTTAAAAAAATGAAACATGGTAATATTCAGAGTAAAGTACTTACTCTTCATCCTGAAGTTGCCTCTGGAGCTGAAGCATGACCCTGGGGTCTTCTGTTGAGTAACTGTGCAATGCCTGTATGACAGACATAAATTAGCAAGGTTCAATAATTGAGGACAAATGGGACAGTTATTTTTCCAGGAATTATGAGATGAATTACTACACTGAGACGGAAGAGAGTCCAGGTTCAAACCTTGTCTGACTCTACTGTGATATAGCAACCTTAGTAAGCAGTAAAGGTTTATACCCAACCACTGTTCCTTCTAAGCTACATGGCTGCACTCTCACTGAAATGCCCCTGCACACATAGCCTTTGTTGCCGCGCAGCTGGAATTTTTAAATACAATTTTAATATCATTTTGAAATTACGCTAATATAATTTAAAAATCTGTTAATATAATTGTGAAATACCCTGTAATTAATTGTGTTAATCAATATAATCCATACATTTCTTAAATAGTAAATGTACCACAACCTTAATTTAAGTTTCAACTGGCAAATGAAACTTCTTATAAGGCTGTGTTTATAGGTACTTTGAAAGTCACTAGCATGATAGAAGTACCACTGTTGTTGGAGCAATAAAAAAATTATATCAACAACCGTCCTGATATTCAAAAGGTGGTGATGTTTATGTCAGATGGGGCAAATGTTATGCTTAAAAAGAATAATGGCGTGACAGCAATTCTTTGAAGAGAAATAAAGCATCTTTCTGAGCAACTTTACATTGCGAACAGAGAAGATCTGGGATTAGACAACACACTGAAAAAAGTGTCAATTATGCAGTATATAGAAACACTGCTATGAACTGTGTATACAAAATTCAGCAGGTCATTGGTTAAAAAAGGAAAGCTAGAAGAACTAGCTAATGTCACAGAATGTGAAACTGTATCATTTAGACCACTAAATGAAGTAAGATAGCTGTCAATGGCATTTTGACGTTAATGCTTAGATAGATAGATAGATAGATATTTTATTGATCCCAAAGGAAATTACAGTGTCATAGTAGCATTACAAGTGCAGAGATATACAAATATTATAAGGGAAGTATAGAAAGAATAAAAAATAAGTTACCTCAAACAGTCTAACAGGAGGCGGGGTCATCACTTTCCCAGCTGTAGGTTGTCTCGTTATAGAGCCTAATGGCCGAGGGTAAGAATGACCTCATATAGCGCTCTTTGGAGCAGCACAGTTGTCTTAGCCTATTACTAAAAGTGCTCCTCTGTTCAGCCAAGGTGACATGCAGAGGGTGAGTAACATTGTCCAGGATTGGTAGGATTTTCTGTAGGGTCCTTTGTTCTACCACAGCCTACAGTACATCCAGTTTGACTCCTATAACAGAGTCAGCCTTTCTAATCACTTATTGAGCCTGTTAGCGTCACCCGTATTGATGCCATTGGCCCAGCACACTACTGCATAGAAGATTATACTGGCGACAACAGACTGGTAGAATATGTGAAGGAGAGGCCTGCATACTCCAAAGGAGTACTGTGTACAGTATTTGGAGTATTGTGTACAGTTTTGGTCGCCGAATTATAGGAAAGATGTCAACAAAATAGAGAGAGTACAGAGAAGGTTTACGAGAATATTACCAGGGTTTCATCACCTAAGTTACAGAGAAAGGTTGAACAAGTTGGGTCTTTATTCTTTGGAACGTAGAAGGTTGAGGGGGGACTTGATAGAGGTATTTCAAATTATGAGAGGGATAGATAGAGTTGACGTGGATAGGCTTTTTCCATTGAAAGTGGGGAGATTCAAACAAGAGGACATGAGTTGAGAGTTAAAGGGCAAAAGTTTAGGGGTAACATGAGGGGGAACTTCTTTACTCAGAGAGTGGTAGCTGTGTGGAATGAGCTTCCAGCAGAAGTGGTTGAGGCAGGTTCGATGTTGTCATTTAAAGTTAAACTGGACAGCTATATGGGCAGGAAAGGAATGGAGGGTTATGGAGTGAGTGCAGGTCGGTGGGACTAGGTGAGAGTAAGAGTTCGGCACGGACTAGAAGGGCCGAGATGGCCTGTTTTCGTGCTGTAATTGATATATGGTTATATGACCTCAGTCTCCTCAGGAAGCAGAGGCGATTCTGGCCCTTCTTGTACACAGCCTCTGAGTTGGTGCTCCACTCAAGTCTGTCATCCAGGTGCACCCCCAGGTACTTGAAGGAATTGCGAAGTTTTGATCCAGTATTGTAAAAAGCAAGTTAATGAAGGTAATGATCCAACCAGTAACTACTGCCTGAAGGTTTTGACCTGTCACCATATTGAGCAGCATTAACTGTCCTTAACGATGTTTTAGAAGATCTAGCATCTCTTTGCAAATTCCCTCAGAAAACCTGTTTGAATACAACTGAAGCACTGCAGTATGCAAAAGGAAAATTAAAAAGTTATGGTCACAGTACCTTGGCGATATCATTTGTTGGAGTGACAAAATGAAAGATCTGCATGCATCTCAAAGTTCTGACGTCAATACTATGCCTATTATTTGATTCATTTAATGTGTGTAATTATTTGATTAATAGACATCCTGATGGTGACTTAAGAGAATGGCAAGCTTTTGACCCTGTTGCTATTGAAAATACAACCGATTTTGAATTTGGAAAGGAGAATGTTGTATAACTGACAAAAAGAAATTCAGCTACTATTACAAACTTCCATGGGAGTGTTGCCTCAAAAATATTGCAGTGATAATGTGATTTCAAATTTGTCATTTCTGTTAAAGTTAAGATTGATTCAATTAAGACGTTTGTTTTTCAATCTTTAAGATAATGTCTTTTTTGAGACATTGTAAGTGTTGTTACTTCAATGTACTCATGTTATTTTTCCTGTATAATATAACAATAAAAAGATTTGAAAAGAAAGAATTAAGATGTTTACTGACATGTTGAACCATGTGCTTAGAAACAAAGAATTTGAAAAACTGTCAATTCTTGTTGACATCATTGGAACATTTCTATCTTCTAGAGCTGCCTGCCAATGTGGATTCAGTCTTATGAATTCAATCAAATATAAATCCAGATACAGACTAAAGTGGAACATTTGGATGATCTAATGAAGATTTAGATGTATCTTTTTTCTGGATGCAAAATTAATTTAGACAGTGTTTCTAGACAATGGATTTGTGATAAAGACAGATGAGAAAAAGCTTACAAAACGTGGAAGGTTTTCTTTGTTATACTGTATTTCATTATACCCTTCAATTAATAAATAAAATAAAAAGAATATAACTTTTCAATTTTCATTCGAAGTATTCATAGCAGGGATATGACAAAAAAAGAATTTAAAGTGCCAAATAATTTTCAGGCTGTGCAAAACTTTGCTGCTCAGAGAAATGGTTGGCCCGTGCAGTTGTCAAAAAATAGTGAAAATGTTGCAGCCAACATTTATTTATGAAACAATTAAACATTAATAAATGTTGTATCACCCTTGCATTCCAATGACATCATCTGGGAGTTGAGCTGACACTCACATGGACCTGCTGCTACATCACCATCCTCTTGAAGTTCCTTTATGGAATTATGAAGCTCACCTTTAGCCTCTCATTTGTTATCCTCTTCTCATTCATTTCAACTCTCAATTTCTTGTTCTCCTGCTGCAGTCGTTCATTTGTTTCCTGTAGATGGCTGTGTTGTGATAAAGATTTCAACAGCAAATGTCATTACTACAGCAAAGATAAAGAAAACGAAGACAATGAACACTAAAAGCAAAGGACCAAAAATAAGCATCTTGTGGTTATTATATTAGGTGAAAATATACTACAAGATCTTTAGAAAACTGATTCATGCTATTACATTTTTATAGCTCTTGTCAGAAAATCAAAAGCTAAAGAGTCCACATATTGATTTTTCCACATAGATGGTGCTACTATGAAAGTAATTTACAAGCCACAGAGCATGAATGCTACATTCCTGTGCACGCCAAACTTTTCATTTATTCAAGTTAAATACATATCATATGAGATCAAGAAAAGACTTGCATCCATTGTCAGAATAAAATGGATCTTGAATCCGAACTGCGTCTTTTACTGCCCATAAGATAAAGTCTCTAGATATTAGTGCAAATGCAATACTTGAAATATAATAAAAACTGAATATGATGTAAAGATTCAGGCTGTCAAGTAACAATGGTTGATATTTCAGTTCAATAACTCAGAACTGGAAAGCAGAGGACTAGTGCTGCAAGCAAAGGAAATCGAGAAAGATCACAAAAGTTATCCAAATGATGTGATGCATTCAGTGCCATCTTTTTCACAGATGAACTAGAGTAGCATTCATGGAGAGAGAAAAATTGACAATATTGAATCCCAACAGCTGAACAATGTTTCAATGAGGCATAATCTTGAGGAATAAACCTGCTTCCAGCTTGACACATTGCAACTTTCAGATATACAAGGTTTGTAAGTATAGTCATCCACTTGTTACATTAACTTAGTTTTTCTGTAGATCGTGGAAACTAAAACTGCTTATGCTGTATCTGATGGAATTTGTGCCAGGTAGTAACTCTCATCATTTGTGAAACAAGAAGATCTGAATAAGTACTAGGGACATTGAATAGTATTAAATTCTAAAATGATTTGTTGTTCAATCGAATCGGTGAAAGAAGGCTTTAGAACCAATCTATTCAATTGTTGATGACATCAATGATTCAAGGTAGTACAACATTCACAAACTAGATCGGACTAAATGGCTGGTGGCGAGTTTCTATACTTCTTCCAGGATAGTAATTCTCTTTCTGAATAAGATTATTCTTCTAACCTAGGACTACTTTGAAGAGATCCTCTGTTATTCAGTAGTTTGTTGACTGCAGTGTTTCAGTTGCTCTTTTTTGATCATAGGTCTGTGTATCTCACGTCAGCCATTCACTTTGTTTATATCAAATAGTAGCCAAATATAGAACCTAAGTGTGTCCTGAAAAATCTAACTATTCTTTAATCCTCTCAAAGTTCACTTTAATTTTCGTTCTTGTATAATAATTGTTACTATAAATTACATAACAGTCTTAGTGCAAATATAATATACTGAAAATGCCTCATCCTATCTTCACTTGATGTTTCATATGAGGTAACATATTCCATAGCTTATCAATTACCTTATATTTGTTTATAATGCCCTGGTTCATATTTTTACTGTTTTGCTATATGCATTTCATTCCGGCAGTTCTGTTAGAACAGTCTGTTCTGTTTTCATGCTTGTTTGGGTTATTTTTGAAGATAAGAGATGAGGAGAAATGTGTGCCATCCAATTAGGATGGTCAAGTTAAAGAGAGATTTCTCTGGTGAAGGACACTAGGGTTGGGTTTGGGACTTCTGTTCGAGAGGAGATGGAGAAAGAAGATGCTGGCAAGAACTGGTCATAGCATACCATCCGGTGGGAGATCTGTTTATTCGAGATGGATTGCGAGGGACATTTGGAAGATGGGGTGTGTTTTCACGTTGACTTAGGGCTTAGTGTGTGAGTGACAGAGAAGTTCCAGATGAGCTCCAACTTGTGCACATTTGACTGTTTAATTACAAGCGTTGTAGAATGGCCCCTTTCTTATTGTATTCTTTACTAACCTTTTAGTTAAGATTCATAAATATAATTCCTTTAATCGTATGCAGTGTAATATCTGTTATTTTGTGGCATTAATTTGTAACAGGGTAGCAAGTTAAACAGCCTCCACACAAGCTGGGGTTTGGGGTGGGATCGGAAGTGCCTCAAACTCATGAGTTTGGCGGGGCCACAGGCTGTCTTCTCTAGACTTATGCAACCAAGGAAACTAGGTGTGTTTCATTGTGGGGGCTCATCCGGAATCAATTTGAGCAGAGGTTTGATAAAATGGTGGGCAAACACTTTGTTTTAATTCAGACTAGCTCTGACGTAACAGCAGTGGAACTGCCTGGTACTATTGTGGCCCCAGGAGAGGGGGGGGGGGTGGTCTGTGGGCTGTCCATACTTTCCGGGAGGAGGGGAGTGTAGGCGAGTGGGCCAAATCACAAGCAACTCTTCCGTAGTGGGGGGGCAGAGACCTCAAAGACAGGTTGCTCTCATTTCTGCGGAGCGAGGGGAAGGTGTGGTCTGATTTGAAATGTCTAATGAGTCCCCTAGCGAGGAGTGAGAGTTCTGAGTTGGTATCAGCCCTTACCTCTCTGGCGAGTAAACGGCCCAGTGCACAGACTGAGATGTTCCGGTTGTTATTGACAGGAAAAGAAAGCTGACATGGAGTCAGACACCCTGAGGGGACGGACTAAGAAGAGGGGTGCAAGTGAATTGGTCCAGCAAGAAGGGGAGCGGCCGGTATTTTCTGTTATAACAGTGGTGAAGAGAGACACGTCAGGCAGGAGTGTGAACGACGGGAAACCCCTTGGAGAGTGAGCCCCCGCGTATCTAAGCAGAGAGACCCGTTGGGAAACTTAGAAGAGACCCAGTGAGGGAATGGCCTGGCATCTCAGGGGATACATTCCCAGTAATGTATCGAGGAACACCATAAAGCAAAAAACCCTATTCCTGAAGGCTTAGTGGGGCCAAGCTCCAGTGTATTGCTACGGTTAGAGGGTATTTATGCCAGAACCGTACTTCACACAGGGTCACAGGTCACTTTGCTGTACCACTCATTTTGCCACTAGTATTTGACACACTTACCACTGAAGCCACCCAGTGCACTAGAGATCTGGGGTCTTAGTACGGATGTTTACTTATCATTGAAGATGGAGTTTTTGGAGGCAGATGTGCGAGTAGCTGAGCTCCTTGATACATTAATGCTGGTTTGTCTGGACCCGGTCGAGAAGGGCGAAGCTTCAATTCTTGTGGGGACAAATACTCCCATTGCGAGGACACTAGTGGGAGTCTGCAAGGAGAAAGTTGGAGCGAACTTTCTGAAAACGTTGTTCAATCACCCTGTGTTCCGAGCTGCTTTTGAGCAAGTGCATGGCCACACTGGGCTAAATGATGAGCATAAAGAAGGGACTGTGTGGTTCACCCAATCAGATCCAGTCGTGTTGCGGCCTGGGGAAGCAGCGAGGGCGATGGGAAACCCCCAATCTTCCCAGAGTGCCTGAGGCCAAGGCCCTCTTGGTGGATGTTCCGGAAGACCACGAAGAGGACTCATGCTTACCTCCTGGGGTACTGGTGAGGCCCGAATGGCAGAAGCCCTCAGTTGTACAGGTGAACAGGATGACAGTGAGGGTCAGGAACACTTCAGAGCGGAATGTCACCCTCAGGTGGGGGATGCCGATGGCACACCTCATCCCGGTGACGGTAATGTATAGTGTCCCTGTGAGACAAGCCGGGGAGAAACTCTCTCTGAAAAGAGGGAAGTTAACTGCTGAGTCAATCAATTTAGGGGACTCCCTGGTTGCTAGAGGCTGGAAGAGAGGTTGATAGAGAAAATTTTGAAGCTAGTTTCTACTGATGAGTTTGATGTGGATTGTTCCAAGAACACCTGCCACACCATCTGGGTGACAGAGGACACCCCGTACAGAGAAAGGTCGCGGTGACTGGCACCTGCAGAGGTGGAGGACGTTCGGCAGCATCTGTGGAAGTTGAAGGAAGCTGGGATCATCACTGAGTCCAGAAGCCCTTATGCGTCTCCAATAGTGGTGGCCAGGAAGAAGAATGGGAAGGTATGGATGTGTGTGGACTATTGGACTCTGAACGGGCATACAGTCCCCGACCAGCATACAAACCCGAGAATCGAGGATGCGCTGGCCTGCCTGAGTGATGTGACGTGGTTCAGTGTGCTGGACTTGAGGTGTGGGTATTACCAGATCCTCATGAGTGAGGCTGATAAATAGACTTATCTGAAGTATGTATCTGATATGAGAATGGAGCTGAAAGGGCTTATGAATTAGCTGAGGTCTTGGCTGCCAAGCAGAATCAAGGAAATAAGAGAAGGTATGATCAAAATTTAGGTTCTCCCAACAATACCTGGAGACCGAGTCCTCATAAGGAATTTCGGGCTACCTGGGAAGCATAATTTGCCCAACCACTAGGTGGCTACTCCCTATGTGGTGGAGAGTCAGGTGCCAAATGTACCAGTGTTCTGGGTGAAACCAGAGGATGGGAACGGGCCTGTCAAGATTTTCCATTGGAACCATCTTCTACCTCTGGGACAAGAGGTGAGTATTGACCCAGAGCCTGACCTGGACCCTACACCTAGTCAGAGGACTCTGCGGCGACGTGGAGAGACTGAATCCTCAGCAGCAGGAAAGATTATACCATCTCCCGCCCCTGAATGGGATATAGACTCAGAGGATGAGGAAATGGAGGTGTAGTATATGCTGCCTTTTGCTAACTCCCCATTAATTGAGGAAGAGATTCCCAACCCTTCTCACACTGAGGCAGGTGAAATCGGGGTGGGGGACTATCTGTGGACAAGCAGGTTTGCAGCTGGACTACGAAGGGGGCCGGGCTCTAGAGTAACTGGGAATGAAGCTGAAATCAGAGGGACCTGAGTTGCTGGAAGGCACAAGTAATAGACAGGAGGAGGCCTTGCCATGTATCCCAAGAAATATATGAAACTGAAGACATAGATGATGGGATACAGAGGTCTCAAAGAGTCAGGAGACCCCCAGATAGGCTGGCCTATGTAGCCGGCCAGAGTGCTACGACTATCCCCCTAGTGAGATATGTCACTACCATTTACAAATGGATTGGAGGTGCTGACATCACAACATTCCTTTGAAAGTGGTGTTATTATTATGAGATGAAAAATTATTTCAAAGTCATGAGGACATGACTGTTTTGGTGGGGGGAGAGTGTAATGCCCTGGTTCATATTTTTACTGTTATCCTGTATGTATTTCATTTTGGCAGTTCATTAAGAGCACTCTGTTCTGTTTTTATGCTTGTTTGGGTTATTGTTGAAGATAAGAGATAGGAGAAATGTGTGCCATCCAATTAGGATGGTCAAATTAAGGGGAGGTTTCTCTGGTGAGGGACACTAAGGTTGGCCTTGGGGCTTTTGTTTGAGAGAAGATGGAGAGAGAAGACGCTGGGTAGAACCGGTTGTAGCATACCTTCTGGTGGAAGACCTGTTTGTTTGAGAAGGATCGTGAGAGACATTTGGAAGGTGGAGTGTGCTTTCATGTTGACCGAGACCCAGTGCGTGAGTGACAGAGAAATTCAAGATGAGCTCCAACTTGTGCACATTTGACTGTTTAATTAGAATGGGCCCTTTTCTTTTTGTTATTCTTTACTAACCCTTTAGTTAAGATTCATAAATATAATTCCTTTAATCGTATGCAGTGTAATGTCTGTTATTTTGTGGCAATAATTTGTAACAGGGTAGCAAATTATATAGCCTTCACACAAGCCGGGGTTTAGGGGGGGCTCACACCTCAATCTCACGAGTTTGGTGGGGCCAAAGGTTGTCTTTCCTAGACTTAGGCAGCCAAGGAAACCAGGGTGTTTCATGTTTTTTGCTGGATTTATTTACTTTTGCATTATTACTTTATGGTGTAAAAAAACTATTTTAAATGCTTAAGGTCTTAGAGTGAGCAACAGAGCTGCTTTATTTTCATACTAAGGTGTTATGTAAAGATCTCAGCTTGTTAAGAGCTTTAGCTCAAAGTTTCAAACTCCAATATTTAACAAGAAAATGTGATTATTTTTAACTGACCATTGTTTAGTCTTTAATTTGAATGACATGGCCACTGGAATAAATGATTACCTACACTAATTCTCAAGTAATATCATTTGTTCGTTATGTGCCTTGTCATATGACGTAAGTGATCATAGTCTTTCCATGACCATAATAGTTCTTGGCAATCTTGGAAGTGGTTTGCCATTGCCCTCTTCTGGGCAGTGACCTTACAAGAGGGGTGACTCCAGCCTTTATCAATACTCCTCAGAGATTGTCAGTCTGGCATCAGTGGTCACATAACCAGAATTTGTGATATGCATCAGCTGCTCATAAAACCATTCACCTCCTGCTCCTGTGGCTTCATGTGATCCTGATAGGGGGACTAAGCAGATGCTACACCTTGCTCAGGGGTGCCCTGCAGGCTAGCGGAGGGAAGGAGCACCTTATGCCTTCTTTGGTAGAGATGTATCTCCACACCAAGTAATATACTGTTAGCTTTACTTACAGCATGGTTACAGCAGTTGATCAACTCTTATGAATAATCCCTAATTACACATTATATCTAAACATGTTATATTATCAAAACATATTTTGTAAAATAAAAAAATGAAGACTCTACTACATATGATTCAAAAGCATAATGATGTAGATGTTGAAATGTTTCAGCAACCCACAAAAGTGAAGAGACAGAGAGAAGTATGGACAGAGAGAGACTGGGTAGTGAGTGAGCTAGCCTTTTCTGATACTTTAATAACCATCAATGTCACACCTAGCCCTCGAAAAAACAAAGCTTTTGTCATCCTTACTAGTAATTTACAAACGTATAATCAGTTTTAAAATGTCCTTTTCTACAATTCTTTCCTTCCCTTTCTTGACATCACCATCTCCATTTCAGGGGTGACTGATATTCATGGAAAGGCCCAGACTCCTATAATTCCTTTGACTACCATCCACCCTGCGTTCTGCAGAACCTCCATTACATTTCCCGATCTTCTGTCTCTCTCACATCTGTTCTCACTGTGCATTCTTCCACAGTAGTGCTTTCAAGATGTCTCTTTTTCTCTTCAGCCAGACTTTCCACTGTGGTTAGCAATGCCTTAATTCCATTTCTCACACCTCTCCTTCCACCCAGAATAAGGATAGAGTTCCCATCTCTGGCTCCCACTCCATGAGCCTGCACAATCAAAGTATTATTATCCATAGTTTCTGACACCTCCAAAAATTGATACAATTACTGCTTTCAAGAGCACAATGTACATTTGCCTTTGGGATAATCTGGTTAGTTCTTCTATTCCCACTAAATGCAGTCTCCATTTCAGAGGCATGAGTGATATGATACTTCCTCGCTTCTCATTGTCCAGTGACCGTAATATTCTTTCCAGATGAAGCATGAACCACTTAAATTTCTTCCCATTTAATATATAACATTTGGTCTCTACTACTTTCAGGAAAACAATTCCAGGTTGGATGATTTTTTTGTAGAACACATCCATTCAATCTGCGAGGGCGAAAATCTATTCCTGGTGCTTGTTACTTTAATTCTCCATCCCATTCCCACCCTAGACTCTCCATCTTCAATCCTTTGCACTGTTCCATCAAAGCTCAGTGTAATTTCTGCCTTTTAGCTCATATTTCCAGTAGTCAGTCTCTTTCTCTCCTGGTGATTTTCAATTTCACACTGCGCATGCGCAGCCCTCCGATGAAAAATGATATTGTATCTGTTAAATAGGGGCTGTGGACAATTCTGATTTGATGAAGATGGATGTGAAAGCACAGAGGAACATCTGGAAAAATTTCTGAAACGCTCGTTCGCTGCTGTCGTTAGGCCTCAAAATCCCCGGCCTTGCCTGCTGTTGGTGACCGAGAAGGAGGTTGAATGGTTTGGAAAATGATGGTGCTCAGTATTCGGTGTCGGAGAGCTGATCAGAGCCCGAAGTTTTCGGATGACTCAGAGTCGGATTGTGGTCGGATATGGCAGGGAGAGTTTTTCTTCCTTCTCTCCGTCTGCGTGAGATGTGGGACATTTGAGAGACTTTGAACTTTTACTGTGCTTATGGACTTCTTCATCAAGTTATGGTATTGTTGCACTGTTGTAACTATATGTTATAATTATGTGGTTTTGTTAGTTTTTTTCAGTCTTGGTCTGTCCTGTGTTTTGTGATATCACACCGGAGGAAATACTAAATGACAATAAAAGAGGACTGCATGTCTTCATAATCTAATTTCATTTGTCTTCTCTGCTTGCATGTTCTCACACATACCTTCTGAATTTCCCTGACCTGTATCCACTCTCCTATCCAGTTCCAGCACACATGCCTTCAGTCTCACCTGGTGTCCACCCAATCACAAAGCTCCCCATTCCATTTTTTCTGCAATTTAAAAACTTTATCTCCTAATTTTTCCTGCTTCTGATGAAAGGTTGACAACCTCGCGCGCCTTTGTTCTTTCTCTCTACAGATACTTCCTGATTTCTTGAGTGGTTACAGCATGTCCTACTTTGATATACACATTGGAATAATACCAAAATTGTAAAAGCAAACCATAAAGTGAGTTCTAATATTAAAAATCAGAAAGTAAACAGCTTTATTCTGTTACTTCATTTAACACAGTGCCAATAATGCAAGGATGGTTGATCTTAAACCACTCCTTTACTTTTGCCCATGAATGACGTAACCATAGAAACTCAAGAAACTGTAAATGCTGGAATCTGGAGCAACAAATAATCTGCTGGAGGAACTCACTATTTTAAGTGCACCTCAATTTAAAGTAACTAAGAGGCTATTACATTATATGTCCTTAAGTAGAGGACAGTCACCAAGATGCCCACAGGTCAAGTGGATCATAAGGCAGGGGAGACAAGGAAAATATGATGTGAGGAAGAAAGAGAAAGTGATTCTAAGAACACATTTGCACAAACTCATCATTGACCTTGGCTTCCTGGAAAAATATTTACTTGCTTAGAAATACGATTCCACTTCTTAATAGTTAGAGTAATGTTTTCCCTGCCTGCTTTTGATCAATCTAGTCAATTGCTAAAAATAATTTTCTCATATTTGTCTCTGTAAGTCAATAAACAACAATGACCATAAAGGAATTGGCTGTTTCCATTTTATAAATGAAGGAGTATTACCAGTCAGCACAGATCTGGTATGATACTAATGACTCTGATACCAATACCGGGAAATCTGACGTTTATATCTTTAGTTCCCAACAACAGCACTTACTCTTTTTCAGTTGATAGTTGGAGAATTTGTTTAGTTTGCTCTTTGATCTTATTTCCAAGTTTTTCATTGGTTTGCCTGTGTTTTTTTGTAAATGAAAGCATAACTTTTTAATTACTTGTGAATATAAGAGAGACAGGAAACATAATAACCATATTGAATTAGGCATAGATTACTCTAGTCTGCTATATCAATACCATCTCATTCTCTATTAAATAATAACTTACATCCTGTATATTCTGCCAATGTTTTCTGGTTTTATATTAATATTCAAACGTTCATCTTTTCTTTACGATGTAATGTTAAAGGGAAACCTGTTTAATACCGTTAAGACATAGGAGCAGAATTAGGCCATTTGGCCCATCGAGTCTGCTCCAAAATACAATCATGGCTGCTTTACATTTCCTTTCAACCTCATTCTCCTGCCTTTTGCCATGAACTTTGACACCTTACTAATCAAGGATCTATCAACATTCGCTTTAAATATACCCAATGACTTGGTCGCCACAGCTGTCTTTAGCAATGAATTCCACAGATCCACCACCCCTCTGGCAAAAGAAATCTCTCCTCATCTCTGTTCTAGCAATCAGAATATTAAACAATTACCTGCTTTAACAGCTATGCATTTATTAAACATTAATACCAATGAAAAATCTCAAGGGTACTTACTTTTGGTCTTTTACCCACTGATTAACATTTGCCACAACCAGTTCACTTTCTCGATGTAACCTTGAACTGTCTGACCTTGCACCATGCAAGGATTTTCGTAAGGTCTCAAGCTGAAACAACCCATCCAAAAATCTAAGTTAAAATAAACTGATTGCAATATACTTAAAACTCAAACAACATAGTAAAAATACTGGCAGTCCAATGAGCCATGCAACTAAAGGAAAAACAGGAAAGTGCAAGCCAAGGAATGACACAGCAGATGTGGATGGATAAAAGAAGAAAATAATAATCATAATGGAAATTAAGCTGTCAAAACTGGAGGGAAGGGTTTGGTACAAAGGATCAGTAAATTGAGAAACACTGTGGCTACTGAATACCCCGAGGTTGAAAATTAAAAAGTGCTGAATTCCCAGAAAAGAACAGCTCATGGACATGGATTGTATACCAGTTCACTTGTCTAGTGGTGGTTTTTCCTTCCATGCATCCACCCAGCCTTCATTTGCCCCAGGGTCTTTGATCAGCGCTGGCCCCAAACCTGATACTGGTCCTTACCCCCACTGCCCCATCAACACTAATTTTCCCACCATTATCTTTTCCTTTCTCCTCATAACTAGCTGTTTCTAGTTCATTCAGCTGTAACTCTCCCATCATCAGATTGCAACTGGGACCTCAAAGTCTGATTCCACACACATTAATCACTTCCCATCTGCTAAAACTGCAAGGCAAAGCACATGAAGGCAATTGACCAGTAGTGGTTAAATGTAGTCCAAGGCTGTGTAGAATGCCCCTTTGGAGCATTTGACAGCATATACAACATTTCCTTGGCAAAACAGTTTTTTTCTAAGTAGCTCACAGATTATGTCAAAACAATTAACAGGTCCATAAACCAAATCAGGAATGACTGATGCCAGCAGATAAAACAAGTGTCGACTAGTCTGGGAATTCTTAATTTTGAAAGCCACATAAAATTATAGTAAATACACAACACTAGTACACAAGTTTTGTATTTAGTACAAGCAGCCTTTATTACAAACTTTGTGAAGATTGAGTTCTGTATTTTAACTCCTCGTTCTAGATTTCACTATTACAAATCACATTCATGTTAAAAAGTCTGGATTGGCAGAAAATGTAGTATCCATATAAAATGAGATCAAACAACATTTCCACAGTCAATTATTACCAGAAGAGCCCTCCTGAAATAGAGACACTGCAGTCTCAATTTCCCATTGCACTTAATTACCCAACAAAATATTTCAATATCAAAAATCTGTACTGAAACAAAACCTGATAAAAAAATAAGATGGAAATAACCACTCTCTGGTGTCAATGAAGCGTTGAAGTGCAGGCCAACACACTTTTCAACATCAATTTAAAGTGTGGCTGTGTGGTCATGATGTGGTGTAATGAATATGGCAATTTCAGCCACTGCAGATAGCATGCTATATAAAAGCTGTCATGGTTGACAACATTCTGAATTCACTTTTTGCCCAACTGATGCACATCTCCTTTGGAGTGTCAATGAACAGACAGCTGGAAAAGGAATTCAGCAGCTTGTTTTAATAGAAATCTTCATGCAATGGAAATTAGATTGAACTGTAATCTATATTTCTTACAAGGTAAATTATATTAAGCAGTATATTTGAGAACAAATCAAAAAGGCTCTTAAGGTGAATTGTGTTTAAGGGATGCTGGTTAATCCAAATGACACCCTATTTAATCAAGATGGAAAGAAGTTATTATGCTAAAACAAAACTGGCTGGTTTACCTAGATTGTTATTTAACTGGGGGTGCTAATGAGGAATACTGTTTACCTCATATACAAATGCCTTCATTCTTTCAATGGTGGTCTCCTTCTGGTGCATTGCACCCTAAGGACAAACTATGCACTTGCATTTTTATGTTTAGAAAGCACCATTACTTTCTCACAAATGTTCCACAGCTCTCTCACTCCTCTAGCTTCTTGTTTTGATCTGTGATTGCTTAGAAGTGAAGTGGAAGCCAAACCAAGTCTCATTTTAAATACATGTTTATAGAACTGAATTATGGATGTGCCCCATGTACTTTCAGTGTTCTACCTATGCCAGAAAGAAAATAATTTAAATTGACAAAAAAGACTAAAATCTACAATTTTGAAGTGTAAATACAGGGAGGTTCTGCTGACTATGTGAAGCCTTATGAAATTTGCCCTCCTGAGTCCGATTGTGGTTTTCCCTTTGAAAGAGATTTATGACACCAAGTCATTATCCCTGATAGTGACATGTGATGCAGCTCAGAGAGCTGCTGCCTTGTAGCACCTGACCTTAGGTATTGTCTGTGTGCATTTTGTTAATTTTTCATGTTCATGTGGGTTTCCTCCCACATCTCAAAGACTTGCTGATCGATACATTAATTGGCCATTGTTAGTTGCCATGCTGTGTAGGTGAGTGGTAGAATCTGGGAAAGATGATAAGAACATCAGAATCAGGTTTAATATCACCACCAGTTGATGTGAAAGTTGTTAACTTAGCGACAGCAGTACAATGCAATAATGTTAATATAGAAAAATAAATAAATACGTAAATCAATTACAGTAAGTATATATGTATATTGAATAGTTAAATTTAAGCTAGTGCAAACACGGAATTAATCAAAGTGAGGTAGTGTCCAAAGGTTCAAAATCCATTTAGGAATCGGACAGCAGAGGGGAAGAAACTGTTCCTGAATCCCTGAGCTTGTGCGTTCAGGCTTCTGTATCTCCTTCTTGATAGTAACAGTGAGAATGATGGGATGATGGGGGTCCTTAATGATGGATGCTGCCTTTGTAAGGCACCGCTCCTTGAGGATGTCTTGGATACTACGGCGTCTAGTACCCAAGTTAGAGCTGACTTATTTTACAACTTCCTGTAGTTTCTTTCAGTCCTGTGCAGTAGCCCCCCTCCCCACACCAGACAGCGATGCAGCCTGTCAGAATGCTTTCCACGGTACATCTATCAAAGTTTTTGAGTGCTTTAGGTGACAAACCAAATCTCCTCAAACTCCGAATGAAATGTAGACGCTGTCTTGTCTTCTTTATAGATATGTTGGAACCAGGTTAGATCCTCAGAGATCTTGATATCCAGGAATCTGAAATTATTCACTCTCTCCATGTCTAATTCCTCTATGAGGATTGGTTCCTGCTCCCTTGTCCTACCCTTTCTGAACCCCTTAATCAGCTCTTTGGTCTTGTATCGGGAAAGTATGGAGAATAAAATGGGTTTATTGTAAAAGTTTTTGTTTGGTGTGGACTCGGTGGACTACAGGCTGTTTCTGTGCTGCTTATTTGTCTCAATAAGTGTAACAATAGGAGCACTGACTTCCCATATAAAACAAAAATGTAGATAATATAAAGGCTCTCTCCTATACACTGAATCCTCCTGTCAAAAAAACATAAATATATCCTATAATGTTCTAAAGCATTAACACATGTTAATAAAAGCATCAGCAGATTTCAAGGAATTTAAAGGAATCCATATTTATTAATAAAACAATATAAAATAATTTTCTAAAATGTACATACCTTTAATATAATAATCTTTAGTGCAACAACAGTTTGATGGGAGATGATGTGCCACTGAACCCCATATCTACCCACGGTGATGTTAGGTGGCAGACTGATCCTTACTCTGGGCTAGCAATTGTTGACCTAGGATTTGGAGGCTGGGATCAAGATGGCAGCAGAGAAGAGGAATTGGTTCATCTCCCATATTTTCAGCTGCCTTGATGTTTATAAAGAAAATGAGTGTATTGAGGAATATATCTCTACATATTCATGCTCTTTTGGAGGCACTTCTACTTTCATGGTGCCACTGAAGCTATTTGGGATAGGACTTACAGTGGTTCTAGAAAGTTTCTGAACCCTGTAGGAATTTCTCTATTTCTGCATAAGTATGACCTAAAGTGTAATCAGATCTTCATGTAATTCTTAAAACTAGGAAAAGAAAACCTAATTAATTAAATAGCACCAAAACATTATACGTTAATTTATTTATTGAGAAAAATGATCCAATATTACATGTATTTGTTGGAAAAAGTATGTGAACCTCTGAGGTAATGTCTTCTACAAAAGCTATTTGGAATTAGGTGTTGCAATCAATGAGATGAGATTGGAGGTGCCCTGCTCTATAAAAAAAGACACACAAAGTCTGGTTACCGACAGAACCTGCTCTTCTCAAGAAAGTTCTGTTTATTTGCACCATGTCTCGATCAAAACAACTTTCGGAGGACCTTAGAAGAAGAATTGTAGAGATGCATGAAGCTGGAAAAGGCCACAAAATCATTTCTAAAGACCTGAGTGTTCATCAGTCCACAGTAAGAGAAATTGTCTACAAATGGAGGAAACTCAGTACTTTTGCTACACTCTCTAGGAGTGGGCATCCTGCAAAGATCACACCAACAGCACACGTGCAATGCTAAAGGAGGTGAAAAAGAACCCAAGGGTAACAGCAAAAGACCTGGGATAATGTTCTGTGGACAGGTGAGATGCAAGTTGAACTTTTTGGCAGAAATGCGCATTGATATGTTTGGAAGGAAAAGGACGCTGCACACTAACACCAAAACCTCATCCCAACTGTGAAGCATGGTAGAAGGAGCATTATGGTTTGGAGCTGCTTTGCTGCCTCAGGGCCTGGACAGCTTGTGATCGTTGAAGAAACAATGAGTTCAAAATTGTACCAAGACATTTTACTGGAGAAAGTCAGGATAGCAGTCCATCAACTGAAAATTAATAGAAGTAGGATAATACAACAAGTCAATGATCTGAAAGACAAGAGAAAATCAAAAACAGAATGGCTTAAAAAAAGAAAATTCATGTTTTGGAATGGCCAAGTCAAAGTCCTGTCCTTAATCCTATAGAAATGTTATGGAAGGACCTGAAGCAAGCAGATCATGCAAGGAAGCCCACCAACATCCTAGAGTTAAAGCAGTTTTGTAAGGATGAATGACCTAAAATTCCTCCAAGCTGATGTGCAGGACCAATCAACTGTTAATGGAAACATTTGATTGAAGTTATTGCTGTACAAGGGGATTACACCAGTTGCTGAAAGCAGAAGTTCACATACTTTTTCCAACAAATGCATGTAATATTGGATAATTTTTCTCAATAAATAAATGAACAACTATAATGTTTTTGTGTTATTTATTTAATTGGGATCTCTTTATCTAGTTTTAGGACTTACATGAAGATCTGATCACATTTTAGGTCATGATTATGCAGGAACAGAGAAAATTCTACAGGGTTCACAAACTTTCCAGCACCACTGTATCTGCACTGAAAATCAGTGGACAATGAGCACTGTATTTTAAATTCATCAACATTCAGAAAGTCTGTGAACAGTTATTTTCCTTTTAAAAGTACTCGAATCTATTGTTCCTTTTACGATCCCAAATTTCAGCATTCTCTTGAGATTCCTCTTCCTAAATTAGCCAGATGTCACTAAAATTTACATAATCTGGAAAGAAATGTTACCTCTTCTGCTTTGGAGTGGTACCTCTCTCGAAGTGAAGTCAGTTCTACTTTCATCATCACTAGCTCTTCTTCCTTGCTAGTAAGCTCCTTCATGGTTTCATGGGTCTTTCTCTGTGACAATGTCACCTGACTGCAGAGCTCCATTAATCGATTCTCATAAATGTGTGCCTGCAGTGTAAGAAAGATCTTTCAGTCAGATTATCTTTGCATTGCAATGAGGTCTGTTTTGTCACCATTTTTCTCAATCTGACAACCAAATCTTACTTTTTTTTTTGCTGTTAATCACTGACAGTGCATAACATATCTATTTGTAAAGGTGCCTTTGTGCAACTTTCCTGACTAAATGAGCAGGAAAGTGATTTGTTCTCAGGCTACTTATACAAGACTATATTTGATTGTTAGGGAATATTTCACCGGACCTCTTAATAGGCTAGCATTTGTCTTCTGGTTAGTTACTTCTTCACAGATCTCAAGTTTTAGTACCAACTATGTAGTTCAAGTTGGGGGAAGATCGTGGATATACAATATCTGACATTTGATACTCAAAATAAATATGATAATCTCATCAGCTCATTGGAGTTTATGGCAGATGACAGTTCAAAATGAGTTTTAGAACCACAGAGTCACTCAGCACAGGAATATGACCTATAGCCCACTGAGTCATTATCCATTTACAAAAAATCTTGCGCTAATCTCATTTTGTTCTCCCTACCATATTCTAGCATACATCTATGTACTAGGGTAAATTACAGCTAACTAACCTGCCCACCAACAAGCCTTTGGAAGGTGGGAGGAAACTGGAGCACCGTAAGGAAACCCGCAGGGTCATGGGGATGTATGCAAACCCCACACAGATGGTGGCCATGGTCAGGATTGAACCTGGGTGCCGAAGCTTTGAGACAGCAGCTCTGCTAGCTGCACCACTGCACCGCCCCATAAGGATGGTGCAGAATACCTCAATTATAATGACTGAAACAGAGTGGGGCAGGAAGGAAGCCGTCTGCAAATAGCAGAGAGAATGGGTGACATCCCAGACAACTTATCCTTCCATCCTGCAAAGCACCAACTACAGCACATATGGATCCCCCATTAGACTTTGAAGCTACACTCACAACATGCTGGAGGAACTCAGCAGGTCCCAATGAAAGGTTCTGGCCCGAAACGTTGACTGATCATTTCCACGGATGCTGCCCGATCTGCTGAGTTCCTCCAGCATGTTGTGAGTGTTGCTTTAACCCCAGCATCTGCAGAGTATTTTGTGTTAGACTTCGAAGCTTTCATAGTAGCTATAGACTGGAGTGGAAATGCCATCATCAGACCTAATACACTCCCTTAGAAAACTATGAAAGAAAAGTAAGTTGCCCAGTGCGTTGGGAATCACCCAAGAACGGGTGACCAGAGATAAATCTTTCCTTTTGGTACGGAAGGGTCTGGGTTCCACTTGTTTATTCACATGTAGCCCTGCCTCAACCTTGTGCTGCTTTTGGGAATACTCCAATACTGATTACCTGCTGTGAGGAAGAGCCACTAATGTGAGTGCAGAAACTTCAATGGCACTATAGCAAGGATGGTCATCAAAAGTGACACGAGAGACAGAAATTGCCTGATAATCAGAAGGAAGGTTTGGATATAATTAGGTCTTTAGCAGCAAAATTCTAGTGGTTATGTGGGTAGACAAGGCAGAAAGACTGAAATAAAGTCATTTATTCTACAGGGTGGTTTAGACTTAACATGAAGGACTCAGAAAGTCCCAGAAAAGGAAGCACATTCAAGGAGGTCCGGTATGTAAGTCCTTGAGAGCAATACGCAGTGGGTATTTATAACAAGTCACTTAGCACCTTGAATGTCAATTAAAACAACAAATTTAAGTTCATTTCAACAAAATATGTAGAGCACTCCATATATGGACTGCGAGCAATCACTGAGTGGGAGTACGTGAAGATATCTACTCTTTCAATTAGGTTCGCACTGAAGATTAAAAAGGCAGAACTTGGAGGTAGTTTTTCAGAGTTGGGCTATGACCAATCACCGAGCGAAATTCATTAGAATAAGCAAATAAAAATAATGCAAATGTAAGCGGAGCGGCCACTCTCGAAACAGTCATTGTCATGAGTATGGTCAGTGATTAGAGTGGCTTGGTCTCATCAGGCTTGGGCTGGGAGAGGTAAAATATCTGGTGGGTTTCTCCTTTTCTTCATAATTCTTCGTTCCTCATCTGTTAGGGCCTAGTAGTTCAGTGAGAATGGCTCCAGGGACAGTGTTCTGCACTATGTGTGAGGCGTGGGAATTCTGGGAAACGTCCAGTCTCCTGGATAACCACATCTGCACCAGGTTCACCGAGCTGCAGCTCCTCAGAGAACGTATTAAGGAACTGGAGCTGCAGCTCAATGACCTTCAACTCATGTGGGAGAGTGAAGAGGTGATAGAGAGGAGTAGTCACCTCTATGCAGGAGGCAGGTAAGTGGATGTCAGGGAAAGAAAGGGAAAGGTACAGCCAGTGAAGAGTATACCTGTGGCCATTCTGCTCAATAATAAGCATATAACTTTAGATTTGTTGAGGGGGATGACCTACCAGGAGGGAGCCACAGTGACAGGGTGAAGAGAAGAGAGGTGAAGAGAATTGCAGTGGCAAAAGAAGATTCCACAGTCAGAAGACCTTGGATGGTATGTTGCCTCCCAGGTGCCAGGGTCAATTTTGTCTTGGATCAGGTCCATGGCATTCTAAAGGAGGAGGATGAACAGCCAGAAGTCTTGGTACATATTGGCACCAATGACATTGGTAGGAAAGGTGAGGAGGTCCTGAAGAGAGATTTTAGGGAGCTAGGTAGAAAGCTGAAAAACAGGACCTCCAGGGTAGTAATCTCTGGATTGCTGTCCATGCCAGAGAGGGTAAGAATAGAATGATTTGGCAGGTGAATGCATGGCTGAGGAACTGGTATAGGGGGCAGGGGTTCAGATTTATAGATCATTGGGGTCTCTTCTGGGGAAGGTATGATCTGTACGTAAGGGATGTGTTATGCCTGGACCCAAGAGGGCCCAATATCCTTGTGGGCAGATTTGCTAGAGTTGCTTGGAAGGGTTTGATTTGGCAGGGAGATGGGAACCAGAGTGATAGTGTTGACGAAGAGGCCATTGGTTTACAGAGGCAGTGTGTAGTGAGACTGCTAGCAAGGAGAGGCTGATGACAGGACAAAATTGCAGTCAACAGGATGAATTGCAATGTAAAAGGCAGACAAAATCAAAAAGGGTGAATATGGGACTGAAGGTGTTATATATGAATGCACACAAAATACAGAATAAGGTAGATGAACTTGTAGTACAGTTACAGCTTGGCATGTATGATGTTATGGGCATCAGTGAATCATGGCTGAAAGAAGATTATAGCTGGGAGCTCAATGTCCAAGTATATACATTGTATTGAAAGGATAAGCAGGTAAGCAGAAAGGGGGTGGAATGGCTCTGTGGTAAAAAATGAAGTCAAATCATTAGAAAGAGCTGACGTGGGGTCGGAACATGTTGAATCATTGTGGGTAGAGCTAAAGAACTGCAAGGGTAAAAGGACCCTCATGGGAGTTATAGACAGACCCTCAAAGAGTAGTAGGGATGTGGTCTACAAATTACAATGGAAGATAGAAAATGTATGCAAAAGTGCAATACTACAATAGTCATGAGGGATTTCAATATGCAGCTACATTGGAAAAATCAGGATCCCAAGATGGGGAATTTCTAGAGTGGCTACAAGATGGCTTTTTAGAGCAGCTTGTGGTTGAACCCACGAGGGGATCAGCTATTCTAGATTGGGTATTGTGCAATGAACTGGAATTGATTAGAGAGCTTAAGGGAAAGGAATCCTTAAGGGAAAGTAATATGATAGAATTCAGCCTGCAATTTCAGAAGGAGAAGCTAAAGTCAGATGTATCAGTATTATAGAGGGGTAAAGGAAATTACAGAGGCATGAGAGAGGAGCTGGCCAAAATTGATTAGAAAAGAACACTGTCAGGGATGATGGCAGAGCAGCAATGGCTGGCATTTCTGGAAGTAATTTGGAAGGTGCAGTATACGGTATATACATTCCAAAGGAGAAAAGGTATTCTAAAGACAAGATGATACAACTGTGACAAACATGAGAAGTTAAAGCCAACATAAAAGCCAAAAAGGAGGCATATAATAGAGCAAAGTGGGAAGTTAGAGGATTGGGAAGCTTTTAAAAACCACCAGAAGGCAACTAAAAAAAGTCATTAAGAAGAAAAAAATGGAATACAAAGGTAAGCTAGCTAATAATATTAATGAGGATAGCAAAAGTTTCTTCAGACATATAAAGTATAAAAGAGGGATAAGAGTGGATATCGAACCACTGGA
The DNA here is from genome assembly GCF_030028105.1 of Mobula birostris. Lineage (NCBI taxonomy): Eukaryota > Metazoa > Chordata > Chondrichthyes > Myliobatiformes > Myliobatidae > Mobula > Mobula birostris. The sequence continues at coordinate 53,581,198 of NC_092384.1, forward strand.
AAGTGTGAGAGGTAGTAATGGAGACAAGGATATGGCAGATCATCTGAATAAGCATTTCGCATCAGTCTTCACTGTGGAAGACACTAGCAGCATGCCAGAAGTTTGAGACTGTCAGGGGGCAGAAGTTGTCATTATTAGGAAGAAGGTTCTTGGGAAACTGAAAGGACTGAAGATAGATAAATCATCTGGACCAAATGGTGTACACCCCAGGGTTCTGAAAGAGGTAGCTGTAGAGATTGTGTAGGCATTAGTAATGATCTTTCAGGAATCAATTTTGGCTAGGTTATAGAAGACTGGAATATTGCAAATGTCACTCCACCCTTCATGAAGGGAGACAGAAAGAAGGAAATTATAGGCCAATAGTCTGACCTCAGTAGCTGGGAAGATGTTGGGAGTCGATTGTTAAGGTTGTGGTTTCAGGGTACTTGGAAACACATGATAAAATAGGCCATAGTCAGCATGGCTTCCTCAAGGGGAAATCTTGCCTGACAAATCTGTTGGAATTCTTTGAAAAAGTAACAAACAGCACAGCCAAAGGAGAATCGATGGATGTTGTGTATTTGGATTTTCAGAAGGTCTTTGACAAGGTGCCACACAGGAGCTGCTTAACAAGTTAAGAGCCCATGGTATTACAGGAAAGATACTAGCATGGATAGAGGATTGGCTGATTGGCAGGAGCCAAAGATTGTGAAGCAAAGCTGCCTTTTCTGGTTGGCTGCCAGTGACTAGTGGGAGTCCACAGGGGTCTGTGTTGGAACTGCTTACTTTTACACTATATATCAATGACTTGGATGACAGAACTGATGAATTTGTGGCAAAGTTTGGGGACGATACGAAGATAGGTAGAGGAGCCGGTAGCTTTGAGGATGTATAGAGGCTACAGCAGGAGCTAGACAGATTAGAAGTGGCAGAAAGAATACAGTGCCGGGAAGTGTATGGTCATGCACTTTGGAAGAAGAAATGAAAGGGTAGACTATTGTCTAAATGGAGAGAAAATTAAAAAATCTGAAGAGCAAAAGGGACTTGGAAGTCCTTGTGCAGGATTCCCTGAACTTTTAATTTGTAGGTTGAGTTGGTAGTGAGGAAGGCAAATGTGATGTTAGCATTCATTTCAAGAGGACTAGAATATAAAAACAAGGATGAAATATAAATATGACGCTTTATAAAGGACTGGTGAGGCCTGAGGGAGTATTGTGAACAGTTTTGGGCCCTTTATCTAAGAAAGGATATGCTGACACCAGACAGGGTTCAAAGGAGCTTTACAAAAATTATTCTGGGATTGAAAGGGTTATCATATGAGGAGTGTTTGATGGCTCTGGGCCTGTACTCACTGGAATTCAGAAGAATGAGGGGTGGCCTTATTTGAACTCATCAAATGTTGAAAGGCCTGAATGGAGTGGATGTGGAGGGGACGTTTCCCATGGTGGTGGGGGGAGTCTCAGATCAGTGGACACAACCTCAGAATAGACAGGTGTCCTCCTAGGACAGAGATGAGGAGGAATTTCTTTAGCCAGAGAATGGTGAATCTGTAGAATTTGTTGCCACAGGTGGCTGTGGAGGCCGAATCATTGTCCTGTGGGGAGCTTAACTTACTTTGATTGAAAGCCACTTCACCTAGTGGCCAATTTCAAACATCCTGGGTATAGTGGCAAATGTGGAATTTCTCTCTCTTTTCCTTTGTCTCTGGGGCTCTGGCACAGAACCCTAGGGAAAAAATGCTTCACATGCACTTTTAACAAATTATCTGCTTGTTGAACGTTTATGTTTGTAGTTTGTGTAACTTAGAGGAACAAATGTTTGGTCAAATTTTTTTACTGTTTGCAAATAAATGATCAATATACTTATTCACAATCAGTGTATCTGTCTCAGTCACCAAACCCACAAACCTGATTCAATGTTACAGTCCTTGGGTATATTTAAGGCAGAGGTTGATAGATTCTTGATTAATCAGGGCATGAAGGGATATGGGGAGAATGCAGGAGATAGGGGCTGAGAAGGAAAATAGGTTAGCAATGAAGAATAGGTTAGCAATGAGAAAACTCGATGGCCCAAATGGCCTAATTTTGCTCTTATATCTTATGGCCTTATGGTCTTGTACCTGCTCACACATGACTGCATGGCCAAACACCTGAGCAATCACATCGTTAATTTTGCTGATGACATAACAGTGATGGGGCTCATCACCAACAATGACGAGACAGCCTACAGAGAGGAGATGGGAGAGCTTAAAGCCTGATGCCAGTCAAATAACCTCTTCCTTAATGTCAACAAGACAAAAGGAGATGGTTATCAACTTCAGGAGAACTTGCACCACTCATACCACCCTTTACATCGGTAGCACAGCAGTGGAAACTGCAAGCAGTTTCAAACTCCTGGGAGTGCACATCTCTCATACTCCTAGAATATATCCTGCACAGTCAAAAAAGCTCACCAACACCTCTGCCTTCTAAGGAGGCTGAAATGAGCTGGACTTTGCACATCTATACTCACATCACTCTACAGACGCACAGTAAAGAGGATCCTAACAAGCTACACCATGGCTTGGTACGGAAACTGCACTGCGGTGGACAAGGCAGCTGAACAACAGGTAGTCAAAACTGCCTAGTACATCACTGACATCGGGTCGCCTGCCATCAAAGACATATACTGCATACAGAAAGGTTCTGGCAAAGGGGCAGCAACATCATGAAGCATCCCACCCACCCTGCTCATGGACTGTTTGTCCTTCTCCCATCATGGAGGAAGCTACATAGCATCCACACCTGAACAACCAAACTGAAAAACAGTTACTTTCCCCAAGCAGTAAGGCTGAGCAACACCTCCACCCACTAATTCCACCACTACTTTGTTATTTCCCATCAGTCATCTTATGTACAGCCTCGTGTCACTTTATGGACATACAATCAATCTATACAGTATATACAAGCTATCTTATGTATTTATTTCTTTGTGTGTTTTTATTATTATTATTGTGTTCTTTTTGTATTATTTTGGGCTGCGTTGGATCTGGAGTAACAATTATATGGTTCTCTCTACACTTGTGTACAGGAAGTGACATTAAACAATCTTGAATCTTTAATTTTGAATAAGAGATATACTTTGAGTATCCAGAACCCATGTTATTTATTTACTAACCTGAAGCATCAGCACATAACCTTTATATCTAAATACACAGGAAAATCAATGGAAAACAGTTTATTACGGAAACTAATACAAGTTTAATTTGCAAAGCATTTTTAATTAAGTGTCTGCTGATTAAGCATGCTCGAAGTGTGAATACATGGAGATGAGATTACATTAATATTGGCTGCTTTTATATTAGCACCATATTTGGGTTAATCCTAAAGCAATCACTAAGTCACTTGGTCTATATAAAAAACATCACCATATTCTTATGTTTAATCAGTACTGAGGATGACCTTAGCAAAATTCATTGGGCCTGAAAAAAAAAATCATTTCTTCATGCTTTTCACCTGCTACCATCTCTAAGGACTCTCAACATAATTACATTTGTACAGTATTACAGAAATATTATAGTATGCTGTTCCTATTTCACATCTGATTTTGTTAATGAATTGGGATGTATTGTTTAAGATTCATGTTGGGTATATACTGTGAAAAAATGGACTTTAGGGTTCACCTTTCATTCCCTTGTTTAGCAACCCATTACACTGCTATTTAGGGATGATTTAATGAATAGTAAACTAAATTGAAGTTAAACTGAAAATATATACAAGTTACAATAAGAATTCTGCTGAAATAGTTCACTTGGGAATTTTTTCAAAAGTGTGTTGATAACTGCTCAAATAATGCCAACTCTGAGAAACTTCTGAGCATGTATTCTGCAAGTATGTTTATCTTGTGGTTTATAATTAGCAACTATTTTTATATGAAGCTTTCATTATATTTAAATTAACAAAAATAATCAAAGTAGATGATTTTAGTATACACAATCTTATTTTAATAGTATAGCAGACTATTGATACTATTGATAAAAACAAATAGTTACCAGAGGTGATTGATAAGTTCGTGGCCTAAGGTAGAAGGAATCAATTTTAGAAAACTTAGCACACTTATTTTTCAACATAGTCCCCTCCTACATTTACACACTTAGTCCAGTGGTCGTGAAGCGTACGGATCCTAAGGTAGAAGGAGATGAGTTATACAGCTCTTGTTACATGCATGTGCAGTTCAACTCTTCGAGTGATTATGCAGAAAGTTTGAAGTTAATAACTCATCAGTTAATAAATAACTCATCAGGGGTGATTGATAAGTTTGTGGCCTAAGGTAGATGAAGATGAGTTATTAACTTCAAACTTTCTGCATAATCACTCAAAGAGTTGTCCTGCATGTGTGTGTAACACGAGCTGTATAACTCATCTCTTTCAACCTTAGGCAAAGAACTTATCAATCACCCATCTGTGGACACTTTCTGGAGGTCCAAGATCTGTTTGCTCCACGACCGCTGAAATAAGTGTGTAAATGTAGGGGGGGACTATGTTGAAAAATAATAGGCCATGAACATATCAATCACCTCTCGTACTTGTTCTAGTTGAGTATGAAGTGTACTTTCCCTCGATCTTTTTAACAGACCTTTAAAACAGAATGCTAGCACTCAAGATCAAAATTTACATCAACAGCAACTTGGTTAAGCTATTAGGGTTTGATTGCTGGCCCTAGAATCAAACCCCAGCAAGAACTAAATGGATTCAGAAATAAGTAGATGTGAAGAATACAGGTGAGAAAAATTAATCTACTGTAATGAAATGTAAGTAGTTATTTATCTGCACTTTTATGGTAGATAAAGCCTTACCTCCTCTTCTGCTCGCCGATTCAATTCTTGCATTTTTTTCAGTTCACCTTGCAGTCTTTTTATCCTTTCCTCATAGATGGTACTTTCTTCTGCCAGCTGCATGCTCCTCTGTTGATTACATGCAATATCATTTTTCAGGTTTGCTATCTCTCGACTCTTCTCAGCTAACTGTAAAGGAAAACACAGCTAGCATTTGTATATCTGAAGGCAATGAGAGCCTAGGAATGAAGAGCAGTACTAATACACTAACCATTTTGATTAGTGGTTATGGAGCTATCTTACACACCAGTCTATTTAAGTCCACTTTGACTTTTGTTTATTAAAGCACCTTATTACTATGTAATATTTCTAATCAAAGGATTTGGTAAGTAAGGTCATTAATTTTTTTTAATATAGATATAACCAATAGCAAAAGTGTAACATGAGTCAATTTTCCTCACTCCCAATAACAACTTTATCTTTAGTTTACATACATAATCCAAATTATAAAGATAATTTTTATCTAGATGTAGAATAGATTCTACAACTATTCTCCACAGCTCTCATCTGTCAGGGACCTTCATCTTTTTGCGGAAATGGTGTGTATCTATTTGTGTTAAACAAAGTGCAATGGTGTGCCTCTAAATAACTACATTGAACAGAAATCGGCTGCTATGGTGAGATTTGAACTTGTATCTCTGGATCACTGGTCAGGTAATTTAATGGCTATGCCACTACCACATCCACTTATATTTTAAGAAAATGGTACTTAGATTTTTGTTCCAAACTATCCAAGTGATCTAGATGGTGTATACAAAATCATGCATTGCCTACTCCAAATTTGGTGACAAAATAAGACATTCAAAAAACCAACAGAGGCACTGATTCATTGAAGCTTCAGAAGAAAGGAAAGCGCGTTAGCTTTAATTAGCAAGTAACAAACCTGTTCTATGTTTTCTTTCTGGGCACCCTGACAAGTTGTTAGTTCAAGTCTCAGATCATAGATGAGTTTGTTTGCTGACATCAACTCATGTTTAGTCTTTTGTGCCTGTCCCTGGACTATGTCCAACTGTGACTGGAGCTTGGCAACTGCATCCTCATATTGAGTCACCTGTGGAATTACATTGTCAGCTTCAGAAAGTAAATCAGGTAACATATGAAACAAATATAATTTCTTTTAACATAGAGAAACAGCATGACTGTGCCTGCATTTGGTATTAAAGACATGGTAAACTTTCAGAACCATTTAACGTCTGAAGGTTTGAAAATGGATTGCATGATATCATGAATTTTGCTGCTATACAATCTAATTTCTGTGAGCAATAAAATGAGACACTTGCTTAACTTGCAATGTCAGCTATATTTTTTTCAGGTTCCATATGTAATGCATCAAATTCCCAGAAGAGGCCAAACAGATATCCATCTGCTAACTGTTTTCCTTTTCACGATTAACGAGCAATGACCACCTCTGACCATCCAAGCCCTATGCCTTCCACTATATTGTCATGCCACCTGATCACATGGCCGCTAACCCACTGATTGTTCATCAGGCCTTTGAAAAAATCATGGTTCCAAACTCCCGATCACCTTATGCCTTCATCTTACTGATCATTATTCATAACTGAAGCACAACCTGACCTACTCAATCCACTGTTCTTCTGAAACCCTCTCCCCAATCTGCCAACACCAACCACAGAATCATCTGACACTCCCACCCCATCCTGAAATTCACCATTTAACTATTGTCCTCCCAGCCCATTGATCATCTGACTCTCCACTCCCTGTGCTGCCAGCCCATCAACCATACAACCTCCAAATCACCAATCACAAGACCCCCAATTCTAATGATTATGTGATATTTCCAACTCACAAAACTAACAGTCCTCAATCCACTGACAATTCCAAGCAGTTAATCCATCAGTTCTTTGAATCCCAATCCATAAGTAACCTGACCTCAAAACTCACCAGTTACCTGACTCACAACCCATTGATCCTACATCTCCCAACTTAGTGACCAATCATTAGATACTCCAGATCTCAAATATATGTCAGTCCTGCAACCATCAGGTGCCCAGGACCCAATTTACCTGTCCCCACAATTCCCCAGCACCCAGCACTTCAATGGCACCACCCACAATGACAACCCATCCATTAGTCTCCTGGCGCCAGCCCATCAGTCACCCCAAAAACCAGTTACCCATTTTTTCGACTCAGTCATCATCAGACAGCTTCAGCTCACTGATCATCTCTCCAGTCCCCACACAACTGAACTTAGCGACAACTCATCAGATCTTCTGTGTCCGCTGTTCTGCTGCTATCTCCCTATCCACATAAATAATCAAAAAAAAACCCTCCCACTGATCACCTGACTACAGACCCATCAATTCTTCCAGACTCAATTTTTGTGTAAAACTTACAATCCTATCTGGTTCCAATTTTCGCTGGTTATGCAGAACAGTCCATGTTCCACGCCTTCCCCACTTCACTACTCTTTCTTTGCTACATTGGTGACCTCATTGGTGCTGCTTCATGCACCCACGCTGAGCTCGTCAATTTCATTAACTTTGCCTCTAACTTTCTCCCTGCCCTTAAATACACTTGGTCCATTTCTGACACCTCCATTCCCTTTCTCAATCTCTCTGTCTCCATTTCTGGACACAAACATCTTTTTTAAATCTATCAATTTCCATGGTTACCCTGACCATACCTTTTCCCACCCTATCTCCTGTAAAAATGTTATTCCCTTTTCTCAGTTCCTTCATTTCCTCCACATCTGTTCCCAGGATGTGGCTTTTCATTCAAGGACATCAGAAATGTCCTCCTTCTTCAAAGAATGGGGTTTCCCTTCCTTCACTATTGATGCTGCCCTCACCTGCATCTCCTCCATTTACCAAACATATACACTCACCCCACCTTCCCATCGCCTTAACAGGGATAGAGTTCCTTTTGTCCTTCCCTACTACCCTATGAGACTCAGCAACCAACACATCAGCCTACCCAACTTCCGCCATCTCCAAAGGGATCCTACCACCAATCATATCTTTACCTCCTCCTGCCTTTGCTTTCCACAGGGACTGCTTCCCCCGTGATTCCATTGTCCATTCGTCCCTCCGCATTAATCTTCCTACCGGCACTTAACCCTGCAAGTGGCCAAATTCAGCTGCCTATTTATCTCCTCCTTCATTTCTTTTCAGCGCCCCAAAGGGTCCTTCCAGGTGAGGCAACACTTCACTTGCAAATCTTCTGGGGTTGTCTTTAGTGTCCAGTGCTCCTGATGCAGAGCCTGATCTACATTGGTGGGACCAGTCATAAATTGGGAGAACCGCTTCATCGAGCACCTCTGCTCCATCTGCCAAAAGCGGAACTTACGATGACCAAACATTTTAATTCCAATTCCCATTCCTGTTCTGAAGTGTCGATCCATGTTCCAAGATGAGGCCACCCTTATGGTGGAGGAACAACAACTTATATTCCGTCTGGGCAGCCTTCAACCTGATGACATGGATATCGACTTCTCCTTCTGCTAAAAATATTTTCTCTCCCCCTCCCCTCTTCTTCTGTTCCCCACTCTGTCCCCTTACCTCTTCCCACCTGCCTATCACCTCCCCCTGGGTACTCTCTTCCTTCCCTTTCCTCTATGGTCCACTCTCCTCTCCATCAGATTCCTTCCTCTCCAGCCCTTTACCTTTCCCACCCACCTGGCTTCAACTCTCACCTTCTAGCTGTCCTTCCCTCCCCCAATCTTTCTAATTTGGCATCTTCCCCCATCCCATTCCAGTCCTGAAGAAAGGTCTCAGCCCAAAATGTTGACTGTTCATTCATTCCCATAGATGCTATTTGACCTTCTGAGGTCATCCAGCATTTTGTGTGTGTTGCTTTGGATTTCCAGCATCTGCAGACTTTCTCCTGTTTATGAATTCTATCTCAAAGTTTTTACCCTCCATCAAGGTTCACCATTAAAAAAGAAAAGCAAAATAAAATACTCAAGTAACAGAATACTCTAAAAACATACTTAACTAATAGAGCAGTAACAGAAATTATATACTAGATACCTGAATTTAGGCTGATCTACAACTTCATTGTTATTGTCTGAAATCTCCATATCACCATTAATTGTGTCAGCTAGTCAAAGGCATTAAAATTGATTTAAATCATTAATTATTTGTTTTGAAATTCTTTTAAAATGCAATAATTAAACTAACTCTGTTTAACTCCTGCACTGGTTGGTTATCTGGTTCACTGTGAATCTATTCTCCCTGATTCAAACTACTAGCATGAACACAATATGCTTCACAGCTCTGCTGCTAATCACAATGGTGAGACCAGCATCAGAGCAGGGAATTAGACAGCAGAAGATCTGTACCGGCTCTTTGGCCCACAATGTTGTATTGACCTTTTAACCTACTCCAAGATCAATCTAACCCTTCCCTCCCACATAGCCCTTCATTTTGCTTTCATCCATGTGTGTCTATAAGAGATCTTAAATGTCCCAAATGCATCTGCCTCTAACACCACTCCTGACAGCATATTTCGTGCACTCCATCGCTCACTGTGTAAAAATTACTTATCTCTGCCATCTCTCCTTCCTCCAATCACCTGAAAATTATCTCTTATATTAGCCATTTTTGCCCCAAAAACTATTACATTTCTGAGATTGAAGTTAATTTTTGAACAGAACAGAGGTAGCTTTTATCCACACAAAAACGTTGAGAAGTGCTCAAGGCCTACATTGTATGGCTGAAACCAACCTTCTACCTTGATGAGTACAAAATCTGCAAGACAGAAAGTATTATTAAGAAAAAGGACAGTATTGCTTATTATGAGTTGGATGATCAGCCATGATCATACTGAATGGCGGTGCAGGCTCAAAGGGCCAAATGGCCTACTCCTGCACCTATTTTCTATGTTTCTATGTTTCTATTATGAAAATTGGTTTGACCCTGTAACATCCATTGTTCTGTATTTCCCTTATGTAAGAACAAGATAAATATTAGGAATTTATTCCTTTTCCTTTCAATAATGCTACAATACATTACTGATTCAATGGTGTGGTCACACTGACCCTTACCTCTTCAGCATAATATCTGTTTTGTTTGTGAGATGATAAAACATTTTTCTGGGCATTTTGTAACTCTGATTCACAGTTTTTGTAGTTGTTACACAGAACTTGGTGCTTCTTCTGCAAGTTTGCTAAACTATTTTCAAGACTCAATATACGATCCTCTCTCTCCCTCAGCTGGAAAAGAGAAGATTATTTAATTATCTTAGCTGCAGAATTTTGTTGTTTCTTAATAACTCTTCTCATAGATACTCTCCAACAAAAGACTTACAATTATTAATCAAACTACAGATAAAGTTTTTAGACACGACAATAAAACATAGGAGCAGAATTAGAGCTATGTTGAAAAGAATAACTTCATGGATAAGTATAAAGTCACTGATACTGTGAATTTGAATATCTTATATTTTTCATTTAAATGACCAGTAAGTCTCCACTTAGGGAAAGTATGTGAACTGTTCCCAGGAAGGGGCTTTCCATTCCAGGACATCAGAGGTGTTCTCCTTCAAAGGATGGGGTTTCCCTTCCTCCACTATTGATGCTGTCTTCAGTTGCATCTATTCCATTTCCCAAACATCCACACTCACTTCACCTTCCCATCACCTTAACAGCGATAGAGTTCCTCTTGTCCTTACCTACTACCTTATGAGACTCAGCAAACAACTTATCACTGTACAGTTCCTTGCAGCTGTGCTGCCATTCAATAATAGTATGCTTCAACTTTCACTTGGTCCTTGAGTTTTAGCATATTGATGTTATTAAGTTAAAAATTAAACTTGTTCCACTCATCTAAAGAAAGGTGCGTGGAATTTTTATTAGATTATCAAATGGTTGAATTAGCTTCTACATGTGTTATGCTTTGCTTAAATTTAGAATCAGATTTAATTTAGCTTGTATGTAAGAATGATCATGTGCCCAGCAATATTAGGGGAATTTAAATTGGAATGTTCAGTGCACTAAAGAACATTTCCTGAAAAACAATTGAAAATCCTGATGAATATAATAGTCAATAGAAGTTATTTTGGTAAGGAAAGGAAATCATTAAATAAAAGCTCATTTTTAGTAAGAGGCAATCAGAACTGAATTTGTGAGAAAAAGGGGCTACACCTGAAATGTTAACTGTTTATTCTCTCCGTAGATGCTGCCTGACCTGCTGAGTTCCTCCAGCATTTTGTGTGTGTGTGTTACCCCAGAACTCAATTTGTCTTTGTAGTAATGAAAATTAAACTCTGGTTTTAATTAATATCAAATTGCTATCACTTCCAGATGTTGTTATATGTAAATCATTGTAAGTTGTAAAACTTGTGTATGAATTTTGCACTGTGATCTGTAGCCAAAAGAGAGTGCAGGAGAGGTTCACAAAGAAGTTGCTGGGACCGGTGGACTTGTGTTATAAGGAGATATTGGGTAGGCTGGACCTGTTTCCCCTGGAGCAAAGGAGGCTGAGGGGTGACCTTGAAGAGGCTTATAAAATCATGAGGGGCATCATTATGATGGATCGTCACTGTTTTTTTCCCCAAGGTAGAGGAGCTGAAAACTGGAGGGCATAGGTTTAAGATGAGAAGGGAAAGCATGAAAGGGGATCCAAGCAGCAAGTTCCATATTCCACCACTGAGGGTGGTGAGATGTGGAACTAGCTGCCTTAGGAAGTAGTATAGGCAGGTACAACTAGAGCATTTAAAATGTATCTGCGCAAGTACATTGATTATTAAAAACGTAAAAGGAGACAGGGTCGAGCAGGGGTTCCCAATCTGGTGTCTATGGACCCCTTGGCTAAAGGTAGGGGACCATGGCATAAAAAAAGTTGGGAGCCCTTGGTTTAGAGGAATATGGGCCAAATGTTGAAGAAGACACCTTGGTCAGCATGGATGAGTTGGGCCAAGGTGTCTGTTTCTGTGCTGTATAACTCTATATGACTAACTACTATGAAAAATTCTGCAACAGTTTCACTGACACAGCTGTTTGATACAGAATGGCAAAATAATATAATCTCTGATTAATAGGAATGATGAAAATAGATTTACATGGTTAGAATGTCAGTTTTTTTATGTATTATATCCCTTCCACAAAAGGAGAAATTTACCCAAACAGAGCTTCATTTCATGTAGAAAATATTTTGTTTGGTTTATCCCAATGAAAGAGTTAATTTGTTTCATTTCAGGAGTCCAACCTAAATATATTCAGATCTATTCTACAGATTAAGATAATCATTTTTTCAATTAAATAATCATTTTTTCAATTAAATATAAATCTCTCTCAAGAGAACATTCGGTTGAAGAGCAGATGTTTTCATTATTGACATTTACATCTATTTGTTTAACCTTTAGCAACCTGTTCAAACATACATCCAATATTAGTGAAGTTCAGTGCAGAACAGCAGTTATGGTAATTCTGGGCTGTTCAGTATCAAAGTAACAGATGAAATAGGTGTTATTACAATTAGTAATGCAATGACAAATGCGAATTCTGTAAAGGTCATGGAATTGGTGGAAGAGGAAGTATATCTGAAGTGTAGAGGAGATGTCACCTTATAAAAAAACTCGTGTGAATATTGTTCAGCATCAGAAACTTGCAATGTGTACTGACAAAGACTTACAGCAATTGTTTGCTGGGGTGAGCTCTCTTAAAGCATGATCCTCACGCCAGTTATTTGTGGACACTGTGCCAAAATTACAGTGAAATTCGGAACATGCAACAGAGACCTTGTCTACCTTCATTATAGTGTGGAGTCATCTGTCTGGATGGCATGCAAACAAAAACTGTTCATTATATCTCAGTACACGTGACAACAATAAACCACTTACCCATTTGTAGAGGTGTTGATGCAAGAAGCATAGTGGAGGGCTTGGGAATTATTTGAAAAGCAGAATGCCAGAAAAAATTAGGGGTACTAAATTGGACGCACCTTGGAATGGGCATGGAGGTTTCAAAGCATGATCTACACGCCAGTTACTTATAATGTGGGCAGTGTTGCAAAATTACTTTGTCAAATTGATAACTACAGCCAAAACCAATTGCGCTGTTTGTTGGCTGATACCTTTACTGGAAGCCCAGCTGTTTTTAGCAGCTAGCATCTCTTAAGTTTGGCCTACACAATTTAATTGGCCTGCTCTTTATCAAGGAGGGGTGCAGTGCAGCTGCAGCACGTCCAGTGGGTGTTCTAGATCGTATTGTAATTGTGGAGAATGTGAAGAATTGCACCACACAAGCTCAATGGATTTTGAATGCAACATCCCGTGACATCCAGCGCAATGCTCACACACACAAGATGACAGCTGGATAACAATGACAATGAATGCCAGCAGCTGTGCCCAGAAAACCTGGATGCAGACCTGCATATTTTCAATTAATTCATAAGTGGATATGGTCAGAGAATGTATTTTAAAATTTTCAATTATCCCACCAAATAAGCCACTACTCAATATACCGCACATCCCTCCATCACTCACATATATATTAACAATAGGGCTGAAGTCTCTATATGCTCGTACATTTTGTATCTCACCTCCCTCATCCCACAAGCTCTTCTGATTTACATGTTACAGATGATGCCAGCATTAACCAGCGGCTCTCATATATATGTTCAGTAGAGAAGATGAAAATAGCCTCCAGCAAGTAGTCTGAACTAAAACCTGTAACCTGCTTTAGCCATAACAGAAACTTCAAAGTTAGGTGAGGACCGTGATAGCACTGTCTTTGAAGATCAATTTTGCCACTTCAGGCTTTGGGATCCTTCCAGGCTGAGGTTGGACGTATTTGCAACATCTCAGATTTATCACTATATAGGCATGATGTAATCTAAAATTGTTTAATTTAATTTATCTGGCTGCCCTGGTGTGATTTGAACTCGCATTTCTGGGTCATGATTTAGGACGTCTGAATTACTAGAATTTTACCAGTTTGCTCCCATTCCCTTAGCACAGAAAGGCACAAAGGTAAACTTGGGATGAGAACAAGAGAGAAAGGAAAGAAAGATAAGTAGTAATTATCACAGGAACATCAAAACAGTGAAATGTGTTGTTTTGTGTCAATGATCAACACATTTCAATGATTGTGCTGGGGCAGCCGGTGAATGTCGCCATGCTTCCAGCACCAACATAGCATGCCCACCAACACGAACCGTATGTCTTTGGAAAGTGGGAGGAAATTGGAGCACCAAGAGGAAACACACGTGGGTCTTGGGAAGAATGTACAAACTCTTTACAGGCAGCAGCGGAGATCAAACTCCAATCGGCAATTGCTGGCACTGTAAAATGATTGTGCTAACTGCTATGGTAACCCTGCTGCTTTGACCAAATGTCAAAGGTTATAAAAATGTGATTTGGAACTGTTGGGGATAAAGCAAGGTTAAAGGAAAATCAACACCATTTGTGGATTGAAAACGTTCTAGTGTCAAGTGACGCCCTCATCAGCAGCAGGTGTTAGAGCTTTGCGGGTTCCTGCAGCAGCAGCTGACATGTCAAGCCAGAAGCAGCACTGCTGTTTCCAGCATCACAGTGCATTTTTCATGCATCTTGCTTTATTCTTGTAAGTGTGCTGGTTTATCGCAGCTGTTGACCCACAACAGGACGAGAAATAAGGAGCTTTTACCTCGAGGGTAGTGGCTGTGTGGATCTTTGCCCTTGACATGAGCTGTGTGATCAATATTGTAGAGCATTTAAGATTTTTCCCAGATTTTATTCTCCATTGGATTACGAAGGAACCCAGACACAGAACAGCAGGTAACTTAACGAACGCAATTCACTTACCAGTCTGCCAAACTCACTCTGTCCAAATCAATAGATTTCAATCCTGGTTCTATTTCATTTGTATTTAATAACTGTTAAAAGACTACAATTAATGGTAGTCAAATAAGTTACCTATTATTTGTTACTACTGTACACTTCTGAACCATTAAAATAGAGTTGATGCAACTTCTGATTAAACTTTTTTGTTCAGAATTATCTGTATTGAATATTTATTGTTAAATATCTACCTCTTGGTAGTATACCGTGCTTGTAAAAAGATAATGCAGACATTTCAATAGTTTCTACGTACCGCCAATACTTTTGCTGTAAGCTTTGCATTCTGATTTTCAGTTTCTCTTTCCAGCTCTCCTAGTTGATCTTTCATTTTCTGAAAGTGCCTTTGTAAGTCTTGTTTTCTGGTCTGTTCTATTTTTAATTCTTCCTGCAATTGGTTGCGTTCCTCTTCCCTCTGTTGAATCTAATTGCCAGCAAAATTTGAAGTGAGTAATTGTAGTTCACAATGAAATTCTAGGTCATTCTTAAATCCCTCCTTGATACTTAGAGGATGGAGGGAAAAATTAATTGGGAGCAAGTGAGCTTAACCACACCTTTCAGGTCCTAACCCATATAACTGCAACTGAGCATTGTAGGCACCCATGGCACTAACCCAAAAGTTGGTGAGATCCTCTTCAAAAAAGCAAATCAGTCTCAAATGATCTTACTGGGGCCTGATAAGCCTCTAAATGGATATGGCAGTTGCTTGAATTTTCTGAGAATCCAAGACCAGCTATGGTACACTGCAGAGAATTAAACTCACTGAAGCTGCATCTGATTTGGAAGAAATGCACCTCACACAGTATTCTGCAATGTGAATATCAATTAATTTTACTGTAAAGAGCTCATATCATTATGACATAACTACTGTACCCTGCAGTTACAAGATACCCACAAGCATACAACAGTGTTGATTTTGCAAAAATTTCATACACATCTATTTATTATTTATTGAGAAACAGCACAGAATAGGCCCTTCCAGCTCTTCGAGGTGCACCAACTGTTTTATTCTAGCCTAATCACAGGACAATTTACACAGACCAATTAAATTACTAATTGATACTTGTTTAGGCTGTGGGAGGAAAGCCATGCAGTCACAGAGAGAACATATAAACTCCTTACAGGCAGCAGAAATTGAACCTGGATCGCTCATACCGTAAAGTGCTGTGCTAACCACTACGCTACCGTGCTGTCCCATAGATATGAAAACATCTATCAGGATTAAATTCCATATTCACACACAAGATGAATAGAGAACATTACAGACATTAGAGAAGTTTACTTACCTGGTCTTGCAACATTTTAATTTGTTCTCTGCTGCTATTGACTTCTATCTCCATCTTGTAAATTGATTGCTGATGCATTAGTTCTTCTCTGACTGTATTTTCTTGACTCTGTTTATGCTGGGCATTCTCAACTTTGAGTTTTTCAATCTGTGTCCTGTGCATAGTAATGAAAACAAATTGAGAACTCTGGTTGTCATCAAAGTTAAGACCTACCCATTAAAAATATATTTAATCTCCAGCATGCAGACTAGAGGTCACAAGCAACATTTTAGTAATAACAATGTGCCAGATTTAAATATCCTTTTCATACTTTATAATGCATTATTGACAGCCTAGCCTTAACTGATCCTCATATTAGAGATTCACTCCATGTGGTATTATTTAAATAATTTGATACAAGAAACAGTATATCTGCTGTAACACTGATCACCTGTGTTTCAGTGTGAGCTGTGTCTCTATGTGGGCACATGGCCAAGTGGTTAAGGCATTCAACTAGCGACCTGAAGGTCATGAGTTCGAGCCCCAGCCAAGGCAGCGTGTTGTGTCCTTGAGCAAGGCATTTAATCACACAGTGCTCTGCGACGACACTGGTGCCAAGCTGTATAGGCCCTTGGACAACATTGGTGTCGTGGAGTGGGGAGACTTGCAGCTTGGGCAACTGCCGGTCTTCCATACGACCTTGCCCAGGCCTGCGCCCTGGAGAGTGAAGACTTTCCAGGTGCAGATCCATGGTCCCGGAAGACTAACGGATGCCTTAATAACGTGTCTCTAGCCATACTGCCCAACGCAGTTCAATGCTGGCAAGTAGTCAACAAGGTAGAAAATCCCCCATATATGGCTTGTACACTGAAAGCTGGTTTCTAGTTATGTTGAATACCAACCAATCAGACAACTCTAAATATTCAGGAAAATAAGTCAATGTATTATCGACAGTTCTATCAGGTGATATTCATAGACCAAGGAAATTAATTCCAGAGGTAAGTTGAGAATGACTGCCCATGACATCAAGGCAACATATGACCAATTAAAGCGTCAAAGAGCCCCAGTAAGATACTAAGTCAAGGACTTCAAAGTTTCAAACACTCTAATGGCTGGATTCCTTTCTCACACAAAGGAAGATGGTTGTGGTTGTTGAAAGTTAACCTTCGCAGGCATTCCTCAGGATGGCATGCTTAGCCCAATCATTTTTATTTGTTTCATCAATAACCTTCCTTCCATAATCAGGTTAGATGTGGAGACGTTCACTGATGACTGTGCAATGTTAAATTCTATTTATAACTCCTTAGCAAAAGAAAAAATCCAGAGCTGAATGTAGCAAGAGCTGGATTACATTCAGTTATGTTCAGGTAAGTGGCAGGTAACATTCATAGCACAAAACTGCCAGGTATTCACCATCTCCACCAACAAACAACCTCGCCATCCGTCTACCACGCTGATTATCCCCAATAAATACTCTGAAGCATTGCTGGGAAACAGAAGAATAGGTTAGAGGTTGGATCTCCTGAAAGTGAGAGACTCCGTGATCCATAGTGGAGTCAGAAGCATAATGGAGTGTTTTCCTCTTGCTTAAATGACCACAGCTTCTACAACACTCAAGATGTGTGACACCATGCAAAGTATCTTGCTTGATTTGTACCCAGATAATCACCTGAAACATTCATTTCCTCTACGACTGCTGCACAGTGGGAACAGTATGTGCCACTTACAAAATGCATTACTGGCCCAGGATACTTAAACAGCACTTCTTAAATGCTTGACTTCTACCATTAAGAAACAAGGACTTCACACACATGGAGACACCACAACCTGTATGTTTCCCATTGAGTCACGCTCTTTCTTGACTTGGAGGAGGAGGAGGAGAGGATGGCAGCGCGACGCAGCGTGCGCGGCCACTTCAGTGGTGATGTCTGTTATTTGTCAAGTAGGGGACCGTACACAATTCTGATTTGATGAGACAGACGTGAGAGTACGAAGGAACATCTGGAGAAACCTCTGAAATGCCCGTTTCGCTGCCGCTGTTACTCTGTGGTCCAGAATCACCGGAGGAGAAGGCCCTGAATCCTCGGCTTTGCTTGTTTCGGTGGCTGGGACGAGGTCGAAGGTGCTCGGGAGGCTGTATCAGAGGGGCTGGTGGGAGGCTCTAAGTTTTCGGACGGATGGACTCAGTGTCGGCTGTGGTCGGGTGCTTCCAATGCATTGGCAGTTGTTGGTGCCTAGAGGTTTATGGCAGGGAGTCTCTCCCTTTGCCGCCTGCTATCGGGGACTCGGGAGTTGATTGATTCGGGACTTTGAGACTTTTTTTTTTACCGTGCCCATGGTCTGTTCTTTATCAAACTATGGTATTGCTTTGTACTGCTGTAACTATATGTTATAATTATGTGGTTCTGTCAGTGTTACTCTTTGGTTTGCCCTGTTTTTCTGTGATATCACTCTGGAGGAACATTCTATCATTTCTTAATGCATGCATGCATTTCTAAATGACAATAAACGAGGACTGAGTGTTCTCATAATCTAAAAATATAAAGATGTCCTTTTGTTATTATAAGATCTAAATTCTGGAACTCCTTCTCAACGTTTTCATACCTTCATCAGAATGTTCTACAACAGAACAAGAAGGTTTCTCACCAAGCTATTCCCAAGAACAATAAGGGAATAAATAAATTAACATTGATCCTCCCCATCCTTCTCCCAAAGGGGGATTCAGAACTCATTGTTCTGATTTCACATCTACACTGAGCAACAGGTTTTAGCGCTTATAAGTATTGGTATGATTTTTAGGAAGTGAGTGCCAGGTGAGATATCTTTTGACACCGTGCAGTACAAGTAATGCCGTAACTTGAGAGTTTATTGCCTTCAGTAAAGAACCTCCTGTTGATAGCTCTGGTACAGTTATTTTCTCAGCAAGCAGCAACACTAATGAGTCCAGACACAACATCAGTATCAGATTTGAGATGCAGCTACTTGAGGGGGGAACAGGACAGCGGTGTAGAACAAGACAATAGCATTAGTAATGGAACTGATATAAAACCTATGCATGTTGGGGAGCAAGAGAAATGAGGATGCAATTAGTCACTTACCCTGTATATAGAATGAGTGGAAATGTTCCTGAGGTCAATTGGTTCGTCAGGCAAGATCTTCTTGCAAGGAAACCATGCTGACTTTGTCCTATCTTGTCCTGTGTCACCAAGTACTTCATAACTTCATTCTTAACAATTAACTCTACCATCTTCCCAACCACTGAGGTCAGGCTAACTGGTCTATAGTTGCCTTTCTGCTGCCTTCCTCCTTTCTTAAAGAGTGAAGTGACATTTCCAGTCCTGTAGCATCATGCCAGAGTCCAATGATTTTTGAAAAATCATTACTAATGCCTCCACAATCTCTACTGCTACCTCTTTCAGAACACTAGGGTGCAGTTCATCTGGCCTGTGTGAGTTATATACCCTTAGGTCTTTCAGCTTTTTGAGGACCTTCTCCCTTCTAATAGTAACTGCACTCACTTCTCTTGCCTCACACCCTACAACATCTGGCACACTGCTAGTGTTTTCTGCAGAGAAGACTGATGCAAAATAGTCACTTAGTTCATCTGCCATCTCCTTGGCCCGCGTAATTATTTCTCCGGTCTCGTTTTCTAGCGGTCTTATATCTACTCTCATCTCTTTTTAATTTTTTTTACATACTTGGAAAAAGCTTTTACTATCCACTTTGATATTGTTTGCTAGCTTGTTTTCATATTTCATCTTTTCCTTCCTAATGATTCTTTTAGTCGCTCTCTGTAGGGTTTAGAAGCTTCCCAATCCTCTGTCTTCCCACTAATTTTTGCTTTGTTGTATGCCCTCTCTTTTGTTTTTACATTAGCTTTGACTGCCCTTGTCAACCATAGTTGTACTATTTTGTCATTTGAGTAATTCTTTGTTTTTGGAATATATCTATCCTGCACTTTCCTCATTTTCCCCAGAAACTCAGGCCATTGCTTCTCTGCTGTCAGACCTGCCAGCATCTCCTTCCAATTTTCTTTGGCCAACTCCTCTCTCATACCAATGTAATCTCCTTTACTCCACTGAAATACTGCTATGTCAGACTTTACTTTCTCTCTATCAGATTTCAAGTTGAACTCAATCATATTATGATCATTGGCTCCTAAGGGTTCTTTTACCTTAAGCTCCCTAATCACCTCTGGTTCATTACATAACACCAAATCCAGTATAGTTGATCCCCTGACAGGCTCAGTGACAAACTGCTCTAAAAAGCCATCTTATAGGCATTCAACAAACTCACTCTCTTGAGATCTATTTCCAACGTGAATTTCCCAATTGACCTGCATGTTGAAATCTCCCATGACTATCGTAACATTGCCTTTTTGACACGACTTTTCTATTTCCTGTTGTAATCTGTGGTCTACATCCCAGATACTGTTGGGAGGCCTGTATATAACTGCCATCAGGGTCCTTTTGCCCTTGCTGTTTCTTAACTCATCCCTCAAGGGTTCAACATCTTACGATCCTATGTCACACCTTTCTACTGATTTGATGTCATTATATGTGAGAAGAGGAAATAAATACATATTTTTAATATTGGCAGAGTTAGGGACAAGAAACATGAGAATCTACCAGCATCCCAAATGACAGACAAGATCTCATATAAGAAATATATAGGAAGGCAAATGATCCAACACTGCTCTAAATTTAAATAATGTTGATTGGAGATAAATATGCACATGTCACAAAAATATTTGCTTAGCTACTTCATTTTATTCACGGATACAGCACAGAACAGGACCTTCTGGCTCAACGAGTTGCACTACCCAGCAACCTATTTAACCCTAGCCTAGTCATAAGACAATTTACAATGAACAACTGACCTACTAACCTGTACATCTTTGGACTGTTGGAGGAAACTGGAACACCCAGAGGAAAACCACACGCTCACAGTAAGGACATACAAGCTTCTTAAGGAGGACATTGGAATTGAAATCAGAAATCCATTGCCTCGAGCTAACTCCATTACATCACGCTAACTGCTATGCTGCAGTGGCACCCTTTTTGAGATTACTGCAAATTTCTTGGAGGGCGAGATAACGAATGTCTTAATTTAGGACATATATCATAATTCAGGTTCTTCAGCTGTTAATTTCAATATGCAGGTACAAACGTTTGTAGATTAGAAACTCTGGATGGTGCTGTATGCCAAGAGAGGGAATTTGTAGAATGCCAACAATATGGCTTTTTAGAGCAGCTTCTGGTTCAGCCCATTAGGGGAAAGGCAATTCAGCGCTGTGCAATGAACCGAATTTGATTAGTGGGCTCAAGGTAAAGGAACTCTTGGGAAGCAGTGATCGCAATATGATAGAATTCACCCTGCAGTTTGAGGGGGAGAAGATAAAGACAGATTTTTCAGTATTATAGTGGAGTAAGGGGAATTATGGAGGCATGAGAAAGGAGCTGGCCAAAATTGACTGGAAGGGGACACCAGCAGGAATGATGGCAGAATGGTAATGGCTGGAGTTTCTGGGGGGAATTTGGAAGGAGCGGGATAGATATGTCCCAAAGAAGTATTATAAATGGAGATTGAGGCTATCGTGGGAGACAAGGGAAGTCAAAGATAGCATTCAAGCAAAAAAGAGGGTATATAATAAAGCAAAAATTAGTGGGAAGTTAGAAGAATGAGAAACTTTTTAAAACCAATAGAAGGTAATTAAAAGCCATTATGAGAGAAAGATGATTATGAAGTTATGGTAGCCAATAATATCAAAGAGCATACCAGAAGTTTTTTTCAGATGATAAAGAGTAAAAGAGAGGCAAAAGTGGATATTTGACCACTGGAAAGGTAGTAATGTGGGACAAGGAAATGGCTGACAAACTGAATAAGTATTTTGCATCAGTCTTCACTGTGGAAAACACCAGAAGTATGCCAGAAATTCAAGAGTGTCAGGGAGTCAGAACTGAATGTACTGTAGTTGCTATAGCTAAGGACAAGGTGCTTGGGAGCTGAAAGGTCTGAAGGTAGATAAGTCACCTGGACCAGATGGGCTACACCCCTGGGTTTTGAAAGAGGTAGCTGAAGAGATTGAGGAGGCATTAGTAACAATCTTTCAAGAATTACTAGATTCTGGAATTCTTCTGGAGCACTGGAAAATTAAAAATATCACTCCACTCTTTAAGAAAGGAGGGAGACAGAAGAAAGGAAATTATAGGCCAGTAAGCCTGAGTTCAATGGCTAGGATAATGTTGGAGTTCATTTTTAAGGATGAGGTTTTGGGATACTGTACTTGGAGGAACATGATAAAATAGGCTGAAGTCAGCATGGTTTTCTAAAGGGGAAATCTGGCCCAACAAATCTGTTGGAATTCTTTGAGGAAATAACAGACAGAATAGGCAAAGGCAAAGGAGAGTCAGTGGATGCTGTTTACTTGGATTTTCAGAAGGCTTTTTACAAGTGCTGCACATGAGGCTGCTTAACAAGATAAGAGCCCACGATATTACAGGAAGGATACTGACATAGATAGAAGGTTGGCTGCCTGGCAAGAGGCAAAGAGCCGGAATACAGGGAGCCTATTCTGATTGGCTTCTAGTGACTAGTGGTGTTCCGCAGGGGGCAGTTTTGGAGCACAGTTTTTGATTTTATATGTCATTGATTTGGATGATGGAATTGATGGCTTTGTGGCTAAGTTTTCAGATGATACAAAGATAGGTGGAGAGGCAGGTAGCATTGAGGAAGCAAGGAATCTGCAGAAGGACTTGGACAGATTGGGAGAATAGGTAAAGAAGTGGCAGATGGAGTATAGAGCAGGGAAGTTTATGGTCATGCTTTTCAGTCCAAGGAATAAAGGCATAGAATATTTTCTAAAGGGGAGAAAGTAAAAGAAGAGGTGCAAAGGGACTTAGGAGTCCTTGTGCAGGATTCCCTAAAGGTTAACTTGCAGGTTGAGTTGGTGGTAAGGAAAGCAAATGCAATGTTATGATTCATTTTGAGAGGACCAGGGTCCAGAGGATGTTCACGAGTATGATTCCAGCAATGAAAGGTTTTATGTATGAGGAAAGTTTGATAGCTCTGGGCCTGTATTTGCTGGAGCTTAGAAAAATGAGGGGGATCTCATTGAACCCTATCAAAAACTGAAAGGCCTAAATACAGTGTATGTGGAGAGGATGTTTCTTATAGTGTGTGAGTCTAAGACCAGAGGGCACAGCCTCAGAATAGAAGGATGACCCTTTAGAATAGAGATGAGAAGGTATTCCTTTAACAGAGGGTGTTGAATCTTTGAATCTATGGAATTTATTGCCACGGATGGCTGTGGAGGCAAAGTCACTGAGTATATTTGAAGTGGAGGTTGATAGGTTCTTGATTAGTCACAGCATCAAAGGTTATGGGTGAGGAGACTTGATGGGCTGAACAATCTCGTTCTGCTGCAATGTCCTGTGGTCTTATGGCTAAAGCAGTGTAACCATGAAGAGAAGGTAACCTGGAGGATGGAAACCAAAAATATGTCAGGGAATAATTTCTTTTGGGGCGAAACAAATCTCACAAACAGCAAGTCACTAGAGGATTGGATTGATACAGAAGATAGACCACTTGTTTTCTAAAGGGTTATTGAATTGACTTTATTTCTTACGTCCTTCACATACGTGAAGAGTAAAAATCTTTACATTACGTCTCCATCTAAATGTGCAATGGCAATCATAGTAATTTATAATAAATAGAACAATCAATGTAACATAGAAATAAACTCTAATCAGCATGAGTTAATCATTCTGATGGCCTGGTGGAAGAAGCTGTCCCAGAGCCTGTTGATCCTAGCTTTTATGCTGCCATACTATTTCCTGGATGGTAGCAGCTGGAATAGATTGTAGTTGGAGTGACTCGGGTCCCCAATGATCCTATGGGCCCTTTTTACACACCTGTCTTTGTAAATGTCCTGAATCATGGGTAGTTCACAACTGCAGATGCACTGGGCTGTCTGCACCACTCTTTGCAGAGTCCTGCGATTAAGGGAGGTACAGTTCCCATACCAGGCAGTGATGCAGCCAGTCAGGATGCTCTCAATTGTGCCCCTGTAGAAAGTTCTTAGGATTTGGGGGCCCATACGTAACTTCCTCAACTGTCTGAGGTGAAAGAGGCTCTGTTGTGCCTCTTTCACCACACAGCTGGTGTGTACAAACCACGTGAGGTCCTTGGTGATGTGGATGCCAGGGAACTTAAAGCTGTTTACCCTCTCAACCCCATATCCATTCCTCCTGTAATCCACAACCAGCTCTTTGGTTTTGCAACATTGAGAGAGAGAGAGGTTGTTTTCTTGACACCACTGTGTCAGAGAGATGACTTCTTCCCTGTCGGCCACTTTGTTATTGTTTGAGATTAGTCCAATCAATGTAGTGTCATCGACAAATTTAATTAGCAGGTTAGAGCTGTGGGTGGTGACACAGTCATGGGTATCCAGGGAGTAAAGGAGGGGACTTAGTATACAGTCCTGAGGGGCTCCTCTGTTGAGAGTCAGAGGAGTGGAGGTGATGGAGCCCATTTTTACCATCTGCTGGCAATCTGACAGGAAGTCCAGGATCCAGCTGCACAAGGCAGGGTCAAGATCGAGGTCTCTGAGCTCCTTGTCGAGCCTGGATGGAATTATGGTGAGCTTTGAGACCTCAACCTAGATATTCCTCCAATTATCTCTCTTTATACTTAAGGCAACTGGGAAAGGGTGAAAAAGGAGAACACATCAGTGTGGATCAACTAAATTTCAAGCTTTAGTTATGTATAACAGGGATTCTGATAAATAACTGAAAGTACATACAGGTTTCCCCTGCTATCCAAAGGTAGAGTGTTCCTATGAAATGGTTCGTAAGCCGTAATGTTGTAAAATGAATAAGCAATTACCATTTATTAATATGGGAAAAATTTTTGAGTGTTCCCAGACCCAAAAAATAACCTACAAAATAATGCCAAATAACACATAAAACCTAAAATAACAGTAACACATAGTAAAAGCAGGAATGATATGATAAATACACAGCCTGTATAAAGTAGAAATACTTTTCTGCAGCACTGTCTAGTGCAGTGAAAATCTTGCAGAAGCGCTCTAGGCAGAAACACTCTCTCCAGTAACCTTTAAGCTATGAAGCTGCCAAATCATACCAAATAACACATAAAAATAAACAACCTATATAAAGTAGAAATAATGTATGTACAGTGTAGTTTCACTCATTGGAATCAGGAAGACTCCAATAAATTGCAGTTTCGTCACAGTTAAACACTTGCTTATACGAATAACCACCTGACGCAATCAGCATTCAACCTCTGATCTGGGCCGACATTTACGTGCCGGGCAGCACCTAATTAATTAGCTTGTTTATTTTCGCTTTTTTCTTAAAAATGTGCTGTGTACGTCCCGACTACCGCTGCACCACTGCATTCTTCGCGGCCCAGAGGTTAGGGACCACTGTTTAAACTATGAAGATGCCCTCACCTCAGAAACCAAACAAACCACCCATGACTACCTTTAAATTCCACTTTCGCTACACTTTCGTCACCATCGTCCAGTGCTTTCTGTTTCAGCTTATTAAAAAGACTGACTGATTTCTCCTTAAGTATAAGAAAACTTAACAGAACACCACGCTTTGTACACCCATCAATCCACTCAAGCAATAGACTTTCCATTTTATCTATTATTGGATGCCAACGAAGAGAGACCACTTTGCGACGAGCAGAACAGTAACATCGGCAGCTTTCAAAATTTTTTCTCTCTGTGTATAAATAGTGCGAGTCGTGGACGCAGGCAAGTTCAACACACGGACAGTGTCCTTACTTCGTTCACCACGATCGAAACACTTAATTATGTCTAGTTTTATGCTAAGTGTAACATCCTTACGAGCTCTTTTAGGTTTTTCTGATACCTTAGAACTCATCTTGCTAACAGATGCACAAAATAAATTGATAGAAAGCACGTGTTTAAGCAATGGCAGCTAGAATGCAGTTCCGGGGGAGGAGCTTGGCTGCTCATGGCGTGCACTGCCTTTTTTCATAATAGTGAAAACATCTTCTGTTAGCGAAAACAGGTAACTAATGTAGGTCTTTCGTAACAGCGAGGTGTCGTAAAGCGAACGTTCGGAAAATGGGGGCCAGCTGTACAACACAAGAGATCACTCATTTAGGATTAAAGCTGGAATTAATTTCTTCATTCGGGGTAGGGAAGTTTTAGAATTTTCAAAGTTCAAAGTAAAATTTATTATCAGAGTATATACAGGTCACCACATATAACCCTGAGATTCTTTTTCTTTGGGCATACTTAACAAATCTATAGGACAGTAAACTGTAAACATCAGGAATTGTTAACTGTAAACAAACTATGCAAATGCAGATGTAAATAAATAGCGATAAATAACAAGCATGAAAGAACAATATAACAGAGTCCTAAATGAGTCCTTAAATGAGTGTAGCTATCCCCTTTTGTTCAAGGTCTGATAGTTGAGTGGTAGTTACTGTTCTTGAACCTGGTGGTGTGAGTCCTGAGGCTCTTGTACCTTCTACCTAATGGCAGCAGTGAGAAAAGAGCATGGCCTGGGTGGTGAGTATCTTTGATGATGGATGCTACTTTCTTACGGCAATGTTTCATGCAGATGCTCTCAATGGTTGGAAGGGTTTTACCCGTGATGTACTGGGCTGAATCCACTACCCTTCTGTAGGATTTTCTGCTCAACGGCATTGATGTTCCCATACTAGGCCGTAATGCAGCCTGTCAGCACATTTTCTGCCACACACAAAAGAAGTTTGCCAAGGTATTTAATGACATACTGAAGCTCTGCAGACTCCTGAGGAAGTAGAGGCACTCTCGTGCTTTCTTCACAATAATATTTATATGGTGGGTTCAGGACAGGTCCTCTGAGATAGTGACACCCAGGAATTTAAAGTTATTAACTCTCTCCATCTCTAATTCTCCAATTAGTACTGGCTCATGGACCTTTGGTTTCCCTCTCCTGAAGTCTACAATCAGTTCCTTGGTCTTGTTGACATTGAGCGTGGTTACACCACTCAGCCAAGTTTTCAGTCTCCTTCTTGTATGCTGATTCATCAGCCCCTTTGATACAGCCACACTGTGGTGGTCAGCAAACTTGTATATGGTGTTGAAGTTGTACTTAGCCAGTCATAGGTGTTAAGTGAGTAGAGCAGGGGCTAAGTACACATCCCTGCGGTGCTCCTATGCTGATGGAGATTGTGGAGGAGATGTTTTTGCCAATCAGAACAGACTGGGGTCTACAAGTGAAGAGATTTAGGATCCAATTGCATAATGGGATACTGAGGCCCAGGTCTTGGAGTTTACTGATTAATTTTGAGGGGACGATGGTGCTGAATGCCAAGCTGTAATCGATGAAGAGCATCCTGATGTATGCATCTTTGCTGTCCAGATGTTCCAGGATTGATTGAAGAGCCAGCGGCGTAGCATCTGCTGTAAACCTGTTGCTTCGGTAGACAAATTGGAGCAGATCCAAGTCGTCATTCAGACAGGAGCTGATGTGCTTCAACACCAGCCCCTCAAAACACTTCTTCGCTGTGGATGTAAGTGCCACTGGATGATAGTTATTTAGACAGGTTACTATGCTCTTCTTGGGCACCGGTACTATAAAAGCTCGCATGAAGCAGCTGGATACCACACACTGCTGGAGTGTGGGGTTGAAGATATCCATGAATACACCAGTTAGTTAGTCAGCACAGATCCTCAGTACTCAGCCGGGTACTCCATCCAGACTGGACACTCTCTTAAAGACATCAACTTCAGATACTGAGACCAAAGGACCATTGGGAGACATGGGGGTGCGCTATGGTTCCTCCCTGTTCTGGTGGTCAAAGCGAGCATCAAGGGCATTTGAGTTCATCTGGAAGCGAAGCTCTGCTGTCCCCTATGTCTCAAGATTTAGCTTTGTAGGAGGTTATGGCATTCAAACCCTGCCACAGCTGTTGAGCATCCCTCGTTGATTCCAGTCTCGTCTGGAATCTGCAGTTCGCCTGAGGGTTGGCTTTCCGGAGATCATACCTACACCTCTTGTAGCATTCTTGACCTCCAGACTTGAATGCCTCTGATCTGGCGCTCAGCAGGTTCCGGATTTCTAGATTATGAGGACACTCAGTCCTCGTTTATTTTTTAGATTAGGATTTCATTGTTTATCCAGTTTCAGTTCAAGACAGAAAGTGACAAACTTTTAGATATTAAAGGAATCACAAAAAATATGCTTAGTGTAGAGAAAGTCACTGAAACAAAAGATCATCTTCCTGTTGACCAGGTGCAATGTCCTGGTCAAACTCTGCTATTTCTTATCCTCATATTGAAAGTATCTGGTATGATGCATTTTCAGTGTTCTAATTTCCTGTTGGTATCTGAGGTTCACCAATTTACAAGCTTGGCAAACGAAAGTTGCTCTGTGAGCTTAGTGGAATTTGGAGAGGACATTTAGGGAATATGAAAAACAAAATATTTTGCCCTTAAATAATTGCAAAACTGACATTTTATTTATTTTTCTTTCCTTTGAGTTACAATTTTACTGGTCAGCAATTAGTATGGGTACTCCTTTAGGGTTCTACATGTTCCTGATGGAAGCTGCAACATCGCTACCTCACTTACCACTTCGAACCATTTTCAAACAGCGCAACGTATTAATTCCAAGCTAAGATATCTGCTGCAATACACACAAAATGGCTGGAGGATCTCAGCAAGTCAGGCAGCATTCATGGAAATGAACAAACAGTCAATGTTTTGGACTGAGATCATTCTTCAGAACTGGGAAGGAAGGGGGGGGGGATGCCAGAATAAAAAGGAGGGGGGAGGGGAAGGAGGATAGCTAGAAGGTGGTAGGTGAGCCAGGTGGGTAGGAAAGGTAAAGGGCTGGAGAGGAAGGAATCTGATATTGGGGGGGGCGGGGGAGGGGGAGAGTGGACTATAGGAGAAAGGGAAAGAGGAGGGGCACCAGGGTGAGAAGAAGTAAGAGGCCAGAGTGAGGAATACAAGAAGAGGGGAGGGGAGAGAATTTTTTTTTCCGGAAGGAGAAATCGATATTCTTGCCATGGAGCCTATCTTGATGGAATATAGCATGTTGCTCCTTGACCACGAGGGTGCCCTCATCATGGCACAAGAGGAGGCCATGGACCGACATGTTGGAACGGGAATGGGAATTCCTGAGCCAGAAGTGATCAGGGTCACTACATATAGCAGCAACGTGAAATAAACAGGTTGTCCTGGGACATTTGTTTTACAGCAGCGGCCAGGTTGACCGTCCCATGATATCAAAGTATTGTCCTTGAAGTGAAGTTCTGTTATTGGCCATCCTTCAGCTCCTCTGAACTGAAAGTACAGTGGTGCCAGGTGCCATATCCACCACTTTATAACCGCTTCTGGAACTCCGTTTTTTCCAATTAAGTTTCCTCAAAATTCTATCCTAAAAGTACAGATATATTTCAGCCTTACTGCCCATCATAATGGAAATCAATGATTTGAACAAAAGGGACGGGTTGCACCTTAATAGGCGGGGGACCAGCATTCCGGCAAGCAGGTTTGCCACTGCAACACGGGTGTGTTTAAACTAAGTAGTGGGGGGGAGGGAAGAGAGAGAGGGGACGAACTGGAAATATCAGGATGGAGTTAAAGGGAAGGTGAGAATAAGAAAAGTTAAGACAGACAACAGAATCAACGGAGCAGAATGCTCAAGAAGGGATCGTACAGTATGGCCAAGTGAAATAGGAATTGATATGGGAGGTGAGGGGAGTAATGAATTAGAAGTATTGTATATGAATGCACGGAGTATAAGAAATAAAGTGGATGAGCTTGAGGCACAGTTGGAAATTGGTAAGTGTGATGTTGTGGGAATAACAGAGACATGGCTTCAAGTGGACAGGGCCTGGGAAATGAACATTCAAAGGTATACATCCTATCGAAAGGACAGACTGATGGGCAGAGGGGGTGGGGTGGCTCTGTTGGTGAGGAATGATATTCAGTCCCTTGCAAGGAGGGACATAGAATCAGGAGACATAGAGTCAGTATGGACAGAACTGAGAAATTCTAAGGGTAGAAAGACCCTAATGGGAGTTATCTACAGGCCCCCAAACAGTAGTCTGGATGTAGGGTGTAAGTTGAATCAAGAGTTAAAATTGGCATGTAGCAAAGGTAATGCTACAGTTGTTATGGGGGATTTCAACATGCAGGTAGGCTGGAAGAATCAGGTTGGTACTGGACCCCAAGAAAGGGAGTTTGTGGAGTGCCTCCAAGATGGATTCTTAGAACAGCTTGTACTGGAGCCTACCAGAGAGAATGCAATTCTAGATTTAGTGTTGTGCAATGAACCGAATTTGATCAGGGACTTCAAGGTAAAGGAGCCATTAGGAGGTAGTGAACGTAATATGATAAGTTTTAATCTACAATTTGAGAGGGAGAAGGGAAACTCGGAAGTGTCAGTATTACAGTTGAACAAAGGGAACTATGGAGCTATGAGGGAGGAGCTGGCCAAAGTTCAATGGAACAATACCCTAGCAGGGATGACAGTGGAACAACAATGGCAGGTATTTCTGGGAATAATGCAGAAGATGCAGGATCAGTTCATTCCAAAGAGGAAGAAAGATCCTAAGGTGAGTAAGGGGCGGCCGTGGCTGACAAGGGAAGTAAAGGACAGTATAAAGGTAAAAGAGAAGTATAACATAGCAAAGATGAGTGGGAAGCCGAAGGATTGGAAAACTTTTAAAGAGCAACAGAAGATAACTAAAAAGGGAATACGCAGAGAAAAAATGAAGTACGAAGGTAAACTAGCCAAGAACATAAAGGAGGATAGTAAAAGCTTCTTTAGGTATGTGAAAAGGAAAAAAAAATAGTTAAGACCAAAATTGGGCCCTTGAAGACAGAAAAGGGTGAATTTATTATGGGGAACAAGGAAATGGCAGACGAGTTGAACAGGTACTTTGGATCTGTCTTCACGAGGGAAGTCACAAACAATCTCCCAGATATAATAGTGGCCAAAGGACCTAGGGTAATGGATGAACTGAAGGAAATTTATATTAGGCAGGAAATGGTGTTGGACAGACTGTTGGGTCTGAAGGCTGATAAGTTCCCGGGACCTGATGGTCTGCATCCCAGGGTACTTAAGGAGGTGGCTTTAGAAATCGTGGACGCATTGGTAATCATTTTCCAATGTTCTATAGATTCAGGATCAGTTCCTGTCAATTGGAGGGTGGCTAATGTTGTCCCACTTTTCAAGAAAGGAGGGAGAGAGAAAACGGAATTATAGACCGGTTAGCCTGATGTCGGTGGTGGGAAAGATGCTGGAGTCAATTATAAAAGATGAAATTACAACACATTTGGATAGCAGTAACAGGATAGGTCCAAGTCAGCATGGATTTACGAAGGGGAAATTGTGCTTGACTAATCTTCTGGAATTTTTTGAGGATGTAACTATGAAAATGGACAAGGGAGAGCCAGTGGATGTGGTGTACCTGGACTTTCAGAAACCCTTTGATGAAGTCCCACATAGGAGATTAGTGGGCAAAATTCGGGCACATGGTATTGGGGGCAGAGTACTGACATGGATTGAAAATTGGCTGGCTGACAGGAAACAAAGAGTAGCGATTAATGGGTCCCTTTCGGAATGGCAGGCAGTGACCAGTGGGGTACCGCAGGGTTCAGTGCTGGGACCACAGCTATTTACAATATATATTAATGATTTAGATGAAGGGATTAAAAGTAACATTAGCAAATTTGCTGATGACACAAAGCTGGGTGGCAGTGTGAAATGTGAGGAGGATGTTATGAGAATGGAGGGTGACTTGGACAGGCTGGGTGAGTGGGTGGATGCATAGCAGATGCAGTTTAATGTGAATAAATGTGAGGTTATCCACTTTGGTGGTAAGAACAGGAAGGCAGATTATTATCTAAATGGAGTCAAGTTAGGAAAAGGGGAAGCACGACGAGATCTAGGTGTTGTTGTACATCAGTCACTGAAAGCAAGCATGCAAGTACAGCAGGCAGTGAAGAAGGCTGGTGGCATGCTGGCCTTCATAACAAGGGGAATTGAGTATAGGAGCAAAGAGGTCCTTCTGCAGCTGTACAGAGCCCTGGTGAGACCACACCTGGAGTATTGTGTGCAGTCTTGGTCTCCAGATTTGAGGAAGGACATTCTTGCTATTGAGGGAGTGCAGTGTAGGTTCACAAGGTTAATTCCCGGGATGGCGGGACTGTCATATGTTGAAAGATTGGAGGGACTGGGCTTGTATACACTGGAATTTAGAAGGATGAGAGGGGATCTGATTGAAACGTATAAGATTATTAAGGGATTGGACACGCTGGAGGCAGGAAGCATGTTCCCGCTGATGGGAGAGTCCAGAACCAGAGCCCATCGTTTAAGCATAAGGGGTAGGCCATTTAGAACGGAGTTGAGGAAAAACTTTTTCACCCAGAGAGCGGTGGATATGTGGAATGCTCTGCCCCAGAAGGCAGTGGAGGCCAAGTCTCTGGATGTTTTCAAGAAAGAGATGGATAGAGCTCTTAAAAATAGCAAAATCGAAGGATATGGGGATAAGGCAGGAACTGGATACTGATTGTGGGTGATCAGCCATGATCACAGTGAATGGCGGTGCTGGCTCAAAGGGCTGAATGGCCTACTCCTGCACCTATTATCTATTGAAAATCTATTGGATAATTCAGTTGTAATATAATGTTACAGGTGTATTTCTAGTGGTGTTCAATATAATGGACAAATGGTCTATCTATAATATTATATGAAATCACAAGAGCTATTCTTCATACGGCACTATTTTTACTCACTCATTCTGTCAGAGGAAATATTCCTCATTGAGAAAATTCCCAATAACAAACAGACATCGCAAACCACTAACTCCTAGAATGGATAATCAATACTGCTGACTTCTAGTCATTTTCTCCTCCATCCATGCCACCAGACCAATATAAATCCTAATCAATACCCCTGCAATTACATTTCCCAGGCTTGTGGCAGAAGATACTTAAGGAATTATTTCATGTCTGACAAATACCCAGTTTATTCTTCCTTCCATCACTTAATTACTAATCCTACTTAATGCCTATTGGCATTTCATGTAGTTAACACCTCTGTTCACAGACTGTTCAGACATCCCTTTTCTTTAAGTGATGATAGGAAAACATCCCAGCAGTGATGTCAGCTTGCTTTACTGATAATCCACTGAAGTGAATACTATTAATTTTATGGTTCAATTATTCCAAATTATTACAGTGCTTTAACTAAAGGAGTTCAAGGCATATCTGTTTACTCTTAATGAAAATGAAGACTTAAAGAAAAGATTTAAATTAAGTAAAAGAAAGTATTTAAAATCATGGGTACAATAAATGTTTTTTTCTGAATACTATTCATAGTACAAAAAATGTGGAAGTTCAGAAATCTCTGTGAATTAACTTATCTACTCAAGTATTATACTAATTTTTCAGGGGCACCCAAACATTTAGTGCAGGGACATTGGCAAATCTGTCTGTTGAGCATACTGACCAACTTAATGCTTTTAGTAGTGCCAGTAAGATGTTTATAAGCAAGCCTGGTCCTTGATTGGACTAGGCCTCTCAGTGGGTTTATCAAGTGACCAGTCAGCACCTTTCACCTAGTACTCCCTCACTTTCTGCTCTGCAAACAACTGCTCTTGGATAATTGCTATAAAGATATTCTTAATACCCACAGATGATTTGCAGACCATTGCATCAGGACGGGTAATATTATCATCAAGGATGCCTGCCACTCTTTTGATTCCCTTTTCTCCCTTCCACCTTCTAGGTGAAGATATTGGACCTTGAAAGCCCAGACAACCAAATTCAAAGGTAGCTTCTTACCCACTACAACCTCTGCTATCAGAATTCTGAACCAAGCATCTTTATCAAATCCCCTCCCAGTAGTGCTGCCGCATGTTGGATCCTTAATTCTACCTCCTCTATTATTGTCACTTCAGCTTTTCTATTAGCACTACTATGCACCATTTCTATCTCTTTGCCCTTGCTGCTGTGTTTATTGTCAATTTAATATTACCATGCACACTGGTTACTTTGAGTTTCATGCAGGCAAGGAATTTCATTACTGTCATGGTCCGGTCCATGATGTCCGCATTCCAGTTCATGGACTCACGACTCCGGGCCTTCCAGCTGTCCCTTGTTTGACTAAATCAAAGGCACCTGATTCCCATCTTTGGGCTTGCAATGTAAGTAGCCTTGGGAGTGAGTGTGGGCTGTACACATGTAGCGGTGAAGGGGAATGAGAGGGTGGATGAGTTGGTAAAGAGGGTGTTAAAGAAAGAAAATGTGGAAATGCACATTAGTATCAGTAAAGCAGAGGTTAAGTATGTAATCTGGGAAAAAGTCAACCGAATGTGGCAAGAAAGATGGGACAGGGAGGGGAAAGGGAGGCATTTCTATCAAATACAAAAGAGTGTTGCAGTTACTAGGGTAGGTAATGGAAACAGAAGAGAGGAAATTGTGTGGACTAGGTTAAGGCTGGGGCATTGTGCATTAAACAAAACATTGAAAATGATAGGGAAACACCAGACAGGATTGTGTGAGGAATGTCAGGAAGAGGAGTCAGTAGAACATGTAGTTCTGAGTTGCAGGCAGTATGGGATACAGAGAGAGTTGATGAGAAATAAATTAAGGGAGTTGGGGATGCAGGAATTCACATTAAAAGGGTTGCTGGGCATGGGTGAGAGAGCACAAGTCTGGGTATTTTTAGCGTTTTTAAGGGGTACAGGGGTTTTTTATAAAATATGATGAATAAACAGGAATAGGATACTAGGATGGTCAAAGATGGGAGGGTGAAGTGTAGGTTTGTGTGTGTGTGTGTGTGTGTGCGTGCGTGCGTGCGATTGGGTGAAGGGATTTAGAATGTATGTCTAGTGCACATTCTGGAGCAGAGGGTGGCGGTAATGCACCATTAAGCTGGATGCCAACCGCCGTAAAACAAGATACAGACAGACAGTGTGGGCTGTTGGTTTGTCTTGTTAGTCTGCCTTGGAGCAACCTGCTGGTGGAAGGCTAGAGTAGCCAATTGCCATCTTTAGGCTGTGTTGGGGAACCATCCCCTCATGGAGCCTTGCTGTCAGTAGTCAGAGCTGTCTTTGTGGTATGGATTCGGCTGTTTCCTGGCCAGCTCAGTGGCTGCCAGCCACTCCTAGCTAGGTAGGGATCTGGCTGTTTCTGTAGCCAGCTGAGGTTGCTGGCCAAACTGAGACTTGGAGCTACCCCAGAGCAGAGATGGAACTGTCTATTGTTCTTTGGTGTTCGTCTTGTCTTGTCTTGTCCTTGCTTCCATGGGGTAATTCAGGCTGTCTTGCTGTTGTCCTGCGGGGGGGCGGGGGGGTCATGTCTTGTTCTCGCCTCTGTGGGGTAAGTCAGTGGGGTGACATGTCTTTGCCTCTGTTGGGTAAGTCTGGCTGTCCTGCCGTTACCCAACAGGTGGCCCTGTCCCACCTTGGTGTGGAGGTGAAGTTGAGTCCTGACTTGTCAAAGGATAAGTCCTGGCTCTATGTAGATGTTCAGTTCCCAGTCTGTCTCCAAGCTCCAGCCTCTGAGTTATCAGCCTCCGCATTTCAAGCCCCGAGGACCCCGCAGCCAAGCTCCAAGACCCAAGAGCCCAAGCCTCAAGCCATGTCATGTCCTTGCCTGGTTCTGGGGTCCGAGCCTGAGGCAAGACCCAGGTTCTGGGTCCTTGTCCAGTCTCGGGCTCGGAGTCTGAGCCTTGTCTCCTAATCCATGGTTCCTAGTCCTGGTCCTGGTCCTGCTTTCCCTAGCCCAAGTCTGTGTTCTTGTCCCTGCTCCTGGTCTGAATCCTGTCACGTCCCTACTCTAGTCAAGTCCTGTTTCTTGTACTTCAGTGTTTTTGTCTTGCATTTGGGTCTGTTCCCAGCACCCCCTTTGTGACAATTACACCCTGGTGTATATGACCATAACCTAAAATAACTATTTAACTACCTAACCACTCAGACCAAAATGATGACATTACAATTTATAACATAAACAACAAAGGTAATTAATTACATTTAAATTTTTTGTTGTGCTCAATTAAATTAGGTGAAAATGAAGCACAAATTAATACAGCAAAGTTGAAATCATAAGGCATATTACACAAAAGAGTATCTGACACACACACACTCTGGATATTTATATACTATATTAGTTTGCTATTTGATACAAATTCTGTCAATAACAATGATGCTTTCCACTGTGTGCGTGTGTGTGTGCATGTGTGTATGTGACTGATACTGATTTGAGATGTGAATTTACAGTGCACATATGACATCTCATCTTCTAATCAAATAGCCTAATACGATCTTTTCTTTCACGACTATGACAGGAAACTGGGAGAATTTCACTGCCATGCCTAGCTCCACACTATGTGCAAATCAAAAGCAAACCAGGACCATGTGAAGAATAACAGATATCAGGGTTTATTTTGTGCCCAGCGATTCTTCATGTGTAGCACACAAAATCTGAAGAATAAATGCTATCGTTAGATGAAATAAAGGTAGGAAGTTTTCCAGTAAAGTCCCACAGAAGAGATTTGTGCACAAAGCAATTGAGGGTAATGTACAGACATGCACAGAGAACTGGTTGGCAGAGAGAAAACAAAAAACTAAGAGTTGGAACAAACATGCCCTTTTTCAGTGGCAGACAGTAAATAAAGGGGCATTGCATGGTTTATTGCTGGAATCACAACAACTTAAAAAATCAAAATGAAGGAATTAATACCAGTGAGCTTGTTTTACCCACAAAGCTACTGGGAGTTTGAGCTGGGTGGAAGACGTAGAGGGGTTCTGATGCTATTTGGTTGGGCAGTATTATGTTGATTAGTGAGAGATTAGGCAAAACCCTAATAGTAAAAACAGGAAGCAAGATTATTATCCAAAGGGTGATATAACAGGAAAGTTCAAAGGTCAGAGGTTTATTTATTATTATAGCATGTATCCATATACAACTCCGAAATTTGTCTTCTCCAGATAGCCATGAAACAAAGAAAGAACATGAAAGTCAGCAAAAAATCTAAACAGAACATCAACCCCCAAACACCCTCCCATTGCACAACAAAACGGAAGAGGACTGGTGATAAAAAACAGAATATAAAAACCATAAGTCCACAGTCCATAAATGCAATAGTCCAATCCATAAACACAGAACCATGATACCATCCAACAGTATCACCACCATTCATCAAAAAACAGGGATATCACATGAGCCTGGAGAGGCCTACCTACCTGCCACAGTGATAGGCTGCTCACAAACTCCTTCTCGGCAGTGATCTGATACCCAAGTGTCATTTTATACCAGTCAATTGAAGCAAGCATGCAAGAATAGCAGGTCATGAAGAAAGCTAATGATATGTCAGCCTTCATAACAAGAGGATTTGAGTATAGGAGCAGGAATTTCTCCCTTGCATTTGTACAAGGTCTTGGTGAGGCCACATTTTAAATATTGCCCAAAGATTCACAAGACTGATTACTTGGATTCTAGGGACTTCCTCAAAATTCTGCTGGCTCCAAAAAGATTCCTACCAAACACATAATCCTTTGCTGGCATTTCAAAGACATCAGTTCCTTTGCAACCTCCTAGTCTGCTCTTTTGTCCCACCAAACTTTTCCCGTCATATGGCATTTTCCTCTGTGGTCACAGTAAGTGCAACAATTTCTTGTCTTTCCGAAACAGCCCTTCTAGATGAAGCACTGATGTACTTGTGCTCCTTCTAATCTAGTGTACTGCACAGGAGAAACCAAATGCAGATTGATGATCACTTGGCAAAGCACCTGCATTCAGCCAATAGGAGCGGCTGTGCGATTTGGATGCCTGCTATAATTTCTATTACTACCACTCTTTCCTGACTGTCTCTGGCCCTCAGTACCACTCCAACAACACAAGCTCAAGAAGGCTCTAAGTGAAGTGTCTCGATCTGGAATGTTGATTATCCATTTCCCTCTACAGATGCTGCCTGCTCTGTGAAGTTCCTCTAGCAGTTTGCTTTTTTAACATTACGTGGCAACCTGCAGGATACAATTTCAAATGTACACTTTCTTTCTGTCTGTATCAGACCTAGCCACTTCTGTCTATCGTCATTTGGGTTCCATTTTGCTTTTCCATTTGTATAGTCTGACTTGCTAGGCATGTCCCGCAGCCTTGCTATTGACAACACATGGACAATGAAGCATAATGTGCTTCCTACTGCTCCATTACTTCATTTGCTCTCATTTTATAAGATATTCCCCTTGTTCTACCCATCCCTGCTACACCTTCTCCACTGCAGAAAACCAAATTGTTTCCTCTTTTTTCCAGTTCTGACAATGGGTGTTTGACTTGAAATATTAAATTTCTCTTTTCACAAATGCTGACTAACCTACGAGTATTTTCAACTCTTTTGTTTTGCTTTAAATTAACAATATTTGGGTAAGAGATTGAATAGAAGAGGAAAAAAAATACATAACTGAACTTAAAAAAAACAAACTATTTTACTATGATAATGAGGGAAAATTGCTGTGCTACTGCATTTTTTGTCCCAGATTATTATTGTAGGATAATCACAAAACAACCCAAATACACAATTCAGCTCTCATTTTAAATTCAAATCAATTGTCATTTTTATATTATAGTGTATCTTTGTGTCAATATTGTTAAATAGCACAGCAATTTTGGGAGCAGAGGAATAGAGATGTCTGGGGCAGAGTTGCTTCTCTGTAGGAAAGGCTTGGATACAAAACTTAAGAGATACAGCACCACCATATGTGGGAGAGTGTAACTACAACTACTCAAGTTTATAGACAGTTTCTGTTATAGATATAGACATTGAAAGTTATACTAGCAAATGCTGACACAAAATATATTCAAGTTGACGTCCTTTAAAATTGATACTTTGCTTTTTGCTGCACCTGTGTTGTTTAGATCATAAATCCATTTGATCTTTAACTAAAAACTTGAGTACATTAGTTTATGATTAATAAGTCACAGTTGTAAACAATGCAGTAACTATTTTACCTGTAATATTCTTTCTCCTTTTGGTACTTAACTGACAGCTCTTTCAGTGCTTTGAGTTCAGACTGTAGTTTCCGGTTTGCCTGTTCATGTCGTACTGTTTCTGCAATACGATCACTGAGTTGGTGCTGTGTGGTCTGCAGGCTGTTCTCCATCAATAAAAGTTTCTCCTCTTGGTGTGCCAGCTCCTGTGCTGTGAAGTGAAACAGCCACTACTACAATAGGATTCATAATTTTGTTAATGTTCCAACAATAATCTCTGTTTCAATGAAATTAATGCACAATACAATAGTCCCATCACTGTGTGAATTGTTTCATTATCAATCTATCACTTGAAATATTTACATTACTATTCTTATGCAAATATTCAAAATGCAAAACAAAAATTATCGCTTGCTTGCCATAAATTGGATCTTAAATGTATATCACACCCACCGGCAGAAAAGTAACAATCGAATATTACTACTTTAAGACTTCACTGTGATCTATTGAATGGATAATATAACTGGTAATGCAAGAAAGGAACAAATGACACATTTTTTTTCTAAACTTGACTCATTTTAATAAAATGGGCTAGATTTTGTGACAAGAATGATGACAAGGCTAACAGCATGCTGTGGGTTAAATCCAGAAGTGACTTTGGGTAAATGCATATACACAGTTAATTAAGGAGTAAAGAGCTTCTTTTAAAGGTATTACACTTCTGCACAATGTGCAGCTCTCTCTGCTAAATCCAATATTAAAATTAACAGTGAATTTGGGGATCAGTCGCTAGTGCTATGATTATAGCAGGAGTAATTGAACTTTCAACTTGATACCTACTGCCAAAATACTTCTCTGACCTTTGCTGATTGAGGACCCACAGAGACCATTGATTTTTTGGATACTGTGCAGAATCACATGTAAAACTACGCCCTGAAACCTGCAAATCTTTTGTGAGTAGCTTCCCTGACTGTGCCATTTTTTCATGGCCTATTGCAAAACACTGGCCATTGTACATAGACTTAAAATTTTAAATACTTCATGAATAATACTAGTCACTGCTGAGCTATTACGCAGGATACGAAATAACATTTATGTATTATGTTATGCTGCATTGGCGATGTAAACCAATATTTATTAAATAAAATTTATTTCATTATGATTTTAATATTTATTGCATTTGCTAATAGTGAAATTTAGCTATTTTCAATCTGGTGTTTATCTACTTAACAATAGGACTGTATTTCTAAAGTTGTATATTTATTATGAATTCCTTTTTGACATATTAATGGTGTAATATGTGCTACAAATGCAAACAATTCTCTATTAAGTGTATATAATTAATATGCAATACCCTGCCAGGGTGAATAAATCTGAATAAATAACATTGGAAAATAAAATCAAATTTTTTTGCAGTGAAGAATGTTGCATGACTGGGAAACTGGACAAGTAGATACCAATAAAAGATATATAGCCTGGAATACTATTTCTAGAATGGTTAGCTCTTTGAGTTGTGTACTTTGCATGATAATTTTGACCTAATTTTGGGGTAAGGTCACATTATTGATAACAAATTAAAAATTTACACACTTTCAATAAGAATCATTTAGAAAATAATTTAAACATGCACTTGTGAAAGAGCTATTTGGACACCACTTTTTATTTAGCTAAACAATTTTGATTCTATACTCACATGAGAAAAACATTCAGCAGTACAATTTACCACACAGTCCAACTAGAAGTATGAGATCTTGTGTGGGTCAGCAGGATTTGGGTATCCTTGTCATTGTTATTGTCATATCTTTAAAATTATCAGGTACAGGTAAGTAATGTCAATGCTAGTGAACACAATAAATGACCAACAGGATGTGTCAGCTACTGCTGTTTCAGTATAATAATGAGGTTTTCCTCCATCTTTTCTTCTCTCTAAGGAGGGATTACAGCCAGCAGTTACTGAACTTGTCAGGTCCATAAATCTATGTTGAATGGATCAAAAATTTAATTGTAGGGTGGGTAGAAGCTGGAAAAATCCCCATTTACTTCATTTCCACTCTTTTTTCTGAGGGTGGCATGATAAAACAGGGCCTTTGTTCAGGGAGGGAAATGTGGCACGCAAGGAAAAATCATTAGAGAGCAAAATGCCTAATAGGGCTGAAATACACAATATGTGTGAAACACCTCTTTAAAAGCTACTAACTCTTGGTAATGATATCAATCTCTAAAGTCTTCCTTTGCATACATAGGTTCTGGAATGAATCTTAAAAATAAGAACATGCATTTTAATTGCACAGGCAAATTAGCAAAATTATGTTAAGTAAAAAGGAAATGAGTGTTAAAAGTCTTTTCTCTTTACTTCTCCAATGTCTGAAAAGGATTGACCTCCTTCCATGGATAGTTTTAATAAGCTGCAAAATCTCATCCCTTGTTAGCAGAACCAGATAGTAAGAAATAAAAAGGTTCATCAATTCATTGCCCAAGGCAATGCTACATTTCTCATACAGCAAAGGACAGTTCTGATGATAGGCAAAAGGCTAAGAGACGCTGTATTTCCATAACGAGTAACTGATATACAAGGTTTAGAAACAAGATCATTAAGGTCAGTCAGTCCCAAAGCAAAAATCACTCAGTTTTGAGATACAAAAGAGGTAATCAGAATAATTACAATAATTCATTACTTATTTTTATACATTAGAGACTCAATTTAAATCTTAGGTATACTTCAGTAATTGTTAACAAAAGGGAGTGAAATGAAGTAAGCTGAAGTAAACAGAATTAGTATATAGTATTTGGTGTGGTAGAGCAGATAGTTTGGGCATATGCATTTGGTGTGTGTAGAAATCCCAATATTTCATATGGATGCATATTCCATATACTGTCCCAATATACTGCTAAATAACCATCAATCAAACTGAGCTGAGACTCTCAAAACAAATTTTACTTTATTCTGTTTATAATATGCATTTATTGAACTACAAGATAAACAGTATTTTACATTATGGCTATATATACTGGAAATTCATATTCCATTTAAGTAATGTCTCCTTAGAAGCAATGCTTATTCCTGTAACACTATCTTCATATCGAGAATGGGCACAGCTCTATTTGTCAATATTTGAGTAATTCCCAGTACTTCTTTTTACCAGGTTTAACAAAATTAATCATATTTCTTGAAATACTGGTCTCTGTATGCCTAACAACAACTTTTAATGCCTCTTTTAGGGGTATTAAAGAATACTAACTGGAAAGCCTTCATTAGATTCTGCAGCAGTGTCAACTGCAAAGTGCACATGTAGTTCTGAAGAAATTATTGAATCTGGAAAAATCATTGATTGAGATTAGATCAATTATCTCACATTGTTATTATACTGTTGTCAGAAATGAATACTTTTAAAAACTATCCTTAATCTATTATGTAAAGCACAATGTGGGTTGGGTTTCATGAACCTGGGACACTACAAAATATTTCACAACTAACAAGGTATATCTTAATATTATTGTTACGTTCTTTGCTAGGATCAGGGAGGAAATTGACATTCTCTTGCGGCCGAACCTGGAATAAAATTTTGTATCAAAGAAACCAAGATTACTTCAGTCTTAAGTAGCAATCTTAATGCAGACTCAGACTCGCTATTACAGCCATATATCCTCTCTTGGAACGTGCCTCTGCTGCCAACTTACTCACCCATTTATATTTCATCCAAGTCATTTAAATATACTGTTTCACAAACAGCAGAGGCCCTAGTATGGATCCTTGTGGAATACTACTAGTCACACACCTCAAGCCAGAATAAGTCCCATCAACCACTGCCTTCTGTCTTATATGGGCAAGTCAATTTTGAATCCAAATGGCCAATTCACCTTGGATCCCATTCACCTTAATCTTCTGTATGCATCTCCCTTGAAGGACCATGTCAAACGGTTTACTAAAATCCACGTAGACAACATCTGCAGCTCTACGTTTATCTATCACCTTTGTCACATCCTTGAAAACTCAAGTCAGTAGGACTTGATTTGCCCTGCACAAAGCCCTGCTGACTGCCTCTAAATAGGCCATGGTTTTCAAATGCACATAAGTGCTATCCCTAAGAATCCTCTCCAGTAACTTTGCTACCACTGACAAGACATTCACCAGTCTCTGATTTCTATGATCATCCCAATTTCTCTGATTGAATAATGGAACAACATTAGCTTTGGAACCATGCCTGTGGCCAGACAGGACGTTAAGACATTGGTCAAGGCCTCAGAAATCGTATCACATGCTTCTCTCAATAATCTGAGATATATCCCATCAGTCTCTGAGGATTTATCCACCTTAATGTTATGAACCCCAACACTACCTCTTTCTTTATCTCAAAATGTCCTAGCAAATTAACATAGTCCACACTGAACTCTGATGAGGGCAGCTGTGAAGATTTGAGGTATTGGAATGGGAAGATCCAGCTCAAACAAGACCACATGTTAGAGAAACATCTTAACAGTCCAAAGGGGACAGGAAACTAGGTGTGTTATCAGTGGATACGGGACCCTGACCAAATGTCATTGAACAATATTGCTAAAGGACTCACGAGAAAATGAAGGCTCCAAGGCAGGTTCAAATAGATAAGAGAATTAGAATGAAGAATGCTGAAGATGGTTTGACTAGTGATGTTAAAATTAGCATTGAGTAACTAAGAATGGACTCAAATGAGAACTATTCCTTTTAGCTAGACAATGGAAAAAAAGTTTTGGAGAGAACTGATTTCTCGACAGTTCCACTGCTGCAAAGAATAGAAAATGATAGTCCCGCACAGTACAGGCTATTTGGCCCATAATGTTGTACTGACCTTTTAACCTACTCCAAGATCAATCTAATCCCTCCTTCCTGCATAGCTCTCTATTTTGATTTCATCCATGTGCCTATCTAGTGATCTCTTAAATGACCCTAATATATCAGCTTCTACAACCACCCCCAGCAATGCGTTCCATGTGCTTACCACTCTCTGTAAAAAAAAACATACCTCTGACATCCCCCTACACTTTCATCCAAATGTATGAAATACCCTTTAGTACCCTATCAAACCGTGTAGGCACTTCCAGAGATCCCGAGATTCCTTCATGCATCGATACAGTTAAGAAATATCCTTTCATACTCTATCAAATGTATGGCTTCTTGTATTACCTATTGCTGCACTGGGGAAAATGGTACAGGCTACTCCATCCAATTCATTCATGTCAACTAAAATGCCCACCTGAGTTAAACCCACTTGTGAGCATTTGGCCCATATCCCCCTAAACCTTTTTTTATCCAG
Organism: Mobula birostris; assembly: GCF_030028105.1. Classification (NCBI taxonomy): domain Eukaryota; kingdom Metazoa; phylum Chordata; class Chondrichthyes; order Myliobatiformes; family Myliobatidae; genus Mobula; species Mobula birostris. The sequence goes on from NC_092384.1 coordinate 53,625,382, forward strand.
TTACTGTCTAAGTGTTTTTTTAAACTTTATGATTGTATCTGTGGCTATCACTTCCTGTGGCAGCTCATTCCATTCAACCTCCAACTTCTCTGTGATAAAATTCCCTTTAGATTCCCTTTAAATCTTCCCTTCTCACTTAAACTTAGGGTCTCTAGGTTTTGGACTCCCTTATCCTAGGAAAAAGACCATAAGATATAGGAGCAGTATTAGCTATTTGGCCCATTGAGTTTGGAAGATGGTAACCATCCACATTTTCTATGCCCTCATGCTTTTATAAGCTATGTAAGGTCATTTGTCTGCTCCAGTGATAACAGACCCATCCTGTTCAATCTCTCCTTATAAATTGAGACCTCCAGTTCCAATAACATCCTTGGGAATTTTTCCTGTACCCTCTTTAGCTTTATCTCAAGAGTTTAACAGGGATCAGTACTAACAACGAGAGCATTGTTAATTAGTATACAATTTATAACTTTGATTAGGGCCATTTCAGTGCTGAGAGAAATGCAAGCCAAGTATTCTGTTGTAGAGAAGATGCACACAGATTGATCTATGACAAGAAAAGGAAAGCAGAATTGGCACAGCACCACAGTAGCTGCTTAAGGGGTTTGAGCATGGGTTTCTGAGATGGGAGATGGGAAAGGGTTGTTAATGTTATTAATGTGCAACGCCCTTCACAGAGTTAATGGAAAATGCTGGAATGACTCAGCATGTTGAGTAGCGATTATGGAAAGAGAAACCTTAACTCAAGCGTATGCACTGTGGAAAATTACTTCTCAGAGTATTATCTAAGCAATCTAAAACCTTAACCTTTTTTCTTTTCACAGATGCTGCCTGACTTGCCGAGTGTTTCCAGAATTTTCTATTTTTATTTTGGATTTCCAGCACGTGCAGTTATTTGATTTTTACCAACAGCAGAGCATCTTAATCCCATATGTCGGCAGCATCATCATACCTCTAAGCAACACACATAAAAGTTGCTGGTGAACGCAGCAGGCCAGGCAGCATCTCTAGGAAGAGGTGCAGTCGACGTTTCAGGCCGAGACCCTTCGTCAGGACTAACCTCTACGTAATTTGATTGTAGAATCGTTGAAGAGTACAGAAACAGGAAGTGTAACTCAATATCAAATAAGGTACAGAAAGTGAAACAAAAAATATTAGGTAAAGATATCAGGTAGAAGTAAAAACTGGAGGAATTATACTTTATTTCATATTTGTTTATAGTTAATTTTGAATGCAAGAGAGTTTCTTTAATATTGATTATGATTTATTAAATTATCAAAAGTATTTAGACTGAAATGACCTTACTGAACTCTTTGTATTTGGTTTAGTCAAGATCTACAATTACAGTACAGTAATTTCATAACATTTGATATATAGTATTCTGAAAGGAGCATTGGGTGGCATTGGGGCACCTGCCAGATCTAGGTGTTAACTGTGCATTCCAGAAGTTTCCAGAAGTAGATTTTCACCACAAAATCTGGCCTTTCACTTATATCACTGATGGGTGTTGCAAGAATCAGTTTCTGCAGTGAGATATCGGGTATTAATCCTTTTAGAAATTGATTAATTCAGTGAAGTACAAGAAGACCATGAAAAACCAGCAAGAAGGACCTTACGTCATTTAAAATTAAGCATGCAGAAAAATATTCTGGAAAATGGAAATTGTACTTAAATAATCTAGATGTGATTAAAAAAAAGACACTTCTCACAAGCAGTTTGGATATATGCTTGTTCTGTCAATGAGATATCGCATTTGAAATTTCATTGCATCAAATATAGCAGAAAATTCCAGCATGCCTTACCGAATTCCCTACGTTGTTTGTTGGTCTTTTGTAGATCCTGTTTCAGCTGCTCTCTCTCGGTCTTGATGGAATTGTTATCATTTTCCTTTTGCTGCATTTCTTTTTCCAGCCTCTGAAGATCCATCGTTAAGGCTTTCACCATGCTGCCTTGCTTCTCAATTTCTCTTACCTTCCCTTTGATACTATCACGAGCCTGGAGCAGGTCTGCTTCGGACTTTCTCAAGAGGTCATCTCTCTTCTGTATTGCCTTTGGAGGAAACCATGGAGAATATGTACAGTGGAAATTCACTTCTAAGAGCATTATTTAAGCAGACCAAAACCAGTGCTTAATCACTTGGATCAAAAGTTGATTGTACCCATCAGAGGCTGCATTAAACCTTAAATAAGAAACATCAAAGTGAGTATGCAGCTTCAAACACATCTATCACAGAAGAGCTGAATTAAGAATGCATCTAGAGGCTGATGAGGAAGGTCTCACCAACAGATCTAACTTATAGCCCTGCAATATGAATCAACAGCAGCAAATTCATTAACTTAATAGATAGGGATTGAAATAAATGTTGTTGCTAAGATGTTGAAAGGCAACACATTTTCTTTAGAACAAAAAGCTATTAATCACTGCAATCAGAAGGCTTTATTTAACTGAAAGGCTTGATTATTAGTTTTCCCCCCTTGTCAAATGTCCTTTATGATAATATTCAGTTATGTTTCTGAAATGTAAGTAGAACATTTTCATTTAGATGAGTTACTACATATAATTGACTACATTTAAAAAAAACGCACCATGTGTTCGTTTTATTTCACTTCAGAAAACTCCCAATGTATTACTAGGCAATTATAAATGAAAAACTTTTAGGACAGCAAATTAGTCACAAATTGCCTCAAGCTACTATCAGTTTTGACCAATGTTTATGCTAAAGTGCTAATGACTTTTTCCACATCATTAGATAAGCAAAGGCTGGATTAAAATAACTCTCGGGGGAATGCAACACACATTGCTAAAGAGGGCAGAATCCTGAATAAATTAGTTATGCAGTAGGTTTTCCAGGAATTGGTCTAATGAAAATGCTCGCAACCACAGGCAGGTTGATCCCACTCATTGGTAATACATAGAGGAGAAATTCTGCCTTTGGGACGAAAATACATCTTTGCGAATCTCCATAATTCTTTGTATTCATGGTTAGCATTAATATTTATCATGAAAGGAAGATTTCAAATCTACTATGTTCATTGTGATCAATTAATGTTACGAAAATATACTCAAATGTAATGCAATTTGTGTTTATATCTTTGCTGGTTAGGAAAAAGACATTCAGGTTGAAGTTGGTCTTGTGTACAATGTGCTAATACATGCATATTGAATTCCACCTACATTGATGTTACAATTCATTATCTTAGATAATTCCTTGAAACCAAAGATGACTCTTGATTGAATAGGTTCTGAGGTGATTATTGAAAACATAGTGAGACCTGCAGGTTCTGTCATAGTTGCTTGATGAGACAGGCACCACCCCAATAGGGTGGAGGTAATGTGTCACTTCTGCCATTTTCTTTGGGCTCCATTATGATCAGTTTGAAAAATATCTTCGAATTGTTATTTGTGTGCACCACTAATGTTCAGTCTTGGCAGAGCTCAGCCTGCTTACTTCAGGAGTTCTGATGTTGAGCATTGGAATAATATGCCTTCCCCCTCAGAGTCTGTTGAGTGTAGTTACAGCCTTAGTGCTAGAGATGTTGGGTCTGTGAGTCCACTGGGGAAGTTTAATGCCCAATGGCTGTAAATACGAGGTTGGAGGCCAAAGATGGCCTGTCCTGGGGTTGAAGGACTGTGTGAGTGTGTGTGAAGAAGGAGATGGACTTGTATTGGTGCTATTGTTTTGTCGTTTGTTGTGTTCTGTGTTGCTCTGCCGAGCATGGTAAACATACTATGTTGGCACCAGAATGTGTGGTGACACTCGAGGGCTGCTCCTAGCCCATCCTTGTGGGTGTTGGTTGTTCACACAAATCACGCATTTTACTGTATGTTTCGAGTACATGTGATAAATAAATGAATAAATCTGAATGTCGGCAAGGGGAAGATACTGATTTGTTAATGCTACTAGTACAGTGCATTGCAAAACATCAGCTGATTAATTTTTACCCATTGCAGTTTCACATAAATTACATTTTCAATTCAGTATATTACTTTCCATGTTATTTTCAGAATAGACAGCTTGAATAATTTGTATTAAATCCTGCTCACCTGTTCTTGTTGGGTGCGTAGTTTTTGACAGTTGTGGAGATCATTTTCCAGTTTCATAATCTGCTGTCCCAGTTTAGCTGTCTCCGTCTGGTGTTTTTGTAAATCAGATGCCTTGTCAAGTTGCAGGCTTTGAGCAAACTTCTCCAAGTATGTTATCTCTTTAGGTAAGGTTTAAATTAAAAATGTTACTGTGTGTTATGTAAGAGTTTAGTGGCAATTAAACTCTTTGTAATACCATTTACAAACTGGCAGTTGAGAAAGGATGTAGAAGTAGTTTTGAAATTAACATTCTAATATATGACCATAAGATATAGGTGCAGAATGAAGGAATTAGGCCATGTGGCCCATCAAGTCTGATCTACCATTTTATCATGGCTGATCCAGTTCCCTCTCAGCCTCAACCTCCTGCCTTATTCCCGTAACCCTTCATGCTTTGACTAATGAAGAACCTATCAACCTCCGCCTTAAATATACCCAATGACTTGTGCTCCAAAACCACCTGTGGTGATGAATTCCACAGTTTCATGATTCTCTGGCTAAAGAAATTCCTCCTCTTCTCCGTTCTCAATAGAGCTGAATTTCATGCAAATAAGGAACATTCCAATATATCTCTGAGTGTGGGAGGTCATTTGCTGCTTGACTTTTTATGGTATCTTTGATGGTCTGGAGTCAATGTTGAGGAATTGATGGGTTTTTCATCCTCATCTCTATGCCAATGTCACCCCTTCTGTTAGGTTGCTTCTGTCACAAGGATCAGATGTGTCCGGAGGCTGTTATGGATGAGAAGCCTTGCAGATTGTCTGTAAGGAACAATTCTGAAAGTACTACTATGCCTGCACAGTCTGTGGGAACGATTTCCCAAATTAGGTTCCAGTTGTTATCATATTTCACTCTAGAAAAAAGAAATGACTTACACTTGCATAATAATAAAAAAGTGTACAAATGAATTTATGGCTTTTGTTTTCCATCCAATTCTTATGTCTTCTGGCTCAACAGATTTCCTGGCCAGAGGTAGACAAAGACATGGAATTACTCACCAGGAACATGGGAATGCATCACCCTTTCCTGCACCATCCCTCATTGTCCACATGAACAATTTCCATGAAGGCAGACGCATAATGTAGATATAAATCAGACAAAAGGCAGGTACACATCTTTTTTTTCTGGGGCCAGAAGGACTAGTAATAGCCAGCCTTTCTTAAATTCTCAGAAACTCCCTGGACGCCAAAGCAGTCACTTACTAGTAGGCAGCCAAGCACCAAAATGGTTCTCATCTATTGGCAGTTGTGCATTCGCTCCATGTGTATTCTGTCCAAGAAGTCAGTCAGAAATGCTTAGATAAAGTTCAATGTTTAAAATCACTGACATACTGAGCAGTTTCCCTGAATCATAGTTCATCCCACTTTATCTTACACATAATTCTCTTTATTAGATTAACAAATGGTAAATTTATGAGAAATTAAAATATTATCAATGATACATTTCATCCCTAGATTGACAAAGAATGTGTTTATATTACCATTATCCTTTTGTTCGGTTACAGAAGTTAACTGCAGGTTCATTTTATGCACTATTTCTTGGTATTTTTTGATTTCCTGAAAATATCCAGAGTTCTGAGTATTGGCTTGGGCAAAATCCTGGAAGTACAAATTTTAAAAAAGAAAAAAATGATTTGATTAGCAAAAGTAAGCTCCCACTTTCACTCAACCACAGCAGCTGAACAAAAGCAATGTGGAAGATTTAGTTAAAAGATTTTAATTTCACTCTTCCTGCATCACTAAAGTTAGTGGAGTTAATAGTATTGTTTCCAATAAATGCTGATTTGCACACACACCTCGCTTATTGTGGACTCATCATAACTTATCTCCAACTAAGCCGGCAGTAGACTTGGATTTCTACTTTCTGCCCACGGCAACCAGGTACAATAGGTACTATAATTTCCCTTTTCTTTTTAAAAGGACATTATTAGCATTCAATGGAACAAAATTATGAGTCTTTAATAGATCAGGGAAATTGATTCATCTATTAAACAAAAGTTTTCCTTTATTTTTGATGACTGATTTGCTTTTTTTTAAATAATTACAGGAATCAGAGAAAACAAAACAATATCAACATGGAAGTGTTCAAAGTTCCAGGTAACGGCTTGTGCAAAATCCTGGAAGAACACATTTTAAAAGCAAAGAATGATTTGATAGCAATAGTCTGTCTTCACTTTCACTCAAATAACAGTAAAGGAATGTCAGCTGAGTTAACAACTCCATAAACTAAATTGTTACTATTGCGTGATAAACTAGCTTAGCTTGTGATTCCTGGTCTTTTTTGCCTCACTGCATGTAGTTTGCGTGAACAGTTTCCAAGTTTTGAAAGCGCTGTTCATAATAAATATGACATTATGCTACATAATTTAAATAACATTGGTCACATTTATTGCCGTTACATGACTAGAGTTCGAAGTCTGGAGAAACACAGCTAAACATTGCTGGTATCTCAGTATATTAAAGTAACCCAGTGATAATGAGCAATACTCATTGAAATAATAAAACATTTATCACCCTTAACTTACAAGTATAAAAATTTTACATGTTCAATAAGGTAGGGAAGAAATATTTATTTCACCAGATGGTGTGCAGTTAATGATCTATGCAAGACTATTTATTTTAATTGATAATATTCCACCTCTGTAAGATATGAGCTTGAAGCCTTTTAAATTGAGTATCCCATTTTGGTATGCAATGAACAACAACCTTCTTCAGAATGAGAATCTGGTTTATTATCAATGGCATTTGACTTGAAATTTGGTAACTTAGCAGTAGCAGTACAATGCAATAGAAGAAAAAAAACAAAATAGTAATAATTATAATAAATAACAAAATCAATTACAGTATATGTATATTGAATAGATTAAAAATTGTGCAAAAAAGAAATACTATATATTAAAAAAGTGAGGTAGTGTCCAAGTGTCCATTTAACAATCAGATGGCAGAGGGGAAGAAGCTGTTCCTGAATCGCTGAGTGTGTGCCTTCAGGCTTCTGTACCTCCTACCTGATGGCAACAGTGAAAAAAGGGCATGCCCTGGGTGCTGAAGGTCCTTAAGAATGGACGCTGCCTTTCTGAGACACTGCTCCTTGAAGAGGTCCTGGGTACTTTGTAGGCTAGTACCCAAGATGGAGCTCACAAAATTTACAATCTTCTGCAGCTTCTGGAATATGTTGGCATAAACTGCTCTGTAATATTTTGATATTCCATCATATTAAGAATTTTGGATACCCAAGAATATTTACATTATATAGCAGCATATGAAGTGAGTTCAATTAATGATGTAAATAGCTTCATGATACTTGTCGGCAGAGGGCTGCAAGTGATTACTAATTGCTTGAAGAAAGAAAAACTTTCCTGCTTCACTCCTTTTTCCAAAATCTTTAATCTGTCCCTTAGTTTTTGCACCATTAACCAAATGGGAATATCTTCCTCTCCCTATCTTTACTAAGCCTGCCATGATTTGTTATTTCTCTATTAAATCTCCTCTCAATTTCCATAAGACCAGAAGAGATAGGTGTAGAATTTGGCCATTTGGCCCTCGAGTCTGCTTTGCCATTTAGTCATGGCTGATCCTTTTTTTCCCCCCTCCTCAATCCCAATCCCTGGCCTTCTCCCCGTAACATCTGATGGTGTGTCCGGTCAAGAAGCTATCAAGCTCTCCCTTACATCCACCCAGCGATGTGTTAACTTCGTTATTTTGTTAACTTGTTAACTTAGCAGCTGCTTGTGATAATAAACAAATTTTACCACCCTTTGGCTAAAGAAGATTCTCCGCATCTATGTTTTAAACAGACAACCTTCCATCCTGAGTCTGTGCCCTCTTGTCCTGGACTCCCCCACCATGGGAAACATCCTTTCCACACCTTTGACTTTCATTACTCGTATAAACACAAGCCCAGCTTCTCCAACTCATCTGTCTGGTTAAAATCTCTCATTCCATGAACCATTGTGGTAAATTCCTCTATATTCTCCAAAGTACCTCCTCATTGTCCTGAAGGGTGTGTCTAGGAGTGGAGTAATTGCATCCTAGTGAAAGGTTTGATAAACTTATAATGACTTCACTTCTTTTGTGCTCACCTCAGTTTATGAAATCCCAATGTCTCATACATCTTAACTACTTTCTCAAAATGTCCTTAATAGATTTATGCACACAAATCTCCAGAACACTCTATTCCTGGACTTTATTTTTGGAACTGTTGTTGAATATGCCTGGATAGTACACAAAGCTAATCGGAAGCAATGTCACATGTTTCTTCATAGGTCTTAGCAGAAAATGATTCCATGTTCCTTAGAGTTTGGGACGTAGGTATTCAAGACTGGAAATCCATGACAAAGTGCTGTAAATCATGTTATAAGGGCATCAGAGATTCACAACAGAAATGAAATCACATTGTCTTCTATTTTTAAAAAAGGGAACCATACATATCTGGTGATATTTGTAAAATCTAATGACCATAGGACCATGAGACATCAGAGCAGAGCTAGGCCACTTGGTACATCAATTCTGTTCTGCCATTCCATCACGGCTGAATTCGAAGTTCAAAGCTCAAAGTAAATTTATTATCAAAGTACATATATGTCGCCATATACAATCCTGAGATTCAATTTCTTGCGGGCATACACAGTAATTCCAAGAAACATAATATAATCAGTGAAAGACTGCATTGAACAGGACGGAGAAGTGCCTAAAATGAAAAAGACAACAAACTGTGCAAATACGAAACTAAAAGAAATAATTATAATAATAAGTAAATAAGCAATAAATATTAAGAAAGTGAGATGAAGAGTCCTTCAGAATCAGAATCAGAATCAGGTTTATTATCACTGGCATGTGATGTGAAATTTGTTAATTTAGCAGCAGCAGTTCAATGCAATACATAATCTAGCAGAAGAAAAAGAATAATAAATAAAATAAAAAAATAAATAAACAAGTAAATCAATTATGTATATTTAATAGATTTAAAAAATGTGCAAAAACAGAAATATTGTATATTAAAATAGTGAGGTATTGTCCGAAGATTCAATGTCCACTTAGGAATCGGATGGCTGAGGGGAAGAAGCTATTCCTGAATTGCTGAATGTGTGGCTTCAGGCTTCTGTACTTCCTACTTGATGGAGTGAGAAAAGGGCATGCCCTGCATGCTGGAGGTCCTTAATAATGGAGTACTTAAGTCCTGGGTACTTTGTAGGCTAGTACCCAAGATGGAGTTGACTAGATTTACAACCTTCTGCAGCTTCTTTCGATCCTGTGCTGTAGCCCAGGAGTCTTTGAGTGTATTTGTTGACATACCAAATCTCTTCAAACTCCTAATGAAGAATAGCTACTGTCTTGCCTTCTTTATAACTGCATCGATATGTTGGGACCAGGTAAGATTCTCAGAGATCTTGACACCCAGGAAGCTGAAACTGCTCATTCTCTCCACTTCTGATCCCTCTATGAGGATTGACATGTGTTCTTTCGTTTTACCCTTCCTGAAGTCCACAATCAGCTATTTCATCTTACTGACGCAGAGTGCCAGGTTGTTGCTGCGGCACCATTCCACTGGTTGGCATATCTCACTCCTGTACGCCCTCATGTCACCACCTGAGATTCTACCAACAATGGTTGTACCATCAGCAAATTTATAGATGGTACTTGAGCTATGCCTAGTCACACAGTCATGTGTATATAGAAAGTAGAGCAGTGGGCTAAGCACACACCCCTGAGGTGCGTCAGTGTTGATCATCAGTGAGGACAATATGTTATCACCAATCTGCACAAATTGTGGTCTTCCAGTTAGGAAGTCAAGGATCCAATTGCAGAGAGAGAGGTACAGAGGCTCAGGTTCTGCAACTTCTCAATCAGGATTGTGGGAATGATGGTATTAAATGCTGAGCTATGGTCGATGAACAGCATCCTGATGTAGGCGTTTGTGTTGTCCAGGTGGTCTAAAGCCTTGCGGAGAGCCATTAAGATCACGTCTGCCATTGACCTATTGTGACAATAGGTACATTGCAATGGGTCCAGGTCCTTGCTGAGGCAGGAGTTCAGTCTAGTCATGACCAACCTCTCAAAGCATTTCATCACTGTCGATGTGAGTGCTACTGGGCAATAGTCATTAAGGCAGCCCACATTATTCTTCTTAGGCACTGGTATAATTGTTGCCTTTTTGAAGCAAGTGGGAACTTCTGCCCATAGCAGTGAGAGGTTAAAAATGTCCTTGAATACTCCCGCTGGTTGGTTGGTGAAGCGCACCTTCAGTAACTCCAGAAGACTGAAGTTGGGTAAAATACTGAAAGGCTTTTATTCGCTGTACAATACGACCTTCATGGTGAGTGCCTGCCCCCGGACTGAGGGGGAGGGGCAAGGTGAAAACATCTTTATACAGGAATCTGTGGGAGGAGCCACAGGGGCAGTCAGCAGAGGGGCGTGTCCAGACAGTTAACCCAGTTACAACATATTACCACAGTTGGCACAAGTTTTCAGAACCTTACCAGGTACTCTATTGGGACCTTCCGCCTTGCAAGGGTTCACTCTCTTTAAAGAGAGCCTAACATCGGCCTTTGAGATGGAGATCACAGGGTCATCAGGTGCAGCAGGGATCTTCACCATGAAGTGAGTCTATAGATTGTGGTAACATTTCAGTGATGGGGCGAGTGAAGTTGAATGCAGTTATCCCCACTGGTTCAAGAGCCTGATGGTTGAGGGGTAATAGCATTTCCAGAACCTGGTGGTGAGAGTCTTGAGGCTCCAGAACCTTCTTCCAGCAGTGAGAAGAGAACATGTCCTGGGTGGTTTTATTATCCCTTTCAATTCCATTCTCTTGTCTTCACCCCATAACCTTTGACACTATTACTCATCAAGAACCTATCAACCTCTGCTTTAAGTATACACAATGATTGGCCTCCACAACTGTCTGTGGCAATAAATTCCACAGATTCACCACTCTTTGGCTAAATAATTTCCTCATCATCTCTGTTCTAAAGAGATGTCCTTGTATTCCCCCCTATAGGAAGTAACCTCTCCGCGTCTGGGTCTTTGAACATTTGGTAGGTTCCAATAAGATCCTCCCTCATTCTTCTAAACGCTAGTGACTACAGGCGCAGTGCCATGAAACACTCCTCATACAGTAACATTTTCATTCCTGTGCTCATTCTCCTGAACCTCCCCAGAACCCTCTCCAATGCCAACACATCCTTTCTTAGATAAGGGGGCCAGGACTGCTTACAATGCTCCAAGTGCAGCCTGACCAATGCCTTATAAAACCGCAACATTATATCCTTGCTTTTGTATTCTAGATCTCTTGAAATGAATGCTAACATTGCATTTGCCTTCCTTACCACTGACTCAACCTTTAGGGAATCCAGCACACATTCTCCCAAGTCCCTTTTCACCTCTGATATCTGAAATTTCTCCCCATTAATAAAATAGTCTTCGCCTTTATGACCATAGTACATGACCATACAATTCCCTACACTATATTCTACCTGCCACTTCTTTACCCATTCTCCTCATCTGTGAGTCCTTCTGCAGACTCCCTGGTTACTCAACACTACCTGCCCCTCCACCTATCTTTGTATGGCGTCATTGACATATAACATGCCTAGAGTGCTTCGAGAAACTCCACAGACGAATTTAATTACATGACGAAACGCTTGCCTATGCAGCTTCCCTTACAGTGTTCTGTCAAAGTCTCCACTCTGAAATGTTGACTACGTTTCCCTTCCCACAGATGCAGCCTGATCAAGTACAGATACAGTACTTCGAGTATTTTCTGTTTTTGTTTCCATTTCCATTATAAATTTATTTTGCTTACTTGTTTCTTTTAGAAATATATATATGTGTGTGTATATATATATATATATATATATATATATAATTGGCAATAATTGGATCAAGGTCTTACTTCCTGCTAGAGTTGCTCTGATCATTCTAAAAGGTAATACTGTATTCCTTGGACCACTACTGTCTATCACATTGGTGTTCCCACATTGATGGAAGGAGGGGAATTTCAGAGAAGTTAGAATGGAATGCAATTTAGGCTGGTCCATCAAAGGGAAGGTTTGCTTTCTATTCTATCTGATTGATAAGATGAGCCTTGGAAAGTAGCTACACTCCACTGTGAACTATTCTGTTCAGAGTAGTGCCAGTTTTCTGTAGAGTGCTTTTGCACTAGATCTGTCCTGGCCTCAGTGAGTACGCTTCTTATAGGTATTAAAGCTGGGAGAGAGGTGCTCAGCTATCCAGGGGTGGGAGGTAGTAGTTGCATAAGATCCGGTGTCTACCCTAGCTTTTCAGTCTTGGTTTTTGTACAGTTCTATCAATTTACTTTGTGATGATCCCCACCAACTCTTTGTTAGTGTGGAACATAATTGAAATGTTATGATGTTAAGATCAAATTAAGAAATTCGGAAAGCCTTTTATTATCGATGATAATGAATACGTACAACCCACCACACTTTTGAGGGGCAGAAACATAGAGAGCTGGCAGATTTAGGAAAAGGCTTAATGTTTATACGGGAGGATGAAGGGAGTAGAAAACCAACAGGACAGGATGGGAAAAGGCCCATGTGCAGAACAGATCTTCTGAGCCAAATTGATCATTTCTTTGTTGTAAATTCTATGTAATTTTAAGTAACTTCAGTTTAATATATTGAGTTTTAATCTCTGAATCATAATCAGGTTTATTGTCACTGACATAAGTTGCAAAATTTTCCATTTTGTAGCATATTGCAAGCATTACAGATTACAATAAAAGTTTGTAATTTGTACAGAAAGAATAATAGAAAGTAATAGAAGCCTGTAAAATTGGTCGGCTCCATCATGGGTTCCAGCCTCCGTAGTATTCAAGACATCTTCAAAAGGAAGGCGGCATACATTATTGAAGGATCCCCGCCACCCAAGCCATACCTTCTTCACATTCCTACTGTCAGGAAGGAGGTACAGAACATCCAGGATGTACCTTCTTCACATTCCTACTGTCAGGAAGGAGGTACAGAAGCCAGAAGGCACACACTCAGTGATTTAGGAACAGCTTCTTCTCCTTTGCCATTCAATTTTTAAAATGGACACTGAACCCATGAACATTACCTCACTACTTTATTATTTCTGTTATTTTGTACTATTTACTTGAACTTAACTATTTAATAGACATATATATACTTACAGTAACTCAGTTTTTTCTCTATATTTATTTATCATGTATTTCATTGTACCACTGCCATAAAATTCACAAATGTCATAACATATGCCGATGATATTAAATCTGATTCTGATTCTGAAAAAATAGAAAAGCAATGCAAAAGAGCTATAGTGAGGTATCAGTCATGAATTTATGGAGCGTTTGAAAATCTGATGGCGGAGGGGACGAAACTGTTCCTAAAATATTGAGTGTGGGTCTTCAGGCTAGTAGCGTTGAGCAGAGGGCATGTCCTGGATGCTGAGGGCCCTTCAAAATGGAAGCCTCCTTCTTGAGGCACCACCTTGAAGTTGTCCTTGATAATGGGAAGGCTTGTGCATATTTCTTAGTTAATGTGATATTAAAGTAATAGGTTGCTTCAGATTGCGCCCCATAGTTCTCAAAGCTACTGATGGCTCGCATTTCGAGAACAAGATTCAAAACATGTTATTCTGCAGTAAATGAGGATAAGGAACAAAATGGCGTACCTTCTTTAGTTGTTCAAGATGAGCAGACTGGAAATTGTACTCCGTATCAGCATGACTGTGTGTGGCTTTGTAGGAAGCAAAATCTGCTTGGAGTTTTACTACATTTTCTTCCCAAACAGTAGCCTAAAAAACAAAAAAAAAACACCTTTAGTTTTGAAGGACAGTAGAAGCATTAAATAAAAGGAGAACTACAGGAACTACTCAATAGTTCAGGCAGGGTCTTTCATTAAGACCTGAAGCATGAACTCTCATTTTCTTTTCCCTAATGGATGCTACTGCACCTACTGATTATTTGCAGCTTTTTGTGTCTTCCTCTCAGATGTCCACATTAACCCACCAAGTTTGCAATGGAATAAAAAAAAAGTCAGAAATATTCAACAGAATTGGCATCACCCACAGATTCAGATTCATCTACACATGTACATAAAAACATAGAGTGAAATTTGTCATTTGCAAACAACCAACACACCCAATGATGTGCTGAAGGGCAGCCCGCAAGTGTTGCCACCGGTGCCAACATAGCATGCCCACAATGTTGAACACAACAACGCAAGCAGCAGCAACAACAATGACAGCAGCACAAAACAAGACAACACCACCATAGCAAGCCCCTTTCCTACCCTTTCATCCCCTCACACGCACACGCCTACAATCCCAGGACAGGCCGCCTTGTGGCCTCTGTTCCTTACACAAAAACAGAGTTAATGTTCAACTTAAAGTCTAAACTGAGAAAAATTAGAAACAAGTTTAATAATTATAGAGAAGAGAACAGGGTAGGGAGGCCAAACAAAAATACCTATGATAAGTTGGAGACCAGGAGAGACTGAATGATGATGGTATAGGTTGAAAGAAGATGGTAAAGGATAATGTATAACAATAAGTGTTTGAGAGAGGTATAAATATAGGGAAACAAATGAAACCCAGATTTAACAGAAGGGGAGAGAGGAAAAAAACATCTGAATGCTGGGAATGTGAGCTATAGAAGTAGAATAGAGGATTATCTGAAATTGTTGAACTCCTGTATGCATAGTCAAAGATGAGCTGCTTCTCTTTATTTCCTGCATCCTTTCCCTTTATTGCTGTTTTTGTTTCATTTCTTACTGTTCCATGCTCTGATGAAAGGCCCTCTTTCTGAAATATTAATTATGTTTCTTTCTCCACACATGTTCCCTGAGCTGCTGAGTAATTCCAGCATTCGTTGCTCCTATTTTAGTTTTTCACCACTTGCAGAACTTTGCTTTTAAATTTGGCAGTGGAAGCCTTTCTAGAAAGTGTATCGTAGTTTACATATGTGCTCTAAGAATAAAAAAGAACTCTCTTTGGATGTATTGTGAATATTAACACTGAAATCTCTTCATGGTTCCCTTTTATATTATTGGCACAGTTGTACTATGTTCTAGGCTAAATCTATGCTTGATTAATAATATAAGAACGCCAGGAGCACAAATATTCCTCAGAAAAAAGATGACAGAAGTTGCAAAAGTAACTCAAAAAGATGGTGAAGAAAACAATTTTTCAAATTTTTGGTAATTATAAATTAATGACAAATTGATATTTTGTTTACAGCAATGTTCTACCAGACTATGTCTATCACGCCTACGTAAATAAATTATGGTTATCTATTTTGAAAACACTCCAATGTCTGACAAAGGGAGAAGGTGTGAAATCTAGATACGTTGTTAAACAAGTTATGAGATATGGAAATTGTGTTCAGAGGATTAATTTTAGGCAATAGCACTTCAATTTCTGACCTTCCAACAAATTCTGTAGTCATAGGATAATTAAAATATTCATGAGGATTTATGTTTTGATGAATAATTCTGATGAAATGCCATTGATCTGAAATACTAATTCTGTTAATTCCATTGTTGCTTGCTAAGTATTTCCAGAATTTTTGTTTTTATTTCAGATTTCATAGAACATAGAGACGTATAGCACAGGGACCAGCCCTTTAGCCTGTCATGTCTGCATCAACCATGATGCCATTATAAATTAATCACACCTGCCAGCAAGTAGTCCACATCCCCCTATTCCCTGCCTATCATGTCTGTCTAAGTGCCTCTAAAATGTTGTCAATACAATATATGTGCTTTTAACATCTCAACTGGCAGTGCATTCTAGGCACCGGCCATTCTCTGGGTAAAAGACTTGCTTCGCAAGACTCCTTTAAACTTTCACTTTTCATTTTAAATCTACGCCCTCTAGTAATTTATTTTTCCATCATGGGAAAAAAAGATTCTGATGATAAACCATATCTACACTTCCCAAAATTTTATATACTTCGAAAGGTTGCCCTTCAACTTCTGATGCTCCAGAGAAAACAATTAAGTTTCAGATTACCTCATCAATTCAGACTACCTGCATATTCATCCAAATCATTAATCTATATTACAAGCAGTGGTCACTGACCTCCAGACAGGGGGAAAAAAAACACTTCCTAATACTACCCTGTCTTCTAGGACAAATCTAATTTTGATCCAATTTACCAACTCATCACAGATCCTGTATGACTTAACCTTCCGGACCAACCTAACATGAGGGATCTGTTCAAACATTTTAGTAAAGTTCATGTAGACAACATCCACTGCCTCATTCTCATCAATCAGCTTCATTGCTTCCTTGAAAAAATTGATCAAATTTGTGAGATGTCAAGCAACCATGGTGTTATAATTAAATCAACTGAATAAATAATACATGGGACAATTTCAAAACCACATTATAGTGCAATTTATAAGAAAGAACTGTTGCATTTGTCATTTGTGATCCTATGGGCTGCTAATCATGGGCAGGATAAACTAAAGTAAAATAAATATGGTTTAGTACAAACACACAAAGGAGGGTGTGGGAGGATGGAGGAGGAAACATGTAGCTCTAATGAGGGCTTGGGTGGTACAGAAATAAACTAAAACCATCTCAAACTCATTCCAAATGTGTTCTTCTCTACACTTTTATGGAAATGAAAAATTTTGAGTCAGAACAGAAATTTAAATATTTAAAGTCGGCACACTCTGACTTAGCTTCCTTTACAGGTTTAACTATGGCCCAACATCTCAAAAGAGACAGCTTTGTGAGAATAGCCCTTGCAGTTCGGCAGGAGCAGGAACACTACCAGGTCCCTACCTTGCCCCATCTTAGACATTGGGGAAAAGCCTTTGACCTTGGAAAATATCATCGCACCCCTGGTCAAGGATCACATCATTCCCTGTGTATCATGAATGGATTATTCTTGTCTGGGATGGGACACTCAGATCAAGGACTCAGCCCCCATTGCTCCACTCATGATATGGACCAAGTTTCATAGTCTGCTTCAGAGTGACTCAAAGACAAGGCTGCCAGTCAGGATGAGAATTAACCTGGGAACATACCAACAGCAAAAAATATTGTGTGTGTTGCTTTGGATTTCCAGCACCTGCAGATTTTCTTGTGTTTGTGATCCATGATTTTAGTCAGAATTCCTCAGCATGTAAAGCACTATGCAGATTCTGGGATCTACATTTGAAATGTGGACACATAATTACACCCATTGATAAGTCTAATTTGGATATCAACTGTAGCATTTGGGCTTGTGAATATTAAATAAGGTGTTTCCCCGTTTACAACAGGGTTCCGTAACCTGAATGATTGACAAGATGGAAATGTGGCTCCCCCCCCACGCCCCCCTTCCCGGTAGAGCCACCTGTTGCAAATCCAGCTTGCTAGTCTCACAGACACCTTGTATGTACTGGCCCTGCATCAGCCAGACGTTTCTGAACCGGGTAGTTGGCATTTAATGCCATATTCTGATGGAACTGTAAACAAGCTGGAAGAGTAGAGCAATTCAAGTCCTATGCTGGCAATTGTATCTCACTGAAAAGTGTGGAGTTAACTGGACAGATTTTGTCCATGTTTGCTCTGCTTTGCTCATCTCTCCTTCTAGTAGTTACCAACGCTAAAGCTAAACGGAATTTTTCAACATTCAAAATAGCTGCACTTTATCGGAGAGTGCCGCTTATACTGAATTGAGTCCAATTTTCAATTTTTCTTGCTTTTCAGGAAGCTTAGTTCATCAATGGAACAATGTCCTCCCCGTACTGCTGCGGAGTTAGTCCAAAATCAGACTGTTTTGCCTTGATTGTGCTTCTGCAGTTAAGCTTAATTATGCAGTCTTCCAGTTTTGTGTAAAAATCAAACCAGAAAGGTCTTCAATCGTTTAAATGAAATGACAGTTTTTGATTTGGTCATGTTTATTCTATGATAGCTAACAAAAATTTCCTGCTATTTTATAATTTTCAAAACTTGATTAAAAGATGTCAGACTGAATACTAATAAATTATTCAATGGGAAACAACTGGTCAGCACATAAGATATTGCAGGTAGTACAATTATTTCATCCTATTGTAGATTAACCAACCTGAGGTTAGTTTCTTATTCCATAGTACTACTCGCTTTTTGCACGATAGTGTCATTGGTTTGATTAAATGAATCAGTGGACAAGCACAGACTTTACTGGCTCAAGCAATAAACTAAAACATGCTGTATCCAGGTAACCTAAAGCTGTAAATCAAAACTCCTGGCGAGGCTGAAAAATCAATCTTTTTGTGTTACCTCCAGGGCAAACACGATTTATAAATGCAGCATTCAGATAACTTCCAATTTAATGTTAACAAGGTTTTAAAGTCACACCTGTCTTAGAATGCAAACATTTTGCCTCAAAAACATGCAAAGTAATTTTATTGTGAAAACAAGAAAATTCATACCCATGATGATACATGGTGTTCCTGTGATCCACATTTGTCATACCTCTATAACCCAACTATATCCAATATTGTACGATAAACAATAATATACAAAGCTGTGTGCAACATGCTCCTCATGATCAGAGGGTACAACAGCTGAGGATTATTTCATTAACATGAGAAAGCCTAATAAAATATTTACTTCACAAATCACAAGGACATTTTTCCAAATGAATCAGATAAAACAGAGGTTCTGCCACAAATGTGTGCACTCAAAAGATTGTAGAACCTCAATGCATATATTTCAAAAAAATTATGGAGAAATTTCTGGAAACTCTATACAAGTTTCATCTTGTATATTGGGAAGGCAGACTAAAAATTAAATACTTTCTCTCACCCTGTAAGATCCTTTGTTTAATAAAGCACTGCATTAGTTTAACTTACTGGCTATCCTCCAGTATTTTAAGATGAGATGCTGATAAATAGTGTCTGAAGTGCTACTTAAGGAAACTATAACATTTAAGTCTAATGTCTGAATATTAAAATAACATGTAGATGTCATCTTAGTTAGATTCTTCGAGAGACACAGATTTCTGTGATTCAAGTGAGATATGTATGCTGTGGATTTAAAAACATGCAAGTCGCTGGATTTCAGGCAGGTAAACTGTCTGAAAAATGGATACAATTTAGGGATGAGTTTATACTCCATCTTGAACTGACAATGTATGATAAACTAGAACTGTCACAAAATAAAAAAAATAAATGCTATCATATTTCATTGGCAATAAAGTCATAGAATTGTACTATAACTATATGGCCCTCAAATGAAACCTCAATGAATGCATTAGATACACAATATGCACACTGCAATCCACCTAGAAATGAAATAATCAACTCTTATTGATTCCTTTCTCACAATCAGGAGTAGGAATACTATCTTTATGGAATTCAGCTGAAGGTGGAGTTAAAAAATTCAGATTATAACATTTTTCTCGCTCTTTTCCAGACTTCTGCTATAATTTTCATATTCTTTCATCATACCCTTTGGTTCTATATTTGTTATAAAAAACTTTCTTTATCATTGACCCATCATCCTATTTTTATTTTAATACCTCTCATCCAATGGCAAATCTTCCCTTTGATTATTTCCTCCAATCCTCTGCTTCCCTGCTTCTGCAATTGGATAAAACCTGTAACATTTCTGAATATTTCCAGTTCTGGTCCAGTTCATTGATTAGACATAGTAGAGTTTTCATTTTTTTTGCAATGCTATCTGGCTTGTGAGTATTTCCAGCATTCCTGTTTTAATGACTCTAAATCTGATTACAATTGATTGCTCTAGGACATAAATTACAAATGTTAAAACACAAGCTGATATTAAGTCATATCAAAGATAATAGCCAATAAAACAAAATTATCAATCTCAGCTGCCACAAAACAGAAGGTAAATATTTTGTGGGGTGCAAAATATGACAGTAATCTCATACAAATCCCCAACAGTTCCTTTAGTCTACTGTTATTATAGAAAATATCCATGAAGAGAAACATTCCAGGCAATCACTCAGCTAACAGAAACTCAAATCAATACTACCTTTCTGTCCAAGCGATTCAGTGTAACTAATGGAAGCCTTGTACCTTGATGACATATTTGCAAATTGAATTGTCATATAATATTTGCTTTGAAATCAATATGAAAACCCAAGATAACATAAAAAATTCCAATTTCACAGAAGCTTCATTTTTAATGGGTCATTGGTTTAGCTGTTGATTGAACATCTGATCTTCACCTTTCGGATTTAATTCGGAGTTGCTTAAGGTTGAAAAAACGATCCTTGCTTCCTAATTAAGGTTCATTAGATTAGCCCATACAATACTGCATGTCTCTGGGGATTTGAGTATTTTCAAGTTTGATGATGTTTTTGTGTATGGTTTTATTATGTTGCGTATATTCAGTGGCCACTTTATTAGGTACAGGAGATAGGTAATAAAGTGGCCACTGAGTGTATGTTCATGGTTTGCTGCTGCTATAGTCCACCTACTTCAAGGTTTGACATGTTATGGGTTCAGAGTTGCTCTGCTGCACACTGCAGTTGTATTGATGGGTTATTTGAGTTACTGTCGCCTTCTTGTCAGCTTGAACCAGTCTGCCTATTCTCCTCTGACTTCTTTCATTAACAAGGTGATATTGACCACAGAACTGTCGCCTACTGAATGTTTTTTTTTGTTTTTTGCATCATTCTCTATGAACCCTAGAGACTGTTGTGCATGAAAATCTCAGGAGATCAGCAGTTTCTGAGATACTTAAACCACCCTATTTGGCACCAACAGTCATTCTACAGTAATAGTCACTTAGAACATATTTCTTTCACATTCTGAAGTTTAGTCTGAACAACAGTTGAACCTCTTGACTATGTCTCCATGCTTTTGTGCATTTTCTGATTAAATATTTGCATTAATGTACAGATGTACTTAACAAAGTGGCCACTGAAGGTAGTTTTGACAGGTCCTTAATAGTGTTTTCTTTTATCAATAAGCACTGACATTTTAGGAAATTGTTATTCGAAAATGGATTGATCATATATTGTCTTTAAAACTATTCTTCAGTTGTGTATCATCTTTAAATCTATACCTTAGTTATTTCCCATGTTAGCTCCTTAGTAATGCAACATTGAGGCACCTAAACAATAGAAATAGTCAATCTACGTGAACATCAGAGTGAATGGATTTGAGTGACAAAGGTTTCATGTTATGTGTTTCAAAAATATCTATTTGAGCGCTTATCAACAGACTGTCATTATGGTTTGTAATAATGAATAATTTCAAAGATATTTCAGGCCAGTAGATGAACAGAGGATATGAATGTTGAAGTCAGATGGCTGTAGGCTGTACAACAACAATGGCAGAGTTTTCATGGATGTCAGTTCAAAAGGGCTAGTTAAGGGATCATGTTCAGGGAAAAAGGTTGTGCAGATCAATTTAAATAGTTGAACTTGTTTTGGAAAAACATGCTATCGTAAACCCTGACAACTTTCTTTCTATGTGATAGAACCAAACAAGGCATATTGTGCAGCACTATCATCAAGCTAAAGTGGATAAATTCAAAACAGATCTGGGAGCTCAAAAGAGATACCCAAAAGGCAACCCATTCATCGTAACAGGCACTTCCTATCCCATCTTTCGAAGACACTGGTTCTCACATTGGCCTCATCAGTCACCTCAGAACCCAGGGAACCAGACAGGAAGCAATTTATCCTCAATACCAAAATCCCACCCAGAAGAAAAGGGTTACCAATATAACCTGTGATCACCATAGATCAGTTTGTATCACACTGTACACTTTGTATCAACCTAAGGGATAAAATCCATGCGATGCTTAAAAATCGCCCTTGAAGATTATGGAATTGAAAAACTTACTGATTTAATCAATGACATTTATGAGACTGGAAGAATACCAGAAGAGATGAAAAAAAAGTACTTATCACTCTTCCTAAGAAACCTGGAGCAACAGAATGTGAATTACATAGGACCATAAGTTTAATGAGTCATATCACCAAGATAGTTCTAAGAATTTTGATGACAAGAGCTAAAAGTAAGGTACAAACTGAAATAGGCAAAGAACAATGTGGTTTTGTGAAAGACAAAGGTACAAGAAATGCAATATTGATGTTAAGGATACTATCAGAGCGAGTTATTCAAGTGCAAAAAGATTTGTTTGTTTTATCAACTACCCAAAAGCATTTGATAAAGTGAAGCACAATAAGTTATTTGAAATATTATAGAAAACTCTAGATCTAGATTCGAAAGACCTCCGCCTAATCAGAAATCCGTACTGAGAACAAACTGCCGCTGTAAGAATAGATGGAGAAGTGAGTCAGTTTATGAAAATCAAGAGAGGCATTAGACAAGGTTTTCTCCTCCGATTTATTTAATGTGTACAGTGAAAAAATATTACAAAAAATAAGAGACATCTTGGGAATCAAAGTTGGTGGTGAAAACATCAATAATTCCAGATATGCAGATATCACTGTGTTAATTGCAACTACGGAGGAAGAACTACAAACCTTAATTGATATAATTGTTGAAGAAAGTGCAAAAATGGGTCTATCCATCAAATGCAAAAAGAGAGAATGTATGGTGATATCCAAAAAAGAAGGAGAAACCTATCTGCAGGCTGAGAATAAATGGGGAAGACATAAAACAAGTACAGAATTTTTGCTACTTAGGAAGCTGGGTGACATCAGATGGCAGGTGCGACTTGGACATCAAAAGAAGAATAGGGATGGCAATAGACACCTTTACGAGAATGAAGAGTATACTAAACTAGGCATGACAACCCACCTCAGAGTACTGAAATGTTACGTTTATCCAGTTATGTTATATGGCTCAGAATGTTGGACAATATCTACAAATGTAGTAACATGAGGAAACGAATTGTAGCAGCAGAGATGTGGTTTTTGAGGAGGGTGCAAAGAATATCATGGACGAAACGAATATCTAATGAGGATGTCATGAACAGAGCAAACACAAAAAGAGAAATAACGTATGAGATCGTGAAAAGGCAATGTAACTTCATCGGACATGTGATTAGGAAAGAGGAGTTAGAATGCACGGTAATTATGGGAAAGATTGAAGGGAAGAAGGCAAGAGGAAGACAAAGACAAATGATGATGGAGACAGCAGCCAGAGAACTGGAAATGAATACCAAAGAATTGATCCATTTGACCCCAGCACCTTCAGAGTATTTTGTGTTTACCATCCGAAACAGGAATGTGTGGGCCATGACAGTCAAAGGTCAAACTGGGCATGGCACCTGATGATGATGATGAAAATGAAGCACCAATCTTGTGATTTTACAGGATAAAATATGCCTGTTAAATAGCAAATAGCTTGCCATAGATTACGCAATTAATTAACTATACTTTTAGCCTTCTTGCATTCTAGAAGGAGGAAGCACCATGCAAGTCCACACTTTAAGAATATCTGGTAAAGCTGAAATATTTTCAGCCTTCTTTAACTAGATGTGCAAAGTAAACAATGTATCTTAGATTCCTTAATTATAAAATATTGGGACCAACTTCCCTTTGGAGTTAACCATTAATAAAGGGAATAGCTGGGGTCAAGTGAAACTAAAGAAAGAATCTCAATACATTCTCTATGTCACATCATCTGCAATTTCTAATTTTTGTGTGCAAATGTATAAAGTCCTATTGCTGGCAATTAGATGAAAGAATTTGAGGTAAAATAACAGAAATTTAGTCAGTTTTTATAAAGCTTTGAGTGGGAACAGACAAAGACAGGAAAGGGGTGGGGGTGTGAGAGAGAAATACCGAATGCAGGGATTATCAGAGACTTTCTCATTATGCTTTGAAGATTGTCATAGTTTAACATTTTCAACATTTTTAACATAAGCATTTTGAAACAGACTTTAATGAAGCTTGTAAAATTGATTCGGTAATACTTTCAGCTTAGAAAATTGCACTAAATATTTACAATTTAACGTAAGCTGTTGAATTAATGTTTCTAACTTAATTAAATCAATAATCCTTTTAGAAAGTAGGTAGAAGGGAGATGTTCACCCCCCCTGCCAGTTTCACCTATCTCCTACTGCCTTGTACTTCTTCCTCCCTTCCCCCCACCTTCTTACTCTGACTTCTTATCCCTTTTTTCGGGTCCTGATGAAGGGTCTTGGCCTGAAGCATCGACTGAAAATTTCAGTGCAGGCCCCAAGACAAAATCATCATTAGCATCTTGCAGTAGCACTAATCTAATGTATCCATTTGGGACCAATGATGTTCATAAAAGGATACTTTCTCATACTTACTTACCTAGTTACTTGATTGGGTAACTGCAACAAAACTTTTCAAACCTATAATCACTAACACTAAAGGACAAAGAAAGCAGGATCACGAAACACCATGACCTGCAGATTCGCCATTTTGATTGGGAAATATAGTGCATTCTTGCTTGGGGTAAGTCCTGGGATCCGACCTAAACCTGTGCTACCACATTGTGAGAATACCTTTTACAAAGAGATTGCAGAAATACAAGCTCTTCCTAAGGACAAGTAAGGACAGGCAATAATTGTCAAAGGCACTCAAATCTCAAGCAATTGGTATATTTAAAATAATTAAAATAATGGCATTAATAAATTACATTAAAGAGCTGGAGGAAATTGGAAATTCAGGCAGCGTCTATGGCGGAGAATAAACAGTTGACTTTTCAGGCAAAGATTGCTTGTTTCTCTTCAAAGATGCTGCCTGATTTGTGGAATACCTCCGGCAATTTGTGCTATTTTCCTCAGATTTCCCTCATGTGCTATCTGTCCATCACAGCTTTACACATAGTCACAGGAAATACAAGTATATATTGACATCAGCTCAATGTGTGTATTTTAGACCTAACTTCTGGACTACGAACGGTTAGACACCTTCAAAGATCTTCCAGTGATGGTATCCTTGGCCAGTTCAAAAATGAACTGAGAACTCTACATGAAAGCATCAGCATTTGCCAAGTGCTCCAGCTGAGTAACACCACAAGCTCAAGTCATCCATCAGCAATATTGCAGTGTACACTATTCAATTTTTAAGATTATTTGATATCCAGAGTTCTTATTTAAGAATAGCAAGTTTGTCAGGATGTACAATAACAACTTAGAAAATGACTTCCTCATTGAGACCCCTGAGGACTAAAAACATGAGAAGAATGAACAATTGACTTATGTGTGGGAGAATCCACTGGCAGCTGCAAGAAATATCTGTGCTTCTTGATACATGACTCTTTTTCCTGACTAGTTTTCCTTGCCACTGAATAAGCAATCTTGTTTACAACTTCTCTCTTCCTATCATAAATATGCCAGCAGTTAAAGATTTGTGGAAATCTAATTTCACAGTTCTGTAAATACCATCTCATCAGAAATACTTCCAAACCATGATAAGAATAATACTTCTACAGACACCCTCCATGACTTAATTCACACCAAAATCACTTCAAAGCAAAATCGTGCAACGTGTGAAACAAGTGACTGAATTGATCTAGTCAATCAGGCACACCAAGTTAAAATTATCAGTTATGTATTTTCTTACCTATTTCCTTTCATTATCATTCCTGTCCATGTAGCCGATGAATGAGCAAACTCAAACTTGGTGTTCTGCCTAAGATCTTGTTTGGTAGCAAGAGTATGTGTTGATGTACTGTTACTTGTTGATTCTGGCACATGGTAATTTTGCAGATATAATAGTAATTGATTTCTCATACTTATACAAATATAAAAAGAATTAAGCTTTTGTTTTATAATTGTCTAATACGCGTTTGGCATTTCCTGTCACTTGGTCTACTGCATCGGACTAAAAATTTTCTTTGCTTTCATAACCTTTTTAGCACACTTAACAGAATGTTTATTAAAATGAAAAGTTTCAATTTGCATATATTCAACCATTATTAATTGTTTGCTTGTAGAAGCTGCAGATTACTCACCCACCAGAAAATTGTAACAACTCATTGCAATACAATGCTAATTACATCAAATTAACTATTTTAGTTTTTCTTTACTGGTACTATACATCCATCAGATTTTAAAGTTTTTCTCTGATTCTGATTGAGTGAATAATTTGGGTTGATATCTACAATATAAAGAATAGAGATGATGCAAACTATCTCCAAAAAGGTCTTAAATAGTTCCATCAAAAAAGTGATAACACGTGAAAAAAAATCTATTCGAAAGAATGGAGTCTGAAATCACCATAAAGACTGGAAATTCATTTGCATAACACAAGGTTGTTCAAATTTATCCAATTAAAAGTCACTCTTTTTTAAAAGGGAGAAACACAACAATTTTTTCAGGTTATTTTTCTTACCCAGAAAAATTGACGGAAATTTCCTGTGTCAGTCTTGTAAACACTACATATTTCTGCACCAAAGCTTTGTGGGATAACATCATTCTCCATGCATCCCCCTTTTAGAGCATTGCAGAAGCTATTGGACCATTATATCCTGAGCATAAGATGGTCTGATATTCACAGTGTCAGGGCCTGCAAGTTGGTAACTTAAAAACTGACCACATTAATGTGTCTCTGCATTTAAACAGCCCTCCTTCCAATCTCTAGGCTCCAGAGTACACAACCTCAGGACTCAACAATCCCTCTGAACCTCCACACATCTGATTCTTAGCCTCAGATCCTTCACCATTTGTAATCAATAACCCTTCTTCCACTGTATACACTTATCTAAACTCCTACTATCCTGAGTCTTGGTCGCAACTGAAATTTGGTGCTTTTGGGGACATATGTCTGAATCAGAACCAGATTCACTATCACTGACATATGTAGTAAAATCTGTTTTGTAGCAGTGGTATAGTGCAATATACTTATTATATGTTACAATATACAACATAGAAAAATCTATAAATAGTGCAAAAATAGAGCAAAGTAATGAGGTAGTGGTCATGGACTGTTCAGAAATCTAATGACAGAGGGGAATGAGGTGTTCCTGAAACAATGAGTGTGTGTCTTCAGGCTCCTGTACCTCCTTGCTGTTGCTGGCAGAGTAGTGACGGAGCTGGTAGACTTGCTGCATCACAGCTCCTGATATTGATCCTGAGCTCTTGTTCTGACTGTGCAAAGTTTTCACATTCTCCCCATGATTGTGTGGGTTTCCTCCGTGTGATTTGGTTTCTACCCACGTCCCAAACAAGTGTGGATTAGGTAAATTATTGGCCACTGTATCTACATTAGGGTGTGGATGAGTGCTTGAATCTGGGCTGGGAAAGAAATTGAAGGTAGGGAGAATAAAATGGGATTAATATAGAAATAGCAGGATTAGTGTAAATGATTGCTTGATAGCTGGTGTACATTTGGTAAACTGATGGGCCAGTTTTCACATTGTACCTTTTTACGGCTCAAAAATAAATTGAATTTAAATCTCTTTCCTTGCTTGGTGGAAGCATAGTATTTGAATGCTGTCCGTAACAAAATGCAAGTGGGAACAAATTTCACTTTGTTCCCACTTTTGCTGTGGATGCCCTGGAATGAGAAAGTTACCATTGGTCAGTAGGCTAAGTTATGATGCTGTGACCAACATTAACACTTTCATATAGATTTAAGTCCACATTTTTTCTAATGTTAACATGTTTAGTTTATCTTTCAAATATGTGGCATTGTTGTGGCTTGCTATGTTTTGACATGTCAAATCCATAAGCTTTCCCATACAGTCCAAATAGGGGAAGTTTCCAATAAACTTTGTCAATAACTCCAATCAAAAGCTGAATAAACATGCTCCTACTCACCTCATTGTGGTGAACTGCAGCCTGGTCCCGTAGAGTATGGATGACCTCCTCACACTGGGCAACATGTACTCTGTGTGCAGACAGATCCTTTTGTGCAGCTTGCAGCTGCTGAGTCAAATTATCAATTGCATCCTCGCAATTCTCCACCTGTCTGCATTTGTCTTCACATTGATGTTTCACTGTAAGCAACTCATTTCGTAGCTTTTGGTGAATCTCATCTTGACTACAAAGCTAAGTCAATGGAAGGGGAAAATGAGATTTACAATTAACCATTCAACTCTCATTTGCATATTTTGAAGATAACTTTTGTAGTCAATAAATTAAATTTCTCTTTGGGATACCTATCAGATGAGTTTCCTAATTCTTAAGACTCAGATATTAAAATTAATGTTTATATTTTGTATAGCTTTTCCCTTAAGTGCTACCAATGCCATAAATAGAATATGAATGAGGAGGGGAATAGCATTTTTCTCCCTCATTATAATATTAAGAGATAGAGATTGTAAGGATGATATATACCATAACAATCAGAAAATGAAATGCTATAAATAATATATATTTTTGCTAGTTTATGAATAGCCCTATACATTATACACAATTTCAAGTCCGTATGTATGTTTTTAATAAACAAAGTTAGATTTTTCTTTCATCCATTTTTCAAGATGGAAATGCTACTGACAAGGCTGCTATTTATCGTGCTAAGTTAAGAGTGTGATGGTCAGCTAATTTCATGAAACAGTGAAGTATTTCTGGAAAAGTACCCCCATTGTATGTTATACAGGGTAAGGGTTCCAGGATTTAGACCCTATAACAATGAAGAAGTGACAATTATTTCCATATGAAGCTGCCATGTGGCTTCCAAGGGAACCAGGAGGAGGCAAGAAGAGCAAGGTGAGTTGCTTCAATGATTATTGCCCAGTGGCACTCATATCTACTGTGATGAAGTGCTTTGAAAGATAGGTCATGGTTAGAACCAATTTCTGCCTAAGCAAGGATCTGGACCTGCTGCATTTGCCTATTGCCACAATAGTTCTACAATTGATGCCATCTCACTAGCTTTCCACTGAGCCATGGATCACCTGTATAATAGTAATACTTATGTCAAGCTGCTGTCAATTGACTGCAGCTCAGTGTTTAACGCAATTAAAGCCTCGGCTCTAATCAACAACCTCCAAATCTGGACCTCTGTACCTCCCTCTGCAACTGGATCCTTGACTTCCTCACTGGGAGACCACAGTCTGTGCAGATGACAATGAACCTCCTCGCTGACAATCAACATTGGTGCATCTCAAGGATGCATGCTTAGCCCACTTACCTACTCTGTCTACACTCATGAATGTGTGGATAGGCACAGCTCAAATGCTACCTGTAAATTTGTTGACGACACAACTATTGGTGGCAGAATTTCAGATGGTGACAGAAACATGATCGATCAGCAGGTTGAGTGATGTCGCAGCAGCAATGTTGCACTCAACATCAGCAAGACCAAGGAATGATTGTGGATTTCAGGAAGGGTAATACTGTGGTAATGTCCTAATGGTTGAAACTGGGAGAGTGGAAGTACATTGCAATTACTCACTACATCCATTTATCTAGGTCAGCTATCTTCCTTTGATTTCAGAGCTCTTTTCTTTAAATCTTAGCTTTAATTCATGATGCTGTTTTATACTTAGCCATTGCATTTTATAACATGGACATGTGCAATAGCTGAATGGTGCAACCACTGTTTCTTTTAATTTTAAAGTTGTTTGTTTTTAATTCAGTTGTAACTTAGATGTCATTCTAAATAACTCAGACCTTATTTTAAATTTAGTCATTGTGTTTTAGTAATTGAATTGCCAGTAGGCTGTTTTGCACTGTATGGTGTAACACTTCAATCTTGTTACCCACAGCAATGACACCAAAGCTCTAACTTACTAAAGATCTGTTATACTGCAGCCTTTCCAAAACAGACAAGAGATCTCAACTCACCTGTTTGTTTGTATCTTGCAAGTCTGCTTCCAGTTGTTGCTTTGCTCTTTCCAGCTCTGTCATCTTGTTAACAGAAGTTTGGTGTTTTTGTTTATAAAGATCCAAGTTGGTTTCAAGTGATTTGCACTTCTCATTGACTGTGGCAATTTGATTTTCAGAGTCAAGCTGCTGTTGTCCAAGCTGAGCCATTTCTAGTTCTTGTTTGTGCACAATTTCCTTGAACTGGGATATCTGAAAGAAGATCCACTTGTGTATGTGTCAAGTTGTTCAAAAGTGATAGAGAAATAGACATATTACAACTGGATAGCTCAGACTAGAAATGAATCTAAAACATATTAGCTCTCAGAAATACGACTAAATGTTAATTGATTATCTTCCAATCTTATTTTGGAAATGCTATCCCCAATGTTATCATTATGTCTGTTTGCTCCTATTAGAAAATTGGTTTAACCTCCCTGGTTGCAAAGTACCTTACTTCACTTGTCATTTTTCTGATGCCATTTGCACATGATTACATAATCAATACACACTGCTCTCCGTGTCACCCTTTTGAAGCTGATGGGAACTTCTGGCTGCAGCAGTGAGAGAGTGAAGGTGTTGGTTGAAGTTGGTTGGGACAGGTTTTCAAAGCTCTACCAGGTACATCATCAGGTCCTGACACCTTGTGAAGGTTCACCCTCTTGAAAGATGTTCTGACTTTGGCCACTGAGACAGAGATCACAGGGTCACCGGATGCTGCAGGGATTCGCACAGATGTAGCTTTATTTTCCCTTTCAGAGCATGCATGAAAGGCATTGAGCTCACCTGGAGTGAAGCATCACAGCCATTCATGATGTTGGGCTTCTTTTTGTAGGAAGTACTCGCCTGCAAATTCTGCCCAAGCTGACTTGCATCCGATTCAGTCTCTAATCTCAATCGGAATAGTTTTCTTACCCTTAAAATAGCCTTCTGTTGTCTGCACCTGGACTTCTTGTATAGTTCTGGATCACTGGTCTTGAATGCCACAGACCTAGCCCTTAGCAGACAACGAATCTTCTGGATTATCCTCTGCTTTTGGTCTGGGCAAGTCTGGTATGTTCTTGAAAGCACACATTCATCCACACAGGTTTTGATGAAGTCAGTGACAACTGTGGCGTATTCATTCATACTTGAAAATCCATCCCTGAATATTGTCCAGTCTACCGACTCCAAGCACTGACTAAGTGCTCCTCCACTTCCCTTAACCATACCTCCTTGATCTTCTCCACTGGTGCTGCAGTCTTTAGACTCTGCCTATATGCTGGGAGTAGAGGTACAGCTAGGTGATCGGACTTTTGAAAGTGTGAGGGTGGGATGGCACAGTAGGCATTCTTGATGGTGGTGTAACAGTGGTCAAGTGTGTTGGTTCCTCTGGATATGTTGGCAATATGTTGGCGGTATTTGCAGACATCCCACCTCTCCCAGAAGTTCCGGGAGTCTCAAGCATATTAATAGTGGCTCCCTGATGCCCGCAAATTATATACAATATCATGGAAATCAATTTTTTTGAGAGCGAGCGAGAGAAAACAAGAGAGAGCACGAGAGTGCGCGAGCGACCATGACAGAGAGAGGGTGAGAGCGCGCCATGGCAGAGTGTTCCAAAAAAAGAAAATATAAAATGTACGTCACCCCAGACTACACTAAAGTGTACCCCTGCCTAATAGGGGTCAAAATAACGACAGAGTTGCTCGCTGCACTGTTTGCAACAGTGACTTTTCTATTGCCCATGGTGGGTTAAGACTATAAAAGGCATGTTGAGTAAGTTTACCAGGTGTCATTCGTTCATTAGCATAGCTAACGTTACTTAAACTAGCTGGCTAGCTGCTAAGGAGCTACTCTATTGCAGACATCCCACCTCTCCCGGAAGTCTCCCGCAAATTGATGGTGCTACCTCCCTGAAATGAGTTTTTGCAGGGTGGGATGTCTGTATTTGTTGAGTGATTTCTTCAAGTTAGCCTGGTTGAAATCTCCCACAGTGATAGGGAAGGCATCAGGGTGCACAGTTTCATGCCTGCTGATAGGAAGCTAAGCTCTTCCAGTGCCTGCCTGATGCTGGCCTGTGGTGGAATGTACACTGCTACCAGGATGATGGGGGAAAACTCACTAGGCAGATTAAAAGTATGACATTTGACCACTAGATATTCCAGGTCAGGTGAGCAGGACTCATCACAATGAGTTTATCATAAAACATATGCACCTCTTCTGCCTTTAGAAGACTGAGCTGTCTTCTCTTTGCAGAGAATGGTGATGCTATTGGGCTGCAGCGCTGCATCCAAAATTGTCTCCATAAAGCAGAGTACACAGCAGCCCTTGATGTCCCTCTTGTATAGCAATCTTACTCTGAGGTCTTCAGTTTTATTTTTCAGAGACCATACATTCGCCAGCAGGATGGTTGGAGTGGAAGTCTAAGGCCTCTGGATTTCAATCGTACCTGTAGACTGGTGCGGCATCCCTACTTCCGTTTTCTTAAACAGGAACTGCACTCATGATCTGAATCTGATGTCTGACATTCATTGATTTTGAGTGTCAATAAATTTTAAAATATTTTAAAATGGTGTTGCTTACTGAAGTAAGCATGGCTGTGACTGTGAATTTCAGCTGTAATAGTCTTAAACGGGAATATTTGATGATTCCTATTAGAGCTGCATGCAAAGAGTTGCCTATTAATGGTGCCATTCTACTAGATCTTACCTTTATCATGCCTTTCAGCTATCCAACATGCAGCAAATCAAAGGATCAAATTGGTATCCCTACATGAATAATGCAACATCGATCATTGTTGTGCTGCGATCTTCTCCATATACATCACTGATAAAGATGACAGTGTCTCTATTATCTGTCTCAGTGCAAGATGCTGTGATCAATGCTCATCCTATCATGATGTCTAACTGTGTGGAGGGCTGGGTCTATTTGAGACATGTCGGCTCATTGGATTAGACCACTGAATCACTGCAGGAAGGGAGAATGTAGCATCTCCAATCCCACTGCAGACCACTATTTTACCCTTCCTCTCCCACCATCCTTTTAGTTATCCTTTTCATTCCACTGACTTGATCTGGTAAATTTTAAGATTTTAGCCAGTTAAACTTCATCTGTAATATGGCATCTGGATGAATTATGTAAAATGCAATGCACCCTTTTCCTTTGTGTTTGTGTCAATAGATGTGCCAAAGAACAAGCATGGATACACTTAGTCATCTCAAGAAACAGTGTAAGAAGACACAGCTGGATACCAAACTTGCAATGTCCTGTATTTTTTTTAGCAAGAAGACATCATAATTTAGAAATTATAGGTAACATAAGTGTATACAGGAACCACCATGAGTAGAAATATAATCATTATAACATGACATAAAATAGGTGATTTTAAAAAAACTACTATATTTAACATTTGCCCTGAGAGTTTATTTTCTGATTCCAAGAACTATCAACTGAGGAATTGCAAAGAGTGTAGAGAGTTACTTTTTTGATGTTATAAGAATTATAGTTTCTTTGAGAAACAATTTAAGTGTTAGATATCTAGTTTTTAAATGGAACTTCACCATTCAATGTTTGATTAAAAAAAATGGCCATTATTTATTTATCATTATTTGATCAACGCCTGGGCAAGAGTGTCTGATGTTGAAAGACCTGAAACACCTGATGACCCCAAGTTAGATCACTGATGTGTCCCATCGCATCCTAGGTTGAATCTCAGCATCATAATACAGCATTACTTAATGATTGGCATTTTCAGTTCTGTATCCATGTAACGGTGGGCATCTTAAACCAAACACCTCCCCACCCCCATGTCAGCAAGATTATTATCTGTGCAGCCTGCAGCTGGCGTCCACAAGCTATGAATTGGGGCTTCAGCTGGTTTGACTTTCAGTTTTTCCCTTAAAATAAAATAAAAATGATGCAAAAATGGTAAACAGACTATTTTTGTCCATAGTACCATTTATTTCTGCCTCACATATTCACCAAAAGATTTTATTATGGGAAGTTGGTGAAATATTATCATGCTGGAAAAATGATACAATTAAAATATACGAGAACAGAAGTCTTTCATTAAAGACACATGGCTACTGTAACAATATACTAAAACAATTCTTACTTCATGGAGCATTTCTTGGTGTTGCTCCTGTGCATTTTGTAAATCAGAATTCAGTGTGTCAACTGTGGACTTGTACTGTTGCAGTTTAGTCATCTTTTCCTGTAATTCCTTTGAAGATGAGTCAAGTTCTTTCCGGAGTCGAGCAGATTCATGAGTAAAATGATCCATGCCACATTCGTGGGAATGCTTGAGAACTTCCAATTCCTTCTGAAGCTGATAAATGGATTTCTCTTGATTCTGGTTCTAAGGGTGGAATTGGAAATTTGAATTGCATTTTATTTAAAAGCTTATACTATATTTTCTTGACCAGATATGTAACCACAGTACGTAGGAAGATTTTTCAAATACTGGTGCAATAGTGTTTGACAGCTCTTGGTCTAAGAGTACTTTAGATAAAACCACCAAGTATTTTTCTTGGTGGTAAACTTTCAAGAACAGGAAAAGCATGTGGAGGAGCATCACAAATGAAATGAATGCAATAAATATTTCTAACACACAAAGTGATTCAGAACTTCTAGCAACCTTAGCTCAAATGATAAATAGATGACTCACTACAAACAATTGAGCATATGATCTAGGGTGAAGCTTTGGGCAGTACTGAAGTAGCACTGTATTGTCACAGATGTTGCAATATAGAGCATATTAAACGGAGGCACTTAATATTGTCACAAGTGAATACGAATTATCCCTTGGTAGTACATGAAGATAATTTTTTTCCCTTCTGTTCCATCTAGGAGCATGAGCAGGAATTCAGATTTGGAGAGATGGGTGGTTATACAGGCGTAAACACATAGACACACATAACTTATTTTTTCAGTTAAGATTGGGGTCTGCATCCCTGCATGATCCTCTCTCCCATGTCTCCAACCTACACATTCATGTCCTTGTCTAATATTAATATTTCAATGAAATCAGAAAAAAAATCAAACAGAAATTGCTGGAAACAGTCCACAATTCAGGCATCATCTGCGGAGAGAAAAGCAGAGTGTTAGTATTTCAGGTTCATAGCCTTTCATTGGAACTGGGAAATCAACTATGTCACAAACATGTGGCTCATTAATCTTGGAATTATGTCGTGAAGAAGCAAAAAAGATGAAGAGAAAAAAGGCCTGTAATAGGATGGAGACTACTCAGTACTCAGATGTGAAGAAATTTATTCTCTTGGAGGTAATGAATTCCCTACTAAGTGAGTTGTGAACACTCAGTTGCTGGATATATTCAAGACAGCAGCCAGCAGCAGATCTCTGTAACCACTCCAAAGAAATGTTTGGCCTTTGGATCATTGCTCCCCAGATGGATCAAGGTGTATTTCTCAGAGGAGTTTTGAGATAAATTTGTCTGACAGAACCTTCTCCTCTGAAAAGGAAGTCAAAACCTTCGCAGCTTTCTTCTGTTCCTGATCTTGATGGAGGCTCATTGGACCCTAGGCTAAACAGCTAAATGCCTTCACCTTCAATATCTTCAGAATAGTCCAAAGTTGTTGCCATTCCAAATTTCTACCTCCATCAAGGTCTGCACCAACTTACGTCCCAATAAACCTGCAGCTGATTGGTTATGCATTTGACCAGCACTGACCAAGGCCTTCTACATCTGGTTAGACTTGACATCTTATGTTTAAACCATATTTTGTGGTAAAATGCAGATAGAAGAATCAATTCATCAACAGAGCATTGCACAAGGATTTCAGGTTATCCTATCATTACATGAATTTTGTGCTCATCTGTTAGATGCACAGAACCAGGCAACTGGAAGTTCCCTATCAGTACATAGTGCACAGAGCTTGTGATAACTTTATGTTACAATTGAATAGTAACATAAAGCATGTACTCTGATATATGAATTATTTGTGCATTATTTTCTGAGTAGATGAACAATTACAATATAAAAGGATTTAGTTAAAATTTCCCATGAAATACCTTTTAAGTTTTACGCAAATAAAATGTATAATGTAATAAAGAGGCAATGTAATAAAGAATGACTGCACCAAAAATCTATCTGCCTACATGTGACAGGCTCTATTTCGTATATTGTTATAGTATATTGTGCTTTTTCATAATTGACATGTGAATATTGAAAGAAGTTTGCTACTTTTTTTTTACCATATACAGCCCTTTCAGCTAATATTAGAAACATGAATTATCTTTAATTTTCCACTGGCGATTGTTACTATTTTGAATTATACACATGCACGTATATTATTTTACACAGAGAAACAATTAATTAATGAAATTATAAACAAAGGCAATCTCAATATATATTTTAGATGGAATTTGGAATTCGTGATCTTCGCAGATATTAAATACTTAGATAAATGACATCTTCCAAACCCTTATGCCAGGAGTTTAATTATGAATATCTGATTTTTAGTTTTGATTGTAGTAAAAGATGACAACATTTTAAATGAATTCTCCTTTAATAACAAAACTATAATGAATAGAGATGTAAACCACATATCGTGTTCCTTATCTTTTGATAATTAGTTAGTATCTGACAAAACCTTCAGCAATGTATTAATTGTTCCCACAGCAGAACAATTTTAATTAAAGGTATTAGAGGATACTACAATAAATGTAAATTTTCTATGCTGTGCAAAGCATCATAGCAGTGTCCCCAACACTGTTGAAACAGTGCTCTAAATTTTTCTTG
This sequence comes from Mobula birostris, assembly GCF_030028105.1. Taxonomy (NCBI): domain Eukaryota; kingdom Metazoa; phylum Chordata; class Chondrichthyes; order Myliobatiformes; family Myliobatidae; genus Mobula; species Mobula birostris. Next base: position 53,661,838 of record NC_092384.1, read on the forward strand.
AAAGCATCCTCAAAATAGTATCAGTAATGAGATGACTGTGGAATACACTCAACACCTAAGAGGCATGAGTGCCTGAGACAGTAAGGAACTTCTTTTTTTCCCATAGCAATGGGACGTATAACATCAAGGTTGTTGACAACAGATAGCTCGGAAGATGGAGATGAGTCTGAGAAATCTATTAGTACCTGTCACTTCTGCATCCTTATATTGGAAATATCTGAAATGACCACCAAGAACTTTACGTTAGCCACTTGAGATGAGTGACACCAAAAAGTGGTAAACTTCGCAGTTATGGCACTGTGACTGAACAATTAAGTGAAAATGTGCATATTGACAGCACTTTGAAATACTTTCAATAGCATTGCGCCTTTCAGGCTTGCTACTTTAGGCTTTACATTACTTCTTTGCTTTCATTTTTATTTGATCATCAAGGTGGACTGTATACCAAGAGAATTTTTATAAATCAAACAAGAGAAGAGAGACATAAGAAATCAAACAATCTGGCTACATCAGACAGTTATCAAGGTGTCACTCAAAAGCACATTTTTTATCTGACATCAAGATCAGATTTAAGGCTGCCACAAATATTGCTACTAGTACATAAAGTAGGGTTGTGCTTCATCCTATAGGGTCACAGGAATATTAAGGTTAACATCCACCACTTAGAATGCTAAATACTGTTCAGAAAATCCTCAAACACTGAAGAAAATTCAAGATTGGATTATCTTTGGATTATCTCGCATAACCGCTCTCAAAACCCAATCTTTCTTTTATTAACCATATTAATTTAGACTTCTGTGTTAATGTTAAGTTTTCAGCTTGCTTTTTCTTTGGACACATTTTATTAAAGGAATAACATTAGAGGCAAACAATTGCTGCTACTATGCATTTTCAAAGCATTCCAAATGATTATGACACTGATAAAAGTACAAAGGTAATCACTTCCTTAAAACCTGCTGTCTCCATTTCCTCCTTTAAACACACCTTAAAAACTCCCTCTTCTATATTCTAATATTCACTGCTATACTTTCTTTGAAAAATGCTCCTTTGAATGTTTAGCCACACCAAGAGTACGTTATAAATACAATTTAAAGTCGTGAAGAATGTATCTTTTTCTCCATACAAATGTTTGAAGCCAGAGGAGTTGAGTTGAAAGTCACAACTTTATTCTTGACATTGCTCTTCATCAGCTGCTTTTCATGATCGATATTTGAGTAACTAATCTCTCTCCCACATATAGCTTTTTTTTGCTCAGTTTAATTTTCATCTGGTATATACATCCTGTCACAATTGGTTTATCTAACCTTTGTTCATGCAAAACCTCCACCAATTAACTGAAACACCCTTTACGCATTCCTCTTGAATCATTATCTGCGCCTATACTGTTAATCCACATGAACTACATATCTGGCAAAATATGTCAAATGACAAATTATTTCAGAAAACATTTCTTTCATGTGAAAGCACATAAAATATTTACATATGGCTATGAGAATATATAAAATGAAAATAGTTCAAAATTAGGCTATACTTAATATTGATAATGCATTTCCCTTTATCCTTGATATGTTTGATGTTATAATATGTTGAATATTATCATTAATATTTCACAAAGCACTGCAGAGAATTTTCAAAAGATGAAAGCAAGGTGGCTGGATACAATATATCTATTTTAAAAATAATCATTGATTTTCAAGACTGATAGGCATTGTGAGCTAGATTTGAACAATAAAAAAATAACTTAAACAAATACTTGTAAATTTGCAAAGATAAGGAAAATTAGAGAAATACTAGACAACTAAATCCACTAAATCTAAGCTCTTGCATAGTTGTCAAACCCCAATTTCTCAAGCTAACTAATCTGAAAACACCCTTTGGCAAATTAAAATGAGCCAGAAGTATGAACATGTTCCTGTGATCGTCTGCTTTTTTGCCCCTTGATTAATTTTGAATAGAGCTCAAACAGTATTTGCATATAATTTTAGTGTGTCAGACATTGACATGGAACCCTTTCATCAACCAACCTTGTCAAAAAGGAAATTCTGAATCTCATTTAGATTCTAATATAATTTTCATGATGCAGTGTAGAAAAACCGCCTAAGATAAACCACTTCATCAATCAAAATTAATAAACACTTTTCCAGAAGGCCGCTGGTCAATCAGAATTCCAATATCTCTGGACGATTAAACATACCTGTTTTCTAAGCCAGAGGAAAGAAAGCAAATGTCCAAATAATTTGCTGGCAATGAATATATTATTGCATCACCTTCAGTGATGAACCTTAACCTTGCTGCTTTTTTTTTGAGATTATTGGTGTACTGGTTATCATTCTGTACAGGACGGCATGCCTGATTACCTGTAAAATGGGTTACCACAATCACTTTTCAAATGAAGCAGAAAGAAATCATTAAAAATTAATGTCATGCCGGTTGCTTCAACACAAGACAAAAGTTCATGTAAATCATTTTGAAATATCACATAATTTTCACTGCATAAGAATGACAGAAATGGATACACTATTATAATTTTAATTGTCATAATTTTAAAAGATAAAAGGTCAGACTAAAGGTACTAAATAATGATATTCCTAATGTGCAACATTGAAAATTAACTGTTTTGATGCTATATATCCTCTTGCCAACATCTAAATGTACAGAGAATTTAAGACACAAGCACAGCGATGAAGCCTGTACCTTTGGGATTGACCTTGTCAGTGCCTTGGTCTATTATGATATGGTATATTTCTATACTCTTAATACCACCAACACATAACCTACCCTTCAGGTTTCTGTGCATGAAGGAGAATAAATACAGTCTGGCTAATTACAGGCCTATCAGTCTACTCTCAATCATCAGCAAAATGAAGGAAGCCATCATTAAGAGTATTGACAAATGGCACTAACTCATCAGTAATCTGCTTAATAATATTCAGTCTGCATTTCATCAAGAGCACTAGATCCAGACCTCATTATTCCCTAAGTCCAAGCATGGACCAAGATTGTACAAAGATATAATGGAGTCTGTACGTGATATCAAGGCAGCTTTTAACCAAGTAAAATACCAAAAGGGCAAGATCAGCAATTGCTGGCAACATTTAACACTCAGTAGGCCAGACAGCACTGAGTGAAATTATGAGGAATAATGTCGCAGCACAAATGAAAATGCTTATGATTCTGAAGGTCATTCATCCCAACCCCAGAATGTGCTCAGGAAGGAGAGGGTGATGGTTAAGGGCTGTTTCTTTGACTGGAGGTCTGTGTGCTTTAGGGTTGATACTGGTATCTTGCTTGTATGTATATAAACCACTTAGATGTAAACGTACGAGGTATGGTTACTAAGTTTGCAATGATACAAAAATATGTGATGTTGTAGACAGTATAGAGGATTATGAAAAATTACAGGAGGATCTTAGTTAGGGATGCAAGCTCAGGATTGGCAATGGCTTTCATTCCAGATAAATGTAAAGTATTGAATTTTGGAAAATCAAACTAGAGTTGGACTTTACATAAAAGACAGGGTCTTCAGGAGTGTTATGAAACAGGAGGACACAGAAGTGTTAATGTGTTGTTTGTTGAAAAAGGCATTATGGGTAGATGGAGTGGTAAAGGAGGTATTTGGCACCCTGGCCTTTATTAGTCAGGGGAATGAGGAGTTGGGAGTTGCAGTTATATAAGATGATCCTCTTATATTATTGGAAAAAAACTTATTAAACTACAAAGAGTTTAGAAAATATTTACCAGGATGGCATCTGGAACTTGGGGAGAGGTTAACCTGAGTTACAGGGTGAGGCTCCATTGTCTTTGTTCTCTGGAATGGAGGAGTGACCTGATAGAGGCATATAAAGTCGCTTGGACAGGGTGAAAGCACATAGTCTTTGTTCCCCAGGGTGAGGTTGCTAAAATTAAGAAGGCATAGGTTTAAGATCAGAGGAGAGAGATTTAAGAGTGATGTGAGGGCAGCTTCTTCACACAAATGATAGGCATGTCTGAAGCCTTGCCTGCTACCTCACTTGTGTCCACACCTCAGCTAGCCCTCACCTGCTACCTTCGCCTGAAGCCTCAGGGTAACGGGAAAGATGGCCTGGCTTACCCAACGGAGGCAAGGACAGGAAGGGACAGATTCAACCACAGGGTAACAGCAAAGACAGCCTGACTTACCCCACAGAAGCGAGGATGGGATACTGACTAGACAAACTAGCAACCACTGTCTGTCTTTCTGTATCTTGTTTTACGGCGGTTGGCATCCAGCTTAATGGTGCATTACCGCCACCCTCTGCTCCAGAATGTGCACTAGACATACATTCTAAATCCCTTCACCCAATCACACACACACATATATATATATATATATACAAACCTACACTTCACCCTCCCATCTTTGACCATCCTAGTATCCTATTCCTGTTTATTCGTCATATTCTATAAAAATCCCCTGTACCCCTTAAAAACGCTAAAAATACCCAGACTTGTGCTCTCTCACCCATGCCCAGCAACCCTTTTAATGTGAATTCCTGCATCCCCAACTCCCTTAATTTATTTCTCATCATCTCTCTCTGTATCCCATACTTCCTGCAACTCAGAACTACATGTTCTACTGACTCCTCTTCCTGACATTCCTCACACAATCCTGTCTGGTGTTTCCCTATCATTTTCAATGTTTTGTTTGATGCACAATGCCCCAGCCTTAACCTAGTCCACACAATTTCCTCTCTTCTGTTTCCATTACCTACCCTAGTAACTGCAACACTCTTTTGTATTTGATATAAATGCCTCCCTTTCCCCTCCCTGTCCCACCTTTCTTGCCACATTCGGTAGACTTTTTCCCAGATTACACACTTAACCTCTGCTTTACTGATACTAATGTGCATTTCCACATTTTCTTTCTTTAACGCCCTCTCTGCCAACTCATCCACCCTCTCATTCCCCTTCACCCCTACATGTGCTGGAACCCATAGAAATTTTACCTGACCTCCCTGATTTGCAATTCTTGTAACTAACTGAAGGACTTCATAAAGTACATCTTGCCAACTGTTTGTGTGAAAAGACCTTAAACTTGCTAGAACTGAGGATGAATCTGAACATATCAATGCTTTGGCTTGTCTGGCTTTCTGCACCCATTGCAACACAACCAACACTGCCAGCAACTCCACTGTAAACACCCCTAGCTTATTAGATGTTCTTCTGCTGATTCCAATTGCTTTTGCTGGTATTACCACCCCAAACCCTGTCACTCCTGTTTCAGGTTCCTTCGCACCATCCATATAAATGTGAGTATAATCACTATACTTTTCCATCACATGACAGTTAAATGCATTTACCAAATCTGTTTTATATCTTTCTTTCCTTTTTACCTCTACCAAATGCCAGTCTATGTCAGGCCATACAAGCTTCCATGGAGCTACAACTGGATAAACTACTGAAGGACTTATCCTCAGATCAAATACTCCACATTCTTTCGCGATATCATTCCCTACCCGACTAAAGGTATCCCTCTGAAACCTCCCATTTTCCCAGCACTCCTGCAACACTCCTTTAGTAGGGTGAGAATCATTGTGCCCCTGCAAGTTAGCCCAGTAGTTTGCCATCAGTTGCATCCTTCTTAGTTCCAAAGGCATTATTCCCATTTCTACCTGTAGGGCTGACACTGGTGATGTTTTTAAAAGCCCCACTGCACACTCTCAAGGCCTGAGCCTGAATCACATCCAGTTTCCTTATAAGAGACCTAGCTGCTGATCCATATACTATATTTCCATAATCCAATACAGATCTCACTAAAGCCACATACATTCTCTTCAAAGCTGAACAACTTGCTCCCCATTCCCTACCAGTCAAACATCTCATCACATTTATTACTTTTTTACATTTCTCCTCAACTTTCCTGATATGGTCTGCCCATGTTAATCGTGAATCAAATATAACTCCCAGAAATTTAAATGATCCAACCCTTTCTAATTCAACCCCATACATTCTTAACTTCTTCCCTACCTCAACCCTTTTCTTGGTAAAAAATACAGTTTGAGTTTTATCTACTGAAAATCTACATCCCCAATCATAACCCCACTCCACCACTTCATCAATTGCTTCTTGTAGTTTCCTGATTATATGGTCCATGTTCCTGCCTCTTTTCCACAAGGCCCCATCATCCGCAAACAGTGACCTACCTATATCCACTGGTACCTTTGTGAAGACATCATTGATCATAATGATGAAAAGTAACGGGCTAATCACACTACCTTGAGCTGTGCCATTTTCCACTATGTACTGTTTTGATAATTCTGATCCAATCCGAACTTGAATTTTTCTACCAAACAAAAAATCTTTAATCCAATTAAAAAGTCTCCCACCAACCCCCATCTTGTGCAGTTTAATTAATAATCCTTCCTTCCACATCATATCATAGGCTTTTTCAATATCAAAGAACACTGCCACTACTGACTCTCTATTTGCCTGGGCCTTCCTTATTTCAGTCTCTAACATAATCACTGAGTCCATGGAATTCCTTCCCTTTCTAAAACCACTCTGATAACTTGCCAGCATTCCCCTTTTCTCAAGCTCATATGATAACCTTTCTGTTATCATCCTTTCCATTATCTTACATATACTTGATGTTAATGCAATTGGTCTGTAGCTAGTGGGTTTTGACAGATCCTTGCCAGGCTTCCTTATTGGAATTACTACTGCTTTTTTCCATGCACTTGGTAATCTTCCCTCCTCCCACACTCTGTTATAAAAATGCAGCAACTTCAACTAGCAACCACACTCAAACCCAGGGCTACTTACATTCCCAGCCCCAAGACGAGCATCAGGTGCCTTTGATTAAGCCCAATGAAACAAGGGACAGCCGGATGACCCGGAGTCCGGAGTCCAAGGACCGGAATGTGAACCGGAACGCGGACTTCATGGACCAGACCATGACAAATTGATTGCATAATTATTCACCCCCTTTTAATACTGACATACCAAATCATCACTTGTGCAGCCAATTGGATTTAGAAGACACATAATGTTAAATGGAGATCTGATTTTGGAGACTTGTGTGCAGTTATGGTGTTTCATTTGATTGTAGGAAAAATACACCTATATCTGGAAGGTCCAACTGCTGGTGAGACAGTATACTGACAAAAAGTGCAACATGAAGACAAAAGAACACTCCAAGCAACTCCATGAAAAGGTTATTGAAAAGCACAAGTCAAGAGATGGGATCAAGAAAATGTCCAAGTCATCAGAATCAGAATCAAGTTTATTATCACCGGCATGTGTCATGAAATTTGTTAATTTAGCAGCAGCAGTTTAATGCATCCATAATTTAGAAGAAAAAAAATACGTAAATAAATATGTAAACCAATTACAGTATACGTATATTGAATAGATTAAAAATTTTTTAGATTCAACTTTATTGACATTGTGCCGAGTACAGATACAAAGCCAATGAAATGCATTTAGCATCTGACCAGAAATGCAAAGAATAGTGTTATTTACAAAATAACTGCGAATAAAAAAAAGTGCTACAGCACACAAATATGAAAGTACTGAGACAGCACAATACAGATGCAATACTGCTTAGCGCTGTGATGAGAGGTTCAGCAGTGTCACAGCCTCAGGGAAGAAGCTCTTCCTGTGCCTGCTGGTGCGGGAGTGGAGGCTCCTGTAGCACTTAACGGATGGGAGGAGAGTAAAAAGTTCATGGTTAGGGTGAGATGCATCCCTGATAATGCTTTTCACCCTGCCCAGGCAGCGTTTATGGTAGATGTTCTCAATGGTGGGCAATTGGGTGCCGATAATCGACTGGGCAGTTTTCACCACACGCTGGAGTGCTTTGCGGTCCAATACGGGACAATTGCCATACCACACTGAGATGCAGTTGGTGAGTATGCTCTCAATGGTACAGCGTAAAAGTCTGTCGGTATCCTGGGACAGAGGTGAGCTTTCTTCATGCTTTGCAGGAAATAAAGGCGCTGTTGCGCCTTTTTGATCAGGATGGAGGAGTTCAGGGACCAGGTGAGCTCCTCGGAAATGTGGACAGCAAGGAATTTGAAGCTTGATACACGCTCCACTACAATTCCGTTGATGTAGATGGGGACATTAGCGTGACTGCTAGCATGCCTGAAGTCCACAATGATCTCCTTGGTCTTCTGAGTGTTAAGGGCCAGATTGTTGTTGGCACACCACACAGCCAGGTGCTGGACCTCGTCCCTGTAGGCCATCTCATCATCCCCTCTGATCAGACCAACCACCGTGGTGTCGTCTGCGAACTTGATTATGGAGTTAGACCCATGAACAGGAACACAGTCATAGGTGAAAAGGGAGTACAGAAGAGGGCTCAGCACACAACCTTGCGGCACGCTGGTGTTCAGGGTGAGAGTGGAGGAGGAGACGTTGTCTAACTTAACTGATTGGGGTCTGTTAGTCAGAAAGTCCAAGGTCCAATTGCAGAAGGATACGCTGATACCAAGCTGGCGAAGTTTGGTGATCAGCTTGGAGGAGATCACAGTATTGAATGCCGAACTAAAGTCAATGAACAGCATTCTGACGTAAGAGTTGGGGCTGTCCAGGTGGGTCGGGGCAGAGTGAAGTGCTGTGGAGATGGCATCCTCTGTTGACCTGTTGGTGCGATAGGCAAATTGATGGGGGTCCAGGGTAGAGGGCAGACAGGATTTCATATCTGATAGAATCAGACTCTCAAAGCACTTTGTAATGATGGGGGTGAGTGCAACCAGACGGAAGTCATTCAGGCCTGTGGCAGTGGAATGCTTTGGCACTGGCACGATGGTGGTGATCTTGAAGTTTGTGGGGACAACTGCCTGGGCCAGGGACAGATTAAAGATGTCTGTGAAGACCCTGGCCAACTGCCCTGCACAGACTCTGAGCACATGGCCAGGTATTCCATCCGAACCAGCTGCCTTCTGTACATTCACCCTGCTCAGGGGTGGCGAAAACACTGGAGGTGGAAAGTGAGATAGGCAGTTCACCAGGTGGGAGATCCGCTTTGAGGGTGACCTCCTTGTTCTCTTGGTCATGCAAAAAACAGAAACAATATATATTAAGAAGGTAAGGTAGTGTTCAAGGACTCAATGTCCATTTAGGAATCGGATGACAGAGAGGAAGAAGCTGTTCCTGAATCACTGAGTGTGTGCCTTCAGGCTTCTGTGCCTTCTTATTGATGGTAACAGTGAGAAAAGGGCATGCTCTAGGTGCCAGAGTCCTTAATAATAGATGCTTCCTTTCTGAGACACTGCTCCTTGAAGATGTCTTGGGTACTTTATAGGCTAGTACCCAAGATGGAACTGATTAAATTTACAACCCTCTGCAACTTCTTTCGGTCCTGTGCAGTAGCCCCTCCATACCAGACAGTGATGCAGGCTGTCAGAATGCTCTCCACCGTACAACTATAGAAGTTTTTGAATGTATTTGTTGACATACCAAATCCCTTCAAACTCCTAATGAAGTATAGTCACTGTCTTGCCTTCTTTATAACTGCATCGATATGTTGGGACCAGGTTAGGTTCTCAGAGATCTTGACACCCAGGAACTTGAAACTGCTCATTCTCTCCACTTCTAATCCCTCTATGAGGATAGGTATGTGTTCTTTTGTCTTGCCCTTCCTGAAGTCCACAATCAGTTCTTCATCTACTGATGTTGAATGCCAGGTTGTTGCTGCAACACCACTCCACTAGTTAACATATCTTGCTCCTGTAGGACCTCTTGTCACCATCTGAGATTCTACCAACAATGTTTGTATCATCAGCAAATTTACAGATAGTAAATTTAAAGAAATCCAAGTCTTAGAAGATATTTGAAGGATGTATTTCAAACCTTTTCGATACTTTTTAAAGTAAATTTCAAGCCTAATCCTTTGACCGCTTTATTTGGTATTGTTGGAGGAAAGGATATTATTTTGGTGCCATCTGATTTGCACATTTTGGCTTTTATGACTCTTATGACCAGAAGGACGCTTTTGCTTAAATGCAAAGATGTGGCCCCTCCTATTCACACCCAATGGTTACGTGATGTCATGTTTAAATTTAGAGAAGATTTGATGTTCAATCCTTGAATCTAATCAAGACTTTCAAACATTGTGGGGACCTTTTCTGAATTATTTTCAAAACTTTTGATTTGCTTTTAAAGCACAGATGATGACTAACAATCTTTTATCTTTTTTTTCTACTAATTAGCTTCGGTCTTTGTAGTGGGTTAGATTTTTTATATAATAAAATTATTATTTTTCAGTGTTACGAACTAATTGACTTGTACGAATATAGGGTAAGGAGTCTTTATATGCGATTTAGTTTAATGTATTGACATATATATATATTTTCCTGTACTCTGTATTTTCATATATATATAAATTAATAAAAATATTGGAAAGAGAAATTTAAAGAAGTCACTGAATATCCCTTAGAGTACAGTTAAGTCAATCATCAAGAAATGGAAAGAATATGGCACAGTTGTAAATCTGCCTAGAGCAGGCCGTCCTCAAAAACTGAGTGGCCTTGCAAGAAGGAGACGAGTGAAGGAGGCCAGCAAGAGGCCTATGACAACTCTTCAATGGCTGAGATGGGAGAGGCTACGCATACAACTGTTGCCAAGGTGCTTCACCAGTCGAAGCTTTATGGGAGAGTGGCAAAGAGAAAGACACTGCTGAAAAAAAATCACATGAAATCTCGGCTAGAGTTTGCTAGAAGGTGTGTGGGAGATTCTGAAGTCAGCTGGAAGAGGGTTCTATGGTCTGATGAGACCAAGACTGAGCTTTTTGGCCATCATACTAAATGCTATGTTTGCCGTAAGCTGAGGACTGCACATCATCAAACACACACCATTCCTAACTTGAAGCATGGTGGTGGCTGCATCATACTGCAGGGATGCTTCACTGCAGTAGGCCCTGGAAGGCTTGTGATGGTAGAGGGTGACATGAATGCAGCAAAATACAGAGAAATCCTGGAGGAAAACCTGATGCAGTCCTCAAGAGAACTGTGACTTGGGAGAACATTTGTTTTCTTCCCCAGGTATAAAGCCAAAGCAAAGTTGATGTCCTGGAGTGGCCAAGTCAGAGTCCAGACCTCAATCCAATTGAGAATTTATGGCTGGACTTCAAAAGGGCAGTTCATTCTCAATCCCCATGCAATCTGACAGAGCTTGACCAGTTTTGTAAAGACAAATGGGGAAAAATTGCAGTGTCCAGATGTGCAAAGCTGATAGAGACTTATCCACACAGTCTCAAGGCTGTATTTGCTGCCAAAGGTACATTTACTAAATTCTAACTTGAAAGGGGTGAATACTTACGCAATCAATTATTTTGTGCTTTATATTTGGAATTAATTTAGATCACTTTGTGCAGATATGTTTTCACCTTGATACAAGAATTTTTTCTGTTGATAGGTGTCGAAAATAACAAATTAAATCCACTGTGATCAAATGTTGCAAAACAATAAAACATGAAAACTTCCAAGGGGGTGAATACTTTTGATAGTCACGGTAATATCGCATCTTCTGTACACAGTACATTGATTTGTGAAGGCTCATGTGCCAAAAGCATTCTTTATGATCCTATCTATTTGAGAAGCCACTTTCAATGAATTATGGACCTACATTCCCAGATCCCTTTGTTCTACCGCACTTCTCAGTGCCCTACCACTCACAGTTTAAGACCTATCTGGTTGGTCCTACTGAAATGCAAAAATTCGCACTTGTCTGCATTAAATTTCATCTGCCAGGGCCCTGAAAATTTCTGCACTTGCCTCCAGTAGGGTCTGAGGGGACACCTTGTCAAGCCCTGGGGACTTATCCACTCTGATTTGCCTCAGGATAGCAAACATTTCCTACTTTGTAATCTGTACGGGGTCCATGAAGTTGATGCTATTTTGCCTTACTTTTAAACATTCTGTACCCTGTCTCCTAAGTAAATAGAGATGCAAAAATGTATTGAAGATTTCCTTCAACTGTTTTGGCTCCACACATGGATTATCATTCTGATCTTCCAGAGGACCAATTTGTCCTTTGCATTTCCTTTGCTCATTAACATATCTGCCTTAGGATTCTCCTTCACCTTGTCTGCTAGGGGAACTTCATGCCTTCTTTTAGCCCTCCAGATTTTTTTTCTTGTGTTCCCTTGCTTTTCTTATACTTCGTAAGCACCTTATTTGTTCCTACCTGCCTATACCTGCTATGTACCTCCTTTTTTCTTTTAACCAGGGGCTCAATATATTTTGAAAACCAAGGTTTCCTAAACCTGTGACCTTACCTTTTATTCTGACAAGTACCTACAAGCTTTGTATTCTCAGAATTTCACTTTTGAAGGCCTCCCATTTGCCAGAAACCAGACTGTCCCAAACCACACTTGCCAGATCAAAATTGGCCTTTCTCCAATTTAGAATCTCAACCCGTGGACCAGACCTATCTTTTTACAGATTTACTTCGAAACTAATGGCATTGTGCTCACTAGGTGCAAAGTTTTCCCCTACACAAACTTCTGTACCCTGCCCTGTCTCTTTCCTTATTAGCAGATCTAGCATCACACGCTCTCTCTTTGGGACTTATACGTACTGATGAAGAAAATGTTCCTGAACACATTTGACAAACACATTTTGAATAGCAGAAGTCCCAATTCGGAGCTCAGTTAAACTCAACTCATAACAGAAATTCAGATGCACTCATTGTGTTGATCCACCACTTCACATCCAATTTAATTGCCTCATTTTTGTTAACAGTCACCTTCCCAACACTTTGGCAATAGTTTTTGAAAATTATGAAATAGAAGACGGACTGGGCTATCTTTATCCAATTGTCTGGTTAAAGAATACAATCAAATTAATGAACCAGGTACCAAGAATTAGCTTCCCTAGTAACTAACTCACCAAACAATCACCAACTGCATCTTACTCATTGTACTTCCAACGAGTTTTCCATGATTAAAGTTAAATTCACTGAACTGTTATTTCCACAAACACTAAAGGTTCTGCAGATATTGGGAATCTAGAGCAACACACACACAAAATGTTGGAGGAACACAATAGGACAGGCAGCAAGCTTCTTCCCCAGGCTGTGAGTGGGTGGCAAGTAGTGTAGCAGTTTGCATAATGCTTTACAATACCAGCGACCTGGGACCAATTCCCAGGTTCTGTTTCTCCCTGTGAAAGCGTGAGCGTTCCGGTTTCCTCCCACATGACAAAGACAGATGGGTTAGAAGGTTAATTGGTCACATGGGTGTAACTGGGCGCCGCGGGCTCGTTGGGCTGGAATGGCCTATTACTGGGCTGTATCTCTAAATAAATAAGTATAAAGACTGAAAAATACCCCGCTACCACTGAAGTCTCATCACTAGGACAGCGAGCTGTTTACTGTTCATGGCAATATTTTGTTTTATGTGCTGTGTCATATATGCATTGTGGGTCCACTGTGGTCAGGAGGAATGTTGTGTTGTTTGATTTCTACATATGTACAGTCAGATGACAATAAGCTTGAACTTGAACCTGATCAATAAAAAAGAATAAACAGGTGATATTTAGGGCCGAGACCCTACATCAGGACTGGAAAGGAAGGGGGAAGAAGCCAGAATAAGAAGGTGGGGGAGGGGAAGCACATGCTTGAAGGTGATAGGTGAGGCCAGATGGGTGAGGGAGGAAGTAAGAAGCAGGGAGTTGATAAGTGGAAAAGGTAAATGGCTGGAGAAGAAGGAATCTAATAGGAGAGGAGAATGGGCAATGAGAGAAAAGGGAAGAGGAGGGGCACCAGGGGGAGGAGATAGACAGGTAAGGAGAAGTCGAGAGGTGAGATGGGAGTCAGAATGGGGAATGGAAGAAGAGGGAAGGGGAGGGGGAAATATTACCCGAAGTTCGAGAAATCGATGTTCATGCCATTAAGTTGGAGGGATATGAAGTGTTGCTCTTCCAACCTGAGAGTGACTTCATTGTGGCAGTAGCAGAGGCTATGGACCAGATATTTCCTATGGTGGGGAGTCTAAGACCAGAGGACACAGCCTCAGAGTAGAGGGATGTTCTTTTAGAACAGAGGTGAGGAGGAATTTCTTTATCTAGATGGTGGTGAGTCTGTGGAATTCATTGCTACAGGCAGCTGTGGAGGCCAAGTATGTATGTATATTTAAGGCAGAGGTTGATAAGATTCTTGATTGGTCAGGGCATGAAGGGAATACAGGAAGAAAGCAAGAGATTGGTGCCAAGAGGAAAAATGGATTAGCCACGATGAAATTGTGGAGCAGACTTGATGGGCTAAATGGCCTATTTCTGTTCCTATGTTTTATGGTCTTATGGACATATTGGAATGGGAATGGAGATTGGAACTAAAATGGTTGGCCACTGGGGGATTCTGCTTTTCGTGGATGAAACGAAGGCGTTCAGCAAAGTGATCCCCCAATCTACTTCCGGTCCTACCAAGGTAGAGGAGGACGCATCGGGAGCATTGGATATGGTAGACAATCCCCAATACATAACTTGCAGATTAAGTATTCTTCTGGAAGGAATGTTTGAGTATCTGAATGGAGGTGAATGGGTAGATGCAGCACTTCTTCCATTTGATGAGATAAGTGGCAGGAGGGAGATTAGTGGGAAGGGAATTTGGTATGTCAAAAATCAAAAACTTCTATAGATGTACTGTGGACAGCATTCTGACAGGCTGCATCACAGTCTGGTATTGCGGGGGGGATGGGGCTACAGCACAGGACAGGAAGAAGCTGCAGATTTAGTCAGCTCTATCTTGGGTACTAGTCTACAAATTACCCAGGACGTCTTCAGGGAGTGGTGTTTCAGAAAAGCAACATCCATTATTAAGGACCTCCAGCACCCAGGGCATGCCCTTTTCTCACTGTTACCGTCAGGTAGGAGGTACAGAAGCCTGAAGGCACACACTCAGCGATTCAGGAACAGCTTCTTCCCCTCTGCCATCCGATTTCTAAATGGACATTGAACCCTTGGACACTATTTTTTTAATATATATTATTTCTGTTCTTTGCACGATTTTAATCCATTCAATATATGTATACTGTTATTTATTTATCTATTAATTAATTAATTAATTAATTTATTCTTTTCTTTCTATATTATGTATTGCATTGAACTGCTGCTGTTAAGTTAACAAATTTGCTGTCACATGCCGGTGATAATAAACCTGATTCTGAAACAAAGAATTTGAACATTTCAAGCTTCTAGTACTGACTGTGAATGAGGATTCGGTCTCATCAATTCAATAAAATGTAAATCCAGAAACAGACGAGATGTGGAACATTTTGATGATCTTGTAAGAATTAACACATATCTTTCATCTGGATGCAAAATTAATCAGGAGAGTGTATATAGACAATGGATTTGTAATAAAGAGACGAAAATGTTTACAGAACGGGAAAGATTTTCTTTGCTGTACTATATTTCATTATACCCTTCAATTAATAAAATCAAAAGTATGTGATGTTTCGATTTTCATTCTAAGTCTTCATAGTATGAATATTACAAAAAAAGATGTGAAGTGTAACACAGTTTTCAGGCTGTGTAAATATTTCCTGTTTTGAGCAATGGTTGGTTGGTGCATCTGTAAAAAGAAGTTAGAAGGAATATGAATGATGTGCTGGATGTGGAGCCTCATGGGTTGGTAGGTGAGGTCAAGAGGAATTCTATTCCTGTTAAGGCAGCATGAAGATGCAGTGAGGGCGGATGTCCGGGAAATGGAGGAGATATGGATGAGGGCGGCATCGATGGTGGAGGAAGGGAAACCTCATTCTTTGAAGAAGAAGAACACCTATGATATTCTGGTGAGGAAAATCATCGGAACAGATATGGTGGAGACAAAATAACTGAGAAAGGGGAATGGCATTTTTACAGGAGACAGGATAGGAAGGAATACAGTCGGCCCTCCTTATCCGGGAGGGATTGGTTCCGGGACCCCGCGCGGATACCAAAACATGTGGATGCTCAAGTCCCTTATTCAACCTGTCTCAATGCGGTGGACCTTAGGACCCAGCAGTGGAGCTCTGAATCTGCAGTGTTTCTGTTCACGAAGATAATCACGTTCACGATTGAAAATAAAGTGGAAATAATAAAGCCATCGGAAAGAGGTGAAATGCCATCGGTCATTGGAAAAGCATTAGGCTACAATCAGTCAACGATCGGAACAATTTTGAAGTATAAAATGAGAAAGGCCCTGCCCGATTAAAGCAACAATTATTACGTAGCAATGCAGTGGTTTAATTATCGGGTTTTGGGGTTTTGGGTTTTTGATCCTTCACATCAACCCGGCACGAATGGAGAGCACGCTCGGGAGCGGTATGTCACTGGATCGAACTTGGGAATTTCCGTTCCCAAGCCCGGCGCTGAAACATACGTTTCTTAAGTGTTTTATATGCATAGAAAGGTAAAATATATACTATATACTAAGACAAACGTTTGACTAACTGACACTAAATAATACTGGATGTACCTGTTCCGACTTACTTAGTAAGAGAACTTCCGTTTTTTCCCGATCCCGATCCACGATAACCTACGCACATCCTCCTGTATACTTTAAATCATCTCTAGATTACTTATAGTACCTAATACAATGTAAATGTTATGTAAAATAGTTGTTATACTGTATTGTTCAGGGAATAATGACAAGAAAAAAAAGTCTGTACATGCTCAAACAACAAGAGCTGGAAGAGCACTTCCGGGTTTTCTCGATTCGCGGTTGGTTGAATTCACGCATGTGTAACTTGCAGATAAGGAGGGCTGACTGTATAGTCAAGATAGTTGTGGGAGTTGGCAGGTTTATAAAAAAATATTGGTTGACAGTTTGTCTCCAGAGATGGAGACAGAGATCAGGAAAGGGGAGAGTGGTGCCAGAAATGGACCAAGTGAATTTAAGGGCAAAGTAGAAGTTGGAGACAAAGTTGATGACATTGGCAAGCTCCATATTCTGGGGAGTACAATATGCAGTAAGGCTCAATGTTCCAGGGAATAGTAAGATCTTCTATCATTTAGTGAAATAATCTTTTAAGTGATGTTTTCCTCATTTACAACTCCCTGTCATTTCATCTCATTGTTGGCTGACCCTCACGGCCTCACAGCTGCCTGTTCTTTCCTTAATGGAAAATAGCTGGATTGCTTTGAAGCATAGGCATCCTTGAAAAGAAAGTGCAGGTCGATAACATTCAGGCACTGCAGATAATTCAAAGAGAAATGGAATATTGGCCCTAATTGCAAGGGGGCTGGAGGACAAGCTTAAGCAAGTCTTCTTGCAACTACTGTATATATGTCTTTAGTGAATCCACACTTTGAGACCTGCAAGCTATTTTGTCTCTAAGAGAACAGAAGCATTGACTAGATTGGCCCACACTCCCTGGAGCTTAGATAAATGAGAGAGGTCTTGGTAAATGGACACCACAAAGATGTTTGCTCTGGTAGGAGGGTATAAACTAGGGAATAATGGACTGAAAAGAGGAAGAATTTCTTCTGAAAGAGGGTTATGAATTTATGAAATTGATTTGCAACTCTCGGCATACCCCAGATAACTGTGGCAGCAGAGTATCTTATTCATTATCAATGTCAAATACTGATCCAATGCTGATGTAGCATACTTTTGCTTAAACTAAAATAGAAGTTGTTGGTGAACATAAATGAATATGAAAAGTGCTTGCAAAATAAATGAAAAGGGCACAGTGAACTGAGAATTACTATGCACTCAGTGCCTTGAATTTTATTGTGGTGAATAACTCCCATCCCATCAAGCAATCTAGTGTACAGAAGGCTGAAGTCTTTCACTACATTGTATGGAAACTAATCTAATTGTATTCAAAGCTTGACTAATTTATACAAAGCAGATCAAACAAAATGAGATCAAGACTCAAACACGAGGAAATCTGCAGATGCTGGAATTTCAAGCAACACACATAAAAGTTGCTGGTGAATGCAGCAGGGTAGGCAGAATCTCTAGGAAGGGGTACAGTCGATGTTTCGGGCCAAGATCTCGGCCCAAAATGTTGACTGTACCTCTTCTCAGAGATGCAGCCTGGCCTGCTGCGTTCACCAGCAACTTTTATGTATGTTGCTTGAGATCAAGACTACTTTTTTAAAAACTTTTAGTTGTTCTTAACACAATTGGCCAGACAATGGGAGCATGATTCAAAGCAAAATGTAAAGGACTATGAAGCTTTATACTCTGCTATTACTTACAGGACAATTTATTGAGACTCAAACATTTCAGCAACTTTGTCTCTAAGAATATTAGATATGAATAGATACAGTATATTGACAAATACATGTTATGATATTACCATCATGGTAGCAGTGTATATTTCACCTCACGCCAATGTCAGGCAGGCACTGGAAGGGCTGAGCAATGTAATCAGCAATCACACCCTGATGCCTTCCCTATCATTGCAGGAGATTTCAACCAGGCAAAACCTAACATCATGAATGGCTGTGATGCTTCATTCCCAGATGAACTTCATGTCCTTTATGCATGCTTTAAAAGGGAAAATAAAACAACACCTGTGCGAATTCCTGCAGCATCTGGTGACCACGTGATCTCTATCGCTGAGGCTAATGTCAGAACATTTTTCAAGAGGGTGAAACCTGGCAAGGTGCCAGACCTTGATGGTGTCCCTGGTGGGTATCTCAAAACCCGTGCCACCCTAACTGTTCAAGTCATCTTCACTGCTGCAGTCAGAGGTTCCCATCTGCTTCATACCAGTGCCCAAGAAGATCAGGGTTAGCTGCCTCAACAAATATTGTCCAGTGGCCCTCAAAGCTAATGTGATGAAATGCTTTGAGAGATTGGTCATGGCTAGAATCAACTCCTGCCTAAGCAAGGACCTGGGCCCGATGTAATTTGCTTACTGCCATAATAGGATTACAGTGGATACAATCTTACTGGCTCTCCGCTCAGCCTTGAATTACCTGGACAACAGCAATACCTACATCAGGCCGCCGTTTATTGATAACAGCTCACTATTCAGGACGATCATATCCTCACTTCTAATCAACAGGCTCAAAAACCTGGGCCTCTGAACCTCCCTCTGCAACTGGATCCTTGACTTCCTCCCCAGCAGATCACAGATATGTGTGCTGGAAATAACATATCCTCCCTGATGATAGTCAACATTGGCACACCCCAAGAATGCGCGCTTAGCTCATTGCTGTAGTCTCTCTACACCCACGCCTGTGTGGCTGGGCAAAGCTCAAATGTCATCTATAAATTTGCTGATGACACAACCATTGTTGCCAGAATTTCAGATGGTGATGATCAGGCATACAAGAGTGAGATAGGTCAGCTGCCTGAATGATGTCGCAGCAAAACCTCGCACTTAATGTTAGTGGGATCAAGGAATTGATTGTGGACTTCAGGAAGGGGAAGTCGAGGGAGCACACAGGAGTTGACATCAAGGGATCAAAAGTGTAAAGAATAAGCAGTTTTAAGTTACTAGGTGTCAACATCACTGAGCATCTATCCTGGGCCCAATGTATGGATGCAATTACAAAGAAGACACAACAGTGGCTATACTTCATGAGGCATCTTAGGAAAATTGGTATGTCACCAAAGACACTTGAAAATTTCTACAGATATAGAGTGGAAAGCATTCTAACTGGTTTCATCACCATCTGGTATGGAGAGGTTTCTGCACAGGATCAGAAAAAGCTGCAGAAAGCTGTAAGTTCTGCCAGCTCGATCATGGCACTAGCCTCCTCAACATCCAGGACACCGTCTTCCCCTCCGCCATCAGATTTCTGAATGGACAATGAACCCATGAACACTACTTCAGTATTTTTTTTGCACTACATATTTAATTTAATTTTCTTTCTTTCATATATACTTCTTATGGTAACTTACAGTTTTATAACTATGTACTGCAAAGTACTTCTGCCACAAAGCAACAAGTTTCATGACATACCGTCTGCCGGTGATATTAAACTTGATTCTGATCATTTCAGTTTCATGAATTTATTTTTGTCTATAAATTATAGGTACTCTCCACCATTTGATTAGGATCCTTACTTTTCACATCATGCCGAAACTTATCTCTCACCTGCTGGTCACTGATGGACTTCTCGTGCTGGAGGTCCTCTAAAGCCTTCTCCTGCTGACTCATTTTCTTATCATGTTCTCTGCAGGCTTCTCGTAAATTCTGTTCTTCAGCCTGTAGAGTTTTTACCTTTGCCCTTAAATTAGCTGCTATGCCTTGCTGGAGTGTGAGCTACAGGACAAGCAAACAAGCAAATTACTGAAATTTCTGTATACAACAATTTTCAAAATCAGTGAGGAAAGAAAAATAAAAGATAAACTGGTTGCTGTCACTGTTTTGTCAAAATATAGTTCCTTCCATTAAATGATGCTGATTAAAGGGAAAACATCTAAAAAAGAAAAATGGCCAACTTTAAGAGCTTTGTAGTGGTTATTTATATTTAGTTATTTATTTAGAGATACAGCGTGGAACAGACCCTTCTAACACACTAAGTCACACTGCTCAGCAACCTACTGATTTAACCTTAGCCTAATTACAAGAAAACCTTTCAATGTTGTTGGTTTATTCCAACAGTTTGAATGAAAATATGGTGAGTTCTTTAATAAGATCTGTTAAAGTTTCAATAAGATCATTCCTTATTCCTCTGAACTCCAAAGAATATAGATTTTATTTCTTCAGCCATGTGATAGGACAAACTTTTCATCCCTGGAATCAGCCAAGTGAATCTCATTTGGTGACCTAACTGTTTGCAGTTTGTACTGAGGAACAACTGGATCATTGTGTATTCTCTGTTAGAATCTTGCAAATAAAGGTTCTACTTCTTGCTTTGTGAATCTTCTTACTTAGTTCTTTTTCTTCGTCCACTTTCCCGCATCAAGCCCCAAGTTTTCACCATTCACTTAACCTTCCTATATTCTGTTGCAGAGTTCAAATATCCTATCACAACATGCCCTTCTACTAATTTTCATGTTATGGGTAAACTTGAATATCTTCAACTCTGCACCTTTCTCCAGGCTATTAATATACATTGTAAATAACTGAGGGCCCAGAGCTGATCTTTGGGTAATAAATTACCTGCTGGATGAACTCAGTAGCTTAAGTAGAACCGCCGAGATAAAGGACGGTCAACGTTTCAAGGTCCTGCATGTGTCTCAGGGCTATTCATTACTTACATCTTTCTAGCTTGAAAAATACCTGTTCATTCTGACTCTCTGCTTTCTTTAGGAGAACCAGTTTTCAGATCCATGCAGTCACACTTCACCTCGTATAATGTGCTCTTGAGCAAAGAACTTAACCACACATTACTCTGCGACGACACTGGTGCCAAGCTGCATCGGCCCTAGTGCCCTTCCCTTGGACAACATCAGTGGCGTGGAGAGGGGAGACTTGCAGCATGGGCAACTGCCGGTCTTCCATACAACCTTGCTCAGGCCTGCGCAAGACCTTCCAAGGCGCAAATCCATGGAATCCATGGTCTCACAAGACGAACGGATGCCTATTGTACATTAATCAGTCTCTTATGTGGCACCTTGATCTTCTAGGATTTGCTTAACCACTTTAGGGCATGACAAAGGATTTCCCAGAGTTTAATTTGGCCCATTTGTTTCTATTTCTTTGTTTATCCCAAGCTATTTAAAAAAAGACAAGTTTCCTGAATCATTGGTCCTTCAGAATAACTAAAATGGTGACATCAGAAGTAACCTAGAAAAATAACTTTCATAGCACTTACTTCCTCCTTTGCATTCCTCAAGTTTTCCTCGGCAGTTTTTAACTCTGATTCTAGCTTCAGAATAGTTTGATCCCTGCTGTGAATCTGTCATAAAGCAAACAGTTTTGGCCATGTTCATTAAAGGCATTTCAGAATAGCATATTTGTACAAAGTTTGAATGACAGCTTTTTATCAATTTGTACACAAGAACACCTGCGTCATTCTGGATTCCTCTGATGGAGTCGTGCTGAGAAAGGTTGTGTGTTTTGCTTAGTGAGTGATCTACAATTCCTCTTGTCTTTTCACTTCCCCACATTAAACTCTATTTGTCAAGTTTTTATCATTTACTCAACCTATCTATATGCAGGTGGAGACCAGATATCCTCATTATAATATGCCCTTCCATTTTCATAGTACGTGTAAACTTGGATCCCTTGTACTCTGTTCCTTCTCCGGGTCATTAATATACATGGCATTTGAATCTTAGAATGTATATATTTAGGACACTTTAAAACTACTAGGGAAAAAAATAAGACTCAGGAACATTCCATATTCAATATTAAACAGAGCTGATCAGACTTTTTCTTAGAACCTTACATTTTATAAAGCATGCTCCTTCCAAATAGAACAAACTTCTTTGAAGATTTTATCAGACTTCTTTTCCTTTTTATAAAGCATTATTTTGAATTATATTTAAAATCGTTTTTAACTTGCACCACGTCAACCTGAAACAAGCCCAGTGATCTTAGTGCTTTCAATAGAGAAGCTGAAAAAAGTAAGAGTTTCCATCGTACTTAATTGTGTTGATTTAAATGTATTTAATTATTTTAATGTTTTCTAGACATTTTAATTTTAAGAGTTTTATTTTTAAGTAGTATTTTAGATGGTTTAATGGATTTTTTAATGTTTGAATACCTGGGCTTTCATATAACTCTCTTGGTAGCCTTTAAGCATGAGTGGAGGGCGAGGAGCAAGCGATAAGTCTTAACCAGCTAGTAAAGCAACACTGGGGACAGGAATGTCATTTGTGCTGTGGAAGGCCCTGCACAGAGCCTAGCCAATCAGCTAAGAGCTAGGTTTCCAGAGCACTCACTCAAGGTAAGAATGGGCTTTCACAGCACAACTTCTAGGCCAGTCTTTATTTTTAATGAGTTTCTAAGAGTGTCTTATTATCAATTTTCAAAACTCAAGTAATAAGACCTAACTGAATTAAAAATAACTTATTCAAATGAACATTACTTCGTTTAACTTAGCAAAAGCAAACTGATAATATTTCAAATGTTTATTCAGTTGCAACAACAGTAAAGTATATTTTAAGCCAGTTTAAGACAGTTAATATTTTTGAACGTAAATCTAAATTTAAGTTTTATAAATATAATGTGCCATAGATACACTATAAGTTTAAATACTTACTGCAAACTATTTTTATTATTTCATCCTTCATGAAATGTTACCATCAAGAAATAATACATTGTGAAATTCGTGGTCATGATAAACCATGTTTTTTATTAATTTAAGTGTTTCTCAGATATTATAACCTACCCTTTCATTGTATCTATGTTTAAAAGAAATCATAACTGCACATATTAGCTTTAAAATTTTCATCACTATTATCTAATGAAATAGAGTCCAAGAATATAGAAACAGAGTAATTTTCAAGCAGTAATATCAAAGCAGGTTATTTTATTACTTTTTATTGAACACAACTGTGCAAATCTACATTGAAGTTTTAAGTACAGTTCATAATTAAATAGCTTTAAAGTGCATTGAAACATCTTGAAGACATAAACGATGCATTAAAAAGTTGTTTTGTTTGCTTTCATTAATACATAGCACCATCTTCGTAGAGCAGTAAAAAAAAAGTGATGTAACAGGGAAATGGGCCATTTGGCTCAATTGGTCCATACCAACCACAGTATCCTCCCTGCCCACGTTCAGCCCATAACCCTGTAAGCTCTTCCCCTCCATGAACCTAATCGCATGCCTCTTAAATGTTACAATTGTACCTGCCTTGATCACTTCCGCTGGCAGCTCATTCCAAATGCTTACTTTCCTCTGTTTAAGGTAATTACCTCTCAGATCTATTTAAAATTTCTTCCCTCACATCTTGTATCTGTGCCCTCTAGTTTTGGACTCTCCTTCCCTAGGGAAAAGGCAATCGCTGTCTTCTTTATCCATACCCTTCATGATTTTATAAACTTTTATGAGGTCACCTGTCATCCTCCTATGCTCCAAGGCATAAAGGCTAACCACTCCCAATAACTCATGCATTCTAGTCCAGAGAGCATCCTTGTAAATCTCTTCTGCACTCCCTCCAGCTTGACAATACCTTTCCAATTTTAGGTGACTAAAACTGTACATAAGGCTCCAAGTACAGTTTTACCACTTACTCATATAAATGCAACATAACGTCTCTATTCCTAAAGTTAGTGCTGCTGACTGATGAAGGCCAGCATGCTAAACATCTTCTTTATCACCCTGTTGACTTGTATGGCTGCTTTCAGTGAACTATTCACCTGTACTCCCAACTTGCTTTGTTCTACCACTCAACAGTGCCCTGCCATTGACTGTATTAGTCCTTCTCTGGTTTGAATGTCCAAAGTACATTAACTGACACTTATCTAAGCTGAAATCCATTTCCCAGTCGTTTTCTAACTGATCACACTCTCTGTGTAATTCATTCTAACCTGCTTCGTTAGCAACAGGCCACCTAACTTAGTATCATCAGCAAATTTGTTAATTGTGTCATATACATTCACATCCACATTATTTACATAAATAATGAATAACAGCGGTCCCAGCACCGGCCCCTGGGGTACCCTACTAGTCACAGGCCTTCAGTCACAGTACAGATATTGAACCATCACCATCCGCTTCCTAGCAGAAGCAATTCTGAAGCCACCACACTAGCTCCCCCTGAATCCTATGCACTCTAATCTTCCAGATCAGCCTGCTATGTAGGACTTTGTCAAAAGCCTTACTAATGCATAATGGCACATGACTGCAAAAACAACCATAAAGTTGTGGACACGACTTAGCACATCACGGAAACCAGTGTTCCCTCTACAGATGCTGTTTGTACTTTTCGCTGCCTCAGTGAAGCAGTCAACATAATCAAAGACCTCAGACATTCTCTCTTCTTTGTTCTCCCATCAGGCAGCAGCTCCAAAAAGCCTGAAGGCACAAGGCACAAGGACAGCTTCTATCCTGCTGTGTTTCGGAGTTGAATGGACTTCTTGTACAATAAAGTGGACTCCTGACCTCAAATCTATCTTGTTATGATCTTGCACTTTGTTTACATGCACTGTATATTCATGTAGCTGTGACAATTTATTCTGCATTGTTATTATTTTACCTTGTTCTACCTCAATGGACCGTGTAATGATTTTATCTATATGAACAGTATGAAAGACAAGATTGTCATTGTAACTTGTTGCATGTGAACTAATAAACACATTCCGATTTTAGAAGAAACATTGCTTCCATAACACTGGACAACAAAGATTTTGCTTCTTGAGTACTTTTGGGTGTATCTTAAGGATTCTGGACTGCTGCTTATGAAAATCACCATGAAATTTCTCTAACATGCACCATTTTTCTGAAAACACCATTTTTTGTTATCTCAATTCATATTTCTAGTCAGAAAAACTGATGCCAAGATTAAGGAAGGCATTTTTGTTGGTCCACAAATCAAACAGATTATCAGTGACAGGCAATTTGAAGAACTTATAGTGGGACCTCAGAAAATTGAATGGAAGGCATTCAGGGATGCTGTTGAAAAATTTCTTGGCACCTACAGAGCACCAAACTATGTGCAGCTGGTTAACAACATGCTTCAAGCACACAAAACAATGAAGTGCATCATGAAGATGCATACATCAAGATACTCTTTACTGATATAGCTTGGTATTTAACACTGTCATCCCTCAAAACTGATCAGCAAGCTCCAAGACCTGGGCATCAAAACCCCCATGTGCAATGAATCCTGGACTTGCTCACTTGTAGACCCCAGTCAGTTCGAATTGACCCACCCAGCCAACACACTTTTCATCCTTCTTCCATCCAGGAGAAGGCTCAGGAGCTTGAAGACTTGTACGGCCAGATTTGGGAACAGCTTCTTTCCAACTGTGATAAGACTGCTGAACTGATCCTGACCCGGATCTGGGCCGTACCCTCCAAATATCCGGACCTGCCTCTAGGTTTTTTTGCATGACCTTACTTTCCATTTTTCTATTTTCTATTTATGATTTATAATTTAAATTTTTAATATTTACTATCGATTTGTAATCCAGGGAGCGGGAAGCACAGAATCAAATATTGCTGTGATGATTGTACGTTCTAGTATCAATTGCTTGGCGACAATAAAGTATAAAGTATAATACATCTCCTCCGCAATCTCCATCAGCACAGGAGTACCGCAGGAATGTGTACTTAGCCCCTGCTCTACTCGCTTTACACCCATGGCTGTGTGGCTAAGTACAGCTCCAACACCATATGCAAGTTTGCTGATGACACCACTGTTGTGGTTGTATCAAAGGGGATGAAGAATCAGCATACAAGGAGGGAGACTGAAAACTTGACTGAGTGGTGTAATAACAACAATCTCTCACTCAATGTCAATAAGACCAACAAACTGATTGTAGACTTCATGAGAGGGAAAGCAGTGGTCCATGAGCTAGTAAGCACTGGAAGATCAGAGGTGGAGAGGGTCAGTAACTTTAATTTCCTAGGTGTCACTATCTCAGAAGACCCCTCAGATAAATATAATTGAGAAGAAAGCATGACAGCGCCCCTGCTTCCTCAGGAGTCTGTGGAGCTTTGGCGTGTCATCGAAAACCTTTACAAACTTCTATAGGTGTGTGGTGGAAGGTGAGCTGACTGGCTGCATTATGGCCTGGTATGGGAACACCAATGCCCTTGAGTGAAAAATCCTAAAAAAGATAGTGGATTCAGCCCAGTACACCATGGGTAAAACCATTCCAACCATTGAGCACACCTACCTGAAACGTTGCTGTAGGCAAGCAGCATTAATCATTAAAGATCCTCACCACCCAGACCATGCTCTTTTCTCACTGCTGCAATCAGGTAAAAGGTACATGTCCCTCATGACTCGCACCACCAGGTTCAAGAACAGTTACTACCCCTCAACCATCACACTCTCTTTTTAAAATATTTTTTTAAATTAATTTTTTTTTATAAGTTTCTACAATGCAACAACAAAAAAAAGTTAAGAAGAGGTTTATACCGTGCAAAACAAACATATCAAATGCACAGTTCATAACAGTTAAGGAAAAGCACCCATAGTAGAATCGTATAAAGTTAGTTACCACCCAACCCTCCCACTACCCAACTCCTAGCCAACCTTACGATATATAGAAAAGTTAATCAGAACTTTTATCACCACAGAGCTGTATTTATAAAAAGGTATATTGCCTACTGCCTGAGCTATAATACGTTTACACATAAAAAAAACCGTAAGTCTTAACTGAAAGAAGCTGGAAGTAAGGGATTTAAATGCAAAAGAGAAAAAGGAGGGGTGAACCTTTAATCTAACCGGGAATTATGAAAATATTCAAGAAAATGTCCCCACACCTTTTGGAACTTTATGTCCGAATTAAGAAGTGAATAATGAATCTTTTCAAGGTCTAAGCCGGACATAATGTCTCTGAGCCAGTGAGCATGAGTGGGTGGGGCAACATCTCTCCACTTAAGAAGGACTGCACGTCTGGCCAAAAGAGAGGCAAAAGACAATGTACGATGTTTGGTTGGACTCAGATGTGTGTCAACTTCTCCCGAGGTGCCGAAAAGAGCAATCAGAGGGTTAGGTTCCAAGTAGCAATTAAGTATATGGGATAAAGTTAACAAGACATCTCTCCAGAATTCCTCCAAGCTAGGACAAGCCGAGTACACATGAATAAGGGAAGCCTCACCTCCTTTACACTTGTCACAACAGGGACTAATATCAGGATAGAACCACGATAATTTAGTTTTAGACATATGAGCCCTCTGTACAACCTTGAACTGTAAAAGGCAGTGGCAAGCACATAAAGAAGTTGAATTAACTGACTTGAGAATTGAATCCCAAACCTTGTCGGACAGAGGAAAATTTAAATCATGCTCCCAGGCAGTTTTAATTTTGTCAAAGGGGACTCGCCTCAAAATCGTTAACATATCTCGAATAGTGGATATTAAACCTTTACCTAATGGGTTCATAAGAAGAAACAAGTCCACAACATTTTTAATCGGGTACCTCAGGAAAGTTTGGTATTAAAGGGCTGATAAAATGTCTAATTTGGAGATATCTGAAGAATTAAGTGTTGGGTAGATTGAACTTTACAGACAGTTGTTCAAAAGTTGCAAAGCGATTGTCTATGGAAA
The DNA here is from genome assembly GCF_030028105.1 of Mobula birostris. Lineage (NCBI taxonomy): Eukaryota > Metazoa > Chordata > Chondrichthyes > Myliobatiformes > Myliobatidae > Mobula > Mobula birostris. The sequence goes on from NC_092384.1 coordinate 53,689,863, forward strand.
GATCTTCAAAGCACCTAATGCCCTTTCTGTGCCAGACTTGAAATATGAAATCCTGCATAGAAGGCTGAAAAAGATGATTATGTAGAATAGGACTAGAGAGAGAAACCATGAAGACCATTATATTTTAACCATCACACTCTTGAACAAGATGGAGCAGCTACACTAATTTAAGAACTCATTTAAGGACTCTGTTATATTGTTATTTCATGCTCATTATTTATTGCTATCTATTTATTTCTGCATTTGTATGGTTTGTTTACTGTTAACAGTTCCTGATGTTTGCATTTTACAGTTACTGTTCTGTAGATTTCCCAAGTATGCCCGCAGAAAAAGAACCTCAGGGTTGTATGTGGTGACATGTATGTACTTTGATAATAAATTTTACTTTGAACTTTGACACTAAAGATCCATTTTCTGCATTCCCATTAAGTCTTCTTCCCTGCAAATCTTGGCACTGTCATTGACGAGGATGGTGAAAGGTTTCACCAGAACATTGCAGTCATGGAGAAATGGTATCAGGGTAACTGGAATCCATCAATACTGGCTGATTATTGTTGAACACTAAAGCGAGAGGACTCAGACACTGAGTACAGATGAAAATCATCAACAAAGCAGTTTTAGCTTAGTTGATGGATTGCAAAGTGTCAGCACCATTATGCAATTAAATGCATTATATTAAACAAAAAGTTAATTTCTTGTTTCTCCAAACTACTGCATAATACAAGTTGTCTGAAATTATATTTGTGTTCAGCTTCAAGTGGTCTATCATAAACAAAGAACACTTCTGAGGAAGCAACACTTTTGAAAAATTTGTGGTCCTGTGTAATTCCAACAGAAGCAAGAAAGCAAGGGAATTATAAGATGAAAGGCAAGTGCAAAGTACTGTACAGCTGATTCTGGTTAATTGGAACACCGGTTCATTTTGACTCATTCAAGTGGCTGACCCAATCAGCTGAAGTTTTATGGAAATTTTTAAAAAGGTATAAAAAAGACAAATTGTCATTTAACTGAGCAGCAAATTACACTTTTAAATCAAATACAGAACAAATTAAAAAATTTACCAATACTACTACAGTACAATAAAATTATGTATTGGTTCTGAAGTTATCAACAGAGGAATTCATCCAGTGTATGCTGCTGTGTTCTTTTGATTGACTGTAAATTAACAAAATTGTTGCAGACACTTAGTATAGATAATGGATTGCCTTCATATAATGCATTCAACAATTGCATCTTCGAAATCTTCATTTTCATTGTAACATTCAAAATGATTGTCAATACCTTCAAATTTTCCACAGTTCCTAACTTGTTGAAAAAGTGAAATCATTTCATTTTCACTCCTGGCCATTTTTGATATCTCCAAGCCTGAATGCTTGAAACCACAGTGAGCAAAATAGTTCTGAATTGTCTTACTGCTTACTTCTCGCCCACTATCAGTGACAAAAATCATTGCTTTCTAAATGCAAACACAGACAACTGATGCTATTTAAAAACTGTTTGCCTTAAGCATGGTGTAGTGCCAGTGGCCAAGCAACTGCACATAACTGATTCTAGTTAGAAATTGTTTGGCAACAGTCTCCTGTCCCAATTAAACAAAGGGAATCCTGTCTCAATTAGTTTTTGTTGCTTAAAAGTTGTCACAAATAAGTAGCTGTCCCAATTAACCAATGGCACAATTAACCAAAGTCCACTGTATTTTATTTTCTTTTAGAACAATTTAAAAAAAATTTATTCAGATAGAGCATGGAATAAGCCATTCCAGCCCTTTGAGTCACGCCGCCCAGCAATTCCTCTGATTTATTCCTAGCTTAATCACGGGACGATTTGCAATGACCTATTAACCTACCAACTGATATGTCTTTGGACTGTGGGGGCAGCCAGAACACCTGGAGGAAACCCATGTGATCACCAGGGAGATTGTACAAACTCCTTATGGGAATTGTACCTGGGTCACTTGTACTGTAAAGCATTGTGCTAACCACTATGCTACTGTGCACTCTCCTAATTTGAATCCTAATCTCTACAACAGGAATAAAGAAAATGGGGTTTAGTATCTTAAATACAGGAAACTCAACATTAGGAAATTCACTGTCACGCTTATGACTTGCAGATATTAGAGCAGCCAACTGTCTCATGGAATGGCAGAATAGTTAATTAACATCCCTTCCACCATGCTATTGGAAGCATAAATTAAAATGAACAGCTGCTGCACCGAATTTGTAAGGGTCAGTAAATCTGGTGGTAAAGAAGTTACGGGTTGTATGGTTCACAAAGTAAGTGCTTTTCTCTGTACCCCTTGATGGCTTAATAAAACATAACTGTTTCCTTCTCTGGCCTGTTCACAGTATCTCTTCTGCCTGGATTAAAGGCTCTTTCTTGGTCAAGGCTGACTGTAGCAGCTGTCTCTCCCTGCTACATATATTGGCCTTTCTCTCTCTCTCTCTCATCACTATTCTAATCCAGTGATGATCGTGGCCTCTCCTTAGTTCTGATTATTGTATTCTATTTTCTGCCTGTCTGTGTGTTTTTCCTTTCTTCCCACCACCAGTTCCTAATAACTAGAGACAGTAATGACCCACTACTGGTGAGCCAGAATGTCCATTTAACTAGCAGTCAAATAGAACCTATTGCATGGCCGAATGCCATGAACATGAGTTGCAGGGTTCTTCTATTGTTTTTGTCTCTATCTTTCCTCAGAAATATGGAAGCAATAAGTGTACCAATGTCACTCATGGATTATTTAATAAAAAAACAAAATTATGATACAAAATGCTGGAGGAACTCAGCAGGCCAGGCAGCATCTATGGAAACGAGTACAGTCGACGTTTCATGCAGAGACCTTCACCGGGACTGGAGAGATAAAAGATGAGGAGTCGGAGTTAGAAGGTGGGGGTAGGGGAGGAATTACGATACCTCTTGTTCGGATGCTTTGTTTTTCTCCTGTAATACAGTCAAATATGTATCTAGCTTCTGCTTCTCCAAGGTAATGTTGGACAGCTGACGTGCACATTGGATTGATTCTTCAGTTGCAATTTCCAGTCCTTTCTTCACCTTTTCCAGATGATCTTTTTTGAGTAACAGCTGCAAACAATAAATACTCTTTTTATATGTCATATTATAAATCATAACACGTATTCCAATTATCATGTAAATGCAAATATAACAGTTACTATAGCAACAACTCAGCTCTGCAATTTATAAAGATTAACTTTAGATTTATTTGTCACATGTATGTCAAAATATCAGAACATACAATGCGTTGTTTGCCTCGGATCAAATCTGCGAGGCTAGGGACAGCTCGCAAGTGTCGCCACATAGCATGCACACAACTCACTAACCCTAACCCATACGTCTTTGGAACGTGGGAGGAAACAGAACACCCAGAGGAAACCAGCACGATTATGGGGAAAACAGACAAACTCTATACAGACAGTGGTGTGAATTGAACCCTGATTGGCAATGGTGGTCACTATAAAGTGAATGCACTAACCACTATGCTACCAGGGGCGGTCGGGTGGGGGGAGGAGGTTCATTTTACATCACGGGATTCCTAACCCTGAATCTGTCTATTAGTTGTGGCTGCTAGCAGTGGTGTGTATTACTAGGGCTGAAGAGACAAAGGAGTATACTTCCTATGTTTCAAACAAACCTAAATAAATATTGTATCTAGCATTACTGAAACAGATCTGCGTTCAATATACACTCACTAACGGAGCCTGTAACCTGCTGTCAACATATGGGTTTAAAAAATCTTTGCAATGCTCGAAAATTCAAATCTACAAAGGAGAACATCATTTAGGAAAACCTGAATGTCTTATTTAATTAACAACCTCTCTCACATACAGACTATGAAGGAGGGCCCTTTCTGTGGCAATCCTCAGTGCTCCTTTGGTACCCCACTTAAAGAGGCATCATCACCTCATGAGATTGCAAGAAATTTATTATGAGGTATCCCCATCTATGTAATTCTATTTTTTTTCTTTCTATTGGTAAACAATTGAGCTGATGAACTAACTATTGTCATGATAAATCATTCTTGTTTATGTGCAATAAAATTAGCTGCCAGCTCTTTTCCTCTTCTGTTATGATAAATTATGTTCTCCATATTTTGGTGTAAAGAAGTGATTACCAAATTAGCTCTTCATTTAATCCAATGCTGACAATATAATAAGGTTTGATGAACATTTTTGTTGTCTTTATCTGATGCTGTTTCAAAAGAATACCTTAAGCATGCAATAGCTCCATAAAGGTTTGTTTACTAATTTTATAATGAAAGTACTTTTAACATCATCCCTGAATATTACAATATTAACATAATTTAGCAGTTGAGATAACATATTATTTTCAGATGGATAGATACTTTATTGATCCCAAAGGAAATTACAGTGTCACAGTAGCATTACGTGCATGGATATACATATATTAGAAGAGAAGGAAGAAAGGATAAAAAGTAAGTTACCTCAAAAAAGGGGTCATCACTACCTCACCTATAGGTTGACTCATTATAGAGCCTAACGGCTGAGGGTAAGAATGGCCTCATATAGCCCTCTTTGGAGCAGTGCAGCTGTCTTAGTCTCCTCTGTTCAGCCAAGGTGGCATACAGAGGGTGAGAAACATTGTCCAGAATTGCAGAATTTTCCGTAGGGTCCTTTATTCTACTGCAGTCTTCAGTTTGACTCCCACAGAGTCAGGCTTTCTAATTGGTTTATTGAGCCTGTTGGCATCACCCGTGTTGATGTCATTGTCCCAGTACACCATTGCTTAGAAGATTGTACTGGCAACAACAGAGTAGTAGAATGTGTGAAGGAGAGGCCTGCATACTCCAAAGGACCTCACTCTTCTTAGGAAGTAGAGGTGACTCTGACCCTTCTTGTACATAGCCTCTGTGCTGGTGCTCCACTCAAGTCTGTCACTCATTTATTTTACCTTATTTAGAAATTCAGTACAGTAATAGGTGTGGCCCAGTGAGCCCACACCACCCAATTACACACCTGACCAATTAATCTAATCCGTATGTCTTTGGAATTTGGGAGGAAAGCGGAACACCCGGAGAAAATCCACGTTGTCACAGGGAGAACCTGCAAACTCCTTACAGACAATTACAGAATTGATCCATTTTCATTAGCATTATGTTAACAGCTAGACTATTGTGCTGCAAAGCCCCAAAAGTAACTGAACCTACACGAGATAAACAGTATAGGTTTGAATTAGGTGCCTAATTCAAATTAGGTGACAATTCCATACCAATCTTGAATCAGTGAAGGATGTTCGACAGCTGTGGCGGAAATTGAATACTCTCATGTCCTATAAAGTGAAACCAAGCGACATAGGTGACAACAGGGTTTCACTCCCAGATGAGCTGAATCAATGTCTTTTATACTCGCTTTGCCATCAAAACATGGAGGAACCATCGCAAACTCCCAGCAGCCCGCTGATGCTGTGATTTCAGTCTTTGAGGCCAACATGAGATCATCCTTCAGGAGGGTGAACCCACGGAAAGCATCCAGCCTAGATGGGGCACCTGTATGAGTACTAAAGACCCGTGCTGATCAACTGGCTGGTGTGTTCACTGAGATCTTTAGTCTCTCGCTTCAGCAGTCTGGGGTATCCAGCTGCTTCAAGCAGGCTTGAATTACACCGGTGCCTAAGAAAAATGTGGTAAGCTGCCTCCAGTAGCACTTACATCCACTATCATCAAGTGCTTTGGGAGGTTGGCAATGAAACATATCAACTCCTGTATGAGAAGCGACTTGGATCTGCTCCAATTTGCCTACCATCACAACAGGTCAACAGCAGATGTTATTTTGTTGGTTCTTTTCTTAAACCTGGAACATCTGTTCAGCAGAGATGCATACTACATCAGGATGCTCTTCATTCACTACAGCTCAGCATTCAATACTACCATCTCCTCAAAACTAATCAATAAGTTTCAGTTCCTAGGCCTCAACACCTTCTTATGCAACTGGATCCTCCATTTCCTCACTCCCAGATCCCTGTCGGTTTGGATTGCCAATAACATCTCCTCCACAATCTCTATCAGTACAGGTACACTACAAGGCTTTTTTGCTTAGCCTCTGGCTCTACTCACTTTACACTTATGACTGTGTGGCTAAGCACAGCTCCAATGCCAGATTTAAGTTTGCTGACGGCACCACTGTTGCAGGCTGAATCAAAGTAAATGAATCAGCATATAGGATGGAGATTGGCTGGGTAGTGCCTTAACAACAACCTCTAATTCAATGTCAGCAAGACCAAGGAACTGATTATTGAGCAGGAGGAGGAAACTGGAGGTCCATGAGTCAGTCCTCATTGGGGGATCAGAGGTGGAGTGGGTCAGTAACCTTAAATTTCTCAGCTTTATCATTTCAGAGGATCTGTCCATGGTCTAGTATTTAAGTGCCATTAGAAGAAAGAATGACAATCCCTCTACTTTCTTAGAAGTTTGTGAAGATTTGGCATATCTTCTAAAACATCCCAGACTGGTGCGGAAACACCATTACCCTTCAACAGAAATATGTAGTGCATATAACCAAGCCCATCTCGGTTGAAGGCCTCCCCACAATTGAGTATATCCACATGGAGCGCTGTTGTAGGAAAGGAGCATCCGTTTTCAAGGGCCCCCACCATCCAGGTCATACTTTCTTCTCACTGCTGCCATCAGGAAGCAGGTAAAGGACCTCAGGGCCCACACTACCAGGCTCAGGACCAGTTATTACCTCTTAACTATTAGGCTCTTGAACCAGAGGGGGTAACTTCACTCACCCCATCACTGAACTGTTCCCGCAAACTTTGGACTCTGTTTCAAGGAATCTTCTTCCCATGTTCTTGATATTTATTGCTTAATTATTATCATTATTATGTTTTTCCTTTCTCTTTGTATTTGCACAGTTTGTTGTGTTTTGTGTGGACTTTCATTGATTCTATTGTGTTTCTTGTATTTACTGTGTTTGCTCACAAGAAAATGAATCTCAGGGTTGTATATGGTCACAAATTTGTACTCTGATACTAAATTTACTTTGTACTTTATACTCCATTGATTTTTATGTTCATTGAAAACAAAGTTCAAACTATTTATAAACATTTTTCATATATCTTATCTGCATTTATGCCATCTCATACAATGTCAACAGTTTGTTGTACTGTATATACTGTAGCTCATACAATTTCAGTTGTATTTTTCATGCCAATTAACATACCTGTTTCCTAGGACAGATAGAAGAATCATAAGAATGCAGATTTTAACAGGCAGTTATAATTGCAACTGTATTTTCTTTCTACCTGAGGGTAGACATCATGCCAAATGACAAAAGATGCAGCCATAAGTTTGTACTGCAAGTCTGACAATTTTTCTTACATTTCATAATTTTTGTAAGCAAATAGGAAAACTTTCATGCTTTCAGAAATAACCATTCTGGCCTTGGATGATGACTAAATGTAAAAAAAAGTCCTGAAGTTGGAAAAAAAAGGCCCCTTGGTAAGATGTGCATTCAACCTAATGCCATTTCCTAGCTTTTGACCCATTTCCCTCTAAACTCCATATACCTGTCCATATGCTTACTAACTGTATCTAATGTAACTGCCTTAACCACTTTCTCTGATAGCAGGTTGAATATATCTGCCATCTGCTGTGTAAAAGGAGTTGCCATTCAGGTTCTTATTAAACCTTTTCACTTCTAATTTTAAAACATTGTCCTCTAGTTTTCAATTCTCCATCTCTGGTAAAATAACTGCTTTCACTAGCTATAACTCACAAGATTTTATATACTCTGTGAGTTCACTCCTCAGCCTCCTATGCTCCAAGAATAAAGACCTAGTCTGTCCAATCTCTCTCTGTAACTCAGGCTCTTGAGTCCTGGCAAAATCTTTGTAATTCTTTTTTGTACTCTTTCCAGCTTAATTGCATCCTTCCTATAATAGGATGAGCAAAACTGACACAATACTGTACAAGGCTGCACTCCAAGGTCTCTCAGATCTACAACAGCACCAGGGCTCTTCTATTCAATATGAAGTTCCTACCTTGATTTGTCCTTCCAAAATGAATCACTTTGCACTTAACTGAGTTATAATTCCATTCTTCACTCCTCAGCCAATCCATCAAGATCCTGCTGCAATTCTTGATACTTCTCTTTGCTGATACACTCATTTCATTCATGTACTTATCCAAGAGTCTCTTAAATGTCCCTAATGCTTCTGCCTCTACCACCACACCCGGCTGTGTATTCCATGCACTTACCACTGTGTAAAACAACCTACCTCTGACATCTCCCCTATCCTTTCCTCCATTTGCCTTTGAATTATACCCTCTTGTATTAGCCATTGCCATCCTGGGAAAAAGGCACTGGATGGCCACTCCATCTATGCCTATTATTATTTTATACACTTCTATCAAGCCACCTCTCATCCTTTTTTCGCTCTAAGGAGAAAAGCCCTGGCTCGCTAAACCTTTCCTTGTTAGGCATGCTCACCAATCCAGGCCACGTCTTGATAAATCTCTTCTACACCATCGCTAAAGTTTCCCATCCCTCCTTTAAAGAGGTGACCAGAATTGAACACAGTGCAGAGAGAGGGGGACCTGTTGGGGAGAGAAAGGGGGCACTGGTGGGAGAGAGAGGGGGTCCTGGTGGGGGTGCCCGTTGAGCTGGTCTGCATTTGGCGGATCTGTAATGGGGGATGTACGGGGCTTTAATTGAGTTCAAAGAAGAGATATCTTCCCTGCTTTGTGTAGTTTATGGTGATCTCTTTTGTATCTTGTTGCGTTTGAGTCCCCAGGCTGGATTAAACTAACAGGGAATGTGTCACTCTATTCACAATGCTCTAATTTTATAGACCTAAACAATATTTTTAGACCTAGCTATTAGGCTTAATTTAGACTACTCAAGGAGTAGGTTTTATTTTTTGGCCTTGTTCTTAAGTTTAGTTTAGGCCATTTTGGGAGTAGGTTTATTTTTTTAGGCCTGAAGTTAGGCTTATATGGCGATTAGGTTTGTTTTTTAGGGTCAATTACTAGGCTTAGTTTAGACTGTTTTGGGGAGTAGCTTTGTAATGTTTCAATCTATTTTCTCTTGCTCTTTTTCCACATTTTGTTTATACATTTCCAGACATCCCACCTCTCCCGGAAGTTCCGGGAGTCTCAAGCATATTAATAGTGGCTCCCGATGCCCGCAAATTATATACAATATCCCGGAAATCATTTTTTTTGAGAGAGAGAGAGAGAGAGAGAGAGAGAGAGAGAGAGAGAGAGAGAGAGAGAGAAAGAGAGAGCAAGAGAGCGCGCCATGGCAGAGTGTTCCAAAAAAAGAAAATATAAAACATATGTCACCCCAGACTACCCTAAAGTGTACCTCTGCCCAATAGGGGTCAAAAATAATGACAGAGTTGCTCGCTGCACTGTTTGCAACAGTGACTTTTCTATTGCCCATGGTGGGTTAAGACTGTAAAAGACATGTTGAGATGAGTTTAACAGGTGTCATTCGTTCATTAGCATAGCTAACGTTATTTAAACTAGCTGGCTAGCTGCTAAGGAGCTACTCTATTGCAGGCATCCCAACTCTCTCGGAAGTTCCGGGAGTCTCCCACAAATTGATGGTGCTACCTCCCTGAAATGAGTTTTTGCAGGGTGGGATGTCTGCATTTCTCTGAGCTTGCAAATTACACTCACAAGTTCCTGCCTAATAGCATTTTACAGTAATTTGTCCTCATCTAATGAAATATTTTCCCATATCATTTGCTCCTTTCTCTGCACAGGATTATGCTAAAGGTCAGGGAGTTGTGGTCACTTTCTCCTGACACAACTTGAAATAATGTATGTAATTCAAACCAAATTTGTAGTACATACATTCACATCGAAGGAAAGCCCTATTATTTATCAATGATTGGTTCTGATTAATGTCAACAACAGGTTACAAAACTGGAATAAAATTCAACATTGTTCTTGCTGAATTTAATAACTCAATGAGTATGAAAGGCAGTACCAAAACATTCACCTCAGAATAGCAACTGCTATATTGATGTTGCAAATTCTCTCTGCTGCTCTGCAAGATGGATAGCTTCTCTTCTCTGTTTGAAATCTGCAAGACATTCATGGAAGTAGTTTACTTTTATAGCAAAAGAAATTTCTCCAATTTTAGTTGCATCTAACCACACTGACAAACAGCCCAAATAATTAAAAAAAAATTGAAGACCAGTTAAGATCTTTTCTCTATGACTTGCATGATTTTCTAATTGTAGTGTCTAAATAAAAAAAAATAGTTCCCTTTAAGACAAGTTTCATATCAGCTATGACAATCTTTTCTCACAGTGGATAGTTCAGCTTTATTGTCAAGCTTCTGTTTCACTTAAAATTGCCTGGGTGGACAACAGTTAGATGATAATGTATAGTCTGCTTACACATTCTATTCATTTTGTTTTATGTAGCTAATTAAACAGTTAGGGCTGTGCAGAGAAAACAAACTGATATTCTGATTTGACGGTGACTGAGAGGTTGTGTATGTCGGGGGGGGGTCAACATCTTTTACCTCTCAACTCAAAGGTCTGGTCAATGGAATACTTTCACTTATTACATAGCCTTAATCTAACTTGGCTTTTAACTCAGAAGTCTACCTCATATTTGTATTAGTCCAAACTACGAGTCCTACACAGATGGATCATGCAGAAAGGGGCAGATCCAATGGATTTATTAATACTAATATGGAAGGAAAGTCCATTGGACTTTGTGCTTGTTGGTCTTCAGAAATGTAATGTTCAATATTAACTTTGGAAGAGCCAGTGAAAGTGATGGCTTCGGAAACTTCTTAAGCTTATGCTGCTCATAGACAACCTGCGCAGACGCCGCTTCAAACAGGGAGCGGCCAACCACAAGATTGCATCTGTTGCTCTGAAGAACATAGCTTGCAGCACCTGCCCCATCGTCCAAAATCAGAAGCTGTAGAAATAAGTTTTTGAGTTGAATCTTTTGTGAAAAGCCTCATGTGCATGCCATGGACTCGGCAGCTAACGTACTGACTGCTCTGTGACCTGACAGCTGTGCAGGTTTTAGGTCAGTATTAGTATATTTAGCAGTAACCCCATCAATAGGAATTGTCTCTGGATCAGTAGCATTGCACCTTATAACCTAACCATGCAATTCACCTTAGTCAGAGGCTCAGTGGTCCAGCTGTGCAAGAGAAACCCCGCCAGAACCTGGGTCACTGAAAACTCAAGTCACCCACAAAGTCTGGGACATTTCAGGCTCTCAGTAACGAGCTGGCTTCATCAGCAAACAGGTGGTTTGCTGATCAGCTCTATTACCATTAAATCTGCTGACTCAGGCAATGTTAGAATAACCCAAGCTTGCTGTAGATTTCTACAGGTGGAACCCAATTGCAACTGCATTTATAAAATGGCACAGAAATCAAAAAGGCAAAAGAAAAACAATCATTCATTTCTTCCAAATATAATATTGCTATTATACTCTACTAGCAGATCAATCTTGATCAACACTTAAAGGCCTCCATCAAACACACCTAGGCAGATCTTGTTATTTTTTTAATCAAGTTTTTTAAAATTATTGTGTATTCAGAAAGGCTCAGCATCTCCTCAGGAAACCAAATGCCCAGGTAAACCTTAAATTAGTAATAATTACCATGGTAAAGATATAAATAAGCATAAACTTAATAAGGTAAGAATATAACTACATGGTTTCGCAGAATATTACTTATTGACTTTGAATGTTATTCGATGGGAAACATTAAAAATATCCATTTGAAAACATATAAATGATAATAGTGTAATTTAAAAAAAGCAATGAATAGATTAGAATAGTTGTTAATATTCAGTGAAAGGAACTTGTGCTCCAATCTCTGTATTCCACGAGAAGCCAAATGCAGATTGGGGTGACAGCTTTAGTGAATGTTTGCATTCAGGGGTGACCCTGTTGATTACCACTTCAATTCTCCAACCCATTCATATTCTGACCTATCTGTCTGTGACCACCTGCACTGAAATAATGAGATTATTGTAAACTTGAGAAACAGTGCCATATCCTTTGTCCAGGAACATTGTAGCTGTCTGTACTCCATACTGAATTCTATAACTTACGGTAACTAATTATTTCTTTCTGTCAGAGCCAGACATATACGCTGCAGATCATCAATATAGGCTGTCAATCCATTAACATGGCTGGACCTTGCTGGACAGAGGCCTGTATTCACAACTTTTCTGTCCCTTTCTATGTATTCTCCCTTTCTAACTGCTTCACTAACGTATCAGAAGTGGGTAAGGATACGGGAATTAATCTTTGGAATTCTCTACCCCAAAGGTTACAAAAGCAAAAACCCTGGAGGCATTTACAGGGGAGGTAGATAAAATTTTGAAAGATCGGGGAATTGAGGGCTTGGTGGATCTGACACGAAAAAGGAGTTGAGTCCTGGGGCAGGCGGCTCCTGGTCTGCTCCTTTTATATTGAGTGCTTTCAGCAGTTTTTGTTTCTGTCAAACTATATCAGCCTTTTTTTTGCCATGTATTTTACAATTCCATTCTAAAGACACTTTGGACTAAAATTTAAGGAAAGAAACTCATCTTTGCATCTTACATTAATCCACAAGATAGTAACGGATGTTTATGACTTCAATGGAAGATACAATGTACAACATTCTGCTGCTAATGTAATGCACATTTGCAGTACCAACTAAGGGTGAATTTATCATTTAGACTTTCCAGGCAGCAAACAGTCAGATATTATCAAACACAGTGGTTTCCGGTTAACGGGGACACATTGGGACCAGTACATTTTGGCCCAATTAAGCGGCTGCTCCAATTAGCTGAAGTTTCATGGAAATAGTTAAAAAAGTATAAAAATGACATTTTTGAGTAACAAATTATGTATTTAAATGAAATATAGAACAATTAGAATATTATCAATACTACTACAGTTCTGTAAATTTGTGTATTGGTTGAAATAGTTATTGATGGAGACATTCATCCAGTGTATGCTGCCATGTTCTTTTGATTGTAAATGAACAAAATCAAGGCAGGCACTTAGAGCAGATAGTGAACTGCCTTCATTCAATACTTTCAACAATTGCATTCTCAAGATCTTCATTTTTTCATTGTATCATTCACAGATGATTGCTGATACCTTCAAATTCTTCATAGGTCCTAACTTGTTGAAGCAGTAAAATCATTTCATTTTCACTCCCTGACCATTTTTGGCATCTCCAAGCCTCAGTGCTTCAAACCACAGTGAGAGAAACAGTTCTGAATTGTCTTACTGCTTATTTCTTGCCAAATGTCAGTGACAAAAATCCTTGTCTTTTGAACACAATCACACACAGCTGATGTTATTTAAAAACTGCTCACTCTAAACAAGATATAATGTCCAATGCCCAGAGCAAGAGCATGTGACTGATGCCAGTTAAAAACTGTTTGGCAACAGTCTTCCAACCCAATTAAGTGGTGTTGTGTCCCATATAAACAAATAAGCTGGTTGCCCCAGTTCATCAATAGTTCAATTAATTCGAATTCACTGCATTAAAAGCACACAAATTTATTTTCCTCTGAGTGCAACTTAAAGAACATATTGCACAAAAGCAAACTTCTATTAATTGCTTCAGTTCAAAAAATGTATTGTATGTGCACCTTAAAAGACACACTACACTGAATCTTCTGCAAGAAATTTCTGTAGTGGCCAGTCACAGCGATTGGTAAATTGGAGGGTATCAAGAATCAGAATCTGGAGATGAAGATACTCTGGGGATCAGGCAGTTTAACATTGTGGCTAGGAGGTTTCTATGATTTGGGTAGTCCCATCAAATGTTGGAAAAGAGCCTGGTCAAATTTTTGGAATAATGGTATCATCTGAGAAATGGTTATTATCGTGTTTCACATTGCAAAAATATATTTTCAATTACAGCCCCAAAATTAATATAAAATAAATTATTTTATGATTTTAAATGCATCCATGCAACTAAACTTACATTGTACTAAGTATAAAATAAGTTTCAGTCAATCAAATTCAATGACACCAGCGGTTAACACAACTAACTCTTCAGTTTTATTCTTAAATTATCTTTACTTGGATCTCTCAGAAGCATTAAATACGTGGGGCTGCAAACATCAAGCCTTGGAGAACTACATGGCTTTAAATGTTATTACTAGAAGTTAATGTCCACCAACTATTTATTACCAGGACACAGCTATCCAATACTTTTGCTGGCTTTGTCATTTGTCCAGTTCAAATCATCTGAATTATTAAGGCACTTGGGTTGTGCAGAATACTTAGCCGACAGGAAAATGTTGAAACCTTTGAGTGTGTCTGCTCTTCCAGTAAGAAAACCTGTTCTATCAAACTGTGAATTATGCGGAGCTGCTCTTTTGAATATTAGATTAATGAGACTCTTGTAGGCTTAACATGATTCAGACTTCATTCAGCAGGTAGCATTTTGACTCCTTGCTTCCAAATGGACTGAGCTTTAGTTTCTTAATGAATATGTTTGTTCATTTACCATCATGGGCCAATGTGTCCCAACATCAAACAGTACTGTCCCAGCTTTAGCGTAGTGTTAAATATATTCAGATTTTTATAGAAATAGAATACTCTTGATTACAGGGTTCTTATTTAATAGTCATATTTTAATTTGAGGAAGCAAATTGCTCAATCTTTATTCTCAATTGCAAACAAAGAAAGACTAATTTTTGATGCAGACAACATCATTAGCCTTGGTACATTCTTCACTGTCAACCCACAGGAAATTTGTCTTATTATTATACTGCTGCTATATTCTTCAAATATAGAGAATATAGAGAATTGTGAAGGATTGGTTAGGGAATTGTTTTTGTAAAAAGAAAGAAATAGTACACAAGTCAAACTAAATTAGCTCAAACCTAACAACTGGAAATAAACTGACACAGTCTGCAAACATGGCAGTCAGGTGTTTAGGTGAATCACCTTCTCCTACCTTGAGACAATACAGATATACTTGAAGGAACTGAAAAATTAAAATCCTTTAAATATTATAATCACGATGGCCGGGAACTTAGTGAAATTGACAACGTGCTGTTCTCACTGCTGCTGTAACTGCTAGATCCACACTGAACTAATGTAGAACTCCTGGTTATAAATTACTTTCTAGTAGGTCCTCCCAAGGTAAAGGTTTGATTATCAGATAAGCCATATGCAAAAGCTTATCAATTGTCATAATAGTCAAAGACTAATATATTCTGGGAATGTTTTGAATGTATTTTGGAAGATTCAAAAGCTAAAATGATTTAATGTTTATTTGTTAAAAAGGTTTATGTTTTCTCAATTAATTCTAAAAAGGATGTTCAGTATTATTTTTAACTTATCTCTCCTCACAACCTTTCCTCGCCATTAAAGTGAAGGGATTTGCTGAAGTTATGTTGGGTGTAAGATGGTGCCAATATAAATGAGGACATTTCCCAATGTCACTATTGGGAAACTCAAGGAAATGTTCAAGTGCTTACTGCCCATTACACTGCTGGAATTTAGGGCAGCAATGAAGGTCCCTCGAGGATTCTTCATTGCTGTTTCCATAACAATTTTTTTGATCAGTCATGGTTGTTCAAGTTTAACTGTCATTTAACCATACATGAATACCCTTAAATACAGCAAAACAAAACATCATTATTCCATGGCCAAAGTGCAAAACAACAGTACCAACAGTCACACACAGCACAAGACACATATAGCAGATTTAAGATATCAGTAAAATATAGTCACACAAAAAGTGTATAGTCCAAGACCCTGTGTTCATAAATGTTGCAGCAGGCTACGTTAGAGCACAATACAGCTTGTCTTCTGCAGAGCAAACACTGACCCCGTGCCACACCACCTCCAGTGGAGTGCACCAAATCCAATGCCTCTCCCTGGGAGGCTGTAAACGCGCGACATCGTGCTACGAGGCCTAGCCCTTGCTATGATCCAGGCCACGTAGATCACCCATCGTCCGCCAATAAATCACTGACTTGGACTTGCAGCATTCCACATTAATGATGTTAAACAGTGCCTTGTGATGACAAGAAAAGTGACTGTCAATCACTTGCTGTTAGACTGCACACTAACTCCTCCGATGCCTCTCTGACGCAGGCAGCAGTACGATCTGGACAAAGTCCAGTTGCTTCAGTTTCTCCGCCAACAAGCAACTCCATCAGGAGTCCGAGGTACAGAGACAGGCAGAATATCTCTCAGAAGGATTGTGATTTCAACATTCATCAATCACAAATCTCTCAATCCTTATGCAGGGGAATACCAACAGTTTCATATAGAACTGTTGCCATTTCTTAGAAGAACCTGGGCAGTTATAATTTCTAAATTAACTATTAACTGGCTGAAGGGTCTGAAATCCTGTCGAGGGGTCTTGGCCTGAAACGACGACTGTACTTTTTTCCACAGATGCTGCCTGACCTGCTGAGTTCCTCCAGTATTTGCAGATTTTCTCTTGTTCATACAGTCTTTGGTAAGCAGCTTTTCATGCCTGAATACTCCATTTAAAATAATGTAACAATCAAAATGTGAAGAAAAATTATTGCAGCTTGAATTAGTAAATATACTCAGTGGCCACTTTATTAGGCACACGTGTATACCTGCTCATTAACGGAGATATCTAATGAGCCAATCATGTGGCAGCAAGTCAACGCAAAAAGCATACGGACAAGGTCAAGAGGTTCAGTTGTGGTTCAGATCAAACATCAGAATGGGGAAGAAGCATGTTCTAAGTGATTTTGACCTTGGAATGATTGTTGGCACCAGACAGGGCGGTTTGAGTATTTCAGAAACTGTTGACCTTCTGGGATTTTCACACATAGTTCTCAGAGAATGGTGTGAACAACAAAAAAACATCCAGTGAGTGGCAGTTCTGTGGGTGAAAATGCCTTGTTAATGAGAGATGTCTGAGAAAATGGCCAGACTAGTTCAAGCTGACAGGCAGGCGACAGTATCTCAATAACCACACATTACAACAGTGGTGTCCAGAAGGGCATCTCTGAATGTGCAAAATATTGAACCTTGAAGTGGGTGGGCGACAGCAGCGGAAGACCACACAAGGTTCTACCTAATACAGTAGCCACTAAGTGTACATACATACACACTGTTACTTGTTTAAATAAAGTATTGCACAAGCACAACAACTGGATATACAGTACCTTGCTTTGAAGCTCCAAGACTTCACTATGTAGAGTCTGAATTTCATTTTGCAGTTGGTATATCGTCTCATCTTTTTGAGCTGATCTCTTCTCAACTGAATCCTGGGTATTGTGAATAGATAAGAGTTCTGCATTCAACTGTCGAATTGTATCTTCACATTGACGCACCTACAAAAGAGATCATCAATCTATATGATATTCAGACAACCAGCGAGGCTCAAGAACATGAAAATATTTGTATATAAATAAACCAAAATACCTGATGTAAGTACTAAGGCATACTTATCATCCTTATAGTTAAAATACATTGGACTGCTACCAATAAAAAAAATCATGTTTATTCCTTAATATACTTAGTCTGACGCAACCAGTGGACTTCATAAGACTTCAAGTGGTTTCCCCCCTGTAAGATCACATTTTTCTTTTGCCCTGTTACAAGAGGGGTCTATAAAGGATTGTTCTAGATTATGTTCAGACATAATTTAGAATGCAAAATGACATTAAGAGAAAACTATAGAGTGCTGGAAAATGTATAGTTAACTACTGTTGTATGGATTATTGGAAAAGTATTTGGATGGAAGGAAGCAGATTCATGTGTTATAAAAGGACCACTCACAGGCCCAATCAGCTTAGAAATGTTACTGCACAGCACCACGTTGTAGTGGGGTAGGTCACAAATTTGTTCTCAAAAACCTGATTGTTTAAGGCTGTTGGGAATGTACAATGGCATCAAATAGTATACAACATTCATTTGACAATGCATAAATAAATGGCTTGGGCCCTGAACACTGAAAAAGGGTCTGATCCTACCTTAGCTACTGGCAGAAAAGTCAAGGCATCAGGTGGCTTTGATTATTTTGCTTCATTAAACACAGTTAGTAATCCCTCCCTACTCAATTGCCCTCTGGTCCTAATTTTCTTCTTCAACATTTACCCTCCTTACTGATCATCACCCCAGTATCCCACATTTTCTCTCCCATACACACACCCTTTCAACTTGCCAATTCTCCCCATAATATTTTCAATCTCACTCATGATGGCCCCTCCAAATATCTGCCCAATTCCTTCCCAGTCACCTTGCAAATCTCCCATCAAATTTCACACTCACGTGTGGGAATGGGATGTCCTTCCAGGTGAGGCGACACTTCACCTGTGAGTCGGCTGGGGTGATATACTGCGTCCGGTGCTCCCAATGTGGCCTTCACATTGGTGAGACCCGACGCAGACTAGGAGATCGTTTCGCTGAACAACTACGCTCTGTCCGACAGAGAAAGCAGGATCTCCCAGTGGCCACACATTTTAATTCCACTTCCCATTTCCATTCTGATATGTCTATCCACGGCCTCCTCTACTGTAAAGATGAAGCCACACTCAGGTAGGAGGAACAACACCTTGTATTCTGTCTGGGTAGCCTCCAACCTGATGGCATGAACATTGACTTCTCAAACTTCCGCTAATGCACCACCTCCCCCTCGTACCCCATCCGTTATTTATTTATATACACACATTCTTTTTCTGTCTCTCCTTCTTCTCCCCCGTCCCTCTCACTATACCCCTTGCCCATCCTCTGGTTTTTCACCCCCCTCCCCCTTTTCCTTCTCCCTAGGCCTCCTGTCCCATGATCCTCTCATATCCCTTTTGCCAATCAACTATCCAGCTCTTGGCTCCATTCCTCCCCCTCCTGTCTTCTCCTGTCATTTTGGATCTCCCACTCCCCCTTCCACTTTCAAATCTCTTACTAGCTGTTATTTCAGTTCGTCCTGACGAAGGGTCTCAGCCCGAAATGTCGACTGTACCTCTTCCTAGAGATTCTGCCTGGCCTGCTGTGTTCACCAGCAACTTTTAGTCATAGTCATAGTCATACTTTATTGATCCCGGGGGAAATTGGTTTTTGTTACAGTTGCACCGTAAATAATAAATAGTAATAAAACCATAAATAGTTAAATAGTAGTATGCAAATTATGCCAGGAAATAAGTCCAGGACCAGCCTATTGGCTCAGGGTGTCTGACCCTCCAAGGGAGGAGTTGTAAAGTTTGATGGCCACAGGCAGGAATGACTTCCTATGATGCTTGTGTTGCATCTCAGTGGAATGAGTCTCTGGCTGAATGTACTCCTGTGCCCAACCAGTACATTATGTAGTGGATGGGAGATAGTGTCCAAGATGGCATGCAACTTGGACAGCATCCTCTTTTCAGACACCACCGTCAAAGAATCCAGTTCCATCCCGACAACATCACTGGCCTTAACGAATGAGTTTGTTGATTCTGTTGGTGTCTGCTACCCTCAGCCTGCTGCCCCAGCACACAACAGCAAACATGATAGCACTGGCCACCACTGTCTCGTAGAACATCCTCAGCATCGTCCGGCAGATGTTAAAGGACCTCAGTCTCCTCAGGAAATAGAGACAGCTCTGACCCTACTTGTAGACAGCCTCAGTGTTCTTTGACCAGTCCAGTTTATTGTCGATTTGTATCCCCAGGTATTTGTAATCCTCCACCATGTCCACACTGACCCCCTGGATGGAAACAGGGGTCACCGGTACTTTAGCTCTCCTCAGGTCTACCACCAGCTCCTTAGTCTTTTTCATATTAAGCTGCGGATAATTCTGCTCACACCATGTGACAAAGTTTCCTACCGTAGTCCTGTACTCAGCCTCATCTCCCTTACTGATGCATCCAACTATGGCAGAGTTATCAGAAAACTTCTGAAGATGACAAGACTCTGTGCAGTAGTTGAAGTCCGAGGTGTAAATGGTGCAGAGAAAGGGAGACAAGACAGTCCCCTGTGGAGCCCCAGTGCTGCTGATCACTCTGTCGGACACACAGTGTTGCAAGCACACGTACTGTGGTCTGCCAGTCTGGTAATCAAGAATCCATGGTACCAGGGAAGCATCCACCTGCATCGCTGTCAGCTTCTCCCCCAGCAGAGCAGGGCAGATGGTGTTGAACGCACTGAAGAAGTCAAAAAAATATGACCCTCACAGTGCTCGCTGGCTTGACCAGGTGGGCGTAGGAACGGGTCAGCAGGTAGACGGTGGCATCCTCAACTCCTAGTCGGGGCTGGTAGGCAAACTGGAGGGAATCTAAGTGTGGCCTGACCATAGGCCGGAGCAGCTCCAGAACAAGTCTCTCCAGGGTCTTCATGATGTGGGAGGCCAATGCCACCGGTCTGTAGTCATTGAGGCCGCTGGGGCGTGGCTTCTTCGTCACAGGGACGAGGCAGGACGTCCTTCACAGCACAGGAACCCTCCGGAGCCTCAGGCTCAGGTTGAATACATGGCGAAGTACTCCACATAGCTGAGGGGCACAGGCTTTGAGCACCCTGGTACTGACACCATCCGGTCCTGCAGCCTTGCTTGGGTTGAGACGTTTCAGCTGTCTTCCGTGTGTTACCAGGGCTAATGTCAGCCAGGTGCATGAGAGAGTGTAATGTATTGAGTTGGTAGAAAATGGCATTTGATGATATATTCATTGAACTTTACCAACCCATGAGGTCAATGAAATCCTTGGAGCAGTGTATTCAGATCTTCTGAATATTATTCCTGAAATTGACTACCACTACCTATATTCTCCCATTGAGTTCTGAATGTACGTCTGCAAGAGTGACTAAACTTAAAACAATAAATTAATGGAAAATCCTTTCTAGCTTTTTTTTTACCAAGTTAAGTTTGATTTTCCCAGCTTCCAAGTACCTGTATCAGAATTTTCAGGGCAACAAAAGAACATTTCTCTTACATCTATTCAATATTTCAGTGACTTGTTTCGTGTGCTGTAATAGTCATAGTCATACTTTATTGATCCCAGGAGAAATTGGTTTTCATTACAGTTGCACCATAAGTAATAAATAGTAATAGAAATAGTAATAGTAATATTACTATTAGTAAATAGTAAATAGTAATAGTCATGGAAATAATAAATAGTAATAGAATAGTAATAGAAAAATAGTAATAAATAGTTAAATAGTAATATGTAAATTATGCCAGTAAATTATGAAATAAGACCAGGACCAGCCTATTGGCTCAGGATGTCTGACCCTCAGGAAGTTTGATGGCCACAGACAGGAATGACTTCCTATGACGCTCTGTGCTGCATCTCGGAGGAATGAGTCTCTGGCTGAATGTACTCCTGTGCCCACCCAGTACATTATGTAGTGGATGGGAGACATTGACCAAGATGGCATGCAATTTAGACAGCATCCTCTTTTCAGACACCACCGTGAGAGAGTCCAGTTCCATCCCCACAACATTACTGGCCTTACGAATGAGTATATTGATTCTGTTGGTGTCTGCTACCCTCAGCCTGCTGCCCCAGCACACAACAGCAAACATGATAGCACTGGCCACCACAGACTCGTAGAACATCCTCAGCATCGTCCGGCAGATGTAAAAGGACCTCCGTCTCCTCAGGAAATAGAGACGGCTCTTACCCTTCTTGTAGACAGCCTCAGTGTTCTTAGACCAGTCCAGTTTATCGTCAATTTGTATCCCCAGGTATTTGTAATGGGGCCATACCTCCCCTCGCTTGGGTGATGGATAAACATGTTACAGGAAAAGAACATGATACAAGATTCATCAAATATAGCTCAGAATAAAAAAAGGTACCTCTTTAGTGGATTCAAGATGGAGAGATCTATAATCTTGCAGCTGACTCTCTAAGTTCTGCATTGCCTTAATGCTGTCTTCTCTCTCCATCTCTGCTGCTTTGAGCTGTTGCCTTAGATGTTCCATCTGCAACTCAAACTGAAAAACCTTTTGAATAAGAGAAAAATTGTGACAAACTATTCTGTTAATGGACAGTATTTTTTAATACACAAAACACTACAGACATCAGATACATATGAAGTTTGCTAGTGCTGTTTGGGAGGGTTTAAACTAATTTGGAAGGGAGTTGGGAACCAGAATGAGACTCGTGGCAAGAAGCAAAATTGTATTCACCAGGATAGCGAGACTCGTGGCAAGAAGCAAAATTGTATTCACCAGGATGAGTTGCAATGTAAAAGGTGGACAAAATCAAGAAGGGTGAATACAGGACAGCAGGTGTTATATTTGAATGTGGGTAGTTATATGGAATAACGTAGATAAACTTGTAGCACAGTTATAGATTGGCATGTATGATGTTTGGGGCATTATTGAATCATGGCTAAAAGAAGATTATAGCTGGAAGCTTAACGTCCAAGGATACACAATGTATCGAAAGAACAGGCAAAGGGGTGACGTAGCTCATTTGGTAAAAAATTAAATCAAATCATTAGAAAGAGGTGACATAAGGTTGGAAGGTGTTGATTTGTTGTGGATAGAGCTAAGGAACCGCAAGATTAAAATGACCTTGATAGGAGTTACATACAGACACCCAGACAGTAGTAAGGACGTGGCCTACAAATTAGAGTGATAGATAGAAAATTTATGCCAAAAGGGCAATTTACAATAGTCATGGAGGATTTCAATATGCAGGTAGATTGGGAAAATCAGGTTGGTGCTGGATCCCAAGGGGGGAATTTATAGAAAGCCTGTGAGATGGATTTTAGAGCAGCTCATGGTTGAGTCCACTCGTAGACCATCTTTCTGTATTGGGTGCAATGAACAGAGCGCTTAAGTTAAAAGAACACTTAGGGGAAAGTGATCATAATATGATAGAATTCAATATGAATTTTGAGAAGGAGAAGCTAAAGTCAGATATATCAGTATTACAGTGTAAAGGAAATTACAGAGGCAGGATAGAGGAGCTGGCCAAAATTGATTGGAAAAGGACACTGGCAGGGATGATGGTAGAGCAGCAAAGGCTGAAATTTCTGGAAGCAATTCGGAAGATGCAGGATAGGGACATCCTAAAGAGGAAGAGGTATTCTAAAAGCAAGATGACACAACCCTGGCTAACAAAGGAAGTCAAAGCCAAAATAAAAGTCAAGTAGAGGGTATATAATACATCAAAAATGAGCGGGAAGTTAGAGGTTTGGGAAGCTTTTAAAAATCAACAAAGGTAACTAAAAAATGTCATTAAGGAAAAGATGGAACATGAAAGTAAGCTAGCCAATAATATGAAAGAGCATACCAAAAGTTTATTCAGATATATAGAGTGTAAGAAAGGCGAGAGTGGATATTGGACTACTGCAAAATGATGCTGGAAAGGGAGTAATGGGGGACAAAGAAATGGCAGGCAAACTAAATAGGTATTTTTCATTAGTCTTTACTGTGGAAGTCACTAGCAGTATGGTGGTATTTCAAAAATGTCAGGGGCAGAAGTGTGTGAAGTTGCCATTAGTAGGGAGGAGGTTCTGCGAAATTGAAAGGCCTGAAGGTAGATAAGTCACCAGGACCAGATGGTGTACACCCCAGGGCTCTGAAAAAGGTGGCTGAAGAAACTGTGGAGGCATTAGTAATGATCTTTCAAGAATCACTAGATGCTGGATGTGGAGGCATTAATAATGATCTTGGAATACTAGATACAAGAATCACTAGGTACTGGACTGAAAGTGTTATATCTAAATGCACGCAGCATGAGAAATAAAATGGACAATCTTGAAACTCAGCTACAGATTGGCAAGTATGATGTTGTGGCCATCTCTGAAACTTGGCTAAAGGATGGCTGCCATTGAGAGCAAACGTCCAAGGATAGATGGTGTATCAGAAAGATAGGTTAATAGGCAGAGGGGGTAGTGTGGCCCTCTGTATAAGAAATAATATTAAATCATTAGAAAGGGATGACATAGGATCGGAAGGTGTAGAGTCTCTATGGGTTGAGTTAAGAAATGGCAAGGGTAAAAGGACCTTAATGGCAGTTGTATACAGGCCTCCAAACAGCAGCTGGGATGTGGATTACAAATACAGCAGGAGATAGAAAAGCCATGTCAGAAGGTCAATGTCATGATAATCGTTTGGGGTTTTAACCTGAAAGTGGATCTGGAAAACTAGACCAGTACTGGACCTCGAGAGAGAATTTATAGAATGTCTAAGGCAGGGGTGGCCAACATTTACATTCCATGCATCAATTTTTTCACTCATGAGTTCAGATGCGCCATACAACTCTTGTACCCCTATTCAATTCTTGTAAAAATATGTTAATATAGAACTCGTGCATAAAAAAAAATCGCATCTGAACTTGTGCTTGAAAAAATTGATTCATGGAATGTAAAAGGTTGGCCACCCCTGGTCTAAGGGATGGCTTTTTAGAACAGCTTGTCGTTGAGCCCACTTGGGGATTGGCTGTGCTGGATTGGGTGTTATGCAATGATCAAGGGGTAGTAAGAGAGCTTAAGGTTAAGGAACCCTTAGGGAACAGTGATCACAAGATGATCGAGTTCACTTTGAAATTTAAGCAAGTGAAACTAAATTACAATGTGTTGGTATTTCAGTGAAATAAAGAAAATTACAATGGCATGAGAGGAGAACTGGCCAAAGTTGACTGGAAAGGAACACTAGCAGGAAGGACAGCAGAGCAGCAATGGCTGGAATTTCTGTGAAAAATGAGGGAAATGCAAGACAGATATATTCCAAATAAGAAGAAATTTTTGAATGGAAGAAGTACACTACCGTGGCTGATAAATGAAGTCAGAGCCAAAGTAAAAACAAAAGAGAGGGCATACAAGGAAGCCAAAGCTATTGGAAAGATAGAGGATTGGGGCACTTTTAAAAACTTGCAGAAGGAAACTAAGAATGTCATTAGGAAAAGATAAATTATGAAAGGAAGCTGGCAACTAATATCAAAGAAGATACTAAAAGCTTTTTAAGTATACAAAGGGTAAAAGAGAGTTGAAGGTAGATATAGGACCAATAGAAAATGATGCTGGAGATATTGTAATGAGAGATGTAGAGATGGCAGAGGAACTGAATGCATATTTTGCATCAGTCTTCACAGTGGAAGACATCTGCAGTATACCGGACGTTCAAGAGTCTCAGGGAAGTGAAGTATGTGCAGTGAAAATTACGACTGAGAAGGTGCTCAAGAAGCTTAATGGTCTCAGGCTGGATAAATCTCCTGGACCTGATGGAATGCACCCTCGGGTTCTGAAGGAAGTAGCTGGAGAGATTGCGGAGGCATTAACAATGATCTTTCAAGAATCGATAGGTTCTGGCATTGTACCGGATGACTGGAAAACTGAAACTGTTACTCCACTATTTAAGAAGTGTGGGAGGCAGCAGAAAGTAAACTATAGACCTGTTAGCCTGACATCAGTGGTTGGGAAGTTGTTGGAATCAATTGTTAGGGATAAGATTATGAAGTACCTGGAGGAACATGACAAGATAGGCCAAAGCCAGCATGGTTTCCTGAAAGGAAAATCCTGCCTGACCAACGTACTGCAATTTTCTGAGGAAATTACAAGCAGCATAGACAAAGGAGATGCAGTAGATGTGGTGTATTTGGATTTTCAGGAGGCCTTTGACAAGGTGCCACATATGAGGCTGCTTAGCAAGATGGAATTACAAGGAAGTTACTAGCATGGTGGAGCATTGGCTGATCAGCAGAAAACAGAGTTGGAGTAAAGGGATCCTATTCTGGCTGGCTGCCTGTCACCACAGGGGTCGGTGTTGGGACCGCTGCTTTTTCGATACATGTCAATAATTTGGATTATGGGATTTATAGATTTGTGGCTAAATTTGCCAATGACACAAAGTTAGGTGGAGGAGCGTGTAGTGTTGAGGAAACAGAGAGCCTGCAGAGAGACTTGGATAGTTTAGGGGAATGGGTAAAGAAGTGGCAAATGAAATACAATGTTGGAAAATACATGGTCATGCACTTTGGTGAAAGAAATAAATGGGCAGACTATTATTTAGATGGGGAGAGAACTCAAAATGCAGAGGTGCAAAGGGACTTGGGAGTCCTTGTGCAGGATACCCTAAAGGTTAACCTCCAGGTTGAGCTGGTGGTGAAGAAGGTGAATGCAATGTTGGTATTCATTTCTAGAGGTATGGAATATAAGAGCAGGGGTGTGATGTTGAGGCTCTATAAGGCACTTGTGAGACCACACTTGGAGTATTGTGTGCAGTTTTGGGTTCCTTATTTTAGAAAGGATATACTGACATTGGAGAGGGTTGATAGAAGGTTCACAAGAATGATTCCAGGAATGAAGGGGTTACCATATGAGGAACATCTGGCTGCCCTTGGGCTGTATTCCCTGGAGTTCAGGAGAATGAGGGAGAATCTCATAGAAACATTTCAAATGTTAAAAGGCCTGAACAGATTAGAATTGGCAAAGTTATTTCCCATGGTAGGGGAGTTTAGGACAAGAGAGCACGACTTCAGGATTGAAGGAAGTCCATTTAGAACAGGGATGCGGAGAAATTACTTTAGTCATACGGTGGTAAATCTGTGGAATTTGTTGCCACAAGTGGCTGTGGAGGCCAAGTCATTGGGTGCATTTAAGGCA
Source organism: Mobula birostris (assembly GCF_030028105.1). Taxonomy (NCBI): domain Eukaryota; kingdom Metazoa; phylum Chordata; class Chondrichthyes; order Myliobatiformes; family Myliobatidae; genus Mobula; species Mobula birostris. Next base: position 53,716,360 of record NC_092384.1, read on the forward strand.
GGGATAGATAGGTTCTTGATTAACTAGGGCATTAAAGGGTTTGGGGAGAAGGGAGAGGAGTGGGGATGACTGGAAGAATTAGATCAGCCCACGATTGAATGGTGGAGTGGACTCAATGGGCCGAATGGCCTACTTCTGCTCTCATATCTTATGGTCTTATGGAATGGTTCCGGAAGACTGGAAAATTGAAAATGTCACTCCACAACTTAAGAAGGGAGAGAGACAGAAGAAAGGAAATTACAGGTCAGTTAGTCCCACTTCAATGGTTAGGAAGATGTTGGAGTTGACTGTTAAGAATTGTGGTTCGGGATACTTGGAAGCACATGATAAAATAGGCCTAAGTCAGCATGGTTTGCTTAATGGAAAATCTTCAGAAGGTTTGTGAAAATTATTCCAGGATTGAAAGGCTTGTCACATGAAGAATGTTTGATGGCTCTGTACTCACTGGAATTCAGAAGAATGAGGGGTTATCTCATTGAAACTATCAAATGTTGAAAGGCCTTGATAGAGCACATGTGGAGAGGATATTTCCTATAGTGGGAGAGTCAGAATTGAGGGGCGTCTTTTCAGAATGGAGATGAGGAGGAATTTCTTTAGCTAGAGAGTGGTGAACCTGTGAAACTCATTGCCACAGAAAGCTGTGGAGGCCAAGTCTTTATGTGCAGTTAAGGCAGAGGGTGATAGATTTGTGATCAGTCAGGGCATGAAGGGATACCGGGAGAAGGCAGGTGACTGAGGCTGAGAGGGAAAATAGATCAGCCATGATGAAATGGCGGAGCAGACTCGATGGGCCAAATGGCCTAATTCTGCTCCTATATCTTATGGCCTTGTGGTCTAAGTCTAAACAATAAATCTTTCAATTTATGTTGCAAATCAAAATTCTGAGAAACAAAGGTAACCCTGCAGATTTTAAAACATGGTACTCTGCATTCAACATAAAAAATTAATACTTATAGACTAAGCACATTTTCTAGGATTTGAAGGCATAAAATACCATTTTATAAGAGTTTAATAAATATATTGATAAGCAGTTAACTTGATGTTCTGGTGTTGGCCTCTGAGACAGACATCACAGTGTCACAGATGTTGCAGGGCTTTGAACAGGTGTTGTTTTATTCTTCCTTTCAAAGCGTGCATAAAGGCATGAAAGGTATTGAGCTCATCTGGGAATGAAGCATCACAGCGATTCCTGATATTAGATGGCGACGGGGAGGCGTACAGGAGCAAGATAGATCAGCTGGTTGAGTGGTGTCGCAGCAACAAACTTGCACGCAATGTCAGTCAGGAATTGATTGCAGACTTCGGGAAGGGGAAGTCAAAAGAACATACAGCAGTCCTCATCGAGGGATCAGAAGTGGAAAGGGGGAGCAGTTTTAAGTTCCTGGGTGTCAACATCTCTGAGTATGTATTCTGGGCCCAACATATTGATGTGCTTACAAGGAAGGCACGATAGCAGTTATATTTCATTCGGAGTTTGAGTCAAACTGGTAAGTCACCAAAGGCACTCGCAAATTTCTACAGATGTCCTGTGGAGAGCATTCTAATTTACTGGTTGCATCACCATTTGATCTGGAGAGAAGAAAAAGCTGCAGAAAGTTGTAAAATCCCTCATCGGCACTAGCCTCCTCAACATCCAGGACACCATCAAAAGGTGATGCCTCAAAAAGATGGCATCCATCATTAAGGACTTCGTCAACCATTACATACCCTCTTCTCATTGCTACCAACAAGAAGATACCGGGGCCTGAAGACACACACACTCAACATTTCAGGAACAGCTTCTTCCCATCTATCATCAGATTTCTGAATGGACAATAAACCCATGAACATTACTTCAGTATTTTATTTCCTTCACTTTTTCCACTACGTATTTAATTATATATATATATGTATATACTGTACTTACTGTAATTTTTAACAACAAATTACTTATTGTAATTTATCAACCACAAAACAACAAATTTCACGGCGTATACAGGTGAAATTAAACCTGATTCTGATTCTTTCTTATTAAACCAGCCAGCATAATCAAAGCTCCCACCCACTCACTCTCTCTTCTCTGTCCTTCCATTGGGCAGAAGCGCATACCAGCACAAAACACGTACTATCAGGCTCAAAGACGGCTTCTATCCCACTGTTATAAGACTATTGAACAGTTTCCTAGTACAACAACCACACTCTGTGACCTTGCTCCTTATTGTCAACCTGCAACGCACTTTCTCTGTAACTGGAACACTATTCTGTACTCTTCATTGTTTTACCTTGTGCTACCTCAGTGCGCTGTTGCAATGAATTGATCTGAGTGAACAGTATGCAAGACATGTTTTTCATTGAACCTTAGTATATGTGACAATAATAAACTGATTTACCAGTGGTAATGGGATGTATCAAAAGTTGAAGGTCAAGGAGCTGAAGATGCAGAACAGGATATAAGGCTGGAGAATAACTCATGGATTATGTAGAAGATTGTCGACAGTTTTAGTAAATAAGGGTGAGAATGTTAAATTGAAGGTCAAGGAATAGAAAACAGTCAGGAGTAATTTATAGGAAGAGGTACAGTTGACATTGCGGGCTGAGACCCTTCAGGTCCTTACCTTTGTCCCCCTTCGCCCACACCTCAGCGAGTTCTGCATTCGCCATGACGCTGAACTCTCCTTCCGCCAGCTCCGTCTTCGAGCCTACTTCTTCAGCAAGAACTCTCCCACCCCCACTGATGACCCCTTCTCCCACCTTCAACCCTTCTCCTCTTCATGGACACCCTGCTCTGGTCTTCTGCCTGCTCTGGATCTCTTTATTGCTAACTGCCGATGGGACATCAACTGTTTCAACTTCACCGTACCTTGTTCCTATTCCAACTTCACTCCTTCCGAACGCTCTGCTCTCCACTCCCTCCGCACTAATCCTAACCTTACTATGAAACCCGTCGATAAGGGGGGTGCTGTTGTAGTCTGGCGTACTGACCTCTACCTTGCTGAGGCACAGCGACAACTCGTGGATACCTCCTCTTATTTACCCCTCGATCATGACCCCACTAAGGAGCACCAGGCCATTGTCTCCCACACCATCACCAACTTTATCAGCTCAGGGGATCCCCATCCACTGCTACTAACCTTAGTTCCCATACTCCGCACTTCCTGTTTCTACCTCCTACCCAAGATCCACAAACCTGCCTGTCCAGGTAGACCCATTGTCTCAGCTTGCTCCTGCTGCCCCACCGAACTCATTTCTGCATACCCTTGACACTGTTTTATCCCCCCTTGTTCAATCCCTTCTCACCTATGTTCGTGCCACTTCAGTCTTGACAAAGGGTCTTGGCCTGAAACGTTGACTGTACTTCTTCCTATAGATGCTGCCTGGCCTGCTGTGTTCACCAGCATTTTTTGTGTGTGTGCTTGAATTTCCAGCATCTGCAGATTTCCTCATGTTTGTAGGAGTAATTTAATGTGTTTCAAAGAGGAGCAGATTTTCCGAAGGTGAAATATATAAAGATTATCATGGAAGACCAACAAGGGAGGACTGGAGTATATTGTAAACTTTGTTTGATACTATAGATGGGTCATAGCAAATCACAGACTGAGTTCAATATCTTTCCCATATAAAGAACAAAAGGAGGAAGAAAAATAGTAAGGCGATGAAAAGGCAGATGGAAGATTGATTGAAAAAGAATGGACCATGAATGATACTAATACAAAAAAGACCCCATACTTTTGAGCATCAAATCTGGCAAAAACATGTCACACCACATATACAATTTTTCATCAGACCATTCAATGCAGAGATCACCTTAAATCAGGTGGGAAATTATTTGAAGCATTTTCATTCCTTTTTTGAATTCATGCTTATGTTACCAAGACGGATTTTTTTTTAACCAAAACTTGATTGCTTTTTTATGAATTATTGGAATTGCAATAACCTGAAGCTATATCAAGAGTAAAGACTGCAGGCTATTACCTAGCCCACAGGGAAACAAAAGTCATGAATAAGCTACAATTTCCTAAAGAAAAAATCGTACATGCCATCAATTAGTAACCGAAGCTAAATCCATTCATCACTGGTTTATGATCAACCAACTTAACCTCAATTGCAAACAAACTAAACCAAATTTTGACCAAGAAAACTTAAAAAAACAGAGAACATGAGATTATTAAAAAACATTATATAAGATTATACAATTGAGCAACGCACATAAAATGCTGGAGGAGCTTAGCAGGTCAAGTAGCATCAATGAGAATGCATGAACAGTCAACATTTCAAGCCAAGACCCTTGTTCAGGACTGGAAAGGAAGGGGGAAAATGTCAGAATGAAAAGGGGAGGGAGGGGAAGAAGGATAGCTACCAGGTGATAGGTGAAGCCAGGTGGGTTGAAAAGGTAAAGGGTTGGAGAGGCAAGAATTAATAGAAATGAGAGTGGACCATACAAGGAAGGGAACGAGAAGGGGACCCAAGGGGTGGTGATAGCCAGGTAAGAAGTTAAGATCCCTTTCTAAACAACTCTATTGCTTTTACACCCTTCTGTGATCTGTCCACATATCTGTTCTTCTAATTCCCACTAATTTGGCAGGGAAGTAGTATAACTCCATCAAAGTAGCTTCCAATTTCTTATTCCTAAGTTCTGTTCATATAGCCTCATTGGCCAACCCCTTCAGGATATTCTCCCTCAGTAATACCATAATGTTTTAACTGATCAGCAGCCCCTCTTCGAAACTCCTTTTGATCACACAGGAAAATTCTAGACCCCACTATGTTGAACTGTGAGTCCTGCTCTTCCCTCAATTATGATTCTGTGATTGCAACAATATTACAATTGTATCTGCTTATCTGCACTTTCAGCTCACCCATATTACCTGTGAGGCTCCTTGCATTAAAGTAATTGCAGTTAAGTCTACCAACTATCACAGGCTTCCTTTTTGTATCTCCCTACTCTTCCCACTGGACTTGTGTTTTATTTTTTAAATATGAATCAGCCTGCCCATTATCATTTTGGGCTCCATCACCTTCTTTATCAGTTTAAACCTGCCTAACAAACCAACATTGGTCTCCCTCTAGTTAAAGATGTAACAGGTAATTATTGTACAGGTTACCCCTGCCCTGAAACATAAAGGTCTCTCTCAAAAACTGGCACTTCAACCATGTATTCACATATAAGACCATAAGATATAGGAGCAGAAGTGGGCCATTCGGCCCATCAAGTCTGCTCCGCCATTCAATCATGGGCTGATCCAGTTCTTCCAGTCATCCCCACTCCCCTACCTTCTCCCCATACCCTTTGATGCCCTGGCTAATCAAGAACCTGTCTATCTCTGCCTTAAATGCACCTGTCCTATATTTCTATACAGGCCATTCCTGGGTTATGAATGCCTGATTTATAGAACATAGAACAGTTCTGCATGGTACCGGCAATTCAGCCTACAATGTTGAGCTGACCTTTTAACTTACTCCTGGATCAATCTAATGCTTCACTCCCACATAGCTCTCCATTTTCCTTTTATCCCTGTGCCTATCTCAAGGTTCTCTTCTTCCACCCCTGTATTTGTACTTGCTCTACCACCACTCCTGGCACTGTGTCCCGTGCACCCAGCACTCTCTGTGTAAAAATCCTACCCCTGAATTCCCCCATACTTTCCTCCAATCACCTTAATTAAAATTATGCCTTCATCTCGTAGCCATTTTCACCTTGTGAAAAAGGTGCTGGCTGTCCACTTAAGCAATGCCTCTTAACCAGTCACCTTTCAGTATTCTTCACTCAAAAGAAATTTGTGAACACTTCTGCATATAAATGAACTCTCATGATACTATCAAATCCAAAAACAATAGAAATATTTCTCTCTCCCTACCTTCAGTAATTGTCTCAGTCTTATGTTTGTGATGCCATTCATTGCAAAACTATGAAGGTACGATTAACATATCACATTATTTTATACATTTTATAACTTATGGACAAAATCAATTAATGGATGTCTACAACAGAATCAGCTGAACACATAGGGGCAGTTCATTCTCACTATTTCCTCTGCAGGCTCATTATGCTCTTCTCTTTGATTCTAAAACTAGGGTCCACCCTCTGGAAAACAACGGCTGGTAGGTTTGTATCTAAGTTTGCCCTGTCACCGATTTTTATGGCAATTCATTAAATGCAGCTTGTCAACCTATTTATTACAGCTAAGTAACACCAATGTATATAAGGAGGAGAAAAATTTGTCCTTCAGTCTTTCACCTTCTGGGAATAGATAAATGAGCATGAAAGCCTGAACGTGCAGACCTAATGGCAGCTTCTTCACTGCTTCTATCAGTCTTCTGAATCAATCATCTTACCAGGCCCCCATCCAGGTGGTGCTGCTATGTTCAGTTTCAACAATAGTAGGCATGGAGCAGTAAAATGTTATAAAAACTGACCTGGTGTAGTAAAGAACATTTCCTCTTCGCTGACCACTTCAAAGCTATGTGCTTATCACCCTGCTCTACTCTATTTACCCCATGCCATCAGCTCCAATATCATTTAAAAGTTTGTCCACAAACTGGAGTGAGATAGAACACTTAGTTAAGTCGTGGTACAATAACAGTTTCTTGCTTATTCTTAGCAAAACCAATGAACTGATCTTTAAATTCTGAAAGGGATAGTGTGAGACCACATGGCAGTTCTCATTCATGAGACAAAGGTGGAGAGAGTTACCAACTTCAACATCCTGGAAGTTAACATCGCAGTTGACCTGTCCTGGACCCAGCACACTGATGCAATCATGAAGATTTGCGGGCACCTCCACATTCTTAGAAACTTAAAAGAGATCTTGCATGTCACCAAACATTCTAACAAATGTCTACAGATGCACAGTTGAAAGTATTATGACTGCTTCTGCTATGGCGTGGTATGATTCCAATTCCAAAGCGCAGGAGTGCAAGAGGCTACAAAGTGTAGCGGACACAGCACAGTCGTTCATAGCCACAGCCATGCCCATCATTGAAGGAATCTACTGTACATGAAGCACTGCCTGAAGAAGGAAGCATTTGTCATAAAGGATCCTTACCTGGGTCATATCCTCATCTTACTGTTACTACTGAGCAGGAGGTACAGACACCCAGATTCAACATCATCAGGTTCAGGAACTGTTACTTTCCTACAAATAACAGGTTCTTGACCCCTAATCCCCTAACCCCTAATCCTCACTCAGCAACGGAACCTAATGGAACACCTCTTGCACTACTACGAACTCTGTAGTTTTTGTTGCAGTTGGATCTTGTTTTGTACAAGTTTGTATGCTAAAAGATGATTCACTCACAAAATTATATCATCAATTGGAATGACAGCTCTAGTCCTTACTAACAGCATTTACAGTAGAAACTACTGTACATATACAAAGTTACTATGTTGTCATGATGGTGTTGCACAGTTCCTTGTAAAGGTTTATGTATGACAAGGCAGTTTCTATTATAAATCCAATAAAACATTTGTTTAACAATATCACTACTTTAATTGTAATTTATTTGTAGCATGGTCCTGTACAGATGTAGGGAAATCCATACAGAGATGATAATACTAATAACAACAAAAATAATTTGATAACACTGTATTTTGCGAAATTGAAGTACTTCACTTAGCAATTATATTATACTTAAACGCGCTATTATTTTGATAACTTACGTTTTCTTATATCAAACTTTGAAAGAGTACAATACAGAATTCTTACTGTTTCTTTAGTCTCATTGGCTTTGTCCTGCATGACGATCCTTTCGTTTTTCAGCTTGTGAATCAATCCTTCTCTCCTATGTAGCTACACAAAAAAAAATTCATTTAGCAAAAATAGATTTATTACTCTATTATACTGCAGCAACAATTTTATATTTTCTTCTGTGAAAGCCATATATAGAAGAACATACATGTCCAAAATGGAATGGTGTGTGGTTTAGAGGTGATTGTGTTCCTATACATGTAAAACCATAGAAGAATATGGAACAAAGGGATTCTTCCCAGGCGGGTCCCGATAGAGAGCAGGTGCTGTCTTTATTCTTATCTAGATGATGCAAGCTGCATGTTTTGAAGGTAGGGATTTGCATTTTATAAACAGTAATCCCTGCAGTTAGAGTATGGTGGTGATACTGGGCATGAATGCTCAAACTTCTGGCTGATAGAGTGAACAGCTGCTTTCACTGGATTGTGTTAAGCTTCTTTGGCTTTCCCTGAAAAGGGAAACGGAAAGCATTCCATCACACTCCTAAATGATGACTGCATGTGATTCAAAAGGGTTCAAAAGATGAACTGGATCCAGAGATCACAGTGGAGCAACACAATGTTAGGTAGCTCTTTGAAGAAAGTACAAGGGGTGATTGATAAGTTTGTGGCCTAAGGTAGAAGGAGGTTAGTTATTAACTTCAAACGTTCTGCATAATCACTCAAAGAGTTGACCTGCATGTGCATGTAACGAGAGCTGTATAACTCATCTCCTTCTACCTTAGGCCACAAACTTATCAATCACCTGTGCTGCGGAACTTTCTGGAGGTCCAAGATTCGTATGCTCCACGACCGCTGGACTAAGTGTGTAAATGTAGGAGGGGACTATGTTGAAAAATAAATGAGTTAGGTTTTCTAAAATTTACTCCTTCTACTGTAGGCCACAAACTTATCAATCACCCCTCGTAGCTTCATTCTGTCCACTAGAGTGATCTTGAGTTTCAAGTTGTCTGTTACTTTAACATTTTCATTCCATTCTGATCATTTTAGACTTGACCTCTTTCACGAAGAACGGCATTTCATCTTTATTCTATACTCATTACTGTGTTCAGGGCTCAAAACTGAATCATACCATTTTAGATAACCAAAATATTCAGTATGTGTCTGCTGAATTTAGTAAGTCTTCATCACTCCTGTCTCAGATGCTCTTCTATACTCTTCCTCTTCTCTCCTTACTTTTCTGAGCTTTAATGAAGCACCATTAACTTTAAACCTCAGCTCTGTCTCTCTTTCCATAGATGCTGCTTGAGCTGCTGATGTTTCCAGCATTTTCTGGTTTTATTTCAAATACACTTAAATGATCATAAATGCCCAATTTGGCAAAGGGGCCTGATATTGGCATTAAGAATCCTACTTATATTTTGAATGAACCCCATTTCAGGTGTGTAATCTTATTGTCTTGAAGCTTCTCTAATCAATAAGGACAAATGAGGCACATCTGTCTAAGTGTGTGTGTGTGTGTGTGTGTGTGTGTGTGTGTGTGCGCGCGCGCGCGTGCGTGCATGCCACCAATCATTCTGGAGTTTGATGACTGTTGGAATTGGGATAATTAAGACTAGGAAGAAATAAACCTTGGTAAAAATGATCTACAAAGCGGACATAATTAATGGGAAAACTGTAGAATATTTAAACACGATTTCTTTAATATGTAGCAAATTATAGTTTTCTGTATGATACATTATAATTTTCTTAAACACAAGACATTCTACAGATGCTGGAAATCCAAAGCAACATAGTCAAAATGCTAGAGGAACTCAGCAGGTCAGGCAGCATCCATGGAAATGGGCAGTTCACAATTTGGGCTGTGACCTTTTTTGGGTAGGATTATAATTTTCTTTGTGGATTTAAATATACTGTATGATCAACATGCTGTTCTCCCTTTGAAAAGATTAAGAAACATAGATCCTAGTTATAAGTATAACCCTTAACTACTGCAAAAGCAACTATATTCACTGGGAACACCCAGAAAAATGCAAGAAGAATGATGGTAGGTTAAAAGTTACTAAACGCATTTGAGGCCAACTGCAACATTATTTTCATTCATTTTCACCAAATGCACTGAGACATGCGATATTAAAGTGAAGGACTGCAAAAAGCAGCTCCACTTTAAAGTGTAAAGTTTTGAGGTTAGGCAAAGTGATACTGCTGTAAGAGTATTATCAGACCACAAGATACCTTAAGAGTTAATGCCACAAAATTCAGAAGGAAAGTTTGATGGATAAAAATGATAAGTCTGCTTATACTGTATTCGGAAACTGGACGATGATCCATACAGCACAACACCTGTAGCATATTAGCAACTACATAGAAATGAAGACTGTTGTTGGGATGAAGAGTCTGTCATTCTGAGGGAACAGTGGAGGCTACAGGTGACAGCTTTACTGTCATCTACCATGAGGAAATGGTAAAAAGAAGAATTTATGAAAATATTCCTGAAATAAATAAATAAATAAGCAATGACACTTAATAAGACATTTCTCTGGTAAGGACATGTTCGACACAGCTTTGTGGGCCAAAGGGCCTGTATTGTGCTGTAGGTTTTCTATGTTTCTAAGAAGAAATGCAATTAAACCTATAAGAATAAAATCAAAATATAATGTAAAACTCATGCTTGAAACAAAAAGTACACTTGATTACAACTGGTATAAATCTAGCAGCCTTAGTGTAAATTGCTTTAAAGAGAACAAAGCCAAAGACAATAAGTATGGAAGGTAACAAATATGGAAGGCAGTGTTTAACCTCTTCTCTCACGGGAACATCACAGGGCCTTGACTGACAGCTTTCAGTGCTCATGATATTGACTCACTGCATAATGAGTAAAATGTTATCTATGTAGGTACCGCTGTACATGATTGCTGATGTAGGGATATATATTGATCCTCGCATGAAAACTAAAACAGTCCTCTCAGGAATAAGACATCATATCGAATAATTGAAAGATACCTTGTGTATCTCAACATAAAATCTACAAACCTGGCATGCCTTACATAATAAATCCAATTTCCAGGTCAATGATTCCCATGAAATACTCAGGCTATAGTTCATGAAAAATGAATGGAAAGAAGTGGTAGAGAAGAAATTATCACACAAAAAAGGAGATATGTCATTTGATACAGACAATCATTTGAAATAGATAGTATATGAAAGTCAGGATATTCTAATGATATTTTTGTAGATATAAATTCACAAGTATATGAAGAACAAGTACATAATCTGCTCAAAATACAGTATTTAAGGCAAAATATATGGCAATTTTCACTTTTCAATATAATATGTTATAACCTTATAACCAACATGTTAGAAGGTTAAAACTGAAATACCCATCAACTGACCTCTGTTGACATCACATTCTGCTCAGTCTGCACAGCTAAATTCTCCATCTCTAGCTGTACATAAAGCCGCCCATTTTCTTCAGCCAATTCATGACAATGTTCCTGCAGTCGGGCTCTCTCATCCTCAAGCTGTTTGACTATCTGTTCAAGTCGTGTCATCTGTAAAAATGAGAACGTACAATGTAAATTTTAAGTCTTAATTTGACACATTGATATCACATGGATAAGTGTTTATTTAAAAGGTCCAGTTTTGAAACACAAAACCATTATCCTAGTTTTTATACTATAACGTAAGTTGGCATCAAAAAAATAAAATTCAATACTTGTTAACCTTCCTTCGAGGAAGTGATTATAACTTTATCAACGACGTGATGACACTGGCACTGCAAAGGTGGGAAGAAAAGTAAAGACTTGGTAGCTTTGCAAGCATGGTTCTAAAGTAATTCTGGAATGTTGTGTACAGTTGATGGTAAGTTAAAATTTATTGCAACAAGATATCTTTAGTTGCTCAGTGCAAGCACACTATAATCCAGTTAATGCCCAGAAAATGAAACCTTTTTTAATAAATTTTCATCAGTCATGAGGTATAATATTTTACATGCAGAGAGAAACCAAGGAATAAAATTAAGAGTAGGCATTTTGGCTTCTTGTGCCTGCTCTGGCATTCAATAAAATCAAGTTTGATATCTTACCATAGTGTCACTTTCCTGCATCCCACACATTCTGAACATTCAAAAAATTAATGAGGCAGTGGAATACATATAGAGGGAGCTTTTGAAACCAATATCTGGTAGTATAAGAATTTTTGAATAACAAAATTTAACGGTACATGAAATAAAATAGCATTTTCAGGAGCTCAAAGTATGATGAAATGCTAGGAGTAGAGCAAAATAAATACACATATTGTGGTATATGAAAATTTTATGGGTTGTTGCTTCCAGACAACAGCTCAACCACATTCTGTAATAATATGCAGAAATTAATAAACCTGGGCCAGAAATGACCACATACATCTTGTAGGATAATATTGTTTTTACCTAGAACTGAGCAAAATCTTAACTCTTCCTAATATTCAATACAGGCAAAAAAATTGCTAACACAAGTGAATTATTGAGCATAATTCTCTGCAAGTTCACAGTCCTGATGCATTATGATCTCCAGTATCTGATACACAGGACAGGAACAAGTGAAATGACACCTGACACGTGTAAAAAAACTGAGAATGAAAATACAACTTTGCAACAAAATCCAAGGTACTGTTGTACTTTGAATTTAACTGCAATGCATCAGAATGGTGATAACAGTGACCTTTTATCAACAGTTAATTGTTTTAATACTATTTCAGAGCCATTGTTTCAAAACATCAATTTGCTCTTAAGGCTGCAGCAATCTATTATCTATTTTGACAAACATAGGCAAAGCACTCCTAAAATCCCATGATCTCTTAACCTAATATAGAGTATTACTGTATACTCCTGTTAATTTGACACCATAATTTGCAAAGATTTAAGCTTTCTAATAACATAATGATGTTTTTATGTCAACTTAACTGATCAAAATCGAATCTAGATAATTCAAATCAAATGACATTCTTTAGAATAAAATGCTCTATATTGCAATGGAAAATTGAAGTGAAGCAATCTATTTTTTCATTATTTTGTTTGCTTTATATTGTAAAATTCTTCACTCAATAATATGAGGCAGGAAAAAGCAGTATTCTCTAATGCTGAGATCAAAGTCATCACTAGAGTCTGAAATGGTGATCAAGAGGAGTTCAAAATCAATTTGACTATTGATTGACTGGTTAGGAGTTGTGTTGTTCTGAATGAATTTTCAGTCATGGGATTTGCTATTGTGAAGATGTGCAATAGGAAATTAAGATTTTTATGTAAAGTGACATAAATCAAATAACACTATAGATCTAACATGTTGTGGAGTATCATCAGATGGATATTGAAGCTTTAAGTGATTTGGTTAAGAGTTATGACAGCTTCAGAAGTAGATACTGCTTTTAATCAATACTATGAAGAGAAAAGAAGAGTGTTTCTGAATACAAAGTTGGAGCAAGCGAAGGGAGAGTAGAAGTTATACATTGTATAGAGGTCTTCATGATGTTACTTCATCTACAGAAAAGCGTTTAAGTAGGTCAAAGTTCAAAGTAAGTTTATTATCAAAGTACATATAGGGCACCATATACAACCCTGAGATTCATTTTCTTGTGAGCATACTCAGTAACTCTATAGAATAATAACCAGAACAGGATCAATGAAAGACTGTGCCACTAGGGCGTTCAACCAGAGTGCAGAAGACAACAACCTGCAAATAGTAAAGTAAAAGTAAAGTAAGGGCATCCGTTAGTCTTGCGAGACCATGGATCTGCGCCTGGAAAGTCTTCACTCTCCAGGGCACAGGCCTGGGCAAGGTTGTATGGAAGACCAGCAGTTGCCCATGCTGCAAGTCTCCCCTCTCCACGATACCAATGTCGTCCAAGGGAAGGGCATTAGGACCCGTACAGCTTCGCACTAGTGCCGTCGCAGAGCAATGTGTGATTAAGTGCCTTGCTTAAGGACACAACATGTACCCTCGGCTGGGGCTCGAACTCACGACCTTCAGGTCGCTAGTCCAATGCCTTAACCACTTGGCCACATGCTCACATACTGCAAATACAAAAAGAAGAAATAATAATAATAAGTAATTAGTGAAAGTAAATTTGACAAGAGGCATGGAAGAACTTAACCTTTACAGACATAAAAAGGGAAATTTCAAAATAGCAGAAGGCCCAATAAGTAGACTCCCTTGGAAATCGTATGATTGAATTGCACAGATTAACTAAAACTGATGATCTTAGAACAATCATTTTGCAGAGTTTTGACAGACTTCTGAAAAAAAAGACAGGTAGCAATGAGTTTTGTATTATATAAATCTGCACTAGTCACTAATGGTTTAATATTTGAATCATCTGTAAAACCTGATCCTCATGTGATATGTTCCCATATTATTAGTAATCAGGAGTAAACCTGTTAAAATAAGAACATGTCAAGCTTTGTGGTTTTCATTACAATTTCTCTAGGAGATTCAAAAAGCAGATATTTAAGTTGTTTCTAGAATGCTAAGTGTCATTTCAGATTGAGAAACATAAAAAAGTGATCGAAGAAATCTTTTAAATCACATTTTTTTTCAATATGGCCAAGGAATAAAGTTGATTTTGAGTTTTATTCTTCTCATTTAAAGCTGCCCAATATGCCACTTTGAATATTGAATAATACCCTGTGAAATACAAATGAAAAAGTACCCAAGAAAGAACAAAAGCACAGGAATTAATTATCGTTGAGCATATATATTATTGCTTCTTGTCCTACTTAGTTTTATAAGTTCAGTTTCATTTAGATTGAGCCTCAGAAGTGCAGTACAATGCCACTCTATAGACATGTGTAGTGTAAGTGACCGACAAAAATATCCATCCCTTTCAACTCTAATTTAAAAATTGCTTCTGTCAGTATATAGCATTAATGTTTCTTTAAAAGTCTGGTATGTAAACAGTCAAGCTGAGGTAGATATGATATCATATTTTAAATACAGGTAGAAAGATTGCCCAATGAGAAGAGGTATTTTATTCTGGTATTTGCTCAGAAATTTTATTAGTGAACCTGTTGACCAGATCTGTAATCAAATAGAATAAGCTAATGGTCAACTCCACCATGGATGGTCCCAAGCCCGGCTGTGAAAGGGGGAGGGTTGGGCATGGGGCTTGGAACCCCATCCTTTAAAAACCTAGAGCTACAGTAACACCACTAGAAGCTCCAAAGACCTCATCCTGGGAGTGGAAGGATCTTTGCCTAGAATATATATGAAGTTGAGTGGTGAAAGTGCAAGCCACAGAGCTGATCAGCCTTTCATTGGCTCAGGACAAAGGAATCCAGTGAGCTATTGTCAAATGCCCTATGTATCTAGCAAGCTGGTAAGGCTTAAGAAAAAGAAGAAGAAAAAACTAATGATCATAAAGCTACAGGAAAATGGAGATATTGATTTGCATTTTAATACATGCAATTCTGGTAAAAGCAAAATTTCTGAACATCAAATCACAATCTCTGTCAAGATTGTAAACCAGGTAATGAGGGAGCTAGGAGATTTTTTAAAGTTAGGTCCTGGTTGATCTAATTTATGACTGTGAAATTTAGCTTCTGCAGTAAGAGGTATCTGCTGGGATGACATAATATCTGGGATGGAAAAACAAACCTAACCAGAATAAAACACTGCTTTCACATAACTTGAGTATCACCCTATCACCATTTAGGATGCAATATTTCTCAATCTTAATAATTGCATCTGAATTTTTAAGCTCACATGAGATATACTGTTCTTGAAATGTAAAGAACTACAAAACCTCAAGCCTTCCTTCAAAGACGAGATATTGGCAGGCTTCCTTCAATTCTTATATTCCCTAGTCGCAGACATCAATGAATTCTGTCCATTAATAATGTCATGATGAATAAACAGTACAAAGCACATGGCAAAGAAATGACTATACTTGTTAAAGTCAGAAGCTAACACAACAATATTAGGACCTCACTATAAGAAGACAACATTCCTAATGACGATGGAATGAAAATCAACTATCCATCACTACTAATCCCTTATATCATCACTTTGTCCACAGCCTTCAATGGCACGGTGAGTCAAATGGTTGCAAGAATACTTGTGAAAGCACATGCTTCCACCATCTTCTGTACTATTGGAATAATTTGATTAAGCTGGAGAAGATGTAGAAAAAAATTGCAAGGATATTGTGGGACTGGAAGGCTTGAGTTATGAGAAGAGAGTGGATAGGCACATGGGACGGATTCAGAGGAGCATTTAGGTTGGTAAGGATAAGTTGAGCTGAGGGGCCAATTTCCTGTAACACAATACGACTCTAAGACACCTACTCAGGCTGTGCTTTTCAAATTCCATCTTTCCCCTTTGGATCTCTGTCGAAACCTCTTACTCCATATCCTAAACCTCTTCCCTCTGGTTTCAGAAATCTTAGTTACATGGAGAAGTTTCCTACTGTCTACCCTAGCTATATCCCTTCTAATCTTGTGCACTTCAAAGATCAACTTTATTTGCTATATACATATTCACATGTATTAGGAATCTGCTGTGGTGTGTTGGCACTACATGCAAAAAAACTACAACATTTAACAATTATAAAGAATATATAAATATATAAAAATAAAGTTAGAGGTTAAAGTATGGATATGGAATAAAATGAGCTTAAGCACATAAATACCAGTAAGTAGTTACAGTGTAGACAGCATCATAAAAAGTGGTTAAAGTTTACAGTGCACTGCAGTGTTTGAGGTAATAGTTAGAGTGGGGTGGGGGGGGGGAACTAACTAGAATAATTGATCAGATTAACTGCCTGGGGGAAGAAACTTATAAAATGGCATGAAGATTTTGTTTTAGTAAACGTATAGTGCTTTTTGAAAGGGAACTTTTGGCAAATGCAGTTTGTTAGGTGTTTAGTACTTGCAATGATATTTCCTGCCCGTTTCTGTGTCCTGGACACATGCAAGTCCTGCAGTGATGGTACACTGCAGCCAATGAACTTTTCTGCTGGCCTCCCAGTTTGCTGAGGTTTTCATATATTATGGGGATGCTGCACCAAACCAGATAGTAATGGCTGATATGAGGATGCTCTATCTTATAGCAGTGGAGAATTGCACCAGAATGTGCTGCGGAAGATGTTATCTTACCAACTACTGCAGGAAGTACATCCTCTGTCAAGTCTTTTTTGTTAATGAAGGAGATATGGTTCACCTACATGAGGTCCTGCAAAATAATGATGCCGAGGAACCTGAATACTGAAATGGTGTTGACTTTAGACTTGTTGATGATGTTGGAGAGACACATTCCTCCTGAAGTCGATATGCATCTCCACAGATTTGAGGGCATTCATCTCCAAATTGTGATTTCACCAGGACACAAGGTTATTTATTTCTTTGTGGTACTTGAATTAATCCCTCTGGTGATTAGTCCAACAACAATGGTGTTGTTTGCAATCATTCAGTTTAACTGATGGACCTCTATCAGGCAATCACTCTGCCTCTTCCATTCCAAGGAATATTCATTCTTCTTCATCCCAGGCAACAACCTAGTGAATCTCCTCATAGGTTCTCCAGTTCACTCATGTCTTTACTATAGTATGGCTACACAGTATTTCAACCTAATTAATGTTTTGGAATTTTGTACTAAAACCTTTCTGCTCTTCCACAAACCAGGCAAGTATTCTGTATGCCTTTTTCAGCATGTTTTCTTCCTGTGCTGCCACCTTCAGGGATTCTTGGACTTGTACACAAAGGCCCCATTATGCCTCAATACTCTTTAAGGCCCTATAATTTATAGTTGTAGCATTAATAGTCCTTTCAATGTGCAACACCTTGCATTTATCTGGATTGCATTTCATCTGCTCTTGTTCTGCCCATTCTACTAACAAATCTATATAATTCTATACCCTATAACTATCAACACAATTGACCTCTGTGTCACTTGCAAACTTACCAATACTTCCTGTATTCATAACCAAATCGTGAAGGTACATAACAAACTGTAATGCGCCAGCAAAGATCATTGTGGTATACTATATATAACAGACATCCAATCACATAAGCAACCCTCCACCATCACCTTCTGTCTTATTACTAAGCCAATTTTATATCTAGTCTGCCAACTTGTCCTGTAAGCCAAGCATTGTAACCTTTTCGACCAGTCTCTCATGTGAGATCATGCCAAAGGCGTCAGTGAAGGTCATGTAGATTACATGAACTGCAGTGTCTACATCAGGCATTTTGTTAGCTATTTTAAAAAATCAATCAAATTAGTTGGATGGGATGTCCCCCCATTCCGACAAAATTACACTCACTGGTTTGATGAATTCCTGCCTTTTTGAGCACAGATTGGTTCTGTCCCTCAACATATTTTTCCCTAAAACTTTTCTACCCATTCCATGAGTTTACCTAATGTTGTTTCTCAAGTAATGGTAATGCTATTTAATTCCACTCCACATTATTCAGTATTATAAGGAATAGGATCTTCTAATGCAAATACATGTAAAAATACCTGTAAATTATTTGGCTAATACCTTTTTTCGCATAACTATTTCTTCAACTCTATTCTTTACAGGACTTTGGAACTTTCTTTTCCTTCATATACACTTAAGAAGCAAATAGTGTCTGTGGTTTTTAAAAATGTTCCTCATAAATTAGCTCTCATAATATCTTTCTTTCTCTTTTCAATAACTGGATTTGTACACCTAGAAATACTTTAAAGTTATGGGGTGAATTCATTGAAGTTTTTTTAAATATAATTATGTACATGGTGTTGAATACTAGTTTCCAACCTTTTCCAATTACAGCATGACTTGTTCACACCTGGTTTTTCCTGCACACGTAATCTCGGCTCCAGCCACATACCTAATCACATCAACGTGGAGTATGGAGTGCTGCAAGATAAACAGCTTTCTACTAATCATCTCCACTCCCATTGGAAATTTGTTGCAGCTGGGATGCAGTGTTGCAACAAGAAAAATGGATAAAATTATTACACCAACGGTTTCATAAAGCACCAACCCAACTGGCCAGTCTGCCTTCAGTTGCTCCAATGGTGGACACATCCACAGTCCCAGTATTGGCTTCATTAGCCACCTAAGAACTCACAACACCAGAGTAAGAGCCAATGATCCTTAATCCTGAGGGGCTGTCTAAGAACATATGAGAGTTCAGAGATAACTTAAGATGTAGTGGCACTTATTAGGACTCCTGGGGGGTCTGAGCTAGAAGAATCCCAGTTCTGAATGCACTAAATATCACTTGTTCTATTTCACTTGCATAGAACTTCTCTTACACAGCTGTACTTCAACAGGTATAAATTATTCAGCACTATGCAATTTGCCTCCTTGGTGTTCTCACATCTTTGTTTATAAACAACCCACTTTAGAGGCATGAATACTTTCTGATTCAAAATAGACTTCAGTATGGTCAATAGCTACCAATGACTTTTATAACTGGATTAGGTCAGTAGACAACAATGTAATACCTCTATTGATAGCAATAGGAAAGGAAAGTGCTTGTTATACCACTGAGTGCATCACTTTTAGTTTGAGCCACATTTGCAAAACACATTTCTGAGCACTAGTAGTACTTCCATAGTCATCTAAAAGGAGAGAAACAAAAAAGAGCAGAAGGTGACATCTACATCCCTCAATGCTGTAAGTTGGTTATTGTTGGTAATCTATTGTAACATTTAATATTGTGGATATTTACAGGAAATATTGATTACAATTTTCAAAGGAAAAATTGACATTGTGATCAAAAAATGTGACATGAAGTGAAAATTAGATTATAAAGACAAGATGCATAGTCAATACATTTTTTTTTAAAGTATGCAATCAAAGTTAGTTTTTTGAATTTAATAGTATAGTGCAAGTATTTTAGTGAGAGGTGATTCCCATGCATATGTATAGAGAAAGAAGAACATACTGGCTGTGATATCCTAGTGTATAAGTTTTAATTATCCTGTTTAGTTTAAAACAAAAGGAATCAATAAAAGTGCATAATTAAGCTACAAAAATCATATAATAATTTTAATGAAAAGTCAATGGCCTGAAATATTAATTCTGCCTCTTTATCAACAGATTTTGCCCATCCTTTTCAGAATTTCTAGCATTTTTGTTTATACCAAATGTGCTGTAATTTGGAACTAAGATTTAGCGTAGATTATGTACATATATAAAGGTCACATCATGTAGATTCCTGTTGAAAATGCAATACATTCAAATAGTCTGCTTCATGTATTACAAACTCATTCTTATTAAAAGATTTCATAATACAAATCCCTTAATAAAAATGAAACCACCTGCCAAGAAACTGAAACATTATTAATATTCTGAAAAACATAATTTATGAGGTGCCAAGTTTTACAAATTCAGTAATGTGTTAAGCCTAAAATTAACACAAAATTCTATCACTCTAATGTCACAGATGAAATTATGTAAAGTACTGTGCAAGCTGTGCATAATCAATGTCAAGTTAATAATGTAATTGAAACTGAGCAATCACTTTATCGATTTCTCAGTTATGGGCACCTTTAGCTAATGTAGGAGTGCAACATGATGGAGTATCCCAACAAAACAATCTATAGACCCAGTTTACTAAATGTTTTCTATCTGATTAATCAAAAAAGAAGAATATATATATTCAGAGGCCGTTTCATTGGTTGAGGTTGACCGTGGATGTTGTGTCCAGCTGTCTATGTGTTATGCAAGCCAGGGCAGTACAATAAGGAGAGCAAGCTATTGATTGTGTACCATTGCAGGAATTGCCAGTCAGAGATGAACTCAACGCAGGACAGCCTTAGCGACTCAAGCTCCCGATTTTTCCTTGGTATTTATTCCTGAAGAATTCTGCATAATGGGTATAGCTGCAAGGCAGCTGAGGTTTGAGATCAGAGTTTTCCTTCTCCTAGATGAGCTGCCAACCACAGCTGATGAGCTCCATCTGCCTGAAGTGACTGGTTTTAAGGTACCAGTGACACGCCTTTACCCATTCTCCTGACACCAGACACGGTTCTACTGGGTTTCATAGCTAAACCACACATGGAGGCTAGGATCTGAACTTAGTTGTCAGAGGCTATTTGAGGATCACACCATTGGGAGCATTTAATAGGTACTGGGAGCTTAAAGTGGATTCTGGTTAATTGAGCCATCTTTTAATTGAGGGAGCCTCTTATTTGGGACAAGTGTTAAACAAAAAACAAATTGAGAAAATAGCTGGGATTCTCTTCATTTATTTGGGATACTATGCTGCTTAATTGGGACAGGAGACTGTTGCTGAGCAGTTCTTAATTGGCGTCAGTCATGTGCTTATTGTGTAACCTTAGCCTCTACAAAATGCTGGAGGAATTCTGCAGGTCAGGCAGCATCTATGGAAAAGAGTAAACAGACGACGTCTTGGGCTGAGACCCTTTGGCAGGACTAGAGATAAAAAGCCGAGGAATAGATTTAAAAGGTGGGGGGAGAGGAGAGAGAAATGCAAGGTGATAGCTGAAACCTGAAGTGGGAGGGATGAAGTAAAGAGCTGCCAAGTTGATTGGTGAAAGAGATACAGGGCTGGAGAAAGGAAAGTCTGATAGAAGAGGACAGAAGGCCATGGAAGGAAAAAAAGGGGGCAGGAGCACCAGAGGGAGGCGATGGGCAAGCAAGGAGATAAGGTGAGAGAGGTAAAAGGGGATGGGGAATGGTGAAGCCGCCCCCCCCCCACCCCCCCCGTGTCCGGCCTATACCGGGAGCACCGGACACAGTATATGACCCCAACAGACTCACAGGTCGAGTGTCGCCTCACCTGGAAGGTCTGTTTGGGGTTAAGAATAGTAGAGAATGAGGAAATATAGGGGCAGGTATAGCACTTGTTCAGCTTGCAGGTGAGGTGACACTTCACTTGAGAGTTTGTTGGGGTCAAAAACTATGTCTGGTGAGGCCTCCTGTAAATCGGTGAGACCCGACATAGATTGGGCAACCGTTTCGCCAAGCACCTGTGCTCTGTCCCCCAGAAAAAGCAGGATCTCCCAGTGGTCATCCATTTTAATTCCACTTCCCATTCCTATTCTGATTATTGGAAACAGAGTGAAGGAGTTTACTAGGACACTAATAGAACTTTTCTATTATGAAGAGAGACAAAAAAGGCTGGCTTTGCTTTCATTAGAATGGAGGAGCCTCAGGGCGGTGATAATTACAAAATTATGAAGGTATGGTTATGGTAGAAACTGAATATTTTCTCCATAACAGACCATCTGTAGTCAGAGGGCAACACACACAAAGTGCTGGAGGAACTCAGCAGGCCAGGCAGCATCTATGGAAAAAAGTACAGTCGACGTTTCTGGCCGAAACCCTTCGGCAAGACTGGAGAAAAAATACTGAGGAGTAGATTTAAAAGGTGGGGGAGAGGGGAGAGAGAACCACTGGGTGATAGGTGAAACCTGGAGGGGGAGGGATGAAGTAAAGAACTGGGAAGTGAGAGAGGGAAAAAAGGATGGGAAATGGAGAGTGGGGAGTGGGGGGGGGGATGTTGGAGGGCATTACCGGAAGTTTGAGAAATCATGCCATCAAATTGGAGGCTACCCAAATGGAATATAAGGTGCTGTTCTTCCAACCTAAGTGTATCCTCATCACGACAGTGGAGGAGGCCATAGATGGACATATCAGAATGTAAATGGGAAGTGGAATTAAAATGGGTGGCCACTGAGAGATCCCACTTATTCTGGCGGGTGCAGCCGCCAATCAATTTCCCAATATGGTGGCATCTGAGAAGATGGTGGAGTCAGGTTCTCTCACAATCAAGTAGCTGATCAAGCTCTTGAATTGCCAAGGCATGGAAGGCTATGGATCAAGTGCTGGAATATAGGAATTAGCTGAGGTAGGTACTTAATGGTTGGCATGTGCATGTTGGGCCAAATGGCATGTTTTTGAGTTGCATGACTCTATAATTCTTGATAAAGCAAATACAGTTTGCCTCTGTGGGAGGACTATAGGTTGATTCCCCATCATGTACAAGCACATAATCTAAGCTAACACCTGAATGAATAAATAACTTATTTATCTGCCTAATTTATCTGAAAGCTTGAGAGAAGCAGAACCCTTCATTAAATCTAAATGTTATTTGAAGAGCCATGAACTGCATTGCTAAAGACTAAGGTCTGGAAGATGAGACAAGATTGGAGATCTTTTCCTATTGGCGAAGACATAATGGACTTCCTGCATCATAAATCAAATTAAGTCTAGCTTATATGGCGAGCAACAAATATCAATGGTGATAAACTGTGTGTAGTAGGAAGGGACAGATATTTTGTCAGTCACATTGCATCACTGAACAAGAGCAATTCAAAGAAAACTGGTAAAGGTTGAGTTCAGATGTATTATATGCACAAAGCAATTGGATTAAATTGTATAAACTAACAGCACAAACACAACAAAGTAGGTCTGACCTACAGTAGATTTTAGAAAAGCTTGATTGATAGGGACTAAGCTTGGGAATTGAAAGATACTATTGTTGATGCTAAATGAGCAGACAGAAAGGAACAGGACAGAGTTAGTCTTATAGAAAAGAATATTAAGGGCATTAGTGAAGTACAAACTAGGTCAGAAGAATAGGAAGCAGTCTGAATGGTGATGGGATAACAAGGGTCGGTAAGCAAAGTAACATCACTACCCATTTGAAAGAAGAATTAATTATTTAAAAAGGAGGCTCTGTGGCAATAATCACAGCGGACTTCAAACTTTATACATAGTGTAAATCAAATTAACTAAAATAAATTGAAAAATTAGTTCATGGAATGCAATTTAGAGAAAACATCACCACTTGACAGTATTTTGTATTTTATTGGAGAGTGACAAAGTTGTTAGAAATAGAGTCTTGAATGTAAAGCTAATTATATAAGTACAGAGAAAATATTGACCAAGATAGATTGGAAATTTGAATAAATGGTTTCTCATTAAATAAGAATTTAAAGAAATGCTTCATAATTCTCAAAGAACTGAACGTTCCATTAAGAAATAGAAACAACAAAGATAAAGTAATCCATCTGTGGCTAAAGAGTTTAAGAATTGCATCAGATTAAAGAAGAGGTTTAATGTTTGGTTAAGATAAAAGGCAGAAGGTTGAATACGTGGCTAAACAGAAACATGAAAAATATTGTAAGAGTTTCCATTAGAAAAAAACAAAGAGAGTCCCTTCCACCATCAGATTCCTGAACAGTCCATAAACTTATGAACACT
This sequence comes from Mobula birostris, assembly GCF_030028105.1. NCBI lineage: Eukaryota > Metazoa > Chordata > Chondrichthyes > Myliobatiformes > Myliobatidae > Mobula > Mobula birostris. Next base: position 53,740,220 of record NC_092384.1, read on the forward strand.
ATCCCATTATTCCTTTTTTTGCAGCATTTATTTGTTTTTTTGTAATTAATAGTAATTTGGTTGTCTTTATTTTGTACTGCTCCACAAAACAACAAATTTCATATTTTATGAAAATAATAATAAACCTGATCCTGATTCCTTAACAGTTAAAAATGACAAATAGTAATGGGAAATAAAGTGACTTAAACAGTAAAGAGATAAAGCACAGGCACTGAATACATATTTTGAATCTTCAAATCATTGTAAAAGACAAACTAAATGTAACAGTAGAGAAAACACCAGAAACGTTAATGAGAAACTGATAACAAACTTATTTTTGATAGTCCTTGCTCCAAAGTTCTAAGAGAGATGGCTATAAAAATGGTGGATGCCTTGATGATAACTAAAATTCTGTAAGTTGTTGAATATAGTATGAAATTATAGTCTCTACATCTGAAGAGATACTTTCTGTTTTGGGAGTGCTGTTTAAATTTACAGGGTGATTACAGCGATGGGTTACACACATAAAAAACGCTGGTGAACGCAGCAGGCCAGGCAGCATCTATAGGAAGAGGTACAGTCGACGTTTCGGGCCGAGACCCTTCGTCAGGACTAACTGAAAGAAGAGATAGAAAGAGATTTGAAAGTGGGAGGGGGAGGGGGAGGGGGAGATCCGAAATGATAGGAGAAGGCAGGAGGGGGAGGAATGGAGCTAAGAGCTGGAAAGTTGATTGGCAAAAGGGATACGAGGCTGGAGAAGGGAGAGGATCATGGGATAGGAGGCCTAGGGAGAAAGAAAGGGGAGGGGAGCCCAGAGGATGGGCAAGGAGTTATAATGGGGGGGGGGGGGGGGAAGAGAGAGAGAGAGAGAAAGAGAAATATATAAATAAGGGATAGGGTACGAAGGGGAAGTGGGGCATTAACGGAAGTTAGAGAAGTCAATGTTCATGCCATCAGGTTGGAGGCTACCCAGACGGAATATAAGGTGTTGTTCCTCCAACCTGAGTGTGGCTTCACCTTGACAGTAGAGGAGGCCGTGGGTAGACATATCAGAATGGGAATGGGATGTGGAATTAAAATGTGTGGCCATTGGGAGATCTTGCTTTCTCTGGCGGACAGAGCATAGGTGTTCAGTGAAATGGTCTCCCAGCCTGCGTCGGGTCTTGCCAACATATAGAAGGCCGCATCGGGAGCACCGGACGCAGTATATCACCCCAGCCGACTCACAGGTGAAGTGTCTCCTCACCTGGAAGGACTTTCTGGGGCCCTGGATAGTGGTGAAGGAGGAAGTGTAAGGGCATGTGTAGCACTTGTTCCGCTTACAAGGATAAGTGCCGGGAGGGAGATCGGTAGGAAGAGATGGGGGGCACGAATGGACAAGGGAATCGCATAGGGAGCGATCCCTGTGGAAAGCAGAAAGGGAAAGATGTGCTTAGTGGTGGGATCTCGTTGGAGGTGGCGGAAGTTACGGAGAATTATATGTTGGACCTGGAGGCTGGTGAGGAGGTAGGTGAGGACAAGGAGAACTCTATTCCTAGTGGGGTGGCGGGAGGATGGTGCGAGAGCAGATGTGTGTGAAATGGGAGATATGTGTTTGAGAGCAGAGTTGATGGTGGAGGAAGGGAAGCTCCTTTCTTTAAAAAGGGAGGACATCTCCTTCGTCCTGGAATGAAAAGCCTCATCCTGAGAGCAGATGCGGCAGAGACAGAGGAATTGCGAGAAGGGGATGGCATTTTTGCAAGAGACGGCGGGGAAGAGGAATAGTCCAGGTAGCTGTGAGAGTCCATAGGCTTACAGCAGACATCAGTAGATAAGCTGTCTCCAGAGATAGAGACAGAAAGATCTAGAAAGGGGAGGGTGATGTCAGAAATAGACCAGGTAAACTTGAGGGCAGGGTGAAAGTTGGAGGCAAAGTTAATGAAGTCAATGAGCTCAGCATGCATGCAGGAAGCAGCGCCAATGCAGTTGTCGATGTAGCGAAGGAAAAGTGGGGGCAGATACCAGTATAGGCTTGGAACATGGATGGTTCCACAAAGCCAACAAAAAGGCAGGCATAGCTGGGACCCATACGGATGCCCATGGCTACACCTATATTTGGAGGAAGTGGGAGGAGCCAAAGGAGAATTTATTAAGAGTAAGGACTAATTCCGCTAGACGAAGCAGAGTGGTGGTAGAGGGGAACTGGTTAGGTCTGGAATCCAAGGAGAAGCGGAAAGCTTTGAGACCTTCCTGGTGGGGGATGGAGGTATATAGGGACTGGACATCCATGGTGAAAATAAAGCGGTGGGGATCATTGAAAAATTCAGTGCATGAGAAGTGTCATGAACATAGGTGGGAAGGGATTGAACAAGGGGGGATAAAACAGTGTCGAGGTATGCAGAAATGAGTTCGGTGGGGCAAGAGCAAACTGAGACAATGGGTCTAACTGGACAGGCAGGTTTGTGGAGTTGAGTTAGTTGTCCTTTGATTAAAATTGACTAACATCAACTGAAAGTTCAGGAGGAGAATGTTATTAAGATATACATGATTTTATTAGCGATTAATAAGATAGCTGAATCTTGGAAAGTTTTTTTTTCCTTTCCAGTACTCTGAATTTCCAGTAAGGCTAGGAAATTCAGTATTCACTATTATGAAAACAACAAGAAAATATCCTTTGACAAATGAAGATCGTTCCTTCTGATGGATTTCCATATCAAAGTTTAAAATTGATTAAAAGTTTAGTAATCAATACTAAAGATGATCAAATATGTTTTGTCATTAAATTTTTGCTGTACTTCAATATTGCCTGCCAGATTCCAAATATAATCATACATTTTTTGGATCAGTTTATTTGCTTAGAAGTTCAATGTTTTGACTGATGATGAATAACATAGAAAGTAATTATTTAGACATACAGTACACATCCTGATCTAACAATGACATTTTCTGTTCTGTTTCCTGGTTCACTTCAGTTAACAATTTCACAATTGAGAAAAGAAAGCACTTTGGCTATTGGCAACCTAGATATTTGCAACCTATTCGTGCACACAAATACAAGATTGAAATATCAGAGTGGTAATTCTTTCTCTTTCAGTAATAATTAATTGGAGCAGAGTGGAACATTTTTAAGCATATTTCTACTTAAGTTTCTTCAAAGTGTTTAGAACATTGTCTGTGACAGTTTGTTAGAATATTTAAATGGCAAATATTATTATGCTGGCGAAAATGACAAGGTACTAATCTTGACATCTTGGCTGAAAAGGTTGGGTATTTATAATTATCTTATTATACGTACCATGACAGTTGCTAAGAAAGCCTAAAACTCTCCAATAGTTTACTATGATGTTAACAGCTTATAATTTAAAAACACACATTATTTTTGTACATTCTTTGTAGTGGTAGTGCAGTTGTGTTCTGAGCCAGCTATTGAGATTGCCAGTTGAATCCTGATCAATAAACCAAATTCAAAATTTTTAGATAATGTTTATTGATGAGTTGTTTTTAAATTTGCTGATCTCATCACTTTAAACATCACTTTTTATATGTGCTGAAAAATAAAATAGTTCTATTATACCTTATCTCTAGTCTGGTTCTGATTATTCTGCTTTTGGCAGAGTTTTGACTCCATCTCATGAATTCTGTGTTCATAATGTGCAGCAGTCACTTTCAAGTCTTCATGTACACCATTAATTATCCGTAGTTGTTCTGCCTTTACTGCAACCTGCCAAATAACAACACTGAATGACTATCAATATTCACATTTTCTTACATCATCTACATATTTATAAATACAAATCCTTATATAAAACATTAAATTAGTTGAATAAGAGAGAAAACCTTACATGAAAACTTTTCTGATTTATTTGTTGATGTTTAGCATGGCATCAGGTAGTAAAAGTCACTGTCCCAAAGAGTTCCAAATTTATTATCAGAGCTGAGATCAAAGTAAAATTCCTCTTTACCGGATCTCTGGCATGTGTTCACTGTTAATTTCATATTTCAGACTGAATACAAGGGTCATGACTTATGACAGTACTTAGATGGTACCTGATGGCAGCCTTACCAAGAATATTGAGCAAAACGATTAGCAATGTTTAGTTCTTAAATGATTCTCCATAAGCCAGGACTAGCAGAAATGCTGCTCTGGTCTCCACAAAAAAAAAAATTAAGCTCTTTTCACTATGATTAGTGATTACCACTCACACTATGATTATGTACATCTTAGTTTAAATCTTACCTCACCAAAATTCCCCAGTGGCACCCTCCTGAAACATTCTATTCTTCAGATTCTAATGACTTACACTGGCTTCAGATGCCCGACCCCAGTTATTGAGGCAGACTGGTTAATTGACCCAAGCATTATCTTGACAATTCAGAATGAGATTCCAGATTATCCTGCCAACCATATGCTCACTTCTTACCCAAAGATCTCAAATCGAAGTTTAAGCTGCTTTCAATTGGTTAGGCATAACCTAATACAGAGTTAAAAATGCACGTGGACTAAGATGTTAACTGTCCTGTGCTATCACCAGTGGGATCATCAGTTGATCTGCCACCTGTCTTCAGGAGTTTCGGCCTGCTTATGATCAAGACTCCCTCGAGGTGGTGGGCCAGCAGTGCTAAACGTCACCTCCCACTGATACATATTGCACCTTTGGCTTACTCACTATACCTTTTTAATATACAGTGAGTAAGCCAATATAAAATGCAAGATGACCGTAATCGGTAGCACATTGTAAAACTGTTTTGAGGAACTGTCCCAAAGAACCAACTCTGCGATGGACTAAATATTTGATGTGTATATGTGTTTGACCTTTTGAGTATATGTGTGAGAGAGGTGCGGGATGAATGGCAAGCAGAAAGCTAAGGCAGGAGACAAGCTGCCCTTCTGGGCCAGAAGAGTGATTCTAGTAGCTCTCAGCCCAGATGAGTCCAGGTTTGCAATTTGCCACCCACCAGCTTTTGCTGAGGATGTAAATATCTCTATGATGTCACTATTATGCAACTCCGTCTTTAGTTCAAGAGCAACTGCCCGAAGCTCAGAGGCCTTTTCGGCATTAATAATATGATGTAGAAAGCATTGCAAACTCTTACCACCTCCCCTTCTTCAACATTCCTGTTACATGGACCAAATCAGCTGAAGTAGTTAACTGATGCTCTAATGGACTATAAGGATCAGTTATCATTGTGTCTCTTCATATGAATTACTATAATGACAAGAATGCTCCCTCAATTTGTTTTATATATTAACAAGTTTAACAAAAGAGATAACAGTTAAGTATAATATTTCACATCTCCCATTATTTTTAAATTAACATTGTCCTAATCATAGATATCTATTTCACATTTTTATAAAAGAGCTACCTTTCATACTACTTTCAATAAATCCTGAATGATCCATTAAGTTTACAATCTATTAACACTGAATCACAGTCTATATAACATTATTTTTCTGTGTTAATGTCTGAAAAAAAAGCATTTTAAATTTCTCAGCAGGGCTAATGACCAAGTTGTGCTCAGTCACACTTCATAGTTTTTCATCCAAACGGGTGAAAATGACAGCAGCATGTTAAGGTTAACATGACAGCATCCTTAAGGTTGTTATAGCCAGGGGTAGTAGTAGGGGTAAGCTCCCACTACCTATTAAATGCTCCCAATGGCGTGCCTCTCAAATAGCCTCTGACAAACAAGTCCAGCTCCTGGCCTCCACGTGTGGCTTAGCTACTAAGCCCAGTGGAACATTTCTACTGACAGCAGAAGGGGCAAAGGAGAGTTACTGGCACTTTAAAGCCAGTTGCTTCAGACAGGTGGGGCTCGTTGGCCGTGGATGGCAGCTCATCTAGTAGAAGGAAAGCTCTGATCTCAAAGATTCAAAGGTTTATTTCATTATCAAAATATGCATGTACAATACAACTCTGATATTTGTCTGCTCTAGCTAGCCATTAAGTACAGAAGGACCATGAGTGTTGATGAAATAAAAGACATCAACTCCCCCCAACCGGTGCAAAAAAGAAAAGAAACAAAACTTTCAGACCACAAATCCCTCCCCTGCCCGCAGCAAAAAACAGCCACAATAACAATTCCCGACCCCCTCACTTGCAGAAAAGAACAGCAACAGTAGCACCAAATGCTCAACCCCACTACCTTGCACACCAACAAATTCACAGATCACCCACCAATCGTTCACAGGAAAGAAAACATCAAAAAACTGAAGGAAACTAATATAAAGTGCAGTCCAATAATCACATAAATCTCATAATATGGAAAATGTCTTTTCATCTGCATGTGAGGAAAGCAGCCGCATGAACTCAGACCTTCTGTAAAGAGTGACCGCCAACCTGGGTCCAAACGGTGAATGCGCTGATCCGACTGCTGACCACCTCTGCTGCTGCCTTGTGGCTATACCCACTCATGGGGAAGGCCTCAGGTGTAAACCCTGAGGTAAAGTCTGATGCTGAAGTCCCTGTGTTAAGTTCAATGGAGACTGGCCAGCTCCTGCAGTGCCACTGGTGTAAAACTGCATACTTTGGATTAATCGGCTGCGTGGAGTGGGGCTGCCTATTACAGGGGCAATAGCTTGCTCGCAATATTGTACTGCCCTGGCTTGCGTATCACGTAGACAGCTGTGGCAAAAACATCCACGGTCAAACCCGACCAACAGAGGGGCCTCAAATGGCCTCAAGATGATGGATATTAATTTTTAATTCCTTCATTCCTTTATACACCTCTCTAAGGAGGTAATCAATAGCAGTTTAGACAAAGAAGTAGATTTTTAGTATTTGATCAATAGCAAAATACTCCCAACTCCTATATGTATTGTAACTATGCAAACAAAACAGTGGCCTTAGGCCAAAAAGATTGACTGCCAGCCAGTATATTTGAAGACTTTGCACTGTAAATAAAAACACTTTAGGGACAATTTTACATCTACCTACAGAAAGATCTTATTCCCCCTAAACTACAGCTAAAACCATCCTTTATCGGTTCTTCTGCCTTCCCTTACTAATTCCTTTGTATACAGAAGCCTTAATGTGTCAAAATGTGCAGGGCCCACGGCACTTCTTGTGATAAATGTAAATACTTTGCATACAGCATGGCGCATGCAGTCTATCTGCTCATGCTTGGATGTTCTGGACAATCAAAACACAGTCAGGGCTGCAATCATTGAATAGTGCCTGAGATTTCATGTGGTAACTCATATTGTAGCACTCAAAACTTTCTGGATGCTTAAATGGAAACTCAGTTGATATCACACCTATGCAAATAAAAACAGAAAATGCTGATTTAACAGGTCAGACAGCATCTATGAGTCATAGAATCATAGAAAAGTACAGCACAGAAACAGGCCCTTCAGCCTATCTAGTTCATGCCAAACCAATAAACTGCCTACTCCCATTGATCTGCACCAAGATCATAGCTGTCCATACCCCTACCATCCATGTACCTATTCAAACTTACCTTAAACATTGTGATAAAGCTTGCATACACAACTTGCGCTGGCAGCTCGTACCGCTCTCTCACAATCCTCAGAGTGAAGAAGTTTCCCCTCATGTTCCCCTTAAGCTTTTCACCTTTCACCCTAGCCCATGACCTCTAGCTATAGCCCCACTTAACCTCAGTGGAAAACGCTTGCTTGCATTTATCCTATCTATACGCCTCATAATTTTCTACACCTCTATCAAATCTGTTCTCAATCTTCAACATTCTGAAGAATACAGTTCTAACCTGTAATCTTTCTTCATAACTCAGATGCATGAGCCCCCAAATCCTCAGAACACAACAGAGGCTCAATTGAGAGCATCCTGACTGGCTGCATCATTGCCTGGTATGGGAACTGTACTTCCCTCAATCACAGGACTCTGCAGAGAGTGGTGCAAACAGCCCAGCACATCTGTGGATGTGAACTTCCCAATATTCAGGACATTTACAGTGCCAGGTGTGTAAACAGGCCCTGAAAGATCATTGGGGACCCGAGTCACCCAACCACAAACTGTTCCAGCTGCTGCCATCTGGGGAAATGGTACCGAGCATTAAAGCCAGGCCCAGCAGGCTCCGGGAAAGCTTTTTCCACCAGGACATCAGACAGATTAATTCACGCTCACACAGTTGTATTTCTAAGCCATATTGACTGTTCTGTCATATATCTTACTGTTCATACTATTTATTACAAATATGGGGAGATGATGGATAGGACGAATCAATCAATGATATCTCCAATCAAGTGAGGCCAGATTTTAGTAATTAAGCTGCACTTTACCATGATAAATCAAATGGGTTGCACAGTCTCAGGGTGTATCAATTAGATTGCTAATACAGCTTCAATCTAAAGGTAAGCAAAAATTATTTTAGCTTTCAGTCTGATGTAGCTTTTTTCTTGCTAAAGTCCTAGAGTTGCAAGGGTTAAAATATTCTGCTTCCACGTGTGCACAGACAGCATAAATTTAAAATCTTCACAGACAAAAACATTTAAAAATGATTATATATATAGTAGAATGTCTTCAATTTCTTAAAGCTGGTCTGTATACAATTCACATACCCTTTTCAAAGAAATTTTATGCCCAATTATTGAAGCAAATCTGGAATTAAATATACTTCAAAGAAATGGCAGTTGCTATGGTGATTCAACAGAGAAGCTAACTGCATACAGTCACGTGCACTGGGAACATAAAAGAATTATTAAAAACCCATAGAATGCCATCAGTTAACCTAAATAGCTGCAAGGTATTATTGTTCAGTTTCAATTCTGATATAATACTCAGGTTAGGCGATTTAGAAAACATTTATTATGCAGAAAGAATTTACCATTATTTATACACTTTTAAGGTGTGTACCCTTCAAATAAAATTCGTCCGTTTACAACTACATGCTATTACCTGAATTGCCTTTTGTTTCTGCATTTATCATGATGCTCAGTTTCTAACAGCATTCTAATATTGTGCACTTAAATTAATAGGCTTGTGACAATAATCCCATGCTTCATTAGCTACCCTTAGAACATCACAAAATTTGGGTAATGCATTAATTCAAGGTATTGTTTCTTAGTAAGAATGCTCTTTATCCATCTAGGGATATTTATGCAGTCGTTTGTGTTTTAATTTTTAAATTCTGCATGTCTTTTTTCAATCTCCTGCTGTAACTTCTGGGGGAAATTAGAATCCCTCCTGCAAAGCTGTGAGGGACTGACAGAAATGCTTTGGAATTTCAGCACTAATATTTAAGACCCAACAGTTATTTTGTAAAACAGGAGAAACAGAGAAATGTGGAAATTGTAAGACAATAATCCAATCAAAGAGTTCAGATGACATCAGCAGTTGTAAGATTAGATTACATTCTTAAATTTGCTTACAGGTATCCATTATCATTTTTAATATATACCATACAGCAAATTTCCATCTCAAAATATTTCTCATATAACTGTGGTGGTCACTTTCTTTGATGTGGACGTTTTTTGATGTGGTAATCTGATACTGCTGCATGACAAAGAACAAATAACATTATCATGTTTACGTAAGGAATTTGAAGCTGATAGTCTCCCACCGATATTCAGACAGTGTGTGAACCTCCCACGGCGATGTTCATGATTAGCTAAAAGAAGTTGCAGCTCATAATGAAACAGATCTTCTACTGCTCTGCGACTGCCTGTCTTTGAATCATGCTGTTTACTTCAACATGGTTTACGATGCAGAGGCTGTCTCTCTGGCTGGACAGACAGGGAGAGGCCTTCAAAGATCGAAGTTCAAAGTTCAAAGTAAATTTATTATCAGAGTACATATATGTCATCATATCCAACTTCAAGATTCATTTTCTTAAAGGCATACTCGATAAACCTATAATAGAATAATAAGCATAATAGCCTCAATGAAAGGCCGCATTAAATGGACATTCAACCAGTGTGCAAAAGAAAACTGTGCAAATACAAAAAGAAAGAAATATTAATAATAAATAAGTAAGTAATAAATATCAAGAACATGAGATGAAGAGCCCTTGAAAGTGAGTCCATAGGATGTAGGAACATTTCAGTATTGAGGCAAGTGAGTTGAGTGAAGTTATCCCCTTGGGTTCAAGAGCCTGATGGTTAAGGTGTAATAATTGTTCCTGAACCCAGTGGTGTGAGTCCTGAGACTCCTGTACCTTCTTACTGATGGCAGCAGTGAGAAGAGAGCACGACTTGGGTGGTGGGGGTCCCTATTGATGGATGCTGCTTTACTGCAATAATAGTCCGTCTACATGTGCTCAATGGTGGGGAGGGCTTTACTTGTGATGGACTGGGCCGGATCCACTACTTTTTGCAGGATTTTCCATTCAAGGGAATTGGTGTTTCAGTACTAGACTGTGATGCAGCCAATCAATATACTCTCCACCACACATGTATAAAAGTTTGCCGAAGGTTTAGATGTCATGCCATATCTTTGCAAACTCCTAAGGAAGTAGAGATGCTGCCCTGCTTTCTTTGTAATTGCACTTACATGCTGGGCCCAAGACATGAAATGAATACACCAAGGAATTTAAAGTTGCTGACCCTCTCCATCTCTGATCCTCTGATGAAGACTGGCTCATAGACCTCTGGTTTCCTCATTCTGAAGTCAATAATCAGCTCCTTGAACTTGCTGACATTGCTTTAAGGGTGTATCGTGGCACCTCTCAGCCAGATTTTCAATCTGCCTCCTATATGCTGATTCGTCACCACCTTTGATCTGATCTATGACAGTGGTGTCATCAGCAAACTTGAAAATGGTATTGGAGCTGTGCTTGGCCACTCAGTCATATGCGTAAAGTGTGGAAAGCAGAGTAAGTCACAGCTTTGTGGTGCAAAAGTGGTGAATCTGTGGAATTCTCTGCCACAGGAAGCAGTTGAGGGCAGTTCATTGGCTATATTTAAGAGGGAGTTAGATATGGCCCTTGTGGCTACGGGGGTCAGGGGGTATGGAGGGAAGGCTGGGGCGGGGTTCTGAGTTGGATGATCAACCATGATCATAATAAATGGCGGTGCAGGCTCGAAGGGCCGAATGGCCTACTCCTGCACTTATTTTCTATGTCTATGTTTCTATCTGTGCTGATGGAGATTGTGGAGGAGATGTTATTGCCAATCTGAACTGATTGGGTCCGCAAGTGAGTTAATCAAGAATTCAATTGCACAAGGAGGTATTGAGGTCAAGGTCTTGTTTCGTTAGTTTTGAGGGGATGATAGTATTGAATGCTGAGCTGTAGTCACTAAAGAGCATCCTGATGGATGTATCTTTGTTGTCTAGATGTTCAAAGGTTAAGTGACAAGCCATTGAGATAGCATCTGCTGCCTTATTTACCATTAAAGCATATCTTTTCCGATTTAGCTAACTTGCTCTTTTCTTTTGTTTATATCAGGACTAGCCATTTTTCACTTGCCATTCCTCTCTCCATTTCTTGTCATTTGCACATCTTGGTCTGCCAGGCCTGACCTGGCCTTCACAACATTAGCAACACATTCCACAAACAAAGGAGCTTAACTACCAATTTAATAGCTACATTATTTCACCCCATTTCAGGCATTCCCTATGTACACCCATTGCCGTCCCCTACCTTCCCTGTTTTCAAGGCTAACTGGTTTTCCTTCTTTCTCCATAAGACCATAAGACATAAAGAGCAGAATTAGGCCATTAGGGCTCTTCAACTCTGGTCTGCCATTCCATCATGGCTGATTTACTATCCCTATTTCCCTGTCTTCTCCCTATAACATTTGACATCCTGACTAATGAAGAACCTATCAAACTCTGCTTTAAATATACTCAATGACTTGGGCTCCACGGTTCTCTGTGATAATGAATTCCATACAGCCATCATCCTCTGGCTAAAGAAATTCCTCCTCACCTCTGTTCTAAATGGATATCCCTCTATTCTAAAGCTGTGCCCTCTGGTCCTACATTCGCCCACTATTGAAAATATCGTCTCTACATCCACTCTATCCAGGCCTTTCGATATTCGATAGCTTTCAATATAAACACCCATCATTCTTTTAACTCTAGTGTGTACAGGCCCAGAGCCATGAAATGCTCCTCCTACACTAATCCTTTCATTTCTGGAATAATTCTCCTGAACTTCCTCTGAACTCTCTCCAATGCTAGCACATCTTTTCTTCGATAAGGGGCCCAAGGTTGCTAACAATACTCCAAAGCAACACACACAAAATGCTGGAGGAAATCAGCAGGTCAGGCCGCATCTATGGAAAAGAGTTAACAGTCAAAGTTTCAGGCCAAGACCCTTCTTCAGGAATGGAAAGGAAGGGGAGAAGTCAGAATAAGAAGGTTGGGGGAGGGGGGGGTTAGAAGTACAAGATGGCAGATGATAGGTGAAACCGGGAGAGGGGGAGGGGTGAAGTAAAGAACTGGGAAGTTGATTGGTGAAAGAGATAAAGGGCTAGAGGCTGAGGAATCTGATTGGAGAGGACAGAAGACCATGGAAGAAAGGGAAGGGAAAGAGCACCAAAGGGAGGTGATGGGCAGGTAATGAGATAAGGTGAGAGAGGGAAACAGGAGTGGGGATTGGTGAAAGAGAGAGGGGGTAGTTACTGGAAGTTTGAGAAATTGATGTTCGTATCATGAGGTTGGAGGCTACCCAGATGCAATATGTTGCTCCTCCAACCTGAGGTGGCCTCGTTGTGGCATTAGAGGAGGCCATGGACTGACATGTTGGAATGGGAACGGGAAGTAGAATTGAAATGGGTAGCCACTGGGAACTTCCACTTTTTGTGACAGACTGAGCGAAGGAGCTCAACGAAGCGGTCTACCAATCTACGTCAGATCTCACCAATATACAGGAGGGTACACTAGGAGCAACAGATACAATAGACGACCCCAACATGTGAAGAGTCAGCTCAACTGGAAGGACTGTTTGGGACCCTGGGTGGTATCAGATGAAGCCATGAAGAACTGTTTAGGGACCTGAATGGAATGCTACCATTCAACACCCCAAACAGTCCTTCCAGGTGAGGTAACACTTCACCTGTGAGTATGTTGGGGTCATCTACTGTATCCAGTGCTCCCAGTGTGGCTTCCTGTATATTGTTGAGATACAAAGTAGATTGGAAGACTGTTTCATTGAGCGCCTTTGCTCCGTTCACTACAAAAAGAGGAGTCTCCCAGTAACCACCCATTTCAATTTTACTTCCCATTCCCATTCCAACATGTCAGTCCACGGCCTCCTCTGCTGCCACAATGAGGCCACACTTGGGTTAGAGGAGCAACACCTTATACTCCGCTTGGGTAGCCTCCAGCCTGATGGTATAGAACATAGTATAGGTCAGCACAGTACAGGCCCTTCGACCCACAATGTTGTGCTGACCCTCAAACCCTGCCTCCCATATGCCCCCAACTTAAATTCCTCCATATACCTGTCTAGTAGTCTCTTAAACTTCACTAGTGTCTCTGCCTCCACCTCAGGCAGTGCATTCCACGCACCAATCACTCTCTGAGTAAAACACCTTCCTCTAATATCCCCCTTGAACTTCCCAGCCCTTATCTTTAAGCCATGTCCTCTTATATTGAGCAGTGGTGCCCTGGGGAAGAGGCGCTGGCTATCCACTCTATCTATTCCTCTCATTATCTTGTACACCTCTATCATGTCTCCTCTCATCCTCCTTCTGTCCAAAGGGTAAACCACTAGCTCATTGATGTATGAACATCAATTTCTCAAACTTCCGGTAATTGTTCCCCCGCCATTCCCCATTCCTAGTCTCACATCATCTCCTTACCTGCCCATCTCCTTCTGCTAGTGCTCCTCCCCCTTCTCTTTCTTCCATGGTCTTCTGTCCTCTCCTATCAGATTCCCCCTTCTCCAGCCTTTTATCTCTTCCAGTCAACTTCCCAGCTCCTTATTTCACCCCTTCCTCTCACCTGATGTCACTGATCACCTGCCACCTTGTACTACTTCCTTCGCTCCCCCAACCGTCTTATTCTGACTTCTCCCCTTCCTTTCCAATCATGATGATGTGTCTTGGCCCAAAAGGTCAACTGTTTATTGTTTTCCATAGATGCTGCCTGGCCTGCTGGGTTCCTCCAGCATTGTGTGTGTTGTTTTGGATTCCCAACATCTGCAGTTTTTCTCATGTTCACAATACTTTAAGGCAGTCTGACCAATGCCTTATAAAGCTTCAGCATTACATCCTTGATCTTAAATTCTAGTCCTCTCATAATGAATGCTAACATTGCATTTGCCTTCTTTATGACAGAGTCAACCTGCAATTTAACCTTTAGGGATTCCTGCACAAGGACCCCCAAGTCCCTTTGCACCTCTGATTATTGACTTTCCTTCCTGTTTAGAAAATAGTTTACTCCTTTATTCCTTCTACTAAAGTGCATGACTATACACTTCCCTACATTACATTCCATCTACCACTTACTTGTCCATTCTCCCAATCTGTCTATGTCCTTCTACAGATTCCCTGCCTCTCCTCCTATCTTTGCATTGTCTGCAAAGCCTTCAATTCCACCATCCAAAACATTGACATATGACGTAAAAAGAATCAGCCCCCATACTGACCCCTGCGGAATACCACTAGTCAATAGCAGCAAAACAGAATAGGCCCCGTTTATTCCCACAATTTGCCTTCCAGCAGTTAGCCAATCTTCTATCCATACTAGTATCTTTCCTGCAATATCATGGGGTCTTGTTTTGTCAATCAGCCTGTCAAAGAGCTTCTGATATCCAAGTAAATAACATTCACAGACTCTCCTTTGTCTATTCTGTCTGTTATTTCTTCAAAGAATTCCAATGCATTTGTCAGGAAAGATTTACCCTTAAGGAATCCATGCTGTCTTTGGCCTATTTTATCATGTGGCTCCAAGTACCCGAAACCTCATCCTTACTTAATAATGGATAATCCAACAGCGTCTCTACCACTGAACTCTAGCTAACTTGCCTATAGTTTCCTTCCTTTGCCTCCTTCCTTTCTCAAAGAATGGAGTGACATTTGCAATTTTCCAGTCCTCCAGAACCATTCCAGAATCTAGTGATTCTTGAAAGATCGTTAATAACACTTCCACCTTCACAATACCTCTTTCAGAACCCTGGGACGTTGTCCATCTGGTCCATGAGACTTACCTACCTCCAGATTTTTCAGCTTCCCAAGCACCTTCTCCTTAGTTATAGCAACGACACTCACTGCTGCCTCCTGACACTCTTGAAATTCTGGCATTCTACTATTGTCTTCCAAAGTGAAGATTGGCACAAAATACTTAATAAGTTCATCCGCTATTTCTTTGCTCTCCCATTATTACCTCTCCAGCATCATTTTTCAGTGGTCTGATATCCACTCTCACCTCTTTTTTTACAATTTATATATCTGAAAAACTTTAGCTATCTTGTATTATTGGCTAGCTTCATATTTAATTTTTTTCTCCTTATGGCTTTTTTAGTTGCCTTCAGTTGGTTTTTTAATAGCTTTGCAATCCTCTAACTTCCCACTAATTTTTGCTTTATTATATGCTCGCTCTTTTGCCTTTTATGCTGTCTTTGACTTCCCTTGTCAGCTACAGTTGCTTCATCCTCCCTTTAGAATACTTCCTCATCGTTGTAATGTATCTATCCTGTGCCTTCCAATTTGCTCCAGAAACTCCATCCATTGTTGTTCTGCTGTCATCCTTGCCCGTGTCCCTTTCCAATCAACTCTGGCCAGCTTCTGTCTCAAGTCTCTGTATTTCCCTTTTCTTCACTGTAATACTGATACATTTGACATTATCTTCTTCCTCTCAAACTGCAGGGTGAATTCTGTCATGTTATGTTCAATGCCTCCCAAGGATTCTTTACCTTAAGCTCCCTAATCTAATCTGGTTCATTACACAATGCAGAATAGTATTTCCCTAGAGGGCTCAACCACAAGCTGCTCTAAAAAGCCATCTGATAGGCTTTCTATGAATTTTATCTCTTGGAATCCAGCACCAACCTAATTTTCCCAAACAACCTCTGTATTTAGGACCATTCTGCTACATAGAGGAGAGTCTGCCTTTTGATCGCTGGGGAATCGCACTGCTACAGTGAGGGGAGACGCCTTTTGATCGCTGGGGAATCACTCTGCTATTGGAGAGGGGAGGCTGTCTTTGGATCGCTGGTGAGATTGCTCTGCTACAGAGAGGGAACAGCCTGCCACTGTGCCTGGAGAATCTTACCCAGGCTTTCTGTGTTTTGGATATGGACTTGGACTATAGACTGATATTTCAGACATAGTTTTTATATTCTATGGTTTTCACCTGATCTTTCTCGTTTTTTTATGTGTGTGGGAGCTGGGTTTGGGGGTCGATGTGCCTGTTCTGTTCTTGTTCGTGTTTTTGTACAGTGAGGAGGGATTTGGGGATTGATGATCGTGCTGTCATTCTTTTCTTTCTGCGTTTCGAGGTTATCTGGAGAAGAAGAATTTCAGAATTGTATACTTTGATAATAAATAAACCTTTGAACCTTTGATATTGAAATCCCCCATGACTATTGTAATATTGCCCTTTTTACATGTTGTTTCTATCTTCCATTGTACCTTGCATCACCCATCCAGCGTACTATTCAAAGGCATGTATATAACTCCCATTGGGTCTTTTTATCTTTGCAGCTTCTTAACTCAACCCACAAGCAACCTACATCTTTCAATCCTATGTCGCCTCTTTCTAAGTATTTAATTTCATTTTTTACCAACAGAGCCACCCCACCCTCTCTGCCTACCTGTCTGTTCTTTGGACATAATATGGATGTTAAGCTCGTAACTATGATCTCTTTTCACCCATGACTCAGTGATGCCCACATCATACCTGTCTATCTCTGAACTACAAGATTATCTACCTTATTGCATATATTGCATGCATTCAAATATAACACCTTCAGTCCTGTGTTCATCACCCTTTTTGACTTTGACCGTATGTTACACTTCAACTCATCTGATTCACTGTAATTTTGCCTTATCATCTGTCCGTCCTTCCTCACAGACTCACTGTCCTATCCTCAGCCCTGTCGCACTTGTTCCCATCCCCCTGCCAAATTAGTTTAAACTGTCTGCAACAGTTCGAGCAAAGCTGCCAGTAAGGATATTGGTCTCCCTTGGGTTCATGTGTAACCTGTACTTATTTTTACAGGTTATACCTTCCCTAGAAGAGATCCCACTTATCCAGAAATCTGAAGCCCTGCCTCCTGCATCAGTTCCTCAGCCACTCTTTCTTCTGTACCACCACCCTATCCCTGCACTGACTACCACGTGGCACTGGGAGTAATCCAGATATTAACTACACTGGAGGACCTGCTCTTCAGTCTCTTTCCTAAATCCCTATGCTCACTGTGCAGGACCTCTTCCTCCCTTCAACCTCTGTCATTGGTGCCAATTTATACCATGACCTCTGGTTGCTTACCCTCCCTCTTGAGGATATTCTGCAGCTGCACTGAGACATCCTGGACCCTCGCACATGGGAGGCAATGCATCATCTTGGCATTTCTTTCACAGCAACAGAATCTCCTGTTCCCCAGACTATCGAGTCTCCTATCACTGTCGCTCTACCTGAATTTACCTCTCCCAGATGAGCCTCAGAGCTGGCAACAGTGCCACTGGCCTGGCTGTGCCATAGTAGGTCATCCATCTCCCCCCACCCCCCACCAGCAGCATCCAAAGGGGTATACTTTTTGCTGAGGGGAATGGCCACAGGGAAACCCTGCCCTAGCTGCTTACTCCCACCACTTCTGGTGGTCATCCATTTACTATCTGAAGCCCGCATTCTGTGTGTGATCACCTCAGTAAAAACCTCATCTGTTAGGTTTTCACCCTCCTGGTTGGTCCTAAGTACATCCAGCTCCAGCTCCAGTTCCTTGACCCTGAAATTGGGTTCATTTTCTGCAAATGCAGTCATCAGGGAGACCGTTAGGTTCTCTGCAATCCCACATTTTACAGCATTCTACTCCCTTAACTACTATCCTGCCTGCACTTGTTATATCTTTGGTTTTAACTTCCTCAGCTTATGTTCTAGAATCAACTGAATGATTCCAATTAACTTTGCACCCTTAGCTTCAGCGTGTTATTGCTGAAGCCTGTTGAGTCAAAACCTGACCATTCCAGTAACAGCTGCTCCTCTTACATCTCACTTCTTTTTATTGACGCTTGCTGATTTACTAATAGCCCATGAGATCTTCCACTTGGCAGACAAGTTCTGATGGGGCCCCAGACACTTTGTAAATGTGGTGCATAAAGTCCACAAGTACCAGTCTCAACTCACTCCGTGATCTCCTGCTCAGCAGACCGTCTCTTCTCAGAGACACAAGAGATTCTGCAGATACTAGAAATCTTCAACAACTCTCACAAAATGCTGGAGTAACTCAGCAGGTTAGGCAGCATCTATGGAGGGAAATAAACAGTTGATATTTCTGCTGAGACCCTTGAAGGCTCTTTGGATTGAAGCAAGAGCTGTTTCTCTTTTCACAGATGCTGTCAACCTGTGAAATGTTTCAGCATTTTCTGTTTTATTTCAAATTACCAGCATCTGCATGTTTCCATCAGCTTACCTCTGATACTCATACATGTCTTTGAACACAGTGGTGGGGGGGTGGTGGGGGGAAGAGAGAGAGAGAGGGGGAGAGAGAGAGAGAGAGAGAGAGTGAGAGAGAGAGTACTTGTCATTCAACAAGTGTTCAAGGTTTGGAATTCATTAACTGCACGAATATATATCATGTTAACAGCTGTAGAGTACGTCAAATGACTTACAACTTGGATGCTTTCTACCCATGTGGATTCAAATAATTGGTTAGAATTAACACTGTTTAGAAATGAAACTGTATCTTTAGTAAGAAGACTAAATACCATGCTACATTGTTGACTTTCCTATTCATGCCAGTATAGGTGGGATATTGTATACCGTCAAAATACATGTGTGTTTGGAGTATCCACACTGTTTTGACACTGTAAATAAGGAGGCTGTGAACACCAGAGGTTCCATACAACTCCTGATATATGACAAGAAATGTTGCATCAAAGACAAATGCCAATCTTAGATAGGTCAAGACTAGAAGGCATTAAACTTAACAAGGTTAAGCTTCAATAAGTAGTCTACAGTATATAAAATGACGATGACTGGATTGTCTAACCATAAAAGGGCAATGTTCTCAATGTGTTATTCAGTGTGTTCCTGGGCACTGAAGAATTCGGACTCTCACAAAGAGACTATGTAACAGTTTCTTCCCCCAAGTCATTAGACTCTTCAATACCCAGAGCCTGGACTGACCCCAACCTACTGCCCTCTACTGTGCATATTGTCTTGTTTATTATTTATTGTAATGCCTGCACTGTTCTGTGCACCTTATGCAGTCCTGGGTAGGTCTGTAGTCTGGTGTAGTTTTGTGTTGTTTTTTTACGTAGTTCAGTGTAGTTTTTGTATTGTTCATGTAGCACCATGGTCCTGAAAAACGATGTCTCATTTTTACTGTGTACTGTACCAGCAGTTATGGTCGAAATGACAATAAAAAGTGACTTGACTTGACTTGAACATCTCTGAGGATCTATCCTGGGTCCAACATATTGATGCAATTACAAAGAAGGCATGACAGTGGCTATATTTCATTAGGAATCTGAGGAGACTTGCTATGTCACCAAACACTCTCGCAAATTTCTACAGGTGTACCACGGAGAGCATTCTAACTGGTTCCATCACTATCTGGTATCAAGGGACCACTGCTCAGGATTGGAAAAAGCTGCAGAAATTTGCCAGTTCCATCAAGAGCACTAGCCTCCCTAGCACTGAGTACACTTTCAAAAGGTGATGTCACAAAAAGGTGGCATTCATCATTAAGGTACCGTCCTCCCATCGCTTCTGTTGTTGAAGAGGTGCAGAAGCCTGAAGACACACACTCAATGTTTCAGGAACAGCTCCTTCCCCTCTGCCATCAGATTTCTGAATGGACAATGAACCCGTGAACACCGCCTCGCTATTTTTAAAAATATACTTTTTTATTGTAATTTTTAGTCTTTTATTACTGCGGACTGCAATGTACTGAAAACAATAGATTTCATGACAAATGCTAGTGATATTGTACCTGACTCTGATTCCGTATGTTAACAGTATCTCCTAATTTTATTTTTTTCAAAATTAGTTAATTGACATCGCATCTTGAACTAATTCTTCATTCTGAAAATAATTTTTTTTCCCAGAACTGTAAGTTACTGTTAATGCTTGTAGGTTTATTGACACAGAGTTATAAAGCACAGAGGCAGGCCCTTTGGCTTATCGAATATACATGGACCATCACCCATTTCACACTTGCCCTACACTAAACCCACTTTATTTTTCTTCCTCTGCTTCCACCATTCAACTATGTCCCTATGAAACTATTGACCACATTGTCACTGGGATGGGAACCAGAGCACCAAGAGGAAGCTCACGTGAAAGGCAGAATAAGTAAGCTTCACATAGACAGTACCAGATGAGGGTACCAAGTCTTTGGAACTGAGAGCAGCAGCTGTACTTGCTGCACCATTGCGCTACCCCCAAATAACTTATAACTGGTCCGACTGTTGTGCTCCATGCCCACTAATATGATGAACTGATAAGTGAGGCTTTGGGCCTACTCCAGGCTACTCTGGGTTTCAGAGGACTCAATTTTTGGTTCTGATTGTTGTCGTTCAGTTCAATTGTTTGCACGATTTGTATTTTTTTTCTTTCTCTTGCATTTGGCTGTTGATCTTTTATTTTTATTTTTATTCTTTGGTTCTTTCAGGTTTCTTGCGTTGTGGCTACCTGTGAGCAAACAAATCTCAAGGTTGTATAATTTATACATTCTTTGATAGTAAATACACTTTGAACTTTGAATTTACGTTTGCTCATTCCTCCTCTTTAAGGTTTATTTGATGATTGTTGAAACCTAACCACAGATCTACAATGTAACAATGCAGTATTCAAATCCAAGTTGCCACTTAAAAGTTCAAATGGTAATCCAAGTCGTTGCTCTGTTGCTTGAGCCAAGACTTTAAGACCAACTCCCAGCCCAAACACTGGGTTGTATACAAGCATACATGAGATCCTTAAACATGATCATCAACTTGGGGCTGTGAGGGATGATAAATCAGCCATGATGGAATGGCCGAGCAGACTTGGTGGAGTGAATAGCCTAATTCTGCTTCTATGTCTTATGATCTTATGGTCTACCACCGCTCAATTTCTTAACATTTACAAATGCTTCACAACTTTTCCTGTTGTCTTTTATGGTGTTGCCTCTTGAAACAGCTTGTACGCATCTGCTTGAAACCTCTTTACATCCTTTTCCACACTCACAACTTCATCTAGAGGAAGTATGAAATTTGGTCCTCTCAACCAAATTATTGATATAAATTTTGAAAAGCCAGGGTTTTAAAGTACCAAACAATGCTATGTCCCACTGACCACATCCTACCAACATCAGGATGATTGTTTATTCCCATTGTTTATTTTTTGCCCAAAAAAACAATTACAGGTGTCCCCCGCTTTTCGAGCATTCGCTTTACGAAACCTCGTTGTTACAAAAGACCTACATTAGTACCCTGTTTTCACTAACAGAAGGTGTTTTCACTGTTACAAAAAAAGGCAGCCCGCGCCCCGAGCAGCCAAGCTCCTCCCTCGGAACGGCATTCTAGCTGGCATTGCTTAAATATGTGCCTGTGAGCATCCATTAGCAAGATGTGTTCTAAGGTATCAGAAAAGCCTATAAGAGCTCGTAAGGGTGTTACATTTAGCATAAAACTAGACATAATTAAGTGTTTTGATTGTGGTGAACAAAATAAGGACAAAGTGAGTTTGGCTTGTGGAAGTTGATGAAGATGATGTTGAGGAGCTTTTGGCATCCGATCACCAAGAACTGATAGATGAAGAGCTGATGCAATTGGAAGAGGAAGGGATAACAATCGAAACCGAATGCAGTAGCGAACGGACCGCAAGTGAAGTCATCCAGGAACTGAATGTGAAGTGATTGCGTGAGATTTTCACTGCAATTGACTACAATGATTGCAGAAAAGTACAACTTTAATTTTGAAAGAGTACGTAGGTTTAGGGCAAATTTGCAGGATGGTTTGAGTGCTTACAAAGAACTGTATGATAGAGGAATGTGTGAAGCTAAGCAGTCAAGCAAACTGTCGTTTTTCAAGCATTTCACATCAGCCACAGCAGACAACGAACCTCGACCTTCAACATCGAGGCAGGCAGACATAGAAGAAGACTACCTGCCTGCCCTAATGGAAACAGACAACAATGAGATGACACCCCAGTGTCCCACCACCCCAACCCCTGGGCCGCGGACCAATACATTGCCACGGAGAATGCAGCGGTAGCCGGGACGCACCCAACACATCTTTGAGAAAAAAGCCGAAATAAACAAGCTAATTAATTAGGTGCTGCCTGGCACGTAAATGTCGGCCCAGATCAGAAGTGACGCAATCGGCAATCGCCTCTGATCTGGGCCAACATTTACATGCCGGGTGGCACCTAATTAATTAGCTTGTTTATTTCGGCTTTTTTCTTAAAAATGTGCTGGGGGCATCCCGGCTTACTGCTGCACCACTGCATGCTTCGCAGATTGGTATTGGTTGCTGCCCGGAGGTTGAGAACCACAGCACCACCCCAGCCTCTGACGACTCAGCCTAACACACCATCAACACTGTGCTTGGTGCTGTCTTCCCGATTCCGGTAAGTGATACTATACTGTACATACATGATTTCTACTTTATATAGGCTATGTATTTTTATGTGTTATTTGGTATGATTTGGCAGCTTCATAGCTTAAAGGTTACTGGAAAGAGTGTTTCTGCTGAGAGCACTTGCGTGAGATTTTTGCTACGGAAAACAGTGCTGCAATGATTGTAGAAAAGTACTTCTACTTTATATAGGCTGTGTATTTATCATATCATTCCTGCTTTTACTATATGTTACTGTTATTTTAGGTTTTATATGTTATTTGGCATGATTTGGTAGGTTATTTTTTGGGTCTGCGAACGCTCACAACTTTTTCCCATATAAATAAATGGTAATTGCTTCTTCACTTTATGATATTCTGGCTTATGAAGAATTTCATAGGAACACTCTACCTTCGGATGGTGGGGGAAACTTGTATCAGTCTGTTAGTATATTATCCCAAGAGCTCCCTTGCCCTAAATACTCTAACTTTAATTAGTTTCCAGTGTTGGACCTTATCACTCTTTTGCAAAAATCCAAATACACCTCATTCACTGGTTCCTCCTAGTTTATTTTACTAATCATACACTCAAACAATGCCAGCAGGTTAGTGAAATGTGGTTTTATTCTCATAAGTCTATATTGGCTCTGCTTAATCCTATTATTCTTTTTGAGGTATTCTGTTATTACATCCGAGATTATAGATTCCAATATTTCCTCCATTTTTCTGACAAATGTCATGGCCCCAGACTGGGAGACTAGACCTTTGACCAAGAACCTTTGCTTCCTACAAACCTACCTGAGTCTTAGACAACATGTTTTCCCTCCTTACAAAAGTGCTATGCCTATTCAGTCATAGGTGCCTTGCAAATGGTCCTGTGATTGCAAGGTCGTTGCCCCTCTGCATAATGACCATGTAATATGTCCACACAGAAACACTGGAATTTCTGGGCAAATAATTCTTGTTACATTCTTCGAGGCACATCATGACCCTCCAATGCCCTTGGCAGTTTATTTATGATATATTGTTTCTGAAAATGTGTGTTTGGTTTACTGATAAGTGTTATGATATAAACCTTCAGCCAATGGAAAACACTCTTGCCGCCCAGAAGCCAACGTTCTGCAAAATTTAGTGGCACTACAGACTAGTGATGGATGAAAGCATAATGACTACTGCCTGGAAACTAGGAAAAGACCAGCCTAAAGAAGTGACTATGATTACACTGTGTTGTTGGTTTCCAAATAACTGTGAAGTAAAGATGGAACTAGCTTGTTAGGCAACGTACACTCAGTAGCTACTTTATTAGGAAAGCCTGTACACCTCGTTAATGCAATCATGTAGCAGCAACTCAATGCATAAAAATATGCAGACATGGTCAAGAGGTTCAGTTGGTGTTCAGACCTAACATCAGAATGGGGCAGAAATGTGATCTAAGTGACTTGGTTTGAGTATCTCAGAAACTACTGATCTCCTGGGATTTTCACATACAGTAATCTCTAGAAAAAGGATCTAGTGCTTTTCTGGCATATGTAATGAATAAACTCTTCTTGGGCTTCCAGCCAGGTACAGGTATCAATTTTAACTGACGTTTCAATGACAAACTCTGCCACCTTCATCAGGGCTGATGCTGGGGCATACCTACTCTGGTGGTATTTATACCCCCATCGTCTGTCCCTCCTGATTGGCTAGTCCTCATCCAATTAGGTTTACACTGTACCAGCTTGGAAAGACCTTCGTCTTTGTTAAAATTATTTTCCTCTAGTTTTATTTCAATGGCTTCCTTCACCAGGGGGCCCCAAAAGCCATTCCCATTGAAGCCCAAAATGAGTTTATCTGTCAATAGTCTCTAAAGTTTACAGAGAGTGGTGTGAAAACAAAAAACATTCAGTGAGCAGCAGTTCTGTGAGCGAAAATGGCTTGTTAATGAGAGAGGTCAGAGGAGAACGACCAGACTGGTTCAAGCTGACAAGAAGGTGACAGTAACTCGAATAACCATGTGTTACAACAGTGGTATGCAGAAGAGCATCCCTGATTGCATAACGTGTTGAACCTTGAAGTGGATGGGCTACAGCAGCAGAAGAACACAAACATACATTCAGTGGCCACTTTTTTAGATATAGGGGATAGCTAATAAATTGGCCACTGAGTGTAGGTGGCATAGATTAGATGTGCTGAAGGGCCTGTTTCAATCCGGCGTGACTCCGTGACTGTGTTGCTACTGGTTTATTATTGCACATGTATCAAGATAAATGAAAAGCTCATCTTGTTATACTTTTCATACAGATCAAATCATTGCACAGTGCATTGAGGAAGAATAAGATAAAACAATGACAATGCAGATAAAGTGTAAAAGCTACGGAAAGAATGCA
This sequence comes from Mobula birostris, assembly GCF_030028105.1. Taxonomy (NCBI): domain Eukaryota; kingdom Metazoa; phylum Chordata; class Chondrichthyes; order Myliobatiformes; family Myliobatidae; genus Mobula; species Mobula birostris. Next base: position 53,765,170 of record NC_092384.1, read on the forward strand.
ATGCAGGTAAATGATAAAGTGAAAAATATAATGAAGTATATTGTGACATCAAGAGTCCATCTTACCGTACAAGAAGTCTGTTCAAGAGTCTGAAAGCAGTGGGATAAATGCTGTCCTGGACCCTGCTGGTATATGCCTTCAGGCTTTTTTATCTTCTGCCCAATGGGAGAAGGGAGAAGAGAGACCGTCTGGGGTGGATGGGGGTCTTTGATTATACTGGCTGCTTTACTGAGGTAGTGAGAAGTATAGAAAGAGGCCATGGAAAGGAGGCTGGTTCTTGTGATGTGCTGAACTGTGCCCACAACTCTCTACAGTTTCATATGCTCATGCACAGAGCAGTTGCCATACCCAACCATTATGCATCCAGGCAGAATGCCTTCCATTGCGCATCACTAAAAATTAGTAAAAGTCAATGGGAACATGCCAGGTTTCTTTAGCCCCCTGAGGAGATGCAGGTATTGGTGAGCTTTCTTGGGTGTAACATTGTAATGGCTGGATGAGGGCAGGCTATTGGTGATGTTCACACCCACAGCTCTCAACCTCAGCACTGTTGATGTAGACAGGTGCATGTGCATTGCCTCCCTTTCTGAAATCAATGGCCAGCTCTTTTGTTCGCTAACATTGAGGGAAAGGTGACTGTCATGACACCATGTCTCTAAGCTCTCTATCTCATCCTTGTACTCGGACTCATCTTTATCTGAGATGCCCACCACAGTAGAAGGAGTTAAAGTGGAATCTAGCCACGCAGTCATGTGTATACAGGGAGCAGAGTATGGAGATGAGGACGCAGCTTTTTGGAGAACCAGTGTTTAGAATAAATGTGGTGGAGGTGTTGCTGCCTATCCTTACTGAAATGCAAGTACTAAAATACTACACTGTCATTGCTCCTTCGTCCTATTCAGCAACAAATGGAGGTCCTGCTGAGTCTCCCTCTCCTGTGCTTCTTTTTTCGATTCCTCATTCAATCCAACAGCAAGGCACTAGTAGGGACAACTGAATACAATTACACAAAGCATATAGTGGTCAGCTTTCCAAAAGAATTATTAAAATATTTTAAGGAATTGCAAATGCTGTAAAAGAAGTCCAACATTTCTGAAGTGAAATTAGTTTTGGTATGGCTCCCTTAAGCAATGTTTTCAAAAAATGTGTTTCCTGCTTGCTTCCACCATGATTTACAAATCAATGCCTGCTCAATTTAAGTCCTAAATTTAGGCAGGTAACTGGAACATCTAGGTGCTAGAGCCATAAAAATGATTGCAAACACAGTTCTGATGCATTTAACCTTGTTCCAACTTCCTGGTCCATATGACATAAATTTCACGCCCAGACAACAGGTATAGATCAAATTTTGACTTGTACTCTCCCAGAGGAGTAATAGATCAAATCCATGAAAGATGGCAGAATAAACTAAATCTTCCCTTCTTTTGTAGCTTTGCAAATTCCTTTGAAGTGTATAACACTTCATTAAACTTTTGAATTTTATTTGGTCTGACATGAAAAACTGAAACCAGTGTTGTATTAGCAAAATGTCAGCATGAACATTTCCAAGGAACCATACATTTCTGTGCTACTTCCCAAAACTACAAGCATCAGTTTCAAACCATTGCTAAATGGTGCACTGGTTAAAGCCAAAAATTTCCTTCATAAACATGGTTTCAAAAACTATTTTCCCTTCCACCAAATAACATTGGATACCTGCCGGTCCAAATCAACAAGGTTCAAGACTGAAAAGAAGGTCATCACATGACAATAATGCCAAACTACTTCTAGAATACAAGAAAAAGTTGGCATTTATGTATCTTAGTCCTAGAATCCTGAGCTTCTCCAATCATTTTGCTGCTCTGCTATAAAGTCTCTGAGAATTATGCCTGTTCTGAAGAAGATTTCCTCCTCTTCTTGATGGGAGTTCTGTGAGACGTAGTTACACTGCTCTTGCACTGTGATCCATGCTGCTCTTTAATCATTCAATCACCCGCCATCTTGTGGTCGTTCTCCTCCCTCCCACTCTTTTATTTTGGGTTCTGCTTCCTCCTTCCTTGACTGGATGATAGGTCGCAGCCTGAAATGTCGACTGTTCACTTTCCTCGAGAGATGTTGCCTGACCTGTTGAGTTCCTCTAGCACTATTTGAGTGTGGGTCCAGTTTTCCAGCATCTGCAATCTTTCTTGTGCCTCCTGTTTTCAATTAACCATTTTTACCTTACTTCAGTGTCTAGGAATTGGCCTGCATACTAAACGTATCAAGTCTAAGCACCATAATATTTTGGCAGATAGACAAAAATTGATATTTGGCCCACTAGAGATGTGAACAACACTTCAAAGATTTGGTTATAAGATCATTTAAATCCCATGGGAGTGTCCTGCCAAGGCTGTGAATTAAACTACTGCAGTAATAATATTGTAACTGTAGCTTCAGATAATAATACTGACACTGGATGAAAGAAAACAGAAATACATTCTGCACATTTTTAATAATCACCCTATTGATAAATAACAGATGTAAGCTTGAAGAAAGTAGAAGGTGGAAGTAATTATGCTGCTTTACAAAATGGAGCTTGCTTACCTCAGTCAGCAAATATACTGGACAACACAGAGGACAGCATGAAAACTATTTAGCTTGTATACTCCTTGGCTTTTTGTTTCTTCCTGCCTGGGCTTCTCAGCTTAATTGGGTCTTTCCTCAACTGTTTAATTTTGGAATATTTGAACTTCCATACCATTGTCATCACTATTATTAGTGCTTCCATTGATCAATGAGTCTTCTCTTTCCCAGCACCACAATCATGGACTTGGATCTACATTTCTCATCTGGGGTGAGAAGGCTGCCATTTCTAAGTAAGTTTGAAGAGCAGTTATACACAAAGTACTCTTGACTTTGAATGCAACAATCATTTATACAGGTTATACAACATAGAACATAGAATAGTACAGCACAGTACAGGCCCTTCGGCCCACAATGTTGTGCCAATCCTTAAACCCTACCTTCCATATAACCCCCCCCACCTTAAATTCCTCCATATACCCGTCGAGCAGTCTCTTAAATTACACGAATGTATCTGCCTCCACCACTGACTCAGGTAGTGCATTCCATGCACCAACCACTTTCTGAGTAAAAAACCTTCCTCTAATATCCCCCTCAAACTTCCCACCCCTTACCTTAAAGCCATGTCCTCTTGTACTGAGCAGTGGTGCCCTGAGGAAGAGGCGCTGGCTGTCCACTGTACCTATTCCTCTTAATACCTTGTACACCTCTATCATGTCTCCTCTCATCCTCCTTCTCTCCAAAGAGTAAAGCCCTAGCTCCCTTAATCTCTGATTATAATGCATACTCTCTAAACCAGGCAGCTTCCTGGTAAATCTCCTCTGTACCCTTTCCAATGCTTCCATATCCTTCCTATAGTGAGGCGACCAGAACTGGACACAGTACTCCAAGTGTGGCCTAACCAGTTTTATAGAGCTGCATCGTTACCCCGCGACTCTTAAACTCTATCCCTTGACTTATGAAAGCTAACGCCCCCATATGCTTTCTTAACTACCCTATCTACTTGTGAGGCAACTTTCAGGGATCTATGGACATGTACCCCGAGATCCCTCTGCTCCTCCACACTTCCAAGTATCCTGCCATTTACTTTGTACTCTGCCTTGGAGTTTGTTCTTCCAAGGTGTACCACCTCACACTTCTCCGGGTTGAACTCCATCTACCACTTCTCAGCCCACTTCTGCATCCTATCAATGTCTCTCTGCAATCTTTGACAATCCACTACACTATCTACAACACCACCAACCTTTGTGTCGTCTGCAAACTTGACAAGCCACCCTTCTGCCCCCACATCCAGGTCGTTAATAAAAATCATGAACAGCAGAGGTCCCAGAATTTATCCTTGTGGGACACTACTAGTCACAACCCTCCAATCCGAATGTACTCCCTCCACCACGACCCTCTGCTTTTTGCAGGCGAGCCAATTCTGAATCCACTTGGCCAAACTTCCCTGGATCCCATGACTTTTGACTTTCTGAATAAACCTACCGTGTGGAACCCTGTCAAATGCCTTACTAAAATCCATGTAAATCACATACACTGCACTACCCTCATCTATATGCCTGGTCACCTCCTCAAAGAACCCTATCAGGCTTGTTAGACACGATCTGCCCTTCACAAAGCCATGCTGACTGTCCCTGATCAGACCATGATTCTCTAAATGCCCAGAGATCCTACCTCTAAGAATCTTTTCCAACAGCTTTCCCACCACAGACGTAAGGCTCACTGGTCTATAATTACCCGGACTATCCCTACTACCTTTTTTGAACAAGGGGACAACATTTGCCTCCCTTCAATCCTCCGGTATTATTCCTGTGGACAATGAGGACATGAAGATCCTAGCCAGAGGCTCAGCAATCTCTCCCCTCGCCTCATGGAGCAGCCTGGGGAATATTCCGTCAGCCCTCGGGGACTGATCCATCCTAATGTATTTTAACAACTCCAACACCTCCTCTCCCTTAATATCAACATGCTCCAGAACATCAACCTCACTCACATTGTCCTCACCTTCATCAAGTTCCCTCTCATTGGTGAATACTGAAGAGAAGTATTCATTGAGGACCTCACTCACTTCCACAGCCTCCAGGCACATCTTCCCACCTTTATCTCTAATTGGTCCTACCTTCAATCCTGTCATCATTTTGTTCTTCACATAATTGAAGAATACCTTGGGGTTTTCCTTTACCCTACTCACCAGAGCCTTCTCATGCCCTCTTCTTGCTCTCCTCAGCCCTTTCTTGCTACCCTATATTCCTCAATAGACCCATCTGATCCTTGCTTCCTAAACCTCATGTATGCTGCCTTCTTCCACCTGACTAGATTTTCCACCTCACTTGTCACCCATGGTTCCTTCACCCTACCATTCTTTATCTTCCTCACCGGGACAAATTTATCCCTAACATCCTGCAAGAGATCTCTAAACATTGACCGCATGTCCATAGTACATTTCCCTGCAAAAACATCATCCCAATTCACACTCGCAAGTTCTAGCCTTATAGCCTCATAATTTGCCCTTCCCCAATTAAAAATTTTCCTGTCCTCTCTGATTCTATCTTTTTCCATGATAATGCTAAAGGCCAGGGAGTGGTGGTCACTGTCCCCCAGATGCTCATCCACTGAGAGATCTGTGATCTGACCCGGTTCGTTACCTAATACTAGATCTAGTATGGCATTCCCTCTAGTCGGCCTGTCAACATGTTGTGACAGGAATCCGTCCTGGACACACTTAACAAACTCTGCCCCGTCTAAACCATTGGAACTAATCAGGTGCCAATCAATAATAGGGAAGTTAATGTCAGCCATGATAACAAACCTGTTATTTTTGCACCTTTCCAAAATCTGCCTCCCAATCTGCTCTTCGGTATCTCTGCTGCTACCAGGGGGCCTATAGAATACCCCCAATAGAGTAACTGCTCCCTTCCTGTTCCTGACTTCCAACCATACTGACTCAAAAGAGGATCCTGCTACATTACCCACCCCTTCTGTAGCTGTAATAGTATCCCTGACCAGGAATGCCACCCCTCCTCCCCTTTTTCCTCCTCTCTATCCCTTTTAAAGCATTGAAATCCAGGAATATTGAGAATCCATTCCTGCCCTGGTGCCAGCCAAGTCTCTGTAATGGCCAGTACATCATAATTCCATGTACGTATCCAAGCTCTCAGTTCATCACCTTTGTTCCTGATGCTTCTTACATTGAAGTACAAGCACCTTAGCCTTTCTACCTTACTACCTTTACGCCCTTTATTCTGTTTCTCTTTCCTCAAAGCCTCTTTATATGTTAGATCTGGCTTTACTCCATGCACTATACTTGCAGTTCTCACATGACGTTTATCCTCCTCCACCTCACTATCTGCTCTAACACTTTGGTTCCCCTCCCCCTGCAAATCTAGTTTAAACCCTCCGGAGCAGCACTAGCAAACCTTCCCTCAAGGATGTTGGTCCCCCTCCATTTCAGGTGCAACCAGTCCTGTCGGAACAGGTCCCATCTTCCCTGGAACAAGACCCGATTGTCCAGAGACATGAAGCCCTCCTTCCTGCACCAGCTCCTTAGCCACGTATTTAGCTGCATTATCTTCCTATTTCTAGCCTCACTAGCACGTGGCACGGGTAGCAATCCTAAGATTGCAACCCTGGAGGTCCTGTCCTTCAACTTTGCACCTAATTCCCTAAACTCTCTTTGCAGGACCTCCTCCTTCTTCCTATACATGTCATTGGTCTCTACATGGACCACGACATCTGGCTGCTCACCCTCCTTCCTGAGAATACCGAGAACTCGATCTGAGATATCGCGGACCCTGGCACCAGGGAGGCAACAGATCATCCGGGATTCTCGCTCTCTCCCACAGAATCTCCTATCTGCCCCCCTAACTATCAAATCCCCTATCACTACTGCTCTCTTCTTTTCCCTCCTTTCTTTCTGAGCTGAGGGTCCAGTCTCGGTGCCAGAGACGCGACCACTGCAACTTGTCCCTGGTAGGTCGTCCCCACCAACAATATCCAAAACAGTATACTTGTTGTTGATGGAAACGGCCACAGAGGTGCTCTGCTCTTTCTGTCTTTTCCCCTTCCCTCTCCTGATAGTCACCCAGCTACCTGCCTCCTGACTTTTAGGGGTGACTATCTCCCTGAAACTCCTGTTTATTTCTGCCTCTGCCTCACAAATGATCCAAAGATCATCCAGCTCCAGCTCCAGTTCCCTAACTCGGTTTTGAAAAGTTGTTGAAATATATGCTGGAACGACTCTACAGGAAAAGTATAACAATATATACCCACAGTTTATTTTTTCATTTTATTATTGTTAAGTCTCAGCTTCTTATGATATCTTCCATAGAGGATGTTTGTAATCAGTTCTGGGTTTCTGGTAAGCTGGAAGCCAATAGTGTATTCATTCAACAGAGAATATACTTGCTACAGAGGGTAATTCCCATGAAATTATTTGTTCTATATGACATGACATTTTTGAAGCATAAAATAAGATTTTAGAGGCGTGTTTTCAGATACAATGTCCTATGGATGAGATTAGCACCAGATATGTCTTATGTGCTTATGTTGGGGAAATACATGATCAGACCCTGCCCAATCCACATCCAAAACTCCTCCAGATCACCCCTCCCCATTCACTATCAATGACTCTCTCCCTGAAGGCAAACCTCAAACTCTCAGCCAATATTTCCATTGATTCAAAAGAAACTGCAGATGCTGGAACCTGGAACCCCCTAAAACAAAAGATCTGAAAGAACTCAGAGGGTCAGGCACCATCTGCAGAGGGAAATGGATAGTTGATGTTTCGGGTTGAGACCCTTCCCCTGTATGGAATCTAGATCAGGATTAGTCCAGATGAAGGATCTTGATCTGAAACGACTACTGCTCATTCCCCTTCATAGATTCTGCCTGTCCTGCTGATTTACTCCATCATCTTGGTTCTTAATCCATATGACCACATGACATAGGAGCGGAATTAGGCCACTTGGCCCATTGTGTCTGCTTCGCCATTCCATCATGTCTGATTTATTATCCTTCTCTCCTTTCTCTTGCCTTCTCCCCATAAACTCTGACACTAATCAAGAACCTTTCAACTTCCTCTTTAAATATATACTTATGGATTGTTCATGCATTCATGCTGCATTACACCGCTTGCTCCTCTGCCCAACCCACACACAGTGACCATAGCAATAAATAGTTCTTGAAAATCACATGTATTGCATTACAAATTATTAAGACCCTGCTTCCAGCCTCATTAGACATCTGCAGAATATACTTTAACTTAGAATTCCACCGGCTTCTGCCAAAATGCACAGTGAGACAAGCAAGCCCTTTGTTCAATTTCTAGGCATCTGTATCCAAATTTTGATCATTTGCAGGTACAATCCAATTTCTTTTCAGAAAACAATGTGATTGTTAAATAGAACATTTGACAAATGGCCAAACTCATCAAGAATACATGGTATTTCCAGTTCTGTATAGTGCTGTGATTCAATCATAGAACTTAATACTATGACTTTTAATATCAAATGTATACACAATACAATGTTTCCAAGTTCAAAACTGGTTACTTTGATCTAATTTCACAAGGCCGTCGATAATGACCAATGTGTGTAATAGAACAATAAGTAATCCTAATCTTCCTTTACATTTCCACTTTCTTTCAGCATCAGCAATTAATAGCATTTCACATAACACCACAACAAACTTCAGGACAGGAGGGATTTGTTGCAATATTAGCAGCTGAATCATTAACATGTTGCTATAATTATCTTTTCTTTTGTCTGAGATCTTAATCCTTTTCAAATGAACAAGATATGTCCTTCATTAATATAACCAATAGAGAAATGCCAGAGAGCTAGTAATGCATTCCACTGGTAACATTACACTAGTAAATATAGTTTGTAAATTCTAAATTCATTAAAATCCATTAATTTACAATAGACTATTATCACCTATCAAATACATGAAATGTAGTGACGAACAACTGTTTAGTTCACACTGTCAATAGGAAATGGCCATCTGCTAGATGTGACTCATCTTAGTTGCCAGTATGTTTTCAACGTCTGTGAAGCACATATATTTTTCAAGGATATTACCAGCTTGACTACAAAGCTTTGGAATTGATTTCTTCGGTGAAATAAAATTAAGATGGTGCTGGTGAGACACAGCATTACTTTTCTGGCAGCAAACAAATCTGCTAACTACTCTGTTATTAATCACATCTTTTTTGGACAATGATCATGTAATCAATAGTCTGTAACTTCCCTTCCAGAGATGTGCTTTTGAACCTGTATGACCTGGCATTTCTGTGGTGTTCAGGGGGATTTGGTGACCTGGAGTTTCGAAGGTGCAGTATGTTTGCAGTGGTGCCCGAGGCCCAAGAGTGAGGAGCAAGCCAATGTTTGACCATAGTTAGAGCGGACTTGGGGCTGAATTGAAGTGGCAGGGCTCAGGCATGACACCGAGGAATGAGCTGAAGTTTGGCCGATTTAAGCGCTGGGCCAGATCGGAAAGCTTGGAGTGTCAGGGATGGACAGATCGGTGTTCCGCTTGCTGCTCTGCGAGGTTTACTCGCCTCTGTGCTGAACTGAGGCTGTGACTTGCCACTAACAGGCTCCTGGACTGGCTACAGCGATGAACTGGCTTTTGGCCATGGCCTCATTTTCATGACCTTTGCTTCGGTGTGTTACTTGTTTACTTTTTATTGTTTGCATAATTTGTTCTTTTCCTTCTCATATTGGGTGTTTAATGGTCTTTTTGTTGATTGGTTCCTTTGGGTTTCTTTGTTTTTGGGGCTGTCTGTAGGAAGACAAATTTCATTGTTTTATATAGTATACATATTTTAATAAAAATGTACTTTGAACTTTGAGTAAATTAAACAATTGACATTTAATCATTACACAACTAGAGCAAATACACCTTGTGGTTTTAGGTTGTCTCTTGAGAATAAAACTAATGCAAGCAAAAGACCTAACTTCATGCAGAATGAGGTCCACTCAGTGGCCAGTGTATTAGGTACACCTTTACACTTAATCCTTAATGCAAATATCTAATCAGCCAATCATGTGGCAGCAACTCAATACATAAAAGTATGCATACATAGCAAAAGCAACATACATCAAAGTTGCTGGTGAACGCAGCAGGCCAGGCAGCATCTATAGGAAGAGGAACAGTCGATGTTTCGGGCCGAGACCCTTCGTCAGGACTAACTGAAGGAAGAGTTAGTAAGAGATTTGAAAGTGGGAGGGGGAGGGGGAGATCCAAAATGATAGGAGAAGACAGGAGGGGGAGGGATGGAGCCAAGAGCTGGACAGGTGATTGGCAAAAGGGATAAGAGAGGATCATGGGACAGGAGGCTCAGGGAGAAGGAAAAGGGGGAGGGGGGAAAACCCAGAGGATGGGCAAGGGGTATAGTCAGAGGGACAGAGGGAGAAAAGGGAGAGACAGAGAAAGAATGTGTGTATATAAATAAATAACGGATGGGGTACGAGGGGGAGGTGGGGCATTAGCGGAAGTTAGAGAAGTCAATGTTCATGCCATCAGGTTGGAGGCTACCCAGACGGAATATAAGGTGCTGTTTCTCCAACCTGAGTGTGGCTTCATCTTTACAGTAGAGGAGGCCGTGGATAGACATATCAGAATGGGAATGGGATGTGGAATTAAAATGGGTGGCCACTGGGAGATCCTGCTTTCTCTGGTGGACAGAGCGTAGGTGTTCAGCAAAACTATCTCCCAGTCTGCGTCGGGTCTCGCCAATATATAGAAGGCCACATTGGGAGCATCAGACGCAGTATATCACCCCAGCTGACTCACAGGTCTCCCCCTCCCCCTCCCATTTTCAAATCTCTTACTAGCTCTTCCTTCAGTTAGTCCTGACGAAGGGTCTCGACCCGAAACGTTGACTGTACCTCTTCCTAGAGATGCTGCCTGGCCTGCTGCGTTCACCAGCAAATTTGATGTGTGTTGCTTGAATTTCCAGCATCTGCAGAATTCCTCGTGTATACATAATAAGAGGTTCAGTTGTTATTCAGACCAACCATCAGAACGGGGAAGAAATGTAATCTAAGTTACTTTGACTGTAGAACGATATCTGGTGCCAAACTGGGTGGTTTGAGTATCTCAGAAAGTTCAAGTTCATGTTCAAGTTTAATTGTCTTTCAAACATACATATATACATGTAGTGTGCAGAAGAGTGCCTCTGAACACACACCATGTTGAACCTTGATGTGAATGGACTACAGTAGCAGAAGACCATGAACGTACATTCAGTGGCCACTTTATTAGGTACAGGATGTATACTGTGTATAAAGGATACAGTATATGCAAATCTAATCAAAATTTAAATATAGCCCAGACAACTTCAATAACACAAAGGAAACCTTTGCAACTGAAGCAGGAAAATGCCTAGTTGAAAGATATGACTAATAATAGGTTTACTTTTATTTTTTAGGAGAAGGAAAACTCTGATCTCAAACATCTGCTGCCTTGTGGTCGTACCCATTCATGGCTTCAGGAGTAAACGCTGAGGAAAAGTCCGGAGCTGGAGTCCCTAAGGCAGTCCTATGTTGAGGTCAACACTGACTGGCACCTCATGTGATGCTGCTGGTGCCAAACTGCGTGGATCTTTGCTATTCAACAGCTGCATGGGCAACAGCTTGTTCTCCATATCATACTGGCCTGGCTTGTGTTTTGCCTTGCATAGACAGCTAGGCCGCATCATCCATGGTCAACTCTGATCAATGAATTGACTTTTATTTTAATATGTGTCTCTTTTCCCCCATATGGCAAGAAGTTCTCTCATTTTAGCTGTTTACAGAAAAATAAAACCATCTGAAATCTATTAGTAATCTCATTTAGGCTTTTTAATCTTGTAAAATTATCCCTAAATCACTAAAAATAACATAGAGGAGTTATCTAAAAATATACCATTTTCATCAATTTTCTAGTTTTATATTTATATTTTATAGATAATAGACATCTAAATCCACACAAAGATACTTGGACGAGGATAATATTGGGCCAGTGGTTCATTTGGAAAAAAGGTCAGAATTCTGAGAGTTGAATTGAGGCATCAAGGAATAATGTGGGAAGGTGTCAGGACATTAAGTGAATGAAGTGCATGACCAAGCTGCAGTTTGGCTCTGGAGCATAATAGGAGAGTGCAAGAAGTAACTGAAATCTCCTGCAGCAGGATACATGCACCACGTCTACACAGTAATGTTCCTGTCAGGTTGTTTATCTAAATAGCACTAAAGCAGACCTTAACTGTCTTGTGAAATGACATCTAGATGTGGATTGCAAATCATTAAGTACTTCTGCATATGATTGCCTCTATGAAATCACATTCTTTGAAAATAAGGACACCATGATGATGTTGTTGGCCAAGTTGTTAATATTGGCTATTAATTACATGCTTTTCAATACACAGAATTGTTTTTTGGAATTTCATCTGGCAAAGAAAAAAACAAATTAAGACTAATTTATCAAATGGATCTTCATGGTTGGCTGTGGAGCAAAACCGCATTAAATCAGTGGGGACAAATAGGGTCCAGTTGTTTTCTATTAGCACACAGAATGTGGCCAAATGACCTTTGAGTTCAGAAAAGAGCTGACAATAATTAAGTTATGAATCAAGGAACAGATCATTCAACAGTAATGGAAATGATAGTTTTGTAAATTGCCTCTTGGTAATATTCAGTTTGAATAGTCTACATATTTAATTTTGGAGTCAATTATCCTTTAATTTCAGAAAAAAAGAAATTTCAGAAATGTCTATCAAATAGGATAGTGTTTAGTGAACTTATTAAGTTTTTGTAGATTAAAAAATAAGCAATCAAGCTTTGAAAATGTAAAGAATAAATCACAAACTCTTTAAACTGAAAATAAAAAATAGGTGTTATCAGGAGGTTCATCAATACATTAAAAAGAAGAGGTGATTTATCATTTCATTCAAAACTCCCTAAAAACTGATAATCCTTCAATGTGTCTTGAGCAGTAATTGTATTGCAACATTTCAGGCATGAATGTACAAAAATTTGATACAACCTCTTAGTATAGTGGGAATATAAATATATCTTGGTGATAGGGTAAAATAAATTTTATGAATTTAAAATTAATTACAATTGCAGGAGTGATTTCAGTGCCACTGTTTAAACGAGAGTTAGGATTGATTTTTGTTTTATCTTTTTATTGACTATGGTAAAGAGTTTTCACAGCTGGTCATTTTGCTGCAAATCCATTGGTTGATTTGGTAGGGAGGAGATCAAGATTTAGTTGTTTTTGAATAAATCAATGAGAAGAGGAGCTCAGGTACCTTAATGGAATGGTTTACTGACATTCTGCTGCAATTTGATCCAAAAAAACAGAAAGATTTACTGCTCAGAAGTTTAATATTTGATTGCAAGTCTTCAAGTGACAAGTCTTCCTTATTTTCTGGAAGGAAAAAAATGTGAGTGGTTTACAAGATGAAACCAAATAATCCGCCAACATCTCTCAATACGTATACACACAACAGGAATGCTTTTTCAATACATTCATTGTTTTCAGAATTGGGCATGCTAAATGGGCCTTGAGGAGATGATGGAAATTGCCTTCTTGAATTGCCTCAGCTTTCCTGGTCAAGGCACTTCAAAGGTGCTGTTGAGTAGACAGATCCAGCATTTAGATCCCAGTGACAATGATGGAACAGTGATAAACCTCCAAAGGTGATGTGTAACTACGGATGGAATATGCAAGTTCAAGATTCAACATTCATTTATTATCAAAGAGTGAATAAATTATATAACATTGAGATTTGCTTGCTCATGGGTAGCCACAAAGCAAGAAACCTGAAGAACCCAATTAAAGAAAAAAAGAATAAAAATATGAATAAAACACCAACACTCAATGCGTAAGAGAAACAAAAAAAAAAAATCATGCTAACAATTGAAGCAAACAACAACAGCTTTGCTGATCTCATCCATCAAAAGCCCTGGACCTTGATGATTGTAGTTGCAGATCTGTGAGCTGCTGTTGGAGATACCCAGGAAAATATTTGCAATGGCTTTTACAAATTGCACTCACTGCAGTGGTTTCATTTACTCAGAAGTGGCAAATGAAACTGAATATTTAGTAATTAGTGAACATCCACAACGGTTCTTCTCCACTGTGTTCTTTACTTCCAATCCCACAAAGAAGATTGCGATGGATTGAGGATACATTAGCATATGTACGGCCAGATTTGGGAACAGTTTCTTTCCAACTATGATAAGACTGCTGAACAGATCCTGACCCGGATCTGGTCTGTACCCTCCAAATATCCAGACCTGCATCTCAGTTTTTTTGCACTACCTTACTTTCCATTTTTCTATTTTCTATTTATGATTTATAATTTAAATTTTTAATATTTACTATCGATTTGTAATCCAGGGAGCGAGAAGCGCAGAATCAAATATTGCTATGATGATTGTACGTTCTAGTATCAATTGTTTGGTGACAATAAAGTATAAAGTATAAAACCAAACTATTAGACTGGAAGTTACGATGCTTGGATGAAAGACACTGAAACAGGACTTCAAATTGACATAAATTCTGAAAAACTTGAAATCCAACAATTTCATAAGTATACTATAAAAAAGTGTAAGTAATGTTCAGCAGAAAACTATCAAGTTCAAATTCAAGTTTATTGTCATTTGACTGTACAGTTATGCAACCAAATGAAACAATGTTCCTCTGGACCATGGTGCACCCACAAAATATATGTCACACACAGTACATAGAACAAAATTTGAGCTGGATTTGGTAGTGCTGTCACGAGAGTGAACAGCGGCAGACTGAGCACACAGCCCCGGGGGTTGGGGGACCAGTGTTCAGCATGATACAATTTGAGGTGTTGCAGCCAGCTTGAACTGACTGGGGTCTTTCCATCAAGAAATCCAAGATCCAATTACAGAAAGGCATACTGAATGCCAACAAAGACAGTTTATCCAGTAGTTTCTGAAGAATGATCGTGTGACACACTGAACTGAAGTCAATGAACAACATCCTGGCGTATGAGGCATCGTATTCTAAGTAAGACAGGATGAAGTGGAGGGCCGAGGTTATGGCACCATCGGTACACCAGGCTGAGTGGTAGGCAAACTGGAAAGGGTCCAATGTAGCTGGAAGATGGGGTTTTATATGATCCATTACCAGCTGCTCAAGGCACCTCATGATTGTTGAAGTCAGTGCAGCTGGGCTTTAATCATTTAGGTTAGTTACTGTCACTCTCTTGGGCACTGGAATGATGGTGGCTGTCTTGGAGCCTGCAGGGACAGTAGACTGTTTTAAAGATGTCCATTAGCAACTCTATTAGCTGACCAGGTATGTTGTCCAGTCCTGCAGCTTCCCCTCGGCTGCGGCCATGAAAGGTGGCTATTCGTCAAGGGAGAGGGAGCTTTCCTCGATGTCACATCATGCACAAAAGGCATTCAGCCTATGGGGAAAGAAAGGCTTCACTGTTGTTGACATGCAGGGTGAACTTGTAATCTGTTACGGTTTGTATACCTTGCCACATATGCCACGAGTTCCTGTCTCATAAAAGTGTCCATGAATTTTCTATAAGCACTCTCACTTTGCCTTCATGATAGCATGGGAAGGCACGGCTCTTGAGGACCTTAGAATCGTCCTTTCCCCTGATCTGAAGGCAGCATCCTGATCCCTAAACAGTGCATGAACCTCTGCAGCCAGCCATGGTTTCTGGTTTGCCCAAACAGTTTAATGTTTAATCACAGGAACGTCCTCAATGCACTTTCCTATGTAGCCAGACACCGATCCTTCATTTTCATTACTTTAGAAGTGATGATCGTAGGTAGACACCTCCCTGAACACGCTCCAGTCCGTGCTTTTGAAACAGTCCTGCAGCACTGAGGTGGCACTTTCTGGCCAGGTCCTGATCTCCCTGTAAATTGACTTTTCTAACCAGTGGTCTGTATGCTGGGATTAGCAGAATTGATATGTGGTCTGAGTATCCAAGGTGAGGGTGGGGGCAGCCTTGTAGGCTCCATGGATGTTGTATAAACCAAGTTTAATATATTCTCTCTCTGGTTACTAAACTGTCATACAAGTGGAACTTCGGCAGGAATTATTTTAAGTTTCCATGATTGAAGTTACCAACAACAATGAAGAAACTATTGGGATGAGTGTCTTCAAGGTTGCAGAAGGTGCCGTAGAACATCTACAATGTTTCCCCAGCACTAGCACAGTGGGGGATGTTAATAGCAAAATTCACAATAGCAGTGAACTCCCTTGGAACTTAGAGGGGCTTGCACTTCACTATTACAGACACTTCTGTGGTGAATAGTGGACCATTAATACCGAGGCATTTACAGTACACACTAAATCTTATCGACTTTCTCCTCAGGTCTTACCAGAGATCGCAGCTTTTCTGTCTGCCTGAAAGGAGATTAGGCCTCCTAGCCGAACGATCGAGTCTGGAGTGGTGTCCTGGAGCCACATTTCTGTCAGGATGAGTGTGCAGCAGTTCCTCATCTCTCCCTGGTTCAAACGCAGATGCAGGGAATCCAGTTTATTTGCTGGCAATTAAATATTAGCGAGTAGAATTGTAGGAGGCATGGGCCTTTATGGATAAGTTTTAAGTCTCACTTGAATATCAGTGTTCTTATCGAGCTTCGGTATCTCATGCAACACAATATCCACTTCCCTGAATAGCTGTAATAGGCCGTGGCCTGGAGGGGCATAGGAAACTGTTAACAAGTGGTGAATTAGTAGCTAAATCCAGATGCCAACCTTATGTTCCTTTGTGGAGGCTTGTTCTGCTGAGTTGCCTATGACATCCAAGTGACATATAAACACGTACTGCACTACTGGACATCTCTAAGCAACTCTGCATGCTAGTCTGTCCTTCACATGGAAGGATGGTTTCAATTTTGCCAATTTCAGTGAAGGTATTTACAAACAAAGTTGTATTAAGTGAACAATTTTCCAATAAAATTTAATATCAAACTGCATGCAAGGCTTCTGGCCGCTTTAGAAAGAAACAACATAGCAATAGTCTATTTCTGGCATTAAGGGTGGGGACAGTAAATACCAGCTACATTTTTCAGTTGAAAAACAAAAACTCATTAAAACTGGTTTTGCCTATGAACTCACAAACTATGTTCAAATTTCATCTTTAATAATGTTTGTCTCAAGCCTGTAGAGAGTTTGATTTATCTGTTCGTTCATTCATTGAAGAAGGAACATTGCATATAACAGAGAAAAGCAAGGCTTTTGGGATGGTTTCATGAATTTTCTCAAGATGTTCAAGATCCAATTTAGCCCAAGTAGTTAAAAAACTTTTACCTCTAAAGAAGTAACTAGTGTTAGAACTCCACAACTGTAAAATGAAACGATCTTAATGAGAATTACATATAATTTAATACTATGTGACAAATATTACTCAAAGAAAAGGATTTCAGTTCTGGAATTGCAGATTCTTCTTTATCTTTTTAAAGTGATATGCATTCAGCACAGGTGATAGATACAAGCATCACTTGACTGTGTCTGGGGAAGCCACATGTCAGGGATGGAATGAATGACTGGGACATTAACGTGACTTCTCTCTACAGATGTCTGATCTGTTGAGTGTTTCTATATTTTTATTTATTATGGGAAAATGTTTAAACCCTTGCATCATTTCTCTTAGGTGTTCAGCAATCTTCCAACATTTCCTCTGGTTTATGATATTAGCCCCATAAAACATGAGCATCCGTTGCTGGTAGCTCTAATCCAACCTAAAAGGTACTAATGAGCATATCATATGGTTTATTTCTTAATCTCAGGGATGCTGGAACCAGATCTTGTGCTTGAACAGACACTTCTACTGAATTCAGCTGTTACGTAACCGGCAACAATGAATATTAATCGAGACAGGTTTTATGAAAACAACCAAACACTTATTAAACACATATAAACGATAAGGGAAAAAAAAACAAAGGAAAACTTTAACCGGATGTTAAATAGGTACGCAGCCGTTCATCAACTCCACTCGGCTCTGGTTCTTAAAGCATTAAATGCGAAAACAGTTCTTAAAGCGATACAGTCAGATATAGTTCTTAAAGCGATAACTTCGAAAGTCCAACAGTTTTACACATTCAATTGGGAGAGACTTCTCTGGAGAAAGATTTCTTCACCGACGTACCTTTACTGCTGGTTCCGTCCACAGGATTCCCGATGCCGAAAATAAACAGTTTAAATCAACTGACCTTAACTTCCTTTTAGAGAGAGAGAGCCTTTGTGCATGAACTCATTGCGCTTTTACAAGAGTTATCTCGATGCAGGTTCTCTCCAACGAAGACTCAATAAGGTCGATCCTTTATTAAACTGCCAACCGATGCTGACTTCTCTCAATCCTTCACTTCAATGAATTCTTCACTCTCCCTTCAAAACTGTCGGAATTGAGTGAATTGGCACTTCCAGCCACAAATTTCCAGTTCAATAATACAAATCTTGTAAGAGAACGCACCTTCCGTTTTAAAAATGAAACTGCGTCACAAAAACAAACACGCAACAGAAATGGAGGCACAACACGTTCTACCTGGAAATCTACAAACTCAAAAACCCATTGCATCACCTGAGCCAACCCTTATATAGTCACGGGGCACATGTCATCTCGTGACCTCACATTGGTGGGAAAATCACATCAGGTGACCTCCAAAAGACCATTACAGCATTCTCAAAAAAAACCAGATCTCCTTGAGCATGTAACACAGCTAATAAACAGGAGATCAGGCACCAAGCCAAGAAATATCTGGACAATTTGGCAGGAAGGGTTTGATATATTCATCAACCTTTTTTTAAAGTGATAAGCAAGTAATTTTCTAGACACAAAAAGACTTCAGATTTTGTAATCTGAGGCTGTAATCAACAGCAAAAAGACAAACTGAATTCAGGAAGTCAAGCAATATCTGCAGTGGCAAAAGTCGACATTTTAGGTTGAGACCCTGCGCCCGACTCAAAGCCCTTAAATGGGCAGTATGGCAGCAACTGCACATTGAAGTCAAAGTTCAAAGTAAATTTATTACTAAAGTACATATATGTCACCATATACAAACCTGAGATCTCTTTTCTTGCAGGCAATCACAGTAAACACAAGAAACACAAGAGAATCACTGAAAAAACAGACCCTACAGGGTGGTCAATAACTAATGTGCAAAAAAAAAACAACAAACTGTGCAAATACAACCAGAAGGAGAAGATATATTAAATAAATAAGCAATAAGTATCGAGAACATGAAGTGAAGAGTCCTTGAAAGGGAGTTCAATTCAGTGGGAACAGTTCAATGATGGGGCAAGTGAAGTTATCCCCCTGGTTCAAGAGCCTGATGATTGAGGAGGAATAACTGTTCCTGAACCTGGTATTTTGGGTCCTGTATCTTCTTCCTGAGGGGCAGCAGTGAGAAGAGAGCATTGGCTGAGTGGTCTGGTCCCTAACGATGGCTGCTGCTTTCCTTCAACAATGCTCCATGCAGATATGCTCACTGATGAGGAGGGCTTTACCCATGATTTACTGGGTCATATCTCCAACTTTTTCTAGGTTTTTCCACACAAGGGCATTGGTGTTTCCATACTAGGTTGTGATGCAACCAGTCAATATACTCTCCACCACACATATATAGAAGTTTGTCTAAGTTTTAGATGTTGTACCGTATCTTCACAAACTCCTAAGGAAGTAGAGGCACTGTCCCCATCTGTAATTTCTTCGGCTCTTCAACTTTTTGACCACATTTTGACTCAGACTCCCTATCACAGCCATATATCCTTTCTTGGAACGTGCCTCCAGTCACCTGTCCAGCTCTTGGCTCCATCCCTACCCCTCCTGTCTTCT
Organism: Mobula birostris; assembly: GCF_030028105.1. Taxonomy (NCBI): domain Eukaryota; kingdom Metazoa; phylum Chordata; class Chondrichthyes; order Myliobatiformes; family Myliobatidae; genus Mobula; species Mobula birostris. The sequence goes on from NC_092384.1 coordinate 53,784,536, forward strand.
CCTATCTTCTCCTATCATTTTGAACCTCCCCCTCCCCCTCCCACTTTCAAATCTCTTACTAGCTCTTCCTTCAGTTAGTCCTGACAAAGGGTCTCGGCCTGAAACGTCGACTGTACCTCTTCCTAGAGATGCTGCCTGGCCTGCTGTGTTCACCAGCAACTTTGATGTGTGTGGCCTGAATTTCCAGCATCTGCAGAATTCCTCGTGTAGAGGCACTGTCCTGCTTTCTTTGTAATTGCACTTATGTGCAGGGCCCAAGACAGATCTTCTCAAACAATAACCCCAAGGAACTTAAGGTTGCTGACTCTCTCCATTTCTAATCCTCTGATGAAGACTGGCTCTTGAACCTCTGGTTTCCTCCTTCTGAAGTCAATAATCAGCTCCTTGATCTTGCTGACGTTGTGTAAAAGGTTGTATTGTGGCACCACTCAGCGATATTTTTAATCTTCCTTCTATATGCTGATTCATCAGTACCTTTGATTAGGCCAATGACAGTGGTGTCATCAGCAAACTTAAATATGGCACTGGAGCTGTGTTTACCCTCACAGTCATAAGTGTAAAGTGAGTAGAGCAGGGGGCTAAGCACAAATCTTTATGGTGCACTTGTGCTGAGAGAGATTGTGGAGGAGATGTTGATGCCAAAGTGTACTGACTGGGGTTTGCAAGTGAGGAAATCAAGGATCCAGTTGCATAAGGAGATATTGAGGTCAAGGTCTTGAAGCTTATTGATTAATTTTGAGGGGATGATAGTATTGAATATCGAGCAGTAGTCAATGACGAGCATCCTAATATGTGGATCTTCACTATCCAATACATTTGACCTCCAAATTTTTAATCCATATATTTAAGTTAATTAAGAGGTCAGGTACATCCCACATATGCCCCTGTAGTGTGATTGGATGCTAAATTTCTACCTAAAGTGTCCTAAAAATGATCCATTTATTCATGGTAAATATAATGCTTCTGGTTATTTAAATTTATTGGCCGATATAATGCTGGCCTATCTAATACACGTTAGGGAACAAACTAGCTTCAATCTAAACATTGCATGCTAATTAAAACTATACTTGTACCAATTAAACACTATTGTTAGACGGCTATAATCACATAATTCCCAAAACAATTATGATTTTCTCTTTGTTAAATCAATCAGCTCTAACTGCTTTACAAAATTCTAAAATCACTGGGGAAAATATCTAACTAATTTATTCAAATTAATTAAAATTGTTTAATTATCTTTTGCATTGCACTTTTAATTAAAATTAAATGGTTGTGGTGAACTTTATGCATAATTAATAGTTGTATGTTTCATTAAAAGTCTTCAATAAATTGCTCATATTTACTGTCCCAATTTCAGAATTTCAGAGGGTTAAATAAAAATATTCCTATAAACAACCTCAAATTTAAGTGCTGTAATAAATTATATTCTTCTTCCTCAATTTGTATAATAAAATCATCAATTAATAATTTTCCTTGTTTCTCTATCCCACCACCCAAAAATGCATGGCAATATTTTTGTACTTTATTACATAAAACTTCCAAAAGCTGAGTTTAGATCACAATATTGACATACACTCTTCTGGACAGTCTTGCAGGGCCGAAGGTGACATGCTTCTACTCAATTTCTAAAAGATTTAAGGTAAGTCCAATGTAGAGTTTGCAAACTCTGTCACATAAGATGTAGGATAGAGGTTTCCAATTTCTTTTTTACCATGGACGCCTACCATTAACCCATGAGGGACCTATGAACCTCAGGTTGCGTACCCCTGACGGAGGAAGACCTTGATGGTGTGGCTGTCTGGGTGATACGGTCATGGTGAATTTTCATTGGACTTTTTCTTGTACCTAACAAAAGTAAAGGTTGTCATAATCACCCTGGATACACCATCTTAATTTTGCATGGTGATGGGACAGGGCTCCAACGACTGGGTGTTAAATATAGTATTTTCCATGGTGATATTGAGAGCATCTTTGACTTATCCCCCTCTTTCTCTCTTACTCTAACAGAAAAAGGTGCTTCTTTCAAAAACAGTTGCTAAAATCAGAGACCTCTCCCAGGCTACAACGTATTGAGACTATAATATTTCTAAACCAGCTCTGAGGGACAGCCTACATTGACTGCATGCCTGACTTCAGGCTCTTGAAACACAAACCCAACTCTACTCTGTTAGTGGAAAGAATTATCATACATATCAAGGAAAATCATGCAGAATTTCTAGAATTAATTTAATGAGATCCCCACTGTTCATATTATTTGTTGTAAAGCTTAAACACAAATTTCAAAATGTGCAGTGATATTACAGCTGTAATGTCATTAACATGTTAACTGTCATTAAATTCTATTTCTTTGCAACAAAGTATATTCTTTTGCCTTCTATTACCTCAAAGGAATGAAAAAAGGATTACTGACTTGATTCTTGAATTTCCTTCTTTTGCCTCTCGTCTCATGCTGGTTAATGCTGGAGCATCATACTTTGCTATTGTCAGGAGGTAGAGGGATATAATTCAGCTTTTAAGCAGAATGGGAACTCTAAGTTCTCTTGAGTAACAAGGTAGTATTCATCAATGCAAGAACACACTGTGGAGAAGAGCAGTTTGGGAAGGTTTTGGTAACCTAAAAAGAGTTAAAGATTGTGTACTTCAGGAGTACTGAATAAATAAGTGGGTTTGCATTTACACCCTTCTCAAAACTAGCAAGGTCACATTGATTACTTATTTATTAATATATTGAAATGGATATAGTAGTACTGCTATTATATCTTCATCTCTATTGGAACCAACAGCTAACATTGCTGTCACAACATATTTGCTTTAGAACTGAGCACATAAGAAAGTACAAGCAGCAGTGGGGTATGGCTCCTCAAACGCTGACTGCCATTCAATATGATTATGCTCCAGCCTCATCTCCTCTCCTGCCAAGCCAGTTCTACATTGTCCTCAATTCCCCAATCTTTCAGAAATATACCTACTTCCTTAGGAAGAGAATTTGAATCAGGTTTAATATCACTGTCATATGTTGTGAAGTTTGTCATTTTGCGGCAGAAGTACAATACACTGCAAGAATAATAATAAAAAAACTATAAATTACAAAAAATATGTAGTGCAAAAAGAGATTAAGAAAAAAGTTAAGTGGTATATACGGGTTCAATGTCCATTCAGAAATCTGATGGTGGAGGGGAAGAAGCTATTCCTACAATGTCGAGTGTGTGCCTTCAGGCTCCTGTACCTCCTCCTTGATGGTGTTAATGAGAAGAGGGTAAGTCTAAGGTGATGAGGGTCCTCAATGATGGATACCACTTTTTGAGGCATCACTTTTTGAAGGTGTCTTTGATGCTGAGAAGCCCAAAGCCTGTGATGTAGCTGGTTGAGTTTACAACTTTCTGCAGCTCTTTCTGGTCCTGTGCAGTGGCCCCAATATACCACATGGTGATGCAACAAGTTAGAGTCATCAGCCAGTGGTGAACAGGTTGGTTCTTTAGAATGGCATGAGCAGTACTGGTGCTCTGTGGCTGCATAAAGAAAATACACCAATGACACCCCACCAAAGGTGAATGTGAGACAAAGCAAATATTAGGAACCACTTGTTAACAGAAAGTGGAAGCCAGATATTCACTTGTATTTCCACTGTATTAACGTTCTTTGGATGAGGAAGTGCAGACTTCATTCAGAAAACAGTATAAGGACGTCCAAAAATTTTACAGTCAGAGGTGTTTTCAAATCTTCAGATTTTATGCTTCCTGAAAGTCAATAATATTCAATTCTAAATCACTTTGGAATTTTGCCAGCTTTCCTTCCTAAAAGAAATGAAAATATTTCTTTGAGATCCTAGTCACACCTGGAACAACTTTATTAGTATTGTCACGGTTGAAAAGTTAGGAACTATCCAGTTAGAAAGATTTCATATCTAGACTGATGAAATAACTGAGATTAAGACCTCAACCAATTCAAAAGAGACATGGTAAACCTTGGTGGCTTGCAGTGCCTATATTTACAAAGGTGGAAGATACGGTCAATATGTCCCTAGGAGAAATATTGATAAAATACGTGGAAAAACTCTGCACAAGTAATTCGTACCCATTCACTACCTTGTAAGTAGCATGGTAAATGGGTGTGTTTTGTTCTTAAGTGACCTTTAGCCAGTATTAACCTTGCTGTTTATTGGCTGACTACACCATCATGAATCCTAATATTACAATTGCCTAATATAACCTTACTGCAGTTTGCATATGATCAAAACTGAATCAGCTTCATGTGGAACAGATGACAGAGCATGAAGTAATAATTTTCAGACAATGCCTTGTACACCCTGGTGGGAAAGATAAAATAGAGGAGAGATGTTTTACATCAAAGGGAAAGAGAAGGCTCTGCAGATATCTGCTCAAGAGGGAAAAGGATGTAGTGGTTTAGAATATCAGGCACATTGTCAGAGGATTCGTAAGTTACTACTTACACAGATCCTTAAAAAATTCTGACTTGTGTAAACGTTTACAGATGTACATAGATTCACACATGGGAATAAAGTTCAGTGATCATGATGGTAGTCTACATCTCACCTCAGTCAGATATGAAGAATGCACTCAACAAACTACATGCTGTGGTCAACAGTCTTGAAATGGGATACCCAGAGGTCCTTTGCACCATTGCTAGTGACTTCAACCAGATCAACTTCAGGAGTGTATTACCAAATTAGAGGGGTGTCTTTTTAAAATGGAGATGAGGAGGAGTATCTTTAGTCAGAGAGTGGTGACTCCGTGAAATTCATTGTTACAGGCAGATGTGGAGGCCAAGTCATTGGGTATATTTAAGGCAGAGATTGATAGATTCTTGGTAGGTCAGGGCATGAAGGGATACAGGAGATTGAGGCTGAGAGAAAAATGGATCAGCTATGATGAAATGGCGGAGCAGACTCTATGGGCCCAATGACCTAATTCTGCTCTTCTGTCTTATGGTCTTATGGTGTAATACTACCAGCATGTCTTCCGTTTCACCATTGCTATACAACCATCAAAGATGCCAACTGACCCATCCTCTGTCCATACTTTGGTAATCAAACCATGAAGCTGTGCTCCCATTTTCTATACAAACAGAAGCTGAAAGGGGAGAATCCTGTATGAACAGTATGCAGGATAAGCTTTTCACCGTATCTTCACACATGTGACAATACTAAGCTGATACCAATACCAAAGGTAAATGGGAACTACCCACAGCTACTTAACTAGGATTAGGAATCCTCCTAGCCTATCTTTTCTGCCTTCTCCCTCACCTGGCTCCATCTGCCCATAATTTCTCCCACATTTGTTTCCATCTACCAGTCTCTGTCTCAAAACTCACCCCCTTCCTGGTTTCATCTGTTCCATACCTGATTTATTTGGCTCCAGCTAGCACTAACACTTTACTCCCGCCTCTTCATAACGGCTACCTTGCCTCTACACTCTCAGTCCTGATGCACAACTTCCATCCAACATGTTGGCCATCCCTTTGCTTCCATAGCTTCTGCCTGACCTGCTGAGTTTCTCCATCAGTTTGTCTTTTTGTCTCTCTGGTGTTCTGGATTATTGTTATCAAATTCAAGGACACATATTCTCTTAACTGAAAAAGTACAGTTAGGCCAGAAGAATACTCTTAAAAATCTACTTGAAAATGCTTATGGAAGCCGTACATGTATAGACGATTATCTCTCAGGAATTAGGACTGTGTACATGTCACAAACAATCTCACTACTGCAACCGATTGATGAAAGGGTAATTGCAAACTTCAAGATGTATTATCTACATAGAACATTTGAACAAACTATCCAGATTATGGAAGGAGAGAATAGGAAAACAGAATTTTGGAAATGGTATAATATCTGCAAGACCATCAAGAACATTGTGGCATCTTGAGCAGAAGTTGATGAATATGAATGGGGTTTGAAATTAAGTTTATACATAGTTTCAAGGGCTTTGAAGAAATGGGTAGTGAAGTGGCTGGTGAAGCTGCTACGCTGGTTTATTAGTGAGCTTGAGATGGAAGTCAATGATATCCAAAGGGTGCTGGAATTCCACTCTCAAGAGCTGACAAATGAGAATTTATTGTTGAAAATGTGACAGGCTGCAGAAGACGAGTCACCTTCAATTGAATAGCTTCACAATACATGACTTGGCCGAAGCACTCGGTACTGGTACTCTGACACGTGACTGCATTGCCTTGAAAAGATGGATTCCAATTCCATCAAGATTGTAAATTTCAGCACATCATCTAAAATAGTTTATAGACCATTTATAATGAAACAAAAGGACTTCTGTGCGGTTCTCCCTGAACAAGATATTAATTAAGGCTGAACAGCTGTCTGCAATTTCATCTTCAGCAGCAGCAACACAACCAATCTCTCCTGAATAATTAATGAGCCAACATACTACTGCCATCACTACTTCTTTGTTCAAGCAAGCCAATACTAGGAATTAACCTATGTCAGATTCATGCTAAATTAATATCTAAGTAATCCAACGTGTTTTAACTTCTACAAGGTTTGTTTAATCCATGTTTTCTCTTTTATTTTATTACAAAATACAATGAACTTTATTTACAAAGATAGGATATGAACCTAGCAACATGAAAATATAATACAAAATGGTAAACAATGCATACAAATCAAATGAAATCTGACTTAAAATTCCCTTTATGGAATGGCTTCTGGAACTGAATATTTAAGTAAATTAATATCTTTCTGTACCAGGCAACCTGCAAGGAGACAGACACAAAAGTAAAGGACACTGGCATTGAATGAATGATATCATATTTTATCTGTACTGTATATTACCAGAGATATAAAAGTGGTATGGTGGCTCCAACGCTTCAGGATTGAAAGAGGCTGCAGAGGATTGTACACTCAGCCACCTCATGGTCACAAGCCTACTCACTATTGAGTACATCTTCAAAAGGCAGTGCCTTAAGAAGGTAGCACCCATTATGAAGGACCCTCACATTCTGGACATGTTCTCTTCTCATTACTACCATGAGGGAGGAGGCACATTCAACATTTTAAGAACAGCTTCTTCCCCTCTGCCATCGGATTTTTGAACAGTCCATGAACCCTGAACATTACCTCTCTGTTGCACTTTTGCACTTTTTTATCATCTTTGGCAATTTTTATGCATTGCACTGTTCTGTTGCCACAAAACAACAAATTTTATGGCATATGTCGGAGATAATAAACCTGATTTTGATGTGCAGATATCTCAATTTATCTCTTAATCTGAATCCCCAGCAGTTTAAATTTTAGGAGTTACAATTATCATTTTTGGAATATTTATGTGAGTTTACCGTTCATTTGTGGATCTTTCTGCTTATCTTGGTATGTTGTTAAATTCATGAAAGTAGAGGATGTCAATATGACTGGGTAGTCACTATCCTGATGTCAAAAAGCAAAATATTACAATGTCAGATTACCAACTTCATTTTCTCAAACAACCAATCTATTATGCCTCCAACTTATAAATCCTGGTCAATGCAATAGTGCTTTTGATGAACTTTAGATAGACTATACTTATTTGTGAACATGTAAAGGTTTTCCAACTTTTTTCCTTTTAGGTTTTCAAAAATACAATGGTTTCAAAAATACTTTTCATTGATCTATTAGAGTATCCTGTAATCTTTCAATTACACACATATCAAAGCATTAAACATATGACTAACCAGTAGATGGACAGTAAAAGCAGGCAAAATTTAACAACTATTAAATGCATGATGATTTGCAGAAGCTTGAATCTTGATGAAGGGTCTTGGCCTGTAACTCTTTATTTCTTTCTAGATGCTCCCTGACCTGCTGTGTTCCTCTAGCATTTTGTGTGTGTTACTCCAGATTTCCAACATCTGCAGTATCTCTTGTGTTTATGGTATGCAGAAGCACCTTCTTAGATTATCAACATAAGAAAAGATTGCACATGCTATAAATCAGAAGGAAAACCAGGAAATGATGGATTTACTGAGCAGGTTAAAGACATATAAGGAAAGTGAAAAATAGTTTCACATCTTCCCCTTCCTCTCCTCTTTTCGGAGCAGATACTGCTTCTTGTAGCATTTTGAAGGGAACAATCCATACAAGAATTCCTGAACTATACTTTCACTTCCACCAACCACTTTTCATCTTTTCATTCAAAACCACAGAGGATGCAACATTTGTTCTTTAGTATCTTCCTTTCCCAGCACACAGAGGTCCAATTAGCCCTTCCAGATGAAGCAATCTAATATGCAGCAGTCGATGTTTACAATCTCCCCTACACTGGAGAAACCAAAAGCTTTATGGACGATATGGGTTCAAGACCTTTCTGTCCATAGCCTCCTGAACCATTATAACAAGGCCCAATGCAAGCTAGAGGAACAATACCTCATCTGCCTGACCACATTGCAGTCTTCCTGAAATGAACCCTACAGTTTCACATCTACAATCTTCTCTGTTTCAGAATTAACCATGTTATTTGTAATATTGGCAGAGTTCTTCTATCTCTTTCAGCACAGCCTAAACTGCTGAACACAGCCTACAGCTCTGTACTACATGACTTTATTCCTCAATTCTCATTATCCATTTCATGATGGGCTGGAATGAAGAGCCTGTTCTTCTGCTATGCAGCTCTATGGCTCCATGAATATCCATCCACTTGTTGACATTATTCACTGTTTATTCTTATAACAACCAGAGCTTCACATCAGAGATATTCTCTTTGTCTGATTTAAGCCTCCACCACCATCCCTGCATTTTAAAATCAATTTGTTGCCTCTCCTTCCCAGTTCTGAGAAAGGGCTTTCAGCTTGAAACATGAACTGTGTTTCTCTGTACACAGCTGCAGCCCAACCTGTTAAGCATCTCCATCATTTCTTGTTAACTCTTGTTAAATGTTGATTTCCTACTTTTGCAAACAAATAATTGCTGCTTGATCCCAACAGTGACTCTTCTGAAGAGGATCAAGATCATATCAAGCAGATATCGGGTTGATGGCATGTATTTTTAGACAGGAGATAAGTTGCTAAAGATGAAACTTAGAAAAGAAATAGTGCTGCATATTCTAAACAGCTATACAGATTCAGCTACTAATATTGATTCCTGCTTCATGGGAGATAGCTTCCTTTCCATATCATACTGTCCAGGTTTGTGTACTGGCTTGCATAGCATGTAGGGAGCTGGGCTGCAACATCCATAGTCAACCCCAACAACAGACACTCTGCCACACCTTCTTGTAAGAGTTTGATATCAATCCTGATGTTCGTTGCTCAGAAATGATTATTGAACTTCAACTTTTCTAAGCAATATTTAAAATATAGCTTTTTCATTTAAAGATTAACTTTATTTCAAGTTCAAGTTTATTTGTCATTCAACCATACATGAATACCCATGAATACAGGCAAACAGAATTCCGGGGCCAAGGTGCCAAACACAGTATCAACAGTCATACACAGCATAAGGCGCACATTTATAAGCTAGCAATCACATACAAGATATCAGTAAAATACAATCACACAAAAAAAATAGTCCAAGTCTCTGAGTCCATGAATGTTGCAGCAGTCTGCAATTGAACACAATACAGCTTGTCTTCTGGCGATCCATCACTAGGGGATGGGCAGCATAGACTCTAGAATGGACGCTGTGCCAAACCACCTCCGGCACTCTGGTGGAGCACAATGTGGCTGCAAACAGGCGACACCAGGACTTGAGGCCTAGTCATTGCTCTGACCAAAAGCACAGAGCTTCCCTGCCATCCTCCTACACCGTTCACAAATAAACCAATGAACTGGACTTGCAGCATTCCATACTATCAATGTCCAGCAGGATCTTGTGATCACAGAAAAGTGACTAGGATGACCACTTGCTGTTAGACTGCACACCGATGCCTTTCTGTCACAGACAGCATCGTGGTCCATACCAAGTCCTGCTCCTCCGCAAATGAGCAACGTGCTGATGGGGTAGACCTGCAATACTTTTAGATCTTAAAGTCCAGCATGGCCTTGCAATCGTAAAAAATAAGCTTAAAAAAGTCAAGGCTGTCCATTTCCCTCCACACATGCTGCTTAAATTGCTGAGTACTTCCAGCAGTTTGCTTTTCTTTAAACCCAAATTCTATATCCTCTTGCCTTTTTTTAATGTACTTTCATTGCCTACTACAAATGAAACCACAGAATATAACCTAAACTTTTTTGTTTTATCTACAAACTGCATTTCTGCACATTTAACAAAGACACACATTGTAGATGTTACAGACTGCTATAAAAAAAAACTTTAACCGTGAACAGGTTTGATGTGAGAAGAAGCACATCAGCAACTCCCACCTCCTCATCCCAACAATCTGAATGGGTAACATTTTACATTGTCCTTTCCTATTGGGGTCCATAATAAGTAACCATTAGGTACAGAATTCTGATTTGATTTTTATAAAACATTATTTGTTGACTGAAATCCCAAGGATGATCATTTCTTTTAAAATATGCACATGGCACAAGCACACTCATTCTCATCAACACCCATGGTGAACATCATTAAGATGTTTCCAGGAAAATTAATTGAAAGACTCATTAAAAACAAATTAAGAAAAATGTGTCGCGAAATGTATCTGCTCAGTTCATAAATCAGTCCAAAGCTCATTCCAGACTCTAATAATTAACTGCAATTTATTTACATTGTAGTGACTGAATAAATTACGATAAAGTCATGTGATTATATTAGTAACGTTAGCCATTTAGAACATGGGTCTCTCACTGTTGTTTCTTTTTGAATATTAAACGTGTTTTCCTATTAAATGCACATTTTAACCAATAGAAAATAAAACCCAAGGTTTCGAGTCTGAATAAAGAATCTTTCTTAATAAAATAATAGAAATACTGATGTTTTAGATGATTTGTCGCGAATATTTGGGCAAAATTTCAAATCAGGCCATCTTTATATATTTATATATCAGGACATCTTTGTGCATTTATTCTGTTGCTAATACTTTGACTCAGAGAGCTTGATTGCCCCATGTTAGTTACCTAAGATTCATCTTTTAAATGTAAAATTAAATAGCACCTGTAACAAGCACACTCAAAATTCAGATGAAGATATCCATAATATAAAAGAATTAGACCAGCAAGTAAATTTGTTTTCGTGTCTAACATGAAGTGCTAGAAATGCTTCCCTTGACTGCATGCAATGAGAGTGCAATGTAGAAGCACATTCTGAAATTCAGTTTCATTAAGAGAACCCAATTTCAGAAGAGGACAGCAATGTAGAAATGTTACAACAGCATATGTTTAGTACAGCAATTGCAAACTAATTTCTAAGCTAAGATATCCTTATAGACTAATTTCTTAATTACAATATCTCCATAAAGCTACATCGGTTAATTAAGCCAATTCTCGAGGTTTGTATTTCCCAAAAAATATCTGCAGTATCTGATGGCTTCAGTTTCCACATGGACTTTGGGAATTCCAAGATGATTAAGGATATTCAATAAGTTCTGACACAACAGTAATCTTCTTAACACATAAATGCAGAAGACAGTAACATTTTTACACTCCTAGACAATTTTGAAACCATCTCTTCTCTTACTTATTATAGACATTGCTTAGATGCAGTACTGTGCAAAACTCTTAGGCACATATATATAGACAAGGTGCCTAAGACTTTTGCACAGTACTGTATTTGTCAATGTAAAGCAAAGAGTGAGTTTATAAGTCTTTCAGGAGAAAAGGACGTTGAGACTGGTGAAAGTGAAGCACTGTGGGAGGGGTGTGGGACAGGTGGCAGAGCAGGATTGCCAGGGACAGAGGGTAGCATGAGATCTGATGCAACCAGCCCCGAGACACCAGGCAAGGTTATTTGATTCAAAACAATTGGTTTATTGATCAATACAGAATGTCTCTCTGGTGCTTCCTGTTCCCTCCACTCTTTTTTCCCGTTTTCTCAATCATAATTCCCCTCTCCCTATCCCCTTCCCACTGTCAATCCACAACAGAGACCCATATCAGAATCAGATTTTTCATCATTCATGCAATGAAATTTGTTTTATATATATATATGCGCACGTGTGCACGCGTGCGCGTGTGTGTGTGTGTAAAACTAAGGCTTTTTCACAGCACTGTACATCTCCACAATCCTTCCTGCCATTTATAACTTTGTTGTTCAAAAACTTCATGCAAACTTTTGTTATCTGAGAATTGATTCCATTTTACATTGTTCCCAAAGGTCATGGATGGAGGGGGAGGGGCTGCAGAAATGATCGCTTGGACTAAACCTGTTTGAACAGCATATGGAAGATTTTGCTATAACATGCAGATGGTGAGTTCTGCAGACCATTTCATGTCTCTCCTAATTATTATTCTCATCAGATAAATAATATACAAGGGCTTCCTGCAATCAACTTTTAGTATGTTGACAAAATCTCAATGCCAAGGTTATATTAGACCATAGGATTGATTTTTTGGAAAAGCAGTTCTAAACTTTCAGCAGAATGGAACAAAAGAAAAGGTATTGCTGCCTTAGTTAGATATTTAGGACAGTAATAGGTAAAGATTCCTCACTCAGTGGGCTGTGAATCTTTGGAACTCAACACCCCAATTGTTGTTGATGCCTAGATCTTGTTACACATTCAAAACACCATTAGATTTTTGGATCCTAAGAGAATGCAGAAATGTAGGAAAAATGGGCCTGAGGTCAAGGTTATATTTCTTAAGAAAAAGGTGGTTTATAAAATTGCATGAGTAAGCATCCAAATGGAGTTCATAATTGAAAGTATTGAAAAGGGTCATTTTTGACCTAGCAGAAACATAATATTTCAAAATGATACAAGATGAAAGGAAACATCTTAAAGAGATCAGATAACACCAGAAGCCATCATCATAAGACCTACAAATGACATAATATGATCAACTGAAGGTACTGACATACATAACAATGAGGAAAGTACAATAGTAGAAATTAGATAGAATACTGAGCTGATTGACAGCTTCCAAGGAAAATGCTAATTGTCAGCCACGTGGATGTCTGTGTATCTTAGACATGTTTATCTAAGTATTGATATCCAAAAATGAGCTAAAGATCATATGCCCAAAAATTTGATCTCCTTCATGTTAATATCTTATGGTGTTTATTTTTTAAATAGAGTTAACTATTTCCAGGTCAAATTTTGGCATGAAAATTTAATTGATACTTCAGATTATATCTGTCTGCTTTATAAAATATATACATCCTGGGTAAAAGTGACATCATTCACTATGCAACATTCCTTTTGAAATTAGTCCAACTTGCCAGGAAGCAATCACTGTGAAGCACTCCCAGGAAAGTTGGATCTCTACTGCTCAGACTGGATTGGGGATTCTCCAAAGCAGATCTTATTCGTACCTTTGATCTTTTGGGCCCCTGGATCCCCCTCTATCAACATGGTGGTGCTCTCCCCTCACCTCACCATCCACCTATCTCCCACAACCCTGAAACTCCCATTCACTTTCCTTGCTTGCTTGCCTGATCCTAGTCTCCAATCTTAGCCTACAGTGTTCAACCTTTCCTAACCCATTCCGAACTCAGCAACCATCATAGATGGCACATTTTTAATGATAAAAATGCGCAACACCTTTCAGTAGCACCAGATGCCTAGGGCACCACTAAAATTTGCTACCACCATCTAGTGAATACATTAGGGGCCTCAGATTATTTGGTAGACCATGGATCTGCGCCTGGAAAGTCTTCACACTCCAGGGTGCAGGCCTGGGCAAGGTTGTATGGAAGACAGGCAGTTGCCCATGCTGCAAGTCTCCCCTCTCCATGCCACTGATGTTGTCCAAGGGAAGGGGATTAGGACCCATACAGCTTGGCACCAGTGTCATCGCAGAGCAATGTGTGATTAAGTGCCAAGACACAATATATTGCCTTGGCTGGGGCTCGAACTCACGACCTTCAGATCGCTAGTCGAATGCCTTAACCATTTGGCCATATGCTATTTGGTAGACATGTGCTAGAACTTGCACTTTTTGGTTGTATTGCTAAAGATTGTTCAAAAATTAGAAAAATAATTTGTTAATCTGAGGGAATAACAGTAATGAAGGAAAATGCTCATCTAGTTTAGAGAAAGATGCTAATCCAATCAAAACAGTTAAGGAGCTTCTGCATATCGTAATGCAGAATCTATAATGTTCCCATGAAGGTTCAGAACAGTTAACAAACATTAAGCATTTCCTTGGAAGAGCAGCTTTTCCAACAATGCTGAATGTTCTTAAATAGCATGTCTGTTGCAATAGTAGCAAAGCATAGTTGCATGTCTTATCTTTAATCTATACTCAAGATGTTGCAAATCACTATTCTTGCCAGCTTTAGTTGTTTTGATGAATATATATATTTTTTTAGAAACAGCTCGCCTTTCTAAACTAGTTCTGAATAAATATCCAGAAATGCAATCACTGTTTTCTCTTTGCCAATCCTGGCAGACTGGCTGTGCCTGTCTTTCTGGCATTTTCAGTTTCAGTGCAACTTTCTAACACGCTAGTCTGAGATTTCTCCACTTTTTCAGTTCTGGCCTCAGGCAGATCTCAGATATGAGTTGCATCAGTATGGGTGGCGGTGTCTTCAGCTGCCTTGGTTCTAAGTTCTGAAATTCCTTCCCTAAACATCCTAAATTCCTATAAGACTTTAAAGACTTGGTGATTCTTTTTATGGTTAGCAACAAATTTTGTTTGCTAGTTGCCCTATAAAGCACCTAGGAATAGTTATAACATTTAAATTCTATAAAAATACAAATGCTCATTGTTTCTGAAGATGCACTACACTGTTCCTGCCCATAACAAAAGTAAGTTAACAAAGGTACGTTAGCATGTGCTTGTGTATTTTCTGAAGACTAAAGCTGTTCTCCATTTTTTATGAGATAAACTAGTTTTTAATCTAGACCAACGTTCTATGCCACTACCAGCATTTGCAGAATTGGTATATTATTTATAATTCCACTGAACTGTTGACTAAAATGCAATAAATCAAACAAGTCATCCTGAGGAACATCAACATTTTGATGTATGTATTTCCCAATCCACATTAACACTACAATCGCTTTATCTAAAGGCAACACCTTAAACACTAACAACAGAGATTCTAATGGAAGTGAGGCTTTTATCTTGCTTTAATTATCTTGTCTTCTGAATTACTGTTGCCCCTGATTTGTTATCATTATCAATAAAAGTTAGACATTGCATTTAAATTGTATCATAGGTCAGCAGTTCTTGAACACTGTTCACCTGGGAGTAGAGGGTAATATAATTAGGATTAAAATATTTTAATAATTACCTACAAGGGTGCTAAAATTAGGAATAAATCTCAATAGTCATCACTTATTTATTAACTTTTTAAAAAATTTAATAGGGTCTCAGAAATTATACCCGTGATTAAAATTTAAAGGATACATATCCCAGGTTCCTTCTTATTATCTTTCAGTGGCTCACAAACAATTGACAGTTAATTGTATTTCTCCCTCCCCACTTCCTTCTGGACAAGTACAACTGCATACAATAAATTATAAAAGTTAGAAATTTATCCTCCAAAATAACTCCTTACATTTGCATCAGGCACTGATCACAGATCTTTGTCATTTAGAGTTCTGTAAATGGGTCTAGAAACAGATACCATCTGTCGTGGCAGTCGAATGAAGAGAAATAAGTTGACCTTTTCCCTACTATGTTCTAAGTGGTCCATGTGGTTACACCCCGGACCTTTATATTTAGGGTCAGTGTTGTGCAGAAGGGGCTGGCTAATTGATGCTTAGTCTAAGGTTCCACTTTCTCCAAAAAGTCATTCAGCAAATCACCAATGGCTTGCAGCTTGCACTCTAAAAGTGCACATATGCTCGCAAGAAAATTCTGGAGCTTGATGACTGGAGATTAGTGAGTGATTGGTTCTAGAGATTAGTTTAAGTAGGTTGAACAGTTTTCCATATTCTTAAAGATTAGTTTAACTCCACTGGGAAGTTTGATGGAGATGAGGTGCAATACGATGGATGTGAATGATTGAAAATGGTGCCAGGCAAAGACACGATCGTATTTAATAACTCTAAGCCTGCTTTAATAATTACTCTCCATGATTCTCTTGTCCATTCATTTCTCCCCACTGATCTTCCTCCTGGCACTTATCCCTTCAAGTGGAACAAGTGTCTTAAGAGAAATATTCACCTCCTCCCTCACCATTATTCAGGGAGCCAAACAGTCCATCCAAGTGAGGCAACACTTCACCTGCGAATCTGTTGGGGGTCATGTACTGTATCCAGTGCTCCCAGTGCAGCCTCCTCTACATCAGTAACATCCAACCTAGACTGGAGTTCTGCTTTATCAAGCACCTTAGCTCCATCTACAAGAAGCAGGATTTCTGAGTTGCCAACCATTTAAGTCCACTGCCTATTCCCATTCTGACATGTCAGTCCATGATCTCCTCTACTGCCACAATGAGGTCCCTCTCAGGCTGCAGGAGCAAAACCTCATATTCCGACTGAGTAGCCTCCAGCCTGACAACATGAACATCAATTTCTCTAACCTGGTAATTTCTAACCCCTCTCCCTCCCCTCTTTTTTCATTCCTCATTCTGGCTCCCCTCTTACCACTTCTCTTCTCCTCACCTGCCTAAAAACTCCCTCTGATGTCCCTCCTCTTTTCCTTTCTCCCCGGTCCACTCTTGTCTCGTATCAGATTTGTTCTTCTTCAGGCTCTTTATCTTTTACATCTATCACTGCCCAGTATCTCACATAATCACCCTCCCCCACCCACCTACCTTCCCCCTCACCTGATCTCATTTATCACCTTTTAGATTGTACTCCTTCCCCTCCCCTCGCCCCTCACCTTCTCATTCAGGCCTTTCCTTTCTAGTCCTGTTGAAGGTTCTCGGTCTGAAACATTGGCCCTTTATTCCTCTCCATCGGTGCTACCTGACCTGCTGAGTTCCTCCACCATTTTGTGTGTAGTATGCCTTATTTTATACGAATCTAAATTTATTTGGTCTATTATTGGCCCATTGTTACAGAATGAAGTCAAATTTCTGAGGCAGCCAAATTTGAGAAGTATCTTCACACAGCCTCCCAATTGGTTGAGTCAAACACCACATATAGCACTACTCCCAGTCAATGTTTCAAAGTTGTTCAGTGGTAATAATTGTTTTCATTAATGTGCGAGATGGCTAGAATCCACAATGCAATTCTGAGAGCATCTCTTCAGTCAGTTGGAAAAGATAACTGAGGAGAACTCTTCTGAAAATTTCAGACATCAGGGAGACCACTCTCTGTAATTAGCTTTCCTTTCTTAATGAAGGTATCCTGGCATGTTCTCCTCTTCCCCAATGCAATGGATGACATAGTATCTAAAATTCCTCTGTACTAAGTTTTAGTATCTCAGCTTCAAAGGCTCTGTTGTTTCTCAACTGACACGTGGCCTTTCTGAAACCTTGGAAGTCAAGGGAGGTGGCCAAGTGGGAGTGGATGTCCCATTGTGAGTTTGGATCAAGGATACTTGGACCTAGGACAGAATAGCAGTTGAGAAGCTCTTTGAAGTGCTTCTTCCTGCTGGTTTTGTTAGCTTCACTCTACTTGATAAGCTCCCCTCCTCCCTTGGTTCTCATCAGGGTGGGTGATAATGTTTTGGGTGTAAATAACTTTCAGGGTGAGGAAGAACCAAAGGATTTTTTGGTCATTGGCCAGTTGCTGAATTTTATCTGCTCTTTACCACAAGTTTTAGGATATAAGCTTTATTTTGTTGGACCTCAGCCTATAGAACTGGTCCTTTTCCTTTGAGGCACAATGGACAATATTGTCTTGAGGACATTAAAAATAACCCTGGCCTTGAAAATCATCATCTTATCTTAATCTCACAATCTTTGGGAGTTCCTTGCGAAGGTTATAAAGGCAGGAACATCTGCCTCCTCTGTAAATCTAATCAATGGTCAGGAAGCAAGGAATTTTTAAGCCAGGAATTCAACACTTTGAACTGGATTGGGATTCAATGCATCAATGTAATTTAAAACACCCAGCTAGATTTGACTCCACAAGGGCAACTATAGTCATCTCTATACCAAGGAAGTGTAATGGTTTATTTTAAACTGAATAGTCATCATCTTAAGCCTACAATATGTGGAAGTTTAATGGGAATTCATAGAACTTAGGGACAAGGTGGTATCACAAACGTTCCTGAAGTGGTCCCTGCAACAACTCTGTTGATATGTACAGTATAGAACCTGCATTCATACAGTCTTCCTGGATTTCCTCATGTTCCTTCTCAACCAAATTATGCAGCCATTGTGCAATGTAAGATGAATTGCACTCTGGACCACCAAGCAGTAATAAGATAATCACTAGATGATCCGCGTAATATTGGGTAGGTTGAAGAAGAGTTATGTGTCTGTGCTCTAAATAGCAATTGTCACTGGGATCTTTGATGATCACTAGATATCAATACAATGCTTTCTCTGAAGAATTATGTCTCCATCAATGTAATACTTTCCCAGTCTAATTCTGAAGGATTATATTGGGTTTCATGGTCAAGTTCTCATGCAAACAAAAATGCCATCGCTCAACTACAGGTAAGAATGCGCAAAATAGTATTCCCTCATAAAGGCTACCAGTTATGCTAGGGTTAGCACAGGAAGCATATTGGGAATTTTGGAGTTGGAAATATTTATATAACTGAGCATATGGAAAGTGCCATAAAAAGTTCCAGCAAGAAAAGTAGCCATGGAGTCGTATCAGAGATTTTGGTGCAAGGAAATGTTGTATGTACCACTTGAAAATAAACCACCTTATAAATATACAACGACTGTAATATACAACTTCTAACATGCCTTTAGCAGAAAGATTTCAAAAGCATATCAGAGTCAAAACTATTAATTTATGCATTTTTTTATAATCAGGCACAGTGCGCAAACAACAAACAGTAATTTTCAATGTTTTGTGTTGAAAATTTGCGAAGGAGATGTTCAGTTGCACTTCAAAGTTCAAAGTAAATTTATTATTGAAATACATACTGTATTCATCACTATATACAACCCTGATTCATTTTGTTGCAGGCATTCATTTTACATACAAGGAAACACATAGAATCAATGAAAAACTACACACAAAGACGGACAAACAACCATTGTACAAAAGAAGACAACAATGCAAATGCAAATAATAGTAATAATTAATAAATAATAAATAACACTGAGGACATGAATTGTGAAATTAAATAACTTTAACAATGTAATGATCGTACAGAATCTAAATTGAAGTTAGTGTGGAACACCATAACAAACTATCATTAAAGACATGCCGAGGTCTATTTGAACCAAGGAAAGCAGCTTTCACAAATAAACAAGACAAAAAATGCTGGAAGTACGCAATAAGTCAGGCATATGGAGTGAGAAAAATAGAATTAATGTTTCAGTTTATAACCTTGCATCAGAGCATATCATTCTGCAGATTCTTGAAATCCAGTGCACACACAAATGCTGGAGGGAATCAGCTGGTCAGAGAGCATCTATGGAAATGAATAAACAGGCTTAGACCCTCTTCAGAACTGGAAAGGAAGGCAGAAAATGCCAGAACTAAACCACTGGGGGGGGGGGGGGGGGTTGGTGGTGGGAAGCAGGACTTGCTCAGAGATGCTAGGTGAAGCCAGGTGGGTGGAAAGAGAAATGGCTGGAGAAGAAGGAATCTGATAGGAGAGGAGAGTGGACCATGGGTGAAAGGGAAGCAGGAGCCTACTGAGCTTTTCCAGCATCTTGTGTGCGTTGCTACTGACTTAAAATGCTAACTCCCTATCCATTGTTGCCACCTGACTTGCTAAGTATTTTCAGTACCTAATTCTTATTTCAAACTTCCAACATCTATAGTTACTTTGCTTTTGCAATGGTGGTAGCGGCAGGGAAGATAAATTGTCTACTTGCGGCATTGTTTTTTGAACCTAATTGTCGCTAAGCATCTTTACCATTCTAGCTCACTATCTGCAATAGTGTTGCTCTGGGAAGCATATCAGAAAGAGCGCAATCCTGTTGAAATATCTTCCAATCAGCGGGAAAGATAATTTGTTCATAATAGATTGGCTAATACATATAAGGTAAAATTAACACGCTCTTAAAAAACAGTAGCATTACTCAGCAAAACTGCTGCTTAGGAAGTTTTTGCATACAAACTTTTTAAAATTGTCAGATGCAAATATATAAATTTTCCAGTTTACTGTGACTATTTCCCTCGTCTCTTTCATCAAAGGATCAGTTACATAACTGTGAATGAGCATCGTGTCAAAAAAAGGCAGGAAACATTTTAATTTTGTACTATATTTCTGGACTATCACCCACTGTAAATAGCGATGCTACTTAGTAATTCTTCCTTTGCTCAGACAACAGGTACTCAGAGCATGCATACGTGTTCAATTATAAACAATCCTCTATCCTGTTGGCAGTAAAACAAGTAAAAATTCACAAGAAAAAAGATCGCCACTTTGAATGTATTATTACAATATCTGAATTTGTCCTTTTCTGCCACCATTACACCTTAAAACTGAAAGCAATTTCCAGCATATACAGAGTTAAAATACTGCAAATCTGCTGCTATCAATAATATGCTGTTTCTCCACAGGGTATGCTGGTGCAGACCACAGCTGCTTGCTACAGAGAATCTGTGATTGACATGATCTTCATTCTTTAATGTACTATTTGTGCTGTAAAAATCATTGAAGCCTAGTTAATTGAGATGCAACTGAGTTTTCCATACAAAAACATGAATATCGTTGAATAACCTCTTTGGGCTTAAGAATATTTTTTGTGCAAGCATTGTTACTCCCTCAGGAGAACAGTATTTGTAAAAAAATAAATTGCCAATGATTCTTTAAAGTTTATGATATTTCAGCATCTAATTTAATGCATGCTTTTCCCCATTTTTAATTTTGCTCTAATATGTTAAAAATTGAAATAAAATTCAAAGTATTAAGTTCAAAGTGAATTAATTATCCAGCTACATATATGTCACCATATACAACCCTGAGATTAATTTTCTTGTAGGTATACTCGATAAATCCAATAACCATAATGGAATCAATGAGAAATCACACCAACAGATAGACAACCAGAGTGCAAAAGGCAACAAATTGTGCAAATACAGAAACAAAAGAAATAATAAACAAACAAATAAACAATTAAATAAGTAGACGATAAATATTGAGAACATGTGGTGAAGAGTCTTTAAAAGTGAGCTCATGGGAACAGTTCAGTGATGGAGCAAGTGAAGTTGTGTGGTTATTATCTCTGCTTCAGGTGCCTGATGGTTGAGTAATAGCTATTTCTGAACCTGGTGGTGTGAGTCCTGAGGCTCCTGCAGCTTCTTCTTGATGGCAGCGGTGAGAAGAAAGCATGATGTTGGTGGTAAGGGTCTCTCATGATGGAAGCTGATTTCTTGCAACAACGCTCTGTGTAGATGTGCTCAATGGTGGGGAGGGGTTTACTTGTGATGGATAGGGCCATATCCACTACTTTTTTCAGCTTTTCTGTTCAAGGACATTGGTGTTTCTGTGCTGGGCTGTGACGCAGCCAGTCAATATAGTCCCCATCTCACATCTATAGAGGTTAGTCGACGTTATAGATGTTGTGTCAAATCTTTACAAACTTCTAAGGAAGTTGAAATGCTGCCATGCTTTCTATGTAATTGCACTTACATGCTGGACCCAGAAGAGGTCCTTTGAAATGTTAACACTGAGGAATTTAAGATTGCTGACCCTCTCCACCTCTGATCCCCTAATGAGGACTGGCTCATAGACCTCCCACTTCCTCCTCCTGAAGTCGGTAATCAGTTCTTTGGTCTTGGTTACATTGAGTCAGAGGTTGTTGACTGGGGTCTGCAAGGGAGGAAATCAAGGATCCAAATGCACATGGAGGTATTGAGGCCAAGATCTTGAAGCTTATTGATTAGTTTTGAGGGGATAATAGTATTGAATGTCAAGTTGTCGTTGATAAGCAGCATCCTGATGTATGCATCTTCACTGTCCAGATATTCCAGGGTTGAGTAAAGAGCCAATGAAATGGCATCTGCTGTGGACCTGTTTTTCTGGTGGGTAAATTGAAGTGGATCCAATAGCCATGCAATAGCAATAGCAGGCGGGATTGATAAATTTCATCACCAACCTCTCAAAACACTTCATCACTGTGGATTTAAGTGCTATTGGATGATAGTCATTCGGGCAGGTTACCACATTCTGCTTAAGCACCAGTATATATGAAGCCTGCTTACAGCAGGTGGATACGTCAGACTGCTGAAGCGAGGGATTAAAGATCTCAGTGAATACTCCAGCAGAGTTGATCAGCACAGGCCTTTAGACTTGACTAGTTACCACATCTGGTCCAGATGCTTTCTGTGAGATCACCCTCCTGAAAGATGCTCTTATGTTGGCCTCAGAGACTGAGATCACAGGATCATTAGGGCTATGAGATGTTGTGATGGTCCCTCCATGTTCTGATGGTCAAAACGAGCATAGAAGACATTCAGCTCATCTGGAAGTTTGACACTTATGTCATTGGGTTTCACTTTGTAAGAGTTGACATTATTCAAGCCCTGTCATAGCTGTTGAGCATGCTTCAGTAATTCAAGTTTAGTCCAGAATTATCACTTTATGTCAATAAAATTCATGTTTTGTTAACTTTCTGTTTAGATTTCTAGGGATACTTCAAACTGACTTAATGCTCATCCAGCTTGATGACGTTACTGTTGCTATGTGCCGAGTTAGTCCCCAATTGTAAATTACATCAGGAACAGAGCATGCCTGATTTATTGTGGGCATTTTCTTTGTGATCAACATTCAAACTCTGTAAAATGCTAATGACCAAAAACTCCAGGCCATTATTTCCTTTTTACATTTCATTTCTCCATCATGTCTTTGTAAGCAGATTCCATTTTGAAACTTGCATAATAAATATTTTACACTCTGGAACTTTACACTGGGCTTAACAGTGAAATTATTGAATCGTAAATTCAGGATTTATTGAAAACAAGAAACAATGATTTGATTAGATTGCGAACAGTGATGATGTATCAATTTTTTTCTGTTTGTTAAAATTGTAATATAACACGCTAGCTCATTTTTAATAATTGAAATTGTTGACAAATTGAGGATTTCTTATTATTTAAAAATGAAAATAATCCAAACAATTAACTTAAAAAAATCATTTCCCTTTAGGAAAGGAAAGCAACCAAAATTAATAAAGCACCTTAACAGTAAAAATAAAGTAATTACTGAAGTAATTGAACAGCAGCAAATCCTCAGACAAAGCAACTATGTATTGCTATATTTGCAATTTGAATTCCTCTCAGTTATCTCCCAAACTGGAACACAGCTTCTGACAACCAGAATCTTGAGAACTGAAAAAATACAGGCATTCAATGTAAAATTCTCCCCTCTAATCATACACCTGAAAAAATATCTTTCTTGACCTGCATACTGATTTTAACGTCCAAGGTCACATTTAAGAAGCAGATTACATATTTTTGCAGTACTACATAACAACCAGTTGGTGGCTCTCTTTGACTATATGTTCACACCTGTGCAGTCCAATGGCATACAAGCTATATAATTTCAAAATAGGATCATTAGAAATTTACAATGCTTACCAGACATTAAAACTGACTCATAGTGCAATGACTGTCTAGGAGACAGATCAGACCAGACAGCTGGACAAGACAATGAGGAGCACAGAGCATTAATCGTTATCAGAATACATGAAAATCCTTTGTTTCATCAAATACCCAATTATTTCCTTTTCTGCTATTGCAAAAAGAGAGTAAATTCACCATGATAATTATAAATGATAACAGAGAACCACATACAATTATGCATATTCTGATTTGCTATGTGCCAATTTGTTGTTCATACCTCATTCATTGCAAGATTATATTTTGTTTTCATTGTTTTCATTTCAGCATCCACCTCTTCTAACTGCACCTTAGTCTCTTCCGCCTGAAAGATGAATATTGAGTGTGAATTTAGAAAGATTACCTGTGCTGTAAGAAAACAGAGGTTCTAATGTTGTACTCCTTGCATGGTTGAACTCTTTTCTTAATTAAAGTCATTAATTAGATTATATGAAATTTTGGTACTGAAAATATACAATATACATTGAGAGCTGACAAGTGTCAAAATGAAACCTATGATTCATACATTCACATTCCGAACATAAAGACCCTTTCTACGAATCTATAACTCTGCTTGCTAGAAATTAGAAACATATTAGCCCATTCAAACACACACACACACACACACACACACACACACACACACACAAACACTCTTTTAGAAAAAGTCAAGATTAGCAGAAGCAAATCAGTACCAATATTAGGTAGTCTTAGTACCAATGCCCATTTGCTTATTGACAGCTAATCAGATAAATAAACTATCACGGCAATGAATGAAAACATGGCTATTCTATTCCACTTACAGCTATGATCTATAAATTCTACTTTCATTTCATCTCTTTCATTTCACCTTAAATCTACATGTTCTTATTTTTGATAATCTTACTAAGAGAAAATACTCAGACTAATCTTTCTAAACATTGTGAAATTTTATATTGGTTTATCAATGTCACATGTAGCAAAATACAGTGAAAAGGTTGTGATGCAACCTGTTCATGCAGATCAAGTCATTAAAGAGTGAATTGAGGTAGAATAAAATAAAAACAATGATTATACAGAATTAAGTGTAAAAGCTAGAGAGAAGGTGCAGTGCAGACAAGGTGAAGAAGAATCTAGGGAATTCTGTAGTTATGTTAAGAGCAAGTGGATTGCAAAGGACAAAATTGGTTCCCTGGAAGACCAGAATGATCATTTATGTGTGGAACCAAAACAGATGGGGGAGATCTTAAGTAATATTTTTGCATCTGTATTTTCTTAGAAGACAGATACAGAGTCTAAGGAAGTGAGGCAAAGCAGCATCAACTTCATGGACCCTGTAAAGATTACAGAAGAGGAGGTGTTTACTATCCTGAAGCAAATCAGGGTGGATAAATCCCCAGGGCCTGACAAGGCGTTTCCTCAGACCCTAAGGGAGGTAAGTGCAGAAACTGCTGGGGCTCTAGCAAAGATATTTAAATCATCCTTAGCAACAGGAGAGGTACCAGAGGATTGGAGGATAGCCAATGTTGCTCTGCTGTTTAAAAAGGGCTCTAAACATAAACCAGGAAATTATAGGCCAGTGAGACTGACATTAGTTTTGGGAAATTTATTAGAAGGTATTCTAAGGGACTGGATATATAAGTATTTGGCTAGACATAGACTGATTAAGGATAGTCAGCATGGCTTTGTGTATGGTAGATCTTGTATAACCAATCTTATAGAGTTTTTCGAGGAAGTTACCAGGAAAGTGGATGAAGGCAAGGAAGTTGATGTTGTCTACATGGACTTTAGCAAGGCATTTGACAAAGTTCCACATGGGAGATTGGTCAAGAAGGTTCAGTCACTAGTCATTCATGATGAGGTAGTAAATTGGAATAGATATTGACTTTGTGGGAGAAGCCAGAGAGATGTTGTAGATGATTGGAGGTCCCTGACTAGTGGTGTGCTGCGGGGACTGGTGCTGGGTCCTTTGTTGTTTGTCATCTATATCAAAGATCTGGATGATAATGTGATTAACTAGATCAGCAAATTTGTGTTTGACACCAGATTAGGGGTGTAGTGGAAAGGGAGGAAGTCTATCATTGCTTGCAGAGGGATCTGCATCAGCTGGAAACTGTGCTGAAAAATAGCAAATGGAATTTAATGCAGACAAGTGTGAGACTTTGCACTTCAGTAGGTTAAGAGGAACATGAGGGAAATCTTCTTCACTCAGAGGGCCATGTGAGTGTGGAATGAGTTGCCAGCATGAGTGGTGCATGTGAACTTGATGTTAAGAGAAATTTGGATAGATACATGGATGGTAGGGGTATGGAGGGCTATGGTTCCAGTGCAAGTCAATGGGAATAGGCAGTTCAAATAGTTTTGGCATGGACTGGATGGGCTGAAGGGCCTCTTTCTGTGCTGTACTTCTCTATGACTCTATGTAAACAATAAAGTGGAAGATAACGAGGTAGATTGTGAGGTTAAAAGTCCATCTTGTACAAGAGCTCCATTCAAGAGACTGCTAAGTTCAAAATAAATTTACTATCAAAGTACACATATGTTACCATATATGTCACTTGAGATTCATTTTCTTGCAGGCATACACAGAAAATACAAAAAGCACAATAGAAAAATAGAGGGCTATGGGTAACCCTAGTAATTTCTAAGGTAGGGACATGTTCAGCACAACCTTGTGGGCTGAAGGGCCTGTATTGTGCTGTAGATTTTCTATGTTTCTAGAATCAATGAAAGACCTTACCCAATAGGAAAGACAAACAAGCAATGTGCAAAAGACAAATACAAAAGAGAAATAATAATAATAACAATAAATAAGCAATATATATCAAGAAGATGATACACAAAGCATGTTCATCTGGGAATAAAGCCTTTTTGTCACCTATTTTGCTTGACCTTACTTTGTAAGAGGTAATAATCTTCAAGCCCTGCCACAGCTTTGGAACATCCTTTAGTGATTCAAGTTTAGTCCAGAATTGCCACATTGCACATGAGATGGCTTTCCGGAGATCGCAACTGGACCTCCTGTATCTGAATGCCACTGATCAGGCCCATGTGGATCTCATGGTTCATCCAGGGCTTCTGGTTAGGGAAGATTCTGAATGATTTTGTGGGGACACAGTAACTCTTTTTATTAAGTCTGTGACAACCGTGACACATTCATTCAGATCCTTTGATGAGTCCTTGAAGACGGCTCAGTTCACCGACTCGAAGAAAACCCATAGGCAATCCTCTGCTTCCTGCAGCCACTTCTTTGTTGTCCTTACCTCTGAAGCCTTGTTCTTTAACCTCTGCCTATATGCAGATAGGAGAAGGACAGCTAATTGATCAGATTTCCTGAAATGTGATCAAGGCATGGAATGGTAGGCATTCCTTTTTGTAGGATAGCAGAGGTTGAGCGTGTTAGAAGAGCGGGATAGAAGCTGTCCTTGAGTCTGGTTGTAAGCATTCTCAGGCATTTGTATATTCTGACATGGGAGAGGGGAGAACAGAGATTGAACAGAGTGGTCTTTGATTATACTTAGTGCTTTACTGAGGCAGTGAGAAGTATAGACAATGAGGTGGCGGGGGGCTGGTTTCTGTAATGCGCTCAGCTGTGTCCACAAATCTTTCTTACAGTCACATGCAGAGTAGTTGCTACAGCAAGCTGTTATGCATTGAGATAGAACATTTTCTGTGGTGCATTGATAAATGTTAGTAAAGGTTGACAGGATCGTGCCAATTTTCTTTAGCTCTCTGAGGAAGCACAGGCACTGGTGAGCTTTTTGTTTTGGCTATGACATCAAAGTTTTTGGACTAGGGCAGGTTATAGGTGTTGCTCACAGTTAGGAACTTCAAGCTCTCAACCATCTCAACCTTAACACAGTTGATGTAGATAGGAGCAGGGGCACTCTTCCAAGTTCTGAAGTTATTGACCAGCTGCTTTGTTTTTTTGACATTGAGGGAAAGGTTATTGTCAAAACACCATACTGTCCTGTATTCCAACTCAACTTTATCTGAGATATGGCCAACTACAGCAGTATAATCTGCAACTTGTGGTTGCAGTTAGAGCAGAATCTGGCTGAGTAGTCATAGTGTACAGGGAGTAGAGTAGGGGGCTGAAGATGCAGCCTTGCGGAGAATAAACATGGTGAGGTGTTGCTAACTCTGTCTTGGACAGTCCCATGCCTGGCTGCGAAAGGATCATAAGGTATGGGGCTAGTATCCCGATCCCAGTGCTACAGAAGTGTCTACAGAAGCTGTAGACCTCATGCCGGGTAGAGAAAGAATACATCAAGAAGATGGGCTACACCTGGAGACAATGCGAAAGACAAACCCAGGACAGTGGACGCTGGCGAGCTACTGTCAGTGACCTATACCCCATTAGGGATGATGGACTTAAATAAGTAAGAGCTGTTGCTGTTTATCCTTACTGATTGTGGTCCTTTGGTCAGGAAGTCAAGGATCCAATTGCAGAGGAAGGCATTGACTCCCAGGGTCTGGCGTTTGGTGATGAGTTTGTTTGGAATATTGTTGAAGATGGAACTGTAGATAATAAACAATAGTCTA
Source organism: Mobula birostris (assembly GCF_030028105.1). Taxonomy (NCBI): domain Eukaryota; kingdom Metazoa; phylum Chordata; class Chondrichthyes; order Myliobatiformes; family Myliobatidae; genus Mobula; species Mobula birostris. Next base: position 53,812,672 of record NC_092384.1, read on the forward strand.
ATGTAGGTGTATTTCACAGTCCAGATGTTCTGGAGGTGATAGTAAGCCCTGGACATCTAACCTTTATCAGGTCACCCTTGGTCTCCTTTATTATGGGGAAAATAAATTCAGCCTTCCAACTCTGCACATAACAAAGTTTCTCCAATCCAGCCATCATCCCAGTGAATTTCCTCTTCATTTTGTCGACTGAAACAACATCCTTTCTACAGTGCAGCAACTAAAACTGCAAATGTGCTCTAAGTAGTATCAGTATGAGAATCAGAATCAGGTTTATTATCACCGGCATGTGACGTGAAATTTGTTAACTTAGCAGCAGCAGTTCAATGCAATACATAATCTAGCAGAGAAAGAGAAAAAAATAAAACATAATAAATAAACAAGTAAATTAATTTAACCAATCTATATTGAATAGATTATTTAAAAATGTGCAACAACAGAAATACTGTATGTTAAAAAAGTGAGCTAGTGTCCAAAACTTCAAAATCCATTTAGGAATCCGATGGCAGAGGGGAAGAAGCTGTTCCTGAATAGCTGAGTGTGTGCCTTCAGGCTTCTGTATCTCCTACCTGATCGTAACAGTGAGAAAAGTGCATGCACTGGGTGCTGGAGGTCTTTAATAATGGACGCTGCCTTTCTGAGACACCACTTTCTAAAGATGTCTTGGGCACTTTGTAGGCTAGTGCCCAAGATGGAGCTGACTAGATTTACAACCTTCTGCAGCTTCTTTCGGTCCTGTGCAGTAGCCCCTCCATACCAGACAGTGATGCAGCCTGTCAGAATGCTCTCCATGGTACAACTATAGAAGTTTTTGAGCGTGTTTGTTGACAAGCCAAATTGCTTGAAACTCCTCATAAAGTATAGCCTTCTTTATGACTACATCAATATGTTGGAACCAGGCTAGATCCTCAGAGATTTTGACACCCAGGAACTTGAAGCTGCTCACTCTCTCCACTTCTGATCCCTCTATGAGGATTGGTACATGTTCCTTCATCTTACCTTTCCTGAAGTCCACAATCAGCTCTTTCTTCTTACTGACGTTGAGTGCCAGGTTGTTGCTGCAGCACCATCCCACTAGTTGGCATATCTCACTCCTATACGCCTTCTCGTCACCATCTGAGATTCTACCAACAATGGTTGTATTGTCAGCAAATTTGTAGATGCTGTTTGAACTATGCCTAGCCACACAGTCATGTGTATACAGAGAGTAGAGCAGTGGGCTAAGCACCCACCCCTGAGGGGTGCCAGTGTTGATTGTCAGCGAAGAGGATATATTATTACCAATCCACACAGACTGTGGTCTTCCGGTTAGGAAGTCGAAGATCCAATTACAGAGGGAGGCACAGAGGCCCAGGTTCTGCAACTTCTCAATTAGGATTGTGGGAATGATGGTATAAATGCTGAGCTATAGTTGATAAACATCATCTTGACGTAGGCGTTTGTGTCATCCAGGTGGTCTAAAGCCGTGTGAAAAGCCAAGGAGATTGCATCTGCCATTGACCTATTGTGACGATAGACAAATTGCAATGGGTCCAGGTCCTTTGCTGAGGAAGGAGTTCAATCTAGTTATAACCAACCTCTCAAAGCATTTCAGTACCTTATAAAGTTGCAACATAACACCCCAACTTTTATATTCTATGCTTTGACCTATAAAAGCATACTATCAAACCTCTTTTAACACCCTATCCACATGTGTTGCCATGTTAAAGGAACTATGGACTTTAACCTCTTCAAATGTCCTTAGCACCCTAACATTTAAAGGCAAACGACCAGAAATATCAGGTGAATTACACAAAATACCCTGGAACTGGTTAGTGCAACTCATCCTAGAAATGAAAAATCCATCTTCAGTTGCACTTAAAAACAACAGTAGTTTGCAGCTGAATTTCCAGGTGAATGTTTTGCAGCTGTCTCGTGCAGATTCTTCAGCGTATTAAGGTTAATTTATAAGATTACAATTTCCCTTAACTGTCACAATTTAGAAAAATATGAATTAAGACTCCTCATCAAAACAAACAGTAAATTTTGAGTAATAGATTATACACCACAAATGTTTTTCTACCTAAAACATATTCTAACTGATTAAGCTACAAGGAAATTGTCTATTAAGGACAGTACATTTGAAGCCCAAGATGTGTAAGGCACATGAGGCCATTCAGTCCATTGTGTGTGGATTGGTTTAAGTAATGCAATCCAGTTCAATCCCACTTTACAGCCCGTGGCCTGTAACCATTTACACCAAATGCAGATCAAGAAGTTTTTTGAATATAAAAAGAGTTTCCACGTCAGCTATTTTTCCAAACTCTCATAATCCCTTCATTGCTTCTCAACTGTCCTACTAATTAATGTTTGCCTTCTGGTTTTTAACCTGTTTGCTAAGGGAAATTATCATAGAACCAAGAAAACAGGGCATTTGCTTCTGTTGATTTAGTGCATCTTAAAAAGACATCCTGTGGCTCTGTCAAAGAAGAACATATTTTCACTGGAGACCTGGCCAAAAACTCCTATAGGCAGTATCGGCAAGAATAAATTAATTTACAGCTGTCCTGTGTGGCACAGTTACAATTTTGACCCTATTACCCAAGTCATTGGACTTCAAAATGTTAATATTTCAGAAGCTTTGAATTATAGCAAATCCAACTTAGCTGGGTCATATTTTTCTTATACATTTTAAATATATTATAGACATCTGGTATATTTCCTAGGCATTGGTGTAAGACGTTGAAAAATAACAAACATTGAGACAGGAAGACTTCATTTGTATAAATAATTTTAAAAAACAAACATCTAATGTTTTCACTTTGTAATACAGCAATGTTACCCTTAAAGGCTCTTACTTAAAATTTGTTGAATGTAAAAGAGAGCTGTGTGCAGTGCATACGCCTCTAAAAGTTTAGGACCAGTGTGAAAAACTAAAATAAAAGCATAGAGAATGTGAAGACCAAGAGGGAAGATATACCGATACAGGACAAAAAGAATGGCAGCATACTTTAACAAGTCCTTGGTTGGAATCACGGAGAATGTGATCCAGTCTGTGGTTCTTTTTAATCCAGAAAGTACATTACTTAAATAGCTTATTCTATACAATGCAATAAATTTTAATTAAGAAGAATTAGCACATACATCATGTATGTATATTACAGATGTGTTTTTACACAGAGGGTCAGAAAATCGAGAATATTGTTCACTTATACAGTGAATGCAGGTTTATCCCAAGCCTTTAAAAGAAAACATGAACTAGGTCCTCACTGAGGTTGATAATATTGCATGCAAAAGACAGCTTGGGATTTTCGGTCATAAACCCCATGGGACTAATGAGCATTTGAAAGTTTTGGAGAGTAATTTTCCAGCATTGTTTATTGCATGGATTATTTTAAGCTTTTTCTTCAAATCTACTTTTTGCATCTCCAAAGAGGCTGCAAGCCTGTTGAAAGCAAGGGGAGCATTTAGGATCATGACATTAATATTGTTGGATCTAACTTAATAATTTTTACTTTCTTGGCAGTTTAACAATTAATTGTCTGCTTGTATTTTAAATAATTACTTATATACAAACAACTGCTTACTATGCTTCCTAATGGTCACAGTATGTATATGCAGTTGTTCAATGTGTCCCATCAGACCACAAGACCATAAGACATTGGAGCAGAATTAGGCCATTGGGCCCATCAAGTCTTCTCTGCCATTTAATTACGACTGATCCTTTTTTCCCTTCCTCAGCCCCACTCCCTGGCCATCTCCCCGTAACCTTTCATGGCATGTTCAATCAAGAACATATCAATCTCTACCTTAAATACGCCTAATGACCTCCACAGCTGCCTATGGTAATAAATTCCACAAATTCACCACCCTCTGGCTAAAGAAATTTCTCTACATCTCTGTTTTAAATGGACACCCCTCTATCCTGAGACTGCACTCTTGTCTTTAACTTCCCCACCATGGGAAACATCCTTTCCGTATCTATTTTGTCTAGGCCTTTCAACATTCAAAAGGTTTCAATGAGATCCCCCTTCATCCTTTTAAATTCCAGTGATTACCAACCCAGAGCTATCAACATTCCTCATAAGATAACCCCTTCATTCCTGGAATCATCCTTGTGAACTTTCTCCACTGCCAGTACATCTTTTCTTAGATGAGTAGACCAAAACTGTACACAATACTCAAGGTGAGGCCTCACCAGTGCCTTATAAAGACTCAGCATCACATCCCTGCTCTTGAAATGAATGCTAAAATTGCATTTACCTTCCACATCACCAACTCAACCTGCAAGTTAACCTTTAGGTTGTTCTGCACAAGGACTCCCAAGTCCCTTTGCATCCCAGATTTCTTGATTTTCTCCCTGTTTAGAAAATAGTCTGCAGAACTATTTCTACCACCAAAATGCAGACCATGCATTTTCCAGCATTGTATTTCATTTGGCCATTCTACTAATCTGTCTACGTCCTTCTGCAGCCTACCTGTTTCCCCAACACTACCTGCCAATCTTCTTATCATCTGCAAAATTGGCAGTAAAGCCATCTATTCCATCATTTAAATAATTTGATATACAGCCTAAAAAGCAGTCCCAACACCGACCCCTGCGGAACACCACTACTCACTGGCAACCAACCAGAAAAGGATCCTTTTGTTTCCACTTGCTGCCAATCAACCAATGCTCTAAGCATGCTAGCAACTTTCCAGTAATATCACGGGCTCTTAACTTGGTAAGCAGCCTCATTGATGGCACCTTGTCAAAGGCCTTCTGAAAGTTCAAATATACAACATCCACTGCATCTCTTTTATCTGTCCTTCATGTAATCTCCTCAAAGAATTCCAACAAGTTCGTCAGGCAAGACTTTCCCATAAGGAAACCATGCTGACTTTGTCCTATCTCGTCTTATGTCTCCAAGTACTCCATAGCTTCATCCTTAACAATTGACTCCAACATCTTCCCAACCACCGAGGTCAGGCAAACTGGTCTATAATTTCCGTTCTGCTGCCTTCCTTCTTTCTTAAAGGGCGGGGTGACATTTGCAATTTTCAAGTCCTCTGGCATCATGCCCGAACATAGAACATAGAAATTTATAACACATTACAGGCCCTTCAGCCCATAATGTTGTGCCTACTCTAGAAACTGCCTAGAATTTCCCTAAGGCATAGCCCTCTATTTTTCTAAGCTCCAGGTACCAATTAAAAGACCCTATTGTATCCACCTTCACCACCTACACTGGTAGTGCTTTCCACGCACCCACCGGTCTCTGTGTGAAAAACTTACCTCTGACATCCCCTTTGTACCTACTTCCAAGTGCCTTAAGACTATGCCCCCTTGTGTTAGCCATTTCAAACCCGGGAAAAAGCTTCTGGCTATCCACATGATGAATGCCTCTCATCAACTTATACATCTCTATCAGGTCAACTCTTATCCTCCATCACCCCAATGAGAAAAAGCCAAGTTTACTCAACCTATTCTCATATGGCATGCTCTCCAATCCAGGCAACATCCTTGTAAATCTCCTCTGCAAAGAGTGCAAAGATTTTTGAAAGATTATTACTGATGCCTCCACAATCTCTACCACTATCTCTTTCAGAACCCTAGGGTATAGTTCATCTGGTCTGGGAGATTTATGTACACTTAGGTCTTTCAGCTTTTTGGGAAGGCGGAAGCGGAGTTAAGATGGCACTAAACGGCGACTCCTTTGCCTGCATCTTCGGAAACAGCTCTATTTCCATCTTTAATATCTTTATATTTCCCTTTCAGGGTTCTTTTGAAGACCCTGACCTGGAGTTACACATTGACTTTGGCTCTTTGCGGGAATGGGACCCGTTCTTGGGTTTTTAGGACCGGTCGTTGTTCGACACACCAAGGGGTAGGCCTGAGAGGCGGCCTAGTGTTCGGAAGCCTAAGATCTCGGGGCTCTGGAGACGGGCGGATCGAGGGTCGGTGTCATGGCAGGAGATTCATGTGTCGTCGGGGAGGCCAGAAAATCTTTCACTGTGGGCCCGAAGACCTGAGCTCTTTGCGATCTTTGGATAAAAAGCGATGAAGTGGACTTTTTAACATCATAAACCAGCGGGTTGTTGTTATGTCTCCTGCTTGCAGTGAAAATGGGGGACACCTCCCTCTCCCTTATTAGGGAGAGGGAGAACCTGTGGTCTGCTGAATGCTGGATGAATTGCGATAGTCTTTGGGGTAACTGCAAGGACTGTGTCTTTGCTATCGCTTAGCTCACGCTTGTGCTTGGTAGCAGATGTGCTTTTTGTTTTGCCGGGTGAGGGGGAATTGTTGCTCGCCACCACTTACACACGGGAGGAGGGAGCTGGTGGGGGGACTTTGCAGTTCTCACATTTAACTGTCGTTCATTCTTTGGGGCACTTCTCTGTTTTTGTGGATGTTTTGCGAAGAAAAAACATTTCAGGATGTATATTTTATACATTTCTCTGACATTAAATTGAACCTTTGAGCCTTTGTCCTTGTAACAGTAACTGCACTCATCTCTCTTCCTTGACACAATACAACATTTAGCATACTGCTAGTGTCTTCCACAGTGAAAACTGATGCAAAATACTCATTTAGTTCAACTGCCATCTCCTTGGTGCCCGTTATTATTTCTCCGGCCTCATGTTCTAGCAGTCCTATATCCATTCATCTCTTATTTTTTACATACTTGAAAAAAATTTTACTTTCTACTTTGATACTGTTTTCTAGCTTGCTTTCAGACTTAATCTCTTCCTTCCTAATGATTCTTTTAGTTGCTCTCTGTAGGGTTTTAAAAGCTTCCCAATCTTGACCTGTCACTAATTTTTGCTTTGTTGTATGCCCTCTTTTTTGCTTTTACATTATATTTGACTTCCTTGTCAGCCATGGTTGCACCATTTTGCCATTTGAGTGTTTTTTTGTCCTTTGAATATATCCATCCTGCACCTTCATAATTTTCCCAAGAAACTCACACCATTGCGGTTTTGCTGTCATCCCTGCCAGCATCTCCTTCCAATTTACTTTGGCCACCTCCTCTCTGTAATTTCTTTTACTCCACTGAAATACTGCTACGTCAGACTTCTTTCTCCCTATCAAACTTCAAGCTAAACTCAATCATATTGTGATCACTGCCTCCTAAGGGTTCTTTTATCTTAAGCTCCCTAATCACCTCTGGTACATTACATAACACTCAAGCCAGTAAAGGTGATCCCCTAGTAGACTCAACGACAAACTGCATTACAAAACCATCACATGGGCATTCAAAAAAGTCAATCATTTGAGATCAATTTCCAATCTAATTTTCTCAATCGACCTGCATGTTGAAATCTCCCATGACGATCATAACATTGCCCTTTTGACACACCTTTTCTATTTCCTGCTGTAATCTGTGATCCACATCCCAGCTACTGTTGGGAGGCCTGTACATAACTGCCATCAGGATTGTTTTACCCTTGCAGTTTCTTAACTCAGCCCACAAGGATTCAACATCTTCCAATCCTATGTCACACCTTTCTACTGATTTGATGCCATTCTTGACCAGCAGAGCTTACCCAGAGCTAACGCCTTTTCCAAGCCAAAGCATACTTTGAGCCAAAAACCTGACACTCCTACTTGCACCACTGGCCTGCTCCCAACAATGGCTGCCCTGTTGGTCCCATATGTACTTTTAAACAAGCGTCGCCAACCTGCGAGAAGTTTCATCGCTGTAGTCTGCTCCTGCCGATGATTGGGCCGTTGTTCCCTGGTGGTTATATTACCATAATTCTCAAAAATTCTGTAAGCTTTTCTTCATGCTGCATTATTTGAATAAGAGCTTTCTCAATGGTTGACCCTTATCTATGTAGTATAAAAAGAGCTGTATCACAAGGCAGCGTCATCTTCGATCTTTTTGCTTCTATCTCCCTTTGCTTAGCAGACCTCTATCATTGTTCATTTCAATTTTCCTTTGTTCTATTAATGCTTAATAAAACGATCGTGAAGCTACAAAGTTTGTGCCTCTATCCTGTCTTCCTAAAGAATCTTGGATTAAATTATCAGAATCCAACAATATGTTGCATGATAGAATGAATCAGTTTGTCTATTCTTGTCAGTCTTTTTCATGATTTTTGTGGTATTAACTGCAAGTACAGATATTAAGAAGATATTCAGTAATGTAATATGGAGATAGTTGGGTGCCCATTAGACTAGATACTGCTTTTTCTCCATAGTAGAAGATTAAAAAATCTGTGCTTGGTGCATTATTATGGTACATCTTCAGGTTTCAAAGGAAGTTTTGGCTGTTGCCCTGCTTTGGATCTCAAGCATTGTAAAACTGTGTGGTAAAAATGTGCCGCACTGTCTTCCATTCCTGAAGCCAGGCTCAGAAACTTGTCAGCATAGCCCTGGTTGGGCCTCTGCCATGGTAATATTGGAATAGTGGGTTTGGAGGGATGGGTTTCATAGCTTGGATTGATAGAAGTTGGTGGAGCACAAATGGTGGGTTTTCTTTAGGATATGACAAAGACATGGTGGGAGATCAACAGCATGCTTCATGATATGGGCATAAAATATTGGAGAGCATTGGTATTTGTGTTAGGGAAGGGCAGGATGAATATCAATGATACTGGAGCAGGTAGTGGTGCGATGGAAGTCACGTGCAGAATCTAGCAATGTTTATGTCAGTGGATGGGAGCAAGAATTATGAATTTTTTTGGGGGAGAAACAAAAAGAGGAAGAAAACACAAATTCAGACCAGGCACTTGGACAGTTGGTTAGAAATGGGAATATGTAGCTGTGGGAGAGGTGGTCTTTTTCGTTCAATAAATGGATTAATGTAAGTAATGCACATACCAGGTCATGCCTAAGTTATGACGGAAATTTGTTTCTCTGTGTAACCTGAACAATTTGCAAATCAGAAATGGGGCCACATACCAAATTCCCAAGATAGCAGAAGATGCTTGCAGATCTGCGACAGATGGAAAATTCATATAGCTGTTTTCCCAAATGCTATAGTATATATAAATTGGGCACTCATAAGTTGGGGGGACCTGTATCCTGAAAGCCTTTCAGTTCAACATTTTGCGAGCAAGATAATGCTGTTCTAGAAGAGTTCTAAGGTATAGGAAAGGAACAATGCATGCCAGTGACATCACCTTGTGTGCCCTGTCACAGCAATCACATCAGGGGAAGAAAGGGGCAGATACATGGAATGGCAGGGCACTGATAAGTGTTCTAGAACAGAGGGTACTAGGAGTGTAAGTGACCATTTCACAGAGAACGGCCATGCCAATGGACAGGGTAGTGAGGAAAGGTGCTTAGTATGCTGGTTTCATCAGTCAGGGCATTAGGTTTATGAATAGGGACATCATGTTGCAATTAAATGAGTGGATGGTGCAGTTATACTTGGAGTACTGTGGAGAGTTTTGGTTGTCCTGTTATAGGAAAGACGTTGTTAAGTTGGAGAGGGTGCAGAAGGATACAAAGATTCTACAAGGACGAGAAGACCTGAGTTATAGAGAGAGGATGGCCACACTCTTTAGTCCCCTGGAACACAGGACAATGAGAAGTGGCTTTATCAAAATATATAACATTATGAGGGTAATGGATAAGGTGGGCAGTGATTGTCTTTCCTCCGGGGTTGGGGAGCCCAAGACTAAAGGACACAGATAGAAGAGGGAAGAGATTCAAATGAAACCTGAGAGGTAACATTTTTTTTTTACAGAGAGGATATTGAGTACCTGGAATGAACTGACAGAGGACGTGGTCGAGAACATTTAACAAGTATTTAGATAGATAACTGAAGAGGAAGGGCTTGGAGGGTGATGGACTGAATGCACACAACTGTGACTGGCAGGGCAAATGCTGTTGTTGGTGCACGTCCATGTTGTATTATTCTCTCTATTACACGGAAGCACACAGTCGATATTTCCATTAGTGCCATACAACAGAAAATTAATCACAATTGTGATTTACTCTGAGTAAAATATTTCTTCAAATTGCATAGCATTAAAAATAATTAGGTTTTCTCCCTTCAATATTTTTCTAATCATTCATTGTCCAGGACATCAAATACCTATAAGTTCATGTCACCAATATCCATAGACAGACCATTTTCACTCATGCTAGTAACCTAATTTTCAATGCCTTTCTAAGTAGTCAGTCAGAATATTTGTAGATAGGGACTAATTTAGTCATAGTCATAATTTAACCATAGTCTCAATGCAGAAGGTTTCGTTTAGTCACTGTCTTTATTTTTTTGTGTATAGCAAGTATCAGACTTACAGTAGTCTTTGCAATAATGAGTTCAGTTGTGATGCTCTACTCTAAATGGTTTATTAATGGCTTGTACACAATACAGAATAGATTTCCTGAGAGAAGACTAGGAAATACAGAAATTATAACTACATTACATTTACCTAATGTATTCCAAATTATGAATAATTTTGATAATAGAAATTTATTTTTCCATTTGCCTTAGCTGATTTAATAACCAGAAAAGTTTAAATTTCTGAGAATGGAAACCATATGGCCTTTTGCTAGTGTTGAAAGTAAGTACGAGGGGTGACTGATAAGTTCGTGGCCTAAGGTAGAAGTCATAGTCATAGTCATACTTTATTAATCCCAGGGGGAAATTGGTTTAAGGAGTCAATTTTAGAAAACCCAGCACATTTATTTTTCAACATAGTCCCCTCCTACATTTACACACTTAGTTCAGCAGTCGTGGAGGATATGGATCCCTTCTTTGTAGAAGTCGGCGTCTTGGACCTCCAGATAGTGGTCCACAGCAGGGGTGATTGATAAGTTTGTGACCTAAGGTGGAAGGAGATGAGTTATACAGCTCTCGTTAAATGCACAGGCAGTTCAACTCTTTGAGTGATTATGCAGAAAGTTTGAAGTTAATAACTCATCTCTTTCTACCTTAGGCCACAAACTTACCAATCACCCCTGCAGTGGACCACTTTCTGGAGATCCAAGACATCGACTTCTACAAAGAAGGGATCCGTATGCTCCACGACTGCTGGACTAAGTGTGTAAATGTAGGAGGGGAACACACATCAAAGTTGCTGGTGAACGCAGCAGGCCAGGCAGCATCTGTATGAAGAGGTGCAGTCGACGCTTCAGGCTGAGACCCTTCGTCAGGACTAACTGAAAGAAGAGTGAGTAAGGGATTTGAAAGTTGGAGGGGGAGAGGGAGATCCAAAATGATAGGAGAAGACAGGAGGGGGAGGGATAGAGCCAAGAGCTGGACAAGTGATAGGCAAAAGGGGATACGAGAGGATCATGGGACAGGAGGTCTGGGAAGAAAGACACGGGGGGGGGGACCCAGAGGATGGGCAAGAGGTATATTCAGAGGGACAGAGGGAGAAAAAGGAGAGTGAGAGAAAGAATGTGTGCATAAAAATAAGTAACAGATGGGGTACGAGGGGGGGGTGGGGCCTTAGCGGAAGTTAGAGAAGTCAATGTTCATGCCATCAGGTTGGAGGCTACCCAGATGGAATATAAGGTGTTGTTCCTCCAACCTGAGTGTGGCTTCATCTTTACAATAGAGGAGGCCGTGGATAGACATGTCAGAATGGGAATGGGATGTGGAATTAAAATGGGTGGTCACTGGGAGATCCTGCTTTCTCTGGTGGACAGAGCGTAGATGTTCAGCAAAGCGGTCTCCCAGTCCGCGTCGGGTCTCGCCAATATATAAAAGGCCACATCGGGACCACCGGACGCAGTATATCACCCCAGTCGACTCACAGGTGAAGTGTTGCCTCACCTGGAAGGACTGTTTGGGGCCCTGAATGGTGGTAAGGGAGGAAGTGTAAGGGCATGTGTAGCACTTGTTCCGCTTACACGGATAAGTGCCAGGAGGGAGATCAGTGGGGAGGGATGGGGGGGATGAATGGACAAGGGAGTTGCGTAGGGAGCATTCCTGCGGAATGTAGGGGGGGGGGGAGGGAAAGATGTGCTTAGTGGTGGGATCCCGTTGGAGGTGGCAGAAGTTACGGAGAATTATATGTTGGACCCGGAGGCTGGCGGGGTGGTAGGTGAAGACCAGGGGAACCCTATTCCTAGTGGGGTGGCAGGAGGATGGAGTGAGAGCAGATGTACGTGAAATGGGGGAGATGCATTTAAGAGCAGAGTTGATAGTGGAGGAAGGGAAGTCTCTTTCTTTAAAAAAGGAAAACATCTCCCTTGTCCTAGAATGAAAAGCCTCATCCTGAGAGCAGATGCGGCGGAGACGGAGGAATTGCGAGAAGGGTATGGTGTTTTTGCAAGAGACAGGGTGAGAAGAGGAATAGTCCAGATAGCTGTGAGAGTCAGTAGGCTTATAGTAGACATCAGTGGATAAGCTGTCTCCAGAGACAGAGACAGAAAGATGTAGAAAGGGGAGGGAGGTGTCGGAAATGGACCAGGTAAACTTGAGGGCAGGGTGAAAGTTGGAGGCAAAGTTAATAAAGTCAACTGTAGGAGGGGACTATGCTGAAAAATAAATGTGCTAGGTTCTCTAAAATTGACTCCTTCTACCTTAGGCCATGAACTTAACAATCACCCCTCATATATATTGGGATGTACAAGGTACGATAGATGTATAAAACAAACTGAACAGATGAGAGGGATAATTCCCTGAGCCCACATGTAGCTTCACCAAAAATGAACGAAAAATATCCAGAATTAGCTTCTTATAATTCATGGAAGAAATCCCACAAAAGGGCAAAATGCTACATATTAAAGGGGAAGGAAATTAAGAGTTAAGAAAAAGTAATCAATAGAGAGAATAGGAATAAAAGAATTGTTATTTAATTGCTTGATGCAGTTGTGATTGGTAGAAAGCTTCCTTTGTTGTTATTATTTTTCTTTGCTCACCAATACTTATTACCATAATAATCTGCAGGGAAACTCAATGGAACTTGTTTAATCTACTGTGGCCAGAAGTACTGTGATATCACTTTCATGTGGCTATTTGTAAAAATATTCAATCCCATCACCTTACTCCCCAGATTGATGGGTAGATAAGATTTATATAATTCAGACAAAACCTGGAGACAGAAAATGTTTTTAATTGTGGCAAGAACTTACAAGGAAAAACAGTTTTCTTTTTAAAACATTAGAGGGAGCAGCTATAAGGAACAGGGCCAAACAACCATCCAATCCACTCTTCATTAAATCCTTACTGAATGCCGATTTTGAAACGCGCTTCAGGAAATTTTATTGAGGGAGGTCTTTGATATAATAGATAAAATGTACAAAGGACAGCTAACAAGGATAAATAGGTGGCCAGGGAAGTCAGAGTCAATTAGAACATGTCTGCTCAATGCTTTTAAAAATGTTATTATTTTACTACATTAAGCAATGTAATAAGAGCCAATTGTACTTTTTAAGCATTTACTAACTATCTACTGTCTGCCTCTTAAGTTACCATTGATCGGAAAAGAAGATGTTATACCCAATATGGCATTCTTTGTCCTTCACCTATGATTATCCTTTCATTTGCATGATTAAGTTCATTTTACACACAAATGCCCATATAGAACGTATTTACTTCTTGCATGCATATGTTTTTGTTCCCATTTAAAAAGCATGCTGACAACAGTTTTCCTGCAAAATGTATCTCTCATTTTTGGATTGTGGAGGCATTAGTAGTAATCTTTCAAGAATCATTAGATTCTGGAATAGTTCCTGAGGACTGGAAGATTGCAAATGTCACCCCATTCCTTCAAGAAGGAAAGGAGGCAGAAGAAAGTAAATTACAAGCCAGTTAGCCTAATTTCACTGGTTGGAAAGACGTTGGAGTCTATTACTAAGGATGAATTTTTGGGTTACTTAAAGGCACGTTAAAAAATCAGAGGGACTTGGGAGTTCTCATGCAGAATTACCTAAAGATTAACTTGCAGGTTGAGTTGGTGGGAAGGAAGGTAAATGCAATGTTAGCATTCACTTCGAGAGGACTAGAATACAAAAGAAAGGATGTAATTCTTAAGCTTTATAATAAATTGGCCAGATCACATTTGGAGTATTGCGAGCAGTTTTAGGCATCTTATCTAATCAAAGATCTGCTGGCATTGGAGAGGGTCCAAAGAATGCTCATGAGAATGATCCCAAGAACAAAGGGGGTAACATACGAGGAACTTTTGTTATCTCTGAGCCTGTACTCACTGGAATTTAGAAGAATGAGGAGGGATCTCATTGAAACCTATTGATTATTGAAAGATCTGGATAGAGTGGATGTGAAGAGGATGTTTCCTATACTGGGTGGAGTCTAGGACCAGAGGGCACAGCCTCAAAATAAAGAGGCAGTCATTTAGAACAGAGATGAAGAAAGATATATTTAGCCAGAGGGTAGTGAATCATTACCACAGATGGCATGTAGGCTAAGCCTGTCTTGGTCCAGTCCGTGAAGTCCAGATTCCGGTTCACAGTCTGGTCCATTGTTCCTTACTCTGGATTTTCTGGTTTTCCCTTTTTCTGTTGGGTGCTCTATTTGAGGCAGCTGATTCACATTTTGGGCTGGCTACATAAATAGCTCCTTGGTTCAGCTTCAGTTGCTGGGTGGGGAGAGTTGAGAGGAGACTGAGTGTGTGTTGGAAGTAGTGGGTCAAGATGGCTGACTGACTGGAAAATGGTGGAGAGAGAACATCAAGGAAAGAGCCAAGCTGTTGAAGGAAGTTTTTGGTGAGAGTGGAAGTAAACTAGAGATGGAGGTTGGTGAGAAAGAGGAATGGAATGGAAAGAGGAAGAAAAGAAAGCAGAGCTATGGGATATCAAATTCTGAGGAGTCAGTGGATGATCAAAACAGGACAGCAAAACAATGGAAAGATAAGATTAAAGCAATTATAAAACTAAGTGAAGATGGGGTGTCTTTTGGTGATTAGAATGTGATTCATTTGATGAAGATGCTCAACAAAATTATAGGTGAGATTAAAAGACCAAAGATTTTATGAAATGGATTGCTATTAGTGATTTGTTGGGATAGTGCTCAGCAAGGCAAAGTGATAAGATTAAGTAAAATAGATGGCAAAGAAGTACAATGCTCAATACCCAACAATAGAAAGTGGACTAGAGGAGTTATTTTGGGGATACCAACAAAAGTTACTATGGATGAGATTAAACAGAACATAAAAGGAGCAAAAATTATTGAGGCCAAATGTTTGAAAGTTACAAGAAATGGGGAAAAAGTGTGATGGTTTATTGGTAATAATTAACTTTGATGAAGAGAGATTGCTGACTAATGTTTACTTAGGATATATGTGTTATGTGGTTAGAATATATATCACCACCTTTAAGATGCTATAAATGTCAGAAATTCAGGCACATCGTGGTGGTCTGCAGAGGAAAACAAAGATGTGGGAGATGTGCTGGAGAACATGAATATGGGAAATGTGAAGTGGGAGCTAGGCTGAAATGCTGCAATTGTGGTGAGGAACACAGCACAGCTTATCGAGGGTGCATTTATAGCAAGAAGGTGGCTGAGACACAATATGTAAAAGTAACTCAAGGAATCAGTTATGCAGAGGCAGTGAAAGAATTTGCAGAAAAAAAGGCTATCAAGCAAACAAATACAGGGAATAATAAACTGGTGAATTGTGAGGGCTGTAATATGAAAAATAAGTATACACTATTAATGAGGAAAAGGATTTTGTACTTTTTATGGTGGATGCAATTAATTGTTCAGTGCAAACAAGCAAATGAACTGAGAAAATTAAAATTGTAGTCAAGTCTGCAGAAAAGTATCTTGGTATTAAAGGGGCAAACATGAGGAAATCTGCAGATGCTGTACTCTAATGTAAAGATGAAGCCACACTCAGGTTGGAGGAACAACACCTTCTATTCTGTCTGGGTAGCCTCCAACCTGATGGCATGAACATTGACTTCTCTAACTTCTGCTAATGCCCCATCTCTCCCTCGTACCCCATCCGTTATTTATTTTTATACACACATTCTTTCTCTCACTCTCCTTTTTCTCCCTCTGTCCCTCTCACTATACCCCTTGCCCATCCTCTGTTTTCCCCCCTCCCTGTTTTCTTTCTTCCTAGGCCTCCTGTCCCATGATTCTCTCATATCCCTTTTGCCAATCAACTGTCCAGCTCTTGTCTCCATCCCTCCCCTTCCTGTCTTCTCCTATCATTTTGGATCTCCCCTCCCCTCCTACTTTCAAATCTCTTACTAGCTCTTCTCTCAGTTAGTCCTGACGAAGGGTCTTGGCCCGAAACGTCGACTGTACCTCTTCCTAGAGATGTGGCCTGGCCTGCTGTGTTCACCAGCAACTTTTATGTGTGTTGCTTGGTATTAAAGGGATTAGGTGGGAAGAAGTCAAAGAAACACTGAATGGAGGATCCAACAGTTCACAGGCAGGGGAGATGGAATCTTAATGCCAGTATATGTATCACAAATGGTCAAGAATTTAAGAAATATGTTTCAGAACTTAAGGAAAATCCTCAGATTTTCTGGTTGAAGCCCAGGGTAAATGTGCAGAACTCCAACAACAAATAGAAGTACTCAACAAGAACAACTGTGAGTTGGAAAGAGATTGGAAAATGGAGGAAATTATTACAAGGATACAAAAGGAAAAGCAATTTGTTGCAAAGTGAATTATCTACATTCAGATTATAAAATGAAAACATGGAAGCAAATGAAGAAGAACTCCAAGGTCTCAGTAAACAACTGCAGGCTACGATTCAAGAAAAGGAAAACCTGAAAAAGCAGATAGACTTGGAAAAACAGCAATTTTAAAAGTATAACATGTGATAATTACTATTCTTTAACAAGATGATTTTAGTCTTACAAGTGATGTAGGTGAAATCAATGTAATTGAGGTAATGCAACTACATGAAAACGTGACAAAATTAGGGAAGAATAGCAGTTTGTGGCATTATCTAATGAGTGCATTAAGCATTCACAAGGAATTGCAACCACAGAGTGATGCTAATAGAGAACTGCAGGCTGAACTAGATTGTCTATAGTAGAGAACTCTAGGACATATTTAGTTGGAACACCACAAGTCTAGCAGGTGGCGGTAATGCACTGAAAAACTGGTTGCCAACTGCCATAAAACAAAAAAGAAGCTTCAGTTGCTGGGTTGTTCCTGTTGAAACTCCCTGTATGAATCCCTTCTCTGCCCCTTCCTCCTGAAGTCTTACCCTGCCTGCAACCTTTGCCTGCACCACTGTCAAGTTCAACTGTTGGATCAAGACTGGAGCCTTGCTGTGTCAGGATAAGAAACTGTCTGTTCTTGTTTGGAACTGTCTCTGTGTCCAGGCCTTTGCTAGGTAGGTCTGGCTGTTTGCTGCTACCTAGTGTTGCGAACTGTCTCTGTTTGTTCTATGTACAAGTTCTGGCCCTACGTCCTGCTCCCTAGGAGGGGTCCTGACTCTGCGTTCCTGTCCTCCCTCGACTGAGGCTCTGCATTCCATCCTCCCTTGTCTTGCCCAAGAGTCTCTCATTCTGTACTGTAGCCTCGCCTAGTCCTGTCTCCCAAGACCACGTCATGTCTTCACCTAGTTCTGGAGTCTGAGCCCGACTCAAGACCCAGGTTCTGGGTCCTTGTCCAGTCTCTGACTTGGAGTCCAAGCCCAAGCTCCTTGTTCCCAGCTCCTAGTCCCGGTCCTGCTTGCCTATCCAATGTCCTAGTCCAAGTCTGTGTTCTTGTCTCAGCTCCCAGTCTGCACCCAGTCATGTCCCTAACCCTTGTCTCTAGTCCTGTCTTGTTCCTAGTACTTCAGCGTCTGTGTATTGAATTTGGGTCTGCCACCAATGCCCCCTTATGACAAAGCCATTGGGTATACTTAAGGTGGAGGTTAAAAGGTTCTTGATTAATCAGTGTCAAAGGTTATGGCATAACCTTTATCTAGTCAGGTGGAAGAAGGCAGCATACATGAGGTTTAGGAAGCAAGGATCAGATGGGTCTATTGAGGAATATTGGGAAGCAAGAAAGGAGCTTCAGAAGGGGCTGAGAAGAGCAAGAAGGGGGCATGAGAAGGCCTTGGCAAGTAGGGTAAAGGAAAACCCCAAGGCATTCTTCAATTATGTGAAGAAAAAAAGGATGACAGGAGTGAAGGTAGGACCGATTAGAGATAAAGGTGGGAAGATGTGCCTGGAGGCTGTGGAAGTGAGCGAGGTCCTCAATGAATACTTCTCTTCGGTATTCACCAATGAGAGGGAACTTGATGGTGAGGACAATATGAGTGAGGTTGATGTTCTGGAGCATGTTGATATTAAGGGAGAGGAGGTGTTGGAGCTGTTAAAATACATTAGGACAGATAAGTCCCCGGGGCCTGACGGAATATTCCCCATGCTGCTCCACGAGGTGACCGAAGAGATTGCTGAGCCTCTGGCTAGGATCTTTATGTCCTCGTTGTCCACAGGAATGGTACCGGAGGATTGGAGAGAGGTGAATGTTGTCCCCTTGTTCAAAAAAGGTAGTAGAGATAGTCCGGGTAATTATAGACGAGTGAGCCTTACGTCTGTGGTGGGAAAGCTGTTGGAAAAGATTCTTAGAGATAGGATCTATGGGCATTTAGAGAATCATGGTCTGATCAGGGACAGTCAGCATGGCTTTGTGAAGGGCAGATCATGTCTAACAAGCCTTATAGGGTTCTTTGAGGAGGTGACCAGGCATATAGATGAGGGTAGTGCAGTGGATGTGACCTACATGGATTTTAGTAAGGCATTTGACAAGGTTCCACACGGTAGGTTTATTCAGAAAGTCAGAAGGCATGGGATCCAGGGAAGTTTGGCCAGGTGGATTCAGAATTGGCTTGCCTGCAGAAGGCAGAGGGTCATGTTGGAGGGAGTACATTCAGATTGGAGGATTGTAACTAGTGGTGTCCCACAAGGATCTGTTCTGGGACCTCTACTTTTCGTTATTTTTATTAACGACCTGGATGTGGGGGTAGAAGGGTGGGTTGGCAAGTTTGCAGACAACATGAAGGTTGATGGTGTTGTAGATAGTGTAGAGGATTGTCAAAGATTGCAGAGAGACATTGATAGGATGCAGAAGTGGGCTGAGAAGTGGCAGATGGAGTTCAACTCAGAGGTGTGAGGTGGTACAGTTTGGAAGGACAAACTCCAAGGCAGAGTACAAAGTAAATGGCAGGATACTTGGTAGTGTGGAGGAGCAGAGGGATCTGGGGGTACATGTCCATAGATCCCTGAAAGTTGCCCCACAGGTGGATAGGGTAGTTAAGAAAGCTTATGAGGTGTTAGCTTTCATAAGTCAAGGGATAGAGTTTAAGAATCGTGATGTAATGATGCAGCCCTATAAAACTCTGGTTAGGCCACACTTGGAGTACTGTGTCCAGTTCTGGTCGCCTCACTATAGGAAGGATGTGGAAGCATTGGAAAGGGTACAGAGGAGATTTACCAGGATGCTGCCTGGTTTAGAGAGTATGCATTATGATCAGAGATTAAGGGAGCTAGGACTTTACTCTTTGGAGAAGAAGAGGATGAGAGGAGACATGATGGAGGTGTACAAGATAATAGATAGAATGGATAGCCAGCACCTCTTCCCCAGGGCACCACTGCTCAATACAAGAGGACATGGCTTTAAGGTAAGGGGTGGGAAGTTCAAGGGGGATATTAGAGGAAGGTCTTTTACTCAGAGTGGTTTGTGCGTGGAATGCACTGCCTGAGTCAGTGGTGGAGGCAGATACACTAGTGAAGTTTAAGAAACTGCTAGACAGGTATATGGAGGAATTTAAGGTGGGGGGTTATATGGGAGGCAGGGTTTGAGGGTTGGCACAACATTGTGGGCCGAAGGGCCTGTACTGTGCTATACTATTCTATAAGGTAGGAGAATGGAGTTGAGAGGGATGTTGGATCAGCCATGATGGAGTGGTGGAGCAGACTTGATGGGTCAAGTGGCCTAATTATGTTCCTATGTCTTGTGATCTTATGAATGAATTAAGGCATAAATGCCTAAATGGTGTGGGGAAAGGGGGGTGTTTCCCAGTTATAATTGGGGCATTTCTTCCTTCTGCCATGGACTGAAAAAACTAACTAGTATTCAAATCATGTAAACAGTAGAAATGATTGATTTCCTAAGCCAACAATTCTTTTACTTCCATTTTCTAACTCATTTTCTAAAAGTGATGTCGACAGAAAGCTTCATCACATTTACAAACCACATTAGGTGTCATATTGCAGGTTGGCAGCACTAAGAAAGGCTGCAGGATCTCTGTACCAGATGCCAAGATCTGGGGTCTTAAGGATCAAAGCTGCAGTTGCCCAGTTGTGATGTGTAACCTACTCACGGCAACAGGGCCTGTTCTGGCTTCTCCCTGGGAGAAAATGAGTGGAAAGGAGGCAGAAAATAGATACCACATCTAACATATTACCCCTTACACTATAACACTGCCCCAAATCCCTTGGTGCTGAAATTTCCACCACTACTTCAGATTACCTCACCTTCTCTCCAGTGCTCCTCAGCTTATCTCGCTCCCTGGCAGGCTCGATATAATTTGACAGTACCTTGGAGTTCAAGCACTAGCTGCAGTCCATGAACCTGACAGTTCGCTTCTAATGGTTTTATAAAAGTGACAAAAAATCATGACAGCAATATCTTAAAGAGAGGGCATTCCACTGATAACAACCTTTCTGGCAAAAAACCAAATTGTAACTCCTATTAAGTGCATCAAAAAGTGAGTGAATTCCAATTTCTGGGTTTCTGTTATAAAGAAGGATTACTTAAAAGGCATTACAAGGACAGATGAAGACAAAGGTTAAGCACTGAAAAATATTATAGTATCATTAATGACATCTTAAATTCAATGGAACTGTGGAAGGGCCTTTCATAGCTTCAGTTGCCCCAAAATATAGTGCAGCAAGTGCATTTGTTATGATGAAGCTGGACCATGCAGCCCTTTGCACACACACTTTGCAAACAGTGTGATAACGTTCAAAATGAAATTCTACATTAATTTTGACCTTACCCACACTCTTTGTTATCCCGTATTAGGCTGTGGTTGCATTGATCCTTTGTGGCCATGTAGCTCCAAATGCATAATAGCTTTTTCCCTTGGCAGCAATGGCTAATACAAGAGTGCATAACTTTAAAGGCTTAGAGGAAATTATGGCGGGGATATCAGAGGTAGATTTTTTTTTAAAACACAGAGAATGGGAAGTGTCTGGAGTGCACTGCCGGGTTGGCGGTAGAGGCAGATACATGAAGGACATTTAAAATCCCTCAGATAGGCACACGGATGAAAGGAAAATGGAGGGATATGTGGGAGGGAAAGATTAAAATGATCTTTGAGTAATTTAAACGGTCAGTGCAACATATGTACTGTACTATGTTCCATAAGGGGTATGTAGGGCACAGATGGTAGAAACTAAGGCACTGTTCATAAGACCATAAGACATAGAAACAGATTGAGTCCATTCAGCTTATTGAGTCTGCTTCACCATTCCATCATGACTGATCCTGGATCCCACTCAACCTCATACGCCTGCCTTCTTGGCATAGCGATCAACTTCCACCCCAAATATACGCACAGACTGGGCCTCTTCTGCTGTCTGTGGCAGAGCATTTCACAGATTTACTACTCTCTGGCTAAAAAAAAGTCCTCTACCCCTCTGTTCTAAAGGGTCACTGCTCAATTGTGAGGCTGTGCCTTCTAGCTCTGGATACCCTCTGCACAGGAAACATCCTCTCCACATCCACCTTATCTAGTCCTTTCAACATTCGGTAGATTCAATGAGATCCCTCTGCATTCTTCTAAACTCCATTTAGTACATGCCAAAAACTGCCAAATGCTCCTCATATGTTAACCGCTTTATTGCCGGAATCATCCTCATGAACCTCCTCTGGACTCTCTCCAATGACAACACATCCTTTCTGAGATATGGGGCCCCTAAACTACTGATAACACTCCAAGTGCAGCCTGACAAGTGTCTTATAAAGGCTCAGCATTATCTCTTTGTTTTTATATTCTATTCTCCTTGAAATAAATGCCAACATTACATTGGCCTTCTTTACCACAGACTCAATCTGTAAATTAACCTCCTAGGAGTCTCGCATGAGAACTCCCAAGTTCCTCTGCACCTCTGATGTTTGAACCTTCTCTCCATTTAGGTAATAGTCTGCACTATTGTTCTTTTTACCAAATGCATTATCATACATTTCCCAACACTGTATTCCATCTACCACTTTTTTGCCCATTCTTCCAACTTGTCTAAGTCCTGCTGCAATCACCTTGCTTCCTCAGCACTACCTACCCCTCCACCTATCTTAGCATCATCCGCTAACTTTGCCACAAAGCCATCAATTCCATTATCCAAAGCACTGACAAACCATGTGAAAAGTAGCTGTCCCAATACTGACCCCTGAGGAACATCACTACTCACCAGCAGCCAACCAGAAAAGGTCCCTTTTATTCCCACTCACTGCCTCCTACCTGCCAGCCTTTCTGCTATCCATGCTAGTATCTTTCCTGTAACGCCATAGGATTGTATCCTGTAAGCAGCCTCATGTGCGGCACCTTATCAAATGCCTTCTGAAAATCCAAATAAGTGACATCCACTGTCTCTCCTTCGTCCACCCTGCTTGTTACTTCCTTGAATAACTCTAACAGATTTGTCAGGCAAGATTTTCCTTTACAGAAACCTTGCTGATATTGACTTGTTTTATCATTAGTCTCCAAGTATCTCAACTCCTCATCCTTAATAATAGATTCCAATATTTTCCCAAGCAGAGGTTCGGAAAGTGTTGACTGCCCTTATTGCTTTAATGATGATTCATGTTCTCAGAAAGCATTTTCACTGTTCTCAAATGTCTTGTAGGAGACATTTAGAAACAGTTGAGAAAGAATTTACAACCCTGAAGTATCAAAGTTATTTGAAATAATAGATTCACAGAATAGAGCCAAAGAGTCATAGAACAGTATAGCATAGGAACAGGGCCCTTAGTCTATCTAGTCCATGGCAAGCCGTTAATCTGCTTGATCCCATCATAAGACCATAAGACAAAGGAGCAGAAGTAGGCCATTCGGTCCATCGAGTCTGCTCCACCATTTTATCATGAGCTGATCCATTTTATCCTATTTAGTCCCACTGCCCCGCCTTCTCACCATAACCTTTGATGCCCTGGCTACTCAGATACCTATCAATCTCTGCCTTAAATACGCCCAATGACTTGACCTCCACTGCCGCCCGTGGCAACAAATTCCACAGATTCACCACCCTCTGACTAAAAAAATTTCTTCGCATTTCTGTTCTGAAAGGGCACCCTTCAATCCTGAAGTCATGCCCTCTCGTACTAGACTCCCCCATCATGAGAAACAACTTTGCCACATCCACTCTGTCCATGCCTTTTAACATTCGAAATGTTTCTATGAGGTCTCCCCTCATTCTTCTAAACTCCAAGGAATACAGTCCAAGAGCGAACAAATGTTCCTCATATGTTAACCCTCTCATTCCCGGAATCATTCTAGTGAATCTTCTCTATACCCTCTCCAACGTCAGCACATCCTTTCTTAAGTAAGGAGACCAAAACTGCCCACAGTACTCCAAGTGAGGTCTCACCAGTGCCTTATAGAGCCTCAACATCACATCCCTGCACCTATACACTATTCCTCTAGAAATGAATGCCAACATTGCATTCGCCTTCTTCACTACTGACTCAACCTGGAAGTTAACTTTAAGGGAATCCTGTACGAGGACTCACAAGTCCCGTTGCATCTCAGAACTTTGAATTCTTTCCCCATTTAAATAATAGTCTGCCCGTTTATTTTTTCTGCCAAAGTGCATAACCATACACTTTCCAACATTGTACTTCATTTGCCACTTCTCTGCCCATTCTTCCAATCTATCCAAGTCTCTCTGCAGACTGTCCGTTTCCTCAGCACTACTGGCCCCTCTGCCTATCTTCGTATCGTCAACAAACTTAGCCACAAAGCCATCTATTCCATAATCCAAACCGTTGATGTACAATGTAAAAAGAAGCGGCCCCAACACTGATCCCTGTGGAACACCACTGGTAACCGGCAGCTAACCAGAATAGGATCCCTTCATTCCCACTCTCTGTTTCCTGCCAATCAGCCAACGCTCTGTCCACGTATGTAACTTTCCTGTAATTCCATGGGCTCTTATCTTGTTAAGTAGCCTCATGTGTGGCACCTTGTCAAAGGCCTTCTGAAAATCCAAATATACAACATCCACTGCATCTCCCTTGTCTAGCCTACTGGTAATTTCCTCAAAAAATTGTAATAGGTTTGTCAGGCAGGATTTTCCTTTAAGGAATCCATGCTGAGTTCTGCCTATCTTGTCATATGCCTCCAGGTACTCTGTAATCTCATCCTTGACAATCGACTCCAACAACTTCCCAACCACCGACGTTAAGCTAACAGGTCTATAATTTCTTTTTTGCTTCCTTGCCCCCTTCTTAAATAGCGAAGTGACATTTGCAATCTTCTAGTCTTCCGGAGCCATGCCAGAATCTACCGACTTTTGAAAGATCATCGCTAATGCCTCCGCAATCTCCACAGCTACTTCCTTCAGAACACAAGGGTGCATTCCATCTGGTCCAGGAGATTTATCGACCTTTAGCCTATTCAGCTTCCTGAGTACTTTCTCTGTCGTAATTGTGACTGCTCACACTTCTCTTCCCTGCCACCCTTGAGTGTCCGGTATCCTGCTGTCTTCCTCAGTGAAGACTGATGCAAAATACTTGTTCAGTTCCTCTGCCATCTCCTCATCTCTCATTACAATTTCTCCAGTATCATTTTCTATCGGTCCTATTTCTACTCTCACCTGTCTTTTACTCTTTATATACTTGAAAAAGCTTTTAGTATCCTCTTTGATATTATTTGCTAATTTCCTTTCATAGTTAATCTTTTCCCCTTAATGACCTTCTTGGTTTCCTTTTGTAAGGTTTTAAAAAATTCCCAATCCTCTGTCTTCCCACTAATTTTTGCTTCCTTGTATGCCCTCTCCTTTGCTTTAACTTTGGCTTTGACTTCTCTTGTCAACCACGGTTGCATCCTTTTTCCGCTCGAAAATTTCTTCTTTTTTGGAATATACCTGTCTTGCACATTCCTCACTTCTCGCATAAACTCCAGCCACTGCTGCTCTGCCGTCTTTCCCGCCAGTGTCTCAGTCCAGTCAACTTTGGCCAGTTCCTCTCTCATGCCACTGAAATTTCCTTTACTCCACTGAAACACCAACATATCAGATTTCGGCTTCTCTTTTTCTAATTTCACAGTGAACTCACTCATGTTATGATCACTGTCTCCTAAGGGTTCCTTCACCTCAATCTCTCCAATCACCTCCGGTTCATTACACAATGCCCAATCCAGTACAGTCGATCCCCTAGTGGGCTCAACAACAAGCTGTTCTAAAATGCCATCTCGCAGACATTCTACAAATTCTCTCTCTTGAGATCCAGTGCCGACCTGATTTTTCCAATCTACTCGCATGTTAAAATCCCCCACAATTATCATAACCCTGCCCTTCTGACAAGCCTTTTCTATTTCCAGTTGTAATTTGTAGTCTACATCCCTGCAGCTGTTTGGAGGCCTATAAATAACTGCCATCAGGGTCCTTTTACCCCTGCTATTCCTTAGCTCAACCCATAAAGATTCTGCACCTTCCGATCCTATATCACCTCTTTCTAATGATTTAATATCATTTCTTACCAATAAAGCCACGCCTCCCCCTCTGCCTACCTTCCTATCCTTCCGATACACCGTGTATCCTTGGACGTTCAGCTCCCAGAGACATGCATCCTTTAGCCAGGTCTCAGTGATGGCCACATATCCCATCAACCTACATCTGGACCACAGCCCTCCATATCCCCTCCCATTCATGTACCTATCTAAATTTCTCCTAAATGTTGAAATTGAACACACATCCACCACTAGTGTTGGCTGCTTATTCCACATGCTCATAACCCTCTGAGTAATGAAGTTCTCACTCATGTTCCCTTTAAACTTTTCACCCCAACTCATGACCTGTAGTTGTAGTCTCACTAAACCTCAATGAAAAAGCCTGCTTGCATATAGCCTATCTATACCCCTCAATTTTGAATACCTCATCAAATCTCCCCTTAATCTTATACATTCTTGGGAATAAAGTCCCAATTTATTCAAAATTTCCTTATAACTCGGATCCTCAAGTCCTGGCAATATCCTTGTATATTCTCTCTACACATTTTCAACATTATTTATATTTTTCCTGTAGGTAGGTGACCAAAATTGCACACAACACTCCAAATTAGGCCTCACCAATATCTTATACAATTTCAACATAACATCCCAACGTCTGTACACAATACATTGACTTATGAAGGCCAATGTACCAAAAACTTTCTTTGTGACCTATCTACCTGTGACACTACTTTCAAAGAATTACGGACTTGCGTTCCCTGATCTTTCTGCTCTACTGCCTTCCTCACCATGTATGACCTACCCTGATTTGTCCTCCCAAAATGCAACACCTCACACTTGTCCGCATTAAATTCCATCCGCTATCAGCCCATTTTTTAGCTGGTCCAGATTCTGCTGCAAGCTCTGATATTCTTTCTCACTGTCCATTACACCCCTAAACTTGGTGTCATCCGCAAATTTGCTGATCCAGTTTACCAGATTGTCGTCCAGTCGTTGACATAGATAGGAACAACAATGGACCCAGCACTGATCCTTGTGGCACTCCAGTAGTCACAGGCTCCAGTCAGAGAAGGAACCATGTACTACCACTCTCTAGCTTTTCCCAAAAGTCAATGTCTAATCCAATTTACAATCTCTTGAATGTTAAGCCACTTAACCTCCTTGACCAACCTCCCATGCAGGACCCTGTCAATGGCATTGTTTATGTCCACGGCCTTGTCTTCATCAATCTTGCTGGTAACTTTCTCAAAAAACTCCTTCAGATTGATTAGACATGACTTAACACACGACACCATGTTGACTATCCCTGTCAGTCCCTACCTATCCAAATACTTGCAGTATATATCCAGTCCCTTAGAATGCTTTAAAGTAACTTCCCCAACTCCGACATCAGGCTCACTGGCCTATAATTTTCTGGCTTACTTTCAGAATATTTCTTAAACAATAGTAATATTGGCTATCTTCCAGTCCTCCTGCACCTCACCTGTGGCTAAAGATGTTTTAAATGTCTTTGCTAGAGCCCCTGCAATTTCTGCACTTGCCTCCCACAAGGTCCCAGGGAATACTTTGTCAAGCCCTAAGGATTTATTCATCTTGATTTGCCTCAAGACAAGAAACTACTTCTCCTCTGTAATCTGTTCACGATCCATGACCTCTCTGCTGCTTTGCCTTACTTCTATAGTCTCTGTGTCTGTCTCCCAAGTAAAAAAAATCCATTTAAGATCTCCCCATCTCTTTTGGCTCCACACGTAGATGACCATTCTGATCTTCCAGAGGACCAGTTTTGTCCCTTGCAATCCTTTTGCTCTTAACATATCTATAGAATCCCATAGGATTCTCGTTCACCTTGTCTGCTAGGGCAACCACATGCTTTAAGGCCTCCTGATTTCTTTTTTAAGTGTTCTCTTGCATTTCTTATACTTCACAAGTACCTCATTTGTTCCTACCTGCCTATACCTGCTATGCATTTCAAATTTTTCTTAACCAGGACCCCAATATTCCATAAACCTGTCATCTTTGCCTTTTATTCTGACAGGAACATACAAACACTACTCTGAAAACTTCACTTTTGAAGGCCTCCTGCATACCAAGTACACATTTGCCACAAATCAACTGGCCCAATCCACACTTACTGGATCCTTTTTGAGGCTACTAAAATTGGTCTTTCTCAAATTTAGAATCTCAAACCACAGACCAGACCTAACTTTTTCCACAATATACTTGAAACTAATGGCATTATGATCACTAGATGCAAAGTGTTCCCCTACACAAACTTCTGTCACCTGCCCTGTCTCATCCCCTAATAGGAGATTAGTATCGCATTTCCTCTAGCTAGGGCTTCTACAGTATGTACTGATTAAGGGAACTTTACTGAATAAATTTGAAAAACTCTTTCCCTATCAGCCATTTTACAGTATGGAAGTCCAAGTCAACATATGGAAAGTTAAAATCACCTACTATCACAGCCTTATGTTTCTTGCAACAGGTTCCAATCTCTCTACTAATTTGCTTCTCTAGATCCTGTGGACCATTGGATAGTCAATAGTATAATCCCAATAATGTGTTCATACATTTATTATTCCTCAGTTCTACCCATAAAGTCTGACTAGGTGAGCTCTCCAGTCTGTCCTGACTGAGCATTGCTGTGATATTTTCCCTGACTAGTAATGACACCCCTCCCCTTGTAATCTCTCCTGTTAAATCTAAAACAACGGAACCCTGGAACATTGAGCTGCCAGTCTTGCCCCACCTGCAACCAAGTCTCACTAATGGCTACGTGTCATAATTCCACCTTCTGATCCATGCCCTAAGCTCACCTGTCTTTCCTACAATACCTACACTGAAATATACGCAGCTGAGAACATTAGCCCCACCATGTTCAACCTTTTGATTCCTGACTTTGGATGCAGGCTTAACATCTTTCTCCACAACCACTCCACTATATGTTCTGGCACTTTGGTTCCCAAACCCAACAACTCTAGTTTAACCCCCAACCCCTTGCAGCACCAGCAAACCTTTCCACTAGGGTATTAGATCCCTCCAATTCACGTGCAAACGGTCTCTTCTGTTACATGTCCCATCTTCCCTGGAAGAGAACTCAGTGATCCACGAATCTTAAGCGCCCCCCCCCCCACCCACCGCACCATCTCCTTCGCCACTTGTTAAACTGTATGACCTTCCTATTTCTGACCTCACCAACACTTGGCACAGTAGCAATCCTGAGATCACAACCATGGAGGTCCTGTCCTTTAACTTAGGATCAAACTCTCTGAGCTTGCTTTGCAGGACCTTGTCACTCTTCCTACCCATGTCACTGGTACCGGCATGGACTATAACCTCTGGCTGCTCACCTTCACACTTAAGAATGCTGTGGACTTGATCCAAGGTGTCCCAGACCCTTGCAACTGGGAGGCAACATACCATCCGGGAATGCTTTTTGTCATCCACAGCACCTTTTTTCTGTTCCCCTAACTAACAAATCCCCTGTCATTACAGCTGGTCTCTTCTTCCCACCCCACCCCCTTCTGAGCCACAAAGCCAGACTCGGTGCCAGAGACCTGACCATAGTGGTGTTCCTCTGCTATGTCATCTACCATCAGTGTTCAAAGCAGTATATCTGTTGTTGAGGGAACAGCCTCAGGGGTACTCAGTACTTGCTGCCTATCTTCTTTCCTGCTCCTGATGGTCACCCAGATACTGTATCTCAGTGCTGAACCTTGGGTGTAAGTATCTCCGTTTATGTCCTGTCTCCCCTTAGCCTCCTGAATGATCCAGAGTTCATCAAGTTCCACCTCAACTCCTTTATGCGGTCTGTTAAAAACTGCAGCCGTATGCACTTCTTGCAGGTGTAGTTGTCTTCCTGCCTTCCTACAAACCTTTAATAGGAGCATTCCATCATCCTGCATGGCATCCCCACTGCTCTAAGTGTGGAATAAGAAAGAATAAATAACAAAAAAAGAACTACCTATAGCCTACGTCTCTCCTTACTAAAGCCTTGATGAGCCAAAGCCCCAACTCTCCACTCTAACACCGACCCACTCACACAATGTCTGCTCTGCTTAAACCTAACTTATTTTTAATGGATCTTTCCAAGTGCCTAATTGTGTGCAAACCAATGTCTCATGGGGAACTGTGATGTGCAAAATGTGCTGACTGCCCCCCACTTGCTTCTTTTAAACTCTCTCTCCCTCTATGCAATCCAATATCTCCTTGGGAACTGTGTTGCGCAAAATGATCTGATTGCTCCTGCTAGCTTTTTTTAAACTCTTTCTTCCTCTACGCAAGAAAATGTGTAAAATTTAACACAGTACATTACACATTAACTAAAATAAAGCAAAAATAAACCACATATCTTGTTTTTTTAAAGAAGGCCACAGACCCCATTTAAATTACTGGGGCCACACTAAAGTCATCTGCCCAAATACCACAATAAGTTGCTCGAGTTAGTGGCAGCCGAGAGAAAAGTGAAGTCAGATGTATGTGTATTTGAATACAGGTTTTAAATTGCAGCACAGGGGCACGCAAGTCGAGAGTGTAGGTGCTGTTAGGTGCACTACAACAAGCAAAAGCTTTTCTATGGACTCTCTCTGAATCCTTTGTATTAACTGAGGGATAGATATGTGCCAGGATACCAGACATAACTTCTGTTTTTCAAAGCAATGCCACAGATTCTTTTACATCTATCTGAAATGGGAAATATGGGCTTTTTTAAGCATCACATTCTACAATATAGTTCCTAAAACAATATATGTTTTTAAAATATTTTCAAACAAATTAAGGCACAAATTAAGAAGTAAATAAAAATACTAATTTCTGACATTAATTTTTGTTACATTCATATGTTTCCTTAATTTTATTTTGAGGAAAGATGAACAAGACCTAAATAATTTTTTTTCTCTGTAATTAGGTCAAGACAGTTCAGCATTTGCATTCAATGTTTACGATAGGATCCACTGCACAGAGGGAAAAGCAAACACAGGTAATTCTTTTAATTTGCAGAACTTCCAATCCACAAGACTGACGCTGAGTTTCCATTTGTCTCTCACATCAATGGGATGTTTAGGGGTGTAGTGGACAGTGAGGAAGACTATCAGAGCTTGCAGTGGAATCTGGACCAGCTAGTAAAATGGGCTGGTAGCAGGTGGAATTTAATGCGGACAAGTGTGAGGTGTTGCATTTTGGGAGGACCAACCAGGGTCCCATACACCACTTCCCAACTACCCATCATTCACTTTTGCCCCTTTGACCTCAATCCATCTACAGCCCACATATTTTACCCTCCAGACACACCCCTCTCCATCTGGTTTTATCTGCTCTTCACCTCTCCCCTTATAGTTCCCAAGCTGCCAGCATTTTGTGTGTGTTGCTTTCTGATTTTTAATTTCTTCCTTATCAGATTCCAGCACTGGTGGAGCCTGTGTTTGCACTAAGCAACCTCACCCTCCCCTGGTTCTATCTACCCTTTGTTTTTGCCTGCCTCCACCTTGTTTCATCGCCCAACTCCACCTCTTCCACTGCTCTATGTGGCTCCATCTGCTATTTTCCTTAGAGGTACAGATTGATCTGATAAAGTTATATAAAATTAGAAGAGGACTCACATCTCCAGGTTAAGGAACAGTTACTACCTCTCAACCATCAGGCTCTTGGGCTGGGAGGGGGTGAGGGTTGGGGATGACTTTGCTTGGCTTCACTTGCACCATCATTGAAGTGTTCCCACAACCGGTGAACTCTCTTTCTTGGACTCTTCTTCTCACGTTCTCAAAATCTATTGTGAATTTATTTATTATTATTATTTATTTTCTTTTGTATTTGCACAGTTTGTCTTCTGCACTCTGGTTGAACACCCAATTTGGGCGGTCTTTCGTTGATTCTGTTGTGGTTATTCTATAGATTTATTGAGTATGCCCACAAGCAAATGAATCTCAGGGTTGTATATGGTGACATATATGCACTTTAATAATAAATTTACTTTGGACTGTGGAGGGTGTATACTCAGAGTCTTTGTCCTGTTGTAGGATTATCACAGATAAGGGCATAGGCTTAATGTGCAAGGAAGGAAGGTTTAAAGGGGATTTGAGGGGAAGTCTTTCTTAAACAAAATTAATAAGATAAAATTACAACATACAAGTGATTCTTGGACAGATGAGGCATAGAAGCTTATAAACCCAAATGGCATTGCAAAAATGTTGGCACAGATGCGGTGAGCTAAAGGCTCTATTTCAGTGCTCTACAACTTTACGATTATAACTCTATAAACTTTTGAATCCTAAAACACAATGCAGATAATCTGCCATTCCAGTTTTACCTTCCACTTTCAGCATTCACTTCCACCTGCCCCTTCCTTCCCTCCTGATATTTCATATTTAATCAATTTCTTCCTTTATATACACCTCTTATCATCTTTTCTAATAGAAACATAGAAAATAGGTGTAGGAGTAGGCCATTCAGTCCTTCGAGCCTGCACCGCCATTCAGTATGATCATGGCTGATCATCCAACTCAGAACCCTGTACCAGCCTTCCCTCCATACGCCCGATCCCTTTAGCCGCAAGGGCCATATCTAACTCCCTCTTAAATACAGCCAATGAACTGGCCTCAACTGTTTCCTGTGGCAGAGAATTCCACAGATTCACCACTCTCTGTGTGAAGAAGTTTTTCCTAATCTCGGTCCTAAAAGGCTTCCCCTGTTTCCTCAAACTGTGACCCCTTGTTCTGGACTTCCCCAACATCGGGAACAACCTTCCTGCATCTAGCCTGTCCAATCCCTTTAGGATTTTATACGTTTCAATCAGATCCCCCCTCAATCTTCTAAATTTCAACGAGTATAAGCCTAGTTGATCCAGTCTTTCATCATATGAAAGTTCTGCCATCCCAGGAATCAATCTGGTGAAACTTCTTTGTACTCCCTCTATGGCAAGGATGTCTTTCCTCAGATTAGGGGACCAAAACTGCACACAATACTCCAGGTGTGGTCTTACCAAGGCCTTGTACAACTGCAGTAGTACCTCCCTGCTCCTGTACTCGAATCCTCTTGCTATAATTGCCAGCATACCATTCGCCTTTTTCACCGCCTGCTGTACCTGCATGCCCACTTTCAATGACCGGTGTATAATGACACCCAGGTCTTGTTGCACCTCCCCTTTTCCTAATCGGCCACCATTCAGATAATAATCTGTTTTCCTGTTTTTGCCACCAAAGTGGATAACTTCACATTTATCCACATTAAATTGCATCTGCCATGAATTTGCCCACTCACCTAACCTATCCAAGTCACCCTGCATCCTCTTAGCATCCTCCTCACAGCTAACACTGCCGCCCAGCTTCGTGTCATCTGCAAACTTGGAGATGCTGCATTTAATTCCCTCATCCAAGTCATTAATATATATTGTAAACAACTGGGGTCCCAGCACTGAGCCTTGCGGTACCCCACTAGTCACTGCCTGCCATTCTGAAAAGGTCCCATTTATTCCCACTCTTTGCTTCCTGTCTGCCAACCAATTCTCTATCCACACCAATACCTTACCCCCAATACCGTGTGCTTTAAGTCTGCACACCAATCTCCTGTGTGGGACCTTGTCAAAAGCCTTTTGAAAATCCAAATATACCACATCCACTGGTTCTCCCCTATCCACTCTACTAGTTACATCCTCAAAAAATTCTGTGAGATTTGTCAGACATGATTTTCCTTTCACAAATCCATGCTGACTTTGTCCGATGATTTCACCGCTTTCCAAATGTGCCGTTATCACATCTTTGATAACTGTCTCTAGCAGTTTCCCCACCACCGATGTTAGGCTAACTGGTCTATAATTCCCTGGTTTCTCTCTCCTTCCTTTTTTAAAAAGTGGGGTTACATTAGCCACCCTCCAATCCTCAGGAACTAGTCCAGAATCTAAAGAGTTTTAAAAAATTATCACTAATGCATCCACTATTTCTTGGGCTACTTCCTTAAGCACTCTGGGATGCAGACCATCTGGCCCTGGGGATTTATCTGCCTTTAATCCCTTCAATTTACCTAACACCACTTCCCTACTAACATGTATTTCGCTCAGTTCCTCCATCTCACTGGACCCTCTGTCCCCTACTATTTCCGGAAGATTATTTATGTCCTCCTTAGTGAAGACAGAACCAAAGTAATTATTCAATTGGTCTGCCATGTCCTTGCTCCCCATAATCAATTCACCTGTTTCTGTCTGTAGGAGACCTACATTTGTCTTAACCAATCTTTTTCTTTTCACATATCTATAAAAGCTTTTACAGTCAGTCTTTATGTTCCCTGCAAGTTTTCTCTCATAATCTTTTTTCCCCTTCCTAATTAAGCCCTTTGTCCTCCTCTGCTGAACTCTGAATTTCTCCTAGTCCTCAGGTGAGCTACTTTTTCTGGCTAATTTGTATGCTTCTTCTTTGGAATTAATACCATCCCTAATTTCCCTTGTCAGCCACGGGTGCACTACCTTCCTTGATTTATTCTTTTGCCAAACTGGGATGAACAATTGTTGTAGTTCATCCATGCGATCTTTAAATGCTTGCCATTGCATATCCACCGTCAACCCTTTAAGTGTCATTTGCCAGTCTATCATAGCTAATTCACGTCTCATACCTTCAAAGTTACCGTTCTTTAAGTTCAGAACCTTTGTTTCTGAATTAACTATGTCACTCTCCATCTTAATGAAGAATTCCACCATATTATGGTCACTCTTACCCAAGGGGCCTCTCACGACAAGATTGCTAATTAACCCTTCCTCATTGCTCAATACCCAGTCTAGAATAGCCTGCTCTCTAGTTGGTTCCTCGACATGTTGGTTCAAAAAACCATCCCGCATACATTCCAAGAAATCCTCTTCCTCAGCACCCTTACCAATTTGGTTCACCCAATCTACATGTAGATTGAAGTCACCCATTATAACTGCTGTTCCTTTATTGCACACATTTCTAATTTCCTGTTTAATACCATGCCCAACCTCACTACTACTGTTAGGTGGCCTGTACACAACTCCCACCAGCGTTTTCTGCCCCTTAGTGTTATGCAGCTCTACCCATATCGATTCCACATCTTCCCGGCTTACGTTCTTACTTTCTATTGCGTTAATCTCCTCTCTAACCAGCAACGCTACCCCACCTCCTTTTCCTTCATGTCTATCCCTCCTGAATATTGAATATCCCTGAATGTTGAGCTCCCATCCCTGGTCACCCTGGAGCCATGTCTCTGTGATCCCAAATATATCATAATCATTAATAACAATCTGCACTTTCAATTCATCCACCTTGTTACGAATGCTCCTTGCATTGACACACAAAGCCTTCAGGCACGCTTTCACAACTCTCTTAGCTCTTATACAATTCTGTTGAAAAGTGGCCCTTTTTGATGCTTGCCCTGGATTTGTTGGCCTGCCACTTTTACTTTTCACCTTACTACTTTTTGCTTCTACCCTCATTTTACAACCCTCTGCTTCTCTGCACTGGTTCCCATCCCCCTGTTGTGAGCTAACCTCCTCCCGCCTAGCCTCTTTAATTTGATTCCCACCCCCCAACCATTCTAGTTTAAAGTCACCTCAGTAGCCCTCGCTAATCTCCCTGCCAGGATATTGGTCCCCCTAGGATTCAAGTGTAACCCGTCCTTTTTGTACAGGTCACACCTGCGCCAAAAGATGTCCCAATGATCCAAAAACTTGAATGCCTGCCCCCACCAGGTACAACCATCTGCCTCATTAATTCTCTCTTTTTTTTTCTAACTCTCAACCCCTTCTCTGTTATCCACAACTTAAAACAATGTTTTATTTCAATCTTTTCCCAGCTTTGCCTAATGTCATCAGCCTGTAACATTAACTTTGCGCTTCACAGATGTTGCCTGCATTGCTGAGTATTCCCAGCATTTTATTGTTTTTTTTTCAGTATCTGCAGTCTCTTACTTTTAGATTACTAGACAAGCAGGTACTCTTTTCTGTGACTGCCAGACCTCTTGTGCAAACACTCTCTTATTAAGACTAATAATGCACTACATCTCTCACCCAAAGGTTGGCATCCTGCACTTGCGCACGTAGATTGTATATGGTCTCCTCTTTCTCACTGAGGTCTGCCTGTGTCTCTGACAATTTCTCCTCAAGCTCTTCTCTTGCGGAGAGCAATTCTTTGGATCTTTGTGCTGCCTCTGCAGTTAAAGCTGATTTGGCTTTTTGGGAACTCAGCTTAAGATCTTGAATAGTGGCTCTGAGCTTGGCAATCTATACAATACAAACAAAAATCAAGGGATGACGAATGGTGAGAACAAAGTTAAATTACTCTTATTTGCAATCCGTTATGCTATTTTCCACAAAAAAACAGATTTGAACAGATTTGAGGATACAAAGGTTTCATTCATTCAGTGTAATTACCAGAAGGAAAATAAAAATACTCTTAAAGCTAATCCTCTGGCATAGAATCTAGATGTTAGATATAAAGGAGAGACAAGAGACTGCAGATGCTGGAATTAGTAGCAGTAAACCATGTTCTGGAGAAGCTCGGCAGGGCATGCAGCATTTGTGGGAGGATAGAAATCGTTGAAGTTTGGATTAGAACCATGCATCAAGACGGAGTGTAGAAGTGAGATCACCAGCATTGAGAAAAAGGGCAGCAGTGAGGAATGACTCCAAGGCGACTGAGGAGGGGTATATGATGACAAGCATGTGGTGCTGGGTGGGGAAGGTGAGTTGGAAGACTGTGGCAGGTGAATGATAGATGGAGGCAGACAAATAGAGGGAAAAAAAAGTGGCAAATGGAACTGGATTCAGTTAAATAATGGAGGTGAAAATGAGATCCATTGGTGAGAGGTGAACAACAGTTAGAACCTATGGGGTGGGGGACAAAAAACTGTATGCAAAATGGTGGATAGAACAAGGAGGGAAAGGGAATGAAGATGGTGAAGGGGTTTGGGAGGAGGGTGGAAAGGGGGACAGGAGGATCAGAAGGGGGAGTAAGGTGGGGGTGATGGCAAAAAAGGGGAAGGGTATCTACAACTGGAAAACTCAATATTCATGCCATTGGATACAACTAACTTTCCAATTTTAGGCAACCACATACCCCCCCCTCCCTTCCTCTCCCCTTCTGATCCTCCCTTTTTTGTCCTCCTTCTCACCCTCACCCCCACCCCAGACCTCCTTGACAAATCAGTGCTCCCTTCTCCTCCTAGGCTCCATTCACACACTTCACACACAGATTCCACACCCACCAACCCCACAACTATCTGTCATTCATCTCTCCCAAATACTTCCCATTTTCACCTCCTTTGCTTATCTGAATCCAGCATTGGTAGTATTTCGTGTTTCTGCTCATCTCCCTCCAACAATTGTCTCATATTATCGCACTCCCCTTCCTCACACCTTGCCTTATCTGTTTTTTTCTCTCTGTCTCTCTCTCTACCAATCAGCTGTCAGTATTCCAGCTCTACCCCTGCTCACCTCCCCATTATGCATCACCTGCTTGTCACCTTACACTTCTCAGTTCTCCAATTGCCTCAGAATTATTTCTCGTCACTCCCTTTCTTCTCTTTATATTGGCCATCTCGGGCCTCTCCACTCTCAGTCCAGATGCAGAGTTTCAATCCAAAATGTCCGTAATTTTTTTCATCCCACCGAAGCTGCATGACCCACTGAACTCCTCCAGCATGTTGCTTGTTGCTGTTAGATAATAAGTTTGATTCATAAAAGTAACCTAACAATCACAACTACAGGTCACTTTAGGAAAGCACATGTATTGTATGGTTGGCACAAAGAATTCTACAATGAGCAGAAATTTGCCAAAGTGTAGATAAGACTCTAGATAGCAACAGAAGTATATTAGATTACATTGACATTATAAAGTATGGACCATAGAAGACCTTGGAAAGGACGGAAGTAATAGGATATTTCAAATTGTGCTTTAGCCAAAATACTGAATTATTATTACAGGGAAGAAGAAATGTTGCAACATTTGTGTGCAGCAATGATTTATTCCTTATAATGGGCAACACCACTGCTTGTGATCTACGAACACAATGCTGAAAAGAACCACTGATTCTACGACAACATGTGGATTGTGGGTAATGCAATTTTACAATTACTCCAAAGTTAAATAAGATGCTGGAGGCGGTGTGCCACGGTGTCCATGCTAGGTTGGGGCCATCCCTCCCATCGGTGCTGTTCTCCAGTGTTCACTCAATGGAAGGCAAGCTGGATTGTGTTCGCCTGCGGCCGCACAAGCACATGATGAGCGGACTGCTGAGGGCTTGTTCTTGCCGGCAGCATCCCATGCACCATCAATAAACAGGATACTCAGGAACTTGGGTATATTATTATTTTTTTGTGTGACTGTATGTTTACTGCTATCATAATTACATGTGCTATATGTGCCTTGTGCTATGCATGACTGTTGGAGCTGTGTTTTGCACCTTGGCCCTGGAGGAACACTAACAAGAGAAAATCTGCAGATGCTGGAAGTCTGAGCAACACACACAAAATGCTGGGGGAACTCAGCAGGCCAGGCAGCAAAGAGAAAACAGTCGATGTTTCGGGTTGAGACCCTTCAGCAGGCCCTGTACTCTTTTCTGCTTGGCCTGCTGAATTCTTCCAGCGTTTTGTGCCCGGAGGTACACTGTTTCGTTTGGTTGTATTCATGTATTGCTGAATGACAATTAAATTTAAAGTTGAACCTGTTAAACTTAAAGTATTCACAGGCCTAATATCCTCAAACTGAAACAAAAATCGCCAGATTCCAGGATCTGCAGTGACTTGGGTTGACCAACAAATATCAGATTCCTGTTGAAGTGCAATTCTAAAATTGGCTTTTCCTGTAAATAATCAGTATCTATTGAAGCTAAGAAAATGTGGATGAGGAAGAGTACAGATCCACTTGAATATGTTGGAAATGAAGAACCTTCTTTTAAAACATGCAAAACAGTTCAAGAAGTAACAAGTATTCTAGTAAAACAAGCAACATTTTGCATTAAATCAACAATATACTTACAGAATTTGGAAAGATTATCTAAAATTAATTTTCCTTTGTATAGGAATTTAAATAAACAATGATTAACAAAGATACTATAGAAGAATCAAGACAAAGATTAAAAATGCTAAAAAATATGCATAAAATTAATTAGTTAAAAATAATAATTTCCCAAACATACATAATTTATTCTGACACCCCTACTAAAAACAATATCATCATTTTTTTTCTCAGTAACCCTTTTTATTTCAATTGTTAATGATCCTGAAAAGTTAAAATAAGGATAAATAATATGATTCAATTTTCATGAGAAATTAATGGCCATGTTACAGACGACTAAATAATGTTACAAGATTTATGGACCAAAGTAGTTCACAAGGCGCTGGATAGATATGTCTCACAGAGAAAGAAGTTCTCAAATGGCAGGGGTAGGTAACTGTGGCTGACAAAGGAAGTTAAGAACTACCTTAACTACTTTAAAGGGCATATAAAGCAGCAAAAGTGAGTGGGAGAGGGAAGTTGGATAATTGGGAAGCTTTTAAAATCCAACAAAAGGTGAACTAAAAAAGCTGTAAGAAGGGAAAAGATGAAATATCAGGGCAGACTATTCAATAATATAAAGCAGGATACCAAAAGTTTTTCAGTTATATTAAGAGTAAAAGGGAGGTGAGAGTTGATATTGGATCACTGGAAAATGATGCTGTTCAGGTAGTAATGGGGGACAAAGAAGTGAGTGCAGGAGTGAGTGCCATTGCTATCACAAAGGAAAAAGGGCTAGGAAAAAAATCAAAGGTCTGTAAGACACTAGTCAGGCTGCGAGTATTGTCAACAGTTTTAGGCCCCTTATCTCAGAAAGGATATATTGTCATTGGAGATAGTCTAGAGGAGGTTCATGGGATGATTCTGGGAATGAAGGGGTTAAAATACAAGGAGTATTCAGCACCTTTGAGCCAGTATTCATTGGAATTTAGAAGAATACGGGGGGATCTCATTGAAACCTACGTAATGTTGAAAGGACTGGATAGGGTGGATGTGGAGAGGATGTTTCCTGTGGTGGAAGTATCCAGAAATAGAGGGCACAGCTTCAAAATTGAGGGGCGACCCTTTAG
This sequence comes from Mobula birostris, assembly GCF_030028105.1. Classification (NCBI taxonomy): domain Eukaryota; kingdom Metazoa; phylum Chordata; class Chondrichthyes; order Myliobatiformes; family Myliobatidae; genus Mobula; species Mobula birostris. Next base: position 53,852,252 of record NC_092384.1, read on the forward strand.
AACAGAGGTAAGGAGCAGTTTATTTTAGCCACAGTAGTAAATCTGTGGAATGCTCTGTCACAGACTGTGGTGGAGGCCAAGTCCGTGTGTATATTTAAGGCGGAAGTTGATTGTTTCCTGATCGGTCAGGGCATCAAAGGGTATGGCGAGAAGGCAGCTGTACTAGATTAAGTAGGATCTGGGATCAGCCATGATGGAATGGTGGAGAAGACTCAATGGGCTGAATAGCCTACTCCACTCCTATGTTTTACAATCTCAAAATATTTTAATAAATTATAATGTTAATTATTTAATGAACAAGACTTTATGAGTTGTTTTTCAAAGAAAAGGGCTTCAAATTGATGATCAAATACTCAGATAAATAGGAGGGAAAATAGAGAGTGCATTGTGAAAAATGTCCCACCTTTGAGATGGCAGTGGAGGCAGGAGTGGGCATAGGCAGATGCCCATGTGATAAAAGGAACTGCAAAACTGATAAAGGGCTTTCACAGTGGTTAGCGTTGTGCTCGGGGTGTCAGAGTTTGGAGTTCAACCCTGGCTTCTCTGTAAGAGGTTTGTACGTTCTCCTGGTGGAATGCACGGGTTTTCTCTGGGTGCTCCAGTTTCCTCCCACAGTCCAAAAACGTACTGGTTAGTGGCTACACACACAAAATGCTGGAGGAACCCTATGGAAAAGAGTCCTGATGAAGGGTCTTGGCCCAAAACATTGACCATTTACTCTTTTCCATAGATGTTACCTGGTCTGCTGAGTTGCTCCAACATTTTGCGTGCATTGCTTGGATTTCCAGCATCTGCAGATTTTCTCATGTTGAGTTACTAGGTTAATTGGTCATTGCAAACTGTCCCACAACTACGTTAGTGTTAAATCGGGGGTTGTTGGGATTGCTGGGTGGCATGGCTTGAAGGCCAGAGGAACCTATTGTGTGCTATATCACTAAGTAAATAAATATAAAAAAATAAAATATTGTAACATGAATGTAGCTGTGCTCTGGTTGTACAAGGCCAATGCAAAGTATATTTTGTTCAGAAATATATACCTCTGTGCTATATTCCAAACTGGAAGCCTTCAGTGCCTTGTTCTCATCTTCAACCTGAACAAGAAATTCCTTGTTATCTGCAAACTAAAAATAATAAGATAAAGTTAATCCCTAGAAGCAAATCTGCTGCAACTTCTTTTTTGCAAATAAACAATCTTCTTTTCCTCTTCAAACTCTGCTTCCTAAAGAGTATTTCCAACAATTCATCAAAAAAGCTGATAATCAGGTTTAGTTTCTGATGACAAACATAATTTACTGAACATATTACCCAATCTAACTTTAAGCTCAGTCTTTCTTTACCAGACCTGTGTTTGCCCCTCTTATTAATACCCAAATATGCTACTCTATCACTCCTTCTATATGTCAGGAAATAGAATTTGGCAAGTTCAGCTTGTATGTTTCACCTCGTAGGTAGCAAATTGTCAAAACAAGCTGAAATACACAACACACATCAAAGTTGCTGGGGAACGCAGCAGGTCAGGCAGCATCTGTAGGAAGAGGTGCAGTCGACGTTTCAGGCCGAGACCCTTCGTCAGGACTAACTGAAGGAAGAGTGAGTAAGGAATTTGAAAGTTGGAGGGGGAGGGGGAGATCCAAAATGATAGAAGACAGGAGGGGGAGGGATGGAGCCAAGAGCTGGACAGGTGATTGGCAAAAGGGGATACGAAAGGATCATGGGACGGGAGGTCCGGGAAGAAAGACGGGGGGGGGGGACGACCCAGAGGATGGGCAAGACACAATACACAAACATTCATTGTCCCTGGTCCACTCATAAACCTACTTACATTTGTGTCTCCCTGGCATTCCTTACCCCAACCTATGTATTTTGCCTACAGTCTAGATTCCAACACACACTCAGAACTAAAGAATGAGTCAAACACTCCAGCATTGGGATATCCAAAGAAATGGATAGCATGTTTTCTAAGTTTTATTTAATCCTTTTATGGCATATTGTCAACCTTTGTCTAATTATGCTGCCTTTGAAGCAGCGTGACATGTTTCATTATGTAAATATATATAAATCTGAGTTGTCATTGACATCAAGGCTCATTCCACCATCAGACATTACTGGTGGGAAGCAGAGAAACATGCAAAGTATCACCACATACTGATTCTAAAGTACAGTAAAATTGGATGAAATGTAAAATGCTGTTACAACAATTAAGACAATTTTAATTGTCTTCTGTGGTTTTAAGGTGGCAATAGAAAAAAATTTGCCTTTACTCAATAAACATTAATCTTGTTTTCTATTCCTATTTAACATAGATCTTCTACTTTGCATGCAGTTCCATTGCCATTTCCTCTTACAGCAATTTTGTATTGTGAAACAACAAATTTCATAAAATAATTTCACTACTTTAATAACATGCTTACTAATCCCAATAATTGACCAAATAATTCATGAATTATAGAATTAGTTTATAATATGAAATATATTTAATTTTCATAATCAAGCCGTTTTTGAAAGTGAACAGTCATTAAGCATCATTATAGTGAGATAACACATATAGTATTAGCACATTTTACATAAAAATAATCAAATATTCAAATTAAATTTCACATTAACTTTGCACCTTGCACAAAATGTTACAGAGGCATGCTGCTTTGTATAAATATAATTTCTACGCCTACCAGTGCTCCCCAACCAGCTGCTCAAGCTGCTAAGTACCTCCAGAAGATTGTTTGTTGCCCCTAATTCCAACTTCTACTGTCTCCACTGAACTTATTTACCCTTGATTACAAACAAGCTTCATGCACCCACTTGAACTTGCTAACAACTGTATTATGCATTCTGGACCATCAAAAAGGTACGAAATGTAACCAGAACAGTGCTACTCAACTGATCAAAAAGCACAACTTTCACAAACTACAGACACAATTAGACTAAATGAATCAAATCAAAATAAGTTATCTCTACTGAAGTGCAGACTGTCAGTACATAATCAACAGTTAGTCATAGTCATACTTTATTGATCCCGGGGGGAAATTGGTTATATGGTTACATTGCAGGTCGGTGGGACTAGGTGAGAGTAAGAGTTCAGCACGGACTAGAAGGGCTGAGATGGCCTGTTTCCGTGCTGTAATTGTTATATGGCTATATGGTTAGTTTCAACTATCTAGTGTATTGTGCAAAAGCATTAGGCACATATGTATAGGTAGGGTGCTTAAGACTTCTGCACAGTACTGTTGTAATTTTATGTATTGTGCTGTACAGCTGCCACAAAAAAAAATTCATGACATATATGAGCGATGGTAAACCAGATTCTGATTTAGGTCTCTATTGTGGACTGAGAGTGGGAAGGGGTATCATGGTTGGGAAAAAGGGAAGGGAGAGGGGAGGGAGCAGGAAGCAACTGAGAGACATTCTGTAATGATTAATAAACCAATTGTTTGGAATCATATGACCTACCCTGGTGTCTCAGGGCTGGGTGTGTGGGTACCCACACCATCCCTCTCTGCCACCTGTCCCACAACCTTCCTGTGGTACTCCAATCCCACCATTCCCAACATCCTTTGCTCCCGCCAGATTTACGATCTCATTCTCCGCTCCATGTTGTCAAACACAATACTGTGCAGGAGTCTTAGGTGCCCTAGCTATATATATATGTGCCTAAGGTTTGCGCACAGTTCTGTATTGAAATTAAATGACAATTAAAGATGTAGAAAGTTTCTATTGAAAATTATTGAATAAATAACCAGCAACAAATACTTCCAATACCAGATGTAAACATTTGTTAATTTACTATGCCAAACAAAACAATACAACCTGTGTAGAAACTCGACAAACTCATATTTATAAGATTAATAAATAACTATTTATATATAATCTAATTTCTGTGAATTATATACTCTTTTACTCGCTGAAATTAATAAGTTCATAACAAAACCTGCCATGTGCAATTGAAAGACTCATTAGGTATTTTCAAACCAATCAATGTGGTTAACTTAATCGTCTCATCAGCACGCGGGCAGTTTGGTATGGGACAATAAATGTTGGTCTCACCAGCAAAATTAACATCTTGTAGATGAACAAATAAAAACAGAAATATCAGACAAAATATTAGATGATTTTCATGTAAACTGTATTATTCTGCTGGCCTCAATATTCAAAATCCCTGGGTCCAGATTCAAGAAAGGAAAAGAGGTTTCCTCCTCTTGTTTTTAAGCCATGTAAACAGACAAAGAGGCTTTCACTATTCAATGAACAGAAACTATCTTGACAAACCATCAGATCTCTATAAATCTATAAAAATGTAAATTACTGTTGGCCCTTACAATGTATGTATGAGAAGATGATTATACACAAGGTCTTTTTCAAAAAAGCATACTTCCTCTTTAAGGAACACAAATAGAAATTATTCAAAGAACCTGAGGTGGTCAGACAGAGTGTGTGATACAAAATCATAACAGATTCACATATTTAGCACAATAAAACAAAAAATAATTAAAAAATGAGTGATAATTAAAAAATATAATGTGTAGGGAGTGCTGATTAAAAGAGTAAATTCATTTCAGTTGTATTTGGCATTTGAAATTTAGACAAATAACCAATAATCTTGTGAACAGATGTAAAACTGTATTTTTGCATCACTCAGGAATTCTGGTCGACAAAGGTTCAATAAACGCGAGCTAAAATACATCACGTTGGATAAACCATTGGCTGAAGCATTTTTGTTTAAATCACCTAAAATTCAATATTTTGTAATTCAGTATACTTCCCACATCTCAGGTAAATTTATAATTTTAGTATAATTTATAATTTAATAATATTGTGTAATTATTTTTGAATACCTATTTTTCGCAATTTTCACAATTTAAAAAAAATCTTACCATTTTGTAATTATGTTACCCCACCTCTCTCATCGCCCAAAAACAAAAGCTTTCCATAGAAATATAAAATGTCTGGTCCAAATTTAGATATATAACAGCAATAAAACAGCTAAAGCAGAGCTAAATGTATTTTATTCATGCAAACCACAATCAAATTACTTTGCAGATTAAGGCCTTGAAGCCTAATGATATAGTAAATGTGCACTGTACCTGCTTTTGGACCTCTTTATGCAGCCTCTTGGTGGTCTCTAGCTCCTCTTTCAGCTGTTGCAGGCAGCTCTGCTTTTGTTCCAGCTTAGCTTCTCCTTCTCTTAACTCTGCCTGAAGATGGAAAATCTTCTTTTCCTGTATATCCAACTATCAATCCACACACACACTGTATTAGAGATACTAAATTTGTACTATATTCTACAAGCACAGTCCTAGATGATATTAATAGGGCTGAATGAAATCATGGTAGAATCACAACACATAGCATAGGGAGACTGTGCTTAAGTCTTCAGAAAGCCAATATGGTGGCACTGAGCTGCATAGCCAATACTATTGATGTCCTTTACGGTCCAGATTCAAATCAGCCTAATCCATTTAGCGTCATGTAATACATTTTGCAATACAAGTCATTTGCTTTAGAATTAAAACAATAAAAATATCAAAGGTACCTCAGCTGTTAACTCATCCCTCTTCTCTTGTAAAAGGAGGACCTCTTTACGGAGATGTAGGATTGTACCATCACGTCGCTCGAGCTGGAAAAGAGTTTACATTTCAAGAAAGAATCCACGAATGTCAACCAATGAGCAATTAGCAAGACAAGACAAGATATTGATTTGCTAAGAAAACCACTGCTGCAGCCATACAGCTAAGCAAGGTCCCATTTCCCCAGCTCTGCATTGTAAGGTAACTCTTCATTACCATCTGCCCTTTATTGATCACTGTTAAGTATCACAAAACCTGACTGAATTCATAAAATTGAGCGGGGGGTTAAAGGAAGCAAGTCAATGTCCTTTTCACCTTCACTTAAGTAAGGAATAAAACAACAAATCTCTCTAATAAAAGACGCTAAAATATCTGTTGATTATTATCACTAAAACACATTCAGAATGTCTTTCCTCATAAAAATAAAACAAGACAAATCAAAATAACATGAAAAGAAAAATGAAATTTGCAACATGGCCATACCTCATACCATAATTGTTCAATATCTTTTAGCCCTCCTTTTTGTATAAATAAATATATACAGGTTTAACATGTGCAATATAAGTTTGTTAAATAGATTGACTCATTACTTTACACAAAAAAGATCAATAAGCTATATCAAAATTGAATCAAATGTGCATATAGCTGGTGTAGAATTTAAAAATTAAAATGCTGTAAATATGCTCATCAGTTAATAACCTGGAATTCTTCAAACCAAAACTATTTTTGCACGTCGCTTTTATTAAATCTTGATCGGAAGTTATATTGGTGACATAAATAGAAAAACTTAACATTCATTTATATTACTTTAAATATCCAGCTAAACCGGACACAAGGCAATTAGTGCACAATCTTACTGTTTTAAAAACAATAATTTTAGGAGAGGTAATAACAATTTAAGAGAAATCAGAATAAAAATCAGGTTTATTATCACCGGCATATGTTGTGAAATTTGTTAACTTAGTAGCAGCAGCTCAATGCAATACATAATATAGAAGAAAAAAATAATAATAATAAATAAATAAATAAATCTATCACAGTATATGTATATTGAATAGATTAAAATCATGCAAAAAGAAAAATAATATATATTAAAAAAGTGAGGTAGTGTTCAAGGGTTCAAAGTCTATTTAGGAATTGGATGGCAGAGGGGAAGAAGCTGTTCCTGAATCGCTGAGTGTGTGCCTTCAGGCTTCTGCACCTCCTACCTGATGGTAACAGTGAGAAAAGGGCATGCCCTGGGTGCTGGAGGTTCTTAATAATGGATACTGCCTTTCTGAGACACTGCTCCCAAAGGATGTCCTGGGTAAAGATGTAGGCTAGTACCCAAGATGGAGCTGACTAAATTTACAACCCTCTGCAGCTTCTTCCTGTGCTGTGCAGTAGCACCCCTCCATACCAGACAGTGATGCAGCCTGTCAGAATGTTCTCCATGGTGCATCTAGAGAATTCAGAATTAAATTATTAGGGCAGGTGGCTCAAAATACTAATGGATACGTTGATGGTATATACTCAAAATACTTTCATATTTTGTTCTTGACTCTTATGTTCTGGAAAATCCATTGTTTATTGTCTATTTAGGTGCATGGATTTGCAGGAGGATCAGCTGTATAATCCTGTGAGAATCATAAATGACTGCACAGCCATTCTACAAGTTGTTGATACTCTCAAAGTGCTGCAGCTGCTTCTGCATTTCTATCAAAGTTCAATTTTAAATACCTATTTACCTATTTGGTGATTGCATTAGTGACATTAAAAACAAGAAGATTGCTGACTACACAGTGGAGTGCTGATAGCAAGAAGAATATTGTAATATTTATTTTAAATTGGCCATTGCGTGTCTCAAAGAATAGTTGTTAATTTGTGAGATCCTTCAGTGGAAAGAACTCTGCAGAGTAAAATTTTTGGCATAAATGTTCAGAGTAGTTTCAAATGTTACAATTATAACATTTTGTATATTGCAATTCTGTTCCCAAACTAAATAAAAACACATAATATAATAAATTCACATTAATCCCAAGGTTATATTTCAATTTTTGTATTTGCACACTACACTTCAAAAACTGTATATTACAAATAAAGTGCAAGAAGGACAAAGAAACTTCATAGTGTTGAACCTCAACATCACTGTCAAGCTTGTAATCAATGATGCAAAAGTTTGGCACTCTCTACTTTTCGAATATTGTTGATTGCATTATTCAACTTGCTTGGTTGTATTTGGTAGCATAGAGTTCATGAAAGGTAACAGCCACAGAATTCCCTCTATATGTTAGTGAAACCCGACACAGGCTTTTATTATTTTTTTTTCTCTCTCTTTCTCCTTTTTCTCCTTCTGTCCCTCTCACTACTTGCCTATCCTCTAGGCTTCCCCCCTTCCCCTCTCTTTCTCCCTAGGCCTCCCGTCCATCCCATGATCCTCTCACATCCCTTTTGCCAATCAACTTTCCAGCTCTTGGCTCCATCCCTTCCTCCTCCTGTCTTCTCCTATCATTTTGGATCTCCCCCTCCCCCTCCCACTTTCAAATCTCTTACTATCTCTTCTTTCAGTTAGTCCTGACGAAGGGTCTCAGCCCGAAACATCGACTGTACCTCTTCCTATAGATGCTGCCTGGCCTGCTGCGTTCACCAGCAATTTTTATGTGTGTTGTTGGAAAAAAACATATCCACTTCTCTGACAATCAGCTCTGGCGCACCACAGAGATGGGTGCTTACCCTACCTATCTACTCTCTCTGCACCCGTGATTGTGTGGCTAGGCAGAGCTCAAATACCATCTATAAATTTGCTGATGATACACCCATTGTTGGCAGAATTTCAGATGGAGATGAAAGGGCCTACATGAATGAGATATACCAGTTAGTTGAGTGGTGTCGTAGCAACAACTTTGGACTCATATCAGCAAGACCAAAGAGCTGATTTTGTGGACTTCAGGAATGGTAAGATGAGGGAAAACCAACTAATCCTCATTGAGGGATCAGAAGTGGAGAGAATGAGCAATTTCAAGTTCTTGGGTGTCCATATCCCTGAGAACCTAACTTGGACACAGCATATTGATGCATCAATAAGAAGGCAAACAGTAGCTATATTTCATTAGGAGTTTCAGAAGATTTGGTTTGTCAATTAAAATACTCAAAAACTTCTAGAAATATATAATGGAGAGCATTCTTACTGGCATACTGTTCGGAATAAAGGGCTACTGCGCAGGCTTGAAATAAGTTGCCGAATCTTGTAAAATTACTCTGCTCCATTATGGGGACTAGCCTCTGTAGTATTCAAGACATCTTCAAGGAACGGTGCTTTAGGAAGGCATTGTCCATCATTAAGGATCCTCACCACCCAGCACATGCCCTCTTCTTATTGCTACTGTCGAGAATGAGGTACAGAATCCTGAAGGCACACACTTAGTGATTCAAGAACAGCTTCTTCTCCAAACAAATTTCACGACATATGCTGGCGATATTGAATCTGATTCTGATTCTTTCTCGTAAAAATAGTGCATAAATTACATTTAATTTATGTTTTCCTGGTGAATGCTTTTATGGGCCTGTGATACTGCTGCAAGCAAGTTTTTCATACATGTATAGTACAAATGACAATAAACTCAACTTTCAGACTTTCAGTGGGACAACATTGACAAACAGCATATGGTCTAGTCATTCAGACACATAGTACTGTTATTATTAGTGTTAAACATATGAACACCAATGCCTTCTGGAGAGGAGTGTGATCATTTTATTTTACCAGTTCAAATGGCGCACTCTGAATTTGGTTACATACTTACAATCAAGAATCATGCTTGCACAGCTAACTTGCTAATTGCAGCAATCACACACCTAATCATGTGACATAGAACAGGGAAAGTTCTGCACAGGAACAGAGCCTTTGGTCCAAGACAATGCCAAATTACTCTCGTCCCTTTTACCTGTACATAATCCATTATACTCCATCCTTTGCATATTCTTGCGCCGATATAAAAGTCTCCTGAAAGCTATTATCACGTGTGCTTCCTCTGCCACTCCTTGCAGCACTTTCCAGGCATCTATTATTGTGCCGTATAGCCTACATTATAATAAGGGACTACTTTACGTTTTAGTAACACGTTGTCGCATGCGCTATTAGGCGCATATTGAGCATATGCTATTAGGTGTGTATTGATCTAAAAGTGTGTGCCGAGTTCGGATTCACCAGTAAAGAACCATGAAACTTAGCTCCCGTCTCCAGCATTTAAATTGGTGATGAGGTTAATGAACCTACATCTTATCGGAATGCCGCGTTTTAGTTGATAATGACACTCGGAGGAAGAGCTCAAGGAACGAGCCAAGGAGTGGGAAAAAGAGACAGAGCAAGGTCACGAGTCCGAAAGGAAGCGGGAGCACAGCCGGGTTCGGGAACGTCGGGAGACCAAGAGACACAATCGGAGCTGCAGCACATCCAAGCGAGACCACAGCCGGCGCTGAACCCCAGGGGCTGAGGGTCTGCCTGCCCCAGAAGGGAGATAAAAAGGAGCGACACACACACCTAGACGGAGTGCGCTTGTGGCGCTAGCAAAAAGGACACATGAGTCAAAAAGAAAACAAGGGGAAAACGGGCTAAATTAACAAAACAAAGATGGCGATGATTGGAACCATTACAGCACTTGATAGTGGCATTGAAGAATGTGTAACTTACATTGAAAGAATGGAGTTATATTGTGATGCCAACAGTGTTAATGATGAAAAGAAAGCCAGCGTCTTACTCAGTGTTAAGAAAACCTCCTCTACAGGGTGCATAAGATCATCAGACGGATCCATACTAACAGATCCAGATAAGGTATGTGAGAGCAACACACACAAAATGCTGGTGGAACGCAGCAGGTCAGGCAGCATCTATAGGAAGAGGTACAGTCGACGTTTCAGGCCGAGACCCTTTGTCAGAACTCAAAGTATGTGAGAGGTGGATTCAGTATATAGAGCAGCTTTTTGAAGATAATAGAGGGGAACCCCCAGATATTAAATACCCTAATTCTGGCCCACCTATTGCCAAAGAAGAAATAACTAAAGCAATGAAAAGCATGAAACATGGTAAAGCCACTGAACCTGATGAAACTTCAGCGGAAATGATACAAGCCCTAGAAGATCTGGGTATAGATATTCTTCTTGAACTGTTTAATGGCATATATGAGTCTGGTGTATTGCCTGACGATCTCTTGAAATCGGTATTCATAACTCTGCCAAAAATTCCTGGAACTATTGACTGTGAAAATTATAGAACAATCAGTCTTATGAGTCACTTAATAAAGATTTTGTTGAGAATTGTTTGAGTCAAATCAAAAACAAGTTAAGACCAGAAACTTCTAAACTGCAATATGGGTTTATTGAGGATAGAGGAACTAGGAACGCAATTTTCATACTACGAATGCCTTCAGAAAGGGCAGTTGAATATCAAAATGATGCCTTTTTCTGTTTTATTGATTTCCCTAAAGTATTCAACAAAGTGCAACATGAAAAATTATTTCAAATTCTTGCTAAACTAAACATTGACGAAAGGGACCAACAACTGCTTCAAAATTTATATTGGAATCAAACGGCGGCGGTAAAAATTGATGATAATATAAGCAGCTCGACTAAAATTCAAAGAGGAGTTAGACAGGGATGCGTTACCTCACCGGAATTATTTAATATTTATAGTGAAATGATTCTCAGAGAAACAGAAGACCTGCGAGTGGTGATTGATAAGTTTGTGGCCTAAGGTAGACGGAAATGAGTTATACAGCTCTTGTTACATACACATGTAGTTCAACGCTTTGAGTGATCATGCAGAAAGTTTGAAGTTAATAACTCATCTCCTACCTTAGGTCATGAACTTATCAATCATCCCTGCTGTGGACACTTTCTGGAGGTCCCAGAGTCGTATGCTCCACGACCGCAGGACTAAGTGTGTAAATGTAGATTGGACTATACTGGAAAATAAATGTGCTAGGTTTTCTAAAATTGATTCCTTCTACCCTAGGCCACGAATTTATCAATCACCCCTTGTAGATGGGATAAAAATTGGAGGTGTTAACATCAACAATATAAGATATGCAGATGATACCACCCTAATAGCAAGTGCGGCAGAAGACCTACAAATCCCCCTAGACAAAGTAGAACAACCAAGTGCAGATTGGCCTAACCATCAACTGTAAAAAAATGAAATGTATGGTAATATCAAAACAGCAGGATACTCCCAACTGCCAACTGTACATCAGTAACTAAGAGATTGAACAAAAGACCAGCTTTAATTACCTTGGTAGTTTTCTATCACAAGGTGCTAGAAGTAGAAATAAAAAGAAGAATTGCCATTGCCAAGACCAACTTCCAAAAAATGAAACCCATTTTTACCAACAGGCACATTTCTATGACAACAAGGCTTAGGCTACTAAAATGTTACATCTGGTCAATCTTGCTGTGTGCTTCCGAAACATGGACTATAACACCAGAACACCAAAGAAACTTAAAAGCAACAGAAATGTGGTTTCTTAGAAGAATGCTAAAAATATCATATAGAGATAGGGTAACTAATGAGACAGTACTCCAATGTGCCCATACAAAAAAATCTTTAATGAGAACAATAAATGAGAGGAAACTTAAATTCCTGGGCCATGTCATCAGAAAGAGAGAAATAGAATGCCTTACATTACAAGGCTGTATGTCTGGGAAACGTGGAAGAGGAAGGCAAAGAAAATATATGAACACTGTGAAAGAACTAACAGATCTAAGTGTGCAAGATATCACTGACGCTGCGAGGAATTGTTCGAAGCGGAATGTCATGATCGCCCAAGCATGTAACGCGCAAGGTACATGAAGAAGATTGTTCTTTTTACCCAAATGCATTATCGTACATTTCCCAACACTGTGTTCCATCTGCCACTTTTTTACCTATTCTTCCAATTTGTCTAAGTCCTGCGGCAATCGCATTGCTTCCTCAGCACTACTTCCCCTTCCAACTATCTTCATATCATTCGCAAACTTTGCCACAAAGCCATCAGTTCTATTATCCAAATCACTGACAAACGATGTGAAAAGTAGCAGTCCCAATACTGACCCCTGAGGAACACCACTAGTCACTGGCAGCCAACCAGAAAAAGTCCCCTTTATTCTCACTCACTGCCTCCTCCCTGTCAACCATTCCTCTTTCCATGCCAGTGTCTTTCCTGTAATGCCATGGGATTTTATCTTGTTAAGCAGCCTCATGTGTGGCACCTTATCAAATGTCTTTTGAAAATCCAAGAAGATGACATCCACTGCCTCTCGTTTGTCCACCCTGCTGGTTACTTCCTCAAAGAACTCTAACAGACTTGTCAGGCAAGATTTCCCATTACAGAAATCATACTGACTTTGACTTATTTTATTATTAGTCTCCAAGTACCCTGAAACCTCATTCTTAATAATAGACGACAACACTTTACCAATCACTGAGGTTACGCTAACTAGCCTATAATTTCCTTTCTTTTGCCTTCCTCCCTTCTTAAAGAATGGAGTGACATTTGCAATGGTCCTGTCCTCTAGGACCATGCCAGAATCAAGTGATTCTTAAAAGCTCATGACCAATGCATCCTTTATCTCTTCAGCAACCTCTCTCAGGACTCTGGGATGTAGTCCATCTGGCCCAGGTGACTTATCTACGTTAGACCTTTGAGTTTGCCTAGCACTTTTTTTTGTAATAGCAATGCCACACACTCCTGCTCCCTGACACTCACGGACCTCTGGCACGCTGCTTGTGTCTTCCACAGTGAAGACAGATGCAAAATACCCATTAAGTTCATCTGCCATTTCTTTGCCCCCATTACTACCTCACTAGCATCATTTTCCGGTGGTCCAACATCAACTCTCACCTCCCTTTTATTCTTCATATAACTGAAAAATCTATTGGTATCCTGTTTTTTATTATTGACTGGTATTTCATCTTTTCCCTTCTTCGAGCTTTTTTAGTTGCCTTTTATTGGATTTTAAAAGCTTCTCAATCATCCAACTTCCCACTCACTTTTGCTACCTTATATGCCCTTTCCTTGGCTTTTATGCTGTCCTTAACATCTCTTGTCAGTCACGGTTGCCTAGCCCTGCCATTTGAGGACTTCCTCTGTGGGATATATCTATCCTGCACCTTATGAACAATTCCCAAAAACTTCAGCCAACTCTGCTCAGCCGTCATCCCCACCAGTATCCTTCTCCAATCCACTTGGGCAAGCTCCTCTCTCATGCCTCTGTAATTCCCTTTATTCCATTGAGATACTGATACATATGACTTAAGTTTCTCCCTCTCAAATTGCAAATTGTAGTAGTTGCATATAAAATTACCATAAGAAGGGAATTAGGAGATGATGGAGATGGAAGAGTGCACCTGGGAGTTGCAGAGGAAAAATCCCTTTCAAATACAAAAAGAGGACATGAGAAGATGTGTTTAGAGGTTGCATCATGTTGAAAGCAACAAAAATTGTAAAGGATAAGACCAGTGTAATGCATAGACAGGCTAGCTTTGATAAAAGATCATCAACATATATTGTTAGCTCAGCTTTTCTCTCCAGAGAAACTACCAGACCTATGAAAAAGAGTAAACAGTGAATGTTTTGGGTCGAGGCCCTTCATTAGGACTTCATCAGTCCTGAAGAAGGGTCTTGGCCAAAAATGTTGACTGTTCACTTTTTTCCATAGGTGATGCCTGTCTTGATGAATTCCTCCAGCATTTTATGTGTTTTCCGAGTATTTCCAGCATTATCTTTTGTTTCAAATTACCAGTGGAAATAGTGTGTTGGTATCTCCCAGATTCAACATTTTCTTCCTTCTCTGTTCTCATTCATCAATTGATATGATCCACAGAACAGATCTGCTGCATTAGTAAGTCTTCATCACCCTCTTTCAGCCAACCATGCCCCCTCCTGTGTATTCAATCTCTCTTCTCACCTTAAGCTTCATCTTATCACAAACATTAAGTTTGTCCTCTCATACTCCTTCTTTCTGTGGAATTTAAATGTGTTTCTTTTTAACTTCCAGTTCTGATGAAAGATCAACCTGAAGCATTAACTCCATATTTCCTTCTCCATAGGTGCTGCCTGATCAGTGAATATTTTCACACTTTTCTGTTTTTATTTATGGTTTTTAGTATCTGCAGTTTTTAAATTAAGGTTTTAAGAACTTGATTTTCAACTTTACAGATCCCAGGTGACACTGATTTAATTTCATTGATATTTCATTGCTTCTTTTGTATTTCTTTGTTCCACTGTGAATGCCCACAAGATATTGAATCATAGGGTAGTATATGGTGACATATATGTATTTTGATAATAGATTTACTTTGAAACTTGAATTAGTTCTAATAGGTCAGGTTTTAATTAATTATTTATTTGCTACTCATGGCGTTCTAACCATGACCCAGCTCATGACCTCTTCCATCACCTGCAGATCTAATAACCCCTCCTCTACTTCCACTCTCTTTCTTCTGCATCCCTCTCTCTCCCTCAAGGCTTTGTTCATCACCACCATAATGCCCATCCTCAATTTGAAGTCCTAATTCATGCTCCTCATCACTATCTTCTAAAACATTATCCATGATCTGATCAGCCCCTCAGTCCGACGGTTGAATTGGTACTCCCAAGCTCCAATACATAGTTCTAACATCCATGCATACAATGGCATTCCTGGCCCTGATTCAATGACCCGAACCTGGGTTTCTCTCATTTGCAAACTTCTCTGACCAGCCCCACTCCAGAGTCATCGGTTTTTATTTAACCATGTCCAGAGTTGATAAATGAAAGTGAGTCAGGTACTTTTAGCAGAACCTAACATCTTGACCTTGGGCACCAAGGACTTTTTAAGCAGTGAATCTATGATGTTGGGTCAACATACTCCTGCCAATGGATCTTTTAGTTGTCGTCTACAAGACCAGGATGTTTTAATTCCTGGGTCTCTTGCAAATTCCTAATCAATTAGGTTACCAGCAAAAAATGTCAGCATCACTGGATTCTAATTGTCAATGAGTTAGCAAGAGGCTTACACAAAGCATCAACATAATGCAGCATTGCTTTTTGCAGGATGCAGGATGATGCAGGAAAGAATGTTCTATTTCTACCTAACACCAGGAGTTCCCTTGCATGGGGAAATAATCCTCTGTAGTCCAATTGGGTTGCAGAGTCTATCATCGCCCTTTGATATCTTTTGGCTCATCCTTAATCCAGCTCCCTCTTTTTTATTCTAATATATGCTACTGAACGGCAAATTGGCATAAAGAGTCTGGAGATGTGAATTTGCAGAGTCAGGAAAGTTACATTCAAGTAATTACGTAAATGTGGAAGAGAAGGATATTACCAGTAATGGTGACTATGAACCTACCAGAGTGTCATAGCTAATCATTGGAGAAGTAAATTTTATTCTCTCTTGATATGCCTCCATTTCCACAGTAATTTGACTCTTAAATAACCTCTGAACTGTCTCAGTAATCCTTTCTAGGACCATCAAAGCAGGTCTACTGCAGATGCCATTTCCCTGGCCTTACACTTATTTCTTGAGCAAGGAGACAACAAAGGCATCTACATCAGACTACAGCTCTGCCTTCAATCTTCTAGAAACACACATCAAAGCTGCTTGTGAACTCAGCAGGCCAGGCAGCATCTCTAGGAAGAGGTACAGTCGACGTTTCAGGCCGAGACCCTTCGTCAGGACTAACTGAAAGAAGAGCTAGTAAGAGATTTGAAAGTGGGAGGGGGAGGGGGAGATCCAAAATGATAGGAGAAGACAGGAGGGCGAGGGATGGAGCCAAGAGCTGGAAAGTTGATTGGCAAAAGGGATATGAGAGGATCATGGGACAGGAGGCCCAGGGAGAAGGAAAAGTGGAGGGGGGGGAACCCAGAGGATGGGCAAGGGGTATTGTCAGACGGACAGAGGGAGAAAAAGGAGAGTGAGAGAAAGAATGTGTGTATAAAAATAAATAACGGATGGGGTACGAGGGGGAGGTGGGGCAATAGCGGAAGTTAGAGAAGTCAATGTTCATGCCATCAGGTTGGAGGCTACCTAGACGGAATATAAGGTGTTGTTCCTCCAACCTGAGTGTGGCTTCATCTTTACAGTAGAGGAGGCCGTGGATAGACATGTCAGAATGGGAATGGGATGTGGAATTAAAATGTGTGGCCACTGGGAGATCCTGCTTTCTCTGGCGGATAGAGCATAGGTGTTCAGCAAAACGGTCTCCCAGTCTGCGTCGGGTCTCGCCAATATATAGAAGGCCACATCGGGAGCACCGGACGCAGTATATCACCCCAGCCGACTCACCTGGAAGGACAGTCTGGGGCCCTGAATGGTGGTAAGGGAGGAAGTGTAAGGGCATGTGTAGCCCTTGTTCCGCTTACAAGGATAAGTGCCAGGAGGGAGATCAGTGGGGAGGGATGGGGAGGACGAATGGACAAGGGAGTCGCATAGGGAGCGATCCCTGCGGAAAGCCGGGGGGGGGGGGGGTGGGAGGAAAGATGTGCTTAGTGGTGGGATCCCGTTGGAGGTGGCGGAAGTTACGGAGAATTATATGTTGGACCCGGAGGCTGGTGGGGTGGTAGGTGAGGACCAGGGGAACCTTATTCCTAGTGGGGTGGAGGGAAGATGGAGTGAGAGCAGATGGGGGAGATGCGTTTGAGAGCAGAGTTGATGGTGGAGGAAGGGAAGCCTCTTTCTTTATAAAAGGAGGACATCTCCCTCATCCTAGAATGAAAAGCCTCATCCTGAGAGCAGATGCAGCGGAGACAGAGAAATTGCAAGAAGGGGATGGCATTTTTGCAGGAGACAGGGTGAGAAGAGGAATAGTCCAGACAGCTGTGAGAGTCAGTAGGCTTATAGTAGACATCAGCAGATAAGCTGTCTCCAGAGATAGAGACAGAAAGACCTAGAAAGGGGAGGGAGGTGTCGGAAATGGGCCAGGTAAACTTGAGGGCAGGGTGAAAGTTGGAGGCAAAGTTAATGAAGTCAACGAGCTCAGCATGCGTGCAGGAAGCAGCGCCAATGCAGTCGTCAATGTAGCAAAGGAAAAGTGGGGGACAGATACCAGAATAGGTTCGGAACATGGATTGTTCCACAAAGTCAACAAAAAGGCAGGCATAGCTAGGACCCATACGGGTGCCCATAGCTACACCTTTAGTTTGGAGGAAGTGGGAGGAGCCAAAGGAGAAATTATTAAGAGTAAGGACTAATTCCGCTAGATGGAGCAGAGTGGTGGTAGAGGGAAACTGGTTAGGTCTGGAACCCAAGGAGAAGCGGAGAGCTTTGAGACCTTCCTGATGGGGGATGGAAGTATATAGGGACTGGACATCCATGGTGAAAATAAAGCGGTGGGGCCAGGGAACTTAAAATCATCGAAAAGCCTAAGACCGTGAGAAGTGTCACGAACATAGGTAGGAAGGGATTGAACAAGGGGGGATAAAACTGCATCGAGGTATGCAGAAACCAGTTCGGTGGGGCAGGAGCAAGCTGAGACAGTAGGTCTGCCAGGACAGGCAGGTTTGTGGATCTTGAGTAGGAGGTAGAAACGGGAAGTGCGAGACGTGGGAACTATAAGGCTGGTAGCAGTGGATGGGAGATCCCCTGAGCAGATGAAGTCAGTGATGGTGTGGGAGACAATGGCCTGGTGCTTCTAGACCTAGGATTCAGCACTTCCCTTTGCAACTGCATCCTTAACATACGGACAATCAGACTGCAATCAGGGAGGATAGGTAGCAATACCTCTGCCGCGATTATTCTCAATACTAATGTCCCATAAGGTTGTGTGTTCAGTCCCTTAATTTACTCCCTATTTATAGAGTTACAGAGTCATAGAAAAAACAACCTTTTGGCCCATCTAGTCCTTGCTGAACATTTAAAATGTGGGAGTTCCATCAACCTGAACCCGGACCATAGCCCTCATACACCTATCATGCATGTTATCTATCCAAACTTCTTTTAAGTATTGAAATCAACCTCACATGCACCACTGGTAGTGTGTTCCACACTCTTATGACCTTCTGAGTGAAGATTTTCCCCTCATGTTGCCCATTAACTTTTCACCTTTCACCCATTACCCATAAACTCTAGTTGTAGTCTCAGCCAAACTTAGTGGAAAAATCTTGCTTGCATTTATCCTATCTATGCTCTTCATAATGCTGTATACCTCAATCAAATCTCTCCTCAATCTTCTATGTTCCAAGGAATAAAGTCCTAACCTATTCAATCTTTTCTTTTAACTCAGGTACTCTCGTACCGGAAACATCCTGTACATTTTCTCTGTATTCTTTTGACCTTATTTACATCTTTCCTATAGGTAGGTGGCCAAAACTGCACACAATACTCAAATTAGTGTGTATGGAACAGTGTAAGTATTAGGGACTTATGTATAGTATGGTATAAATATTAGGGATTTATGTAGGACAGTGTAAGTATGAGACATTTGTGTATGGGGCGGTGTAAGTATTAGGGATTTGTGAATGAGATGGTGTAAGCATTAGGGATTCATGTATGGGATAATTTAAATATTAGGGATTTGTGTATGGGACGGTGCAAGTATTAGGGATTTGTGTATGGGATGGTTTAAATATTAGGGATTTATGTAGGGCAGTGTAAGTATTATAGCCATTTGTGTATGGGGCGGTGTAAGTATTAGGGATTTGTGTATGGGACGGTGTAAGTATTAGACATTTGTGTGTGGGACGGTGTAAGTATTAGGGATTTGTGTATGGGATGCTGCAAGTTTTAGGGAATAGTGTATGGGACGGTGTAAGTAATAAGGATTTGTGTATGGGATGGTCCAAGTATGAGGGATTTGTGTATGGGACAGTGCAAGTATTAGGGATTTGTGTATGGGACGATGTAAATATTAGGGATTTGTGTATGGGACGGTGTAAATATTAGGGATTTGTGTATGGGATAGTGTAAGTATTAGGGATTTATGTCTGGGATGGTGTAAGCATTAGGGATTTGTGTATGGACGGTGCAAGTATTAGACATTTGTGTATGGGATGGTATAAGTATTAGGGATTTGTGTATGGGACGGTGCAAGTATTAGGGGTTTGTGTATGGGATGGTGTAAGTATTAGACATTTATGTATGGGACGGTGTAAGTATTAGGGATTTGTGTATGGGACGGTGTAAGTATTAGTTAGGCCTCACCAATATCTTGCA
The DNA here is from genome assembly GCF_030028105.1 of Mobula birostris. Lineage (NCBI taxonomy): Eukaryota > Metazoa > Chordata > Chondrichthyes > Myliobatiformes > Myliobatidae > Mobula > Mobula birostris. The sequence goes on from NC_092384.1 coordinate 53,871,955, forward strand.
TAACTTCAACATAAGATCCCATCTTGTGTACTTAATACTCTGATTTATGAAGGCCAAAGTGCCAAAAGCTTTTTTTAACAAGCCTGTCTACCTGTGCCTTTAATTTCAATGAATTATAGACCTGTGTTCCCAGATCCATTTGTTCTACCACACTCCTGAATGCCCTACTGTTCACTGTGTAAGACCTAGCTTGGCTGGTCCTACTGAAGTACAATACCTCACACTTGTCTGCATTAATTTCCATCTGCCATTTTTTCAGCCAGTTCAGATCTCACTGCAAGTTCTGATAATTTTGCTCACTGTCTAGTACACTTCCAATCTCAAATTTGCTGATCTAGTTAACTACATTATCATACAGATCATTGAAATACACAATAAACAACAATAGACACAGCATGGATCTCTGTGGCACTCCACTAGTCATAGGTCTTCAGTCAGAGAGACACACATCTTCTATCACTCTCTGGCTTTTCCCAAAAAGCCAATGTCTAATCCAATTTATTACCCGATCTTGAATGCCAGGTGACTGAAACTTCTTCACCAACCTCCTATGCGGGACCTTGTCAAATGACTTGTTGAAGTCCATCCGCAGCTTTGCCTTCATCAACTTTCCGGGTAACCTCCTCAGAAAAACTCTGTAACTTGTTAGACACGAACTACCATGCACAAAGCCATGCTGACTATCTCTAATCAGTCCATGTCTATCCAAGTACTCATATATCTGGTCCCTCAAAATATTTTTCATTAATTTTCCCACTACTGATAAGTGAGAGGTGATAGGTCAAATATGATGGCAGAATATAGCACTGATGGTAAGACTCTTGGTAGTGTGGAGGATCAAAGGGATCTTGAGGTCCGAGTCCATAGGACACTCAAAGCTGCTGCGCAGGTTAACTCTGTGGTTAAGAAGGCATACAGTGCATTGGCCTTCATCAGCCGTGTGATTGAGTTTAAGAGCTGAGAGGTAATGTTACTGTTACATAGGACCCTGGTCAGACCCCATCTGGAGTAATGTGCTTAGTTCTGGTCACCTCACTACAGGAAGGATGTGGAAACTATAGAATGAGTGCAGAGGAAACTTACAAGGATGTTGCCTGGATTGGGGAGCATGCCTTATGAGAATAGGTTGAGTGAACTCAGCTTTTTCTCCTTGGAGCAGCGGAGGATGAGAGGTGACATGATAGAGGTGTATAAGGTGATGAAAGGCATTGATCGTGTGGATAGCCGGAGGCTTTTTCCCAGGGCTGAAATGGCTAACATGAGAGGGCACAGTTTTAAGGTGTTTGGAAGAAGGTACAGAGGAGATGTCAGGGGTAAGTTTCTTTTTATGCACAGAGTGGTGAGTGCGTGGAATGGGCTGCTGGCAGATGTGGTGGAGGTGGAAATGATAGAGTCTTTTAAGGGACTCCTGGATAGGTACATGCAGCTTAGAAAAATAGAGGGCTATGGGTAACCCTAGGTAATTTCTAAAGTAAGACCATGTTCGGCACAGCATTGTTGGCCGAAGGGCCTGTATCATACTGTAGATTTTCTATGTTTCTATGTTTCTACTGATTTCAGGCTCACTGGCCTATAATTCTCTGATTTATTTTTACAGCCTTTCCTAAACAGCTGAACAACATTAGCTATTCTCCAATCCTCCGGTACCTTAACTGTTGCTAAGGATGATTGGTTATTGCTGCTATAGTCCCTGCAATTTCTGAACCCACCTCCCAAAGAGTGCGAGGGAACACCTTATCAGTTCCTGTGGATTTATCCTAATTTGCCTCAAGTAAATAAACACCTCCTCCTCTGTAATCTGCTTCGTGTCCGATGACCTCCCCATCTCTTTTGTCTCCACACATGGATTACCAGTCTGATCTTCCACAGGACCAATTTTGTCCCTCACAATCCTTTTGCTCTTAACATATCTGTAGAATCCCACAGGATTCTCCACTTCGTCTGCAAGAGCGACCTCATGCCTTTTTAAAAAAATTTATTAATTTGCTCAGAATAATAAAACTTTCAATTTCCAGATACATTTACATTTACATTTCTTCCCCTCACAGATATCAGCTACCAGAACACTTCCATCAAAATATAGACATCACCACAACATCCTATAGAAAAGTCCTTATTAGTATAGTAGGCAGGTTTACATCTACATACTGCAGAAAAGGTTGCCATGTTTTATGAAAACGATTTGTTTTTGAGTGTACCATACATGTCAAAAGGTCCAAAGGAAGGTATTCCACGATTAATTTATGCCAACCAAAAAGTCCAGGGGCGGATATCCAACAAAGTAAAATGTTCTTCCTTGCACAAAAAGTTTTTTCTGATGTGCATTAATAATACGACCGCTGGATAAGCCTAAGGGGTTATGCCTTGGGGGTATGGTATTGATGTGGATAGAGAATTGGTTGGCAGACAGGAAGCAAAGAATGGGAATAAACGGGACCTTTTCAGAATGGCAGGCAGTGACTAGTGGGGTACCGCAAGGCTCAGTGTTGGGACCCCAGTTGTTTACAATATATATTAATGACTTAGACGAGGAAATTAAATGCAGCATCTCCAAGTTTGCAGATGACACGAAGCTGGGCGGCAGTGTTAGCTGTGAGGAGGATGCTAAGAGGATGCAGGGTGACTTGGATAGGTTAGGTGAGTGGGCAAATTCATGGCAGATGCAATTCAATGTGGATAAATGTGAGGTTATCCACTTTGGTGGCAAAAGCAGGAAAATAGATTACTATCTGAATGGAGGCCGATTAGGAAAAGGGGAGGTGCAACGAGACCTGGGTGTCACTGTACACCAGTCATTGAAAGTGGGCATGCAGGTACAGCAGGTGGTGAAAAAGGCGAATGGTATGCTGACATTCATAGCAAGAGGATTTGAGTACAGGAGCAGGGAGGTACTACTGCAGTTCTACAAGGCCTTGGTGAGACTACACCTGGAGTATTGTGTGCAATTTTGGTCCCCTAATCTGAGGAAAGACATTCTTGCCATAGAGGGAGTACAAAGAAGGTTCACCAGATTGATTCCTGGGATGGCAGGACTTTCATATGATGAAAGACTGGATCAACTAGGCTTATACTCGCTGGAATTTAGAAGATTGAGGGGGGATCTTATTGAAACGTATAAAATTCTAAAGGGATTGGACAGGCTAGATGCAGGAAGATTGTTCCCAATGTTGGGGAAGTCCAGGACTAGGGGTCATAGTTTAAGGATAAAGGGGAAGCCTTTTAGGACCGAGATGAGGAAAAACTTCTTCACACAGAGAGTGGTGAATCTGTGGAATTCTCTGCCACAGGAAACAGTTGAGGCCAGTTCATTGGCTATATTTAAGAGGGAGTTAGATATGGCCCTTGTGGCTAAAGGGATCAAGGGAGATGGAGGGAAGGCGGGTACAGGGTTCTGAGTTGGATGATCAGCCATAATCATACTGAATGGCGGTGCAGGTTTGAAGGGCCGAATGGCCTACTCCTGCACCTATTTTCTATGTTTTCTATGTTTCTAAGAGAAAAGACACTAGGTCCAGTTCAAGCTCCATCTTCAGAATCTTTTCCATTTCACCCAAAATGACACTTCAGTATGCCTGAAGTTTGGGACAAGTCTAAAAACAGTGGGTGAAATTTCCAAGATTTACTTTACACTTGAACACATTGGAGAAACCCCCGCCTTAAATTTCGACAGACGGTCTAGAGTCAGATGGGCTCTATGCAGAGTTTTGAGTTGCAATGCTTTAGTACTATTACAAACTGAAATTTTCTTTGTATTATCACAGATGTCTTCCCATGTTTCAGCTGTAATTTCTACTCCCAGTTCTTCCTCCCAGACCCTTCCCAGCTGCTCAGCCTCTCCACAAGAACATTCCCTCAGGATGCTGTAAAAAGTACTAATGGAGACTTCACCCTTAGAACAAAACACCCTCTTTTCTATGTCAGAACTATAGAAATCAGTTAACAATTATTTTTTTTTCTGTATATAATCTCTTATCTGAAAGAAACAAAAAAGATCCTTGTTGGGTATGTTAAATTTCTGTACTATTTGACTAAAAGACATCATTGTTCCTTCATCAAACAAATCTCCTACATGGAAAATACCCTTAGAAATCCAAAGTTTTAATCCAGAATCCATTATGCTAGGCTGAAAATCTGGACTGCCGGTTATTGGAGTGAAGGGTGATATTTTCGCTGCCTTTTATTAGCCTTCCTGATTTCTTTCTGAAGTGTTCTCTTGCATTTCTGATACTCAATAAGTACTTCATTTGTTCCTACCTACCTATACCTGCTATGCATCTACTTTTTTTTTCTGAATCAGATCCTCAATATTTCTTGAAAACCAAGGCACCCTGAACCTGCTATCTTTTACTTTTATTCTGAAAGGCACATATAAGCTTTGTACATTCAAAATTTCACTTTTGAAGGCCTTCCATTTACCAAGTACAACTTTGCCAGAAACAGCCTTTCCCTATCAACACATGCCAGATCCTTTCTGGTACAACCAAAATTGGCCTTTCTCCAATGTAGAATCTCAACCTGCAGACCAGACCTATCTTTTTCCATATTTACTTTGAAACTAATGGCATTGTGATCATTAGATGCAAAGTGTTCACCTATATAAATTTCTGTCACCTGCCCTGTCTCTGTCATGGTCCAGTCCGTGAAGTCTGGATTCCGGTTCATGGTCCAGACCATCGTTCCTTATTCCAAATTTTCTGGTTTTCCCTTTTTCTGTTGGGTGCTCTAATTGAGGCACATGATTCTGATTTTGGGCTGGCTACATAAATAACTCCTGGGTTCAGCTTCATTTGCTGGACTCTTCCCTTCCCTCTGAAGCCTTACCTGAAACTCTTGCCTGCACTGCTGTCAAGTTCAGCTGCTGGAGCAAGATAAGGAACTGTCTATCATTGTTTTGAACTGTTTCTGTGTCCAGGCCTTTACTAGGTAGGTCCGGCTGTTTGCCGCTACCTAGTGTTGGGAACTGTTTCTGTGTCCATGCCTTCGGTAGGTAGGTCCAGCTGTTTGCTGCTACTTGGTGTTGGGAACTGTCTCGTCGTGTTCAGCATTCTGTGTGTGAGTCCTGGCACTATGTCCTGCTTCCAAGGAGGGGTCCTGGCTCTGTGTTCCATGTTCCTGTCTCTCAAGATTACCAAGGGCCAAGGCTCTGCGTCCCTGCCCTTTCCTCGACCAAGGCTCGGCTTCGTGTTCTCGCCCAGCCCAAGGCACATCCAAGAAACTCGTCCTGTCCAAGCCAATGCTTTGTGCTCTCGTCCTGTCCATATGCCTCATCCTGTGCAGGAGTTCCACGTCCTGTTCTGTAGCCATGTCATGTCCTCGCCTAGTTAGGGAGTCAAAGCCCGAGTCAAGACCCAGGTTCTGGGTCCTTGTCCAGTCTCTGGCTCGGAGTCCAAGCCCAGGCTCCTAGTTCCCAGTTCCTAGTCCTGGTCCCGCTTGCCTAGCCAATGTCCTAGCCCAAGTCTGTTTTCTTGTCCCAGCTCTCTAGTCAAGTCCTGTTCCTAGTACTTCAGTGTCTGTGTCTTCCAATTAGGTCCCCTCCTAGTACCCCCCCCCCCATATGACAGTTTCATTCCTTAATAGGAGATCACATGTTACACAACCTCTTGTTGGGACTTTTATGTACTGATTAAGGAAACTTTCCTGAAGACATTTGACAAACTCTATTGCATCTAGTTCTATTACAGTATGGGAGTCCTAGTCAATAAGTGTAAAGTTAAAATCACCTACTATAACAACTTTGTTTCTTGCAACAGTCTGTGATTTCTCTAAAAAAAAATTGTTCCTGTAAATCCCGTGGACTGTTGGGTGGCCTATAATAAAGCCCCATTAAGGTAATATTACATTTCTTATGCTTCAGTTCCACCCACAAAACCACACCACATGAGTTCTCCAATCTGTCCTGACTGAGCAATGCCATGATATGTTCACTGACTAGTAACAACACCCCTCTCTGCTCTGTGACATCTAAAACAGAACCCCAGAATTTTGAGCTGCCGGTCCTGCCTCTCCTGCAACCAAGTCTCACCTCTGGCTACAATATCATAATTCTATGTGTTAATCCATGGCCTGAGCTTATCTGCCTTTCCTATAATACTTTTTACATTGATATATATGCAGCTGAGAACATTATTCATACCATGATTAACCTTTTGATCCCTGACTTTGTCTTGGATCCTATCAGCAGCTGTCTCCCCAACCTCTCCACTATCTGGTTCCCATCGCCCTGCAACTCTAGTTTAAACCTTATTCTCTCCCCTCTCCCCCATGCAGAACTAGGAAACCTACCTGCTCAGTTCCCTCCAGTCACAACTGGTTCTGGATCTTCCAGATTGTGCTCTAACTCAGTCTACAAGTTTGCAGATGGCATAAAGGTAGTAGAGCAGATCTCAGATAACGCCGAGACAGAGTACAGGAAGGAGAAAGAGAACCTAGTGGCATGATTGCAAGAAAACAATCTTTCCCTCAGTGTGAGCAAAAGAGTTACACATTGTTTAGGAAATGGGGCAGAGTACATACCTGTAGGTATCAATGGTACTGAGTTGTAGATAGTTGTGAGCTTCAAGTATTCCTAAGTGTAAACCTCATCAACAGCTTTTCCAGGACAAACCATAGAGATACCTTGGCCAAGAAAAGCACATCACCACCTCTACCTCCTCAGAAAGCTAAGACATTTGGCATGTGCTCATCAACTCTTACCAACTCTTACCAACTTATACTCATATAGTATAGAAAACAGCCCATCTGGATGCATCACAGATTGATATGACAACTACTATGCACTTGACCGTAAGAAGCTGCAGAGAACTGTGGACACAGTTCAGCACATTATGGAAACCAGCTGCCCTTCCAGGGACTCTATCTGCACTTACTGCTGCCTCGAGAAAGCAACAAAGATAATCATAGGTTGCTCTAGATCAGGCTCTTCTCCCACCTTCCATCAGACAGAAGATGGAAAGCATGAACACGCACTACTAGGTTCAAGACCAGCTTCTATCCCGCCGTTATGAGATTCTTGAATTAACCTTGTGTACGATAAAGACAAACTTTGCACCTGACAATCTACCTTGCAATGGCCCTTGCACCTTTTTGTCCATCTGCGCTGAACTTTCTCTGTACCTGTAAGACTACATCTGAATTGTGTTATTGCTTTCCCTTTGTACGATCTCAATATATGTGTGTCTTGAAAATGATTTGTTTGGATGGCATGCAAAACAGCTTTGCATTGTGTATTAGATAATAAGAAACCAATTACTGATAGACAATAAAAACTGGCCGAGCTATCAAAGCATTGCATTTCAAAAATGAATAAAGCTTACCTGTACTCTAGTTGTCATTATTCTGCCTACTTGAAAACATTGCCTAGATTCTTCTATTGTTCCTCTCTAGATCATCAATCACTTTTGTTCCCCAGGTTGGTTCTTCAAATTTATTGTTGGGAGATGAATGACAGTAGTAGGAATACGTATTATTGCAACAGACACAAAATGTTGGAGGAACTGACCATTTCTGCTGCTCTTCTCAAACTGCTGCAAATCTTAGTCTATGCACTCTTTCAGTAAATTTAGACTTGCTCTAGGTCATGTCATCTGCATGCCGGACCAGCTCATACCCAAGCAGCTGCTTTTTGGGGAACTCTCTGCTGGAAGACGCTCGCATGGAGGGCAGAAGAAACATTACAAAGACACACTAAAGGCCTCCCTGAAGTCATTTGACATAGACAGGACCTTCTGGGAAATGCTGGCACAAAACCGCCCTACCTGGCGTGGCCTCATCCATAAGGGCTGTCAAGCTTACGAAGCAAGGCACATTGCTAAAACACAACATAATCGCGAGCTGCGCAAGTCCAGAGCCACCAGCGCAACAACTGCAGTGCCTACACATGTCTGCCCAACGTGTGCCAGGACATTCCGTGCCCGAATTGGCCTGACCAGTCATCTTCGGACACACTGCATCCAGTCTCAAAGTGACTAATGGTGTCAAGGTCTTCATCGACGATGATGGACGAACCACTAGTAAGTGTACAGAAATTGATTTTTATTAGCTTGATAGTCATGGAGTTCAGAAGAATAAGGGGGGATCTCATTGAAATCTATTGAATATTGAAAGGACTAGATAGAGCAGATGTGGAGAGGATGTTTCCTATAGTGAGGGAGTCTTGGACCAGCAGGCACAGCCTGCTTTAGCCTGAGGGTGATGAATCAATGAAATTCATTGCCCCAGACAGCTGTGGAGGCCAAGTCATTTGGTATATTTGAAGTACAGGTCGATAGATTCTACATGAGTAAGGACGTCAAAGATTTCAGGTAAAGGCAGAGGAAAGGGGTTGAGAGGAATAATAAATTAGCTATGATGGAATGGAAGAGCAGACCCAATGGGCTGCATGGCCTAATTGTGCTCCTGTGTCTTACGGTCTCACAGTGAGAGTTGTACAGCACAGTAAAGGATTATTTGGCCCATCGTGGTCATGCTGATCTTTTTTCTGTATCTACACTAATCTCATTTCCCTACATCCTTCTGCACATATTTGCAGATCTCCCTATAGATACATCATAGAACATACAACAGTAGCGCACAGGCACTTCAGCCCTTAATGTTGTGCTGACCTTTTAATATACTCAAAGATCAATATAACCACACTGCCTTCCATTTTACATCAGAGGATATTCAAGGTTCATTTATTATCAAAGAATGTATAAATTATACAAACTTGAGCGTTAAGCTCATCATATTAATTGGTACGAAGCTCAGCAGCCAGAACAGACCTCATAGTCTCAGCGCTAGTGAGATAACTATCATGGAGAATGAGTGAAACCAGCTCTTGTCCTGACCAAAACACTGTCTTTTCAGTCTATCTGGGATGGAGTTAAATTGATCTAAAGACAGAATAGCGAAGGGCTCCGGTGCCCTGGAGTGAACATCATGGAGAGTGTGCAAAATCAGCTCTCACCTCCGATCTGGGCCAGCATTTAAATTGTCTAAACAGCATATCATACATCACACTAGGACACAGGCACCACTACCGCAAAAGGTTCCAAGTCTAGACCACGCTGCCAGTGACTCACTCTGGGCCCAGATTCTGTTGCTCAGCCCGAAGCAGCTCTTGGAGCTCAGAGCAATCCAAATTCGCAGCCAGGCCAGTTGAACAAGTATCAGAACCTCTCGTCTCAAGCCCCGACTTCTCCTTTCAGCACCCAGAGCAATCCAACCTTGTTCCCGGGCCAGTTGAAAGAACATCGAAACTCCATCTGCAACAACCTTGCAACACACCACCTTGGCTCATCCCTCAACTTCACATCGCCATCGCTCACTCCTTCACTGTTAGCGGTAATCATTATGTGGATCTACTCTATAAACTGATAATATACGACTGCTGTAAAACTATTTTGAGCAGTTTTGACTTTTAAATTTCTTTAACAGTATAGTAAATACAAGAAATACTCAGCATGTAAGGCAACATCTATAAGCAACAAACAAATTTCATGTTGGTGATTTATCAACAGACGCACATCCTGATGAAACCATTTCTCTGTATTTTCAACATTTTCTGTTTTGTCCCAGAAATCCATCATCTGCTTTATTTTATTATTCTTTTTTCCCATTTATGTGGCTATAAGACAAGGTTACATTTTTGGACTGACCATAAAACTGACACAAGAAATAATTGCAGTATTTATGATTATGCTGCAGTTATGATGAACAAGACCAGCTAAGTTCCTTTTTTGAAAACTGGCATTTGTGCTTTCTCAGCCACATAGTTTATATACAGTCAGCAAGACTCTCAATAAAACCTCTCTTCAGAGATTTGCGATAAATCTGTCCCCAGCACACTTTCTCGCTCACTGATTCCGGAGATTGACAATATTTTATGTGGCTGTTGCATTAACTGACCTGTAGTACTTCACCAGTTTTTCCCAAGCCGTTACTGCTTAGGATTTATTTATTCTTCAAATATGAATAAAATGTTGGAAATACTCAGCTAGGGCAATATATGTGAAAGGATCAGCTTCATTAAGACTGGAATAGGATTAGATGATGCTTGAAATCTTCAGAAGGTAGGTAGAAACTGTGTAAAGTGAAAGAGTCAACTCCCACCTCTGAGAAAGGGTGCAAATCCAAAACCTTGTCTAATTCATTTTCCCACAGATGCTATCTGACTTGTTGAACACTTCCCACATTTTGTATCCTTGGAAAGAATGGAACAAGAAAGGCGATGGAAAAATACCATGGCGAACAAGGACATAATTTCAATGTCTGGAAGAACAACGAACTCCAATCATCTGTGAAGGAAGAATAAGACTGCAGATGGACTTATTAGACATTTGCACAGCAAATTCTGAGTCAGAGATTTAGCACAGAGTAAGTTGTGAGAAGGCTTGGCTGACGGAATAGCAAAAAATCTGATAGCTGTGGAAAAAGAGAAGATTGAGTAGCAGCAGTGCAACTGATAAACTTTGGCAAAGAAATTTGGGAGTAATTTTATCTAGTATGCTTTACAAGTCCAGGTCAAACACCCTTTTTGTACCCTTTCCAATTTTACCAGTCACTGACTATGGTAGAAACTAGGCACATCCAATCAAGTCCAATCTTGTCAGTTTCCCGATATGGTTTGTTACATACTACACAAGTGATTGTAGGGTAAACAAAATGCACTTGGTTGCAAGGTCAAGTTAAATAGCTGCTGCAAGATTTTAACAGTCTAAAGGAAATTAACTTGCTTGTTAAATGTCCAACTGAGATCATTGACTCTGCACAAAGGAGGGAAATAGCAAAACTAGTTTAGTTGGGAACCAAAGGACTGAGGAGAATAGTTTGTAATATTCAACAAGCTCAAGGCTAACATAATTGTTCTTTTTGCAATGTCTAATTTATTCACTCTACTTTACACTATTGTGTACACTATTCGTCACACTAGGGTTCCTTCCATGGGGGGGAAGGGGTGGTGTGTGGGTTGGTATTTGTTTCCATACAAGACAGCAGGATGGACAGAACAAAAACCTTGTTCTTTGTCTCATACACAATTAAGCATCCATATATAAAATTTAGTGTGTGTAAATTGCAAAAGGGATGATAGTGAAACAAGTGTCCTGGCTATTACTTATCACTTGTTATAAAAGCAGATTATTTTCTCATGATGTTTGTGGGACCTTTTTGGCTGTTGTGCTTCCTTATACTAGATAGTTGCTGCATTAAAAGCATTCATTGGTTCTAAAGTGCTTTCAATATATTGGAAGGGACATGTAAAGCATGTTATATGTAAAATACTGTAGATGCCATAAATCAAATGAAAGGAAAATCTGATGGAATTGCACAGCAGGTTAAGCAGCATTTCTGAAGAGAGAAGCAGAGTTAACATTTCAGGTTGATGAAAACTCAATTAAACATCAGCATTTAATGTACGACTAGTACTGATTCCTATGGTCACCATTCATCTAAATAACCTCATATGAACCTGGAAGGATGATCTTTCTTGTCCCGATGAACCTGAATTTGAGCATTAAAGGCCTAAGGTATGCCAGGGTTTTGAATAATAGATTGGAGAGGTATGGATGGGCAAGAACAAACCCTGCAGAAATAAATACTCAGAAAGCCTTTTAAAGCAAGGTCAGTCACAAGCTTTGCCTGTTGTTACAGATATCAGATATCAGAGTTTAAATGTTTTTCAATGTCTTTGATATTCACACATGTTTAAAAGCTATTTGAAATTATTTTAAATGGCGTTTGGTAATTCAAATATGACAAATAATAACTAATTTTTAAAAATCTGTACCTTTCTTCCTCACATTACTATAATCCCCATTGAAATTATCAGTCCAGTTTGCCCTCACCTTATTTCCATAAGACCATAAGTCACAGGAGCAGAATTAGGACATTGAGCTGATTGTGTCTGCTCCACAATTCCATCATTGTTGATCCATTTCCCTCCCAATCTTATTCTCCTGTCCTCTCCCCATAACTTTTCATGCCCTGACTAATCAAGAACCTATCAGCCTCTGCCTTAAATATACCCAATGACTTGGCCTCCACAGCCACCTGTGGCAATGATTTGCACAGATTCACCACTCTCTGGCTAAAGAAATTCCTCCTTGTCTCCATTCTAAATGGAAGTCCCTGTATTCTGAGGCTGTGTCCTATGGTCCTAGACTCCACACCATTGGAAACATTCTCTCTACACCCAATTTATCTTGGCCTTTCAACATTCTGTAGACTTCAATGATATACCACTTCATTCTTCTAAGTTCCAGTGAGTAAACCTCCTCTGAACCCTCTCCAAGGTCACCATATCCTTTCTTAAATAAGGGGGCCAAAACTGCCCCTTAAATGCAAACATTGCATTCACCTTCCTCACCACCAACTCAACCTCCAAATTAATGTAGCACCCTGGTTAAGAACATGCTTTATCGTATTACAACTGTTGTGCTATGAAGTGTTTTATTTTCTGCAGGTTTTCTGTAAAACAGTTTGTTCTGTTAATTAAGTTTCACAATTCAGTATTTTGGTTCCTGTTAAGATAAGGAGCCATTTGCTCAGTTTAGGAATGTTGTGTCAGCCAGTCAGGTTTGTCTTGGTAACATTTTGTCCAGTGGGATGCCATGGAACATTCGAGAGAGTTGGACAGGATCAGATTTCTGAGGGACAGTTGGTTGGTTTTGGCTCTTTGTTGGCAAGGGTTGGAAGAAGAAGGAAGTGTGGAGAAGAACACCAGATAAGATGCTTGCAAAATCCCACCCGAAGGAGAGACCCCAGTGTAAGGAATGCTTTGTGCAGATGAATAGTTCCAAGGATACTCCTAAGTTAGCCAGTTCATTCAAAATGGTCTTTGGGGGAAGTTCGAACTGTATCTGGCATCTTTCACACAGAACGTGTGTTCAGTGCATGAGTAATCAAAGTGAAACACCTGACTACTCCAGAAATGAGCTGCAATGTTTATAGTACGTGCACATTTAGAATGGTTTAACTGTAATGGGTCCCTTTTTCTTCTATTAATTGTTTGTTAAAATTGCAATATCTGTAAATATTCTTTCACTGTAATTTTATGCTGGTGTAAGGTCCGTTAATTCCTGGTGAATGATAACTTTTCATGGTGTAGTGTTTACATAGCATTTACCTTAATTTCCATTTGCGCATCGGAACATTCCAACATTTTTTGGGGGGCTTGTCTGGGATGGAATGCTGTATGAATGCTTTATAAGGATTGATTAAATGATTTATTTGTGTTTTAAGCCAGTGTTTAAACTAGTGTTTGTGGAAAATGAGAAGTGCCATAATTAAGGTACTTTATTATGGATGTTGCGGAAATTAAGGTCCGCTGTGATACGACTACCAATGACATGACTGCAGTCATGCTGCCTGATAGAAAAGGGATACCTGGAGAGCTGGGGCCATGGCCAGTTCATATCTGAGAGATGACAAGAACGTAGCTGAAGGTGAAGATGTTAAAGGCAAGTTGTTCTCTTTTCTGCAGAGTAAGGGCTGATTTATACTCCTGCGTCAAATGGACGCCGTAGGTACGGCGTAGCCACAAACCCAACGCAGAGCCTACGTGGATCCCTACGCCGTAGCCTGACGCGCACCTCTCCCAAAATGTAACTGCGCGTCGCAGCAACGCAGACCACAACAACTGTGATTGGTCCGCTTGGTAGCATTGCATTTCCTCCTACGCTGCAACAGCTTCCCATTGGGTGACTGAAGGGCAGGGAAGGAACTCTGGCTGCAATGCTTTCCATAAAGCTTTACAGACCTCCGAAGTTATGGAGGACACATTTCGCTTTTACGAAAAAAGACATTTGCTTTAAACTTCTTTACCCCGAGAAAGACTACCATGACCATGAAGCCTTGCACGGGCAGGTGTGTGCGCGTGCGCGACGTGCCTGAATTGCAGAGCGACGCAGACACACCAACACACAAGTATAAATGTTCACAACACGCGTACGCCACTTGCGTAGGTTACAGTGTCGAGTTAACGCACAAGTATAAATTAGCCTTGAGGGGAAGACAGTCTGATGTGAAAAGTCTAATAGGTCCTTCAGCTGTTGACTTGAATGCAGAACTGCTTGATAAATGGCAAGAGCCAAAGTTATCGTAGGCTGAGAATGTTCTCTGGAGTCAGATGGGGAAGAAGAATATGAGGCTTGGGCTGAGCGGACATCTCAGTTACTGGATGAATGGCAGTACTCAGATATTATGAAAAGAACAGAAACAGATAGAGAGTTTAAAGGGTACGGCAGCTGATATAGTGAGGTTCTTAAAGGCAGAAAATCCTTTAATCACGTCAGCTAACTACATGCAAGCTCAGATGCTTTTGGCACTACTGAAAGTTTAGCCGATCTTATGATGAAGTTTAGGCACAGATTCCAAGAGGAAGGAGGGAAGGTTTCTGCCTGCCGTTTTAGGTTGGAGAAGCTGCTGCACAGTTTGTGCTACAAAGGGGGCACTCAACTGTCTGAGAGAAATTGCTTAAGCATGGAACAAACACGAGGAAATCTGCAGACGCTGGAATTTCAAGCAACACACATCAAAGTTGCCGGTGAATGCAGCAGGCCAGGCAGCATCTCTAGGAAGAGGCACAGTCGACATTTGTGAAGGGCATGCTGTCACATGACAAGATGCACCTTCCTCCATATTTTACTGTTACTCAGAGAAGTTAGAGAGGAGGACAATATGATTGAGGAGTGGAACGTTTTCAAAAGCTGAATAATGCCTTCAGTGGTAGCCCCTGTTACTAAAGTGACCCTTGATGCCACAGAGATAGAACTTTTGAGGAATGAGGTGAAAAACCTTCAAACTAAGCTGACTCTGTGGAAGTCTGCTCATGTTTCATGACATATCCATTAGGAAACCGCACCCACCTGTAGGACATATTAAACAGAGGAATGCTGCTGAAAGGGCTCTTCTGATTGGGGAGTCGACTGGTATTACAACTGTGAAGAAAATTGACAATTCAAGTGAAACTGTGAGCGATGGGAAAATATTTGAAAAGAAAGCCAGTGGTTAATCAAACAAGGAAAATAAAGAAGCAAAATTACCAAGGGATGCAGCAAAGAAACTGCCTAACTTCCCTTCCAATCAGTGTATCACCAGAAATACTAAAATGCAGGACACTATTCCTGAAGGCTTAGTGGGACCAAGCTCAGATGTATCTATACGGATTGCAGGTACTTATGCTAGAGCCATAGTTGATACAGGTTCTCAAGTTACAGATCCTTTTACAACTGGTATTTGATGCATTTGCCATTGGCACCTCTCAGTACCTTTGAGATTTGGGGCCTAGTGCTGATGATTAGCTGTATGATGGTTACTTTTTGAAACTGGAGTTTTCGGAAGTAGATGTTGGAGTAGCTGAGACTCTAATGTTGGTCTGCCCAGATCCAGTGAAGCTCCCATTCTTGTGGGAACAAATACTTCCATTGTGAGAAGGCTTGTGGGAGCATGAGAGGAGAGAAATGGAGAGAATTCTTTGAAAAACTTTGTCCATTCACCTGGTGTTCAGAGCTGCATTTGAGAAGGTGCAAGTTCCTCCTAAGCAGGATGATGAGCATGAACGAGGAACTGTATGGTACACCCAGTCTAAACCTGGCATGTTACATCCTGGAGGAGTAGCTATAGTAACAGAGGACACCAATTTCTGAGAGAGAAAGGTCTCATTGGTTAGCATCAACAGAGACTGAAGTTGTTCTGCATCACTTGCTTAAACTGAAGGAAGCTGAGTTCAGACAAGGGGCAGGAGGAACTGAGTTGTTGGAAGATGCAAGTCATAGACTGGGTAAGGCACCCTGCACGAGGATTCCAAAGTCCCCTTGCACCTCAGATTTTTTAAATTTACTTCCCATTTACAAAATATTCTCTGTTTTTATTCCTTCTACAAAAGTGCATGACCATACACTTCCCAACACTACATTTCACTTGCTACTTCTTTGCACATTCTCCTAATCTGTCCAAGTCCTTCTGCAATCTCCCTGCTTCCTTGACACTACTTGCCCCTCCACCGATCTTTGTATTGTCCACAAAGCCATCAATTCCGTCATCCAAATCATTGACATATAATGTAAAAACCAGTGGTCCCAACACCAACTTCTACAGAACACCACTAGCCACTGGCAGCCAAAGAGAAAAGGCTCCCTTTATTCCCACTCTTTGCCTCCTGCCAATCAGCCAATGCCCTCTCCATGTTAGCATCTTTCCTGTAGTAGGCTCATATTTTGCTAAGGAGCCTCATGTGAAGCATCTTTCAAAGGTCTTCTAAAAATCCAAGTATACAACATCCATTGTTTCTCCTTTGTCTATCCTGATCAAAGAATTCCAACATATTTGTCAGGAAAGAGTTTCCTTCAATGAAACCATGCTACTTTGGACTATTTTATTATGTGCCTCTATGTACCCCAAAACCACATTCTTAACAATCAACTCCAACATCTTCCCAACCACTAAGGTTAAAGTAACTAGCCTATAATTTCCTTTCTTCTACCTCTCTCCTTTCTTGAAGAGTGGAGTGATATTTGCAATTTTCTAGTCCTCTGGAGCCATTCCAGAATCTAGTGATTCTTGAAAGATCGTTATTAATGCCTTCCCAATCTCTTCAGCTACCTCTTTCAGAACCCTGCGGCGTAGTTCATCTGGTCCAGGTAACACATCTATCTTCAGACCTTTTTGATTCCAAGCACCTCCTTTCCAGTAATAGCAATTGCACTCACTTCTGCTCCCTGACACTCTTGAAATTCTGACGTACTGCTAGCGTCTACAACAGTGAAGACTGATGCAAGATACTCATACAGTTTTTCCACCACTTCCTTGTCCCTCATTACCAGTTCTGCAGCATAATTTTCCAGCAGTCCAATATCTACTCTCAACTCTCTTTTCCTCTTTATATATCTGAAAAAATGTTTGTAAACCTCTTTGATATTGTTGGTTAGCTTACTTTCATATTTCATCTTTTCCCCCCTTATGGCTTTTTATTTGCTTTCTGTGGCTTTTAAAAGCTTCCCAATCCAGAACCTCCCACTAATTTTTGCTCTATTTTATGCCTTCTCTTTTGCTTTTATTGGTTTTGACTTCCTTTGTTAGCCACAGTTCTGTCATCCTCTCTTCAGATACTTCTTCCTTGGGATATATCTATCCTGTGCCTTCCATATTGCTCCCAGAATCTGCAGCCATTGCTGCTCTGCCGTCATCCCTGCCAGTGTCCCCTTCCAATCGACTTTGGCAAGCTCCTCTCTTATGCCACTGTAATTCTTTTACTCCATTGTTGCTGATACAACTGGACATTAGCTTCTTCCTCTTGAATTGCAGGGTAAATTCTATCATATTATAATCACTGCCTCCAAAAGGTTCCTTTATCATAAGCTCCCTAATCAAATTTGGTTCATTACACAACACACAATCCATCCCCTAGTGAGCTCAACCACATGCTGCTCTAAAAAGCCACCTTATAGGCATTCTACAAATTCTCTCTCTTGGAATCCAGCACCAACATGATTTTCCAAACTTACCTGCATATTGAAATCCCCAATGACTATCATAAAGGGATAAAGTGTAGCAATGATCAAAGGAATAACATGCAAATGTACACAGACAGCACCCAATCCCTACAGCAATAAACAAGTTGTATCAACTGCTGAACCACCATGCTAGTCTTGTACTATTCCTGTTCCTATTTTCTTACACACCTCTCATGTGCAAAGTGCCCATTTTTGAGATTACTGACCAAATTGGAATATACAATACAGCTCATGACCTTTGTTTGCCATTGAATAAAAAGTAGCAATTCTCTTCAGCAGACCCACGAAGGGACACAAATTAACAGTTTCCCAATGTGCCATTGAAGCTTCACTCACAACATTTATGTTCAAGGTTTTTTCAATGTTCAAGGTGGAACAAGCATCAAAAAGTGATTCTTTGATGATGACAGCATTACAATGATATAGACCTAAGTTTTTGTGTGTCAGTGTGGTGATCATGTGCAGACTGATCAATGTGGACCTCACAATGGTGTGTGGTACTTTCAGGTAAGGGCTGACAATTGTGTGTGCACATAAAAGCAATGGCCACACAAATAGCAGTTGGCCTGAACAAAGGTTTTTCAAGGCCTGGCTATAACCCAAGTTCATCACGAAAATTACAAGGTACTTGTGATCTCTTCAGACAACTGACATCTGGAGCCAAGCAGTCCTGTTTTAAAACAGTGATTAGAGTGAAAAGATATCCTGACATTTGTATGATTTTATGATTTTTACAGGTCTCATGAAATTGCAATTTACTGTAAATACATGAGGAACTGATGCTGAATTCCCATTTTGATTCCAACAGTAGAATAATAAGCAACATGTTGTGGAATTTACACTCAGATTCAACAACTGACTTTAAGTGGAATTAGAAGGTAAATAGAAATATCTGTGTTAATTGTTTTTAAATACTTTGTGTCTTTGGCTATTTCTTTGTTTTATATGTTTAATTAAATCATTTGCTTACATTTTAATAGATTTTTAAATCTGTGAATGTCACGGATTTTTAAACACTATTAAAATTCTTGACAACTTTGATAGCTGCATTCCCATCTCTGCTTTCTATCAAAGCTTGTCAGGGCCTCTGTACTGCATCACCAAAATACTAATCACCAATAATATGTTGTTGTCCTGCTCAAGGCAGCAGGCTGGCAGCAAAACCAGCCCAGGTGAGCGCAAGTGCAGAGGAATCGCAGGTAATGACTCTGGGCCAGGTCCAGCTCAGTCCAGTCCAATACGCCAAGAAACAACAAATTTCACGTCATATATCAATGATCATAAATTCGATTCAGATAATGCTTTTGATAATAAAAACAACTGCTTCATTTGACTTCTCGTTCAAAACCATTGATCAAATTTCTTTTTTGTGTTTGAATCTGAACTTCCTTAATACACATACCAGATCTATTTTCTAGCATTTGGCCTCTAGCATTCTGTGATTTATCAATAGCTCATCTAAGTACTTTCCAATGCCATAAGTACCTGTCTCCATCACAACCTTGGGCAATGGGTCTTAAGTTTAACCACAACCTGGGTGGAAAAACATCCCTCCTCAAATCCCTTCCAAATCTTCTATCCCTTCCCTTAAACCAGCTACTAAGAGCAAAAGTTTCCCGTAATGAATGCTATTCATGCCTTTTATAATCTTTATAGATCAATCAGACATCTCTCCAGAAAATAAGTCCAGCCTATCCAAATTTCAAAGTTGAAACTACAATTTATAATGAAAGTACATAAATGTTACCATATATTAACGAGATTCATTTTCTTGCAGGCATTTACAGTAAAATAAAGAAATAGAAAATAACTATTGAAAAACTCTTCATAAGCAAAGGCTGACAAACACCTATTGTGCAAAAGAAGACAAATTGTGCAACTGAAAAATTATCGAGAACATGAGCTGTTGTAGAATCAGTTCTGAGTTGTGGTGAGTGAAGTTGTCCATGTCAGTTCAGGAGACTGATGGTTGTGGGGAAGTAACTGTTCCTGAACCAGGTGGTGTGAGACCTACGACTTCTGTACCTTCTACTTGATGCTAGCAGTGAGATCAAAGCATGGCCTGGATGATCAATGATGCTTTCTTGTAGCAGTGCTTCATGTAAATATGCTCAATGATGGGTAGGGGTTTACCTCTGATAAACTGGGCTGTACACACCACTTTCTTTAGTCTTCACCTTTCCTGGGCATTGGTGTTTCCATATGAGGCCATAATGCCACCAGTTATGATTCTCTCCACTGTGCATTCATAGAAGTTTATCAAAGTGTTTGGTGACATGCCAAATCTATGCAAGTATCTAGGAAAGTAGAGCTATGCCTTTTATTGTGATGCCACTTATGTGCTGGTCCCAGGACCAATCCTCTGATATGATAATGCCAAGAAATTTCAAGCTACTGATCCTCTCCACCGCCGGTCCCCTAATGAGGACTCTCATGAGCCACTGCCTTCTTCATCCTTTAGTCAATATTCAGCTCTTTGGTTTTGTTGACATTGAGTGAGGGGTTGTTTAGGTGGTACCACTCAACAAGACTTTCAGTCTCCCTCCTATATGCTGATTTGTCAACACACTTGATTCGGACAACAACAGTGGTGTCATCAGCAAACTTAACTACAGCATTGGACCTATATTTAGCCACACAATCATAGGTATAAAGTGAGTAAAGAAGAGGCTAAGCACACAGCCTTCTGGTACATCTGTGCTTATAGTGAGTGTGGAGACAACTTTGTTGCCAATCTGTACTGACTGGGGTTTGTCAGTGAGGAAACGAGGATTCAGTTGCACAGGGAGGTATTGATGTCCAGGTCCTAGAGCAATTGATGAGTTTTGAGGAAATGATAGTGTTGATTGCTAACCTACAGTCAATGAAGAGAATCCTGATGTATGCATCTTCATTGACTAGATATCTGAAGCACTTCATCACAGTGCATATACAGGTGTCCCCCGCTTTTCGAACGTTCGCTTTACGAAACCTCACTGTTACGAAAGACCTACCCTGTTTTTGCTTTCAGAAGGTGTTTTCACTGTTACGAAAAAAAAGCAGTGCGTGATAAAAAATCAGCACGCGAAAAAATCAGTGCACAATAAAAGGCAGCGCGCGCCCCGAGCAGCCGCTCTCCCCCGGGTTCGGAACGGCATTGCTTTAACACGTGCCTGTGAGCAGCCGTTTGCAAGATGAGTTCTGAGGTATCGGAAAAGCCTGAAAGAGCTCGTAAGGATGTTACACTTAGCATAAAACTAGAAATAATTAAGTGTTTCGATCGTGGTGAATGAAGTAGGGACTAAGTGAGTTTGGCTTGTGGAAGCTGACGAAGATGATGTTGAAGAGGTTTTGGCATCCCATGACCAAGAACTGACAGATGAAGAACTGATGCAATTGGAAGAAGAAAGGATAACAATCGAAACCGAATGAGTAATGATAAAGTACGACTTTAATTGTGAAAGGGTACGTCGGTTTAGGGGATATTTGCAGGATGGTTTGAGTCCTTACAAAGAACTGTGTGATAGAAAAATGCGCGAGGCTCAGCAGCCAAGCTAGCCTTCCACATCAGCCACAGCAGAAGACGAACCTCGACCTTCGACATCGAGGCGGGCAGTCATAGGAGAAGATGAGCTGCCTGCTCTAATGGAAACAGACGACGAGATGACACCCCAGTGTCCCACCACCCCAACCCCCAGGCCACGGACAGATACCGATTCGCAGAGAATGCAGCAGTAGCCGGGAGACACACAGCACATCTTTAAGATAAAAGCCGAAATAAACATGGTAATTAATTAGGTGCTGCCGACAAGTAATTGTCGGCCCAGATCAGAGACGACGCAATCGGAAGATGTGCTGTGTGCCTCCCAGCTACTGTTGTACCCCTGCGTGCTTCGCGGTTCGGTATCTGTCGGCGGCCTGGAGGGTGGGGGCGACTCTACCACCCCAACCTGCGACGACTCAGCCTAACACACCATTATCAGTGTGTTCGGCGCTGAACCAATTCCGGTAAGTGATACTACACTGTACATACATTATTTCTACTTTATATAGGCTGTGTATTTTTACGTGTTATTTGGTATGATTTGGCAGCTTCATAGTTTAAAGGTTACTGGAGAGCACCTGCGCCGTGATTCTGCCGATGGCGCTTGCGTGAGATTTTCGCTACGGAGAACAGTTCAGTAATGATTGTGGAAAAGTATTTCTACTTTATATAGGCTGTGTATTTATCATATCATTCCTGCTTTTACTATATGTTACTGTTATTTTAGGTTTTATGTGTTATTTGGCATGATTTGGTCAGTTATTTTTGGGTCTGCGAACGCTCCCCAAATTTTCCCATATAAATAAATGGTAATTGCTTCTTCGCTTTACAACATTTCAGCTTACGAACCATTTCATAAGAATGCTCTACCTTCGGATGGCGGGGGAAACCTGTAAGTACTACTGGATGATAGTCACTGAGGCAGGTTACCACGTTCTTTTTGGGCACCAATATGATTGAAGTATGCTTGATACTGATGGTTACTTTAGACTGCCAAAATGAAAGGTTGAAGATGTCCATAAGCACTCTTGTCAGTTGATTAACACAGGTCTTCGGTACTCAGACAGGTACACCTTCTGAGCCAGATGCTTTCCATGGATTCACCCTTCTGAAGGATACTTTCACGTCAGCCGCACAGACTGAGATCACAAGGTCATTGGGGGTCGTGGGGGCTCGTGAAGGTGCCTCCATCTTCTGTCAGTCAAAACGAGCATAAAAGGCATTGAGCTCCTTTGGGAGCAAAAACTTGCTGTCATTTATGTTGCTTGATTTTTGTAGGATGTGATGTAATCTGAGCACTATCACAGTTGTGGAGCATCCCTCAATAATTCACGTTTAGTCCAAGAGTACCATGTTGCATGTGAGATGGCTTTCTGAAGATCATTCCTGGACCTCTTGCACTTGCGTGGATGCCAGTCCTGAACACCACTGAACTAGCCCTCAGCAGATCTCAAATCTCTAGGTTCATCCAGGGCTGCAGGTTGGGGAAGACACCAAAAGATTTTTGTGGGGCACACTCATCCTGAGTGACTTCAGTCCATGACAACCCATGGCATATTCATGGCATGTGCGTTCTCTACATCATTGGTAACTAAGCATTTAACCTCGAGAACTCGGACTCCGGAACTTGCTTCTTAAATTAGGCCTTTCTTCTGATTATGGTTTTGTGAAGTACTTACGGATGTATTATATTAAGGATGCTTGACATTATTGTGTGTTAGTGGAATAACATATATATATAGTTATAGATATGTGTGTGTGTGCGAATAGAGATAATACCTTTGATATATTGGCAACTTAATAAAACCTTCGGTTCCCAAACAATTGTCCTGCGTATTTATCCAGTTGTATGGTTACAGGAATATTGTTTCAGTTCCTCCATCTTTTAAACATTGCAAAGCACGGCATCTGAGGCATACCAACCTTGTCTCTCCATTATGACTGTATCAGATCTGCTCTATGCTATTGATTTTACTGAGTTGTATGCCTTCTATTTTCTATACATATATGGGCTACATTTCTTCCTGAATTTGCATTTCAAACCATTTGCCAGTACCCTTTAGACAAGAAACTCTTCAGGCACTGACATGACAATAGTTTGATATAAACACGAGAAATTCTGCATTTGCTGGAAATCCAAAGCAACACACAAAATGCTGGAGGAACTCAATAGGTCAGACAGCATCTATGGAAATGTATGAACAGTTGAATTTTGGGCCAAGACCCTTCTTCAGAAATGAAGAGGAAAGGGGAAGACACCAGAATAAAAGATGGGGGGGCAAAGGAAGGATGAGAGCTCTAAAGGGATAGGTGAAGCCAGGTGGGTGGGAAAATTAAAGGGCAAGAGAGAAGAGAGGACCATGGTAGAAAGGGAAGGAGGAGGAGTTCCAGGGGGAGGTAATAGACAGGTGAGAAGAGGTACAAGTACAGAGTGGGGAATAGAAGAAGAGGGGAAGGGAAGGGATTTTTTTTTATCAGAAGGAGAAATTGTTATTTATGCTATCATGTTAGAGGCTACCCAGTCAGAATATAAGGTGTTGCTCCTCCACCCAGAGGGTAGCCTCATCATGGCACAAGAGGAAGGCATGGACCAACATGTCAGAACAGGAATGGGAATTGGAATTAAAATGTTTGGCCACTGGGAAGTTGCGCTTTTAGTGGATGGAGCTGAAGTGCTCTACGAAGTGGTCCCCAGTGGAGAGAGGTGGGGAGGTAAAGATATATTTAGTGGTATGATCCCTTTGGAGATGGTGAAAGTTGCAAAGAATGATGTGTTGGATGCAGAGGCTTATTGGATGGTAGGTAAGGACAAGAGGAAGCCTATCATTGCTAAGGACGTGGGAAGATGGGGTGAGTGCGGATGTTCGGGGAATGGAGGAGATGTGGTGAGGGCAGTATCAATGGTGGTGGAAGGGAAACCCTGCCCTTTAAAGAAGGAGGACAGCTCTGATATCCTGGAAAGGAATCGGAATCAGAATCAGAATCAGGCTTATTATCACTGGCACGTGTTGTGAAATTTGTTAATTTAGCAATAGCAGCTCAATGCAATTCATGATAATATAGAAAGAATAAATAAATAAATTACAGTAAGTATCTATGTGTACACTGAATAGATTAAAGTTGTGCAGAAACAGAAATAATACGTATTTTAAAAATGAGGTAGCATTCATGGGTTCAATGTCCATTTAGCAATCATATGGCAGAGGGGAAGAAGTTTTACCTAAATCACTGACTGTGTGCCTTCAGGCTTCTGTACCTCCTTC
This sequence comes from Mobula birostris, assembly GCF_030028105.1. Taxonomy (NCBI): domain Eukaryota; kingdom Metazoa; phylum Chordata; class Chondrichthyes; order Myliobatiformes; family Myliobatidae; genus Mobula; species Mobula birostris. The sequence goes on from NC_092384.1 coordinate 53,896,230, forward strand.
CTGACAGTAAAAATGAGAAGAGGGCACGCCCTGGGTGATGGGAGTCCTTAATAATGGGCGTCGCTTTCTGAGGCACCACTCCTTGAAGATGTCTTGGGTGCTACGTATTCTGGGAACAGATGCGGTGGAGACGAAGGAACTGAGAAAAAGGAATAGCATTTTTACAGAAGACATGGTAGGAAAGCGGTATTGTCAAGGTAACCTTGGGAATTGGTAGATTTATAAAAGATGTTGGTGGACAGTTTTTCTCCAGAGATGGAGGCAGAGAGATCAAGAAAGGGGAGGGAAGTGAATGTGTATTAAAGTCTTCAGCACAAATCTGATCTGGAAGTAAACAGACCCAATTTGGTTATTTATCTCACTGGGTAACTTTGCAGTTTCTCCATAGTTAATATTCAACAAGGCCCCTACCAATAAATGTTTACTTTTTTTTCCAAACCTTTCCTGACTCCTGCAGCATTGCTTAGAGGAGCATTGTACCAAGATCAATAGTCTATTAGTGTTTTCCATCCACATTACATTGCCCTTACTACACTTGATTTATTCTATAAAATTATCAAATCTAGAAAATATGGTTGAATGACAAAGGATTTTTGTAACTGATAAACCTTGTTCATTCTTCCATGATGTACTCAATTCTGTTATCTGTGAATAGAGCAATACTTCCCAGATGACATTCTGGGTACAATAATGTCAAAAGATAATTAAACTTAAGGCCATTCTTCCCATCAAATTCCACCTATTTAGAATACAGAACTCTTGGCTGAAAAATTATTAAAAATATTAACATTTTCTTAATTTGATTTTCACCAGAATTACAAATATATACAATTTTCACATGAACTTGTATAAGGGCAAAATTGTAAAACAACAAAATAAAACAATGATTATTTTCTGAAGAATATCTGGTCTCAATGACCATAATTAATTTCGCTTGTAGACAACACACTATATTCCCAGAAAGCTATTATGATACAATTTATTCTCACCTGTTCCAATAAAGACTGCAATACTTTTTATTACCTCAATTTTCAGTAGACCATTGGCTCTGAAGGACATAACTTCGTTCTCTTGTGTACTGTGAGGACTTCCAAGCTGTGAACACAAATAAATATATTTTGACGGGAACTGCCAGCACTTTCAAATATATTTCAATATAAACTTTTGGGGGATTTGTGTAAGCCATGATAGGTAGTAAGTCTACTTTTGAAAAATCAGACATCTTTGCAGCAGCTCAACGTATTAAGAGATTTCAAATTAATTGAGCAAGAATTATAAATAATTAAGGAGTTGCTGGACAGGAAATTGATCCAGTAGGAGATTATCTTTCTGCTTATCACCACCCCTTATGACACCATTATTGCAATGTATATAATAGAGGCTTTAACACCTTCAGCAATATTTAAGTTAATATGTTTAAATGATTTTTGTCAATTTTCCAACATTCTGAATGTTACACAATTATCACCATAAATAAAAATAAATCCATGATCTTAATCAATATAGTCAATTTACAAAGTATAATGATCTTACTTTACATTTTGTGAACAGTACAATGTTTCTATTAAGACCACAAAAATATTTTACCAATATATTGAAATAAAATTATATTTCATGTGGCAAAAATTTTAAAAATCCCACCTTTAATAAAGAGGTGAGAAATCAGCTATTAAATTACAGACTTATAAAATCATCTATTGACATCCATTGTCAAAAACATAGCTCAAAATATTGTGGGAATAAAAAAAATACTAGCAGACCGGTTGTTAAAGCTCAACAATATAATGTTCCCAAGCCATATATCAAATAAAATATTGGGATGCACAACAAGCTGTGTAACTTAATAATCCAAATCCATCATCTTAATTGAAGCAAAGCAGTTGCTGGAAATCTGAAATGAAAGTAGAAAATACAAGCAGCACTAAGCAGGTCAGGTGGCAACTTTAGAGCACAAAAGTTTTTGGTCAATGACCTATCATAAAAGTGAGAAAACAAGCATGTTTTAAGATGCAGAAAAGGGAAACAGGGAGAGATAATGTCTATGATAGAGTGGGGGGGGGGTCATGTTTCTTTAGCTAATATACTTGCTTTAAAATCCGGCAAGAAAAAAGAAACAAAAATATATGTTGGAAACTTGCAAGAGATAAATGTGACCAATTCAGATACTAGGTCATCACCCACCTGCAACATTAATATTCTCTCATCACAAATGCTGGCTGATCTGCTAGGAGTACAAGATATTCTGTGCTCTAAAATTTCTTAACTTTTCCCTTCACTCTTTGGATAACTAAGCTGATGACCTCCTCACTACAGATTGCTTAGGTAAAAGGAATTTTAGTTCTTCTAAACTAAAGCACATTAAAGATCCTTATTTATGCCTGTTAAAAATCCCGATTTAATCTCCCCTCAGCCGATTTCCATGATTGCAAGTATATTAAATTTCCTTTATGCTACTGTTTCCATTGCCTGGTGTTATGCCTTTTCTGGCTCTAATAATGCTTACATGAATGTAGATTAACTGATGATGTGTACAAATATCCAGTTATTTCTTTTATCTGGAATTTTATATTCCAATTTCTAAGTTAAAAATTATGTTTTATCGACTTGCTCTTGGACTATCAAAAATTGTGCTTTCTAACCCAAAATAATTGTACCTATTCTAATTTATTCTCCCTCAAACACATTCACATTACGCTGCATCTTTCTGTCCTTATCCTGCCTTTTTCTAAAATGCTTTCTCAGCATTGGCCAGTTCCAATATTTTTACAACAGCATAAAGGCAACAATGCCAGATGAGATGAGTTGATTGTAATAGGAAACATCATTGAAAAATGTAAATACAATGAGAATTTAAATTTCACAGTCAACATATATGGGCTGGTAGAATAAAAACTAAAACTTAGACTTGGTATGATTGAGAATTAAGCTTTTTTTCACAGTTTAGATAAGTTTCTTATTTACTGTCTGGTTTTCACTGAGAGATTATATTCCCTATAATGAGTACCCCTGGACAAGATGACTGAATGAGGAACAAAATCATCATGTGAGACACATCGCTCATAGGGAAATTGTATCAAGGTCGCATGGGTATCTCATGACCTGCAACCCTAATATTTATTCGAATGTCTTAGTTTGCATGATTTGACTTAGAAGTGGCTGCAAATATGATTTAGTTTGAATTAAGTTGATTCTCAATTACATATTGTCAAATGAACAAGTACTGTTTAAAAATGCAAACAACAGGAATTTTGCAGATGCTGGAAATTCAAGCAACACACATCAAAGTTGCTGGTGAACGCAGCATCTCTAGGAAGAAGTGCAGAGGATGAGTCCGGACGAAGAGTCTCGGCCTGAAACGTCGACTGCACCTCTTCCTAGAGATGCTACCTGGCCTGCTGCGTTCACCAGCAACTTTGATAAGTACTGTTTAATTTACTTTCATGTCAGAGACATGAATCTGCCTTCATTCATAAAGGATATCCAAGTTTTAAATAGTTTAGTTCAAAATGGACAAATTAGTAAGGGACGAGTATGAAATTGTTCTTGATGATACCCTGTGGCGAGGACTAGAAATGTTAATAATATTAAACCCTGAGAAAATTGCAGTTTATCAAAAACTTGATTTTGGGGCAATTTGAAAATATTTCAATAAAATGGAGATGACAGCATAACTGGCAGGCCTTTAGTTGTTTGCCATCATTGTTTTTAAATCCCTTCTTGGCATTTTTATTGCTATTTGTGTCATCAGTTATTCACGTTTCTGAGGATAATATCCTCTGCCAGTTCTAGATTCCCAATTGTTCAATTATTGATGGCCAAGGTTACATTCTCACACATTCCCCCCCTTCTCTCTTTAATACGCTGCTTAAAAGTGAGCACTTTCTTCAAGCTGTTATTCATTTGATATTATCTGTTGTCAAAAATCCATTGTCAAATTCTGTTTAATAACTGTTTATGGAAAGGCCTTGAGTTGTTTAGCCAAAACAGTAACTCAACGGGATTTTTAAAAAAGTAACTAAAGACGCCATATAAATGCCAACCATTGATTTTATTTCAGCTTTATTTATACACCTTACATATACCAGATTTTCCCTTGCTTGTATATTTCAGGAATAGGAAATCAGGGGAGCACACAGCAATTCTTATTGAGGGATCAGTAGTGGAAACGGTGAGCAGCTTCAGGTTCCTGGTTGTCAACATCTTTGAACATCTATTTTGGGCCCAACATATTGATACAATGAAGAAGAAGGCACACTAGTGGCTATATTTCAGTTTGAGGAGAGTTGGTATGTCACTGAACGCTCTTCGCAAATTTTTACAGATGCACTGGGGTGAGCATTCTGACCGGTTGCAACAGAGTCCGGTATGGAGGTGTCAATCCATAGAATCAGAAAAAAGGATTGTAAACCTAGTCAGCTCTCTCCTGGGCACTAGCCACCCCACCACCACTGATAATTTCAAAAGGCAATGCCTCAAGAAGTGGCATCCATTATGAAGTACCTCACCATTCAGGGCACGCCCTCTTCTCAATACTACCATCAAGGAAGAGGAACAGGAGATTGAAGATGCACACACAATGCCTTAGGGACAGCTTCCTTCCCTCCACCATCAGATTTCTGATTGATCCATGAACACTACATCACTATTTTCTTTGTTTTTGCACTATTTATTTAATTTTAAAATATATTTTTATTGTAATTTCTAGTAATTTTTATGTATTGCATTATACTGCTGCTGTAAAAAAACAAATTGCACAACATACGTCAGTGATAATAAACCTGCAATGTAATGTGGAAGAAGAGTACTGCGGCATGTACTTGATTATCTGCCTTCCTTTCCTCATATGGGTCGAGGATCCTCTCCATTGTGATGGGTAAGGGTAATCCAGGTTCTATTCTGCTTCTCACTCTGGGTACTGCAAATTGGCTTAAATAAGCTTAAATCCAGTGCGGTCTAAAATGGATAGTTATCCAAGTAGTAACAGCAGTACATTACTGCCACATACAACTAGGTATCAGAATGTAATCCTGAGCAACTCTTCTAAATAACAGTAAGGAGAATAATAAATATGTCGGCTCTTAGAAATGAATAAAGTTCTGAATGACATTGCAGAAATAAAGAATCAGATATTTAAGCTGCACAGATAACAAATTACTTCCATTCATAATTGTATTAAATAGTTGGTTTATTGGACACTATTATGGTCTGCTAACTCAGTTCTTGAGATTTCAATCTGTCCAACTTAATAGCCAAGGCTGGGGCTCGAGGTGTCTCCTTTGATGGAACTAGTTATTAATTTTTACTGCATTTAATAAGGAAATACCTCCAAGAGTCCTAGATGATTAGGTAGTGAGCCAACCAGCTTTAGCTTAATCTTAAAGATGACCTTAAGGGAGAACAAGCACACGATTACACATTGGCAAGGAATCCACAACCAAATTCCAGTAATGATTCTAAAAAGTTACAAAAATTTGTGTTATGCTTATTCACATGGATCATTTGTTGGTAAAATATCACCAATATTATCACTTTGTGAAAAAGTGACCAACAAAATGAACTATGCTGAAGCATCTGCAGAATTCCTCGTCTATGCTGAAGAAGTCCGTTTTCATCTCAGTGTCCAGCTCTGGTCATGAGCTTTGCACTGACCTTCGGCATGCCGCACTGTATGATACTTTTAGCTTTGAGATCCACTGTTAGCTAATAAATTAACATTGACTAACTATGGAACCAAAGGCATTTTTACAGTAGGATCTTTGACATGATGATCAAGTGCTCAACCATTCACAATGTATCCCACATTTAAGATTTTTGAAAGTGAATACGAAAAGAGCAGCTGTGATTCAGTGAAAAGCAAATAAATTTTAGCTGTTGGTAATTTAAAATAAAAACACAAAATACTGTAAATAATCAACAAATCAGGCAGCACCTGTAGAGAAAGAAATAGAACTCATGTTTCATATCAATGACTCTTATCAGAACTAGCTGTTATTCACCATTAGTTACCCTTGATGCTTCTTTGTATGAGAAAATATGTCAGTTAGATTAACCTCAAGTATTTGGTTAAAAAGAGTATTGGTAAGTAACTTTTTTGAATGCCTTAATATTATTGAAAGCTGCCACTTCCAAAATATAAAGCCTAATTTTTGAGTTGAAAAATTGTAAAGCACCACCCTCAAGAGGTTCTTTCATCTTTGGTATCTGTAATCATGAATTTACCCTGGGCAAAATTTGCTCGGGGACTCAAAACAAATAATTTAGTGAACACTTACATGCTGAGATATGCCCTACCTACCTATTTGGATCACAACGTTAACTATTTAACAGATCAGAGGCAGCAGAAAAGAAGCACCATTGCCAAGTTTGACATACAAAGTGTAACATTTGTCAGTTTTGAACTTAATTTGAAATCTCCACATTAGACATCAATACTATAAAGTCATAGAGAAGTACAGCATAGAAACAGGCCCTTTGGCCCATCTAGTCCATGCTGAAATCACTGATACTGCCTACTGACATCGACCTGCACTGGGACCATAGCCTTCCATATGCCTACCATCCACGTACCTATCCAAATTTCTCTTAAATGTTGAAATCGAGCTCGCATGCACCACTTATGCTACCAGGTCATTCCACACCCTCACGACTGTCTGAGTGAAGAAGTTTTCCCTCATGTTCCCCTTAAACATCTCACCTTTCACCCTTAACCATGACCTCTGGTTGTAGTCCCACCCAACCTCAAGGGAAGAAGCTTGCTTGCAATTACCCTATCTACCCCTCATAATTTTGTATACCACTATTAAATCTCCCCTCAATCTGCTACATTCTAAAGAATACAGTCCTAACCTATTCAACCTTTCCTTTTAAATCAGGTCCTCTAGACCTGGCAACATTCTTGTAAATTTTCTCTGTATTCTTTCAACCTTGTTTACATCTTTCCTGTAGGTAAGTGACCAAAACTGGACAAAATACTCCAAATTAGGCCTCACCAATGTCAACACAACTTCAACATAACATCTCATCTCCTGTACTCAATACATTGATTTTTGAAGGCCAATGTGCCAAAAGCATCCTTTACAACCCTATCTATCTGTGACACCACTTTCAACAAATTATGGACTTGTATTCCCAGATCCCTTTGTTCGACCAGACTCCTCAGTACCCTACTGTTCACTGTGTAAGACCTACCCTGGTTGGTCCTACTAAAGGACACTTGTCTGCTTCAAACTCCATCTGCCATTTTTTAGCCCACTTTTCTAGTTGATGCATATCCCTCTGTAAGCCATGATGGTCTTCCTCACTACACTCCTAATCTTGGTGACATCCACGAATTTGTTGATCCAGTTAACCACATTTTCTTCCAGATCATTGATATAGATGAGAAGCAACTACAGACCCAGCACTGATCCCTGCAGCACTCCACTAGTCACAGGCCTCCAGTCAGAGAGGCAACCCTCTACTACCACTTTCTGGCTTCTTCCATGAAGCCAATGTCTAATCCAATTTACTACCTCATCCTGAATGCCAAGTGACTGAAGCTTTTTGACCATCCTCCCATGTGGAACCTTTTCAAATGCCTTACTGAAGTGCATGTGGACAACATCCACTGCCTTGCCTTCATCCGCTTTCCTAGTAACTTCTTTGAAAAAATCTATAAGATTGGTAAACATGACTTACCAAGCAGGAAGCCATGCTGACTGTCCTTAATCAGTCCCTGTCTATCTAAGTACTTATATATTTGGTCCTTTAGAACACTTAAACTCCATACTGGAGTATGGATGCATTTTCAAGGTGTGGCTACTTTAATTCATTGCAATGGCTGAAAAATTCAGTATACATCACTCACAAGGTGTACCTTTGCTAACTCGTGAATCTACTTGTTTTCAGGCCCCAGACAATTTTTTTCCCAGAGCAAATTCATGATTAAAGACAGAAAAATGATATTCATGACTGAAATGATAGAATTAGCAACAAATGTCCAACGATATCAACAATCAACCTTTTTAGAGTAAGTTTTATACCAGTGATAAAAGTATGAAACTTTACTGGAAAGGATCTTCTGAAATTCACCTGAGAAAAAGTGACTGTTACATTCTCAAGGATTAAGGGTCACTTTATTTGGCATATACATTTACACGTTTTAAGAATTTTCTGTGGTATATTGGTACAACATGCAACAAAAACAGCAACATTCGATAATTACAAGAATAAAATATTATATGGAATATGTTAGACGTTAAAATGCAGATATAGTATAAAATGTGCATAAATACATCAATACCAGCATGTACTGTATAAATAGCATTATAAAAAGTAGTTTAAAGTGGTTACAGCACATTGCAGTTATTGCGGGGGTGGGGGGGGCAAAGATAACTGCAATGATTGATTAGACTAATTGTCCGGGGAAGAAACTTCTAAGATAGTTTGAAGTTTTTGTTTCAATAACCTTTTTATGCTTTCCAGACAGGAGTTTTGGAAAAGATAGTATGCAGGGTGGGTAGTGTTTGCAATGGTTTTTCCTGACCACTTCTTTGTCTTGGACACATACAAGTCCTGCAGTGATGGTAGACTGCAACCAATGACTTTTTCTGCTGACCTGATTGTTCACTGTAGTTTTTGTATATTGTGAGAGGATCCTGCATCAAACCAGACGGTAATGGCTGCTGTGAAGATACTCTGATTTATAGCAGCGTATAATTGCCTCAGTATGTCCTGAGGAAAGTGGAATTTTGCCAACTACCGCACAACTATAGTCTCTGCCGAGCCTTTGTGTTAGTGAAAGAGATATGGTTCTCTCACATGAGGTCCTACAAAATAATGATGCCCAGGAACCTGAATGTTGAACTGGTGTTAACTGTAGAGTTGTTGATGATGTGTGGGTGGAGGGGAGACACATTTCTCCTGAAATCGATATGCATCTACACTGTTTTGAGGGCATTCAGTTCTGAGTTGTGATTCCATCAGGAAACTATATTGTTTACTTCCTGGAGGGACTTGGATTCGTTGCCTCTGGTGATTAGTCCACTGACACTAGTGTCATCCATAAACTTTATCAGTTTAACTGATGGATCACTGGAGACACAATCATTGGTGCATAGAGAAAATAGGAGAGGAGAGAGAACACACCCCTGTGATGCACCAGTGCTGACTGAGCGGGATGTGAAGATTTGCTTGCCTAGTCTCACATACTGCCTCCTGTCAGAGAGGAAGGTTATGATCTATCATCTTACCTCATATGGAGCAGGAAAAAGATGACATTGTTCAGGTATATAAGTCTAATAGGGTACAATATCTTTCACCTTTTCCCAGTTTGTTGTAATTAACGTCTAAATAAAGATCAAACCTTATCCAACTAAGCTTAAATAAAGCAATGAATATAATTTGCTTCAATTTTGTTCCTATCAGAATTTAGTGTGAAGTAGAAATAGTGTTACTCTTCCTAGACAGAATAGATCCAAATCTCTACACTTCAAATAGCATATAGTGATACTTATTCTTTTAAAAATTAAAGAGACCATCATGATATCTTGGGAGACAAACTGATGGGCTTTCCATTAATAGGACTTAATGGAGTTGATTATTGTATGAAGCGTAGCAAGTACCACAGGCAGCTTTGTGCCTAGCTGTCCGTACCATAAACAAGTAAGTTTTCCTGCAGTTCCACCTGAATTATAAGTAGTAGTGCATTGTAACCAGAATGTAAAGAGAAACATACCAGAGGGAAATAAATAAAATTATTTCACATCTATTTATGATAATGAGTCCTATAATGCTAAATTATAGATCATAATGTAAGCTCAGTGGCCACTTTATTAGGTACACGAGAGGAACCCAGTGTGTTCCTCTGCTGTGATAACTCATCTACTTCAAGCTTTGATGTCTTGTGCACTCAGAGATGTTCTTCTACATGCCACTGTTGTAATGCGTAATCATTTGAAATACTATCATCTTCCTGTCAGCTTAAACCACTCTAGCATTCTTCTCTGACCTCTCTCATTTACACGGTATTTTGCCTACAGAACTGCCACACAGCGGATGTGTTTTATTTTTCTAACCATTCTCTGTAAACTCTAGAGACTGTTATGGATGAAAATCCGAGGAGATCAGCAGTTTCTGAGATACTCAAACCATTCTGCCTGGCACCAACAATCATTCCATGGTCAAAGTCACTTAGATCACATCTCTTCCACATTCTGATGTTTGGTCTAAACAAAAATGAATCTCATGACCTTGTCTCCATGGTGCTACCACAAGATTGGCTGATATTTACATTAGCAAGCAGGTGCATCTAATAAAATGGCCATTGGGTGTACTTAGGTGGTCTTTTGCTGCTGTGGCCCACTTACTTCAAGGTTTGACATCTTGTGCATTTGGGGATTCTCTTGGGCACATAATTGTTGTAATGTGTGGTTAATTCAGTTAATGTCACCTTCCTGTCTGCTTGAACCAGTCTGGCCCTTCTCATCTAATCTCTCTCATTAACAAGGCATTTTCATCCATAGAATGGCCACTCACTAATTTTTTTTTTGTTTTTCACACCATTCCATGTAAACATTGTAGAATACTGTTCGTGAAAATCCCAGGAGATCAGCAGTTTCTGAGATACTCAAACCACCCCGTATGGCACCAACATTTATTCCACAGTCAAGGTCATTTTGATCACATTTCTTCCCCATTCTGAAGTTTGGTCTGAACAACAGTTAAACCTCTTGATCAAGTCTCCATGCTTTTATGCGTTATGTTGCTGCCACATAATTAGCTGATTAGATATTTTCATTAAAAACAACTGTACTCGATCTTGGTAGGCGTTTTAGATTTTCCCTGTAATAAATTATTACATTCAATATGACAATTTAATTTAATTTATGTGTTTGATTATGAAAATGGGGTACTGTGATTGTAAGTGTGACTTAAATATAATGTATTCGGTACTATTCTATCTTCTTTTTTATTCATAATATATATCGTCATGTACTCTCCATTCTTCTATGTGGAAATTAATAAAAATATTGAAATAAAAACAAATGTACAGGTAGCTGTACCTAATAAAGTGGCATTGCATGCAAAGTTAACAGTATACAATTTTTAAAAAAAAATAGATGGACAATCTTTACCTTCATTGAAATATTTCTACTGTAAAACACTTAATTTGAACTGACAATAATGTACAATGGAAAAGAAGGTATTTAACTGTATTAAATGCAAATAATACTCTTTTAAGTCAGAGAAGATCAAAGCAAACCAAAGCTACCAATGCAAAATTCTCATCTTTATCTCTATCCATGAAAGCATTGATGCAATGGACAAGACCCAGGTGGCTTATAGATCATTTACCTTTAATTACTATCTATGTAGTATCCGGAGGCTATGGTCTGCAGCAAATCAATAGAACAGCAGCTAAGATTAGAACCTTGTACTTATTGCTGAATCCACCTTAATAAATAAGCAACAAGAAATTGTTCTAAGTGAGGCATTCTCCTTTCTACCAAAGATAATTTTTACATCTAATTTTAATATATTATATGTGAGAGAAACTGATTATATACAAGTCCTGTTGTCGCAGCATTATATTTAAATTAAAGTGAAAGAGATGTATCTCAGAGTTTCAGGTCAATTGTGGTTATGTAAAGCTGCACATAGCTATATTGCGCACTCTCATATAAAATGCTGATGTCAAGTCACTGTGCATATCTCTTTTACTCTCCTGTGATCAAAGACGATCACTGAGGCAATTACCAAGAAAAATCACCACATCATTTCATTTCTCCACTGCTTTCCTATAATTGCTTAATGCAGCTTTCACTGCCGCCATGTTATTGGTCTGCATTTATACCTTCCACTATCTACCTAGGATAATTAAAATTAAGCTTTCAGACCAAGTATAAACCACTGAAATTAACATACCAAAAAATGAATATATCCTATCTATTTTACTTCACTGAATTAAGATACAAAAATGTTAATTGTAAAGTCTAGAATTTCAGAATAGTCATTAAATACCCTGTAACAGCATCACCAACAATGCAAAACTGTGTATTGATGGCTCTATGACCAAATTAATATCAAAGAGCAACACACGCACTGCAAAACATGGTCAAGTTCAGAAAGAGGTGCGAAAGATAAAACTGGGTTGTTTTATAAATCACCAGCAATTTAGGGATTCAGACATCTCAATGTGATTTCATCATCTGTCAAATTTGAAAACAGCAATACTGGCAGCATTCAAAATGCCTTTCACTGAAACAATGTCAGGCAGGAGGCTCATAAAATAAACTCACAGGCCTGTAAAATTTCCCCAGACAATTTTAATCAAAGCTAAACATGATTACAAAGATAATAATTTTAAATAACTCTCAAAATGGTGCTGTTTTAGTTGAAATTATAAATTGGTGCGATTGTTACACTGTTTAACCATCAATAAAAAGGAATTTTTTCCCCCTAAATTCTGCTCTTTCTGTGTCAGTGATGAAGCAGACTGGTATACTAACCCTTCAGGCTTGTCAACATTGAAAAATAAATTAAAATAAAAGAAGCCGTTGAAAAAAATTCGAAGAATAGTCAGTGACTATGCTTTCCTGCTTGTACTGTATATTGGTAATTTCTTGGTAGTCTTTTCAGCTATTTACTTTGGTCATGCAAATTTCATCTCCCCAAGCCCAAAAGAACACATCACATAGTACATGAAAGCATTTTGAACTGGATAAAGTAAGTCACATGATAGGGTTTTCATTTATAACCTTTTTTTGATTGAGTTTTTTCTGACATATTCTGGCTTCAATGCAGGTTTGTTTTTGATTCTAGGGAGTAAGGTTAAGTGCGATGTTTTACAAAATGTAAAAAACTGCAATAACTAAATTAATGCAGTCAGAAATTAGGGTTATTGCAGCAAAATACAGGGAAATCCTGGAGGAAAACCTGATACAGTCTGCAAGAGACCCGCAACTTAGGAGAATTGTTTTCCAGCAAGACAACAACCCCAAGCATAAAGCCAAAGCTACACATGAATGGTTTAAAAACAACAAAGTTAATGTCCTGGAGTGGACAAGTCAGAGTCCAGACGTCAATCCAATTGAGAATTGTGACTGGACTTGAAAAGAGCTGTTCACTCATGATCCCCATGCACTCTAACAGAGCTTGAGCAGTTTTGTAAAGAAGAGTGGGGAAAAATTGCAAAGTCCAGATGTGCAAACCTTACAGAGACTTACCCACACAGACACAAGGCTGTAATTGCTGCCAAAGGTGCATCTACTAAATACTGACTGGAATGGGGTGAGTAATTAGGCAAGCATTTATTTTGTGTTTAATAAATGCAATAAATTTAGACCAATTTGTTTTCACTTTGACATAAAAGTGTCTTTTCTGGTAATCAGTGTCAAAAAAGCCAAGTTAAATTCACTGTGGTTCAATGTTGCAAAACAGCAGAAGGCAAAGAGTGGTCATAGACGGGCCATATTCTGCATGGAGGTTGGTGACCAGTGGTGTGCCTCAGGGATCTGTTCTGGGACCCCTTCAAATATAAATATTAATGGTAAGACTCTAGGCAACGTGGAGGATCAGAGGGTTCTTGGGGTCCGAGTCCATAGGACACTCAAAGCTGCTGCGCAGGTTGACTCTGTGGTTAAGAAGGCCTTCATCAACCGTGGAATTGAGTTCAAGAGCCGAGAGGTAATGTTACAGCTATGTAGGACCCTGGTCAGACCCCACTTGGAGTACAGTACTCAGTTCTGGTCACTTCACTACAGGAAGGATGTGGAAACCATAGAAGGGGTGCAGAGGAGATTTACAAGGATGTTGCCTGGATTGGGGAGCATGTCTTATGAGAATAGGTTGAGTGAACTTGGCCTTTTCTCCTTGGATCAATGGAAGATGAGAGGTGACCTGATAGAGGTGTATAAAATGATGAGAGGCATTAACCGTGTGGATAGTCAGAGGCTTTTTCCCGGGGCTGAAATGACTAACACGAGAGGACACAGTTTTAAGGTGGTGAGTGCGTGGAATGGGCTGCTGGCAATGGTGGTGGAGGCGGATACAATAGGGTCTTTTAAGAGACTCCTGGATAGGTACATGGAGCTTAGAAAAATAGAGGGCTATGGGTAACCTGATGTAATTTCTAAAGTAAGTACATGTTCGGCACAACATTGTGGGCCGAAGGGCCTGTATTGTGCTGTAGGTTTTCATTGTTTCTATGTTTCTAATAAGACATGAGAACTTCCAAGGGGGGGTGAATACTTTTTATAGGCACTGTATGTTTGCCTGCAATGAATTGACATTAGAGATCCCAGACCTCCAACCTCTTGAGATCAGAGTACGGCACAGTTCATTTTTCAGCAATTGAATTAAAATGCACTACTTTCAGGGACTTTCAACATTTGTCCACTCCAACCTTTTAGGGCTAATGGTAATATTGAACTAATGTATAAGAACAGGATAGTGCAATGAAATAATAGGAGTCCAATTTCAAATGTTGTGGATGATCGAGAATTCTACAAAATGGCAAAGAGTAAATAGAGTAGCATTCTGCAAAAGAGCTCCGAATAGTGAGAGAGCCAGATACATGAGAGGTACAAATTAAAATAGTAAATGAGAAGTGGTGCACACAAAAGCAGTGAAATTTAATTAGTGCCATTTTGAAGGATTCTAAGCAAAGAAGTGATGCATCATAATATAAGACCATAAGACAAAGGAGCAGAAGTCGGCCATTTGGCCTATCGAGTCTGCTCCGCCATTTTATCATAAGCTAATCCATTCTCCCATTTAGTCCCACTCCCCTGCCTTCTCACCATAACCTTTGATGCCCTGGTTACTCAGATACCTATCAATCTCTGCCTTAAATACACCCAATAAGTTGGCCTCCACTGCTGCCTGTGGCAACAAATTCCACAGATTCACCACCCTCTGACTAAAAAATGTCTTCGCATCTCTGTTCTGAATGGGCGCCCTTCAATCCTTAAGTCATGCCCTCTCGTACTACACTCCCCCATCATGGGAAACAACTTTGCCACATCCACTCTGTCCATGCTTTTCAACATTTGAAATGTTTCTATGAGATCTCCCCTCATTCTTCTAAACTCCAAGGAATATAGTCCAAGAGCGGACAAACGTTCCTCATATGTTAACCCTCTCATTCCCGGAATCATTCTAGTGAATCTTTTCTGTACCCTCTCCAATGTCAGCACATCCTTTCTTAAATAAGGAGACCAAATCTGCCCACAGTACTCCAAGTCAGGTCTCACCAGTGCCTTATAGAGCCTCAACATCACATCCCTGCTCCTATACTCTATTCCTCTAGAAATGCATGCCAACATTGCATTCACCTTCTTCACTACCGACTCAACCTGGAGGTTAACCTTAAGGGTATCCTGTACGAGGACTCCCAAGTCCCGTTGCATCTCAGAACTTTGAATTCTTTCCCCATTTAAATAATAGTCTGCCCATTTATTTCTTCTGCCAAAGTGCACAACCATACACTTTCCAACAATGTATTTCATTGGCCACTTCTTTACCCATTCTTCCAATCTATCCAAGTCCCTCTGCAGACTCTCAGTTTCCTCAGCTCTACCGGCCCCTCCACCTATCTTCGTATCGTCAGCAAACTTAGCCACAAAGCCATCTATTCCATAACCCAAATCATTGATGTACAATGTAAAAAGAAGCGGCCCCAACACTGATCCTTGCGGAATACCACTGGTAACCGGCAGCCAACCAGAATAGGATCCCTTTATTCCCAATCTCTGTTTCCTGCCAATCAGCCAACGCTCTATCCACGTATGTAACTTTCCCATCATTCCATGGGCTGTTATCTTGTTAAGCAGCCTCATGTGTGGCACCTTGTCAAAGACCTTCTTAAAATCCAAATTTACAACATCCACTGCATCTCCTTTGTCTAGCCTACTGGTAATTTCCTCAAAAAATTGTAATAGGTTTGTCGGGCAGGAATTTCCTTTAAGGAATCCATGCTGAGTTCTGCCTATCTTGTCATATGCCTCCAGGTACTCTGTAACCTCATCCTTGACAATCGACTCCAACAACTTCCCATCCACCGATGTCAAGCTTACAGGTCTATAATTTCCTTTTTGCTTCCTTGTTCCCTTCTTAAATAGCGGAGTGACATTTGCAACCTTCCAGTCCTCCGGAACCATGCCAGAAACTATCGACATTTGAAAGATCATCGCTAATGCCTCCACAATCTCCACAGCTACTTCCTTCAGAACACGCGGGTGCATTCCATCTGGTCCAGGAGATTTATCTACCTTAAGACTATTCAGCTTCCTGAGTACTTTCTCTGTCGTAATTGTGACTGCGCACACTTTCCTTCCCTGCCACCTTTGAGTGTCTGGCATACTGCTGATGTCTTCCTCAGTGAAGACTGATGCAAAATACTCGTTCAGTTCCTCTGCCATCTCCTCATCTCCCATTACAATTTCTCCAGCATCATTTTCTATCAGTCCTATATCTATTCTCACCTGTCTTTGACTCTTTATGTACTTGAAAAAGCTTTTAGTATCCTCTTTGATGTTATTTGCTAGCTTCCTTTCATAGTTAATCTTTTCCCTCTTAATGACCTTCTTAGTTTACTTTTGTAAGGTTTTAAAAACTTCCCAATCCTCTGTCTTCCCACTAATTCTTGCTTCCTTGTACGCCCTCTCCTTTGCTTTAACTTTGGCTTTGACTTCTCTTGTCAACCACAGTTGCATCCTTTTTCCATTCAAAAATTTCTTCTTTTTTGGAATATACCTGTCTTGCACCTTCCTCACTTCTCACATAAATTCTAGCCATGCTGCTCTGTTGTCTTTCCGGCCAGTGTCCCTTTCCAGTCAACTTTGGCCAGTTCCTCTCTCATGCCACTGTAATTTCCTTTACTCCACTGAAATACCGACACATCAGACTTCGGCTTCTCTTTTTCAAATTTCCCAGTGAACTCAGTCATGTTATGATCACTGCCTCCTAAGGGTTCCTTTACCTCATCTCTCTAATCACCTCTGGTTCATTACACAATACCCAATCCAGTACAGCCGATCACCTAGTGGGCTCAACAACAAGCTGTTCTAAAAAGCCATCTCGCAGACATTCTACAAATTCTCTCTCTTGAGATCCAGTGCTGACCTGATTTTCCCAATCCACTCGCATGTTAAAATCCCCCACAATTATCATAACACTGCCCTTCTGACAAGTCATTTCTATTTCTTGTTGTAATTTGTAGTCCACATCACTGCAGCTGTTTGGAGGCCTATAAATAACTGCCATCGGGTTCCTTTTAACCCTGCGATTTCTGAGCTCAACCTATAAAGATTCTGCACCTTCCGATCCTATATCACCTCTTTCTAATGATTTAATATCATTTCTTACCAATAAAGCCACGCCTCCCCCTCTGCCTACCTTCCTATCCTTCCGATACACTGTGTATCCTTGGACGTTGAGCTCCCAGAGACATGCATCCTTTAGCCACGTCTCAGTGATGGCCACAATATCATACCTGCCAATCTGTAGCTGTACGACAAGATCATCCACCTTATTCCTTATGCTGCGTGCATTTAAATATAACACCTTAAGACCAGTATTTGGTACTTCTCGCTTTGATTTCACTGCAACTTTATTGCACTGCAACTCATCCCAATGGCTACAAATTTGCCCCATCACCAGCCTGTCTTTCCTGACATCTTTATTGCTCACTATCTTAGATTTATTTCTGTTTTCCCCTTCCTCCGCTCTGCCATTCCGGTTCCCATCCCCCTGCCAAATTAGTTTAAACCCTCCCTAACAGCTCTGTTAAACTTTCCCGCCAGGATATTGGTCCCCTTCGGGTTCAGGTGCAACCTGTCCTTTTTGAACAGGTCATATTTCCCCCAGAAGAGATCCCAATTATCCAAGAATCTGAAGCCCTGCCCCCTGCACCAGTCTCTCAGCCACGCATTCAGCTGCATGATCCTATTATCCTTGCCCTTGCTAGCACGTGGCACAGGTAGCAATCCTGAGATTACTACCCTGGAGGTCCTGCTTCTCAGCTTCCTTCCTAACTCCTGGAAATCTCTTCAGGACCTCCTCCTTTGTCCTATCCATGTCATTGGTACCAACACGTACCAAGACAACTGGCTGCCCACCCTCCCCCTTCAGAATATTCAGGACCCGATCCGAGACATCCCGTACCCTGGCACCTGGGAGGCAACACACCATGCGGGTATCTCTATCAGGCTCACAGAATCTCCTGTCCATTCCCCTGACTATGGAATCCCCTATGACTACCGCATTCCTCTTCTCCCTCCTTCTCTCCTGCACAACAGCGCCAGGCTCAATGCCAGAGACCCGGTCACCATGGGCATCCCCTGTCAGGTCATCCCTCTCAACAGCATCCAGAACAAGATATTTGTTGCTGAGGGGGACAGCCACAGGTGTGCTCTCCACTATCCGGGCATTTCCATTCCCTCTCTTGACAGTGACCCAGTTTTCTGACCCCTGTAGCCTAGGGATGACTACCTCCCTGTAGCTCCTGTCTATCACCTCTTCACTTTCCCTGATAAGCAGTAGGTCATCAAGCTGCAGCTCTAGATCCCTAACACGGTCTCTGAGGAGCTGCATCTCGGTGCACCTGACACAGATGTGGCCATCAGGAAGGCTGGAGGTCTCCCAGGATTCCCACATCTGACACCCTGAACAAAGCACTGACCCTGCAGGCATGCTACCTAATTCTACAGGAATGAAACAGGAAAAATAAGTCTACTCACCCACTTACCTCACCAAACAGATGAACTTTGAAGGTAGCAATGTAAATTGGGACGGAGGTCAGAAAACACAAAAGACATTTATTTATTTATTTAGAAATACATGGCGGAATAGGCCCTTCTATCCCAATGAGCCACACCACCCATCAACCCATCCATTTAACACTAGCCTAATTACAGTACAATTTACAATGACCGATTAACCTACTATCACGTACATCTTTGGGCAGTGGGAGCAAACTAGAGCACCTGGAGGAAACCCGCCCGATCACTGGTAGAATGAACAAGCTCCTTACAGACAGAGCCAGAAATGAACTCCAAACTCCAAGTGCCCCAAGCTGTAATAGTGTTGTACAGAGGTAATAGTGGGAATGGGTTAGAGCACTGAAATAACCAGCGTCTGGAAACTCAGGTTTACCCTGCTGGACCTTATGATGGGGATCTATTGTGACTCAGTGTGCATTTGGAGTTTCCATTGTAGGGACACATTGTGAGAAATTACTGCAATGTACTAAATTGCACAAAATACAAATGACACACACAAACTGCTGGAACAACTCAGCAGGTTAGGCAGTATCCATGGAAAAGAGTACAGTTGACATTTCAGACTGAGACTCTTCGGCAGGACTGGAGAAAAAAAGATGAGGAGTAGATTTAAAAGGTAGTGGGGAGGGGGAGAGACAAACACAAGGTGGTAGATGAAACTGGGAGGGCAGGGGATGAAGTAAAGAGCTGGAAAGTTGACTGGTGAAAGAGATACAGGGCTGGAGAAAGGGGAGTCTGATAGAAGAGAACTGAAGGCCATGAAAGAAAAAAAAGAGGGAGTATCACCTGAAGGAGGTGATGGGCAGGTAAAGAGATAATGTGAAAGAGGGAAAAGGGGATGAAGAATGGTGAAGAAGAGGGGCATTACTGGAAGTTTGAGAAATTGATGTTCATGCCATCAGGTTGGATGCTACACAGACAGACCCGGACAGAATATAAGGTGTTGTTCCTTCAATCTAAGCGTGGCCTCATCACAACAGTGGAGGAGGGCATAGATAGACATATTGGAATGGGAATGGGAAGTGGAATTCAAATGGGTGGCCACATGGAGATCCTGCTTTCTCTAGCGGATAGAGCATAGGTGCTCGGTGAAGCTGTCTCCCAATCTACGTCGGATCTGGGTGGGAGGGGTGAGAGTAGATATCAGGCTATCCCAGGTCTGCATGCACCGGGATTGGATGGGTCAGAGTGAGTAAGAGGTATGAGGGCCAATCAGTTGGTGTGCCTGGAGTTCAAGGTCTTGTCATCTGCTTGTCCGGGGGTCAATACTGAAAATTGGAGCCAAAGATCGATCTGGAGACTAGAGGCCTGCCCTAGAGTTGGAGGACTGTCCATGTGTGGGGGTGGATAGCAGAGAGGGTGGGAGGGAGGAAAGGGGCTTGTTTTGTTGTTATTGTTTTGTTGCTTGTTGTGTTCTGTGCTGTTCTGCTAAGCATCGTGGGCATGCAATATTGGTGCCAGAATATGGGGTGACACTTGCAGGTTGCTCCTGGCACAATGTAAATGATGTTTTGATGCACATGTGATAAATAAATCTGAATCTGAATCTGAATAAATCTAAATCAGAAGGAAGAAGAAAGCCACCTCTGAAGCACTGGTTGGCAAAGTATCATCATCAGAACATGGATAGAGTGGGAAATGCAACAAAATCTTGAAAGGAAGAGGATGGCTGCAAATGTAATCAAGTATAAGGGAGTTAGAATCTGTAGATTTATAATGAATATTGATCATTATTCTATTCCCAGAGACAGAGACATGAATGGAAAGAGTGAGAGATGTATCATGTGTAAGTTAGAGCAGGATGGAAAAGGGCAGTAAAGGTAAAGAAACATTCAAGTTTGTTTGAGCAAAGGAAGAAGTATCAACAGTAATCAATGCAATGGAAAAAGAGGTTAGGGAGCAGGCCTGAATAGGAATAAGGAATGCTTCATAAATCCATGATGAGACAGCTGTAGCTAGGACTTTTAGGAGTTCCCATGCCTGCAACTTTGACTTGGAGAAAGTGATCAGAATTGAAGAAGTTGTTCAATAATATAAGCCAGGTTAATGACTGTAGTGATGGAGGAAAACTGGTTGCACCTCTGTTTAAGGAAGAAGTGGGGGGTTCTCTGACTTTACTGATAAAGTATGGAGCTTCAGAGAGTTTACATGGTGAACATGATCTGGTTAGAACTGGGAAACTGTGAAGTTTCAGAGGAATCAAGGATGGAAAAGAAGAAACAATAAATCAAGTTAGTAAGAAATAGATTCTGTCCAACAAGAATAGGCTGAAACAATGAGCTGAAGAGTTGGAAAATGCTCCAGCCTAGAGTATAGTGTGCAGTTCTGGTTGCTATAGTAAAGGAAGGATGTGATTAAGCTAGAAAGAGTACAGAAAAGATTCACGAGGATGTTGGTGGAACTGGAAGGCTTGAGTTATGAGGTGAGCCTGGATAGGCTTGGACCATCTTCCCTGGAGGAAAGGAGGCTGAGTGTGATGTAATAGAGATTATAATATCAAGAGGGGCATAGATAAAGCGGATGACCACAGTCTTCTTCCCAGGGTTGAGGAATTTAAAACTAAATGGCACAGGTTAGTGATGAAAAGGTTAAGATTTACATAGAACCTGGGGGTGAGCTTTTCTCAGAGTGGTTGGTACATCCAATGGCAGAGGTGGATACAATTAGAATGTTTAAAAGATGTTTGGCCACGTTCATGGATAGGAAAGGATTAGAGAGATATGGGCCAAATATAGGCAAATGGGGCTCGTTCAGAAAGACATCTTTGTCATCACAGATGAGTTCAAAGTTTAAATCTCAAAGTTACGTATGTCACCATATACTACCTTGAGATTGATTTTCTTGCAGGCATTCACAATAAAACAAAGAATATACACTACAAAAAACACAATAGAATCAATGAAAAACTACACACACAAAAAAGACTGACAAACAATCATTGTGCAATGAGAGAAAAATTGTGCAAATAAATAATACTGAGAACACGAGCTGTAGAGTCCCTGAAAGTTGTAAAATCAGTTCAGAGCTGAGGTGAGTGATGTTATCAAGAAATTCAGGAGCCTGATGTTTGAGAAGTAATAACTGTTCCTGAACCTGGTGATGTGGGACTTAAGGCTTCTGTATCTCCTTCCCGATGGCCATAGCGAGAAGAGAGCATTGCCTGGATGGTGGTTGTCCTCTGTGATGGATGCCTTTTTCCTGTGGCAGTACTCCTTTGAGATGTGTTCAATGGTGGGGAGAGCTTTGCCTGTGACGGACTGGGCTGTATCCACCACTTTTTGTGGAGTTGCACTGAAGGGCCTGTTTCTGTGTTGTATAAATGTATGAATCCCTCGTCAATTATATCAGTCTTACGCATAGATCTCAGAGGGGAATTCGAAGCAGTTTGCATGGGATTGCTGGACTCTGGGGTAAGAGGTTGCAGATGGAAAATCTCCAAAGAAAACAAGTTAAGTGACGAAATTTGGTGGGACTTTGGTTCAGTTCATGATATGAAGAGGAATCTGTGAGGTAATATTCAGCCTCTGCTACAGGAGCATAGCCTGTTACCATGTTTCTTTGAATGCAATAGGATTTTGTTAATGCAAATTACATTTTACTAAATTTCAGATTTTTGCTATTGATATAAAGTTACAACACAGATAGCAGTAAAGTCACCAGAGCAAGCATAGGAATTTTTTGCCTTGTAATTTGAAAGTCTGATTCAACAGTCACTTGACCTCAGTTGAGCAGGTTCCGTCAAGGTATCCCAGCAAAAGAATCTTTCAAAAAATAGATAATTCCCCAGATTTTACTGTCACTGAGAACTAACGGAATTTAACATTATTGTGTTTATCACACAGCAGGATGGTGGGGGAAATATATTGCTAATTACCACTTTGCTGCTGATGTGTAATGTTCTGTTTCGGCACATAAAATGACAATGCCTTAATTCCCCTTAAGCCTTATAAAGTTACTGCAGCTGTGTATTAATTGCAAGTTGAACTTGCCTAAATGTTAGGGCTTTTACACAAAAGAATAAGTCCTGATCATTGAGATTTATGCTCCTACAATTCCATCATTTTCACCAGCCAAGAAAAGGAGTAATTTAACTTTATGAATATTATTCATACAAGTGGTAAATTGTTTCTGAAATTCTCTTATATAGAATTATACTTTAATATTTCAATCCTCCCATACATCAATCGCATTTCCAAGAAACCCGATGGAGTTGTGTGTCTTTCTTGAACAGAGCCACAAACGATTTAAATCCACCACCACATCCCACCACTGGATAAAATGTGTATGCCTCATGAAAAAAGTCTCCTTTGACATCACTGACTAAGATTACTGTGGGAACATATACAGTATGATGTAGTTTTGCCTGCCATCCCTTCTTTACAGTACACTGATTGCTACTTTCAAACATACAAGCTTACAAATATCCAAATTCAGAGTAGGAATAGGTCACTTGTCCATCTTACCTGCTTTTTTATTCAATTAAATTAAAATGGATTTGACTGGAGGCTTAATGGTCATCTGGCTATTGGTGGTAAACTTTCACCTGAAATTTTTATCAAATATCTATCATTTTCTTTAAAAATATTCAAACATTCTACTCCCATTGCCCATTGAGGAAGAAAATTCCAAATATTCATGATTGGGAGAAAGAAAAATCCAACTCATCACGGACTTAAACGGGTAATTCTTTGTTTTCAAACCATAGTGCACAGTTTTCTTCCCCTACAAAAGTAAATGTCTTCTCCACATTCATCTCGTCAAGACCCCTTCAGAATTTTACATGTTGCAATCAAGTTACTGCTTAAACTTCTAAACTCCAGTGGACGCAAGTCAATTCTGGAAGACCTTTCCCCACAACACAACCCAATAATTTTGGGAATCAGTCTGATAAAATTTATCTTAAGCATTTACAATAAATTACCATACTTCTTTAAATAAGGACACTGACCTTTTTACACTGTACTTCAGATCTGATCTCACAAATGGACTATATACTTCCCCTCTTTTGTATTCAATACTCTCAGCAATAAACAATAGTTTTTCAACATGCTTGTTCGTATTTTGCCAGAAAAACTGACATTTTTTTCATTTTTCCAAATCGTAGTACTCAATTTGCTTGATCTTTGCTATTCATGTCACTTATCTACAGTATATCCATTTGTGACTGCTTTCGCAATTTGTTTTCCTGCATAATAACCGCTATTGTCCTGAATTAGAAATAGCATCACTTGTGACTCCAGTGTCTACCTATAACATGCCTTCATTTGGTCTATTTCTGACTCTTCTTCCTTTCCTTGGCTTTTTCATTTTCATTTCCCAGTGAAGTTGACTCCCATAGCTATCTTGCCTGCATTTTCTTCAGACTGTCCAAGATACATATCCAGTATCTCTTGCTGTTTCATACTTCCTGTAGCTATTACCTTCCTTGCCAGAGCCTTCGATACGTTTCCTTTTTCTCAGCCAAAGATCACTTTTGACATGAGTTACAAGTCCCTCAACTATTCCTATTCCATTCCTGTTCTTCCATTTCCACTTGTTCACAAACCTATGATGGGAATTTTGCTTGGACTTACCTTCCACGCTCATTGCACTATCCACTGCCATCTCCAGGGAGATACTACCGCTAAGCGTATCTTTTCTTCCCCTCATCATTCCTTTTGTTTGAAGGAATGCTATGCCTGCAACATCCTGGTTCACTTCTGAATCACCCCCTCTGTCCTTCCAATAGCAGTGGTGCTTAGAATTATAAGAGATACAAAATCTGTTCTCATTTTCAACCACCCAGGTCTCTTCTCCAGATGAAAAGATATTGTTCAGTTACTTTCACAATTTCCTACAAGTTATTGAGACCAAATCTAGAGGATTGATTACTTTAGAACATATTCCTCTTAGTTTGCAAGCACAAACCTCATCATCACTTGGCACTTCAATTTTCTGTCCAATGTTGACTAGGTCCTCTATATTGTTGCAATACAGCTCAACATAAGGTCAGGAACCACATTTACTTATAATTCAAAATTCCATCATTTTGTGTTTTATATTTTGTGTTATTTGACCCTAGCATGAAATTCCACCCCATCCTTCACCTGCTCTTCTCTCTTCATTTTTCTCTATATTTACCTGTTATATGACTGACATTTTCTAATTCTAATGAAATACAATCAACCCAAAATATTGGCTTGGATTTTACTAAGTTGTGTTGTGGAGCTGAGCGTCAAATTCTTGAATGGCCATGGGGCTTCAAGCAATATCATGGAATTGTGGATAGTGAGTAAGGTTGTCAAAGGATGCAGCAGGATAAGGATCAGTGTGGAGAAGGGGTTTGATCCAGATAAGTGTGAGGCATTGCACTTTGGTTGGTCAAATGTAAGAGGAAAGCAGACTGTAAATGGCAGGAACCTTGGGAACATTAATTACAGCGGGATCTTGGAGTGCAAGTCCACAGTTCCTTAAAAGCGGCAACACATGCAGTTAGAGTTGTTAAGATGGCATAAGGCATGCTTGCCTTCAACAGTTGAAGCACTGAGCATAGACATTGTCAAGACATGTTGCAGCTGTATCAAACTTTGCAGCAGTGTTTGCAACTCTAGTCACCATGCTATAGGAAGGATGTTGAACAGGTGTGCAGGATTTTGCTTCATTTGGAGTGTATCAGCTGTAAGGAAAGTTTAGACATTCTTGTGTTGCTTTGTCTGGAGTGTCAGAGAGCAAGGGGTGACCTGATAGAAGTATATAAAACTATGAGAGGCGTAGACAAGATAGCCAGGCAAAGTTGTTGGCCTGGGGTGAATATTTCAAATACTAGAAGGGCATTGGCTTAGGTGAGAGAGAGAAATGCAAGAATATCTCCTTTAAGAGATATGCAAGGCAAGTGTTTGTCTTACACAGATAGTGTTAGGTACCTAGAACGTACTTCCAGTGAAGTAGCAGAAGTAGATAAGATGGCAACATTTAAGATGCATTTAGATAGACGTGCTGAGGAAGGGAATAGGGGGATGCTGTCAGATGGGATTAGTTTGATTGGCATCATGGTTAGTGCAGACGTAGTGGGCCGACATGCCAGTTCCTATGCTTTACTGTCCTATATTCTAATAATAGCCTCTGGAAGGGCTTATTATAATTGTTATCCCAGTCTCATGCTTGGTTAGAAGTCTGAAATCATTCCAAGATGTGCATTAATTTATTGTGATAAGCAAGAAATTTGCACTGCTCCAATTTGGGTCCCTTGGGAATCTCAGATCTTAAAGGCTATTATTAGCAGCCATGCATTGAGTCTGAGATTCCACCTTTCTGGGCTTCATTGCTCCTATTTTCCCCTCTCTTGGCACATTAAAACCTACCTATTAAGCAATATTTCTGTGGTCTCCCCTAATATCAATGTCAGATTTTGTTTACATTCCTGAGAAGACCCTGGGACATTATTATGAATCTAACGGTTCTATAGAAATACAAATTGTTGTTGTAGTTGTCTTCAATGAGGGTCCATAATTGAAATTATCAAACAATCACAAGATATTTATCAATTACTTTATAATTTAATACTAGGCAATAAAAATATTCAGTTCTAAGAAATTTGCAGATATGTTTATACTTAGAGAAGTTTGAGTTCATTTGAATTCAGACATGGTTTGTATGAACCATATTATCAGTCATTCTTAACCGCAAATAAAATTAGAAAATAAAATAAAATTGCTTCTACTGTTCTTACTGTCTTCCACATAATTAGACTTCACTACATAACCTAGCAAATGAATGAAACCTATCAGTATCAGTAATTAGTCTCTAATTTAAGGTGTGCTAGACAGACTAGATTTACAAATAAGAATCAGTACTGTTTTCAGATCCCAGATTATGCAGAAAAGTGTGGAGTGATAACTTTGGATGTTTGAACTTGAAGGCAGAGTACAGCGTTAATGGCAGGATTTCTAGCAGTGTGGAGGAATAGAGGGATTCTGGGGTCCACATCTATAGATCTTTAAAAGTGGCAGCTCAATTTGATGGGGTGGTTAAGAAGGCCAATGGTGTGTTGTCATTCATTTGTTGGGGGAATCAATTTCAAGAACCACGAGGTAATGACACTGCTTTATAAATCCATGGTTAAACCAGACAGAATATTTTGTTCAGTTCTGGTCGCCTCATTATAGGAAGGATGTTGAAGCTTTAGAAAGGGTGCAGAGGAGATTTACCAGGATACTGCCTAGATTGGAGAACATGTCTTATAAGGATAATATGAGAGAACTACGACCTTTCTCTTTGGAGCGAAGGAAGATGAGAGGTGACTTGCTAAGGTGTACAAGATGATAAATGGACAGCCAGAGACTTCTTCACAGGGTAGAAATGTCTAATTTGAGGGATCATAATTTTAAGGCGATTGGTGGAAAATATAGGCGTAAATTTTTTTTACACAGAGAGTGGTAGGTGGGTGGAATATATTGCCAGGAACTGAGGAATAGCAGATACATGAGGGACATTTAAGAGACTTAAAGAGGCACATGGATGGAAGCAAAATGGAGTGCTATGTGGGAGGGAAGGGTTAGACTGATTTTAGAGTAGGTTATAAGGCCAACACAATCGTGGGCTGAAGGGCCTGAACTGTGCTGTATTTTTAATGCGATGCAGTTTGTATCTGTGTGCGCGCGTGTGTGTGTGTGTGTGTGTGTGTGTGTGTGTGTGTCTAATGTATAGGTATATTCTACAAAATAGACTCAGTTCAACAACCCTGAAAAACAACAGTTGCATGACTTTCCTGACCAAGCTTATAAAGAAAAATCAGGAACCCAGAAATTAAATAAAACACTGTACACTACATCTGTTCTTTACTACTTCCTGTCCTTCATTTTTCCTTTACACCCACGACCATACCCCTTCACATTATTTGATCTGAACTCTTCCACATTTTTTCCACTCCAACACCAATTTAGATGACTGTACTGAATTGAGGAATTACACATTAGCTGTGTAACTCATGCTTGAAAGAAGGAAATCAGCATTAAATACTATCCGTTAGGACCAAAGAATGATTAAAATATTGCTAAGCCAACCCTGGTCAATTCCACCCTGCAGCAAAAAAATTATCAGGGAACTCAATAAATCACTGAGTTTTTCCAATTCAGGACTGAAAATAATATGTTGCTATTTTACATCTGATCTATAAAAGCAAAATTCTATATATTTAAGATTTCAATTTAGTTATTTTATTAAAATATGAAATGTACTTGAATTTAACATTTTTAGGAGTACCACATTCCAGCCTCCAATATGTGCTAATGATTTTGTTTGTTACCCCATATTTCATCTTCATTGCTCGTATCGTAGCACCAAAACATGAAAATAAAACAGCTTTGTCTGAAAAGAACCAATGTTAAGATGAATCCACAATACATACATAGCCTCCTACTAGCAATCAAGGTTGCTTTTTCATTTTCCGTCAACTCCAGCCCTCAAAGCACATAGGCTTCTAAATATTTATAAGTGCAATACTTATGAGGGTAGATAGCAATTTGCAGCAGAACCTGTCTGCATAGATTGTAAAATGCTCTGTCACCTCGGCAGGGTAGCTTGCCTTCGAGGTTTATGATTTTACCAAGCACACAGGGGTGCTAATGAATTTGTAGCGGACATCTTTAAAATGTGGAATGCTTATAATATTTTATTGTCTAAATTAGTGTAACTCACACTTCAGACTACCCTGCATTAAAAGAGAAACCACAATGATCATGGCAGTTAAAGTAACTAGAAGAGAGCACAATTTGTCACTGCCATTGTGTGCTAACACCATGCTGTGATTTCCTCATCAGCCTCTTTCCCAGCGTCTTTAACTCCTTCGGGAAATGTATAAATAAAGGTGTGGACAGAACAAAATATCATATTTCTTTATGAAAATGAACTAAGAATCCAGTATTTTTAGGTTATGGCATAAAAATTTCATACCCCACACCTTCCCCGAAAACTGCTTAAAAAAATTTATCAAAGCTACATTCCCACCTTAGGGCAGCTTGTTCAAAGTGACACATTGGGACATGTCGCATGTGTCAAGTACCGAAGGCTGAAGTACAAAGCAATTTCTGCAACCAGGAAAGTGTTCTCTTAAAAGAAGGTAGCCATGGCAAATTCAAATGGTCTCTTGATACTGTCACTGAAGAGTAATGACTTGCGCTGAGCTGTATGAGAAGCTAATGTTGTGTGACCGTGCCACCCTTCTCAACCTACAACCTCTGCTGAAGCAGCTGATTCCATTTTTTATTCAAAAACCTACAATTTTGACATTTCAAATTTGAATGCCACCTACTTAAGATAAATTTTAATTAGTTGTACATGTCACTGTGGATATGATGCTACTGCACTAAACTTAACTTGGTCCAGTCAGCTAAAAGCAATTGCCAACAAGAATAGAATAACTTGATCTGCATTTCACTTGTGAAACAGAAACACAGATCCGAATGTATGCAATGCTTACAATTATAATATGCAAACTAAAGAAAATTAAATTTTCCAATGGAAGTCTTATTTTTTTAACACCTTGTTTAACTTGTTATGTTTCAGAGCAGAATTATGCATTAGATTGAAAAATGTGAAAATATAATCGGCCACAAAATCCATTAAAATTTTGTCAATATTTGATTTTTCATTTTTTTGTGTTAACCAATGGATTTGTGTCAGATATGCCCTATGATGAATGTGTCTGATAGGAAATATTCCTTCCCTTTAATATGAAACAACTAAATTGAATAAATTAATTGAATTTTGTTGTAAATTATATCTAAAATTTTGTATATAAAAATATAGTTATCCTGTGTGCATATCTACATGTATATACAATACAGATTCAGAGCATTTTAACTACATAGTATTAAATATATGGTCAAATTAAGCTAATATTAATCAATTGCTTTCTTTCAAAGTAATTAAAAGGAAATAAGATAATGGAATAGACAATACTAGCTTTGTAACCTTGCTCAATTTAAAATGTGTTTCCTCATTTTATATTGTGCTAACAAAAGATGTTTCAATAATGACAAATTTTCTAAATTCTAAAATTATGTTAGGTCAATTATTGACTTTTTACTTTTTTAATAAGGTATAGGAAATTCTTTGTTACTGTACAATAATTCAGCATGACCTCAATAATATGCTTGTTCAGTTTTGGTAAATAAATGCAGTAAAACCTATTAAAATCATCCTTTATATCTCAATAACTTAAATGACTACAAATGCTTAAAATACTGAGATGTTACAGATAAACATATACAAATAATAGTTTTATCATTTTACATTTGCATTGATATATGCTGGTCAGATTTTTAGCTTTACTGCAAATGTATTAACTTATAATGAGGTCACAAAAACTGCATACATAGGGAAACTGATGCATCATGTCACAAAGGTTCAGAAACCGGTACAGAGGTAAGTAAACTAATTCAATCATTGTGGCATATTAAAAAGAACACCACACGCAAAACACTTTTAGAATTGGACAACTAACGTCCCTAGAAAGTCCGAGACATATCCTGACAATTGAAAAATTACAGCCTTACAGCCAATAAATTTTTTTTTTCAGGAAGTCTTCATGAATTAGCCAATTCAAACCAGAGGGGAATAAAAACAACTGCATTTTCCAAAATGTAGCACTTGTAAAATGATTGGACATAATAATTATATGTATTTACACAAATACACACAAGATTTTTCTACATTCTCTTAGATAATCTACACACGATAGTTAAAAACTATTAAATTTTAAACTGATTATAGCAGCCCTAACATTGCTAGCACATTCCCACTGACCTAATGATGATCGTTTTATTTTTGTTTACTTTCACAAATGCATTCTAACTGTGCCCAATTTATAAAAATGCAATCACCAAGGTAAATAATCCATTGGATTGATTGTATGGTTAAAATGTTAACTCTTCAGTTTGGAGATGGCTTCCTCTGATACATCAATTTTATTACATAGGACATGAAGTATAACTCCAAAGCGCCTGTTGTTTATGTAAGTTTGTTTCAATTTTCTTTTATAAAATTTTAGTGCAGCTTATGCTGTGCAGGAAGCTGTTGAAGATGGTCATATGTATTGCTCACAGATACTATAAATACCTAGAGTAAGCAGACTGTGATGTCAGTCATAATGCAATGGTAATTTGATGTCTGTACTGCCAAATTGAACTCCAATGACCCAGTTAACTCTACGTGTTAAGCATGCATGGGAAAACCAATGCTTATGAGCTATAAGAACCTATCCAACCTCTACCATTTAGGATCTTCAAAGGTTGACTGTGATTCGTTAAAAGGAGAGTTGGCTGTGCAGATTCATTGGTCTATTTAAGTTGTATCTCAGCATGAAGGCTCTGGGGCAGGGGTTCCCAACCTTGTTCATGCCATAGACATCTACTATTTACTGAGGACTCCATTGGCTCCAGGTTGGGAACCCCTGTACTAGAGCTTCAGCATGATGGGAAGAAGACCAGAAGAAGGGCCTGCAGAGTGGTAGAAGAGCTCTGGATTAAAGTTCACAGTTCAAAATAAATTTAATTATCTCAGTACATATATGCCAAAATATACAACTCTGAGATTCATTTTCTTGTGGGCATGCTCATCATATGTATAGAACAATAACTATTGACTATAACTAAGAATCAATGTAAGACTACCCACTTGAATGATCAGCTAGAGTGTAGAAGAAAGCAAACTGTGCAAATGCCAAAAGAAGGAACAATAATATAATATTGAGAATATAAGATGAAGAATCTTTGAAAGTGAATGGATTGGTTGTGGAAATATTTCAATGATGGAACAAGTGAAGTTGAGTGAAGTTACCCCTTTTGGTTCAAGAACCTGATGGTTGAGGGGTAGTATTGCTCCTGAACCTGGTGATGTGAGTGCTGAGGCTCATGTACCTTCTTCGTGATTGTAGTAGTGAGAAGAGAGCATGTCCTGGACAATGGGGGTCCCTAATGATGGATGCTGCTTTCCTGCAACAATGTTTCATGTACAAACGTAGATGTTCTCAATGGCTGTGAGGTCCTACCCATGAGGGACTGGCCGTATCCAATACTTTTTGTAGGATTTTCCGTTCAAGGGCATTGGTGTTTCCATGTAATGCAGCCAATCAATGTACTCTCTACCACACATTAAAAAAAGTTTGACTGAGTTTTAGATGTCAGGCCGAATCTGTGCAAACTCCAAAGGAAGTAGAGGTGCTGCCGTGCTTTCTTTGTAATTGCACTTACGTGCTGGGCCCAGGACAGGTCCTCCAGTGGTTATCCACTGAAGGTTTACTGTTCCCACTTCTTCTAAACTAACTTAAAGGTAGCAGAACTCATCTTTATCGCGAATATAGAGCACCAAGTGGTTAAGTGCATGAATTAGCTAGGATACTAGTCCTCCCAATAGAACAAAGTATAATTAACTCCACCTAACATAGTGCCTTCAACGTCATGTAGAGTCTTGAGAAATATAAGAACTGTGAAGGATAAACTTCCCTCAGTGTTCACTTCATCTTCTACCAAGTAGATAATGATGGTGAAAGCCTTAAAAAAATGGGGAACAGCTATAATTTTATAAAACAACAGTCTATTGTATTCACTATTTTCAGTCAACACATCCAACACTTTAGACCAAATAGGGGGTTTTTGGAGGTAAGGTGTTATCTGCTCAATAACTCTCCAGAGAGTTCATATATTATGAAAGACATACTGTTATTCACAATGTTATTAAACAATCAAAGCCCCTAAACATTGGTTTCATTCTCTTGGTCACAGAGATGGGATCAAATTAAGCTGCTCATACCACAGAGGAATAATTATGTATGGATGGAGTTAGGAAAGCTAGACAGGCATTTTTAAAAATTATTTTTATTTATTCATTTTTCAGAACTGAGCACTGATGGCAATTTATTAGCTATTACTAAGTGTTCTTCAGAACATATTGACGAGCCACCCTCTAGAAGTCAGAACATTCCTCAGGAGGGTGAGCCCTCACAAATCATCAGGCTGCAGTGGTGTACCTGGTAGGGCACTGAAAATCTGTGCCAATGAACTGGCTGGAGTATTCAAGGACATCTTCAGTCTTTCAGAGCTTCCCACCTATTTCAAAAGGGGCATTAATCACATTGGCACCCAAAAAGAGCTGGCCAAGCTGCCTCAGTGACTATTCCCCAGTTGCATTCACATCTACTGTAATGAAGTACTTTGATTAGAAATAGTACCTGCTGAAGCAAGGACCTGGGCACGCTGCAATTTACCTACCACCAGAACAGGTGAAATATGACAGGCTCTCCACTAGGCCTTGGACCAGATAGACAACAACAGTATGTACCACAGGCTGCTCTTTATTGATTTCAGCTCATTATTCAACACAATCATACCCTCAGTACTAAACAATAAGCCTCAAATGCAGGGCCTCACCTCCCTCTGTTACTGGATCCTTGATCCCCTCACCGGGAGACTAGTCAGTGCGGATTGGAAATAACAACTCCTCCTCCTCACTGACATCAACACCAGCACACTTCAAGGATATGTCCTTGGCCTGCTGCCCTACTCTCTCTATACCCATGACTATATGGCTAGGAACATCGCAAGCATAAACTATGAATTCGCTGGTGACACAACTGTTGTCTGCCGAATCTCAGATGGTGATGAGGAGGCGTACAAGTGTGAGATAGATCAGCTGGTTGAGTGGTGACGCGACAACACCTTAGCACTGAACGTCAATAAGACAAAAGAATTGATTATGGATTTCAATAAGAGAAGTTGTGGGAACACACTCCAAACCTTAAAATAAGTCAGCAGTGAAAAGGGTGAGCAATTTCAAGTTCCTGGGTGTTAACATCTCAGATCTATCCTAGGCTCATCATATTGATGCAATTACGAAGAGGCTATCGGTTATATTTAATTAGGAGTTTGAGGAGATTTGGAATGTCACCAAAGACTTCAAAGATGTACAGCGGAGAGCATTCTGACTGGTTGCAACAGTGTCTGGTATGGAGAGGCCACAGCACAAGACTGGAAAAAGCTGCAAAGGGTTATAAATTCTGCCATCTCCATCCTGGGCACTAGCCTTCCCACCATTGAAGACATCTCAAAAAGACAGTATCCATTATTAAGGAATCTCACCATCCAGGACATGCCCTCTTCTCATTGCTACCATAAGAGAGGAGGTGCAGGAGCCTGAAGACACATTGTCAATGTTTTAGGAACAACTTTTTCTGCTCCGCCATCCAAATTCTGAACCTGTGAACACAACATCACTATTTTAGTTCTCTTTTTGCACTACTTTTTTATTTTTTTATATATATATTTCTTATTATAATTTATAGTAAATTTTATACTGCTGCTGCAAAACAACAAATTTCACGACGTATGTCAGTCATAATAAATCTAATTCTGATGCAGCCCCTCTGGTGAAGGTACTACCAGCATGCACTTGCGTTGGGAAATGCAGGATATATACCCAACAACAATGGAGGACTGTCAACATATTTCAAAATCAGGATGGTGTATAACACGGGAGGAAACCTGCAGGTGGTGGTGATCTTATGCACCTATTACCTTGTTCTTCTTGATGGTAGAGGCTGCAATTTTGGGAAGTGCTATTTGTGGAGTCAAGACAAATTAAGTGTACATACTAAAGTCACTATATGCTGTTGTCCGAGAGTATGAATAACTAGGAAGGTGAGTGGGGTGTCAATCAACCAGCCTATAGAAAAACTTCTATAACCTGCTTTAGACTGTTTAGAAAACTTAATAGTTTGGAATCTGGCTCATCAGCCTTTATTTCTTGCAATCCCTTTAAACCCACTGGGTTCCATTTCCTGCACCAACTAGGACACTGTTTCCCATCCTCCATTAAACTCACTGTGTCTGTTTCCTACATTACCTTTAATCTTACTGTATGCAATGGAAAAATTATTATGCTACTCTTTTATAGAAAAGAATGAAAAGTGTGTGGATGGATTAAGAGGAGAAATATTGAATAGTTCTGAATATTTGCCAGTCCAGTATCACCAAAGCCCAAGGGTTAACAGTTTTACTACAATGTCAATTTTTAATTGTAAGAATGATTAGATTTACATTCACCTTGGCAAGTATTCAGCTGTGCTGCTGACTCGTAATTTGCATATAGTTTGTTTGGAGTTGAGTCATCTAGGCTAATGATCCTTTCAACTTGCTTCCTTTATACGTCTAGCCCCATTGAAATTCTGGTCATTGGTGATTCTCAAGATGTTGATGGTGGAGATTTGGCTGTGGAAATGCCATTGAATGTCAAGGGTAGCTGGTTATACTTTCCTTTGTATGAGATCTCACGTGGTCTGTACGTACCGGCTGTGTGGTGAAAAAGGTTGAAGAAGTTTGGTATGGGCTGCCAAAACCTAAGAACTT
Source organism: Mobula birostris (assembly GCF_030028105.1). Lineage (NCBI taxonomy): Eukaryota > Metazoa > Chordata > Chondrichthyes > Myliobatiformes > Myliobatidae > Mobula > Mobula birostris. The sequence continues at coordinate 53,931,370 of NC_092384.1, forward strand.
TCTACAGGGGCACAATTGAAAGCATCCTGACTGGCTACATCACTGCCTGGTGCCTGGTATGGGAATTGTACTTCCCTCAATCGCAGGGCCCTGCAGAGAGTGGTGCGGACAGCCCAGTGCATCTGTAGACGTGAACTTCCCACTATTCAGGACCTTTACAAAGATGAGTGTGTAAAAAGGGCCTGAAGGATCATTGGGGTCCTGAGTCACTCCAATCACAAACTGTTCCAGCTGCTACCATCCAGGAAACGGTACCGCAGCATAAAAGCCAGGACCAACAGGGTCCGGGACAGCTTCTTCCACCAGGTCATCAGACTGCTTAATTCATGCTGACACAATTGTATTTCTATGTTATATTAACTACCCTGTTGTACATAATATTTATTATAAATTACTATAAATTGCACATTGCACATTTAGACGGAGATGTAATGTAAAGATTTTTACCCCTCATGTATATGAAGGATGTAAGTAATAAAGTCTATTCTATTCTATTCATTGCAATTTTATGGGCAAAAATTACGTGGGATATTACCCTATTTTCAAATGTTGTCAAGGCTTTGCTGCATGCAGATATGGATTGCTTCATTTGTTGAGTTGCAAATGATACTGATCATTCTGCCTTAGGACTCCTGACCTTATATTGGAAGAAAAGTCATTGGGAACCAGCTGAAGACATTTGGGCCTAGGATATTTACCAGGGAACCCCTGAAGTGATGTTGAGAGCCGGGATGATTAAATTTTAAAATCAAAATCTTTGTTTCTGTTTTCACAAAAGCTATTGGAGTATTGTTGATACTTTGACTTCAGTTTTAACAGTCCTCTCTGATGCCACATGATTAAACAGCACCTTGATGTCAAAGGCAGGCTCTCTTCGCACCTCTGAAATTCACCTCTAAAACTGGTTTCACCAAGGCTGTTAAAAAATCCGGAGTGTCTGTGACAAAACCCAAACTGGACATTGGTGAGAAGGAACTGTTTAGTAATTGTTGGTTGATAGCACTGTTAACAATACCTTCCATCATTTTGCTAATGGCCAGAGCTAAACCAATTGCGTAGAAATGAGGTGGATTAAAATTGTTCATTTCTTGGTAATAGGTCACATTGAAGCATTTTCCAGAACATATAAAATTGTAGGATGGAGGAGTCATGGGTGAGGGAAGATGGAAAGAGTTGGTAATAAAAGGAAGAGGATTCTGTACGAAAACAAAATAGTCATTTTCTATGATCTCTGCCATGCTACTTGGCATAGAGGCTTTGGAAGCTACTTCAATAACTGCCAGAATCTGCACTCCCTCCACTCTTGTGGAGAGAGGAGAAGCGTTGAGCTGAAGGAGCTGTGTTTATCTCACTCTAGTTTGTAGCTGACAGAACTAGTCTTCCAGCACCTTTACTATTGCAAAACAGAGGGAAGGAAGTGTGCTATCAATGTGCTTGTCATGACTGAATAGTCTGCAGAATGAAATGTACATGTACATAGTTTCAAGGTGTGAAATGTACAGTACATGTATGAGTTAGAGTGTGGTGTGTTATGTGATTATCAGATAGGGTCTATGAGGATGCATATTTTAAGTAAATAAGTGATGGATGTAGTGGGAGGATTTGCTAAAATGTGCTCTGACCTTAATCTTGTACGTAATTTATTATATTTCTTGTGCCACTCAATTCATGTTCTTGGGGCTTAATTCCTGATGTTAACTTGGTTTGCTATCTTTTACCACAACAACCCGATTATCTGTTCAAAGCAATACTAGCCCCCGAGGGAATAGGATCTCTTTGGTTCTCTCAACTTCATCAGCCACAGCCTCCAGGACCACAGCAGACTATCAGGATGTGATCATTTACGATCAGCTGTGCTTCTAGTAAGCTACCAAAAGCAGTGGAATGACTTTCATGTCGTTTGCAAACACAGTGCACTTCCCCTTTTTGGAGTGAAATCAGTGCCTGTTATTTAAACTGCTGAGGGCTGCTTTCAAAGTTGAATCCATTGGACATGCACTATAGTAATACAATTTAAGAGAGGCTTGGATAGGCACATAGATGATAGAAAAGATGGAGGGCGATGTAGAGTGGAAGGGTTAGAATGATCTTATAGCGGGTTAAAAGGTCAGCACAACATCGTGGGCCGAAGGGCCTGTACTGTACTGTAACATTTTATGTTTTGAAGTGTACTAACTACTGAATGGATGACAAAGTCATGTTAGTGAGTTTTGTATGCATTTTGCATTAGGCCAAGGAATGAAGATTCCCTGGACAATGCAAGTCATTATATGCATACCTAATGAATAAAATTAATTTTCTTGCAAAAAATGATTCTGTCTTTTTTAGTTAAAAACGTTCAGGCTATATTTATGAACATGGGAAACATAATTTATTAATTTATGTAATTAGGTAGTATTCTCAGAAAAATCTGAAAATATCTGCAACATCTATGGTTACATAAAATCAACAATAGAAGGATTGGTAGATCTAAGCATCCCTAAATTCTAATTCTGTATAATTATTTAAACCTCATTTCAGTTCTGGTAATGACATTTAATTTCAATGTCAGGTTTTCCACTCTGTGCTAATTTCTTCAAAAAAATCTACTTTATTAAATTAAGTTTCTGTAATTGTTCATAAACTACAGTATGCTTACTTTTCTAAGAAGCAAATTAAATTCAGTGCAAAATATCATAAAGAGCATAAATGGAAGGAAAATAGCTAAACACTCAGATTCTGATTGGGATTTAAAAATGCTGAAACTCTTGCATCCAATTCCTTTTCTTCTTTTGAATTCCCCAACCCTAAATTTGATTAAATCACAAATGGGATTTACCCACCACTGCTTTCAATTTATATATAAATGTGGTGCAATTTAGTAGATCCTACTGCAAATAGCCTTTAAAGGTACGTTTTAAAATGGAAAATGTAACCTTGTGTCCTTGACTCCAGAAAACCTTTTTAAAACGTATAAATTCAGAAAGAAAGAGATTCCTTTGTATTTTGTGGCAAGAAATGATCCTTTCAGCAACTGTTTTTGCTTAGCTCCAAAAAAATTCCGTATAGTACTGCCATGCAGGTATATTCAGCTATCTGTAATAGAAAGTAACAGCTGAAATAAATTACTTAGGATGATATTTGGCAGCATGATAGATAATTGGTAAAAAAGGAATTGCATTGAACCACTGATCATTCCGACTTCAGTGGCAGTAAATAAATAAAGTGTATGATTAACTCAGCATTGTGACCTTATTGTGGTTTGTTCGACATGCAGATGGTATAAAACAAGAAGTACAAAAGCATTCTGACACAACACGGTTTTACACCATAACTAAATGTATCTAAACCAAAACAGAAAAGTCTAATCCTTTTCTTATTTTTTTCATATTGCATATGTAGTGTTAATAAAAGTGTGCAAATATTGTCCAAGATAAATCAGTATATTTATCTTCAAATCTATTACCTTTCCAAAAATTAGTCCCCATACTTAAACAGATTCTGTGGATGACAGGAAAATAATTGAATTGAATTGAATTGACTTTATTTCTTGCATCCTTGACATACATGAGGAGTAAAAATCTTTAAGTTACATCTCCATCTAAATATGCAATGCTCAATCATAGTAATTTATAATAAATAGAACAGTCAATGTAACACAGAAATACACTCAAATCAGCATAAGTTGATTAGTCTGATGGCCTGGTGGAAGAAGCTGTCCCGGAGCCTGTTTGTCCTGGCTTTTATACTATGGTACCATTTCCCAAATGGTAGCAGCTAGAATAGAATGTGGTTGGGGTGACTCAGATCCCCAATGATCCGTTGGGAAGTTCACAACTACAGGTGCACTGGGCTGTCCACACCACTCTCTGCAGATCCTGCGATTAAGGGAAGTACAGTTCCCATACCACGCAGTGATGCAGCCAGTCAGGATGCTCTCAGTTGTGCCTCTGTAGAAAATTCTTAGGATTTGGGGGCCCATACCAAACTTCCTCAACCCTCTGAAGTGAAAGAGGCACTGTTGTGCCTTTTACACCACACAGCTGGTGTGTACAGTACCTGTGAGGTCCTCAGTGATGTGGATGCTGAGGAACTTAAAGCTGTTTACCCTCTCAACCCCAGATCCATTGATGTCAATTGATGCCCATCTCCATTCCTCCTGTAATCCACAACCAGCTCCTCTGTTTTTGCAACATTGAGGAAAAGGTTGCTTTCTTGACACCACTGTGTCAGAGAGATGACTTCTTCCCTGTAGGCCACCTTGTTATTGTTTGAAATTAGGCCTATCAATGTAGCGTTATCGGCAAATTTAATTAGCAGATTAGAGCTCTGGGTGACGACACAGTCATGGGAATAAAGGAGGGGACTTAGTACACAGCCCTGAGGGGCTCCTGTGTTGAGAGTCAGAGGGGTAGAGTTGAGGAAGCGCACTCTCTGGATGAGAAAAATCTAGTCTGTGACAAATAACTGACAAATCACTTGTCAATACACCAAAGAAGACAGCAGGTGTGAAAAATAAACCTGTGGATCTCAGAAGGCACTAATATTTACACAGCAAATGAAAGCAATACATCTGTGGAGACATATAGCATACCAAAAAGGATCATCAAACCACCTCAGAGACTCATTGAGAGTTGATAGGTGAATAAGGAACTGTATTTTCTCATTAAAACTGAAGTTAATGTAAAATATCACTGTTGGAAAACATTACTGCAGGTTTATGAGGACATAGTATTGTGTTTGGTTTTTCTTTAAAGGGGGAAGATATGTTATTATGTGTATACATAATAAAGAACTTTAGTTCCCAGTGTGCAATGTGGGCAGTTCACCCAGAACCGGAAGTGACGTTAGTGAGCTGATGGCGTGGTGCTCATATTGAGCAGAAGCCACCTTACTGTAAATAAATATGTGTTAGTTTTACCCATGCTAAGTTTGCCTTCTATCAAGAACAAACATAACAAATTTTAAAGTTTGCAATTTTTCTACTTTTTTCGAGAGTGTTAATGATGCTGCTTTGAAATACCCAAGATTTTAGTGATGTTCAATTTGCCTCACTATCTCAACTCTGCATTCCGTGCTTACATCTTGTGCTTAACTCCCTCCTGTATAAGCTCTTCTATACACTTCCCAGTCACTGTCTTTCTGTCATCCTTGCTACACTCCCAGGACAGGCAATCTCTGATCTCGTACTATCCAACTTCTTTTAATTCCTTCTCCTTGTTTGCTAATAAAATAAAACTACAACTTAATGGAGTTACTTACAACTGAACTTTTGAACTCTTTGGTTATTTCCTTATTCCATTAGACTTCATTTTTTGACACATTTGTTCAGAGTATACTCAGCTCAATCACTGCCGTTTCCAATAAAATAGTTTTGGTTGCACTCTGGTACACTGCTCCTTGAAGTCAAAATGAGGATATCTGGCCAATAGCGGATTCAGCTTGCGATTACCAGACTGTGTGCTCTACAGCCAGTGTGAAATGCTGAAACCAGGCTCATTTTCTCTGCAGCTAACTGACTTTCAAACTTACCATTATTCCTTTCATTCTCATTTCCAAATGCAAAGCTTGCAGACTTAGTCAACTAGATCCAAAGCAACCATAAACATTCAATTTAAATTGATGCATATAAATTACTTATACTGTGAAGATGAAGAAGAATAGGGATCATTATATAAAAATTAGAACCAGGCAGTACAGGAAATTAAAGGGTGTAGAAGTTTGCAACTTTCTTTCGTGAAACACAAATAATAATAGGTCTTGCCGAAAGGTTTCGACCTGAAACGTCAACTGTACTTTTTTCCATAGACGCTGCGTGACCCGCTGAGTTCCTCCAGCATTTTGTGTGTGCTGCTTGGTCAATTGTTAACTTTAAATTTTAAATCTGTTCATTGTTATTAACAAAGCCAATGAAGGGACTTAGGGTTAACATATAATTGTGGAGTTGGTTAATGTCAGACGTGACCCTGATGAAAGACAGAAAGATCTCAAAGGGGCTAAATGGCTTACCCTTGTTCCTGATAATTTGCTGCATAACTCTCATCATCCAACCCGAACTTGTATTCAAGCTTTTGCCTGCTCTCTTACCGATCTCCAAATCTTTCCTAAGTTTCTTTATTTTCTTCCTTTTCCCTCTTTGGGATCTTTTCCATCAACAAGCTGCTGTCACCTGTTTACATTCCATTTTCTTAAAAGACCCATATTCTCCAATCCATTGTAAAATAACTCTGCCCCTTGTGGACTGCCAACTGGAATGTAGGGCCAGGGGGATGGCATCTGACGTTGACCTGTTGCTCTGGTAAGCAAATTGCAAAGCATCGAGGTTGACTGGTAGGCTTCTTTTGACTTCTTCTTCCCCTTTATCTTTGTATCTTTCATATAAGTGCTGATTCTAAGTCCAAAAATATAATCAGGTTGTTGATAACTTAGTTCCCTTTGAAACTCAAAACCAACTGAAAAGAAGGCTTTAAAAAAACACTTATTTATACAATTTCTTTAATGGTCTCATAATGTACCAATGTGCTTCACAGCAAATGAAGTACTTTTGGGAAGTAATCACTGCAGGCAAAGCAACAGCCCATCTATAACAACAGTGTGGTAAATATCAGATCATGGGCCAAATATCCTGACCTACTTGCCTGTACACTTCTCTGTGGTTACATTCTTGGGCAAACCACTTAAGGAATGTGCAAATTAGCAGCACAGATATCATGGGCTAAAAGTTACTTTCCTGTGCTAAGTTCTATCAACTTTCACATCATTTGTAAATGTAGTAATACAAATCATTAATGTATATAAGAAAGAGCAAGGGTCCCAGAGCCAATCATTGCAGTAAACCACTAGTTGTAGGCTTCCTTTACTACCTTAATAAAACTACCTTCATTATCTCTCTGTCTAGTTCTGAGTCTTTGAACCGAAGCATTAAATTCACTTCTTCTTCCACAAATGCTACTTAACCTGCTAAATATCTCCCACATTTCTTTTTCTATTTTAGATGTCTAACAGGAATAGATATTTGATTTTCATCTAGGCAGCTTTTGCTGCATTTCAGTGCAAACTGTGTTACTTACAAAAATCACTCCTCCTCCATCCTGTTAGGGAGTATTCTGGAGTTACGTGAATATAGCAGATATTACTTCAAACAAGAACCAGTCTTCAGTTCTTAATGTGGATTATAAATTGCAAAATGTAAGTTGAAGTTAAAAGCATAAATAAATAAATAGGCTGGCCCACAGACTAAGAGATATGCAAAATGGTGACTATGAGACACTTACATATACCCCAGCCAAACATTAAGACAATGGGGTTTAGTTAATTGACTTGCATCAAACCAGGCACTGTGAGCTAAGTTATTTGCACCAATGTGACTTGAGGTCAGGCTGGCAGACCAGACTTATGTCATCAATTATAATATCAAACATAGAGGCAATTAATAGCTTTTGTGTACTCAAAGCAACATTAATTTTGGGTACACAAACAACTTATTTTTATACACACATTCTTTCTCTCACTCTCCTTTTTCTCCCTCTGTCCCTCTGAATATACCCCTTGCCCATCCTCTGGTTTCTCCCCCCCCCCCCTGTCTTTCTTCCCGGACCTCCTGTCCCATGATCCTCTCGTATCCCTTTTGCCTATCACCTGTCCAGCTCTTGGCTCCATCCCTCCCCCTCCTGTCTTCTCCTATCATTTTGGATCTCCCCCTCCCCCTCCAAATTTCAAATCCCTTACTCACTCTTCCTTCAGTTAGTCCTGACGAAGGGTCTCGGCCTGAAACGTCGACTGCACCTCTTCCTGGAGATGTTGCCTGGCCTGCTGCGTTCACCAGCAACTTTGATGTGTGTTGCATTAATTTTGGGTGTCTGGCTCTCTGTCTTCAGAAGCTTTTAGATATTGTATGAATTAATTTGGGACAAAGGTGTTTGAACATTCAGGGGTGTGTCCCACTGTTAGATATGTAATTCAAAGTAAGCATTGTCAATCCAAAATATTGAAGTGAACTTTGCCATTGTATCTATGAAAATTGTATTGAATCACCTGCTGTTACCTTTAATCTTAAGGGTATAAAAATGTGATGTACTTTTGGGTCTGTGAGCCTCATACTGAGAGGGTCTACAGAAGAATGCCTGTTTGTTGTGATGAATAAAGGCTTCTATATCATCAGCTTCAGTGTCTCCCCAGTGATTTCATTCACAGTCACAACACCCCCAACCATAGTGCCATTAATTGTGTTTGGGACTAATGGACTAGGCATAACATTTTCCTCAGTGTGATTTCTTCTGCAGATCCAGAGAGAGATGGATAAATAAAGCATTTTTTCTCATCCATCCTCTTTTTCTAAGTGTAAAATCAAACTCAAGTACTGCTGTGTGGCTTGTACAGTTTTGAGAGTTTTTAGAACTACATATATAGGCTCCTTATGAGTTGTACCATAACCTGTGTGGAAGGGTTGGACATGGGTGTGGTAGTCTATTTCTCATTCTAAAAGAAGGGAAGACTCTTCTTTTGACATTTTGGCAGAAAGAGAATGTAAAGCAATTACCTCCCAAGTAAAAATGCATTTCAGTCTTAAACAGCTCTCTGGCTGAGTTGTTGAAAACCACTCCACAGAAGTTGGTGGCTTTCCTTTCAGGTCATCCAATTTAATGAAAAGATATTGAAGAGATTGGGCTAAGTACTGATAATTATGGACCATGAGGTCTGTTTATGGTTGAAACAGGTGACTATTGTATTAAAATAAATATTTGTCCTAGATTGAGTTGTTCAGGAAAATGAAAGAATGATATTAATTTTGAAATTTCATGATAAAGTGGAGAGTTAAAATTTCATCAGTAAATCATATTTTAATTACAAGTGCCAAAATTTAAATCAGAATTAAAAATAATTTAAGACCATAAGACCATAAGATATAGGAGCAGAAGTAGGCCATTTGACCCACCGAGTTTGCTCCGCCATTCAATCATGGGCTGATCCAATTCTTCCAGTCATCCCCACTCCTTGTCATTCACCATACCCTTTGATGCCCTGGCTAATCAAGAACCTATCTATCTCTGCCTCAAATACAACCAATGTCTTGGCCTTCACAGCCGCTTGTGGCAACAAATTCCACAGATTTACCACCTTCTGACTAAAGTAATTTCTCTGCATCTCTGTTCTAAATGGAGATCCTTTAATCCTGATGTCGTGCCTTCTTGTCCTAGACTCAACCTACCATTGGAAATAACTTTGCCATATCTAATCTGTTCAGGCCATTTAACATTCGGAATGTTTCTATGAGATCCCCCCCTCATTCTCCTGAACTCCAGGGAATACAGCCCAAGAGCTGCCAGATGTTCCTCATACAGTAACTCTTTCATTCCTGGAATCATTCTTGTGAACCTTTTCTGAACCCTCTCCAGCATCAGCACATCCTTTCTAAAATAAGGAGCCCAAAACTACACACCATACTCCAAGTGTGGTCTCACAAGTGCCTTATAAAGCCTCAATATCAGATCCCTGCTCTTATATTCTATACCTTTAGAAATGAATGCCAACATTACATTCACCTTCTTCACCACTGACTCAACCTGGAGGGTAACCTTTAGGATATCCTGCACAAGGACTCACAAGTCCTTGTGCACCTCTGCATTTTGAATTCTCTCCCCATCTAAACAATTGTCTGCCGTTTATTTCTTTCACCAAAGTGCATGACCATGTACTTTCCAACATTGTATTTCATTTGCCACTTCTTTGCTGATTCCCCTAAACTATCTAAGTCTTTCTGCAGGCTCTCTGTTCCCTCAACACTACCTGCTCCACCATCTATCTTTGCATCATCGGCAAATTTAGCCACAAATCCATTAATCCCATAGTCCAAATCATTGACATACATTGTAAAAAGCAGCGGTTCCAACACCAACCCCTGTGGAACTCCACTGGTAACAGGCAGCCAGCCAGAAAAGGATCCCCATATTCCACCTCTCGGTTTTCTGCCAATCAGCCAATGCTCCACCCATGCTAGTAACTTCCCTGTAATTCCATGGGCTCTAATTTTGCTAAGCAGCCTCATGTGCGGCACCTTGTCAAAGGCCTTCTGAAAATCCAAGTACACCACATCCACTGCATCTCCCTTGTCTACCCTGCTTGTAATTTCTTCAAAAAATTGCAGTAGGTTAGTCAGGCAGAGTTTCCCTTTTAGGAAACCATGCTGGCTTTGGCCCATCTTGTCATGTGTCTCCAAGCACTCTGTAATCTCATTCCTAACAATTAATTCCAACAACTCCCCAACCACTGATGTCAGGCTAACAGGTCTATAGTTTCCTTTCTGCTGCCTCCCACCCTTCTTAAAAGGTGGAGTAATATGTTCAATTTTCCAGTCATCCAGTACAATGTCAGAATCTATCGACTCTTGAAAGATCATTGTTAATGCCTCCGCAATCTCTCCAGCTACTTCCTTCAGAACCCGAGGGTGTATTCCATCAAGTCCAGGAGATTTATCCACCCTAGCACCTTCTCAGTCATAATTTTCACTGCACATACTTCACTTCCCTGAGACTCTTGAACGTCTGGTATACTCCAGATGTCTTCCACTGCGAAGACTGATGCAAACTACACATTCAGTTCCTCTCCATCTCTGTGTCTCTCATTGCAATATTTCCAGCATTAGTTTCTATTGGTCCTATATATACCCTCAACTCTCTTTTACCCTTTATATACTTACCCTTTATATATTTAAAACTATAATGTCTGATGAATTCATGGTCAGCAATCATTTTACTAATAAGAATATTTCCTTGAGAACTATTTCAAAACCCTGTTAGAAATATCTCAAGCGATTAGGTAAAGGATAGTGTCAAACTGCTAAGCCACAAGATCCAATTCCAGTTATGATTTTAATATTAGTAATCTCTAGTATTTCACTTTCTAATCACAACGTTCTCATCTTAGAGATATGCACGCTTATAAATAATGCTAAATTGTACCTGAAGACAAATCTTATGTGATCCATTGGATAAAGAAAGTAAAAGACAGATGAACTGCTATTCTTAAAGCAAAGCTGACAAAGGAGCAAAATTTAATCATCTCGGGAAAAAATTAAAATTCTAAATGACTTTCACATTACTGTGGATTTTGGTCAATTGGACGATGGGTGAACCCAGGCAGCCACTTATTTAGACTACTCTTAAAGAACAAAAACAAGTTGAGAATGTATCCAGGATTGCCTTTGTTTATTTGGGGCACTATGCTACTTAATTGGGCCAAAATGTACTGGTCTTGATGTGTCCCAATTAACTGGAATCTACTTTATATCGAGGTGATTATATTTAGTTAGGTTTGCCAATTAACAGGCTTATAAATCTAATAATACCAGAGACATGCTTGTAGCCTGCTGACAACAGAAGTCCTACCTGTTTCAAGGCTTTGATCTTGCTTTCCAGGTGGTGGATATCCTGCAGCTGATTCAGCTTCTCGGTGTCTTTCACAGCCATCTCATTATGTAATTCAGTAATGGTGTCCTGTAATTCCTGAATTTTTTCATCTTTATCAACTACCTAGAAAAATCAGAAACAAGTCATAGAAAAAAAAGGGAAATTATCCATCTTCACATTTTCACCAACTACTACCAATTTTACCTGTTTAGAAAGAAGCTAGTGTAATTATGTGATCAGTGTGGTTCTTGTTTGTATTAGCTAATTGGCTGATCTGTGTGCTCTTTACCCAGCTCCATGGGAGCTCAATTTTTAACTTCTCTAGACTTCCAGAAATGTACCCAAAGTTCTGTTGCTGTTGTGCCTGCCAAGCTTAGATGCAAGTTTATCTGGGCCAAATGTGTTACACTATTGAAATTGCTCTATCTTCGGGTGAACAATTTCACTGTAGAATGGCTTTCATACCTCATCACAACTAAATGATGTTGCCACTGTTACTTTCCAGATATTACACCATACATTAAGCCCAATGTCATTCAGGAATTGATTGGCATCCCACCAAGTACTATAGACATCCATTCCTTCCAATAACAGTTCCAAAAGTTGGAGCAATGTGCCTTTCCGATAGCACCATCCAATCTTTACCACTGAGATAGTCAAGCACATCAGGGGATATTAAAATACTACCAAATATATATCCCTCTCCCTTTCAAAAGGTCGCACACCATGTGCACAAGATAATGAAAGGCATTGATCGTGTGGATAGTCAGAGGCTTTTTCCCAGGGCTGAAATGGCTAGCACAAGAGGGCACAGTTTTAAGGTGCTTGGAAGTAGGTACAGAGGAGATGTCAGGGTAAGTATTTTTACGTTGAGAGTGGTGAGTGCGTGGAATGGGCTGCTGGCAGAGGTGGTGGAGGTGGAATTGATAGGGCCTTTTAAGAGACTCCTGGATGGCTACATGGAGCTTAGAAAAATAGAGGCTATGGGTAAAGCCCAGGTTGTTCTAAGGTAGGGATATGTTTGGCACAGCTTTGTGAGCTGAATGGCCTGTATTATGTTGTAGGTTTTCCATGTTTCTATGTGATTTAGGAAACATCACCATCCCGTTGTGTCAGAATGCTAGAAATTCCTCCCCCAGAGCACCGTGAATACCTTCATCAGGAGAAATGCAACAGTTGAAGAAGGTGGCTACTGCTACCTTCTCAAGGATACTTGGAGATGGGCTGTCCTTGCCAGCTACAACCAGGCCACAATGAAGAACTGGAAGCTGTGCTTCATCGTTATAAACCTCAGCTAGTCTTCTCGGTAAAAATCTTGTTGAATCATAGACTACAAAATTCTGCAGTGAAATGATTATTCCTAAAATCAGAATCAGAATCAGAACCAGAATCTGCTATTTGGACTTGCTGACGTTGAATGCAAGGTTGTTGCTGCGACGTTACTCAACTAACTGATATAGTTAGTTCTCTCTTCTGTATGCCCTTCTGTCACCATCTGAAATTCGGCCAACAATGATATTGGAAGTATAATATCCCTCACTTCCAAGTAGGAACTTTTTAACTTATTGTGCAGAAATTAACATCATGAAGCTGGATGACTACATAACATAAAAACATAATAACAGCTGCCAAGAAAGAAATCACAGGTGTGTACAAAGTGTTCCTTGTCATCAAATAGCTGTTAAGAAAATGAAATGGTTCGCAGTTTTCAAAAGGAGCAACATTGTATGAAAGGAGCTTGCAGGATGTTGAGAGTGAAGAGAACAACATTCAGCACATGGAGAATTCTGAAATCAGCAAGTACCCTGGAGGACTACCTGTTTCTTTTGTGTATCCACGAGAAAAAAACAATTACTGTACTTTCTACAGCAAAAAGGATATCAATCATTTTTCTAATGCAAACAGAGCTGGATTCTGAATGAGCTTGCTGATTTCTCTTGCGAAAGCCAGAATACCATTGCCCATAACTGCAAAAATCAGTGCTGTTCTACATGCCGAAGTTGATTCCATATTTTCCGAGATAATGCTCTGCAACTTTAACACTGCCTGGAGAATCTAAATCTCTTCATAAAACTACTTTAAGAACAGCAGGCATGTTGGTCTTAGATTGTCAGCCATGGCTGAAAAAGATTAAACCACACATAACTATTTTCCTTTCTTTGTTGTCCTAGTCATAGTGGATTCCTGGAAGAGGTCTGCCCATCAAAAAGTATAATATCTAAAATGCTCTCACTGTTCAAACTGTACAATGATGACTTCCAATTTAGGGTCTATTATAGATACTTTCTCAGTGAGCTGCTTCTGTAAATAGATACAATGATGGCTTTCCCTTGACATATAATGTGACCACTGTAAACGAGTGCATTTTTACTATTGTTTTTGATGATGGGACTCATATCCACTCTTATAAACTGAGGTTGTGGAAAAATCAAAAAAAGCAGTTGTGACTGCATATATTTTGTAGCCTAGGGAAAAGTACACACTCAGGACAACAAATACTTTTTTGGGTTTTAATTCCTTTATCTGTTTTAGATGTTTTAGTGCTGGAAGAGGGTCTCAAAACAAAACGAACGAATTTACAACCAGTTCCTGCCGTTACAATCTCAGATTAACTTTCAATCGACACCCTTGTGTATCGACGAATTGCGTATGCAGTATAAAAATACATAAAGCAAACCCCACAAAACTAATACGGTAATGGCAATTCTGAAGGAACACAATATAAACAATATTAGAATCCCATCAGTCCTGTACCTTATACATAGCAGCGAAAATGTAAGCCAATACATCTCATCTAAGACGTCTACTCCCTTTTAGTACACACGTGCTAAGCTTCCAAACAAAGCCTAAACATTCACATTACACTGTTACATTCACAATCAGTCATGATACAATAAAGTTAGACAAAAGGAACACTTTGGCACAACTTTTACAAGCTATTGCCTGGTAGTTAAGTTACAGGAAGACTGACCTACTTGGCCGGTAAGGAACTTTGCACAAGCCACACTATCTAGTGCCGATGCCTTCACTTGTGAAAATCTTTCCTCGCCATGCCCAGTATCTCTGGGAGGAACTTAATCCCAAAGCCCCACCAGCTCCTTCTGCTGAAAACAAAAATGCACCCACTATCCCGTGCATGCGTCATGACATCACCATCTCTACTTAAAGGCACAGACAACTATTCTAGCATTATCCGGATGGATGCCTAAGTACACTTTTAACAAACTGAATAAGATTCGACGGTCACCCGGTTACATTCTCCCCTGCATTCAAGTAATCGTCCTCAATTACTCGCTCACTACAAGGGTACTTTTAACCTCCTTAACTGCTTCTCTATAGAGAACTGAACTGAATCTAGCCAGTATCTCAGACACAGCTGCCAGACTTATAGAGGCCTCATCAAGGACTGACCTTGGTTCGCGATGTGGGTTAGGGTGCTGTCCAGCATTTACTCGTTTACACCTGCGGGGTGCTGCCACAGGAGGGAACCGACCTCTGCCCTTGTATTAGCAGTCGTCGGCTCCCCAGTCTCAGTTCGAGAAGGTGTCATAATTTTGGAAGATATCATGTCTAGGCTAGGGTCAAGACTCTGTACACCCTGTTCTGACATATCTTCCACCACTATCACACCATTCCCTGAATCCTCAGAATCTGATTCATGCCCCAGGGGTGAGCTGGCCTGAGTTACTGGAGTTTGCAGTCTACTTCGGGTAGCTGGAGTGGGATGGTTCTCACAGGGCCTGATGTCTACCCTGTTCACCTTCTTGCTAGGCCCACCCTCCCAAGGCTCCACCATGTATGTGTTGCCTAGTACCTCTACCACCCCGTAGACAGTTGAGTTCCAAGCATCCTGGATCTTATTACGGCTTAATGGTCTGTTCCTCAGGTAAACTAGTGCACTCGCATCAACTTTGGGACAGTAAACTTCGTCCTCCTGCCAGGCAATGCATTCTGCCGCCTTCTGTTCAGAGTATTCTTTTGCTCTGGCATGCGCATCCCTCAGTCGGCTCTGGTGTACAGCTAACCAGTCATGTTTCTGGTCCACCGTCTGTTCTTGTCCCAGCAGAGCAACCACGGGCAAGTGGGGATCTACCCCAAATAACAGATAGTAAGGTGAATACTCAGTGGTTGCGTGAGGTGTCGCATTATATGCACGCACCAACTTGGGTAGATGTTCTGGCCTTCTGCGCTTCCTTTCTGGAGGCAACGTACATAACAAATCATGCATTGTCCTGTTGAAATGCTCGCACTGCGCGTTGCCAGTAGGGTGATGAGGTGTGGTATGGCGGTTCTTTACCCTGTATAGTTTGCAAAGCTCAGCTATGACCTCACTTTCGAAGTTACGGCCCTGGTCGGAATGCAATCTCTCAGGAACACCATACTTCATGAACCATTCCCTCAAGAGCACCCTTGTTGAGCTATCCATCTTGATGCCGAGTCAGAAATGCTTGGGTGAATTTGATGAAAATGTCCGTGACCACTAAGACACTCTCACGCCCGTCAGTTGCCAGCTCCAACATAGTGAAATCTACAGCTACAACTTCAAGCGGTCTAGAAGCCAGAAATTACTTCATGGAGGGACGGATTCTAGGTTGCGGCATCTTAGTTAGCATACAACGTGGACAATTTTTGATCCACTGTGCCACATCCTCATGTATGCCCACCCAAAAACATTAGCTTCTCAACTGCAGAGTACGTTCTGTGCTTTGATGGCCCATAGAGTCATGTACATACTCTAACACTTTGCTCCTCAAGCTGATAGGTACCAGAAGCTGGTAACACTCCCCAAGCTTCTCATCCTCAACTACTCTATACAGTAACCCTTTACGCTCCCTGATAATGTCCCAGTGCTTTAACAGAGACAAAACAGGTTTAGGCAGAGTTTTACGCTCCTGGCCACTCAGCTTTCTTTTCTGATCCCATAAGTCTCTCAGGACACCTAATACAGGGTATTGCTGCTGAAAAGTATGCAAGTTCCTATTAGAGTAACCTGGGAGGGTTGGAGTGTTCCCTTGCATCGGACCACTTACATCACTAGTACCAGCTTCCCAGGCTCTAATTTTTTTAACCCTACAGCTGTTAAGACCAGCGGTAACCAGTGCTGGGTCAAGAGCAGTGCCGCGATTGATCAAACTACAGATCGCCACAGACCTATCAAACTCCGCATCCTCTGAGACAGGCTTAGGCTCTCCTGCAAGTGGCTGCTTAGAGAGTGCATCAGCCACAGTATTGCTCCCACCTGGACAATACTGGACATTGAAGTCAAACACTGACAGCTGTGAGGTCTGTCTCTGCTCCACTGCTCTCAACCTGGCAGTTTTCAAGTGGGATAGGGGGTTATTGTCAGTGATTACAGTGAATTTGGAACCCAACAAGTATCCACAAAACTTCTCTACTATAGCCCACTTACGTGCAAGCAGCTCCAATTTCATGCTGCTATAATTCATATCATTCTTTTCGTCATTCCTTAATCGCCAGCTTGCATATGCAATAACCCTCTTTCCTCCTCCCTGCTGTTGGTAGAACACAGCTCCTAGCCCATGAATGCTGGCATCTGTCTCCACTATAAAGGGCTGGGAGAAATCGGCAAAGCCAAGAATGGGGGAACTGGTCAGTTTCTCTTTGAGCAAGTCAAAGGCAGTTTGACATTCTTCTGTCCAAGACTGTTTTAACAGCCGGTTTGTTTTACTTGGACTCCCTACGTTGGTATACAAATTCATCACATCAAGCAGTGGACCTGCAAGCTTTGAGAATCCCTGAATGAATTGTTGATAATAACCACAAAAACCAGGAGACAATCTTAAGTCCTTAACTGTTGATGGTGCTGGCCACTGCTGAACAGCTGAGACCTTCTCAGGATCGGTGCCTGTCCCCTTGGCTGATATCTGGTGTCCTAAGAACTTGACCTCTGACTGAAGAAAATGACACTTCTCCAGTTTTACCTTCAGATCAGTCTCCTTGAGGTGGTTAAGCACAGTGTTGAGCCTCTCTAAGTGTTCCTGGAAAGTCTGTGAATACACCAGAATATCATCCAAGTACACAAGCATGATTTGGAAGACTGTTATTCATGGTTGCCTGCATGAGCCTTTGAAAAGTCGCCGGTCCATTGCAGACCCCAAACAGCATGCAAAGATATTCATATAGACCAAACGGGGTTGAAACAGCAGTCTTATGCCTATCACGCTCCTCTACCGCCACTTGGTGGTAACCACTCGCGAGGTCTATTGTTGAGAAAAATTGTGCTCCCCACAGGGCATCAAACTCTCATCAATACGAGGGAGCGGGAACACGTCCTTTCTGGTCTTAAGCTTCAGTCTCCGATAATCTACACACACTCTTATGCTACCATCAGCCTTCCGGATCAACACCACCGGTGAGGCATACACACTATTGCTCTCCTGAATCACACCCTTCTTCAGCAATTTTGAGATGTGTTCTTTCATTTCATTGTA
Source organism: Mobula birostris (assembly GCF_030028105.1). NCBI lineage: Eukaryota > Metazoa > Chordata > Chondrichthyes > Myliobatiformes > Myliobatidae > Mobula > Mobula birostris. The sequence continues at coordinate 53,949,206 of NC_092384.1, forward strand.
CTGATTCGGCGGAACGCGACGGTATGGCTGTGAAACAGGCTCGTCGTCAATTAACTGAATTTCATGCTTGACCTTGTCAGTGTACCCAAGGTCTTCCTCTTCAACTGCAAAGATATCCAGGTACTTAACCAGTAAAGATCTTAGATGGCGAAGGGTCCTGACGAAGGATCTCGGCCTGAAATGTTGACTGTACCTCTTCCTATAGATCTGCTTGGCCTGCTGCGTTCCACCAGCATTTTGTGTGCGTTGCTTGAACTTCCAGCATCTGCAGATTTCCTCATGTTTCAGCTCTTAGCTGAGCTTGTTGTCCTTCACTACTCCCGATGTCGAGCTTGCCTAGAATTGACTTTAACGTGATTACTACACTCCTCCTTTACACCCACTGTCACATGATCAATGCCAGCTGAGATCTGCTGAAATCTTACTGCACATTGTTGATCACTATCTACACACTCCACCTTTGACAGCATACCCAGCCGGGTCCTAGGTGCAAGCTATACATCCTCTCTCTCGAGAGGTTTAAAATCTGCACTGGCACGATACGATTACCAGAGTCATTGAGCATCAGAATGACTACAACACCTCCTGGGAAAGGGGTGTTAAATGGCTCAAGTAACATTTTATGGTCACTACCAGCATCGCCAATGGCCTTGCTAGCCGCAATGGTGACTACAGATCCAGCAGGTATGTGCTCAGTATCTTTTCCCAATACTCAGACTACTGCCTTCTTTTCAGTAGTCTGCATCTGCACTTTCTGGAAAACATCTCTCCAATCAGAATCCAGCTCCCCTTCTAGGGTTGTGTCAAACTCTGCGTAGACAAGTTGCCTACACTGGCTGATAATGTTCATGCCTACAATACATGGGATAGGTGGTTCGGTGCTAACAGGATCCCTGACCACTAGAAAGCCAGAACTTGGTATCTTCATGCCCATTGCTTGAACCTCTAGCTCTAGATACCCAAGGTAAGGAATATCAAGACCGTTTGCAGCTGTTAGGCTAAGCCAGCCAGCAGTGGACAACATACCCTCATCCTCTCCATTCAAGTGTTCTAGAAAGATCCACTCAGTCAGGGTACTTACTTGACTACCTGTGTCCAACAGACAATGGACAGTGACACCTGATATTTCAAGCTCAACAACTGGACATGTTCCTATGGCGCGTTGCAGCAGCTGGTCACGGGATAGCTGTACATTATCTGCACCTATGAGGTTCCGCTGAATTGCCCGACTCCCAACCTCTTGAGAGCAGGAGGATGCAGACTCCACTTCCCTTGCACCCCGCTTCTGTGGGCAATTCTTGGCCAAATGCCCTCCCATCTGACACTGGAAACATATTGGTTGCCCATCTTCTGTGAACCTAGGCTGTAAATTACATCTACTGCTAGTAGCGCGTGTAAAATCTCTCTGCACAGTGAGATACTTCACTGCTTGAGTCAATTCACAAAGGGCTTTGCTCTGCTCTGTGATTTCTTTAAGGACGTCATCTAGTGTGACAGACTCAGATTCCCAAGCTTTAAGAATCAAGCACTGTGCCTGGCTTTCACTTTCCAGACCTTGTATTTCCCGGGGGTTCTTCTACGAGCCACAGACGAGCCTCCTCCCTCACTTCTATCATCGAGGACTCAGGGTGGCCCCGCACGAATCTGTGAAGCTCCCTTCTGAGGGAAGGATCCCTGATCCCCTCTATAAATTGATCTCTTAGCACCACCCTCTCATTGGTCACGGCATCAGGGGAGTGCTTCAGTAGCAAGTTAAGAGCTTGGGCTAGAGCATGTGAAAACTCTCTTACATCTTCACCCTCATGCTGTTTGCGACTGTAGAAGCTATACCACAGCTGGGGTGCACTACGCTTGTCTCTAAAACCTTCCCTGAGGTAGGTGAACAAGTCATCGGCGGGGTCTTCCTCAGCATCACTGCGCATACGTGCTTCCTCTAAGGCTGCACCCTGAGCAGGGACATAACAAAGTCATACTGATCCTGGTCAGACTGATTTCTACCATGAAGTGCACGTTGTACTTCTTCAATAAAGTCATCAACAGACCTCCCATCTTTCTCAACATCCCCCGTAAATGGAACAATGTGTCTTTCCCTTGGGACATACACATAGGACCTTCTGCTTAATTTATCTATGGTTGCCATGACTTTATCATAATCTACTATGCAATTCCCTAATTTGTTCATTCAGATCAAGTTCAACTGGTGTGTCCTCCGAGTGTAACATAGTAAAAGCTCAAGTCTTTAAAGTTTTCACAACAAGCCTGAAAAAGGAGTTGCTGCCGTCCTTTGCTGCAAACGCGATGGCTTCACGTCCCACAGTTCCCTGGATCCACGTCTCTGTTCTGCATCCTGACGTCAGTCGCTGATGTCCCAGCCCATTCCCGAAGCTTTACCGTGCTCTCCACGCAGCAACAGACGCTCCCTCCTTCCACTCGACGGGAACAGCGGTCCTGGTCCTGATCTTCACCACTACCGTATTGGGTATTGTATATTATACTGCATACAACAAAGACCCTCTAAACAGGCTTGGAATTAGCCCCACTCCTGGTACCAAATTTTGTAGCCTGGGGAAAAGTACACACTCAGGACAACAAATACTTTTTCGGGTTTTAATTCCTTTATCTGTTTTAGATGTTTTAGTGCTGGAAGAGGGTCTCAAAACAAAATGAACAAATTTACAACCAGTTCCTGCCGTTACAATCTCAGTTTAACTTTCGATCGACACCCTTGTGTATCGACGAATTGCGTATGCAGTATAAAAATACATAAAGCAAACCCCACCAATCTAATACAAAACTAATACGGTAATGGCAATTCTGAAGGAACACAATATAAACAATATTAGAATCCCATCAGTCCTGTACCTTATACATAGCAGCGAAAATGTAAGCCAATACATCTCATCTAAGACGTCTACTCCCTTTTAGTACACACGTGCTAAGCTTCCGAACAGAGACTAAACGTTCACATTACACTGTTACATTCACAATCAGTCATGATACAATAAAGTTAGACAAACGGTACACTTTGGCACAACTTTTACAAGCTATTGCCTGGTAGTTAAATTACAGGAAGACTGACCTACTTGGCCGGTAAGGAACTTTGCACAAGCCACACTATCTAGTGCCGATGACTTCACTTGTGAAAATCTTTCCTCGCCATGCCCAGTATCTCTGGGAGGAACTTAATCCAAAGCCCCACCAGCTTCTTCTGCTGAAAACAAAAATGGTCTCCCCACTATCCCATGCATGCATCATGCCATCACCATCTCTACTTAAAGGCACAGACAACTATTCTAGCATTATCCGGATGGATGCCTAAGTACACTTTTAACAATAATGAATAAGATTCGACGGTCACCCGGTTACATATAAATGAGTAGAAAAAGTAAATTAAAAATAACTGTACCTCCCACAATAACACAAAAAACATGTATTGCACCATGCAAGGCAATGGAAAATATATTCCTATCATTTTAGAAGTTAGCTTCATGTGGTGAAAACTAATTAACCACATTTTGGTTCTAACTTAGATTTGTCTCCTTATTCAGTAGCTGGCTATACAATTGATTTGAATGAGGACTTATTTCCATTTTTTAAAAATTATGAAACTAACATAAGATTGCCTCAGAAACTATACTTCTGAGCTACTGCAAATGATCACAATTTAAGCAGAATGGTGTGAATGATTACTGAAATATTTCGACTAACTACCATCACTGCGCGTGCACTATTGCACACATTCATTTGAACCTTAATCTACATTTCTTCAAATAGGTGTTTTGGGAATATAATGGTTTAAGAGCTAAGTACCATTTCCTATGTGCAATATATAAGGGGCTTTGTGGGAACCTTAAAACACAATGAGTCCTTTGCATCACGTATTAAAAACTGGAGGAACTCAACAGACCAGGCAGCACCTATGAAAAAGAGTAAACAGTTAAACAGTCGACATTTTGGGCCGACACCCTTCATCAGAACTGGAGATAAAGGATGGGAAGTCAGGCTAAGAAGGTGGGGGGAGGGGAGGAAGAAATACAAGGTATTAGGTGATACGTGAAACTGGGAACAGGGGGAGGGATGAAGTAAAGAGCTGGGAAGTCAATTGGTGAAAGGGATAAAGGACTGGAGAAGGGGGACTCTTTCACCAATCAACTTCCCAGCTCATTATATTACCCTCCCTCCCTCTCTCCCAGTTTCACTTATCATCTACTACCTGTATTTCTTCCTCTTCTCCCCCCAACTTCTTACGCTGACTTCCCATCTGTTTTCCTCCAGTTCTGATGAAGGGTCTCGGCCAGAAACGTTGACTGTTTACTCTTTTTCATAGATGCTGCCTGGCCTGCTGAGTTCCTCCAGCATTTTGTGTGTGTTGTTTGGATTTCCAGCATCTGCAGATTTTATCTTGTTTGTGAATCCCTTGCATTGCTGATTCACTGAAAAGGTAGATTTCCAAAAACAGTTAAAGCAATTTGAATGGTTATTCTGTGTCTTTTTTCAGTTGTTTTAAATTTGAATTGTTTATTCGAAAGTAGCTACTTATATAAGCACTTAGCAGCTTCTCATTTCATATTTTAAAGTGCTTTCTTTGTCTTTTATCCAAATGTTCCATTTTTCAGATGATATAAGAGCTTGAGGCATGAAAACATTGCACATGTGCAGTAATTTTATTCTATAGGAAGACATAAAAGTTATTCAAATTGTCCACCCAAGGTTACTAGATATATAAAAGTCAAAAATGTATTTCATGAATATGAGTAAGCCTTTTTCTATCTGTAGACAACTGTTCAATAAATTCTTCTTTATTCACATACATTGTAATTCAAATAAATTATTTGCTGGAACAGAATCATAAGACAACTTCCTGTTTTAAAAGTCACAACATTTCTCAAGAACTGCTCTTTCAGTCACAATACTGTTGACTTAATAGGCATCTGTTAGTCTCGTGAGACCATGGATTTGTGCCTTGGAAGGTTTCCAGGGCGCAGGCCTGGACAAGGTTGTATGGAAGACCGGCAGTTGCCCATGCTGCAAGTCTCCCCTCTCCACACCACCGATGTTGTCCAAGGGAAGGGCACTAGGGCCGATACAGTTTGGCACCAGTGTCGTCGCAGAGCAATGTGTGGTTAAGTGCCTTGCTCAAGGACACAACACGCTGCCTCAGCTGAGGCTCGAACTAGCGACCTTCAGATCACTAGACCGACGCCTTAACCACTTGGCCACACGCCAACACACGGTTGACTTATTTACTCTTTATGAGCAAATGTTTTCCCATTTAAGATTTGATTCTTCATCAGCTTTAAAGCTAGAACTGTTGTAGTTCAAATTGGTCAAGATAATATAACGTCAATATTTTTCACACCAGATCATTTCAGTCAGCTCAAGATTTTGCAATAGCTGATGTTCATCACCAACAACCAACAATCAGTTCTGTTTTCCACATCTTAAATAGAGCTTTGGAAGGGATGTGTATGAAGGATAACTTTGCTCATAACACTGCTACCACTTCCTTAGATTATGTTTCAAACAGTGTATTGTCCAAACTCAAACAATACTACTTCTTTAGGTCAAAAAGTGGTTGATGAGTAAAAGAAACAATATTAGAAACCTGTACTACTTATGTCAATAAAGAACAGTGGTTCCAAGTCTTACTTCTGAACAATTATTATCCTGCTCATGGTCAGTTCTTATTCTGAGGCTACCAATTGCTTTATTAAACTCAGCACTAATGTGTAAAGCCAAATGCTATAAACTTCCATGGATAACTAAACTCTAGTACTCTTGACTGAAAAAGAACTGCTATACTATGATAAGGAATGCCCACTGTTCCATGCCTGGACTGCATTTCACGAAATTTCATCACTTGGCTGTTCTCCTCCTACCTGCATATAGGCAAGGATTAAATAGCAATGCTCTAGAGATAAGGACAACAAAGAGATGGTTGCGGAAGGCAGAAGAGGAACTACAGAATTACTTCGAGTCGGTGGACTGGGTCGTGTTCAAGGACTCATCAGAAGATCTGAATGAATACCCCACTGTTGTCACGGACTTTATAAAAACAGTTGTAGTCGAGAGCGTCCTACAATATCATTCAGTCTTTCTCACCTGAAAGCCCTGGATGAAACATGAGATCCCCAATCTTCTGAGGGCCAGATGAGTGGCACTCAGGTCTGATGACCAAGTAAGATACAGGGGCTCCAGTTACGATCTCTGGGAGCCATATCATGGGTGAAGTGGCAATTTCAGACTAAACTTGATTCACTAAAGGATACTCGTCAGCTGTGGCAGAGCTTGAATGCTATTACCTTTTACAAAGTGAAACTAAGCAACATAGGTGACAATAAGGCTTTGTTTCCAGATGAGCTCAATGCCTTCTATGCTCACTTTGACTGTCAAAACCTGGAGAAACCAACACAAACACCCAAAGTCCACGATGACCCTGTGATTTACATCTCTGAGGCTGACGTGAGAGCATCCTTCAAGGGGGTGAACCCACAAAAAGCATCTGGCTATGGGATACCTGGCTAAGTACTAAAAACCTGTACTGATCAATTGGTTGGACTATTCACCGATATATTTAACCTCTCACTTTGGTGGTTTATCTTAGACCGCCTGCTTCAAGTAGGCTTCATTTATACCGGTGCCCGAGAAGAATATTGTAACCCGCCTCAATGACTATCGTCCAGTAGCATTTACATCCACTGCAACAAAGTGCTTTGAGAGCTTAGTGATGAAACATACCATCTCCTGCCTGAGAAGCAACCTGGGTCCACTCCGTACTGGCACAGCAGGTCCACAGCTGATGCCACTTCATTGGATCTTCACTCAACCCTGAAACATCTGGGCAGCAAAGTTACATACATCAGGATGCTCTTTATTGATTACAGATTGGCATTCAATATCACCATCCCCTCAAAACTAATCAATAAGCATCTAGACCTTGGCCTCAATACCACCTAGTGCAATTGGATCCTCCATTTCTTCACTTGCAAACGCCAGTCAGTTCAGATTGACAATAACATCTCCTCCAAAATCTCCATTACCACAGGTGCACCACAAGGCTGTGTGCTTAGTCCCCTGCTCTACTTGCTTAATACTATGATTGTGAGGCTAAGCACAGCTCCAAAGCCATATTTAAGTTTGATGATGACACCACTGTCATTGGCTGAATCAAAGGTGGTGATGAATCAGCATAGAGAAGGAAGATCTAAAATCTGGTTGTGTGGTGCCACAACAACAACCTCTCACCCCCATGTCGGGAGGAGAAAACTGGAGGTCCATAAGCCAGAGCTCATCGGGGGATCAGAGTTAAGTGCAATTATGAGGAAACCACAGCAGCGCCTCTACTTTATTAGGAGTTTGTGGAGATTTGACATGGCATCTAAAACTTTAACAAACTTCTATAATTGTGTAGTGGAGAATGATTTGAGTGGCTGCATCACAGTTTACTACGGAAACACCAATGCCCTTGAATGGAAAATCTTACAAAATGCAGTGGATATAGCCCAGTCCATCATAGGTAAAGCTCTCCCAACCATTGAGCAAACCTACATGAAACACTGTCGCAAGAAACCACCAACCATCATCAGGGACCTCACCACCCAGGATATGCTCTCTCTTACTGCTGCCATCTGGAAAAAGGTACAGGAGCCTTAGGGCTCGTACTCCCAGGTTCAGGAGTAGTTACTACCGCTCAACCATCAGGCTCTAGACCACAACAGATAACTTCTATAATTGAAATATACTTTCAAGGACTCATCATCTCATGTTCTCAATATTTATTGCTTATTTATTTATATTATTTCTTTCTTTTTTTATTTGCACAGTTCATTGTCTTCTGCACCCTGACTGAATGCCCAAGTTGGGCGGTCTTTCATTGATTCTGTTATGATTATTATTCTATAGATTTATTGAGTATGCCCTCAAGAAAATGAATCTCAGGATTATATATGGTGATACATGTCTACTTTGATAATAAATTTATTTTGAACTTTAAACTTCAGTTGTCTGTGTATCCAATTCACACCCTGATGGACTGTTTATTGTCGGCTGAGATTTTAACCACGCGAACCTTAAGTCAGTGCTCCCCAAATTCCATCGGTATGTGGACTTTGCAATGAGAGGGGAGAACGCGTTGGACCTTGTTTACACAAACATTCCTGACGCGTACCAGGCAGAGCCCTGCCCCCACCTCGGTTACTCAGACCACATCTCTGTTATGCTAATCCCAGCATACAGACTGCTCATCAGGCGCTCCAGACCAGCTCAGAAGCAGGTGAAAACCTGGCCAGCAGGAGCCATCTCTGCTCTTCAAGACTGCTTTGAACACACTGACTGGCACATGTTCAGGGAGGCTGCAACCAATGGCAACTCTACCAACTTAGAGGAGTACACGGCATCAGTGACTAGCTACATCAGCAGGTGCATCGATGACATCACTGTGTCCAAGACCATCACTATATGCTCTAACCAGAAGCCACGGATGACTGGGGAGGTGCGTGCGCTGCTGAGGACCCATGACTCTGCCTTCAGAGCAGGCGACAAGGCAGCCCTAACAACAGCGAGGGCCAAACTGCCCCGGGCCATCAGAAAGGCAAAGAGTGCACATGCCCAGCGAATCCACAGCCATTTCCAGGACAGCGGCGACACGCGGCGCATGTGAAAGGGCATTCAGTACATCACTAACTACAGGACAACAACATCTGCCTGTGCTGGTGATGCCTCCCTCCCAGATGCGTTGAACAACTTCTACGTTCGTTTTGAGGCGGAAAATGACGTGGTGGCGAAGAAGACCACACCTCCTCCCAATAACCAGGTGCTGTGTCTTACCGTGGCCGATGTGAGGAAAACTCTATGCAGAGTCAACCCACGGAAGGCTGCTGGACCAGACAATATTCCTGGCAGAGTGCTCAGAGGTTCTGCAGACCAGCTGGCAGATGTTCTCACTGTCATCTTCAACACCTCCCTGAGCAGCGCTGTCGTTCCAACGTGCTTCAAGGCCGCCACCATCATCCCCGTGCCGAAGAAATCTTCAGTGTCCTGCCTCAACGACTACCGTCCCGTTGCACTCACATCCATCATCATGAAGTGTTTCGAGAGGCTTGTCATGAGGCACATCAAGACCCTGCTGCCCCCTTCACTGGACCCCCTGCAGTTCGCATAAAGTCCCAACCGCTCAACAGATGACGCCATCTCCAGCACCCTCTACCTGGCCCTCACCCACCTGAACAAAAAAGACACATACGGTCGAATGCTGTTCATAGACTTCAGTTCAGCATTCAACACAATCATTCCTCGGCACCTGATTGGAAAGCCGAAGCTGCTGGGCCTGAATGCCTCCCTCTGCAACTGGATCCTAGACTTTCTGACTGGGAGACCTCAGTCAGTCCAGATCAGGAGCAGCATCTTCAACACCATCACACTGAGCACCGGGGCCCCCCAGGGCTGTGTGCCCAGTCCACTGCTGTTCACTTTGCTGACCCATGATTGTGCAGCAATACACAACTTGAATCACATCATCAAGTTTGCTGATGACACGACCGTGGTGGGTCTCATCAGCAAGAACGATGAGTCAGCGTACAGAGAGGAGGTGCAGCGGCTAACGGACTGGTACAGAGCCAACAACATGTGAACAAAATAAAAGAGATGGTTGTTGACTTCAGGAGAGCACAGGGCGACCACTCTCTGCTGAATATCGACGGCTCCTCCGTTGAGATCATTAAGAGCACCAAATTTCTTGGTGTTCAGCTGGTGGAGAATCTCACCTGGTCCCTCAACACCAGCTCCATAGCTAAGGAAGCCTAGCAGCGTCTCTACTTTCTGCGAAGGCTGAGAAAAATCCATCTCCCACACCCCATCCTCGCCACATTCTACAGAGGGTGTATCGAGAGCATCCTGAGCAGCTGCATCACTGCCTGGTTCGGGAATTGCACCGTCTCGAATCACAAGACCCTGCAGCGGGTAGTGAGGTCAGCTGAGAAGAGCATCAAGGTCTCTCTTCCCGCTATTACAGACATTTACACCACACACTGCACCCGCAAAGCTAACAGTATTGTGAAGGACCCCACACACCCCTCACACAAACTCTTCTCCCTCCTGCCATCTGGCAAAAAGTACCGAAGCATTCGGGCTCTCACAACCAGACTGTGCAACAGTTTCTTCCCCCAAGCCATCAGACTCCTCAACACTCAGTCTAGACTGACATCTACATCATTTATTATTATATTGTAATTTGTCCTCTACTGTGCCTATTGTCTTGCTCATTAATTATTGTACTGCTCTGCACTGTTTTGTGCACTTTATGTAGCCCTGTGCAGGTCTGTAGTCTAGTGCAGTTTTTATGTTGTTTTACATAGTCTACTGTAGCCTTGTGTGTCTCACTTAGTCTAGTGTAGTTTTGTGTTGTTTCATGTAGCATCAGGGCCCTAGAGGAACGTTGTTTCGTTTTTACTGTGTACTGTACCAGCAGCTTATGGTCAAAATGACAATAAACTTGATTTGACTTGACTTGATATAGCCTTTCTCTGTTTTGTTTCTAACTTCATCAAAGATGATACTGGACTCTGACTCTCTGATTAACTCTAAAGGACAGCATAAACACTAACAGAGTAATAATTAAAAGGTTGACGCCCTATTGGTGCTTTTATCCCAACATTTTATCTTGGTTCTTGGAATCTTCTAATAGCGTTTGAAACATCCAAGTGTCTAGCAGTTTACTCAACTGAGAATGGTTTGGGATAGAATATCTTCATTTAGTTTTGTTAGTTTGTGAATGAAGTCACTGAAATAAAATTCAGTCTCCAGTGGAACATAAATCTCATCTAGGAATCTGACTCAATTAGCCACATCTAATAACGAAACAGCTGAAAGGCCTTCATTTCTTTTAAAATTATTATTAGTCAGGATGCCCAATCACATTGTTTAATTACCCATGGGTAATGAGCATCATTTCCCTTAGGTATATGCTTCCAATATGTCTACCCTTTTGGAAAGTTTTAGCAATACTGTTACCATTCAGTACCTTACCCATAAAATGACCTGCTTTTGTAGTACAGATAATTCAGCAATATCACTAGAAATATTCAAATAATGAAAATTGACTTTTTGCCTCTATTCTATTCTTTGACTATCTATTCTACCTATGTTCTGCGAGTCATTCAGTCTTGAATTATGTATTGAAAGAATATTTCAATACAGAAAAACTGGAAAAACCTGTTTATTCTCTCATGCAGACTTGAGGTATTCCACTGGGTATTTTAGCCCCAGGTTATCATTTGATTTTTGAGGTTAGAGGTTTTGTTAGCAATGTCAACATTTGATACCAATCACTAATTACCCTTGAATTAAGTAGCTTGTTAGGTATTTCAGTAGGCATTTAAAAGTCAAATATCTATTGGGTAAGGACTGATTCTTCACCAAAGGACATTAGAAAACTGGATTTTAAATGATATTTCAGGAACTATTCCTTTGATCTTATCACAGAGATCATGTTTAACAGCATCCATCATTATTAAAGTTAATTTTGGACACCGATTGCCACGAACTGCTCAAGCAGAGTAGGGTCAACATCAAATTTTCCGTATTTCACTGTATGACTCACATCATCCTGTCTCAGAAAGCAAACTAGCGCTTTTATAAGTAAAATACCATGAAAATGTGTATTTTTCTGATACCCCTTTAATACCAAAAAAATTAGAGCTGCTAGAGCTTGTAAGAGAACATTTTACTATGTGTCGTTATATTTACTGCCTGAAGATCTCAACAATACTTCAGCAAATATGGAGTTGTATTCTTCAGAACTTCATTATATTAAAAGATATTAAAATATATACTTTATCATCTAATTTCTTCTTAATTTTCCTCCACCACTTGTACCTCCTATACCTTTATGTTCAATGTTATTCTTTTAAAATTTACTCTGTTCACTTAACTATTCTTCAATCTGAATGGATAGTTGCCTTTCCATTTCATCTTGGTCCCCAATTCCCCGTAGAGAACACTTCATCTTTTAGGCTTACCAGAATATATTGCAGTACAAACTCCCAAATTTGCAGGTGTAATATAATTGATGGACATTGTTCATTGCAAATAACAATATGAAGAAAAATAAAGTTCTGTGAATTAAGAAGGGATTTGCATCAAATTATTCAGGTACATTTATAATTATTCCAATTTCTCTTTTTACAATCTAACTACATTTGTGACATATTTCATGATTTTCTTAGGTACTGTCAGTCCTGGATTTAACTATACTAAACTGTAGTTAATTTTAATCATGTACATTCTCTGCTGAATTGTAATCTTTCTGTATTATAGGAATAAATCTATTTTGTATTCCATCCATCTCCTATTTAATGGTTTCCCTACTGTAGAATTAATTCTAATTGCTAATTTTCTGTGCAGTTAATCATAACTTCTTTTCCATATCCATGACTTCTATATCCCTTTTTCTAATTTCACATTGATTCAAACTATATTGATGTTGCCATTTTCAAATTGTCCTTGGTGACATTTATTTGAGGCTCACTAAGGATAATGAAAGTCACCAATATTATTGGCAAAACAGTAACAGCTAAAAAAAGCATATTAGAAAAATCATCAAAGCACTTCACATGGGTGTTACCAAACACCCAGATAACTAAACCAGGTAACAAAATATTATAGCTTTTTAAGTTCTGCTGTTCGATTATTTCTGTCTTAGCTCTTCATTAAGTTTTATGTAAATCAAATTTCCCAGCTGAATTATAATCTTCTAAACAGTTAACATGCATATTTTAGTAATCTCAAGGAAAAGTAATATAAAAATATTGAATAAAAATACAGACAACAAGAGACTACATGGAACTTCCAGAATTGAGTTTATTTATATCTATCTCCTTAGTATTATTTCAAGTAGAACTGGAGATGTGCAGAATTCCCATTGATAATGTTCTATTTCAGATGACAAAGAGTAGCTTAGCACAGGAAAACAGATCTTCATAAAATCATCTAAAATTTATGATGCACGAGGTGGTTATTCAACCCATGGTGGATGTGCAGGTCAAAGGAAAGTTATCCAACCTCATCCTACCTTCTAACATTTGGTCCAGAACTCACAGGTCACAGTACGTACATATTCAAGTATTATTTAAATGCGATGAATCTTTCTGCATCTACCATACTATCAAGCTGTGAATTGCAGATCCTTATCATCCACTGGCTGTAAAAACCTTTCCATATCTCCTCACTAATCCCTTTACTGATTATTTTAAATCTATAACTCTCTTATTTTGATCCCTGTGCTAATAGGGATCAAAATAACCTGGACAGCCCCAACCTCTTATGTCAGAATGCTGTTCATTGACTTTAGTTCGGCATTCAATACTGTGATCCCCTCCAAGCTGATCGCCAAACTTCGCTAGCTTGGTATCAGCTCATCCCTCTACAACTGAACCTTGGACTTTGGGGTCTGACTAACAGACCCCAAGCAGTTAAATTAGACAACCTCTTCTCCTCCATTCTCATCCTGAACACCAGCATGCCTCAAGGCTGTGTGCTGAGCCCTCTTCTGTACTCCCTTTTCACCTATGACTGCGTTCCTGTACATGGTTCTAACTCCATAATCAAGTTCACAGATGATGCCACGGTGGTTGGCCTGATCAGAGAGGATGACAAAACAGCCTACAGGGATGAGGTCCAGCACCTGGCCGCGTGGTGTGCCGACAACAACCTGGCCCTTAACACCCAGAAGACAAAGGAGATCATTGTGGACTTCAGGCATGCTAGGAGCCACACTCACGTCCCCATCTACATCAACAGAACTGTAGTGGAGCGTGTATCAAGCTTCAAATTCCTTGGTGTCCACATTTCTGAGGATCTCACCTAGTCCCTGAACTCTTCCATCCTGGTCAAAAAGGTGCAACAGCGCCTTTATTTCCTGCGGAGCATCAAGAAAGCTCACCTCTGTCCCAGGATACTGGTGGACTTTTATCGCTATACCATTGAGAGCATTCTCACCAACTGCATCTCACTGTGGTATGGCAATTGTCCTGTATCAGACCGCAAAGCACTCCAGCGTGTGGTGAAAACTGCCCAGCAGATTATCGGCACCCAATTGCCCACCATTGAGAACATCTACCATGAACGCTGCCTGGGCAGGGTGAAAAGCATTATCAAGGATGCATCTCACCCTAACCATGGACTCTTTACTCTCCTCCCATCCGGTAGGCGCTACAGGAGCCTCCGCTCCCGCACCAGCAGGCACAGGAAGAGCTTCTTCCCTGAGGCTGTGACCCTGCTGAACATCACATCACAGCGCTAAGCAGTATTGCACCCATATTGTACTGTCTCAGTACCTTTATATTTGTGTGCTGTAGCACTTACTTTTTATTTGCAGTTATTTTGTAAATAACACTATTCTTCGTATTTCTGGTCAGATGCTAACTGCACTTCATTGGCTTTGTATCTGTACTCGGCACAATGACAATAAAGTTGAATCTAATCTAATCTAGGAAGAGTCCTTCTTAGTTGTGAAAACTAAGAAACTGTAGATGTTGGACGTCTGAGACTAAAACAAAAAAAGTGAGGAGAGAAAAAGAGCTCAGATCAATAACCTTTCACCAGAATCAGGAAAAGATACAATTCAAACATACCTTAAATGCAGAGAAAGCAAGGATACCCTTTCTATTTACTGTCATTTTTCTGTCCAACTGATCATACTATTCATATCTCCCTCCACACTCTTAAATTCAGATCTATTACTGAATCATCTACTATCATGATCCTTAAGATTAGGTTTTAAGTCATTAGTACGTTTTACAAAAAGTATGAGACCAGAATCAGGTTTATTATCACCAGCATGTGATGTGAAAATTGTTAACTTAGCAGCAGCAGTTCAATGCAATACATAATCTAGCAGAGAGAGAAAAAATAATAATAAATAAAATAAAACATTATAATAAATAAACAAGTAAAGCAATTACATATATTGAATAGATTATTTAAAAATGTGCAAAAACAGAAATATTGTATATTAAAAAAATGAAGTAGGGTTCAAAGCTTCAATGTCCATTTAGGAATCGGATGGCAGAGGGGAAGAAGCTGTTCCTGAATCGCTGAGTGTGTGCCTTCAGGCTTCTGTATCTCCTACCCGATGGCAACAGTGAGAAAAGGGCATGCCCTGGATGCTGGAGGTCTTCTAATAATGGACGCTGTCAACTTCCAAACAAAATGAGAAAATGCTGGTACAGGTTAAACAACATCATTGGGGAGAGAAACAAAGTCATTGTTCCCAGTCAAAGACTTTTTAGTGGAAACTGAAAAAGTGAGAGTATGAGTACAGGTATATTTTAAGTGGCAGAGAGGAAAGAGTAGAGGGACAGAAGGAATTTTTGTGATAGAAAGGAGATCAAGGTGTTAACAGTAACAATTACTTTGAAAACCAACAGTGACAAACAGAAGAGAGAAAAATACAAATAGAAATAGAAAGTTATAACCACACCTGTGGAGTGATGGGGGGAAAAAGGTGGTTAACTGACATTGTTAAATTCAATATTAAGCTTCATGGCTGCAATCAGTCAAGATAGAAGCTGAGGTGGTCTTTCTCTAGCTTATGCTGGGTATCACTGAAACACTGTAAGAAGCAGAAGGCAGAGAGGACAGTGGTAATTAAACTGTCATTTGGCATATTTAACGCAGAGCTTAAATTCTTGATTAGTAAGGGCATCAAAGGTTACAGGTGTAGGCAGGAGAATGGGGTTGAGAGCAATAATAAATCAGCCAAATTTGGCAATAATGATGGAGGAGACTCAAGGGCCAAATGGCCTAATTCTGCTCCTATGTCTTGTGGTGTTATGGTTATGGTAGCTCTGTGGACTGAATGAAGTTGTTCTGCAAAGTGGTAACTCAGTCTGATTTGGTTTCTTCAGTGTGGAGAAGAGCGCATTATGTTCATTGAAGGCAATACATTACATTGGAAGCATGAATAAACTGCTGTTTCTTCTGAAAAGATGGTTTGGATCTATGGTTGGTAAGCTGGTGGGCAAAAGGATAAAAATGTAAAGTGCATAGTAAAGTGAAAAAGGGATGTGATTGGCGAGATGAAATTCTGAGAGCAGGGAGTTGGATTGGTTCCATTAACACACTGAAAAGAGAGGAGAAGGGAAGCTATGACTGGAACTGAAATAGTCCTGAGGATTTCCACTGGCAATAGCCTTACAGTTACACAGCCAATATCTTTTCTTTCTGCCACTGAGATAATTTTGGCTTCATTTTGCAATTTTTTCTTGCATACTATGGGGTTTTACTTTTATGAACAACCTGCCATCTGATATTTTGGCAAAAGACTTGCTCAAATCCATGTAGACCACATCAAACATACTGCCATTGTCGGGCTTCCTTGCAATTGCCTCAATAAAAATCAGTCAAACCAGATCTTCCCTTAACAAATCCAAAAATTGACTGATCCCAATTAATTTGTGTGATTCAGCAAGAAGATTTATTCTGTCACTTATAATGGATTTCAATAGCTTTTCTACTACTGATGCTAAGCCAACTGGCCTGGTTTAATCCCTTTTTAAACAACGGCATAATGTTAGCAGTGTACAACTCAGTCAGATAGGATTGAAAAATTGCATTTAGAGCCTCTGCGATTTCCTCCTTCATTTCTTTTAATATTTTAACTTGTTTCCTGGTTATCCATCCATTCTCAAAGGTGATATATTCCTTTATACATCCTCTATTACTGTTTATTATATCCAAAATTTCATGTGCTCACTTCAATTACAAAACCTACATTATTCCCTTCTTTTATTGAAAACATTCATTCAGAACCTTACACACAAACTTCATCTCTACTCACAGGTTTCTTTTGGTTATTTATAGAACCTACTCTTTTCTTACATGTCCCTTATTCTTTATGTACTGCAAGAGGGCACCAGCGACCAATGGCAACATTTTGCAAACAACCCACACAAAACTATAGATACTATGGTAGATATTCTTATTCTTCTCAACTGCAATTGTTGCAGTCTACAGTCTGTAGTTACCCATTTAAGGATGTTCTTTTGAACTGACTAAACAGTCTGGTGCTTTTGCGATCTCGTGGGGGATTCAGCGGACTAGACTGTTGAGAGCGAAGGTACCGCCAGGACGGCCATTGATACAGGTGAACACTGCATTGAGGCCTGATGGTGGAAGTCAAACCCATGGTCAGCTCCATTATTCTATGCTGTTTAA
The DNA here is from genome assembly GCF_030028105.1 of Mobula birostris. Lineage (NCBI taxonomy): Eukaryota > Metazoa > Chordata > Chondrichthyes > Myliobatiformes > Myliobatidae > Mobula > Mobula birostris. The sequence goes on from NC_092384.1 coordinate 53,966,417, forward strand.
AGCATCAAGAAAGATTAAAGTTGTTGAGGACAAGAGCGGAAAATGAACAGGTGTTCAATGCTGTTCGCCTGTATTTGATTGGTGCCCCTCTCTTCTCGCTACTACCGTTGGGTAGGGTGTGCAGGAGTCTTAAGACCTACACCACCAGCTTCAGGAGCTGCTGTGGCCCTGCAGCCACTGGGCTCCTGGACGGGCTTCAATCACCTCAACGCTGAATGGGCTCCACAGCTGTGGGCTCACTTTCAGTTCATGTTTCATGTATGTTTGTTTACTTTTTTTTAACTATTTGTGCAGTTTGCTCAAGGCATCAAGGCCAAGGGCAAAGGATGAACAAAAGTAGTGTTCAGCTCACTATTTTGTGAGGCTTACTCACTTCAGAGCTGAACTGGCTCTGTGGCTATGGCCTCCTGGACTGGCTTCATTTACCTCAGTACTGAACTGCCTCTCTGTATGTGGACTCACTTTCAGGGACTTTGTGGTTAATGTTCTAGGTGTTGTTTATTTACTTTCTGTATCGTTTGCACAATTTTTTTAATGCACATTGAGTGTTCAACGGTCTTTGTTGGGTGTTTTTTTTAATGGGTTTCATTATGTTTCTTTGTTTTGTGGCTGTCTGCAAAAAGAAGAATCTCAGGTTTGTATACAGTGTAATGGTTTCTTCTTTTATGTTACTGCTGAGGTGAATAAAATGGCTTCTCTGTACTGTTAACTGCTGAGACAGTGGTTCTCTATAGCAGTATGTTTGGATTATAATTAGTGATAACGGGACTTGTATTCATTTATTAACCAATTGGGATAGATGTTATTCTTTCTATCTGTGTGAAAGCTGTTAGTTCGTGCAGGCTTCAGGGGAGAAGGCGCAAAGAGGATGAAGAGAGAAGACGTGGCTTGAGGAGACAGTTGCCGGACCCGCTGAAGCCTGGGATCGGGGCAGGAACCCAGGGGTCGACGACGAGCGAAGGAGGATCAGCGAAAGGGAATCCGATCCGTGAGCTCCAACGTTTGTGCACTGGACATGTTTATGAGATTATTGGCGCCTTTTATTTGTTTTCCTTTTCTTTTGTTCTCTACTAACCCCATACGTAAATATAAAATCTTAATCGTTTAACCGCACATTGTGGACTGAATGTTATTTCGGGGTACTGATGTTACACAGGGGACACAACACACAGCATCCACCCAAACTTGTTTACCCAGTTTGGCGGGGCCGTAGGCTGCTCCCCCCAGACGGAAGCGAGCTGAGCAAGCCTGAGGCTTACCGGGGGCTACATTGTGGGGGCTATCGTCCGGGATGTGGATTTTTGTAGGGTGCTGTGTGATTGCCCTGTTTAAATCAGTGCTGCTGTTTCTCTGTGGGATTGTTGTTAGTAATGAGTACCTCTGTGGGATTGCGGTTAGTAACAGGTTGAGTGGGGTGGATATTCATACCATGGATGAATTGTTAATTCGATTTTTGAGTATGGTTAAAGCTGATGGCAAAGTTGAAACCGCAGCACAAAAGTTTGATAAAATGGCGGGCTCAGACCTTGCTTCAGCGCGGGCTAGCGCTGACGTCAGGGAGGTGGGATTGCCAGTGTCTATTGGTGCCCCAGATGGCCCATGAGCTGTTCCTCATGGGGGAAGAGTGGTCGGAATGTTACTGCTATGGCAGGCTCCGTCTGGTCATTGGAATAATGTCCACCCCTAAAGGGGTGGAGGTGTGGGCGGAGCGGACTTTGCAATTGTGAGATGAGTGGCAGTGCTCGGCTGAGGGAGAGCAACAGGGATTGGTTGAAATTTTGAGTAGGCGGGCTGTTGATGGTGTTAGAACTGTCAGGGTCAATTACCCCGTAGAGACAGCAGCAAGTTATCTAAAAGCGGGGGAAAATGCGTCTGGTTTGACTGGAAGTAAAATGCGGCGCCTGGGGGGGGGATTGTGTCAGGAGATTGGGGAAAAGCTTTCAGTGTATCTTCTCTGGCTAGGAGGGTAGCTAAATTGCTTGCAGTGCCGGGGGATCATTTCAGGGGATCAGCCCCTCCCTCAGTTGTTCAGCTGATCAGAGAAGTGTCGGGAAACTTAGTGGAGGCCCAGTGAGGGAACGGCTTGGGGTCTCTGGGGGAGCACGTTCCCAGCAATGTACCAAGGAACTTCCGAGAGGAAGAGGCCCTATTCCTGAAGGTTTAGAGAGACCACGCCCCCATATGTCATTACGGATAGATGGAAGCTATGCTAAGGCCATCCTCGACACTGGGGCGCAGGTCAAGCTTTACAACTGGTATTTGAAGCATTTACTCTCGGCACCATTTGGGGTACTAGAAATTCGGAATATCAATGCTGGGGATTATCTAGAAGACGATTATGGGTCAGTGAAACTGGAGTTCTCGGATGCCAAGGTGGGTGTGTCTGAGGTTCGTGAATCATTAGTGCTGATGTGTCCGGACACTGTTGAGACGGGCAGTGTTTCGATTCTGGAGGGGAATGCAGAATCCCGTTGATGAGGAGGCACATGGGAGCCTGCCAGGAGGAGGCGGGTGAGAGCTGTTCGGGGGCGTTGTCTGTGCACCCAGTGTTTCGAGCTGCTTGTGAGGACGTGTGTAGCAGCATTAGGCCAGTACCGAATTTAAATAAGAGCCGACGATGGTATGGCCTGGGGGAAGTATCTGAGGGTGTGACCCTCTTAGTGGATGCTCTGAAATACCACGAGGGAGGGGAGCTGAACGCTGAAGACACCTCGGTGAGAGGTCGCGGCGACTGGCCGCTGGAGCCGTGGAAGTTGTAGGCAGCATGTGTGTGGATTATAGGACTCTGAACAGGAGCACTGTCTTTGACCAGAGCTGAACAACTGAGAGGGCTGAAGATGCTATACTCTGTTTGTGTGGTGCGACATGGTTTAACATGCTGGACCTGAGGAGTGGATGTTGCCGGATTCCGATGAGTGAGGCCGACAAGGAGAAGACAGCCGTTACAGGTCCCCTAGGATTCTTCCGATCCGAAAAGATGTCAAAGGGCATTTCTGGAGCCCTTGCAATCTTCCCACAGGGCATGGGGAAGACCATGGGGGATGTGGAAGTGTTTGGAGTTCTGGCGTATGTGGATGACCGCTTAGGGTTTGGATTCGCCTTGGGGGACTATGATGCAGGGTGAGTGGCGAAGCCCAGGCGACAAAGAGTTAAAGAATTAAAACTTTCTTTGGAGGAGTGCCGGGTCTGGAGAAAGATGCAGTTCATGTGTGCTCTGTGTTCAGCTGTGGAATTCTCCGGTAATTTTTGGAGATTCGCCAGCTATCGATTGAGGAAATGAGGAAGAATACGGATTCGAAGGATGATGTGCTGGATGTGTGGTACGTGCTGCCTTTCGCTAACTTCCCCTTGATTGAGGAAGAGACTTTTGGCCCTTCTCCCACTGAGTCAGGTGTAGTGGGGAGGGCTAGCTGTGGGCAGCCTGGGTTACAGCGGACCCTGAAGGAAAAGAAGTGGGGCCCCTGACACGGGAAAGGGGGCTCTCAGTTGCAGTGGGGGCATGAATGAGAGATTGGGAGAGCAATCTGGGGATACTTCGGCAAGCAGACCTGAGATATCCCCAGTAGTGTCCGAGCCTTAAGGGTTTAGGTGATGGGGTACGGAGGTCTCGGAGGATTAGGAAACTCCCAGATAGGTTGGCCTATGTAGCGCCCGTGGGACTGGGCGTAAGGTCCACTGCTTGGGGAGCAATGTCATTGTTTGTACCTGGATTGGGTTCTTGCATCTGCAGGAAGGGTTGGCGAGTTATTTAGAAGTCATGAGGACATGACTAAATTTGGTGTGGGGAGAATGTCACGGTTTCTTCTTTTATGTTACTGCTAAGGTGAATAAAATGGCTTCTCTGTACTGTTAACTACTGAAACAGTGGTTCTCTATAGCAGTATGTTTGGATTATAATTAGTGATAATGGGACTTGTATTCATTTGTTAACCAATTGGGATAGATGTTATTCTTTTTGTCTGTATGAAAGCTATTAGTTCACGTGGGCTTCAGGGGAGAAGGTGCGAAGAGGATGAAGAGAGAAGACATGGCTTGAGGAGACGGTTGCTGGTCCCGCTGGGCCTGGGCTCGGGGTGGGAGCCCAGGGGTCGATGACGAGCGAAGGAGGATCAGCGAAAGGGAATCCGTGAGCTCCAACGTTTGTGCACTGGACATGTTATGAGATTATTGGCGCCCTTTATTTGTTTTCCTTTTCTTTTGTTCTCTACTAACCCCATACGTAAATATAAAATCTTAATCGTTTAACCGCACATTGTGGACTGAATGTTATTTCGGGGTACTGATGTTACACAGGGGACACAACACACAGCATCCACCCAAACTTGTTTACCCAGTTTGGTGGGCCGAAGGCTGTTCCCCCCAGACGGAAGCGAGCTGAGCGAGCCTGAGGCTTACCAGGCTCAATGATAAATGCACTTTGAACTTACAAGACATTGTTATTTTGATCTGACTTGCACATCCTTTTTTTGCTTTCTAAACTTCCTGTTTAATTACACTCCTAGGCAGGGGCTTCAGCTTAAAATATAAACCAAAATCCTTAGAATGTGGGCTTAGCACTTTACTGCAAACCTGCTGAATATACTGCCACTCAAATTTACTGCATTCTAGGCATGGGCTTCTGAGCTAGAATCAAAACAGAAAAGTCTTCACACCTTAATTCTCAGCATAAGTCTTTGGAACAATAATCCAGAACAAAATTAATTAGCCCATGGAAGTAAGAAGAACAAAGCTTAATAAGTGGATCTGATGAAGGTATATCAATGAAATAACAAGAAATGTTGATGAAAGTGCCATAAAGAAGGTGGCATCGCTCATGAAGGACCTTGTCATCTAAGGCATGCTCTCTTCTCATGACTACCATCAGCGAGGAGGTACAGGAGCCTGATAATAATGTTTTTTATGTACTGCACGATAACGCTGCGGAAGAACAATACATTCACAATGTATGTCTGTGAAAATCACCTGATTCTGATTCTCAGTGGTGTGGGGATTATTTCATTTTCAAGAGACAAAATGGGATAGCACAGATTTGTTGGGATCAATTGTGCAATTCACTGAAACTCATTCTTTTCCAGTCTCTGATGTACACAAACTTCCCACTCCCAACAAATTATAACTGTATCACTTGGCCGATATAATCTGTATATTATAAGAGGGGTAATTGATAAGTTCATGGCCTAAGGTAGAAGGAGTCAATTTTAGAAAATCTAGCACATTTATTTTTCAACATAGTCCCCTCCTACATTTACACACTTAGTCCAGCGGTCGTGGAGCATACGGATCTTGGACCTCCAGAAAGTGTCCACCACAGGGGTGATTGATAAGTTTGTGGCCTAAAGTAGAAGGAGATGAGTTATACAGCTCTCGTTACATGCACATGCAGTTCAACTCTTTGAATAATTATGCAGAATGTTTAAAATTAATAACTCATCCCCTTCTACCTTAGGCTACGAACTTATCAATCACCCCAGCTGTGGACCACTTTCTGGAGGTCCAAGATGCTGATTTCTACAAAGAAGGGATCCATATGCTCCACGACCGCTGGAGTAAGTGTGTAATTGTAGGAGGGGACTATGTTGAAAAGTAAATTTGCTAGGTTTTCTAAAATTGACTCCTTCTACCCTAGGCCACGAACATATCAATCACCCCTTGTAAATACAAGAAACATAACATACACCTGGATTTTGTTTATCAACTTCAGCTCACGTTTAATACAATTGTTTCTCAGAGGCAGAACTGCCCTCATTGGGTCTCAACATCTCTCTCTGTAATTGGATCTTGGACTTTTTAACAGAAAGATGATAGTCAATCTGTGTTGGCACCGATACATCTAGCTCCAACATGCTGAGCACCAGCATTCGCTAGGGCTGCGTGCTCATCCCGCTGCTGGTTATGCTGTTGATGCACGTCGTACTGCTAGATTCAGTTCCAACCAAATCATCACGTTTGCGATAAGACAACAGTGGTTGGCCTCATCAACAACGATGATGAGATGGCATACAGAGAAGAGCTAGAGCGGCTGGTAGAATGATGTGAGCACAACAGCTTGAGTCTTACTGCGGACAAGATTAGAGAGGTGATTGTGGACTTTAGGAAGGTGCAGGCTGACCACTCCACACTGCACGTAAACGGCTCCTCCATGGAGAGTGTTAAGAGCACTTAGTTTCTGGGAGTGCACATAATGAATCTGGCACCTTAACACAATGTTTTTAGTCAAGAAAGCACAGCAGCAGTCAAGAAAACACCACTCCCTGAGGAGACTGAGTCAAGCGAGGCTTCCCCTCCCCCCACCCCCATTCTAGTCAATTTTTATAGCAGCACCATTGACAGCGTACCGAACAGCTGCATCACCGTATGGTATAGGAATTGCAAGGCATCTGACCGCAAGGCCCGACAAAAAAATTGTGAGAACTGTCTTGAGGGCAACCTGGGTCTCTCATCCACCCATCTGAGATCCTTAGCAGGAGTGCAGCATACACAGGGTACTTAGCATTGTCAAGGATCCCTTCCACTCAGCCCACAGTCCCTTTGAACCCCTATCATCAGGCAGGAGGTGTTACAGCATTAGGACAAGGTCTGTTAGGATGGAAAACAGCTTCTTCCTCCAAGCCATGAGATTACTTAACTCCCTGCCTCCACTCAGGTCTTGCCACGTATGAAACATCAGTGCCATTATACTGTTTACTTTTTAACTTGTGATGTAAATGCACCTTATTATTTGTTCATTTATTTTGGTGATATTATTTTATGTGCTGTGTGTGAGTTATACATACTGTGTGGTGCGCCTTCGGCTAGAGGAACATTGTTTCCTTTGATGGTATACATGTGTACAGTTGAAATGACAATGAACTTGAACATGAAATTCTGCAGCTGCCATAAATCCAGAGCTACACACACAAACTGCTGGAGGAACTCAGTAGGTCAGACAGCAATCATGGAGAGGAATAACCTGTCAGGTCCAGATGCGGGGTTTTGGCCTGAAACTTGACTGTTTATTCCTCTCCACAGATGCTATATGACGCACTGAGTTCCTCCAGCATGTTGTGTGTGTCAAATTATATATTGCCCTAATGCATATTTGAGTGTAATCTAGCGTGGGATGAACCTGATTTACATCATCTCCACACTTCTTAAAGAGATTTTGTCTCTGCTTTTAGCTTTCAACCATTGTATTTAAATGAACATGGGGAAGGTAGGGCAATCCAATAATGTGACCTATTGGATAGAGAAGGAGGCAACACCAGAAAATATTTCAGTGGATAGTCAAGTCATCATGGAAGACTGTTGCACTTGAAATGAATATCGGGCTGACGCACATAGGATGAACAACAAATGGTGCAAAATAAGTTAAATACTTCAAATTTGTGGTCACTGATATTATCAAATTCTATTTTATAACAAAGGTATCACTACCTTCAAACACTAACATGTAATGCATGCTAATTACTCACCATACAACAATCCATCAATCATGACTGTTAACCATAGTCATGTGCCATACCATGCCTTTAGATACTTATTGATACTTCAATATATAAAAAAAATCCTGAAAATACTCATCAGATCAGGCCAACACCCAAGGAATATAACATTTCCAATGATATAAATGAAAATGGTGGACAACCCTATTTCAACACTTGCTGAACCATCGCGTAGCAGCTGATAGCCAATGGCACAATTTCTTCAACCTCGGAAACTGAAGTGATCTGATGTCTCAGATTGCAGGAGAAGTTGTGAATTCTCTTGTGTAATACTCAGACTGCAGTCGTCATGATCTGCAAATCTGGACACAAGGACAACCTTAAGGAAGATAACGAAACATGGAAATTGTCACTAAGTCTGAATATGGCCCGTGCTGATAGAGAGACTGAAGTGGGTCAATAGCTCACAGACTTCAATAAGAGAGTTATAGGGAAAAGAAAACAATAAACGCTAGGCCAAACAAGGCCATTAACTATTACTCTGAAATGGAAAACGAAGCCAACACTGCGGCTGAAAGGAATAACTAAATACAAAATGAATACTGCTAGTCTTCAGAGCCAGTTAACTCGACAGTCCAATTTCTCAGGCAAAGCCGAGTGCAAGCAGGAAAAGAAATGTTGCTGTGCTTTGCTCAAGTCTTGATAAGCACTACGATGAAAAGATTGGAGTTAAATACCATCACAATGAAATAATAATTAGCTGCCACGTGCATATTCATGAGCATAATTACCATATCTGCTGCACTGCGAATCTGTGGTTGTGACAGGGCCCCCTCCCTAGGCACAGCCCGAGGCACCGCAGACCTGTGTCCACTGGAAGACTTGGATGAGCGACTTGTCCAAGACGTCCTTCGCCAGGATCCAAGAATGTTCTTCTGGATCATACCCTTCACCGTGAACAAGGTACTGGACATTACCACATACTCGGTGAGGTGAACCACCTACCAGGCTGGGAGGAGGGGGAGGTGGGGCGACTGGAGCCAGAGGAGAGTAGTAACCGGCTTGAGCTGGGAAACACGGAATACTGGGTGGATTTTCAGTGATGCTGGTAAACGCAATCTATACGACACCTAGTTGACAGCCTTTTCCACTACAAACCGTCCCATGTAGCACAGTGCCAATTTTGTGGCTCTCAACCTTCAGGGGAAGATCCCTTGATGCCAACCAGACCTCCTTTCCTGGCTTGAATGGACTTGGTTATTGTCGGAGCCTGCCGGGCATTTTCTTTCTAGCTGTGCAGCAGAGAAGCCCTATCTTAACTCCAGGTGCGCACGTAGCACTGGATCAGCTCTTCAGCAGCAGGAACACCTATATCAATCTCTGATCAGGGAAGAGTGGGAGCTGGAATCCCTTCTGGCAATCAAAGGGAGACATACCCATGGAGGACGACTGGAGGTTATTGTGGGCGATCTCTGCCCAAACCAAAGGGGAGCTCCAGGATGTGGGGTTGGAAGAGGCAAGGCAGCGCAGGGTTGTCTCCAACTCCTGGTTCACATTGTCAGTTTGGCCATTGGATTGCGGGTGGAAACCAGAAGGGAAGCTGGCCATGGCTCCTACAAGAGAGCAGAAAGCCCTTCAAAAGTGGGGAGTGAACTGTGGTCCACGATCAGACACTATGTCTTGAGGAAAGCTGTAGAGTCTGAACACATGTTGAACCATGAATGCGGCAGTCTCGTGAGCCAATGGGAGCTTAGGGAAGGCAGTGAAGTGGGCAGCCTTGGAAAATCAATCCACAACAACCAAAATCGTGGTGTTTCCATTAGACGGGGGGCAGCCCAGTGATGAAATCTCCTGAGAGGTGGAACCAGGGGCGGTGGGGCAGAGGCAGTGGACATAGCAGACCCACAGGATGACTTTCTGAGTGCAGTTGGCACAGGCAGATACAAAGTTGTGGACATCCTGGGACATAGATGGCCACCAAAATTGTCTCTTTATAAACTCCTGGGTGCATTGAATTCCTGGATGTCCAGCCAGACGGGTAAAGCGACCCCTTTCCAACACTTTGGAATGCACCTCAGCAGGGACAAACATCCACTTAGGAAGTCCCTCACTTGGGCCTGGATCCGACTATTGGGCAGCCCTCACCTCCACCTCTATTCTCCAGATCACTGGAGTAGCAATACACGAGCAAAGAAGAATGCACTCTGGGTTGGCATTATCCTCAAGTCTGTCAAACTGCCGAGACAGAGCAATGGCTTTGGTATTCTTGCTGCTGGGACAATAGGTGAGGATGAAACTAAACTGGGTGAAGAAGACAGCCCACTGGGCTTGACAAAAGTTGAGTCTCTTTGCATTCTGAATATAGGAGAGGTTCTTGTGATCTGTCCAGACCAAGAAAGGATGTTCTGCCCCCTCCAGCCAGTGTCGCCATCCCTCCAGGGTCTCCTTGACAGCCAGAAGTTCCTGGTTTCCAACATCGTAGTTCCTCTTGGCCGGAGTCAAGCAACAGGAAATAAGGCACAAGGATGCAGCCGGCTATCTGCAGAAGAGCGCTGAGAGAGGACAGCTCCAATGCTGACATCGGATGCATCCAACTCTACAACGAATGGCTGTGATAGGTCTGGATTTTGCAGTACTGGGGTAGTGGTGAAACGTCGCTTTAACTCCAAGAATGCTTGGTTGGCACTGTCTGTCCAATGGAATCCGGCCAAAGTCTTCCTGGTGAATACACTTATGGGAGCTGCGATAGATCCGGAACTCCAGATGAAGCAGCAATAAAAGTTCATGAACCTTATGAAGCGCTGTGCCTATTTGACTGTAGATGATTTGGGCCATTCTGTAACTGTCCTGAACTTTACTAGAGTCCATTTGAACACTGATTGGGGTAAGAATATAGCCCAAAAATGACACCTAGTCTTTATGGAACTCACTTTTTTCAGGCTTGGCGTAAGGTTATTCTCGAGGAGCTGTCTGAGAACTCTCTGATCATGCTGGACGTGTTCCCGATGAGAGCGGAAATAGATAAGGATGTCACCTAAATACATAAACAGGTTCAACATGTCCCTGAGCACATCATTAACTAATGCCTGGAATACAGTGGGGGCATTGGCCAGACCGTAAGGCATCACCGGTACTCATAGTGGCAATTAGAGGTGTTGAAAGCTGTCTTCCACTCATCCTCCTCTCTCATGTGAACCAGATTGTAAGTAATGAGCAGATCAGTTTTGGAAAATATAGTTGCTCCCTGGAGATGTCCGAATGCAGACACCAACAGGGGAAAAGGGTAGTGGCTCTTCACGGTGATGTTGTTCAGGGGCCAATAATCGATGCAGGGATGGAGCTTGCCATTCTTGCTCACAAAACAGAAGCCTGCTCCTGCCGGCAAGGTTGACGGACGGATAAACTCCGTGACCAATGTTTCCTTGATGTATTCCTCCATAGCCACTGTTTCAGGACAAGAGAGGAAAAAGAGCTAGACCCAGGGAGGACTAGTGCCAGGTAGGAGGTCTATGGTCCAGTTGTATGGCTGGTGTAGGGGCAGGGAGGTGGCCTTCCTTTTACTCAAAACCTCAAGAAGATCCGCATATTCAGCCAGAATCCCACACAGGCCCCCATCCTTAGCTGATACAGGAGGGAATTTATGGAAAGGAGCTTGAGCTGGACCCAGACAGGTAGACAGGCATGCCCGTCTCCACTCAGAGTGCTTTCAGAGACCAATATATCTGGGGTTATGTTGGGATAAGCAGGGGAGACCAAATACCAGTGGCATTTCAGGTGAATCAACCAGATAGAAGGAGAGTTCTTCACTATGGTTGCCTTCGAGCACAAGTTTGAGGGGTTCGGTAGAATGGTGGATCTGGCCAGAGCCCAGAGGTTGACTGTCCAGCGCTTTGACATTGATCTTTTCTCTTAATTCCTGAGTCAGTACCCCCCATCTTTGAGTTAGAGTGATGTCTACGAGATTCCTGGATGCATTGGAGTCGATAAACACCTTAACTTCATGAGTCCGAGTCCTCCACAACAAGGAAGCTGCGAGTATTGCACGATTAGGGGAAGCTGACTGAAGAGAGAACCAACCTGTCAGGACACCCCCCCCCCGCTGATGGGTGTGCTCTTTTACTGGACTCTGGCAGCCACCTGAGTCCGATTGTCTGCTGTGAACTGTTGAACGTTTGCGGCTAGGGATGATACCTGTTCCTCCAGATGAAACTGGGCCTGTTAGCACGAGATTATCTGCCTCATTGCTTCCGTAACTTCACTCAAAACAGATTCAATTGCCTGTAGCTTGTCCCCTACCTGACCAATGCATCTCAGGGCCAAGGTTAGCTGCTTTCTCTCTGCTGGGTCCATCTTTGTGTTGTCGAGACTTGCTGTAACTATGTTCAGATATGGCCCAAGTGCCAAGAGAGAGAGAGGCACTGAAGCAGGTCGATAGTTCACAGCCTTTAATGTGAAAAGTGTTAGAGGAAAAGGAAAACAATAAACACTAGGCCAAACAGGGCCGATAACTATTACTCTCAAATGGAAAATGAAGCCAACATTGTAGCTGAAAGGAATAGCTAAATATAAAACAAATACTGCTAGTCTTCAGAGCCAGTTGACTCAACAGTCCAATTTCTCAGGCAAGGCTGAATGCAAGCAGGCAGTGAAATTTTGCTGTACTTTGATCAAGTCTCAACAAGTGCTATGAAAAAAAGAATGGGGTTAAATACTATCAAATGAAATAATAATAAGCTGACACGTGCATATTCATAAGCACAATTGTCATATCTGCTGCGTTGCTGAATGCGTGGTTGTGGCAGAAATGTCATGAAATGTGGAATATATACTTCTTTATGTTTAACTCAACAGACCTAAACATGTAAACAAGAGATTGGGCCAGAGGTGGTGTATCCTGCAGTGAGTAGCTCACCATCTGGAAACCTAAAGGCTTTCTATCGTCTATGGGACACAAGTGAGGAATGCTAATAAGTTCAGGTTCTCCTTTCAAGAAGCTCAGTACCAAAACAGTATACTTGGTTAGCACCCCATCAATAAACCAAAATGCCATTCCCTCCACCACCAACACACAAGGAAGTCAGAGTTTTATTCATAAATGCACCACAGTTATGCGTCTAGACTGCAGTGTCATTGCCAAACTTGTGGTCTCTATTACTAATAAGAACAAGGAGACATGGGATCACCATACCACAAGCACAATTTTCATATCACCAACCAACCTTTCCTAACACACACAGGTTTATCTATGCAGACAACCTATGCATAGCAACACAAGCTAACTCCTTCCAAGAAGTTGAAGTACGACTTACAGCAGTCCTTGAAGCAATGAAGCAGTATTATGAAAAATGGTCTCTGAACCCAAATCCATCAAAAACTCAAGTGTGTGCATTCCACCTGAGGAATCGAGAAGCAGCTCGGAAACTCAAGATCTTCTGGTGTGGGAAGGAGCTCAAACACCATCCGACTCCAATTTACCTGGGTGTGGCACTGGATAGGACACTCTCATTTGCCACCCACATCCAAATACTCTGAGGGAAAGCTGGCTCTTGCAATTCTCTCTTGAAAAAATTAGCAGGCATGAAATGGGGAGCTAATGCTCACACACTTAGAACAACTGCCCTAGCACTCTGCTATGCACCTGCAGAATACTGTGCACCTGTGTGGGGCAGTTCAGCCTATGCGAAGAAAATAGACCCGTTTTTTAATGAAGCCTGCTGAATAATCATGGGCACACTGCGCCCCACTCCCACTAACATCACTTACAAACTTGCAGGCATTGCTCACCCAGAGATCCGAAGACACACTACAACAAAAGTTGAAAAAGGTAAACAGAACTCGAATCCATGGCACCCACTACATCATCATGTGCCAATTTCCAACTGTGTAAAATCGAGGAAAAGTTTTGCTACAGTGGAAGAACTACAGCATGGAACATCCCCCCAAACATACAGGATTGACCTCTGGCAACAAACAGAAGCCAGAACCCCACCAAATAATACAGTGCAAGACCCCACAGAAATGTTACCAGACAGGGCACTGCATGACGGACGGAAGTGGTGCACTTTCAACAGAGCGAGACCGGGAGTTTGTAGGAAGGGAGACAATATGGTGAAGTGAGGTTTAAAGACCAGCGAATCCTGTGAGTGTGGAAAAAGGGTGCAGAACATTGAATATGTTCTGCGCAACTGCCCACTCTCACCTGATTTAGCTGACACTGACCTGCTCAACATCAACCAAACAAGACTAGAGTGGCTGGCTGGCTGGTGTGACAAGCTATGATGACTATACCTGCAAGTTACGCTCCCAGTCATATGTGATCCTGATTTGAAATATGTTGCTCATCCTTTCATCATTACAAGGTCTAAATGCTAGAACTCCCTATCCAAGAGCATGGTGAGAGTATCTTCACCAGTGGTTCAATACGCTCAACATCCGTTTCTCAAGGGCAATTACAACCCAAGCAATAAATTGAAGCCCATGTCCCAAAAGTGAATAAAGAAGTAACAAAACTCTTAAAGAGATATGGTCAGATCAGAAGTTAATGAGTATTTTTATTTACTGGGAATGTGGTAGGGTGTTACATTTTAGAACTGCAGCAAAGCTTGCTTTTAAGGTATTGCCAAGATACTGTTAAGTAAGGAGCTGACCCACTGATAAATATGAAATAGGAGATATGCATACAACAGGAATTCTGCAGATGCTGGAAATTCAAGCAACACACATCAAAAGTTGCTGGTGAAAGCAGATGCTGCATTCTGATCCACACATTTTAATTCTACATCCCATTCCCATTCTGACATGTCTATCCACGGCCTCCTCTACTGTAAAGATGAAGCCACACTCGGAGGAACAACACCTTATATTCCGTCTGGGTAGCCTCCAACCTGATGGCATGAACATTGACTTCTCTAACTTCCGCTAATGCCCCACCTCCCCCTCGTACCCCATCTGTTATTTATTTTTATACACACATTCTTTCTCTCACTCTCCTTTTTCTCCCTCTGTCCCTCTGAATATACCCCCTGCCCATCCCCTGGGTTCCCCCCCCCCGCCCTTGTCTTTCTTCCCGGACCTCCTGTCCCATGATCTTCTCGTATCCCTTTTGCCAATCACCTGTCCAGCTCTTTGCTCCATCCCTCCCCCTCCTGTCTTCTCCTATCATTTTGGATCTCCCCCTCCCCCTCCAACTTTCAAATCTCTTACTAACTCTTCCTTCAGTTAGTCCTGATGAAGGGTCTCGGCCTGAAACATCGACTGTACCTCTTCCTAGAGATGCTGCCTGGCCTGCTGCGTTCACCAGTAACTTTGATGTGTGTTGCTAGGAGATATGCATGTCAGGCACTGTCATATCAAGTGATTATTGTCCTGAAGAAACTGTAAAGGTGTTATTTTTATCTGGAGTAAACTGATCCAGATAAAACTAACTCCAAGTGTCATAAACAGGTCGATGGTATGCAAGTGCTGCTTTATAGACCTCTTGAAGACACCTTTTATCATTTTGCTATGACTGAGAGTCAACTGGACAGTAATTATCTGAGGCAACACACACAAAAGTTGCTGGTGAACGCAGCAGACCAGGCAGCATCTCTAGGGAGCAGTACAGTCGACGTTTCGGGCCGAGACCCTTCATCAGGACTGACTGATAGAAGAGCTAGTAAGAGATTTGAAAGTGGGAGGGGGAGGAGGAGATCCAAAATGATAGGAGAAGACAGGAGGGGGAGGGATGGAGCCAAGAGCTGGACAGTTGATTGACAAAAGGGATATGAGAGGATCATGGGACAGGAGGCCCAGGGAGAAAGAAAAGGGGGAGGGGGGAAGCCCAGAGGATGGGCAAGGGGTATAGTGAGAGAAAAAGGAGACAGAGAGAAAAAGAATGTGTATATATAAATAAATAAATAATGGATGGAGTATGAGGGGGAGGTGGGGCATTAACAGAAGTATGAGAATTCAATGTTCATGCCATCAGGTTGGAGGCTACCCAGACAGAATATAAGGTGTTGTTCCTCCAACCTGAGTGTGGCTTCATCTTTACAGTAGAGGAGGCCGTGGATAGACATATCAGAATGGGAATGGGACGTGGAATTAAAATGTGTGGCCACTGGGAGATCCTGCTTTCTCTGGCGGACAGAGCGTAAGTGTTCAGCAAAACGATCTCCCAGACTGTGTCAGGTCTCGCCAATATATAGAAGGCCGCATCTCGGCTGGAGATGCTCTTGGCTCTATCCCTCCCCTTCCTGTCTTCTCCTATCATTTCGGATCTCCCCCTCCCCCTCCCACTTTCAAATCTCTTACTAGCGCTTCTTTCAGTTAGTCCTGACGAAGGATCTTGGCCTGAAACGTTGACTGTACCTCTTCCTAGAGATGCTGCCTGGCCTGCTGCGTTCACCAGCAACTTTTGTGTGTGTTGCTTGAAATTCCGGCATCTGCAGATTTTCTCGTGTTTGAGTGATTATCTGAGTTGGGGTTTGTCTTACATTTTGTGGTAGAATGTAGCTTTTATAATTTTTCATGTTACAGGGTAAACATTAATGTTGTACTGGAACAACTTGGCAAGAAGCATAACCAGCTCTGGAGTGCAAGCTGGCACATTACCTGGTCCCAAAGTGATTTTTACATCTAGTGTTGTCAGAAATGATATATTGTGAGGGAATCAATTTGGCCAAAAACAGGCTTTTTTGTGATGTTAAGTTCCCCAAGAGGAAATCAAGATAGATCATTCAGTTGGCACTTTGCAAAGCTTCAAAAAATACATTCTATCAGCTTAACTTGGAGGAAATCTTTCATACAGTATGCGGCACCTTACCACCGGGTGGAAAATTCAAGTTCTGACCTTTTGGCAGGCTTTTCATTTGCTCAAACAAATTTCTCCAGTTTTTAAATCCCTTAAATGAAGTTAACAGCCATCCAAAAAATAACAGTCATCTGTAGTAAGACTTTTATACTCACTAGTCCAAAATCTAAAGCTCATGCTTAGAAATAGGTAAGACCAGGAGAAGGCCATCTGGTTCTTCAGGCCTGCTCCATCATTCATCGATGTACATCTAATCTTAAATGTCAGTGCCATTTTGCTGCTCTATCCACAAATCCATGACTCCCTTAATATTTAGAAATGAACTCGAGTGTCTGGACTCCCTGTCCTCTGGGATATAAAGTTCACCACTTGAGTGAAAAAAAAATCTCTCCATATTCCAACAACATTCTTACAAAATAATTATACTTTACTAACCTTGTTTCCCTGAAACCATGTTGTGGTGAATTGGATACGCAGATGGTGCAGTGTTGCACAGTTGGGGTGAAAACCTTGCTCTTGGTTGAAAACCTTGCTTTAGTACATTAAAAGATAATATCAAAACTTCTGTTTCCACAAGACCTCCTAAAAAAAGTGCTGACAAAGACAGAATGAGGTAAAGTGTTGTGTTGGTTTACTTACTACCCACTGCAGATCTCGTCTGGTCTACAGGACTGGGCCTACAACATCAGTAGTGGTACTACTGACTATGCTTGATAATGGGCAGTATAGTTCCCCACAGAGTACATGTAAAGCTCTCAATAATTGTTTTCAGTGTTGTCAATGTGGAATAGTGCTGATTTATCCGCTAAGGTAGGACTGTAGGTGACAAATGGCAGGGTTCCTCGCCTGCATTTGACCTCGCAGTATGGGATCTGAGGAATGACATAAACTTTGAAATGTAGTGAACGTCTGATAGGATTTTGCCGCACTGCAGAAATATGTTAATGTGTTAGTGCAGGTGAAGCGATATAAAGTAAATAGCAATATCTAAAGAGCAAAAAGAAACTCAAAACTTTGCACAACCAATATTTATAAGTATCAGTGAGGAAGGTTATTTAAAAAACATTTTAGACCTTTTGATCTATAAATAATATTGTAAAGTAAATCTTCATAGACCTGAAATTACGCCACCTTGGTCCAAGCTGTCAAGATGTTAAAGCACTTGAAGAGGATGTATTGAATAGTTTGTGGGAAAATGTCATTCAGTAATGCAGCACAGAAACAGGCCCTTTTGCCCCACTGGTCCATGACAACGACAGCACCCTCCCTGCTAGTCCCAGTTGCTCATATTTAGCTCATACCCCTCAAAACCTCTTCTCTAAATATAGCTATCCAATTTTCTCTTAAATGTTGCAATTGTACCTACCTAATTTTATCAACTTCTCATTCTCCTACACTTCAGGAACCAAAGATCCAGTGAAGCCAATCCCTCCCTATGACTCAAACCCTCTAGACAACACACAATATCTGTGAAAATATGAAGATAGGTGGAGGGGCAGATAGTTTTGAGGAAGTAGAGAGGCTACAGAAGGACCTAGGTAGATTAGGGGAATGGGCAAAGAAGTGGCAGATGAAATACAGTGTCAGGAATTGTATGGCTATGTATTTTGAAATAAAATGGTTGACTATCTTCTATATAGAGGGAAAATACAAAAATCTGAGGCACAAAAGATTTGGAGCCCTAGTGCAGGATTCCCTAAAGGTTAATTTGCAAGTTGGTTCGGTGGTGAGGAAGGTAAATACGATGTTAGCATTCATTTCAAAAGGACTAGAATATAAAAGCAAGGATGCAATGTTGAGACTTTATAAAGCACTGGTGAGGCCTCACTTGGAGTGTTGTGAGCGGTTTTGGGCTTATTATCTTAGAAAGGATGTGCTGAAACTGGAGAGGGTTCAAAGGAGGTTCATGAAAATTATTCCATAATTAGATGGCTTGTTATATGAACAGCGTCTGATGGCTCTGGGCCTATATTCAATAGAATACAGAAGAATGAGGTGTGACCTCATTGAAACCTATTGAATGGTGAAAGGCGTTAATAGAGTGGATGTGGAGAGGATGTTTCCTTTGGTGGGAGAGTCCAAGGCTACACCTACACTACGCCGGATAATTTTGAAAATGCCGGTACGAGTAAAAACGATAGGCGTCCCCACTAAGCGTTTTTCAAAATATCTGTCCACATTAGACGGATATTTGGGTGAATCTCCTCCTACCAGGCACGCGCAGGACACACAGAAAACAAGCGAAGAGGAAACGATATACTTGGTGCACGTCTGTCCAGTTACAGAGTAGAAAAACTTAAAAGGAATTGCTCTTGGCTGTCACACAGGACTCAAAACTAGAAAAAACAAATACTGGAGCGGATGGAGGCAACCGACAGGGAGTTAATGGACAGTATGACCCGGCTGATGACGAACATTGAAAAACTGACTAACTCTGTTGCATCAATAAAGCACCTTGTTAAATGTATAAAACATATCTGCATCAGTGCTATCTTGTATTTCCATACAATGTTACATTAGGCTGTTACACATCTATTGTCAGAGAAGTACTTGCATTAATAGGTAAAGCACCTTCATACAAGCAAGGACAGAAAACAGGGCAAAGTGAGTATACTTATTTATTCAGTAAGCTATGGGTCAAAGTATTTGGTGAGTACATTTCTAACTCTTCTGGCTTCAGTCTTGTTGCCGTCTGTTCTGAAATTGTTAGGTTCTGCGAAGTGCAGAAACAAATATCGCTGTGATGATTGTATGCTCTTTTTGGTGACAATAAAGTAGTAATGATAATAAGAAGAATAATAAGAAGAAAACAATGAAATGCTGCGTTGTCGCCATCTGTTCCGGCCCGTCATGACAGCGGTTTTAAAAAGCTCCGGTTACCCCGTACACACTGCAACGGATATTAGGCGTTTTCAGATTTATTCACTCTGGAGATCGTTTCTGAAAATCTCTGTTTTCGGGGGCTGAAAATGCTGTTTCAGTGTGGACAGAAGGTCAAAACGAAGAGTAAAAACTTTGTTTTCAAAATTATCCGGCGTAGTGTGGACGTAGCCTAAGACCACAAGACACTCAGGGACGTCCTTTTAGAATGGAGATGAGAAGAAATTTCTTTAGCCAGAGTAGTGAATCTGTGGAATTGTTTGCCACAAGCAGCTGTGGAGGCCAAGTTTTTTAAAGCAGAGGTTGATAGATTCTTGATTGGTCAGGGCATGAAGGGATGTGGACAGAAGGCAGAAGATTGGGGCTGAGAGGAAAATTGGATCAACCATGATGAAATGGCAGAGCAGACATGATGGGCCAAGTGGCCTAATTCTGCTCCAATATCTTATGGTCATAAGAGTCATACATCATGGAAACAGGGCTTTTGGTTCACTTATCCATGCCAACCACCAACCATCCACCTAAACTAATCCCATTCTTCCTCTAGTATCAAAATCATGCTCCCACCCTAATTATCTTGCCAGCCACCTGCACTAGTGACAAGTTTTGGAAGCCAATTAACCAAATGTCTTTGACGTGTGGATGGAAACAAAAGAACCTTGGAGAAACCCTCATGCAATCATAGGAAAAAATGCTTGATGAGGAATTGCTATCTGCTTGTTCTTGTAGAAGCATGAGTCCAGGACAACATCCCATGCACCATCTATCTACATACCATACCACTCAGGGACTTGGGCTTATTTTTGTGACTGTATAGATTTCTGCTAAATAGTTAAATAGAATTTTCCAGCACTGAGGGAAGAACAGTGGATTGTGATGAATTAAAGCACTCTGATTAAGAACAGTACAGGTACCGCTGGCTGAATGGCTACCTTCTATAGTTTTATATTCCATAATTCTAAAAGGGCATACACAGCTTTAAATAGCTCATGGCTCTATTTCAAATATAATGCTTTCTTCTATTTAGATCCACT
This sequence comes from Mobula birostris, assembly GCF_030028105.1. Taxonomy (NCBI): domain Eukaryota; kingdom Metazoa; phylum Chordata; class Chondrichthyes; order Myliobatiformes; family Myliobatidae; genus Mobula; species Mobula birostris. Next base: position 53,986,543 of record NC_092384.1, read on the forward strand.
CCACTCCTGCCCCCACCCCCCTCACTACACCTCTATGTATGATTTTCTCAGGCTTTCCTCAAGCTGAGTCCTCACTCAGCCCTACTCCTTAATAATGCTTTCATGATCATTGACAGTTAACCCACCATTCCATACCGATCTGCACATTAGCACATCCACTCACTAAATCTCTTAATCTTTTTTTCTTACAAGTAACTTTAATGTTTAAATCTTAAGCAAAATACAGAAAATATTAATAGTATTTTTATATATCAATTGATAAATGTCATTTGATGTTATCACAGCTATTTCTTTAAATAAGAAAACTGTGCAAAAATGACATAAGCAATAGATTCCAATACTTATTTTTAATACGCGCTCCACTCTGAGAACCCTCAGGAAATTGACCATTATTCTTTTCCAATTTTATTCATCCTATATTATCTAATCAGTCATGCATGTAAAAATAAGAATCATATTTTGCTGCAAAACAACTAACATTTTAAATATAAATTATGATTGACAAACAATATGACAACTTCTCAAATGGTTTAAAAAGCACAGGCACCAAATTAAAATTTACTCTGGAATTATCTGAGATTTGCACATTACTAACAAAAAATTTCAAAGAAATATTCACCTTCATTAGTATAATATGCAATTGGAGGGGGCTAGATAGCAAATTAACAATGCTTCTACAAAAACAAAAAAAAATTCAGCCCACATGCTGTTTTAAATGTCTAATAAATGTATATTATGTATGTGATCACTCTCCATGAAATGAATTTAGAGACATCAGACTGTGAAGGGATATCTTTGTCGACTCATTTCTACACTGACTATCTGCATTTTCACACCACATCATTTAATAGAAGGTTATCTTCCTGTTTCTAAAGGAAAAAAAACAAAGATCTAAAAAAAATCAAAAATGAAGCAGATTAAATTATTTTGAATAAATATATTGCTAATACTCCCAAAGCCTGCAGAAGTATCAATATTCATACCATTTGGGGAAAAAACCCTTTATTTTCATACGTTTTACTATTTTGATATTCATATGCTTCCTGAAGATACAGTCATTTTTATTTGTCACACTGGCATCTAGCACGAGGGCGCTCGTGTGTTGCTGTTTAAAGAAGTCATCTATTTTAGCTTGATGGAAATCATCTCTGCCCACCTTTAATAGAACAATCTTCCCGTTTCCACAACTAACACCACCCCCGACAGGAAAAAAAACACTCAGTTCCTGCTTTTACAAATCAGGAGTGAATACACCATAGAACTGATCTGAAGGCACTCACTTCTCCACGGGTCACAAAGCTGTATAGCTTTGCAGCTATTAAAAGTATGTAGATGGCAGACCAGTACTAGGGCTGCCAAACTCACTTCCAGTAATTAAGCAGCGGAGAAGATACAGGAATATAGGCTGGCAGCTGAATGTTTGCTATTTTAAATAATGGAAGATTCATGTCCATTTCACAGGGTTGTGGGTGAAGTTAGTTGGACAAGAGGAAGCAATGTATATAGACAGATTCTTCCAGAGCACATAATGAAGGCAGTTGAAATAATTTAGACCCGTATCAGTCCCTTGTGAATGCAAAAATTAAGCACCATTCAGACAGACTACGACAATAATGCTGAAATTAAACTGCTACAGAGATGTGCGAGTTCCTCCCTGTAACTTATGTATCTTTAATCCCTGTCCTCTGAACTGCTGTTTAGATTACACTAGCAGCACTACATCTTTGTAAATTTTGAGAAAACAAAAATCATCAATAATTTGTACATAATTTAAACATGTCAAACTGCTCATAAATAAATAATAACAGTACTCTCATTTTAATATGTGTTACTCACAATACAAAGAGGAACTGCATATTGGTTTGTTTTTAATCCTTTTACAACCTCCAACATTTTTCAATTCATGAACAGATTCAGCAAGGTTTGTGAAGGGATTTTTGTATAACAAGAAAACAGCTCCCATGCAATCCTATTTTTGAAAATATTCAGCAAGCAGTTGACCTGACGGATACTTTGCATTTCTGTAGAGAACTAATAAATATCTTCAAAGACATTATATGTTCCAGTGCAGATAAACCCTGCATTTAAAAGGATTAATCTCCAACTTTTGAATTGGTGACTTCAAGGTGGAGAATTTCCCCCCATTTTAAATCCCAAAATGCTAAAAGCCTTGAGTCTTAACTACATGATTAAAAGCAATACTCTACCTAGAAATCTACAGCACCTTAGTAAAGGTCAACTAAAAATGCAATGAAGTGGATGAATGTAAAATACAGGTTCTGAATTATGCAATTTTCTTGAAAAATTACTGAGGGAATCTTGTATATAAAATGGTGGAAAATTGTAAAATTGACTCAAATTCTGATTATTAATTAATTTTGTGGTTTTTTTCCTTTCATTTCTTTCTAAACCCTCACTGTTGTTTTTTTCTTTAAAAATTATCTGTTTAATTATTTGTTGTTCATAAACAAAGAAATTACTTTTAAAATCATGTTTGATAATGTTTTTCCATCATAGTATTTTCAAAGTGCTTTCTTTCAATTTTTTTTAAAAAACCTTGGCAACAATCCTACAAACCCTGCACACATACTTCTTATGAACAGAATAATATCACATCTGTTATATCTTACTATGCAAAATGTTTGCAAATAGAGCTTCTGACTGTTGACAATTTGAAGAAAGAACTCGTGTTTTGATTTGTAGGTTGCATATAGGTTAACCACTGTGTGATTCTTCAGCTGCATTTAGTGACGTATGAAAAAATAAATTAAAGGATTAATGTTCTGATATAAAATATATTAGAGAGCTAGATCATGGAAGAATGTAGATGATATATAGCAATGGTCACATATGAGAACTGTACATTATTTAGGCACCCATTTTTGAGTGTTCAAGTACATTATTTTCTAATGTGTAAGGCAAAGGTGAAAATCACACATAATAGTACATTTATTGCAGAAAGCTCTAAGATGCAAATTTTTCTAGAAGGTAAATTATGTACATAATGCATAGGAATAAATAATATACTTCAATTTTAAGGTTCAAATGGCAAATATTTTCATCCAAAAGATGAAAACAATAAGAAATTGTTTACTAATAGGCAAGTTCTGAAAATATTAAAGGCTGTGATGAAGATGTAATAATGATTTCTAACATTTTGTTAGCTACAGGTCAGATGTTCCTCATAATGCACTAAGGCACCAAAGATTGTCTGAGCAAATCACTAAAATAAAAATCAGGCAGACAGTACAGATATGTTGAAAACTACATGATAATCAAAAACTAATTGATGCAAAATGGACATCACTAGCTATCAAAGTCCCTATATTCTTTAATGAATAGCATTTAATCAAACCCAAAATGAAATCCATAAAATATAACATAAAATATAAAACAATAGAAATTAGAGAAATACAAATGAAAATAAGGTTGTAATTGAGAACTTTAAAAAGTATAAGTCTTCCTTACCAATGCTTTAAATAATATCTCTGCAAATATTGGAGAAAAGCTTATGACATAATGACTAGAATATGAGCCATATCTCACTCTGTTTTAAAGCACTATACCTAGCCTTATAGGTACTTATTGGCAGAAATCGCATGTATATTTTCTGGATTAAAATGGGCAACTTGTTATACTTGTAAAGGATATTACATTGGAAGTAGGTTCACATACTGTATGTACATTGGCAACATATCAAAGACTGACAAATATATTTAAACTAGGATTCTGTGTCCAGTTGCAGGACATGCTCTGAACACTGGATTGGCCTGAAACTAACTGTGTGTGGACCTTGAACCAAACAACATGACATTAACGAGGGCAACACACACAACAAGTTGGAAGAACTCAGTATTTCAAGCAGCATCTATTGCGGGAAATGAATAGTCGATACTTCAGGCGAAAAGGAAGAGTGCAGAAGCCAAAATGAAGAGGTAAGGGAAAGAGAAGGAGCACAAGATGGCAGGTGTAGTGAGTCCAAGTGAGAGGGGTAGGTGGATGGGGGAAGGGGGATGAAAGGAAATGATGTGAGAAACTAGGTGATAAGTGGAAGAGGCAAAGGGGTGAAGAAGGGAAAAGTAGTAGAGGACTATGGACCATGGAAAAAAGGAGGAGGTAGGACCCAGAGGGAGGTGATAGGCAGGTTGTGAGGGAGGAAGAGAGGTACAGGATGGGGGAGGGGGACAGAGGAAAGAGAGAAAATAAAGAGCGGGGAGGAAAACAGATGGGAGCGATTACCGAAAGTTAGAGAAATCAAAGGTGATGCCCTCAGTTTAGAGACAATCAAGATGGAATATGAGATGTTGCTCCTTCAACTTGTATTGACCTTCACAGTGGCAGCAGAGGAGGTCATGCACGTCTGTTCAAATGACAGAACCCATCAACTCCTCACTTCTCACACCATTCCCTTTCATTTTCCTCTCCCCCATCCACCTACCTTCCACTGTCATCTGGAATCACTTATTACCCACCCAGCTCGTGCTCCTCACCCTGCCTTTTATTATGGCTTCTGCCCACTTCCTTTCTAGTCCTAATGGTGGGACCCAGCCTGAAATGTCAGCTGTCCATTTCCCTGCATAGATATTGCATGACCTACTGAGTTCTTCCATCATTTTGTTGTGTGTTGTTCTAGATTTCCAGCGCCTGCAGTCACTCTTATGAACAGCTATCAGAAATGCTGTAGTTTGGTATTTATGGCTATGGCTTGTCCAGGGACAGCCTTTGATTTTAGGCACATGGGAACACTATCAGTATGTTCCCCTAAGTCATACACTGACTTAACGTTGTGCACTTTCATCATCATTGTGTCTAAATCTTGGAATTCTCTCTCAGTAATATTGCAAGAGTCCATCACTAGTTAAGAGTAGTAGTTTAGGAGGCTCATACTATCTGCACAAGGGTGATTAGGCAATGGAATAAACACTTGCCTTAGCAAAAAAGTCCATATTCACAAAAATGAAATCTCATTTAACACATAGCTCAATTCCCAAATGAGGAAGGGAAGCAAAAAAAGTCAAGCAAATGAATACTGCATTATATTGTGAACAAAACTTAAGTTACCCAATATTGTGGCAAGGTTGAATACTGCTCTGGACGGATCACACTTGGATGCTGCACAACTTTCTAGACATCACATCATAAGGAGACCAATCATATTTTAGAAACAGCAAACAATAAAACTCTAAGAAGGAAAACCATTTTTTTAAACCTACCTTACAAATGAGTGTGTGCAACACAAATTCAGCAACAGAAACCTGAGATGCTAGAAATATTCAGGATGTCAGGTGGCAATTGTAAAGACATATTTCAGATTAATGACCACCTTCAGATTTTGAATCAGCTTTAGATAAAGGAGGATATAAGAAGAAGAGAGGCAAAATTGAGTAACAGCAAAACAGCACCCCATGATAGGACAGAGATTAAATGACAACGGGCTGAAAGTGCAAAGTAAAATAAGTGGAAGTATAAAGATAATAAATCTGAAAATACCAGAGGAGTGTATAAAAAAAATACTTGGAAATACTGATTATTTGTAATTGTCAAACTCAGTGTTGAGTCCTCAAGGTTGTAATGTGATGAGTTTATTATAATGACAGTAATAAATTCAACAATTCAGATGATCAGCATTTGCAGCAATTACACTACCACACCATCTCAACTGCCTGCTGTGCCTAATGAATAAAACCAATTTAACATTTGTATACAATTCCTATTAAAAATGATATAAATTAAAAATTAGCACATTCTTCCAGAAAATATCAATACATACATCGAATGATCAGGACTTAGAACATTTTGCTCGTAAAGTTGGTGCAAATCAAAACAGCAGCACTAGATGTAAAAAACAAGATGAAGGGCCATGTCTGTCCATTTCCCTTCACAGATGCTATCCAACTTGCTGAGCACTGAGTTCCTCCAGCATTTTTGTTTTTTTGTTTTACTCCAGATTCCAGCATCTGCAGTCTCTTACACCTCTATTAAAAATCTGTGCTTATTTAGCAAAACTGTTGGATGGTATTCTGAAATAAAAACAGAAAATGCTGGAAAGACTCATTAGGTCAGGTCAGAGATTAGAAGGACAGTTGCAGAGAAGGAAGGAATTCAAATAGATGAAACAAATGAAATATCTATGATAGGGTGAGGCCAATGTTGTCACTTGGGTGAATTGCTCTCTATTTACATAGGTTAATGGAGTCAGGTAGAAGTTGATAGCATGGATTAAGAACCCAATGGGTTGCTATTAGTAGGGCTGTGTGTCATGTTATGCTAGTTAGACTGCAATAATGGAGACAGAAATACTGAGGCTTCGTCCACACTAGACCGAATAAATCCGGAACCAAAGCTTTTTCTCTTTGTTTTGACCCTCCATCCACACTGAAACAATGTTTTCCTCCCCCGAAAACAAAGCTTTTCTAAAACACTCTCCAGAGTGTTTAAATCTGAAAATGCCGGTTGGCCGTTGTAGTGTGTACGGGGTAACTGGCTAATTTTAAAAACGCTGTCATGACATGCCGGAACAGATGGTGGTGGCAGCGCGGCATTTCATTGTTTTCTTGAACGCAATCTCCAACACCACAACAACAATATCTGACAATAGATGTGTAACAGCCTAATGTAATGTTGTATGGAAATACAAGATAACACTGATGCAGACATGTCATTTAACAAGGTGCTTTACTAATGTATTGCTTGCGCAAACATTCAATAGATGCAATTGTCACTTTTGCCCAGTAACTCATTTTATTGCACATGTTAAATGCAGCGAAATAATATACAAAGACATGGCAAAAGTAAAGGCAAACAACTGAGGTAACAGCAAATTTTACTTTTGCCCAGTAGCAAGCCTTATTGCATTTAGTTGTAGCTGTCGTCCCTTTCATTGGTGGAGAGACTATGGCTGTAGGAAATGTTTCTGGACAAACGCGCACTGTCTTTCGTTTGGCAATTTCCTTTTAAGTTTTTCTAGTCTGTAGCTGGACAAAGGCGCACCGTATACTGTTTCCTCTTCTCCTGTTTTCTGTGTGTTCTGCGTATGCCCAGTAGGAGGAGATTCGCCCAAATATCCGTTGATGTAGACGGAGGTATTCTCAAAAATGCCTGGTGTGGATTCCTATCAGTTTTACTCGAAACCGACATTTTCAAAATTATCTGGTCTAGTGTGGACGTAGCCTGAGTCAACTTCACATACATCATTTCTGTAGAAACGGCCCGCTCTAGATAAAGAATGCCAGTTACTTAAAGCTGGAGAGCCACACACACAAAATGCTGGAGGAATTCAGCAGGTCAGACAGCATCTATGGAAATTAATAAACCATTGATGTTTCAGGTTGAGACCCTTCATCAGGACTGGAAAGGAAGGATGAAGATTCCAGAATAAAAAAGTGTAGGAAGGGGAAGGAGGAAAGCCAGAAGGTGATAAGTGAAGTCAAGTAGTTGGGAAAGGTAAAGGGCTGGAGAAGAAGGAAGCTGATACGAGAGGAGAGTGGATCATGGGAAGAAGGAGAGGCACTGGGGAGTATGATAGGCAGGTGAGGAGAAGAGGTAAGAGGCTAGAATGGAGAATAGAAGAGGGAAAGAGGAAGGGAAAAGAAAAATAAAGGAAAACAAAAATACCAGACAGAGAAATCGTTCATGCTATGATGCTTGAGGCTATCTAGATGGAATATGAGGGCTGCATCTCCACCCTGAGAACGGCTTCATTGTGTCTAAAGAAATGGCCGTAGATTGACATCTTAGATGGGAATGAGGATAGGAATTAAAATGGTTGGAGAATTCAATATTCTGTCTAAAAGGCTGCAACATGTCCAGAGGGAAAATGCCACATCTTTCTCAAATTACCAATAGATGTCATTGTATCAGAAGGCCACAGATAGAAAGGTTAGAATGGTAGTGTGATGGAGAGTTAAAGTGGCAGACGACAGGTAACTCAGGTTAGATCCTGTAAATTAAATGCAGGAATTTTACAGTGATTATCTAATGAGATGGTTTTCTAATGCAGTGGACCTGACATTGTGAACACTTGAAACTGTAAGGAAACACATGTGAATTGTTGCTTTACCTGAAAAAAAACATTTGTCTTTGGATGGTAGAGAGATGAAAGGATAGGTGGTTCACCTCCTGCAGTTGCATGGGAAATTGCTGAAAGATGGGAATGATTAGTGGAGATGAAGGAGTGGCCCAGGGAGTTGCAAAGGGAATGGTCCCTTCAAAATGCAGAAAGAGCACAAGAGGGGAACATGTGCCTGGTAGTGGAGCTGATCGTGTTGCAGCTGTTAGAAATTGCATAAGATAGTTTGTTGAATGAGGGGACAGTGGATAGGAGGAGGTAGTGGAATGTGAGGACTAGGGAATTCTGTTTTTGCTTTGTAAAGAGCAGAGGTACGGGAGATTGCTAAATTAAAGTCAAGGGCTCTGCAGCTATGGTATAGGGGAAGCCTTAGTTCAGGAAGGAGGAGGAGATTTCAGAGGTACCTGTGTCAAAATACGGGCTGATGAAGCAACTGGGAGAATAGAGAGAGGTTCTTCCAGGAGACAAGTGAAAGACTGAGCAATTTGGATGTCTGTGGGCTTGTTTATTACGAGACAGTCTCCTAATATGTACTGTAGAAGGAGAGATCCACAAAGTAAAAGGAGGAGTAGAAGATGGACCATTTGTAAATGAAAGCTCAGTGGAAATTGGCAGCAAACGTCAACTGGTGTTCTGGATGGATGCTATCAAATCAGTATGAGGACAAACTTGATGTGACTATGCCTTTGCCTCTAGATATGCTGCTTGACTTGCTAGATCTCTCTGCAGTTTGTTTCTTGCTCCATATCCTAACTTCTGCAGTTGTTTGTGTCTCAGTATGACAGTATATGGCTGTTGGCTTATAAAATTACAGTCAAGTTATTAACTGTATTGTAAAATATTCAGAAATCTCATTAAAACATGGAAATAGAATTGATGAGATATCTGAGAGATACCATAGACTTAATTGGCCAAATGGCTTCCTATCACCTTCAGAAAAATACACAATATTTCAGCTACATTGTACATATCACAACAGAAACAGTAAAGGTCTTTCTGCCCTCTTGTAACACAAGTTTACTTGCCTTTCCCAGCCCAGAAGACACAATAGGTTGAAGGAGAGGAGCAATCACACGCTTATATGTTCAAGAGCCACAGGAATAGTTGGGAGATCATTAGGATTGCCTGTAAGTACAATTCCAACCATCCCCTTCTCCTAAATAACAACACCCAGATTATCCATTCCTGTTCCTTAATTCAACATGGCATTATGCCTTTTCACATTTCAGATACACAAGGCACATCACACAGCAAGCCTTTGCTCCTCGACTTCCAGGAGTCAGAGGAGGAAAGCACAATTACAGAGAAGTTGACCATATCCATTTCTGATGAGCTAAGAGGGTGCAGCAAATTTAAAACATTGCAAATATCTTTTGCCTTCAAGTAAAGTGGGGCCAGATTTACAAAGCACATAACTCAGTTAAGTGAATCTGCAAAAATCAGGCTACGCATTCAACATTCAAGATTATTTAGTGGCATTTCCAAGACATAAGTGTAAAGGAGAATGAAATAAGTGTTACTCTGGATCCAATGCAGCACAAAAAAACACAAAAGAACATAATAATAATAATAATAATAATACTACACACAACTATATATTAGATAGAGGAGTAGGAATTTGTTCACCAAGATCTGTGGGACAACAAGATTGAATGCTGGACTGAACTCCAGAAGCAGCATTCTTACGTAAGTGCTCTTTGATACAAGACGCTGCCATCCATGCTAGCTTCCAAGATTTAAGTGTCAAGAATCGAACTTTTAAGGAACATCTGAACATAGGTTCAGTGCTGAACCATAAGCCGACCAGTGATTTTGTCTAGCATTTGTTTTGTGCTCAGTTTCTTGATCCCAGCCCTCGATACTCCAACATTTAGGTCCAAGCCATCCTCGCCAAGGACTCTCATCACAGTATGCTTGAGCCAACATGGACCCAGCCACAGCAAAGATATTCCCAGACAGAGCCTGGAGATTCACAACCTTGAGGTTGCCATTGGTCAACTTCTGCAAGGAGGTAGCCAGAGTCACTTGGGAGAACTAGTTGGTCCCACTTTGGAGCCAGTACATCTTCCAGCCTCGGAGAGATCAGGGCTCCTCCATGGCTTCCTCATTCAATGCTCATTAGTATTTGAGTTCCAGCCATCTCGGTTCCCTTTGAGTGCGGAAAACAGGCCTTCATTATCTCCCTCCTGACTGAAAGAGCCCTGGTCTGGGCCTCCATGCATTAGGAATGTAATTTAGCATCTTGTACAGATGCAGAAGAGCTCATGGCCATCATGAGGAAGGTGTATCATCACTCCGCCGGAGCCAGCCGAGCCTCAGGCTGCCTGATGAAGGTTTGATGGGGGGTGGTCAGTGGCCGACTGTGCAATTGAATTTTGGACCTTGGCCCAGGAGAATGGTTGGAACAGGGCAGCCTTGGCCACACTACACCGCCACAGACTCCAAAATGAACTGAAGGATGCCCTCACCTTGGAAGAGTCAGCAGAGAACTTAGAGGTTCTCATTGACCAGTCCATCCGTCTCAATAATTGTCTGGCACAGCAAGAGTAGGACAACTTCAAGAGGTCGAAGAGAACTAGTCCGAGCCCAGTTCCCATGCATCGCAGTTCCACTCCCCAGTCTCAGGCTATGACCAGCCCATTACCTGCTCAAGATCCAGTTGAACCCATGCAGACGGCTGCACTAGACTCTCTGCCGATAAGAGGTCCCGGCATCAGAGTCAAGGTTGCTGCTTTTATTGCTACTGCGGGGAAGCAGGTCACCTGTGGGCTGAATGTCCGAAGTTGCAGCCATCTGAGGAAAAGCTAAGACAGTCCCAGGTCAGGAGGACTGTGAAAGCCACTATGCCTAATCCCATGGATTCTGGGATTGGCTGACGGCGAAGTTCACCTGGGGTAAGAACTTAAGGAAGGTGAAGGCTTTGGTGGATTCAGGGGCAACAAGTAATTCTCTGGAATTAGAAACCACCCTTCAGTTCAATATACTGCTGCAAAGGTTGAGCCAGTCCTTGCCCACAACTGTCTTGGATAGTTGACTGCTAGGTTCCGGGCAGATCCAGCAAGACTGTGGAATTGCAGATGAGGATAGGGGATCATGTGGAAGACTTTAGTTTCTACATTACTGACTCTCCACTCAGACCCCTGATCCTCAGGTACCCTTGGCTGTCCCAGCATAACCATCTGTGAACTGGAGAGAGGGGAGAATCATTGCCTAGTTCAGTCATTGTAAGAGGCTTTGTTTATGGCATTGCGTACCAATACCCAGGGTCTATAGTTACTAGTAACCTGTAAGGGGACAGGCTTCAGTGCAAGGGAACCTGAGACCTTTTGGAGACCTAGTCCAGTCCTCAAGAGCGGACAAGTTAGTTCTGGCCAACAGGACAATGTGAGTCCTGACACAGTCTAGTTGGAATCTCACAGGATCTAGAGAGAGGGAATTTCTAGGTCAGGAAAAGACCAAGAGATGCCTGAGCAGTTTGGGAAACTTGCTGCTAAGCTGAAGGGAACCAGCTGCCAGGTCTCAAGGAAGGGAAACACTCCTTTATAGTGATCCTTGAAGCCTATTCCCGGGGATGCAAGAACCCTCTTTGATGCCTTGCTGCTGTTGCCTGTGGATTCAGACGGAGAGTCGGACTCTGATTTAGCCACTGTTTCCACGGATAAACTTTGTGAGCTTGTAGAAAGGACTCCGAAGACGGTCGAATCACCCCGTCACCAAAGAAGTCTCAGGAGTCATCCTCGACGGCAGGTCTGGAGGAAAAAGCAATGCCCAAACAGGTCAAATTCCACTCTGTTTACAAGGACTTAGAGGTCTTCAGCAAGGGAAAGGCCTCAACTCTGCCACTGTGCCATAGACCTGCTGCCCGGTATTCGTCCTCCACAGGGTCATTTGTACGCGCTCTCAAGCCCAGAGAGTAGTGTCGTGGAGGAGTCTATCCTTATCACGGGCTTCATTTGGCCCCCCACCTCACCTGCCAGTGCAGGTTTTTTCTTCGTACAAAAGAAAGATGGAAGCCTGTGGCTGTGCATTGATTACAGGGGATTAAACCAGATAACGACCAAGAATCGCTACTCCCTTCCTCTTGACTATGGCTTTCGAGATGCTTCAAAGGGTGATTGTATTCACAAAATTAGATTTCCAGAATATCTACAATCTGGTCTGTATCAGGGAGGGTGATGAGTGGAAGATAGCATTCAATACACTGACAGGGCATTATGAGTACCAAGTTAAGCTCTTCGGCCTCGCAGACACCCCAACCATTTTGCTAGCCCTTATAAATGACATGCTTTGGTATACTCTCCATAAGTATGCCTTTGTCTATTTGGATGATATCCTAATCATCTTTAAGTCCATGGAGGAGCACATCGCTCATGTGAGGGACATTTTAAAGAGGCTACTAGACCGTGGACTTTACGTCAAATTGGAGAAGTCTGAGTTTCATGTGACAACAGTTACATTTTTGGGTTTCATCATCTCTAATGGTAATCACGAGATGGACTGTACCAAGACCCAGGCAAGGCGGAAGGTCCTGATGGAGTACCTGGCAAGGCTCTGAAAACTTGTGCCAACCAACTGGCAGGAGTATTAAAGGACATTTTTAATCTCTCACTGCTACAGTTCCCACCTGCTTCAAAAAGGCAACAATAATACCAGTGCTAGGAAGCTAGGCACTGTGAGCTGCCTTAATGACTATTGCCTGGTAAAACTGACATCTACAGTGATGAAATGCTTTGAGAGGTTGGTTATGACTAGGCTGAACTCCTGCCTCAGCAAGGACCTGGACCTGTTGCAATTTGTCTATTGCCACAATAAGTCAACGGCAGATGCAACTTCAATGGCTCCTCACATGGCCTTGGACCACCTGGACAACACAAACACTTATGTCAGGATGCTGTTCATTGTGCTCAGCACCTAACACCATCATTCCCACAATCCTGATTGAGAAATTACAGAACTTGGCCTCTGTACATCCCTCTGCAATTAGATCCTGAACTCCTAACCGGAAGGCCACAATCTGTGTGGATTGGTGATAATATTTCTTCCTTGCTGACAATCAACACTGGTGCACCTCAGGGGTGTGGTTTAGCCCACTGCTCTATTCTCTCTATACCCATGACTGTGTGGCTAGGCATAGCTCAAATACCATCTATAAATTTGCTGATGATACAACCATTGTTGGTAGAATCTCAGATGGTGATGAGAGGGTGTACGGGAGCGAAATATGCCAACTAGTGGAGTGGTATTACAGCAACAACCTTGCACTCAACGTCAGTAAGACGAAAGAGCTGATTATGGGTTTCAGGAAGGGTAAGATGAAGAAACACATACCAACAGAGAGATCAGAAGTAGAGAGAGTGAGCAGTTTCAAGTTCCTGGGTGTCAAGATCTCTGAGGATCTAACCTGGTCCCAACATATCGATGCAGTTATAAAGAAGGTAAGACAGCGACTATATTTCATTAGGAGTTTGAAGAGATTTGGTATGTCAACAAGTACACTCAAAAACTTCTACTGAAGTACCGTGGAGAACATTCTGAGTTCACAGTTTGGTATGGGGGGACTACTGCACAGGCCTGAAAGGTTGTAAATTTAGTTGGCTGCACCTTGGGTACTAGCCTACAAAGTACCCAGGATATCTTCAAGGACCGGTGTCTCAGAAAGACAGCATCCATTATTAGCACCCAGGGCATGCCCTTTTCTCACTGTTACCATCGGGTAGGAGGTACAGAAGCCTGAAGGCACACACTCAGCAATCCAGGAACAGCTTCTTCTGCTCTGCCATCAGATTCCTAAATGGACATTGAACCAATGAACACTACCTCACTGTTTTAATATATATTATTTCTGTTTCTTTGCATGATTTTAATCTATTCAATATGTGTTCACTATAATTTATTTATTTATTTCCCCCCTCTTCTATATTATGTATTGCATTGAACTGTTGCTGCAAAGTTAACAAATTCATGACACATGCCGGTGATAATAAACCTGATTCTGATTCTGATACTGGCCACCACCATCCAATATTAAACAGGTCCAACAGGTCCAGGTTAAGCAGAACTTACACTGCAGTTTACTACAGTTCCCATCTTGGTTTCTCCCAACCTTGGACATTCCCTTCATTGTGGAGGCGGATGCCTCAGACATTGGAGTAGGTGCCACTGGCTGGAGGGGCCAAGAACCCTTTTGTCGTTTGGACTGATCATTTGAAGCTGGCCTATATTCAAGACGTCGAATTCCAGGCAGGTCAGGTGGTCTTTGTTTTTTTTAAAACCAAGATTTAGAACATACCCTGAGATGCCTGGCTTTGGAAAGACGTGATAAGTGGTGTGACCATTTGAAGTGGACAGAGAATGCCCACAATATCTTACAGCACTCAGTGCATGGGATGTTACCATTCAAAAGGAAACAGGTCTTCATGGTGAAAAGATTTCTGGACTTGCGTACTGTTTGAGGTGTTCGGCAATACCTAGTGGAGTGAGAAGGATTTGGACTGGAGTGCTGGATGCCAGAGAGAGACATTCTGGATCCGACTCTCATCTGCAATTACCATCACCGCCTCTCCGAGCCACTAGAACCCTCTCCCTTACGGCCACCAGGAGTTGGCCGTAAGGGAGAGGGTTCTGTTACGAGACCTTCCCAGCCACACCAATTCCAAGATTTAAACACTCTCACTCTCCAGAGTACAGGTAGCTGATGAGGCCTCTTTAAGGGCTTGGTACGATCCTGAACATTTATAATCATGTTTTGGGCACCAAGAATTGAGTATCTAAGGAACACCTGAACATAGGTTCAGTGCTCAATCGCAAGCCTACAAGTGGTTTCATCGAGCACTTGTTTTTTGCTCAGTGTCTTGATCCCATTTGAGACCATGTCTCAATCCCAGCCCGGATACTCCAGCATTTGGGTCCAAGCCATCCTCACCAAGGACTCCCATCACACTTTTGTTTTCTAGGTTTGTCAGGGCCAGGTGCATGACAGAGGCTATGGCATCTGTCATAAAGTAGTTCTATCGGTAAGCATACGGATAAGTGTCCAGTGTGGCAGGAATGGAGTTTTTGGTCTGTGCCATTACTAGCTACTCAAAACACTTGATGATGATTGGTGTGCCACCGGGTGGTAGTCATTTAGTTCTGAAGGTGTAGAGTTCTTTGGTATGAGGTTCCGGTGACGTCATCATCCAGAATGGCAGCTTAAATCAATAGCTCCTCTGAAAAAACACATACTTTGCCCTGTTAATCCATCAAATATAAGATCTCTTTCAAAAATATCTGAATTGATAAGGGGGGCAAGAATGGGGAAAAAGAATGGAGATTAAAAAAAGCATCACTGCAGAGCCTATGGAAGAGAGAGGTGCAACACGCGGTTCTCCTACACGTGCGCGTGGTGGCAAGGCTGACACGGGGCCTCATGCAGACGAAGCGGCAAATATGATAAAGATTCTGGAAGAGATAAGGGATTCCAAAAAGATATAAAACAGCAACTCAATGATATCAAGTCAGAGCTCGCCAACGTCAATCAGAAAATAGGGGTGGCAGAGACTTGAATTGAGAAGGTGGAAGATCGCGGACAAAACGTGGAACAGATACTAAGTAAGACGATAAAAATATTAAATCAACAGGAAAGTAAATTGCTTGACCAGGAGGGAAGATCACGATGGAAAAATATCGGGATTTATAATGTGCCGGAAGGAGCGGAAGGATTGTCGATGATTGACTTTGTAGACAAGCGCTGGAGATTCCCTCTACTATGGAGATTGAAATTGAGAGAGCGCATCGTTTGCTCATCCCACGGCCTCCCGGTGTCAGAGAAAGTAAACCGCACTCGATAGTACTTACAAGTGTTTGTAAATTCCTTCCATTCAAGAGCAAGGCAGAGATTCTACGAAGGGCCTGGGGTAAGAAGAGGGTTTTTTGGAACAGGAAGTTAATGTACTTCGATCATGATTGCCCCCCAGCAGTCCTACAGAAACAGAAGGAATATTCCGAAGCAAAACAAATATTAAAACAAGAAAAGATTAAATTCCAAACCCTGTACCCTGCTAAACTGAGGGTATTTTACCAAGAAGGGATATGACTATATCAGACGGTGAAAGAGGCGACTACAGACGTGAAAAATAGAGGACTGCCCATTAGCATGATCAAACCAAGGGAAAGTCTGGCTGAGCAGTTATCCCGATCTGCTTGGGAAATAGTAGGGAACCAAAAGGGAGCAGGACGAGAGAAGGATATTAGGAAGAGACTGTGAGTTCTCCGAGGACAGCCCTCACCTCCTCCAGAAGAGCCATAAGGTTTGGCTAACTTTAAAAGTGCTGATAAGCTAAACGGAAGCAAGAATAGACGGTGATATATCTATCTCGAGAAATACGTATTATAATGTGGATTTTATATTATTCAATTTTTTAAAATTCATTTATTCATTCCTTTTTCCACACCTAAATGAGAATATATACATGGGAGGAATACACAGGGAAACCATTTCTATGTAATGGACATAGATTTTTTTATTTACTTTTATAGGCACTGCAGCGGGGCCCCTCAACTCACAGGTAGGAGGGGCTATCCCCCACGGCTAGATGTTTCTTCTAACTCAACCTAGGGTCATCTAGAGACCCCAGCCTTGGAATCACACACTTGTTACCCTTTTTTTTAAATTATCCACGTTTCTTGGCTCTTATTTGTTCAAGGACTAGATCGATTAAGTTATATTCTGCAAATTTCAATGATACACTAACAGATAAATACACATGGCTAAGGACAAAGTAAAATTCATTTCTTTTAATATCAATGGGCTGTTGAATCCAGTCAAGTGCACTAAAATTCTATCAAAAATGAAAAAAGAGCAAGCCCATGTAGTATACTTACAGGAAACTCACTTAAGTGATAATGAGCATGGAAAATTAAAGAGAATGGGCTTCACTAATTTGTTTTTCTCCTCATATGAATCAGGACATAGACGAGCTGCTATTCTCATCTCAAGCAAGCTAAATTTTGAAAAAGTATTCGAAATGAGAGACAAGGAGGGCAGATATGTTCTGGTAGGGGGGAATTTAGATGGAAATCCAGTTACTTTATTGAATATATATGCACCGCCAGCAAGTGATATTAGTTTCTTCCAGAAAATTACTAATATTGTGGTAACGGAAACAGAAGGTCTCTTGATATGTGGGGGAGACTTAAATGTACAATTACAACCAAAGTTAGACTCTTGCAATAGAAAAACTTATGAAACAAAGTCCTTACATAAGAAAGTTAACACTCTTTTTGAGGATGTTGGTCTAATTGATATATGGAGGGACCTTTTCCCCGACAGAAGGGATTACACTCATTATTCTGCCCCCCATTCTGTATATACAAGAATAGACTATTTCATAACATTTGGAAAAGGTAGAGACAAAATAATCACCTGTGGAATTGGGACAATGGATGTAAGTGACTATGCACCTATATATTTATCTGTTGATTTTGACCTACAACCAAAGAACACTATTTGGAAACTAAATTCAAGTCTACTCGATGATCCTTATTTTAAGGAACAAATTAAAAAAGAAATTGGTCTTTCATTAGATTTCAATGATAATGGAGAGGTTTCACCTCCCGTTCTTTGGGATACTCTGAAGGCTGTCTTAAGAGGGAAAATTATAGCGATATATTCATATAAGAAAAAAATAAAGAATAAAACATTAGAGGAATTACAAAATAAGCTGAAGGAACTAGAAAAAAAACACAAATTGAGCTTGGCACAGAATACACTAGAGGAAATTAAAAAATTTAGGAGTGAAATGAATAGTTTGGCTACACAAGAAATTAGAAAAAATTTAATGTTTCTGAAACAGAGACACTATGAAAGTGGATCTAAATCTATGAAAATAGTGGAAACTGAAAAAAAAGATAGCAGAAAATACAATTCATAGAATTAGGGATCCAAGAACAACAGTGATAAAAAATAAGCTAAGTGAAATTCAAGAAGCTTTTGAAATGCTTTACAAAACTCTATATTCCAAAGTTCCAGGAGGAAGCATAACCCAAATTGACACCTTCCTGAATTCTTTGGAATTACCTACTTTAAGCAAAGAACAAAATAGAACGATGACTGCTGACATAACTGAAGCTGAACTAAAAACTGCAATTAGTAGGCTTAAATTAAGCAAGTCACCAGGACCAGATGGATATACGGCAGAGTGGTATAAGGAGTTTAGAAGTGAGTTAATTCCTATTTTACTCCCCACACTGAACTGGGCCCTAAGAGAGGCACAAATGCCACCCAGTTGGAAGGAGGCGATAATCTCAGCTACACCGAAAGAAGGCAAGGATAAAATGGAATGTGGGTCATTTAGACCAATATCTGTTCTCAATGTGGATTATAGAATATTTATCTCCATCATGGCCAAACGATTAGAAGAGTTTATACCCATACTGATACATAATGATCAGACAGGTTTTATACAACAATGCCAAACACAAGACAATATACGAAGGACACTTCGCATTATGGATCATATAAAAAAAATTAAATTGAAGCAATAGTGATAAGTGTGGACGCTGAAAAGACATTTGATTCAGTTAATTGGAATTTTCTTTACAGACTTTTACAGAGATTTGGTCTACATGTCACAATTATTAAAACTATACAGGCACTATACGACTATCCTACTCCCAGGATTAAAATCAATGGACATTTATCTAATAGTTTTACCCTAGAAAGGGGAACGAGACAGGGTTGTGCATGGTCACCGCTACTCTTCGCATTATATCTGGAACCATTAGCTCAATACATCAGACAAAATGAAGATATCAGGGGAATTACTATTAAAGGGACGGAGCAGAAATTGGCCTGTTACGCGGATGACATTTTGATCTATCTAGGGCAACCAACATACCCTTTACCTAAATTGATGTAATCCTTTGAAGAATATGGCCAATTAGCAGGATACAAGATCAACATAGATAAAACCCAACTACTTTCATATAACTATAGCCCACCAAGAGAAATTGAAAGTAGATATCCTTGGGCATGGCAAACAGAGTCCGTCAAATATTTGGGCATCGTTATGTCAAAAGAATTGGCAAAATTATCAGAATACAATTATCAGCCTATATATAAAAAAATTAAGGAAGATATAGCAAGATGGAACCTAATTCCTTTTCTTGGTCTCAGTTCAAGGATTGAATCTATTAAAATGAATATACTGCCCGGACTACTATATCTCTTTCAGACCCTATCAATAGAGATTAACCAAAATCAATTCAATGAATGGAACAAGATGCTATCAAGATATATATGGCAAGGTAAAAGGCCTAGGGCTCATCTCAAAACTTTGCAATTAGCCAAGAAAAGGGGTGATGGGGCCTACATTCTCTGAGATTATTATTTTGCAGCACAGTTGAGAGCTGTGATATGCTGGTGCAACTCATCATATGACGCTCAATGGATAAACATTGAGGAGAGGATACTTTCCATCCCCATACAGGCAATTTTGGCTGATAACAACCTACAAAGTTACTTAAATATTATTGACAACCCGTGGGTGAAATGGATTCTTAAAATATGGAAAACTATTATAAAAGAACATAAACTAGAGAGAGACATTGCAATTCTTAAATGGTGTGCATATGACTTGGATTTTACACTGAATAAACTGGATGCTATATTTAAGGATTGGACAGCTAAAGGAATAATAGTTATTTGCAATATAATGAAAGAAGGAACACTGTTCAGTTTTGAAATGTTCAAAGAGAAACACTTAATAGAAAAACAAGACTTTTACCAGTATTTACAGATGCAACAGTATGTTAATAGGATGGTTAAAAATGTAACCAAGGCAAGTACCTGTCTGATAGAGCTATTCAGAAAAGCATATAATTTAGACAACGGTAGTAGAATAATTTCAAGCGTGTATAAGGGTTTGTCAAATCTTAAAACACATTCGACTTCATGCATTAAAACAAAATGGGAAAAGGAAGGAGGGATAATAATATCTGAGAAAGGCTGGACAGTAATATGGAGATAACAATGGAAGTTCACAGAAATGGAGGGAGTTCGGGTGGAAAAACGATAAGATATTTTATTACACCCTCTCAGAAATCCCATTATGATCGTAATCCCCCTGTTTGCTGGAGAAATTGTGGAAATCAAAATGCAAACCATTATCATATTTTCTGGGAATACCCCATTATCAAAGACTATTGGAGTGGGATACATAATGCCCTACAAGACATCTTTAAATGTGAAAAACCCTTAGAGAGTAAGACCATATATTTTGGGTATATTCCTCAAGAATGGTTGAGAAAAGATAAATATTTAATGAATGTATTGCTGGTGGCTGGTAGAAAGACCCTTACCAGGAAATAGTTATCACAGGAGAGCCCAACATTAAATGTATGGATGGAAATTACAATGAACATTTACAAAATGGAGAAGATAACAGCATCTGTTAATCATAAGTTGGAACAACTTTATTCATACTGGAAAAAATGGTTTCACTACATAACACTTCATAGGCCTGATTTTATTCTCACAAGTCAATGAATATGTTGTAAAAAAAAAGCTCACTCTCTACTCTGTACAGTACATAGTTTTCTACTTTCGACTGTTCTTTCTTTCTTCTCCTTCCTATAAGTGTATACCTCAGTTAAGTATTATGTGCAGATTTGCGACAAATATGATTATTTGATATATATGTACAATATCTGAAATACATCTTATGGAAATGTTTGTTTGATGATCAAATTCAATAAAGAATAAATTACAAAAAAAAGAATTCTTTGGTATAAGGATGATGGTGAGGACTGCAGCCTGGAAAAGTGAAGGGTTGAAAATGTCTGTGAAGACATTAACGAACTGGTGTGCACACTCCTTGAGTACTTAGCCTAGGTTGTTGTCTGGGCCAGCCGTCTTACCAGGGTGGGGAGGGGTGTTGACTCTCTACAGAGTCCTTCTCATGTCTGCTGCTGATACAGAAAGTAGCTGCTCACCTGGGAGGGAGTAGCTTTCCTGCCTGACATCGTTGCATGCTTCAAAGTATGCATGTAAGTTATTTAAAGCATCGGGGGGTACAGTCGACGCTTTTTTATAACCTTGCATAGTCAGTAATGCCCTTGATGCCCAGCCAAATATGCTGGTGATTGTCATCGGACAGGTGATCCTGAATTTCTTTGTGTCTTTGCCCACTTGATGCCAAAGATGGGGTTTCTCCTGGCTGCTCTGAGAGCTGTTCTCTCTCCAGACTTGAAAGCTCCCTTTAGTAGGGAGCACACCTTTGCATTTAACCAGGGTTTCTGGTTGGGCCTTGAGATAACCATTCTTGAGGGACCAACCTTTGTCTACACAGTTACAAATGTAGCCAGAGACAGATGAGGCATATACTTTGAGGTTCACCTCTTCTCATGGCCTCCTTGAACATCTGCCAGTTATTCTGTTCAGAACAGCCCTGAAGCATAGAGATTGCCTCATTAGGCCAAACAGTGATGGTCCTTTCATCCGTTCCACAATGGCATTGCACATCCCCAGCAAGCAAACAGCAGCAACACACATTAAGCCCAGAAGGAAAGAAGCCCTCCCTGGTTTCTATTTTCCTTTCTTTTCATTAATTAAGTAATTGATTTCATAGTTCATGAGGACATTTTCTTATATATACATAGTTGGAGGTGCTTAGTAGATAGACACTTAGTTTTTTTCTTTAAAAACAGTTTTTCATTGGGCGTGTAAGTTAAATGAAAATGGCACTGATTTTTCTTCATTAGAGATTACATAGGCCTTCTTCTCTTTGTTTAATTTTATTGTTTTGGAGTTTTTGGAGATTATTTCTGCATTCCCCAGCTTATTTTTAAGGATTAAGTATAAACATTTTTTTTCCTCTGCAGGGCTTTCCTATTTTAGGGCTGCGTGGTTTTTTTTTTTGTAACTGGGGGGAGGAACTAAGGAAAGCTTTTAAAATCACCATTATAAAATGGGCAGCTCGCGGAGTCTGTCCCTTTTTTTTACTTCTATGGGGATGCATTTCGGCTTTTTTCTGCGGAATTTTGGGTCTTTTGGGGTGGTGGGAGGACTGGGGTTAGTTTTGAGCTATAAGATTAATTGTAGCATTAATTTTAGTTTTCTTTATTGTATTTTTTTTCCTATTACGGAGTTCCAGAGCATATGTGTTTTGTATATGGTTATACTTACCACCACCAGTTTTGATTAGCCCGCGCTGGTTTGCGTGGATTTATGTGTTAAAATAAAATAACTTTTTTTTTAATGGTAGCTAAACAGATAAACTTTATAAGTTCGAACGTACGTGGTTGGAATCATCCTATTAAGCGAAAGAAGACTTTTAAAGTCATTAATCAATTCCAACCCGATATAATTTTTGCTCAAGAAACGCATATCAAAACGGGTGACCAAAATAGATTTTTTAAAATGTGGAAGGACCTTCAATTTCATGTTACTTGTCAAAATAAAACAAAGGGAGTATCTATTTTTATTAAATCTAATATTTTATTTATCCAAGACATTGTGTCAGATATTAGTGGTAGATTTTTAATTGTTAAAGGAACAATTTGTAATAGAAAAATTGTCCTGGTTAATGTATATGGACCTAATGTAGATGATCCTTCATTTTTAAAAATTGTATTTGCTTTATAGCTGGAATTAAATGAATATATGTTGTTAATGGGTGGTGATTTCAACTGTTGTTTAAATCCTTTGATTGAAAAGAGTTCAACCAATCAGCGACTTCCAAGTTGTTCTGCATCACTTATTAACTCTTTTTTGATTGATTATGGCCTGGTTGAAGTTTGGAGAAATTTGCATGCTAATGACAGAGATTATTCTTTTTTTCCACATGTTCACAAAAAATATTTGAGAATTGATTATTTTATAGCTGATCTCCGATTTCTGTCCAAAGTCCAGAAATGTGAATATGATGCCATCGTTCTCTCGGATCATGCGAATTTAAGCTTAGCTTTTGAATTGAATGATGTCATTATTGAAAATTTGCCTTGGCGTTTTCCAGAAAATTTAGTACAAAGTTCAGACTTTGTCAAATTTATTGAGACTCAGATAAAAGATTTTTTTCTTTTTAATAATACGGGAGATGTGTCGAAATTGATTATATGGGATACATTTAAAGCATACTTGCACGGTCAGATAATCTCCCATTTAGCTAAGCTTAAGAAACAGACAAAAACAGAGTTAGATAAGATTTCAAAACAAATTAAAGACTTGGATAACATTTATGCAATCTCTCCTAACATTGATCTATTCAAACAAAGGGTTGAACTCCAATCATAATATAATTTATTATTAACTTATCCTATTGAAAGAAATTTGCTTAAATTGAAAAGTTAATTTTATGTGTTTGGAGATAAAAATAATAAGCTATCAGCATCTCAATTAAAAGCAGCTAGAGCCAAAAGACAAATTTTTAAAATTCGTAAGGGAGACGGTGGTTTAGCATGTAATTATGAAGACATTTAATTCTTCATTGTACATATTGACATATTGACTTGATTGCCTTAATGTATTTTTTGTTGATCTTTAGTAATAATTAATAAAAAAGATTTTAAAAATGGAAAGAAACTCTGCAAAAGTCAAGACACTGCAAAGGGGATCTCAGGTTCGCTCTAAACATTTTAGAAGTGCTGACAAAAACAGGAACACACATACAGAAATAGACACAATAAAATTAAATCCACACAAGCACAGATCAATCTCACTCTTTCATGATGAGCATACAGTTGCTAGAGTGAATGCACTCAGTCTTTTTCCCAGCATTGGTAAACCAAGAACTATGGGGCATAGGTTTAAGCTGAGGAGGTAGAGGTTTAAGATTAGAGTTAGTTCTACATTGAAACACACAATGAAATGCATCGTTTGCATCAATGATAAACACAGTCCGAGGGTTGTGTTGGGGACAGCTGCAAGAGTTGCCATGCTTCTCGTGCCGACATACCAGGCCTACAACCTACTAACCATAACCTATAAGTGTTTGAAATGTGGGAGGAAACCAAAGTACTCAGAGGAAACCCACACAGTCATGGGGAGAATGTACAAACTCTTTACAGACAACGGTGGGAATTGAACCTCCAATTGCTAAACTCTAGCACTGTAAACTATTGTACTAACTGACAGCTACTAAACAAGATGGGAGACTGCAGCTAATTGATGGAGTCATAGACCCACACAACAGAGAAAAGGCCCTTTGGTCCATCATCTCAATGCCAACTGATCTATACTAGCCCCAGATATCAGAGTTTGATATGTAACCTTCGACAACTTGGATATTCAAGGGCCTCAGAGGTAGTTTAGGGCGACACTAATTCTGGCTCCAAGAGCAGTGATGTAAGAAGAATGTGGTTCAGGTGAGAATGCAATAGCACTGATTTAGTCTTAGATATCCTAGGTATTTACTGCACAAGGGACACCTTCTGAAGTGGGAATGTCTTTACCACGGGATGTTGTTGATATTAGCTCCAGAATGCAGTTATATACTAAGTCTGGACAATGGATTAGACGACATGCATTTAAGATGAGAAGGGGTAAACTCAAAGGAGATGGGTGGGATAAGTTTTTCCCACATGGCGAGTGATCACTGCCAGGGGTGGTAGTGGAGATAATTATAATAGAGGTGCTTTAAAAAAGCTCTTAAGTAGGTACACAAATGTTCAGGGAATTGAGGGATATGGAAATTGTGTAGGGAGAAAGGATTAGGTTAGTTAGAAATTAATTACTATTTTAATTAGTTTAGCATGGCATCATGGGCCAAAGGACATATTCCTGCACTGTATTGTTCTATTTTCTATATAGTTAGCAGACTCTGGATAGTCTCTTGTTTCTCCTACTGTTGTGCCTGCAGAGTGGGTATTTGACTCTTTAGAAGCGTCCCTTATCTATTTAAAAGGCTACATACCTTGGGACGTTCCGTAAACCAATATTTATATTTTCCAATCTATGACAGACTTACCTCATGCTTCAGTGAAAATCACCTTCCATGGACTGCCCTTGAATCTGAGCTGTATTGCAATAGCAGGAGGTCCAGTCAACTGGACTTCATCCTCATTCTCACCCATGACTGAAACCTTCCTCACCCCAGCATGCAGGAGATTACAGCTTTATCATAACTAAAATTCGTTGGACTGGGAGCAGAGTCCTAACCTTCTAACTAGTTCTATATGGGCAGAAGACGTCTGCAAATCTGAGGAACACACAAGGTGCAGAATGACGACAACAAGAGACAGTTCAATAATTGTAGTAATTGGTTTTTACTGT
Organism: Mobula birostris; assembly: GCF_030028105.1. Classification (NCBI taxonomy): domain Eukaryota; kingdom Metazoa; phylum Chordata; class Chondrichthyes; order Myliobatiformes; family Myliobatidae; genus Mobula; species Mobula birostris. Next base: position 54,011,859 of record NC_092384.1, read on the forward strand.
CATGTGTATTGTGATGCACTGATAAAACTTTATTTTGCATGCAGTCCATATAAATCGTTTCATCACATCGGAGCGTTGAGGTAGTACAGGGGAAAAACAATAACAGAATAAAGTCTTACAATTACAGAGGAAGTGCAGTGCAGACAGACAATAAGGTGCAAGACCTTGATAAGGTAGATTGTGAGGTCAAGAGTCCATCTTATTGTACTGAGGAATCATTCAATTTTCTAATAACAGCAGGAGAGAAGCAGTCCTTGAGACTAGTGCTACGTGCTTTCATGCTTTTGCATCTTCTGCCCGTTGGAAGAGGGGAAAAGAGAGATTGTTTGGGGTGGGTGGGGCCCTTGATTATGCTGTGATAAACTAAGCTTTCCACAGCTCACTGCAGCTTCTTACAGTCACGGGCAAAGCAGATGCCATAACAAGTCGTGATGCATCCTGATGCTTTCCATATAATGGACTGAGAAAAACTGGTGAGGTCAAAGGGGACCTGCTAAATTTCCTCAGCATCCTGAGGGGTGAGCGTTGCCGGTGGGCTTTCTTAACCATGTTGTCTATGTGCTTGGACCAGGGCCTCCAAGGTCTCAGGAGAGCCTAAGGGGCCTTGTGTTCCCCAGCACTGAGTGGCCATTTCAGTGGTGCCGGATATCTTGGTGCTTGTTCACATTCGATTGTGAGAGTTGGGTTTTGAGGAACTGATTGCTACCATATAGACAACGGCTTGTACCACAAGTGACTCCGTGATACACAACATTCTTCTGCTAAACAGAAACACAAAGGGTAGCAAATGCTGGGATGTGGAGTGAGAAAACTAGTGGAACCACACATACTCAGTAGGTCAGATAAAATCAATGGAGGGAAATGGATGGCTGAAATTTCACGTCTAGACCATCCAGCTGGATAGACCCACTGAGTTCTTCCAGCAGCTTGTCTTCGCTCATGGTGAAAGCAGTCACTGTGTGTTTCAGTCGAATATGATCAGATCATCTCAGTTCCCTGCCCTCTCACCTGTAGCTCTTATCGTTCTCTGCCCTCTCCTCCAGAAATCCACACATTCACCATGCTCTGGCTAAAGAAATTCCTCCTCACCTCTGTTGTAAATAGGCGTCTCTCTGTTCCGAGGCTGTGCCCGCTGATCCTAGAGTCTCCCCCTATAGAAAATATCCTCTCACATCCACTCTGTCTAGGCCTTTCAATATTTAATGGATTTTAATGAGATTCCCTCACCCCCCCCAATTCTTCTAAACTCTAGCAAGTACAAGCCCAGAGCCATCAAATGCTCCTCATATGTTAACCCTTTCATTTCCAGAATTATTCTCATGAGCTTCCAATAGACTTGCACATAGAACATTACAGCATGGTCCAGACCTTTCAGCCCATGATATTGTGCCTGACTTTTAACCTACTCCAAGATCAATCGAAAGCTTCTAATTTTCACTCAACCATATTGGTCCTCCTCTCTCATTTCTATTGTGCAGAGGAGGTTCATTAGGATGCTGCTTGGACTTTGGGACCAGAGGGCACAGCCTCAAAATATAGGGACATCCATTTAGAACAGAGATGAGGGACTTCCTTAGCTAGAGGATGGTGGATGTTTGTGTGGATTTCATTGTCAAGGACGGCTGCGGAGGCCAAGTCATTGAATACATTTAAAGCAGAGGTTGAAGATATGACTATCTACATGTAGTCTTTAGAAGATAGGATGAGTAAGCTAAGGCTTTTCTCTTTGGAGTCATGGAAGATGAGAGGTGACTTGATAGAGGTGTAGAAGATCATAACAGGCATAGATCAAGTGGATAGCCAGAGACTTTTTCCCAGAGTGGAAATAATAAATGCCAGGGGGCATAATATTAAGGTGTTCGGAGGAAAGTATAGAAGGGATGACAGAAGTAAGCTTTTTTTAAGCAGAGAATGGAAGGTATGTGGAACCTCCCCAGTGTTGGTGGTAGAGGCAGATACACCAGGGACATATAAGAAACTCCTATATAGGTTCATGTATGATAAAAATGCAGTGCACTGTAGGAGGGAAGGGGTAGATTGATTTTGGATAGTTTAAAATGTTGGCACAACATTGTGTCCAAAGAGCCTGCACTGTGCTCTAGTGTTCTATTTCATTCATTGCAATCCTTTGCCCTACACTGCCCTCCGTTGTTCTCCCACACCTAACACCTGACCACTTACCGTACATCACCAGTTCCTCACACTCCATTTGCGCACCCCATCCTTCCCTCCTTCTCTTCCAATTCATCTTCAGTATTCCACTCCACCACGCCCCCCACCCCACATATTCCACTTTCCTTCCTCCATCTTTCTGCTATTATTTTCCTCATAAGTCTTCATCGAGGATGAAGATATCAAAGCCATGCCCAGAGGGAGCCACATGCAGGAGATCAAATCGAGCTCATGGATGAAGTCCTGCCATTACAAGCTCCAGGATGACTGTTGGATGGTGTGGTAGGATTCACAAAAGATCCGTAAGATGTCCAGGAAATTAATCTGTGAGTATTGCACAGGTTTCGGAGGGATGGTGGGACAGGGCCATGTTTAAAAGAAGTTTACAAAAATAAACTTCAACAATGAGCATCAACAATGCCACTGATTAGTCCTTGATTACTGGTCTGGCACCATGCTGAAAGCAGTAGAGTTGCTGTCTCAAGGCCCCAGAGACCTGAGTTCTGTCTTTTATTTATTTTATTTAGAGATACAGCGCTGAACAGACCCTTCTGGCCCATTGAGCCACTCTGCCCGGCAAGCCACCTATTTAATACTAGCCTAATCACAGGACACTTTACAGTAACAAATTAACCTACTAACTGGTACATCTTTGGACTGTGGGTGGAAACTAGAGCATCCTGAGGAAACACGTGCACTCACGGGAAGAACATTCAAGCTCCTTACGGATGGTGCTGGAACTGGACACCGAACTCTGATGCTCCGAGCTGTGATTGCATCGCACTACTTTATACTTCGTAGTCGCCAAACAATTGATACTAGAACATACAATCATCACAGCGATATTGATTCTGCGTTTCCTGCTCCCTGGATTACAAATCGATAGTAAATATTTTAAAAAATTTAAATTATAAATCATAAATAGAAAATAGAAAAATGGAAAGTAAGGTAGTGCAAAAAAACCGAGAGGCAGGTCCGGATATTTGGAGGGTACAGCCCAAATCCAGGTCAGGATCGTTCAGCAGTCTTAACGCAGTTGGAAAGAAACTGTTCCCAAAATTGGCTGTACAAGCCTTCAAGCTCCTGAGCCTTCTCCCGGAGGGAAGAGGGATGAAAAGTGTGTTGGCTGGGTGGGTCGTGTCCTTGATTATCCTGGCAGCACTGCTCCGACAGCATGCGGTGTAAAGTGAGCCCACAGATGGAAGATTGGTTTGTGGGATGTGCTGCGCCGTGTTCACGATCTTCTGCAGCTTCTTCCGGTCTTGAACAGGACAACTTCCATACCAGGTTGTGATGCACACTAGAAGAATGCTTTCTAAGGTGCATCTATAACAATTAGTGAGGGTTTGAGGGGACAGGCCAAATTTCTTTAGTTTTCTCAGGAAGTAAAGGCACTGGTGGGCCTTCTTTGCAGTGGACTCTGCTTGGTTGGACCAAGTCAGGTCATTTGTGATATTGACCCCGAGGAACTTAAAGCTTTTGACCTGTTCCACTTGCGCACCACCGATGTAAATTGGGTCGTGTGGTCCACTACTCCTCCTGAATTCAACAACCAATTCCTTCGTCTTGCTGACGTTGAGGGATAGGTTATTGTCTTCGCACCATGCCACCAGGTTCTTAATTTCCTCTCCGTACTCAAACTCATCATTACCCGAGATACGGCCTACAATTGTTGTGTCATCAGCAAACTTATATATTGAGTTTGATGGAAACTTGGCTGCACAATCACAGGTGTACAGTGAGTACACAGCCTTGTGGGGCACCGGTGCTCAGAGTGATTGTAGAGGAGAGCTTGTCCCCTATTTTTTCAGCCTGGGTCCTGAGTGTGAGGAAGTTGAAGATCCAGTTGCAGATCTGAGTGCTAAGGCCCAGATTCCAGAGCTTAGGAATCAGTTTATTTGGAATGATGGTATTAAAGGCAGAGCTGTAGTCAATGAAAAGGAGCCTTACGTATGCGTCTTTATTCTCCAGGTGTTCTAAGGAGGAATGTAGGGCCAGAGAGTTGGCATCTGCTGTTGACCTGTTGCTCCGGTAGGTGATTTGCAAAGTGTCGAGGTTGACCGGTAGGCTGTGGTTGATGTGTGCCATAACCAATCACTCGAAGCACTTCATAGCAATTGATGTCAGAGCCACAGGTCGATAGTCATTCAGGCATGTCACCTTGCTCTTCTTCGGCACTAGGATTATCATTGCCTTCTTAAAACACGAAGGGATCTTAGACTGAGGCAAGGAGCAGTTGGAGATGTCAGCAAACACTCCAGCTAGCTCGCTTGCACAGGCCCGGAGAACCCGCCTCAGGACATCATCTGGGCCCATCGTCTTCCTTGGATTTATCTTCAGGAAGGCCCCTCTAACGTCCTCCTCGGTGACGATGAATCTCGATGCCACCAGGTCCGGTTCATCCGGAGGGAGCGGGAAGCTCCTCTTCTGTTCAAATCTTGTGCAGAATACGTTGTTCGTCAGGAAGAGAAGCGCCACAGTTATTGATATTCCCAGCCTTTTTTTTGTGCCCAGTGATCTCATTTAGACCCTGCCATAGTCTACTGGCATCCCTCTGGTTAGCCTGCTATCTGCTCCGTTACCATGATATCCTGTGATCTTTGATGCTGTCTGTGTGGAGTTTGCCCATTCTCCTTGTCATCAGTTGTGTTTACCCTGAGAACTGCAGTTTCCTCGCATTTACTAATATTGGTTAATTATTGTCACACATGATGAGACACAGTGAAATCCTTCGTTTTGCATTGATCACTTTGCACTAAAATGGACTTTGTTTTTGATTATGTTCTTTCTTGAATACATTGTATATAATTCTATTTTCTTGTGAATGCAGCTTATCTGATACTGTGAGCCTGTGATACTGCTGCAAGTAAGTTTTTCACTGTCCCATACATGCATGTACATGCACATATGACAATAAACATGACTTTGACAGACATACTGATTATTTAAAACCTAGTGATGTTGAGGTAGTACAAAGGAAAAACAATAACAGAATGCAGTATACATACTCAGAGGCTACCTTATCAGGTAAACACTTTCGTTAATGCAAGTAACTGATTAGCCAATCATGTGGCGGTAACTCAATGCATAAAAGCATGCAGACATGGTCAAGTGGTTCAGTTGTTGATCGGACCAAGAGGAAGAAATGTGATCAAAGTGGCTTTGACCATGGAACAATTCTTGGTGCCAGATAGGGTGGCTGGAGTATCTAAGAAACTACTGATCTGAATTTTCATGCACAACGATCTCTAGAGTTTACAGAGAATGATGCAAGAAACAAAAAACATCCAGTGAGCAGTAGTTCTGTTGGAGAAAACAATTTGTTAATGAGAGGTCAGAGGAGACCAGCCAAACTGGTGCAAGCTGACGGATAGGTGACAGTAACTCAATTAACCACACATTACAACAATGGTTTGCAAGAGAGCATCTCTGAATGCACAACACATTGAACCTTCAAGTGAATGGGCTGCTGTAACAGAAGACCATGAACATATACTCAGTAGCCACTTTATTAGGTACAGGTGATACCTAATAAAGTGGCCACTGAGTGTATCTGTCACATGTATATTACATGGTGATAAACTAGGCAAAGTAGAACAATTTGGATGTGAGGGGGAGCTGAAGCATTTGCAATGCCTCTGAGAAATCAGTTGAGTCCAACAATTAGGATGCCTTCTTAAAGTTAATGCATATGCAGACAGACTTGGTAAGGGCACTTACCATTAGGCTTACATTACCAACGCAGGAGCAGTCAAGGTGTATAGGTCAACCTATCTTCAAGTGCGCACAGCAGGTTGTGTAAAATTGGGATGCCACGTTCAAGAATTTTCAGGGACAACCCCTTTCATAGTACAGTACTCACTGGTCATAGTCATAGTCATAGTCATACTTTATTGATCCCGGGGGAAATTGGTTTTCGTTACAGTTGCACCATAAATAATAAATAGTAATAAAACCATAAATAGTTAAATAGTAATATGTAAATCATGCCAGGAAATAAGTCCAGGACTAGCCTATTGGCTCAGGGTGTCTGACCCTCCAAGGGATAAGTTGTAAAGTTTGATGGTCGCAAGTAGGAATGACTTCCTATGACGCTGACTGTCAGCAGCATTAGTGATGCAAATGAAGTCTAAATATATCTCACGTAGCTGTGCCTGATCAGCTAAGTGACCTCTGCTGTATAGTTACTATTTTGTATTCTATGGAACAGCAACATGCCGCTAGATAGCAACTTAATATCCCTGAAATGCAAATCATTTTCATGAAGTCATTTGTGAGAAGACGGCAGCTTATGCTACGCTGAGAGATGTTGCCCCTGAGCAGCTTACCATCCTTCAGGAACAAAAGGATGCTGTATGAGACTGAACAGACCGCAGTCTGTATGGATCGGAAATAACATCTTCACCTTGCTGATAATCAACTCTGGAGCACCTCAAGGATGTGTGCTTAACCCACTGCTCTACTCGCTCTACAGCCACGACTGCATGGCTAGGCATTGCTTAAACACCATCTATAAATTTGCTGATGACACAACTATTGTTGGCAGAATTTCAGATGGTGATGAAAAGGTGTGTAAGAGCAAGACAGATCAGCTGTTTGAGTGGTGTCACAGCAACAACCTTGCGCTCAGTATTAGTAAGACCAAATAAATAATTGTGGACTGCAGAAAGGGTAGGATGAGGGAACACACACCAGTCCTTATAGAGGGATCAGTAGTGGAAAGGGTGAGCAATTTCAAGTTCCTGGGTGTTAATATCTCTGAGGATCTATCCTGGGCCCAACATATCAATGGAGTTGCAAATAAGTCACGATAGCAGCTATATTTCATGAGGAGTCTGAGGAGATTTGGTATGTCACCAAAGACACTCATAAATTTCCACAGGTATACCATGTAAAGCATTCTAATTGGCTGTATTGCCATCTGGAATGAGGCTGTGGAGCACTGTATAGCATTGAAATAAAGTTGCAGGAAGTTCTGAACTCAATCAGCTCCATCATGGACAATAACCTCCCCAAGATACAGGACATCTTCAAGGAACAATGCCTTGAAAAGGTGGTATCCACCATTAAGGATCCTCATAACTTATTACATGACCCTTTTCTCATTGCTACCATCAGGGAGGAGGTACAGGAGCCTAAGGGCATGCATTCAATGATTCAGGAATAGCTTATTCTCCTTTGTTCAAAGTTCAAAGTTCAGAGTAAAATTTATTATCAGAGTACATACATGTCACCACATGCAACCCTAAGATTCTTTTTCCTGCGGGCATCTTGCTTACAGTAACTGTAAGCAAGATCAATGAACAACAAACTGTGCAACTGGAAATATAAATAAATAGCAATAAATAACAAGAAATAACAAGATAAAGTGTCTTTAAAATGAGATAATTGGTTATGGGAACACCAGAAATAGAATGAGTTTAAGTATCCTCTTTTGTTCAAGAGCCTGATGGTTGAGGTGTAGTAACTGTTCTTGAACCTAGTGGTGTGAGTCCTGAGGCACCTGTATCTTCTACCTGATGCGGCAACAAGAAAAGAGCATGCCTTGGGTGGTGAGGATCTTTGATGATGGATACTACTTTTCTATGACAATGTTTCACGTAGGTGTGCTCAGTGGTTGGGAGGGCTTTACCTATGATGTACTGGGCTGAATCCACTACCTTTTTTGGGATTTTCCACTCAAAGGCATTGGTGTTCCCTTACCAGACCATAATGCAGCCAGCCAATACACTTTCCACCACACATCTGTAGAAGTTTGTCAAGGTTTTTGATGATATGCTGAATCTCCACTGACTCCTAAACAAGTTGAGGTGCGGTTGTGCTTTCTTTTCAATTATATTTATACTGTAAGGTTGGTCCAGATTTCTGAATGGACAATGAGCCCATGAAGACTACCTCACTACCCTTTTCCCTTTTTACACTATTTATTTAGGTTTTTAAAAAATATATATATACTTACTGTAATTTAGTTTTTTATTATGTATTGCAATGTTCTGCTGCCACATAACAACAAATTTCACGACATATGTCAGTGATATTAAACCCGATTCCTGATTCAGATTCTTCCAGTGGTATACACATTGCAACTCAACAGTGAATTTAACCACTTCAAATAATTAGCCATTCCAGTCCTGTTTCTCCTATTTAAACATTTCTGCATTTCTCTCTCTTCTGTCCTGATTTGCAATACTGCATTTATCTCCACCTTTTAAACACCATCCCCAAATATACTTTGTATTGACTTCCCTTGACCACCCTATTTCAGTGATCAGCACTTCCAGTTCTGTTGTATTTTCTCACTTGGTCTCTTTTTCTCTCATATCTCTACATTAGGGGTCCCCAAACTTTTGCGCACCGAGGACCGGTTTAATATTGACGATATTCTTGTGGACTGGCCGACCGGTGGGGCGGGGGGGGGGGGGTGGTATTCAAGTTCAACAGTGCGTGACAGGGAATGAGGAAAGGTGCAGCTGACTCATATCATTTCATATCGCCAAATCATATTGTTTCCGTGCGGCCCAGTAGCAGATGCTCACGACCCAGTGGTTGGGGACCTTGCTCTACAGATTCTTTTTTAAATTTTCCTATTTCTGATGAAAATATATTGATCTGATATGTTTCTTTCACCACAAATGCTGCTTGACCTATTGCATATTTCTAGCATTTGCAGTAAAATATGTTGGCGATTACCTGTAAATTTTCTACAATGCATCTCTTAATTTGTCGTCCTGTCTTGGAGAGGCATTAAATAGACATGCTCAGTTAAACAGCTGGAGTGATAAGTGATAAAATATACAGCAAGAAGGCACAGTACAATCACTGGATCTTTTTGTTGTGAGCGATGCAAGATAAAGTGCTTCCAATGATTAGAGTCAGAAACCATACTCCTTTACATCCAACTCCCACTACAGAATGATCCATTTGTGAAGTGGATTTCAGTGTCCCGGTAATGTAGCAGTTAGCACCACTCTATTACAGCTAGGGGCACTGGGGTTCAGAGTTCATTTCCACCGTCATCGGTAAGGAACCTGTCAGTCCTCCCTGTGACTATATCTAGTGCCTACAACAAAGCCCTATGACTGATATAGGGATCAGAGTTGGATTCCTATATTCACAAGGCCTTTCATTATTATACCATTCTGAAGAAGTTTGAGGGACTCACACAAGACCAAGGAGCTAGGTCAGGAGGAGATATTACCTACCTCCATGAACAATTTCTCTGGGCAATGGTGGCCACTAACGATGTCAGAATCAGAATCAGAATCAGTTTGTTCTCGCCAAGAATAAATATGTTGTTATTGCTGCATTGAAATAACATCTGATAATTAACTCTGACCTATCCTTTCAATGAGTGGACCTCTTTTCTGTTCCTGAAATGTCTAGGTGTATTGAGCAGACCTCTGATGGACTTAAATGTATCAATGGCTGCCTGCACTCATGGGGAGCATTCTTGCCAATCTCAGTCGGTGATGCAATCTCTTCCTTACTGAAATAAAAGTCCTCTTAAAAAAATAAGTTACTATGTGTCCTTTCAGATGTAACTTAGGAGAGCAAAGATCTGTTGTGACACTCAGAATAATCATGCAGAGAGGAATTTGATTGTCAAGCTCTTTATGATCTCAATTGATGCAGCATCTGTGGCACAAGTACATGATAAAAGGCCTTCTCTGAAAAGAACACGGAAAATAGGAATAGGAGTAGGCCATGAGGTCTCTGAAGTTTGTTCCCCCATTCAGCATGATTGTGCTAGCCTCAACACATCTTCTGTGCTAGTTTAGAGTCAACATAGGCAAAAGGTATTTTGAAGGAGAACCATCTGAGACGCTACAATTCTTAGTCATTGCCTGCCCCCATTTTTTCTGGTAGCAGTCAGTTTTCAGTTGGAAAATCATCACTATTAACATCTAATCAGTGACCAACAGTAGAAGATTGAATATTTTGCATGAGCCTTTCTGGAATCAGGTCAATAGTTGAGAAGCTAACAGAACCAATACAAAATAACTTACTATGAAAACTGCATATTATGTGCTCAAAATTTAGACAACTCACCCATAACTCGAAAAGGTAACAGAAAACATATTCTCAATTTGAACTTGGGTCCTACTCAATTTGTTGCTGTAGTAGATTTTTACACATCATATCAACAAAGCCTATTACACAGATTAATATCATGTAACTATCAAATGTGAAATTCTAATAAATATTTAATTGTTTAGTATATAATGTACTGGCAATGGAGAAAATTAAATATACAGTACAACAGAAATTAAAAATGAAAGCCAGTCTGAATTTTTCAGATGCTGTTTTGTGTAAGTTTAGTTTATAATTAACAATTCTTCAATGTATTTTCCATCTCATTTGTGGTGGTCAGTGCTGCACCCAATGTGTTTTAATATTATTAATATTCTTTTTCAGACCTGATTATTTATTTGACATAAATATATAATCTTGAAGATAATATCAATTTTCAGGACCTTTGTACAATATGCCACTTTGATGTGCAGTAGGTCCCTGGACTATAATAAAGAAGAAAATAATATTGAAGATGTAATGATAAAAGATTAATGTACAGATTCTATCATATTGCAAGTCAGAATGACATATGATTGTTCTGTCATCTAGTCAAGCTCCATAACCCACTTCTCATTTACTCCTCCATCTTTTAAAATCACTTATATGAAATTATGTGCTGCTGCAACTATCCCTGATTTTCATTCGAGTCATTTTCTTCTAAAGTGCCACAGTATAATTCCATTACCCAAGCAAACTCCAAAGCACGCTTTAAAAAATATATACAAATAATTCTCAACATATAATTGTTAAATGCTATTTATTTTTTCTCATCTTAGCAGCCTGCCAAATTAGCAGGTTTCAAATATTGATTTTTTTTAATGTGGCAATTTCTCTGATACCTGCTTTCTTTTCCACAATTCATTAAATTTGTAACTGCATGGTAATGTAACTCAATTTTACACCTAAAGGCAGTTAGGTTGAATGGTGATATTTTTCTGGGCTTAGCCTATATTACAATTTTTTTCAATAAAATGCATATTTTTGTGGATCAATATATTATCAACTGATTAGTCCCAGTATTTCTTGACCAGATATTTAACACAGGTACTGTATATGCATTTGAAGCCTGACATTGAAAGGTATCCTGCTTACCCTTTCTATGTTATTTTGCCTTTGGCATTTCATATTTTTCACCTTCAAAATGTACCCAGATGATACACCACTCAGAAAACCAGAGGAATACTTCACTAGACCCCATAAATGTTTGCAGACCACAGCAGAGAGAGAAGTCAAACAGGAGCTCAAGTATACAAACTGTGCAACCCACTAGCCAATGCTTGTTTGTTACAAGTAAAATGCACTGATATCTTTTAAACTATTTCTATATGCATCCAGTGCCTCTTGTGCATTTGTTAGTAACTTCTATCAATAGGACTGGGTATCAAATATTGCTTAAAGACAGTCTGCAATTTTTATTGGGAAGAATCCTAGTGGTTGTAAAAATTAGAATTTTTTTCGAAACAGAATCAGTACCTTGATCGATGTCTGCTAAAGCGTGCACAAGTTTTCAGAATATAGAAAAGCTTCCATCTAACTCACACTCCATCAAAGCAACAAGTTTTAAACAGAAAAAAAAATCTGAACAAGAAACTAAGGTTTACCATACAAAATATCAATTGGCTGATATATCTTCACATTTGGGAGGAGTAATGAAATTAACGACATTGAAAACAGAAGCAGAGAACGCTGGAAGCACTCGGCAGTCAAACAGCATCAGTTGGGAAAGAAACAGAGTCAACAACTTGGATCAGGGATCCTTTACTAGAAGCAGAATAGTGAAAGTAATGGGTAATGAGAACAGAGAAGCATCTGTGATGGGATGCATGAAAAATCTGTCACAATAACAATTACTTCAAAAATTAGAACTTGGAGACGTAAAATAAAAAAAGACTCAGATTGAAATAGAGATACAGTCATATCTTTGGTGAAAGGAAAAATTGCAGTTGTCACCTAAAATTGTTAATTTCAATGTTAAGTTCCCTGCAACATCCAAAATGGAAGATAGAGTCCTGTTCCATGAACTTATTAGAACAATGTAGGAGGCAAAGCTTGTTCCTTCAGAAATTATTTCAAACATTCTCCATTTCTGGTTCAGAAAGTTCTTCCAATGTTCTATTTTGCTTTCAAAACCCACTCTTATTTCCACTCTCCCCACAAGTGTAACTGCATTCCCTATTTGACTTTGACCCTTTAATTTTTTGGGGGGGGGGGGGATTGTGCCTTACATTTTGAATAGAAAATAATAACATAATTTAATTTTATCTCATCAAAACTCTCCTCTTTCCATTTAAATGAAATGCTTTGCAGGATGTAATTTATCAGATAAAGGATTCAAGAACGGCTTCTAAACATAAATGCTGAGTGATTTCAGTAAGTTTCTTTGATGCTATTGAATTCCATGAGCAATCCAATGCAGAATGTATCCAGAATATTGCTGCAGGATATCAGCCATCAAGTGGGGCATCCAGATTTGTGTAGTAACACTGTAAGATAAAACAGTTATTTTCAACCAAAATTCCTTAATAATAGCTGGCTTGCCCAATAGACTTATCCCAAAGTTCAATAAAATTTGTGTTTGTGTAACTGGTACTTATTTTTTTTAAATGGAAGTGAATTATATTCAAATTATATATCATAACGTAAAAAAAATTAATTTTATATCCAATTGTTTCGTATGGCAGGTGTTTTCTCTTCACACTTCTAATTGGTTTTTGTCAAGCCACTCCCCCAGCTCATGGCCGTATTAATGGACTATGGAAAAACCATATTGGATCTTGGTGGGAGGGCAGGTTCGGACCAGACAGAGGATGTCCTGGGTTGGGGTACCACAAGGGCAAGCTGGGGTTTGTTGGGCGTCTTATCGGTGTACTGTTTGCGCTATTTTGACACGTCGAACTTTGAGTCTATTTGTGACTGTCCATTTCTTTCTGGCAGCTGTAGAAAAGCCTGGAAGGAGTGAAGTGGGGTCATTGATCAAATCTCTGCCGGGAGGTGTGTTGGGGTGCCAGTATTGGCACAACTCAATGTGTTCGTCATAGGAATCGAGGTTTTTCAAGTTGTAGAAAGGTTTTTGGGATTTGGGTTGGGAAGTTGGAGGATCATTTTCGATGAGTTTAAGAACTGGAATGTTGTTGGTCATATTTTGGATACACTTGTAGAATTTTACCGAAGCTCCTCTTCTACGAATCTCTGGGGGTGATATTCTGCATTATTTAGAGCCACTGGACAGCTGTGGACTTTAGGGCTCCTGAGATTATTCTCACAGAGATATAGAGCTGTGTATAGACGATGTTCGTGTGAGCACTTCTCTCCCAGGTGGGTGTGCAATATTTGGTGACTGAGAAACATAGTGCCAGGCTAGATGTTCGTAGGACTGACTGGTTAGCACCCCATTTGGTTCCTGCTATCTTCCTGATCATGGCCAATCTGAATTTTAATTTCTTTGCAACAGTTTGAAGGTGGATCTAATATGAGAGAGTTCGATCTAGTGTGACTGCTAAGTACTTTGAGTGTGGATCGTTGGGTAGCTGTCTGTCATTTAGTTTTATATTAAGTTTAAGTTTGGTTGGTCAGTTGTCCAGATGAAATATGGAAGTTACTGTTTTGTTGATATTCATATTTAGGAGTATATCCAATAATAAACAGAAACTAAACTTCACTCAAAAGATACTAATAGACACAATCCCCCAAAGTGACTATACTTAAAGCAATTTCACAACTCCATGATAGGTGATAGGTGGAAGAGGTAAAGAGATGAAGAAAAGAAAATCTGATAGGAGAAGACAGTGGACCATGAAAGAAAGGGAAGGAGGAGGTGCACCTGAGGGAGGTGATGGGCAGGTGAGAAGGGAAACAGAATGGGGAATAGAAAAAGCCAGAAGGGGGAGAGGGGAGAAATTACCGAAAGTTACAGAAATCGATGTTCATGTCATTACAATGAAGGCCACCCAGATAGACTATGAGGTGTTGTTTCTCCAACCTGAGTGTGACCTCATTATGGCAGTAGAGGGTGCCTTGAACCAATATGTTGGAAGACAATAGAAAGTCAAATTGAAATGAGTAGTCACCAGGAAATCCCGCCTTTTGTGGCAAACACCCATTTTTACACAATCCTATTGAACGTATTTTATTCTCCTCAATTGCCCATCAGCTCCCCCCAAGTTCTGTCACTTACTTACACATTAAGGGCAATGACCATGACCACCTAACTTATCAACCTGCGTATCCTTGAGATGTAAGAGGAAATTGGAACATCTGGAAAAACCCAAAACAGTCACAAGGAAAACGTGCAAACTCCATATAGACAGAAATGGAAGTCAGGATTGAACCCAGATTGCTGGAACTATATGGCAGCAGCTCTACTAGCTATACCACTTGTGCCACCTGTGTTAAATGAGAAGGGATATATCAGCAAACTGGACTATTTGGTATACCTTGATCCTGCAAGTAGGCTATGTTATTTGGCCCCTATCTAACTATCCCTTAATCTAATTATATTCTATTTTATAATTTAAATGGAATCTTGGAGAATGGCAGGAAGGAGTTTCATCAATACTGTATGTGAAAAAGCAGACAGGAAAGCATAAAGGCAGGTCAGGCTTGAATCTACCACTGTCTGAAAGGGTGAGAGATGAAGAAACTTGTGAGAGTCTGAGGGGATTGACAGGTTGTACGCTTCCCCTTGTACTAGAATCTAGAATTTAATAATTTCTCCTCAAAGTGCCATAAGTCATTAAATCTCTATTCTTCAAGAAAGCCAGGAGAAGCAGAGTTTTTGACTATTTTAAGGCAAATATAGACGGATACATGCAAAGCAAGGGGGCAAGAGGTTAATGGGCAGACAGGAAAGCACTGTTGAGATACAATCAAATCAGTTGTAATTTTATTAAATGATGTAGCAGGTTGATTAGACAAAGTAACCTGATCTGAATCCATATATTTATATAAAGAAAATATGGACAAGAGATGGTGAGGATACGAAAAGGCAAAAAGCAGACAAAGCTGAAATTACCCAATTATAAATGAGAATAGAGATGAAAGCAGGATGAAAGAAGCAACAATATTCAACCAAAGCATGTAGCTAGAAGTGCAGGATGCATGATTCAAATAAATATGATCTTGGCGGCATGTATGAAGAGAGGCAGGTATTACACAAAACTGATCAAAGAACTTGTGGAAGTAAAGCTGCAATATGAAAACTGAACCTGTGACAGAGGAGTTCCCTGTTTGATTTAATCACTGCAAAATAATTGCTTGTATATTGGATTATACTTACAAATCCAATTTATTTTAATATAAATAATATTTAAATAGTAAAAACTTCATTTTATTCTATAAATGTAATACTACTTACCCTTTTTAGAATTAGGGATTTATGAAAAACTGAGCATTTCAACTTTGACAGCAACAGTAATAGATTCCAAAGCCAAATAGTTAATGATATTATCTCTTAATTGCAGCAATATAGGTCTCAACATGACAGTGCAATGCCCCATTCTGCCAGCCTTCCAACTTCATCACTTTAGAGATGGACTCCAAGCAGAGAGTAGGATATGTTTCACTGGAGGCAACACGGGCAGTACAATAGGGAAAATTGCCTATTATCTGCTTTTAGGAGCTAGCTTGTACTAACTCAACAGCAACATCAATGGGAACCTGGGAGCAATTCATCCACTCATACAGCAAAGTAAATGTATTCTGTTAAAACTAGAGGATACAAGGAAGTAAATAGGAAAATTTAATATCCTAAAAAAATTGTTTCTCTCACTAGGGTGATTCAATGGCATAGCAGTTGATTGCTTCACAGTTACATGGTTATTGGCTTCAGTTCTTGTAGAATATGATGAAAATGTACCCTGACTTGTTAAGACGGTGACAAAATTGCCACTTTATTAACAGACCAGAATTTGAAGGTCTCAGAAGCTTAAGTGATAAAACTTTAATGTAACAAAAATGTTTTCTCTTCATCTCCTTTGTGGCTAATACACTAAGAACATCTACACTGTTTCAAAAATCACTTCAATGGATTCCAACCAACCTCAAATTTTGACTGCTGTTGTTGATAAACAGCTTCTCGAAGTTGGGTTTGTAAGCTTTGAATCATCTGTTCTTTTGCCACCATCTGGGATTTGACCTCTTCATATTCCATCATAATATCATCTGAGTTCGTGCTGCAATGTAAAACGTAATATTACAATACTGTTCTTGCATATAGTAATAATATCAAAATAATGGCCTAAGTTTTTTCCAGCAGGTCTGGGACAAGATGCTCAAGGAGTATTTGCCTGGAGATTTGAATTACCCATGCTAGATAATTCACTTTTAGACCCTCAAATCCATGAAGTCCATTATTTAATTGGTCGTTGAGAAGACAGGTAAGGAAGTCCTTTTTAAAATAAATTACCTGTGTGTGGTATGTTTGTTTTAGACTAACATCCTCACTCACAGCCTGTAATATTTTTTTTTGAAAATACTTTAATTCAGCTTTCCATAAAAATCTGTGGCAAGTTCATTCTTCCTATATAAATCATTTCAGAAAATAAATAGCTTTTGTATCTTAATTTGTGGAAAAATTCTACTCTACACCATTACATCAGACCCACACCCATCCTTCTAACCATTACCTTTTGCCACACCAAATAATGAAAAATTATTTCCATTTTGCAGTAGTCCAATTAATGTAACTGCCACCATATATTAAATACATTTTATGGCATCTAACAGCTAATCATTGATATGAAGGCCAAGCCAAACGTGTGTGTTCAGTTCAATGACAATGAAAGCTGATCAGTTGGCATCATTTGAAAATCTGCATTGTTATAAGTACATGATTGAACTATTATGAAATCTACTACCCACAATAGGTCAAACAAGCTATGGAACAATATACAAGGCTGCACTGTTATATAAACCTATATAAAAATTACAGTCACTGCAGATCAATAAGGCAACTGAGTGCAATACTTAGAGATCTTTGAATATGAAACAAAATACTTCAATCAAGTACAACCACAAGGGTGCCTATAAGTAATAAAACTACCACAAAGTGGAAGGAAAACCAATAGTTTGGAAACTATGAAGTAAAATGAAACCCAGTTTCCTCTTGACATGGAATCTAACAGATACAGAACTCAAAGCATGTCATACATTTTCTGCCTACAAACAGCTTTGATTTCAACATTTGTTGTATTATACTCAATCATACATTGATCTCCTCTCTATATCAGGATTAGAATGTGCTGTAGACTAACCTTATAAATGATGTGACAGTTATTCTTGTAATGTATTCAATAATATTATAATAGTACAGTAATATTTGAATAATTGTCAGTATATTGTTTGATTAAGCATTCTTTGTTTACATAATTCATTATGGAGTATATTACTTACTTCTTAAATAAGTAAGTAATTACGCCACCACATCATATGTGAATGTCTCACTAAAATGATAGTAGGCAGGTTTCCCAGCTCTTTTGATTAGTTTCTGGAGTTACAAAACAGAACAGTGTCAACGAGGAAGCTTAAAAATGAATCTGAGATGACTACCTACCTGTTTAAGCCCAGGACGCTTTTCTCGGAAGGGAAGGGAACCATTTAAATTTTTAAAAAGGCAGAAAATGGATGACATTAACAAGCAACAAATACAGTACATAAGCAATGAATACCAGGTGATAATAATGATACATTTAAAAGAAGTAAAAATGGCCAGCTACATGGAAAGATAGATTAGATATGCCTTCTGAACAAGTTGAGCTGTAATTTGAAACAAATGAAATAGCCGGTGAAAAATGAATTCCAGTGTTGCTGAGTGCAGTGGATGAAAACGCAGACAGTTTGCTTAGAAGTTTAACTCCTCTAACCAAACCAGTCGAAATGAGTTTTCATGGCATAATAAACATAATGCAGGAACATTTGAAACCAAAACCATTATTGATTGCAGAACACTTTACGTTTCATAAGCAGAATCAAAAAGAAGGGCAATCAACTTCAGCTTACGTGGCTGAATTGAAGTAATTGCCCAAGCATTGTCAGTTCAGTAATGGGCTTAATGATGCACTGAGAGATTGTTTAGCTTGTGGAATCTTGCAAGAAAGCATTTAAAAAATAATTCTTACTTGAAGTACAACTCACATTTAAAAGAGCAGTTGAAATTACTGTATCAATGGAGACAGCAGTCAGAGATGCAATTAAGTAATGGTCAGGAATGAAAGAGAGTGTGAACAAAATTGCAACATCCAAATAGAAACAGGCCTGGCCAAACAAATTGTGTTAACATTGTGGCAGGGGCTCACATATACCAGAACAATACAGGTTTAAAGGTGAAACTTGCAGAAAATGCAACAAAGTAGAACACATACAAAGAATATGCTGGGCAAACAAAAATAAATGGACTGCACAAGGAAGAGATAAAAGATCAAAAGTCAAGTTGCAACTTCAAAAAGAGAACCAATCTGCATGCTGTTGATGAAAAATCTGATAATGATGAGATTATTACTTCTTTCTTTTTATACTGGCACAGTTTGTTGTGTTTTGCTTACTGGTTGAATGCCCAAGTTGGTGTGGTCTTTTGTTGATTCTATTATGGTTATTACTCCATTAAATTCCAGTTCCCCCATTTTTACCAGCACTGGAATGATGGGGATTGCCTTATGTGTGGACTGAGAGCTGTCATACCATGGTGCCTTGTAAGCTAAAAGCTGAAGTGTTGGAGGAGCTACATGCTGGTCATTTAGGCATGGTCAAAATGCAAGTATTAGTTCAAAGCTTCGTGTGGTGGCCTGGGATAGATAGCCAGACCAAGCAGCTTGCCATGCACTGTTCAGGATGCCAATACTTCTAGAAGAAGCCAAGAGCAGTACCTCCCCATCCCTTTTAATGACATGCAATGGCCTGGCAGAGCATTCATATGAAATTAGCCAGACCATTCATGGGCACAAATTTCTTGGGAGCAGTGGATGCAGCTACAAAGTGGCCAGAAGTGTTCTCAATAGTCTCTACTACAGCTTCGCACACTGTAGATATGTTGTAAAGCCTCTTCTCAAGGATTGGTGTTCCAGAACACTTAGTCAGTGACAATGGACCACAGTTTGTTGCAGAACAATTTCAGTCATTCCTGAAAATGAATGTTTTGCGAGCAATGTCAGCAGAATATACTACACTGAATCAGAAGCTCACCAATTTCCTCTTTGAGTAACACACTGCAGCACACTCCATAACCAACAACTCACCAGCTATGCTGTTCCCGGGTTGTCCCTTGTGGTTACGCTTGGATCTCCTCAATCCCAGTCTCAGAAGGAGTGTGAAGGACAAACAGCTGAGACAAATTGAGAGTTCCTCAAAAAAGGAGGTTTAATGATTTACTCCTAGACAAGCAGACCAGGCCGAGGGACTACAGAGATTATCAAAAGTGGGTACTTGTAAAATTAAGGACAGAAATGGATCACTCTCCTACAGAGTGGAGATTGCGTCTAATGTCATCTAGAGACGACACATTGAACAGTTGAGGAGAGCAGAGAAGAAAGGTGTGCAGAGCTATCAGAACCACTTCCTGCAGTTCCAGAGTCAACTCCTACAACCACCACAAAACAGTCCCTAGAACCTGAAATTGTTTCACAGCTTCAAATCCCACCTGTACAGCTGAGTGACAGGCCCTCCCCACTGCCAGTCAAGAAAGACATTATCCCAAAAGAGTACGAAATCCTCTACAGCAATTAAATCTTTAGGCCTGAATGGGACAATTTACAATTTACTATGCTGTGGATGTCTATGTAGTAGTTATGTTATATAGTACACGGTATGTATACAAGATGAGTAGCGAGCAATATGTTACATGTTTGAGTTGAGGTACATTCTGTATTGAGTTGGAGTTTATAGCTAAGTGGGGAGGAGTGTAGCGTATTCAATATTTCAGTAATGTTTGAGTAATATTGGAAATATATTGTTTGATTAAGCATTCTTTGTTTACATAATTCATTATAGGTCATATATATATGAAGTACATGAATGGCATACATCATTATGCCACCACGTAATATGTGAGCGCCTCACTAAAAAAAAAACAAGTATTCTGGCTCCTGTGCTTTTCTTTCGATTAGTTTCTAAAGTTATAAAAAATAACAAATGTTCTTTCTTCTTATTACTGAAGTGTTCACAAATTTCCACAGCCATCAAAAATGGCAAAAACTGCTGTGTGGATTTCTTGAAAGCATTGCTTCATGGCAATGATTGAAGTACAGCCAAACTGAGAAATCATATCCTTAGCCATTTTTTTCCAAGATTAAATTAAAAATTAAGAAATGTTACACCCCCTGCCCTATGCTTTCTAATCTGTAGGCTCTTTCCATAAATGAGTTCACCATTTGCAGGAAAGCCAAAGCAAGAAAGGCAGAATCCACCAAAGTGCCCCTAGAACATAGGGAACCATTATCTTTGCGTAAGTTGACACCAGATCAGAAGAGGAGTAAAGAAGACTTGCTCCAATGGCCAGTAGGACATTGTCCCATTGCTGATGAAAACCTAGGTCAGGGATAATGCTGGTCATGTCACAAAACAATAAAAAAGCTCAAGGACTGAATCAAGAAAATGATTCAAGAAAGATGAATTGTTGCCAAATAAGCACAAACTCTAAGTAACATGTGGGTAAAGCCCCTCCATAACTGATGTCCATAGTATTCACAAAACATTTATTAGTGCTACAATTTTGTAACTGATATCAGTTGCAAGTTATATGTCATATGTTATCATAACTTCAATTGGCTCCACGTGTAGCTCATATACAACTACAGTACAGTTAGATGGACTTCCTACAGGACAGGTTTTATCACCTAAAGACTAAACAGCACATAACTCCTCGCCCTGCATTATTTTTGAAATAGAAACTACACTGTTGGCTTACATCAGATTTAAGAATAGTCCATAATGTCCTATAGGAATATTTTTATGGAAAGGTTCAAATGACGTGCTTTGGATTGAAAATGCAGGCATGTAATCTACTACATTTACATGAAAGGATAATAAACATGTACGGCCATGGTAGAACTGTTTGCTAGAGATGGTCATCCACTTTAAATACTAAAATCCAAATAATAGATACAAACAATTGTTTCAGCACAGAAAGAAACTGCTTTTATTTTTACAAGAACTATGCTGTAATCGTTATTTGGCTCTCATCAGAGCTTTGCATTACTTCTTCCTTCATGTATATTGCCAAATTCTTTTTGAAAGCTGCGATATATTTCCATCATCCTTTCAAGCAATGAATCCCACAGAATATTTGTTCAATGAAAATGTTTTTTCTCATTCTGGCTAAATGCATTGTCTAGTTTTCTTTGAGAATGTGTTGGTATGGACTATTTTTTTAAAACCGTTCTATAAAATGCATCTTAAACTTGGAAACAGCAGTCAAAGTGTGTCTAAATGTAATAAGCAACTCACACGCTTACACTTTTGACACTTTATTGACTCTCTTCCTCCAGAACTTGCAAGCATTAGGCTTACCAAAGTTCTGCAGTTTTCTTGGTCCAAGAACACAAAACCATCCTGAAGCAAACTGAGGATAAATTATATAACAACAATATTAAATAGCAACTGAAAAGTTTGGGGGTAGAAATTGTGTTGTAATCATATTGATTTCAGATCAGAATCAGATTTATTATCACTAAATTAAATATTTGTTGTTTTGCAGCAGCTGTACAGTGCAACAACATAAGATTACTATAAACTATAAAATAAATAAATAGCTCAAAAAAGAAATAATGAGTTAATGTTAATGAATACTGATGGCAGAAGGTTAGAAGTTATTTCTGAATCATTGATTATGGGTCTTCAGGTTCCTGTACCTCCTCCTTGATGATAATAAAAAAAGAGGACATGTCCCAGATGGTGAGGGGTCCTTAATGAAGGATTCTGCCTTTGTGAAACACTGCCTTTTAAAGTTGGCCTTAAGAATGGAGAGGATTATACCAATGATGCAGCTGGCTGAGTTCACAACTCTCTGCAGCCTCTTGTGATCCTACGAATTGGAGCCTCCATACCAGGCAGTGATGCAGCCATTTAAAATGCTCTCCACTATACATCTATAGAAATGTGCAAAAGTCTTTAGTGACATATCAAATTTTCGTGAACTCTTAATGAGCTAGAGCTGCTGGCACCCCTTCTTTAGGATTACATTGATGTGTTGGGTCCAGGACAGATCCTCTGAAATGTGACACACAGGAACCTAAAGATGTTCACTCTTTCCACTGCTAACCCATCAATGAGGACTGGTTGGTGTTCTCCTGGTTTCCCCTTCCTGAATTCACATCAATTCCTTGAGCTTGGTGACGGTGAATGCAGGGATGTTATTGCAATATCACTCAACCACCTGATCTATCTCACTCTTGTATGCCTCTTCAACAATCTGTGAACTTCCAGATGCTATTTGACCCATGTTTAAGCTGTACAACTGTAAGTGTAGAGAGAGTAGAGTAGTGTGCTCAGCACACATCCTTGAGTTACGCCTGTGTTGCTAGCCAGTGAGAAGATGCTAATACCAATCTGCACAGACTGTAGAATCCCAAAGAGGAAGACGAGGATCCATTTGCAGAGGAAGTAAAGAGTCCTAGGTTTAGAAGCTCCGGGATTAATACTGAGGCATGATGGTTTTGAATGCCAAGCTGTAATCATAATCAGCAGCCTAATGTATACTTTGTTGTTGTCTTGGTGTTCCAAAGCAGAATGATTTAAGGCACAAGGCGGTCACAATGAAAATCCAATTATAAGAGAACCAATGTCCAGCACCCAAAGAATATCCAAAAAGAAAATTTAGAATTACAGCATATTAGATATTTCCAATCTCCTGCAAACATGACTCAATTAAATAAAATTATTGCCTTTAATTAGCTTTATGGAAGTTGTACAAGTTGCTGCAATTATGCATAGTACTTAAGTGTAGAAAGTACTATGTGTTCATCCTTTCACGTTAATAATGATTATAGCATGAGCACTTGGCTTCATAGGGCTGCAACAATGCCTTTTTGTGTAGAAAATAAATGGGTTGATGAAAGATTGTTTGTTTGTATAATGGAAGAAGCAGACCATGTTCAAATTTTTTCAAGCCAGATTTGAACTCACAGGCTTACAGTGGGTGCACTATTGCTCCCAGATGCCTTGTATTAGTTTCATCTCTGTAAAATTGATGCTGATTTACAATTTTCACATTAACAATAGAATGTTTAATCCTAAGCATGTGTGTTAATATTGCTCACAATCATATTAGATGCTGGTGGTAAGTTGACACTAATTTTCTTAGCAAGGTAAAGTAAATATACCTCCACTATGAATGTCTTCAAATATTGATATCACAGAAATTTTCATGAAGACTTTGGTGATATTATTAGCACATACTAATTCAATGAAAGAAACTGCGTCTTTATACAGCTTATTTGACAAAGTAAAATGTTTAAAGGCATTTTACCAGACTATAATTTGAGAAAAACTGACATCAGAAGCCAGAGCCCCCAAAAAAAGATAGATGATTCAAAATGGACAGATGCTGAAAATCTGCTATTAAAATAGAAAATGGTTGAAATTCATCAGGACAGGCAGCACGCATAAAAAGAGTTGACAAATTAACGTGTTGGTTGAAAATACTTCACAGTTTATAAGTGTTAATATTTGATATGTGAACTTATTTTTTTTTCTAACTAGAGATGCTACTTGATGCATTGGTCTTAAGAAGGAGAAAGGGGAAATCCAGAGTAACAGAAGTTGCAGTGAGTCTGCATCAGCCAACAGAATTGTGCCAATGCATTGGAACGGCACACATCACTAGAAGGAAAAGGGCACACATTTACCAAATTAAGGAATCAATTTTTTTCTTTAATTTGTTCATTTTTGAGGATGTGAGTTTTTGCCAACAATTAAATCAAAACTTAAATGACATTGAGAAAATGATAGTGACAGTCTATCTGACCCTTTTCGGTCCTTCTGGTGAAGACATTTCCACAGTGCATTTGGGGCAATTTTTCCAGATTTAGATCCAGTAACATTGAATAACATAGTTAGCGTCATGTGTGATTAAAACGTAGTGGTGTCTTCATACATCTGAAGCCTTTCTCCTTCCTGTTAGTAGAGGCTGCATTTGAGGATGCTCTTGATACAGCCCAGGAGAGAAACAGTACTGTGTTTTAGAGCTTATATGTGCAGCCACTGTGATAAATGAAAATAGTTAATCTTTAGGGCACTGCCTAGGATGCCAATCAAGCATTCTCTTTTGTCCTGTGTGGAGTCTAGCTTTTTAACGCTGATCACATCCAAGCAAAGGAGGAGTATTCCATCATATTCCTAATGGTAGATAGTTTTTGGGATGTTAGAGGATGAATCAATTCCTTAAGGATACTAATCCTCCAACTTGTTGCTTTGGTCGAGTTTCCAGTTAATAGTGATCTCCAGGATGCTGAAGGCATTCAGTGGTATTAGCAATGATAATACCACTGAATGCCAAGAGTATATGATTAAATGTTCTCCTATTAGAGAAAAAAAAGTGCTTGGCTGGCAATTCTGAAACATGGAAGTTATTTATCACTCCTCAAACCTACCCAGAATGCTATCGAGTTCTAGGTATGGTCTGTTGACAATTTGAAATCATTAGCAATGTCATACATCTGACCTTATGATGAAAGGAAAGCCACTAATAAAACAATTGTTAAGCTTATTGTTAAGAATACTATACTGAGAACCCCTACAATAACATCCAGGGCTTCTTATTATTGACTACCAAAAATCACAATCATCTCCCTTCATGCGAAGTATTATTCTAATCACTCGAAGCATTTCTACTTGATGCATATTGACTTCACTTTCGGCAGGACTCTTTGATGCCATGTTCAGTAAAATATACCTTGATGTTAAGGGCAGTCATGCTCATTTCTCCACTGGAAATAACTCCTGGTCCAATGTTGATGTGAACTCTGAACTCTTGAGCCCAGTAATTCCTCATAAAACCCACATTTATTTGGGCATTGGAAAACAGTTTATTGATTAATAAATGTGGTGTGATAGTACAGTGAATGAAACCTTCCATCACTTCACTGATGATTGAAAGTCGCTTGATTGGGGATAATTAGGTGGATTTAAGTTGCCGGTTTTTGTGAATAGGACAATTTGTCACACTGTCAGATAGATGCTAGTGCTGCAGCTCTACTGGAACATTTCAGCTAGAGGAACAGAGATACTATCACCAACGGAATAGGGTTGCCAGATTTGGGAGATATAGAACTGAGAGCAAGTAGTAAAAATAAGAAAATAATTGGAATTGTACCTCTAGATGGAGAGTAGCAAACTAGACCTCACTATTTAAGAAAGAAAGGGAGAAAGAAAATACGGGCCTGCTAAAGTTATCAGGGAAAGTTTAGAATTTCTATGAAAGACAATAGAACACAGCAGTGTCAGCACAGAACAGAGGGAAATCATGCTCATCTAATCTACTGAAATTCTTTCAGAATGTAAATGATAGAACACATAAAGTGAAATCAGTGGGTGTAATATACACTCAGTGGCCACTTTATTAGGCGTTCCTGCCCATTAATGGAAATAACTCATCAGCCAATCATGTAACAGCAACTCAATGTATAAATTCATGCCTACATGGACAAGAGGTTCATTTGTTGTTCAGACCAAACATTAGAATGGGGAAGAGGTATGATCTAAGTGACTTCTACCAAGGAATGGTTGTTGGTGCCAGATGGAATGGTTTGAGTATCTCCAAAGCTGCTAAGGTCTGATTTTCATACAGAACAGCCTCTAGTGTTTATAGAGACAGATGTGTAAAACAAAAACCATCCAGTGAACAGCATTTCTGTGGGTGAAAATGCCTTGTTAATTTGAAAGTTTGGAGGAGAATGGCCAGATTGGTTCAAGCTGACTGGAATGCAACAGAAATTCAAATAACCATGCATTACAACAGTAACTTTGAAGTAGATGAGCTACAGCAGCAGAGGCCCATGAATATATACTCAATGGCCACTTTATTAGGTACAGGAGGCACTTAATAAAGTGGTTATTGAGTGTATTTAAAGAGTAGGTTTTTGATAAGGCACACGTATAGAGCTGGTCAACAAACAAAACAGAAAATACTGCAAACGCCCAGCAGGTCAGACGGCACAGCAGTGGAAAAAAAACAGAGTTATTGTTTCAGATGAAAGCCTTTCATCAGAGTTGAGAAGGAAAGAAAACAAGTCAGCTATCAGTTGCAGAGTGGGTGAGGGAGACTATGCAGTTCTGGAGAGTGAGCAGTTAGGGAGAGAGAGTAAACAAAGAAACATAAAACATGACAAAATGCAGAGTAGTAAGAAATCATTAAATATTCAGACTGTATTAATGGTGAAGAAATACTGAGTTAATATTACAAATGGAGTTAAAGCAGAATTGTTTCAGAAAATAGTGAAAACAAGCTGTAAAATTCAATTATCAAGCAAGGTCAGGAAGAGGAGGAGGTGTTCCGCAGGCTTACATTGAGCCTCTTTATACCAGGACAGGAAATCACAGAGAGAAATGTCCAAGTGGGAGTGGTCACCCCATGTACTGAACAGAAGTACAGTGGTAATCCAAATTGCAACTGGTTTCTCCAGTGACAGCAGACCACATCGCTAGCAGTCTGAGTTTCCAGTTGCCTCCCCATAACTGATAGATTCCTTTACTCCCTTTCAACTGAGTGACTGCACATCCTGCCATTTATACAGGGTCATTTCATGTTCTTCATTCATGTACTAAAGTTTTTCGATACTATCCTGAGTTTTCCTTTTCCACTCTGAGGTGGCTACTGTACAGAAAAACATGTAAACTGGACTCTAGAACCAGGAGGTCATAACCTCAGGATAAGTTATGTACTATTTTGAACAGAACATCAGAAATAGGAGCAGGAGTAGGCCATCCAGCTCATCAAGCCTGCCCCGCCATTCAATAACATCATTGCTGATCTGTCCGTAAACTCAGCTCCATCTACCTGCCTTTTCCCCATAACCCTCAATTCCCTTACTATGTAAAAATCTATCTAACTGTTTCTTACATAAATTCAGTGAAGAAGCCTCAACTGCTTCCCTGGGCAGAGAATTCCACAGATTCACCACTCTCTGGGAAAAACAGTTTCTCCTCATCTCCGTTCTAAGTCTGCTCCCCTGAATCTTGAGGCAATGTCCCCTAATTCTAGTCTCACCTACCAATGGAAACAACTTTTCTACTTCTATCTTATCTATCCCTTTCAAAATTTTGTATGTTTCTATAAGATCCCCTCTCATTCTTCTGAATTCCAGAGAGTATAGTCCCAGGCAACTCAATCTCTTCTCATAGGGTAACCCCTTCATCCCTGGAATCAACCTGGTAAACCTCCTCTGCACTGCCTCCAAAGCCAGTATATCCTTCTTGAAGTATGGAGACCAGAACTGCACACAGTACTCCACGTGCGGCCTCACCAGTACCCTGTATAGTTGCAGCATGACCTCCCTACTCTTGAATTCAATCCCTTAGGCAATGAAGGCCAACATTCCACTTGCCTTCTTAATAACCTGTTGTACCTGCAAATCAACTTTTTGCGATTCATGCACAAGCACTCCCAAGTCCCTCTGCACAACAGCATGCTGAAATCTTTCACCATTTAAATAATAATCTGCTCTTCTATTATTCCTTCCAAAGTGGATGATCTCACATTTACCAACGTTGTATTCCATCTGCCAGACCTTAGCCCACTCACTTAACCTATTTATATCCCTCTGCAGTCTTTCCACATCCTCTGTACAATTTGCTTTTCCACTCAGTTTAGTGTCATCAGCAAATTTTGTTATGCGACACTCAGTCCCCTCTTCCAAATCATCATTGTAAATGGTATCATCATTGTAAATGGCAAACAGCTGCAGGCCCAGCACTGACCCCTGCGGCACCCCACTCACCACTGACTGCCGACCAGAGAAACACCCATTTATACCAACTCTCTGCCTTCCATCGGTTAACCAATCCACTATCCATGCCAATACACCTCCTCCGACTCCATGCATCGGTATCTTATTTATAAGTCTCTTGTGCGGCACCTTATTGAACGCCTTCTGGAAATCCAAGTATACGACATCCACCTGGTCCCCTCTATCCACTGCACTCATTATGTCCTCAAAGAACTCCAGTAAGTTTGTCAAACAGGACCTGCCCTTTCTGAATCCATGCTGCGTCTGTCTAATGGAACCACTCCTTTCTAAATGGTTCACTATTTCTTCAAGCATTTTTCCAACTACAGATGTTAAGCTAACTGGCCTATAGTCTCGGCCCAAAACATCAACTGTACCTCTTCCTAGAGATGCTGCCTGGCCTGCTGCGTTCACCAGCAACTTTTATGTGTGTTGCTTGAAATTCCAGCATTTGCAGATTTCCTCGTGTTGGCCTATGGCTGCCCACCTTTTGCCTACATCCTTTTCTAAAAAGTGGCAAGACATTTGCTGTTTTCCAATCCGCTGGGACCGGCCAGAGTCTAGAGAGTTTTGGTAAATGATTACCAGCACACCTACTATAACCTCCACCAATTCCTTCAGCACCCTGGGATGCATCCCATCAGGACTAGGGGACTTATCTACCATCAGGCCCTCTAGTTTGCTCATCACTATCTCTTTAGTGACAGTGATTTTATCGAGCTCCTCACCTCCCATTTCGTCCATAACATCCTTCTTTGGCATATTAGACGTGTCGTCCACCATGTAGACCGACCCAAAATAGTTGTTCAATGCCTCAGCCATTTCCTTATCACCCAATATCAATTTCCCCTTCTTGTCTTCCAAGGGGCCTACATTGACTTTAGCCACCCTCTTCTGCTTTATATATTTATAAACACTTTTGCTATCTGTTTTTATATTTTGTGCTAATTTACTTTCATACTGTATCTTCTCTTTCCTAATTTCTTGCTTAGTTGTTCTCTGTTGCTTTTTAAAGTTTTCCCGAAGACATTTCTTCATCCGGAAGCCAGTGAACCTGGAGTATTTTCTACAGTGGAATCAAAGAAATTATTAAATATATTCAAGAAGGAAACAGACATATTTCTTCATGCCAAAAGAATAGAATGATATATGGGGAAAGTAGGAATAAATAATAAAATGGATAATCTGCCACTAATGTTTTGGATGGTGGAGCTGGTTAAAAAAAGGGGGTGAATGGCCTTTTCTTCATATTTTCTACATTTATATGAAAAAACTTATAACAAATTTCTCAGGACACACACTAAGATTATCTTGTTTCTTCACTATTCTTGAAACATTTCCATTTATTAGATATTTCTTACCTTTCCGCACCATCCCAAAATCCAATCATCCAACTGACCAGACCATTAACATACGTCCAAACTCAAAAGCTTTCTCTTCTCCCTTGTTAAGCACACTGCCAATATTTACTTCTGCAAAAATGTTACCATTCTGCTAACAAATCAGTTGAAATTGGGATATTGAGTTAGTTGGAGCTTCAGTGGGCTCAAAGGAAAATTAAGTACTGAACTTAAAAAGAAGACTCCCAAAATTTAAAAGCTTAATTTCGGTAAGGAATCTAAATCCCTCTTGTAAGGAAGCTTATGACATGGGGTGAGGATTATAATTATTGGAGTTTGTCTCTTTACATGTTAATTTAGTGTGAAAGTTACCAGCATCAATTTGGGATTTGTACAGAAAGGTCACTTATAAATCATATAGGAGCATGTCTCACAGGTACTATTGAATCCCATCTCTGTATACGGCCCACACATGCAAAATTGAAAAATCATGGAAATGTAATGCAAATGTGCTATGCATGCAGCTGAATGGCATTTCACATTTCCCTATGCAGTTGAAAATCTTACCCACAGAACTCAAAACAAAATTCATGGATTTTTTGCAAAGCTCATAAAGTTCCTGATTTTCACTTAAGTTTCATCTTTCACTGAAATGTTTCTTGCATTGTGCACAAAGACAAAACACTTTGCAATCAGTTTCTAGACATATTTCACACTAAATTAACAAATGAAGAAACAAATTCCAATCATTATTATCCTTGCCCCAAAACATGAACTTCTTTATGAAGAGGATTTAGATTTCTTTCTGAAATTAAGCTTTTAAATATACCTTTCATGACCTCATGACATACTAAAACATACCGTATAATAACCAATGAGGCATTTTTGAAATAAATGCAGTTACTGTGGCTACACTATCACCACAACAGTCAATTTACACACTACAATTTACAGTATTGGTTGATGGATGAACTGACAAACTATTGCTCTGCTTTACCATGGATGATGCTGTGGCAATTTCATTTAACCACATGGAGAGAATTCTACTATTACTTTTAAATTATGACTTGTAAATTCTGCCAGACTTTGTGGAATCAAGAGTCAAGTCCCACAGAATACCCAAGTTTTGAAATCTTTGTATTTTATGAGAAAAATACAGTTTCTACACAACAGCGAACCCAAGGTGATGCCAATGGACTATCTGGTGCCAGAAATATCATTGAATATTAGGACAATGATCAGTCTATCATTTGTTGAAAATAGTCATTATTTATTTATTTATTGAGATACAGTACAGAATAGGCCCTTCCAGCCCTTCAAGCCACACTGCCCAGCAACCCCCTCTCCCAATTTAATCTGTAAATAGAACTGATATTGTACAATAATCAATAAACATTCCCACTTCCAACATTACGATGAATACAATATCACTAATGAAGTAGCTGAGATAGTTGGACCTATGGCATTGCCTGGAGGTTATGATAAAATAATGATTTCATTCAGTATACAGTACAATGCACTGATAAATCCACCTCAATGGCAACAATTGAAGGCTTGGGTAAAAGTGGCAAACCTTTCCATTCAAGTTAACCTGACAATGCTACCCAAATAGTAGAGAGCACTATTTCCTTACAGAGGAAATGTTGTGATTGAACTGGTATTAGTTAAGTGCAAATTAAGCATAGTTATAGCAATGAAACCAAGATGATGGAAGAATAACTGTTTTACTTTTTTCTTAAATATTAACACTATTTAAACATTGACAGCTTAAATTATAGTGTGCTGATATTCCTTTTTAATTAATGTTGTGGAATTTTTAAAAAAGGGCCTTGAAATGCAAATATTAAAAACCTGGGATATTTGACATAAGGTAAATTTGTTTGTAATTATATTTTATTTTGTTTTTCCAGTGCATTTACATTTATAATGTCTAACATTTCACAAGGCAAGGATAAATTATTCCACATGGAAATCACTCGTTACTTACTTAAAATAATAATCAGTGTTGATGACAAAAAAACTAGATAAGTATTGTTAAGTTTCAGAATTATCTATGCTATTAAAGTCATAAATACTAATGCAGAAAATTATTTGCAGAAGCAATTTCTACATCATTCTATTATAAATGTTTTTTGACTGATGTTTATCAAGTTTCTGAATTGAGATAGAAAATCATTTCTAAAAAAAGATGCATGTACATACAGTACATATCTTTCTCTTTTAGGCTTTGGATAAATTGCTGTAAAGTTCACTGCTTGGCTATGATTAAAATAATTACAATAATATTTAAAAATCAAATGTCATTAAGTCATTAGCTTCTCTTTTCTGTAACCTCAAATTTTACTCATTTCACATGCATTACAGAGCTGCACACTTGTCAGATATTAATTAAAGAATGTAGAGAGTTCCTTTAAAGCCAAATTGATAAGTTAAGTGTATTGCTAAATATTAAAGATAAAAGATAAAAATTTAAGTTGCACTATTCCTCATGAATTAATGATTTCATTTGGATTAATAATTTTTGGGATTGCGAAGAAAAACATTACAGCATTTGAGTAAATTTTAAGATGAAGTATGATTGGAAAATATGATGTCAACATGGTCAAATATCCTATTGACACAAACAATCTTGAATCCAAAATGAAGAATCACTACTTGTACAAGATACTACGAGACTGCTATGCTGCTGGAAATACATTTTCCCCTCAAATGTGGCAGAAAGAAACAAGGCGAAAACTACATATGAAGGAAGAAACCAAATAACTGCTACAGGTAGCAATGCTATGAATTGGACAGAGGATTTCAATATTTATCATGACCTTTAAAAGTCCACATCTGAATCAGAATTAAAATAAGATTGCAAAGACTGTGAGAAATCAGAATACCTCAACAGCTTCACTTCTCATTCCCAAACCTGACAGTAAACAAAATAATGCAATATAAAATGAAACTAAAAGATAGAATTTGTTTAATCCTCGAATGCAAATGTGAATAAACTGACTAAATGTTTTTGAAAATTTATCCAGTTGTCTTACATTAGTTTCATCTTTTTTTTCATTTTTTACCAAAGTTTCTGAAATCCTTTTTCTTGATTTACTGAAGTTATACAATAATTTGAAATCTGTTATACATAAGAGAGACTTAATTCTATAAATGGCAATAAATAATACATTTTAAAACTAAGTTTGTAGCAATGACGGAATTCTTCATACATTCAAGTAGTCTTCAGATTTAGGAAAAACATTGAATTTAATTTTTCAAGTGTCATATACTCATTCTTGGAATCTGACAAAGGAAATGAATTCATTATAAAGTTCAGATTTATATTTGAAATTGAGCTAAAATATATTAATCTGCCAGTTGTCCTACATATGATATTTATAATTCCTGATGCCTTAACAAAAACAATTTTCATAATTATGTCAGATTTTAATTTTGAAATCTGCAATCCCATTTTGCAACTTATTGTAATAGTTTCAGACAGATGTAGTTGAATCTAAATTATGCTCTTCATTTACATGTACTAGTCGTAGGATACATGCAAATGAAGTCTATTTGCATAATGGATTCCTGTCATTGCTTCAGCTCTTTTCTTTGCCTCCTTTTCAGCAAGCTTTGATATCACAAACCAAGTTCTTTTTACAAAAAAAAGGATTTTATATGGTGCAACACGCTTCTGATTTGTAAAAGAAATTCCTTCAGTAACTATCAGAAATTATCTGTATAAAGAAAGAACCTATGTTTGAGCTTTTCATCTTTCTTTTCCTTAATTGCAGGAAATAACTTTTCTTTAATGAGATACTTTATTTAAATTAAGCACCTGAGCCAATTAGTAAGCTCTGACCTTGTCTGAAAAAACAAGGAGGTTAAAGAAGAGTAGTATTTAAAAAATTTAAAAGCCTCTCCCCTTTGCCTCATCTTTTCAAATGTTAGATAAAGCGGTATGCTGATAATTACTTAATCAAATATGACAGAAGGGACTAATTTACTGATTACAATAAAGCCCGAGGGGGTTATGACAAAAATTTCTCTACAACTTCATTCCAGCTTTTATTTAAATAGGCTTTGATTATTTATAACAAAATATCATTGCAACATATTGTAGCAGATGAGACTGTAAAGCGTCGTCTCCCATCAGCTATAGTCCAATAAGCAGCCAGTGCTGTACTGCTGCTGCTGCGGGTTCCCTGCGCCAGCACGGCAGTAATGCCAAGCTATTGGTGTGTTTACCCTTTGGGAATGTTAACTGTAATTCTTCAGCTTTTAAAATCAATTAACCCTTATGTTAATTAGTGTCAAGTCTATAGAAAGCCGCCGCAAATGGCAAGAGCTGGCACACTGCCATCCATTCACTGGCAGCGCCACAGCTCTCTTGATAACAGCGGGTAGGTTAGGGCCCGTATGTACGTCTGTCAGAACTGTTGAGCCAAGGGAGATTATCCAGACCCCTACAGCAAACACGAAGTCATATCTGAAGGCGCAACTGGCAGGATTACCATGCGCTCCACTGTAAATCCTTCCTCAGAGGACATGTTTCAAGTTGAAAACAAGGATGTGTGCACTGTCTGTGTTTAATCATCTTTTGCTTGGCCGTGTAGAAGCGACTGCGGATACTTTCCCCCCTTCGAAGACAAAGCCGCCATGCCATCGACTGCCTCTTCGAAAGATGCCAGGAGATGAAAAAAAACAGTAGCAACGACTTGGTGCCAGGGGCAATATGGCCAACTGTCAAAGCATGAGCCAGTGTTTTGTTCGATGTCGACCTGTTTTCTATTCAAGTTCATTTACAAAAGCAATACCAACAAAAAAAATACAAAGGAACTATTTTGGAGAAATGCTTTCCGTCCGATGCCATGGGGAATGACAGTGAACCAAGCGTACTTGTCTGTGGGGTACTGGCACTTAACAGAGGAAAAACAAGGAGTTGTGTAAAAATTATGCCTTGCACTTTACAAAAATGGGAATACAGGAAATCTTGGTGCAAACATCCTTCCTGACAGAACATTGGAGATTTACTACTTAATCTGGAGCTTGTTTTTAACCATCAATTGACCCAGGTACATAAGAAAAATAAAAATCATACTCTTGCAGCAGGCAGGCAGCCTGAGATTTATCTGCATTCAGTGCTATCACCAGGGAGATGAATGGGCCGATCTGTAGCCTTTTACAAGATCTACTATGGGAATGAAGGAGGAGGGATGCCACAGAGACGTGTACAAACTTGAAGTGAGAAGGTTTAAAGGTGCGACTTGGACAAATCCTACAATATATTGAATGGGAAAATTAAATGTTTCTCTTTTTATGGGAGGGATTGCCTGTTACTTACGGTGGAAGTGTTGCCGTGGATCCCGAAAGGTGTTCAGTTGGCATCGCACACAGCATTACCGACGAGAACTGAAAACAAAAGGGACAAAAAGTACAAAAGGAATTTAAAAAATAATTATGTTTGGATTTTACATGAAACAACAGCAATGTTACGGATATACTGCAACTTCGTCAAGTACTGTATATGATTCAAACTGTATAAACTGCCGAATCATTCTGCTGGTGATGGATTTTAACCTGGCATTTTCTGGGCAATTTCTAATGAGTCGTGGATATATCTTTTAACCTAAATTTTCATTTTCAAGTATCTGCTTTTGAATGTAAATGGAGGAGGTTTTTGTTATTAACGCATTTGTGGTGTGGAAAGAATCTTCGAGCATTTTGCTGAAACACAATGGCAGCAGCGCCTGTGAAAACCGACGTTCGGGGGAAAAGGCTCTCTGCAGAGGGATAACGTTAAATGGGTCACGGGCTCTACCAGCTGCTATGTTCCATACGCCGCAATCAAAGTGAATGTTCTAAAATTATTACAGTCAAACAGTCATGTGGTGGCAGTTAACGTCCCAAGTGTTTAATCATCTTACAGTAGAATGGTTTTATGCATATTTCATTTGCATATCATTAAGCTGGTTAAGCATGGGGTATTCAGAGTGGAATGAATACAATAAGAGTCTCATATGATCCATATCAGAGAAGCTGGTCTGCTCAATGAACTGTCTGCTATTTTTGCTTTTAATCCAATGACTCTGTTACATTTCAAATATAGCGGCTAGAAACCATAATGGAATTCTAACTTTAATGTTTTTTTTAAATTGCTAGAGTAATGTTTTTTAAACAAAGGATATTTAAGAGGACATATTCTCGACTACAGAAATTTTATTCCATAGGGGAAAAATGTTAATATTTATTTATTTTCTTTGAAAACGAAACCCTTTTTAAAAAAACTAAGTGAAAAAAGAAAGTCAGAAGTGAAGATTAAGTGAAATTGTGGATTAACTTCGCAATATTTATCTGTTTAAAAGTAGGACTACATGTGTCAACTACTACACAAATTGGTGTGCATCTGATTCTGATAGCCACTATTAAACCATTAATGTGATTAATTAATTATTTCAGTCTGAAAGCCTATTATGCGTACACGACAGATACAGTGGAGTCTTTGTCACTTTCATACATGAATAACATAGTAATCGCAGGCCTTTGTGTATCTTCTCAATGGTTTAATTCATTCTCCCCAACATTGCCTAGTTCTGGGAGATAATCAAAATTACTTCCTGGGAAAACTAAAAAGACAATTAAGCATGGAAATCTTTTGCTGATGTACAACACATGAATTCATTTGGAAATTAGGGCACTTTGTTCCTTCCTTTGCTTTCGCTTTTGTTTCCAATCTTAATATTCAAATGAGATACATCGTGATCCTACTGTACAATTAGCTGGCGATAAAAGCCAGACACTGCTGACTGCGACATTTTGTGCAGTGGACATGCAGATGTCGCTGTTGTTCTTCACATGAGTATAATGATATGCAAAATAGTGAGCATCACTTGGATACAAAATAATTTAAATTTTATTACAAGAAATCTCTGCTTTTTCTTCTGGAGGAATGCCTTTATAAATGTAGCTCGAATCAAATGGTGTTGGAATTCTGGAGCATTTGCCATGGAATTATAAACATAATGACATAAATGTGCATGTAGGCATCTACTGTAGACCTGAATAGTACCAATTCAACTGCCTTCGAATGGATTTATCAATATGGATAACCTTTATTTGCATTACTGAATATTTGATCTACTTTACATACATAACTGATATAGAAAAATTTCTCCAATGGCTTTCACTAATTATCCACTGGATATTATCTCTCAGTCACTGATGATTTTAACAGCGTTGGTGTTCAGGTCACCACTTTTCACTGCTGTTGGTAAGATGGTACTTATTTATATGCATGCACTGACTTTGCGTCTATGTAGACTGTCAAATTCCGTGCAAATGAAAAGTTAGCACTTGAAACCTTAATGGCATCTACATTTGCTAGCATTGATTAATACTTGCAATGTTTTCTATTAATACAAAAAAGACCTGCATATTTAATGAATGGCTTTTCAGCGGGAGCAATGTGTAAGTATATATAACATTGTGTTTTTGTGTCATGAGAACATTTCCTAAGCATATATTAAAGCAAATATATCGTTAGTAATCTATAATTCAGTGCACTATTCTCTATTAACATAGAGCAAATGGAAGAGATTACTTTTATCAAAATGTTTTCAGTAAGAATCTTTGAAACTGTGACATAACAAATAGACAAAATGAATAGAAGTCTCCTTTCTGGTTCAAAATGTGCTGCAAGAAATGTTTCATTTGGTATCCTTATTTACAATAGTGACTGATATAAATTAGAATTAAGATCTTGAAGAATAGTATGATCCACAGAGCACCAACCTTTGTTTTAAGTTATGTAATACCCAAGAAAAACAAGGTCTTAAATTATTATACCAGATTGAAATTTTGAACTCCCAACATAATATAGGAAATAAACAATTACAAGCATTGCATTGTTAAATTCCACCACGTAAATAGATCTCTTTTCATTAGAACATTCCTAGATCATTTTCAGTAACCACAATATATTAAATCATAATTAAAATAGTGTTGAAATGTAATTAGTTTCAAACTTCGCTCATTGTTCATAAACAGTGGAGATGATGTTATATATTCTATGTGACTATTAGCAGACATGGTGAAACCCAGTGTTGAGGTAAAAAAAAATAAGAAATTATTTTCTGGGCAAGGCTAGCAAAGATATCTCCTGGAAACTAAAATACTAAATCTTTAGATAACAATAGAAACGTTGGAAATACTCAACAGGTCAGGAGTTGCATTGATAAGGCATGACTTGAATTTATAAGTGCAGGGTACAATACTGAAATTTACAGATGACACGAAATCTTAAGTATAGTAAACAGGAAGACAAAAAGAATGTCTTAAAAAGAATGTATGTCAAGCTGGTGGAATAGGTGAACTCATGATAGATAAAATTCAAAGCCTTTGAGGAATAATGGGCAAAGATAGTGCAAAGAAGGTCCTAGAAGTTTAGTGCATTATTTATAAAGATGGTAGATCAAGTTAGTAAAACGTTAACAAATCATGTGGAATCCTTCACATAAAAACAAAGGCAAATAAGGTCCCTAACTTACAAATGAAGGCACTTATTAAAAAAAAACATGTTTGGTTATTTGTTTAATTTTTGGTTGAGGGTTATGTGGATAGAGGAACAAGGTTTATCTTTCAAGCAAAGACTTATAATGTGTGAACAAAGAGTAAATGTTTCCAGTGGCTTAAAGATTACTAGCTGGAGGATACCGATTCAAGATAAATAGAAAATGAATCAGAGGAGACCAGAAGAAAAACATTTTCCTGGTGTTTGATATTTGCAATGTAATACCTAACTGGATGGTCGATACAGATTAAATAATAGCGTTTAAAAGGTAGGAGATGCATACTTCAATAAGAAATTGTAGAAATATGGACAAAGAGTAGGACTAATGACATATTAGATTATGCAATTGCATCAGCAATGAAAAGTATTTCAGTTCAATGTGCATTACACAATACTTTCTTTCAGCTTAAAAATAAAATAATAACTCCAAATTAACTTTGGTTTTATATAGATAGCAACTGGGATTTTAAATGGATATGTAAAACAAAAATAAATATCTGAAATAAGATCAGAAAATGCTGAAAATACTCAGTACATCAGGAAGCATTTATGGAGAGAGAAACAACTATAATGTCAAATCTTAGTTTTTGTAGTATTTTCTCATCTTATTTAAATTAGCATGCTGCTTGGAAGAGATTATGCTGTTAAATAATCTATATTGAAAACAATTCTGATTTCAGAGAAGAACGTGAGGCCAGAATTCCTCAATTTTTCCTTAGGGACTTGGACTGAAATATAACCAAAGAAAGCATCTATTTGGCCATTATTTGTTTCACAGATTCCTCCCCGAAGTGTACTCTACTATAGCATACTCTAGAATACATACTCTGACTAAGGAGAAAATGGAATTAATACCATCAAAATATATTTGAAAGGAATGAATAGATATTTATATATATAGTTAATTAATCAGAAAATGAACTTTCTTTTAAAATGCCACTCACCAATACTGAATGCCAAAAACACACACAACATTCTCAGAACTGGTATCACAAATGGCAGAAATTTAGGAATCACACAGTAGGATTCTCTGTAATTAAATGTATTCACCTATTCATGAATGGGCATATTATGTCACTGCACCCCAAAGAAACCAGAGATAAAAAACAAGCATTTAATACAAAACCACTATGAATGAGGGCACGATGCTTTCCTTGGATACAACACCAAGACTAAGTTTCTGAGCCACCTGGTGCCCACAAAACCTACTTACAAAATTCTTTGACAGAGAGAAAATTTGGCCATCCATGTCTGTATAGCTGGGTAGATTCCTGTACATAATAGCAGCTATTTTCAGTTTCCTAGAAGAGATGGTGACTGAAAACTGAGTATCATCACTATATCTATGAAGCACACTTGTGCTTCTCAACAACTTCACAGATAAATAATAGAGGCCACAGTTGAAATCTTAAGTCTAGCTTCCACAGTGAAAGGAAGAGGATGGTGGCCAATGTCAATAGGTAACCTCAGGCTGATCAGCTAATTTGCTTAGTTGGTGGGGATGGAGCTTGAAACCACAAAAGATGTGCAAGCAGAGTTCATACTTGTATGTCTCTAATCAAGCTCCTGGTGAAATGAAAAAAAAATCAAAAAATTATCAGAATGACGAGGAGTTTCCCGTATAATTTCTTGGACCAACAGTTCAGAATAATACAATGCATCTTCTTTACACACCCTCAATGGGTAAATAATTTCATGAGTTTTTTTTTACCCAATACACAATCAAAATAAACAAGTATTGAGTGAGCTAGCCAAGAACAAATGATGAGGTCCCTGGGTTAATTTCTTGTTGGTGAGTGAATCAGCAGAGACATAAGCAACTGCAGATGCAAGAATCTGCAGCAACAAACAAGAAGATGCAGGAACCCAGTGGGTCAAGCAAAATCTGTGGAAAGAAGTGGACAGTCAAGGTTCAGACATCCAAAACATTGACTGTTCATTTCTTTCCTTCTATTAATGCTAACTGACCCAATGATTTCCTCCAGCTTCTTGTTTGTTTCAAGAGTTTTACCTTATCTACTGCTATCATATTTTAAATACCAAGTATTCTTACACTGATAAAATAAAAACAGCTTGTGATTTTAGAATAGATGCTAGCAGATTATTGACTCTATATTTAAAAGGAGGAAAAGTTATTATTCAATTCAGTTGACCCTCAGTAAGATCGTATTGCAATTAAATTTTAAAATCTAAGTGGAACAAAAACAGTGGAGATGGACTAGCAGTAGGTATATTAAATAGAAATTCTACCAGCACCAACCTAATTAGCAACAATGATTACATTGGCATTAGTTCAGCAAACTCATGAGTACCATTCATTGGAAAGCACGGGAGAACGACAAAAAAGCTGCTGTTTGGTAGGAGAAATAGCAAAGCAATGCAACTCCTATAGAAATTGCATTATGGGCAAAGTAATAGTGGGAGTCACTTGCCCCATAGATCCTTGGAAAGTCTTTTCCAAAATAGGCTTTCATTATAGCATTGACTATGGAGATTACTTGACACCAACAATTTTTTTTAAAGATCTTGTCTAATTTGGTAACTATGACTTTAGGATGCATGATCTCTGGAATCGAAGGTTCTACTTTAAATTTGTTGCATTAGGGTACAAAGGCATTAAAATAATCATT
This sequence comes from Mobula birostris, assembly GCF_030028105.1. Taxonomy (NCBI): domain Eukaryota; kingdom Metazoa; phylum Chordata; class Chondrichthyes; order Myliobatiformes; family Myliobatidae; genus Mobula; species Mobula birostris. The sequence goes on from NC_092384.1 coordinate 54,052,555, forward strand.
CTTCCACCCCATGAACAGTGCAGGGTCTTGGTGAAAGTGGCCAAATCTCCCCATTTTATTTTTGAACTCTACAAACTTTTTAGGTTCCAGCTGGAGACATGCAAAGGAAAACTTTGTATCAGTATTACAATGTGAATTTTGCAATAACATAGTACAAGACCTCTTTAAACTAGCCAACAGATGAGCTGGGGTGCAGTGGAGTTACCAGAAGTTGTCATTGTTAGCAATAGTTTTCATTCTGTATTTTCTTGTGGACCCTTTGAAGTGGAATTTTTCTTCAGAACCTTGCAGAAATTCTCAGGACACCCCTCATCATCTGCGCATTACTTTATTCATCTTAGAGCCACGTGTTTGGGTACACCACAATAAATGCTCAGAATTGTTCCCTTGGATTGCAGCAATTCCTAGCTTTTGCCACAATTCCCACTACTGTCTTCATGTTATCGGCACCAATTTTGGACTGAAGACTAGCTTCAAATAATGCTTAACCATACAACGTGCTTGATTAATAACACTGAGATCATAATATCATAAGATATAGGAGCAGAATTAGATAATTTGGTCCATCGAGTTTGCTGTGCCATTTGACCATGGCTGATTTTTATTTTTAAACCCCATTCTCCCACTTTCTCCCCATAGTCCTTAACCCTTTTATTAATCAAGAACTTACCAATCTCTGCCAAAAATACACACAGTAAATTGGTCTCCCTACATAAGGGTTCCATTACCTTAAGCTCCCTGATCAAGTGTGCCTCATTATGTGACATAACAGTCTGGTCTGGTGCAACATCTTCTGACAATATGCAAAAAGTACAGCGAACTTTCAGAACAGTAGAAAATGTGTTTGCTGCATTCTACCATCACCGCAGGACTTGTATGTTCCAGGAAAAAGAAGCAGTCAGAAAATATCATCGTAGATGTTACCCACCCAGCAAACGGCCTTTCCCAAATGCTCCCTCTGAAAAACACAATAGGACTACTAATATTAAAACTTCACACCAATTTACAAGTTTCTTCCCCAGGCAGTTAATCTAATCAACCATTCTAGTTACCCCCATCCCCTCTCTCAGCCATTGCACTACACTATAATCACTATAAGACCAGAGGACACAGCCGCAGAATAGAGGTGTGTCATTTTAGAATGGAGATGAGAAGGAGTTTCTGTAGCCACAAAGTATTGAATCTGTGGAATTTGATGCCACAGGCAGCTATGGATGCTAAGTCATTGGGTATGTTTAAGGAAGAAGTTGATTAGTTAGGGCATGAAGGAATATGGAGAGAAAGCAGGAGATTGGGCTGAGAAGGGAAAATGGATCAGCCATGATGAAATAGCAGAGCCTAATTCTGTTCCTATATTTAATGGTCCTATAACCTTATAGTTCTTTATTCCGTACCATATAATTGTTGAATGTTGTTGCTTTTTTGTTGCATGTAGTGCCAACACACCACAGCAATTTTCTGATATAGGTAAATGTATATAGTAAATAAAATTGATGTTATCCTATCCAAATCGAGAATTACCTATTCCCTAGTGTGACCTACCACAAGCTGTTCTGAAAAGCCATCCCATAGACATTGCATAAATTCCTTCCCTTGCAGTCCATTACCAAACTGTCTCAATGACAGTTTCAATCTAAAATCTCAACAATTCCTTTCCTCACACAATGCTGTCTAATCAGCTGAGTTCCTCTAGCAAGTTGTTTGTTACGCCAGTCTGACTTTCCCCATTGCCTGCATATTGATGTCCCATGATTACTGGAACATTGCCTTTTTCACTCTCCTGGTGTATTTTGTACCCTATATCTTGACTACTACTGGAGGATGGTATATAACTCCCATCAAGGTCTTTTTACCTTTACAGTTCCTCAACTCTGCCTACAATAATTCTACACCCTCTGATCCTATATCACTCATTGCCAAGGAAGGCCAGGAGCTTCATGATTCTTAAGCACTATTTTAATATTCCTTTTAAAATCTCTTCCAATAGATTTTTAGAAATTAGTATCTTGTTGTATCACTGCAAGAAAAGGTCTTTTCATTGCTTCAAAGCAAGAGCTTAGATTGATTGCTAGGCATTATTTCATTATAACGTTCTGACTCAAATAGGTACAAATTTTGTTAACATGACGTTAAATGATAAATTCCAAGGGCATTTACCAAGTGAGGAACTTTAAAATTATTTATGTTAAATATGAACAGGAATAGAAACTGTAATACTCGTGGAAATAGTCGTACCTCAGTATTAGCATTTACTCATTATTGCATAATTTTCTAAACATAGATTGTCAACAAGTATTTAGCAATCAAAACCTACTTCAATTTTTTTTCAAATAAGGATATAATATTGTCAATATATTGTGTATTTCCTGAGAAATACACTGCACAGCATGTGTCACAATAAGCCATTTTGGAGGAAAGATACTCAAGAGATTTCAAGATTGCAATTTCACTAATGTGAGCAACTAAAGAATAATTAGCTGTTAATGGGAAATGTTCATTAGAATGATCGACAGCATTTATAAATAGGAGTACTGAGGCAACTAGAATAGGCACATTAGCTGTAAAGGAAAATAAAACACTAATTTTCTTTTTATTTGGAACATTCTCCGTTCTCATACATGCATTTTAAGAACTTAGCTAACAGCAGACCCTGCTCTACTTTTCATCAAGATTATGATTAATATTCTACCTCAGCACTATTTTCCTGCACCATCCCTATATCCCTTTGTGCCATTAATATCAATAAATCAATTAATTTCTGTTTTAAATTAATTCAATGACTGAATCTCTGCACTCACTTAGGGTAGAGAATTTCACAGACTTACCCTCACAGCTTGAAGAAATTTCTCCTCATCTCTGTCCCAAATTGACTTTATTCTGACACTGTGACTCCTGCTCATAGACACTCTGACCAGCAGAAGCAGCATCTCCACATCTACCCAGTTGAGCTCTGAAAGAATACTGGAAGTTTCAATGAAATCTCCTCTTATTTTTCTAAACTCTAAAGCCTTCTCAGTCTATTTTCATTTGACAAACCAGCTTCCCAGGAACCAGTCCACTGAATCTTTGTTATATTCTCTCTATGTCAAACATATCCTTATTCAGGTAAGGTGACGAAAGGTGGATACAATACTCCATATCCAGTCATCATCATCATCATCATCATCAGGTGCCATGCCCAGTTTGAGCTTTGACTGCCATGGCCCACACACTCCTGTTTTGGGTCAAGTGGATCAATTCATTGGTATTCATTTCCAGTTCTCTGGCTGCTGTCTCCATCATCATTTGTCTTTGTCTTCATCTTGCTTTCTTCCCTTCAATCTTTCCCATAATTACCGTGCATTCTAACTCCTCTTTCCTAATCACATGTCCAATGAAGTTACGTTGCCTTTTCATGATTTCATACATTATTTCTCTTTTTGTGTTTGCTCTGTTCATGACATCCTTGTTAGATATTCATTTTGTCCATGATATTCTTTGCATCTTCCTCAAAAACCACATTTCTGTTGCTACAATTTGTTTCCTCATGATACTAGATATTGTCCAACATTCTGAGCCATATAAAATAACTGGATAAATGTAACATTTCAGTACTCTAAGGCGGGTTGTCATGCCTAGTTTAGTATTGGTCAGTATATTCTTCATTCTCGTAAAGGTGTCTTTTGCCATCTCTATTCTTCTTTTGATGTCCAAGTCGCATCTGCCATCTGATATCACCCAGCTTCCTAAGTAGCAAAAGTTCTGTATTTGTTTTATGTCTTCCCCATTTATTCTCAGCCTGCAGATAGGATTCTCCTTCTTTTTGGATATCACCATACATTCTGTCTTTTTGCAATTGATAGACAGACCCATTTTTGCACTTTCTTCAACAATTATATGAATTAAGTTTTGTAGTTCTTCCTCCATACTTGCAATTAACACAGTGTCATCTGCATATCTGAAATTATTGATGTTTTCACCGCCAACTTATATATCCAGTCATACCAATGCCTTATAAAATTGATGTCATAGCGCTTTTGAAATTTGTAAACAAACAGACATAATATTTTGTTCATATTTATGCTATTTCCAGACTATATTAGATGTTAAATGGACTACAGTAAAGGCAACCTATGATGGAAGAATATTGCATTAGCCTATTTTATTACATTAAAAAATCTGTATGCTGTAATCACTTACTCCAAATAGAACATATTAGTAGTATACTTATTGAAGAAAAGAATGTGTCTTTGATATATCCCTCCGGAAACCAATAGAACCTTTCAACTAAGGATTAAACCATTTGACAAGCAGGGAGTGGGATTTTTTCAAGGAATGTGGGCTTTTGAGGCCGAGCCGGCATTTAATTTCCCATACCTAATTGCCCTTGATAGAGCAGAAGCGAAATATTTTGGTTGATTTGGAAGACAAGGACTCGAGTGAAAATCTCAAAAATAGAATCAAGCCTTTTACCGAAGAAATTAGAAATTTGCAACCCTCTTCTACAGAAATTGATACTAGGTCAATTGCTAGTAAATAAGGCTGATGGATTTTTATTAAAAGGAATATAGGATAAAAAAGGGGGTAGGGAAATCCAATGGTGTTTTATTACAAAGAAATCAGAGTTCAAGAATGAAAGAAATAGTTTGAGGGGATAAATGGCCAACACTTATGTAATGCATTGTAAAATGAAACCAGACATATGGTAAATTTTATTCTCATCTTTTGCAAAATACTCACTGTTTATTTTTCCTTTTACTTCGTACCACTCTTATGAGTGAGAGCATAGAGAGTGAAAGAATTTATACTCCATATTTATTTGCCCAATATTGGAAAACAGTCACACAAGGATAGCTCTATATCCCCTTGCAAACGCTATAAATAATTGGTAAAGACATACAAGATCAAGAAAGGTGGCACTTATACAGAAAGATTTTTATCCTCTCATTCTATCTTTCACATTATTTCTATTTTTACCCGTCTTTCATAACTTTCATATCAAAGGCTCCCTGGCTTTTAACTTTAATGTCTTCTTTCTGAGAAGTGGTCATTCTGTTGGGTAAATCAATAAATAACTTTTTGCAAGTCCATTATGCTCTTTTAAAATTATGTTAACTAACAAATCCAAAACTTAATCTTCACAGATATTTTGAGCACTCCTCCTATATTTCAATTTGTTTTCCATCCTATTTTGGTCTTTATGACTTCATTTAAACAGCTACAGAATACATTAGCAATAGGGTTGGACTCACTGCTGAGCATTCTTTGATCTATTAAAACACTGTAAATACAATCTGTAAATAAGATACTTATTTCAATGATCATCCACCAAGCTTCACTAATCCTTTTTGCAGAAGTGTTTATTTGTGATAACCATGAACATTCAGTTCAATTCCAGAAGTCTCACATCTTATTGTATAAAATAATACTCCAAAAGTAATTCAAAGTGGGGATTTCTTTATTTATATGGGGGCTAAATGCTCAAAAATAAAATGCTAAATCAGAAATAGAGATGTTCACAGATTACTAAACACTGTTCAGATCCATTTACATATCAGGTAATGAAGCAATTTTTTTCCATATGCAGAAGATCAGGTGAGCAGTCAGGATCAGGCTATCCACTGGGAAAGTACATTTTTGCCACATAAAAGCCAAAACAAAATAACCATGTCCAACAAGATAAAGTTCAACTATCTTTCCTTTCTATTCCATAGGATTAAAAGTTCCATTCGATTCTCCTTGGGAGGATATTGGGAGTGGAGGGGTGGGGGGAAAAGGTCAAGGTTAACATTGACTAAAAATAACTCAGTTCTCAAATGCCATATAACTACTGTGGTTAAAGGACACAGAGGACACAACCACAGATTACAGGGCCATCCTTTTAGAACGAAGGTGAGGAGGAATTTCTTCAGCTAGGGAGTGCTGAATCTGAGGAATTTGTTGCCACGGGCTGTTGTGGAGACCAAGTCTATGTATATTTAAGGCAGAGATTGATAGATTCTTGATTGGTCATGGCATGAAGGGATTGGCGTGGGGAAAGGCAGGAGAATGGGACTGAGAGGAAAAATGGATCAGCCATGATGGAATGGTGGAGCAGAATCGATGGGCCAAATGGCCTAATTTGGCTCCTATATTTTATGGTTTTACTCTTAAAGGAATAGAGCAGAGGTCGAATATTCTCCAGAAAGACACGCACACACAATTTTGTATCCAATAGATTCCAAACTATTTCTAATTAATTGATAGTAAATGAAAAACACTGCACTAAAACCAACTACCGTCATATTAATAACCTGTAAAAAGTTTACCTAATCTAAATGCACAAGGGGAAGAACATAACATCTCTACAGACTTCAAGATTCAAGAGATTCAACATTGTTTAATGTAATTTCCTCTACACAAGTGTAAGGAAAACAAAATAATCGATACTCTGGATCCAATGCAGCACCACGAAAAAAACATAAGATAAAGAACACAATAACGATAATTTTAAAAAACACACAATTTAAAAAAAACATCATCATCATCAGGTGCCATGCCCAGTTTGAGCTTTGACTGCCATGGCCCACACACTCCTGTTTCGGGTCAAGTGGATCAATTCATTGGTATTCATTTCCAGTTCTCTGGCTGCTGCCTCCATCATCATTTTCCTTTGCCTTCCTCTTGCTTTCTTCCCTTCAGCCTTTCCCATAATTACCATGCATTCTAACTCCTCTTTCCTAATCACATGTCCAACGAAGTTACGTTGCCTTTTCATGATCTCATACATTATTTCTCTTTTTGTGTTTGTTCTGTTCATGGCATCCTTGTTAGATATTCGTTTCATCCATGATATTTTTTGCATCCTCCTCAAAAACCACATCTCTGCTGCTTCAATTCGTTTCTCATGTTACTAGATATTGTCCAACATTCTGAGCCATATAACATAACTGGATAAACGTAACATTTCAGTACTCTGAGGTGGGTTGTCATGCCTAGTTTAGTATTGGTCAGTATACTCTTCATTCTCGTAAAGGTTTCTTTTGATGTCCATGTCGCATCTGCCATCTGATGTCACCCAGCTTCCTAAGTAGCAAAAGTTCTGTACTTGTTTTATGTCTTCCCCGTTTATCTTCAGCCTGCAGATAGGAATCTCCTTTTTGGATATCACCATACATTCTGTCTTTTTGCAATTGATACATCGACCCATTTTTGCACTTTCTTCAACAACTATATCAATTAAGTTTTGTAGTTCTTCCTCCGTACTTGCAATTAACACAGTGTCATCTGTATATCTGAAATTATTGATGTTTTCACTGCCAACTAAAAATATAAGACAGCTTAATTGTATTGCATGTCCATAAAATGATGTTAGGCTGCAAATGAGGTGACTGGCAGGATATAATGAAGTAGTGGTGGAGTTAGTAGGTGGAGGTGTTGATCAGCCTTATAGCCAGCAGCGAGGTCTTATTACTTGGGGAAATTATCTGTTATTGAGTCTGGTGGTCCTGTGTGGGATGCTACATAGCCTCCTCCCCAATGGGAATATGATGGTCTATGAGCGGGTGTGCGTGATCCTTCATGACGTTACTGGTCCTTTTCCAGCACCTTTCTGTATATGCATATGTCCTTGATAGTGGGTAGGCTGGGCTAATGATGTGTCAGGAAGCTTTGACCACCCGTTGTAGATTCTTCCTGTCTGCCACAGTGCAGCTTCCGTTCCAAACAGTGAGGTAGCTTGTTAGGATGCTCTCTACTGCACATCTGTAGAATGTTGTGAGTATAGATGTTCATAAGTCAGCTCTGTTCAATCTCCTCAGAAAGTATTAGTGAACTTTCTAGACTGTGTAGGATGTGTTATCAGACCCAAGAGTTTGAAGCTGCATGCAGTTTCCACTGCCATGCTGCCGAAGGAGGATGGGGATTGTGAGTGGTGTGAGTTCTCCTGAAGTTGATAACCATCTCCTTTGTCTTGGTGACATGAAAGAAGAGGTTATTTGCCTAATACCAGGCCTTGAGCTCTTCTACCACCTCTCTGTAGGCTGTATCTTCGTTGTTGGTGATGAGCCCCACCACTGTTGTGTCATCAGTGAACTTCATGATGCGATTGCTCAGGTTGCCATCATGTGTGAACACAGCGTATAGCAATGGGTTCAGTGCACAACCCTGGGGTGGCACCTGTGTTGAAGATGATAAGGGTGAGTGCTTGTGCATCCTGACTATCTGAGGTCTGTTTGTTGGGAAGTTAAATATTCAGATGCAGAGAAGTGTACTTACACCGAGGGGTAACAGTTTGTTCACCAAAGTCTGTGGGACAATAGCGTTGAATGCCTAACTAAAATCCAGAAACAGCAGTGATCTAAATGTCCTTGTTTTCTAGGCATGCCAGGGCCAGTACATGACAGATACCATGGCTTCTGTTGTAGAGTGGTTCTGTTGCAAGCATATTGCTGAGCGTCCAATGTGGCAGAAAGGGAGCTTTTGATATATGCCATTATCAGCCATTAAAAGCATTAAGAATCTAGTACTGTGAATCATTTAAGAGATTTACTCATATTTTGTACTTTCCTAAGTACAGAATTAGTTGTAGTAATTTTTGATCCATTTTCTTAGAATATAGTATAGCACAGTACGGCAGTTCGGCCCACGATGTTGTGACAACCTATACATTCCTTCTCCTTGATCAGTCTAACCCTTCCCTTTCACACAGCCTATAACCCTTAATTTTTCTTACATCCATGTGCCTGACTTTTAAGTGTCCTTATTATACCAGCTTATACCAACAATCTCAGCAGTGTGGTCCAGGCTTCCACTAACCTTGTGTAAAAAGCCTACCTCTGATACCTCCCTAAACTTTCCCCCACTCACCTTAAATTCATATCCTCTGGTATTGGCCTTTGCTGCCCTGGCGAAATTGCAAAGACTGCCTACTCTATCTATGCCTCCCATAATTTTATACACCTTTCTCAACTCACCTCTCATCCTCCTTCACTCCAACATTGTCTCAACATGCTCCAACACATTAGCCTGTTCTACCCTGATCTCGCTTTCGTCAAAGTCCCTCTTCCTAGTGAACACTGAAACAAAGTATTCACTAAGGATCTCCTTAGTCTTCTCCACCTCCAGGCACATGTTCTCCTTTCATCTGTAAGCAGTCCTAGCCTCACTCTAGTCATTCTCCTGTTTTTCACATGCATATAGAGTACCTCGGGTTTTTTATTAATCCTACACACCAAGGCCATTCTACATTTCTAGCTCTCCTAAATCAATTAATAAGCTGCTTCCTGCCTGATTTTGCTTCCTAAACCTTAAGTATGCTTTCTTCCACTTGACTATATTTTCTACCTCTCCTGTCAACCATTGTTCCTTCATTATCATTCTGTTCCTGTCTCAGTGGGACAAACCTATCCAGAATCCTGTGCAAGTGCTCTCTAAACAATCTCCTCACTTCCATTGTACATTTCCTCGAGAACATCTGTTTCCAATTTACATCCCCAATTTCCTGCCTAATAGCATCATAATTAGCCCTCCCCCAATTAAATGCTTTCCCATACCATCTGCTCCAATGCTTGTCCAAGGTTATGCTCAAGGTCAAGGAGTTGTGGTCACTATTTCAGAAATGCTTGCCCACCAAAAGATCTGTCACTTGGCTAGGTTCATTGTCTAGTACTAGATCCTGTGTGGTCACTCCTCTAGTCGGTCTATCCACATACAGCACCAGGAATCCTTCCAGGACACACCTAGCAAATACTGCCCCACCTAAACCTCCTGCACTAAGGGAGTGCCATTCAGTATTAGGGAAGTTGAAGTCACCCTTGACAACAACCCTGTTATTTTAACACCTTTCCAAAATCTGTCCACTTAGCTGCACCTCGGTGTCCCAGTAGCTATTTGGGAGCCCTGCAAAATACTCCCAATAGTGTGATTACTTCCTTCCTGTTTCTCAAAAACACTGGTTGTGTAGATGATCCCTCCCTCCAGGAGGTCCTCCCTTTCTGCCGCTCTGACATTATCCCCGATTAGCAACACCACACCCACCCCACCTTTTACCTATTCCCCATTCCCCTATCTCTGTCAATGGAAATTTAGATCGGAAAATTTGAGGAAGGGAAGACAGTCAAAGACGTACCACATGAAACAAAGTTGGATTTGGAAAAGGTAATGAAATTTTCTAGATTGGGACCAGTTCAGGAAACAAACTGTGCATTTACCTGTATACAGAAATTAAACTGGAAGTATGTTTTAATAATTACAGCAATTTTCACATACAACATGACCAGTCGACTATATATGCATTGACAGCTTCATGTTTAAATGCATAACTCAGGAATTGCCCTTTTTAAATATTTTAACAAACATAAAGAGCAAAGTTATCCCACCTAACCAAGAACTGGTATGTATCTCATAGAATTAACTAAGTAACTTTGAATCTCATTCAACATGCAAATACATTTTTAAACAACATAGCTCTTAACATTATGAATAATGGGAAATGTTCGAATAGGAAGTGATTCTAAGAAGGTCTGCACAAGAAAATCAGAAAAAAATCTACAAAATTGGTGTAGAAAGTGTACAGCAGGGAACGTTCACCTTATATTGTCTACTGAAGTGGGACAAAGAATGAGAGAAGTACAGTCGGCCCTCCTTATCCGCGAGTTCCGCATGCGTGAATTCAACCAACTGCAAATCGGGAAAACTCGGAAGTTCTCTCTCCAGCACTTCTTGTTCGAGCATTGTCTGTCTCGCGTGTCATTCGTGCGCTACTTTGTTTCTAAGAAAAATTGGCTCCTAAAAAGCAATTACGTGGTCAAAGCAATTCCTCAAAGGCTAAGAGGAAGCGTAAAGTGCTATCTCTCACCGAGAAATTAGATCTTTTGAAAAGTGGCATGTTGCATTCCGAAGTGAGCCGTAAGGTTGGTAAGAACGAATCGAGCATTCGTACAATAAAGCAGAAAGAAGCTGAAATTCATGGAAGTGCTAGTGCTAGGGATGGCTGGCTGGCTATGTAAAGTGCTACAGCCTCAGGAACTTAAGGATCACGGGAGAATCAGCATTAGCGTTCCCAGAAGAGCTACGATGGTTGCGTCTGTACTGAACATGTACAGACTTTTTTTCTTGTCATTATTCCCTAAACAATACAGTATAACAACTATTTACATAACATTTACATTGTATTAGGTATTATGAGTCAACAGAACAGAAACACTGAGGGTGGTGGGTTCTGTGCTGCCCTGGGTCCTAAAGTCCCCTGCACTGAGACAAGTTAAATAAGGGACTTGAGCATCCGTGTTTTTTGGTATCCGTGGGGGGTCTTGGAACCAATCCCTCGCAGATAAGGAGGGCCAACTGTATAGAAATAAACCAAGAAAAAAGGAAAGAAATAATGAAAACCCAAGACTAAATTTATGAATTTCACCAATGGGTTGAAACAGGTTTATCATTTTGGAAGTGACACTTTGGAAGGGAACTGTCAGTAGGGTCTTCTTTCAAGGTTACCATGTCCCTGATTTCTGCACCAGAGCAATTCAGTGTGGATTCAGGATTGTATGAAGATCAGCAATCAGCACATATACCTCCTGCTCAACTGCAGGACTTAACAGTATACAGTACGTCCCTCAGCTGTATACCAGCCCTCTGTACTATACCTACATATGGTATCTTTGAATAGAGTTTTCATTATAGATAGAAAATTATCATACATATTATCAAAGTATACATACATTGATAATAAATGTACTTTGAATCTTAAAAATTTGAGTGAAGGCAAGTTCTGTTTATATTTTACTAAATGTCAGAGATATATAGCATACAGGTTTTTCATCCAAACCTGTCTATGCTGACCAAAGTACCTGACTGATCTAGCCTCAATTGCCTGCATTTGGTCTATATCCCTCAAGACCTTTCATATCTATGTACCTATCCAAATGTCTTTTAAATGTAGTATTGTACCCTCCTCAATACCTTCCTTTGGCAGCTCTTTCCATTTACCCATCACCACGTGTGAAAAACATGGCTGTCCGGTCCCCTTTAAATCTTTCCTCTTTCAACTTAAACCAATGTCCCAACTTTGAGACTCCCCCATTGAGAAGAAAACAAACTATCTCCCAAATTTATACTCCATAAAATTTTATAAATCTTTACAAGATTACACCTCAGCCTTCTCTGCCCAAAGAAAATGGTCTTTGAATAACTGTATTAATGTTTTGAGTTTTCTAAATTAAAATTATTAATGTTGCTTTTTAATATTTCTAAGATGACATTCATCCCTCCACTGTTATTATCACACTGCTGTTTCTAGAACTTGGCTGTGCACAAATTCAAGTTGTCACATTCATCAATATTAAACCGATGACAACATTTTCCTAACATAGCATTTGGTTGTAACTGTGCTCCACTGCAACATTATTGTGAAAGATGCTGCAAAAATGATCTGCTCCTGTGCTCAATGTCAAGGCCAGAAGAGGAACAGCAGGTTCACTGAGCCGGCAGCCAATCCCCTTCTTATTTCTGAAGCTCACAATGTAATGTCCTGGTTTGGAATCTGTTAACGTTATAATAAGCTAACAATTCATTATGGACCACCAGCTGTGAATCAGCATGATCCAACCCAAAGTCAAAAAAATAAGCTTCATTAATATCTAACAGTTTAATAGCAATGAATAAATGGGATTTTCAGGCAAAATAATCAAACACTACTTCAAAATTATTATTAATTAACAATACCCTTTATTCTATCTTGTCTAGTTATTCTCCAGAAGACTCATTGTGATTTAAATATTGGACCACTTTTGCAGCGGAATGGTGTGTTAAGAGTATCCCAACTTCATAACTTTGTCAATTTTGTACAAACGTATAAGGATATGGAAATAAGAGATGCTACAGTAACAAAAGGAATTATAAAGAACACCTGTCTTGATCTTGTGTGCTGTAGAACAGTTCTTAGATTGCAGTTTTCTGTCTTTAGGGTTGTGTTCTCTACTTGCAATTTTAAAACATCTTCCTCAGAAGACCCAAGTTTAAGTCGCAGATCCTTCAAAACAAAATAGGCAAAACAAAACGTTAAGGAGATTTACAACATTGAAATAACAATATAAGCATGAATATCATTTGTTATTGAACATGATGTGTAGATTTCTAAAGCAGTTTTTGTCTGGATGGACTAGTGGGGGGGAGCGGGGGCATGTAATCTGTGAAAGAGTAGGGCTGGCTATGATTGCTTCCATAAATGTTTTATTTTTCCAATAATGATTTCTATAAGGATGTTTTCCTGGTCCACTTACACTAGATGATTCATTCGAAATAAAAAAAACATTTTTTGGCCAACGAGGGAGAAAGTGTAATCATTGTATAGCCAGTCGTAGGAACAGCAAGGAAGAGTTGTCTATCTCAACTTAAATGTACAATTTAAACAATTCTAGACATTTTTTGTCCAAAGTATTTTATAAAAGAAGAATTCTTAACATGAATATTTTCAGAAGTAACTATTGAAAAATATCTATCTGCACATACTATCTCTTTTAAATTAAATAAACTTGATTTAAGCACAGAATTCCAGTCAAATAAACTTTGTTTCCATCACCCTATCTAGGTAAACATCTAACATCTGTCAAATATCAGAAAGTCAAAAAATAGCCATTCTGCAATTTACAAAGGGGATGCCTTCCTGGAAAACATCGCATTAAGTAAAATTTTGTAAATCAAAATATGGACGGAATGCATTATGGGTATTTTGGTGCTATGTATTCCAATGGGAGAAGAATAGATGCTATTTGTTATGGTGCAAATTATTCATAAATTGAATACGTTCCCCAAAGAGTCAGTTCTGTTCCAGTGAAAATTCAAATGATTGAGGAATCCCTTTATTGTGAATATTTGTACTCAGTTGTTCCTAATTGACATTTCTAGCTTCAATGGTCTGGCTTCTCTCTGAGGGTTAGAGCCGGGGACCCTGTTGCAGAGACTGATCATTGTAGAATGTAGATCTCCATGAAACAGCATATAACCATCATAAAGTATATCAAAACAACTCTAACTAAACCTAGCAATGAACTTCAGAGAATAGCAACTACTGTGTAACTAATAAGCATACTGATTTCCTTAATCTAAAACTTTGAAATATATTTAAGTTTCAGGTAACAAACAATTATGGCATTTGGATTTACAAAGACCTTAAAACGTCTTTTCATTAAGTATTCTTCTCCAAAACACAATTTATGTGATTCCCAATAGAACGATTATCAAAATAAATTCTGAAGAAACAATATAAAGACGGGAAAATATTTTTGAATTTAAACAGAGAATAGTTCTTCATTCAATATCATTTCCACATTTAAAATTTGTCAACATACGTTTCTTATTTCTGAAAACCTAACTCCTGCCCCTGATTGCACAACATTATGATCTATAAAAATATTGCTGGGTCCATCCAGCAAAATGCTTCAAATCCCATTATCTATTTCATAACAATTCAATTGTAGCAGCTGAGTTAGCGTTTTCTGCAAACTAAGTAACCCTAGCAAAATCTAATCAAGTGACGGAGATAAAACTTGCTGAACTTACTGCACAATCCTATCAAAAACGTAGTCAACTCATTACTTTCCACTGTCATTTGGCAAGCAGCAATAAATCAATACAGAAAAGTGTGTATGCTGTCCCTGGTGCGATAAGGATTCGTATTATAGAAAGAGAAGGTTGATTTGTTAATAACACATAATAGCAACCATTCATACCATGCATTAAATCACAAATTTCAGTTTCCATTTAATACAGCCAAGACAAAATTGGATTTTTTTTTCAGTTCTCTCTGTAATTCCCACATCCATCATTTATTATTAAAGAGGTCAAACCACAGCCGGACAACAGTCTTTTATGAAAAACTATAAATATAAAATATTAACCTTATCCACATGACAGCAAATATGAGGGTTTTTCAGTTAATAATTATAAAATGATTAAAGATCTGTTGAGTTCAGGAGTCCTATGACATCATCACTATTTACTTTTAAGCAAGTGACCAATTTTAAAAACCTCAGGTTGATTACTCCTATTAATGTATTTTAAATCTAATTTTTAGGCTTCAAATGATGCTACAAATATATCTACGAAGAAAGTGCACAGGAACCATAAATTGTCTTTCACTATGATCTATAGTGAGTAAAGGATTTTCCACGGAATGAATTTTACTGATTTCCAGTGTCTTGCAATATCATGTATGCCATTTCTGCTGTAAAGTTGTACTTAAACTAATACTCCTTTATTTGAAATATTTATTTATTGTTCTTTTCTGGCAACTGTACTCTATTTATAAAATAATACTGGTATATTCTAGAGATTGAAATTTCAATCTCAATATCACTTGAAAATTGAATATTAACTAATGGTAATATTTTCCAGCACCTTAATGATCCTACCATAAAAATCAAACAAAAGGCAAGAACTAATGACAATTTTGTTAATTATTTTCCATTAGGTCTGTAACTTGGGACCAATAATGGAAATATTAATTATCCCACTGTGGGAATGTTACTTATGTAACAAATAGTTTAAAATGCTTGAGTAACTGCAATTTTAATTAGTGTGAGGCAAAACATTTCTTTGTCTTCCTCTACAACACACAGCACTCCAGAAATTCAATGCGATAACTATTTACGGATAGTGAAGTGAACCACCTTTTTTTAAATGCCACTATTCCTTTCTGAATGAGCATTCATGATATTAAGAGGAAAAACTTTTCCCCAGATCTTATAGAAAAGTGTTGACCTTCAAATCAATTCACTTATCCATTTCAGCACATTGACATTGCCATCTCAATGAGTCTTAACACCCCATAGCGTAGTTCACAGATGTGGTAACCTCTGATACCTTCCTCGAATCACACACTTGCCAATATTCCCCTCAACCCCATTTTCTCTTGTTAACTAAAACAAAAAATGACAAAACACTAGCAGGTCAAAGACCATCAGTGCAAAGAGAAAGAAGGTCATAGTGGGGGGGTGAGGTGTGAAAGGGAGACTGGAAAGAAGGAGAAAATATCTTCGAGAAGTTGAATACCAAATATGTCAGAGTAATAAGTATGATAAAAAAAATCATTGGGGGGGGGGTTAGAAAAAGTTGAAACAAAGAGGTACAGACACTTCTCCAGAGAGAAAAATAAGTGGTCACCAAAATTTGTAAAAATTGATTATCATGACCAAAGAGCTTCAAAATACCCAGATGGATGATGAGGTGCAGTTCCTCAGGCTTTCCATGGACATTACTAGAGGCACGTGAGATGTCAGATCAAGGATGGGGTTGAATTTAAAATGATGGGCAATGGGAAACTCAGGATCGCTCATGCAGACAGAACAAATACGCTCTGCAAAGAGAACACCCAATTTGGATTTGTTTCCTCCAATGTCGGAGTGATCACATTGTGAGCATCCCATGCAACACACTAAAGTGAAAGAAGTAAAGTGGAAGTTGGTAATCAGTGGTATTCCACAGGGATCTGTTTTGGGGACCCCTGCTCTTTCTGACTTTTATGAAGGACTTGGATGAGAAAATGTAAGAGGTTGGCGGTGTTGTGAATAGCGTAGAAAGTTGTCACAGTTTACAATAGGACATTGATGGGATGCAGAGCTGGGCTGAGAAGTAGCAGATGGAGCTCAATCTGTTAAAGTGTGAAGTGAGACACCTTGGAAAGTTGAACTTGAAGGCAAAATACCGGATATTTGGTAGGATTATTGTAGTGTGGAGAAACAGAAGGATCTTGGGGTCCAAGTCCATAGATCCCTCAAAAGTTGCCATGCAAGTTAATAGGGTGGTTAAGAAGGCACATAGTGTACTGACCTTCATTAGTCAGTGGATCAAGTTCAAGAACTGCAAGGTAATGGTGCAGCTCTATAAAACGTTGGTTATACCACACTTGGAGCATTGTGTTCAGTTCTGGGTACCTTATTATAGGAAGAATATTGAAGATTTAGAGAGGTGCAGAGATTTACCACAAAACAAAGACCAATAAACAATCAATGTGAAAAAGAAGACAAAATAAGCAAATCCAAAAAAACGTAAATAAATTATACTGAGAACATCAGTTGTAGAGCCCTTGAAAGTAAATCCACAGATTATGGAATCAGTTTAGTGTTGGCGTGGTTCAATACAGGTTCAGAAGCCTGATGGTTGAAGGATAATAATTGTTCCTGAACCTTCTTCCCAATGGTAGCAGTGAGAACAGAGCATAACATGGATGATGGATGCTGCTTTCTTGTGGTGGCACTCGTTGTAGATATGCTCAATGGTGGGAAGAGTTTTGCCTATAATGGACTGGACTGTATCCACCACTTTCAAAGACTTTTTTGTTCTTGGGCATTGGTATTTCCATATCAGTCCATGATGCAACTAACCAGTCATGATACTCTCCACAATATCTATAGATATTTTATCAGTTTTAGGTGACATACCAAATCTGCAAAAACTTCAAAGAAAGAGGGATATTGCTATGCCTTCTGGGTAACTGCATATGTAATGCCAAGGAATTTAAAGTTACTGACCCTCTCCACCTCTGTAACCTTGATGAGATCTGGCTCATTAACCTCCGATATCTTCTTCTTGTAGTCAATAATCAGTCTTCTGATATTGCCCACACTGAGAGAGAGCTTGTTATTATCAGGCATCATTCAACTAGATTTTCAATCTCCCTTCTATATGCTGACTCTTCAATACCTTTGATTCAGCCAACAACAGTGGTGTTATCAGTGGTAACATCTTCAGTCTCTTAATGCTTCAGTCAGAGGTTCCCACATGCTTTAAAAGAGTGACAGTCATACCAGTGCCCAAGAAGAGCAGTGTGAATTCCCTCAACAACTATCACCTAGTGGCACTCACATCTACTCTGATGAAGTGCTTTGAGAGGCTGGTCATGACTAGAATCAACTCCTACTTAGGACGTGGACAAGCTGTAATTTGCCTGTCACCACAATAGATTTAAGCAGATGCAATCTCACTGGCTCTCCGCTCGGTCTTCTGATCACCTGAACAATAGTAATATCTACATTAGTCTGCTGTTTATTAACTACACAATCATATCCTCAGCTCTAATCAACAAGCTCCAAAACCTGGGCCTCTGTACCTCCTTCTGCAACTGGACCTTTGCCCACAGTCAGTGCGGAACAGAAATATTATCTCCTCCTCGATGACAATAAACATGGCAATACCTCAAGGATGCCCACTGCTCTACACCCTCAATAGGGTGGCTTGGCATAGTTTAAAAGCTATCTATAAAATTGCCAGTGACACAAACATCATGAATAAACTCTTCTTGGGCTTCAAGCCAGGTACAGCTATCGATTATAACCAATGTTTCGATTATAAGATGTTTTGAACATCTGTCGTCTTCTTCAGGGATGATGCCTTTAATTTAAAGCGGATCTAAAATAATGGATACACTCCCTAATCAACGTTTGGCTAGCTTGTTGTAGAATGTGTTTAGCCTCTGGAGAAGCCACCACAGAATGCAACCTCACAAACTTTGGGATGATGTCCTTGTCCAGGCGTCTCAGAAGGAAGGCTAAAGAACAAATAAGCCTCACCTTCCCTTTACGCAATGATTCAAAGAGATGAATATTGCGGTGAAATTCCTCCCTGTAGAGGTGAAAAAGAATCTAGTGCTCTCCCAGCATATATGATGAATAAACACTTCTTGGGCTTCAAGCCGGGTACAGGTAGTGATTATAACGGACGTTTCGATGCAAGCTCTGTCATCTTTCTCGTCTCTTTTTGCACCACTTATTTTGTATATACTGCACAGTAAATGTAACTGTTGAGATACTACTGCAGAGTACTCATTACTGTATGATGTGCTTCTTTATTACAAAACTTGCAAAGACAAATTATCTTGTAGTGATAAAAAACTAACTAAACTAGATTAGTGATATAGCGATCTTAACATTCAAATAAGCGTAACTAAGCATTCCAATTAACAATTGAATAGCAAAGTTAGTGATATTATTAGTGTATTTAAGTGTTCTAATAACACTCTGATTAATGGTAAACAAAAAAAAAATTCTCTCTGGCTTACTTACTAACTACTAGACGAAACTAAACAACTTATCAAAACAAGAATATGTAACTATACTCATTTGCTTCTACCATGCCCCAACCCATGTGACAGATTACCACAATAAACATGTCATAAACTACAATACAGACAGAAAATAGATACGTGGCTCCTACAATTTATTTATTTGTTTATTATGCTAATTTATAGCTTTTATTATGTATGGCAATTACTGCAAATCAACAAATTTCTCGACATATGCCAATGATATCAAACCTGATTCTGATTCTGAAACTTAAATACGCCGAATGGAGCTGCACTCAACCTCTTAGCCATAGGTACAGTGTATTGTAAAGCAAGTCGAGCAGGAGGCTAAGCACACAACTTCAAGTTGCACCTGTGCTGATGGTGATTGTGGAGGAGATGTTATTGCCAATCCAAACTTGCTGCAGTCTGCAAGTAAGGATATTGAGGATCCAGTTGCACACAGAGCTATCGAGACCCAGGTCTTGAAGCTTAGTGATTAATTTAGAGAGGATGATACTATTGAATGCTGAGCTATCATCAATGAAGTGCATCCTGATTGTATGGATTTTCACTGTCCAGAGCTGTGTGAAGAGCCAATGAAATAGCACATGCTGTTGACCTGTTGTGATGGAAATCCAAGTACTTCTCAGGCAAGGGTTGACATGCTTTTTAACCAACCCATAAAGCATTTCATCACTGTGGATGCAGGTGCTACTGCACAATAGTCATTGAGGACCTGAGGACAAGGAAAACAAGTATCTGTAGTGAGGAGAACAGATGAAAGCAAGAGAATGGGAAATGGAGAGGGCCTGCATGAGAACTCTATCAATTACAGAGGAAGAAAAGGTTACTTAAAGAAGAAGAAATACACCTTAAAGGCATTGGTGTGAAAAGTTTTGTTATCAGAGGAGGAAAAATGGGTGAATGGAATCTTTACAGGATTTAGAGTGAAAGCAGATGGTTGAGGTAGCCTTGGGAGTTAGTGAGCTGATGAGATATACTTGGCTAATCCTGTCTCCTAACTTGGAAATAGAGAAGCCAAGAAGAAAGGAAGAGGCAGCATAAGGGTTAGTGTGGATGTGAGAACTGGGTGGAAACAGGAACAAAAGTAATATAAACAAAGCCAAGTTCCATTTTTGTACACTAAGTAGTTCAGATACAGCTACCAATGCAGTGGGAAAAAATGAGCCCGAATAGAATTTAAACAAGGACATCTCTGTTATGTTTTGTAACTTCAGAAACGAAGCGAAAGAAAAACACAGGAGCTAGAATGAATCTAGTAAGGTGCCCACATATGACGTGGTGGCATAATGACATGTGCCATTCACATACTTCTTACATATAGTCCATAAGGAATTATGTAAACAAATAAAGAATGCTTAATCAAACAATATTTTTAAAATATTACCCAAATATTACTGAAATATTATGTACACTATACGTGCCACATATCTAACAAAGTGACAGGCAAAGCTAAATTCTTATTCGACTTCAAGAAAATAAATGGAGTTGGAAAAAGTTGTTCAATTCAACCAGGTCAATGACTGTGGTGGTGAAATTGGATTATATGCAGCTCTGTTAATGAAAGAAGTCAAAGGCCATCAAAGGAAGTTGAAACAATAGGTCTATAAGGATAGTCCTAGTACAGATCTGCTGAGGACCTTGGGGAGGAATTAAAAGCAGGTTGTGCTGATTTGTGGGACTGTGAGGCTGGAAGCAGTGGAGAGAAAGATTCCTGAAGTCAGTGATTGTGTGATTTTGGATTGATATGGTCATGTTATAATGGATGGCATGTGGAGATGCCTGAGAACTGATTTCAGCTTCTGTGAGAGAGAGAGGTTAGTTTAGCATGCCACAAAAGCACTGCCCTTAGAGGCAGGTTTCATGACAATGTCAGTTTTAATCATTACTCAAGGGAGGATTACATTCAGAATGAGTAGGTAGAGTATGAAAGGGCAGTGAAAAATTGAGGAGATCAAATGCCATGTTAGCAGTTTGTGATAAATAGAAGCAAAAAAGCCATTAGGTGGATTGGGAATTCGGGAAATGGGATAGAGTCCACAGTCTCAGCTAAGATCTTTTATCCAAAGAAATTGGCATGAAGGCAAAGAGTACAACATCATGCCAGCCTTAAATGAGCATTCATCCCCATATACCTCTGCTCTGCACTGATCATTCAAAATCACAGAAAGATAAAGAAAACATGACATTGGGGAGTACCATGGAGAGCATTCTAACTGGCTGCATCACTCTCTGGTTTGGGGGTGGGGGTATACTGCACAGGATTGAAGTAAGCTGCAGAGTGTTGTAAACGTAGTCATCTCTATCATGAGCACTAGCCACCATAGCATCCAGGACAGCTTCAAGGAGCGAAGCCTCAAAAAGGCTGTGTCCATCATTAAGGACCAGCCCTCTGCCCAAACCCAGGTCATGCCTCGTTCTCATTGTTACCATCTGGAAAGAGGTATAGAAGTGTGAAGGCACACAGTCACCGACAGCTACTTCCCCTCTGCCAACAAATCTGACAACATATGCCAGTGATATTAATTAAGCCTGATTCTGATGAGGTTGGAGGAAAATGAAAAGTGGGTAAGCAGCCAGTAAACTGTTTTCAAAATTTGAAAGCTGTTGAAGTTTTTAATCCTTCTTGGTTCTGTAGTAGAGAGCATTCTAGAGTATATAAGAGCAGAAGTACAGCATTAACTATTGATTATCAGTTAAGGACAACACCAGTGATTGAAACTATAATCAATGGACAGCTTAACTGTAACATGATCATGAAACTTTAAGATAAGGCATTCGTCAGACCACACTTTCAGTATGGTGAGCAGTTTTGAGTCCCTTATTTAAGGAAAGATGTGCTGGCATTGAAGAGAATCCAGAGGAGGGTCATGAGAATGATTCTAGGAATGAAAGGGTTAACATATGAGAAGTGTTTGATGGCTCTGGGACTGTACTCACTGGAACTTAGGAGAATGGGGGTGCGGATCTCATTTAACCCTATCGAATAATGAAAGGCTTAGATAAGAGTAAATATGGAGAGGATGTTTCCAAAAGTGAGTGAGTCCAGAACCAGAGGGCACAGCCTCATAATAGAAGGATGTCCCTTTAGAACACAGATTAGGGAGAATTTCTGCAGCCTGAGAACGGTGAATCTGTGGAATTCATTGCCATGGATGACTGTGGAGCCTTTGAGTATATTTAAAGCTGAGGTTGATTGGTTCTTGATTAGTCAGGGTGTCAAAGGTTACGAGGAGAAGGCTGGAGAACAGGATCGAGCAGAATGATAAATCAGACATAAAGGAATGGCAGAGCAGAATCAGTGGGCTGAATGGCCTCATTCTGCTCCTATGTCTTATGGTCTTATGATTTAATTAGGCCATTCAACCATCCTGGCTGATATATTGTCCCTCTGAACCCCATTCTCCAGCCTTCTCCCCATAACCTTTGATGCCCCTAATAATCAAGAACCTATCAACCTCCATTTTAAATATACCCAATAAGTTGGCCTCCACAGCCATTTGGTGCTACCAAGCCATTCCTTGTAATGGACAATGAAGTCCACTACCCAGACTACATATTGTGTCCTTGCTCCTTACAGTGCTTTTTCCAAGTGTTCCTCAACAAAGAGGAGCTATGATTTATCAGTCAGGCAGAATGGTAGGAGTTAATCAGGAACAGATTTCCTTGCCATTTTTTGACAAGTCATTGTTAAGGAATCCCAGTGCTCATTCTTTCTGTGTGTGTGCCACTGTACTGTGGTCTTTAATAAGTAAACCCAGCTACAGAGACAGAGTCTATCCAGGGATTGTGATTAAAGAACCTTGTTATAGCTAATGAGAGGGGCAACTGGCATGCAGTCTTCTCAAATAAACCAACTTATTGACAATGTTAGGCAATTGCTTGACTAGTTTGAGATCAGGTCTTTCATTTTACAGCAAAGTCATCAGATGTTTATGAGAAACAGTTTGCAGGAGGCTAAGGGAATTTGACATGTCCTTGTTGATACCAGTTTTAAAAAAAAATTAATTTAGAGATCCAGCGCAGAAGAGGCCCTTCTTAGCAACCCACCTATTTAATCCTAGCCTAATCACAAGACAATATTACAATGACCAATTACCCTATGAATTGGTACGCCTATGGACTGTGAGAGGAAAGCACCCACAGGAAACCAATGTGGTCATAAGAGAACATACCAACTCCTTATAGATGGCACCAGAATTGAACTCCAAACTCCAGTGCCCCAAGCTGTAATTATAGTATCATGCTAACCGCTCCAATGGTGTCCAATCTTTATCAATGCACCATAGAAAGCATCCTATCTGGATTCATGATGACTTAGTATGGCAACTGTTGTGTACACGACTGCAAGAAACACTTGTTGTGGACACACTTCAGCACTCTCCCTTCTATGGACTCTGTCTACACCTCATTGTCTTGGTAAAGCAGCCAGCATGATCTAAGACCACACCCATCCTGGACAATTCCTCTTCTCCCCTCTCTCATTGGGCTCAAGATACAAAAGCCTGAAAGCATGTACCACTAAGCTCAAGGATAGCTTCTACTGTACTATTATAAGACTATAAAATGGTTCCTCAGTATGACAAAATGGACACCCTGCTTCACAATCCACCCTACCATGATCCTGCACTTCACTTTCTCCACAGCTGCTACACTCCATTCTGCGTTGTCATTATTTCAGCTTGATGCATTGTGTAATGACTCAATCTGCAAGATAAGTCCCTCACCATATCTTGGTACATGCAACAATAATAAACAAATGCAAATATCAATAGAAGTGTTTCTTGTTCTATGCCAAAATTACATCCCCTTCGAACTCCAAAGCTATTCATCTTTGAGATTAACCGTTTTCCTTTACTCTTATTAGATGATACTTAGATAGCCCTTGGAGGCCAGGGTGGTCATGTGCACCCTGATCAAAAAAAAATACACTCACTTTTTTTATTGTCTATTGATAACAAAGCAAAGGTGTTTGCTTGATAGAATTGGATGCATTTTAAAATGCCATCCAGGATCTAATATATATCATAAACAATACTCTACAAATTTATTGTAGTCTAACCAGCTAAACCAAATACAAGCTTCATCTGCCATTGAAAGCCCTATGAAAATACCAGCTTACTAGTTCTTAATGATATAAATGAGGCAGGGAGACTATTTAGAAATCTGTGATATGACAATAATTTTAGCAAGCATTGATCCCTAATGGTGTACATCTGTTATTAAAGTTATCCAGGCTGCACGCTTTTTTAAACTCATTACACCCTTCTTTCTCTTCTTTGAATTTGTACTACTCAAATAAATGTTTCCCTCTTTATGGTAATGATCCAAAACAAAAAAATTAAAAACTTCCCATGATCATTGATAAGATATGCTTTAGTTCCATTAAAATGAAATATTTGTACCAATAATAGAAAAGTTACCCATAGCACTGTTGTGTGACTCAATGTGCGGGGAAAAGGAATTACAGAAGTTTGCAGAAGTTGATAAATCAGATTTACTATCATTGACATATTGCTGTTTTGTGAAATTTGTTGTTTTGCAGCAGCAGTACTGTGTAAGGATATGAAAACCTATAAGCTGCAGAATTAAATAAATAGTGCGAAAAGGAAGAATAATGAGGCAGTGTTCATGGGTTCATGGACTGTTTAGAAAACTGATGGTGGAGGGGAAGAAACTGTCCCTAAATCGTTGAGCGTTGGTCTTCAGACCCCTGTACCTCCTCCCTAATGATAGGGAGCCCTACCTTTTGAAGATGTCCTTGATGTGGGAAGGGCTAGCTGAGTCTACAGCTCTCTGCAGCCTCTTGCAATCCTGAGCATTGGAGCCTCGATACCTGGCTGTCATGCAACTAGTAGACAACTCTTCACCATACATCTATAGAAATATGTAAGAATCTTTGGTGACGTACAAAATCTCCTCAAACTCCTATTAAAGTCAGGCTATTGGTGTGCCTTCTTTGTAATTTCATTATAATGCAGTGCCCAGAACAGATCATCTGAGAAGTTAATGCCCAGAAACTTGAAGCTGCTCACCCTTTCCACCCCTGAACTCTCAATGAGGACTGATACGTGTTCTCCTGACTTTCCCCTCTTGAAGTTCACAATCAATTTCTTGGTCTTGCTGACATTGAGTGTAAGGTTATTGTTGCAACCTCAACCAGCCAATCTATCTCACCCCTCTCTACCTTCTCATCGTTATCTGAGATTCTAACGACAATGGTGGCATCATTGGTGAATATATAGATACTGTTTGAGATAGTGTTTTACAGTCAGGAATGTAGAGAGAGTACTGCAGTGGGCTAACCACATATCCTGAGGTACACCTGTGTTTATAGTCAGTGAGAAGAAGTTATCAATTATCTCTACTGACTGTGGTCTCCCAATAAGGAAATTGAGGATCCAGTTACAGAGGGAGGTACAGAGGCCCAGGTTTTCTAGTTTGGGTATTAATATTGAGGGAATGGTGGTATTGAATGTTAAGCTACCAATAAACAGAAGACTGGCCCATATTTTGCTGTTGTCTAGGTGCTCCATAGCAAAATGGAGAGCTAGTGAGATCATGTCTACTACAGACCTGTTGTAGTGGTAGGTGAATTGTAGTAGTTCCAGGTGCCTGCTCAGGCAAGAATTAATTCTCACCATGACCAACCTCTCAAAGCACTAGCAGATGTGTGTGCTACTGGGTGATTCAATGAAACAGCTCAACCTGTTCTTCTTCAGCATAAGTACGAACGTTGCCCCTTTGAAGCAAGTGAGAACCTCAAATTGCAGCAGTGGAAGATATAAGATGTCATTGAATACTCTACCTACTAAGATGGCAACACACATCAAAGTTGCTGGTGAATGCAGCAGGCTAGGCAGCATCTCTAGGAAGAGGTACAGTCGATGTTTCGGGCCGAGACCCTTCGTCAGGACTAACTGAAGGAAGAGTTAGTAAGAGATTTGAAAGTGGGAGGGGGAGGGGGAGATCCAAAATGATAGGAGAAGATAGGAGGGGGAGGAATGGAGCCAAGAGCTAGATAGGTGATTGGCAAAAGGGATATGAAAGGATCATGGGACAGGAGGCCCAGGGAGAAGGAAAAGGGGGAGGGGGGAAAAACCCAGAGGATGGGCAAGGGTTATAGTCAAAGGGACAGAGGGAGAAAAAGGAGAAAGAGAGAAAAAGAATGCGTGTATATAAATAAATAACGGATGGGGTACGAGGGGGAGGTGGGGCATTAGCGGAAGTTAGAGAAGTCAATGTTCATGCCATCAGGTTGGAGGCTACCCAGACGGAATATAAGGTGTTGTTCCTCCAACCTGAGTGTGGCTTCATCTTTACAGTAGAGGAGGCCATGGATAGACATATCAGAATGGGAATGGGATGTGGAATTAAAATGTGTGGCCATTGAGAGATCCTGTTTTCTCTGGCGGACAGAGCGTAGGTGTTCAGCAAAATGATCTCCCAGTCTGCGTCGGATCTCACCAATATATAGAAGGCCACATCGGGAGCACCGGACGCAGTATATCACCCCAGCCAACACAGGTGAAGTGTCGCCTCACCTGGAAGGTCTGTCTGGGGCCCTGAATGGTGGTAAGGGAAGAAGTGTAAGGGCATGTGCAGCACTTGTTCCGCTTAAAAGGATAAGTGCCAGGAGGGAGATCAGTGGGGAGAGATGGGGGGGACGAATGGACAAGGGAGTCGCGCTTGGATGGCATAGGTTTTCAATACCAGGCCAGCTACACTGATGAGGCAAGTTTTCACCCACTTTAGGGACGTTCAGATATCAGCCTCTGAGAAAGAGATCACAGAGTCATTGGATGCTGTGGGGATTTGCCCAGGTGTAGTGGCATTATTCTCCTTTCCAAAGTGTGCATAACAGGTACTGAACTCATCAGAGTGTGGAGCATCACTGCCATTTATGCTATTAGGTTTTGCTTTATAGGAAATAATTGCATACAAACTCTGCCACAGCTGTTGTACATCTAACTCTATCTCTAACTTCACTTGGAATTGCCTTTTTTGATGTCAAGACGGTCTTCCGTAGATTCTACCTGGACTTCCTGTAGGATTCTGGATCGTCAGTTCATATCCTTCTGTGACTGACCTGATGCTTCAATGAACACTCAGTCTGTCTCATCCACAATAAGTAGATGGAAAAAAATTCCAATCTGAGCTGTTAATAGACTAACTTCAAAGATGTGTGTGGGTTGAAGACCAATCTATTGGCATCCCACCCAGTTTTCCCTCCCTTCATTGAGAGATGCTCAAGTTATTTAATCTCAGTTCAGCAATATATTCTCTTATACTTCAAATAATCAATTTTATTTGTCTAAATCATTTCACAAAGTACAGTCTAAATTTATAAACAGAAACATCATTTTTCAGAGTATAACTATTTAGAATAAACCTTTACAAGTCTGAAATAAAAGCAGAAAAATATATGGGAACTACTTAGCAGGTCAGACAAAAGACAAAGTAAGTGTTTCAGGTTGAAGACACTTGGTCAAGTTCTGATGCATGAGTGTTTCCAGTGTTTTCTCTTTATTATTATTATATCCTTATTTATCAGTGACTATCTTAAATTGGAACTAATTCAAAAACATACCTTCATTATCCTCCTCAACCATTATCAGATCAACTTAGTCTCTCAAGAGGAGATTCTCCTTTCTGACAGTTGTACACTACCAGCTGTGGTATGATCATGTAAATCATTTTGTACTTTCTCTAACACTGCCACATCTATTTTTGTCATGAGGAGACCAGAAGTACAAGTTCTTTGTTCTTTGTTTTTGAATAAACATGAAGATTGGTGCTCAATTTTGTGGGTATCTTAACATGCTTTGCTATTTTTAAAGATTTCAAAATCTGTAGCCATACAACTTTTACTTTTCTTGGTCCCTGTTATTCTCCAAAAATAATGTGATTTGGTTATCCTTTCTGCTGAAAAGGCTCACATCATGTACATGTATATTGAAATATGCTTGAAATTTGGTTGCCCATCATGCAACCTTATTAATGTATTCCAATTGCTGTACATAATTTCTCAACATTAGCTGTAATAGACAAGGCTAAAAATAGGGCTGCTATAGAGGTACCCAGCGCCACAGCAGTGTAGCAGTCAGTGCAACATTGTTGTTAGAGTTCGGAGCAATCGGAGTTAAGAGTTCAATTCCAGTGTCGTTCTGTAAGGAGTCTCTGCATGTTCTTCCTCCTGGAATACATGGGTTTTCTCTGGGTCCTCCTGAATCCTCCCAAAGATGTACAGGGTAGGTTAGTTGGTCATTATAAATTACCCCGTGGTCAGGTTAGGTTGATTAGGTTTGTCAGGGGGTTGCTGGGGCGGGGAGGCCTGAAGGGCTGGAACTGCCTACCCCAGGCTATATTGCTAAATAAAAATAATTAGACCAGTAACAAAGCAGTCGAGATGATGTAGTTTGAAATAAGCTATGAAGTTATATTGAATTACACTATCACTGCTCATATGAAAACTCCCTTGTTCCTGAGTGTCAACATCTATGAAGATCTATCCAGAGTCCAACATACAGATGCAATTAAAAAGAAGACATAACAGCAGTTATGTTTCATTAGGAATTTGAGGAAAATTGGTGTATCACCAAAGATACTCACAAATTTCTACAGATGTACCATGGAGAGCATTCTAATGGTTGCATCACTGTCTGGTCTGGATGGGCCACTGCACAGGAAAGTTGTAAACTCAGCCAGTCCAACTAGTCTCCCCAGCATCAAGGACAGCTTCAAAAGACGATGTATCAAAAAGGTGCTGTCCAACACTAAGGACCACTATCATCCAGGACGTGCCCCTTTCTCATTGCTACTATCCAGGAGGAGGTTCAGGAGCCTGAAAACACACACTCTACATTTTAGGAACAGCTATTTTCTCATTGCTATCAGATTTTTGAATGGTCAATGAACCCATGAACACTATGTACCTTACTATAGTTTTTGCTTTTTTACTCTTTTGCACTAATTATTTAATTTTATATTTATATCTCTCCCTATCTGTGTGTATAATAGACATACATATATATAAGTATACACACACACATCCTTCTTATTGTAATTTATAGTTATTTATTATTACGTATTGCAATGTACTGCTGCAGGCAAAACAACAAATTTCACAACCTATGCCGATGATATTAAACCTGATTCTGATTCTCATACAGAACACAGAAGAGGAGATTATACTAAACAAAGTAATTCTTCACAGTATATTAAGGCTGCATTATGCTGTGCTATTAAGCAGCAGAATAAAGGATTTAACCAAAGCTTGTCATAAAGAGCACACTGATTCTCAGAAAACATACTAAGCAAAGACAAAACATTTACATGGAGATACTGAGAACAAAAAAAAATCTAATGTGCAACTCCAATCTGATGCTGTACACATAATAACTGCAAGTTCCGCAACATTAATAACAGATGTATATTTTCTGACTAGTTTTACTTGAATAATCACTATTGCATAGCACAGAAATACTGTAAAGGAAACATTGTAATATATAAAAGAATGAAAGATGAGAATGCATTGAAGAATACAGGCATCTGCACCTATCCATCTGCCAAATTGCCAACCTGGGTTACTTCCAAGCAAAGCAAGGTTACATTTTTTTCCTCATGGCTGGGCACCAAGTAGAATGTAGTAATTATCATGCTGAAGTGGGAATCATTGCCTAGGCTTCCTATGATGATTACAGCATGTTAAAACAAGCCATTTAACTGCTATCCTGCTCAATAAGACATTTTTACATGGCAAAAAATGCACTATTTGCAACATATATTTATGAAAAAAGCTCCATAAATTAAATCCTTTAAATTCTTTGTGCACTAATTTTCCAACAACTTCCTCTTTAAAGGTAATGCAAATGTATTAACTCAACCCTTCAGGTCAAAATCTGCTATAATTTACATTTTCCTTACACCTGCTTAAAAGTGCCAAAATTATCACAGCTCTGCAAGGTATACTTCAAAGCTATCAACTGGCCCTTTTACAAAAAATCTTAAGCCTAAAGGAAATTTTTTTGCTGCCTACTAGCAAAGTAAGTTTCTGTATAAATGTGTTGTTATTGTACTCTGTGATTGCCACCTCTCACAAAATCTAAAAACGATACAACAACTTTAGTAGCATACAGGCTTGGACAGTGAGACAAATGAATGAAATGCTTACTAACTGGATTGCTTTGGCCTAGATGGAGAAATCTGTTGTTGAGATTTGCGAAATTAGATAAATCTCTATGACTAAGATGTGTATGACAGCACTAAACTGCTTTAACTATGATCTTCTGATTTGGGAAGGTTCTTTGAAGTGAAAATGTGGTATTTTGACATTAAAGAACTTGAAAGATGGAGAATTATTGGCAAGCCATTTATCCCAGTTCAATTATTTCACCCAAGAAGAAATGGATGGAGGAAAAGACCACTGGCTCATTTCTGTTCTGCCATACAAAAAAAAACACAACTGATCTCTTGTAACATACTCAAAATGCAGGAGGAACTCAGCAAGTCAGACAGCATCTATGTAGGGGAATAAAGAGTCAACATCTTGGGCTGAGAATGCCATCAGAACTGGAAAGAAAGTGGGGTGAAGCCAGAATGAGATGGGGCGGGGAGAGGAATGGGAAGTACAAGTTGGCAGATGATACCAGGTGAGAGGGAAAAAGAGGGGGTGGGGAAGAGGATATATTGTGATAAGCTGGAGAGTGAGAGCTGGAAGGTGATACTGTCTTTTTTAAATGTCTAGTATGTGCCTTGTGCTGTGTGTGACTGTTGGTACTGTGTTTTACACCTTGGCCCTGGAGGAGTGTTGTTTCATTTAGCTGTCATTATGGTTGAATGACAAGTAAACTTAAACTTGAACTTGAAGGGCCAAAAAGAAAGAATCTGACAGGTGAGGAACCAGAGGCAGGTGATGGATAGGTCATGAGGGTAGGAGCATAGGGGTGGGTAAATGTAAGAAAAACGGGGGAGGGGTGTAAAAAGAGGAAATGGTTATAAGAACTTAGAAAAATTGATGTTCATGCAAGAGGATTAGACACAACTTATATGATATATAAGGTATTGCTCCTCCAACCTGAGTCTGGCAGAGGAGCTTTTTTGATATTGTCATTGTCTGCTTGTTGAAATGGGTGAAGCCTAATACACTAACCTAATACATCCTTTGATCCCTTAATATTAAATAATTTATCGTCTTTGTCTCTAATATATTTGCCTATTGAGCCTCTTTGGTACAGTGGTCCAAAGATACACTAACTTCTAGCTGAAGAGGTATCATCTCGGCTTGGAATGATTAACTGATTATTCTGAGATGGCTCCAGATGCCCCAGCCAGAGTAAACATTATTACCTTGTTAATCCTTGTAAAAACTTTGTATGTTTCAAGATCACACAACTTTCTTATTAAGTCAAGATATAATACCTACACACCTCAAACAACAGGAATTCTGCAGATGCTGGAAATTCAAGCAACACACATCAAAGTTGCTGGTGAATGCAGCAGGCCAGGCAGCATCTGTAGGAAGAGGTGCAGTCGACGTTTCAGGCCGAGACCCTTCGGAGGACGAAGGGTCTCGGCCTGAAACGTCGACTGCACCTCTTCCTACAGATGCTGCCTGGCCTGCTGCGTTCACCAGCAACTTTGATGTGTGTTGATACCTACACACCTAGTGTGTTTAATCTTTCTAACCTGCCATCATTGAAATTAATCAAACAATAACTTTTCATTATATCACAATTACCTTTCTCCAAATCTACTCTGTAAATCTGTAGCCCATCCCACTGTTCCATCCTTCCTTCATTTTTGCAAAGAGTGATCATACAATTAATTAAAACTCACATCTGGAACACTAGTGAGCAGAATTTTTTTATCCCTTTCACACATCCTAGCCTTCCTTATAAGTAAAAATGTTCCCTAAAAATATCATCCTAAAGTTTCCTCCTGCCTCTTTAAAAGCCTTCTCTAAACCCCAAATTTTTGATTTTGCTTTCTATCATGTTTCCTGTAAAAGCACAATGCCTGTTTTGTATCCATAGCATAATTAAGTACATACTTTGGAGGTACAATTTAGTTATTAAGACTAATTTAGTAATTCAATTACTACAATTTAACAATACAATTAGGAGGTGTTTTTGATAGTGAAGTAAGTTATCATAGATTACAGGAGGATATTGGACAGTTGGAGAAGCAGGCTGAAGAACGGCAAATGGATTTCAATACAGATAAGTGTGAGGTGAGGTTGGACATTAGCATGCTGGCCTTCAGTCAGGGCATTGAGTATAGGAGCTGGGACATTATGTTACAGTTGTACAAATTATTGATGAGGCTACACTTGGGAGTACTGTGTACTGCTTTGGTCACCCTGTTATAGGAAAGATGTGATTAAATTGGTAAGAGTGCAGAAAAGACTTATGGGATGTTGCCAGTACCAATGGACCTGAATTGTAGGGAGATGTTTGTGAGGGATTTATTCCTTTGTAACATGGAAGACTTTGGGATGACTGTATAGAAATATTTAAAATTATGAAATGCATAGATAAGATGGATGTTAACAGACTATTCCCCAGTTTGAGCGAGTCTTAAACAAGGGGGGGATAGGTTTAAGGTGAGGGGAAAGATTTAAAAAGGCTCTCAGTTGCAACTTTTTCAAGTAGAGGGTGCTGAGTAATGGAATGATCTGCTAGAAAAGTGATTGAGGTAGGTCTAATTTAAGAAGCACTTGGTAGGTACATATGGAGCAGAACTTCAAAGGAAATACACTGAACGGAGGAAATTGAGATTAGCAAGGACTAGTTGGACCAAAGGGCCTGTAGGTCTGTTATGTTGTTCTATGACTCTAACTTAGTGCAAATTAATTTGAAATAGTATTGTCAATCAGCTAAAGATCAGAATACACAATAGCAGAAGGTTCAAGAACAAATTCTGGATGCTTTGCCTGGGTAATATTTTGTTTGATTTGTTCACCACCTCCAGTTCAGTCTACTTGCTATTTTCACAACCATCGTTTTTTTTGGGGGGGGCGGGGATGTAATGCTCAAGTTAAGCTTGCTTGCACTGTCAAAATCTTTTTCAGTTATTTCTAACCTCCTTTGATCATCAGACACATTTAAGAAATGAAAAATTAAAGATAACTTCATTTATTTTTTCAAACTAATTAAAATTATTAAAATTAAAATAAATACACATATACTTCATCTCAAAGTTCAAAGTAAAATTTATTATCAGAGTGCATACATGTCACCATATACCACCCTGAAATTCTTTTTTCTATGGACATACTTAACTAATGTATAGAACAGTAACTGTAAACAGGATTAATGGACAACAAATTGTGCAAATGCAGATATAAATAAATAGCAATAAATAATGAGCAGGAAATAACAAGATAAACAAGTCCTTAAATAGGTGTAGCTATCCCCTTTGTTCAAGGCCCTGATGGTTGAGTGGCAGTAACTGTTCTGAAAAACTGATGGTGCGAATCCTGAGGCACTTGTACCTTCTACCTGATGGGTGGTAAGGATCTTAGATGATGGATGCTGCTTTTCTACGGCAATATTTCATATAGATGTGCTCAACGGTTGGGTGGTTTTTACCTGTAAGGTACTGGGTCGAATCCACTACCATTGATGTTCATGCAATAATGCAGCCAGTCAGCACACTTTCCACCACACACCTAAAGAAGTTCACCAAGTTTTTTGATGACATGCTGAATCTCTGCAGACTGCTGCGGAAGTAGAGGTGGTGTCCTACTTTTTTTGCAATTATATTTAAATGATGGGTCCAGAAAAGATCCTCTGAGATAGTGACACCCAGGAATTTAAAGTTACTGACCTTCTCCACCTCTGATCCTCCAACGAGCACTGGCTAATGGACCCCTGGGTTCCCTCTCCTGAAGTCTACAATCAGTTTCTTGGACAGTTTCTTCAATCAGTTTCTTAAACTTTTATACTACGCCTACCAAATATTTCTGAACATCTAGGTATGCAACATCCCTGGTTCCTCCTGATGTCCCTATGAGTTGCATCCTCTACACCCTCTCTAACGCTTCTACATCCTTCTTACAATAAGGCCACCAAAGTTGAACACAATACTCCAAGTGTGGTCTAACCAGAGTTTTACAGAGCTTTAATTGATTTCATGGCTCTTGAACTCAATTCCTCTACTAATGAAGGTCAATACATCATACACCTTCTTAACTACCCTATCAACTTGAGGACTCTAGGGACTTAGACCCTAATATCCCTCTGTTCCTTATGCTAAGAATCTTATTATTAATCTTGTTGACTCTGCCATCAAGTTTAAGATTCCAAAATAACTCTTTCCAGGATTGAACTCCACCTGCCAATTCTCAGCCCAACTCTGCTTCCTGTCTATGTCCCACTGTAACGTACAACAACTTTTAACACTATCCACACCACCACCAACCTTCACATCAACTGCAATTTTACTAACCACCCTTCCACTTCCTCATTCAAGTTATTTTTTAAAAAATCACAAAGAGCAGGAGTCCCAGAACAGATCATTGCAGAACACAACTAGTCACCAACCCTCCAAGCAGAAAGCATGCCATGTACTACCACTCTTCCGTGGGCTATCCAATTCTGAATCCACACTGCCAAATTTCCATGGAAACACACACCAAATGCTGGAGAAAATCGGAAGGTCAGGCAACGTCTATGGAAATGAATAAACAGTTGATGTTTCAACAAGATATAGAGTCCTGATGAAGGGTCTTGGTCCAAAACATCAACTGTTTATTCATTTCCATAGATGCTACCTGACCTGCAGACTTTCTGCAGTATTTTCTATAGTGTTGCACTGGATTTCAAGAATCTGCAAAATCTCTTGTGTTTACAAGTTTTCCATGGATCTCATTTATCATGACTTAATAGGAAAATAGTTTTTTTTAACTGTTGAGACATTAGTAAATTTTGAGCATAGTAGGATCTATGATTGGGCAGAGTGCTGGAAATTCTAGAATTTTTTTTGATAACCAATCTCAGGCTCACAAAACTGTTGTTCTCCAATATTCACTCTCCCTCCTTGAATAGCTATTTTGTTTATTACTTTCTGTTCTTTATCTCGCAGATTTTAGATAATTTGTCATTACATCCTCTATCTCTCCACCTAACCCAAGGGACTTGTGAGGTTGTGGTTCTGCTAACTTCTCCAGGACTCTCACTTCACTATGTTCTATTATTGTCATGAAATTTTTGGTTGCACACAATATTCAGATAATAAGACACTAAGTTATCTGTAGAAATTTTATGTCAATGAGAGCACAGTGCAACAAATCACTAAATCAATTGTGCGGGTCTTATTTTGAAATGTGTGTTTCATTTGTTTTTTTTAATATACTGTACCTCCCATATGGCACTTACATAATTGCAACAATGACCAATTGTTTACATATATTTTAATGTTTATCTGCTAGTAAAAATAGGCTTCTATGACATTCATAACATTTAAATTCATTGAAATTATTAAAGGAAACTTCAAAATTCTGCAATAATCTGCAAACACTTGTACCAATTTACATCTCTTTCATTTTACTTTCTTTTTCATATCATTCCTTAAAAGGAAAAGTAAACAATGATTCTCTGAGAAAGAAAGCCGACAAGATTCTTCTGCAGATTAAAAAGTAATCCTGACAGCAACAAATTCAGTATTGAGCTGTGAAAGAAATTGATGCAAAGACAGGCAATAAAAATCTTCATAGGAAGCATGACTTTTTTTGCTTGGAAAGCCACGTTTTCTACATAAAAGACTAGAATATACAGTCAAAGAGGTTTAAAGATTTTGTTCACAACATCTCCAATACTTCTGTAAGGCTTTTCTTTAATTAGCTCACATCACTTCTTAAAATCTAATTTTGAGTGTGGGGGGGCAATTAGAAAATGCAGGGAAAAGAAGCTCTGTGGTTACATTTTAATGAAAATTCAGAGTTGAATTATTGAGAAGGACCAGCAGTGATTATGCAATTAAGAGCTTTAAAAACAGGTGAAAACAAAATCTGACAAGACACGAAGGGAACTGACTTGAAAGAATTGCAGTTTTATTTTGTTCTCAATTTAGAAGTTCACTCTAAATTATAATCATCTTAAAAAAAGTTATTTTAAAACCGGATAACAAATTGCACAACTAAATTACCACTTAAGGAAATTATGACTAAACATGTATTGTATCTTAGGTTTTTAGGAATCCGTGGAGTTCACCTGCAGGAAGTGCGTGCAGCTCAAAGGATTTTGCTTAAGAATTAATGACATGAACTTCAGATACAATGATATCTCAGCGAGCATTTCAGGACTCTTAGCCATGAAGAATATTCCAGGAAGCTTGACATTTCAGAAGAATAGAAGGAAAGGAAAAGGAGTGAGGGAAGTCTATTAATAAAGTATGAGATTACAACATTAAAAAAATTGTTGTGGATGATTGATGTATAATCAGTTTGTATGAAGTCAAGCAAGAGCAAAGGGAAAAATAAACACAAATGGAAGTAGACTAACATTAGATATATTGTAGGTCTGATCAGTAATTACATAATCTTCTAAAAAAGGTACTGCATTAATTGTGGGTAGTGTTAATTTTTGTATATATTTGACAAATTAAATTGAAAAAAGTAGCTTAGATGACAATATCACAGAATGCATTCATGACAATTTTTCAGAACAGTAGATCCTGGAATTAGTAAGAGAACAGACCATTTTAAATTTTGTTCATGTTGCTTGACACAGAAATAATTTCTGACCCCACAGTAAAGGAACTTTTAGTCATTATAAAATGACAAAATTCCACATTCAATTTGATAAGAATAAAGTTCTGAAATTGCAGAAAAGCTTAAATAAAGGCACATTCAGAGTTATAAAGGTAGAATTATCCAATGTGGATTGGGAAAATAAATTAAAAGGCAGCTATTAGGATGCTGTGGTTGGCATGAACCAGTGGGCCAAGTGCAGCATATACTAATAACATAAAAAACAATTACAATGGATTCCAGTTAATTGGCCCATTTGGGGTAGCCACTTATTTGGGACAGTTCTTGAACAAAAACTAATTGAGAAAATAACCAGGATTCTCTTTGTTTATTTGGGACACGATGCCACTTAATTGGAAGAGGAGGCAAATGCTTGGAGATGCCAGAGACAATGGGAATGAAAATTAAATGATTTCACTACTTCAACAAGTTAGGAATTACAAAGAATTTAAAGGTATCATCTTGAATATTACAATGAAAATTAGGATTTGGAGGATGCAATTGTTGACAGCATTGTATGAAGGCAGTCCACTATCTGCACTAGGTGTGTGTGCTGATTTTGTTCATTTACAGTCAATCAAAAGAACACAGCAATGTACATTGGATGGATTCCTCCATCGCTAACTGCTAGAAACTAATACACAATTTTACAGTATTGCAGTAGTATAGGTAACGTTCAAATTTGTACAGTATTTTATTTAAATACATTTTTTAACTCACTTAAATGGTAGTTTGCCTTATTTATACCTTTTTAGCTATTTCCATGAAACTTCAGTAATTGGGGCAGCTGCTTAATTGGGCCAAAATGCACTGGTCCTGATGTGTTCCAATTAATCGGACTCCACTGTCCTTATATATAACATTAAAAAAACTATCTCCATAAATACTATAAATATATTCCTTTGAGAGATACAATCTTTTACACATGGACGATCCATCCATGGCTAATTAAAGGTAGGAATGCTAACATATCAAAAGAAAAGACATATATGATCATAAACTAGCAAGATATAAAATAGCAAGAAGTCCTACACATACGTAACAAGGAAGAGTAAATAAAGTAAATGTTGGTTCCTTACAAAATGAAACCAGGTAATGTATCATGGGAAAGAAACAAAAGAAGCTTTAAATAAATAGCTGTATCCGCAATGTTTTTACTGCAGAAAACATTAAAGGCATCCCCAGCAGCAAGAGAGGGTTTAATCATTTGAGAAAACATAAAACAAGCAAACATGTCTAAAGGATAGCAGGTTATCTGAGCCTGATGGTCAACATCGTAGGGTCTTTAAAGAAGTGGCAGGGACAATAAATACATGAGTCACGTCATTCCAGAGTTTCCTAATTAATTGGAAAATCATAAATGCAATATTCGTGTTCCAGCTTGGAGGGAGATCATAGTACAATTACACAGTGTCAACATAATTTTCTTAGAAAGGAAAATTGTGTCTAATTTATTCATTAGGCCAGATTTTGTGACCGATCATTCAAGGATGCAGGCCCTTTTTTTTGTTGCTGAAGTGTTCATTCTGAGCAATGCCCCTACCATTGTCTCAAAATGGAACTCTAGTAAGGATGACAGGGAAATGCGAATGGTGAAGGTTGGTGGGTGTCAGGTGCCAGGTGCAAAGAGGATTGTGGAAAAGGGAGAGATGCAAGAGGACGAAATTTTGGGCATTAGCGGCAGACCAATCGATGTGCAGAGTGAGCGAGCTTTGCACAGGTCAATGAGAAGAGTTTTTTAAAAAAGGAGCATTTTGCAAGGCTCGGTGCATTTGCAGCAGACCAATTAATTCGCGATTCATTAGCAAGAGCAAATAAAAGTAAAGCAGGGTCAAAGCAGAGCGGCTATTGCGTGAGTGGACCAATATAGGAATGGAAACTTGAAGCTTTGGTGAGGAGGCACAGTTAAGTAGCAGGTAAGGCTTTTGTACTGGTTGAATTAAAAAGTCACTAAATTACAGCTAATTAAATAAAGTAGGGATGATGCAGGATTAGGTGATGGGCTATAATTGCATGATGTGGGAGCTGGTGGACCCCACTGTGGTTCCTGGTGACCACATCTGCAGCAAGTGTTGGCCACTTGAGGAACTCAGGCTCAAAGTTGATGGCCTGGAATCTGAGCTTCAAACACTGCGGCACATCAGGGAGGGGGAGAGTTACCTGGATTCCCTGTTTCAGGAGGTAGTCACACCCATTAGATTAGCTGCCTCGAATTCGGTCTGTAGTCAGGGACAAGAGGGTGTGACTACGAGTGAGGTGGGTAGTGGGATCCAAAAGACAATGCTGGAGGAGCCTCTGCCCTTGAGCTTGTCCAACAGGTCTGAGATTCTTGCTCCCTGTGTGGATGAGATTGGGAGTTGTAGGAAGGATGAGCAACCTAACTGTGGCACCAACGTTCAGGGAGACATTTGGGGGGGGGGGGTGAGGGGGGGAGAGAAGAAAAATGTAGTAGTAATTGGGTAATTGGGGATAGTATAGGCAGGGAATAGAAAGAGTTCTCTATCGTGAGGATAGAGCACCCCGAAGGGTGTGTTACCTGCATGGTGCCTGGGTTCAGGACATCTTATCTGACCTGCAGAGGAATTTGCAGTGGGAGGGGAAGGACTCAGTTGTCGTAGTCCATGTGTACAACAACATGGGTAGAACGAGGAAAGAGGTTCTGCTGAGGGAATTTGAGCAGTTAGGAACTAAATTATAAAAGCAGAACCAAAAAGGTAATCTCTGGCTTACTACCTGAGCCACATGCAAATTGGCATTGGGTCAAGAAAATTAGAGGGTTAAATGCATGGCTAAAGGGAGAAATGGGTTTGAATTCATGGAAATTGACATCAGTATTGGGGAAGGAGGGAGCTGTACCAATGGGATGGGCTCCATCTAAACCGTGATGCGACCTGGATCCTAGCAAATCACATAACTAGGCTGGGATAGGGCTTTAAACTAAATAGTGGGGGGGGGGGGTTCAACAGATTGAAGTATTGATAAAGTAAAAAAAAGTATAGATAAAGATAAAGTAAAAGCAAAAGATAAAAAAGAGAAAAGTAAGAGTGGAGTAAAGAAAAATCAAGTCAAGTACAGAAGAGTAAAAGGTTGCAAGATTTTAAAAGCACAATAAGTGTAAGGGCACTTTATTTGATTGTTTGTAATATCAAAACAAGGTCAGTGAATTTGTGACACAAATCAGTACAAAGGGATATGATTTAGTGGCCATTACAGAGACATGGCTGCAGGGTGAAGAGGATTCGGCATTAAATATCTAAGAATATCATGTAATACAGAAGGATAGGCAGGAAGGTAAGGGAGATGGGGTAGCACTCTTAATTAAAGATGAGATCAGGGCGATAGTGAGAGACAATATAAGATCTGGGTAGAGATTAAGAATAGTAAAGTGAAAAAAAACACTGGTGGGAGTTATCTATCAGCGATTGAATAATATCATTACAGTGGCACAAGCAATAAACAAAAATATCTAAGGTGTGTAAGAATGGAACAGCAGTTATCATGGGGGACTTTAACTTGCACATAGTTTAGACAAATCAAGTTGGTCGAGGCAGTCTTGAGGAAGGCTTCATAGAATGCATCCTTGATAGCTTTCTTGAACAGTTGTTACTGAACCTACAAGGGATCTTAGATCTGGTCCTGTGCAATGAGACAGGTAAAATTAGTGATCTTGTAATTACAGACCCTCTTGGAAAGAGTGATCAGAGTATGATTGAGATTCTCAAAAATGGAGGGTGCAATTGTTCAATCTAAAACCAGTGTATTATGCCTAAACAATGGAGACTACAATAGGATGAGGGAGGATTTGGCTAGTATAGACTGGGAACACAGGCTATATGGTGGGACGGTCGAGGAACAGTGGAAGACTTTCAAAGAGATTTTTCACAGTGCTCAGCAAAAGTATATTCCAATTAAAAGCAAGAACAGCAAGGGTGAGGAGAGCCAGCCTTAGGGACTAAGGAAATAAAAGAAGGCATCAAACTAAAAGCTTGAGTAGTGGGAAATGGGAAGTTTGGGAAAACATTAAAAAGAAACAAAGAACCCCTAGGCGAGCAATAAAGAAAGGGAAGCTAGATGATGAAAAAAAACTAGCACAAGATATAAAAACTGATAGTAAAAGTTTTTATAAATATATAAAGCAGAAAAGGGTGGCTAAAATGAACACAGGTCCCTTGGAGGTGCGAGAAGGGGGAATTGATATTGGGTAATAAGGAAATGGCACAGGCTTTAAATGACTATTTTGTGTCAATCTTTACAGAGGAGGACACATCTAACATGCCAAAGCAAGATGTTATGAATGCAAAAAGAGGTGAGGATCTCGATACAATAGCTATCACTAAAGAGGTAGTGCTGTGCAAACTTGTGGGCCTGAAGATAGACAAGTCCCCTCGTCCTGATGGAATGTATCCTAGGGTACTGAAAGAAATG
Source organism: Mobula birostris (assembly GCF_030028105.1). Lineage (NCBI taxonomy): Eukaryota > Metazoa > Chordata > Chondrichthyes > Myliobatiformes > Myliobatidae > Mobula > Mobula birostris. The sequence continues at coordinate 54,093,771 of NC_092384.1, forward strand.
GCAGAAGTTATAGTAGAGGCTTTGGTGATAATTTACCAAAATTCTCTGGCCCCTAGCAGTGATAGGATGATAGCAAAAAGCAGGTAGCTATAGCCCAGTTAGTTTTAAACACAAAATAATCTGCAGATGCTGGGGTCAAAGTAACATTCACAACACACTGGAGGAATTCAGCAGGTCGGGCAGCATCCGTGGAAAAGATCGGTCAACGTTTCAGGCCAGAACCCTTCGTCAGGACTGTAGAGGGAAGGGGCAGAGGCCCTATAAAGAAGGTGGGGGGAGGGTGGGAAGGGGGAGGCTGGTAGGTTCCAGGTGAAAAACCATTAAGGGGAAAGATACAGGGGTGGGGGAGGGGAGGCAGGGATGTGATAGGCAGGAAAGGTGAAGAAAGAATAGGGGAAAACACAATGGGTAGTAGAAGGAGGCAGAACCATGAGGGAGGTGATAGGCAGCTGGGGGAGGGGGCAGAGTGACATAGGGATAGAGGAAGGGAGGGGGAGGGAATTACCGGAAGTTGGAGGATTCTTTGTTCATACCAAGGGGCTGGAGACTACCTAGACTGTATATGAGGTGTTGCTCCTTCAACCTGAGTTTAGCCTCATCATGGCAGTAGAGGAGGCCATGTATGGACATATCTGAATGGGAGTGGGAAGCAGAGTTGAAGTGGGTGGCTACTGGGAGATCATGTCTGTCTTGGCAGATGGAGCGGAGGTGCTCGACGAAGCGGTCCCCCAATCTGCATCGGGTTTCACCGATGTAGAGGAGGCCGCACCGGGAGCACCGGATGCAATAGATGACCCAACAGACTCACAGGTGAAGTGTTGCCTCCCTTGGAGGTGCTTCATCGAGCACCTCCGTTCCGTCCGCCGAAACCCAACGCAGATTGGGAAACCGCTTCGTCAAGCACCTCCGCTCCGTCCACCAAATCCTGACGCAGATTGGGGGACCACATCGTCGAGCACCTCCGCTCCGTCCGCCAAAACAGACAGGATCTCCCATCAGCCACCCACTTCAACTCTGCTTCCCACTCCCATTCAGATGTCCATACATGGCCTCCTCTACTGCCATGATGAGGCTAAACTCAGGTTGGAGGAGTAACACCTCATATATCGTCTAGGTAGTCTCCAGCCCCTTGGGACATAGAATTCTCCAACTTCCGGTAGTTCCCTTCCTCTATCCGTATGTCACTCTGCCCCCTCCCCCAGCTGCCTATCACCTCCCTCATGGTTCCGCCTCCTTCTGCTACCCATTGTGTTTTCCCCTATTCCTTCTTCACCTTTCCTGCCTATCACCTCCCTGCCTCCCCTCCCCCACCCCTTTATCTTTCCCCTTACTGATTTTTCACCTGGAACCTACCAGCCTTCTCCTTCCCACCATCCCCCCCACCTTCTTTATAGGGACCCTGCCCCTTCCCTCTACAGTCCTGACGAAGGGTTCCAGCCCAAAATGTCGACCGATCTTTTCCATGGATGCTGCCCGACCTGCTGAGTTCCTCCAGCGTGTAGTGAGGCCAGTTAGTTTAACATCTGTTGTTGGGAAAATGCTTGAAGCTATCATTAAAGAAGGAATAGTGAGGCATCTGGAAAGGAATGGACCCATCAGGCAGACACAGCATGAATTCAGCAAAGGCAGGTCCTGTTTCACAAGCTTACTGGAGTGCTTTGTGGATATAACAAGCACAGTGGATAGAGGGGTACAGATGGACTTGGATTTCCAGAAGGCGTTCAATAAGATGCCACATAGAAGACATCCATAAAATAAGGATGCATAGAGTTGGGAGTGATGTATTAGCATAGGTAGAGGATCAGTTAACTAATAGAAGGCAGAGAAGTTGGGATACATGGGTGTTACTCTGGTCGGCAATCAGTGGTGAGCGGCGTGCCGCAGGGGTCAGTGCTGGGCCCACAACTGTTCACAATATACATTAACGATCTGGAAGAATGGACCGAGTATAGTGTATCTAAGTTTGCTGATGACACTAAATTGAGTGGAAAAGCAAATTGTGCAGAAGATACAGAGAGTCTGCAGAGAGCTATAGATAGGTTAAGTGAGTGGGCAAGGGTCTGGAAGAAGGAGTACAACGTTGGTAAATGTGAGGTCATCCACTTTGGAAGGAAAAATGAACAAGCAAATTATTATTTAAATGGGAAAAAAACTGTAGCATGCTGCTATGCAGAAGGACTTGGGAGTGCTTGTGCATGAATCACAAAAGGTTGGTTTGCAGGTGCAACAGGCTATCAAGATGACAAATGGAATGTTGGACTTCTTTGTTAGAGGGATTGAATTTAAGAGCAAGAGGTTATGCTGCAACTGTACAGGGTACTGGTGAGGCCGCATCTGGAGTACTGCGTGCAATTCTGGTCTCCTTACTTGAGGAAGGATATACTGGTTTTGGAGGCAGTGCAGAGGAGGTTCATCAGGTTAATTCCAGAAATGAGGGGGTTAGACTATGATGAGAGATTGAGTTGCCTGGGACTGTATTTGCTGGAATTCAAAAGAATGAGAGGAGATCTTATAGAAATATATAAAATTATGAAAGGGATAGATTAGATAGAAGGCAGAAAATTTGTTTCCACTGATAGGTGAGACTAGAACTAGGGGATATAGCCTCAAGATTCAGGGAAGTAGATTTAGGACAGAGATGAGGAGAAACTGCTTTTCCCAGAGAGTGGTGAACCTGTGGAATCCTCTACCCAATGAAGCAGCGGAGGCTACCTCAGTAAATGTACGAAGTATTTAAGACAAGGTTGGATAGAATTTTGCATAGAAGGGGAATTAAGGGTTATGAGGAAAGGCAGGTAGGTGGAGTTGAGTCCATGGCCAGATCAGCCATGATCTTATTGAATGGTGGAGCAGGCTTGATGGGCCAGATGGCCTACTCCTGCTCCCAATTTTTTTTAATGTTCTTATGAACAATGTATGTTGTATAATAGTGCACTCAAAGTACCAGCTATGTGATCACATCTTTCATCTAAAGTGATAACATGAACTGTATGCAGTTGACATTGTTGTGATCTGACTAGTACAGTACATAGATCTACCAGAACCTCTTATTGCCTAAGCCTTGACAAATAAAAGAAAGTCTCTCCTGCTCATTACTTTATATACTTACTAATTTCATTTGTCCCTTTTTAAGTTTATTGACCAAATCATCCACAACATTTTGCAGTCTAAAGAGCTTCCATTCTCACCATTAACTGCATGACCACTTTTTATATCATCTGCAAACATTTTCATCACACTCCCTATATGTTATATCTAAATCATTCACACATATTTTAGAAAAAGCAAGGGTCTAAGGATTGAGACTGTGGAAGCCCACTAAGGGCTACCGTCCAAGTCACAGCAACACAACAGTCAAACATTAACTTTTGCTTTTCATAACTGAATCAACTTTGAATCCAATTTGCCAGTCTACCATGTGGAATATAGTCAAAATTCTTGCCCAGATCTCTTTGGAGCACATGCAGCTCTCAACTACACTCCTGATTATCTTTTCAAAGTCTTCAAATCATTATTCAGACATAACCTTCCCTTAATAAATCCTTGCTGACTGCCCTTAATTAATCCATGTCTTTTTAAAGAATGGTTTGTATTAAAAATGCTTCTTATGATTTGCCTACAGTTAAGTTATCTAATTGGCCGGCAGTTATTCAGTGTACTCCTTCCTCCCATTTTAAAAAAAGACATATTAGCAGCCTTCCAATTGTGTACCCAGGAAAAACTGAAAAATGATGGTCAGAGCCTATACAATGTCCTCTCTTGCTTCTTTTAAAATCATGGAATATACTTCCTATAACAATCTGCTCAAAACAGTACGCAGCATTCAAGCTGTGGGGTAACCAGTATTGTATATAGTCCAACATATTCTCCCTACCCTTACGTTCTACATTTTTGCTAATAGACTAACCTTTTTGCCTTTTAACCATCTTGTTAACATATTCTGCTTCCTAAAGATGATCTATGGCCACGTTCAAAAGGTGCTAAACACCCTAATACCCCTTCTCTTAAGCTTTTCCCATCCAATTTTTCACCTCAATGTTACCATTCTAAGATAAAAATTTGTTTTTATTTGTCACACGTACATCAAAATATACAGTGAAATGTGTCATTTGCATCAACGACAAACACAGTCCAAGGATATGCTGGGTTATAACTCCAACCCATCTCTAGAATGTGGGAGGAAACTGGAACATCCAGAAAAACCACATTGTTATGGGTAGAATATGCAAACTCCTTACAATTGTACAATTACGATCGCTGGTGCCGTAAAACGTTAAGCTAACTGCAATGCTACCGTGTCGTACATAACGATTCTTTGTGAATACAGTCAGAGAATTTATGCAAGTTCTTAACCACACCGTCTATTATTTTAGTCCCCATTAGTCCTCCTCTTATCATAGTATTGGGATATTTCTTAATGCGGAGTGGGATCATAGAGTGATGCAACATTATAATGAAATAGCTGTCCCATGTTTGCCCAATAATGATTGATCATAGGACATGTTTAGAGAACAATATAATTAGGTGCACAACTGATGCAGATAGCACTTCAGATATATTAGTAAATACATGTTGTGAAGTGCCTGGTTGAATTTCCAGAGTGACACAAAACAACCCAGGGATAACCATTACCATTTTTTCACATCATGGTCAATACATTTTCAATCATGAAACAGTGAAATCAACAGTACTATATAAACTAAATTCCAAGCAACTGTTTTTATTAGAATGCCTATATGCACACATATCCAGCAATTAAGCCGTGTTGTGGATAAATAACCTTGAGGAGCTGCTACATTAATCACGAATACTGAGATTAACCAAATCAACAGGAGTCAGAGAAAACTACTGCATATAAAATTCAGCTCCTCAACAAGTTGAATCTTCAAGAAATAAACACAAGAAATAAACTTCAAGGTGGTGTAGATTAATCTGTCTTTACACCATTTCAGTACTTTAAAATTAACTTTATTTTCAGCTGCATTATATAGCATTAGGTTGCACTGAGTGATACGTGTAAGTGAAACTACAGATCTGTTGCAAATCAATGACTAAAGATGTATTGCATATCCTCCATTTCATCTTGGATTGCTCAAAGCTGATAAACCAATCATGATACCCAAAAAGCCTAGGATCAGCTGTAAATCAATAAAAGAAGCTTTAAAAAGTTAGCCAAAGACAGAAGCATTAAGGCTTTAGGCATCTTGTATATTCTGTATTCAGACAGATATATGGTAACAATGTTTATTCCTGCTTGTATACCACAGTTATTTTTCATCTACAATTGTAGAATATTAATTAATTTTAATTTTTGCCAGATCATCAAATATGTTTCAGCATGTGAAAAGACAAATCTCGGTTTTTGATCTTTTGTTTATTGTTCAATTGTGAAATATGTATTTCATTTCACAATTCAATGATAGTACAAGATGCAACCAAAGAAATTCCCCAAAAGGATTAATTACACTGGACAACAAAGATTTTTGTCCCTAAATACTTTTTGATATATCTTATGGATTTTGGGCTGCTGGTCATGAAAATCACCATGAAATTTCCCTAACACGCGCCTTTTTTTTTAAAAAAAACTGCTTCTATCTCTTATTTCAATTCATAATTCAAGTCAATTAAAATGTTGCCAACAACGTAAGCTGAAAAGCTTTCAGTCTTGTCCAGGCATGTTTAGGCAAGTGGATACTGCATAGCAGGACGGGTTTTAGAAAGGCTATTAAAGCATCACACACACACACACACACACCATTCTATGCATTGTGTTTACATATATATCAGTTTGCAATCATATTGATGCACATGCTCATTATAATAAAGCAATTGTAATTTCAGGAGTATTTGTGATAGCAAAATGTCTCACCAATGTTGCGACATCTGCAATACTTTTCGTTATATTTGTGGCTAATATACGCTTAAACCTCATGAAGCATGACTCCTCTTATTAAGAAAGCCTATGAGCTCTACTTTGAAGTAAAATTGGTGACCAAGACGAAGTCTGGTCTCTTCACCTTTGTTGCACAACATGAACTGTCGATCTTAGCGCTTGGCTTAGATGTATTTGGAAGTCAATGCCGTTCGTTGCCCTGATGACAAAGCGAGAGCAGAAAGATCATGTGTCAGACTGCTAGTTCTGACTTACCAGTGTGTCTGGTTTCTCAGCTAAAAACAAGAAACCCATTGAATACCCCATGAGACCTCTGCCACATGATGATAGTCTTCCAGTACTGAAACCATCAGAAACATTGAGTCTAGAGGAGGCAGACGTAGACATCATGATGCATGAGCCAGGACTGGAAAACAACAATGATACTGATACAGATTTTGAACCCTTTATGCAGAGTGAGCATCATCTGATAACTCAATCCAAGTTAAGTGGCCTGGTCAGAGACTTGGGTTTTTCAACAATGATTCCTCAGGTGACTTCTTCCAGATAGTCATTTATTTCAATTAATTCACTTTTTCTATGCCGTGTACTTATTCTTTTTATCTGAATTGTGTTTTGGAAACTGTTGGAGCCTGTGGCTGACAGTTTGAAGTTCGATCAAGTGATCCAGTGCTCTACTATCAAGCATTAAATATCGACAACATGGGATGAAGAGTCCTTGAAAGTGAGTTCATAGGTTGTGGGAATCTTTCAGTGAAGAGGCAAGTGAAGTTGAGTGATGCTATCCCCTTTGGTTCAAGACCCTATGGTTAAGGCATAATGACTGTTCTTGAACCTGGTGGTGAGAGTCCTGAGGCTCCTGAACCTTCTTCATGATGGCATTTGCAAAAACAGAACATAACCGTGGTGGTGGTGGTCCCTGATGATGGATGCTGCTTTCCTGCAACAACACCATGTAAGTGCACTCAATGGTGGGGAGGGCTTTACCTGCAACAAGAGAAAATCTGCAGATGCTGGAAATTCGAGCAACACACACAAAATGTTGTAGGACCTCAGCAGGCCAGGCAGCATCTATGGAAAAAAAACAGTCGATGTTTTGGGCCGAAACCCTTCAGCAGGACTGGAGAAAAAAAGGTAAGGAGTAGATTTGAAAGGTGGGGGGAAGAGAGAGAGCAACACCAGGCAATAGGTGAAACTTGGAGGGAGAAGGATGTAGCCAAGAGCTGGGAAGGTGATCGGTGAAAGAGACAGAAGGCCGTGTAATAAAGATAAAAGGGGGGAGGGAAGGAGCACCAGAAGGAGGTGATGGGCGGGCAAGATTACTGGAAGCTTGAGAAATCACTATCATTTAGGACAAGCGGAACAAGTGCTACTCCTGCCCCCACACCTCCTCCCTCATTATCATTCAGGACCCCAAACAGTCCTTCCAGATGAGGCGTCACTTCATCTGTGAGTCTACTGGGGTCATATACTGTGTTCGGTTCTCCCAATGTGGCCTCCTGTCTATTGGTGAGACTCAACATAGATTAGGAGACCACTTAGCCGAGCATCTATGCTCCATCCACCAGCGGGATCTCCCAGTTATCCATTTTAATTCTACTTCCCATTCCCACTCCGATATGTCCATCCATGGCCTCCGCCACTCTCGTGAAAAGGTCTCACTTAGGTTGGAGGAACAACACTTTATATTCCCTTTGGGTAGCCTCCAACGTAATGGCATGAACATCGATTTCCCAAACTTCCAGTAATGCCTCCCCCCCTTCACCATTTCCTATCCCCTTTTCCCTCTCTCATGTTATCTCCTTGTCCGTCCATCACCTCCCTGTGGTGCTCCTCCCCCCCCCTTCTTTATTCCATGGCCTTCTGTCTCTTTCACCAATCAACTTCCTAGCTCTTGGCTTTATCCTACCCTCTCCGTTTCACCTATCAGCTGGTGAAAGGGGGTCTTCCCTCCCCACACATTTCAAATCTACTCCTCAGCTTTTTTTCTCCAGTCCTGCCGAAGGCTTTCGGCCTGAAATGTTGACTTTTTTTTTCCATAGATGTCGACCTACCAGTTTATATACCGTAGTCTGTAACTCCTTCTTTGTCTCCAAATCTCCTCAGTTTGTAAATGTTTCCAAATATTTGGAAGATCATCTTACATTGAATCTATGCATACACGTGTACATTACTCATGTTAACCTACCAACCAGTACATCTTTGGACCGTGGAGAGGAAACCGGATATAGTCACGGGGAGAACATACAAACTCCTTACAGGCACAGGCAGGAATTGAACCCCGGTCGCTGGTACTGTAAAGCCCTGTGCTAACCACTATGCAACCATGTCTTCCCTAATTATCATGGTTCACTTTAAATAAATCTCAATTTGCAAAGCACAGAAATGAACCAAATAAGGCATTCAAATTTTAGACCTTTAATCATAACCTGTTACTTACTACTTTCCTTTGTTATGACCATTTAAATCATGCAAGGTGTGTGCACTTTCTATAATTTTGCATCAAAAAGTGTGTTTCTTAACACCTCTAGCCAATTCTCAACTTACCAAGCCATTCTATTCATAGTTTAAAACTAGTTAAAATGCTTTTAACCAATCCACTTTATGTTTTTATTTTTTGAAAAGAATATTTGCTTAGAAATTGGATTTCATCCAGCTTTGGAACACTAAAGTATTGTTGCGTTTAGGGATGGACTAAATTTGGTTGCTCCAAACAAAGTCACAAAATTTTTCAAGGAAGTGTTTGCTTCAACACAGAAGCTAGAATATTCACCATGGGACCACACTCAATTTAGTTGAATTGCTGATACCTTGATCTATAACATGCACAGATAGGTGATAGGTTTTAAAAGGATACTCACTATAAATGCTCCAGGAGCAACACACATGATGACCATTACATAATGTTCTACAACGTTTAACCCATTCCACCAACTAGACAGAGGTCAAGCCTTCAAAAGTTGGCTAATCAATAAATCGCAAGGAGGCACAAGTGCAATTTGAATACGGGCCTTTTGGCCCACTAGCTCAATCAAGCACCCGTTTTTAGACTAATCCTACCCTAATTTTATTTTCTCTGCATTCTCATCAAACCATCAACCCTACCTTTCAAATCTCCATACCTAATGAATACCAATAATGTGTTTTTGTGGCTACACTGCTAAGTAATCACCACTGATGTTGTTCTGCACACCAAAGGATCAAGTCTTCATGTAGTGTTTAAGCTTGCAGAGTACAACTGATCTGAAAAATTACTATTTTATGTAGTTTTCAGAGTTCTTTAAATTATATACACGAGAGACTGCAAATGCTGGAATCTGGAGCAAGAAACAATAGAGTGGAAGAAATTCAGCAAACCAAGAGCATCTGTGGGGGAGGGGGGAAAATTCTATTTGTATTTTTATTTATCTTATTTCTTTCATCCAAGGGAATAAAAATCTTTATTTTGCATCTCTGTCACAATGCACAAGCAATAAAGAAGGGAAATATGGGAGGAAAACAACAGGAATTCTGCAGATGCTGGAAATTCAAGCAACACATATAAAAGTTGCTGGTGAACGCAGCAGGCCAGGCAGCATCTCTAGAAAGCGGTGCAGTCGAGGTTTCAGGCCGAGACCCTTTGTCAGGACTAACTGAAGGAAGAGTGAGTAAGGGATTTGAAAGTTGGAGGGGGAGGGGGAGATCCAAAATGATAAGAGAAGACAGGAGGGGGAGGGATGGAGCCAAGAGCTGGACAGGTGATAGGCAAAAGGGATACGAGAGGATCATGGGACAGGAGGTCCGGGAAGAAAGACAAGGGTGGGGGAGGGGGACCCAGAGGATGGGCAAGGGGTATATTCAGAGGGACAGAGGGAGAAAAAGGAGAGTGAGGGAAAGAATGTGTGTATAAAAATAAGTAACAGATGGGGTACGACGGGGAGGTGGGGCATTAGCGGAAGTTAGAGAAGTCGATGTTCATGCCATCAGGTTGGAGGCTACCCAGACGGAATATAAGGTGTTGTTCCTCCGACCTGAGTGTGGCTTCATCTTTACAGCAGAGCAGGCCATGGATAGACATGTCAGAATGGGAATGGGATGTGGAATTAAAATGTGTGGCCACTGGGAGATCCTGCTTTCTCTGGCGGACAGAGCGTAGATGTTCAGCAAAGCGGTCTCCCAGTCTGCGTCAGGTCTCGCCAATATATAAAAGGCCACATCGGGAGCACCGGACACAGTATATCACCCCAGCCGACTCACAGGTGAAGTGTTGCCTCACCTGGAAGGACTGTTTGGGGCCCTGAATGGTGGTAGGGAAGGAAGTGTAAGGGCATGTGTAGCACTTGTTCCGCATACACGGATAAGTGCCAGGAGGGAGATCAGTGGGGAGGGATGGGGGGGGACGAATGGACAAGGGAGTTGCGTAGGGAGCGATCCCTGTGGAATGCGGGGGGGGAGGGAAAGATGTGTTTAGTGGTGGGATCCCGTTGGAGGGGGCGGAAGTTACAGAGAATAATATGTTGGACCCGAAGGCTGGTGGGGTGGTAGGTGAGGACCAGGGGAACCCTATTCCTAGTGGGGTGGCGGGAGGATGGAGTGACAGCAGATGTACGTGAAATGGAGGAGATGCGTTTAAGAGCAGAGTTGATAGTGGAGGAAGGAAAGCCCCTTTCTTTAAAAAAGGAAGACATCTCCCTCATCCTAGAATGAAAAGCCTCATCCTGAGAGCAGATGCGGCGGAGACGGAGGAATTGCGAGAAGGGGATGGCGTTTTTGCAAGAGACAGGGTGAGAAGAGGAATAGTCCAGATAGCTGTGAGAGTCAGTAGGCTTATAGTAGACATCAGTGGATAAGCTGTCTCCAGAGACAGAAACAGAAAGATGTAGAAAGGGGAGGGAGGTGTCGGAAATGGACCAGGTAAACTTGAGGGCAGGGTGAAAGTTGGAGGCAAAGTTAATAAAGTCAACGAGCTCTGCATGCGTGCAGGAAGCAGCGCCAATGCAGTCGTCGATGTAGCGAAGGAAAAGTGGGGGACAGATACCAGAATAGGCACGGAACATAGATTGTTCCACAACGTAATTGTATTGTATACATGTATGTACAATCAGATACACAATCAGATCAATGTACAGTCAGATATGCAATCAGATCAATGTGTAATGATAAATCTGATGGCCTGGTGAAAGAAGCTATCTCAGAGCCTGTTGGTCCTGTCCTTAACGCTGTGGTGCCATTTGCCAGATGATACCAGCTGAAACAATTTGTGGTTGGGGTGGCTGAAGTCCCTGATGATCTTCTGGGCTCTTTTTATGCATCTGCTGCTATAAATGTCCCGAATAGAGGAAAGTTCACATCCGCAGGTGTACTGGGCTGTCCACACCACTCTCGGCAGTGCCTGTGATTGAGGGTAGTACAGTTCTCGTACCAGGTGATGACACTACCAGTCAGGATGCTTTCTATGGTGCCCCTGTAGAAAGTCCTGAGGATTCGGGAACTCATGCCAAACTTCTTCAGCCATCTGAGGTGAAAGAGGCGTTGTTGTGCTTTTTTCACCACACAACCAGTGTGTACAGTCCAGGTGAGATCCTATGTGATGTGTATACCGAGAAACTTGAAACCATTCACCCTTTCATCTACAGTCCCTTGATGTCAATAGGGGCTAATCTGTCTCCGTTCTTCCTGTAACCTACGATCAACCCCTAGGTTTCTTCGACATTGAGGGAGACATTGTTTTCTTGGCACCACTGTGTCGGGGTGTTGACCTTTCCTCTGTAGGCTGTCTCATTATTGTTGGAAATAAGGTCTATCAATGTCATGTCATCTGCAAATTTGATTAACAGATTAGAGCTATGCATGATAGTCATGGATGTATAGGGAGTAAAGGAGGGCACTCAGGACACAGTGCTGGGGGGTGCTCCTGTGTTGAGGGTTAGAAGGACAGAGATGAGGGAGCCCATCTTTACCACCTGCTGGCGATCCAACAGGAAGTCTGGGACCCAGCTGCCCAAGGCAGGTGCAGGCTGAGGTCTCTAAGCTTCTTGATGAGCCGGGGGGGGGGGGTGGGGGGGGTGGAATTATGGTGTTGAATGCTGAACTGTAGTCCAAGAACAGCATTCTAAAATAAGCATCCCTCTTCTCCCAGTGAGTGAGAACAGTGTGCAGCGCTACTACTATGGCGTCGTCTGTTGATGGGTTGTATCAGTAGGTGAATTGTAGGGGTCCAGTGCGGGTAGCCGAACGTTGCAGATGTAGTCATTGACCAGCCTCTCAAAGCATTTGTTGATGTAAATGTTGTAATTATGAATATTAACAGTTCATTTTCTTCACAAAAAGTTTGTTTCTTTATATCAGATGTGACATATTAGGGAGCAAGAAATTTTGTCTTACAAAGGAATTCTGATAGATAAATGTTGATGCTGGATTGTATTATGAAGAAGATAACTTGGTCCATATAGGGATCCCATTTAGCAGACTCCTTAGAAAATAAGTCTTTTCTTAACCTGTGCATCAAATCATTCTATCCTATGCTTTGGGGAAAGTACAGTTCAGCTGTGACATCCTAATTGCCCTCTAGTCCTCCTATTCCTGCTCCCAACATTGGATCTCTTGTCCTTGAGGCTTCAGATCTGCACACTACCATTTTTCCTACAACGCAGCTGCTGTTCTTGCTTAGCTGAACTTTCCTTGCATGTTGCAAGAAAAAGTTTGAGAACCTTTTGCCATTCTCTGGTTCTCTGGATAATTACTCATAAAATGTGATCTGATCACAATAATAAACACAATCTGTCTAAACTTTCGGGAAACTGGTTGAGTTTTCAGCAACAATTCTAATATTTGTATGAATTTTATTTGATTGTTTCAGCTACAATGATATAAGTACAAATGTGGGTGAGCAACCATGGAAATAGAGGGTCGTACTGTATTTCATCTAGGTTCCATTCTCCTGACAGTCTGGCTGCTGAAAATATATATGGCAGTACTGTCTCCCCAAGGATAAATGTATGATATATATTTCGTAACTGATGCTGGCAATGAGATTTTTCCTGGTAATCCACAACTACTTGAACGCTGAAGGAGTGGAAACGGTTTCTGTTTAAGAAAATATTAGGGTCATTAAAATACACATAGCTGCCTATACTTGTGGGAATTCTACACTGCTGAGAAATCCTCCTACTCAAATCCTCACTGGAATCAATGCAGTTGAAATAATTTCTCAGCAAATGCAGTACATTAGTTACCGATTCAGTCTGAAGAGCAATAATCCAATACTTGAAAGTGTAAAACAATAGAAATTGCAAATGTAACACCTGTGTAGCACCGGTCTTATCATGTGTGACTAGTCACCGCAAGTTGAGGATATCAAATTACACTAGGTGCTAATAGGCCATCAGAAGAATCCAGGTATTGGAAGGAGGCAGTGAATAGAAACCACACACTTCTTGAGATAAGGTTTTGTTTATAAGAAAAAACAATTTGTACAAAATATTTACATGAGTAAGAACAATTCAAAATTCCAACATTCTGTTTCAGTTCCAAATCTCAGATAGCAACAAAAGCCAAATTCCTTTTTAATTAGAATCAGTGAGATTCCTTTATTACTCTAATCTAACTAATTAAACCTAGTGTTGTTCCTTATTTAAAACTTTATAGACTAAACTTTCCTTTTTACTTATCCCTTGCTAGTTAGAAAACCAAATATAATTCCTATTCTCAAGAACTATAGTTAACTTCAGTTTCAGTTCCAGGCAGTATATCTACAAGTTTAAATTCAAATTCAAAGATTACATATACACAGTTTAACACCTTTCATGACAATTCTCCAATATCACAACTCCTGAACAAAATAAATGTCATTCAGTAATTTATCAAAGTCTTTATAAAAATAATCAGTTGTTAAAGAAAATCAAATTCAGATTCTTTGAATGAAAATAAACTTATACATCCAACCATATTAATTCCTCTGTGTCATTACACATTTTGTTCCCGAGCCAGTTCTTCATCTTGGGTGGCTTTTCATCTTGTTTCTGGGTTCATTGGAATGAAATGGTTTATCGTCCACAGAAAGTCAATTCACAAACTTGTACAAAAACTTGACCAAATCCATTGGTATGATCTTGCAGAACTAATTTCTGACTACACGGTAGGGATTTTGGACACTGGTCTCTGCCAATATTGTCTTGTTATAGCTGTAGCTTCAATAAATCTTTTATCGCTATTGTCTCTCCTTCAGGGATTTCACCCTGAGGGTTTAAGTTAGTAGGGTAAAGATACTCACTAGTAATTCTACTTTTAATAGTTCATGTCTTCAACTTCTAATCGTTGTTACGTTTCTCTCCTTGTCCATTCTGTGTCCAGCCCACCCCGCACTCTCATAGATTTTTTTTTCAAATTCACTTTTTTTGGAAAAAAAAATCGATAAACCTCGTTTTCACCCCTCCGCAGGTAGAATTTTCTAATGTTACAACTTTGGGTTTAATTAACCTGGGTTACACAAGATGTGGCAGACCTCTGCTGCAGGCAGTGTTCCTGCAGAGAGAATGTTGTCAGGTGACATTGATCCTGCCCATTTCATACATCTCAGTGCAGACCACCTTGAAGAACATAAGCTTCCAAACGAGTGTTCATCAAAATGGTTAAGTATGCATGATAAACTTAACAGTCTTGACTATGTGCACTTGCCCCTGCCCAAGCAGCTAGTCAAGGCCATATTGACATTTCCAATATTAGAGTGCTGCCATTATTCATTAGCTAAATACTTCATAAAGCACAACTTTAAGAACACTGAACTTTAAGCAGCCTGTACAAAGATCTGAAGCTGCCAGGTCAAGATTCTCAAGTTCAGCAGCTTCCCTTTAAATAAAAACAATTAACGACAATGAAGTGTACTTGGTTGTACTGAAACTGTTCTACATGATCTGTGGATTAAACCTCTGAGCTCCAATTCATGTTCAAAGGTCCAGGATTGTGTTACAGAGATGTCATGATGTGTGCAACTGGTGCTAGGGAAAGATCATTTGTGCAGGCATGATGGGTAGAATAGTATCACACAGCACTAAAGATAAACAGCTCATGCATCTCTTTACAACACCGTTATACCAGGACTGTCAGGTTAATAAGCAGAAGAATGCTGTAATAAATGTTTTCCCATTTTAATCTCAAAACGAAGCTCTGAGTGGTGATTAACTGTAGGTGGCTATTTAGCTACAAAATGAATAAAAGCTAGAAATTGCTCGCATAGGATTTAGAGAGTGCTCACCAGCCTCAACAAACAGTAACATTTTACTCTTTCTAAAATAGGTTTTATATTATATTATAGGTCCATTCATATTTGCAATGTTCTGCAGTCATTTTCATAATCAAAGATTAGAAGATGACCTAATGGTCATAAAAGTTTACGACAATATAAATATCAAAGGAATAAGTGAGCAGAGGTTTCAGATAAAATAGAAAGCAATTAACAAAAAAGGCCAGAGTTCTTAAATTATTTCAAATGGAACTTGGTAGTATCTAGAAAAAGATCAAGGAAATGAGGCGAGACTAAACAGTTGTTTCCATGTCCAGGAACACATTGGTCCTAATTACAATGAGAAAATGGTCCATATCTGTGTGTAATTTAGGAATGGGATGATTGATTTATGTAAACTTTATTCAGTCCTGACGTATGGACATCATTTGGAAAGCCAACATCGGTTGCTCACTGATTGTTGCAGTCTATATGTACTTCCAGAAAGCCATTTGGTAGAGGCTTCAAAGTGTAAAGATGCTGTCAGCATCCTTCCTCATGCAGAATCTCCATACCTGTCTTGTCTCCTGTAACTCCCACTCATATGAGATTATGTAGAACACTGAGAAGAACATCACTGATGAAATGGTGAACAGAAGTCTGGAGAAATGCAAGCACAGCTTAACAAATGTTCCTGTGCCAGTTTAGGTTTCCTTCTTTTGGCCCATGGCAATTTCTAACTTATAAATCTAACAAAAAGATTGCCAGGCAATCCTTTAGATAACATGAGGACATCACAAAGAAACCCTGGTTCCCTGAGAAGACCAAGAATGCTTTTTTAAATCAGGTAAATGTGATTCAATTTTCTCTGAGGACTCTCCAAACAATCATTGCACATCAATTATCTCATCTGTGTGCATTTTACTCTCCAAACATTTTGCTTGTGTTAGAAAGAAACATGCATCAATTTGCAAACTGCACAAATTACACCCCACTGCATTTTAGTGATTTGTGCACGCAACAAATATCTACACTATCTAAAGGAATGATCACTAGGCACTTGGACAAGCAGCAGTGTCACCTGTCATATGGAGGATAAAACAGGAAGTCTACTCTTAAACAGCGAAGTCTGTATTAAATGGTTTAACTTGAAGCATCTTTAATATGATGTCTCAATCTTTTTAAGCAAAGGATGTGAAACAGAAGGAATGATTAGTGTATGAAGAGGGCTGGGCAATACAAATATTGAAGGTTTGAGCTTAGATTAGTGATATTCAAATGGTTGGGAAGTTGCTGCAAATTGACCTAAAGATTGTTAGTCAAAGTGAAAAATTTTTTAAAAACTGCAGTGCTGCAGAGGATTTTGTAGTCAGTTCTATCACAGGCAAAACCCTCACTGCCATCAAGCACATTTTCATGAAATCATTTCCATCATTAAAGACCCTCACTATTGGGAATGTACTCTCTTAGCAGTACTACCATTAGGAAGGAGGTATCGTAGCCTGAAGATCCATACCCACCATCTTAAGGAAAAGTTCCTTCCCCTCTGCCATCAGGATTCTAAACAGTCTATGAACTCATGAACACTATCATGTTATTCTTTTTTGAACTATATTTTAGTAACTTAAAGTAATTTTTAAGTCTTGTACTGTATTACTACCACAAAACGAGGTTCATGACATATGTCAGTGATGATAAACCCAAATCTGATTCTGAGTTACTATGTGCAAGTTGAGTTCAGAGTCAGATTCAATCACCCGAGAGAAAAGTTAGGCAAGACCACCTGTGGCCAAGTGAAATGAAATAGATCTAGTGAAAATTTTACAGTAAACAGTTTAGAAGTAATTCAAAATTAATAATAAAGTGTTAATATTTATGCATTAAATAAATAAGGAAAAGCATTAGATCATCCTCTAATTCTATGTGCCTGTTCACAAGACATAGGAAACATGAGAAGCTCAATGCTGGCTTTCAGGCCAATTCCATCAATCCCATATCCCTGCTAATTTCCCTGTAACCCATTCTCTTTCAGATGCCCATTAACTTCTACCATCTTTCTACAGTGGGGTAATTTACTGTAGCCAATAAGCACATCCTAGGGATTAACCAGATGATATTTCAGTGATTCCAACATGAATTGGCATGACAATTTCAAAAAGAGGGGTACAGTCTAGCCTTTTTATATTCTGCCTATTTTTCCACTGCAACATGACCATTTACAATAGAATACATCTATTGCGTTGGACATTAGTACTAAGAATTATGCCAATTTTGGAGTACAAAGTCAACTAAGAACAGATTTATTTTATCAAGTGCAAATATTTTCATCAAAGTCTAATGCCAATGACTTTTAAATCTGGCAAAGTGCAACATATTGGGTTTCTTGACGCTGTTAGTGAGTGAGCTCCTCTAGGTCAGGCAGCAGAAAAATTTTTGCCATCAGTGGTTATACCAAGTGACCAGCTTGGTACTGTAGCATATAATCACTTAATGTTTCTTTACTCACCCTTGCAACCAACTCCAGCCCCACTGTCTCTGGCTATCTATTAAATGCTATCCTGCAGTTTTTCAGCGTGGGACCAGAAATAGATCTGTTGGTCAGATACGTCCTAAACATTTAGGAGTAGGGATAGATGTTCACGTTGCTATATATATTTTTATAGAGCTGTTACTATTAAAAGTTATAGTGTTCCCAAATACACTTATTTCTGCTTTGTTAAAAAAGCTAGTTTCAAAATTCTCCAACATAATAAATGAAAGTCCAGATCAAGGATTCTTAAATATAAGATCAATACTAATATCCTACAGGAGATCATTCTTTACTTTGAGAATAGTTACACTGTGGACATTATAACCTCAAGGTGAGACTAAAAGTAAGATGCATTTTAGAAATAAACACGCAAGAGGAAGAAAGGAGACATTGATGAGGTTTGGTGGAAAGAGAGAGGACGAGGCTTGCATGGAACATGTAGAGAGACATACATTTTTCAGGACAAAACAGCTTACAATCTCTGTCATAAATGAATTGCATAGTTGTGATATGGGAACAGAATGACAACCAAAGGTAAAATAACCTTAGCCTCATCTGATCTTTCCTTCAAAACAGCATGGTCTCATATATAGATGATGCATACAGAAATAAGAATACATAAATTGGCCACATTTTATTTGATTTGAAATGGAAAAATTAATTATCTTGCAAAGTAAAATAAATTGGTGGATGAGAAAGAAAGCAAATTTCTTCCAGCATTAAACAGTTGAGAAGATTTACAGACAGTTAAAATACTTTGCATATTTTGTAACAACATCAGTTAATGCTCCAAGACATTTAAAAAGGTAAAACTGCACAATGCCTAAGGGTACTTAAAATCCATAGGGTAAATGCACTATTAAAGTTAATTTTATTGTAAGAAATATGAATTTGTAAATACAAACCCCATTTCCAGAAAAGTTGGGATATTTTCCAAAATGCAATAAAAACAAAAAATGTGATATGTTAATTCATGTAAACCTTTATTTAACTGACAAAAGTACAAAGAAAAGATTTTCGATAGTTTTACTGACCAACTTAATTGTATTTTGTAAACATACACAAATTTAGTATTTGATAGCTGCAACACACTCAACAAAAGTTGGGACAGAGGCATGTTTACCATTGTGTTACATCACCTTTCCTTTTAATAACACTTTTTAATCATTTTTGGAACTGAGGATACTAATTTAGTAGATTTGCAATTGGAAATTTTGTCCATTCTTGCTTGATATAAGACTTCAGCTGCTCAACAGTCCGTGGTATCCATTGTCTGATTCTCCTCTACATGATGCGCCATACATTTTCAATAGGAGATAGATCTGGACTGGCAGCAGGCCACTCAAGCACACGCACTCTGTGTCTACAAAGCCACGCTGTTGTAGCCCACGCAGAATGTGGTCTGACAATGTCCTGCCGAAATAAGCATGGACGTCCCGGGAAGAGACGTCGCCCGGATGGCAACATATGTCTCTCTAAAATCCTAATATACGCCTCAGAGTCAATAGTACCTTCACATACATGCAACTCACCCATGCCATGGGCGCTGATGTACCCCCATACCATCACAGATGCTGGCTTTTGTACTTTTCGCTGATAACAATCTGGATGGTCGTTTTCATCTTTAGCACGGAGAACTCAACGCCCGTTTTTTCTGAAAACTACCTGAAATGTGGACTCATCTGACCACAGCACACGGTTCCACAGTCTTTCAGTCCACCTGAGATGAGCTCAGGCCCAGAGAACTCGCTGGCGTTTCTGCACAGTGTTGATGTATGGCTTCCTCCTTGCGTAATACAGTTTCAAGTTGCATTTCTGGATGCAGCGACGGACTGTCTTGAGTGACAATGGTTTTCGGAAGTACTCCCGAGCCCAGGTGGCTATAATTGTCACAGTAGCATGACGGTTTCTTAGGCAGTGCCGCCTGAGGGCTCAAGGATCACGCGCATTCAACAGTGGTTTCCGACCTTGCCCTTTACACACTGAGATGTCTCTGAATTCTCTCTTTTCACAATATTATGTACTGTAGATGTTGAAAGACCTAAATTCTCTGCAATCTTGCATTGAGAAATGTTCCTTTTGAACTGATTAACAATTCTCTCACGAATTTTGGCACAAAGGGGTGAGCCACGACCCATCCTTGCTTGCAAAGTCTGAGCCTTTGATGGACGCTACATTTATACCCAGTCATGATACCTCACCTGCTACCAATTAGCCTGCTTAATGTGGAGTCTTCCAAACCGGTGTTACTTGAATATTCTGTGCATTTTTCAATCTTATTTTAACTCTGTCCCAACTTTTGTTGAGTGTGTTGCAGCCATCAAATTCTAAATTTGTGTATATTTACAAAATACAATTAAGTTGGTCAGTAAAATTATTGCAAATCTTTTGTCAGTTAAATAAAGGTACACGTGAATTAACATATCACAGATTTTTGTTTTTATGACATTTTGGAAAATATCCCAACTTTTCTGGAAATGGGGTTTGTAGTTTACAATCCATCTTTGGTCTCCCTTACAGTATACACTCTATAGTCAGGGGAGCAGACAGGAGATTTTGTGGACATGAGAAGGACACCCGCATGGTTTGCAGCCTCCCGGGTGCCAGCGTCTGGGATGTCTGAGAGGGAAAGCAACCAGAAGTTGTGATACATGTTGGTACCAACAATATAGGCAGGAAGAAGGATGAGGTCCTGAAGTGTGAGTTTTGGGAACTAGGCAGAAGGCTGAAGAACAGGACCTCAAGGGTGGCGTTCTCAGGATTGCTGCCAGTGCCACGTGATAGTGATGGTAAGAATTGGAGGAGATGACAGTTGAATGCGTGGCTGAGGAGTTGGTGCAGGGGGCAGGGTTTTAGATTTCTGGATCATTGGGATCTCTTCTGGGGAAGGTGACACCTGTACAGATTGGATGGGTTGCACCTGAACTCGAGGGGGAGCAATATCCTTGCAGGTAGGTTTGTTAGCATGGTTCAGGAGGGTTTAAACTAATTTGCAACGGGGATGGGATCCAGAGCGATAGAGCAGTGGAAGAAGTGCATGGAGTAAAGCCAGATCTAACATATAAAGAGGCTTTGAGGAAAGAGAAGCAGAATAAAGGATGTAAAGATAGTAAGGTAGAAGGGCTAAGGTGCGTGTACTTCAATGCAAGAAGCATCAGGAACAAAGGTGATGAAGAGCTTGGATACATACATGGAATTACAATGTAGTGGCCATTACAGAGACTTGGCTGGCACCAGGGCAGGAATGGATTCTCAATATTCCTGGATTTCAGTGCTTTAAAAGGGATAGAGAGGGGGGAAAAGGGGATGAGGGGTGGCATTACTGGTTAGGGATACTATTACAGCTACAGAAAGGGTGGGTAATGCAGCAGGATCCTCTTTTGAGACAGTATGGGTAGAAGTCAGGAACAGGAAGGGAGCAGTTACTCTATTGGGGGTATTCTACAGGCCCCCTGGTAGCAGCAGAGATACCGAGGAGCAGATTGGGAGGCAAATTTTCGAAAGGTGCAGAAATAACAGGGTTGTTATCATGGGTGACTTTAACTTCCCTGATATTGGTTGGCACCTGATTAGTTCCAATGGTGTAGACGGAGCAGAGTTTGTAAAGTGTGTCCAGGACGGATTCCTGTCACAGTATGTTGACAGGCCAACTAGGGAGAATGCCATACTAGATCTAGTATTAGGTAACAAAGCGGGTCAGGTCACAGATCTCTCAGTGGGTGAGCATCTGGGGGACAGTGACCACTGCTCCCTGGCCTTTAGCATTATCATGGAAAAGGATAGAATCAGAGAGAACAGGAAAATTTTTAATTGGGGAAGGGCAAATTATGAGGCTATAAAGCTAAAATCGAGTCAGGTGGAAGAAGGCAGCATACATGAGACTTAGGAAGCAAAGATCAGATGGGTCTATTGAGGAATACGGGGTAGCAAGAAAGCAGCTTAAGAAGGGGCTGAAGAGAGCAAGAAGGGGACATGAGAAGGCCTTGGCGAGTAGGGTAAAGGAAAACCCCAAGGCATTCTTCAATTATGTGAAAAACAAAAGGGTGACAGGAGTGAAGGTAGGACCGATTAGAGATAAAGGTGGGATGATGTGCCTGGAGGCTGTGGAAGTGAGCAAGGTCCTCAATGAATACTTCTCTTCGGTATTCACCAATGAGAGGGAACTTGATGACGGTGAGGGCAATATGAGTGAGGCTGATGTTCTGGAGCATGTTGATATTAAGGGAGAGGAGGTGTTGGAGTTGTTAAAATACATTAGGACGGAAAAGTCCCCAGGGCCTGACGAATATTCCCCAGGCTGCTCCACGAGGTAAGGGAAGAGATTGCTGAGCCTCTGGCTAGGATCTTTATGTCCTCGTTGTCCACGGGAATGGTACCGGAGGATTGGAAGGAGGCGAACATTGTCCCCTTGTTCAAAAAAGGTAGTAGGGATAGTCCGGGTAATTATATACCAGTGAGCCTTACGTCTGTGGTGGGAAAGCTGTTGGAAAAGATTCTTAGAGATAGGATCTATGGGCATTTAGAGAATCATGGTCTGATCAGGGACAATCAGCATGGCGTTGTGAAGGGCAGATCATGTCTAACAAGCCTTATAGAGTTCTTTGAGGAGGTGACCAGGCATATAGATGAGGGTAGTGCAGTGGATGTGATCTACATGGATTTTAGTGAGGCATTTGACAAGGTTCCACACGGTAGGCTTATTCAGAAAGTCAGAAGGCATGGGATCCAGGGAAGTTTGGCCAGGTGGATTCAGAATTGGCTTGCCTACAGAAAGCATAGGGTCGTGGTGGAGGAAGTACATTCGGATTGGAGGGTTGTGACTAGTGGCGTCCCACAAGGATCGGTTCTGGGACCTCTACTTTTCATGATTTTTATTAACTACCTGGATGTGGGGGTAGAAGGGTGGGTTGACAAGTTTGCAGATGACACAAAGGTTGGTGGTGATGTGGATAGTGTAGAGGATTGTCGAAGATTGCAGAGAGACATTGATAGGATGCAGAAGTGGGCTGAGAAGTGGCAGATGGAGTTCAACCCAGTGAAGTGTGAGGTGGTACACTTTGGAAGGACAAACTCCAAGGCAGAGTACAAAGTAAATGGCAGGATACTTGGTAGTGTGGAGGAGCAGAGGGATCTTGGGGTACATGTCCACAGATCCCTGAAAGTTGCCTCACAGGTAGATAGGGTAGTTAAGAAAGCTTATGGGGTGTTAGCTTTCATAAGTCGAGGGGTAGGGTTTAAAAGTCGCAAGGTAATGATACAGCTCTATAAATCTCTGGTTAGGCCACACTTGGAGTATTGTGTCCAGTTCTGGTCGCCTCACTGTAGGAAGGACGTGGAAGTATTGGAAAAGGTACAGAGTAGATTTACCAGGATGCTGCCTGGTTTAGAGAGTATGCATTATCATCAGAGATTAAGGAAGCTAGGGCTTTACTCTTTGGAGAGAAGGAGGATGAGAGGAGGCATGGTAGAGGTACACAAGATATTAAGAAGAATCGATAGAGTGGACAGATAGCACCTCTTCCTCAGGGCACCACTGCTCAATACAAGAGGACGTGGCTTTAAGGTAAGGGGTGGGAAGTTCAAGGGGGATATTAGAGGAAGGTTTTTCACTCAGAGAGTGGTTGGTGCATGGAATGCACTGCTTGAGTCAGTGGTGGAGGCAGATACACTAGTGAAATTTAAGAGACTACTAGACAGGTATATGTTGGAATTTAAGGTAGGGTATTATATGGGAGGCAGGGTTTAAGGGTTGGCACAACATTGTGGGCCGAAGGATCTGTACTGTGCTGTACTATTCTATGTTTATATACAGACTTTACCTACAGCATTTTGTGCATGATGTTCTGAACTGTATCCCTTCGGACAAATATCAAACTATACGGAAGATAATAAATCTACAGTTACAATCTTAAAGAAGTCAATGATTACCTGCAGATCTTTTTCCAGAGCAGCTACTCTTCGGTTAGCTTCCCTTTCATGCTCCTCCATTGCCTGAATCAGAACATCATTTTGTTCACTTAAGTCATTGATGTAAGACTGAAGGATCTGCACCTTCAACTAACCAAAAGAAAAAAAAATGTAAATATTCCAGCACTAAATTTCTGTAAATCAGCCTCCCTTCTATGATCTCTGTCTATACTTGTCGCTGCCTCAGTAAAGCAGCCAACATAACTAAAGATTCCACCCACCCCAGATATTTCTTTTCTCCCCTCTTCCATCAAGCATAAGATATAAAAGCCTGAAAGCAAGACCATCAGGCTTAAGGACAGCTTCTATATCGCTGTTATGAGACTCCTGTATGATAAGTTGGACTCTTGACATCACAATTTACCTTATGACCTTGCACTTTTTCTGCAGCTTTTACACTTTATTTTGCATTGTTATTGTTTTACCTTGTTCTACCTGAATGCACTGTGTAATGCTTTGATCTGTATGAAGAGATGTAAGACAAGCTCCTTCACTGGTATTAACAAATACCTAATACATGTGTCCTGGAAAGATACTCTATGAACACTTGCAAATAAAAATAGATTGCACAGGGTTGGAATAGATATATATTTCCAAAAATGAAAGATAAAGCTAGAATAATAACAAAAAAACAAAAACAATCTACAATTACACATCAGGTCAGGTAGCTTCTACAGAACATAGAACAGTACAGCACGATACAGGCCCTTAGGCCATGATATTGTGCCAATCCTTTAAACTAGCCCAAGATCAATCTAACCCTTCCCTCCCACATAGCCCTGTAGTTTTCATTCATCCATGTGCTTATCTAAGAGTCACTTAAATGAGATCTGCCTGTACCACCATCCCTGGTAGAATATTCCACGTAAGTACCTCTCTGTGGAAAAACACTTACCTCTGACATTCACCCTATACTTTCCTCCCAACCCTTTAAAGTTATGATCTCTTGTATTAGCCATTTCTACCCTGGGAAAATGTTTCTGGCTGTCCACTGGATCTATGCCTCTTGGCATCTTGAATGTCGCTATCAAGTTACCTCTCATCCTCTTTCTCTCCAAAGAAAAAAAAACCTTAGCTCACTCAACCTTCCCTCATAAGACATGCTTTCTAATCCAGACATAAGCCTGGTAATTCTCCTCTGCATCCTCTCTAAAGCCTTCACATGCTTCCTTTAATCAGGTGAAAATAATACTCCAAGTGTGATCGAACCAGTTTTAAAGAGCTGCAACATAACCTCGTGTCTCTTGAACTGAATCTCCTGACTAATGAAGGCCAACACTCTTAATCCACACTTAACCATTCTATCAACTTGCGTTGCAACTGTGGATGTTAACCACCGAGATCTATCTATTCCTCCACACTGTTAACCCTTTCTATCTTCCAGTTCATCCTTCCAATTGTATCACTTCACACTTTTCCAGATTGTACTCCATCTGCTGGTTCTCAGTCCAGCTCTGCATCCCATCAAAGTCCCATTGCAATCTTTGATAACCTCCGATACTATCCACAACACCACCAACCTTCATGTCTTCTCCTAATTTACCAAACCACCCCCCCACACTTCCTCATTCAAGCCGTTTATAAAAATCACAAAGAGCAGGGGTCACATAACAGATCCCTATGGAACATAATGATCACTAATCTCCAGGCAGAATACGATCCATCTACAACTACCCCCTGCCTTCTGCGGGCAAACCATTTCTGAGTTTACGCACCCAACTTTCCTTAGGTACCATGCCTTTTGATCTTAGAAACAAGGCATCCATGGGGAACCTTGTCACATGCCCTATTAAAAGCCATTTACATCACATCCACTACCCTGCAATCATTGGTGTATTTTGTCACTTCCTCAAAATATTCAATCAGGTTCCTAAGGCACGATCTGTCCCTCACAAAGCCATGCTGACTATCCCTAATCATACTATGCTTCTCCAAATGCCTGTAAATGCTGTTCTAAGAATCCTCTCCAATAACTTGCCCACAACTGACATGTGGCTCATTGATCTATCTAATTCCCAATGTTATCTCTATTACCTTTTGTGAACAAAGGAATACTGTTTGCCAACTTTCAATGCTCTGCCACTACTCCTTTGGCCAGTCAGATCACAAAGATCATTGCCTATGGTGCAGCAATCTCTTCCCTTGCATCCTGTGGTAAGCCTGCAGTACATCCCATCCCCGGGCACTAACATATCTATCCCCTTTCTTAACATTGAAATATTCCAGTATATCAGACTGTTCTAAAATGACTTCACATTCAATCACAATCCCTTTCTTTAGTGAATACTGAAGCAAAGTATTCATTAAGGACCTACCTCTGACTCCAGACACATGTTTCCTGTTATCCTTGATCGATCCTATCCTCAACTCTAGTTACCCTGATCTTCATGTACGTACGTGCAGAACACCTTAGGGTTTTCCTTATGACCCCCTCTAATTCTCCAGTCTTCTCTGGAGAAAACTACTGAAGCTACCTTTCAAGTTGATGCCTTTCATAGAAACATAAAAAACCTACTGCTAAAACAATAGGCCCACAAAGCTGTGCCGAACGTGCCCTTACCTTAGAACTACCTAGGCTTACTCATAGCCCTCTATTTTCCTAAGCTCCATGTATCCATGTATCCATCCAGGAGTCTATTAAAAGACCCGATCATTTCCATCTCCACCACTGTTGCCGGCAGCCCATTCCACGCACTCACACTCTCTGCGTAAAAAAACCTTACCCCTGACATCTCCTCTGTACCTACTTCCAAGCACCTTAAAACTATGCCCTCTCATGCTAGCCATTTCAGCCCTGGGAAAAACCCTCTGACTATCCACATGATCAATGCCTCTCATTATCTTGTATACCTCTGTCAGGTCACCTCTCATCCTCTGTTGCTCCAAGCAGAAAAGGCCGAGTTCACTCAACCTATTCTCATAAGGCATCCTCCCCAATCCAGGCAACATCCTTGTAAGTCTTCTCTGCACCCTTTCTATGTTTTCCATGTCCCTCCTATAGTGAGGCGACCAGAACTGAGCACAGTACTCCAAGTGGGGTCTGGCCAGGGTCCTATATAGCTGAAACATTACTATCTCAGAGTTCTGAAAGAGATGATATAAAACCCTGATCTCAACATCATCGAGGCTGTCAGAGATTACCTGGGGAGACAGAAGCAAGTGAGACAGCCAAAGTCTGCAGCAAAATTGTGGCAACTTCTCCAAGATGCTTCGAACAACCTACCAGCTGATTTTCTTTAAAACTGAATCATTCTCTGCCGTGCAGTTTTATAAGGCAAAGAGTGGTCACACCAAATATTGATTTGATTTACTTTTTTACTATTTACTGTTCTTTATCGTATTTGTTGATATCTTGAAAACTTTTAATTATATTTGAAAGCATTTTTGCTTTACAGTAATGTAACAATCCCTAAGACATTTTGCATAGTACTGTTAAATAATAACATGGGCTGCTCCAACCCACTATTCACTATGCTGGCTTGATTATTTGGCCAGGTTGTAAGTTTAACTCTTTTTTTCATTAGAATGCAAAGGAAGGAGAAAGAGGAAAAATGGCAAAGAAGGGAAATACATATTCTAAAGTCAGAGAGAAAAAAAAGAGAAGAAGAAAAAAAGAGCTCTTCATTCTGCTCTCCCCGAGTTTGTAGCTCTTCTGTATTCCAGCCTCTGCACACAGTTCACTTTGCATCAACATTGGAGGTGTATCTTCAGCTTTCCAGGCCCCAAACTTTGGACTTTCCTCTTTAACTTCTCTTGGTCAGAGATGTTCTTCTTCTCCTTCAAGAGCATCTAATTATTTGGCTCATTCTTTTTTTTATTTCATTATTTTTTATTGGATTAAAGCATTTTGTTAAATTAAAGACTATACAAATGCAAGTGGATTTTCTGCATTCCTAATTAACCCAAATTGTCAACAGATCCTAACCGCATTTCCCCCCCCCCGCCCCAAGATATTGCTCAACCCACTGATTTCCTAAGGCATACTGTTTTATTGCTCCAGGTTCCAGTATCTATAGTCTCACGTATTTCATGAATATATATGCATGAAGAAAGCTCACCTCTGTCCCAGGATACTGACGGACTTCTACCACTGTACCATTGAGAGCATACTCACCAACTGCATCTCAGTGTGGTATGGCAAATGTCCCGTATCGGACCACAAAGCACTCCAGCGGGTGGTGAAAACTGCCCAGTGGATTATCGGCACCCAATTGCCCACCATTGAGAACATCTACCATAAACACTGCCTGGGCAGGGCGAAAAGCATGATCAAGGATGCATCTCACCCTAACCATGGACTTTTTACTTTCCTCCCATCCGGCAGGCACTACAGGAGCCTCCGCTCCCGCACCAGCAGGCACAGGAAGAGCTTCTTCCCTGAGGCTGTGACATTGCTGAAGCTCTCATCACAGCGCTAAGCAGTATTGCATCCATATTGTACTGTCTCAATACTTATACATTTGTGCGCTGTAGCACTTTTTTTATTCACAGTTGTTTTGTAAATAACACTATTCTTTCCATTTCTGGTCAGATGCTAAATGCAGTTCATTGGCTTTGTATCTGTACTCGGCACAATGACAATAAAGTTGAATCTAATCTAATCTAATCTAATTTTCACAAATTAAAACAGAAATTTATTCAAAATATCTTATTTTAACACTGGTGAACGCAGCAGGTCAGGCAGCATCTATAGGAAGAGGTACAGTCGACGTTTCGGGCCGAGACCCTTCATCAGGACCCTTCGGCCCGAAACGTTGACTGTACCTCTTCCTATAGAAGCTTCCTGGCCTGCTGCGTTCACCAGCGACTTTTATGTGTGGTGCTTGAAATTCCAGCATCTGCAGATTTCCTCATGTTTGATATTTTAACACTGCTGGGCTGAGAGATAATACTGCCAAAACAATCCTTTCACCCATATATACACATTTTCCCCTATCCTCTTAACGAACTGATAAATATGAAATAAAAGTTGCCAAATTAATCTATCCAGTAAATATTTTAAGACTTACATATTACTTTAAGTCGGCAATACTGCCCAGATTTTTCATTTAATGTTTTACTCCAGGCATGTTTTTCAATGCCAGTACATAAATTCTTTGTGATATACATACTTTCAAATGAGCTTTTAATGGATTTTATATGTATGGGGAACTGCTTAGTAAAATGAAAGTACACATACACGAATGAAGATCTAGTTAAATTTAGCTTAAGGAATAAAGATTAAGGAATATTTTTTGCTGGTTAATTGGCAGATTAACATGATTTAGGAAAAAGAATACCCTGAAATTCAAACAGCTTTGCCGTAATGACAAGGCTCAAGCATTCTCACATTTTTGCCACTAGCTTAGTAGGAATTTAAGTATTAATGCCAAAGTGACTTGTTTTCATTACTAAGTGAGGCAGGTGAGCACCTTTGGCTGCTTCTAATTACTTGTAGCCTTCTATATTTTGGTAGTTATACTAAAAAATTCTAAGCAAAGAAGATCAAAATATCACCACAATTGAAATAAACAAAAATGATGGCCAAGCTATTGGAACTGACAATGCACTAAAATATTAACAGCCACTTGGAATAATAAACAACAGCATGGAATAATGAATGGAGAGCTAAAGCATATTTAAAGGCCAGAAATTGTTTGATGAACTTACTTGAGTTGTTTTAAGAGATATTAGAAAGGCTGAATTTCTTTAGCGAGAGGGTGGTGCATCTATGGAATTGCCACAGATGGCTGTGAAGGCCAAGTCATTGAGTATTGTATTTAAGATGTTGATAGGTACTTGATTAGTCAGGGTGTCAAAGGTTATAGGGAGAAAGCAGGAGAATCGGGTTGAGAGGGATAATAAACTAGCCAGGACGGAATGGTGGAGCAGACCCAATGGGGCAAATAGCCCAACTCTGCTCCTGTGTCACGTTTACAGAATTAAAGACTTTGTGATGAAATAGGCAGCAGCAGCAGTACTAATTTCAATATAAGCTAATACCATAGGGCTATAGATAGAGGGCACAACTTTGAAGTGTCAGTGTGTATGTATGTTTTCCTGGGAGAAGCATAGCAGTGATTTTATGCAAACACGAGGAAATCTGCAGATGCTGGAAATTGAAGCAACACACAAAAAAAATGCTGGTGAACGCAACAGGCCAGGCAGCATCTATAGGAAGAGGTCCAGTTGATGTTTCGGGCCGAGACGCTTCGTCAGGACTAACTGAAAGAAGAGACACTAAGAGATTTGAAAGTGGGAGGGGGAGGGGGAGATCCAAAATGATAGGAGAAGACAGGAGGGGGAGGGATGGAGCTAAGAGCTGGGAAGTTGATTGACAAAAGGGATACGAGGCTGGAGAAGGGAGAGAATCAGGGACAGCAGGCCTAGGGAGAAAGAAAGGGGGAGGGGGGTTAAGTCCGGAGGATGGGCAAGGAGTTATAGTGAATGGGACAGAGGGAGAAAAAAAGAGAGGGGAAAAAGGGGGAAAGACAAAAATAATAATCAATAAATAAATAAGGGATGGGTTATGAAGGGGAGGTGGGGCATTAACGGAAGTTAACAGATTGGAGGCTACCCAGACGGAATACAAGGTGCTGTTCCTCCAACCTGAGCCTGCGTTGGGTCTCGCCAATATATAGAAGGTCGCATCGGGAGCACTGGATGCAGTATATCACCCCAGTTGACTCACAGGTGAAGTGTCGCCTCAACTGGAAGGACTGTCTGGGGCCCGGAATGATGGTGAGGGAGGAAGTGTAGGGGCATGCTCGTGGATACCTCCTCTTATTTACCCCTCGATCATGACCCCACTAAGGAGCACCAGGCTATTGTCTTCCACACCATCACCATCTTTATAGGCTCAGGGGATCTCCTATCCACTGCTACCAACCTTATAGTTCCCACTCCCTGCACTACCCAAAACTGATCCACAAAACTGCCTGTCCAGGTAGACCCATTGTCTCAGCTTGTTCCTGCCTCATGAAACTCATTTCTGCATATCTCGACACCGTTTTATCCCCCCTTGTTCAATCCTTTCCCACCTATGTTCATGACACTTCTCACGCTCTGAATTTTTTCAATGATTTTAATTCCCTGGCCCCACCGCTTTATTTTGACCATGGATGTCCAGTCCCTATATACCTCCATCCCCCTCCAGGAAGGTCTCAAAGCTCTCCGCTTCTTTTTGGATTCCAGACCTAACAAGTTCCTCTCTACCACCACTCTCCTCCATCTAGCAGAATTAGTCCTTACTCTTAATAATTTCTCCTTTGGTTGCTCCCACTTCCTCCAAACTAAAGGTGTAGCCATGGGCACCCATATGGGTCCCAGCTATGCCTGCCTTTTTGTTGGCTTTGTGGAACAATCCATGTTCCAAGCCTATACTGGTATCTGTCCCCCACTTTTCCTTTGCTACATCGACGTCTGCATTGGCACTGCTTCCTGCACGAATGCTGAGCTCGTTGACTTCATTAACTTTGCCTCCAACTTTCACCCTGCCCTCAAGTTTACCTGGTCCATTTCCGACATCTCCCTCCCCTTTCTTGATCTTTCTGTCTCTATCTCTGGAGACAGCTTATCTACTGATGTCTACTATAAGCCTACTGACTCTCACAGCTACCTGGACTATTCCTCTTCCCACCCTGTCTCTTGCAAAAATACCATTCCCTTCTCGCAATTCCTCCGTCTCCGCCGCATCTGCTCTCAGGATGAAGCTTTTCATTCCAGGACAAAGGAGATGTCCTCCTTTTTTTTATAGAAAGGGGCTTCCCTTCCTCCACCATCAACTCTGCTCTCAAACGAGTTTCTCCCGTTTCACGCACATCTGCTCTCACCCCATCCTCCCGCCACCCCACTAGGAATAGGGTTCCCCTTGTCCTCACCTACCACCCCACCAGCCTCCGGGTCCAACATATAATTCTCCATAACTTCCGCCACCTCCAACGGGATCCCACCACTAAGCACATCTTTCCCTCCCCCCTCTTTCTGCTTACTGCAGGGATCGCTCGCTACGTGATTCCCTTGTCCATTCGTCCCCCCCATCCCTTCCAACCAATCTCCCTCCCGGCACTTATCCTTGTAAGCAGAACAAGTGCTACACATCCCCTTACACTTCCTCCCTCACCACCATTCAGGGCCCCAGACAGTCCTTCCAGGTGAGGCGACACTTCACCTGTGAGTCGGCTGGGGTGACATACTGCGTCCGATGTTCCCGATGCGGCCTTCTATATATTGGCGAGACCCAACGCAGGCTGGGAGATCATTTCACTGAACACCTATGCTGTCTGCCAGAGAAAGGATCTCCCAGTGGCCACACATTTTAATTCCACGTCCCATTCCCATTCTGATATGTCTATCCACGGACTCCTCTACTGTCAAGAGGAAGCCACACTCAGGTTGGAGGAACAACGCCTTATATTCCGTCTGGGTAGCCTCCAACCTGATGGCATGAACATTGACTTCTCTAACTTTCGTTAATGCCCCACCTCCCCTTTGTACCCCACCCATTATTTATTTATTTATTTATTTCCCCCCTTTTTTCCTCCCTCTGGCCCTCTCACTATAACTCCTTGCCCATCCTCTGGATTTCTCCCCTCGCCTTTCTTTCTCCCTAGGCCTCCCGTTCCATGATCCTCTCCCTTCTCCAGCCTCATATCCCTTTTGCCAATTAACTTTCCAGCTCTTGGCTCCATCCCTCCCCCTCCTGTCTTCTCCTATCATTTCAGATCTCCCCCTCCCCCTCTCAAATCTCTTACTATCTCTTCTTTCAGTTAGTCCTGACGAAGGGTCTCAGCCCGAAACGGTGACTGTACCTGTTCCTATAGATTCTGCCTGGCCTGCTGCGTTCACCAGCAATTTTTATGTGTGTTGTTTAAAAAATCTAGAGTGCCTTAGATTTTTGCACAGCACTGCATGTGGGGGAATTCCTTCATTACAGGGTTGAAAGCTGCAGCTTGCCAACATTTAGTATTCAATTACAGATGGGGCTAGGTGCTCAAGATGCTGAATGACAAAAAAATTCAGGGTGTTTGTGTACGTGGCTTTCTAGGTGACTATACTGGTAAATCTGTTTTTGCACATTGGCTGTCGGTCTTTATTTGTGTATAGTTTTTTTCATAAATTCTATTGTATTTCTTTATTTTCCTGTAAGTAACTGCAAGAAAATGAGTTTCAAGGTAGCATACAGTAATGTACATGTACTTTTATAATAAATTTAAGTTGACTTTGATTTGACTAAAATAAACAATAATGCACTAGACTCTAGGCTTCATAAATGGTGGCATGGTATAAAAGTCAATAAGCCAGACTAAAACTAAACATGAAAAATCATTTTGGTCCTAAATGACCCAACTCAAGTCCCCCTTTTCACCTTTGAAGGTGGAAGAGATTTACTGGAATGGCTCCAAGATATATTGACATATTAGAGCTAAATTTGCATCAACTAGAGAAGATGTTCTCTTTAGAATAATAGAGGCTTACAGGAATTTTAATTGAGGTGTTTGAAATTACAAACAGGTCATAAACGACCAAATAATAAAAATCTACCCTTCAAACTTAAGATAATTAGAAAATATGGATTACGATACTATAAAACAAGTCAGACTTAGACATCAGTGGATAGAGGGGAACATTTGGATGTTGTGTACATGGATTTCCAGAATATATTTTATAAGGTGCCACGCAAAAGACTTATCCATAAGGCAAGGATGCAAGGAGTTGGGGGTAAAGTATTAGCATGGACAGATAACTGGCTAACCAACAGAAGGCAGAGTGTTGGGATAAATGGGTCTATTTAGTAGTGATCGGAACTGCCGCAGGGGTCTGTGCGAGGGGCACAAGATTCATAAATGATTTGAGATAGAGGGCTGACTATAGTGTATCTATGTTTGCTGATGACACTGAATGGAATGGAATAGCAAATTGTGCAGAGGATGTGGATTGTCTGCAGAGGGATACAGATAAAGCGTATGTGAAAGGGTCTGGCAGGTGAAGTATAATGTTGATAAATGCGAGATCATCCACTTTGAAAAGAAAAAATAGATTAATTTATTAGTTAAATGGTGAAAGATTGTTGTTATGTATAGGGAGTGTTTGTGCATGAGTTACAAAAGGTTGGTCTGCAGCTGCAACAGGTTATCAAGAAGGCAAATGAAATGTTGCCATTCATTGCTAGAGGGATTGAATTTAAGAACAGGGAGGTTATGCTGCAACTGAATATGTGCAAAGAATGTTCATGAGGTTGATTCCTGAGTTGAAAGGGTTAACCTATAAGGAGACATTGAGTCACCCAGGAGGAGACTCACTGGAATGCAGAAGAATTACAAGAGATCTTACAGAAACATAAAATTATGAAAGGGATAGATAAGATAGTGACAGGAAAGTTGTTTCCACTTGTAAGTGAAATTACAACTGGGGACATCACCTCAAACTTTGGGGGAATAGATTTGTGACGGAGATGAGGAGAAACTGCTTTTTCCAGGGAGTAGTGAACCTGTGGAATTATCTACCGAGGGAAACAATAGGGGTAACCTCATTAAATATATTTAAGACATATTTAGCTAGATTTTGAAAAGCAGGGGAATTAAGGATTGTGGGGTAAAGGCAGTTAAGTAAAGCCCAAATACATGATCAAATTAGTCATAATTTTATTGAATGACAGGCTTGGCTCAACGGGGTAGGTAGAACATAGAAACATAGAAAACCTACAGCTCAATCCAGGCCCTTCTGCACACAAAGCTGTGTCAAACATGTCCCTACCTTAGAACTACCTAGGCTTTACTCATTGCCCTCAGTTTTTCTAAGCTCCATGTAACAATCCAGGAGTCTCTGAAAAGACGTTTCCGTCTCCACCACTGCCGCCGGCAGCCCATTCCACACACTCACCACTCTCTGCATAAAAAACTTACACCTGACATCTCCTGTGTACCTACTTCCAAGCACCTTAAAATCATGCCCTCTCGTGCTAGCCATTTCACCCTTGGTGAAAAGGCTCTGACTATCCACACGATCAATGCCTCACATCATTTTATACACCTCTATCAGGTCACCTCTCATCCTCTGCCGCCCCAAGGAGAAAAGACCACGTTCACTCAACCGATTCTCGTAAGGTATACTCCCCAATCCAGGCAACATCCTTGTAAATCTCCTCTGCGTCCTTTCTATGGTTTCCACGTCCTTCCTATAGTGAGGCGACCAGAACTGAGCACCAGTACTCCAAGTGGGGTCCGACCAGGGTCCTGTATAACTGCAACATTACCTCTTGGCTCCTAAGCTCAATCCCACGATTGATGAAGGCCAATGCATCGTATGCTTTCTTAACCACAGAGTCAACCTGCGTAGCAGCTTTGAGTGTCCTATGGACTTGGACCCCAAGATCCCTCTGATCCTCCACACTGCCAAGAGTCTTGCCATTAATGCTATATTCTGCCATCATATTTGACCTACCAAAATGAACCACCTCACACTTATCTGGGTTGAACTCCATCTGTCACTTCTCAGTCCAGTTTTGCATCCTATCAATGTCCCACTGTAACCTCTGACAGCCCTCCACACTATCCACAACACCCCCAACCTTTGTGTCATCAGCAAATTTACTAACCCATCCTTCCACTTCCTCATCCAGGACACTTATAAAAATCATAAAGTGTAGGGGTCCCAGAACAGATCCTTGAGGCACACCATGGGTCACCAACCTCAATGCAGAATATGACCCGTCTACAAACACACTTTACCTTCTGTGGGCAAGCCAGTTCTGGACTCAAAAAGCAATGCCCCTTGGATCCCATGCCTCCTTACTTTCTCAATAAGCCTTGCATGAGGTACCTTATCAAATGCCTTGCTAAAATCCATATACACTACATCTACGACTCTACCTTCATCAATGTTCTTAGTCACATCCTCAAAAAATTCAATCAGGCTCGTAAGGCACGACCTGCCTTTGACAAAGTCATGCTGACTATTCCTAATCATATTATGCCTCTCTAAATGTTCATAAATCCTGCCTCTCAGGATCTTCTCCATCAACTTACCAATCACAGGAGTAAGACTCACTGGCCTATAATTTCCTGAGCTATCCCTATTCCCTTTCTTGAATAAGGGAACAACATCCGCAACCCTCCAATCCTCCGGAACCTCTCCCATCCTCATTGATGATGCAAAGATCATCGCTAGAGGCTCAGCAATCTCCTCCCTCGCTTCCCACAGTAGCCTGGGGTACATCCCATCCGGTCTCAGTGAGTCATCCAACTTGATGCTTTCCAAAAGATCCAGCACATCCCCTTTCGTAATATCAACATTTTCAAGTTTTTCAATTCACTGCGTCATCCCTACAATCGCCAAGATCCTTTTTCGTAGCAAATACTGAAGCAAAGTATTTATTAAGTACCTCTGCTATTTCCTCCAGTTCTATACACACTTCCGCATTTCAACACTTGATTGGTCCTATTGTCTCACATCTTATCCTCTTTCTCTTCGCATACCTGGAGAATGCCTTGGGGCTTTCCTTAATCCTGTCCGCCAAGGCCTTCTCATGGTCCCTTCTGGCTCTCCTAATTTCATTCTTAAACTCCTTCCTGCTAGCCTTATAATCTTCTAGATTCCTATCATTACCTAGTTTTTTGAACCTTTCGTAAGCTCTTCTTTTCTTCTTGACTGGATTTAAGACAGCCTTTGTACACCACGGATCTTGTACCCTACCATCCTTTCCAGGTCTCATTGGAACGTACCTACTCAGAACCCCACACAAATATCCCCTGAACATTTGCCACATTTCTTCCATACATTTCCCTGAGAACATCTGTTTCCAATTTATGCTTCCAAGTTCTTGCCTGATAGCCTCATGTTTCCCCTTAGTCCAATTAAACGTTTCCCTAACTTGTCTGTTCCTATCCCTCTCCAATGCTATGGTAAAGGAGGTAGAATTGTGATCACTATCTCCAAAATGCTCTCCCACTGAGAGATCTGACACCTGACCAGGTTCATTTCCCAATGTCAGATCAAGTACAACCTCTCCTCTTGTAGGCTTATCTACGTATTGTGTCAAGAAACGTTCCTGAACACATCTAACAAACTCTACCCTATCTAAACCCCTCACTCTAGGGAGATGCCAATCAATATTTGGGAAATTAAAATCTCCCACCACAACAACCCTATTATTATTAATCCTTTCCAGAATCTGTCTCCCTATCCGCTCCTCGATCTTCCTGTTACTATTGGGTGGTCTATACAAAACACCCATATAAAAAGTAGTAGTTATTGACCCCCTTCCTATTCCTAACTTCCACCCACAGAGACTCCGTAGGCAACCCCTCCATGACTTCCTCCTTTTCTGCAGCCGTTGCACTATCTCTGATCAACAGTGCCATGCCCCCACCTCTTTTGCCTCCCTCCCAATCCATTCTGAAACATCTAAAGCCTGGCACTTGAAGTAGCCATTCCTGCCCCTCCACCATCCAAGTCTCTGTAATGGCCACAACATCATAGCTCCAAGTGCTGATCCATGCTCTAAGCTCATCTGCTTACTCATGATCTATACTCCCTCTATGCTGTGCGCGCGTGCACACACGTTTTCCAATCAGCACACAAAGGAAATTAATGTGTGCACAAAAGGTTAGTTACCGAAGATAATGTGGTTATTAATAATTATACTCATTGAAAAAAATATTTTAGCTAAATGTTTCTGTTAACTAGTTAGTCGGTATTTCAAATACCACAATGGACACCACTAATTTACGTTACCTCAACTTTCCTGTTCCGGTTTGTACAGCTGCATTATGGCGGCAGCCATCTTTAGCGGATCTGTTTCAAATCCTGCAGATTGCTTACTAAGTTTTTATTGAAAAAGATCAGTCAAATGACCCTGTGGTTAAATACTGTCACAAGAAATTGATAAACATTACATACAAAGTAGCTTTACAGGTTTTAAGTGATGTCTTTGATGAACTGGTTGCATGGTGCAAGATTCTGCAAAAGAGTGGTCTGACACCGATTGATTCACTTCATTTTGCGCAAGGCAAAATTAACAAGAAAGCAGTATCTGGGAGACAATGTTTCATGGAGTGACAAAGTTAAAGTTTTGCTAAGCCAACAAAGTGAAGAAAACGTCACAGTAGATACAAGTTCGCTGCTGACTTTTATAAATAGTCTTTGTGTTCATTTAGAAGAAAGGTTTCCTGAAGATGAGGTACAAGAATGGTCAGCTTTTGATTTCTCCGCAATTGCAGATTGTGGCTTCACATTTGGCGATGAACTAGTCAATGCCTTATGTCTAAAATATCATGATTTTCTAGCTGAAAATATTGTAATAGTTAGACAATTTAATGATTCAAATTCTCCGTGCAAGGAAAAAATTAATTCCAAACTGATTTCAAACTTTGCTCAAATGGTGACAGTTGTACTTCAAAGTGAACAGTTTTGCGACCTTGCACAGTTGATGGACATTGGGGGAACCTTTCTTGCTTCTAGTGCGGACTGTGAGCAAGGTTTTAGCCTAATGAATCATCTCAAACACAAGCTGAGAAACCGTTTAGATGAATGTCATTTGAATATGTTAATGAGAATCAAAAGCTATCAATTAGATGGAAGTTCTATTAGTCTAGATAGAGTTTACAACGAATGGGTAAATGCCAAAGACAGGAGAGAGAAAAAATAACTGAGTGACTTAAATACGTATGTTATTTTGTTGTTTTTCTGTGCAGTTTTAAGTCAAATATTTTGTAAACCTACATAAACTGTGCCATATGTACACATACTTTTGTCACAGAAAAAAAATTGCACAACGTAAGATTTTTGCGCCCACTATTAAAAATTAGAGGGAACATTGTTTATGATACTCCTCACATTAAAATAGACACATCTCAAACCAGCAGACTGAGTGCGTCCTTTCTCTATCACCTGCCTATCCTCCCTTTCACACTGTCTCCAAGCTTTCTCTATTTGTGAGCCAACCTCCCTTTCCTCCGTCACTTCAGTTCGGTTCCCACCCCCCAGCAATTCTAGTTTAAACTCTCTCCAATAGCCTTAGCAAACCTTCCCACCAGGATATTGGTCCCTCTCAGATTCAAGTGCAACCCGTCCTTTTTGTATAGGTCACACCTGCTCCAGAAGAGGTCCCAATGATCCAGAAATCTGAATCCCTGCCCCCTGCTCCAATCCCTCAGCCACGCATTTATCCCCCACCTCATCTATTCCTATACTCGCTGTTGCGTGGTGCCCTACTCTTGCTCCTATTTCTTGTCCTCTTATGTCACTCTCCCTCACCACCACTACCTTGGGAAATTCAGTTTTAGGAAAAACATTTTTTGTAAAATTCCCATAACTCAATTGAATATTTTCATAGATCCATCCTTGAATAGATCACAGCAATATGAAAGACAAAACTGAAAGTGCCACATTACTATACATTAACATCTGGGATAGATTCAATTCAAAGACTTTTTTTATCTTGAACTACTGTTGAAAATGTTATGTTTTGTAACTTCAAAACATTAAATTAATTCAAGGGAAAAACACTGGAGTCCAGGAATGCAGATCTGGTTTTGTCCTTGCTTTAAGCGAGGCAGGTACGTATCACTTGGTAGGATGATGACATGTACAATTAACATATTTTTACCTATAACCCATAATTAATCATTTAAACTAACAAGAATGTTTCATCAAGAAGCCTCAAATATTATCGAAATACTAAATGTACAACACTCCTCCCTGCTTAGGCATAAATTACAACTCAATAGAAAATAGAGAACTGCTGCCTCAGCAAGGAACTAGATCTGTTGCAATTTGCATATCACCACAGTAGGCTGATGGCAGATGCAATCTCAATGGCTCTTCACGCAGCTTTAGACCACCTGGATAATACAAACACCTACATCAGGATGCTATTCATTGACTATAGCTCAGCATTTAATACCATCATCCCCACAACCCTGACTGAGAGGTTGCAGAACCTGGACTTCAGTACCTCTCTCTGCAACTGGATCCTTGACTTCCTAACTGGAAGACCACAATCTGTGTGGATTGGGGATAATATCTCCTCCTTGCTGACAATCAACACTGGTGCACCTTCGGCGTGTGTGCCCACTGCTCTACTCTCTATATACCCATGACTGTGTGGCTAGGCATAGCTCAAATACTATCTATAAGTTTGCTGACGATACAACCATTGTTGGTAAAGTCTCAGGTGGTGACGAGAGGGCGTACAGGAGTGAAATATGCCAACTACTGGAGTGGTGCCACAGCAACAACCTGGCACTCAACGTCAGTAAGACGAAAGAGCTGACTGTGGACTTCAGGAAGGGTAAGACAAAGGAACACATACCAATCCTCATAGAGGGATCAGAAGTGGAGAGAGTGTGCAGTTTCAAGTTCCTGGGTGTTAAAATCTCTGAGGTTCTAACCTGGTCTCATATTGATGCAGTTATAAAGAAGGCAATATAGCCGCTATATTTTATTAGGAGTTTGAAGAGATTTGGCATGTCAACAAATACACTCAAAAACTTCTAAAGATGTACCATGGAGACCATTCTGACAGACCGCATCACTGTCTGGTATGGAGGACCGAAAGAAGCTGCAGAGGGTTGTAAATTTGGTCAGCTCCATCTTGGGTACTAGCCTACAAAGTACCCAGGACATCTTCAAGGAGTGGTGTCTCAGAAAGGCAGCATCCATTAATAAGGACCTCCTGCACCCAGGGCATGCCCTTTTCTCACACTTACCATCAGGTAGGAGGTACAGAAGCCTGAAGGCACACACTCAGTGATTCAGGAACAGCTTCTTCCCCTCTGCCATCCGATTCCTAAATGGACATTGAACCCTTGGACACTACCCCACTTTTAAAAAAAAATATATAGTATTTCTAACTTTAGCATGATTTTTAAACTATTCATTATAAGTATACTGTATAAGTATACTGAATAAGATTTACTTATTTATTATTATTACTATTTTTTCTTCTATATTATGTATTGCATTGAACTGTTGCTACTAAGTTAACAAATTTCACTCACATGCCGGTGATAATAAACCTGATTCTGAATGCATCTCAACTATATACACAAAATATTATATAATGCAGCTATGATATACAGACATCCACAGCATAGTCAATTTTAAATCGTCCCATTCAGGCTGAGAGATTTCATCACTGTGGAAGCTTTCTTACTGTCATGGGATACATCTTTCCTGACAAGAGAGGTCACTCTGTTTAGCATGTGAGACTTGTTTGTGGCTGTGAAACAAGCTCAAGTTTTGAGGCCTGCTCCAAGTTGGTTGTAGGAGTTGACTCTGAGATTCCAGAAAGTGGTTCTGATAGTGTTAGCCACCTTTCTTTTTCATTTTTCTTCTTCTAGTTTGTGCATCTTGATCTTGGGAATGTGTATTTTGGTCACTGGAATATTCTCTTCCCTTCTATTGGTCCCTTTATGATCTGATCACTCTCTTGGTTTCCGCATCCATATCATCATCTGATGAATCCTCTGTTTTTGTATCTCCATGGACTCCTTTCTTTTTGCCCGTCCATTCATCCAGCTGGACTTTGGTCTTTGCATCTACTTTCACAAGTAGCTTTTTGTTTCTCACTTGCAAGTTCATACAATAATCTTAAATGCCAAATGCTTGCAGCTTTCCTGAAGTTTGTTGAACTCTCCTCCAACTTAAATGCAGCCACATTTCACAAGTATCTGTCTTATTAACATTTCAGAAGCTCTCTCAGATACATTGCCTACAAAAACTATTGTAGGTGGACCACTGCTTTTATCACAATTCCTCTGAGCAGCATGATCCTTCCTTAGTACAATATGCTTTCTGACCAGAGGCACAGAGGTTGGTACCAACACCTGTTTGTCTTCTGTTGGGCAATAATTCATGGTGTTCAGCCTGGAGACAGTAGTGCAATCATCCAGTATCTTTCTTAATCTACTTTCATTCATGGAATGTGGCATGCAAATTGTATATGGATGTCTAATTAAGTTGTAGTTGTCTCAGTCAATCACCTTCTCCATCCCCCCCCCCCCCCAATGCTTGCCCTTCTGCTTTTACCACAGACAACCTCAATGTGGTTTGTTGGTTGTTGTATTACAGATATCATTCCCAAGGGAGTTATCTTCTCTCCAGTATAAGTTCTTTGGTGAATATGTACAGGCTTCAGTTTGGTATCTTGGAAATGTCTCTGAAACTCATTTTGTGAAATGACTGAAACAGCTGAGCCAGTGTTAAATTCCATTTTAATTAATTGTCCATTCACTTCCATTGTTAATTTTCACATTGAAAATTTTAAGGCTACACTGTCCTGTGTCACTCTTATCATTCTCATGTTTTTCATCGACAACGTGCAGAATAGTGCTCCTTTTGAAAAGGCAACGTGACATTTTAGTGTTTTTTCTTCCCTATGCAGACCATTTATTTTGTCTGCCTGACATGGTGTTTGTATATGTCCTACTTTGTTGCATTTTCTGCAGTTTTGCCTTTAAATCTGCATTTGTTTGGTGTGTGTACCACAATGGTAACACAATTGGTTCAGCCAGGCTGGTTTCTGTTGAGGCAATGCAATTTTGTTCACATTCGCTTTAATTCCTGACTCAATTGCTTAATTCCCTAATCAATTGTGTCTCTGTCCATGGTTTCTAGTGAAGCAGCGATTTCACTGCTCGTAGAAATGTAAGCTGTGCTTCAATTAGGAGCAGTTTCTGAATGCTTTCTTTTAAGATTCCAGAAACTAAATGACCTAACATATTACAACAGGAATTCTGCAGATGCTGGAAATTCAAGCAACACACATAAAAGTTGCTGGTGAACGCAGCAGGCCAGGCAGCATCTCTAGGAAGAGGTGAAGTCGACGATTCAGGCCGAGACCCTTCGTCAGGACTAGATGTCCTGACGAAGGGTCTCGGCCTGAAACGTCGACTGCACCTCTTCCTAGAGATGCTGCCTGGCCTGCTGCATTCGCCAGCAACTTTTATGTGTGTTGATCTAACATATTATTAAGCCCATTACCAAATTGACAATGCTTAGTCAATCTCTTCAATTCAGCCACATATGCCGAAATGGACTCCCTTTCCTATTTATTCTGCTAATGAAACCTAAAGTGCTGTGCAATCAACAATGGTTTTGGTTCTAAGTGTTCCTGCATTACTTTTATAATAGTAGCAATGTTCATTTCTGATGGTTTGGTTGGAGCAGTCAAAACTTAAAGCAAACTGTATGCTTTTAAACAGAATGAAATCAGCAAAATTGGCACTCACTTCTCATTGGTTATTTCCTTTGTTTCAAAATACTGTTCCAATAGCTCAGTATAAATGAGCCAATTACCCATTGTGTAATCAAACTTGTCAATCTTTCCGATGTAGCCAGCTACTTCTGCTCTTTGTTCATGATTATTATCACCCAGTAACTCATTTTTATAAACCCATGAATTTGTCAATTTTCTGATTTTGTAAAACTGGAAACATGTCTTCCTTTTCAAAGAATACATGCTATGCTGCTAGTTGTTTGTTAATTCCCAATTTGTAGGGTTTGATGTCTGTGACACATTACTGTTATATATTGAAGGTTTGTCATTATGATTTCACATTTTCCCCAAAATCGAACTCCATATGTCAGATCTTTGGCTATTTGCTTAACCTATCCATGTCCCTTCTTTATATCCTCTTCACAACTGATTTTCTTACCCATCTTTGTCATCAGAATATTTTGCCAGTATACGTTCCATGCCACATACAAGTCATTCACATAGACTGTAAAAAGATGAGATCCCAGCACCATTCCCTGTGGCATACATGAGAAGGTAGATTCAATTTGTATATACTATCTTTTCATGAACAATATTGTGTTTCTGATATAATGTTTTTAAAACTATGCTCCTCTTCAGTAAGTACTTTTATGCTTGAATATCTATGGGGAGCAAGTACAGTATCCACTGGTCCACTGAAAACTTTCTGCAACTGGTGGGTACTACAGGGACGTCAGTATAACCTGGATGTTGAGAGCAACTATCAAAATCAGAAGTTGTAGCTTTTCGGTCAACATTAGCACTTTAAAATAAATCTACTGTAAATCTTCCTCCTAATGTGTGAGTGATAGAGTCTGGGAGAAATGAAGGAAATGCAGGGAAAATAAAAAATAGATTTAGAATGAATAGGCTAGCATGGATTCGGTGGGCTGAAGGGCCTATTTTGAT
The DNA here is from genome assembly GCF_030028105.1 of Mobula birostris. NCBI lineage: Eukaryota > Metazoa > Chordata > Chondrichthyes > Myliobatiformes > Myliobatidae > Mobula > Mobula birostris. The sequence continues at coordinate 54,137,506 of NC_092384.1, forward strand.
GCTGTAGTCCTCTATAAAGGAAAATTACGAAATGACTGTGATAGTAGTCATATTTTACTGATCCCGAGGGAAATTGAGTTTCATTACAGTTGCACCAACCAAGAATAGAGTATAGATATAGCAATATAAAACCATAAATAATTAAATAATAATATGTAAATTATGCCAGGAAATAAGTCCAGGACCAGCCTATTGGCTCAGGGTGTCTGACCCTCCAAGGGAGGAGTTGTAAAGATTGATGGCCACAGGCAGGGATGACTTCCTATGACGCTCAGTGTTGCATCTTGGTGGAATGAGTCGCTGGCTGAATGTACTTCTGTGCCCACCCAGTACATTATGTAGTGGATGGAAGACATTGTCCAAGATGACATGCAACTTGGACAGCATCCTCTTTTCAGACACCACCGTGAGAGAGTCCAGTTCCATCCCCACAACATCACTGACCTTACGAATGAGTTTGTTGATTCTGTTGGTGTCTGCTACCCTCAGCCTGCTGCTCCAGCACACAACAGCAAACATGATAGCACTGGCCACCACAGACTCGTAGAGCATCCTCAGCATCGTCCAAGAGATGTTAAAGGACATCAGTCTCCTCAGGAAATAGAGACGGCTCTGACCCTTCTTGTAGACAGCCTCAGTGTTCTTTGACCAGTCCAGTTTATTGTCAATTCGTATCCCCAGGTACCTGTAATCCTCCACCATGTCCACACTGACCTCCTGGATGGAAACAGGGGTCACCGGTGCCTTAGCCCTCCTCAGGTCCACCACCAGCTCCTTAGCCTTTTTCACATTAAGCTGCAGATAATTCTGTTCACACCATGTGACAAAGTTTCCTACCATAGCCCTGTACTCAGCCTCATCTCCCTTGCTGATGCATCCAACTATGGCAGAGTCATCAGAAACCTTCTGAAGATGGCAAGACTCTGTGCAGTAGTTGAAGTCCGAGGTGTAAATGGTGAAGAGAAGGGGAGACAAGACAGTCCCCTGTGGAGCCCCAGTGCTACTGATCACTCTGTCTGACACACAGTGTTGCATGCACACGTACTGTGGTCTGCCAGTCAGGTAATCAATAACCTGTGATAAAACTATCTCAAAGGAGGTAATGGTTTATTTGCAAAGCTGTACATTTTTACTTTGGTTGCTGCAAACTTGATGTTCCAGACTGCTGAGAAATTATTACATTGTGCAAAACCAGCACACCATATACCACCCATATTCAAAAGGATCGTAATATGAACATACATAAGAACAATGTGTCTATGGACTAAGATACTGACTAAACCTGTGCCCCTGTAATTGGGATTAGCAATCTCCCTATCAAGATTTGTGGTGACAGACCTTGTACTATCAGAATCTGAAAACATTTTTCAGAATCTCTAAGGTATTGTAATCACAAATGCAAGGGTTGATTTTCAGGTATCATTGGTGTTGCAATGTCAGGGAAAATGCAGCCATTTTGTCTACAGTAAGCATCTTCAAGTGATCCTACTGATTCTTATTGATAAGTTAAACCAATGAAACTACAACCCATCATTGCAGGGTACTGAACTAAGGACATGCTGAGATTGATAAAAATGTAAACCCTTTTCTTTTAGATGAGATATCATTTTAATATTGCATTTAAAAGAAGATTTTTCTGATAATCCAGGAGTATCTCAATCCAACACAATAGAGTCATTTTAATTTCATATATTAAGATTCTTGGAGTGGAATTTAACCCCATGACCCTTAGGTCACATGACCCTCAGTTGACTAGGGCAGAACCTAGTCAACTGAGCCAAGCCCATCTGTGTTAGTACAGTGACATAGATCCATCTCTTCAATGAATCACAAAATTATTTCACAGAAAGCAAGCTTTTCACATTGCCTTTAAACACACAGACTTCATAAATCTTTGGTAAATATGCTGTTACTTCCTATTGTCAACATGTTTAATGCCAGCACTATATCTGAAGATGCCACACGATCTTGTAAAGTTTCAGGTACTGTTAAAAAGATTGCAGATTTATACTTTCAGTATATTAAAAATAGGACAATAGAGATGGTAAGCCAGGAGTTGCTCCCAGCAGACAAGTGAGTTGGAATTACGAAATGTATATATACAGAAACAGATGGACAGTTAACCGTGTAATCAGAATTCTCGATAGTTTTTTTGAAAAAACAGACATCTGTAAGTCAATTTTGTTCACAAGTCCAAAAGTGCATATTAAAAACACAAGATATAGCAACTATACGGCCACAGTATTAGCCGTTGCAACAGAAGCATACAAGACTGCTAAGAAAGAATCATTACTAAAAGTGGAAAGGAAACATATATACTGTACTGTACATACATCAGACTTGGATTTAATAATATGGTGCTTCTTCATGTGCACACTCTTTGGGTGTTCTTAACCTGGGGGAAGCCCGTATAGATAGATATACAGAAAAATTTAGAACAACATTTCTGGATAGACAGAATATAGAACTTACAATAGTTCAGAATAGTTCAGTCCCTTCAGCCCATGATGTTGTGCCAATGTTTTAACCTAGTCCACGATCAATCTAACCCTTCCCTTCCACAGAGCCCTCCATTTATCTTTTAGATGAATAAATTTATCACATTTGCAGCAGTAAAAGCAGCAGTAGAAATACACTTCAAACATAATAAATATTTATTTTGTAGAATTATATGCGAGTGCAATGTAGTTGCAGTCCTACTAGTGCACTCTGGATGGGGATATCTGACACCTACTTGGGTTGAACAGACACTCCAGATTGACTATTCTAGATGCAGGCCAGCCAACAATGGATGAATAAAGTCTGATGTTAAAAGAATGGATGAAGATCTCAGGCTTCATGGAAGGTACAGAGATTTAAGCAAATACAGAAAGTGCAAGAGACAATGTCTGCAATAATCTAAATGGAGTTACAAATTCAATTTTTTAGAAGAACTGTGCTTGTAAACAGATGTATCTTCAAGAATAAATGGCAGTGATGCTTCCAATGACCCCATGCAGCTCCAAACTGCGGATACTACTGTTGCCAACTCTGGTTCCAACAAACCCGGATACTTTCAAACTGTGAATTAAGCGACCTCTAGCTCTGGCTCCAGCTCCAGCCCTGGCCTTGGCTGCCACCACCTCCAGCCCAGGACCTTCCTCACTGCTGCCAGGCCCCTGGGCTCCCCTTCACCTATTGGGTCCACAGACCCTCCATCTTCCTCTTGCCCTACCTTCCCTGAACACCATGCCATCCCCTCTCCTCCAAAGCCCCCAACTTTCCTCATCCCTCTGATCCCAGCTTTAAAACCTGTTGTATTTTCACCATTCCCTCCAACCTTCCCCTCTCTGAGGTAGAAAATTCTGTGCTCAGCAACAGCCTCACCTTCATCCCCCTTTGGAGATAGGAGAGGGGGTCATCAGTCCATGGTGGGGAATTCTTGCCAAAGAAGTGAGCTCAGAGATAGAAGTGACAGCTCAGTGAGTTCCATGCCCACAATGACACCAAGCTCTTCTTCTGTCACTTCCTTCTTTGAGCCCACTTCTTTGGCAAGAATTCCCCACCCTGCACTGATGACCCCTTCTCCTGTCTCCAATCCTCCTCCTCTTCTTGGACACCTTGCAATAGTTCTCTGCCTGCTCTGGATCTTTAATTGCCAGAGTGACAGCAACGGCTCAACTTCAGCGCTTCCCTCTCCTCGAACCTTACCCCCCTCTGAACACACTCCACACCAATCCCAACCTTACCAGTGAACCCACAAAGAGGGTGCTATTGTAGTATGGCGGACTGACTTCTACCTTGTTGAGAGGAGGGAGGGGGAGGGGAGGGAGGAAATGTCGACTCAGACCATGAGAGGCCTGCGTTGGGCATTTTCATGCCTTACAAGGTCAGATTGGAAGTTTATGTGGGGCGCCACTCATTGCACAGACTAGAGCAATGTGTGATTAAGTGCCTTGCTCAAGGGCACAAACACGCAGCCACAGCTGAGGCTCGAACTAGCGACCTTGAGATAACTAATCGAAAGCCTTAACCACTTGGCCACGTGCCCAAGTGCCACGTCTTCTTGTTGAGGGGAGGCAGCAACTCTCAGACACATTCTCTTACTTACCCCATGAAAAAGGCCCCACTCCAGACCTCCAGACCATCAGGCCACTGTCGCCTACAGCATTGCTAACCTCATTAACTGTAGAGATCTCCCATCTATTGTCACCAAACCCACTCTTCCTATACACCACACTGCTCGTTTCTACTTCCTACCTAAGACCTACAAACCTGACTGTCTGGGTGGCTCCATTGTCTCTTCATTCATCATCAGTTAGTGCAGTGAGAATGGCTCCAGGGGCTGCGTTGTGTTCTTAGATGTGAGAATTCTGACAGACCTTCAGCCTCCTGGATAACCACATCTGCACCAAATGCACCGAGCTGCAGCTCCTAAGGGAAAGTGTTAAGGAACTGGAGCTGCAGCTAGATGACCTTCAGCTCATACAGAGAAAATGAGGAGATGATAGATAAAAGCTGCAGGGAGGTGATCATCCCAAATTGCAGGAAGCAGGTACTAAGGTGACTGTCAGGAGAGGGAAAGGAAATAGGTAGCCAGTGCAGAATACTCCTGTGGCCATTCCCCACTACAGTAAGTACAGTATACTGATTTGGATATTGTTGAGGGTGATGACCTACTGGAAAGAGCCTCAGTGACTACGTCTTTGACACTGAGTGTGACGCTATAGCTCAGAAGGGAAGGGGGAAAACAAGACTGCAGTAGATAGGGGATACCATAGTTAGAGCAGTAGACGAGATTCTGTGAATGTGAAAGAGACACTCAGATGGTGTATTGCCTCCCACATGCCAGGATCAGGATCAGTACAGATTGGGCCCACAGCATTCTTAAGGGAGGAGGGTGAGCAGCCAAAGGTCTTGGTACATACGTATATGACATAGGTAGGAAAAGGGAGGAGGTCCTGATAAGAGAATTTGGGGAGTTAGGTATAAAGCTGAAAAGGAAAGTACTCTCTGGATTATTCCTGTACCATGTGCCCGTGAGGGCAAGAATAGGATGATTTGGCAAATGAATATATGGCTGAGGAACTGGTGCAAGGTGTAGGGCTTCAGATATCTGGGTCAATGGGATTTTAATATACATGTAGATTGGAAAATCAGGTTGGTGCTGATTTTGGATCCCAAGAGAAAGGAATTGTAGAATGCCTATGAAATGGCTTTTCAGAGCAGCTTGTGGTTGAGCCAACTGGGGGATCAGCTAGACCAGTTTGAGTGTTGTGTAATGAACCAGATTTGATTAGGAAACTTAAGGTAAAGGAACCCTTAAGGAGGCAGTGATGCCAAAAATTTTTTCAGATATATAAAAGAGCAAAAGAGGGGCGAGAGTAGAAATCAGATTCGGGAATGAAAGGGTTATTGTATAATGAGCATTTGATGGCTTTGTGCCTGTACTCACTGGAATTTAGAAGGAGGAGGATTTTCATTTGCCAGAGGGAAGCAAATCTGTGGAATTCGTTGCCACGGTGGTTGTGAAGACCACGTGATTGGGTGTATTTACAATGGAAGTTCTTGATTAGTGGGGGCCTGAAAGATTATGGGGAGAAGGCAGGAGAATGTGGTTGCGAGGCAAAATGGATCAGCCATTATGAAATGGCGGAACAGACTTGATGGGTCGAATTACTTAATTTTGCTCCTATGTCTTATGGTCTCTGCCTGTTCCAGCCCCTCTGAACTTATGCCCACATACCTCTACTTCATTCTATCCCCTTAGTTCAGTCCCATTCCATCTACATCCATGACACTTCACGTACTCTCAATTTCATAGAAACATAGAAAACCTACAGCACAGTACAGGCCCTTCGGCCAACAAAGTTGTGCCAAACATGTCCCTACCTTAGAAATTACTAGGGTTACCCATAGCTCTTTATTTTTCTAAAAGCTCCATGTACCTATCCAAAAGTCTCTTAGAAGACCCTATCATATCTGCCTCCACCACCGTTGCTGGCAGCCCATTCCACGCACTCACCACTCTCTACATAAAAAAACTTACCCCTGACATCTCCTCTGTACCTACTCCCAAGCACCTTAAACCTGTGCCCTCTTGTGGCAGCTATTTCAGCCCTGGGAAGAAGTCTCTGACTATCCACACAATAGTGTAGATGATGCCTCTCATCATCTTATACACCTCTATCAGGTCACCTCTCATCTTTCGTCACTTTGAGGAGAAAAGGCCGAGTTCACTCAACCTGCCTTCATAAGGCATGCTCCCCAATCCAGGCAACATCCTTGTAAGTCTCCTCTGCACCCTTTCTATGGTTTCCACATCCTTCCTGTAGTGAGGCAACCAGAAATGAGCACAGTACTCCAAGTGGGGTCTGACCAGGGTCCTATATAGCTGCAACATTTTCTCTCGGCTCCTAAATTCAATTCCACAATTGATGAAGGCCAATACACAATATGCCTTCTTAACCACAGGTTCAACCTGCATAGCAGCTTTGAGTGTCCTATGGACTTGGACCCCAAGATCCCTCTAATCCTCCACACTGCCAAGAGTCTTGCCATTGATACTATATTCTGCCATCATATTTGACCTACCAAAATGAACCACCTCTTACTTATCTGGGTTGAACTCCATCTGCCACTTCTCAGCCCAGTTTTGCATCCTATCAATGTCCTGCTGTAACCTCTGACAGCCCTCCACACCATCCACAACACCCCCAACCTTTGTGTCATCAGCAAATTTACTAACCCATCCCTCCACTTCCTCATTCAGGTCATTTATAAAAATCATGAGGAGTAAGGGTCCCAGAACAGGCACACCACTGGTCACCAACCTCAATGCAGAATATGACCCATCTACAACCACTCTTTGCCTTCTGTGGGCAAGCCAGTTCTGGAACCACAAAGCAATGTCCCCTTGGATCCCATGCCTCCTGACTTTCTCAATAAGCCTTGCATGGTGTACCTTATCAAATGCTTTGCTGAAATCCATATACACTACACCTACTGCTCTTCCTTCATCAATGTGTTTAGTCACATCCTCAAAAAATTCAATCAGGCTTGTAAGGCACGACCTGCCCTTAACAAAGCCATGCTGACTACTCCTAATCATATTATGCCTCTCCAAGTGTTCATAAATCCTATCTCTCAGGATCTTCTCCATCAACTTACCAACCACTGAAGTAAGACTCACTGGTCTATAATTTCCTGGGTTATCTGTACTCCCTTTCTTGAATAAGGGAACAACATCATCAACCTTCCAATCCTCCGGAACCTCTCCCGTCCCCATTGATGATGCAAAGGTCATCGCCAGAGGCTCAGCAATCTCCTCCCTCGCCTCCCACAGTAGCCTGGGGTGCATCTCATCCGGTCCCGGTGACTTATCCAACTTGTTGCTTTCCAAAAGCTCCAGCACATCCTCTTTCTTAATATCTACATGCTCAAGCTTTTCAGTCCGCTGCAAGTCATCACTACAAACACCAAGATCCTTTTCTGTAGTGAATACTGAAGTAAAGTATTCATTAAGTACCTCTGCTATTTCCTCCGGTTCCATATACACTTTCCCACTATCACACTTGATAGGTCCTATTCTTTCACGTCTTATTCTCTTGCTCTTTATATACTTGTAGAATGCCTTAGGGTTTTCCTTAATCCTGCCCGCCAAGGCCTTCTCATGGCCCCTTCTGGCTCTCCTTATTTCCTTAAGCTCCTTCCTGTTAGCCTTATAATCTTCTAGATCTCTAACATCACCTAGCTCTCTGAACCTTTTGTAAGCTTTTCTTTTCTTCTTGACTAGATTTACTACAGCCTTTATACACCACGGTTCCTGTACTCTACTATAACTTCCCTGTCTCATTGGAACATACCTATGCAAACTCCATACAAATATCCCCTGAGCATTTGCCACATTTCTTCCGTACCTTTCCCTGAGAACATGTGTTCCCAATTTAAGTTTCCAAGTTCCTGCCTGATAGCCTCATAATTCCCCTTACTCCAATTAAACGCTTTTCTAACTTGTCTGTTCCTATCTCTCCCATGCTATTGTAAAGGAGATAGAATTATGATCACTATCTCCAAAATGCCCTCCCTCTGAGAGATCTCACACCTGACTAGTTTCATTTCCCAATACCAAATCAAGTAGAGTTTCTCCTCTTGTAGGCTTATCTACATATTGTGTCAAGAAACCTTCCTGAACACACTTAACAAACTCCATCCCATCTAAACCCTTCTAATTTCCTCAACATCCCTGGTCCTGACTGCCTCTTTTTCACCATGGATGCCCAGTCGCTATACACTTTTATCCCCTCCATCAATAAGACCATAAAGCTCTCCACCTCTTTCACAACAAAAAATCAAATTTATTCAGTTATGGGACGTGGGTGTCGCCAGCTAAGCCAGCATTTATTGCCCGTCCTTAGTTGCCCTTGAGAAGGTGGTGATGAGCTGCCTTCTTAGACTGCTGCGGTCCCTGAGGTGTAGGTACACCCACAGTTCTGTTAGGGAGGAAATCCATAATTTTGATCCAGCGACAATGAAGGATCAATGATATGTTTCCAAGTCAGGATGGTGAATGACTTGGAGGGGATTTCCAAGTGGTGGTGTTCCCAGGTATCTACTGTTCTCATCCTTCTAGATGGTAGTGGTCATGGGTTTGGAAGGTGCTGTCTTAGAAACTTTGGTGTGTTGTTGCAGTGCATCTTGTAGATCGTACACACTGCTGCAACTGTTTGTTGATGGGTCTTTTCCCAGCAAAAGATCCAACCAGTTCCCCTCCATCACCACTCTCTTCCATCTCAGAGAAATTGTTCCCACCCCAACATCCTCTCCTTTGGCTTCTCACACTTTCTTTAAATTCAAGGGGTAGCCATGGGCACCCACATGGGCCACAACTATTCCTTCCCTTTTCAGTGGCTACGTGGAACAGTCTATGTTCCAAGCCTTCACTAGCGATGCTCCACAACTGTTTCTTCACTACATTGGCATTGCTTTATGCACCCTCACTGAGCTCATCAATTTCATCAACTTTGCCTCTAAATTCCACCTTGCATTTAAGTTCACTTGGTTGATTTCTGACTCCTCTCTCTTTCTTGATCTCTTGCTCTCCAACCCTGGAGACAAACTGACTACCAACATCTTTTATAAAACCTACTGATTCCCATAGCTCTCTTGACTATACCTCTTCGCACCCCGTCTCCTGTATAAATGCTATTTCCTTTTCTCAATTCCTTCATCTGCTCCCAGGATGAAGCTTCGCTTTCCAGGACTTCAGGGATATTCTTCTTCAAAGAATAGAGCCTCTATCATTGATGCTGTCCTCACTTGCATCTCCTCTATTTCCTGGGACGTCCTGTTGCCTTAACAGGGATAGAGTTCCTCTTGTCATCATCTCCCACTCAATAAGCCTCCGCATCCAACACATCATTCTCCACAGCCTCTGCCATGTTCAATGGGATCCCACCACCAAACACAACTTTACCTCCCACCACCTCTCCCCAACCAACTCTCTGCAGGGATCGCTCCCTCCATGATTCCCTTGTCCATTCATCCCTCCCTACTAATCTCTTTCCTGGCATGTAATAAACTGGATTCTAATCCTAAAGAATTCAAAGTGATACAATAATGGGTCAAAGTTAATCAGCAAACACATATCAATGTGCCTTGTTCAAAATCATTACAATGCACCCTCAACATAATAAACACTTATTCAAACACCATTGAACAGAGAAATTCATGCCAACAATGTTCAATTCTAACAACTTCTCTGGCCAGTGCCAAAAAACGTAAATGGTTTATATAATTTATAGCACATTCCAGTGGTCAAAATTGATTTAATAGTTGCATTTGAGGCTGCAGAACAGATTTAAAACAAATGGATAGTGCACACATTCTCATAGAAATCTAAATATTTCAGGAGAAGCAATCTTGTAGCAGGATCACAGTCTGTTGCAAAAAAACAGGTTGTGGATAGTAGGTGATTTTAACTTTCTATATATTGACCAGGGCTCCCATATTGTAATAAGGCTGGATGGGAAAGAGTTTGTCAAATGTGTTCAGGAAAGTTTTCTTAATCAGTACATACAAGTCCTAACTGGAGAAAGTGTGATACTAGATCTCCTATTAGGGAATGAGAAAGAGCAGGTGACAGAAGTTTATGCAGAGGAACACTTAGCATCTAGTGTTCATAATGCCATTAGTTTCAAACATAATTATGGAGATTTGATTTTCAAAAAGGCAAGTGTAGATTGGGACAGGTTGTTTTCTGGCAAAGGTGTCAGAAGGCTTTAAAAGTGAAACTTTGAGAGTACAGAGTTTATATGCTCCTGTCAGAATAAAAGACAAAGATAAAAGGTTTAGAAAACCGGGGTGTCAAGAGATATTGAAGCCCTGGTTAAGAAAATTAACCTTGGATAAATTAAAAAAGGAGATGTATAGCAGGTATAGGCAGGCAGAAACTTATGAGATGCTTGAGATGTGTAAGGAATGCTAGAGAACATTTAAGAAGGAAATCAGGAGAGTTAAGAGACATGAGGTTCATCCAGCAGACAAAATGAAGGAGAATCCGAATGGCTTCTACAGATACTTTAAGAGCAAAAGGTTTGTAAAGGACAAAATTGGTCCTCTGGAAAATCAGAATGGTAATCTACGCATGGAGCTAAAAGAGGTGGGGGAGATCTTAAATTTATTATTTTGCATCTAATTTTGCTTGGGAGATGGGCACGGAAGCTATAGTTGTGAGGCAAATCAGCATAAAGGTCTGTGCAGATTACAGAGGAGGAGGTGTTGCTGTCTTGTGGCAAATTAGGGTGGATAAATCCTCAAGACCTGACAATGTGTTCCCTTGTACCATGTGGAAGGCTATCACAGAAATTGCAGGGGCCCTAGCAGAGATATTTATAACACCCCTAGTCACGGGTGAGGTGCCATAGGATTGGAGGAAAGATAATGTTGTTCCGTTGTTTAAGAAAGACCCTAAGAATAAGCCAGGAAATTATGGGCTGGTGAGCTTGATATCCATAGTGGGAAAGTTATTGGGAGTTGTTCTAAGGGAGCGGATATACTGTATAAGTATTCAGATAGACAAGGACTGATTAAAGAGAGCAACATGGCTTTGTGCATGGTAAGCTGTGTCTAGCCAATATTACAGTGTTTTTCAAAGAAGTTACCAGGAAAGTTGATGAAGGCAAGACAGTGGATGTTGTCTACATGGACTTTAGCAAGGACTTTGACAAAGTCCCGCATGGGAGGTTAGTCAAGAAGGTTCAGTTGCTTGGCATTCAAGACGAAGTAGTAAATTGGACTGGTCATTGGCTTTGTGGAGGAACCCAGAGAATGGTTGTAGATGGTTGCTTCTCTGACTGGAGGCCTGTTACTGTGGTGTGCCATAGGGATCGGTGCTGAGTCTTTTGTTGTTTTGTCACGTATATCAATGATCTGGATGATTATGTGGTAAAGTGGATCAGCAAATTTATGGATGGCACTAAGATTAGGGGTGTAATGGGCAGTGAGGAAGACTACCAAAGCTTGCAGAGGTTTCTAGACCAGTTGAAAAATGGCAGATGGAATTTAATGCAGATAAGTGTGACATGTTACACTTAGGGACAGATTAGGGTAGGTCTTACACAGTGAGCAGTAGGGCACTGAGGAGTGCAATAAAATAGAGGGATCTGGGAATACAGATCCATAATTCTTCGAAAGTGGCATCACAATTAGATAGGGTTGTAAAGAAAGCATTTGGGACATTGGCCTTCATAAATCAATGTATTGAGTCCAGGAGTTGGGATGTTATATTGAAGTTGTATAAGATGTAGGTGAGGCTAATTTGGAGAACTATGTGCAGTTTTGGTCACGCTTCTACTGAGAAGATATAAATGAGATTGAAAAAGTGAAGAGAAAATTTACAAGGATTTTGCTGGGATTGAGGATCTGAATTATAAGGAAAGGTTGAACAGATTAAGACTTTATTCCCTACAACTAAGAAGATTGAGGGAAGATTTGATTGAGGTGTACAAAATTGAGGGATATCGACAGAGTAAATGCAAACAGGCTGTTTTCACTGAGATTGGCTGAGACTACAAGTTGAGGTCAAGCGGTAAATGTGAAAAGTGAACTGCTTAAGGGGAACATGAGGGGGAACTTCTTGACTCAAAGGGTGGTGAGAGTGTGGAATGAGCTCCCACCACAAGTAGTGGATGCAGGTTAGATTTCAACGTTTAAGAGAAATTTGGATAGGTACATGTTTGGGAGGGATATAAGGGGTTATGGTCTGGGTGGAGGTCAATGGGACCAGGTAGATGAATGATTCAGCACAGACTAAATGGGCTGAAGGACCCGTTTCTGAGCCATAGTGTTCTAGGACTCTAACAATTCTACTGTATATACAGCAAAATATGAACAAAAGTGGAACCTGACAATACTACATTAGAAAATGCAATTTACTTATTATTGAAGGAAATAATAATAAGTTCTGTGATTAGAAATACTGATCATAATATTTATGGTAAGTATGTAAAATAATTCCCATTAAAACTGTCTGAACTCATTAAGATATCATTTTACATGAACTAATGCATAAAATGCATGGCTCATTAACACATAAATGGCCTCAATTAGCATTTGTGGATGACATTTAACTTTTTTAAATACCAACATATATATTGTATAAACATAATTGAAGGAATATATAATAGACAGATGTTTGTGAATATATGTAAAGGTTAAATTTTCAACTTTAAAAAGTTAATATCATTAATTTAGTGTTCATTTACATTCTATAATCTAGTTTTTGAAATTTTGAGTACTTTGGTCAATATATAAAAATCCCATGTCCCTTGAATTAACATAGATTGCTATTAATTACAGCAATCTGACCAAGATTTAATTTAACTACATTTTAGTTTATTATAAAGCTAATTAATTTTGAGCCCATTTTTGCCAATTCTAGAGAAGCACTTGTGCTCTTTTTATCCAGATGAATTATACATGCATTTTTCCATCCAGATGAATTGTCTGCTTGATGCTGTTGTGTATTGAGACATGCATGAAAAGATCTGAACCCGAAATTAGTTCTTCAGATCAAGGGCAGAATTGTTTAAAGAGAATACTGAAACACTGAAGCATCAAAAAAAAAGAAAATGGTGTGTAAATACAGAATTGGCGAGAGATATTCAGTAGGTCAGGCAGAATTTGTGGAAAACACAATAATACTTCAGGTAAATGTGATTTCTTCAGAATAACTTTGACATCCAGGAAAGCTTCATCCTCAGGTGCTGGGGTAATTTTAACAACAGCCATAAAGTGTTTTCACCATTGTCCTGTGGAGAGGTGTGGTAAGTAGTTAACTGAGGAGAGCTTTGTTCTGAAGGAACTGGTGGACACCGATCCAGAGCTCTGTAGAACTATATTACTATACTATACAGCAAAAGTGTAGGATGTTGAATCCACTGTGCTTGGCACAACTCTTTGGTACAGCTATCCAATTAGGCCCACTCATATAATTTTACAGCACAGACTTGCTACTATTGTTCCCTTGTGTATTTAAAATGTACATTCTACATGACAACAGCTCACTTTTTAAAAAAATTTTCCTCACATCACTTTTGTTAATGACCTTAGGTCTACATCCTCTGATTTTTGATCCATTAGTTCCCAGGAACATTTTCACCTTACATGGTTCATGAAAACTTCAGATTCAAATTGCCCTTTAATCCCCTTCTGCTTTTAGAAGAAACAAAATCTAGCTTTCTAGCCTCACCAAGTAACTGGAAGTCACTCATCCCTAGCACATTTGTAGTAAATCTCTTGTATACACTTGCCAAGGTCTTGATTTCATAACTAAAATATAGCACTTAGAACTGAACATTTTAACCAGTGATGCTCATCTTATGATTAATTTTTGGCTCATCACTCTGAAGTGTGCATTCTTGAAAGGAAAGCTCTAATACTCAATTGTGCATAAGCCCAGGACAGATGGTAAAAGCTGGACAGAGGACAGAGAGCACCAACAATAATGCTGATTGTAGATGCAATGGTGTCAAACAGTAACAATGAAAAGTTACTAACAATGGAAGACCATTTAACTAATGCTGAAATAGGCTTCACATCTCTAATTAAAATCTGCTTCGGATTATTTGAAGTTTTATGCAGTCCAGGTGAGTCCAGATAAATGGTCTCAGTCTGAAATGTCAAATGCTTATTTCCTTCCAAGGATGCTGCCTGAACCACTGAGTTCCTCCAGCATTTTGTGTGCAAGACGAGCATTGTACATCATGGACATGATTTCATGGAAAGTGGACTCTGTATCAAGCACAAAGAAATCAATTAACAATTTGGGACTACTAACTTCTGCTCTGAGACCCAATGTTTGGAAAGCTCTAGATTTGGTAGAACTTTTATCCTGTATATTGTTTCACCATTTATTAACAACAAGGTTAAGGATCCCACATAAAAATTGTTACAAAGATAAATGTAAATGCAACCCCAGGGCTCTCTTGTTCTGCAAGTCTCTTTTTTAAATTGTTATATTTTCTTCCCATGCCTCCTACAAAATAAATTATTTCATACAATCCTGAACAAGTTTCAACTGCCATGCAATTGCCCATTTCAACAGCCTTCCCAAAATCTTGCTAGATTCCTAGTTTTGTGTCATCAGTTGACTTTGAAATTATGCCCCGATATCTAATTGCCAGTTACTATGTATGACAAAGCAACACCACCGCTTATATCTCTCTCTTAAAAACCCAAAACACCACAACTGTCAACTTTTCACCTCATTATCAGTTTGTAACTTAAAGATAAAGGCATCTGTTAGTCTTGCGAGACCATGAATCCGCGCCTGGAAAGTCTTCACTCTCCAGGGCGCAGGCCTGGGCAAGGTTGTATGGAAGACCAGCAGTTGCTCATGCTGCAAGTCTCCCCTCCCCATGACACCAATGTTGTCCAAGGGAAGGGCATTAGGACCCATACAGCTTGGCACAAGTGTCATCGCAGAGCAATGTGTGATTAAGTTCCTTGCTCAAGGACACAACGTACGTTGCCTTGGCTGGGGCTCGAACACACTCTACTAAAATATCCATTTTTCTTTCATTCAAGAAGGTTTAAGTTTGTTATTTTCTGTTTTGTGGTGCTGCATGAAAATGCCTTTTGAAAGTCCACATTTAAAACACCTACGCTCTTCTCACAAACCCTCTCCTTTACTTCAAACTGAATAAACCCAGTTGTGTATAGTTACAATTGTTACTCTTCTAGCATGAAATTCAATGTGTCCTATATTCTCAGGGTTCCCTTTATAATTATCCAGAATAAAAAAAAGAAATGGGAATGGGAAGCCAAGAAAGGTACAGGTCATTTTTCTTTTCCCATCTTGCTTCCAATCCATCCCCATTTCAGAACAGGTGTGCTTACCTCTGAAGATCAAGAAAACCACTGCACTAAATCCTCCTCCCTGATAACGCAAGTAGTACTAATATTCTGCACTCTATGGACCACGTAAAAACTATCTTCACAGTTTCTAGATTAGAGCTATTGCATATATATTAGCTATTTATTTTGAACATAACAACTGGAAATTGATTTTAATCCAAAAGTTAGTTGGTAACAAATCATTACATATAAAATCAAACTGAATATAATTTGCTCCTTTAGGGTTTCACCACTCAATAGCACTTTGGAAATGACAGAGCATATGAAAGGACAAATCAGTGACCCATGCTCTTCCCTACCTCAACAAACCCTTCTAAAAAATGATAAATATATCCATGTTAAAAAAAATTCATTGGATCTCCTCGAGCAAAAAGTATCAATTTGAAAATTAAATGCAAGCAATAGAACTTCATTTTCCTTTTTTTAATCATTTGGTGATTGTACAGGATTCAATACTACGTATTAAGCATAAATGAAATTTTGTCTTAGCACATTACCCTGTAACTTTGCAATTTTCCCTGAAAGCCAAGGGCAGAGTTGCATTCATTTTCAGGCCCATTTCCTCAAATGATTAGGCCATCAATCAATCTAGCCATCAATCTCTGTAGGCAGCCAGGATTATCTATCCATCTATCATTCACTGTAACATTAAGATCAGATCAGGTATCAGAACTAATAGGAACGTCATGTTGAAACATTTAAGTAGCTCAAGCAAGTATATTTCAGTAATCTGTAGAATACAGTGAAGTGAAACCATTTACCTGCTAAAATAATCATAGTCTTATATACTATTTGATATTAGTCTATTGATACAAATGAGAGTTAATAATTTAAAAGGAAATCATTAGGTTTTAGATCTAAATTTCAAGATTACTGATTGCTACATCATTTTCTTAGGCTGATCCTTGGGGTTATGAACAGTTTGTCTCCTCTCCAGTTTCACCGGCTCCGAGGTGGCTGATGAGGTTCAAGTGGGACCACCAACTTGAAAAGATGAAAAAGATGATGACTTTCAGCAAAAGTGGAGTGTAATAAAGGAGGTGATGCACTCCTTCAATAATTTTCATTTCACATTTATACTCACCTTAAGAGATGAAATTCTCTGGCCCATCCCAGATACTTCTCCATTTTGATTAGTTATCAATCAGGAATTTCCATTTGTTGGTCACATTACATCTTGTTAAGATGATTTAAATAAAAAAAATGAAACATTTCTTTTCTCTCCTCGTAATTCTGGTGTGCTATGACAGAATTCAGAGTAGAATTCTACTCTGGGCATGCAGATAATGCCAGTACCCCACAAAGTGGGGGGCAAATGAAGTGTAATTAGAACCTCAATAATGGTGCTGTTGGCCGAGGAGAAAATGTTTTATTTACTATCTTTGTGAATTTAGAGGACATCAAAGATGGAACTACCCCAGTGCTTTGAAGTACCAGCTCTAGACAGAGATTTTCTGAGACATATAGGAGGGCGGGATCATTGGTTTCACTAGGCCAAGAGTTCTCTATCAGCTTTAAGGTCCTGATCTTCAAACATGCTTTTTCCTCAAACAGCAAAAGATAGTGATGAATTTAATTATTGATGTCTACCTTTGCTGAGTAGTGGATATTAAGATATGGTTAACAGGTCAAGTTTTCCAATAGACCTTCAGTGTCAGGGGATGATGTTGGTGTGTAACTTTTTTTTTTCCATAGATGCTTAACTTGAGGTTTAATTATAGCACAACATTCAATGAATGAGTCAAAGACTTGGAGCTTGGAATCCAAATGCAAGTGTTATCAAGTATCAGTGTATCACAGCTTGAAGCTAATTTGGAGTTACCTTGAATCTGGAGTAGAAGAAAAGGATGAGCAGTTTCCCCATTTGTCCTGTAGATTGGCTGCATTGAGGCAGGAAACAAAATCTATGCAATACATTATATTGAAAGTTGGAGCAATAACACAGCTTTGTATGACATTAGTTTACACTGAAAATAGGTCTGTGGTGGATTCAGCTTGTGTTATCATGCAGTAGACATAGAAAAAAAAGAGAAACATGGGGGAAAAGGTATTCTCATACTCGGCATAAAATTGACTCAAAGGTACTGTGAGATGATCAGAAAATGAAGAAACGTAAAGTCTATGGCATATAATTCGAGTCCACAAATGGCAATGCTACAGAAAACTGATGACTGTTATGCAGAAGCTCTTGCCCTTAGAGGCCTCTGTAGAGTAGGAAATCAGGGCATTGCAAGCATGCTGATGAAAGATAAGGATCAGGTGGAATTGGCAGCAAAATCAAAGGACGGTGAAGTGGTTGATCCCTGGTTTTCATAAGTGGTGGGGTAGCTGGCCAAAGATGAAAACAAAGTATGTGTCAAATGGCTCCAATTCAGGATTGCATGTAGAAATGTGGTTGTTGTGGCAGTGCCCAACAACTCCAGAACAAATTTTAATAACATGAAGCTCCTGTGCAATACTTAAAGAGTACAAAGAGTACAATTTGAACTTAAGTAAGAGAGATTTCTGCATCACATTTACTCAAGAATGACTTATACCAGGAAATGTCCACCTGAATTTCTGAAGCCACTCAGATATAGCTGTTAGATAATCATAAGACCATAAGATATAGGAGCAGGATTAGGCCCTCAGCTCATTGAGTCTGCTTCACCATTCCATCATAACTGATTTATTATCCATCTCAACCCCATTCTCCCACCTTCTCCCCATAACCTTTGACACCCTGAATAATCAAGAACCTGTCAAGCTCTGCTTTAAATATTCTCTATGTCGTGGCCCCCACAGCAGTCTGTGGCAATGCATTCCACTGATCCACCACCCTCTGGCTAAACAAAGTCTTCCTCATCTCTATTCTAAATGGACATCGCTCTATTGCCCATTGCCTTCTGCTCCCAGCCTCCCCATAATAGGGAGCATACTCTCTACATCTTACTTTATCATGTGCCTTCAAGTACACCGAGGCCACATCCTTAATAAAGGATGCCAACATTTTCCCAAACACTGAAGTCACTCTAACTTGCCTACAATTTCCTTTCTTCTGCCTCCCTCCCTGCTTAAAGAGTGGAGTGATATTTGAAATTTTCCATTCCTCCAGAACCATTCCAGAATCCGGTGATTCTTGAAAGATCATTACTAATGCCTCCACAAACTCTTCGGCTACCTCTTTCAGAACCCTGGGGTATAATCCATCTGGCCTAGGTGACTTATTTACCTTAAGACCTTTCAGCTTCCCAAGCACCTTCTCTTTAGTAATAGCAACTACTTCTGCCCCCTAACACTCTCACATTTCCAGCATACTACTAGTGCCTTGCACAGTGAAGACTGATGCAAGTTCATCCACCATTTATTTATCCCCATTACTACCTCTCCCATGTCATTCTCCAGTAGTCCAATACACGTACTTGCCTCTCGTTTACTCTTTATATATCTGAAAAAAATTGGTATCCTCTTTTATATTATTGGCTAGCTTACCTTATTATTTCATCTTTTATATGTTTTTTTAATTGCCTTCTGTTGGTTTTTAAAAGTTTCAGTTCTCTGATTTCCCACTAATTTTTGCTATCATATGCCCTCTCTATTCCATTTATTGCTGTCTTTGACTTCCCTTGTCAGTCATGATCGCCTCACCCTCCTTTTAGAATACTTCAGCTTTGGGACGTATCCTGCGCCTTCCCAATTGCCCCCAGAAACTGCTGGTTTGCCATTATTCCCAAGCGTGTCCCTTTCCATTCAACTCTCTCATACCTCTGTAATTCCCCTTACTCCACCGTATTGAATTGAATTGACTTTATTTCTTCTTACATCCTTCACATACGTGAGTAAAAATCTTTATGTCACCATCTAAATGTGCAACTTACAGTAATTTGTAATAAATAGCACGTTCAACAGGACAGTCAATATAGCATAGAAATACAATTGTATCAGTGTGAATTAATCAGTCTGATGGCCTGGTGAAAGAAGCTGTCCTGGAGCCTGCTGATCCTGGCTTCTATGGTGTGATACTGTTTTCCAGATGTAGCAGCTGGAATAGTTTGTGGTTGGGGTGACTCGAGTCCCCAGTGGTCCTTCAGGCCCTTTTTACGCTCCTATCTCTGTAAATGGCCTGAATAGTGGAAAGTTCACATCTACACATGTGCTGGGCTGTCCACACCACTCTTTGCAGAGTTCTGTGATTGAGGGAAGTACAGTCCCATACCAGGCAGTGGTGCAGCCACTCAGAATACTCTCAATTGTGTTCTGTAATGTTGATACGTCTGACTTTAGCTTCTCCCTCTCAAACTGCACAGTGAACTCTTTCATCTTGTAAACACTGGCTCCTAAGGACTTTTTTTTTAAACCTTAAGCTCCCTAATCAAATCTGGTTAATTACACAACACAGAATCCAGAATTGCCTTTCCTCTAGTGGGCTCAACCATAGGCTGCTCTGAAAAGCTATCTCAGATGCATTCTACGAATTCCCTCTCTTCAGATCCAGTGCCAACCTGATATTCCTAATCAACCTACATATTGAAACCCTCCACGACTATTGTAATATTGCCTTATTACATGACTTTTCTATCTCCCATTGGAACTTACAACACATAACCTGGCTACCAATTAGAGGCCTATATACAACTCCCATCAAGATCTTTTAAGCTTTGCAGTTTCTTAACTCTACCCACAAGGATTCTACATCTTCTGCTTCTAAGTCATCTCTTTCTAAGGATTTGATTTCAATTCCTACTAACAGCACTACCCCACCACCTCTGCCTACCTGCCTACCTGCCTGTCCTGTCAATCCAAGATGTATCATTGGATGTTAAGTTCCAAACTATGATTTTCTTTCAGCCATGATTCAGTAATCCCCATGCCACTCCTGCCAATCTCTAAATGCACTACAAGATTATCTACATTATTCTGTACACCATGAATTGAAAGATAACACCTTCAGTCCTGTATTCATCACCCTTTTCAATTTGGCCCTATGTTATACTTCAACATCCCATTGACTGCAATTTTGCCCTATCATCTGCCTGTTCTTCCTCACAGTCTCACTGCACAATGCATTGGCTTATATACCAACTGCCCCACCCTAGCTTTATCTCTCCAGTTCCCCTAACACTGGTGTACTGTGCAACTAAATTGCTTTGCACACTCTTTCAAAGTTGTTGTTTCATGAAACACCAGTGAAATCTGCAAGTAATTTTATCAGATGCCCTTCAAAATTATCATAATTGTTCAAGAGAAAGGTTTTGACCATGCACTTACCTCAACAAAAGAGCTTTCTGTCAGCTGAGAAGACTAATGGGTCAAATATTTGCCAATTATCTCAGCAGCATTATGTTTCAACCAGCAGCCTATGTCTTTGCAAATAATCTTATCGTAGATGACCTACCCTATTCTACTCCAAGATACGGAAGTAACAGTTCCATGACATATGATAGAAAAATCTTCACTTTCATCCCATGGATGATATAATAATCATCTGACAACAACAATTCTTGTAACTTCAAATTATGAGTGCAGGCTTAATCATTGACTCCATGCACAAATTTAACTTCAGAACATTTGTAAAGCGAATTGTCAGAGTGAAGAGAAATAATTATGCCTTCCAGCCTACAATGACTTCTGGCAACTGCCAGGCATGACAATAAGGGTGCAGACTCATGAACCTCAAATATTTTTGAGATTAAAGAATATTGTTTTTCAATTTCTCCATGCGCTTCAAATATCAATCAAGGTGCTATGCATTATCACTTTACAATCTAGGATAACTAAAAGTCTACCCTAGCATCCATATAAAAAATAGATAATGTTCAAGGGTATACTGGAAAAAAATTGAACATATTGTACAAAGCATCTGTAAATTGTAGAACTGGAAATACATATACAACCATGACTGGTTGAGAAATCTGTTGAGAAATTTTTAGAGATACAGTGCTGATGACAAGGGATGATGGAACAAATGGGTAAATTGCCGAACTATTAATTGATTAAGCTGGTATAATCATAGGGAAGCACTAGATCAAGTTATCCAAATGCAGCTGGGAAAATTATGTTCAATTAATTAGATAATTTAGAGTAAAACATGTGTATTTTTCCACAACACTAATATATTATATAGAGCTCAATGGTTTCTTCTGTCCATGAGTAACTGGCCTGCATGAGATGCCACACACATTGAAATGTGCTCTACTCTAAATTGATCTCTGAAATTATACAGAACACCATTACATTAAATAATAGACAAAAAACTCAGAATACAACCCAGTGACAAGAGACATCAAAATGGCAAAGGTGCACCCAACCAGTAGACTGTGCAAAGTCCTTCTCATAAACCTTCCACTGGTAAGGCAGCAGCCTGAAACTAATCAAGACACCAAATTTTTCTCTCAGATTTTCTGCTAAAGTCCTGTAGTACACTCATCTCAGGTATTTTGTTTAATTATTTAGCAATACAGTGTAGAGTAGGCTCTTCCAGCCCTTTGAATGATGCCACCCAGCAACCCCAAAAAAACCCAATTAACCCTAACCTAATCACAAGATAACTCACAATGACCAATTAATCTACCCAGTTCATCTTTGGACTGTGGGAGGAAACTGGAGCATCTGGAGAAAAACTACGCATTCCACAAGGAGGACATACAGACACTCCTTACAGAACGGCACCAAAATTGAACGCTGGAATGCCCCGACCTGTAATAGCATCATACTAACGGCTATGCTACCATGACACCCTTAGGTCATGGCATAAACCTCAAAGATCCCAGACATCTTGAGGCCTGTCATAGGCACAGAAGCCTCTTCCTTATTATCACTTACTATCATAACATCAGTAGAACTGTCACTGGTCAAGTCAAATGAGGTGATGAATCAGCACATAGGAGGGAGTTTGAAAATCTGGCTGAGTGGTGCCATAACAACAATCTCTTGCTCAATGTCAGCAAGACCAAGGAGCTGATTATCGACTTTAGGAGAAGGAAACCAGAGGTCCATGAGCCAGTCCTCAGAGGTTGAAAGGTCAGCAATTTTAAATTCCTTGGTATTATTATTTTGGAGGACCTGTCCTGGGCCCGACACACAAGTGCAATTTTGAAGAAAGCATGGTAGTTGGTAGTGCCTCGTCTTCCTTAGGAGTTTGCAAACATCTGGCATGACATCTAAAAGTTTGCAAACATCTATAGATATGTAGTGGCGCGTATATTGACTGGTTGCATCACAGCCTGGTATGGAAACACCAATCCCCTTGAATGAAAAATCCTACTAAAAATAGTGGATACAGCCCAGTCTATCATGGGTAAAGATCTCCCCACCATTGAGCACATCTATATGAAACGCTGTTGCAGGAAAGCAGTATCCACCATCAGGGACCCCCACCACCCAAGACATGCACTCTTCTCTCTCATCTGGAAAAAGGTACAGGAGGCTCAGGACTCGTACTCCCAAGTTCAGGAACAGTTACTACCCCTCAACCATCAGGTTCGTGAACCAAAGAAGATAACTTCACTCAACTTCATTTGCTCTATCAGTGAAATGTTCCCACAACCAATGGACTCATTTTCAAGGACCCTTCATCTCATGTTCTCGATATTTATTGCTTATTTATGTATTATTACTAGTTTCTTTTTATATTTGCACAGTTTTTTTGTCTCTTGCGCACTGGTTGAACCCCATGTTGGTGCTGCAGTATTCCATTGCTTCTGTTATGGTTATTATTCTATGGACTTATTGAGTATGCCCACAAGAAAATGAACCTGATGGTTTAAATATAGTGACATACTGTATATGTACTTTGATAATAAATTTACCTTGAACCTGGTTGAAGACCCAAGGGTAGATAATGCAGATTACCCTACCTACTGTTCCCTTGGATCTTTGAACAAAAGTTTTTTGCCAATCAGTAGCAATAACATTGATTGAGCTCTAAAACACACAAATCTCATTTGGGTTGGCAATAATTAGCAAGAAGCTACAACCTAATTGATCGAACCCTCAGTAAGGTATCTTTTACGCGTCCACAAGCGGCTTGGAGTGACTGTTCAGCATAAACCCTGAAATTAAGTTCCACTTTTACAATGCATAATGCGATAGATTCAGAAAAGTTTCAGCAGGTCTAAATCATATAACAGAAGCAAAAGAATTGTATTTCTATCACTTTTTAACCTAGTTTGTTTCATATTTTGTAGCTGTCAGTAAGCAAAGAGTATAGAAATCATGCCATGAGCAGCAGTGATTCCATATCTAATGGAAGCAATTAATGTTCTATGATCCTGGTATATGCAGTCATGAATGATGCCATTAGATAATTAAATATTTATTAACAGAAGATTCATAACACATAGCAATTATGTCAACAGACTCTCTGAGCATATATTCCTAAAATTGAATTACATTATAATTACTTGGACTCCAATCACCATTGTACTGGGGTCAGTACTATGGCTACAAGAGCTTGTCAGAATATGAACAGAAGAGTTTCTGGAGATGCTGGAAATATTAAGCAACAATCACGAACTGCTGGAAGAATTTAGCATAGTACTCAATGCTTTGGGCAGAGAGCCTTCATCAGGACTGGAAAGGGATAGAGCAGAAGCCATAGGGTAGTGGGGAGAGAGGAAGGAATATAAGCTGGCATGGCTATGTAAGACCAGGTGAGGGGGAAAGGTAGATGGGTAGAGGAGAGGTGGTGAAGTAAGAAGCTGGAAGGTGATAGGAGGAAAAGGTAAAGGGCTGAAGAATAAGCCACCTTATAGGAGATGGCAGTGGACCAAAGGACAGGAGGAAAGGAACCCGAGGGAGATGATGTGTAGTCTTTATTCCTCTCCATAGATGATGTCTAACTCAAACAACAGGGATTCTGCAGATGCTGGAAATTCAAGCAACACACATCAAAGTTGCTGGTGAACGCAGCAGGCCAGGCAGCATCTCTAGGAAGAGGTACAGTCGACGTTTCAGGCCGAGACCCTTCGTCAGGACTAACTGAAGGAAGAGGAAGAGAGGATCTAAACTTCTTCGGTGTTCCTTCAGTTAGTCCTGACGAAGGGTCTTGGCCTGAAACGTCGACTGCACCTCTTCCTAGAGATGCTGCCTGGCCTTCTGTGTTCACCAGCAACTTAGAAGTGTGTTGCTTGATGTCTAATTCACTGAGTTTCTCCAGAAGTTTGGGTATGTTGTTTAGAATACGAGTTTCCAGCAGTAAGTGACTGACTGATTCCATAAAATCTTTTTTATTATCTGCAATACACAAGGCAGAATATAAGAACATAAGAATTAGGAGCAGGAGTAGGCCATCTGGCCCATCGCACCTACTCCACCATTCAATAAGATCATGACTGATCTGGCTATGGACTCATCTCCACCTATCTGCCTTTTGCCCATAACCTTTAATTCCCCTACTATGCAAAAATCTATCCAACCTTTTGTCTTAAATATATTTACTGAGGTTGCCTCCATTGCTTCATTGGGCAGAGAATTCCACAGATTCACCACTCTCTGGGAAAAGCAGTTCCTCCTCATCTCCATCCTAAATCAACTCCACTGAATCTGGAGGCTATGTCCCTTAGTTCTAGTCTCACCTACCAGTAGAAACAACTTTTCTGCCTCTATTTCATCTATCCCTTTCATAATTTTATATGTCTCTATAAGATCTCCTATCATTCTTCTGAATTCCAGCAAGTACAGTCCCAGGTAACTCAATCTCTCCTCATTGTCTAAACCTCCTCTGCATTACATCCAAAGCCAGTATATCCTTCAAGTAAGGAGACCAGAGCCGCACACAGTACTCCAGGTGTGGCCTCACCAGTACCCTGTACAGTTGCAGCATAACCTCCCTGCTCTTGAATTCAATCCCTCTAGCAATGAAGGACAACATTCCATTTGCCTTCTTGACAGCTTGCTGCACCTGCAAACCAACCTTTTGTGATTCATGCACAAACACTCCCAAGTGGCCAAGTGGTTAAGGCATCGGTCTAGTGATCTGAAGGTCACTGGTTCGAGCCTCAGCTGAGGCAGCGTGTTGTGTCCTTGAGCAAGGCACTTAACTACACATTGCTCTGTAACAACACTGGCACCGAGCTGTATCAGCTCTAGTGCCCTTCCCTTGGACAACATTGGTGGCGTGGAGAGGGGAGACTTGCAGCATTGGCAACTGCCAGTCTTCCATACAACCTTGCCCAGGCCTGCGCCCTGGAAATCTTCCAAGGCGCACATCCATGGTCTCACGAGACTAATGGATGCCTATTTTCTATTTTACTCCCAAGTCCCTCTGCACAGCAGCATGCTGCAATTTTTTAACCATTTAAATAATAATCTGCTCTTTCATTTTTCCTTCCAAAATGGATGAACTCGTATTTACCAACATCGTTCTCCATCTGCCAGACCCTTGCCCACTCACTTAACCTATCTATATCTCTCTGAGATCTCTCCGTATCTTCTGCTCAATTTGCTTTTCCACTCAATGTGTCTAAGTTTGCTGATGATACTAAATTATGCTCAGTCCCCTTTTCCAGATCATTAATGTATATCATGAACAGTTGCGGGCCCAGCACTGACCCCTGTGCAACACTGCTCACCACTGATTGCCAACCAGATTAACACCCAGGTATCTCAACTCTCTGCTTTCTATTAATTAACCAATCCTCTATCCATGCTAATACATCACCCCCAACTCAAAACATCCTTATCATATGGGTAAGTCTTTTATGTGGCACCTTATCAAACACCTTCTGGAAATCCAGGTAAATAACATCTATCTGTTCCCTTCTATCCACTGCACTCGTTATATCCTCAAGGAACTCCAGTAAGTTTGACTTTCTTTCTTTTCAAATCCTTTTATTATTATTATTATTCAAAAATTAAAATGAGTACATCGAAATGAGTACAAGGGAAAAAAAATATTTTAAAGACTGAAAAGTTTTTGTGATAATAAAAAACCCCTACTAAGCAGAAAAGTGAGGAAAAAAAAGTGAGGTGGACAATCCCGGAGCCATGCATCATACAAAAAGCTTCTAAAGATAAACATCAAACCACCAGCAAGAAAAAAAAATACCAGAAATTTACAATTAGATCGTGGAGAAAATCTATCAATTAAGTCAAATGATAATAACAAGCAAATGAACCCCATCTTTTTCTCAAAATCAAACAAAAGTTCAAAGGATTGACTTCTAATTTTCTCCAAACTAAGACTCAACATCACTTGAGAGAACCATTGTGACAAAGTGGGAGCTGATGTATCCTTCCACTTCAACAAAATGGCCCTCCTGGCTATCAATGTAAGAAATGCAATAATATGTTGGTCAGACACAGAGATACCACGGATATTTTGTGGAATTATTCCAAAAAACACAGTTAATTTGTTAGGTTGTAAATTAATTTTTAGTGCTTTAGAAATTGTCAAAAAAACTGACTTCCAGAACTGTTCCAGTATAGACAAGACCAAAACATGTGTGTCAGTATAGCTGTCTCAGTTTTACATCTATCACAATAACTATCAACATTAGGAAATATTTTAGACAGTCTGCCTTCGTCAGATGGTAACGATGTACAATTTTAAATTGAATCAGTGAATGACTAGCACAGGTCGAAGCAGAGTTAACCAGCTTCAGAATCCGTGTCCAATCCTCCGTCAGAAAGTCAAATTGAATTCCTTTTCCCAATCGTGTTCAATCTTAAATAAAGGACACTTATCCCATTGTAATAATAAAGTATAAATTCTTCCAACAGAACTCTTCATCGAAGGGTTCATATTTATAATAGTATCTTACAGGTCCGCCTCCAATATACAAGGAAAATTACTTAAATTTTTTTTAAGAAACGTCTAACTTGAAGGTATTGTAAAAAGTGTGAGTATGAAAGAGAATATTTATCAACTAATTGTTCAAAAGACAATCTATCTTCTTTAAATAAATCCAAAAAAGAATTAATACCTTTATTTTCCCAAAGTAAAAAAAAATTGGATCACTGAAAGAAGGCTTAAAAAAGTAATTTCAATAAATTAAACTGCAACGTTTAAATTTTTAAGATTAAAAAAATTGCAGAACTGGAGCCAAATTCCTAAAGAATGCTTAATCACAGGGTATAGGTTTAAATTAGCAACTTTTTAGCTAATTGTATAGGTAAAGCAACTCCCAATAACAAGGTTGAGTAAAACTGTTTCACAGCTTTTAATTCCAGGTCTACCCAAATTGGACGATTGTTCTTATCAACCCAATATAACCAAAAGGACATGTATCGTACATTAACAGCCCAGTAATACATTCTTAAATTCGGCAAAGCAAGACCTCCATCCTTTTTCAACTTTTGTAAGTGACACTTACTAATTCTTGGTCTTTTATTATTCCAAATAAAAGATAAAATAATAGAATCAATCCAATCAAAAAACTTTTTAGTCAAAAAAAACAGGGATATTCTGAAATAAATATAAAAATTTTGGTAAAATCATCGTTTTAGCTATATGGATACGACTGACAAGTGAAAATGTAAGTGGACTCCATCTACTAAATAAATACTTCATAGAGTCTACCAAGGGAACAAAATTGGCTTTATAAAGATCCTTATATTTTTTAGTAATTGTAACACTGAAATGTCTAAAAGAATCCATGACTTTAAAAGGAGTATTATCACATATAGAGACAGATTCATTTAAAGGAAACAATTCACTTTTACTAAAATTTATTTTATATCCTGAAAAATCTCCAAATTTATTGAATAATTTTAGCAAGGCAGGAATAGATTCTTTGAGATTAGATATACAAACCAATAAATCACCAGCGTAAAGAGAAATCTTATGAATGGTCTCATTCACAAAAATCCCATGAATATTTTCAGCTTCACGAAGAGCAATAGCAAGGGGTTCTAATACTAAATTAAATAATCTTGTCCCCCATGAAAGCCGAAAAAAAAGGAGACCTAGAGTTGTTAGTAACAACAGTAGTAATAGGAGCTTTATATATCATTCTAATCCAATTATTAAAATCAACACCAAAGCCAAATTTCTCTAAAACATTAAATAAATATTTCCATTCAACTTGGTCGAATGCTTTTTCAGCATCCAAAGAAACGACGCATTGTGGAGTTTTAAAAGAGGATGGATATTTAATGTTAAATAGTCTGAACATTTGAAAAAGAATAACGACTCTTTATAAAGCCTGTTTAATCTTTAAAAATAATTTTACCCGAAATATTCTCCAACTGATTGGCCATTATCTTTGACAGAATCTTAGCATCGACATTCAGTAATGAAATAGGTCTATACGAGGCACAGTCAGTAGCATCTTTATCGTTTTTAAGAATTAAAGAAATAGAAGCCTCATAAAAAGTAGAGGGTAAATCACCTTTCACAAAAGAATCCTTAAACATTTCCAACATATACGGAGAAAGCAATTTTACAAATTTTTTATAAAATTCTACAGGATAGCCATCAAGTCCAGGGGCCTTACCAGATTGCATTGAAAAAATAGCTTTATGAATTTCGGCTTCAGCAATTTGGGCATCAAGCGTTTTTTGATCCTCAACAGAAATTTTAGGAAAAGCAATCTTTCGTATAAAAGCATTCATTTCAGAAGAATCTACTGGACATTGAGTTTTATAAAGTTCAGTATAAAAATCTTGAAAAATCTTATTAATTTCTTCATATTCCCAAGCCAAGGTACCATCTTTCCAACGAATTTTCAAAATTTGCCTTTTGGCTCTAGCGGTTTTTAATTGAGATGTGAGCAGTTTGTTATTTTTATCTCCAAACATATAAAATTGGCTCTTTAACTTGAGCAAATAGCCTTTAATGGGATGAGATAGTAATAGGTTATATTGTGATTGAAGTTCAACCCTTTGTTTGAATAAATCAATATTAGGGGAAAATGCATAAATATTATCTAAGTCTTTAATTTGTTTTGAAATCTTATCTAATTCTGCTTTAGTCTGTTTTTTTAAGCTTAGCTGAATAAGAAATGATCTGACCACGTAAAAATGCTTTAAATGTATCCCATATAATTAATTTGGACGTGTCCCCTATATCATTAAAAAGAAAAAATTCTTTTATCTGGGTTTCAATGAAACTGACAAAGTCAGAATTTTGCAATAATGTCTGAGACATGTGCCATGGTGGACAGGCAAGAATGACATAATCAAATTCAAAAGACAAACTCAAAGGCACATGATCAGATATAGCAATAGCGTCATATTCATAATTTTTAACACTAGCCAAGAAGTGGGGATTGATTATAATATAATCAATCCTCGAATATTTTTTATAAACATGTGAAAAGAAAGAATATTCTCTGTTATCAGGGTGCAGATACCTCCATAATTTGATCAATCCAAAATCGATCAAAAAGGAGTTAATAAGTGATGCGGAGCAATTTGGAAGTCACTGGTTGGTTAAGCTCTTGTCAATCATAGGATTTAAACAACAGTTAAAATCCCCACCATATATTCATTTAAATCAGGCAGTAAAGCAAATACCTTTTTTAAAAAAAGGATCATCTAAGTTAGGACCATATAGATAGACCAAAACAACTTTTCTGTTACAGATCACTCCTTTAACAATTAAAAATCTACCATTAGAATCTGACTCAATATCCTCTTGAATAAATATACTGGATTTAATAAAGATGGACACGCCTTTAGTTTTACTCTGAGTAGAGTGGAACTACAAACCTCTCCACCATCCAAAAAATTTATTTTGATCTCCCGCCCTGATATGTGTCTCTTGAGCAAAAATTATATGAGGTTGGAATCGATTAATAATTTTAAAAGTCTTTTCCTGTTTGTTAGGATGATTCCAACCATGTACATTCCAACTTATTATATTAATTTGTTTAAATACCATACTATAATTGTATTCCACTTAATACATGCGCAGAACACATACCAATCCGGGATGATCAAAAATGGAGGCGATGAAGAATACAACCACATAGAAAACACACATGCTCCAGAACCACCCTATGGGAAAAAACTCCTAACTCTAACCCCACCCCTCTCCCCGAAAGCCCAAAGGAAAGGCAAGCAACCTATGATAGGATACAAAGCCAGGGACCGTTCTGTCTGTATAGAAAAAAAATTTTTTTAAGGATTTTCTTTCCCTCCCGCTAGTTAGTAAAAAAACGAATGACCTTGTAAGAAAACCAATAAAGTCTCAACCAAGAAAAGTGTTTACATTCCAGTATCTATTAAACAAGAAAGAACCAAAATAATGTTATCTCTTAAAAAGAAAAAAAGTGCCATTTTTAAGTTTAACATTAAATCCCTGAACATTAAATCGGTTATAAAGCAGCAAAAAAAAAAATCAAACCAGATATTAGGTTAAAGAAACAAATCAATTTATCTTCTTTTCTCAGTCAAATGTCCGAGTAACCATTTAAACAGTCATACTCGATCCATAAATCTTCTTTCCAAATAGGCATCCGTTAGTCTCGTGAGACCATGGATTTGCGCCTCGGAAGGTTTCCAGAGCACAGGCCTGGGCAAGGTCGTATGGAAGACCAGCAGTTGCCCATATTGCAAGCCTCCCCTCTCCACGCCACTGATGTTGTCCAAAGGAAGGGCACTACGGCCGATACAGCTTGGCATCGGTGTCGTTGCAAAGCAATGTGTGGTTAAGTGCCTTGTTCAAGGACACAACACGTTGCCTCAGCTGAGGCTCGAACTAGCGACCTTCAGATCACTAGGCTGACGCCTCAACCACCTGGCCACGTGCCAACACAAAGAAAACCAATAATATGCAATAATGAACAAATCTCCTTATCTCCTTTTATTAGTCTGTCAATGGAATATCCAAGTAACCTTCATAAATCTTCTTTCCGAAATGTGAATAATATATAGATAACCAAACAACCTTTCAGATAGTTCATTCAGTAGTGGTGGCAGGTATAGTTTGAACGAAGTCCAGTGCGGCTTTTGGATCAAAAAATGTACGAGGAGAAGAATTAGGAGAAAAAACTTTAATTCTTGTCAGGTAACACAAAGAAGGAAACAATTTATCATATGCCTGTTTCACTACGAGAGCAAATCTTGATCTGTGTTCCATTACCTCTTTCGGATAATCTTCATAAAAACCGAGCTCGGATTCCCTAAATCTAAAAACTCTCTGTTTTCTTGCCTGTCGCATTATTTGATCTTTAATTTTAAAGTGATGAAAACAAACTAAAACAGATCTTGGCTTATCTGGATCTTTAAATTTCGAAGTAAAAGCTCTGTGTGCTCTTTCTATAGCAGGTGACTGTGATACTATGGTAGGAAATAAAGCAAGAAAAAGCTTACCAAAGTAAGCAGTTAACTCCCCATCTTCAGCTCCTTCTTGCAGCCCAACAATTCGTATATTCCTTCGGCGAAACCTAGTTTCCAGGTCTATAATCTTATTTTGATATCTTTCCAAAGGGGTTGTAGCTTCAGACAATCTTTGCTTAGTTATCTTCAATTCCTCTTCGTGTGTAATAACTTGAGTTTCCAAATCTTTAAGTTTTCCCAGAAATGACTTCATTTCATTACTATTCTTTTCCAGTTGGTCTTTAATTGATCCGTTCTGATCTTTAATTGCATTCAGTGTCCAAACGATATCTTCAGCCCATGGTGGCATTTCATCAGATCTTTCCTTTTGCATCTTTCCTTTACTATTACCTTTGTCACTAGGTTCAGACAAGTTCTTCCCACTCCTCGGGACATAGACATATTGTTCCCCCTCAAAAATCAGCAAATAAAAATTTCAAATTCGAAGTTTAAACGAGGGAGAGAGAAACAAAACTAAGAGCAGGACAAGATTGCTGCTACTCCATTTGCAGACAGGTGCAGTCTCCCGTAAGTTTGTCAAACAGTACCTGCCTTTGCTGAATCCATGCTGCGTCTGCCTGATGGATCCATTTCTTTCCAGATGCCTTGCTGTTTCTTCTTTAATGATTGCCTCAAGCATTTTCCCAACTACAGATGTTAAACTAACTGCCCTATAGTTACCTGCTTTTTGCCTACATTCTTTTTGATAGAAGGCAACATCGTGATAGAATTTTTTTTTTGGATAATCTGGAAGTTTGGCATCACGCAGGAAGTGCCTAAGACGAATCTCAATTGGTACAATATCTCCACCACCATCCAGAGGCTGAGTATCACCTACAGAATACTGTATGGTTAGTTAGCAAGTGACTTCAACAGGACATCCCAGAGACTCACAACCTTCATATGTCCTTGACTCCTCTATAAAATAAAAATTGTCTATCTCTATCCGTATCATTGAATCTATTCAATCTTATAGGATCTACCTTTTCATAAAAGATTCTTCCTTACTGCCACCTTAAATGGATGACTATTTATTCACTCCATCATTAATATGTATCAGTTGTAGTCTGGACCATCTACAAGAAGTACCTGCTCATTCTTCTCTGCATTATTACCTACACTGACAGAACTGGAAAGTGGAGTTGCCAAAGGCAGTATGCGCATAGGAATATCAACAGCTTCAATTTGATTTTCAGAACTGGATATAATGATAACTTATTGCTGTTCTTATATCACAGAGTCAAAATCCTGGAACTTCCTACCCAGATGTGGGACTGCCTTGACCTCAAGGACTGTTTATGACCACTTTCTGAATGACAGTCAGGGACATATATCAATTTCCGAACACAAGAAATGCATCAGATACTGGAAATCTTGAACAACACACAAAATACCGGAGGAGCTCAGCAAGTCAGGGAGAAAATATGCAGGAAAATAAACAGTTGATATTTTGGGCCAAGACCCTTCATTAGGGCTGGAAAAGAAGTGGGCAGAAGTCAGAATTAAAAGGAGGGGAGGGTGAGGAGCACGATCTGGCAGGTAATTGATGAATCCAGGTGTGAGGGGAGAGCTATACGGGTAGACGAGTGGGGATGAAAGGGAATGATATGAGAAGCTTGGAGTGATAGGTGGAAGAGGCAAAAGGCTGAAGGAAAAATAATCTAATAGGAAAGGAGAGTACACCATGGTATAAGGGGAAGGAGGTGATGGGTAGGTTATGAGGGTAAGGTGAAGAGAAGAGCTAAGAGGGCTATAGGAATGAGGAAGGGAGTAGTTACCAGATATTAGAGTAATTATTGAATTTTACATCTTGTGAATGACATTTACATTTCATTACTGAAAATACTCAAATCCGTCAAAATATTTTTGACCACATCATAATTTTCAGAATACTTCAGGCTTTGCAAGTATATTATGCCTCAACAGTGAAAACTTATTGAAAAACATTCCAGATGTCCCTAAGCATAGAGACAAGTAATCTTCCAACTTTCTAGAAACCTTTTTGAACAGCCAGTCCCAATGGGAATTGACAGTTCAGTGGCATTGAGGAAAGCATGTGATGAATAGCACTTAGGATAAACATCTCATTTCTAACCAAGTGAATATAATTTTTATTCAAATCATCTGAACATTATATATTTGCAGTAGCAATTGTATAGCTACCCCCGGTAGCAGCAGAGATACAGAGGAGCAGATTGGGAGGCAGATTTTGGAAAGGCGCAAAAATAACAGGGTTGTTATCACGGGTGACTTTAACTTCCCCAATATTGATTGGCACCTGATTAGTTCCAATGGTTTAGATGAGGCAGAGTTTGTTAAGTGTGTCCAGGATGGGTTCCTGTCACAGTATGTTGACAGGCCGACTAGGGGGAAATGCCATACTAGATCTAGTATTAGGTAATGAACTGGGTCAGTTAACGGACCTCTCAGTGGGTGAGCATCTGGGGGACAGTGACCACCGCTCCCACGCCTTTAGCATTATCATGGAAAAAGATAGAATCAGAGAGGACAGGAAAATTTTTAATTGAGGAAGGGCAAATTATGAGGCGATAAGGCTAGAACTTGCGGGTGTGAATTGGGATGATGATTTTGCAGGGAAATGTACTATGGAGATGCGGCCGACATTTAGAGATCTCTTGCAGGATGTTAGGGATAAATTTGTCCCGGTGAGGAAGATAAAGAATGGTAGGGTGAAGGAACCATGGGTGACATGTGAGGTGGAAAATCTAGTCAGGTGGAAGAAGGCAGCATACATGAAATTTAGGGAGGAAGGATCAGATGAGTCTATTGAGGAATATAGGGAGGCAAGACAGAAGCTTAAGAAGGGGCTGAGGAGAGCAAGAAGGGGGCATGAGAAGGCCTTGGCGAGTAGGGTAAAGGAAAACCCCAAGGCATTCTTCAATTATGTGAAGAACAAAAGGATGACAGGAGTGAAGGTAGGACTGATTAGAGATAAAGATGGGAAGATGTGCCTGGAGGCTGTGGAAGTGAGTGAGGTCCTCAATGAATACTTCTCTTCGGTATTCACCAATGAAAGGGAACTTGACGGTGAGGACAATATGAGTGAGGTTGATGTTCTGGAGCATGTTGATATTAAGGGAGAGGAGGTGTTGGAGTTGTTAAAATACGTTAGGACAGATAAGTCCCTGGGGCCTGACGGAATATTCCCCAGGCTGCTCCATGAGGTGAGGGTAGAGATTGCTCAGCCTCTGGCTAGGATCTTTATGTCCTCGTTGTCCACGGGAATGGTACTGGAGGATTGGAGGGAGGCGAATGTTTTCCCCTTGTTCAAAAAAGATAGTAGGAATAGTCCGGGTAATTATAGACCAGTGAGCCTTATGTCTGTGGTGGGAAAGCTGTTGGAAAAGATTCTTAGAGATAGGATCTTAGAGAATCATGGTCTGATCAAGGACAGTCAGCATGGCTTTGTGAAGGGCAGATCGTGTCTAACAAGCCTGATAGAGTTCTTCGAGGTGGTGACCAAGCATATAGATGAGGGTAGTGCAGTGGATGTGATCAACATGGATTTTAGTAAGGCATTTGACAAGGTTCCACACGGTAGGCTTATTCAGAAAGTCAGAAGGTATGGGATCCAGGGAAGTTTGGCCAGGTGGATTCAGAATTGCCTTGCCTGCAGAAGGCAAAGGGTGGTGGTGGAGGGAGTAGATTCAGATTGGAGGGTTGTGACTAGTGGTGTCCTACAAGGTTCTGTTCTGGGACCTCTACTTTTCATGATTTTTATTAACGACCTGGATGTGGGGTTAGAAGGGTGGGTGGGCAAGTTTGCAGACGACACAAAGGTTGGTGGTGTTGTAG
Organism: Mobula birostris; assembly: GCF_030028105.1. Taxonomy (NCBI): domain Eukaryota; kingdom Metazoa; phylum Chordata; class Chondrichthyes; order Myliobatiformes; family Myliobatidae; genus Mobula; species Mobula birostris. The sequence continues at coordinate 54,172,960 of NC_092384.1, forward strand.
ATAGTGTAGGGGATTGTCGAAGATTGCAGAGAGATATTGATAGGATGCAGAAGTGGGCTGAGAAGTGGCAGATGGAGTTCAACCCGGAGAAGTGTGAGGTGGTACACTTTGGAAGGACAAACTCCAAGGCAGAGTACAAAGCAAATGGCAGGATACTTGGTAGTGTGAAGGAGCAGAGGGATCTGGGGGTACATGTCCACAGATCCCTGAAAGTTGCCTCACAGGTAGATAGGGTAGTTAAGAAAGCTTATGGGGTGTTAGCTTTCATAAGTCAAGGGATAGAGTTTAAGAGTCACAAGGTAATGATGCAGCTCTATAAAACTCTGGTTAGGTCACACTTGGAGTACTGTGTCCAGTTCTGGTCACCTCACTATCGGAAGGATGTGGAAGCATTGGAAAGGGTACAGAGGAGATTTACCAGGATGCTACCTGGTTTAGAGAGTATGCATTATGATCAGAGATTAAGGGAGCTAGGGCTTTACTCCTTGGAGAGGAGGAGGATGACAGGAGACATAATAGAGGTATACAAGATATTAAGAGGAATAGATGAGTGGACAGACAGTGCCACTTCCCCAGGGCACCACCGCTCAATACAAGAGGGCATGGCTTTAAGGTAAGGGGTGGGAAGTTCAAGGGGGATATTAGAGGAAGATTTTTTTTACTCAGAGTGGTTGGTGTGGGGAATGTACTGCCTGAGTCAGTGGTGGAGGCAGATACACTAGTGAAGTTTAAGAGACTACTAGACAGGTATATGGAGGAATTTAAAGTGGGGTATTATATGGGAGGCAGGGTTTGAGGGTCGGCACAACATTGTGGGCCGTAGGGCCTGTAATGTGCTGTACTATCCTATGTTCTATGCTCTATGTTCAATTAACAATCAAGGTGTCCCAAAGGATATTAACTAAGTCAACCATTATAACACATAGGTTTGGGCATACATTTTGGGAAATATATAAGGGTTTTGGATAGATGTACTAAAATAGGATGAAGTTATGTGGATGGGTTAGAGAAGCTGGGGTTCTTTTCTTTTTTAAAAAAAACCTTTTTATTAATTTCCAAAATTATAAACAGAATAACAATATTGATACAGAGAGATTGGAATAATCTTATTGTTGATAAACATGTACAAAAAAGGTTTCAAATAATACAGGTATAATAGAATTCCAAACTCTTAATATAGTTAATCATAGAGAAAAAAGAAAAGAAAGAACCCCCCCCAAAAAAAATAAAACTAAATACTAAACCCAAAAAAAAAGCAAACAGAACAAAACAAGGCTGGACCAATATTTTAAATCAAATATGTTCAATAATGTCGTCAACTCCTCTCCTCTATTCATATATTTTAAGTTCATAAGGAGGATTCGGAAAGGTCAAATTACATCATATGAAAATGTTGAATAAATGGTTCCCAAGTCTCTTCAAATTTAACCGAAGGATCAAAAATGTCACTTCTGATTTTTTCTAAATTTAAACATGATATAGTTTGGGAAAACCATTGAAATGTGGTAGGAGGGTTGGTCTCCTTCCAGTTCAATAAAATGGATCTTCTGGCCATTAAAGTAACAAATGCGATAATATGACAGGCTGAAGAAGATAAAAATCTATTTTCTGTCATTGGCAAACCAAAAATTAACGCAAAACTGTTGAAATAATACCAAAAATATCTTTCCATAATTTTTCCAAAAGAGGGCAGAACCAAAACATATGAGTTAAGGAAGCCACCTCAGAGTGACATCTGTCACAAATAGGGTTTATATGGGAATAAAAATGGGCTAATTTATCCTTAGACATATGGGCCCTATGCACCACTTTAAGTTGTATTAGCTATGTTTGGCACATATAGAGGAAGAACTAACTAATTGAAAATTTTTTTCCCATTTCTCTATAGGTAGGCAAAGTTGAAGTTCCCTTTCCCATTCATTTTTCATTCTATCTGATATACCTGGCTGTAATTTCATAATTATATCATAAACAGATGCTATTCATCCCTTCTGAAAGGGATTTAAACCTGAAATTTTAATCAATGATATCAGTAGGGTGTGAAATCGGGAAGGTAGGTAGTATGGTATTTAAAAAGTTCTTATTTGTAAATATCTAAAAAGGTGGGATCTGGTCAAATTAAATTTATTAGCTAACTGTTCAAAAGACATGAAACAGTTATTCAGAAATAAGTCACGAAAACATGTTATGCCTTTCATTTTCCATATCAAAAAGACTTGCTCCATAATCGAGGGTTGGAAAAAAAATTAGATATAATAGGGCTTGATAATATAAATTTGTTCAAACCAAAAAAATTTATGAAATTGAAACCATATTCATAATGTATGTTTAATTATTGGATTAACCATTTGTTTATTCAATTTAGATATTACAAAAGGAAGTGGAAGTTCCTAAAATGGAAACCAAAGAGAACCCTTGTACAGAGTAACCTTCAAGGCTTACCCAATGTGGACTTGGAATTGTATTCTATTAACACACACCAAAGGGTCTTGGCCTGAAACGTCGACTGCACCTCTTCCTAGAGATGCTGCCTGGCCTGCTGCGTTCACCAGCAACTTTGGTGTGTGCTGCTTGAATTTCCAGCATCTGCAGAATTCCTGTTGTTTGTAATTGTATTCTATTCTTGTGTCCAAAATATTAGATATCGAATATTAATTGCCCAAAAATAGAATCTTAGATTAGGCAATGCTAAACCACCATCTTTCTTGGACCGCTGTAAATATTTTTTACTTAACCTGGGATTTTTATTCTGGGGGCTCTTTTCTTTGGAAATGATAAAACTAATGTAACAAAGAGTACAAAAAGAGTAGAAAAGGGAAAAAATATCCCTTTTGATGAAGGAATTGAGGACTACTGGAGATTAGCAAAAGAGAACCAAATAAGTGACATGAAGAATAAAAAGTACCCAGCAGGTGGTTATATCTGGTACGATTGCAGTAGCGGTGAAAGCATGTGTAAATATAATGCAAGTTAAGAATACGTAACAAAGAAAGAGGGAAGGGGAATAGGAGTAGCTATAACATTCTTATGCAGAACTAGTATGCACTCACTAGCCTGACCATTACAGAAAGAAATTATTCTGCAAAAGCTATAATACATTCACCCAAACCATAACAATGCATTGTTACTCTGCTTCCATTCCATGAAGTTTCCTGTTTCTTGTATATCTCGTTTATCCAAACACTGGGAATTCTGTATGATCAGTAGCAGTTAGCATGATGTTATTGCAGCTCGGGTTGTCAGAGTTCAATTCCGGCATCATCCCTGTGGAATGTGTGGGCTTTCTCTGGGTGCTCCAGTTTCCTCCCACATTCCAATGACTTGTTGGCTAGGAGGTTAATTGGTCAAGTCAAGTTGTCCCTTAAATAGGACAGAGTTAAATTGGGGGTTGCTAAGTGGTGCAGCTAAAAGGGCCGGAAGGGCCTATTCTATGGTGCATCTCCAAATAAAAATGAATAATTCCTATCGCTCTAATAGCCACGCTCCCATATCAAGCATGCTTTGCAACCTCAAGTATTTTTTTCCTCTTGGAATCAAACCCCATACAACAATGCCACACACTGAAATAAGCTTTTGCTATTGTGATAATATCTACAGATATAGTTCAAAAGGATTCACTCAGGGATTTTAAACATTCCTCTCTGGTGTGAAGCATGTCAGTGTAAAATCTTTATTAACTTCCTAAGTACACTGTTATTGCTTCAGTACAAATTCATAAACCAGTAGATAATATTGATCAGCTGTCACTACAACACAGAATGAAACCTTTAAATGTAAGTATTGATAGGACAACCAGAAGTACTTTAAATCATTTTTAGACTTTGTTGCATCCTTAACAGAGTACAGAATTCTCCTTTCCAACTTGACATTTTATACTTCAAATAAAAATAGTCAAAAATGGCAGTTCTCACAGTTGCCTTGAAATGTAAACTTAAATCAATCACGTTTGTCTATTTCTACTTAACTGGAATGCAAGTTAACAAAACATACTCTGATCCTGCATCTCCGAATGCATGTCAAGATTCAAGATTCAATATCGTTTAACATCATTTCCAGTACACAAGTGTAAAGGAGTCAAATGATTGTTACTCTGGATCTGATGCAGCACAAAAAAACATAATAACATAAAGAATGCAATAATAAAAATAAATACACAAGATAGCTTACAATCAATGCATGTATATACTTTCAAAAAGTGATGCTAGGTACAGGAGTATCAGAACACAGGGTAACTGACAGGAAGTAATAATGTAGGGGAGGTAGAGGTGGGAGGGTGGTGTGGAGGGGTGGGTTAGTAGGTGGATATGTTGATCAGCCTTATTGCTTGGGGAAAAGTAAATGGTTTTGAGTCTGATGGTCCTGGCATGGAAGTTATTTACCCTCCCCCCAACAGCACTGGGACAAACAGGATGGGCGAGATCCTTCAAGATGTTACTGGCCCTTTTCCATCACTGTTTTATATACACATACATATACACACACACACACACACACACACACAAAGTCCTTGATGGTTGGTAGGCTGGTGCCAGTGATGGGTTGGACAGTTTTGACTACCTGTTATACAGCTTTCCTATCTGCTACAGTGCAGCTTCCGTACTACGCAGTGATGCAGCATGTTAGGATGCTCTCTACTGTGCATCTGTGGCAGGACACAAATATAGATGTGCATAGACCAGATCTCTTTGGTCTTCTCAGAAAGTAGAGGCATTAGTGAGCTTTGACTGTGTAGAATGCTTTCTAGAATCATGAGACATTGTGTGAGATATATACTCCCAGGAGTTTGAAACTGTTCACAGTTTCCACTGCCTCACCACCAATGTAAAGAAGGGTGTGGGCAGGTCGAGTTTGCCTACAGTCAATAACCATCTCCTTTCTCTTGTTAACATTGCATTTTTTGCCTGCTACCAGGTCTCGAGCTCTTCCACCTCCTCTCTGTAGGCCATCTTATCATTGTTGGTGATGAGCCTCACCACTGTAGTGTCATTGAGAAACTTAATGCAATTACTTGGGCATTTGGCTGTGCAGTCATGTGTGAGAAGAGTGTACAGTAACGGACTCAGCATGGAGCCCTGAGGGTCACCCATGTTGAGGATGATGGGAAGAGAGGAACTGTTGGGTATCCTGACTATCTGAGGTCTGTTGTTTAGGAAGTACAACACCCAGTTGCACAGTGGTGTATTTAGACAGAGGGTTAAGAATTTATTCACCATGATCTATGGGACAATAGTGTTGAATGCCAAACTGAAATCCGGAAAAATAAATCCATTCTGACATAAGTGCCCTTGTTTCTTAACTGTGTCAGGGCTAGAGTGGTTCTGTTTGTAAGCATATAAGTGAGTGTTCAGAGCGGCAGGAATGGAGCTTTTGGTATGTGCCATTACCAGCCATTTAAAGCACTTCATGATGATTGTCAATGGCACCAGGCAATATTTGTTCAGTTCTGAAGGTGTAAAGTTTTTTGGTACAGGGATGTTGATGGTTGATTTGAAGCATGTGGAACCAACAGCTTGGATGAGTAAAGTGTTAAAGATGTCTGTGAAGACGTCAGTAAGCTTGTGTGCACACTCGAGTACTTGCGCTGGGATGCTGTCTGGCCTGGCCACTTTACGGGGGTTGACACTCTACAAAGTCCTTCTCAAGTCTGCTGCTGTTATAGACAGTGGCTGGTCACCTGGCAGGGGGGTAACTTTTGTGGTTGGCGTTATGTTGCATGTCTTGAACTGTACATTCAAGTTATTTAGAGCACCTGGGAGAGGCGACACTGGTACAATCAACACTGCTTTTCCTTGCGTAGTCTGCAATGCCCTTGATGATCAGCTACATTAGCTGAGGATCGTTATCGAACAGGTGTTATTGAATTTTTCACGCGTGGCCTGTTTTTGCCCTCTTGGTGCCTAAGTTGAGGTTTCTCCTATCCACCCTGAGAGCTAATCTGTCTCCAGACTTGAAGGCAACATCCCGGGCTTTTAATAGAAACACACATCCACATTCAGCCAGGGCTTCTGGTAGAGACATGAGATGGCTGTTCTTGAGGAACCAACATCGTATGCAAACTTACAGATGTAGCCAGGTGACAGAGGAGGCATATTCCTCAAAGTCTGTGTCTTCTCCACTTGTCGCTGCATTATTGTTGTTTTCATAAATGATAATAAATATTATCAGATGCTGGTAGATAATGGAGTCAGAGTAATACTGCACAGGATGTGGCTATTCAGCCCAACTTATCCAGGCTGACCACACTGTCGATCTCAATTAGTGCCATTTGCCTGCGATTGGTCCATATTCCTCCAAACTTCTTCAACACAAACATCCTTTAAGTATGTAATTGGACCCATCTCTACAGATTCCCCTGGCAGCTCACTCCATATACAGTGGATTCCAGTTAATTGGGCCATCAGTTAATTGAGGCATCCACTTACTTGGAACAACTCTTAAACAACAAAAGACTAATCAAGAAAATAGCCAGAGTTCACTTTGTTTATTTGGAAGACTATATCACTTAATTGGGGCAGGAGACTGTTGCCGAACAGTTTCTAACTAGCATCACTTGCGTGGCCATTGAGACACTACAGCGTACTTCAGGGGAAAATAGTACTAGCCTATCCAGCCTCTCCTTGTCACTCAAGCCCTCCAGTCTCAGTAACATCTTCGTAAATCGTTGTGCATCATTTCAGCTTAGATGATAATTACAAAATTTCAAAATTGTCATTTACTGTTATTCTTGCTAATGGATTAAAATGACATTAGAAGCAGCACTTAAATCAATTTTATAGCATTAATATTTACTAAAATAAACAAAAATTAATCAAGCACTAGACAATTACCTAAATTAACAACAGACTAATCCAATTTTCTAGTAACGAGGTTTACATTGTTCTGAAGAAGGATCTTCAACCAGAGGCATTAATGGTTTCTCTTTCCACAGATGCTCCCTGATCTGAGACTTTACAGCACTTTTTGATATTTGTTTAATTATTGCATATTGTTCTGGACCTTTAACAGTGTAATGAAAGACCTCTGCCATTAATGGTAGCAACAGCACATGAAAATTCTAACATACATAAACGTACATGAACTTGCTCTGATTTAATTTATTCTTCAGAGTGATAAACTTCTTTATACAAGACATGTTCAATCCATACTATTAAATAGTCATCAACAGAGGTTCAAGGCTCCAGGGTAAAGAGGGATGTCGCATTACAAATTTGATTAGGTTAAAGAGCAAAACATGTGTCTTAAAGCTATTTCAAACATTAGCACAATATAGTGAATAACTTCCCCTGTGCTGGATATTGATGACTTTATCTTTTCAGCATTTGCATCTCCATTATAAAAATGGATTAAATTTATAGGAATGCAAGGTACTGTATCTGATGCCTCTGCACTGAGCTTCTATTAACAAATATTTCAAAGCAATAATAGGCCAGTGTGCTGTACTATTCTATATGAAACGTGAAACTTGTTCAAAAGCAAAATTAAAAATTTCATATTTGAGCATTTTTATAAATCTAATCTCCCAAAGAAAACATAATTTCCTTTAACTATTTTATATGGAGTACTTTCAAAATTTTGGTGTACAAATAATGAACATGCAACAGTTTGGTGATGATGCCAAAATATTAAGATTAGGGCCTGGGTAATAATGCACTAAATAAATTGGTTCCAGTTTTAGAACAGTCAGTGGTCTTAAACAATTGTCAGTGTTTGTTGTGAAAATAACAGTAAGGCTTACAGCACTCAATTATTTATATTCAAATGACAATTTATGGCAAACAACTGTTAAAGTTAAAATTGCCATTTTAGATGCATCATGAATTGTCAGGAAACAGACATCTGATGATACCGCTACTTATTTAAATATACAGAAAAAACAAAATTTCTGCCCTAGCATAAGTACAGTAAATTCACCAAAAATATCGCTTTACTGATGTGGCAAACCAAACCACCTCTCTAGCATACAAAATTTCCTTTGAGTTCCAGAGTTGCTTCTTCAGATTGACATTAGTATTTGAGAATGAAATAATATTTCTAAAAATAGAATAATATAACCAAAAACAAAACACAGGATATGGCAAAATGTTGTGGCTTCCAATTATATCCCAGTACAATTGAAAATATGCTCAAGAAATAGCTCTATGCCTAGCTAAACTTTTCCAATTCATTTCAACTACTGTCTATTTGACCACTTCCAATCACCAATAAAATAGTACAGTTGACAGCGCTATCACTAACTAATAAATGTGAAAGTGGTGGTCATGTGGAGCACAAAAGGGTAAAGTTAGGATTATTGGAAGCCAATCACCTCACCCTTGGCACTTCCCTGGGAGAAATCTCAAGATGATTTTCCTATGCTGAAAACTATCAGTTGCTTTAATCAACATACATAAAATGCTGGAGGGACTTAGCAGGCCAGGCAGCATCTATGGAAAAAAAAGTACAGTCAATGTTTCAGGCTGAAACCTTTTTTCCCCTCAGATGATGCCTGGCCTGCTGAGTTTCTCCATCATTTTGTGTGTGTTGCTCGGATTTCCACCATCTGCGGATTTTCTCCTGTTTGTTAGATGCTTTAATCAATAAATTTTCCTCCATCATATGTTCAGAAGCAGAAATATCTATTTACATGATTCTATGTGCCTGTGATAATGCTGCAAGTTTCTCATTGCAGCTGTGCCCACATGTACTTGTGCACATGACAATAAACTCAACTTGAATTTGGCAGAATGTTCTATTGTCAGAACTCTCAAACAAGCACCAAAACTCTTGTTTGGTTGGTTGTGAGATTAGATCCCCTCACCCTGTCAAATTCTGAATGTATAATCTGAGTTTAATTTCTAATTCATCAAGTCAGCTACAGTAGGGTAGCAGGGTGGGGTAAGACAACTGTCAAGCTCTTTGTGGACTGTATGTTTGTCAAAATCTGGAAAAAGGATGCAAGTATTGGATTTCCCAGGATGTGCACAGAGACATTCAGTGAAAGACACACTTTAGTCAACCTAAAACATCTTGGTCTTCCAATGCAAGGGGATATTAGTAAGTGACTGTTTCAGGGCGCAGACATACTGTACATGCTGAGGAATGTATTGAAGTTCGGTGCACCCAGCACATAGGCTTAGTGATGAAGGATCACAGTCTAGGTCCTGCCACCATTGGTAACAGAGGATATGGATCCTGTGCAATATAATCTCAAACATGTCATTTTTTTCTTTGAAAAGGACACGCCACATATGGCAATGAAGCCCTGTAAGTAAATGTATTGATTTGATGTTAAAATGAATATAAATATGTGTACTAGGTATATTTTCTTTCTTTATAAATAAAAACATATAGTGAAAATTTAAACAAAAGCAGGGGCAGGTTTGTGAAAGTTGATTGCAAGGTCCATTTTCTCATCAGCATCAATGACTTGGAAGCTAGCCTCAGTGCACACAAAATGTCAGCGGCCCAATGCAGTTCAGGTGACCTTGGTTTGGGTGTGTAGCTATCAGTGGTTCAAAACTTCTTAACTTGGCTCCACTCCTGCAGGAAGCCTGTTAAAGATGAGGTGCAAAATTGCAGCACGAAAGAATATGAAGCGTCAGCACAACAAGGCTCTGTTGCAGATACATCTAACAGTATCAGGTCTTGCGTGCTGTCATGAAACAAATGTAAAATGGTGACAAGTTTCTGTGGCAGTCAAATTTTAGAAGGGCATTCTACAGTCCTGAAGAAGGGCTCCTGCCTTGAAATGTTAACTGGTTTCTCTCTCCACAAATACCACTTGGCAGTTCTTCTAGCATTGTTTGCACTCTACAGTTCCTGCTGACTGCTGGATTCAAAAGGCTTTGGTGAGACTAGAATGAAAAGCTACATTTACCAGTAATTGGCATTTTTATAGAGCTATCACACTTTCAGAATTATGTCCAGCATACCCCTAGCTGGATAGTCCATGGGAGCAATTCTTTCACCACTTAACATTACACTAAATTCAGTTTTGGTTATTCAGCAGCTGTTTATGTTTCTGTCTGGTATCCAAAGAAAGCAATGATTTGAAAGAAAAATGCAAGCAAACTTGTCAAATCAATTTTCATAAGTTTCAGTTAGAATATTATTGGTGTTTAAAAGATCCTACTGAACATAAAAAAAGGAAAACAAAACATACTGATCTGTACATTTTCAGAATGCTGTAATATTGACTTGCCAGTCCATCACAGTATGCCAATATTAAAAAGGTTAATAATTTGAATCATTTCAGTCATAAATCAGATAACTAGCTTCTAAAATGCTTTCATTTTGCACAGGAACGGTGCCTAATAAAGAAGCAGTTATCAATTTTAGCAGAAATCCAATAATAATATTAGGCTATTGATAAAATGGCAAACTCTGAATTACTGACTACATGAAACTCATGGCGGATTGCTTGATATAAAGGCATAAACAAAGCACATCCAATCACCCACAATAATACCAACCTGTTATTATTTGTATACATGCAAATAATTCATGGGGATTGATGAAAAAGTGAGAGAATCTCACTGTGGTGATGTCATCAAACAGCACCCTATTACTTGTAAGAATTTATAGGCATAAAGCAAAAAGGGGAAAAAAAAGTGCACAATAACAATTCAAATATATACACTAGAATGAAAGAAATAGAAATTTTAAAAAAACATTAATAGACTTTGGAAAAGTGAAAAAAGGTTCCAAAATCCATAGCCCAGGCTTGTAGTATGAACATCGACTTCTCCAACTTCCGCTAATGCCCCACCTCCCCCTCGTACCCCATCCGTTATTTATTTTTATACACACAATCTTTCTCTCACTCTCCTTTTTCTCCCTCTGTCCCTCTGACTATATCTCTTGCCCATCCTCTGGGCCCCCCCCCCCGCCTTGTCTTTCTTCCCGGACCTCCTGTCCCATGATCCTCTCATATCCCCTTTGCCAATCACCTGTCCAGCTCTTGGCTCCATCCCTCCCCCTCCTGTCTTCTCCTATCATTTTGGCTCTCCCCCTCCCCCTCCCACTTTCAAACCTCTTACTACCTCTTCTTTCAGTTAGTCCTGATGAAGGGTCTCGGCCTGAAACGTCGACTGTTCCTCTTCCGAGAGATGCTGCCTGGCCTGCTGCGTTCACCAGCAACTTTGATGTGTGTTGCTTGAATTTCCAGCATCTGCAGAATTCCTGTTGTTTACACTTTAAGGGTATTTTGCCATAAAACTAGTTTGTAAGTAATGAAATTTTGTCACCTGATTATCTTTGATTATAGTAAGAAAAACTGTAAGACATATACTGTGGACCAGGGCTAAATCAGTGACAGCAGATATATCTTGACAACTGTCACAAGATATGCGCTTTGGAAATCCAAAAAAATGGTCAATAACCCAATACAGTGACAGTCAATGGTAGTGCTTTGGTTACTCTAACCACAAAAGCCAGACCAATAGTATGTCATGGTAGAAAAATAGGAATGCTTTAAGATCCAGCAAGCACCCAGAATTTTTTTTAAGCATTTAACTGTACTTAACAGAAAGTCAAATTCAAAAGACTATTTACACCACAAGGACAAAATTCTGAAGTCCAAGATTATTAAAAAATCATACCTCTGGCATTATTGAGAAGGCCATTTACTAGTTTTGCTAAAATTGGTGTGCTTGCAATTGTAACAATTCATCATGTATAGCTAATGTCATATGTCAAGGTTTGGGGATTAATTTCTACTGACTATTTTCTGCTTCTGTATTAGGAATCTTTTAAGACACAATTAGTTTTGACATTTTTGTGTTCCTTTTCAGCCTGTTTTAGATTTTGCTACCTTGTTGAATATATGCCTTATTTTATTGAGGTCCATCAAAGGTCAAGGGCAAAGTTAGAGAAGCAAATCAAACAGTAACAGATTTTTTTCTAAAAAAAAGAGCAATATTCTTAATACAGCAGTGCAGCAAATGTATCTATCTTCTGTATCCAGTCATTCTCAGTTTTTTTTTCTTTTGCATGTCAGCGTCCATGAACCCTACCTTGGACAAATTTACAGTAAAAATCGTGTTTAAATTGAAGCCCTGGAGCTACCACACCTAGACTGAAAACCTCCACTCCCCAACTCCATTAAAATTGAAAATGGCACTGTTAGACCAGTATGTTTATTTTTAAAATTTCCATCTACCAGTAGCCCAACACTCCTTGTAGGTCATGATACCAGCACCCATCACATTAATTCAACATAAAGGAGGTGTGGGTTATTAAAATCTACAATTCTTCTCTTTTCAGTGCTCAAATTGGTGAATAGGGAGTACAGGCAATGGGAGAGAAATAGCATTTTAACTTTATTGCTGTTTGACATGCTAAATATTTCCAACATTTTTGTTTATTTTCACCCCATTTGTTTACTTTTAAGAAATCAGTGCTAAAAATGTTGATCTAGGTGCACATTTCCAAAAAGCAAATAGATTCATCTCACGAGTTCCTGTAACGACAAGCTTGCCAAAAGAGAAGAGATCAAGTTGGCTACACTTATATTCTTGGTTCAGATAAATGAATGCTGATCTCACTGAAGTTTACAAACTTCTACAAGGAGAGTGCTGGAAGGATGTTTGCCCTGGATGAGGAGTCTAGATCCAGTTCCAGTATAAGAGGTAATCCATTTACAACAGAGATGATGATAAATATCTTCACGCAGAAGGGTTGCAGAAGCTATGGTCACCAATTCTGCTCAAAAAGAGAGAGAAAACAATTTTCTGGATATTGAAGATATCCAGGATTATAGGAATAGTGCAAGAAAAATGGAGGTTATATAGATCAGCATTGATCTTGATTAATGGTAGAATAGTCTCAAAAGGACGTGATAGTCTACTCCGACTTATCGTTTCCATTTCGTAATGAGCAGCTTTGTTAAAACTAGTGTTAATCCAATATTATTCAATGCAGAAAACATATTATGCAGAAACTAAAAATAAGAACAAGAGATTTGGGAAATCTGAAATTAAACAGAAAATATTAGAAATATTCTTCAGGGCAGGGGACACCTGGGGTGGGGGGGGGGGGAGAAAGAGAGAGAGAAACAGGTTAATAATCCAGGTCAACTTTTCCTCATTCTGACTCTGACTCATATGTTACAATTTACAAATGTGTACAATTTTTTCTGTCCCACTTAATCGCAATACAACTTGTATTTTCTTTGGTAAATTTATTCTTACAGATCTTGCTACTAAAGTAAACTTTGTTCACATGTGCCTTAATTATGGATTATGCAGCCACTTGGGTAGAATGGAGGATTTTTAATATCTTATCTTGGAGTTATTTTGTTACTTTTTAAATTACCTGATTCACTTATTCACCTCTGCAAAGACTAAGACTAGGTTCCTTCAGGTTGGAATTTTAATAAGTTACCATCATGTGACCTCAAAAGAACAACTACACTTCTGGCTATTCATGCTCTGTTAAACTTCTTTGTTCTTCAGTTGATGGTTCAGCCTCAACTTACATTTTCCTAGGGCTTGGTTCTCACTCCTGCTGTATACTTCTCTCTTCTATCCATAAATTCTTCTTGTAAGTCAATTGATCTTCATATTTTACTGCTAATTCCATTTTACAGTCAGCTTTCTGTATAGTCTGTGATTAGTGCAACTACATAAGTTAATGCATTTCAGAATCAGAATTAATATCACTGGCATATGTCGTGACATTTTTTAACTTTACTGAACATTACAATGAAATACATGATAAATATAGAGAAACAAAAACTGAATTACATTAAGTACTGTGTATATATACCATATGTCTATTAATTAGGAAAGGTACGTTGCATCCGGAGTTTCTCTGGTTAGCAGACGATTTCCCTCCACGCCTGACATAGTGGGGAACTACGTACGAGGCAAGTTACAGCAGTGGTTTGCCATTGCCTTCTGCCGGATGAGTTTCTAAAGAGATCATCACCTCGTAACCCAGCACGGATGGAAAGCATGATGGGGAGCCGGCTGGATTCGAACTCGGGACCTTCTGTCCCAAAGTCCGGCACTGATGCCACTACACCACCAGCCGGGTTATTAATTAAGTTAAAATAATCAGTGCAAAAAAAAAGTGAGTTAGTGTTCATGGGTTTAGGGTTCATTTAGAAATCAGATGGCAGAGTGGAAGATGTTCCTGACTCGCTGAGCGTGAGTCTTCAGGCTTCTGTATCTTTTTCCCGATGGTAGAAGTGTGAAGGGAGTATGTCTTGGATGGTGAGGATACTTAATGATGAATGCTGCTCCTTGAAGATATCTTGGCACTTCAAGGCACTGCTCCTTGAAGGTATCTTGGATACTACAGGGGCTTGTACCCATGATGGAGCTGACTAATTTTACAAGTTTCTGCAATTTATTTCAATTTTGTGCAGTAGCCCATCCCCATACCAAATGGTGCTGCAGCCAGTCAGAATGCTCTCCATTGTACATTTGTAGAAGTTTGAGGGTTTTAATTGACAAACCAAATCTCCTCAAACTCCTAATGAAATATAGCCGCTATCTTGCCTCCTTTATAGCTGCAGCAACATGTTGGGACCAGGTTGGGTCCTCAGACATTCACACACAAGAACCTGAAATTCCTCATTCTCTCCACTTCTAATCCCTCTATGAGGATTGGATTGGGTTCCCTCATTTTACTCTTCCTGAAGTCCACAATCAGTTCTTTGATCTTGCTGATGTTGAGTGCAAGGTTTCCTGCATACCAGCATTTCTAAACAAGTGTTCTTGCTCTTAGTTTTTGAATGAAACAATTTCTACATATCCTTGAGGAGTTTCAGCCAGGACCCCCAATTGCTGATTATTACAGTGTCATAATCATGTAAACACTTGAGCCTTAGTACCTTGCCAAATGATGCACATTCAGCTTTCCAAAGGATTCTCAAAAATTTTATTTTCCTTTCACCATACAAAGGCTTTTATCTCTTCCTACGCAATTACTAACTATAGGTCTGCAACTAGTGGAGGAATTCAATTCACACCTTCTCCTGAAAGAATTATAGTTAGCTTTCTAGTTCCACCTACCTCCAGCATTAAGATCTCTGTCACATTATTTCAAAACTTTCTCTGAGTTAATCAAAGTTTCTACACCACTCTGCTCAGAATTTGAACTTAGACTCCTTAAATAATGTTTTGGCCAGTTCTGATTTAAAAGCATTCATTCGTAATCCCACAAATGGCAGCTTCACATCACTGGCTCATCCAAGAACACTTATTCTACCCTCTGGCCCAGTTTAAAAAAAATCAGGACTGATTGCAAATTCATTCATTTATTCAGATTCATTCCTGTCCAATGCCTTAAGAGTGCATTCGTACTTTCCCAAGCCTTTCAGACGATGTCAAATTTGGACTGACAAAACTTTAATTATTATTCATCTTCCTATTTTTTACTTCAATCTTATAATTTCCCACTTTGGTGACAACCTCCACTGAGAGCCTTCAGCTTTTACCTTCATCCTTCCGTTCAAAGCAAACATTTAAGCCCAACAGATCCAAAAGCACACACTTCATATGAATGTTAAAGGACTAAGTTTATAAAATAGTGAAACATGAAATTCAACTTCAAAATCAATGAGAATCTGAAGCAATGAGAAGAGGTAAATGGTTGCATAGATATTTTAATGTTAACCATTTTATTCCAAATTAATTTACTCTAAATTCCAATCTCATTGATTTTCTGCAGTAGGAAATTAACACTTTATGGGGAAAAATCATTGTGATAATAACATCTTTAAAAACATCCTTTGTCAAGTATTATGTATTATGGACAATGAAAACATTTCAATGGGAAAGGGTCACGTTCACATCAATATAATTAGAAACACAAACAAATCAATAAATAAACAAATCATAAGTAAAATTGCACTGCATATTTATACAGTAAATGGGCTGTACATTATATAGCAAGGTATTTTCAATTCCAACATCCATCTTTATATGTAGGAGATCAACAAGCAGTACTAATGATGAATCTGAATTAACAGAAGCAAAAAGCTTTTCCATGTTAAAAAGCTAATGCATTTGATTGTATTGATTAAAATGTCACTTTTATTATGGTACAATAATGTTCAATAGTTTGCATTAATCAATCAAGATAATAACCTTTATTTTTCAATATTTGAAATTATACTTCTCAAGCCAAATTCCAATCAGAAACAAAATCAGCATTAATTTGCTTTTACCATGGGACATCCAAAACTTAATTCTTTAATTGTTATCCAAAATATTACATTTAGATCTTCACTTTAACAGCTATTTATACAAATAGCAATAGAGTAAGTTACGCAAGGGATCTTAAATCCTTATTGAGTATGTAGGGTAATACAAAAAGTTACAACTGACTGATTTTCTAAATTTAGTTCATTAACCTTTTAATTCTAAGGCTCCTTGATTGATAGTAAGACAATATTAAATCTACTTGCTGTAATCAAAGCAGTAAACAAGCTTTAAAGAAAAAACTGAATCCACCTTCTAAGCAGCAAAGCACAACTCAAAACCAGCAGTGATTGGAAATTGTAATCCCATTCTCAACATACTACTAAATGAGATAGGTGTCCAGACTAACTGTAAGAAATAACTTATAAAATTTGGTAAATGATTATTTGCAAAAATATTACACCCCCATAAGACAACTTATTTACAAAACAAATCAAAGGTATATGGTTTCATGGATATTTTAAAAGTAAACCATTTAACTCCAAACCTACCTTCTTTAAATTCTAACTCTGCTTCTGATAATTAACCACTGAATAATATCTGTTATATTCCATTTTGTCATTTGATTTTAATTCTGATTTGTTCAAATACAGTTAAACTGCAAATAGAAACATTTGTAGTTGACCAAATAATATAAACATTTAACATGGCAAGGAATTGAAACAAACCTCAAGAGTTTCTTCTCTTCCATCAGTTAAAGCTTCTAACCGGTGTAATCGTTCCTGATACAGTGATTGGAATTCACCCAACAGTTCTCGCATCTCAGGGCGAGATACATTTCCAAGGTTTCCTACAAAATGGACATTTTTTTGTATAAATACTGATTTCTTGCCATTTCTGTTATCAAAACTGCCATGCATTCAAAAACACATGAAAATTAAAATGAATCAACAACTGATTAAAACAGAGAAGAAAAAATGGTTCTGTATGGCTGGCATTTAATGGTACGAAATGAAGCAGTTTGAAAGGATTAAGATCCTCAATCCCAAGAGATTAGTGTCCTGGCCATTAGTGTTGCAACGATCACAGATTGAAAGCAATGTGAAAGCACAAACAGTTCAGAAATAAGTAATAGTATTATCCCAAACTTTGGAACTGTCCAAAATGGCCAAAATACCTTCCTCCACTTGACTTATTTCTATATTTCAATCTGGTCTTCTTAATATTGATAAACTAAATTAATATTTGTTCAGTGAATTCATTTTTCATAAAATCTCCAAAAAATACCTCACCCTAAACAGTAACAAGTATCTTATTCACACATAAGCAAACTTTTTATTCCTAAAAATTCAATTACTTAACACTTCTCAAGGGTATTTCCCATGAAATGATTCTTCTGGAGCAGAGCTTAGAAAATTTGCCCAAAGTTTCCATGAGCAAATATCATTAGGCTCTCTAGAGACAGCAAATTTTATTTATAGCAGTTTTGAATTGTAACTCCCTCAAATCAAGTCAAAAGGTATCTCTAATCTAGTTCTCAGCAATAGCGTACCAATTTCCTGCCTGCCCACCTACTTTTATAACTTGAAGTCCTTATAAGCACAACACTTTCCCCAGGAGGTCAAAGCCCCAATTCCCAGACTCTCTGATCCACCAAACAACCCACCTCAATGCTCCAGATCCTCATGAATAACCATCCCCTCTGCAGGCCACAAACTCTAACCTCCCAAGACAATAACACCCATTGGTCTTCCACTTCCCCCAACTATCTGAATAGCCCAGATCCATGACCAATGACCCAGCAATCTCTGACGGTTCCCAAAATAGTCATCCCCTCCACATTCATTAGCCAGCTAGCAAATTATCACCTTGAATCTTGATATTCCTTTTGCTTGGGCCCCAGCTATTCACAACATATATCAATGACTTAGATGAGCAAACCGAATGGAAAAATAAAACTTGCAAATGACAAAAAAAACTGGATTGGACTTAGAGTTTCGAAGTTGATGAAATGAAGCTGCAAGGTGATTTAGACAAGCTGAGTGAATGCTAAATATGTGGATCAATACAAAATATTTTACTTTTAGGAGCTTGAACCAGAAACAGTCTCGGGATAAAGAGCAAGACATTTAGGACAATGACAAGAAGAAATATTTTCTACTCAGAAGGCATTAAACCCTAGAAATTCTATGCTAATAAAGGTTGCAAAGGCCAAGTCTCTGTACTAAAGAATGGACTGATGCATTTTACGTTCAGAAATCTAAGAATATAAGTGAGTGGAAACATGACATTGAGATAGAGTATTAGTCACAGCTGTATTGAATGGCAGAACAATCACAAAGAGTTAAATTGTCCTAAAACAGACATTCAGTTTGAGATCCAACCACTATATGGAGCAATAGCTAACCACTAACCTTTTCAAATAAGAGCTTCTAGCAAGTGGATTGAGACCCAATTTTTTGAATAATATTTAATAGGTATTTCATTTTCTTATACTCTACAACATGTGGGGAAAAAATATTTTGAATTTGGTGTAGACAATATGCGATAGGAAAGCAAAGCATTCAGGATTTAAAGTCACATTTTCACCTTCAAAATTTTAAAGGTTTCAAACTAACATAATTGAGAAGCATTTGCAAAACTCCAAGCAAAACATTTCAAAAGAATAATATTACTAGCACTGAGTCAAAACACCTTTTAGGGATACAATACAAGCGATGTGCAGAGCAATTTTCCCTATGATACAGTTTCAAAGTTATTAAGCTGAACTCATGTAGGTCACATACAAAATACTGATATTGTACTAACAACACATGATCATGCATTTGATTCTCGTTCCAAAATAAATAAAAGTGAGATATTCAGACCAGTAACAACCGAAATGCAGGGAAAGATTCAGAAACAAAATAATGCCAGAAATCAGAAATAAAAACCCTAATGCTGAGAACTCTTACCAGGTCTGCAGATGTAAAAAGAGGCAAAAAAAAAGGTTATCTTCTCAAGCTAATACCTTTGAACAGAACTAAAACGTTAAAGATAAACAAACATTAACTTGCAAAGGAAGAGTGAAGGGAAGGAAGAAAATGGAAGGTCTACAAGCAAGAATAAATACATTTCAAGATATTGGTAAAGGCAACTGGAAGAGCAGAAAAATTACCAGAAATTACTAAATGCAGCAAAAGATGAGCAGCTGGTCATCAAGCTGAAGTTGAACTTCACTATATTAGTGCAAGAGCTCAAAATCATAGGTGACTGGAAGTTCTAGTCAAGTTTGTGATTGAACACAAATATTCCACTAAGTGGTCACTCAGTCAGCACCTGAATTGCATGAGAATTCTAATACAAAAGTGAAGGAATTACAAAGGGATCATTCCTTCACCTGGAAGAAAATACAAATGTACTTAAGGGCTTCATGGGAAAGGAAAGAAATCAATGAAGGGAATCCTTAGCTGAGGAAAAAGGAAAACAAACTCAAAGCTCTGGAATAGAAAACGGTATCATCAGAAGATGCAATGATGCTGAGGACAGAATTCAAATCAAGGAATCTGCGAACATCAGTGAGCATGAACCCATATCAATAGAAGCACAGGAATTGCAAAAAGATGGAAAAGAGCTCAATAATAATAATAACACTGATGTGGAACTGGCATATATAATATGCATTAAGTACATCTTGCCTTTCTCTCCTCATTCTGAAAGGACTTTTTTCTTGGTGATATATTAGTTTACACCAATTATCAACAACACCTCCTACTGCTCCCACAATGCTTTCCAACTCTATCTCTCCTTTATCACCATTATCCCAAAGACTAATTACAGGGAAAACAGCAACTTACTTATACTTTTTATTCCCCATTAGTATATATATTCATTGTACACAACATTGTTCCCTCCTTATGAGGGAGGCAAAATATAAGTTAGGTGGTTGTTTCTCAGAGCATTTTTTTAGCTCCTAGTTATGACCCCGAACTTCCTATTACCAGTCATATTAGCTCTCCCACCCTTGCCTCTCTATCCTTAGCTATCTAGAACATGCCAATGAATCTCAACATGTCAAAGAAACAGCATTCCATCTTCCAACTCCGCATACGTTGAAGATGTTTATAATGAGCCAGAACTCAGTGGGAAATGCAGCTGTTTCATGCTGCAATGCTGCTCATCTTTGGAAAAATAGGGATATGTGTTAGAATGCAAAACTCTCGACATCTCTTCATTCAAACTGTGCTCCAATTTTGGACTCCTCATTGAGTCAGAACCTGCTGCAAATTTCTAGCAATTACACTGAATGCATGTAAAAAGAGCATTCATTTCACTTAAGAGGAACAGGCACAAAGGAGGTGCCTTAATTAATAGTTATGTTGGAATAAATTACTGTAGCTATGGCACAACTAATATTTTATAAAGTTGTACAATAACTTCATTGCTTTATTCTGTGCTCCAGCGAATGAAGGCAAGTTTCCTGTATACCATTTCCATTATCTTATCTACCCATGTTACCACCTTCAAAGACTCTTGGAGTTATACATCAAGATGTTAAGCAGACAGTGGAGGTACTGAGTGTCGCAATCAGCAAACAAGAAACAGCCTACCCCAACAACTTTCAAATTCTTGCCATGGACTCCTATCAGGCTATTTGAAGAAATCTCTGCCCAGTTATTATCAACATATCACCCGCAGCACAAGGGGTCCAACATAATCAACCACTGTTATACTACGATTAGGAGCGCCTACCATTCCATCCCTAGACCACATTTTGGGAAATCTGATCATCTGGCCATCCTCCTCCTACCTGCATTCTGACAGAAATAAAGAGGAAATCTCTAGTGGCAAGGACAACAGAGGTGATTGTAGGAAGCAAAGGAGTGGCTATGGGATGCTTCAAGTCAGTGGACTGGGACATGTTCAAGGACTCAACAAGGGCGCAACAAGATTTTGCTCCCGGAATTCAATGCCTTTTATACTCACTTTGATCATCAAAACATGGAGGCAGCTTCACGAACTCCCAAAGCCCACAATGACCCTGTGATTTGTCTCTGAGGTCAATGTGACAGCATTCTTCAAGAGGGTGAACCCACAGAAAGCATCCAGCCCAGAAGTGGTACCTGGCTGAGTACTAAAGACCTGAGCTGATCAACTAGCTGGGACGTTATAATATATTTAACCTCGCCCTTCAGCAGTCTGGGGTACCCATCTGCTTTAAGCGGGGTTCAATTAAACCAGTGCTCAATTAAACCAGTGCCAGATAAGAACCTGCCTCAATGACTGTCATCCAGTAGCACTTACATCCACTGAAGAAATGCTTTGTGAGTTTGGTGATGAAACATATCAACCCCAGCCTAAGAAACTACTTAGTTCTGCTCCAGTTAGACCACATAGCCCATCGAGTCTGCTCCACTATTTCGTCATGGCCAATTCAATTTTCCACTCAGCCCCAACCTCC
Organism: Mobula birostris; assembly: GCF_030028105.1. NCBI lineage: Eukaryota > Metazoa > Chordata > Chondrichthyes > Myliobatiformes > Myliobatidae > Mobula > Mobula birostris. The sequence goes on from NC_092384.1 coordinate 54,194,530, forward strand.
TATCTTCTCCCCGTATCCCTTCATGCCCTGCCTAATCAAGAATCTATCAACCTCATCCTTAAATATACAAAAAGACTTGGCCTCCACAGCTGCCTGCGGCAAAGAATTCCACAGATTCACCACTCTCTAGCTAAAGAAATTCCTCCTCATCTCCGTTCTAGAAGGATGCCCCTCTATTCTGAGGTTGTGGCCTCTTGTCTTAGACTCTCCCACCATAAGAAACAATACTATCATCCCCTCAAAACTACTCAATAAGCTCAAAGACCTAGACCTTGGGCAACTGGATCCTTGATTTCCTCCCTTGTAGATCCAATTAGTTAATATTGGCAACAACGGCTCCACAATCACTTTCAGGAAAAGTGCAAACCAAGGAAACGTCCTTAGCCCTCTGCTCTACTTACTCTATACTCATGACTGTGAGGCTAAGCACAGCTCTAATGCCATATTTAAGTTTGCTGACAGCACTATTGTCATAGGCCAAATCAAAGTTGGTGACAAATCAGTATATTGGAGGGAAGTTGAAAATCTGTTGAATGGTACCACAATAACAATATCTCACTGAAAATCAGCAAGACCAAGGAGCTGATTATTGATGACAAGAGGATGAAATGGGAGATTCACGAGCCAGTCCTCACTGAGGGATCAGAGGTGGAGAGGGTAAGCAACTTTAAACTGCTCAGTATTAGCATTTCAGAGGATTTGGCCTAGGTTCAGAACTTAAGGGCCATTACAGAGAAAGTACAATGGCACCTTTACTTTCTTAGAAGCTTGTGAAGATTCAGCATGTCATCTAGAACTTTGACAAACTTCTATACATGTGCTGAAGAGAGTAAGTATATTGACTGGTTGCATCATGTTCTGGTATGGAAATACTAAAGGAATAACCTACAAAAAGTAGTGGATACAGCCCAGTCCATCACTGGTAAAACCCTCCATGCCTCGACTAATCAACAACCTATCAACTTCTGCCTTAAGTATACATAACGACTTGGCCTCCACAGCTGCCATTGAGTTAGTACCCCTACAGTTATTACCCCTTAACCATCAGAATCAGGCATACGTCATGAAATTTGTTAAATTAGCAGCAGTACAATGCAATACACAATGAATATAGAACAAAAAAACTGATTTACAATAAGTACATATATGTATATTAAATCGTAAAAATAAATAAGTAGTGCAAAAACAGAAATTTTAAAAAATTAGTGAGGTAGTGTTCATGGTTTCAATATCCATTTGGAAATTAGATGGCAGAGGGGAAGAAGCAGTTCCTGAATCCCTGAGTGTGTGTCTTCAGGCTTCTGTACCTCCTTCCTGATGGTAACAATGAGAAGAAAGCATATCCTGGGTGGCGGCAGTCCTTAATGATCGACACCACCTTTTTGAGGCACTGCTTCTTGAAGATGTCTTGGATACTACGGAGGCTAGTACCCATGATGGAGCTGGCTAATTTTACAAATCTCTGCTGCTTACTTCAATCCTATGCAGTAGTCCCCCTATACCAACGATGATGCAACCAGTCAGAATTCTGTCCATAGGACTTCTGTAGAAATTTGAGTATCTTAGATGACACACCAAATTTCCTCAAACTCCAAATAAAATACAGCTGCTGTCTTGCCTTCTTTATAGCTGTATCAATATGTTGGGACCAGGTTAGGTCCTCAGAGATATTCACACCCAGGCGATCCAAGGTCACACAGAGAACCACAGAGATCACTTCTTCCGTAGGCCTATTGTGGCAATAGGAAAATTGCTGTGGGTCCAGGTCCTCGCTGAGACCATGACCAACTTCTCAAAGCACTTCATCACCATAGGTGTGAGTGCTACTGGACGATAGTCATTAAGACAGCTCACACTATTCTTGAAAGTACCCGTATAACTTCACTCAACCAAACACGGAACTGTTGCTACAATTTATAGACTCACTCTCAAAGACTCTTCATTTCGTGTTCTTTATTGCTTATTTATTAAGTATTATTACTTTTCTTTTCGTATTTGCACATTGTTTGTCCATCTTGTGTGTGGTCTTTCATTGATTCTATTGTGTTTCTTTGTCTTTATTGCATATGCCTGCAAGAAAATGAATCTCAAGGCTGTATATGGTGATGTATGTACTTTGAAAATAAATTTACTTTTAACTTTGAAGATCACACTCTCCCTCAGTCCTACCAAGGAATGAGTTCCATTCATTGTCCTTATTGGCCCTCCCAAAGTTCATCATCTCACAAACAAATTTAAACTCTATTCACCATTGATCTGCCTTTTTATCAATTGATTAACACAATCCTGTAGCCCAAGACCATCTTCCTCACTCCAATAATCTTCATGGTGCTTGTAAACTGATACTTCCCACATTCATATCAAATTGTTAATGTATATAACAGTCTCAGCACTGATTTCTGTAGTACATCACTGGTCACAGGCTTCCAATCACAAAAACTACCCACTGCCACTCTCTGCTCCCATTAGGTCAATTTGTTCTGAATCCCATGCACTCTAAACTTTTCAACCAATCTCCCATGCGGAACCTTGTTAAAGATCCTGAGCAAGAGAGTGAAAATATAACAACTACACTACATTCATTAATGCTTTTTTATACCTCTTTGAAAAGTTCAGTCAAATTAGTCAGATAAATTCTCCTCCTAACAATGTCCTTGAGTGACTCAAAATCCAGTCCAGATGAGGGTCTCTCCATAGATGCTGCCTGACCTGCTGAGATCACACAGGATTCTTGCCCATCCAAGTGTAGGTTAATCCTGCCTCTTGGAATTTTTTTCATAACCTCCTTACAGCTGATGTTAGGTAGTCTAGCATGTCATTAGATGGCTTGTTCTTGATGGGTTTTTTTGAATAAGGGTACCATAGTTACTGTCTAATTCTAATTCTACAACCTTCTGCACCCTCTTTAGATCTGTGTATTGGAAACTCCATACGAGGCAGTGACATAAACAGACATTTGGCAAAAATTTTTAAATATGCCAGAACCCAACAATCTCCCCCTTGCCTTCCACAGCAACCTAGGAGAAATCTCATCAGGCCCAGGAAAGTTATCAAAACTTTAACCCACAAAGAAATCTAATACCCTCCCTGAATTATCCTACAATGCTCTTCTCCTAAATGAAGAGAGAAATATTCATTTAAGACTTCTCAGAATCAGAAATCTGATGGCAGAGAGAAAGAAGCTGTTCCTAAAACATAGGTTTTCAGGCTCTAGTACCTCCTCCATGATGATAGTCATGAGAATAGGGCATTTCCTGGATCATAAGGGTCCTTAGTGATCTTCCTAAAGCATCATCTCCTAAAAATATCCTCTATGTAGGGGCAGGTTGTGCCCACAATTGAAATGGCTAATTCTACAACCCTCTGCACCCTCTTTAGATATTGTGTATTGGGAACTCTCGTGAGGTGGTGATGTAAACAGTCAGAATGCTCCCAGTCATCCATCTGTTGAAATTTGTAAGAGTTGTTGATGATATACCAAATCTCCTCAAACTCCAAATTAAGTACATCAGCCAGTGTGCCTTGATTGCATTAATGTGTTGGACCCAAGATAGATCTCCTGAGATGCTAATACGCAGAGACTCGAAGCTGCTCACTTTTTCCATGCTAATCCCTCAATGAAGACTGGTGTCTATTCTCCTGACTCCACCTTTCCGAAGTCCATAATCAATTCCTTGGTCTTGCTGATGCTGGGTGTGAGGTTGTTGTTCTCTAAGCTCCTCTAGCACAAGATTGTCATTATAATTGTTATCTTCTTGCCCTTAATACATTCATAAAATGAGTTGAGGTTTTCCTTCATCTTTTCCATCACTGTTATTTCTTGCCCATTCTTTGCCCCCCTAATTTTCTTTCAAAGTACTCCCTACACTTTCTATACTCTCATCTGCAGTATGCTTCCTTTACAACACCCATCACTTGACATCCAAGATTCCTGGGATTTGCGGTCCATACCATTTTCTTTTATTTTTGAGACCAACTCCCAGATGTAGACCCATCTACAAGTAGTTCTTTGCTCTTACAATAATGAAATCAGGTTCCCCCATTTCAGGTCAACAATTTCTATCATAACCCCTTGCCATATCTAGTTTGAAACTTCGAAAATTATGGTTACTTCCTCCAAAATATTATCTCACTGATAAGACCAAAAGACATAAGAAAAGAACTAGGTAATTCAGCCCAGAGTCTACTCTACCATTTCACCATGGCTCATTTATTATCCCTTTCAACCCATTCTCCTGCCTGCTCCTCAGCACATTAATCACATTCCCCAAGATAAGGTTCAACTACCTACATATTGTTTCAAAAATGTTCTCATGAATGCCCCTTAAATAGTTTGCACCTCACTTTTCACATTAAAATGATCCCAATTAATATTGAAGAAGTTAACCTGCTAACCATTTTCTAGCACTTCGTTATTGTTCTTTATTTCGACAATAAAATATATAAGATAAAGATTTAAATAACATAACAGATGTGTTATTATATATAAGAATGAACAGGCATTATATAAACTTCTGGTAACATCAGGAGTTCAAGTACAATACAAGAAAAATAAATAGTTTCAGGTCAATAATAGGCATCCGTTAGTCTCGTGAGACCATGGATTTGCGCCTTGGAAGGTTTCCAGGGCACAGGCCTGGGCAAGGTTATATGGAAGACCGGCAGTTGCCCATGCTACAAGTCTCCCCTCTCCACACAACTGATGTTGTCCAAAGGAAGGGCACTAGGGCCAATACAGCTTGGCACTGGTGTCGTGGCAGAGCAATGTGTGGTTAAATGCCTTGCTCAAGGACACAACATGCTGCATTAGCTGAGGCTCAAACTAGCCACCTTCAGATCACTAGACTGATGCCTTAACCACATGGCCACGTGCCAACACAAGTTTCAGGTCAATAATCCTTTAGCAAAACTTAAATTGGTAAATCAGCTTTGTATTGTCACACTGAAGTACAGTGACAAACTTATCTTATATACCATTTTATACAGATCTATTTATTACAACAAGTGGGAAACTCAGATTGAAGCAGTGGGATTAAAAGTATCTACGCAGGATCCAGGGATTTTAGGAAGTTCTGTTGAATGGCCATTGACCTGAAATACTTTCTTCTCATTTCACTGATGCTGCTAGACCTGTTATTTCCATCACTTTATATTAGGAGTTCAGTCTATTACTTTCACTAAGGTTGCATCAGGTGTTCAATACTCAAGATTTTTTCATAGCTGAATAAATTATTAGGTCAATGATTGAATGCAAGATGCTTTTAAAGTGGAATCAAATTTTCAACTCTTTTTACAATGCTCTAGTTAAACAACTGATGTCCAAGTTATCAATTTAACTTTAAACCTGGTACAGCATTCTTCTTCTACAAATATATGCAGACCAACAGCTGCAAAAGAGATCTGCAGTAAACTAGTGGAATGACATTGGGAAAGTAGCAGGACCTTAAGCATTGTTTGCCTTGAAATGAGTGAATAATGCTAAAATCCCTGTTCTTCTTGCTTTATACTTTTGAATAGGATTGAGTCCAGCTGACATTGTTTGGTCAAAAACCCTGCCTAAAGTCAATGCCCAAGCACAAGTGATTAACAGACACTTGAGTGAGATGTTGGAGGGCAGCCAAAAAAATATAAATCTTTAGTTCACTATGACTTCTACCTTTAGCAAAGAAATGTCAAAGCTGAAAGGAGAAAATGGTGCAGATTACATGGATCACATACTGCTGTCAGAGTGAACTCAATCCACAGTGCAAGTCTCATTTGAGTGGTTAAAGAAAAGAAAACAGTCGACCAGATTTTAGCTTCTTTAATTCCAGGTTTTAAAATTTTTGCACTTTACTGGAGGCAAGTGCTAAGAACAGTGCAATGGAAATGGAACTTAAAATTCCTTAAACCAATAAAATAAGAACAGAAAGGATTAGTAGATGCAAAATGAGAAATAAAAAGCGATGGAAAGAAGGATTTGATTGAAGGAAGAAAATCAAATCCAATTCTTAAAATCGCCTAAAACAATGATCAACCTGAAGAAATTGGATTTCTCCTTTCTCGAGTCACTTGTAGATATTACCCCTCTTATTCTGTGTCTCTTATAATTTATGCCTTTGCAATTATGGCAGATGCATTATTTCCTGATGAACACATAATGCATCATGGATTACACAATACAAACAGAAAACAGGAATAGGAGGAACATAAAGACACCACATGAAGGTATCTTCATGTGCTGAATAGATTTGACATTTGGATGCCATGTAGAGTGCGCTCAGTTAAGTTTTTTATGATGTAACATTTAATTATAGGCAGACAAGTGACAAATGTCATCAGGACACTGTGTGTGGGAAGCGTGTCTCTTGAATTTGATTGACTCTTTTTTTGAAGAGGCGATGGAGAGGACTGATGAGGGCAGGGCAATAGACATTATCTTTATGGACTTTAGTAAGTTTTGCACATTGGAGGGCTGTGACCAGGAATCGGGAATATCTCCCTTGTGCTCAAGTTCAAGCTTGTTTAATGTCATTTCCAGTACACAAGTGTAAATGAAATAATTGTTACTCCAAATCTGGTGCAGCATATAAAAAAACCACAATATGAAGAAGAAGACAATAATAAAAATATCTAGGATGGTTTATACTGTATACAGGGATTGATTATATGTTCATAAATTGATGCTAGGGACTGAAGTGACTGTACATATGTGACGAACAGGAAATGATAAGTCCATAGTGGTAGTGGGGTGGGTGGGATAGAGTCGGGTGGAGATGTTGATCAGCCTTATTGCTTTGGGAAAGTACCTGTTTTTGAATCTTTTGACCCTGGCACAGTTGATGAGCAGGGTGGGTGGGATCCTTCATGAACTTATTGTTTTTTACGGCAACTTTCCGTATATATGTCCTTGATGGCAGGTACACTGTTATTGGTGATGCAATGGGGAGTTTTGACTACCTATTGTAAAGCTTTCTTGTCCGTGGCTGTGCAGTTTCCGTGCAGTGATGCAGCATATTAGGAAGCTCTCTACTACACATCTGTAGAAGGTCGTGAGTATTGATGTGCATAGTCCCATTCTCTTCAGCCTCCTCCGAAAATAGAGCCAATGGTGAGGTTTCTTGATTGTGTACGATGTGCTCATCAGAGAACTTGACAACGTGACAATATGATTATATCTCTTAACTGTTCACACAACCAATGGACTCACTTTCAAGGACTCTTCATCTCAAGTTCTCAACATTGACTGTTTATTTATTTATTATCTTTTTTTTTCCTTTTGTGTTTGCACAATTTGTTGTCTTTTAACATTTGTTGCTTGTCCGTCCTGTTGGTTACAGTCTTTCATTGATTCTATTATGGTCCTTGATTTTACAGAGTATGCCCGCAAGAAAACGAATCTCAGCATTGTATATGGTGACATAAATTTACTTTGAACTTGGGTGTTTGAACTTAATTCTAGAAGTTAAGTTTCAGAAGTAAGAGGCATAACAATTGTAGGCAGATTGGTATTTCAGGCAGTGGAATGCTCCTCCTGTGCGATGTGGGATTCCAGGGTACCAAACAGTCTTATTGATTACTGTATCTGCAGGAAGTGCACCCAAATTCAGCCCCTGACTGACAAGGTCAAGGAACTAGAACTGGAGCTGGATGCACTCAGGACAATCTGGGAGGCTGAAAACTTCATAGACGAGCCTTTTACTGAGGTGGCCACACCTAGAGTGCAGGCATCAGATAGTAGATGGGTGACAATCAGGAGAAGGGGAAGAGTCAGTGCAGCGTTTACCTGTGGCCATTACCCTCAGAAGTAAGTATACCTCTCTGAATACTGCTAGGCGTGGAGTGATAACCTATCAGGGGACAGCAGCAGCAGCCAGGCCAGTGGCTCTGTGGCTCAGCAGGGAAGAGTAAAGTTAGGCAGCGGTAGTGATAGGAGACTAGATGGTTAGGGAGATGGACAGCAGACTTTGTGCCTGCAAAAAGAGAAGCCAGGATGGTGTGTTGCCTCCCAGGTGCTAGGGTCCAGGATATTTTAGAGTGGCTGCAGAAGATTCTCAAGAGGGAGGGTGAGCAGCCGGAGGTTGTGGTGTATATTGGCACCGATGACATTGAGAGAAAGGGGCAAAAAGTACTGCACAGTGAGTATAGGGAATTAGGGAAGAGATTGAAGAGAAAGACCTCCAAGGTGGTCCAGATCTAGATTACTTACAGTACCATGTGCCAGTCAGGGCAGGAACAGGGTGATAATATAGATGAATAATTGGCTGAGGAAGTGGTGCGGGGGAGGACTTCAATTTTCTGGACCATTGGGATCTCTTCTGGGGAAGCTATGACCTGTACAAAAAGGATGAGTTACATCTGAACCTGAGGGGGACCAATATCCTTGCAGGCAGCTTTGCTAGGGCTGTTCAAGAAGGTTTGAACTAAGTTGGCAGAGGGATGGGAATTGGAGTGATAGGGCTGAGAATGGTGTAGTTGGTATACAAGTAAATGTTGTGTGTAGTTGAGTCTTTGAGGAAGGACAGGCAGGTGATAGGGCAAAACTGCAGTCAGTGGGATGAGGTGCAGTGTAACATGGGGGCAAAAATTGAAAAAGGTGATGAATACAGGACTGAAGGTATCATATTTGAATGTACGCAGCATACAGAATGAGGTAGATGATCTTGTAGCATAGTTAGAAATTTGCAGGTATGACATCATGGGTATTACTGAGACATGGGCAAAAAAAGATCATAGTTAGGAGCTTAACATCCAAGGTCCACCTTGTATCAAAAGGGGGTGGATGACTGTTAGTAAAAATTGAAATCAAATTCTTAGAAAGAAGTGGCATAGGATCAGAAGATGTAAAATCTTTGTGAGAGTTAAAAAACTGCAATGATAAAAAGAGCCTCATAGGAATTATATACAGGCCGGAATGTGGGATATAAATTTTAACGCAAAAAAGAAATTGCATGTTGAAAAGGCAATGTTATGTCAGTGATGGGTGATTTCAATATTCAAAGACTCAAAGTACATTTATTATCAACGAATGTATAAATTATACAATCTTGAGATTTGTCTACTTACAGGCAGCTACAAAGCCAGAAACCTGAAAGAACCCAATTAAAAAAAAATCAACACCCAATGCGCAGAGAAAAAACACAAATCATGCAAATGATAGAAGAGAGCAGCAGCATTCTGAACCAGATTGAGTCCTTAGACCTGAATCCCTGGAGCAGTCCAGAGTAGGCCCAGGATTTGGTCTGAGTTCGTCATATTAGCGTGGCAAATTGCCATGAAGCTCACAGACATGAAGAACTGGTGTGACCACGTAGAGGTATTTAAAATCATGATGGGCATTTATAGGGAGAAATGGTCATAGTCTATTTCTCTGGTTAGGTGTGTCCAAAACCAGAAGGTATAGATTTAAGTTGACAAGAGAAAAGTTTAAAGGAACATAAGGAGTAGGTCTTTGCACAAAGGGTGGTGGTGGTGATATTAATAATTATTTACAATAAATTTAGATGAGTGTATGGATAGGGAAAGTTTGGATGTGTACAGGCCAAATGCAGGCAATTGGAAATACCTCAGGTAGGCAACTTTGTTAGCATGGATAAGTTCGGCTAAAAGGCCTCTTTCTGTGCTGCATGACTCAATAACCTCAAGTAACATATTGCTACTCAAGAGACGATGACCATCACTCATGCTTGATTATCAAGACCTCATCAATTTTTTTTTTTGGATTCATGATTGACAAAAAGTGGCCCTAATTTCAAGAGCAGGTCAGAGACTAGATTAGACTGGAGGTCTACTTGAATACCAGCCCTTAAGTAGGCAGTAATCTCTGAGCAATAACCAGCGTCACAGCAAACTGTCCATCACTCACCACCAGTTCACAAACACCCTACCCTAGGTTGGAGGGAAATGATGTGATGGATAGGAGGATGACCAGCCTAGAAAAGGGGTTGCATTAACTACTCATAAGTTTTTTCTCAAGATTTATTGTAAAGAATTCATCAATTCAGTAGAAAACTGTATCCAAATTTTAGTGTATTGAAAGCATTTGCTGTATTTAATAAAATATTGAGATAACTTCAAGGATTGGAAGACAATTAACTACTTTGCTGAAAAGGTCAGGAGTACATTATGAAACAAATGCATATGGTAACACAAACACGAGGAATTCTGCAGATGCTGTAAATTCGAGCAACACACATCAGAGTTGCTGGTGAACGCAGCAGGCCAGGCAGCATCTCTAGGAAGTGGTACAGTCGATGTTTCGGGCCGAGACCCTTCGTCAGGACTAACTGAAGGAAGAGCTCCCTCCCACTTTCAAATCTCTTACTAGCTCTTCCTTCAGTTAGTCCTGACGAAGGGTCTCTCTCGGCCCAAAACGTTGACTGTACCTCTTCCTAGAGATGCTGCCTGGCCTGCTGCGTTCACCAGCAACTTTGATGTGTGTTAAATGCATATGGTAATGCAGGAAAGGCATGTGGGATTTTTCAATTTATCTTGGAGCTATTTTCAAAGTTAGGCACCTCCAATCTGGGAATTTGCTAACAAAATGCTATTCAGTTCAGTGCTATAGGCATGAAATTTGACTCCCCCACCTAAAATGTAAGATGATAAACCTAATTATGATTCTCAGATTGACACTCCTTGTATTTTGAATTCACTTCCACTATCGCCATGACACCATTGCTATTGTTTGAATCATTTAAAAAATGGACAACACTAACTTGCTAATACCTCTTTAATAATACCGCTCAAATCCATCACTTTACTGCCTGCAATTATGTGGCCAGGAAATCCGTCTATGTGTACCCTGCCAAGTTGCACATCATTCAGAGTTGGTAGCAAGTTGTTTCTTCATTGCTGAAGGACGATATTCTGAAATATCTCATCTTAAAGCACCTCAAAATAACTGCAGCACTTCAAGAAGGCAACTTGCTACCAAAGACAAGATGTTTAATGCTGATTTTGACAGAGAAATCACATTTCATGGAGGATAAAATATTTCCATTATAACTGAATTTGTATGCATCAAATTCTAATAGACATGGCATACTAATCATTTATGCACTCTTTATTTTAAAGGTTAGGATGCACAGTAACATATAATGGGCATAAAACTGAACCACAAAAGTGAAATATATATACAGTACATTTCAAAATGATTGTTTGATCACCAAAAGTTGAGCATCTGTTAGTACACAAAATTGTTATAATGAAAACAGTCTGTAGTTTTGTTCAATTCTCGAGAACAAATGAAATGAACATTAAATCTGACCAAACTTATGGGAACTCTAGATCACTGAATATTTTCAAACATTATTTTTCATTGCTCACTTTCAGCACCGCTTAAATAAGGAATGACATCCATATAATAAGGGATACGAATGTTTTAAGCACCTTACATATAAAGTCAAAGTACGTCAAATATCATTCCTTGTAATTTTATCATAAGCATCTATTGTGCAGAAATCTCCTTGTAAGATGCTATAGTTAACGTGGAGCTGGTCCACCCACCGTATCAAGTAATAATGCTTTTATTATGAAAATATATGTTCGCCGTGTTTCAAATAGGTATTAGATATTCGCTATTCTATTCGCATAATCATGAAATAATTGCAGATGTGTTTAATAAGAATATCTTACGAATCAAATCCAAATTTAGATCACACAGATAAGCAACTAACATAAAACGATTTTTTTAAACAAATGGCTTACTCATATACCGTTTAACGTTTTTATTCATGCCTTACCTGTACCAACAAATACAGTAGATGTTCCAGTTCTCCCGCTTCGGCCTTCTCTATCTCCCGCCGCCTCATCTCTCTCCCATCGCCCGTTCTCATCTCCATTCTCCGGATGGGCCATGACACCACTTATCTCACACTCTGGACTATGGTGTGAAACAACGAAGTCTAAAATTTGGGGAAAACAGTTTTAACAGAACATCTACGGTAATAAACCATCCACTCTATGGAAGATATCAACTCAGTCACAGCAGTCTCCTCTCAAACTACAATTTGTGTTTGCCTCTGCAACCTGCCGACGCCATTTCGAGCCTTGCTATTGGTCGCCGGTGAAACCACAGAGACCGCCGAACTTCGCCCGACGCGGGGACGGGACAAAAATCGATGGACGCATCTCGCGTCGAATCAAGAGCAGGAACTGGAAAAATCCATCCAATCACTTCCAAGGAAAGGCGGGACAACATGACGACCGAGTGGCGAATGCGCTCTCCTCCTCCTGGCCGTTTGAAGAGGAGGAGTGGAGGGGAAGGAAAACGGGGTTCCTATGTGAGGCTGATCGCTTAATTGTAAATGTAGCTTCGTCATTTTGATAGGCAAGGAATTTTCTATAGTGCTGCTGTAACTTCCTCAATGGAAAATATATATATTAGAAATCACTGGGTGAGTGTGGGAATTATTATCCTTGACTACGAAAGAAGCGGCACAGGCGGGATGGACCGTAGAGTCTCTTCATCCACTGCATTCATCTGTTCTATGTGAAACAGTGTTTTCTCATATATCTGAGAACCATCACGGTTATTTCTAGATATTCGTTAGTAGATGAGCAACGTTTTCATGATATAAGAGCCAGCTCCGGCAGTCATCTGGACCATCACAAGAGAAAATCTGCAGATGCTGGAAATCCGAGCAAAACACACAAAATGCTCGAGGAACTCAGCAGGCCAGGCAACATCTAGGGAAAAGTACAGACGACGTTTCGGACCGAAATCCTGGCAGGACTGGAGAAGAAAGCTGAGGAGTAGATTTAAAAGGTGGGGGAGGGGAGAGAGAACACGAGGTGATAGGTGAAACCTGGAGGGGGAAACCTGACGAACCCTATCTATACCCCTCATCTCAAACATAAACAGCCTATATCCCATATATCCTCAGTCCTAGACTTCTCAGTCAGGGTAAACATCCTATCTGTGTTTAAAAAAAACACGATAGATTCTGCAGATGTTGGAAATCTAGAGCGACACATGCAAAATGCTGGGAGAACACGGCAAGTTGGGCAGCATCTATGGATTTCACTGTCAAGTCTTTAAAGAATTTGATGAACTTGCCTTTTATTTTTCTAAATTCCAGTGAATACAACCCCTGTCTATTCCATTTATCCTTATACAGTAAACCTGTCACTGCTGGGACTATTTAAGTAATTTCTTGCAGCATTCCCTCTTTGGCAAGTATATCCTACTCTCTACAAGGCCCTGAGCAATTGCAAAAATTCCTCCTATCATCCTGTTTCAAGACATGCATACCTTTTGCCTGTTAGATGGCTTCATGTTGAGCTTCATAACTTCCACACAAGGTTCAAGGATGAGGAGTGGACTCTATGTGTTCATCTCTGTAACTTTTCCCCACCCTTACTGCTTTCTAATATCTATACCTTTTTTGCTAGTCATCTGCATTAATGAAGTTAGATAGCAGGAACCTTAGATTAAGAGACATTGTTGTTTCTTATGATTGGGTTTCAGTCTCAGTTTAGTCAACAATAGGCTTTTGAGCCTGAGCAATAGTATTTCACAAGAGGATGTCCAAATAGTACTTGTCAAAAATTAACAATAAACATCTTGAACCTCAACAGTTTCTTTTGCTATGCTAAAAAGGTGAGTTTAGCAAAAAATCCTCCCTACTCTAGGTGGTGAATATCCTTCACAAGACTCATGAGGACATTATATGTTTTAGTCAAATTCTTCCTTATTCTTCTAAGATCCAGTAGATACAACCGTAGCCTGTCTACCTTTTCCTTATAAGACAACCTGCCCATTCCAGTTATCATTCATGTAATGCACTATTATTCTTCGTTAAATAAGGAGATCAATGCTTTACATGGTACTCCAGATGAGATCCCATCAGTTCCATGATAACGAAGCCCAACTTCCCTATTTTTGTATTCAATGCCTGTAGCAATAAACAATAACATTCTGTTAGCTTTCCTATTTATTTACTGTATCTGCATGCTAGTCCTTTGTGAAGCATAAACTGGAAAACATAGATCCATCTGCATCTCAGAGCTCTATAATCTGTCACCATTTGGATAATGTTTGTTCTTCTTGTAAAAAAAATGGACAATTTTTACATCTTCCTACATTATACTTTTTACATAATCAGATTTTCCTTATTATTGAATTGCTCCAATCCAAGCAACATCCTGGTGCACCTCCTCTGCATTGTCTTCAGGACAATTACATCCTCAGCTCTTCTTTTTTCACATGTTTTGTTTCAATCCAATTGCATCTGTTCCAGCTGACATCTGCCCTATGAATTGTCCCATTTCAACCCTTTAGCTAATTATCTATACTACTGAGTGCTGGCATTTGAAAGATGAATATTAAGTTTGGCGCATTCAGTCCCTCTCTATCTTTTTAGGTCTAGAATTACGACATCGTAAAAACAAAGTAGATGAGTGAGGATTATGCATAATCACAAAGGTAACCAGGCAGCTGTAGGCTCAATTCTATAATCTGTGTAAATATAGCTTTGTGAGGGAACCTATGTCAGTTTCTCCTGGTGTTAGAAGTGCTTGATTATCAGGTTCACATCTACTTCAAGGATTAAAGTATTTCTGAGAAACAGTACTTTTCAGATTAGCATGATTAGTGTGAGTATATTTATGATTCTTGGGTACTGTTAAAACTAACTACCTAATTGTGACAACTTGCCTGCATTTCTTAAAGAGGAGATGTCCATTGAATCCAGTCACTACCAGAAGTGATTCTGCTGCTTGGGAGAGTATCCAGCAACCTACTATAATTGGAATATACAATTAATTAAGCCAGACCTCAGAATCTCTGTTAAAGAATTCTGCATCCTCAAGTAGTGGGGTAAGGGTTAGATCAATCTTAGAGTAGGTTATAAGGTCAGCACAAGACCATGGGCCAAAGGCCAGTACTTTGCTTTAGTGTTCTATGTTCTAAGCTAAGTCCTGCATTCTGTAGAACCTAGGAAGCTCTAAAGAATAAAATTGCAGAGCCTAAACACAAGATATTCTGCAGATACTGCAAATCCAGAGGAACACACACAAGATACTGAAGGAACTCAGCAGGTCAGGCAGCACCTTTGGAGAAGAATAAAGAACCAACATTTCAGCCCAAGACCTTTCTTTCAGACAGAGCCATTGGAGTAAGTCAGTATCTGGAGTGTTATTGCAATAATCTAGCCTTAGTATCACCAGAAATTTAATCACCTCACACATCCATTTAAGGTCATACAGATACAGTACTTATTTACCATTTCTCCCGCAGTCAAATAGTCATCACTAACCTTACACATACCTACAGTTAAGCTACAATGGCAAGTAGAGAAAGCACACACATTACACAAATTCACTTGTACTTTTCCCTCTCTTTTGCAAAAGAGTGGAGAGAGTTGTTGGGGATGTTACTGTACCTAGAGGCTCAGTTAGGAAGAGAGTATACTGTTCTTTATGGTCTCAGCTGCCAACATACCATCAGTGAGAGTGATGGTTTACACATATTAAATCCACTTTCTCAATTTACTTTGTATCAAGCTCGTTCTTTCAAATCCCAGGCCACACCCTGTAATTACATATTTGTGATTTAATTTCACAGAGGAGCCAGAAGTTGGATGTGGCATGTAAATTAACATAATTTGTTTATACTTTACATAATCTATATCTAATGTATCATCCACATGCAAGTGACTGATTAACAGTTATATTCTAGTTAACAAGTACTCAGGTTTGAAATCAATGATATACTGCTTAAATAACATGCATTGTTTGATTAAATCTCTATGCCACAGACTTCAACTTCATTTTTAAATTCTATGTACCTTAGTCCTTTCAGGCTTGGATTTCATCCAAGGTTGCTTATATTCAACCCTAATCCTAATGCAACTGTCCACATTTAAAATCTATTACTTTAATAGAAATGAGTTTTGGAAGTGAATACAATGTCCAACAGCCTCAATTTTGTGCATTTAACTCCAGTGGCCTAAGATAATTTTCTTCCCTTTTGTAAGCTATGGGTTGCATATACATCTAGACATGCGTATCTATTGCCTTCCTTCTCATCACTCTTCATTTCCTTTTACCTTTTATTTTCAAATTTTATTTCCAGAAAAATTTTTCCCCAAACCCTTGAGTCAGTGTTAAAATTATGTAAACCATAGCTTACAAAACATAAGATTATCCATAAAATAAAAACAAACATGGCAGAAATAAATATCAATGTAATAAACAAGTGCGTCTACTAGACCTCCAATAACAGAAAAGACTACCATTCAGTAATATGCTTCACCACTACATTTACCTTCTTAAATGCACAGTAGATTAATAGAATGAAACCAGCTCACTTCAGTGCAGTAGGTAAAATGTACTGGTCAGAACTGGCTAAAATGGTATGAATATGACAGTGAATCTGGAACTGCTTTGGAATGTTCAGGCACTAAGTTGGATTTTACTTACATCCAAATCAATAATTCGCGTTTTGGTTCAGGAAAATGTTAGCGTCTACTTATCATTTGATTAGTAGCACAAACAATGCCTGAAGAATCTACAAAATGAGTCACACCATAATTTGCCCTTTATAAAAATTTATAATGTCTGCCCGTGGCCTTTAGAAGTAATTACATGTGGATTTTTACATCTGATGATTCATTGAGATTGCCTTAGAGAATTTCCTTAAATTGAATACAATTATGTAGAAATTTGATCACATAGCTCTGTTTATTTCAATACTGCATTGAAAATGCACTCTGATTATTTTGAAGCACAATCATGACTATTTCCACACTATTTTCTGCCACTGGAAATTTGACCAAGGATTTTATAGTATGGGTTGTGCTAGAATGTTCAGTGCAATTTCAGGCTAAGACATAGATCCAATGACTTTGTAACAGTACAATATTAAGGTAAATTATTATGCCATGAATAGCCATCATTGGTCACTCCAGAGTTAACCATATTTTCACTGCATAGTGCCAAACTAATACCCCATTAAGTCCCTCAGTTGCTTCCTAAAGTTCAAATAAATGGCTTGTCCAGGCAACCCCAGTTCTCATAACCCAGAAAGCACTCTTTCTACATGGTCTGAACCCCTCCTTTTGACCCTGTCATCATCAAGCACTCTGATATTTCAACAACCCTGAAACTCAGATTCTCAAAGGCCATAATGGCAACATTCTGCAAACTCTTGGATCTCCAATCATTTTCCTCACTCTCCATCTACAACCATCAGCCCTTATATCCTCAATTCCAGATATGGTCCGAGCAGTATATTTTGCATTACACAACAGGGAAATTTGTAATGCCAGTTGATATTGCTCGGGATCTTGGGACTCAGGTATTTCTGAAGATTGTAGTGGCAAGATGATGATAGAAGCATCCAGGCTAAAATATAAAGCAGGGGTCCCAAACTGGTGTCCACAGACCCCTTGGTCAATGGTAGGGGTCCATGCCATAAACATGGTTGGGAATCCTGGAATAAAGAAAGAGAACAAATAAAGAGGGTAGGAAGTAAAGATGATTTTGCCTTTTAAATAATTTACACTTGAAGTGAAGAATGGTTCTAACTTGTGAATTGTTAATTTAGATGTACTGGTGGAACACTTTCAAAGGAAGAGGTGAGGCAGCAAGGAATTTTTTCATGGGGGCTCTCAATGAATTGATATAAAGTAACATCTAATGAAATGTGGACTAATTTCAATATGGCAAGATAGGCAAGATTGGTTTTGCAGCAGAATAATGTAATAAATATTGTATCCATTTAACCATATTTACAAATTTATATATTTTCTAATGTTGTATTCTTAGTATGTTCTTTCTGTGTAAACCTCTCCGATACATAATATCCTGTGAGAGTTAATTCAATTTCAAATGATTACAAACACTAGAAGTACACTTTCTCTCTTTGGAAATCATGATGCTACAATAACATCAAAATTGTTCATCAAAACATTTAATCAACTTTCTTGCTACACTGTATTTTTTTAAACCCAAGGTAACTTTTCAAAATTAAATTTAATCAAAGTGCATGAGTTCCATTATGCAGATTGAGAATAAGATTATTTTCTATATCTCTGAATTAAATGACCTGGATTTTGTTATATTTAATTAGGACACATTATTATAATGCATCTGGAACTTTCCAAAATCTCTTATCTCACCATTTCATAATTGTTAGTGTTTCTTTTATTTATTGAGATGGTAGACACATGTTTGGAAACAGTGAGTTTCAGAGGATGTGCAATGATTAACATTTCAGGTTATCCATGAGGATTACATTACATCTGCTTCTCCTCCCAATGTTGCCTATGGGGATGGGAAATTATATCTAGTGGTGGTAGCTACTTTTGTTTTTTAAATTGTTTAGATTTGCAGCCTTATAAAGATTGGATTCATTGCAGACGATAACAGCCTAAACTCAATACAGTTCCCCAAAATTCATATTTAGGATTGACCTAAATTCAGTTCATGCATGGTGAAGTGTTATGTTACTTGCCTGAGGCATGCGCTGATTTTTTTTTTTCAAAAATTAGGAGAGACAGCAGGAGATCACATCAGTCACTTAGTTAATCCAATATGAATCAACCTGGTTTGCAGCCCAAACAAAAGGACAGTGGGAGTTCCCTTCAGTCACATTTTCACTGCTATTATTTCTCTATTCCTGCTCACAGGGCATCATTGTAGCTCACACTATTACAGTGCCAGCCATGCAGGTTCAATTCCTGTCACTACCTGTAAGAAGTTTATACGTTCTCCCTGTGACTGTGTGGGTTTTCTCTGGGTATTCTGGTTTCCTCCCACATTCCAAAAACATAGGAGTTAATAGGTCAATTGGTCACATGAGTATAATTGGGTAGCACGGGCTCTTTGGGCTGAAAGGACCTGTTCTTCTTCTTAAGCCCATCACCCCTACTGGGGCATAGGCCACCAACAGCAGCTCATCAGAATCCTCTGTCCTGGGCCAGTCTTTCAAGGGCCAGGTGTAGCTCATCCATACGTCTTCTAGGGGAAGGTCCATCCTCTGCCAGGGATAAGGTCTTTGGAGCTTCTGTTGACATTTCTGTACTACTGTACTGGGGTTTTACAGAATGGGGTTGCTAGCCCCATGCCCAACGCTCCTCATGTCACAGCTGTGCTTGGAACTGTCCATGGCAAAGTTTGAAAGGGCCTGTTACTGTGCTGTATCTCTAAGTAAATAAATAAATAAATAAATAAATTACAGGTTCCGTTTATAGCTTCTTACAATGTATAGATATACCATTACTGACTAATCTCTTGAGCCAACTTTTAGGAAGCATGGTAAGTGGATTTGGTGGACTCATCATGGATTTTCTTTCTTACCTTTGTGAAAAATTCAATAGACTATGCTTTATTCATCACTCCAACAAATCCAGAAGAAAATTGTGTGTGAAATGCCCATTGTAAATTGTGGTGGAATTATTAACAACAAATTAAGTTGCACCTAAAACTCAATGGCTAGAACTTGCTCTGTAATATGATTCAACTGGAAATCTGCAACTCCGTCCAGACTTTGTCCTAAACATAACAAAAATATGCACATAATTGAGCAGAGTTTTAATCATGTGTTAGAGAATATCATGTATAGCCGTAGGCTGAGCAACATGCTTTCTTGGAATGCTGCCATAGAAACAACGTAGTATTCCCATTTTTTTCCAGAAGTAAGGCTTCAATTATACAGCACCAACTGTACTACACTGTTCTTTCATGCTGTCCTCAATAACAGAGCACAGTAGCATTTGAGGGCAGCAGCTAGTGATGCTACATTTTACAGCATGTAACCTTGAGCATTAGGTAATGAGACTGGTGCAGATTCTAACAATCTGTTGTCAGATGTTTGTCAATAGGCATGGATCAACAGCATTAAGATTTTTTTTTGTATATACACCATCTGTGTTAGTGGTCTGAAGGTGGGATAAGAATCAAGTGTTACTGAAAGTTAATAAATGTTTGCATGCGTAACCACAATAGGATTTCTGACATGTGTAGCTCATCACTGTAGATTTTGTTTGTACATCATTACGGTTACTAAAAAGACATGGATAGTATGAATAAAACATTTACTATGCAAACTGAAACCTAACCATTAATGAGCATGAAGCAATGTATGTAGGCCATTTAATTGGAATCATGCCTTAAAATGGATGTCTGCATTAATGCTCATATTCAGTTTAGTCAAGTGCTCATTTTCTATTTAGGTCATTGAATCTTGGCAGAGAAAAGAAGAAATGTAATGAGGAAACAAAAATGAGTTTCCCTGAAGGAAATTGAATTAAAAACACTTTTATGACGGTATAGTAAGTTGAACATTGTTTTCAATGCTAGCATTGGGCTTCAATACAACCCAGACTGATGAAATGACTTAATTCTGTTAGATAGTGGGAGTACTATTTTAAAATTTATTGTAATTCTTGATCAGCCATGAAAAAAGATCTCCACAGTTCAGAATAATTCAGTATGTTCACATTGGTTAGCTAGTAGAGGAAACTGGAAATTGGAAGTACTTTTCCAACTGGAAAAGTGTGACATATGAGTGGTATGTTGCAAGCCAATTAATGTATTTTTCAAAGGACCAACATTGTGCAATTTAATTGTTCATCAGGCCCAAAGTGCCTGTCAGTGAGGAGTGGGATTAGGACAGCGAGGATCATGGTAGGCTGTTGGATAGCATATGTCAAGTTGACGATCAGTGGCTGAGGAGAGGGTTAAGGTCACAAAGAGGTTAGCAGAGTTTGAACAGTGACTGATGGAGGAATGTAGGGAAGCCTTAGTAAGAGCTGCCTTGAGAAATAAGATTTTAATTTAAAGTGGATTTACATGTGCCTAGTTCCCACAGACTGAAGCCTATTAAGATAAAGTAGATCTCACATATAATGTAAAGGTCTATGGTCTACTTCTGCGTGAGAGAACTCTGCATCTCTCAAGCTTTCCTACACCACAATTCCTATGTACACAGTTAGACTTTGTATTTATCCTACAGGTTACCATGTGCAGTGCTCTAGAATACCACGTGAATAAAGATATTTTTCCCTATCTTAGTCCTCAATGGCTGCACCATTATCCTTGAGGATATGACCACATGATGGAGTCTTTCAAACCTGGTGAAGTAGTCTCTCAGAATTTACCACATTAAGCCATACAAGAACTTTATTGCATTCAATAAGATCACTGCTCATTCTTTTAAACTGCATCTCCTATATAAGAAACATCTATCCCCATAACTGTGCCAGAAATTAAGTGATGAACATTTGTTATAAACTCTGTAAGGTCATAACCCTTCTCAAATAAAGTACTGTCTAATGTACATGTGGTCAAACTAAAATCTTTTATAATTGGTACAAGATGAATGCAGATGTTTGGAAAAAGATCCAGGAGTGGCATGAGAAAATGTAGTGAGCAGTTAGGCTCCGAAAAGTGATGCCAGTAGTAGTCGTGGAGGTAGATCCAATTATAGTGTTATAGTGTTTAAAAGAGAACTAGATTCGTATCTGAAAGGAAAAAGAATATAGAGAGAAATATAGGGAAAGGATAGAAGAGTGGCAGTTGCTGGATTTCTCTTACTTAGAACCAGTACAGATTCAACAGGGAAAAGCATATTCCTTATATGTGTACTATGAAACCATCTTTCTCAAACACCAATCCCCTTGCAATCTCCAAGGTTCAGCTTTTGTGCCATTTCATTTTCTATGATGTTTTATGAATCTTTCCAAGCCATATATTTATTTTAATGTTTCTGCAGTGCATTAGACTGAATTTAATGATGAAAATGTCCCAATGCTGGAAAAGTA
The DNA here is from genome assembly GCF_030028105.1 of Mobula birostris. Lineage (NCBI taxonomy): Eukaryota > Metazoa > Chordata > Chondrichthyes > Myliobatiformes > Myliobatidae > Mobula > Mobula birostris. The sequence goes on from NC_092384.1 coordinate 54,216,279, forward strand.
GAAATCTTATAATTATAATATCTTTTGTATGGATGTAGTGTCTAAACCTGACCACTATGAAAAGTAATTCAAAATAGTGGATGGGAGTTATATTGATAATACATTTTCTCAGAGTAATCTCTATAATATGTTCAATCTTTCATTTTTTTTGTTACTGGGCACCTCAGCAGAGATCTGTGCCTCGACCCCAAGACTCACCGATAACAGATTTATGCCCCATATCTAAGAAAACATGGGCTGGCATTGGAGAGAATGAGGAGGTTTATGAAAATGATCTCAGGAAGGAAAAGGTTAACATATAAGAAGTGTTTGATGGCTCTGGGCCTCAGCTCGCTAGAGTTTAGAAGAATGACGGGTGATCTCATTAATGTTGTGCAGAATATTAAAAGGTAGAATGGATGTGGAAGGGATATTTCAAATAGTGAGAGTCTAGAACCAGAGGACACAGACTCAGGATACAAGAATGTCCCTTTAGAACAAAGATGAGGAATTTCTTTAGCCAGAGAGTGATGAATCTGTGGAATTCATTACCAGAGACAGATGTTGAGGCCAGGACCATGTCATTGGGTATATTTGAAGTAAAGTTGATAGGTTCTTGATTATTAAGAGTGTCAAAGCTTACAGAGAAAAGACAGGAGATTGGGATTGAGGGGAAAAATAAGTCAGCCATGATTGGATGGCACAGCAGATTCATAAGGCTCAATTCTACTCTTATGTCTTATAAGAAACACAGGGAGGAAAATTTCCTTACTGCAGTTCTAATTGACTCTGGGTGGGAAATCTATATTAATGGTTGCATCCTTATGATTAATTCATTTCTGTATTATTATTTATATTCTTATTCAGAATTTCAGCATGTTTCTAGATAAATCTGTAGGTTTTTCTGGTGTATATTTGCTTTCTATGAAAGCTCTGCCATCTGTAGGTGATTGATTGCAAAATTATCGCGGAAAAAAGGAGTTGGTTGTGAACTGCAGGAGGAATGGAGACAGGCTAGCCCCTATTGACTTCAACAGATTTGGGGTTGAGAGGGGGAACAGCTTTAAGTTCCTTGGCATGAATATCACTGAGGATCTCATGTGACCTGTACATACTGGCTGTGTGGTGAAAAAGGCACAGCAGCACCTCTTTCACCTCAGACGGTTGAAGAAGGTTGGTATGGGCCCCCAAATCCTAAGAACTTTCTATAGGGGCTCAATTGAGAGCATCCTGACTGGCTGCATCCCTACCTGGTATGGGAACTGTACTTCCTTCAATCTGCAGAGTGTGGTGCGGACCGCCCAGCGCATCAGTAGGTGTGAACTTCCCACTGTTCAGGACATTTACAAAGACAGGTGTGTAAAAAGAGCCAGAAAGATCATTGGGGACCCGAATCACCCCAACCACAAGCTGTTTCAGCTGCTACCATCCAGGAAGCGGTACTGTAGCATAAAAGCCAGGACCAACAGGCTCCGGGGCAACTTCTTCCACCAGGCCTTCAGACGGCTTAACCCATGCTGACACAATTGTATTTCTATATTATATTGACTATCCTGTTTTACATACTATTTATTATAAATTGCACATTGCACACTTAGACGGAGATGTAACATAAGGAGTTTTACTCCTCATTTATATGAAGGATATAAGCAATAAAGTCAATTCAATTCTTTTATACCCAAGAATGAACAGTGTGATCTTGTTTTTGAGTAAATTCATCATTTAATGTCCTTGCATCTTCTGTGTCAACTTGCGATTTTTATTGGATTTTTACTCCCAAAACTGAGCTAGAACCGCTCTGTGCTGTTTTACCCATAGAGCCTCTGATGGCAGATGCTACCAACTGGCCACTATAGTATTCATGGTTGTGCCTGCAAATCTCCTTCTGTGACTTTCAAATACCCACTATTTAGGTGGTGGATCCCCCCTCCCTACTACTGTCAAAGATCTTCCATTGTTTGGTTTAGGCCCAGTAACAAAGGATCAGTAGTTGATTTTCAAATCAGGATGATGTGCAACTTGGAAGGGAACTTGCAGACATCCAGACTTCCTTGCTGCCCTTCTTAATGGTAGAGGATTCGGGTTTCGTAGCTATTGTCAAAATAGCTGGCTGAGTAACTGCAGTGCATTTTGCAGATGGTACACAATGCAGCTGCTACTTGTTGATAAAAGGAATGTATATTTAGGGTGGTTGAAGAGATGCAAACTAAGCAGTCTGATTTGTTCTAGAATGCGAAGAGCTTCTTTTTATGTCATCAGAGCTGTGTTCATTTAGGTAACTGTTGAGTGTTTCATGGCATTCCTGATTTATACCTAGTAGATCACAAGAAATTTTTGGAGTATCATTTGCTGACTAGTTCTTATAGCAATGGTACAATATATGGCTGGGTCATTTGAGATTCTGGTCAATGGTGACCCACAAATATTAATGGATGGTTCTTGATGCTTGTAATGCCATTGAAATTCTAATGTGGATTGCTGACTTTCTCTTGTGGAACATGGTCATTGCCTGGCACTTTCCTGATCTGAATGTCAGGTGACATGTTGGAGGAAACCAAGACCCCCCCACATACAAATTAGTGACCTTTAATGTATTGCATGTTGTCTATTTTTAAATTATTCTTGTTTCTTGAGAGGGGAATAACTTGATTTCATATGATGAGGGAGGAAATCTAGATGATTCCAGTAGTCCAAACAGTCAAGCAATAGAATTTTAAAAGAAACCCTCAATTAGATTGAAATCATTGAATGAATTTCAGAAGCTTTCATTCAGTTTGTTTAATGAACTGCTTCACAGCTGAGAGAAAAGGAAATTGTATGCAAATGTCTGCCTTGCAGAAGTAACTCTTTTGTCTCTTTAGACTTCATGGGAGCAGCATGATGGTGAAGGACCTTAGATAAAGAGCATGAAAACAGAATTTACAAATGTAAGGGAATATGTTAGCAAATTAATACCAAATACTATCATTTTTACAAACATAAGGTGTATTACTTGTAAAAATTGTAAATATTTGTACTAAAATGTTTGTTTCCCATCAAAAATTTACTATAGAGGATGAAGTAGAATTAAACATTAGATGAAAATCATGAAACTGAATGCAATAATAGATAACCCACTTATAATTTCAAAATAAAATTATTTTATCTTTGGAAATGCTAAAATGTTATATTCAATATTTTAATGAATTTAATTGATGCTGTAAATCTATGTGATTTTATATATTACCGAAAATATCTGGCTAATTTATTACAAAGTATTTGTCTTAAAAATAGAATATTTAAAATGTATATCAAATGCTCTGTATAACCCACAAATAGTGTTTGCTTAAAAAAAAAATCGTCCAAATTATCTGCAGCTTGATTTTGTCAGGTCTGTGGAAGACTTAAACTGAAAGATAATGTAAAGCAGGAGCTTGCACTAATTGAGCTGAAACTAGGATGAACACCAAAATAACTTTTATGATGAGTTTAATGTATAGCTACATTGCTGTTATTAAAATTTCTTTTCATTTTTTTATTTTTTTCTCAACCTGTTCTTTAAAAATGGATTAAATAGCCCAGTGTGAATTGGAATTTTTTGATCTCATTATTTAACCCAATTCTATAATATAGAGATAGTAAGACAAAAAGTATTTATTGATAACAGTTATTGCCGTCTCTATATTACAACTTCCATTTCATTTCTTGACGTATTTCTGGCATGTTATTGCAAAAGGCTTCTGATTAAAACCCATTTTGGAGGAAGCCAGGACCCCTCCATAAGTCCACTTTGTAAAATATAAAAAAACATAAAAATAATGTATAGCATATGCTTCTGAATTTCTGCCCATATATTTCCAACTGAGAGAAACTAATTTCATTTAAGTGTTGGAAGGGAAAGATTTATAGGATTAAATAAATATCTATGGGAGTGTGTCTTGCCTTTCCTCACCCAATGAAAATGCAAGGAGGCAGCATAACCATCGCTACCTACAGTGCTGAGAAAGCAGTTTGCAGAAAAAACTGCTTTAGCCTATTTTTTCTGATGTTATTTTTTAACGCAGTAAGAGAAGATGCACAAAGATGGTCTTCTCAGGTTTTCTGCACCAAGATGAATATTATCAGATTAATTACCTACACACCAAAGAAATTTTTAGGAATATTGTGGATACACAATGTGAATCAAATGCCCCCACTGTGTCAAGAAGCAAAATGCAATATTACAGCAAATTCAAGACTCACAAATGTAGCATCTTGGAGCTTGTTCTGAAGAACACCCACTCTGGGGTGATTTTCTTTTCTATCCTTTTAAATCATCAAAGTAAAATTGCCAAATTTATTTCAATTAGTGTCTAGGGTGATGTAGCTTGATATTAAACAATTGATAGATCTGCCATTCCTTTGTCCAAGATTAAATGAATGGCATATCATATTGTTACTCTGAAATAATTCATTATAAATCTACTGTTGAATATTGTAGAAAATATAAGTATATATGTACAAAAATGTGTAATTTTGTAGTATCCTGGGCAACTGAGGATAGTTTATCTGTAATGAACTGCAATTTTTGAGGCTACTGAATAAGACTTCTTCAGAAAAAGCATGAGTGATTACAAAGTGAATTTGTACCAGCAGTAAAATGCAGTTACGCTGATTTTGTGAACTGTCATGATTCCTAGAATAGAAAAAGGGAAGAAGACAATAGGAGAAAAATCAATAACAGCGAAGAGTACAAGCAAATTCCATTTTTGTTGCAATTTGCTTGAAACTAGAATATGTTATACATCGAGACCTCTTTGTCCTTCTATTTCATCAACTATCTATAAATGACAAGCTAAAAAGACATAGAAGTAGAGATGAAGATCACTTTATATTTACTCTCAAGGTCACTTTTGATTCCTTCCTCATAACCTATTTCCCATTCAATGTTTTTGTTACTTAACCAATGTTTTACCCTTTGTGTCTGTTGTATTTGTTGATTGATGCAGTAGCAGTACTTGTGCCTCAGGTTCCAGCTGTACTCCAGGAATTGCTCACAAAATATACAAACCTTTGTACAAATATATTATGAGACAATTGCATTTCGCATTAGATAGTAAAATGAAGCCTTTTCTGGACCTGTCCAGTGGTTCTAAAATATCCATTGCAATTTTTGAAGGGTAAGAATTTTATTGAACAACCAATACTACTTGGAAAGTTTTGACTTTTACCCCAAAATACTAAAAAGAAAAGTAACTGGAATAGTTATCTGATTCTGCCATTTGCATCACTGCATATCAGTTATAAGTATAGATATAAAATAAAACTAACATGAAATAACATTAATTAACATGCAAAATCAGCTTTAATGTTGTTACTTAAAGATGCAGGATGAAATTCTGATAATTTATATTTAAAGTCTCGTGAATACTTGCAAACAGATGAAAGTAACCAACTGTTTCATTCCTTTTAAAATTGCTCAAGCATTGTAAAAATAGATAAATTAGATTTATAAATTATTCATGATCAAAAGTCAAAAGGGCATTTTAATAGGTTGACTGAGATAAGGCAGATGTTAAAATCTGCATATTTTTAATTAAAGGACTCTGAATTAAATGATCATAAATGGTCATCAATACATATTTATCTTTATGAACAGACAGGTCAACAGACAAAGGGATTCATGATTTTTATCAGTAAATAGTAAAATTTAAAAGGTAGCTGTGATGCATATTAAAACTGTGGCTAATAATTAAATGCATGCAGTTTTCGTTTTCTTCATTTGATCCTTGAAGTTTAGGACTTCAAGGGTTTGTTAAGGACTAATTGCCCACCAATATAACAAATACCAACTTTTGTTAAATAATGCAAAATTGTAAAGTAGGTTTTATTGAAAGGACAGTATTTTGCAGTGCAGCATAAACTTATAAGGGTTAGATTGTATAAACTTGGACAGCTACATTTGCTTTCTTGTTACCTTGTTACTGTTTAATCATAAATTTAATTCTATTACAGTGTGCAAGATGATGATTTTTATAAATTGTTATTAGATGGAGAAATCAAGAACTTTAACCTTGTGTAGATGGAATAATAATAGATATCCAAAGGAGGATGGTGTATGAGATAGAGAGATGTTCGATGAGATCTTCCCGCGTGTCAGCTACCTATTCCTGGGTGGGAAAGTGAAATGCCGTAAAGTGATGTCAAAGAAACCTTACCAAGTTTTTTTCAGTGCGACTAGAGATAGTATTTACTGGTGGATCACATAAACAATTAAGATGGTGAATGTGGTGTCAATCACGTGGCCTTCATTTCCTGGGAGCTATTAAGTTGACAGACTGCTGTCTGGAGCTTCACATTCTTTTCCACTTTTTTTTGCCAGACCTGGTTGTTGTTTATACTTGCGTCATATGACAGGATTAGTTAGTTTTGAACTGATCTTTTGTTTGTTCAACCGGCTTATTTTGAATGTAGTATGCTGCATACACTAATCAACATATATTGTAGCTTCCCACTTTTAACTGGCACCAAATTTTTTTTGCTACATCCAGTACTGTTTTTTGCTTGCTATTTTACACTTCTAATTAAACTAGAGTCAGAACCCTGGCTTGATGTAATTGCAATGTCAAGTTTGCTTGGATAAGTGCTTAGGCTTTTGGATGAAATATAATTCTGCTGCTGCCACTGGCCCATAATACAAATCGATGGCCAAATTCAAGCTGCTGCATATGTTGTAAATGTATCCCACTTATGAAGATGGAGTGCCACAAAATATAATGAATGTTATGAAGAGTAGATTCCACAAAAATATATATATATACTAAAGGCGTAAACAGCGTGCACTAAGTTGCATAACAAATGAAGCTCCAATTGAGACATGCTAAGGTCACAACAGATCAGTCAACTCTGCAGAGTCCTCTTCAACCAATTATGCTGAATGCAGAGCTGTCAATGTATGCCAGTCCATCATGCAAGCCAGTCTCCCCTGTATTGACTCTGTTTACACTCATTCGTAAGGCCAGTGATGTTGTGGGGATGGAACTGGACTCTCTGACGGTGGTGTCTGAAAAGAGGATGCTGTCTAAGTTGCATGCCATCTTGGTCAATGTCTCCCATCCACTACATAATGTACTGGGTGGGCACAGGAGTACATTCAGCCAGAGACTCATTCCACCGAGATGCAACACAGAGCGTCATAGGAAGTCATTCCTGCCTGTGGCCATCAAACTTTACAACTCCTCCCTTGGAGGGTCAGACACCCTGAGCCGATAGGCTGGTCCTGGACATTTCATAATTTACATATTACTATTTAACTTTTTATTACTATTTTCTACTACTATTCTATTACTATTTATTATTTCTATGACTATTACTATTTACTATTTACTAATAGTAATATTACTATTACTATTTCTATTACTATTTATTATTTGTGGTGCAACTGTAATGAAAACCAATTTCCCCCGGGATCAATAAAGTATGACTATGACTATGACAATACTTCCTGCTACCATAGAAAACCATAGAAAGGGTGCAGAGGAGATTTACAGGAATGTTGCCTGGATTGGGGAGCATGCCTTATGAGAATAAGTTGAGTGAGCTCAGCCTTTTCTCCTTGGAGTGATGGAGGATGAGAGGTGACCTGACAGAGGTGTTCAAGATAATGAGAGGCATTGATCATGTGGCTAGTCAGAGGCTTTTTCCCAGGGCTGAAATGGCTAGCACAAGGGGGCATAGTTTTAAGGTGCTTGGAAGCAGGTACAGAGAATATGTCAGGGGTAAGTTTTTTACGCAGAGAGTGGTGAGTGTGTGGAATGGGCTGCCAGCGGCGGCGGTAGAGGCAGAAATGATAGGGTCTTTTAAGAGACTCCTGGATGGATACATGAAGCTTAGAAAAATAGAGGGCTATAGGTAAGCCTTGGTAGTTCTAAAGTAAGGACATGTTCAGCACAGCTTTGTGGGCCGAAGGGCCTATATTGTGCTGTAGGTTTTCTATGTTATCTATGTTTTTCCTACTTTGGTCATTCTCTCTTATCCCCTCTCTCATTGGGCAGAATATATAAAAGCTTGAGCACATGTACCACCAGACTCTAGAACCATTATAAGACTTTTGAACAGTCCCCTCATGTGTTAAAAGTTGAACTTGTGATCTTAAAATCTATCTTATCCTGGCCCTTGCATTTTATTTGTCTATCTGCACTGTATTTTCTCTGTGACAGTTAACCCTTTTATCAGTATACTGCTTTCCTTTTCACTACCTTGCCATACTTATATTTGGAACAATCTATATGGATGACATGCAGACAAAAGCTTTTCTCTGTACTTCAGTATGTGTGAGGATTATTAACCGATATGAATTGGGTACTTGTGAAAAATAGGGGAGAAAAAACACCCAAAGGCCAGTTGATACCATTAAATTATCACAAAACACACAATGGAAATTACTTTTACCAATTCATCATAGTGAAGTGCATCAAATAGAGAGAGAAGGACAAGGTCAAGTAGGTTTTAACCTTGGATTATTTAACTCACCCCAGTTCTGACATCTATGTTCTTCAAGACTAGGTGATCTTAATCAGTGGACATGGAAGCTGTCATACCCAGATAATAATCTGGGCACTACTATCCTTTTTTCCCCTTGCACGTGTTTAGCCTAATGCAAGGAAGATGAACGTCTCTAGGACTTTATTCTTCATTTAATGTAATTTTTCTGGTGGCCCAATTGAATTGGGAGTGAGAGAGGAGGTAACTCACAGGTCCATGAGTGAGATTTTAAAAAGGAGCATTCGTAGGCTTTCACCGCTTTTCCAGTGGTACCCAGGGACTTGGCCTCCACTGCAGCCTGTGGCAAAGCATTCCACAGATTCCCTACCTCCAGTCTAAAAAAATTCCTCCTTACAACACTTCTAAAAGGTCGCCCCTCAGTTTTGAGGCTGTGTCCCCTAGCTCTGGATACCCACACCATAGGTATCCACCCTATCTAGTCCTTTCAACATTCAGTAGGTTTCAATGAGATCTACCCGCATTCTATATTCCAGTGTGTACAGGCTCAAAGCTGCCAAATGCTCCTCATATGAAAACACCTTCATTCCTGGAATCATCCTCATGAACCTCCTCTGGACTCTCTCCAATGACAACAAATCCTTCTGAGATATGGGGCCCAAAACTGTTGACAAAACTCCAAGTGTGGCCTGACTAATAAAAAGGCTCAGTATTATCTCCTTGCTTTTATATTCTATTCCCATTGAAAAAAACACTAACATGCATTTTCCTTCTTTACCACAGGTTCAACCTGTAAATTAACCTTCCTAGAGTTTTGCACCAGGACTCCTGTCCCTCTGCACCTCTGATGTTTGAACCTTCTCCCCACTTAGATAACAGTCCACACTATTGTTCCTTTTACCAAAATGCATTATCATATATTTTCCAACATTGTATTCCATCTGCCACCTTTTTGCCCTTTCTTTCAATTTGTCTAAGTCCTGCTGAAATTGCATTGCTTCCTCAGCACTACCTACCCCTCCACCTATCTTCGTATAATACGCAAAGTTTGCCACAAAACCATCAATTTCATTATCTAAGTTACTGACAAACAATTTGAAAAGTAGCGATCCCAACACTGATTCCTGACAACCAACCAGAAAAGGTCCCTTTCATTCCTACTTGCTGCCTCCTACCTACCAGCCATTCCTCTATCTATGCCAGTATCTTTCCTGTAACGCCATAGGATTTTATCTTGTTAAGCAGCCTCATGTGTGGTACTTACCAAACTCCTTCTGAAAATCCAAGTAAATGACATCTACAACCTCTCCTTTGTCTACCCTGCTTGTTTTTTCCTCAAAGAGCTCTTTAACAGATTTGTCAGGCAAGATTTCCCTTTATACAGAAACCAAGCTGACTTTGACTTATTTTATCATTAGTGTCCAAGGACCCTAAAACCTCATCCTTAATAATAGACTCCAACACTTTACCAACCACTGAGGTGAGGCTATTTGTCCGATAATTTCCTTTCTTTTGCCTTCCTCCCTTCTTCAAGAGTGGAGAGTGACATTTGCAATCTTCCAGTCCTCCGGGACCATGCCAGAATTAAGTGATTCTTGAAAGATCATGACCAATGCATCTGTTAACTCTTCAGCAACCTCTCTCAGGACTCTGGGATGTAGTCCCTCTGACCCAGGTGACTTATCCACCTTAAGACATTTCAGCTTGCCTCACACGTTTTCCTTTGTAATAGCAATGACACTCACTCCAGCTTCCTGACACTCACAGACCTCTAGCACAGTGCTAGTGTCTTCCACAATGAAGACAGATGCAAAGTACCCATTAAGTTCATCTACCATTTCTTTGTCCCCTGTTACTACCTCACCAGCATCATCTCCAGTGGTCCAATGTCAACTCTCACTTCCCTTTTACTCGTTATATAACTGAAAGACTTTTGGTATCCTGCTTTATATTACTGGCTAGTTTACCCTCATATTTCATCTTTTCCCTTCTTAGAGCTTTTCTAGTTTCCTTCTATTGGATTTTAAAAGCTTCCCAATCATCCAACTTCCCACTCACTTTTGCTACCTTGTATTCCCTTCTTTGGCTTTTATGCAGTACTTAACTTCCCTTGTCAGCCACAGGTGCCTACTCTGCCATGTGAGAACTCCTTCAGTGGGACAAATCTGTCCTGTGCCTTGTGAACTATTCCCAGGTACTTCAGACACGTCTGCTCTGCCATCATCCTCCTCCAGTCCACCTGGGCAAGCTCCACTCTCATGCCTCTGTAATTCCTTTTATTCCATTGCCATACTGATACATGTGACTTATGCTTCTCTTTCTCTCTCAAATTGCAGTACTTAGTTAGAGCAGTGAGGACGGCTCCAGTAGCTGTATTGTGTTCTTGGTGTGAGATGTGGAAATTCTGGGAAACCTCCAGTCTCCTGGATGAGGAGGTGCATTGAGCTGCAGCTCCTCAGCAAACGTGTCGGGAAACTGAAGCTGCAGCTCGATGACCTTCGTTTCATACAGGAAACTAAGGAGATGATAGGTAGGAGCTACAGGGAGGTAGCCATCCCTAAGCTGCAGATGACTGTCAGGAGAAGGAAAGGAAAAGGGTATCCAGTGCAGCGTACCCCTCTCGAAGAGAGAGACTATGTGGCGCGCACTCCTCACACAGAAAAATTCTGCAAAAACGTCTGTGTGAGGAATGGCGCGCCACATCGTCTCTCTCTTGTTCCATGCCTTGTAAAGGCTTGGAAAAGACATCATCGCGCGGACTCACGCACATGCAGATGCACACGCACAGACACACACACACACACACACACACACACACCCCCAAAAAAAAAGGAATAGGAGCAGGAGTAGCCCATCTGGCCCATCGAGCCTTGCCCTGCCATTCAATAAGATCATGGCTGATCTGTCTGTAAACTCAGCTCCATCTACCTGCCTTTTCCCCATAATCCTTAATTCCCCTACTATGTAATAATCTATCTAACTGTTTCTTAAACATATTTAGTGAAGAAGCCTCAACTGCTTCTGTGGGCAGAGAATTCCACAGATTCACCACTCCCTGGGAAAACAGTTTCTCCTCATCTCCGTCCTAAATCTTCTCCCCTGAATCTTGACGCAATGTCCCCTGTTCTAGTCTCACCTACCAATGGAAACAACTTTCCTACTTCTATCTTATCTATCCTTTTCAAAATGTTGTATATTTCTATAAGATCCCCTCTCTTTCTTCTGAATTCCAGAGAGTACAGTCCCAGGTGACTCAACCTCTCCTCATAAGTTAAACCCTTCATCTCTAGAATCAACCTGGTGAATCTCCTCTGCACTGCCTTCATGATGGGAAGGCAGGTGTATGGGGTTGAGTGGGATCTAGGATCAGCCATAATGGAATGGTGGAGCAGACTCAATGGGCTGAATGGCCTAATTCTGCTCCTATGCCCTATTGTCTTATGGTCTAAGTCTTGGTACATATTGGGACTGGACATGAGATGGAAAAGGGAGAAAGTCCTGAAGAGAGAATTTAAGGAGCTCGGAAGAAGGCTGAAAAGCAGGACTTCCAGGATGGTATTCTCTGGATTGCTACATGTGGATGATTTGGCAGATGAATGCTTAACTGAGGAACTGGTGCAGGGAAGGCGTTTCAGATTTCTGGATCATTAGGATCTCTTCCGGGGAAAGTATGACCTGTACAGAAAGGATGGGTTACACCTGAACCTGAGGAGGACCAATATCCTTGTGGGCAGGTTTGCTAGAACTGTTGATGAGAATTTAAACTAATTTGACACTGGGATGGGAAACTGATAGGGCTGAGGATGGGGCAGTTGGTATACAAGCAGAGGCAGTGTGGAGGGCTATCAGGAAGAATGGGCAGATGATAGGGCAAAATTGCTGTCAGTGGGATGAGTTGCAGTGTAACAGGGGCCAAAATCAAGAAGGGTGATGAATTCAGGACTGTAGGTGTTGTTTCTGAATGCACGTAGTATACGGAATAGGGTAGATGATTTTGTAGTGCAGTTAGAGATCAGCAGGTATGATATGGTCATAACTGAGTTGTGGCAGAAAGAAGATTATGGTTGGGAGCTTAACACCCAAGGTTACAAGGTATCAAAAGGACGGGCAGGTAGGCAGTGGAGGGTGACATGGCTCCATTGTCAAGATAAGAGCCCATGGTAATTCAGGAAGGATGCTAGCAGGATAGAGCATTGGCTGATTGGCAAGAGACAAAAAGCGGGAATAAAGGGAGCCTTTTCTGATTGGCTGCTGGTGACTAGTGATGTTCTGCAGGGGTCAGTGTTGGGACCGATTCTTTTTACATTCTATGTCAACAATTTAGGTGATGGAATTGAGATGGCTTTGTAGCCAAGTTTGCAGATAATATGAGCATAAGTGGAGAGGCAGGTAGTGTTGAGGAGACAGGGAGGTCGCAGAAGGATTCAGACAGATTCAGTGCAGAATCAAATATCGCTGTGATAATTGTACGCTCTAGTATCAATTGTTTGGCGACAATAAAGTATAAAGGTTAGTATAATGGGCAAAAACGGGAATACCTGCTGCTGCTGGAAATCTGAGCAACACTCACAAAATGCTGGTGGAATTGGCAAGCCAGGAAGCATCTATGGAAAAGAGTACAGTTGATGTTTTTAGACCGAAACTCTTCAGCAGGACACTGGGCAAAAATGTTTCAGTTGGAACACAGTATTGGGAAGTGTATAGTCATACACTTTGATAGAAGGAATAAAAGTGCAGACGATTTTCTAAACTGGGAGAAAATTCAAAAATCCAAAGTGCAAAGGGACTTCGTAGTCTTTGTGCAGTATTTCTCTAAGGATTGATTTGCTGGTTGAGTCGGTGGTGAGGAAGGCAAGTACAATGTGAGCAATTATTTCAAGAGGAGTAGGATATAAAATCAAGTATAAAGCACTATTGAGGCCTCACGGTGTATTGTGAGCAGCTTTAGGCCCCTTATCTTAGAAAGGATATGCTGGCATTGGAGAGGGTTCAAAGGAGATTCACAAAAATGATTCTGGGAATAAAAGGCTTATCATATGAGGAGCGTTTGATGGCTATGGGCCTATACTTCTTCGAATTAAGAAGAACGAGAGGGGATCTCATTGAAATCTATCAAATGTTGAAAGGCCGAGGTAGAGCTGATGTGAAGAGGATGTTTTCTATAGGTGGGGAGTTGAGGACCAGAGGGCACAACTTCAGAATAGAGTGTGTCCATTTAGAACAGAGATTAGGAGGAATTTTTTTCAGCCAGATGGTAGTGAATCTATGAATTTGTTGCCACAGGTGGCTGTGAAGTCCAGGTTATTGGGTATATTTAAGGTGGAGGTTGATAGATTTTTGATAAGTCAGGGCATGACAGGTTATGGGGAAAAGGCAGGAAAATGGGGTTGAAAAGGAAATAGATCTGCCATAGCAGTGCACACCCAATGGGCTGAATGGCCTAATTTGCTCCTATGTCTTATGGTCTTGTAGTAATAAGTCACAGGAGGTAGACATTTCTGGCATTTATTGTTCATCTATAGTTGGCCTCTAAACTGAAGTTAGCAGGGAAGATTCAACCAGTTGGTGTTTCTGGAATCATACTTAGACCAGACTTTGATGAGAATACTTGACGAGAATGGTTTGGACCTAAATGCTGCAGTATCCAAGGCTAGGATCGAGACACAGTTTCAAACTGGATCAAGAATCAGACCGCAAAACAAACACAAGACGAAATCACGAGTAGGCTTACAGTTGAACACCGAACCTCCGTTCAGGTGCTCCTTAAATGCTCAATCCTTGGCACCCAATACATGACTGCCAATTAGCGGGACTGTCCAGAATCTTTAAAGGAGCCGTGCCAGCTATCCATACTCTGGAGAGTTAGAACATCTGAACCTTGGAAGCTGGTACAGATGGGTGCATGTCGTAACAGGATCCCCTCCCCTATAGCCGATTCCTGATGGCCTTGGCTGCTCAGAGAGATGACGATTGTACTCAAGGATGAGAGCCAGATCCAAGGCTACCGGTCTCCTGATGACGCCATAGCCATAGCACCACACACTGTCCTCACTTACCTGGAGAAGAGGGATGCATACATTAGAATGCTGTTCCTGGACTACAGTTCAGCACTCAACACCATAATTCCCTCCAGACTTGACAGGAAGTTCAGAGACCTTGGCCTGCACCCCACCTTGTGCAGCTGGATCCTGGACTTCCTATTAGATAGCTGGCAGGTGGTAAGGATGGGCTCCCTCACCTCTGCCCATCTGATCCTCAACACAGATGTCCCCCAGGGTTGTGTTCTGAGTCCCCCTCTCTACTCCCTTTACATCTGCTGATCAAATTTGCAGATGACATGACATTCATCAGTCTTATTTCTAGCGGTGATTATGCCATCGGTTGGAGGCTGCCCAAACAGAATATAAGTTGTAGTTCCTCCAACCTAGGTGTAGCTTTACCATGACAGTGGAAGAAAGCCTCCAACCTGATGACATGAACACTGATTTCTCAAACTTCCAGTGATGCCTCCACCTCCTCCCCTTCACCATTTCCCATCCCCTTGTCCCTCTCTCATGTTATCTCCCTGCCCACCCGTCGTCTCCCTCTTGTGCTCTTCCTCCCCCTTCTTCTTTCTTCCATGCCTTTTGTCCTTTCACCAATCAACTTCCTCGCTCTTGGCTTCATCCCTCCCCCTCCAAGTTTCCCCTATCACCTGGTGTTTCTCTCTCCTCTCCCACCCCACCTTTCAAATCTACTCCTCAGGTTTTTCTCCAGTCCTGCCTAAGGATTTTGGCCCGAAACATCGACTGTACTTTTTTCTATAGGTGCTGCCCGGCCTGCTGAGTTGCTTCAGCATTTTGTGTGTGTTGATCAGATTTCCAGCATCTGCAGATTTTCTCTTGTTTGTAACGTAGTCCAATAATGTGCTGGAGGCAGTCTGCATGCGTCGCTTTGTTTCTGGCCCCAACAGTATGTCCACAGCTTAATAACCTTAGCCCATACATCTTTGGAATGTGTAAGGAAATTGGAGTACCTGAAGGAAACCCATGCAGTTACAGGGAGAACATTAAAAACTGCTTAAAGACAATAGAGAGAATTAATCCTGATCACTAGCACAGTAGAACATTATGTAAACTGCTCCATTACCATGCTACCCTCAAGATAGTCTATAGGGTAACTTTCTCTGTTTTGCCACATTTTCTTAAGATTGTCTGGTCTGAGAATAATTTGATTCTGTATGTATCTGTTGCATAGGTCAATGCAGGATGGTCTATTCAGGTTTATTTTTATATCAATCCGGATAGTTTAGTTATTCCAGAGAACAGGTAAGAATTAATTATCTTGCTGTGTATTGGAAGCCACGTCAGGCCTCTAGAAACATAGAAATTCTACAGTACAATACAGGCCCTTCGGCCTATAATGCTGTGCCAAATGTGTAAATACTTAGAAATTAGCTAAGGTTACCCATAACCCTGTATTTTTCTAAGCTCCATGTACCTATCCAGGAGTGTCTTAAAAGACCCTATCACATCACCCTCCACCACCGTTGCCGGCAGCCTATTCCACGCATTCACCACTCCCTGTGTAAAAAAATTTACCCCTGACATCTCCTCTGTACTTACTTCCAAACACCTTAAAACTGTGCCCTCTTGTGTTAGCTATTTCAGCCCTGGGAAAAAGCCTCTGACTATCCACATGATCAGTGCCTCTCATCATCTTATACACCTCTATCAGGTCACCTCTCATCCTCCAAAAAGAAAAGGCCAAGTTCACTCAACCTATTCTCATAGGGCATGCTCCCCAATCCAGGCAACATCCTTGTAAATCTCCTCTGCACCCCTTCTATAGTTTCCACATCTTTCCTGTAGTGAGGTAACCAGAACTGTGCACAATACTCCAAGTGGGGACTGACCAGGGTCCTGTATAGCTGCAACATTACCTCTCGGCTCCTCAACTCAATCCCATGGTTGATGAAGGCCAATGCACTGTATGCCTTCTTAATCACAGAGTCAACCTGCACAGCAGCTTTGAGTGTCCTATGGACTCGGACTGCAAGAACCCTCTGATCTTCCATACTGCCAAAAGTCTTACCATTTATACTATATTCTGCCATCATATTTGACCTACCAAAATGAACCATCTCATACTTATCTGGGTGAACTCCATCTGCCACTGCTCAGTCCAGTTTTGCATCCTATCACTGTCTCTCTGTAACCTCTGACAGCCTTCCACACTATCTACAACACCCCCAACCTTTGTGTCATCAGCAAATTTACTAACCCATCTCTCCACTTCCTCATCTAGGTCATTTATAAAAATCACGAAGAGAAGGGGTCCCAGAACAGATCCCTGAGGCACACCACTGATCACTGACCTCCATGCAAAATATGCCCCGTCTCCAACCACTCTTTGCCTTCTGTGAGCAAGCCAATTCTAGATCCACAAAGCAATGTCCTCTGGATCCCATACCCCCATACTTTCTCAATAAGCCTTGCATGGTGTACCTTATCAAATGCCTTGCTAAAATCCATATACGCTACATCTACAGCTCTACCTTCATCAACGTCTTTAGTCACATCCTCAAAAAATTCAATCAGGCTTATACGGCATGACCTGCCCTTGACAAAGCCATGCTGACTATTCCTAATCATATTATGCCTCTCCAAATGTTTATAAATCCTGCCTCTCAGGATCTTTTCCATCAATTTACCAGCCACTGAATTAAGACTCACTGGTCTATAATTTCCTGGGCTATCTCTACTCCCTTTCTTGAAAAAGGGAACAACATCTGCAACCCTCCAATCCTCCAGAACCTTTCCTGTCCCTATTGAGGAGCAAGGATCATTGCCAGAGACTCAGCAAACTCCTCCCTTGCTGCCCACAGTAGCCTTGGGTACATCTCATCCGGTCCCAGAGACTTATCCAACTTGATGCTTTCCAAAAGCTCCAGCACATCCTCTTCCTTAATGTCTATATGCTCAAGCTTTTCAATCTGCTGTAAGTCATCCCTTCAATTGCCAAGATCCTTTTCCGTAGTGAATACTGAAGCAAAGTATTCATTAAGTATCTTTGCCCTCTCCTCCGGTTCCATACACATTTTTCCACTGTCACACTTGATTGGTCCTATTCTGTCACATCTTATCCTCTTGCTTTTCACATACTTGTAGAATGCCTTGGGGTTTTACTTAATCCTGCCTGCCAGGGCCTTCTCATGTCCCCTTTTGGCTCTCCTAACTTCATTCTTAAGCTCCTTCCTGCTAGCCTTATAATCTTCTAGATCTCTAACATTACCTAGTTTTTTGAACCTTTCATTAGCTTTTCTTTTCTCCTTGACTAGACTTTCAACAGCTTTTGTTCACCACAGTTCCTGTACCCTACCATCCTTTCCCTGTCTTATTGGAATGTACTTATGCAGAACTTCACACAAATATCCCCAGAACATTTGCCACATTTCTGCCATACATTTCCCTAAGAACATCTGTTCCCAATTTATGCTTCCAAATTCCTGCCTGATAGCTTCACATTTCCCCTTAGCCCAATTAAATGCTTTCCTTACTTGTCTGTTCCAATCCCTCTCCAATGCCATGATAAAGGAGATAGAATTGTGATCACTATCTCCAAAATGCTCTCCCACTGAGAGACCTGACGCCTGACCAGGTTCATTTCCCGATACCAGATCAAGTACAGTCTCTCCTCTTGTAGAATTATCTACATATTGTGTCAGGAAACCTTCCTGAACACACCGAACAAACTCCACCCCATCTAAACTCCTTGCTCTAGGGAGATGCCAATCAATATTTGGGGAATTAAAATCTCCCATCATGACAACTCTGTTATTATTACATCTTTCCAGGATCTGTTTCCCTATCTACTCCTCTATGTCCCTGTTACTATTGGGTGGTCTCTAAAAAACACCCAGTAGAGTTATTGACCCCTTCCTGTTCCTAGCTTCCACGCACAGAGGCTCTGTAGACGATCCCTCCATGACTTCCTCATTCTGGCTAAGATCAGCTGGAAAGAGTCTTAACAAACCACATAGGTTTTAATGGCATTTCAATAGTGTCTGGTTACCTTCACTGATCCTACCATTTCTTGCAGATTTACTGAACTTCAGAAATTGCCATGATTAGGTTTGAATTCATGTCTCTGGATTATTAGTCCTGGTGTCTGAATTACATATCCTACATTAGTGATGTAGAATGCCGTATAATGTAGATTAATGTGAAGTAGTCAGTTTGGTCAAGAAAGAACTAAGATTAGATTGAGAGATCTCACTATACAAAGGTATTTGGGTGTTCTTGTACAGGAATCACTGAAAACAAGTATGTGTAGCAAGCAATTAAAAAGATAAATAATATATTAGTTTCAAGCATGTGGGCAATTATATAGAGTGTTGAAATATTGTGTGAGTTTGGTCTCTTTCTCCAAGAAAGTACGTACTTACCTTGAAGGAAGTACACCCAAATTTTTCTGGACTGATTTCTGGTATGACAGGAACTGCCCTTTTGAGGAGAGAATGGATCAACTAAGTTGTATTCACTAGATTTTAGAATAGTAAGGGAAGATCTCATTCAAATGTACAAAATTCTGATGGGCTCAGCAAACTGAAAGTTTTAAGGAGGAATGCCAGGAATCATAGACTCGGTGTGGGTAAGACATTTAAGACTGACCTGAAGTAAATCTTTTGATTCACAAGGTGGTGAATCTGTGAGATTTTCTAACATTGAATGCTAAGGAGGCTAAATCATTATATACATTTAAGGAGAAAATAAAGAGAGTACTAGATACAAAAGGGATCATGGAATGCAAGGAATAAGCAGGAATCTGGTTTGAGATAGAGAATCATCCATGATCATATTGAATAATAAAGAAAGTTCAATGGTTGCTACTATTTTTCGTTGTTTCTATATTTTTAACAGGAAAGAAGGAATTATCAAACAGGAAGTAACGAAAGATAAGGAAGATTGGTTCTTAAAATGGTAGGCCATGAAACTAGAAAGTTATGTGTGTGGAATGAAGAATACAAAGGAGTTGAATATTTGGAATGCACAGGATTCAAGTCTCCAATGTAAGAGATGTGATGGATGAAAAGTGATGCTGGTGTATTGTAGGTGGTGGTAAGACATCTGGATAGTCTGTTCTCTCTTGTGGCTCTTGTGTTGTTATTCATCCTTATTCTGTTTGGAGCACAGGCCCTATGAGCAGGTCAGCTCGTACTGGGCACCCCCAATCTATCTGATGGTGACTTTGTGGATGCCCCACAGCCACTGGGACATAGTGGCCATGAACTTTTCTCCATGTTACAACTGGTAAACTGATGGCAATTTGTTTATTCCATGGATCTTCCTGAGCTTTTAATGAAAAATATGAATGCAACAACAGCAATGAAGAAATAAAGGCATATTAAGTTCTCCTGCTGTATTAATCCCATAAACTTTTGCAATCAATAGGTGTGGTCTTTGATCAGTACAAACATTTAACAATTTTGTTAATCCAGCTGTGATATTTTTGTGAAAATCAATGAATGATGACTGAAGAGACCTAGTTTAGTGCCAAATTTCTGTTCAAACTTTAAACTCAGAAATAGATCAAAACACAGCAAGTAATGTAATAGATCACTGATGGGTTGAAGACCAAGGAGATCACTTAAACTTGTCAATGGTGTGCAATTTAAAGGGAACAACTGTAGATGGTAACAACAGGGGCAGAAAATTAAACTAACAGTTGTTAGGCATTTATTAAAAAGATAAATGTTGACTTGCAAAGAAACAGCCAGTAAATATCAAGCACTCTATGTTGATCTCCAGGCTATACCACAGGAACACTTCTTGCTATCGGTGAAAGTAAAATGAAAGCACAACCAGCTGAGGGTAAGGGTGAAATTAGGTCCCAGATGAATCAAGCTCGGTGGAGGTGGTTCAATAAGTACTCAATAATCATCAGCTGGTGGGAAAGGTTTTGCTCACAGCACTTCTACTAAGAGTTTGCCTGCTGTAAGTTAGAAGTTTTATGAATTACATTAGGATTAGTGGCACTAAGGCGGCCATAGATTCAGCTCAATAAAGAAGCAATATGATAAAACCAGGAAATGCAATTTCTTTTGAAAAACTTAACGTCTAGAAAACAGAAAGAGCAGCAGCAAAGCAAGAAGGAGCACAGATCAGCCTGCCTACATTCTTGTCAAGTATTTATTAGTTTTCATGATGACGGTATCATTAGCAAGGTTAGTATTCCTTAATATACCCTAAGAGAGTGGGCCATCTTCCTGACCTATTGGAGTACCTTTTCTAGTTTAACTTAGCACTTATTATATACAGGACAGTAAATTAGCCATTTAAGAGTCAACTGGACCAAAATTACATATTTGTAGTAGACCACACAAAGATGGTAGATTTCACCATTGAAGAACACTAATGAACCAGATGATTTTATGCCAATCTCTTTTTTTGTGTGTCATCATTATTAAAACTATTAAGAGAAAACTGTTAAGAGAAAATTATCACTAGGAAGGTGAAAAGGATACAACATGGAAGATAGCATCAAGGAGAATCAATAAAACAAGCTATAGCTTAGGGGTTCTGGTCATAGGAAATCTATATTATAGATAGTACAAGCAGAGAATAAGGTTCCTGGACATGTCTCAAGAGTAATTCTTCAAGAGGCTCTGGCTGTTTCACAGGATAGTGATAGGCACTTGCAAACTATTAGAATAAGACTTGTTTCTTGCTGGATAGTTGAGTGATTAGTCAGTGACAAAGGCATCACAGCTCTGCTCTCAGCTTTTGGTTCCTTCTAATCTTCTGCCAGAGTCATATCAAAATCTTCTGTTCTGTCCGAACAAGTACATGAGAAAGGTGATTGATAAATTACACAAACTTCAAAAGGGAAAAATCAGAGCATGCCAGCATTCAAGTTTCAGAGTCTGATTGGGTTCCTACGTCGATGGTGCACAAGGTAATCCAACTATTCCTGTTCCTCCACCCCTCAGTTACTTCACGAGTATTCTTCAACTGTAAGGGCGACCACTTAAGTAATAGGTAGACTGTGTAAACATGAAAAGATATTTCTATAAGTGTGAATATGTTTGCCTGAAACGGCTTAGAGATTTTTTTCTGCAGTTCATGCTTCCGGTCTTCTTTGGGCCTATAAGGGGAGACAATAAGGAAACACAGGATAGAAGTTATGAAAACCAGAAAACATCTGTCATGAGTTCTTAGAGGAGGTGGGGTAATGTTAGAGTAAGGATATTAGTTCAGAAAATTCTGGTGCGGAATCTATATACATGGAGATTAAAAACACAGAGAGCAGAAAATATATTCAGTTTACTGTATGGTAATACCATACTGAATAATAGAGGCATATAAAATAAGGTTACATCTGTAATTCTGGGTGATTTTTATCTATTTATATTAAATAGGCCAATTTAGCAATATTATTCCTAGAATGCATTTGTGACGTTTTGTTTGTCCGATGTGTTGAGAATCTAACTAGAGAACGGGCCATCTAGATTGGGTTTTGGGCATTGAGAAAGGATTAATGAACATTTTCACTGTGTGTTGTGCGTTATGAAAGAACAATTATAACATTTTTAGGAGCCTTAATTAAGCTGGAGAGTGAAAGGATTGATTCCAAGACTAGGTGATGATGAAGGAAAGGTGATGTTTTTGAAATATAGATCGTATTTGACCTGCTGATAGTGACTTTTTTGTGCCTGATGCCCTTGCCCTTCTAGGTGACAGCCACTGCACCCACAGTGTACCAGTAGAGTGGTTGAAATGGTGCTAGTCAGGTGGGCTTTTTTACCCTAGTGTGTGTCATGCTTCTTTTATGGAGAAGCACCCACTGGTGTGGATTAGTTTGGCTGAATGGCTTTCTCATGTTGTACAGTTCTGTGATTCTTCATTTGGAACTGCACTCATTGGGAAAATTGAAAATTTCAAGCACATACAATTCAGATTAATTGGTCTAATTTTAAATTGAATGGAGGAGCAGAGGTACCACAGAAGTAAATGCATATAGCACTTTGCAAGGTCCATGATAGATAGGGAAACTGTCACAGCAGTTTAAGAAATCCCTTTATTAATAGAGGGATAGAGTACCAAAGTAAAGATGCTATATTGCTAGTGTCTTATAAAACACATTCTAGTCCTCAGATGAGGTACTGTGCTCACAAAATAGCAAACGGGTCCAAAGAGATTAACTTTTTTTTTTGCAGAGATGAGAAACCGCTTATAGTCTGGTGGTGTTCTCCATAGTCATGAGAGTGCGAAGAGTAATGGAGGTGTTCAAAATCATAATTTTAATAGAGGAAATAGAAGAAATTTCTACTGGGAGAAGCAATGATAATCAGAAGATGTGAATTGAATATAATCGGAAAAAGTTTCAGAGATAAAAATGAGGCAACCCAGTTTTTGATCCTTGTGGTCAGAAATGTACTGCATGAGAGGATGTAGATTCTATAATAACATTCAAAAGAGAATTGATAACATTTAAAGGAAGCAGGAAAAAGGGATTAATTGAATTGTAGCACCAAAGAATTGTCACAAATAATGATGGGCCAAATAGCCAACATTTGTGAAGTTTGATGCTATGATTAAATTTAGTGCACTATCTTTGAAACTGAATCTATTATCAATAAGTGTATGCCTTTTACCCTAAAATAAAAGTGATTAGAATGCAAGTCAAACACAATTCCATGTGGACTTGTCCTTGTGATATTTCAAAGAAAAATACTTGTACTAAAATGTTTTTGATTGATAAATAAGTCAATGAAGATTTGACAGTTATTTTCAGCATAATTTCAAAATGTTGAAATGCTACAAATCCAAAATTGCATTAGACATTTCAATACCACTTCAGATAAATTAATTCTTCACTTAGATAATGCTTCTCTCAACTTCAACAGTGTTTGAAGTTTTTGAAACCCATTTTTTGATATATAGCATTATATAAGGAAAGTTACATGATCACAGAGAAGAATTGGAAAAAGTAAGCTGCCAAATTTATTTCAATATCAACTTTAGGAAACTACTTTGGTTACTGACTGGCACAGAAGCGATTTTCTTTGAGTCTTCTGTGTACTGCACATATTTAAATGAGTATCAAGAAAAATTCTCCATATAACAACTGAAAGTCTTCTAACTGCACTTTTGATTTTTTACCAAATCATAATAGGTGAGAATTTCTACATGCTAATAACACTCTTCTGTGATGTAATAAGAAAAATAATTGATGAAGGAACAATATTTGAAGAGGAATGGGAAACCAAATCTTTACTGATTTTACCTTTGAATTACAGTTTGCATTCAATTGTTTCACATTGATTCTTGTGCTCAGTAATGTGAACATTTTTAATACTGAAGAGTGGAACATATTCCTGCTTCAGGCAATCTCTTTCACCTCTGGCTATGGTAAAATACAAAGCTGCAGAAATTTGATTGTGCAACCCTATTTATTTTAGCATTACATGATTAAAAACGTTGATCCAAAATATCAACTGTCAGTTTCCCTCCACAGATCTGCCTAAGCCACAGATTTCCACCAACAGTTAGTAAATCTTTTGCTCCAGATTCCAGCATCTGCAGCCTCTTGTGTATCTATGATACACAAGAGGCTGTGAGAATAATACTAAATACCATCCATATCTGACACATATCAAATGATGTTATTCCCCGTACAATACTTATTTTGGAACATTTCAGTGAAATAAGAAAATGGTAGCATTCATGGAAAGGTATACAGAGTTAATGTTTCAGATCAAAGATCTTATACCAGAAGTGGGAAAGTTTTCTAAAGAGGAATTTTCAACCTAAAATGTTAATTCTGCTTCCCTTTCCATAAATGTTGCATGAACACCTATACATTTTCAGCATCTTGTGTTTTTATTTCAGGTGTTAAGCATTATTGTTTCAGATTTATGAAATTAAAATATGTTCTTTTGAAGAAAGGAATTGTTGGTCACTCCTCGAACAACTATTGTGTGAGTCTAGATCGGGACCCACTCAGGCAAATCAAGGTTTATTTACTTTCTATCATGCGGGTCTGCCAAACACTCATTGTACTGACACCCTTCAAATTTCCAAATGACCCAGTCAATATCCATGGTTCACCTTTTGACATTCTTCATCACATAATTGCTAAATAGATTATCTAACTTTTCCAATTATTTCTTCCTGATTGTCAATTCCACTAATCTAAAACATAACTGGGTTTCCCAACTCCCCTGTTGCTAATGTTCCTCAATCCTCATATTCCCAAACTCTGTGAAAATAAGCCAAACTTATTCCCTTAAGCCACATCCCCCCACCATGTTCCTGATTTTCTGATTACCCAATGTCTATGGTTTCTCTTATCCCCAAATGCTGCCTCCCATACCTCTGAATCATTCAGAAGTAGATTCATCCATGCAGGGCCACCTGAATTACGATTGGTTTGAATCCATTCACCCACCCACTCTTGTTCTGAATAAGATTTAAAGGTCCTTCAAGAGGTCTACCTTTAAGTAAAATACATGCATATGAACTGCAATTTGAATATCATGTCCCACTTTTTGGGAGTATGGTTATTTATGTTGTGCTGGCCAACATTGCCATAACAGTCAATGCCACAAAAACAGAAGAAACTACTTATTCATCCTATTGCTCTTCATGGTATATTGTTGTGCACACATTGGCTGCTGAGCTTTTTCAGAAATACAAGAGAATTTGTGAAAGTATGTTAATGAACTGCAAGTGTTTTATCATGTTTTAAGAATGAGAAAGGTACTATGAATCAAATTTATTACTGGTTTATTACTGTGCACTTAAATAATATTTGTTTAATTCACATTGTTGTTTTACAAATAGAACTCAAGGATAAAACTACTATAAATTGTTGTCCTTTGCACTGTAATTTTTCAAAAAAAGTGAAACATTGTGTTTTATCTTTTTAGATAAATATTTTAAAAAGATACATATTCTGAATTTTATTATGCTGCAAACAGATGCAGCTATATCTAACTGGTATAATTAATGCTGTATTGCTAATTTAGAATTATTTCATTGCAAAACATCACATTAGGTTTCTATCAGTATTAAATAAATTGCATTACACACGGTTTTCATCTGTTACAGCTCAATCCTATGGTCTTGGCTAAAAACTGCGGCTAACAATAAATAAAAATCCAGATTCTGCTGTTCTAAAGCTCTCATATAGTTCCTGCATATGTAAAGGACAAAATAATCATAAACAAGCTTTTTTAATGATTAAAAACTTAGTTTAGTAAAGTATATGCTAGCAGAATGGAATGTACTGTACAAACCTCCTTTAGTCGGGGGGGAGCTATAATTTCTATAAATCTTGGTAGTATAATTTAGTAAATTTATAAGCATGTTTACAGAAATATGAATTTAAGTTCTGTCACCTTCACTGTATTGTTTGTTTAATGCTTTTTTTTCCCTAGTTCTCTAAAGGTTTAGGTTCTGTAAACCTTTAACACTACTTTTATAACATGGTTGGTCTTCCAAGAGAGCAAGCTGCTTTGTTGATTGTTATAAAGTACATTATCATTTTCTTCCTAATCAGGTATAAATTTAACAATTATAGCCATAAATAAGCTACACAAATATCCTGAATTTTTGTCAATTAAGCCATGAAATTAAAAGGAGGCACCTGAATGTAATTTTCTTAACCTATATAAATCATATTTAAGTTCTACTGGTTATAAATTATGCATAACCTACTTTGATTAATATGGTAAAAAAATCAATCCATTACATTTTTCATTTGCTTAAAATTTTAACATTTAGCTCTCATAATTCTTACAATTTTGTACTGTTTCCCTCAAGAAGGGTTTCTTTCTCGCAAACTTAACCAAATAATGAAGTTTCAATTTGCTCTGTAAATGCATTTCTGTGATTGGCCACTGGGAGGTGCGTGAGATTGGCCCGAGGTTCCTCCAGAATACCTTCCCTCCATTTGCTTGACCGTTGCTTGGTGTCTCTTGTCAATGAATAGCAGACATCAAGTACCTGTTATCTGAGGATTAGCAACAGGAAGAAATAGCTTTTCTTTTGGTAAATTAGGTTTTAATATCTTTCTTTGATCTTTGTTTTGATTACTATTTGATCTTATTTTCATACTGAAGTAATTCATACTCTGGTTTTATCACCTATATGCCAAATTTTACGCAAAACCAGTGCTTAATAAATCCCCACATTTTGTTTTCACTTCAATGCCACATTGCTTTTTTTTACCTGCACATGGCAGTTTGGAGCTGTATTTGTGAAAATTCTAAATTCTGTGGCTAGAGGGAATTTGAAGGATTCAAACTTTTAAACATTTAACTTTAGCCTATCAATAATTATATGTTCATATTAGACATTTTCTACCAGAATAATACAGAATTTGGGTATAATCTATTATAGGTAAAAGAGGAATCTAAAACTGAAAAACAAACGGAACCATGCTTTATATTGCTCTGTCTCCTCAGGTGCCAATGTGAATAATGATTACCAGAATCAGAAGTTGGGATTGATAATAATACTTGAACAACAAAGTACTCCTAATGTATGGTTTTTTTGGAAGGATGTAATTAATAGAATAGATAAAGGGAGCCAATAGATGGAAT
Organism: Mobula birostris; assembly: GCF_030028105.1. NCBI lineage: Eukaryota > Metazoa > Chordata > Chondrichthyes > Myliobatiformes > Myliobatidae > Mobula > Mobula birostris. The sequence continues at coordinate 54,243,307 of NC_092384.1, forward strand.
ATATCTGGATTTTCTACATGTCTGATATATAAATTAAGGTTATATAAAATTGCCATAATTGGGAGTTTCATTTAAAGTAAATATTCATATAATATATAATATTCACCATTCAGGGACCAGCAACCCTTCCAGGTTGAACTACAATTGACTTGCATTTCCTCCAATCCAAGGTATTGCATTCAGTGTTCAGGATGTGATCTCCTGTACACTGGAGAACCAAATACAGTTTGGGTTATTGTTTTGTGGAGCATTTCCACAAGGCTGACCATGGACTATCATCATCTGTCATTTTAGTTCTCCATCCAACTCCAACTGTGACTTCTCTCTGCTTGCATCCTTACACAATATCAGTGATTTATCTACATGAAACATTAATACAGTTTTGAAGCCTCTCCATTGATACTGCTTTTGTCAGGTATTTTCACCTTTTTTATTTCAGTTTCTCAAAAAATTATGTTCTGCCTCTTGCAGTTCCAGACTTATATTTTATCCTCCACATCCTAATTGCCCTCCTTCATCTCTTAACCAGACAACTCTTAAGGCATTGTGCTTCCTGGATAATCTTGGTCTTCAACTATCAAATGTGTTTGTTCTATTAAGTCCTTCCTAGTTTCTCTGCAACTTGAAACCATTTGTTTTCTTCCTTTGAAAGTTCTGATCAAGAGTCATTGATCTGAAAATTGCAATAACTTTATTTCTCTCTGCTCTAAGACTATCAGTTCTGTTGAGTATTTTAAGCACTTTGTTTTTATTTCATACTCCCTGCATTTGCCGGTTCTTTTTTGTTATTTTAGATAAAGAATTGGTTAAGGGGTAGAAAGGACCGAGTTGGTATAAATGTATAATGTTTAGGTTGGCAGGCTGCCATTAACGCACTGCCACAAGAATCAGATATGGGTGTTCAAAATATTGACAATCTGTATTAATAATTTTGATTAAATAACAGAATGTATTGTGTGAAATTTGCAGGTAATGTGCTGAGAGGTATAAGGAAACTGCACAGGATTGCAGGTTAACTAGAACAACAGAGAACATTGGAACCCTAAACACAGGAACAGGCCCTTTCACCCACAGTGTCTGTGACAAACTTTATGCCAATTAAACTAATCCTTGTTTAAATTAATGTTTATGTTTTATTATTAATGTTTATTAATAATTAATGTTTAGATCAAACATGATCCAAATCTCTTCATTCCCTGCATATTCAATGTTCTAATGTTCATGTTTAATTGTCATGAATATCGATGAATACAGCCATACAAAACAGTGTTACTCTGGGGCCCTAAGATACAAAACATAGTTCCAACAGTCATACATGGCACAAGGCACATAGAGCACATATAAGAAATCATTAAAATACAGTCACACAAAAAAAATGTAGTCCAAGATCCTGAGTCAATGAACGTTGCAACAGTCTGCAGTCGAACACAATACAGTTTTTCTTCTGCTGAGTGAACAGTCGGGGTTAACACCAGCTCCATTCTGGATGCCACACTACTCTGCCTCTGGTGGTGTGCGCCGACTGCAACTTCTCTGTCCTGGGCAGCTGTAAACAGGTGACGCCACATCCTGAGGCCACACAGCTCCCCTGCCGTCCAGCAATAAATTAGTGAAGCAGATTTGCAGCATTCCACATTAACAATGTCCAACAGGGTCTTGCAATCACAAGAAAAGTGACTGAAACGATCACTCACTATTTGACTGCACAACACCTTCGCACACCAACTCCTCTGACGCCTCTCTGATGCAGGAAGCAAGACGACCTGCACCAAGTCCAGCTCCTTCAGTTTCTCCTCCAATGAGAAACTTGCTGATGGGGTAGACTTGCAGTACTTTAAGCTGTTAGTATCCAGCAGGGTTTTGTGATAACAAAAAATACATTTAAAAAAGACAAGAACACCTTTGGCTGACCCCACAGGTGCTGTCGCGACAGAACGTGCCGCCATTTTATTGGAAGTCATTCAAGAGATTTTTATATAGACATATTTTAACTGTTTCCATTACCACTCAAGGCAGTATGTTCCAGGTTATAAAAAAAATCTCTGCATCCTCTTTAAATTTTCCTCCATTCACCTTAATACAATGCCCTCTGGTATTCAACATATCTACCCGGGGAACACGATTCTGGTTAGCAAAACTATCTGCCTCTCATACATAGTATAGGATTGCCATGGCAATGTAGCAATTAGCGCAATGGTGTTATAGCTCAGAGCATCAGTGTTGGGAGTTCAGTTCTGGTGTCCTCTGTAAGCAAGTTTTTACGTTCCTTCCCGTGTGCGCGTAGGTTTCATCTGGTGGCTCTGGTTTCCTCCCTCAGTCCAAAGATATACTGGTTAGTAGGCTAATTGGTCATTCTAAATTGTCCCATGATTGGACTAGAGTTAAATCGATGGGTTGCTAGGTGGCGTGGCTCGGAGGACCAGAAAAGTCTGATAGGCATTTTATCTCTGAATAAATAAATAATTTTATGAATTTCTATCAAGTATTGCTCCGCCTCAGACACTCCAGAAAAAAAAACAATCCAAGTTTGTACAACTGATTAAGAAAAATGTAGCATGATGAAAGAAGGGCTTAAAATTATTCATTTTGGTTGAAAGAATAATAAAATGGAATTTTTCAAATAGTAAAGAAATCAATAAATATTGGTATGCAGAAGATATGGGAATTTTCATAAATAAATCATGTACATATAACAAGCAAGTACAATCAGGATTGAGAAAACAAGTGATGTGGTGATCCTTATTGTAAGAGAACTGGAGTACGAGAGTAAGGAGTACAAGCTGGATTGATTAGTGAAGAAATTTCCTAACAAAGGTCGCAAGTATTTGGAATTCTCCACCTAAGTTGACAAGCATATCCAAGGCTGTGATTAATAGATCTTTGACACTATGGAAATTCAGAGGATATAGAGATGGGATAGAAGAATGTTCATAAGGCAGAAGATCATTCATGAAAATTCTGTATAAGGCATAATGGCCTCCTCAGGCTTCTTGTTCTACCCATCCAGGTTGCTGATCATATTTGCCACGGTTAAACTAAGCACTTCACTCCTAACCTATAGATAAGAATGTTGAAACTGTCTGGGTAATGACAATCATAAACTTCAACTTCATGATTTTTGCTGTTATGAATTGGAAAGAAAAGATACATTTAAATAAAGTAGTGCTGCATAGAATATAGAGGTGCAATCTAATATTTTCAACTTCTGTATCATTTTGGGCTTCGTCTAAAGTAACTTAAGTAAAAAGAATTGCATAGGTTTGCACCACCTTTTCAACATCTCTCTTTAATGACCAGCTTTTCTCACATCTTATTTGATCAATAACAGACATCCCACCTCTCCCGGAAGTTCCGGGAGTCTCCCGCAAATTAATAGTGGCTCCCCGATGCCCGCAAATTATATACAATATCCTGGAAATTGATTTTTTTTGAGAGCGAGCGTGAGAGAGTGCGTGAGAGAGAGCGAGGGAGCAAGCGCAAGAGCAAGAAAGCAAGCGTGAGAGAGCGACCACGAGAGAGAGAGAGCGTGCAAGAGAGAGAGCGAGAGCAAGAAAGCAAGCGGGAGAGAGTGAGAGAGAGAGAGAGAAAGAGCGAGCGAGAAAGTGAGCACGAGTGAGAGCGACCATGAGCGAGAGAGCACACGTGTGCGCGATAGACAGCGAAAGCAAGAGCAAGAGCGAGAGAGTTCCAAAAAAAAGTCAGAGTGGCAGAGTGTTCCAAAAGAAGAAAATATAAAACGTATGTCACCCCAGACTACACTGAAGTGTACCCCTGCCTAATAGGGGTCAAAAATACTGACAGTGTTGCTCATTGCACTGTTTGCAACATGGTGGGTTAAGACTATAAAATACATGTTGAGGTGAGTTTAACAGGTGTCATTTGCTCATTTATTTAAACTAGCTGGCTTGCTGCTAAGGAGCTACTCTATTACAGACATCCCACCTCTCCTGGAAGTTCCGGGACTCTCCCGCAAATTGATGGTGCTACCTCCCTGAAATGAGTTCTTGCAGGGTGGGATGTCTGCAATAAATAGCAAAAGTCTAACAGACCATTTTTATCATCATTTTATCAGATGGACAAAGGTTTGTCATCTGACGGACAAAGGGTTTGCGTTACATGCTCAGCACCAGCAACAAACATTTCAATATGTGAATTTTTCAATGTTTAATTTTTATCATTCTGTAACAGAGAATCATTGAAGATGCTTAGTCTAACACAATTAAATAAACTGAGTTGTTATGAAAAAGGATCTAGTGCTTATATTTGAGTTGTTATATTTCCCTCCTTCATTGCAATTTAAAGGGAATTAAAGGTCATCCACTGTTACTATTTTTCATTTGATTCCATGATTGACAATGGCCTTGCCGTTTTTAACAAAATGAGCCACTGATGGAAGGTAAAAAAAAATTTGGAAGTGTATTCTACATTTTAAAATATTTACTTCTTGCATAAGCAGAATTAAATATATACATATTGTACAAAAAGATAAAAGAGACAAAAGTATTTGATAAACCTTTGATAGATTTTCAATAAAACATAACATGTATTGGTGAGTGCAATTTATAATTTAGTCATTGTCATAGTCATAGTCATAGTCATAGTCATACTTCATTGATCCCGGGGGAAATTGATTTTCGTTACAGTTGCACCATAAATAATTAAATAGTAATAAAACTATAAATAGTTAAATAGTAATAAATTATGCCAGGAAATAAGTCCAGGACTAGCCTGTTGGCTCAGGGTGTCTGATCCTCCAAGGGAGGAGTTGTAAAGTTTGATGGCCACAGGCAGGAATGACTTCTTATGACGCTTTGTGTTGCATCTCGGTGGAATGAGTCTCTGGCTGAATGTACTCCTGTGCCCAACCAGTACATTATGTAGTGGATTGGAGACATTGCCCAAGATGGCATGCAACTTGGACAGCATCCTCTTTTCAGACACCACCGTGAGAGAGTCCAGTTCCATCCCCACAACATCACTGGCCTTACGAATGAGTTTGTTGATTCTGTTGGTGTCTGCCACCCTCAGTCTGCTGCCCCAGCACACAACAGCAAACATGATCTCACTGGCCACCACAGACTTGTAGAACATCCTCAGCATCGTCCGGCAGATGTTAAAGGACCTCAGTCTGCTTAGGAAATAGAGACGGCTCTGACCCTTCTTGTAGACAGATTTAGTAAATTAACTTAAATGTGATTGGTATCCTTTTTTTCAAATACCGTGTATCCACAAGAAACTTATTTTTTAAAAACTACTGTTTACATAGAGTTGATTATGAGTTGATTATGACACATCATTATCAATATAAAATCCAGCAAACGATGCCTTCCCCACATTCACCTCCCTATTTGCACAACATGCTAATGAGCAAAAAAACTAAAGCTAAAGGATTATTTGTCTCAGGGTTCAATCTGTGCACAACTTCAGTAGACAAGATCCAAGTATTGAATACAGGAGTTGAGACGTTATGCTGAAATTGTTTAAGACACTGATGAGGCCTAATCTGGAACATTGTGTGTAGTTCTGGTCATGTATCTATAGGGACGATAACAATAAGATTGAAAGAATGCAGAGAAAATTTAGAAGGTATTACCAAACTTGAGCAACTGAGTTATAGGGAAAGGTTGAATAGGTTAGAACTATTCAAAAATATCAGGGTTTCTGATAGGGTAAATGCAAACAGGCTTTTTCCACAGAGGTTGGATGAGACAAGAACTAGAGGTCATAGATTACAGGTGAAAGATGACATGTTTAAAGGGAAATATGAGGGGTATCTTCGTAACTTCTTCATTCAGGGTGGTGAGAGTGCGGAACGAGCTGCCAGTGAAAATGGTGGATGTATGTTCTATTTCATCATGTGAGAGAAATTTGGATAGATACATGGATGTGAGGGGTATGGAAGACTATGGTCTGGGTGCAGGTCGATGGGACTAGGCAGATTAAAAATTCAGTATGGACTAGATGGGCCAAAGGGCCTTTTTCTGTGATGTAGAGTAATAGTCATAAACAACTAAATTTGAGCTATAATCCAATTTACACTTTTAAGCCCTATTCAGTTGAAGTTATTCAATTTTAACAAATTAATTCAAGAAGTGTGACAATGGAAAATGGTAACATTTATTGGTTGAAGATGAGAGCAAAGAAGAAATAAAACTGAATAATAGTGTCAAGGGAACTCAACTATACTATAAAGAAAACAATGGAAAACACTCAATAGGTCAAACATCATCTCGTAAAGAAAAACAGTGTTAACATTTCAGCTCAAAGACCACAAAACAACCTATTAATTACAACCTACTCAGAATGCTGGAATATCTCAGCAGGTCAAGCAGCATCATTGGAAATGAACAAACAGTCGATGTTTTGGGCTGAGGCTCTTCTTCAGGACCTATTTAGTGCTCTGATGAAAGATCGAACTTCAAATATTAGCTTTGCTTTCCTTTCCATAGATGCTCCCTAATTTGCCCAGCGTTTCCATTATTTGTAGTTTATATTTCTGACTTGCAGGACCTGTATTTTTTTTCACTATAGTACTGAAGCTTTGTTACATACAATAGATTGTAAGAAGTAAGCCAATCATAACTAGCTAAAACCTATGTAATGCCCTGGTTAAGACTTCATTGCTAATGATGTGGCTTATTTCATTTAATTTTTTATTTGGAGAGGCAAAGTGTTCTGCTGGTAGTGTTTGGGTTACCATTAAAGATAAGGGCTTGTGATGTTCAGCTTAGGAATGTTGGGTCGGCCAATCAGAATGGTGGAATGGGGAGAAGATTCTAGAGAAAGCAGGATGGAGAGGTATTGTAAAGGGGTCGAGGCCCTTTTTGGTGGGAGATGGCGAGAGAAGAAAATCAGAAGAACCAGCAGTAGGATTTGATTCAACCAGAATGTGTGATTCGATGGAGTCCAAGATGGAAAGTTCTATTGGTGATCGGCAAATAGGAGTTGGCTCTGTGAGTACCTGAACACCTCCAGCTTTTGGAAGATCTGAGCTCCACCTTTGTGTACATTTGACTGTTTTAATTATAATGGGCCCTTTTATTGTTTTCCTTTTTTTCCCTTTCTTCTTTAATAACGGTTTGATTAAGTGACGTTCATAAATACAGCTTTCTTATAATTGTATACAGTGTACGATCTGTTATTTCTTGCTGACAGGTAATTGCAAGTGGGCAGCATTGACACAGTATGCACTCAGATTGGGTGCAGGTGGTTGAAACATCCCAGCTCTCCCAGTCTGGTGGGACCCAAGATGTATGGAGTTCTCACCACTGAGTCTATTGGCTTGATAGCAAGGGGCTAACCAGTCGAGTTTCTAGAGACACCTGGTAATAAAAGGGTTTCACTTAACAGTCAGCTGACTAAAGTATTTTATTCTAACTCTAGAGAAGAATTATAATTCATGCTTTACAATCATTCTAGGGCTATAAATTTGATAAATATGTTGACAATTCAAGATAATAACAATCCGACAATCAGGAAAGTCATTTTGGGGAGGAGGAAAAATATTGTTATCCTATTTCAGTTAGTAGGAATATGTTGGTAATTGGATGGTTCCAATAGGTTGCCTATTTTTCACACTGCCTGATTTTGCTTTCTACTGAAGTCAATTTAAAGTGTGGTACTATTTTAAAATGTACTGCCAAATTTGCTGACACTGTTTAGTTTACTAAGTATTTAAAATTACTAATAAAACAAGGCTTCGATTTGAAAAGGCACTGTGAGAGTTTTGTGTTTCCATTTATAGTTCCATATGATAACTGATATTTTGATATATTGACCGCTACAGTTTATTCAGATGTGCCTTTTTCCTGAATTGATTGTAAAAAAAATCTATACCATGCTGTTGTTCAGTATAAATGAGGTTTTGAGATACCACTCTAAATTACTAAAGAAAATCATTGTGCAAAGTTCTGCAAACATCTAGGATTTTCTAGCAAATGGAAATTCCACTAGAGTGGCTGGGCTAATAACAACCTACAGGAGCGCACATGAAAATTGAAACCAGTTTGCTGCAGTTTTGAGTTACATAGTGGTTTTGAAGCCAAAGGGAAGATAGATGCAGTCAAAAGTAGCTTTGATGCACCCAAAACTTGATTTCTGAGGGACAACTGCTTAGTCATATATGTATGAGGGTAACCCAGAGAGAAGGCAGCCTGTTTACAACAAGATCTGGCAGGATCACTACCAAGGTCAACATGATCTTTAAAATATATCAGAACCTGATGGATTAATTTTTGTAGTGTGACCCACTAAAGAGTGGATGCAATATTTGAAATTTTAAAGAATAACTCGGTGTTGGTTATTAGAGAATTTAGCTGGAAGCATGTGGAAATGGTTAACCCTGACACTTTAGCACCATTCCATTTTTGTTCTGTTTTGAAGTAAAATTAAGGTCTAATTTATTGCTTATGCTATTCTGAAATGATTGATTTTGCATTATTAATCTCAAGAATGATAAAGATCTTTGTATCCTTTCAAGCATTGTTGAAATCCCACAGGCCTGGAGAGTGGACAAGGTTGTTCCTTTGTATATAAAGAGCAACAGGGATAATCCAGCAAATCCAGCAAATAAATCCTGTAAAAGAAGATACCAGGTACAATCATCAATTCATGGTGAGTTGGCTAACATCAGTGCTGAATATTACATTTGGTTCAGCATTTCTGGGGTGAAGAATGGAGTGAGAAAATCCTCAGTTTACACTACTAGTAAAGCTGTTCTTGTTGAAAGTGCATGTGTATCAGTAGCATCTTTCCACAGCTCAACCTTCACCGTGTAGAAGGACAATAGGTATGTGTGCTCAGTGCCATGGCAAGGTCTTCACTTAATCTCACCATCTACACTTTGGACAAGGACACACTGAGCCAGAATCCAGGAAAACTACAGAAATATGGTCAACAAACACCACGTAGCAGTTCATGAAATAAAAGCTCACTATCATCTTCTGGAGTACAAGTATGCAAAACAATGTTGAGCTTGTGTTCATACTCCCCGTATCTAACGAATAAATAACAGAATGTCAAGTGAGGACAACCTTGTGCCCAGCAACGATGCTTCAATAATGACTCCTAACGCATGACAAAATGGCCCTTCAGGTGGTCTATTAGCTCTTTCATAGAGCCTATAGAATACAGCTTTGTAACAATTATCACAACATGAGAAAGTAGTAAGTAATTTCCCATAAAATCCTGCATTTGTCTTTGCACTATAAAGTGACTAGGACTTGATAACTTATCACCCTTGAATACCTCGATATATATTTTATTGGGTTAAAAAACTCTGAATTGCCCTGTCTAACGTAACTATGCTATTGAGACATCACAACAGTACATTTCCTGTCCTATATTACACAAAGTGCCAGAAGCTCTAAAAGTATCACATTTGTAGCCTTAGCAGAATTAGTTACAAACACGTTTATTTTTGTAGCAGTCAATAGTAAATCTAAATAGGTTATTTTGCATCTAAATTTACATTCTAGCAGACAAAAGAATCTGTGAAAACAAGCCATATTTGTGGCCATTGCTCAAACATTTCATTTATTACAGATACCTGGAGATTGGAGTTGTCAATTTTTAGTTGCAGGGCTTTTGGGACTAGTAACAAAATGTTTTATTGCCACTGCCTAACAAACTATCTTCCTGCTTCAGGTTCTTTTGCAACAATTTTGCATCACAATCTCTAGTCAATAAAAACTAAAGGTGAATTTCAACAGATATTTTGTTTGTGTTTGTGTTCATGGAGCTAAATACAGGTTGAGTACCCATTATCCGAAATGTTTTGGGCTGGAAGAGTTTCGGATTTCAATTTTTTTTGGCTTTTTGTATATATAATGAGATAGTTTGAGATTGTCGTAATTTCTGACTTTGAATTTAGGTGCTACCTGTATTTGTCTAACTGATGCAGCTGTTCAGTATGTTAGATTTTCATCAATGATGATCCTGGCAAGCTGATCAACGAATTTCTTTGCTGCTTTGTGATAGCAGACGCTTTATCAGCCCAAATCTTTTTCTTAAATTTCTGCCAACAGCCTGCTGAATATTAACAATTACCTTCTATTTTCAGTCCGTCCTGATGCTGCCTCCTCTTTGGTGAGACCCGTCATAAACTGAGGGAGCATTTTGTCGAATTCCTCCACTCCATCTGTCAAAAGTGGAACATCCTGGTGGCCAAACATTTTAATTCCAATTTCCAATCCCATTCTGACATGTCGGTCCATGTCCTCCTCTTGTGCCAAGATGAGGCCTCCGTCAGGGAGGAGGAGCCACACCTTATTTTCCAACTGGGCAGCTTCCAACCTGATAACATAAATATTGATTTCTCTGTTCCATAAAAATGATTTACCCCCCCCCCCCTTTTATTCACCACTCTGGTCCCTTACCGCTTCTCACTTGCCTATCATCTCCCCTGGGTCCCCTCCTCCTTCTGTTTGCTCCATTCTCCTCTTCTATCAGGTTCCTTCCTCTGTCGTCCTTTATCTTTCCCACCTATCATCTTCTAGCTATCTTCCTTCCCCTCCTCCCACCTTTTTTATTCTGCTGTCTTCCCCCTTCCACTGTTGTGTGCCACGTGACAGCGAGGATAGGAATAGAATGAGGTGTCAGATAAATGTGTGGCTGAAGAATTGGGGGAGGGGGCAGGGATTCAGATTTCTGGAACATTGGGACCTCTTCTGGGGCAGCTGTGACCTGTACAAAAGGGATGGGTTGTACTTGAATCTGAGGGGGACTAATATTCTTGCAGGCAGGTTTGCTAAAGCTATTGGGAGTGGTTTAAACTAACATGGCAGGTAGATGGGAACCAGTATGATAGAGCTGAGAATGAGCCATCAGGTTTACAAGTCGATGATGTAATATGTAATATGTAATATGAATGTAAAGAATGAAAAAACAATGCTTGGGTACAAATGCAGACAGTGCAAAGAGTGAAATTGTAACACAGAGGCAAAATTCAAAAGGGTGAAGAATACAGGACTAGAGGTACTGTATTTAAATGCATGTAGTATTCAAAATAAGCTGGATCAACTCATGGTGCAATTAGAGGTTAGTCGGTATGACATTGTGGGCATCATAGAGTTGTGGGCTGAAAGAAGGTCATTGTTGGAGCTTAATATCAAAGGATATACTTTGTATTGAAAGGTTAAGTAGGAAGGCATAGGTGGTGGTGTGGTTCTGCTGGTAAGAGATGGAATTACATTTTTAGAAAGAGTTGACATAGGGTCAGAGAACCTTGAATCTTTGTGGGTGGAGTTAAGAAACTGAAAGTGGTGAAAAACATTATATATATAGGCCTCCAAATAGTAGCCAAGATATGGGGTTGAGATTGCAAAGGGAGCTGGAAAGGGCATGTAATAAGGGTAATGTCACAATTGTAATGGGGAACGTCAATATGCAAGGGAATTGGGAAAATCAAGTTGGTATTGGATCGCAACAGAGGGTGTTTGTTGAATGCCTGGGATAGCTTTTTAGAGCACCTTGCGCTTGAGCAGGCTCGGGGAAAGGCTATCTTAGATTGGGGGTTGTGTAATAATCCATATTTTATTAGGGAGCTTAATGTAAAGGAACTCTTAGGAGACAGTGATCATAATGTGATTGAATTCATACTTCAATTTGAGAAGGAGAAGCATAAGGCACATGTTTCAGTATCACAATAGAATAAAGGGAATTACAGAGGCATGAGAGAGGAGCTTGCTCGGGTGGATTGGAGTGGGATACTGGCAGGGATGACAGTAAAGCAGAGATGGCTGAAGTTTCTCAGAATAGTTCACAAGGCACAGGATAGATAAGTCCCACAGAAGAAATTCTCAAATGGCACGGGTAGTCAACCATGGCTAACAAGAGAAGTTAAGGACTGCGTAAAAGCCAAGGAAAGGGCACATAATGTAGCAAAAGTGAGAGAGAAGTTGGATGATAAGGAAATTTTAAAAATCCAGAAAAGACAACAAAAAAGGCATAAAAAGGGAAAAGATGAAATATGACAGCTTTTAAAATCCAATAAAAGGCAACTAACAAAGCTAAAAGAAGAGAAAAGATGAAATATGAGGGCAAACTAGCCACTAATATTTTTGCAGGATACCAAAAGTTTTATTAGTTATATGAAGAGTAACAGGGAGGTGAGAGGTGATATTGGAGAACTGAAAGGATGATGCTGGTGAGGTAACAACGGGGGACAAAGAAATGGCAGATGAACTTCATAAGTACTTTCCATCATTCTTCACTGTGGAAGACCCTAGTAGTGTGCCAGATGTCTGTGAGTGTCAGGGTGCAGGAGTGAGTGCATTGCTATTACAAAGGAAAAAGTCTCAGGCAAACTGAAAGGTCTTAAGGTGGATAAGTCACTGGACCAGATGAACTGCATCCCAGAGTTCTGAAGGAGCTTTCTGAAGAGATAACAGATGCATTGGTCACAATTTTTCAATGATCACTTGATTCTGGCATGGTTATGGATGACTGGAAAATTGCAAATGTCACTCTACTCTTTAAGAAGGGAGGAAGGCAAAAGAAAGGAAATTATAGGCCAGTTAGCCTAACCTCAGTGGTTGGGGACGTATTGGAGTCTATTATTAAGGATGAGATTTCAGGGTACTTGGATACGAATGATAAAATAAGTCAAAGTCAACATGGTTTCTGTAAAGGGAAATCTTGCCTGACAAATCTGTTAGAGTTCTCTGAGGAAGTAACAAGCAGGGTGGACAAAGGAGAGGCAGTGGGTGTCATTTACTTGGATTTTCAGAAGGCATTTGATAAGGTGTCACACATAGAAACATAGAAAATAGGTGCAGGAGTAGGCCATTCGGCCCTTCGAGCCTGCACCGCCATTCAGTATGATCATGGCTGATCATCCAACTCAGAACCCTGTACCAGCCATCCCTCCATACCCCCTGATCTCTTTAGCCACAAGGGCCATATCTAACTCCCTCTTAAATACAGCCAATGAACTGGCCTCAACTGTTTCCTGTGGCAGAGAATTCCACAGATTCACCACTCTCTGTGTGAAGAAGTTTTTCCTCATCTCGGTCCTAAAAGGCTTCCCCTTTATCCTCAAACTGTGACCCCTCATTCTGGACTTCCCCAACATCGGGAATGATCTTCCTGCATCTAGCCTGTCCAATCCCTTTAGGATTTTATATGTTTCAATATGATCCCCCCTCAATCTTCTAAATTTCAGCGAGTATAAGCCTAGTCGATCCAGTCTTTCATCATATGAAAGTCCTGCCATCCCAGGAATCAATCTGGTGAACCTTCTTTGTACTCCCTCTATGGCAAGGATGTCTTTCCTCAGATTAGGGGACCAAAACTGCACACAATACTCCAGGTGTGATCTCACCAAGGCCTTGTGTAACTGCAGCAGTACCTCCCTGCTCTTGTACTCGAATCCTCTTGCTATGAATGCCAGCATACCATTCACCTTTTTCACCGCCTGTTGTACCTGCATGCCCACTTTCAATGGCTGGCGTATAATGACACCCAGGTCTCGTTGCACCTCCACTTTTCCTAATCGGCCACCATTCAGATAATAATCTGTTTTTCTGTTTCTGCCACCAAAGTGGATAACCTCACATTTATCCACATTAAATTGCATCTGCCATGAATTTGCCCACTCACCTAACCTATCCAAGTCACCCTGCATCCTCTTAGCATCCTCCTCACAGCTAACACTGCCGCCCAGCTTCGTGTCATCCGCAAACTTGGAGATGCTGCATTTACTTCCCTCATCCAAGTCATTAATATATATTGTAAACAACTGGGGTCCCAGCACTGAGCCTTGTGGTACCCCACTAGTCACTGCCTGCCATTCTGAAAAGGTCCTGTTTATTCCCACTCTTTGCTTCCTGTCTGCCAACCAATTCTCTATCCACATCAATACCTTACCCCCAATACCGTGTGCTTTAAGTTTGCACACTAATCTCCTGTGTGGGACCTTGTCAAAAGCCTTTTGAAAATCCAAATATACCACATGAGGCTGCTTAACAAGATAAAATCTCATGGCATTACAGGAAAGATACTGGCATGGATAGAAGAATGTCTGATAAGCAGGAGGCAGCGACTGGGAATGAAGGGACCCTTTCTACTCACTGGAATTTAGAGGAATGTGGGGTTTGGGGGGTTCTCATTGAAACCTACTGAATGTTGAAAGGACTAGATATAGGGTGGATGTGGAGAGGATGTTTCCTATGGTGGGGGTGCCCAGAACTAGAGCTCATAGCCTCAAATTTGAGGGGCAACCCTTTAGAACAGAGATAAGGAGGAATTTTTTTAACCAGACAGTAGTGAATCTGCAGAATGCTCTGCCACAGACAGCGGTGCAGGCCAAGACCATGGGTATATTTAAAGTGAAAATTAACAGTTTCCTGATTGGTCAGGACTTCAGAGATTATGGTGAGAAGGCAGGTGTATGGTGTCAGCCATGATGTAATGGCAGAGCAGACTCAATGGGCTGAATGGCCTAATTCTGCTCATTGTCTTATGATCTTATGGTCTTCCTTTTCAGTCCTGCGGAAGGATCTCGGTCCAGAATGTCATCTGCTGAGTTCCTCCAGCATTTTGTGTGTGTTGCTTTAGAAATTTGCTTGTATCCTGATCAGCATACTGTTAGGCAACATTCATTGACTCCAACGCTGATGAATCCATTCTTTCAATACACAATCGTGATCTTTTTTGGCTTTATGCTGTGTTTTTCCATTTTTCATTAACTTCTGTTCATTGCATATGTGAGGTCGCTTCTCAGAAATGACTGTGATATGCAGAGACTGCACACTACCTGGGAACCTTCCTGGTGGCTCATGGAATTTTCCATTTGTGATGTTATTTCGCCACACAAAAAAAAAAATTGGAATTTTGGATAAGGGGTATTCAATCCGTATTCATTTCAGCTCAATGACTTAAACAATGTGACTGTTCAGAAAAATTTCAGATGGTGGCATCTTGACGCTTAGGATCAACTATTATTTATATAACAAAACTATATGAGGGTAAGAATAACGATGAGAGGAGGTGCACATAAAGCTAAGTGGACAAATAGAAAGCAGTGTGCCCATGATATTGCTCATGAAACATTGTAAGGTTATCCTCTTCAGTAGAAAAGGAACAAATGCTGAACATTTTTTAAATGATGAAAGACTGGGAAATATTACTGTTCAATTAGTGGGACATGGGTGAACTTGCTGCGAAGTCACTGAAGGTTAACATGCACATGCAGATGCAGGTAATTAGGAATGTAATTGCATATTGTTGCTTATTACAAGGAGATTTGAATGGAAGGATGAATGTGTGCAATATGAATTAACAAAACAAGATCTATAAGTACATCTTTAACCATAACTGTGAAACATCTTACCACAATTATATAGGGCCTTAGTGAGACCACACCCTGGAATACTGCATACAATTTTGTTTATTTTCTTAAGGAAGGGAAATATGCCAAAGAGGGAATGGAATGAAGATTTATCAGATGGATTCTTGGAACGGTGGGTTTGTCATTTGAGAAGAGATTAAATAGGTGAGGCCTCCATTCTCTAGAATCTAGACAGTTCAACAGAATAGATATGGAGAGGAATCTAGAACTAGGAGCCACATTCTCAAAATAAGAGGTAGACTATTTAAGAGAAATGAAGAGAATTTTCCTCAGTCAGGGATTAGCAAAATTTTGGAACTTTCTCCCCCAGGGACTGGTGAAAAATAAGTCAAAGACTTTATTTAAAGCAGAGATTGATTGCATTCAAAGCAGAATAAAGCAGTGCTGGCTTTTGGCTTAAATAGCTACTGTAAATTGACCCTAGTGTAGTGTAGTTTTAACAGGCATGTGCTAGAGATGAGGTCACAGGGAAATAGGTAGAAAAATGAAACTGGTCTGAAATCCAACGTTTACTCATTAGGCCGAATGGCCTTCTTCTATGTCATAATGAATATGAAATGTAATGTGATAGGTTTCTGAATGTCAAAGGAACAAACTAATACAGGTCTAGGAGCGGAAAATCAGATAAAATGCGGTGCAGAGGAGGTAACATGATGAGCACCAAATGGGGTGCACAAAATTAGAAGAATTACTAGTGACTCGTCCAAAATGAGTGTTTATGTCCCTGGATAGTGGAAAGGGAAAAGTTAAGTGTTGTATCTCCTATGGTTGTATTTACGATGCTATGAAAGGAGCAATGAGAGAGATATATTGATGGAAATGGAATAATGTAACAAAGAGTAGTGGAGGGAGTAATCCCACCCAGTTACTGAAGAGAGAGGACAGAGGAAGGTGTTTTTTTTTATTGTGCCATCATATAGAATGTAACAGAAATTTGATGAATTAGAATTGGAATTGGAAAAATCAAGGAGTAAGCACAGAAATACTGGAAATGAAGCAGGTGCATTGAGAGCCCTGTCAACTATGGTTGACGGGAATCCATGGTCAGGTACAAAGGATGACATCTGAGAAGCACTGGTGTGGAATAAGTCACTGTCATAACAGATGCATTGGTGCTGGAGAGCCTGGGAGACGGGAATGCTCCTTTCTACACACAGACTGGGAGGAAATGTAATCAAGATAGCTCTGTGTGTCTTTGGGCTTGTAACTGATATTGGTCTCTAACATATTCATAATGATGAAGAAGTCAAGAAGGGGAAGGGAAGATTCAGAGATGACCTTGTGAAAGTGAGAGCAGGGTGAAAATTGGGAGCAAAGTTGCAGAAATTTTTGAGTTCTGCCTGAGAGCAAAATGCAGCACTAATATAGTTGTCACCTATTAATTATACAACTTACAACTATTACACAAGCTGATGCATTAACTCTTTGTCTCTTCATACTCCACTGCTTGACCAGCTGGGTGTTTCCAGCTTTTTTTGGTTTGTTTCCAGACTTTACTCTCTGCAGCTATTTGCTTTTGTGCCAGTGTGATTGAACAGCATGTCTCAACACCTTCTGGTTTAAATTGCTGATCAAAAGAAGCTAATCAGATTGGCATTAATGGGTAATATGTACTGGAGTGTGAGTGTGGATAAGTACCCCTTTGGGGCATTAAAGATTTGGACAAATGCATCTGTTGCTGAAGAAAATGAATATCAGTGGCAATAACTGATAATATTGAGCTGATTTGTATGTAGATAAGGTACAGAGGAGGAAACCTAAGCTGAAGGCTGAGCTTAATTTAACATGGCATGCAGGTTGGTTGATAGAGCAGAGATGCTTATGTAGGCTGAATAATAAATTCAGAAGTAGCTTTTCGAGGTGATACTTGGGATAATAATTGGTATCATATACTTACTTGCATCACATCCTTGTAGTATATTCTTACTGACATCACTGTACTCTGTGATTGCCCTTCAATGTGGTAAGTTGTTATTTGCACATTTTATGAATCAAAAAACATTTATTTTTAATAATTGCTGATTAGATGGGAATAAAGACTACCGTAATGTGCTCAGTTTAAATTTTTGTTTCTGATATGAGCTGCTTGCTTAAATTCCTACTTTCCAAATCTCTCATGTATGCATTATTCCACATAGCAGTCCTTAAGGAGTTTTATTATTTTACCACATAAGATGCCTTTGCCACAAAACAATGATGATTTTATAAGGGTTCCACAATAACTTTTATGTTTCACCACTTCCCTTGTTTAATCTATGGCAAAATTTAACAGAGCAGTCAAGTGAAAAATATTGATAGAAAAAGCACAGCCACATTTGTGCAAACCTTTTCTTAACCAAAAATTCAAACATTCATAAAAAACAATATGTTAGAAACAGACATTATGTTTTAAGTATGATTAGTTCATCGTGCGGGCACCTTGCATTCATTGTGAAAGGCCAGTAAATTACCTTCCAGCCTTTGAATTATTTCTGCAGATCCTATTACACAAGAAAAGAAGAAGCAGAACAAATTTTATGAATTCCTGTATCCAGCTGTCCAGAAATCTGCCGAAAAGTACAGGCAATAAAAGATGCATTTGTTTGCCATTCATCATGTTGTCATCCTTCGATGCAGATATTGGATAAATGATCTGCAAAGGGGCAGCTGGCTGCTTGTTACACACATTCACATATTCCCCACAAAAAAAAGGCAATTCTTCCCCTAAATCATCAACCACTGGATTTATTTTCATATCACATCCATCACTGTGACTGACAGATTTTCAGCTACAAAAGGAATATGAAAAGATCCACTAATGATGGTTTTTGAGTTGAAATAATCAGCACTACACTACTTTTAATCGGTCAATGATTGCAAAGCATCTATAGAGATGAAAACTACAGAAGGATATCTGAATTGCTCAAGTGCATCTCTTTGTTGATCTGGAAATCCTACTGTGAAAGCTCCTAGTGAATCTTTAGTCGATGATAGACCTTCCATTGTAGATTTTGCATTAGTTTTACTTTCTGATCCTTTGTCTTTGTATTTTATTCAAATATATGCTTTACCAGTTCCTAATAATACGAGATTACATAGATTCAAACAATAGCTGTACAATTTGATATAAATCTGCTCAAAGATAAAAGAAACCAAGTTTGAGATCTTCTTCTGTATATGTTCTTTGACTGCAGACCAGTGAATAAAATGAAGTGTCGAGGCTGTTTCCCATGTTCATGAACCACGGTTCTTAAGTTTTGATTGCATCAGGCACTTTTTGTGAGTGCCCTGAGATTTACAGCAGAATGATTTGTGATACTGGCAGCTAATGTTCCACAAAAATGGAGCAGCGAGGCCTGTTAATCTGTTTGCTGTAAGCTGGTACTTGTTATAATGATGTTTATCCTATCAGAGGTCAAACGCCATAGACTTTAACGCTTTCCATGCCACAAGAGAATTTACATGATGATAAAAAGGGTGAATTTGGCTCATTGTCCTGGAAGAGTAAGTCAAGCATACATTCAAATTACAGTTTATAAAGTACTATGGAGAGCTGAAAAGATTGGAATGGCTATGCATCATTTTCATTAATGTACATAATGTGTTAATATTTGCAAAATATTTTGTGATTCAATATTTGATACAAATTATTACATATCATATGTAGCTTTTAGCTGATTTGAGTGAAAAAAAAGTAATGCTTATTTTTATTATAATAGACCAAATTGACCAGAGAGGAATTTATGCAATGACTTGTCCCCCTGTAGAAAATAATTGGATGTTTTTTTTGTGACTACCTTAAGGAGACTATAGTTTAACTGCTGTTTTGTTTTTCATTAATTTCAATGAAAGAAAATATCTAGGATGTGTCAAATCAGGTACCAAGTGCCTGCATACCTGTTTTGGGAAATCAATAATGGATTGCTGTGAATATATATTTAGCATTGTCAAACCATGTGTTGTATTGGAATCCTGGAGGACATAGGAGAGAATTCCTTACAGGGCAATCAGGTAAAGAAGAAACTGAAAGCAACGGATTTGACATTTTTGACAAAATTAGTCTTTTATGTACACAATACTTTTATAACTACTTTTCCCATGATAAATAAATAGCAAAATTTAAACCCCTATAGGCCGTTGTTATAATGTAATAATATCAATGTATATATTCAGAAAATGCTCTGGAGAGCTAGTTCTCTCATATTTCTGTGCTTCTGTATCTTTTCAAGGAGGCACTCCCCTTGAAGGAGACAGCATTTTCTTTGTTTGTTCTGCAGAGACAGTTTTTCAAAACTAATAAGAAAGCAAATTTACAAAATAACCACTTTAATGTACCCTTGCCTTTCTCAAAATATTCCACATATTCTCTATAGCAAGTAAGTAGACTGAAATGACTCTAGTCAGTAAACAAGGATAGCCAGAAAATATTTACACTGATACTTCACTATCCAGTTTGGTCATATTTTAAAATATTGAGATATTCATGATGAAACAATAGTAAGTGCTCTTAATTGTATCTGTTTTTTTTAAATAACATAGCTCACAGAATGAAAGCAATTCAGCAATTCTAATAATAAGTATTGTACAATTCTAATACTAAATATATAATAACTAATTCTAGGAATTATATGAGTAAATATCTACAAGGAAGATCGCATAATATTTAGGGATATACTTGTCAAACTGGCCTTTTTTATATGTATCCAGAATTTCCCAGCAATCAACAGAAAATTACTTCTCGATAACCTGCAGTATTGGCGTCAGATCATTAATCTTGGTGTGTGAATGTCATCATTCATCAAGGACCGAGTATAGTGACAGCCACTGCTAGCACAAAACTGACCAAGACACAAAATAAAGCCTCCATAATTGAAATTGAAACGGTCCACATATTCTGAATAATGGGTATCAGGGAGTGTTTACAGTGTCCTAATCCAATTTTAGTGTTCACATACTGATACCAACCAGTCAAGCTTGGTTTATGATGTCACCTGAATCCCTGGATTAGATTATGCCTTTATAATTTCTCCTAAGTATCTATTATTCTATATTTATGCACAGTACAGTAAGCACCCACCATTTTCACTGGTGTCTGTTCTTTTCCTTGAAAAATTATCTTTTGAGAAAATTATAATGTAAAATAATGTCTGATGATAAAAATTTGCATTGTAAACTTCCAATTAACATGGTATACACTAATTACACTTTTAGGAATTTTAATCTTTATCCAAAAACCTTGATAAGTGCAGAGTAAATAACAGTGAGAGGAGGAAGAGCTCAATATAGAGTACACAGGCTCGGGCTGATTTCATGGATACACAAGAGACTACAGATGCTGAAATCTGGAGTAATAACAATCTTTTGGAGGAACTCAGCATCCATTTTGAGAGCACCTATGTTCAGTTCGCAGTGGACATCCTGAGCTCCAGTTGCAGTACAATCCAGCTCCCCTTCCCATTCCCAAGCTGTCCTGCCCATACTCAGGCTTTTTCTACCAGCAAAATGAAGCCCAATACAAACCAGGGAGCCAACACTTTATATTCTGTCTGGGTGGTCTACAACACAATGGCATGAATATTGAGATTTCCAATTTCAGGTAATGGGGACAAGGTTGCCTTTCTTTTCTCCCTCTCCCTCCCTACCTCTCTTTACTGGACCTACCTTTCCTGATGCTCTGGTCCTCCCACATTTTTCTTCCCCTTTCTTCTCTCTCTCTCTCTCTCTCTCTCTCTCTCTCTCTCTCTCTCTCTCTCTCTCTCTCTCTCTCTCTCTCCACCATCCCCCCTTGCACCCCCACTTCCGTTGGTTTTCATCTGTCATTCACTTGCCACAGTCTTCCAACTCCATGCCCACTTACCTCCCCTACCTGGGAATGCTTGCCTGTCACCTTACACCCTTCCTCAGTTTACCAATCACCTTGGTATCTTACTTGACACTCCCCTTCTCCTCTCTAGGCTGGCCATTTCATCTCTTGACTTTCAGAGTTTCAACCTGAAACAATCACAATTTCTTTCCTCCCACAGATGTTGCACAACCTGCTGAATTCCTCAAGTAGATTGTTCATTGCTTGGGGATAATTTCATGATCGTTTCCATCTCTTTAGCTTTTCTCAGCTTTATGAATACTTCACAGTATCTGTGTACTATCAGTTTGTTTACAAATCAATACTATTTCAAGTAAAATTAAGGAAGAATAAAACCAAATTCTTCTTATTTTTTGCCATAAATTCTGTGTCTGTGCCATTGATTTCTTCCCTGAAGCATTCCTCCAAGCTAACCACAGCAACCAAATCTTGATATCTTGCTTGATTTAATGTTAAGCTTCAAATATTTCATACTGGCTTAGAACTGCTTATTCCCAGATATCTCAGAATATTAACCTATCTCCCTGATTCTCCCCTTTATCCACACCCAAACACATTTCGTAAATGAAGTTTTCTGTCGCCTTAGTTGTTGCATCCACCATACTCCACCACAATTTGATATTTGTTTTCTTATTTTGTATTTTAAATCTGTCATGGAACATCTTCTACATGAAAAGGCATTATCTATTATACAAGTTGATTCTTAGAGAGCATTGGACAAGCTACTCCTTAAGTACTATCAAATTTTAGTTCAGAATCAGAATCAGGTTTAATATCAGTGACATATGTTATGAAATGTTTTGTTTTACTGCAGCAGTACAGTGCAATATATAAATTAAAAACTAAATTGAAATATGGATAGATAAATAAAGTAAGTACTGCAAAAACGGAGTAAAGAAGAAAAACATAGTAAGGTAGTGTACATGAGTTCACTGTGTGAGGCACATTTGGACACTGCAGGAGTAAAGTCCATAAGCTAGGAAAAAAATCAGGAAACATTTAATTAATTGAAATATTTTTTTCTGTACTGTTGTTCAATTATTTTGTTTCCTTGTCTTTTTAAATTAATTTCAGACCACCTTGCAACATTTGACTTTTTCCGCCATCATCCAGTTTTACTGTTTTATTCTTTGATTCCTATTTTTCTGATCATAGCCAGAGCAACTTCCATCAGGACCTTCCCTTCTCATCCCTGCACCGACATTTTCACAGATACACACAGAAAACAGTCAACATTACTGAATTCTTCCAGCATTTTGTATGTGTTGTTCAAGATTTTCAGCATCTGCAGAATCCCTTGTCTCTAGATTTTCAAGGCTCCACACTTTCCTTCCTACTCTTCCTTGCTGAATGTTGTTGACTACTACGAACATGGGGTCAACACCTATAAGCATACGGATAACATCAAACTCTACTTCTTAGCAATCAGAGGCATATTTTATAGTTCTATCTACAAACTCCATACCCCCACTCCTGGCTACATCCCAACCCTATGTCAGAACTTTCTGATATACAGTCGTTTCTCTGCTTTCCTGTTCCGCAGTAGCTCAGCACAATTCTAAGGAAACTAAATAATATTGGCAACAAGTATAGTTCTCAATAATAGCAAAATGTCAATCTAGTTTCCATCTTGAATGATTAAACACGTTTTTCAAGGCAAACAACATTATCAAAAATATTAAAGTGTACAATGCTGAAATCTCCAAGGGAACAGTTAATGTGTTTGATGCAAATTAGCTCCAACATATATGCAGTGGTGTCTGGTTTGCCAATACCATAATAAGAGTTTCACTAGACATTAAGGGAAATTGTGGAAATGTCATAAGTGTTTTTCTGTCCAAAGTTTTATCTTTGCTATGCTCACTAGCAACCAGGTGAATAATGAAAGGTTATATTACCAATCTAAAGGCACTGTCGACTTGGGTTATTTCTTGGCTGTGAGTTAGAGGACTATCAGTGATCTCACAGATGGAGTTGGGCAGCAAAAGCTTAACTGCTTTCACTGGAGCTTGATTTTGTAGCAGCTTAGGAGATTGAGAGTTCTGTGGACATTGAACAGTACAAGAGAGGTATCACAGCATGCGGCAGATTGCGGTCTGTGTATGTAAGAGGGCATAAAAAGCCATGGAAATCCCTAGGTCACAATCTTGTATAATGCAACTGTTCACTATGAAGTGTGGGAATCTGTGTGGTCATTCTTTGAGCAACTAAGGGGCTTTAGAGTGTTCTTCCAGAGCAAATCTGCTGCTGACTACAAAGGGACACACATCACAAGGTTTTGCAAGAACAAGCTGATCCATGTGAAAACAGAATTAGATGTTCTAGAAATATTCCAAAGGCAAGAAGACAAATGATGCAGCACCTGCAAAATTGTCCTGATGACAATGATGATAATCCAGGACCAAGCGTGTCCGGAACTCTGGAATACTATTTCCTTGAGCAGCTCTGATTTTACGACCACCATGACAAATAGTGAAGAATTAGAAATGAGCACTGCAATGGATCGCTCAACTTGAGTGCTAGGCTTCGACATATATAGATGGAGGCTCAACAGGACATTGCTGGCCTGTTAAACATTCTGTTAAAAACATGTACATGGCAGTGATATTCAGTTGATTGCAGCAAATGATACTTAGCGTTCAATTTTCTTTTTTATTTTTATTTTAGTTAGAGATGCAGCATGGCAACGGACCCTTCAAGCCCAACACATCCATGCTGCCTAATTATACTCTTGTGACCAATTAACCGATTAAACCGTTCGCCTTTGGGATACAGGAGAAAACAAGAGCACCCAGATGAAACCTACATGGTATGGAGAAAAGGTGAAAAATCCTAACAGGTAGCAATGTTGATGTTAGGGGAGGGATTCTGCTGTGAAAATGTGGATTGGGCATAGATTTCTCAGCTATATAACCTGAATGCAGGGCTAAATGAGTTTTTAATAACTAGGATAGCATTAGCCTAGTTAAAGATTTGTATAATGGTATGTTGGCCATAAAGCCCATAAACACATCTGCTAGGATGTTCCTTCATCCTGGACATTGATTATAAGCCTGCGTTAACCATTTCTGGTTCAGAGTCTGCTATTCCAACCATACCTTCCTTCTATCTCACAATTGGACTGCACTATACATAATTGAATGGATCCCTGGTGTGGTTCCCGTATGAAATGCCAACCCTAAATTTGAGCTGAAGTATTTATGAAATGGTCCACTGATGATGAATTTCTGATTAGAGCCAGTTGGATTTTAAACAAAATGTTGTTAATGACCCACAACTACAATCCTTTCAGATGGTATAAGTCAGGCATAGGGGAAAACATTTGATCTACCTGGAGAAGATGGCATATGGCAACATAAACAAGAAAAAGTAGAGGCATTACAAGATCATATTCTTGGTGAGATTTGCACTCGGAATGTGGGATCACTTGCATGAAGGCTGAGGACCAAAATGACAAATACTGGCTGAGAGTCAGCTAAAATATTGAGGATCTAGTCAGAAGTTGTTCTGCCTGTTATAACTAAAGGATTCAGCTATCCAAAGTGTCAATACTAACATGGAACACACACATAAAAGTTGCTGGTGAACACAGCAGGCCAGGCAGCATCTCTAGGAAGAGGTACAGTCGACGTTTCAGGCCGAGACCCTTCAACAGGACTAACTGAAGGAAGAGCTAGTAAGAGATTTGAAAGTGGGAGGGGGAGGGGGAGATCCGAAATGATAGGAGAAGACAGGAGGGGGAGGGATGGAGCCAAGAGCTGGACAGCTGATTGGCAAAAGGGATATGAGAGGATCATGGGACAGGAGGCCCAGGAAGAAAGAAAAGGGGAGGGGCGAAAAAATCCAGAGGATGGGCAAGGGGTATAGTGAGAGGGACAGAGGGAGAAAAAGGAGTGAGAGAAAAAGAATGTGTGTATATAAGTAAATAACGGATGGGGTACGAGGGGGAGGTGGGGCATTAGCAGAAGTTTGAGAAGTCAATGTTCATGCCATCAGGTTGGAGGCTACCCAGGCAAAATTAAAGTGTTGTTCCTCCAACCTGAGTGTGGCTTCATCTTTACAGTAGAGGAGGCCGTGGATAGACATATCAGAATGGGAATGGGACATGGAATTAAAATGTGTGGCCACTGAGAGATCCTGCTTTCTCTGGCGGACAGAGCGTAGGTGTTCAGCGAAACGATCTCACAGTCTGTGTCGGGTCTCGCCAATGTATAGAAGGCCACATCGGGAGCACCGGACGCAGTATATCACCCCAGCTGACTCACAGGTAAAGTGCCGCCTCACCTGGAAGGACTATCTGGGGCCCCCTCGTACCCCATCCGTTATTTATTTATATACACACATTCTTTTTCTCTCTCTCCTTTTTCTCCTTCTGTCCCTCTCACTAACCCCTCTCCCCCTTTTCTTTCTCCCTGGGCCTCCTGTCCCATGATCCTCTCATATCCCTTTTGCCAATCAGCTGTCCAGCTCTTGGCTCCATCCCTCCCCCTCCTGTCTTCTCCTTTCATTTCGGATCTCCCCCTCCCCCTCCCACTTCCAAATCTCTTACTAGCTCTTCCTTCAGTTAGTCCTGACGGAGGTTCTTGGCCTGAAATGTCGACTGTACCTCTTCCTAAAGATGCTGCCTGGCCTGCTGTGTTCACCAGCAACTTTTATGTGTGTTTCTTGAAATTCCAGTATCTGCAGATTTCCTCGTGTTTGCGTTTTTAAATACTAACATGGAGATATGTGGCTTGACTGTTTAAGCCATTATATATCAGCTATTTCAAGTTGCCTCTGTTTCGTTTTTCATCTTGGTGGATTATCATTCTAAGTAGCTTAAAGTGCAACTGGAGGTTATAAAACTCTTTGAGATCTTAGAACAGGATTTGCAACTCATGGTCCATGGAAGAGCTGGTTTAACACAACTGCCCACTCAGCACATTTGACAGATAATGTCCTCTGGCATTCAATGTGGAAGTTAAGCTGGACAATATGTTGAATGATTTCAGAAATCTCAGAAATTTGAAATTCCTTTTATGTAGAGGTCTATGCCTCACTGTACTGGTAAGCAGTCCTCAGCAGAAATGCTGATGATTCTTATGCAATCCAATTTGAAAGGAAGAATAGAAGCCAAGAAAAGGAGAAAGAGGGGACACCTCCCAGTATGAAGTCTGGAAAGAAGATTAAGGGTGGGTGAACGTATGAATATATTAGACTTCCTGGACAGGTGGAATAACAAAGCCATGGTAGAAGTGCATGGAATCGGGAATTATATTGCACAAATCAATGGTATATGCAAGAAAGTTCATATAGACCATAGATGTTCATCTATGATGCCAGAGAAAACAGAAATGATGATGGACTGGGGTATCCATTTCAGGATGATCCAGAGGATGTTGTATCATTGGCTTAATGTTAACCATTGCAATATTGTTTCATATGATTGCACCTTTCAGTTACAATCTGACTGCAACAACGTCAAGTGTTTCTCTGCCCTTCTACACTGAGTGAATAATGTGATACAACACCAGAAAAACTAACTGGTTTAGGAGGGATTTGTGTTCCTAGTAAATGATCCACATCATGAATTGGTGTCATCTCCTCATGGATCAAGACATAAAAGTTGAAAAAAGTCTTTGTTTATTTGCTTTTATTCACATAAATTTTATAAGGATTAAGTTTTATTCTGTATCCAAGATTTTTTGATTGTAATTTGTGAATCTTGTGAGGGCAAATCTCTGTTACCCAAACTGTCATAACACAAGGCACATTATACATTATTTGTAAAATATATGATGAGGGACAGGTGTTAATCACAGAGACAAATCTTTTGAGAATGAAGTTAAAAAACACTTCCACATGCAGAGTGTGGTAGAAATTCAGAATTATTCCCTGTGTATGGCATTTAATGCTGGATCACTCATTACTTTTAATTTTAAGATCAATAGATTTTTAATAGCAAAAGGATTAAAGAAAAAAACACATATATAGAGATATGAGAGGTGATTGATAAGTTCGTGGCCTAAGGTAGGAGGAGTCAGTTTTAGAAAAATTAGCACATTTATTTTTCAACATAGTCCCTTCCTACATTTACACACTTAGTCCAGCAGTCGTGGAGCATTCAGATCCCTTCTTGGACCTCCAGAAAGTGGTCCACAGCAGGGGTGATTGATAAGTTTGTGGCCTAAAGTAGAAGGAGATGAGTTATACAGCTCTCATTATATGCACGTGCAGTTCGACGCTTTGCGTGCTTATGCAGAAAGTTTGAAGATAATAACTCATCGCCTTCTACCTTAGGCCACGAACTTATCAATCACCCCTGCTGCAGACCACTTACTCATCGCCTTCTACCTTAGGCCACGAACTTATCAATCACCCCTGCTGCGGACCACTTTCTGGAAGTCCAAGATGCCGACTTCTACAAAGAAGGGATCACTTCTTATCAATCACCCCTCGTAGGCCATAGATCAGCAATGATCTCATTGCATGAGAGAAACAAACTCATCATTATTCTTGAATATTCTTAATAGCTCACTCTTGTTCCTATGTTTCTCTGTTCCTAGGTACCACTGAAATGGTCATTGATCCATTTATCTTCTCCAGGATTAATCCAAAGTTCCCTTGAGGGTCTTCTATAGAGTCACAGAATCATAAGCACAGAAACAGGCTATTCTGTCCACCATGTCCATGCTGGCCATACTAAACCCTTCTATACTAATCACATTTACCAGCACTTACACTGTTGCCTCATATATCTTGGTGATCCAAATTCTCATCCAGATGCTTTTTAAACATCAGCAAACTACTTCCCTTCACCATTATCTCAGGCATTGTTCTCCAGTTTGCAGCCATTCTTCAGCTGAGAAAAATGCTCCCTCGTATCCTCTTTAAACTTTTTACTCCTCATCTTTGTTTTAGATGTCTCTATTATGAGGAATCATTTCTCACTGTCCATGCTATCTACTGTATATTCTTTATAATTACATATACATCTATCAGATACCCCATCTGCCTTCTTCACTCTAAAGAAAGCAAATCCAGCCTATCCAGTCCCTCCTCATAATTGTAACATTCCATCCCAGGCAACATCCTGCAAAATCTCCTCTGCATGTCAAGCTTGCATCCTCTGTAAACACTAACCACGGAAACCCTCCGCCTTTTTCACATTCTGCACATATTCCTGGTTGTCCATTACTTCCCTCCTGATTGACCTACATCAGCTCCCAGTGTTTCAAATATAATATTTCATAGGTTATATTTAGGTCTCATGATAACTTTCTTACTCACTATTACTGTAATATCCTCCATTTAGTAATGGACTTGTTCAATTATTCTTTTACTTTATCATTGGTGGTATTGCCTTCAGCTGCTTAGTTGCTTGCTATGGAATTTCCTTATGGAAATTTCATCAGTTTGCAATTTTGTCTTATCCTTTAAAATCCTCCTTTAAATCCAGCTGTTTTATTAAGTTTCTTAAAGCCTTTTCTAATCTTTTCTTCTTTAGCTTGCTGTTCATTTATACACCTCTCTGAATGGCTTTAGGGCATCTTGAGCAATAAACATTGTCTATAATGCAAGTTGCTCTTATTTTATGATCCTGTGATGGGAATAATTATGTTGAAGTTAAAGCAGTGTTGTTGTGTATACCCATTAACTCTCCTTGCAGACTGACCATGCCCGGGCATATAAATGTATTTATTGCCCTCTATACAATGTCCATTAAGACATCAAACAATTCCCTCTGTGATATCATATGTACTCACTGTTAAAATAAAAAGTCATCTTTGCTAGATGTACATGTGGCCACTGATTATAGACAAGATTTAATTCAGTTTAGACAACATTCATTAATTTATTGTTAAGATTTATTCCAATACAAATTATTTGTGGAACTTGAGGACAAAAAATGGAGCAGAAGTGAGAGAAGAATAGAAATTTCAGAATTAAAATCCAGATAATGGCCTCTCCTATTTCAAAATGACTTCTATGCAAATAGCACCTTATAGAATCATCATTAGACAAAATATTGTAAATATTGGGTCAGATGACTGAAAGCATGGCAAGCAGTCATAAGGAATGGCATAAAAGGAAAGGTTAGCTATAGGAATTTAGATGTTGTTGACAAAAGACAAAGTCATCAATGATGGGACAATAAAACTAAGCTGAAAAAGAGCACACGGTACTCTATTAGTGATTGGGTTGGATCTAGATTGTAACTGTTTCATTAGTTGGAAGAAGTAATAAACCTTGATAAGTAATAAATTCTGCAGATTATTTCCCTCTCAGACAAAAATGACTGAGAAAAATTTCACGATTTAACTAGTCTTGTATGCCCCTCTGTCTCTAGATGAAGAAGCTCAAATATTTGTGCATGAATATAATGTTCAGTATGAGCATCTTGTTTCGATTGGAGGGAGCTCAAAAATGACCTGAGATGTATTCTACACTCTATGTAGGAGTCCTTTTGTGAAAGGGATGTGCTTTCATGTCTGTAGGGTTAACAAGTGGCAAGGATTCATTAACTGCGTTATTTAAAGAGTTTGTCCACTGTATAAATATAAGTAGCTTGTTTGGTCCCTGAAACTGCTATAGCCTTGG
Source organism: Mobula birostris (assembly GCF_030028105.1). Taxonomy (NCBI): domain Eukaryota; kingdom Metazoa; phylum Chordata; class Chondrichthyes; order Myliobatiformes; family Myliobatidae; genus Mobula; species Mobula birostris. The sequence continues at coordinate 54,273,078 of NC_092384.1, forward strand.
CCAACAATGAAAGCCATGCAAGAACTAGAAACAACATCAAGTAATCAGAATGTTCAAGAACAACTCTGCTGCCTGGACTGTTTGGGAACAGCATTGCTCTACAGCCTCAACTGTTTATCAGGATTAGAGTTTGTTTGCACGGTTTTGCTAGTATGAGGAACTAGCCCTTAGCATCACCTGAGCTGCAAAGCTCAGGAGTGAAAAAGCACGAACAGTTGTGACTATTGATGCAATGCCTGCCATAGGATTTGTCCTGCTTCTGTAAGAAAGAACGGAAAATAAAAAAAGCACGCCAATTGCTGCTTATAAAATATAGATGCTTTGTAAAATTGTTTATATGCAATGCATAAGATATATCGTGTGGAGAAGATGGGTCAGAGAAGTGGTAAGTATGTGGACATAGGAGAAGGATGTAGATGAAAGTGTGATGCAATGATTGTAGGAGAATGAATGACCTGTAAGGAGTGTTTAGCACCAAAAAGCTGAAGGTAGTGGATGACACATGACTGCTAACACATGACTATGCAGCCAGATTCAAGGAGAACCTGGTCATTAAATTTGCAGACGATACCACAATGGTGGGGGTCATCAGCAAAAATGATGAAACAATGTACAGGGAGGAGATCAAACACCTAGAGAGCTGGTGCAGGGATAACAACTTGATGCTTAATGTCACCAAAACCAAGGAGGTGATCATCGATTTCAGACAGTCTCAGCCTGAGCACACACCCCTCAGCATCAGCGGCTCCACAGTGGAGAGAGTGGAAAACATCAAGTTCCTTGGGGTGCAGATCTCGGACAATCTCACCTGGTCCAGGTACACCACAGGGATTGTGAAATGGGCCTAGCAGAGATTGCACTTTCTGAGGAAGCTTAAACAAGCATCACTCCCCACTAACACCTTAACTACATTCTACAGAGGCGTGGTTGAGAGTGGCTGACCTTTTGCATCACAACCTGGTACTCCAGCTGCAGTGCTGTCGACAAAAAAGCCTTGCAGAGGGTGGTTAGGGGAGCAGAGAAGGTTGTTGGGGTCTCCCTACCTTCTGTCCAAGACCTCTTTCAGAGTTGATGCCTCCAGAAGACACGGTACATCATTAAAGACCCCTCACACCCTCTCCATGAACTGTTTGTTCTTCTGCCATCAGGCAAACGTTATAGAAGCATCAAAACTAAAACCGCAAGGCTACTAAACAGCTTCCTCCCACAGGCAGTCAGACTGCTAAATAGTTGCTCTACCTGACTCTGCTTTGGACACTTTTAGCTTGCACTGGACACTTATAACTCAATTTTAACTGACATGTGGTTGTTGTGTTTTACTATTTATTGTTATGTTTATTATTTAGTGCTGCGTTTGTTATCTTATGATTGCACTGCTCCTGAGAAACGCTGTCTTATTCTGCCCTGCAGAGCAGATGTACGGTTAGAATGACAATAAAGTTTTTTGAATCTTGAATCTTTGAATCTTGAATGATTAAAAGGTAAGTTCCTTTACGCCTGGTAAAGGAAGCCATTGAAATAAAACTAGAGAAAAAGAATTTTAACAAAGACGAGGGTCTTGCTGTAAGTTAGAAGTGAAATCCAATTGTAAGCAAGGTGGGAGAGTGGAAACTTGATTGGGTGAGGACTAACGAATCAGGAGGGATCAAATGCAGGGGTATAAATACCACCAAACTAGACTTGACCAGGCATCATCCCTGAAGAAGGTGGCAGAGTTTGTCATCAAAACTGGTTATAATCAATACCCATACCTGACTTGAAGCCTGAGAAAAGTTTATTTGTCATACTTGCTGGGAAAGCACTAGATCCTTTTTCAGTGAATTTCTTTGGATGTTGTATTCATTATGTGGGAACTAAGACTTAGTCTCCCAGATGGAGCAGAGGAGTTGGCTGAAGGATTTGCAGCAGCCAGTGGGAAAAGGGGAACCTGGTAACTTCCAGCACTGAATATTTTCAAATACATCATTCTAGTTACTCCAACTTACACTTTCCCTTTAAGTGTGGGTTGCCTTTAAATTGTGTTGAAGACACATGATTTCCTGAACTCCTGGAATAGGCAGGCAGCCAATAAAAAGAAAAGATTTAGCTGGCTCTATGCCTGAGTCATTATAAACAGCTGCCAGCAACCAATTTCATGTGGTTTTTGGGTGTGGCCATTTTGCCAGCAGCAATATTTCCCAGCCATGCTATTTAAGTTGAATTTTGAGAGAAATTATAAGAATTTTTGAATCCCTATCCCAAAATCAAAATGTAACAGGAGCCCCACTCTCTAAAGCAGTAAATCACTTTTCAGTTGGTTAGAGGGAAACTCTTGTTTGTCATTACTTCAAACTTGGTTGTTGCCTCCTTTGATGAAACCACAAAAAGCTAGCAAGCTGCTCCGACGAGTAGTAAGAAGGCAAGTGGTATCTTAGCCTTCATTGTAAAGAAGCTGGAGTTTAAATATTGGAATATGTTCAAAGTTCAAAGTAAATTTGTTACCAAAGTACATATATGCCACCATATCCAACCCTGAGATTCATTTTCACGTGCAGATACTCAGTAAATCCAATAACCATAATAGAATCAATGGAAGACAACCAGTGCGCAAAAGACAACAAATTGTGCAAATATATTAAAAAATAATAAACAAATAAGCTGTAAGTATTTAGAACATGAGTTGAACAATCCTTAAAAGTGAGTCCAAAGGTTGCGGAAGCTGTTCAGTGATAGGCCAAGTGAAGTTATCCCCTTTGGTTGCCAAACCCAGTGGTGTGAGGCCTGAGGCTCCTGTACCTTATTCCTAATGGCAGAATCAGGAAGAGAGCATGACCTGCATAGTAGGGATCCTTGATGATAGATGTTGCTTTCCTGTGACAATGTTCCATGTAGATCTGCTCAATGATAGGGAAGGTTTTACCCGTGATGGACTGGGCTGTATCCACTTTATTTTGTAAGATTTTTCATTCATGGCCATTGATGTTTCCATACCAGGCTGTGATGCAGCCAGTCAATATACTCTCCACCACACATCTATAGGAGTTTGTCAAAATTTTAGATGTCATGCCAAATCGTTGCAGCCTTCTAAGGAAGTAGAGGTGTGCCTGCTTTCTTCGTAATTGCACTTACATGCTAAGCTGAGGACAGATCCTCTGAAATGATAACACTAAGGATTGTGAAGTTGCTGATCCTCTCCATCTCTGATCACCTGATAAGGATTGGTTCACGGACCACCAGTTTCCTCCTCCTGAAGTCTTGCTGATGTTGAATAAAAGGTTGTTGTAGTGGCACCCTTAGCAACGTTTTCAATCTCCCTTTTATATGATGATTTGTCACCACCTTTGATTTGGCCAACAACTGTGCTGTCATTAGCAAACTTAAATATGGCTTTGGATATGTTCTTAGCCCCACAGTCCTAAGTGTAAAGTGAGTAGAGCAAGGGGCTAAGCACACAGCCTTCTGGTGCACCTGTGCTGATGGAGATTGTGGTGGAGACTTTGTTGACAATCCAAACTGACTGGTGTCTACAAGTGAGGAAAGTGAGGATCCAATTGCACAAGAGATATTAAGGCCAAGGTGTTGAAGCTTATTGATTAGTTTTGAGGAGATAATAGTATTGAATGCTGAGCTATAGTTGATGAAGAGCATCCTGATGTACGTATCTTTACCATTCAGATGTTCCAGGGTCCCCTTACATAAAAAGCGATATGGTAGCATTATGGTACTATAAAGGAGGTTTCCCAGGCTAATTCTTTGCATGAGAGGGTTGCCCTACCAACAGAGCCTGAATAGGTTGGGCCCTTATTCATCGGAGTTTAAAAGAGCTTGTTCAAGAATATAAGGTCTTCAGGGGGCTTGACAGGTTAGATGTTGAGATGTGTTCAGCTGGAGAAACATTACAGCGTTTGATTGTACAGATGATGGTAAACTTGAACTTGGAACACTGAATGGTTACTGGCGACTCCTGATACATCTTCAGCCGGTGAGTTGTAAAGGAAAATCAATCACAGGGAGCAACAAAAGGTTAGATAGAGCAGCGGATGGCAAGGCTCAAATTCTTAACTATGATTCACCATAACAAAAATCTGCAGATCCAGGGTAACTAGAAAAGATGATACTTCCTCAAGAAATAAACACTAGAAAATAGGAGCAGTGTTGAGCAAGGGGACGTAACTACATGATAAGGTGCTATTCATTGTAAACTAAGGTATATGAAACTTCCTTTTCACAGTGGTTGGTAGAAGTGGGTCATTCAAAGTAGTTAAAGTGGAAGTGGACTGGTATTTGGTATTTTAAGGAATAGAGGGATATAGAGTAGAAAAATAACATTGAAGAGGACTCTACTGTAAGTCAGCCATGATCATATTAAGTGATGAGAGAATTGAAAGGCCTGATAGCCTACTCCTGCTCCTATTTTCTAGTGTTTTTTTCTTGAGGAAATATCATCTTTTCTAGTTACTCTGGATCTGCAGATTTTTGTTACGGTGAATTATAGATAAGAATTTGAGCCTTATCATCCGCTGCTCTATCTAACCTTTTGTTGCTCCCTCTGATTGATTTTCCTTTACAACTCACCGGCTGAGGATGTATCAGGAGTCGCCGATCCCAGTAACCATTCAGTGTTCCAAGTTCAAGTTCATCATCATCTCTACAATCAAACACTATAACGTTTCTCCAGACCACGATGCACCCACAGTACATATGTACATCACACACAACACATCAAACAAAATGTTACCACATATAAGTTAACAAAATATAATTCAAAATGCATGTTAGGTGCTCAGCACAGGTAAACAGTAAACAGGAAGCAGCTCGCTATCCTCCTGACAAGACCTCTGTGGTGGCAAGTTATTCAACAGCCTGGGGAAGAAGCTGATATGTAGTTTGGAGGTCCTAGTCCTGATTTTCCTGTTCCTCCTTCTGATGGTAGTGGGTCAAAGAGATTGTGGGATTAGTGGTAGGGATCCTTGACAATGCTTCAGGCCTTTCTCACACTATTTGAGAAGTTTGTCTACCTCCTCTCTGTACACCGATTCATCATTGCTCCTGGTGAGGCCAACCACTGTTCTATCATTAGTGAACCTGATGCGTTTTGATCTGGATCTAGCAGTGCAGTCATGAGTCAGCAATGTGAACAACAGTGTGAGCACATAGCCCTGGGAGACATCAGACGTCAGTGCTTAGAGTGAAGGAGCTTCAGATATTGCTGCTAACTCAGACTGACTGGGCTCTTTCCATCAGGAGCCCAAGATCCAGTTACAGAGTAGGGTGTTGAGTCCTTACAAGGGCAGTTTACCCACCAATCTCTAAGGGATCATTGTGTCAAATGCCAAGCTGAAGTCGATGAATGGCATCCTGGTGTATGAGTGTTTCACTTGAAGTAATATTATTCATATATGCGAATGGTGCATGAACATTACTTGATGTTCCATCGATAGGCTGAACATTATCTGTCTGATAACGCAGATGGAATAAGGAGACTTTGCAGATGTTGGAATTCCAGAGCAAGGCATACAAAATGCTGGAGGAATTCATCAGGGTAGGTAGTATCTATGGAAAGGAATAAACAGTCGACTCTTTGGGCCAAGACCCTTCATCAGGATTGGATTGGGATTGAACAGAATATTGGTATTGGACCCAAGAATGAATGAGCCATTATGTTGAATGACAGGCCTGAGGTGCTAATTTCTGCTCCTATTTCTTAAGATCTTACAGGTTTCTCTTTAGTTGTAAAGACTCGTTATAGGGTGCCTTTGCTGAAAGGTCAGCTATTTAAATACTGAGAATGAAGAGAAGCTGCTTTCCAAACCCATTGTAGTCCTTGTTCAGGGAGCAGGACCGATATAATGAGTGAGTGAGAGCACGAGAAAGTAATGTTATGTGTTAAAACCCACCATGTTGTGTTAAAATACTTGAGTGATAATTAACATTCCCTTTCCAGGTGGTAGGGGTCATGGCTTCTCAACGTGATAGGAAGAAACATGTTTGCGCCGAACTGGGCCTGATCTGCAAGGCTGATTTTGATGATCCTTTACATACCTGGGGTATGGACCGTGGCTGCGCCTCAGGTAGCTGACTGATAAAAACACTTGTCTCCAAAATGCCATAAACAGAGTTTGAGTAAAGTTGGGGGGGGCGGTGGAGAGACTTGCCTTCAGTCAAAGCTGTGAGGCACTTCAACTGTTCTTTCAATGTCACTAACATTCAGAGCTATTTTAAAATGATTAGAACTGGAATAATTAAAATAATTAAATCTATTTAAGGAAATAAAAATTAAGTTAATTAAACATATGAGATGACATAAATATAATTAAAACATTAAACTGATGCAAAATAATTACCAGAAGGTTGGAAATTGATTTGCTTAGCACCTGTTGTGTTTCACAATGGTCTAATTAATTAACATGGAGTAAATAGTGCTAGCAATCATTGCCTGGTGAAACTGGGACCATTGTAAAACAGGAACAGATGCTTGGATTTGTTAATCATGTTGGTGAACCTAATGTTCCTCTGGTATCAGATGTACAGCTCATGTCATCATCCAAATCAACTCTCACCTTTTAAACTTTGGCCTCTTTTCCGCAGAAAGTATAACCATCTTTTCCCATTTTTTTATGTATCAGAACAGTATTTGTCTCCCTACAGGTATTGCATGACCTATTGGGTTCTTCGAGCATCCTCTTTCATCTCTGATTTCCAGCGACGGCACTGTTCTCTTCCTCACAGTTCTATCATTGTTTTTCCTCCTCTGCCTCATTTATATTTTATTTATATTTCTTCCAGACAGGTTAGCTGCTATTACTCTCTCTTAGCCAATGCCAATTTGCATCAACTGTTTTCTCTTGGTCATGACCTTATTATAGACATACACTTGCTCTCTTCACCTCTTCCCCTTTCCCACAACTTAAATCATTCCTACTTTTCTGATAAAGTATCATTAATCTGAAATGTTAACTACTTTTCTCTCCACAGAGATTGCCTGTCAGGTGAATGTTCCCAGCATGTTCTATATATATTACTGGCTTTATTATTGGCACAAAATTAATTTACACCTTTACCGATACAAATTGGAGCTCAAAGATGCAGCCTACAACCATTGTGAGAGGGCCTTAGTAGAGGTAGCAACATTGTCACCAATACTCCCTTACTTCCCGTGCACCAAACCTTTCTTCATCATGATTCCTGCTGAGATGTCATGGTGAGCTGTTTCTGAGAAGGATGAAAACAGCAGGTATCAAATATCTATGAATTAGGATCTGTCAGCTGGCTCAGCATCCTGAGTAGCAGTAGATTGTCTACCCAATCCAGTGATAGGTTGTCCAGTGTGCAGGTTGAGGAAAGTGGTGTCCTCTTCACTATGGCATCAAACCTCCCATAATGGTTGGCTGTGTACTCACTCATGCTGCCAGCCAACTATCCCAGAGTGCTCGTTCAATTAGAATGGACAGCAGACCAAAGGCTGCCCATCTTAGGCAAGTACTTACTGTGGATAAGCAAGGTTATCTAAATGGATTCAAAGCCAGACTACAGCCATAAAAGGAACACATCATTGAAGCCCACATTGAAAGGGGAAAAACATTAGGGTTTAAAGTTCAGACTAAAGTTACTGTGAATTTTGATTTTTTTTGTGTTATACTTAACATGTTGAGCTGTTGAAATGCATTACCAATTTCAGAAAATTATGCTCTTCATTATGCAGAGATAAATGACACCAGTGTGGCAGCTGCTGGTGTGGCTGCAGACATGTGCTTCATCTCACCTGGAAAGGTTGTTTCTGGACTATTGCCAGTAGTCTCATATATAGGATTCCATTGAATGAGTACTGTATGTCAATAGATAAGTGTTTTAGTGCATCCTGTGGAACAGGAAAAATTATTTCTGCAGCCTGCAGTGAGTTCCAAAGGTGGCTAATCAGTTTATCTATATGCCATATCTTTGTGATGGAGAGTGAATTGCTTCTGTGTGTCATATCTCTGCTCATACTTAAGAGCAATCTGCTCACAAGCGGTAATCACTTGCTCCTAGAGAGCAAGTTGTTCTATTATACTACCCCTATGTCCATCATGGGCAGCGATCTGCTGGTGAGTGTCATCTCTCTGCTCATTGAGGATATCCCTGCATATCACTGTTTTCTTTTGAGCTTCAGTGTGTGAATCTCAGACATTTAGTTGGGTTAGTGTGACATTGCATAATGGCACAAGAGTATTTTATGGCTTCTAGCTGAACTTCATTGTAGTTGACACCTGGAGCAGACAAGTGCTATGGGTTTAATTGTTGCCAATCAGCAACGAACATGCATGACGTCCAGAGGGAAGTCATTGTTTCTTCTATCCTCAAAATTCTTGCCATCTCCTGATTTCAGCAAGAAATGCCTGACATCCAGCTGACTATACTGCATCCACATCCACATCAACCTAGTTGAATTGAATTGAATTAACTTTATTACTGACATCATTCATATACATGAGGAGTAAAAATCCTTATGTTATGTCTCCTCCTAAATGTGCAATGTGCAATTTATAATAAATAGTATGTACAACAGCACAGTCAGTATAACATAGAAATACAATTGTATCAGCATGAATTAATCAGTCCTATGTCCTGGTGGAAGTACCTATCTCAGAGCCTGTTTGTCGTGGCTTTTATACGGCGGTACCGCTTCTCGGATGGTAGCAGCTGGAACAGTTTGTGTTGGGGTGACTCGGGTCCCCAATGATCCTTCGGGCTCCTTTTACACTCCTGTCTTTGTAAATGTCCTGAATAATGGGGAGTTCACATCTATAGATGCACTGGGCTGTCCGCACCACTCTCTGCAGAGTCCTGCAATTGAGGGAAGTACAGTTCCCATACCAGGCAGTGATACAGCCAGTCAAGATGCTCTGAATTGTGCCCCTGTAGAAAGTTCTGAGGATTTGGGGGCCCATACCAAACTTCTTCAACCTTCTAAACATCTGAACACATTTGAGTACAGTATGGAGGTAGAACTCCTGCACCAGATTCTCAAAGTCTGGTGCCATGCTGCCACTTGCCGATGCCCGGTTCTGGTGTCCCTCCTATCAATCTAGTCTCTGATGACATCAGGCTTAATGATGTACACTACTGTTCAACATGAACTTCATTACATCAAATGTAGAAGACTGAGAGAAGATTTGATAGAGGTATACAAAATTATGAAGGGTATCGATAGGGTAAATGCAAACAGGCTTTTTCCATTGAGGTTGGGTGAGACTACACCCGGAGGTAATGGATTAAGGGTAAAAGAAGAAATGTTTAAGGGGAATACAAGTAGAAACTTTTTCAGAGGGCCATGAGATTGTGGAATGAACAGCCAACACAAATGGTGCATGCAAGCTCAGTTTCAACATTTAAGAGAAGTTTGGTTAGGTACATGAATGGTAGGGGTATGGAGTGCAATGGTCCCAGTACAGGTTCATGGGAGTAGGCAGTTTAAATGATTGTAAGGGGGTTCTTCTTTGTTATGTTGAAATTAAAATGGCTTCTTTGTTATGTTAAACGCTGAGAAAGTCTCTAGCTGGCACTTTGCTTGGGTTATAACAGATAGCAGAGTGCTATGAACCAATGGGTGTCCATGTTATTCTTTCTTGGGGTGATACACTGTCTCATATGGCTGGGAACCAGGGGGTTTTGGCAGGAAGTCGGAGGAGAGACCGTGAGAACGATCATCTGACTGGGAACCAGGGGCTTTTGGCGGGGAGTTGGAGGAGAGACCGTGAGGATGACGGACATGCGGGGAATTCTCAAGCTGATCAGGTGGTCCTGAGCTGCGAGTCGCCGGGGTTGGAGGGGTCCCAAAGAGGTCCCCAAGCTCCAACGTGTGCACGAAGAAATTGAACTTTGATAAAGTCTGGCACCTTTTCCATTCCTTTTTTGTATTGAACTTCTATTAATCTCATAGACTTAGTAATATCTATAAAGTGTAACTGGTAAAACGTACATTGTGTGCTGGCTGATGATTGATGTTTGAAGCTGAATCAGGTGGCAGTTGTACAGCAACCGACATAACCCGGAGAGAAGGTGGGTGGCGGACGGGGTTTCCCCGAGATAAATACAAGCCAATATAGCTGAGCGTTACATGATTTAACACAGACCAGATGGGCCAAAGGACCACTTTCTGTGTTGTACTTTTTTATGACTTCTATATTCCTTTCCTGCTCTGCCTGCTCCTCTTCCTCTATCCCCTCTTCTTATGGGGAAGTGGTGATAAGTGGTGTCTCCTGGTAATCAGAAGATAATTGCCCTTGTAAATTGCAGCCAAAACACCCTTATGGGATGCAGCAGCAGCAGCCGGTAATGAGGAGTCTATTGTTGATCAAATCAAAGGGGATGTGGTAATTATATTGGAACATGGCAACTGCCAGATTGTAGAACACATTTACTCTTAAGGTAATTCAGGGGTTGTGGTGCTTTTTAATCTTTGGCAGGAAGATGCTTCCTCTATTAATGTCAGGCTGTTTCTCGCTACCTTTCCTATAGAGAGAAAATAAAGGATCTTGAGTTTCTTTACCATCTCTTTTGGAGGATTAATCTCTTTTTGTTTGGTTTGGGTGGGTGTGGGGTGGGTGAGGGATGGGGTTAAAAATATCAGTGGTAGAGTCAAAATTTAGAATGGGGTGGGTTGTGTGGGAGGTAAATGTCAGCGACTCCCAGGCTCTCGGTCTGTGCTTGCAGAGACTTACTGCAATGGCTGAAAGGTGATAAATCTCTCAGGATCTCCTGGCCACAGCCGATTGTCCTATAGAAACATAGAAACATAGAAAACCTACAGCACAATACAAACCCTTCGGCCCACAAAGTTGTGCCATACATGTCCTCACCTTAGAAATTTCCTAGGGTTACCCATAGCCCTCTATTTTTCTAAGCTCCATGTACCTATCCAATATACTGAATTTATCACCTAAACCTAGAGTCACTTTAAGTCACAGAAGATACCTTTAAATAGCTTACAAGGCACATAAAGTGAGATGTTTCACAAAACAAGTAGTTCATTCAGCCTGAAAAGAAGGTTGATATGAAGCTCTTTTAGGAATCAGATATGGCAGAATCAACACAAGGTCAAACTGGAAGTAGAGTTATTTCAAAGGGCAGGATCTGTTTCCATTATGATTTTTTGTTCAAAATTAGCATGGAAGTCTATAGTGGCTTGATTTAATGTTATAATCCAGTTTGACTAAATTTTTGCTGGTAAAGTGGGTGGAAGGTACTGGAAGCTTTAGATACATAACTGATTGAAGAAATCATGGCAGACATTTCCCTTTGTCTGTTTATCACAGCTTTCTCAGCACACATGCTTGTGATTTAGTCATTACTTGGAAAACTAGAAAATTGTCATGTGGTAAGAAGCATTGCGCATTTACAAATGTAACTGTGTCAAATCATTGAAAAATACCACTTCATTTTAAGTGGAAATATATCATTACGCATAGTTTTTAACTCATGCTGTTGATTTGTTTAGGTAAATTATAAATTGCAATAACAAAAATGTCCTCCATGGTACACAACTAATAATATGTAACCATGGATATGACAGAACATCTGGAGGCTGTGACACCAAAGGTTTCTGTCTGAACACACAGCAATATATCAGAGTGTGACATGTCATTTTTTTGTCTTATCCAACATTTCTTGGTTATTCATTGCAATACAATAACATTTTATTAAACTGTTAATTATTTATAGGTGCAGCATTACAGCTCTATTAAACATTAATTCACACAGAATATTAAAATGAACTGTTTCCAAGCCTGGAAGACAAAGGAAATAAGAAACAAATATTAAGCAAATGGAATGAAGCTGAAACAAATCACAAACAAAATGTTTTAATCTGATCAAAAAAATACAGTCCATTTTAAACTTTAAGTCATGATTATGCTTCAAAAAAGAGACTTGCAAATAATGTAAGAAGGAATTCTGACAATAAAATAATTTATTTCTGTTTATAGGTTGCATTGTTTGTACTACACCAAATAAGAAGTAGAGAATGCTTCTTTGTATATTCATACTTTTATGCTAGAATGCTAGGACATGCCCTATTTTGCATAAGGTTCTTGTTTCAGGTGCTATCAGAGAGTAGTGAGCCAGTGTCCGACACTGCTACAATTACATGTGAACAAATAACCTTATTTCACGTGCCACTTCCTTACAGCTAACCTTAATAACCCTATGTGGCAGCTGTCGGTGCTAAAAATGAATAAAATGTTATAAAATCAGTAATGTCAAATAATACCACTTTTGAAATGCCACAGAAGTGAGCATTAGATTTAATAAACTACAATTTGAAAATATGTTAATCTACCATCATTTTAAGTTCACAGACTTACTTCTGTTCATCACCCTGTTCAGGTATTTTGGGTTTCATATGCAAATGAAGTACTCTGGGCAACATGTTAAAGCCACATTCAGGTATGTAACAATGGAAAATCATGTGATTCTAGCCACTTCCAATGTTTTAACATTTAACATTTAAAGTTCAAAGTAAATTTGTTATCGAAGTACATATAGGTCACCATATACAATTCTGAGAATCATTTTCTTGTGGGCATACTCAGTAAATTCAAGAACCATAATAGAATCAATGAAAGACGACACCAACAGGGTGTATACAATCCAAGTGCAAAATACAACAAATTGTGCAAATACAAAAGAAATAATACCTGTAATAGTAAGTAAATAAACAATAAATATTGAGAACGTGGGATGAAGAGTGCTTTAAACTAAGTCCAATAGGTTGTGGGAAGAGTTCAGTGATGGGACATGTGAAGTTGTCCCACTGGTTTAAGAGTCTGAAGGTTGAGGGATAATAACTGTTCCTGAATCTGATGGTTTGAGTCATGAAGCTTCTGTACCTTCTTCCTGATGGCAGCAGTGAGAAGAGAGCATAGCCTGGATGGCAGGGGTACCTGATGATGGATGCTACTTTCCTGCAACAGCACTCTGTGTAGGTGCGTTCAGTGGTGGGAAGGGTTTTACCCATGATGACAGGGCCACATCCACCTTTTTTGTAGGTTTTCCATTCAAGGGCATTGGTGTTTTTATAGCAGCCTGTGGTGCAACCAGTCAATACACTGTCCACCACACATCTACAGAAGTTTGTCAAAGTTTTAGATGTCATGTCAAATCTTCAGCAACTTCTAAAGAAGTAGAGTGCTACTGTGGTTTCTTTGTAATTGTGCTTATATGCTGGGACCAGGAAAAGTGCTCCAAAATGAGTACATCGAGGTATTTAAAGTTGTTGACTTCCGCCACTTCTGAGCCCCTGAAGAAGACTGGCTCATTGACCTCTGGCTTCCTCCTCCTGAAGTCAACAATCAGCTCCTTGGTCTTGCCGACATTGAGTGAGAGTTCATTGTTGTGAACCACACAGCCAGATTTTCAATCTCCCTCACTGAAGCTGATTCATCACCATCTTTGATTCAGCCAACGATAGTTTTAAATTTCAGCAAATTTAAATATGGCATTGGAGCTGTGCCTAGCCACACAGTAAATCAGGGGTCTAAGCACTTAGTCTAGTGGTACACCTGCACTGAGGGAGATTGTAGGCGAGATGCTGCCAATCTGAATTTATTGGCGTCTGCAAGTGAGGAAATGGAGGATCCAATTGCACAAAGGAGTATTGAGGTCAAGATCTTGAAGCTTATAGATTAGTTTTGAAGGGTTAATGTACACTCAATGACCACTTTATTAGGTACACTTGTATACCTGCTTGTTAATGTAAATACCTAATCAGCCAGTGATGTGACAGCAAATCAAAGCATAAAAGCGAGGTCAACAGATTTAGTTGTTGTTTAGACCAAACATCAGAATAGGGAAGAAATGTGATCTAAGTGACTTTGACTGTGAAATGATGGGGTGCCAGATGGGGTGGCCTGAGTATCTCAGAAACTGCTGAGATACAGTCCGTAGAGTTTACGGGGAATGGTGTGAAAGACAAAAAACAGCCAACGAATGGCAGTTCTCTGGGCGAAAACACCTTGATGCTGAGAGGTGAGAGGAGAATGATTCAAGTTGACAGGAAGGCGACAGTAACACAAGTGTCTAAGTGTTCCAGCAGTGGTGTGCAGAAGAGCACCTCTGAATGTACAACACGTCAAAGCTTGAGGTGGATGGGCTACAGCGGCAGAAGACCACGAACATACACTCAGTGGCCACTTTATTAGGTAGAGGAAATATCTAATAAAGCGGCCACTAAGTGGACAATAATTAGTCTTTTCATGGATAATCCACCCTTTTAAAATGATATTCCACCTTCCTTGTGTTCACATATAAATTTCAAAAATACATATTGTTATTTAGACCTAAGTCCTATTGTGCGGGCAGGAAAGTGGCGAACGGAGTCCAAATCAAAGGAATGTGAAGTTATGCTTTTGGGAAATGTAAATCTTTGGACCAAAAATCATAAACGGTGAGAAACTTGGAGATCATGATCAGAAGCTCCTGAATGTTAAGAAGATATAGGAGCCAAACCTCTTATTAATTCAAACATGGCATATAAGTGTATATATAAGAACATGAGCTAGAACTGTATAAAACACAATTTAGTTCAGAGGTAAAGCACTACATGTACATAGTTCAAGTCATGTACATACTCAAAGTTGTTCATTACCATCCACACTCTTTTACTCTGGGACTTTAGGTGTTTCTCAAGCTGCCTAGTCACTTTGCTACCTAATGTCTACCTTTACCTATCCACAGATATATTCATTTCATCAGTAATCAATACATAATAATAGATTTTGTGAGCTGTATTCTCAAAACAAAGTACATGGCCGATACATAAAATGCTTTGTCAACTTAATTCTTGAAGGTCGGCTTTGAATGACCATGTTCAAATTTCTGTTTTTTATTGTGATGGTTCTCCACAGAATGCTACAAAATAAAATGACATTTGTCATGTTCATAACATGTTGTCAGATACAGGTATCCTATACCACATCTGTAAGACACCGCTGACTATTCTGCTTTTCCTCTACTGAAGGTGAGTGTTTTATACACTATTCATTACTAAATTTTAATTTTAGTTATTATTTTGCGTTACAGTGCAGAGTAATCACCCCAGCAACCCCTGACAACCCGGATTTAATCCTAACCTAGCCACGGGACAATTTTCAGTGTTCAATTAACCTACCTGGTATGCCTTTAAATTGTGGGAAGAAACCAGAGCACCTGGGAAAACTCACACATTCCACAGACAGGACTTACGAAAGACACCAGGATCGAACGCTGAACTTTGAAGCCCCATGCTGTAATAGCATCGCACTAACCACTATTCTAGCGTGGCATCCAGATTTTATCATCTTATTCCTTTTGGAATTGGAATAGAAAAGTGAGAGTTTATGAAAACTTTGTTTCACATGTCAAAAATACATAATATAATCTTTAAATTTATCAGTTATGACTTAAATTTTATTTGAAAGAGACTAAAGATTTAAAGCAATATCTTTGTGTTTCACACAGTGTGCAATTGAGTAATGAGCACTGAATTTTCCTTGAGTTTTCTATCCTGATCTTGATTCCACCAACAGGAATTATTGTTACAGAAATATCTCGTCAGACAAAATTTGAACAAATCATGGTGAAATTTATCTTAATTCCTCTTTAAATTTTTTTCTTTAAGTAACAGCAGGATTTTTTTCCCACTACAGTTGCAAAGTGCCGCCTTCTGCTTAGTCAAATACTTTCCTTCTATTATGACATCAGAAAATTGGGTATTTGTCAGAGAATGGCCACTGGTCATTGGTATTTGCCACAGTATTAATGAAGCAGCCCATGTCCTCTAATAAGTTTTGTAGGATTTTTCACAAATATTAAAACTGCTTGTTGACTTCCCTGCCCTAGGTTGAAACATAATCTGGGGGATCACTAACATCATATAATCTCCATTTTCAGGTAAAATGAAGCTGATATATATGGGGGGGGGGGAAGAATGGAAGAGCAGAAGGTTGATAAGAAATCAAAAGGATTAAACCTGTACTGAGGTTTTCTTCACCAGCTTCTTATTGATCTTTTTTTGGATACTTCACTTTCCAGTTTAAAAGCAGTAAACACAGACCTCTTTTATGTTCTTAGATAACCATTAAGAGGTAAAAATTCTGAGCCAAAAACAAAACCTCACCCATTTCCCTTGACAACATTGTTGTTTGGAACTTTTCCCTCATTCAAAGAAGGTTAAGATCAGAGGTAATCATGACTTACTAAATTTGCACTTCTAGGCATATGTCACCATGAGAAATCTCTGCCTTGTTACCCATGTGTTACTTTCTTCAGCTCTTTCTGTGCTGCTTGAATCAGGGATGATAATGAAAATCCTTGACAGTACTATAAACCAGGCACAAATCTACCTAGAGGAAAATGAAAAGTAAACATTTTTATATACTGTAATTTGAATGACAAATCTTCCTTATAGAAGATTGGTCAGTATGTTGGGCCACTGCTGATGATTCCAGTCACACTGTTTTCTGAGGGAAGTGCCAGTGAACGCAATTGATTTGCACAGAATATCTTCAGCATCAATTATGTTCAATTTATACTTCAAAATGTCAACTAGGACCTAAAGTGTTAATAGTGCATAATCCTTTAAACCTCAAATGGAAAGTTCTTTAGCTGCTGAATAGATCTTCAGCCATACAATGTTAATGGATGGAACTCCATGTTAGCCGTCTGATTGATGCTAAGATCTGCAAGCTCTGCTTACTTCCAGTAAACATTCAGTCCTCTTCAACAACATGGTGTTCATCATGATATATCCCTGAATGCATTGGCACATTTCAAAGCTGGAAGGATGCTCTTTGTACGAACGGCCACTGCTGATCCCAATTTCTTGACAGTTATCCATCATCAGCTAGTTAGAAATATGATTTTGGCAACTGGAAACATAATACTGCCCCTGCATAGGTGTTTTAATCTTAGTGATTACAGTTATAAAAAAAAACACAATTGCATCTATACAATTTTTGCTAACAGCTTGCAAGAAGAAAATCTTGCTCCTGAAAAATATCACACCAATTATAAGAATAATTACCTTTGTTAAAATTGTCTCCTAAGGAGTGTAATGACTGCTCTTAGTTTGGACAATGCAGACTGCCATTGGGACAATTGGTTCCTTTTTGTATCAGAAGATGATTCTTGCTTCTCCTTCTATTCTGACTCACCAGGAGATTCATCTCTATCACTCACAATCACGGTCTGCTATGCAGAAAATACAAAAAAAAAGCAAGACGGTCATTTATATAATGTATTTCCCTGCTGAGTGGAAAATGGTGTTAGCTTTGTTCAAAAATCACTGGCTACTTCTGGTGGTTGTGTAATTGTGGTGTGTCTTTTGTTTTCTTGTCTTCTGGTAATTCAGAACTATCAAAAATCAAAAAATGCACATTTCGTTTTGTACCCATAAACTTATTTATGAGGCTTGATGCTATATTCCTCTACTTAAGTTCTGCTGTTGAAACAGACATAGTGATTATTACATTGTATCCTGTGGATCACGCAAAATGATTTTTAAACAATAGCGAGACATTAGTGTGGTTAGGTGACAAGGCCACCCAAATCCATCGCTCCCCTTTCAAATCAGCATGCATCCCTATAATCGGTTAGTCTTGATGACTCAAGTACTGCTCCTATCTATTGTACAACTGACAGATGTTCTGCTATGTGCCAACTTAAATGGATTGCCTACTACTATTCCCCAAGATACAATGTCGTACATAGTTTGGGAAATTACTGATGGACAAAATATCTTAAATGTAGATAATGCCTTTCATGGCCTCTTAAGATGAGAACACACCATAAAGCTAAGAAAAAGCTTTGAAGTATAATCATGTTGTAATATTGAGAGTTGTTACAGCCAATTTTCACATGGTAGTCTTAAATTTGCTACTTTTGGGACTGGAACCATCAAGCATGATGGTATCAAAGTACTTGAACTACTGATTGATAAAACATCTATCATCCCTAAATCTGAACCTGATTTATCATCACTCACATGGGGCACGTCATTTGTTGCATTGTGACAGCAGTACAGTGCAGGACTTAAAATTTACTATAAACTACAAAGATAATGCAAAACAAAAAGGAATGATGGCATAGTGCTCATGGACCCTTTAGAAGTCTGATGGTGAAGGGGAAGAAGCTGTTCCTAAATCATTGACTGTAGGTATTTAGTTTCTTATACCTCCTGCCCGATGGTAGTATAGAGAAAAGGGCATGTCCTGAATGGTGATGGTCCTTAATGATAGATGATGCCTTCTTGAGAATGACCTCATCAGAGGGAAGGATTGTGCCTGTGATGGGACTGGCTGAGTATACAACCCCTTGCAGCCTCTCTTGAATCTGTACATTGGAGTCTCTGCCATTTGATGATGCAACCAGTCAGAAAGCTCTTCGTCATACATCTGTAGAAATTTACAAGAGACTTAGGTGATGTATAAAATCTCCTCAAACTCTTAATGAAGTATAGTTGTTGGTGTGCCTTCTTTGTGATTGCATCAATACTTTGGGCTCAAGGTAAATCCTCCACGATAGATCCACCCAGGAGCTTGAAGCTGCTCATTCTTCCCACTACTGAGGCCAAAAGTAGACTGATGTGTGTGGTCCTGACTTCTC
This sequence comes from Mobula birostris, assembly GCF_030028105.1. Classification (NCBI taxonomy): domain Eukaryota; kingdom Metazoa; phylum Chordata; class Chondrichthyes; order Myliobatiformes; family Myliobatidae; genus Mobula; species Mobula birostris. The sequence goes on from NC_092384.1 coordinate 54,291,675, forward strand.
CTTTCTAAAGTCCATAATTAATTCCTTGGTCTTGCTGATACAGTATTAAGTGCAAGGCTGCTGTTGCGAGACAACTCAAACAGCTAATCTATCTCATTCTTATGGTTCTCCATGTTGCCAATGAGATTCAGCCAACAACTGGTGTTTGACCTATACCTCGCCGCACAGTCACGAGTGTAGGGAGAGTAAACAGTGGTTTCCTTGTAGTGTACATGTGTTGATTGTCAGTAAGGAGGAGATATTATTAAAGATCCACTGTGACTATGGTCTCCCAATGAGGAAATCGAGGATACAGTTGCAGAGGAATGTACAGACTGCCTGGTTTTGAAGCTTGTTGTTTAGTACTGCCGGGATGTTGGTGTTGAACGCTAAACTGTAATCGATAAATAGCAGCCTGACATAGGTATTAGTGTTGTCTCGGTGCTCCAAAGCCAAGTGGAGAGCCAATACGAAATGCATCTGCCGTAGATCTGTTGTAGCTGTAAGCAATTGCGGCAGGTCCAGATCCTGGCTCGGGCAGAAATTAATTCTAGCTGTAACAAACCCGTCGAAGCACTTCATTACAATAGATATGAATATCACTGGGCAATAGTCATTGAGGCAGCTCACACTGCTCTTGGGCACTAATATACCATTTTAAAGCAGGTGGGAAGCACCAACTGTAGCTGTGAGAGGTTGAAAATGTTCTTGAATACTTCAGCAGTTGGTTGACGCAGGTTTTCAGTACCTGGTCAGGCCTGTTGCCTTGTGAGGTTTCACCCTCTTGAAGGATGTTCTGACATTGGCCTCCAAGACAGAGATTACAGGATTGCCAGATGTTGTGGGGATTTGCACATACATAATGTAATCCATTTTTTCAAAGCATGCGTAAAAAGCATTGTGCTTATCTGGGAGTGAAGGGTCACTGGCAATTATGCTGTAAGGTTTCACCTTATAGGAAGCAATGGCATTGCAAACCCTGCCACCAGTGTTGTGCATCTGACTGTATTGGTGACTTCACACAGTATTGCCTTCTCACTCCTGCGATGGCCTTCTGTAGGTTGTACCTGAACTTCTTGCGGGGCTTGGACTACCTGCCTTAAGTGCCACAGATTGAGCCCTCAGCAGCTTGTGAATCTCCTGGCTCATCCAGGGCTTCTGGTTTGGGAAACTCAGTATGTTCTCAAAGGGGAAAAAAATCATCCATGCAGGTCTTGTTAGAAATGGTGCTGGCCATGGCAGATTGCGTAATGAGTCTGGCCAGGTGATCGATCTTTCAGTGGGTGTGCAGTTAGGGAACAGTGACTGCAACTCCTTAAGTTTTAAGGTAGCTATAGATAAGGATAAGTATGTACCTTGTGAGAGAGTATTAAATTGGTGCAGGGCAAATTATGAGAGCATGAGGCAGGAACTAGGGAGAGTTAATTGGGAACAGCTATTTTGGGCAAGTCCATATCCAACATGTGGAAGCTGTTTAAAGACCAACCCCACAGAATACAGGACAGGTATACTCCAATTAGACGGAAGGACATGAATGGCAAGGTAAAAGAACCTTGGATGTCGAGGGAGGTGATGAATTTAGTCAAGAAGGAAAAGGAAATGTATGTAGAGCTTTGGAAGCTAGAATCAAACAGAGCCCTAGGGGATTATAAAGAAGCCAAAAAAGAACTCAAGATTGGAATTAGGAAAGTCAGGAGGGACCATGAAAAGTCCTTGGCAAGTAGGATTAAAGAGAAACCCAAGGCATTCTAGACATACATCAGGGGCAAGAGGATGATTAGGGAGAGGGTAGAACTACAAAAGGATAAAGGGGAGGGAAACATTTGCTTAGATGCAAAGCATGTAGATGAGGTCCTTAATGAGTACTTTACATCAGTACTTAACAAGGAGAAGGACATGGAGGATAGGGAGATCAGTGCTGAGAGTATTGATAACGCTTGGGCATTTTGAAATAAAGGAGGAGGTAGTGCTGGGTCTCTTAAAAAGTATTAAGGTGGATAAATCCCCAGGGCCTGGTGAGATATACTCCAGGTTGTTGAGAGAGGCAGAGGACAGATTGCTGGGACATTGACAGGTATCTTTGTGTCCTCACAAGCCGCAAGCGAGGTCCTGGAGGACTGGCGAGTAGCTAATGTTGTTCCATTGTTCAAGAAGAGAACCAGGAATTATCCTGGAAACTATAGACAGGTGAGCCTCATGTCAGTCGGAACAAAGTTACTGGAGAGAATTCTTAGGGATAGGATTAATGAGAATTTGGAAAACCATGGCCGAATTAGGTAGAGCCAGCAGGGCTTTGTGCGGGACAAGTCATGTCTTACTAACACGACAGAGTTTTTTGATGAGGTAACAAGGATGATTGAAGGTAGGTAGAGCTGTGGATGATATTTACATGGAGTTTAGTAAGGCATTTGACAAGGTCCCTCATGCTCATCCAAAAGATTCAGATGTATGGGATTGATGGTGAATCACCCATTTTGATTCATAACTAGCTAGCCCAGTGAAGACAGAGGGTGGTGGTTGAAGTGACTTACTCTAGCTGGAGGTCTGTGATTAGTGGATTAACCTGGATGAAAATGTAGATGGGTGGATTAGTAAATTTGCAGATGATATAAAGATTAGTGCCGCTGTGGATAGTGTAGATGACTGGCAAAGAATACAGTGGGATATATTGTAGATCAGTTGCAGATGTGGGCTGATAAATGGCAGATGAAGTTTAACCCAGTCAAATGTGAAGTATTGTACCTTGGTAGGTCAAATGTAAAGAGACAGTACACTGTAACACCCTTAACAGTGCTGATAAGCAAAGATTTGGGGTCAAAGCTCACAGCTTCCTGAAAGTGGCTAAGCAGGTTGACAGGGTGGTTAAAAAGGCATATGGCATGCTTGCCTTTAATAGTCAAGGCATTGAATACAAAAGTCAGGAAGTTATGTTGCAGCTTTATGAAACTCTAGTTAGGCTGTATATGGAGTATTGCATACATTTCCGGTCACCCCATTATAGGAAGAATGTCATGGCTTTGGAGAGGTTGCAAAAGAGGTTTACCAAGATGCCGCCTGAATTAGAGGACATGTGTTATAACAAGAGGTTGGATAAACTTGGGTTGTTTTCTCTGGAGTGGCAGAGGCTGAGGGGAGATCTGAAAGAGACTTAGATGATTATGAGAAACATACATAGAATAGACAGTATGTTTTTTCCCAGGGTTGAAGTGTCAAATACAGAAGGCATGCATATAAGGTGAGAGGGAGTAATTTTAAAGGAGATGTAAGAGGCAGGTTTTTTTAATAGAAAGTGGCAGGTGCCTGCAATGTGCTGCCTGGGATGCTGATAGAGGCAGATTTGTGAGGAGCTTTCAAGAGCTGTCTAGATAGGCACATGAATAGGAGGAAAATGGAAGGATATGGATACTGTATAGGCAGAAAGAATTAGTTTAGTGGGTCACTTGATTATTAATTTATTTGGTTTGACATTACTGTGGATGAAAGGACCTGCTCCTGTGTGCTGTACCATTCGTTGTACTTTATTCATTGAAACCAGAAGACGATTTCTTGAATATGGTCCAGTCCATCAATTCAGAGCTGTCCTGTAAACCCTCCTCCATCTCCATTGACCATGTCTTCGTGATCCTCACCACTGGTACTGCAGTCCTCAGTTTCTGCCTGTGTGTCAGGAGCTGCATTACAGCCAGATGATCGGACTTGATGGGATGGTACGGAGGTGTAAAACTAAACATCTTACAAGGCTGGGGTGTAAATTTCCTTGACTATGCATGTACACTTTGTATATTGTTGGGCCATCTCACGTTAAAAATACATGGGAGCAGAAGCGATGTTTGATATCCACGCATGCATTATTTCCAGCAGGAACATCTCAGGAGTCCAGTGGCTCCTCTGATGGTTCTTTTCCTTCTTTGATCATGAGAGGCTGAGGCTAATCAACACACTGCACCACTCTCTCATCAAGTGTGCTGAATGGATCAAGTGCAGGCAACATGTGTGCATACAGATGATGTAAATAACACTTATTGCATTTGGCTCATCTGTCAGGCTTTTATCAATGTCAGACATTTCAAGTATGAACAGATGCAAATGTGCAAGTTCATACATTTCAATCACTGAGTTTGATAAGAGTCAAAAGCCACAGTCAATAGTACCTGAAGGATGTGATCAGATGCAGATTAATGGTAAAGTACTGCAATCCTCTATTTTCCAAACAACTGAGCTGCTGAAGTACTCTGGATTTTTTCTTCAGAGTAACTGTCTCAATATTTAATCTGTAGCCCAGTAAATGCATTCTTTGCACATTTTTGCCATATTATATTTATAAGTTAGAGCGTCATGTGTTTCTGAATAGTTTGAAGGAATTAAGCTGAAAATCTGATAGTAATGTTAGGGCCTTTTTGGATTGGGACATATAGCAAATACTGATTTCGGCAACCAATCTTCAGATTTGAATATGCATTGAAGATTAAATTTAAAATGCAGCTCAGAACAGTAAAATGCAAACCAGACAGACCAGGAAACAGGCACTTAACTAATTGTCTACCTATGTACAAATCCGCTCAACATCCCATTGCATGGTTACGACAGTAATTAACAGTTATTTTGGGTGTGATGGTGGGAAGACCCAAGCATTTGAAAGCTGTTACATGTAATTCAAAGGAAGCATTGTAAATACGGATTTGATTGAATTGTCCTGAATTCTTCTTTGATCTTAGCATATAAAATATCGTGTAGTGTTGGACCAAGTAGACCCTTCTGAAACGGGTCCCAATCTGATGCCTGCTCTATCTCATTTTGTCAAATAAAGAAATTCCACCATATCTACCAGTACTTCTCTCCGGTGACTTCTTTCGCACAACAACATTATAAAGCTCCACAGTTGGAGCTTTCATAGTTTGGATAAGATGATATACTATTTGCTGTCAAAGCTGGATGAAAATTAACTGAGCAGCACTTGAATAAAATGTACATGAATTGTCTAGTTTGCTGATTATCTCTTGGTCAACAACTGTAATATCTAATTAAAAAGCTACAGATGTTTCGCAATATCCCAAGTTCTTAATAGAAATTTTATCAACTAAATTTTTTAGCTCTGAGCTATATAAGAAGATATTAGGCAGATGATCAAAAGTTATGGGTTTGAGAAATATTTTAAAGGAGACAATGAAGAGAAAAAGAAATGTGGAGGAAGAGCTGTAATTAATAGGAATGAAAGATCAAGGATTTACTTTTTCTGGATCTGTTTAATGACAAGAGACATGAAGGAAAAAGGGATGATATGTAGGAAGAGGAAGACATTAACAATATCATTGTCATTACAACATAACTAGAGTTGATAATTTTTGTTATCCATCTGTTTGAAGGACATTGATGTGTGCAGATTAATGATTTATTTCACGTGCTACAATAGTAACTCAGTGGCATGTATAAAGTCCCTTTGGATATTAAGGGATGATGAAACAAATCATATAAATGAAATGATCTGACAATATTTTTTGGATCTAATTAACTCACTTAGTATTGGTAAGGTAACCGTAAGTCTGAAGCTTCATTGGCTACGGCTGGTGAAATACAGGTGACCCACCCCCATCTATGGACAGGCCATCTTCAATTGCAGGTTGACTTTAAACTAACATTGATGAATATTCTTTCCTCCATTTCAATTACAAAAGTGAGAATATGGCTGAGTTCCAAATTCCATTTCACAATAAAGTCAAGTAGGTATTGAGAGGACCAATTACATCAATTGTTTACAGTTTTGCTCTAAATGTGGATATTTGCATGTTTCGGGATCTAAGTACAGCCATTATATATCCTAAACAGGATTAAATTTCAAGTGAAGAAAGTTTCATAATTACAAAGTCACTGGCCTGGTGGTAGTAGAAATTACCTGTTCGCAGTGCTTCACTTTATTTAATCATGTTTGCTGTATAGCCAATTTATTAATGGCAGATATGCAGTTGACTCTACACTTTCATTTTTCACATGAAGATGTATGAAAATCCATCTATATATGGCATTACTTGCTTCATTTTTTATTGATAAACTAGGTAATGGAAATGAGAAAAGCTTGACATTAGAGGTAAGAGTGCCTGAATCAAATACTTGAAAGACCTGCACCCTGCCGATAGGATTCCCATTTAGCCACTGTGACGCAGGCTCATTTTTTCTCCCATTATATATTGCACAATAGACAACATAATTCTAACCATAACTTAAGGTTTATGAAAGGAACTTACTGTACATAATATTGTGGACTGGCATTAGAAGGAAGTTAAACTAATAACGAAGGAAGAGGGTGGGAGAATTGAGGGAAGAGTAACTACAAAAATGGCAAGAAAATGTCAAATCCTTATAAAAGAGCAAAGATTTTGGTAGAAGTAAGCAGAGCATGTAAGGAAAGGATAGCTAATGTAAGAAAGACAATAAAGCATTCAGAAACAAGAGAAAGTAAAACTTAAAAGCACAGCACCTAAATGTGTAAAAAAAATCACAGCAAAATAAGTGCCAATTTTCAGCATTTTGCAATTACTTAAATTTAATTTCCCCAATACAAGTTGTACTTGTATTTTAAGATTAGCAGGAAACCGGCTATATTAGAGCTAACATCGTGAGGAAGTTAACTAATAATCATGTAGCTAATCGGCCTTTAGGGAAGGGTGACCATAATATTATAGAATTTTATATTAAGATTGAATATGATGTCGTTCAATCTAAAACCTGGATCTTAAATCTAGACCACAAAGGGGTGAAGCATAAATTGGAAACTTTTTTTTTCCAAAAATACTTTATTCAGAAATATTACAAAATAAAAATAATTACATACAGGAAAAGAAAACCATTCGTTGACTGTGAGTCCTTATTCAATACAGTTATTAACAATAAAAATTTTGTGTTGACTCTCTGTTCATTTACAAATGAAAGATGTTTACAGTAAATCATGCGTTTACTCTCAACCCTTGGTCAAGAGTTAAGACTTATTAAAAATCAAAATTTTCAACAATAAAGGCAGGCAATGGCTCTAATACTTTCCCAAATTAACAATTCCACCCACTCCTTGGGCACCATGTTGATTATCTGTCCACACCGCTGATGAGGGTAGGTCTCCTCCCCACCCAACCTCTCCCCCTCCTACGGGTGATGAAAGTTAAACTGTGGTCCTTTCCCACCGGGCCTTTGCGGTGGCTGCACCAAGTTTGAGTGCATCCCTCAGAACGTACTCCTGCAGACGAGAGTGTGCCAGTCGGCAGCATTCAGTCACGGACATCTCCGTCAGCTGGCAGACCATCAAGTTTCGGGCCGACCAAAGAGCGTCTTTCACCGAATTGATGATCTGCCAGCAGCACCGGATGTTGGTCTCCGTGCGCGTCCCCGGGAACAGCAGATTGCCAGTCACCATCACTACCACCAACAGCACAGGTTACCACAAGGCTCTCTGCTTAGCTCTCCTCTCTATTTACTTTATACTTGTGATTGTTAGGCTAAGTATAGCTCCAATGCCATATTTAAATTTGCTGATGACATCATGGTAGTTGATCGAATCAAAGTGATGACTAATCAGCATATATTCAAATTCTGGTTGAATAGTTTAACAAAAAACCTCTTACTCAATGCCAGCAAAACCAAAGTGTAGATTATTGACTATAGCAAGAAGAAATCGGGGTTCTCATCGGAGGATTGGATGCGGAGGTGGTCAGAAATTTTAAATTCATTGGCGTAATCTTTTTTCAGAGGTTCTATCCTGGGACCAGCACGTAAGTGCCATTTCAAAGAACACAAGAGAGCACCTCTATTTTCTTAGACGGTTATCCAGTTCATCATATTGACTGCTCTTCCAAACATTGTGCACATCTACAAGGAACGCTGCCACAAGAAAGCAGCACCCATCATAAAGGACCCCACCATCAGGCTGTGCTCTCTCCTTACTTCTGCCATCAGAGTGGAGGTACAGGAGTCCTAGGTCCCACACCACCAAGTTCAGGAACAGTTATTAACCTACAACCATCGGGCTCTTGAACCAGCATGGATAATTCCATTCACCTCAATACAAAACTGATTCCCCAACCTATGGATTCACTTTCAAGAACTCTACAACTCATGTTCACAGTATTGTTTGTTTACTTATTAGTTCATTATTATCGCTACTTTTATTATTTGCATTTGCAGTTTGTCTTTTGCACATTGGTTGTCTGTCAGTCTTTGTCCGTAGTTTTTCATTGAATCTATTGTATTTCTTTGTTCTAATTGTGAATGCCCGCAAGAAAATGAATCTCAATGTTGTATATTTTGACATATATGTACTTTGACAACAAGTTTGCTTTGAACCTTGAAATTTAGATTGGGAGATTACATTAGGGGATAGAAGAAGCAAACAATAACTAACATTTAAAGGAGCTTGTAATAAATATATTTGCCTTTAAGGTACAAAAAACCCATAAGGTGAGGTGATCTAATCTTGCTAACAAAGGAAATTAAACATCAAAAGAAAAGTCTTATAATTTTTTCATAAGAGCAGGAACCCTGAGGATGGGCAACCATTTCAATATTCAATAAAGGAGGACCAATAAACTGGTAAAAATGGAGACAGTAATACATGAGAGTAAGCTAACAAAATTACTATTAAAGCTAGCACAAATTTGTGGAACAGGGAAAAGATTTGCAAAAGGTTCATATGGGCCAGGACTGAATCAAGAGAAATTATATTATGGAATAAGGGAACAGCAGAGAAAATAGATAATTATTTGTGTCATACTTCAGGTCCAGCAAAAATGAAGACATGAGAAAATTAATATTTGTGAAGAAATATTGTTGTGGAAAATAATGAGACTGTAAACTAATAAATCCACTAGACATCAAAAATGGTTCCCACTGTTTAAGAAATAAAGGTGAGACAAAATGGGAAGTATAGCTTTGTTAGTAAGAGGGAAAATACAAAACCCTATCAATAAGAAAGTAGTAAAAGGACGCTTGGAAAATAATTATAGGAATGGATGTAACCAAAATGGATTTGTGAAAGAGAAACAGTTTGGGAAATTTTTATGAGTTTTTAGAGGTCTTGGAATCCATCCATTTTCATCTTAGAGCCTTGGTCTGAGGTGATCAGTAGCTGCTCTCTGTCATTTTGTTGCCCCTCATGGCTCGTTATTTGTGCAGTCTATTATTAAAAGTTATCGTTCATTGCTGAATTGTCTCTGCTGCTCTGATTTTAGGTCAAGCCTCCCCTGTATGTTTCTGACAGGACGGATGAGCCAGCTATTGACCCAATAGAGTTTGCTCTCCTAAAGGAAGTCGTTCGCTGACATGAGTTCACGATCCAGAGGCAGCAGAGAACCATTGACCATCTGCTCGCCCCTCCCAACTAACTTTCCATCTCATTGCAACAACTCCGCACCAGGAGCCCTGGATTCCAGTGCCTGAACGCTTTGACAGATCTGCAACCTGAAACCACAATTTCCTGTCACAGTGAGTCTTACAGTTCAAGCTCCAGCCATCTCTGTATTCTACACACTGAGCCAAGATTGCCTTCGTCATCTCCCTCCTGACTGGGTGAGCTCTGACCTGGGCCGCTGCTAACTGTGACAATAAAAGCACCATTTGCTATAAATACTAGGAATCCAACACTGAGATGAGATGTGCCAGGTTTTCGGCCATCTGTGAAGTGGGAGTGAGGCAGTAGATGGATATTTTGCCTGCGTGGTATTGGATTACACTGCAGAATTCTGGGCCCTCACAGCAGACTGCAGCTGGCCCATTACAATCATGACCTCTTGGAGTGCTTGAAAGATGAGCTGTCTACTCAGGAGATATCCACCAACCTCAGAAACTTTATCACTCTGCCCTCCGTATTGACAAGCACCTTTTGGGACAACCCTCCAGATCAGCAGCCAAAATCCCAATTTCCATTCCCAAAACCACTTCAGGCTGCTGGACCCTCATCAGCAACACCTCCAGATCGCAAGCAGTTAGGGAGAGCTCCTTTAACCACCGCCTCCCCCCCCACGAGCATGATCATTGGTGGAGGAACAACTTGAATGCTTACTGAACGCAGCAGGCCAGGCAGCATCACTAGAAAGAGGTACAATTGACGTTTCAGGCCGAGACCCTTCGTCAGGACTAACTTAAAGAAGAGCTAGTAAGAGATTTGAAAGTGGGAGATCCAAAATGATAGGAGAAGAAAGAAGGGGGGGGGGCGGATGGAGCCAGGAGCTGGACTGTTGATTGGCAAAAGGGATATGAGAGGATCATGGGACAGGAGGCCTAGGGAGAAAGAAAAGGGGGAGGGGGGGGAAACCCAGAGGATGGGCAAGGGGTATAGTAAGGGGAACAGAAGGAGAAAAAGGAGAGAAAGAAAAAGAATGTGTGTATATAAATAAATAACGGATAGGGTAACGAGAGGGAGGTGGGGCATTAGCGGAAATTTGAGAAGTCAATGTTAGCGGAAGTTTGAGAAGTCAATGTTTGAGAACTTCCGCTAATGCTCCATCTCCCCCTCGTACCCCATCTGTTATTTATTTATATACACATATTCTTTTTCTCTCTCTCCTTTTTCTCCCTCTGTCCCCCTTACTATACCCCTTGCCCATCCTCTAGTTTTCCCTCCCTCCCCCTTTTCTTTCTCCCTAGGCCTTCTGTCCCATGTTCCTCTCATATCCCTTTTGCCAATCAACTGTCCAGCTCTTGGCTCCATCCCTCCCCCTCCTGTCTTCTCCTATCATTTTGGATCTCCCCCTCCCACTTTCAAATTTCTTACTAGCTCTTCATTCAGTTAGTCCTGACGAAGGGTCTCAGCCCGAAACGTCGACTGTACCTCTTCCTAGTGATGCTGCCTGGCCTGCTGCATTCACCAGCAACTTTTATGTGTGTTGCTTGAAATTCCAGCATCTGCAGATTTCCTCGTGTTTGAATGCTTACTGTAGAACATCTGATCGCCCACACTTTAAATACCCACTCCACTCAGGAAATAGTACTACCAGATGGAGATGAGGAGCCTTGTATCTGGTAAGGTCCTCCAGACACTTGTTCCAGTAGCATAGCCTGACTCATTCTCTCTGTCCTCATCCACACCCCAATGACTCTACCTGCTCAGGAGGCACTAGTAGATTATGGTGCACCTAGCAACTTTCTAGACTGGAATCTGTCTGTGCAGTTTGAACTCTCTACAGAGCCTGTCTCTCACTCCTTCCACATCACAGTCATTGACAGACATCCCTTGGGTTCTGGGACTGTCAGAGTGCTCAAACAGCCTGTGCACATGAGCATCAGAGAGCACTATGAGTCTATCTAGTTCCTCCTTATTGACTTACCCAATACTCCTCTCACCTTGGGTTATCCCTGGCTTTCCACTCATGACCCTCACTTTGCCTGGTCTCCAGTTGCTGAGTCGGGGACCTAACTGCCAGACCATTTGTCTGCATCCTCAGCTGACTTCACCCCATAAATCTGTGGAAATAGAAGAAAATCTCGACCTCACCAAACTCCTGCAGGCATACCACAAATTGGCCATTACCTTCACTAAAAGTGAACCTGCCACCTCACAGACCACATGACTGCATGATCCACCTCCTCCAGTGCACCGCCCCTCCTCAAGGTTGTCTGTTCTCCCTCTCTCCTTCTTTGAGACAAAAACTTTGAATGATGACATCACTGAAGTACTAAAACATGGGTTCATTGGACCATCCCAGTCCCCAGCCAGTGCAGAATACTTCTTTATCAAAAAGAAAGATGCTGGTTTCTATCCCTGCATCAACTAACATGGAGTCAAGAAAATCACCATTAAGAACCTCTCCCCTTGAGATAGCGCATTCAGAACACTCCATGGGGCCAGCTCACCAAACTGGATCCATGGAGCACATACAACCAGATCCGCATCTGCCAGGGGAACGAGTGGAAAATGGTGTTCATAACACCCACTGGCCATTACGAATACTTGGTGATGTCTTTCAAACTTTCCAACAGTTCAGCCGTTTTCCAAGACTTCATTAACAAGATCACCCAAGATATGCTACACAGGTATGATTTATCTACCTCAACGACATCTTCATCTTCTTCAAGGACCCTCACATCCATTCAGTCCTTCAGCGCCTCCTCAAAAACCAACTGTACTGCAAGTTAGAGAAATGACAGTTCCACATCCCAGTCATTTCTTCCCTGGGTACATCTTTTCATCCCAAGGTATAACCGTGGACCCAGAGAAAGTGCATGTGGTTCCTCAAACATCTGAGCACTTCTTGAGCCTCTCCTTCTTCTAACTCCATTTTATCATGAACTACAGCCAAATTGCTGCTCCTCTCACCTCCCTGAGCAAATCACCTACCTCATGGAAAACCTGGTCTGCTGTCGCGGACTATACTTGAAGGATACGTACATGGAATTATGATGTTGTGGCCATTACAGAGACTTGGCTGGCACCAGGCCAGGAATGGATTCTCAATATTCCTGGATTTCAGTGCTTTAAGAGGGATAGAGAGGGCGGAAAAAGGGGAGGAGGGGTGGCATTACTGCTCAGGGATATTATTACAGCTACAGAAAGGGTGGGTAATGTAGCAGGATCCTCTTTTGAGTCAATATGGGTGGAAGTCAGGAACAGGAAGGGAGCAGTTACTCTATTGGGGGTATGTTATAGGCCCCCTGGTAGCAGCAGAGATACAGAGGAGCAGATTGGGAGGCAGATTTTGGAAAGGTGCATAAATAACAGGGTTGTTATCATGGGTGACTTTAACTTCCCTGATATTGATTGGCACCTGATTAGTTCCAATGGTTTAGATGGGGCAGAGTTTGTTGAGTGTGTCCAGGACGGATTCCTGTCACAGTATGTGGACAGGCCGACCGGGGGAATGCCATACTAGATCTAGTACCAGGTAATGAACTGGGTCAGGTCACAGATCTCTCAGTGGGTGAGCATCTGGGGGACAGTGACCACTGCTCCCTGGCCTTTAGCATTATCATGGAAAAGGATAGAATCAGAGAGGACAGGAAAATTTTTAATTGGGGAAAGGCAAATTATGAGGCTATAAGGCTAGAACTTGCAGGTGTGAATTGGGATGATGTTTTTGCAGGGAAATATACTATAGGCATGTGGTCGATGTTTAGAGATCTCTTGCGGGATGTTAGGGATAAATTTGTCTCGGTGAGGAAGATAAAGAATGGTAGGGTGAAGGAACCATGGGTGACAAGTGAGGTGGAAAATCTAGTCAGGTGGAAGAAGGCAGCATACATGAGGTTTAGGAAGCAAGGGTCAGATGGGTCGATTGAGGAATATAGGGAAGCAAGAAAGGAGCTTAAGAAGGGGCTGTGAAGAGCAAGAAGGGGGCATGAGAAGGCCTTGGCGAGTAGGGTAAAGGAAAACTCCAAGGCATTCTTCAATTATGTTAAGAAAAAAAGGATGACAGGAGTGAAGGTAGGACCGATTAGAAATAAAGGTGGGACGATGTGCCTGGAGGCTGTGGAAGTGAGTGAGTTCCTCAATGAATACTTCTCTTCGGTATTCACCAATGAGAGGGAACTTGATGATGGTGAGGACAATATGAGTGAGGTTGATGTTCTGGAACATGTTGATATTAAGGGAGAGGAGGTGGAGTTGTTAAAATACATTAGGACAGATGAGTCCCCGGGACCTGACGGGAATATTCCCCAGGCTGCTCCACGAGGCGAGAGAAGAGATTGCTGAGCCTCTGGCTAGGATCTTTATGTCCTCGTTGTCCATGGGAATGGTACCGGAGGATTGGAGGGAGGCAAATGTTGTCCCCTTGTTCAAAAAAGGTAGTAGGGATAGTCTGGGTAATTATAGATCAGTGAGCCTTACGTCTGTGATGGGAAAGCTGTTGGAAAAGATTCTTAGAGATTGGATCTATAGGCATTTAGAGAATCATGGTCTGATCAGGGACAGTCAGCATGGCTTTCTGAAGAGCAGATCGTGTCTAACAAGCCTGATAGAGTTCTTTGAGGAGGTGACCAGGCATATAGATGAGGGTAGTGCAGTGGATGTGATCTATATGGATTTTAGTAAGGCATTTGACAAGGTTCCACGGTAGGCTTATTCAGAAAGTTAGAAGGCATGGGATCCAGGGATGTTTGGCCAGGTGGATTCAGAATTGGCTTGCCTGCAGATGGCAGAGGGTGGTGGTGGAGGGAGTACATTCAGATTGGAGGATTGTGACTAGTGGTGTCCAACAAGGATCTGTTCTGGGACCTCTGCTTTTCGTGATTTTTATTAACGACCTGGATGTAGAGGTAGAAGAGTGGGTTGGCAAGTTTGCAGACGACACAAAGGTTGGTGGTGTTGTAGATAGTGTAGAGGATTGTCAAAGATTGCAGAGAGACATTGATAGGATGCAGAAGTGGGCTGAGAAGTGGCAGATGGAGTTCAACCCAGTGAAGTGTGAGGTGGTACACTTTGGAAGGACAAACTCCAAGGCAGAGTACAAAGTAAATGGCAGTATACTTGGTAGTGTGGAGGAGCAGAGGGATCTCGGGGTACATGTCCACAGATCCCTGAAGGTTTCCTCACAGGTGGACAGGGTAGTTAAGAAAGCTTATAGGGTGTTAGCTTTCATAAGTTGAGGGAGAGAGTTTAAGAGTCGCGATGTAATGATGCAGCTCTATAAAACTCTGGTTAGGCCACACTTGGAGTACTGTGTCCAGTTCTGGTCACCTCACTATAGGAAGGATGTGGAAGCATTGGAAAGGGTACAGAGGAGATTTACCAGGTGCTGCCTGGTTTAGAAAGTATGCATTATGATCAGAGATTAAGGGAGCTAGGGCTTTACTCTTTGGAGAGAAGGAGGATGAGAGAAGACATGATAGAGGTGTACAAGATAATAAGAGGAATGGTAGATTGGATAGCCAGCGCCTCTTCCCCAGGACACCACTGCTTAATACAAAAGGACATGGCTTTAAGGTAAGGGGTGGGAAGTTCAGGGGGGATATTAGAGGAAGGTTTTTTACTCAGAGAGTGGTTGGTGCATGGAATGCACTGCCTGAGTCAGTGGTGGGGGCAGATACACCAGTGAAGTTTAAGAAACTACTAGACAGTTATATGGAGAAATTTAAGTTGGGGGCTTATATGGGAGGCAGGGTTTGAGGGTCGGCACAACATTGTGGGCCGAAGGGCCTGTACTGTGCTGTACTATTCTATGTTCTATGAACTCAAGAGATGCTTCACCACACTGCCATTTTCTGCCATCTGAACCCCTCCAGCCCTTTTTTGTAGAGGCAGATGCACCTGATGTGGACGACAGGGCCATCCTCTCCCAGCGAGGACTAAATGGAAAGACACACCCTTGTGCCATCTTCTTGAACAAGTTCAACTCTACACAGCACTGCTATGGAGTAGGAGACAGGGAGCCATCAAATGGGCCGTAGAAGAACGGAGACATTGCTGATAGGAAGCACCAATCCCTTCCCGATCTGGACTGACCACCAGAACCTCACATCCATACAACTGATCCACCAACTCAACCCACGTCAGGCTCACTGAGCCCTCTCCTTTGAACAATTCATCTCCACCATCTCCTACCAACCCAGCTCCAGGTACACTAAGGCGGACGCCCTGTCACGACAATTCAATCCAGCTGAAACAGAGATCAACCCTCAGCCCATAAATTCATCCTTGCCCCAACTGTCTGGGATCTTGAGGACCAGATCCAACAGGCCCTACAGCATAAGCCTGCTCAGCCAACATTACCTGACAACTGCCTATGTATGTGGGCAGCTGTGCACTCCGAGGCATTCCAGTGGGCCCAATCCTCACCCCTCTCCAGCTGGTTCTGGAGACCCACCATGATTGCAGTTTTTCACTGCCTGCCCTTAATGCGCCCTGTCCAATTCCTCCAACTGGTGGCCTTCTAGGCTCCTGCAGCTCCTACCAGACCTCAATATCCATAGTCCCACATTTCCATGTATTTCATTGTTGTTTGCCACCTTCCAATGGGGCTACGGTGATCATGACAGTGATGGACTGGTTATCCAAGGTAGCCCACTTCGTTGCCCTCCATAAATAACCATCAGCCGCTGAAGTGGTGGGCCTGTTTCTCCAATATGTATCTCATCTCAATGGCTTCCCTCAGGACATTGTGTCAAACAGGGGCCTACAGTTCATCTCCCACTTCTGGCGGGCCTTCTGCTGCTTCACTGTGCCTCACTGAGTTTGTACTCTAGCTATCATCCGCAGACATATGGTCAGTCAGTAAGAGCCAATCAGCAAGTGGAGAAGTTTCTATGATGTTTCACCTCTAACTCTTCCACATGGAAGAAATATCTGCTTTGGGCTGAGCTATCCACAAACTACACACCTGCTCTGCCAAGGATTTGTCACCCTGTGCTTCATGTCCACCAACTCCAGTTGTTCCGCACAGAGGAGCGAACAGTGAAGGTCCTGTCCAACAGGGCCCTGGTTTGCCACTTCCAGAATGCTTGGAAGAGGGCATGGAGGGTCATCCAGGTTGCCAACCATGCCTACTGTTACCAGGTTAAATGCTGGCAAAACTCAGCCAGACTACTCCAGTCTGGGGACAGTGTCTGGCTGTCCACCTGAGCTCTGCCCTTGCGCACTGACTCATGCAAGCTCTCACCTTAGTTTCTTTAAAATTATCTATCACACTAACCCTGTCATTTACCATCTCTGTGTCATGCCTCAACCCACCTGAGCATGTACCTCCAGAACCTAGGATGGTTGAAGGTGGTCCAGTGTACACGGTTTGCCAGCTGATGAATTTACATCATTGTGGATGGGGTGTGCAGTATTTGGTTGAGTGGGAAGGATACGGCCCAGAGGTGAGGTGTTGGTGCATAAACTGGCACCTCCTAGTCTCCGCTCAACTAATAGGAGTCACATGCCACTCGTTTCCAACTCATCACCTGCAGCCTATTTAAACCCAGCTCTCACCCACAGTCCTTGTACACTCATATGAACCAGCCAGCCTCAACCAGTCATTCCTCGCTTTCAGTTACATTGTTGCCCTGTTCTATTAAGTATCTGTTCTTTCATTTTGTGGTTTCTCATGGGTTGCTACTTGTGCAGCCCATTAAAGTTCAAATTTCAAAGTAAATTTATTATCACCAAGTATGTATACCTCACCATATACAATCCTTTGATTCATTTTCTCATGGGCATACTCAATAAATCGAATAACTATAATAGAATCCATGAAAGACCACACCAGTAAGGTGGACAGGCAGTCTACAAGAGACAGCAAACTGTGCAGATACAGAAAAAAGGAAAAAAGAATAAAGAAAGAAAGAAGCAATAAATATTGAGAACATGAGATGAAGAGTCCTTGAAAGTGAGTCCATAGGTTGTGGGAACAATTAAGTGAATGGGTGAGTGAAGTTGAGTGTTCAAGAGCCTGATGATTGAGGGGTAATAACTGTTCCTGAACCTGGTGATTTGAGTCCTGGGACTCCTGTATTTTCTTCCTGATGGCAGCAGTGAGAAGATGATGGAAAGTTATCATTCATTGCTGAATCATCTCCACTGCTCGGTTTTTGAGTCAAGCCTCCTCTACATTTCCTGACAGGATGATGTGTCATATCGGGGGCGCTGGGAGTGGACCCAAATGCAAGAGACGGACACTGAAGTACAAGAAACAGGACTAAGAGTGTCAAGCAAGCAAGGGAAGTGGGGAAGAAACGACGCTGACACAAGACACAGGCCCTGGACGAGACTAGGATAGAGGACCTGGGCTAGGAATAGACTAGGAAAGCGGGACCTGGACAAGGAACAAGGAACTTGGAACCTGGATAAGGACTCAAGCCAGAGACTGGACAGGGACCTGGAACCTGGGTCTTGACTCGGGCTTGGACTCCGGATCCAGGCGAGGGCAAGACGTGGTAAGGCAACAGGATTGGACATGGCAGCGGGACGCAGGATCAGAACTGGATGAGGACACAAAGCTAAGACTTGGTCTTGGGAGACAAGAATGCAGAACACAGAGCCTTGGTAGTCTTGGGAGACAGGAACACAGAACACAGAGAGACAGATCTCCACTCAAGGTAGCGGCAAATGGCTAGACCTACCTAGCGAAGGCGTGGACACAGAGATAGTTCCCAACACAAGGTAGTGGCAAACGGCCGGACCTATCTAGTGGAGGCGTGGAGACAAGCGAGGTAGCAGGCAAGGTTTCAGAAGGAATGGGAAGGGAACAGTCCAGCAACTGAAGCTGAACCCAGGAGGTGTTTATGTAGCCAGCCCAAAATGAGAATCATGTGCCTCAATTAAGGCACACAACAGGACAAGGGAAAACTGGAAAACCTGGAATATGGAGCGATGGACTGGACCATGAACCGGAATGCAGACTTCACGGATCGGACCATGCCATGATGTGCATTTGGAGTTTCAGAAAACCTTTTAGAAGCTGCAAAACAAGAGATTATGAATTGGAGCAAATAGCATTGTGTGTAATGTACTGTAGTGGATTAAGGATTGGTAAATGAACAGAAAATAGAGAGTAGGAATGAATGAGTAATTTCTGGATCAGGAGCCCATAACCAATGGCATAAAGATGAGTTACTGTGCACTATCTGTTGACAATCTATATCGAAGATCTGGATGACTGGACCAAATACATTTAAATTGATACAAAGCTGGGTGGCAGTGGGAGTTGAGAGGAGGATACAGGATTTCTTGAAGAGGATATGTACAGGGTAAATGACTACAATGTTGACTACTTTATGGAAAAATAACTTCCTTAAAGTTTTATAGCCGGGGTAGTAATGAGGACAAGCTCCCACTACCTATTAAATCCTTGCAATGGTGTGCACCTCAAATAGCCTCTGACAGTCAAGTCCAGCTCCTGGCCTTCACGTGGGGCTTAGCTACTAAACCCAGCAGAACTGTTTCTAGTGACAGGAGAAGGAACACAGGCGGGTTACTGGTGACTTGAAACTAATCATTTTGGGCAGATGGGGCTTGTTGGCATGGTTGGCAGCTCATCGAGGAGAAGAAAAGCTCTGATCTCAAACCTCTGCTGCCTTGCAAATCTACCCACTCAGGGGAAGACTTCGGGGGTAAACCCAAGGGAAAAATCTGGAGCTACAGTCCCTAAGGCAGTCCTACGTTGAGTTCAATGCTGGCCGGCAAATTCTGTGATGCTCCCTGGTATGAAGCTGTATCAGTCTCTGCCGTTCCTTTGGGTTCATCAGATGCATGGAGAGGGGGAGCTTGCTACGTGGGCAACAGCTTGCTCTCCATATCGTACTGCCCAGGACTGTGCTGGCTAGACAGCTAAGATGCAACATCCATGGTTGGCCCTGACCGATGGAGGCCTCACTCACTCACTAGGGAAAAATGTTGAATTATCCACAAGGGTAGAAAAAGAAAGTTTTATTTTTAAATGGTGAGAGATTGAAAAGTGTTCATGGTCAGAAGGACTAGGGTATTTCTGTGCAGGAATCACTGAAAGTTAATATGCTGCCACATAGCCCTTATATTAACTGCATTCCTATTTGCTTCTCCCAGCAAAGTGATAATTTTTAGTGATTCATCTACAATTACAGACAGGAGGCAGTCATTTATAATTGTAGTGTGCAGAAATCTCTACTTACAGAGGATAGGGAATCTCTGGAATCCTCTGTCCCAGAGGATTATCTCCGGAGGTAGATTGGAGTATTGGCAGCTATAGGGCACTGGCACAGACGAGGAGTAGAGGACAGTCTTGAGGGAGCAAGGAAACCTCTTCCTGCTCATATGTGCTCTTGTTAAAGGAGGAAATCTAAATGGACTGTGAAAGTGAGAGCAGGTTGGAAATTGGCAGCAAAGATTATGGTATTTTCCAGTTATGGTCAGGAACAAGAAGCAACACCAATATCACAACACAGAACAGCAAGCAAGAAAAGGATGTTGAGTTGGGGATTGAGGATGGCAGTGTAAAGCTGTAACATGGATTCATACCCGTATCCCTCAAAGATGCAGGAATAGATTGGACTAATCTGTAACACATTTTATTCAGAGAAAATGAATAGAATGAAAAGTTGTTCAAAGTGGAACGCTTAGCTGTGAATGAAGTTGGCAATGGATTGAAGGTCTGATGTGAGTTGATGTGCTGTGATTGCACACTTATGGTGTAAGTGAGCTGCTGGGAGAGCACTGAAACTTTGCAAAGCGTAGGTAAGCAGAGACTGGATAAGAAGAAAAAGAAGATTTATGGCAAGAGTTCTATGGGATTAGAATAGACTGAAATGATGGTTCTACTGGAAAAGTTCTGCTTATGGTTTTTATGCGGAAGATGAGGTAGGCTGTATATGGTCAGGGTCCACGAGGCTTTAAACTGCAGAGAGAAGACACTCAGAGAAAATTTTGTTGTATGTTACTGACAGTAGAAAAAGCACAACTTGAATAAAACAACCATTGATTGATTTAAATAATCCAGTGTAGTGTAGTTTTGTTTATTTATACAATGTAGTATTAAATTGGCCCTTAAGCAACAGTGGTGCTTACAACAAAGAAAGCTGTGAATAATTAAGGTATAGTGAACTGAGCATATACAGCATGGCAGTGTTTAAACTGTGCATTTGTCTGTAAAGTTTTGATTCTAACACCTGATTAATTTCTGAGCACGTATAGTTTTGATGAAGGAGCTTGGGTTTTGCTATTCTAGTAGAGATAATACAGTAGTGTGCAATACCAAAATATCAATAGACACAAACTAAATACATAGAAGCTCATGGTCAAAACTGAGAAGTTTTGCAGAATGAATCATACTTTCACATTTTAATATTTCAAACTCTGCAATTCAGATCAATTCAAAGGACTGAGCAATGAAGTTTGGACTAAATTGCAAGAGATGTTTATGGATTAATAAGTTAAGGAACATTATCAGGTTAAGAAACAAATTATGGGCTCTTTCAAAATGATCATTCTTTTTTCATGAAAAGTGTTGTGAAGATATTTTTGACAATCTGAATTGCAACCTACACAGTAATCCAAAAATGATTAGCATTTAGATTGTCTGTTTCCTGAGATATTGATGCACAGTCCAGGGGTACTCAGGTATCTACGCTGAGCTTTATTTCATTGTTTCAGAAACTGTATCTTCATTTCCAATGAGTTTGTGACATACTGTGATACTTCAAAAGCACGGCAAGCCTTTTTCACTAAACCCCTTGGAACAGGAAGTATTTCAAAAAGATGAACTTTTCTGATCTGTGAGATCTGTAACTAGTCATGCAGTTGGTCTTGTGAGGAAAGCCCACAAAGGAAAATCCAAAATTAAAGAGGGCAAAAGGAATTAAGCTTAAAAGTGGCAAATGCGTCAGTAAAATTTCATAACCAATTCCAACCAAGCACGCAGTCTCCATGAGTCATAAATCTTTTACTCTTGCGTAAGGAACATGTAAGTACTAATGAGCTGTTGCCAACATAACCTTACTTCTGGAATAAAAAAGATAAAACATTGGTTCAAAGAAGTAACTGGTTTGGGCATCACACTTGATCACATTAGTACAAGTTATACGAGGGGTGATTGATAAGTTCATAGCCGAAGGTAGAAGGAGTCAATTTTAGAAAACTTAGCACATTTATTTTTCAACATAGTCCCCTCCTACATTTACATTCTAGTCCAGCGGTCATGGAGCATACGGATCCCTTCTCTGTAGAAGTCAGTATCAGCTTGTATCCACTTGTCTTTTTCTCAGGTTCTTAATTTTAAAAATATGGCAATTTCCATATTTTTAAACCAAAATAAACTTTATTCATAATCATAATCAAAAAATATTTATAAGAATAAACCATATCCTTTTCATCCTTCTTTTCATAGACAATGCATTAAGAAGTGTTCAGATATGTTTTGTTAAACCAATAGCACTGTCACCACTCATGTGGCCCCCTTTGTGTGATGAGACTCCTTGATGAGGATGGTTTGGATCCAGATGCTGGAGTATCTGAAGCAAGGATCAAGACATGGGATCAAACAGGATCGAGAACTGAGCACAAAACAAATGCTAGACGATATCACTAGTAGGGCTTACAAATGAGCACTGAGGCTCTGTTCAGGTGTCCTTTAAATATTCAATTCTTGACACCCAAAACATGATTGCCAATTAGCGGTATGGTCTTGAACCTTCAATGGGGCCGCACCAGTTATCCATATTCCGGAGAGTTAGTGCGTCTAAACCTGAGAAGCTGGTATGGTTGGGTGTGTGTCATACAGAACCCCCTCCCTATGGCCAACTCCTTGTGGCCTTGGCTGCTTGGAGAGATGATGATCCTGGCATGGATGAAAGCCACATCCAAGATGTCCCTCTCAGGAAAGCAGCACTGTTCCTCGGATCCAAATCCTTCCCAGTCCACAAGGAACTGCTGAAAACCCTGAACAGTTTGTGAATCCAAAGTTCTTCTCATGGTGAAGACCTGTTCCCTATTGACAAATTTGGGTGGGGGCAGGAGTGATGGCAGTGGGGCTAAAGAGCTGGTGTTCACAGGTTTTAGTTTGGAAATGTGGAAAGTATGATTGATCTTTAGGGTCTGGGGGCGTTGCAAGGTGTAGGCCACCAGGTTTACTTTACTGAGAATCTTGAAGGGTCCAATGAACTTGGGCACCAGTATCCTGGACTTCATTTGGAGTGGCAAATCCTGAGTCAACAGCCAGGCGTGTTGCTCAGGCTGCAAAATTGGTCCCGGACTTCTCTTGTGGTTAGCCTTTATTTCAGCCTTTGGGGTAGAAGCTAACAAAATCTCCCTTGCCCTAGTCCATTTCTCCTAGAGCATTGGACGAGATCTTCGGCTGCAGGAACCCCAACCTTAGCCTCCTGCTCAGGGAATGGTGACGGAGAATACCCAAATTAGTATTCAAAAGGGGATATCCTGTATGCCGAATGCCGTGAAGTGTTGTATGCATCCTCTGCCCATATTAAATGTTTGCACCATGCATCCGGTCTTTCAGAGGCCAGGCACCTTAGGGTTTGTTCCAAATCTTGGTTCACCCACTCCATCTGGCTATACCTGGTCAATAGGTCAGGATGAAGTTAAAGCGGTTGAAGAAAAGAGATCACCTGGCCTGCCTGGAATTCAGTCTCTTATCTTCCTGAATATAAGCCGGGTCCTTGTGGTCTGCGCATACTATAAAAGCGTTCTTGGACCCCTCAAGCCAGTAACATCGTTCCTCCAGAGCAATGTCCCAATGTTGTAACTCACCTCTGCCAGGGATAGTTGGCTGGAAAAGAATGCACACGGGTGCAGTTTATTGTCTGAAGGTGTCTGTTGAGACAACATTGCACCTACTCTGACATCTGGGGTTGGAAGGTGTACTGGTTCTCCCAAGTGACTCTGGCTTCCTTCTTGCGAAAGTTGACAAGCGTATCTCCAGGCTCTGTCTGGAGATCTTCTCACTGTGGCTAGCCACAGTGGACGAAAGACTCTGATACCCAAAACATGATTGCCAATTACAGATTGCCCAGAATTTTTAAAGGGGCCGCACCAGCTGTCCATATTCCAGAGAGTTAGAATAGCCAAGTCCACGGTTAGCTGAGTGTCATAACACTGGGGTGGTACACCACTACAATAATTGAGGAGCTTCCTCACCCAACCCAGCCCCCTCCTTGTTCAGCAGCAGAAGAACATTATACCATGGTGTTGCCCAACCAGGTCCTTGCAGTGCCTGCACCAAACTTCAGTGTGTCCCTCAGCATGTACATCTGCAGCCTGGAATGTGCCAGTCAATATGTTATTTCCACGTTGAAGCCACTGTTATTAGTCATAGAAATCAGTCACTAGACCATACCTACATTAAGCATGTAACTGTTTTTCTTTGAGCCATCACATTATATTCATATAGAAGTCAGCAGTCACAAGAATAGGCTGTGTGCTTTATTGTAATAGAGGGTTTCCCTTAGCTGCAGGTCATTATTGACTCTCTTCATGCAACCGCGATGGTGCCTACCAATGGTTTGAAGCCTTCAGAAGTAGGAAGTCTTTACCTGACAGGTCAATGACAGTGTCTGCCTGTGTGAAAATGAATCTTGTACAAAGCATCATATCTAGAACAGAGGTATAACCAAAGCTATAGGACTATTTAGGGCAACTTTGAACATATAATTGAAGAGCTGTAAGCTCTCAACAGACCAGAATGCAATACAGAGTTTACTTTTGTTTCCCTCAGCAGGAGGAAAATAGGTGCTAGTTAAATGGAAGCGGACCTTTTTATGCCATGTACCTATACCATTAAGCAAGGGGTCACAATATATATGCATATGTATTCTGTCCTTGAATACCGCGAGCATCCATGGGCTCCCCCCACAACCCCGTTCCTAGACAATTGCTCTCAGCCACTACGATTTCTCTCCTGGAGTACCAGAATAGATGACCAATCCACGTGGCTTCCTGACAGTCATCATCTGCTTTGTGTGTCAGGCAGTAGCTTTTCAATAATTGATAAGAAATCAGCAAATACACACTAAAGTGATCCATCTGCTGAACTCAGCTAGGACTCTCACTCTGGGCAGAGTTTATTCATTAGTGCTCTCCTCCGTTTTCTTTTCAGAATCAGAATCAGAATCAGGTTTATTGTCACCGGCATGTGACATGAAATTTGTTAACTTAGTAGCAGCAGTTCAATGAAATACATAATATAGGAAGAAAAATAAATAAATAAATAAATCTTATTCCGTATACTTTATACAGTATACATATACTGAATAGATTAAAAATCGTGCAAAAAACAGAAATACTATATATTTTTAAAAAATGCGAGGCAGTGTCCAAGGGTTCTATGTCCATTTAGAAATTGGATGGCAGAGGGGAAGAAGCTGTTCCTGAATCGCTGAGTGTGTATCTTCAGGCTTCTGTACCTCCTATCTGATGGTAACAGTGAGAAAAGGGCATGCCCTGGATGCTGGAGGTCCTTAATAATGGACGCTGCCTTTCTGAGACACTGCTCCTTGAAGGTGTCTTGGGTACTTTGTAGGCTAGTACCCAAGATGGAGCTGATTAGATTTATAACCCTCTGCAGCTTCTTTCGGTCCTGTGCAATAGCCCTTCCATACCAGACAGTGATGCAGCCTGTCAGAATGCTCACCACTGTATATCTATAGAAGTTTTTGGGTGTATTTGTTGACATACCAAATCTCTTCAAACTTCTGATGAAGTATAGCCGCTGTCTTGCCTTCTTTATAACTGCATCAACATGTTGGGACCAGGTTAGATCCTCAGCGATCTTGACACCCAGGACCATGAAATTGTTCACTCTCTCCACTTCTGATCCCTCTATGAGGATTGGTATGTGTTCTTTCATCTTACTCTTCCAGAAGTCCACAATCAGCTCTTTCATCTTAATGATGTTGAGTGCCAGGTTGTTGCTGCAGCACCACTCCACTAGTTGGCATATCTCACTCCTGTACGCCCTCTCGTCACCAACAGAGATTTTACCAACAATGGTTGTATCATCAGCAAATTTATAGATGGTATTTGAGCTATGCCTTGCTGCACAGTCGTGGGTATATACAGAGTAGAGCAATGGGCTAAGCACACACCCCTGAGGTGCACCAGTGTTGATTGTCAGCAAGGAGGAAATGTTATCACTAATCCACACAGATTGTGGTCTTCTGGTCAGGAAGTCAAGGATCCAATTGTAGAGGGAGGTATAGAGGCCCAGGTTCTGCAACTCCTCAATTAGGATTGTGGGAATGATGGTATTAAATGCTGAGCTATAGTCGATGAACGGCATCCTGACATAAGTGTTTGTGTTGTCCAGGTGGTCTAAAGCCGCATGGAGAGCCATTGAAATTGCATCTGCCATTGACCTATTGTGGTGATAGGCAAATTGAAATGGATCCAGGTCCTTGCTGAGGCAGGAGTTCAGTCACGACGACACTGATGAAATGCTTTGAGAGGTTGGTCATGACTAGACTGAACTCCTGCCTCAGCAAGGACCTGGACCCTGCTTCAAAAAGGCAACAATTATTACCAGTGCCTAAGAAGAATAATGTGAGCTCCCTTAATGACTGGTAATAATTGTTGCCTTTTTGAAGCAAGTGGGAATTTCCACCCGTAACAGTGGGAGGTTGAAAATGTCCTTCAATACTCCCACCAGTTGGTTGGCACATGTTTTCAGAGCCTTACCAGGTACTCCTTCGGGACCTTCCACATTGCAAGGGTTCACCCACTTTAAAGACAGCCTAACATAGGCCTCTGAGATAGAGATCACAAGGTCATCAGGTGCAGCAGGAATCTTCAAAGCTGTAGCTGTGTTCTCCCTTTCAAAGCGGGCATAGAAGGTACTGATACTACTATAGATTTCCTAGAGCAGATCAGTGGCAGTAAGGGAGACGTTTATGAAAGGTGATAATCTAAACCAACGATTCCAAATTTCTTGTATCTTTATGGCGCCTATTTCTTCATTCCCAAATCATGATGATGTACTTTTGAGGTGAAATAGACAGAGTTTCAATTTAACATTGCATCTCAGAGGCAAGCAGAGAGACCAGTGCTCCCTGAGAAGGAGTTGAACTTGAAATTACAACTTCCAGATTCCAGATTCTTGAGGGAAGAGCACCACTGCTTTAATCACTACTAAAACCACAACTAGGTGGAAATAGGAAGGTGGGAATGGATCCTGATTCCCAAATTGGAATAATACAAGTCAACATAGAGGGGAAGAGTAAAAATGCAAAGGAAACATACTCATCCATAATCGGAAGAGAATTCTACTGAGGCCTTAACTGAATAGGTTAACATCGGTGAGAAGAGGCCTTTTTTGCACCCCTACATGTCCTATGCAGATATTCATTTTAGTAGACGATCAATATTGTTCATACATGCATCACTGTTATTGTTTCATATTGTGAGTGCTTATCTCAAATATTGGTCCATGAACAGTGGCCATAATTGTAAAAAGCCGGGCTCTCAACGAGGAAAGCCAATTCGATACACTTGGATGTCCTAAGCGCTAATCTTCTCTCACTATAATGTGCTTTATGACTTAGTTCAGAGGACCTACAGGATAACTACAGAGAAAACAAATGCTAGGCATCTCCCCTCTTTTTAAGAGCATCTTCTGGTTCTGATTTATTTCTCCACAATGTTTTATAACAATGATTAAATTTTCCATTTTCTGTTAGAACACTTGAAATAAGATGTGAATGCTGGCCTTTGAGCATTTGTCTTCCATGCTATTGGTCTACTTTCTGCTTGGCGTAAACTGATTTACACATGATCTCTGTTCTCCCCTTCAGTAAGAAGAGTTGTGTGGAAGAAGGAAGGCACTGTGTGAAGAACAGGTAAGCATGCATAAGCTGTGTAAGATTTACAGCCTCGATTTATTTGTGCGTGGTTGCAAAACTGCTGTGAAAAGTTCTAAATAAGCATTCACAATTATTATACACATGAAATAGATAACAATCACTGCTGACTTGTTCCCATCAGATCAAATATATTTTATCTGATGATATCTGCTTGCTATTGATGTGAATTGCTAAAAGAAATAATGTACTATGCCATGGTTAAAATTCTTGTGGGTTTTACAATAGCTTGTAGATGGGTTGTATTTCAAAAACAGATATTTTTAAGAAATCAGTTTTCTTACTTGATTAGATGACCTGTAACATTTTACTAAACCTCTCCAGCAGCCATCATGGAAAAATTGTTTTAAAAAAATAGCCTTTTGTTCTGTGAAATTGATCACTCCTGCATGACAACTTCTGCGTCCAGTTTCCGCCTTACCTCTATAATTTACCCACGATACACCTCAACAGTCAAGGCTGTCATTTCTTTTCATAGAAGAAAATGAAATCCAGTTTTAGCTCACAGTGGGATCGACAACTGAATCCTACAGGAGTAAATTGGTATCAGAAGTCTTCAGATTTAAAATCTCCATATGCCATTATTTTCTTACTGCATTATCTCCCAGTGTCCTGGAGCGATCAGTTACCTGACCACCATTTAATTCACTCTGTCATGATGAAAGCCTGCTCAAAGAGAAACCCTCTTCATTTTATTCCTTACAGTAAATCTGTGCAGTCCATTTTTTCAAGTGCCTTATACTTGGGTTTCATGTTTGAGGCAGATTGCGTCAGAGTATAGCAGGCAGATGATCTTTCTGGATTTTCAAAAGCAAATTAAAAGCCTATGTCTACCTTACGTGAAAATACATCATTTCTCTTTTCTTATCTAACTCACAATGGCTCTGTTGCATCTCATTTCAAATGATGTTCTTTAATGTTTTTGAATTAATTTATATAGTTCTTTATAATAGCTTGTTTGCTTGCTTATTCTGGTTGCTACAATGCCCAGGCAGGGGTAATAATACTTTTTATTCCGGTTCTTTGTCATATGTTCCCTTGTCAAATTTCTAGTTCTATGCACTAATCTCCAACTTTAAGAGGAGTGACCAGATCTTGAATCTCTACTTTATCTGGGAGCAGGTCACTAGGAGGTGCAGAATAGCAGTCCTGGAAAATCTGGACCCTCAGTGTTTCTTCCATGAGTGAGTGATCAGCTTTTCTTTACACCTTCACTGACAGTCTGGCTAAAACTGAAACTGGTCACAAACATACATCTAAAGGTTGATAAGGTCAAATGTGGATTTAATGGCTTTGCATACCATCACATCAATATACTATGCAAGAAAGTGTGGCACATAACTATAAATATGGTTGTGAGGTTAAACCCATGAGGTCACCAAACGATTGTGCAAAGTCCACATACACACAGCACCTGAGGTCAGGATCAATCCCAGGCTGTCGGAGCTGTGACCAATAGCTGCACCCGTCACAATGCTTTTGAAGAATCAACATGGTTACCACAATACCACAAGTAAGTGTCTTTTTCCCCAGACATTAATCATTTTAAAAATAACCTACCTTTCCAAGGACCCTTCTGTGGCATAACAATTGTCTATTTGTAATTCTTGGTGGGACATAGGAAGGAGAGGTGAATTAACAAATATTGCCAGAGCTTCCAAAAAAACTTTGCCTGGGCAAAGTACAATTAAGTCATAATATTTCTTAAACTATTCAGTTCCTTTCTGAATAGAAATAACATGTAAATTATGTTATTGATTATTAAAATCAGAGCAGCTTTTTAACCATTTGTGCAAGAAGTAAAATGTGAAGAGCCATTCCTTCCACAATTTTCGGAACTGGAAACATTTTTCCACCACACAATGGTGAAACTAAGGTAAAAGTTGAAAGATTTACATTTTCCCTATCAAACTACTTCATAAGATTTCAATGTAAAACCTGCTAATGTTCTTCAAATATCAGAACAATTGAAATTAAGGACTAAATTTGGAGTCGTATTGCATTTTTATAATCTCGTGGGATCTTCTGTGATTTGGCCAGATACAACAAGAGTTAGTATTTTCTCATGTGTTTTCTTTATATGTACACACCTATTACACACTGTATATGTACACACTTATCAGTATGTCTGAATAAGAGAACATGCATCTCTTCAGTGCACTAATATGTGTAAATTATCCAAATGCAAGTTCCCATCAACTGGGAAACACACTGATTTCCACCGACTCTCCATGCAAGAATGAGGTTAACATCGGTGAGATTTTTTAAAATAAAATTTAATTTTGCCTAATGCATTCTATTGGAAGGACTTAACACATCATTGAAAGTTGCGTTGTTACCATCTTTGGAAACTAAAGTCAGCTGTAATTTCCATTATGTGTATAATTTATTTTGAAAAAATAGCTAAAAGGGGGGAAGAAAAGAATATGTGTTTGGCATTACTTTGATCTTTCCACCTTACTGCAGTGATACATCCTAAGGTATCAAACACGAATAGGAATCCTAAGTAAGGTGCACTTTAGCATTGAAAATTACAGCTCATTATTTAGCCATTGCCCTTTCTCCTTTGAAACCAAAAGAAAGGTAAGATGAAAGAAAAAATATGAACAGACATGACCACCTTAGGTTTTCTAAAAGGAAAAGAAAAAATATCCACCATCTATCTGCTCCTCTCCTATAAAATTATTCTAACAATGTACAATGACTACCATTTTCTAGGTGCAATTTCCAGTTATTCACAAAAAAGCCTGTGCTTCAACAGGGCCTATATTGCTTTTTGTGAATTTAAGTGTTCAAATGCAATTACAGCATGTTTCTGATCCTAAGTATTCAGAAACCTCTTGTTCTTATTTGCAAACAAAATGGGACTTTTTAGTGGTTGTGATGTGTCTGCATGCAATTAACTATGGGCCAACATTGCCTTATTTCTCTATGATGACTGGAATGACATTATATGCCAGGACTTGTTTGCACTGTAATGACAAGTAACAGGGGACCCAGGTCTCCTAGGTAACCGGCTGAGCTCAATATATCATACCTCGTTACAGCAGTCAAGCGGGGGACATTTGGTCAAAAATTAATATATCAAAAAAAATTGTCCTGTATTTGTTATAGAGCACTGATAACCGACCAAAATGCTGGCATTCTTAATTTAACACAGAAGCTGGTTGGCAGTGTAAATTACTACTCTGTGACCCAGGTTCCAGTGTGTCTGCATACCAGTGTTCGTCTGATTTAAGGAGTAATAAAAACCATAATCGAAGCACTTTAATTTTGATGCTTTTGTAGATTTGATAAACATATATTTTCAGGTTGCTGTTAAATCATCATCCCTTGAATGTTGCATAGGAAGCTATTACAGTCTTTGCTGGGTTCTTCAAGTGTTATGCAACTACAAAATTAGTATTAGTTAAAAAGTGTAAAATATTTATTAAAACAAACCAGAAATAACGTACTGTGCATTTTTTTTTAATTTAGTATGTGAATGTTTCTTAGAACTACTGTTAGAGAAGAATAATGATTAGATAAAATTACAGGTATGTTGTTCTATCTGTGTCCATGCTACCAGCACTGAACTTCAAATCATGCTAAATTAAGCAGTCTTTAACTTTTACTTTTTAATATAATCTTTTATTCAATGCAAATCATAATTAGCAGTTGATAATATGGTCAAGAAATAAATAGACTATACTTGATTTATCGTTTGAAAGTTGAATTTATGATGTGAATTGTAATAATAGCTTTTGGTGGGCCTCAGTAAACGGCAAGTATTTGATTTAACATCAAAGATTCTAGAGAATATGCAATGGAACAGAGTTGTGCTAAATGTGTTGCTTGCATGCATTGCTTTATTGGTAGTCCAGAACAAAATAAAACAGATGGCTTTACTGCTGCTTCTATTTGTATGCATACACTTTAATAAAAATTAACTGAAAATCATCATTTTTATTTTAAGACCTTAAATCTGATTAGTAGGACAAAGAATAGTTTGGTGATTTCTAGGTTAATGGTTGGCTGTTGCAATTGCACCTATTTTTTAATATGAAGCCATATGCAATATCATGTCCACGCTTAAGATTAATATTGACCAAGTGCTCAAAGATTTCAGAGTTTTAAGTTCCTCTTATTCTATCAATACAACAAAACAAATAGGATTTTATAACAGATTGATGTTTCTGAATATTGTTTTTGTAATTTGTCAAAGGCAGTTACTAATTTCTTCCGAAACTTTCTGGCATTTTCATTTAAATTGGTGATTTGCATAAGAATTTAGTAAATTGTCACTGCATGTGTCCTCTACACTTCAAATAAATTGCTTTTCATTGCTTTATCTTCTATTCTTTTACTGTCATTTTAAAGATGAGTTTTATATTCATTTCTCTACTGCTTTGAAATTTTGCTCTTCAATTTTACTTGCGTCTATAAGTTCTCCATATGTTCTCCATTAAATTGTATTGATTTTCCAGATAATACGAATTGCCTGTCTTCCATAAATTTTCTTATATCCCCTATAGGAACTGCAGAATACAACATATAATCATCAGCTGCTTAGGGATTTTTTAAAATATATATATTAAGAGACATTTTTCCCCTTTGCTTTTAAGATAATTTTGACCTGGTGCAGATGTGTTCTTGGCCTACTGGGGTCTGAGATTGCCAAAACCTAACACACATAAAGGTTTATTAGAAAACTTAAAAAACGATTTTTGTCTTATTATAAATGGAAGGCTCAAATGCTAAAGTTATGAGAGAATGGTATTTCAGTTTTTCTTGACTCTTTCTCATTTGCATTATATCATAAGAACCGGCAGGAAAATAAAAGTTTTTGTTTGATTCTTTAAAATCCCACATTCAGTATAAAAACCTGGATCATTGGACAGGATTGACATTTTTTGATGAAACAATCAGTTTTCAGTCATGCATTTGGTGCATTAGTTTCTAGGACTTCTTAGCAGATTATTATCCATCAGGCGTTAGCTGAATCTTTTTTTTCAATTCCATTTTATTGCTTGAACAGCTTTTAATCCAGTGTCAGCCTGATACGCGATGCATGCTTGCCTTGCTTTCCATTTTGACCAGTTTCATTCAGTGAGGTTGCAGTTCTGTCTTGCTTTACAATGTGATGGGCAGTGTAGCACGCACCCACTCAGTCACTGCCAAACATGTGCAAGTGGCACCTATTGAGTGGAAAATAGTCACATCTAATCTACTTTTTTTTTAAGGTTAAGCTCTACCACTAAACATTGATACAAACTGAAAAAGAGCAGGTGCCATTAGCTGAATTAACTTGCAGGCGCCTGTCATTTGTGCAAAATATGTGCTTTAAAAATAATTATAGATAAACAGCAGAGATTGTGGTGTTTGTGCTAGGAGGTCTAAAATATTAATTTCTAATATATACTCTAGCGTAAAGCTCTAACCAGTTATTAAATCACTCACTCTTCTTTCCCCTGGGGGAAAGAAACAGGGGAATAAAAAATAGCATGGTCTGCTCTTTTTTATCCATTTTACCAGGAGGTAGCACTGTTTGCTTAAATGTACAAGAAATGGATACCGTGAGATCAGAAGAAGCAAAGCTTGTTAGTTAACCTCATTTCTGGTTCAAGAATCGTGAATTTACTGATGCTGTGTAGTGGATAGAAAATCAAAATCTTGCTAGTGTGTTGATCAATCTTTATTTAGATCTTTTCTGTTGTGGACCAACAAAAAATCTGTAATTTAAAAACCTTTTAGAATTTATATCTTAGTCTGGTCTGTACATGTTTTCCAAATTAAAAGGGCTTTACTAAAATCCATGGTTACTTACTCAAAATTAGTGAAAACATGTTATTAATAAAATTGTAACCAAATAAGAAAGCAGATGGACTCTCTTTACAGCATTTTCAAATGTCTCATGGGATCGAAGAACTCATATACAGCAGTTGCCTCTCACAAGGATTAAAAATGATTCCAGATTTCACAAAAATTAAACACACTTTCTTATTCACATTGTCTAGTATTGTTGTCTAAAATTTAAACAGTGTCTATCTAGCACGCAAAAGAAAAGACGTTCTCATTCATCTGTTGAAAGGAAATTTCCTTCACTTTGCATTAAACAAGAAAGATGGGATTTGATCTAATGGTGGGTTTTTGTTCAGTGATTTGAAAAATCACGGTCAACTCCATTAAGCATCCTACCTACAGTGTGCGTTAAGTGTTTGGGCTTTCACTTTAGGGCAAGAAAGCTTGTCAAAAAGTTTAATCTCAAAGTAACCTTATATCTTTTGCACTAATTATTATCTTTACTTTTGCCCTTTGTGCATTTTTCTTTCTGTTTGATTGCTGCTCTCTTTAAATGCCATTTCATAGATGTACTCAGGCAACCCAGTAACACTGGGAAATTCACCCTCTGGGAGAAAGCTCAAAGCAAATATTATTTTAGTTTAGAAATGTGACTCAGGCATTATGGTTCATATTACTGTCATTACAATAAAGTCTGGTTTCATTCATTTTTTTACTCATCTTTTGATATCCTATGTAGTAACGCACGATGAGGGTGATAAGACAATGGCATTCATATGCATAATTCAGTTCCCTGATGTTCCTTATTAATGGAGAATGAGTGACATTTGTTGCTGTTTTTGGAGTTTAAAGTGCCATCAAATATATAAAAGCATGAAAAGGCCTTCCTGAGAATATGACAACTATAACACTAAAACATGATTTTGCCCGAATCCACTGAAAAAAAATTCAGAACAGTAGATTCTTCCAGTGAGTTCCAAAATTCTAACCTAATTGAAGGATTCAGATGACATCATAACCTGTGAAGCTCAAGTGGTTTATAAATGTCAGCTGAAATTCCAAGATTAGATTACAACCTTTAACTTGGTTCTGGTACTTTCTATTTTAGAATATATATGCTGTGTATAAAATTTTTTGACATTCACTTTTTAAAAAGTATTTTTGGAGAGAATTACATGTGCAGGAACATTCCAATGTCTCAGTACAGAGCCAAATAACATTTACAGAGGATATAATGTTTCTCTTGATGGCATTATTACCAAATTACCACAAAGTAAGCTGCAGTAGATTGTGTGGAAATTCCATGCAGAGCAACATATTATAAGTGGGCACATTTCAGTAAACATGTAGGTTTTATTAAAATCAGAAATGCATCTGTTTACCTAAAGGTCACTTATATGTTATTACCACTAGAAATCGCTCTGCCATTGCAGATAAATTAGACAGTATACTTGATAACCATCGTGACAGACATGAATTTTTTCTCACTTGTTTTCCCTCATTAATAATCTGAACTGTACTGTTGTTCACGTCTACTGCGAAAAAGCATTCTTGTGATTTTAGGAGAGAAGAAAAATAAACGTATTTTATATCTTTGAAGAGAACACTCACCTTTCCAGCATACACATTGGATAATTAGTGATGGAAACTAATTTCTATACATATTGTATGTCAATAATGTATGTATATTTTCCACAGTAGTTGGTTTGCCTTTACTGTATTTTAAATTTAGTCTCTAAATTTCAAATTTAATGATCAGTTTCAAATATGTTTAATATTGCCTATTAGGAACAAGACAATAAGACTATCAAAATTCTTCTCCTTTCTGCAAAAAAGAGAAGTTATCATACAGTGGCTGTTACAAAATCCATTATCAATTTAGTTATCTATAAACAAGCAATTCCTTTTGGACTTAATGAAAATGATATCCAAAGCTTCCTGACTACTAAGGTGCTGCTCATAGTGATGGTCTTACTTCAACCTGCTTCCTTACATTTGACTACAATGCTGACCTGCACTTCCGAAATGTCATTATCATGCTGAAATCATCAACCACACTCTTAGGCAACTTGGCAGCTCCACTTCAGGTGAAGACATATGAAGCTTGATAATCACTGATTAATATTAAGAGCAGAACTTCATCACATGACCAATAACAGGAACATAGTTAAGTAGTATGAAGACAAAGGAGAGTTTTTTTCTCGAGCTGCTGTACTGGTATTTAAATATTAGCATAGCAGTCAGTGTCTTATGCTGGTGATATGTCTCCAAAATTGGTTAAAAAATTTCCACAGATAGCCTCTTGATGACGTCATCATTAATAATGATTGCAAATGGTTTCGAAGGAATGCAAAGAATGAACTTGCGAATGCATTGCCATCAAGAAGCTTGTCACTGTGCTCTTCTAAATCCACTACAGCCAGGCTCGTGAAATCACAAGCATAGAAAGGAAATATACGGAGATGCCTCGAAAATTATCACACACAATTCCAAAGCTTTGAGCCACAGTTTGCACATATGACTTCACCTGAAGTGGAGCTGCCAAAAGGCTGTGTTTTTCAGTGGTTAATCATCTCTATCCCTGGATTGCCTCTACAGAAATTTCATAGAACATTGTATTGTGCCCAGTCTTCCTTCCATCATCAGATTGAAAGTGGATATTACTTTGAAGATTGCTCAGAGTTCATTTCCATTTGTAACTCTCAGAAGATGAAGCCATGTCAAAGTGCAATGGGATCTGAACAATATCCAGCCACGAAATGCTAATATTTACACCATAAAGTTACCAGTTAATGACTATTTCCAACAAGATAGAGACTTGCCACAATGGCACCTTGAATTATTGTGGAGTTCCCAACTATCCACATCCTGAAGACAGATAACTATGATGGCTACCAGAGTAGATTAACATGATCAGCATCCCACAAAACACTCATTTCTTTCAACAGTCTGGAAGGCCGGGACTACAATGGAATATTCTCCACTTAGCTGGATCACTACAGCTATAACAACCCTGAAGAAGCTTGACTCTGAAACCCAATCAGCCCATTTGGCTGGCACCATATCTCTACCACTAACGCTGTGTATGTGTATGAACTGAGAACAGAAATATGAAGAGCACCTGTGCTGCCATGTTGGTGCTCACTACTTCAAGTTCCAGTTCAGGTTTATTGTCATCTGGCTGTTCATATATACAACTAAATGAAACAACTTACCTCTGGACCATGGTGTGCCCACAATACATATAGCACACACAGCACATTAAAATAAAATATTACCACCAATAAATTAACCTTTCTCTTAATCTCACATGCTCCGTTGGGTACATTCAACAGCAGGAAGCGATCGACAACAGATGCTATTAAAATGGATCATTGATCAGAAGCAGCTTAATCAGTTGTTGGGGGTTGATTTCTTCTACCTGCAGCTATTACTCTTCAAGTGTTAGATGCTTTCCATTGTTGTTTCAGTCTGCTACATCTATATATGGAATGGTGTGGAAGGTGCTTGAGGATTATTTACTGCCAAAATGTTTTGCTCAAACCAATTGCTACCACTCACTTACATATTAATATGCATTTGGAATAAAACCTAATATAAAAGATAAGCAGACCAATGCAAAACACGGCATACCATTGGAAAAGCACAAGAATTCTCAGTAGTGGGCCATATCTGCTTAGGAAAACAATGTGTATGAAGTCTAAATTTTAACAATGACATTATGACTAAAATCTGCTCATTGCTGCAGTTACAACTTTGGGGTCAGGAGAGAATCACATTGTCAGCAGCTATAAAAGTGACCAATTCAGAGAACTATTACTAGAACTCTGTTAGGCTAGAAATGGAAATATTTGTTGCTGGTCGCAGTTTTCCATTCTCTGTTGTGCAAGAGAAGTTATTGATTCTGCCTGGCCAATGTTGGCAAACTAGGTTAGCTAGCAGAGAGAACAGATGTCTTTGCTAGATCTGCAGGCATTCCCACAGTGCAAACTGCCCTCATGCTGCAGTGGTGCTGATCTATTTTGACATCTGCCAGAATCAAAATTATTTCTACTCCCTTAACGTTAGTCAAAATGCCACCAAAGGCATACAGCCAAGGGAGAGGATCATGTAAGTGAATGCCTTATATCCTGGCATCCTGCAACAACCCACTGTGCCGTTTGAACTTGAGTTGCCATGGCAAATCAAAAGCTGACAACATGCCTGGTGACTCCAGGACACAACTCATGGAATGCACAGCATTAATACAATAGAAGCCGTTCTGCCTTATGAGGTGTGATAATACACATCAGTGGGGGTGAAACGGAGCTCTAACTTGCGGATAAATTCTGGAGGAACCTTGCAGTACTTGGCAAAGAGATAGTGTTGGTCTCCTGCATACTTCTTAAACTCACTATAATTAAAGGTCAGTTTATGCTACCAGCTGGACTGTATGCAGCTATGCAGCAAGTATATAACAAGGAGGAAGATGTTCACTTTAGGTCTAAGGCAAAAAAGAACCAAAATTTGCATTCTGTGATCTCAACTATAATAGAAGTTTATGGAATTTCTTAGCAAGTTGTCAGCATCTGTGGAGAGACAAACTGTCCATGACCATTATCAGAACTAGAGAAACAAATCGAGATCAACATGTTTTCAGAAGTGGGTGGAAAGTGGTGGAGACAACGATGGAAGTGTGAAATTGAGAGGAGGTGAAGGGGAGGGGGGGGGGTGTTGAATGGTGCCAGAATGGAGACACTTGAGAGTGGGTGGAAATCACTTGGAATTCACATCTGATCTGTCTGGTGGAGATGCAAATAGAAGGAAATAAATGAAAATGGTGGAGAGAAGGAAAAACTGGAATTCTGAGTGCAAAACATTGCCATTGCTGGAAATCTGAAATAAGAGAGAAGATTAAAAACTCAAAGCAGGTTGGACAACGTCTGTGGAGAGAAAATTTGGAGCTAACCCCTAAAAGGTACCTCAAAAACAACAGGGACACCAAGGAACAGATCAGTGGGCAGACTTTGGAAAGATGCAAAAATAATAGGTTCATTGTCATGGGTGACTTCAACTTCTTTAATATTGGTTAGCACCTGATTAGTGCAAGAGGTTTAGGTGGGGCACAATTGTTAGGTGTGTCCAGAAAGGATTCCTGATATAATATGTGGACAGGCTGACTAGAAGAGAGACCACACTGGATCTAATACTAGGTAATGAACCTAGTTAGATGACTGATCTCTTGGTGGGTGAGCATTTCGGAGATAGTTGACCACAGTTCCCTAACCTTTAACATACCCTTAGACAAGGATAGGAGCACATGGTGTGGGAAAGTATATATTTAATTGGGAGAAGGTTAATTATGGTGATATTAGATGGGAACTTGAGATCGTAAGTTGAGAACAGAATCCCCTCCAGTAAATTCCCCACAACCGGAGTTAGGATCTCCAGCCTGCAGTTCCCTAGCCTGTCCTTGCTACCCATCTTGAACAATGGAAGAACATTAGCTATCTTACAGTCTTCTGGAACATCATCAGTGGCTAACAGAAAGGCAAGCCTCTCTACAAGGTTGCTGTGATTTCTTCCCTAGCCTCACATATGGTCTGGGTTTGTACCATCAGCCCTGGGGATCTGCCCACCTTAATGTAGCTCAAGGCTGCAAATATGTGCTTCTTCATTATATGCACATGTCACTGCTTATTATCCTCATTACTTTGGTATCCATGATATTCTCCTTAGTAAGCACCAAGGAGAAATAGACATGAAAAATCTTGGCTATCTCCTGTGGCTCCAAATGTTGATGGCTCTGGTGGTCCTTAAGAAGACTTAGTCTCTCCCTAGTTACCCTTTATTAACTGGAGAACCTCTTGAGGTTATCTTTAACCCTGACACCCAAATCCATCTCATACTTTACTTTCACCCTTCTGATTTCCTTCTTAAGCTGGTTTTAAAGTTTTCATATTCATTGAGGGATTCATTCATCCATAGTTGTCTAAAAAGAAATGTATACTTTCTTCTTTTTCCTTATCAGGATCTTGATATCTCTCATCAACCAGGGTTCCCTGAACTTGGTATGTCTACCCTTCATCCTAATAGGGGCATGTTGCCCCGGACTCGATGTAACCTCTTTAAAAGCCTCTCATTTACCAACTGTCAGTCACCCAGTCAACCCCAACTAGTCCCTACCTAATGCCCTCAAAGATGGCCTCTTCCAGTTCAGGAGTTTAACCTGTGAATCTGTTCTAACTTTTTCCATAACTAACTTTAAAAGTAATAGAATTGTAGTCACTGTACCCAATGTGCCATTTCAGTTATTTGGCCTGCCTTGTTCCCTAAGAGGAGGTCTAGTATTGCTTCTTTCCAAATAGGTCCTGTATATATTGCGTTAGGAAACTATCTTAGATGCACTGCACGAATTGCACCCCATCCCAGCCCTTTCTGCTCTGGATGCACGGTCAATACCAGGAAAATTGAAATCTCCCACTAGCACTACCCTACCATTCTCACAACTATGTGTGATTTCTTGTCACATCTGCCCCTTGAGTTCCCGCTAACTATTGGTGGTGGGTGGGGGTGGGAGGCAAGTCTACAATTTAGTCCTACCAAGGTGATCATCTTATTTCTAAGTTCTACACAAATGTTCTCATTAGATGATCAAAGCCCCTGAGGTCCTGCATTTTAATTTCTGACCTAACTCACTATACTCATTCTGCAGGCTCTGAGCCCTTGTTTTTCCTATGTCATTTGAACTAATGTGTACAACAATTTCTGGTTGTTTGCTCTCCCCTTTGAGAATTTTCTGCACCCACTCAAAGACCTCCTTGACTCTGGCACTCAGGAGGCAGCACACTATCCTAGTGTTTCTTCTGCAGCCAGAGCCTCGTCTGCCCCCCCCCCCCACAATCAGGTCTCCTACTTCTATCAGTCCACCTGACTACACCCGCTCCCTGACTTCTGGTTTCAACCTGAGCTACGCAGAGTATCCTGTAGCCTAGACATTGGATTCATCTATTTTTGCTGTTCTGAAATATCTATAATTTGAGCATGAATTTCAAGACTTCAAGCCAAAAGTCTTGAAACCGGTCGGAAAGACACTATATCATATAGCCCAGATAATCATTCATTGATATATTATTTTCAGAGCAACTGGCTGCATTTCCCTGTCTCATTATGAGTGCACTGCTGCTACTGTAGTTCAGAGGGTCATTTGGTTTGCATTGGGGTCCATAACTTTGTAGGATTTTTATGAAAATAATCTTTCTATGAAGGAGTCCCATAGTAGGCAGCAGTCGATCCCAGGGTATCATGGGCTTGTGCCTCTGGTGGACTGTGTCCTCTCCAGGGCGCAAGCCTGAGCGCGAAGATTTGAAGAACTGACTGTTGCCCATGCATCGGGTTCCTCTCTCCACATCACTGATGTCGTCCAAGGGAAGGGCAAGCGCCGATACAGCTTGGCACCAGTGTCGTCGCAGAGGTCGTCAGAGTGAAGTTGTAAACAACATTAGGCTGCCTTAGGGACCCCAG
Organism: Mobula birostris; assembly: GCF_030028105.1. Taxonomy (NCBI): domain Eukaryota; kingdom Metazoa; phylum Chordata; class Chondrichthyes; order Myliobatiformes; family Myliobatidae; genus Mobula; species Mobula birostris. Next base: position 54,332,163 of record NC_092384.1, read on the forward strand.
CTGCAGATTTCTTGCTTGGGGTTTACTCCCGAAGCTTTTGCCATGGGGGTATGGCCGCAAGGCAGCAGAGGTTTAAAATCAGAGTTTTCCTTCTCCTGGCGGGATGCCATCCAAGGCTGACGAGCCCCACCTGCCTGAAAATGCCGCTTTCCCTGCAGAAAATGCCACCTCCTTGGCTGAACTGTAATTGTTGAGTAGGCTGATATTCTTTGATAGAACCTTGCTCCTGATGACCTCTCAGATATGTACCCTCACTCTCTTTCCTCCTGCAATAGCTGTGATCCTTGATTTGCAAGGTTGTGCAGCATGTGGAAGGTGTCAGAGAAGCCTATGCATCTGTTTGTCCTGTTGTACAAGGTGCTCCAGGAGTGATGCAGGCACAAGGCTGACAGATGACATGAGAGGGATACTAAGGTTATGAGAGGCATTGAGGCCGTTAGAGTGAATTTTTTTGGGTAGATGATTTGTTTACACTTAAATGACTTTGGCCACCAGACTTCTATTTGACAAAGTACTGTAGATTGAGTTCACAACAATGCGCTTCCTAGAAAGGTATGAATACCAGATGCTTCTGGCGCCGTAGTTTGACCAGATGCTGTAGTTTTGAAGACAGTATTATCTATGCATTATAAATATTAATTGTCTTCTATGTTAGCACGTAAAATGCCAAATAAATGTATTGTGGATTTAATTGCATTGGCGTTGGAAGGAAAGGATGAAGTTAGGTGGTGTGATATTTTGTATGTGGCTTCAAAAGGAAGCATTGTCTATGCATTGTCTATAACTTTTTATGTAGTGATTGGCTTTGTGTTTAGCATATAAATATCGAGCCCACATTGGGCTAGCAGACCTTTCTACCGAAAGTGTCTCCGTCCGTATGATGCCTGCTGTACCTTGTTGTGTCGAATAAAGAAGCTGCTTTGTATCTACCAGTGACTCTGTCTCTCTGGTGATTTCATCCATGCTACAACAGAGGCCGATGTCTGTATCCCATGGTAGGGGGTGTGTCTGGTTCTAAGTACTTTACCTTTCACACTTAACCTATGACCTCTAGTTCTAGTTTTACCCAGCCTTTGTGGAAAAGCATGCTTGCACTTACCCTGTTGAAACCCCTCATAATTTTGTGTATTTCTATAAAAATCTCCCTCATTCTCCTATGCTCCAGGAATAAAGTCCTAACTTATTCAAATCAGGTTCTCAATTCCTGACAACATCCTCGTAAATTTTCTCTGCACTCTTTCAATCTTATTGATATCTTTCTTGTAAGTAGGTGGCCAGAACTACACACAATACTGCAAATCTGGCCTCACCAATGACTCATACAACTGCAACACAACATTCCATCTGCTGTACTGGATACTCTCATTTACAAAGGCCAATGTGCCAGAAGCTCACTGTTGTAACCCCTTGCGGATTCATGTCAACAGCTGTTTGCATCCTTAGGATACCAGCAATGCTGGTAAATTCTAAAGCCCAAGATACAACCTTGTCCTCTCTAAAGTCAAAGCAGACAGAATAATTTCTTCTTGAATACAGGTGCCTGGGGAGCACTAAATTAGAAAACATGATGAAGATCTTGCAGTGAGGGGGTTAATAGAAGAAAGCAGTCCAGGCACAAGAGTATGGTCTTCCTGAAGAATGTCACTTACCTTTGCTGATATCCTTGGAAAATCTTGTCATCAGGGAGATACAAATAGGGTGTGGTTACTCTACAGATTCCGAGGGAGTAACTCTTTACTGATGACTATGTCTTCATCAGCGCTCTGGGTTCCCAACTCAGTTGGAGAAAACACTAACTATTAGGTTAAGCATTTAAACATCTTTAAAATATGTCTGAGTGGCCTGAATTCAACTGTGAAGGCTGCAACATTTTCCTTTAAATGGAGAGAAAGAGAGAAAACAAACTAGCAGGATGTGCTCCCAATTTGAATGAGAATGATCTGTGATGTTTAGCTAGAGAGTGGTGAATCTGTGGAATTCATTGCCACAGGCAGCTGTGGAGGCCAAGACTTTATGTATATTTAAACCAGAAGTTGATAGATTCTTGGTTGGTCACTACATGAAGGGATACAGGGAGAAGACAGGAGATTTGGGATAAGAGGGAAAATGGATCAGCCATGATGAAATAGCAGCACAGACTCGATGGGCCAAATGGCCTCATTCTGATCCTATATCTTATGGCTTTATATTTATGGTATGGATCTGTTGTGTTAATAAGCCTTGTGTGAATAATGCCATCATTAGGGATGTTTCTGATATGGGGAAAGCATCAGCCATGCTCATATGGATCCCAAATGAATATGCCAAGTCCAATCTTACAACTGACATGCCACTACTTAAGAATTTTATTTTTGTGATCCAGTTCAGGTAAAATCAGGTATGCATTGTGCAGGGCAAAAAGAAAACAAGCATGATGTACTCCAGCATCTACGTTTGCATTTAACTATCTTTTGAGGCAGCACTTCCACATGGGACAGTTTGCACGTTAAACTTGCACCTGGACTAATTCTGTTCCAGTCATCTTAAAAAGCATATTTTCTGGTAAACCATTATCTGGTAATAATTATAAATATAAGTTAACTTCAGATGTTTATATTTAGCAACGGACCTGCACTCAATACAAATATTGAAACATGAGAAATGCATTTAAAAGGGTACTAATGTTACCAGTCCACGTTATCTTTGGTCCATTTGTTCAACTGCGTGCTTCTACAAAAATACTGAACCTATAACGTAAAACTTGATAGCAAACTTTGCATCTCTAAATAAAATAACCTTACACTTAAGTAAGTTAAATAACATAGGGTTTTTAATACCCTTTCAGTATTCCTTTTCTTTTTTGACGTTGAGCAAAAAACTGTTATGATCCTTGGCATGCCTTGGATCTATGATAATATGCAGCTGAAATTTACACAAGGCATTCATTACTCTGGCATAATAATATAGAAAATGTTATCATGAATCCCACTTAGGTGAATTCCTAATAAATATGTATTTATATTAACAAAAGGAAAACAGAAAATGATGTAGAGCTAATTAAAAGTAACATAAACATAAAATGTTTCTTATTTTGGAAAGTATTCCTTTTTAATTATGAGACAACACAGAAAGTTTCATTTACATTGTACTTGGACTTATGATAAATAAACCCCAGATGTGAAATAAATTGTGGAAAACAGTATGCTCATTGAACAGAAGCCAAAACTATCATTTAATTATCATTGCAATCAAAATGAGAATGTGAACTCCAGCCCAACCTCATTCAGAGTGAATACACTTGGTCCTTCAAGATAATTGAAGTATGTGTGTGCAGATGGATGGAAATCTGTATCTTTATGCATGATGTGTAGAGTCTATGAGGTGATTAACAGGAACTGTGTTGTAATATTAAATCCTTTGTTATTATGTAGCCTAGAAATGATGGCAGGGTGGAGGTTGGGAGTGTGGAGAAGTTTGGAGTGAATGGTGTTGGGTGCGGATTTTAAGCGACTCTCCCCCCCAAAAAAACTGGGCAGATTAGTAGTTAAATTTGAGTGCTGCTTCATTTTTGCCCCTTAGCAAGATTGACCGTGTGTTTTGGCCAGAAGCCAAGGCACCCATTTGATTCAGTAAGGTTCCCTATTAACATATACTGGGGTCATGAGGCATAAGGTTTAGGATTTTGCTGTGCTCAATATGGTTGCCACATTTGCTTACATACTTTTATTATATGGGAAAGGAGAAAGGGTATCGTAAGGCAATGCATACAACTAAATTTTCACCTCTTCCCAGAATCTTCATTATTTTGATCTTATAAACTAAATGATAGCATCGGTTAAAATGAACAAATTTGGTCTTTTGTTTATATTTTAAAAAAGTAGATTTAAGAAGAAGTATTTAAGTTAATCGGAAACCTTCCTAATCGCAAAGTAACGATGAAAGGATTAAAAGAAACATACAAAGTTGCTGACATTTAAAATCATGATGAAAAAAATGGGATACGAATGGATCTGCTGTAAATATTTAGAACATAATAAAAAACAGGAAGTTCTGGAAACACTCAGCAAATCAGACAGCACCTATGGAAAAAGAAATAGAATTAATGTATCAGGTGAACATCATTGAATAGCACCAGCAACCATACCTGACCTTCTTCAACCACACTAAAGAATTTGTCTACATCAACTGGGAGAAATGGGGAGGCATACTGTTAAAATTAGGTTGCCTACAGAAATTTGTTTCCAATTGAAACTTCAATACAGCATGTAAGCCATGATCCTAACTATTAGGTTATCCTAATTGAGGACAAACTTAATAAGTATTTTGCGTCCATCTTTATCGTAGAAGACACTAATAGTATAACAGAAATTCCGGGGTGTTAGGGGGCAGGAGTGTAGTTGCTATTACAAAGGAGAATATGCTGGGGAAGCTGAAAGGCCTGAAGGTAGATAAGTCACCTGGGCTAGATGGACTATACCCCAGGGTTCTGAAAGAGGTAACTGAAGGGATTGTGGAGGCATTAGTAATGATTTTTCAATAATCACTAGAATCTGGAAAGGTTCCAGAGGACTGGAGAACTGTATATATCCCTCCACTCTATAAGAAGAGAGGTGGGCAGAAGTAAAGAAATTATAGGCCAGTTAGCCTGAATTCAGTGGTTGGGAAGCTGTTGGAGTCTATTATTAAGGATGAGGTTTCGGGGTACTTGGAGACACATGATAAAATAGGCCAAAGTCAGCATGGTTTCCTTAAGGGTACATCTTGCCTGATAAATCTGTGAGAATTCTTTGAGGAAATAACAGGCAGGCTAGACAAAGGAGAGACCGTGGATGTTGTTTACTTGGATTTTCAAAAGGCCTTTGACAAGGTGCTAATCATGAGGCTGCTTAACAAGATAAAAGCCCATAGTATTACAGGAAAGATACTAGCATAGATAGATGATTGGCCTACTGATAGGAGGCAAAGAGTGGGAATAAAGGGGGACTTTTCTGGTTGGCAACTGTTGACTAGTGGTGTTCCCCAGAGTTTGGTATTGGGGCCACTTCTTTTCATGTTATATGTCACTGATCTGGATGACAGAATTGATGGCTTTGGGGCTAAGTTTGTGAACGATACGATGAAAGGTGGAGGAGCAAGTAGTTTTGAGAAAGCAGAGAGTCTACAGAAGGATTTAGACAGATTGGGAGAACAGGTAAAGAAGTGGCAGATGGAATATAGTGATGGAAAGTGTATGGCCATGGACTTTGGTAGAAAGAATAAAAGAATAGACTATTTTCTGAAGAGGAAGAAAATTCCAAAATCAGAGGTGCAAAGGGACTTGGAACTCCTTGTGCAGGATTCCCTGAAGGTTAATTTGCAGGTAGGGTCTGTGGTGAGGAAGGTAAATGTGATGTTAGCATTCATTTCAAGAAGACTAGAATATAAAAGCATGGAAGTATTGCTGAGGCTTTATAAGGCATTGTTCAGATCGCACAGAGTATTGTGAATGGTTTTGGGCCCCTTATCTAAGAAAGGATATACCGGCATTGGAAAAGGACAAGAGAAGTTAACGGGAATAATTCTGGAACATATAAGGACTGTTTCGTGGCTCTGGGCCTGTACTCACTTGAGTTTAGAAGAATGAGAGGGGATCTTATTGAAACCTGTCAAATACTGAAAGGCCTAGATAGAGTGGATGTGGAGAGGATGCTTCCTATAGTAGGTAAGTCTAGGAACAGAGGGCATAGCCTCAAGATAGAAGGATGTGCACTTAGAACAGAGATGAAGAGGAATTTATTTAGCCAGAGACCAGTGAGTCTGTGGAATTCTTTGCCACAGATGGCTGTGGAGGCCAAGTCACTGAGTATATTTAAAGTGGAGGTTGATAGGTACTTGATTAGTCAGTGTGTCAAAAGTTACAGGGAGAAGGCAGGAGAATGGGATTGAGAGGGATAATAAATGGGATTGAGATGGAATGGCTGAGCAGACTCGATGAGCTAAATGGCCTAATTGTATGTTGACATGTGTCATTAAAACAAAGGTGGGAATTTGGTTACTGAATGATGCAATTTAGCAGTAAACCTAGATAGAGCAGGCTTTAAATCTAGACTTAATCTGGACTAATTTAGACAAAATACAAAGTACCCAGACATCTTCAAGGAGCAGTGTCTCAGAAAGGCAGTGTCCACTATTAAGGACCTCCAGCAGCCAGGGCATGCCCTTTACTCACTGTTACCATCAGGTGGGAGGTACAAAAGCCTGAAGGCACACACTCAGCGATTCAGGAACAGCTTCTTCCCCTCAGCCATCCAATTCCTAAGAGGACATTGAACCTTTGGACACTACCTCACTTTTTTTTAATATATGGTATTTTGTTTTTTACACGATTTTTAATCTATTCAATATACATATACTGTATACAGTATACTGAATAAGATTTATTTATTTATTTATTTTTACTCTCTTGAACTGCTGCTGCTAAGTTAACAAATTTCATGTCAACTGCCAGTGATAATAAACCTGATTCTGAATTCATGACCAGTGCCTCAGTATGATTAATACCTTTGTTCCCTGCATGCCAACAACCTTGTGCTACCTTTGAATTGCTAAGATTCCTCTCAAAGAATCATCTTTATTTGTTATCGGCAGTCAGCAGACACTAACAAGCCGAGAACATTTTTTATATAATTCATGAATTGATTTGTGTCATTCTTTCATTAGAAATTATTTGGCATGGTCAGAGTCTATTACTAAAATTTTATACATTTAAAGGATATGTGGACCCAGATAGAAGTCGAGCGTGAGAAAAGGCTCAGTCTATTAATCAAGACTTGCAAGAATATCTTCGCATAAAGATGCTTTTGAAGAATCTTGACCATGTTTTGTAAGGCTCATCTAAATTTCTCAGAAACTGCATGGAGCATGAGGAAACCCTCAGTCTATTAACCAAGACTTGCAAGAGTGTCTTTGCATAAAGATGTTTTTGAAGAATTTTGACCAAGTTTTGTAAGATTCATCTAAATACCTCAGAAACTGCAGTGCTACATAATGTATCATGCACATATCATTAGAGTATTTCTGTGGGGTAGTTTTGCAATGAGGTGTTCATATTATACATTGTTGATGGAATTTGTCAACAATGTGACATCAAAGGTAGCCAAGAGTTCTGTATCATTGCTATAGCGTCTGATCTGCAAACTAAAAGAAATGGGAAATGTAGAACAAAGTAAACCTATATCCTTTTAATGAGTTGTGGGATGAGATTAACTGCTGTCACTTATCATATTCAGTATCTTCATCAAAGACTTGTTAGCATTGTAAGGGACAGACAGTGAATGACAGGAAGCTTTAGAGAGACTGCAGAGGAAATTTATCAGGTTTCTGCCTGAATTAGGGAGTATATCTTATGTGGAGAAGTAGAGCAAGCTAGGTTTGTTCTCTTTGGAGCGAAGAAGGATGAGAGGTGACTTGATAGAGGTATACAAGATGAAAAGAGGCTTAGATTGAGTGAACAGCTAGAGACTTTCACAGGGCAGAAATGGCTAATATGAGAGGACGTAATTTTGAGGTGTTTGGAGGAAAGTATAGGGGGATGTCAGAGATTTATTTTTACAGGAGAATGGAGCGTGCTGCCAATGGTTGGTGGAGGCAGATACATTAGGACCATTTAAGAGACTCATATAAGCACATGTATGAAAGAAAAATAGAGGGTTATGTGGGAGGGAAGGGTTATATTGATCTTGGATTTGGTTATAAGGTTGGCAAAACATCGTGGGCTGAAGGGCCTGTTCTATGTTCTAGAGATGCTGTGGAAGATGCTGCTTGGAGTGCACAGGGTTAACAAGGCAATATTAGACTAAGCCTGGAAAATCTTTAGAATGGTGCTATCAAAAGATTTTTCTTGTCAGCATGATTCTAAAACAGATCAGCTTGCGGTGCATTGATCAATTCTCCTTCATCATTCAGGGCCTGAAGATATGGATAAAATGGATGCTCTGGCCTGTATCTGAAGTGTAGGTCTCAACTGCAAAATCGACTTAAGGAAAAACAGAAAGTGCATTTAAGGAGTTGGATTGTGATCATTGCTGATCATTCAAATTCAATACCTTCTTCCTGCTTTCTTTTCATACCATTTTGTCCATCTCTGTCAACTGCTTTTTTTGATATGCTTAATGATTAGGCTTTAACTGCTTTATGTGGTAGAGAATTCCACAGGTCTATTATTCTTTGAAACTACTTTTGTGACTTTTCATCATTCCATTCCATTATTAATACTGAGATAAAATAGTGTCATTCCAATTGTGGGAGAATATCTCCATGCATGAAAGGAAGATCTGCCACTATCTTTTTGGGGTAATGCTGTATCAGCTGTCTTCAGCCTTAGCATCCTTAGTCACACCTTAATCCAGGCTGCAGTTCCTGTTATAAATGCTTTATAAAGACACAGTTGTGAGTAAAGGTTAACTTTTGGTGGATTCAAATATTCAAGGGGAAATTTGTACCTTGCAATGACAATGCACTCAAACATTTTCTAGTAAGTCTCGGTATTGAATATATCTGAAACATTACTTAGATTAAACAGTATCCTGTGTCCTTTCTTTGCACAGATGTTATAGCTGTCTGCTTTCTCTCCATCATTCTCTCTCTTTGCTCTAATCTGTTCCTGTAAGATTCCTTCCCGGTGAGGTTGGTGCTGCTGTTGTTCATGGCTGATATTATTAACACTCATTTTTCCTGACGTGCTATTCCCGACTTTACTAAATCTTACATCAACACAATCTCTGCAAAACAGAAAGAGCTTGGTGTTTTGCAAATTACCTCTAATTTTTCTTTTCTCTTCAAAGTCATTGAAGTTGTTTCTAAATCTATGACCAGTTTTCTGAGATATTCTTCTTCAAAAACATGAAAACAGGTTTCCACAACTGGAACATCGACAAAAAAAAAACCAATGACATACCTTGTGCCTTAAATCCTTCTGCAGCTAGCTTCCCAATTTTTTTTGATATTGCATCCTTCAAGTCTTTTGGGCATCTTAGTACAATGATTACACCATAAAAACACGTTGCTGCTGTAGTAACTTAACAGCTGTGTATTTTCAGCATTTTCTTGAGGGTTTGCACAATCTCTGGAAATTCAAATGTTCGAACTTTTATTTTACAGAGAATTTTGCTTGGGCCCTGAGTACACATTGGCCATTGGCATACCAGTGGCTACACCTAAGGAGTTTGAAGAGATTTGGTACATCAGCAAATTTCTACATATGTACGGTGGAGAGCATTCTGATTAGTTGCATCGCTTCTTGGTATGAAGGCTGTAATGCGTAGAAGGTTGTAGATTCAGCTAGCTGTATCACAGGCACAAGCCTCCACACCATCGAGCACATCTTCAATAGGCAGCATCCATCATCAAGGATCTTCACCATCCAGGATATGCCCTCTGCTCATCATGACCAGGCAGGAGCTATAGTGACTTGAAGACCCATGCTCAATATTTTAGGAACAGTTCCTTTCCCTTCACTGCCAGATTTCTGAATGGACCATTTTGCACTATTTATCTGTTCATGATAATTCACAACATCTTTTATGTCTTGCATTATACTAGGTCGACCTTCACTAATCCGGCACCATTGGGACCTGAGGAGTGCCGGATTAGTGAAAATGCCAAATTACAGAAGGATCACATTAAGCATAATCAGTGCCAGATTATCGAAGGAACCAGATTACAGGTAATCGGATTAGTGAAGGTCGACCTGCACTGACAAAAACAACAAATTTCATGACATATGTCAGTGATAATAAATGTGATGCTGATTCTGATTTTAATTATCATTCAAATCGGTGAACATCAGTGGTGTCACAAATCACTGGTGGTTTCCTTTCCAAGTGACAGAGTAAAGTGTGTGTAGAGTCTACAGATGAGATAAAACAAGTGATAGGTGATGGAAGCTCAAAAGCAAGTTGTCACGTAGAAATCTACTACACAAACAGGCAATGGATACTGTACACTAGAACACATTTAGAGATTGCTTCAATAATACTAACTAGAGAAGGAAGTACTAATATTTCTGATATAGCTCTATTGGTTTGATATTCCTGTCACTCAAAACACAGCCATACACAAAACCAGAAAGCGTTGGAGACACTCAGCTGGTCAGCAACTTGGCAAATGTTTCATGTTGAAGACCCTCCACCATCAGAATCCTCTGCTTTGTTGTGTGATCACAGTTTGATGAGCAGTACCGTTATATTACAAGACTAATATAATTCCCTCATTCTAAATCATTAATATCATGAATGAAATAAAAATTAAAAAAGTTGGAAAACTGAAAATGCAGGAAACATTCGCCAAGTCAAGCAGCAACTGCAGCAAGAGAATACAAGTGAACTTTTCAGCTTGAAGATGTTGGACTCCAATATTAACTCAATTTCTTTCTCCACAGATGCTGCCTAACATACTGAAGGAGTTAAGTTCGGAGGAGACTGGGCAATTATTAATGGAAAGCAAGGAAATGAAATAAATTTGAATAGATAATGCATGTCCTCACAGTAAAACAAAACACCAAAGGCATTCCAATGATATATGGGGGCAAAAGGTAAGGATAAACTTAATCATGATCACACTGGAGAAAAGGTACTAGGTGAAAAAATCGAATTAAAAGCAAACAAGTTCTCCTGGAAAGGTTGCCTGCATCCTTGGTCCTAAAAAGAAATGGCTGCAAAGATAATGAATGCATTAGTAGTGATCTTCCAAAAGGTCTAGTAGATGGGAAAACTACTAATGTAATCAAGACCACTACGTGGATGGCATGCAAATCATTTTTTTACATTACCTTGGTACATGTGACAATAATAACCTAATTTACTGTTCAAGAATGGATGGAGACAGAAATCAGGAAGCTAAAGGCATGTTAACCTAAAGTCTGTGATGGGGGAAATGCTGGAATATGTTAATAAGGAAGTAGTAACAGGATATTAATTATTTATTGAGATACAGGTCCTTTGAGCCGCGCTGCCCTGCAATGCCTGATTTAACCCTAGCCTAATCATGGGACAATTTACAATGACCAATTAACCTACCAACCATACGTCTTTGGATTGTGGGAGGAAACCCACGCGGTCATGGGGAGAATGTACAAACTCCTTACGGGCAGTGTTGGGAATTGAACCCAGGTCATTGGTACTGTAAAGCATTGTGCTAACCACTACACCACTGTGCCAGCCACTAGAAAATAATAAAACAATCAAGCAGAGTCAACACGATTTTATGAAGGGGAAATTGTGTTTGCTGAACACAATAAAACTCTTCAAAACTGCATGGTGGATAAAGATTTACTAAATGTGGTGTATTTAGATTGACAAAAAGCATTAGACAAGATGACACATAAAGGGGTTCCACAAGATAAGAACTCATGGTATTGTGAATTATTATGGGCAGAGGTTTGGTTAAGTAAGAAAAGTGATAGCTGGGATAAATAGGTCATTTTCACATTGGCAAGTTGGATGCTGCAGGGATTGGCACTACTTAAAATGTTTCATTGAAAGATTCGAGAGAACTGTAAGTGTATGGCGCTAGTGATAGGAATATAAATGGGAAGGCAAATTGTGAAGAGAACACAACTGACCTGTAAAAGGATATAGATTGGTGAAGAGATTGAGTAAAAATGTGGCAGATGGGAAAATATCAGAAAAGCAGAATATCACTAACTGGAGAGAGACTACAGAATACTGCTTTAGAGAGAGTTTTTGATGGCTTCATATATGAAAGAAAGACATTAAATATGCAAATACAACCAATTGCAAGGAAGGCAAATGGAATGTCCCTCCAGGAGGACCACAACTTTGTTGGGTTTGGAGAATTGCATTCCTCAATAACCCGGGGAACTATGTTGCTGGAGTCAGGGCTTAATGCTTTGGCTGTTGGTAGGGTCACCCCATGCCAAACAGGTCAAAGGGATGAGGCTAGACTAAGAGTGGTCCACCGGTCCTCCAGGTTCCGGGGTTCAGCTCAGGGCTAACAACCCTGACTGATAAAACAAAATTGTTACGGAAACAGCAATGAAGAATCCTCCTATATTTGAGTGTGATGGTGTTCCAGAGTCTCCACCTGGAACGTGCACAACAGACAGCGGAGAAAACCAAGAGGAAGCTACTGACATGATAAAAGAAGATCTGAACACCGGCAGAGTTGGAGGACCTGCAATGCTGCCCTAAACACCAGCGGTGTAATGGGCAATCAGTAAGCAAGTAAATAGAATGCTGGCATTGATACAAAAATGTCTGGAGCATAAAATTAGGGAAGTCTGCTACAGTATCTATACATGGCAGATCACCTGGAGAGCTACAGACACAGGAAGGATTGGTTTACATTCAGAGATAGTTAACAAGGTTGATTCATGTGACGAAGGGAATGTCTTGTCAATAATTCGGACTTTTACTTATTGGAGTTTAGCATGAAATGTGGTTCTTTTGAAACATTTATGATTCGAAGGGATCTAGGCAGAGGGAATTCTGTAAGTATGTTTTCACTTGGGGGAAAATAAACCAGGAGGCATAGACAAAGGGATTATCCATTTAAGATGTAAATGAGTTATTCCTTCTCGCAGGGGGTTATGAATCCTTTGAATTATTTGTCCTACAGAACTGTGGATGCCAAATCATTGATAATGCTGAAAGCTGAGATGTACTAGATAATCTTGAACTACTGGGTGTCAAGTATTCAGGGGAATAGGCCATTGTCAGATTGCTATAATCTTTTTGAAGGACAGAGCAGGATTGAGTGGCCATAAAGCCCAAATCTGCTCCTGTTTCTTGTGTATTAAAAGTCTGAATGGATGAAAATATTCATTCTTTGCTTTGTTTTTATAAAAAGTCTATATTTTTAGACTTGCTTTGGTGTGGAGGTCCTTAAACAGAGTAATTGCAGTAAAAGAAATGAAATGAATCCTTTAGCATAGCCATGGACAAGGATAGGACTAGATGATATGGGAAAAATTTAATTGGGAGAGGACTAATTATGATGCTATTAGACAAGAATTTTGGAGTAAAAATTGTGAACAGATGTTCTCAGGGAAATGCACAGCAGAAATATGGAGGTTGTTTAGGGACCAATTGCATGGAGTTCTGGATAGGTTTGTCCCACAACAGGGAAAGGATAATAGGCTGAAGGATCTATGGTTGACAGGAGAGGTGGAACGTTTAGCCAAGAGGAAGAAGGAAGTATACTTAAGGATTAGGAAGCAAAGATCAGACAGGGCTCTTGAGAGTTATATGATAGCCAGGAAGGAGCTTAAGAAGGAACCTGCAAGAACTAGAAGGCACTAACGAGTAGGATTAAAGAAAGCCCCAAGATACTCTACACATATGTGAAAAACAGGAGGATAACTAGAGTGAGTAGGACTACTCAGGGATAAAGAGGGAAACCCGCCTGTAGGTGGAGGAGGCAGCAGTAGAATAAGCTAATGTGATGGAGCACATCAAGCTTGAGAAAAGGGCAGTGTTGGAACCTTCTAATAAACATTAGGGTTAAACATAAGCCCCTGGAGCCAGATGGGATAGATCACTGATTACTACAGGAAGTGAGGGAAGAGGTTACTGGGACGTTGACTATGATCTTTGCATCCTACCTAGTCACAGGAATGGTACCGGAGGACTGGAGGATAGCAAAAGTTGTCTCATTGTTCCAGACAGGTAATACGGATACTCCTGGGATTTATAGTCCAGTGAGTCTTACATCAGTGGTGGGCAAACTATTGGAGAGGATTCTTAGAGATAGGATTGCAAGCTTTTGGAGAAGCATAATCTTATTAGTGATACTCAGCATGGCTTTGTGAGGGGCAGGTCGTGTTTCAAGAACCTGATTAAGTTTCTTGAGTTGACAAAACAAACTGAAGGTTGGGTGGTGGATATGGTGTATATGGATTTTAGTAAGGTGTAAGGTGTTTAACAAGATTCTCCACAGTAGGCTCATTCTGAAAGACATGGAATTCATAGAAACTTGGCTTCATGGATTTGGAAATGGCTTGCCCATGGAAGGGTGGTACTAGATGGAGCACATTCTGCCTGGAAGTCAGGGTGTAGTGGTGTTCCACAGGGATCTGTTCTGGGACCCCTGCTCTTTGTGACTTATATAAATAATGAATGAGAAAGTGGAGAGTGGGTTAATATGTTTGCGGATAACATGAAGGTTGGTGGTGTTGTGGATAGTGAGAAGAATGTCATAGTTACTAGACAACCAGGTGACCTGTTGGGGCACCCTTTCAGAGAAAGGTACTGCAGTCTGATGTGACCAGAATGAATATTAAAATTCCCTGAATGCTATTACTATCACTTTGCTTTGGAAATTAAAGAAGAAAAACTCAGTTTATTAAAGAAGAAAGACACGTAGCAAGACAAATATAGCTCCTCCTCATTTAACGAAGGACACTTCTGATGACAACATTTCTGGTTGATCTGCCACCCTTCAAGAATACTCTAATGTTTTCATTTCTTTTTCCCCAGCTTAAAGCCACATACAGCTGACCAGGCGGGAATACCAGTTTGTCCAGATAAATCAACACACTCTCCATGGTTTGGCCTTGTGCCTCATGTATAGTTATAGCAAAGCATGACTGTATCGTGGACTGGCTCCGCTGGGGAGGAACATCTTCCCCTTCTGATAAACTGAGAGTAATTCTTGGGATCATGACAATGTCAGTTTTGAACGCACCAATATTTATCTTTGCTACGATGAGATTGTCGTGCAGTTCTTCCACCATCATTCGCGTTCCATTGCAAAGCCTTGGTGGATCCAAGTTCTTCATTGAAATGATGGGATACCGTGATCTTGCTTCAGTTTTGGTGCTGTTCAGTACAATGACAGTGACTTCGTTGGCAATTTGTGCATTAAATCTTCTCTCATGTTCAAATGCCAGTCTCCGGTCGGGATCAGTGACAACGGACGCCTCTGGCATGCCTCGAATTTGTTCTTTTGCAAGTCGAAGGGATGCAATGTACGGGTTTCATTGCCGTAGTAGGTTTTTCAATAATTCAACAATCTCAGGTTGAATTCCTTCATTCTGCAGTATCCCCATTCTCAATTCTACACTGTCTTGAGGATCCATGAAGTAAATTTGAAGGAATCGGGCTTACTGTTTGGGGTTTGACAGTAAATGTTTGATGTAATGATGGATTTGGCCTTGAATAATCACAGAAGGATTCCATCCATTCCTCATTGGAAGGACTTCTTTGGCACCAAAGGGTGTCATTTGGAAGAGGCAATTGTATTGTCTGATGTTCTTCCTGAACTCGTTTGCAATAGGTTCATCATTGCTGTATAAATTGAGGAGTTCATTGGGTAAAGGTTGCAAATTGCCTATCCTGACCTTTTCCCTTCATACAGCAGAAATTTGCGGTTTCTCCAGTGAATAGGAAGGCATGACAGTGAGGGCATACTCTGGTCATCGTACCAGCATCAGCAGAAATGTTATGGTGTACGAGTTGTGCATTTTGCCTTGCTCTTTCTCTGTCCAGGTATTGTCGTTGAAAGTGGGCATTGTCGACTTCAGCAACTCTCACAATAATTACTCTTTGTGCATATTCTCGAGTCGATCTTCCTTTTCTCCTCTGTCTCTTCCTCTCTCCTCCTTCTGTGCCTGTTTCTGTCATTCTGGAGAAGCACAGCCCTTTCATCCCCTGTCTCTTTGTCTCTTCTGCCATTTGTTCTTTCTCTCTGATCCTGGAGTCGTGTGGTCCTGGCCTGATCCAATTCTTGTTCTCTCCTCCTTCTGTGCCTATTGTTGTCATTTTGGAGACATGCATGCCTCTCCTCCTCTGCCTCTTCTTCTCTAATCTTTTTTGTCCTGACTCTTTGATCCTGGAGTCGTGCATCCCTGGCCTCATCCGATTCTTGTTCTTTCCCTCTCCTTGCCACTTCCTGACGACATTTGGCATAATCTCTTGACCATAATGTCCCCCTTCTCTTTCCACACAGCATAATTAGGCTGACCATATGTTCTTACCTTAATGCTGGATAGAAGATACAAAGCAGCAACATTAAAGCCTCCAGGATGCTGTTTTCTCTTGATGATGTGGTTGGCGCTCTCATAAATGTTCATGATATAGTCACTGCTGTCCTTTGAATGCAGCAAAGGGTTTTATGGGTGTTTTGAAGTACTTCATTACAATAAGATTTAATTATCTCTTATTGATGGGTCGCAGTTTCATCTGTCCCAATCCTGCACATGCCGATGATGATTAGCAGAATGTGACCGCTCGAAATAGAGCTGCCCTGCCCTTTTGCTGCGGTTGGTGTCACTACTGTGAGCATCGTGAGGCGCTGCTGTGGCTGGCCTTGCGCATGCGTCGTGGGTGTCGTGTCGCGGTTTCCATGAAAGATGGAATCAGGCGTAGAAAATTGGGCCTGTTGATGAGTGAGCAATTTTTAAAATAATATAACTCAATTTAACCCTGACCTTTGCATGCATTCTGTAAGTTAGCGCATTTTAAGTCCATTTAGTCAAAAAAAGTACCACTTTAATGCACTGTTTGGGCTACTTTGAGGGCACAAACAGATAAACAGAATGAGAATTTTAGTAATGTATAAATAGATATATGGGACATAGACAGGATGCAGAGCTAGTTGGAGAAGTGGCAGATGGAGTTCAATTCAGAAAAGTGTGAAGTGATACACCTTGGAATATCAAACTTGATGGCAAAATACAAAGCCAATGAAAGGAATCTCAGCAATATGGGGTAACAGAAGGATCTCAGAGTCTAAGCCCATAGATCCCTCAAAGTTGCCATACAAGTTGAGATGGTGGTTAAGAAGGTATAATCTGTACTGATCTTCATCAGTTGGAGGATTGAGTTCAAGAGCCTGGAAGTAATGCTACAGCTTTATAACACTCTGGTCAGACGAAGAGTATTGTGTTGAGTTGTGGTTGTTTCATTATTGGAAGGATGTGGAAGCTTCAGAAAGAATGCAGAGGAAACCTACCAGGATATTGCCTGGATTAGTGAGCCTGTTTTATGATGAAAAGTTGATCGAAGGAGGATGAAAAAGGACTTGATAGAGGTGGATAGATAATGTGAGGCATAGATTGGACAGCCTCAGGGTAGAATGGCCAATACCAAAGGAATCAGTTTAAGGTGAGTGTACGTAAGTTTAGGGGAGAGATCAGAGGTAGATTTTTTAAAGAGAGTGGTAGGTGCATGGAATGTACTGCTGGTGGTGGCACAGGAATATAAGTAAAACGGTTAATAGCTGTGTAGGGAGGGAAGGGTTGGATTGATTGTGGAATAGCACAACATTATGGGCTGAAGGGTCTGTACTGTGCTGTACTATGTTCCATGTTTACTGAGTTGAATTTAATGTAATCACTTCTGTTCATTTACTCACATTGTAGCTTGGCAATTAAAACAACATTGTCAATGCACAAGAGATTTCTCCAGCAGAAGGTTATTTACGATAGGATTACATAAAAATGCAAAACTTTGGTGTGTGTAAGTGAGATTTTTTAACAATGTTTTATGGTGATCTGGAAAAGGCAATGGTGAAATGTAGTTTAAATCGCTTTCTATGTGTTCACAACACATTAGGGAAAAGATCATCTTATTATCAGTGTTGACTCTGCTCTGCTACTCTCGCAATGATGCTATCTGTGTTGATGGTTATCTATAGCAGGATAAAGGTGGGTTTTCAATATAATGCCACTCACTAGGGCACCCAGTGGTAAACTGCTCTTAGCTTGAGGTCAGGGATGCTGACAGAAGGTTAATAGCTCAGGATGGGAGTCAAGAACTGGGAACATTTAAAGTTCCCTTCAGCTCCAGCAGGCCCACAGCTTTAAGCGCATAGACCATAGAAATTCTGCACATAGAACCAGTTTCTGAGCTTTGATTAGTTCAATGTAGATTATCTCAATGGTGGATTACTTCATTAAGCACTCACTATGTGGTATGAAACAGTTTGCATGGTTAACAGTTTTAGTTGACTAAGTTTGGGAATTCATTGCAGGTGGAAGCAATCCCACGCGAGGGACACCGCTGAGCTCAATTAGTTGTACTTTGATTCCCTGACAACAGGAAAAGAAATGGCAATGCCATTTGTCTGACTTAAAACATACGAGGCAGCAATTCTGGCTGAATCGCTGAATGTTTCGGTGAAACTTGTCTGTCTTTACAGAGGTATTCATAATTTTGAGAAACAATGAGCTCTGGTGACCTAAATATGAAATGAACTTCCAGGTGTTTCTGAGCCTGACAGTTGAAGGAGCCTAATTAATTTCAGAAAAGACATCATCATTAATATAATGGTTTAGAGGCAGCATAATTCAGCTGTACATGTTAATTCACTCCCCTTGCATCATTGTTCTTAGTGATTTCCAACAAGCTGCTTCTCCTGTGATGTCAGTGTTCAGTAATTAGAAATATTCCTTAAATCAACAGAAATAGCTATAAAATACTGGAAAGATGTTGAAATATATTAGGAGTATACTGGCATGGAAACTCTTACATTAGGTTGAATAGTTCAATCAACATCTCTTTGAAATCTTGTTATACTCATCTTATTGAAGTTGAAAGCATAGATACATTTGCTCATTGTTATGCATGCAATAGCACTTTTATTAAAATGTAGCTTATATTACAGTGGGACATTGAGACCTTGTCTATTCATACTTGTCTGGAAATGCCTTAACCTCAGGAGACTCAGTCAGATTAGTAGTTGGATGGGAATTGCTTGGAACACGGAGTGCAGTAGGCTGTACCTGGAGAGGTAACTCTGCCCAAGGGTAACTTATGATGCAACACACACTGCTGCCAGAGTTCACAGTGACTTCAGGAGTAACGTTGATGTTGTCTTTGAGAGACAGGTTAGTTTTACCCTACTGATAATGTTTAGCTGAGAAACAGGAAAGGTATGGCCACATTAGTGGGATTGTATTACAGACCACCCAATAGTCAATGAGACTTGGAAGAGCAAATCTGCAGAGAAATAGCAGGCAACTGCAGGAAACATAAAGTTGTGGTGGTAGGAGATTTTAATTTTCCATACATTGTTTGGGACTCCCATACTGTTAGGGGTCTAGATGGTTTAGAGTTTGTAAAATGTGTTCAGGAAAGTTTTCTAAATCGGTATATAGAGGGACCAACTAGAGGGGATGCAATATTGGATCTCCTGTTAGGAAACGAATTAGGGCAAGTGACAGAAGTCTGTGTAGGGGAGCACTTTGGTTCCAGTGATCATAACACCATTAGTTTCAATTTGATCATGGACAAGGATAGATCTGGTACTAGAGTTGAGGTTCTGAACTGGAAGAAGGCCAAATTTGAAGAAATGAGAAAGGATCTAAAAAGCGTGGATTGGGACAGGTTGTTCTCTGGTAAAGATGTGATTAGTAGGTGGGAAGCCTTCAAAGGGGAAATTTTGAGAGTGCAGAGTTTGTATGTTCCTGGCAGGATTAAAGGCAAATTGAATAGGAATAAGGGACCTTGGTTCTCAAGGGGTATTGCAACTCTGATAAAGAAGAAGAGGGAGTTGTATGAAATGTATAGGAAACAGGGGGTAAATCAGGTGCTTGAGGAGTATAAGAAGTGCAAGAAAATACTTAAGAAAGAAATCAGGAGGGCAAAAAGACGACATGAGGTTCCTTGGCAGTCAAAGTGAAGGATAATCCAAAGAGCTTTTACAAGTATATTAAGATCAAAAGGATTGTAAGGGATAAAATTGGTCCTCTTGAAGATCAGAGTGGTCGGCTTTGTGCGGAACCAAAGGAAATGGGGGAGATCTTAAATACGTTTTTTGCGTCTGTATTTACTAAGGAAGCTGGCATGAAATCTATGGAATTGAGGGAATCAAGTAGTGAGACCATGGAAACTGTACAGATTGAAAAGGAGGAGGTGTTTGCTGTCTTGAGGAAAATTAAAGTGGATAAATCCCTGGGAACTGACAGAGTGTTCCCTCGGACCTTGAAGGAGACTAGTGTTGAAATTGCGGGAGCCCTGGCAGAAATATTTAAAATGTCGCTGTCTACGGGTGAAGTGCCGGAGGATTGGAGAGTGGCTCATGTTGTTCCGTTGTTTAAAAAAGGATCCAAAAGTAATCTGGGAAATTATAGGCCGGTGAGTTTAACATCAGTAGTAGGTAAGTTATTGGAGGGAGTACTAAGAGACAGAGTCTACAAGCATTTGGATAGACAGGGGCTTATTAGGGAGAGTCAACATGGCTTTGTGCGTGGTAGGTCATGTTTGACCAATCTGTTGGAGTTCTTCGAGGAGGTTACCAGGAAAGTGGATGAAGGGAAGGCAGTGGATATTGTCTACATGGACTTCAGTAAGGCCTTTGACAAGGTCCCGCATGGGAGGTTAGTTAGGAAAATTCAGTCGCTAGGTATACATGGAGAGGTGGTAAATTGGATTAGACATTGGCTCGATGGAAGAAGCCAGAGAGTGGTGGTAGAGAATTGCCTGTGGAGGCCTGTGACTAGTGGTGTGCCACAGGGATCAGTGCTGGGTCCATTGTTATTTGTCATCTATATCAATGATCTGGATGATAATGTGGTAAATTGGATCAGCAAGTTTGCTGATGATACAAAGATTGGAGGTGTAGTAGACAGTGAGAAAGGTTTTCAGAGCCTGCAGAGGGACTTGGACCAGTTGGAAAAATGGGCTGAAAAATGGCAGATGGAGTTTAATACTGACAAGTGTGAGGTATTGCACATTGGAAGGACAAACCAACGTAGAACATACAGGGTTAATGGTAAGGCACTGAGGAGTGCAGTGGAACAGAGGGATCTGGGAATACAGATACAAAATTCCCTAAAAGTGTCGTCACAGGTAGATAGGGTCGTAAAGAGAGCTTTTGGTACATTGGCCTTTATTAATCAAAGTATTGAGTATAAGAGCTGGAATGTTATGATGAGGTTGTATAAGGCATTGGTGAGGTCGAATCTGGAGTATTGTGTTCAGTTTTGGTCATCAAATTACAGGCAGGATATAAATAAGGTTGAAAGAGTGCAGCGAAGGTTTACAAGGATGTTGCCGGGACTTGAGAAACTCAGTTACAGAGAAAGGTTGAATAGGTTAGGCCTTTATTCCCTGGAGCGTAGAAGAATGAGGGGAGATTTGATAGAGGTATATAAAATTATGATGGGTATAGATAGAGTGAATGCAAGCAGGCTTTTTCCACTGAGGCAAGGAGAGAGAAAAAACCAGCGAACATGGGTTAAGGGTGAGGGGGGAAAAGTTTAAAGGGAACATTAGGGGGGGCTTCTTCACACAGAGAGTGGTGGGAGTATGGAATGAGCTGCCAGATGAGGTGGTAAATGTGGGTTCTTTTTTAACATTTAAGAATAAATTGGACAGATACATGGATGGGAGGTGTGTGGAGGGATATGGTCCGTGTGCAGGTCAGTGGGACTAGGCAGAAAATGGTTCAGCACAGCCAAGAAGGGCCAAAGGGCCTGTTTCTGTGCTGTAGTTTCTATGGTTCTATGGTTCTTTGAGAGCTTACTGCAAGTGTGTATGATATTTGACTTCAGGCTCTTATACTAAGGTTCTTTCAGCTTATAACAGCATACCTAGTTTATTCTTAAACATAATGAGTTAGGTCAGCTTGACGGCAGCTCCAGAGGTAAGTGGCAGTGAGCATCGGTGCATACAGCAGTTCTATTTTGGCGTCTGCACCTATGCACTGAGTTCAGATATGGTGCAAGTCCTGGTTTGGGTGCGGGGTGGAGATACACCTCTACCAAAGGACTTGTAGGACACTCCTTTCCTTGGGCAAGGTGAAGCACTTGCTTAGCCGCACCCCCCCCCCCCCCCCACTCACCAATCAGGGTCACGTGAAGCCATGGGAGCAGGTGGTAGATGGTCATATGAGTAGCTGGTGGACATCACGAGTCCTGGTGATGCGACCACTACCACCAGGCAGAGAATCTCTGAAGTGTATTGATAATGACCGGGGTCTCCCATCTTATAAAGACACTGCCCAGGAGAAGACAATGGAAAGCCACTTCGGTAGAAATATTAGTCAAGAATAATCATGGTCATGTAGCCCATGTTTGCCAAAGTCATACAACAAGGCCCATAATGATGATGATGACTGGTGTTAGAGACCCAATACACTTCATATCGGCCCTTCAGCTTTTACACCAGCTAAAGTTGGTATACCTAACATGGTTCCATTCATTTGAATGGGATCACTACCTTCACTAAAAAGGTAACTTTAGCCAATTTGACCATTTTTGTTTACTTCATTATATTTTTGTTTAATTAATTTGTGTTAGCCTAATGTATTTATCTGTCAATACACTACTAATGGGTTCTTTTTTTTCTCTCACTTTTCTGCTTAGTAGGTTTTATTTTGTTATCACAAAATTTTTTTTTCAATCTTTAAGATAATTTTTTTTGAGGCTTTATAAGTGTTTTTACTTCAATGTACTCATGTTACTTTTCCTGTATAATATAATAATAAAAAGATTTGAAAAGAAAGAATACATTACTTTTTAATTAGCTTTTTGAAAATAATTTAACTTATTTGAGTTTGGACTAATTATCAGATTCATTTAAAATTACTTTAACAGTATAAGCTTAAAAGGGGCATTAGAGTGATTGTGACTGTGAGGGTGCAGGATATGTCACCAGGTGTACACCTCTTCATTCGTGAAATGAGATGGGGCCAAGGGCTTGTGGTCAACCACAGGAGACAAGCTCAGGCGGCAGCTTGGATTAAACATAACCTGAGCAACAAAGTGGAGATTAACCTGTGAATTTGTGTCAACTTTGAGAGGAAGGCACCAAGAATTGTTTTCCATTTCACAGGTGATCAGAGCAACTGCATTCTGTATTACTCCCTGTCTTTTCTTTATTAGCAACAGCATTCCGTGCAACAAAGTAGAAAAATAATTTCTTCACAAGAATCTCATTAACATTTACTGCAACAGGTCAAACACCTGTTCATTAGGCAGTCACACGAAAATACAGATGAATGATATAGTCAGTATTCAGTATAATAAACCATTAGATCGTTTCCAGTAAGGCTATAATCCTCTTTTTTTTTAACTGGGAGGTAGGCCACTGATAGCAGCTCGCCAGAGTCCTCTATCCTGGGCCAGTCTTTCAAGTCCAGATGTAGCCCACCTACGTGTCTTCTAGGTGAAGATCCTTCCTCTCGCAGGGGTGAGGTCTTTGGAGCTTCTGCTAGCATTTCTGTAGCACTGTGTTTTTAGGCCAGCCTCATGCCCAACCTTTTTCATCAGAGCTTGGGACCATCCAAGGCAAAGTTCCTGTAAGTGTGGGTGTCCATTAAAGTGATTGCCGTAATATTAAAACAGTGTGACTTCCTCATTCAATGGATAGTTAGAAATGTTTTTTTGTACAGGCAAAACCCATAAAAAGAAATGGATTACAGGGCTTGGTGTCTGCTGTGGAAGGCAGAATAGAGGTTTAGAAATACCATCCTGAAACTACTGGTGCTAGAATTGGGACGCTGTGTTTCTCACACCAGTGAAGAAGATATATGCTATATTATACAGACTAGAATCAATTGTACAGCTTATTCCAAGTTGGAAGTTGATCTTTGGCATGCACTGGTTGGTTTTTCAGAATGACATTCATTGCCTATAGAATCTTCTACTTAATGCACACTGACCTTAGTATTTTTTGCTTTAATAGGAGAAACTGACATTGAAGTTTGTTTGGAAAAACCAGCAGGCACTCCTCGGTGACAGCATTACGATGGTTTTAACAATGAAGATGACTATTATTCTTAAGCACCTGCCATCCAATTCCTCCAATTACAAACTTTCAAGTATCCAAAGATATATATTTTACTTTTATTATAAATGTATGTTTTAGAATATCTAATCCATTATTTTAAATCTAATGTCATCTGCAACAATGATTCTTTTCCTCTTAATTATACATTTAGCTCAGTAAAATGGAATTGATCTTATCTGAATTGAACTGTGTTCAAACTTTTGCAGTAGTTCTGTTTTTGAAGGATAGGCTTTGACAGACCACAACTACTGTATGTGCAGTGACACATGTAATACAACTGGGCTTTACAATTTAGCTTTCACTGCCAAAAACTAAAGAGCGACGATATAGGAAAGATAAAGCAAATGGTTTTGTTCTGCAGTGCTTCAGATGCCAAAATTATTCTATTTTGGTTAAGAAAGGATTTGGACAATCTAGGAGGATTATATTTATGTGGCACAGCCCGATCTGAAGCAAGAGGAACATATGAGTAAGCTGAAGGCAAGCTCCTGTTTCAAACACCTGGTCTCCATTAATTTCACATCCCCATATCCATGCATCCTGTATCGGACTGGTATGTAAATTAAGCCACAGGCGCTTTAATCTTTATATCATTAAACTGGTAAAAGGTCAACATGGAGTTACAACACATTTTTGCTCTGAATTCTTAACAGCAGACTGACTCGAGTGGAAATCAAGGCCTGCCAGCATTTAAAAAGAGAACAATTATAGTATTAAGAACCCACTTTTCCCCTGGCCCTTTTCCCAGTGCTAAATGAAACTGTACCTTTGTGCCTCATGTTGAAGTTATTTATTCTCCTAAGCTTAGCTGATCAAAGGGACTGCTAAAGCAAGAACAGATAGACAGAGCTAATAGGTACTGAAAAGGCATTAAAATCTCATTGTTGCCAAAACATATTCCCTATTCATTTGAAAAAAAAATGAAGCATTCCTTACACATATTAACCTAATTATTTGGGGAAAATGATCAGCTCTTGTGTGCGTAGCTAATGTATTTCTGTCAAGGTCTATTTCTCCTCAGTTTTTCTCAAAGTCTTTCTGATGTTCTTCATTTAGGAGTAAATGAAAACAGAAGTTGTTGTGAAAACTATGAGAACGGCTATATGTTTCATGGTGTAAAAAAAATATTCTGCTCTCTGCCAAGTACAAAGGCCCCAAAAAATTTAATTCCACTCCTCTGAGGCCTATAACTGGGTTTTAGATTATAACCATCAAATCTGCAGAGGCCTTGCAGTAATATGCAAACTCCATAAAGATCTGTCTAAAGGTCAGCATGCATTAGAGGCTAGAGTTCATTGGGAAGCAGATCCAAACCACTTTATATGAACAAAACGTGAAGATACACTGGCTGCTGACAATATTTTGATTTGACTGTGGATGACTGAAATTTGAAATTGCAACTTTTCTACAATGATGCTCTGGCACTAAATGCGGCTTTGTGTCAAAGAAACATAATCTAATACATGTACCATCTGCCTTCTGTATCGTTCTATATTATTGCAGTATTAAATCTATATGAAGTGAAACTTGGATTGATTTTGATTTATACTTTTGAATGCCACTGTTAATATTGATATAATATCCATCCACATTAAATTAAACCTTTTACTCAAAATATGTAGAATAATTTAGATTAGGATACTGTCTCAATAAACACTGCCCATGCTTTTCCCAAGCAATCACTTACATTGACAAAATAATACTAACCACTTACTATTATCTGTTAATTCTATTACAAAGGTGTTGCTTTTAACACATGAATAGTACTGATTTAAAGCCCTTGTTAAATTCTATTTAGTTCTAATACCTGGGTTGTTGAGTGCTCAGGAATGATGTCTACATCTTTTATCTGTTTGTAATGTCCTAAGAGCAAATAAAAGCTGGCCAAATTCTCCCCTTTCCTGTGTTGTTAACTGTGCAAACCTCTGATGGATACTTAAGGCTGCTTTAGTCAGCTGTTCCCTAAATACAGAGGATCTGCTGGCTTCAATTCAAATATTTATTATCTGATTTTCAATCGATTTGTCAACAACAAAAACAGTACAGATTTGTCAACAACAGCTCCCACCACTTTTTCACTGGATTAAGGATCCTAGATCTTTGCATCTTCAATATTATAGGCACAAGGGAGTTCGAAATATTTAATGTTTGCTGCCAATCGTACGCAAGTACAGTCAGTTTGGTATCTTCTTTATAGAGTGACACTGAGCAGCACATAGAAATCAGGAACAGGTCAGAGGTAGAGAACTAATGGAATTTTCTGAATCGAACGCAAGATAAAATAGCCTAGAATTGCCCACAATGTTTTCTAGTATTGATCATCATTATGGGTCACCATAATATCATTTGTGGAAGTTGTATAAAGATTGAGGACTTCAGTAGCAAGGTTCACAAAATAGCATAGCAATACCATGTAACTGTGCAAAAAGTAACATTGTCAGTTTTGGTCCATTGTTCCCTTTGAAATGCTGCAAACTCTCACAGTTGTTAGCATACAACCCCTGTGAGTACTCTGGGCTGTCACCCCCTGAACGGCAGAGTATAACGTAAGTAGCACTCTTCCAGTTGCATGGTCGTGTTGCAACTGAAGAGGTAAGTGATGGAAAGAAGTAGGAATGTGGTCCAAAGTGGTTAGAGGAGTCCCTGAAGCTTAGTGAAGTCAATGCCTATAGGAAGGGTGTTCCATGTGCATGAACACCAGACAGACACTCTGTGCCAAAGACAGAACCTTGAAAAAGAGATCTCTGAGTCCAGAATCTGAGTACTCAGAATGCTGCCTTTTGAGGAAGCCTTTGATGAAGGCAAATGCTTATTCACATTTGTGCATCTGAGAAAAAGTAGACTCTTTATTAAATGCACCTGTACACCTGACTGTAGTTATGCAAATATCAAATCAGTCAATCATGTCACAGGAACTCAATCCATAAAAGCATGCAGACATGGTCAAGAGGTTCAGTTGCTGTTCAGACCAAACATCAGAATGAGGAAGAAATGTGATCTAATAGACTTTGATCGTGGAATGATTGTTGGTGCCAGTTGAGGTAGTTTGAGTACCTCAGAAACTGCTGATCTCCTGTGATTTTCATGCACAATTAGTCTCTAGAGAGGTACAAAAAAAAAACAAATCACCTCCAGAGAGTGGCAATTCTTGTGGGTGAAAATGCTTTCTTAATGAGGGAGGTCAGAGGAGAATGGCCAAACTGTTTCAGGCTGACAGGAAGGCACCAGCAACTCAAATAACCATGAGTTACAACAGTGGTATGTGGAAGAACATCTCTGAATACACAACACATTGAACCTTAAAGAGGATGGGCTACAGCAGCAGAAGACCACAAACAGGAGATACCTAATAAAATAGTCATTGAGTCTAGTTGAAGCCGTTACTCCTTCAATATGTTAGGAAAGGGACGAAAGTGTCCCACTCATTGAAAAAAAATATAGAAGAGAGAATAAAATCTCTCCAATGTAATCATGAGCATTAAGCTGTGAAATGTGGCAAAGATTTGCAGCAGCCATCAGGAATGATCCTGGGACTGGGAAGTGAAGAGTTACTGTGGGACTGACCTCCCGAGGCAAAGCAGTCAAGGCATAGCCGTGAAGTTGCAGCCCAGTAGGGACAAACTATGCAGTTTGCATGATCGCCTTTAAGTAGCAAAATCTCTGTGAGCTTCATTAGAACAAGGGATGTCATTGCACCCTGGTGTACAGTATATGACAATAAACTAATCTAATCTAACCTAATCTAATCTAAAATGTGGTTAGAAAGGTCTGGCTATTCTCTGACTAAATAAAAACTGTCGTATTTAAAAAGTCACTGCAGTCAATTTTTGTGTGTGTTTAACAATTTGAACAGGGGAACTAGAATTAACACAGAGAGATGAATTTCTACTTCTCAAAGATTTTATTTTTTCTTCTGTATTTTTTAGTTGACATTATTGAACTCGAATTGCATTGCTTAATATTTTCCAACTGCTTTTCTGGGGTACGGCTTGTTTTAAGTGCAGGACAGATCTTCGGAGATCATGCTTTGGTATACAACAGAGAGCCGTGTAAATCCTCATCAAAAAGCCTTAGAATTTCAGGTAAAATTTAAAGAGATGCACCCACCTCCCCCCCCCCCCCCACGTGGTTAAGAGGTAAAGGGGGATAATAAATCAGTCACGATGGAATGGTGGAGCAGACTTGATGGGCTGAATGACTAACTTCTGCTCTATGTCTTATTGTCTTATGGTTAATGCCTACCACCTTTTCTCAGCGGATGAATTCTACCTTCATACACCATCTGGAAGAAAGGTAGGGCAGCAAAGACACAGGAAGAACATTGAGTGGAAGGATATGATGTCCTTCCCCAACAGCCTGCAGTGACACCTCTGATACAATTAACTGAGTCTTGGAAATTATCTAGCAGATGGGGTTTGTAGGTGTGTTAAGACCATAAGACATAGGAGCAAAATTAGGCCATTCAACCCCTTGAGTCTGCTCCACCATTTGATCATGGCTGATTTATTTTCCTTCTAAATCACATTCTCGTACCTTCTCTCCGTAACCTTTGATGCCAGTACTAATCAAAAACCTATCAACATCTGCTTTAAATATGCCCAATGACTTAGCCTCTACAGCTGTCTGTGGCAATAAATTACACAGATTCTCCACCCTCTAGCTAAAGAAATTTCTCCTCATCTCTGTTCTAAAAGGACGCCCTTCTATTCTGAAACTATGCCCTCTGGTCCTAAACTCTCCCAGTATTGGAAACATCTTAACCACATCCACACTATCTCGGCTTTTCAATATTCATCAGGCACAAGTACCTGTGTGCACAGGTTGCAATGAAAAACTTACTTGCAGCAGCATCACAGGCACAAATTAAACAACATTTACAAAAAGAAAAAAAAATACAGACTATTTTTACAAGGAAGAACACAATTAGAATTTTTTAAAAAGCCTAGGAGTACAAATACAAGGGTAACTGCTACGTAACATTATCCTCACTTAATCAGCTTATCACAGTCCATTATAGTACTTGTAGGAGTGACCATTTTATGGTGTTTGTGGAGGTCATAGACCATCTTTGGACAGAGAAAGGCCAGTATTGTATTTACCCACTGGACCAAGGGTATAGATCCAGGTCAGCTTCTGTGAACCACCTGCAGCTGAGTTGTACTCTACCCCAATATGTAATCACATGGCTCAGCATTTCCCTTACTCCTCCAGTAGTATTAGTCAGAAGGCAAAGAGGGAGAAAAATATTCCAGGAGCAGCTCTAAACATTCCTGTTAATGAGCTGCCAACTTGATGAAACCACTGTTCTGAGCAATGCATTATGCAGCAGGTTGGGACAAAGTGATGCACCAGTGAAGAACCAGGTGAAATCTCTGCAATCTTGCCATCTTCTATAGTGAATCTTGAGGAGCAACCAATAGGAGAATAATAAAAGAAAATGCCTGAAACCATCGGCAGATCTGATGGTATCTGTGGAAAGAGTAAATATTTCTGGCTGAAACTCTTTCATCACAGCTAAGGCAGAAAATGTTTCTATAAGTTTCCTGTCCTCTATGATGGCAGAATTCTGCATCTGAGTGTGGAGTAGAAGAATGAAACATTTGTAAATGTCTTTAGCTAGAAATACTGAAACCATTGCTGCAACAAAAGACTATTTGGTTAGCTTCAAGCAGTGATATCGAAAATGGCCGAACACACTGGATATAGCAAAGGCAACACACACAGAATGTTGGAAGAATCAATAGATCAGGCAACATCTAGGGAGGGAAATAAATATTTTGGGCTAAGATCCTTCATCTGTCCTGATTAACACCCACTGTACAGTTCCATTTGCAGATTCTCATGTAATGAAGCAGTCCTGGCCAGTTGCTCACCAACTGACTCCCCAAAGCCTGTCCTCATTCAAGATTCAAGATTGTTTAATGTCATTTCCAGTACACAAGAGTAAAGGAGAACAAAATAATTGTTACTCTGGATCTGATGCAGCACAAATAAAACACAATAAGATAAAGAACACAATAAGTATAAATACATTTGTTAGCTTATATACACAGATAGATTCCAGATAACGTGACACCCTAGGTACTTGGGTGTCTGTACATAAGTGACTCTGACAGGAACTAATAAAGTGGTGTTGGTGATGAGGGGGTTATGGTAGGGTGGGTTAGTGGGTGGAGGTGTTGATCAGCCTTACTGCTTGGGGAAAGTGATTTTGAGCCTGGTGGTCCTTTACAGGCAAAAGTAAGAAGTGGGAAAGTAACGCACTCAAACTGCTGGAGGAACTCAGCAAGTCGGGCAGTATCTATGGAAGGGAACAAACAGTCGACGATTTGAACTGATACCTTCAGCTCCAGCTATACTGAAGAAGCTGGATTCACAATGCATTGAAAATCCCAATGTATTTAACAGATATGCCATTCAACAACATTCACAACATCCTGATATTGAAATATTTTGCCATTCCTTCAACTTTAGATGAAAATACTGCAACTTCCTTCCTAAGAACATTGTGTATGTGCATTGTGTATGAAAGTAGTGGTCCACTACTTGCTCAAGGGAAAACAGGAACAGACAGCAAATGCTGGCTGCTGGCTTTATCATTGATGGCCATGTCCAATGAATGAATTAATAAATCTTAAAAAAAACTGTAGAACTTTGAATGAAGATATGCACTATTGTTCCTGCAGACAACCAGTGACTTAAAATAAAAGTGTATGGATGGCTTTCAAAGTTATGGTTATACAATATATTTCTGATTATTTTATAACAAATTGCACAAAACAATTTTGTCAAATGTTTTTACAAATTTTGTTGACAGAAAACTTATCTCCAAGTTTGTTTCTGTAACCTGTCAAGAACCATTTGCTTCTTGAGTTGTAATATTTAACCTTTGCAGATTTGGAGGTTGTATTTTCTACCACTTGACATATACAATTTTCTCTGCTGGGATTGGTACCTGGAACTTGGTCCATTTATTACCTGTTTTTTTATGCACTGAATGAACATAACAAGCAATTTGTTTCCTGTTAGATTGCTTTTGCTATCTAGAGCAGGGAGATAGAATACTATTTGTCTGTGCAGGCCTGACCATATTCTTACTATCTTCATGCGCCTTCTTTTGGGTGAGCAAGAATTTGAGTGATTGATGTATATCCATCATTGTCTGAAAGCAGGTGTAATATTTCACCTCTGATTGAACAAGAATCAAAGTTACAAATGATATTTTCCATCATAGAATTGTAGAGGAGGATCTTCATTGGCCCATAATTTCCATGAAAGCAGATCGCTCGTTTGTTTCCCCCTCCCAGCTCGGTGCGTACTCAGCTGGAGCAGACAACTTTGCTCACAAGTAACCTTCAGCCTTCCAGTTGGAAATCCCATGAAATTTGACAGTCCTTAGACTCAACCAACTGTTGGACTGCCACATAATATCCTGTCCTGTTGTACATAATATTTATTATAAATTACAATAATTGCACATTGTATGTTTGAACGGAGATGTAACATAAGGATTTTTACTCATGTATATGAAGGATGTAACTGATAAAATCAATTCAATTCAATTCAAAAAGCAAGAATGTCAAAAATTATTAAATGGATGAAATAATTAAAATGTTAACAATCAAAAAAACTTGGAATACTTAAAACATTTAAATACTTTTAACTTAACTGAAAGCAATGTAAATAACTTGAAATTTATTTCTCTCTTTCCCCACTGAAGTGAATGCAATTACTGAACTTCCCACCAATCTAGCCAGACCCACGTTCACTTGGATATACTGTATTTGCCAGTATAGCTGCTGAGTAACTGCAGGATGTGGGCACTTGCTGCTGGACTCCAGGAGAAATTCAACAGCAGAGTACTCCAGGAGAATTACTGGTGAGGACATCAGGAAATGCAATCATCCACGTTTGCAGGGGAACCTCGAACTTTCTAGAGTTACATAAAGGAGTGCTGGCAGTTACATGGAGAACTACTGATATTTCTCAAAAATATCTGGGCCATTGAGATCTTTTGCTTTTATATCTGGTAATATCAAAAATAAAATATCTTCAAGAAGAAAAAAATTGTTTGAAATTTAACTATTCAAATATTTGAATATGAGTGCAGAATACCTGTATGCAATCTGTCTATTGTTTTACTTGGAGGATTAGTGTAGAAAATTTGTTAATAATCAGAGCTTAATTCCAAGAAACAAGTTAAAACTTCTATTTTAATATACAAGTAATCCGAGCTGCAATCAAACTAGAAAAAAAATCACATCTCCCTTTTACATTTGCTGCAGCCATTTCTCCTTTATGTAAGTTAAAAAAGAAAGAGTTTATTATATTAGTAGCTTAGCAACAGGCATAGACCATTACATGGTTGGCATAGCAATGGGGAATGAATATAATGACATCATAATCTTACCATACAGGCATCATCAGCAAAGCTTGTCTTCTTATCATTTTGTAATTAAAAGCCGTTGTCTCATTATTTATGATTTAGCTAAACAATTCTTCCCAATTGAAAAAAAAGTTTCTGGGTTTTGTTTCATTATTATTCAGGGGCAACAGGAAGGATATGAAATGGCTTGACTCTTCCAGCACATTCCTGCTCTAACTTTAGAGGAGCTCTGGTAGAAAATGGCTACACATTCCACTTGGACCTTGAAATGTCGCTCTATCATATGCTGGGGGTGTCATTGGCTCAACCACAAATGGACCTGGAAGGAGCTGCTTTCCTGTTGGGAAGGATCTACTTGAGTGGTATATGTGTGACATGGTAATGTATTGGTAAACACAATGCTTTACAGTACCAGCAATCCGGGATCAATTCCTGCCGCTGGCCATAAGGGGTTTATATGTTCTCCCCATGATCGCGTGGGTTTTGTCCCCGCCCCAAAGTGGTTATTGTAAATTGTCCTGTGATTAAGCTAGGATTAAATCAGGGGATTGTTGGTCGACAAGGCTCGAAGGGCCACACTGTATCATAATAAATAAATTAGTATTAATTCCCCTCAAAGTGTTGATGGAACAATGTAAGTAACAATTACATGAGCATGACATACTTAAATTCTTTATGTCAGCAAGCAATGTGGAATTAGCTATCAAATGTAAATTCTAAATCATGATGGGTTTGGATAGGTGTGCTATGGATCACAACCAGAGAAATTACCTGAAATCCCAAAGACCCGATAAATACAAGCAAAATGCCAGAGGAACTCAGCAGGCCAGGCAGCATCAATAGAAAAGAGCAAACAGCTGATGTTTCAGGCCGAGAACATTCATCAGGACTGATGAGGGGTCTTGCTCTGAAATGTCATCTGTTTACTCTTATCCATAGATGCTGCCTGGTCTGCTGATCTCCTTCATTACCTTGTGTGCGTTGCTTGGATTTTCAGCATCTACAGATTTTCTCGTGTTTGGACCAGGTAAATTAGTTGGACTTTTATGTTTATCAATGTTACAAAGTAATTTTGAAGTATCATAAAATTATCTTTTTGCAATGATAAGAAGTAAGTTCTGGGGCTTCTATCACAGACTTGCTTGTTAAGTACAAGAAAATACATCTATAGTGACATCAGCATCTCCCAAGCCACCATTATAATTAGATCTCTTTTCCTTGCTCGTGCCTACTTTTCTGGATCAGCATAGTTGATCAGAAACATGATATAATTGTGAAGATTATTTCCCTTAAGGTTATCAGAACATACCATTTTGAATAAAATAACCATTCATTTTGGTAGCATACAAAGAACATGGAGGGATAGTTTGGACGTCTGGAATTTTAATTCAAAAAAATGAAGCTCTTGCATTAGGCCAAGAGGATTAGATAAAAAATTACTTTTACTTGTTAAGTAATAAAATGCTTTACCTATGCAAAAAGATAGTTTTATGGTCCTTTAAAATTACTTTGTAACATTGATAAACAAAAATCCATCTGTTACCTGGTCCAAACACAAAAAATCTGCAGATGCTAGAAATCCAAAGCAACACCAAGTCCAAGAGAGTTTGGAAGTTAAATAAAATATCAGTGATTTTAAATATGAGATATAGATCAGTTTTGATCTTATATATTGCAACTGATTTAAACAAATAACAATGACCTCAAAGAGCACTTTTCTCATTATGACACCATTGAGAATGTGGTAGTTTCCTATATTATTTGCAGCTATTTCCTTAAGGCTATGAACTAAATGCAGGTTTAAACAGGTACTAGTGATTCATTCACCACAAACTCTGTCAAGCTTAATTGTCCTAGCTCATGCTAATTTGTTATTGTATTGTTGTTTTTGGAGCAGTACAAAACCACAAGAAATTCATGTACTAAAGCAATTTATAACATGTCAGAATTGCCTGCGGCAACACTGTCAAACGTTTATCATGGAAATAAAGGCCTTGATGTGCACAGATAAATGAAAGAAACTTCTTCTTGCTTTTGTTTGTATAATTTTAACCCTTATATAAAAAATACATATATATATGATTGATTCTGTGATTTGGCAATCTTGGAAGACAGGACTTCATTTCATTTTGTAAGAACATCTGAAGAATAATTCCATAATACTCCTTCAAAACTGCCAACCATCATCACAACTGATGTGCAAATAGTGCAAGTGATATCATTTTGCAATATAATATCTTCTTGATGACAATCTTCAGTCCATTCTCACCTCACCAAATGTTGTCTTGAATATGTCCTGCAGCTGCTGCATACAGCCCAAAACTTGGCAATAAAATTAACGTTGCTAAAGTGAACAGTTCAAATCGTAACTTGCCCAAAGCAGAGGGACTGATTTTCAGTGAATAGATGGAGAAGAGCAGGAGTTGGAAATGGTTCTTCAGATGTTTTAAAATAAAGCTGGAATATCAGCTTCCTCCTTCTGATTTTTAAGTGGTGGAATGGGAAATGAACAGCTCCCACAATGTCCTCCTTTTCCCTCTTCACAACACCTCCAAACCTCTGACAATGTTTCCAGACCTGAATCTAGGCCCAGCCCTCAATGGTGACCAACATCCTCTCTTCTGGCCTTTTCGCTTCCCAATTGTGGTCAGTCAGTTGCAGCTGGGAAACAAGTCTAGCGGGGTCACCAGGAAGTCTTTACCTCCAAAAGCGTGACACAACTATATCCCCACCCACAGCTCCCTCTTCACCCTCTGGTAAATATCAAAGGCAACTGCAACAATAAGCAAGCGTGACAGTACTAAGAGAAAAAAAAGAGATTTGTTTTGCATTGAGTAACTGTTTTTGTAAATTATATTTGGTCCTCGAGTTAAAAGTTATTGCAATAATACGGTGTTTCAAAATATCACATTAGGGCAAACAAATAAATCTTCTATTCCCTTTTATGAGAATCATTGCATTTTAAGGAGTCAGTACAACACATATATGGCACCAGTTCTACTTCATAAATACAGATATTCTGCAGATACTGGAAATCTTGAGCAACATACACAAATTGCTGGAGGAATTCAGTAAGTCAGGCAGCATCTATGGAAGGGAATAAACCGTCGATGTTTTGGGCCAAGACCCTTCAGCGGGCCTGGAAAGGAAGGAACACACACAAAATGTTGGAGGAACTCAACAGGCCATGCAGTATCTATGGAAAAGAGTAAACAGTCACCATTTCAGGCCAAGACCCTTTTTATCAGGACTGGAAGGGAAAAAAGAAGTCAAAAAAAGGTGGGGGGAGGGGAGGAAGAAGTACAGGTAGTAGGTGATAGGTGAAACCAGGAGGATGAAGGCTGAAGTAAAGAGCTGGGAAGTTCATTGGTGAAAGAAATAAAGGGCTGAAGAAGTGGGATTCTGATAGGAGAGGACAGAAGGCCATGGAAGTAAGGGAAGAGGAGGAGCACCAGAGGGAGACGATGGGCAGGTGAGGAGATAATGTGAGAGAGGGAAATAGGAATGGGAATGAAGGAGAGAAATTGATATTCATGCCATCAGGTTGGAGGCTACCCAGACAGAATATAAGGTGTTGCTCCTCCAACCTGAGTGTGACCTGCTAGTTTGTACCTGTTCCTCTCCTCCCCCACCTTTTTACTCTGCCGTCTGATCTTTTTTTTTCTCCAGTCCTGATGAAGGGTCTTGACCCAAAACATGGACTGTTTACTCTTTTCCATAGATACTGCCTGGCCTGAGTTCCACCAGCATTTTGTGTGTGTTGCTTGGATTTCCAGCATCTGCAGATTTTCTCTTGTTTGAGAAAGGAAGGAGGCATAAGCCAGAGTAACAAGAGTGAAGAGGGGAAGAAGTACAAGCTGGCAGGTGATAGGTGACCATGTGAGAATGAGGGTGGGTGTGGGGAGAAGAGGCATGCAGTAAGAAGCTGAGAACCTTCTTATTTTGGCTTCTTCCTCTTTCCATTCCTGTCCTAATGAAGGGTCTCAGCCAGAAACGTTGACTATTTATTCCCATCCATAGCTTGCTGACCTCCAGCATTTTATGTGTGTTGCACCAGTTCTACTTATCATCATAGTATGGCTACCGCAAAGGAGGAGGCCATTTGGCACATCTTGTCTGCACTAATCTTTATCAGAGCATTTCATTAGTTCCACCCCTGGCCCCCTCACTGCTGTCTTGCAAATGTTTATTATTTACACTTACTGAGTTCCTTCTTGAAAGCCACGGTAGTTGCTGCCGCCACCCCAAGTGCAGGCAGTGCCTTTAATATTTCAGTATTTGATTGATCAATTGGAGATAAACAAAATTGTTTCCCAGTTCAAATTGTATACACTGCGCATCAGAAGAGTTTATGTAGCTGTGATTCTGTTGCAATGTATAATGCAGAATACTAAGAGTATCATTGTACACTAGAGGTCACCCTCATAGCCTAAAAGCAAAGATATTGTGAGTGTTTAGCAGTATATTCCATCTGGTATCTGTTTTATCACGTCAGTGGTCTGCTGTTGCTTATTTACTTATTTATATTAGCTATTATAATTGGTCTAAAATAATTGTACAAAGGCAAGTCAAAAGTGTTGTGCTCCCAAGTTCATACTTCACAGACCAATAAAACTCTCTAGAGTATATTTGCAAGTGAAAATTCACATAAAGACATAATAATATTCATAACAATTACAAATGACTTTGTTTAAATCTTTTAGAAAGTAAAAAATCCCACAAAAAACTATGCTGTAAAACATCAAAAGTGAATATGAAAGGAAAGTAGGTAAAAGTCTTTTGCTTCTTATCTACTGAACCTCTGTTTCAATGTCTTAGAAGACAACTTACTAACTAATGAGGTGGCTTCACAAAGTCACAAGCAGGATTCCGAACAGTAAATGGCTTCCATTCAGGGAAGGAATTAATACTCATAAGAATTTAGGGTAAAACTCAGCAAGTAAAAAGAATTTGACAGATGACAGGTTGTTAGCTCAAGTGGGAACCTGGTTGATTATATAAAGTTCAGAGGGGAAGTAAAAAAAAATAATGTAGGCAAAAAAAGAACATGAGAAAAGGCTAACAGCAAACATAAAAGGAAATCCAAAAATAGTCTACATGCATATGAACAAGAAAAAGGTTGTAAAAGGAGAAGCAGGGCCAATCAGAGATCAGGAACAAAATATACTTACGGAGGCAGAAAACATGGCTAAGCAACCAAATAATTACCTTCACTCATTCTTCAGCAAGGAAGTTGGAGACTGAGCAAAGGAAGATTTGTTGGGATAATGAACAAGGCTGTAAGAAAAAGGAGCAGGAGTAGGCCATCCAGCACAGATCCTGCCCCATCGTACATCACAATTATGGCTAAACAGCTACCTCAGCACATTTTCCAGTGCTCTCCCCATTTCCATGGACTCCTTTAATATCCTGAAATCTATGGATCACTGGTCTGAATGTGCACAGTGGCTATAGAATAGAGAATTCCAGAGGTTCACCGGCCAGTACATAAAGCAATTTCTCTTTGTTTTAATTTTAAATGGCTTACTTCTTATTCTTCAAAATATGCATTCTGGTCTCAGATTTTACAGCTAGTGGAAATATACATTCTGCATTTAGTTTGTTACGACCTTTAAAAATGTATAATATTTCATTGATATTGACTTATTCTTCTAAAATAAAGGGAATACAGTTTGAATCTACTCAATCTCTCCTCATATGGCAAACCTGCCACTCCTAGAGCCAGGTGAGCGAATCCTTGCGGCAGTGCTTCCACGTCAAGTAAATTCTTTCTTAAGTAACAAGACCAAAACCGTATTCCAGGTGCTGTCTCATCAATGCCCAATGCAATTACAGTAAAACCTCCTTAATCCAGCCGTCAACTTCTCTCGTAATAATGGAGAACAAACCATTTTCCCTTTTAATTGCTTGCTGCACCTGCTTGTGGCTTTCAACCACTTGTGTACAAGCAAAGCGGTGCTTTTGAACATCAACTTTACCCATTCATAAATACTGTGCTTTCCAGTTACGTGGACTAAGTTGAATAACCTCACATTTTTCTGCACTGATTTTCATCTGTCATATTTGTGCCCACTCACTCAATTTGACTGCATCCCTTTGAAGCCTTTGTGCATTCTCCTCAGTTCTCATAATCTCACTTCATAAATATGATCCACAAACCTGGAAATATGGCACCTGGTTCCCTCAGCTAAACTGGTGAGATGGACTTTTAAATGTGGTGCCGAAGTACTGATCGCCGTGGTGCTTCATCAATCACAGCCTGCCAAACCGAAAATGATCAATTTATTCTCACTCTTCTCTATCCCTTCAGCAATATTTCTCTCAATTCTATGAGTTTTAGTCCTGTTATAACCCCTTGTTCGAGAGCTTATCAAATATCTTTCAATAATCTAAATACCCTATATCCACTGCTTCTCCCTTTATCAATTCTACTACTGTAGTTATATTCCCAAAGAACTCAAGCACATTAGTCAAATATGATTTTCCTTTCATAAGTCCATGTTGGCTCTGCTCAATCTTGCTACTCTTTCAAAGCATTCCATTGTTACATCCCTTATTATAAATTTCAGCATTTTTCCTACAACTGATGTTTGGCAAGCAGTCCCTTGCTTTTTTTCTTCCTTTCTCAGTTCTTAAATAATGGGATCATGTTTGCAACCACCCACTCACCAGGAATAATTCCAGTATCTCTAGAGCTTTGGAAGATGATAACCAAAGCACCCACTAGTTCTCATTCCTTCATTTCCTCATTCTCACTGACTTCTTTGTTCTAAATCTGGTAGGTATTATGTGCCTTCTATGCAGACAGAGTATTTTTTAAATTCCTGTGAAACTTCCTTATTCTCTTGTCTATGTTTGTAAGCTCACACTTGTCCCCGTAAAAGCTCTTAACAATCTGATTTTATATTTTACACCTGCCTACTGTCATATTTTAACTTGTATTTTATTTATCTCAATTTCTTGGTTCTCGTTTGCTGAATTCCAGAATGCTTCCAATCCTCAGGCCAACTGCTATTACTGGCAAATGTATACATCTCTTCCTTGGATTTAACACAATCATTAACTTCTCTTGTCAGCCATGGATGAATCACTTTTTCTGCTGGATTTTTGTGCTTTGAGCATTCATTTGCAGCCCCAAAGTATTCATGTGATGAAAAAAACCTGGGGTTATATGTACAAAGTTTATTGAAAGAGGCAGAGAAGTTTAGGACCGTAATTAAAAAAGATATATTTGCATTCCTAATCCTTAGCTGAACGTGCACATTAGCTTTCAGTGACATATATTTAAGAACACCCTAGCCCTCTTTAAATTCAACACAACCCAGTCTTTAATTATTTGCTATTCATCCGCATTTCTGCTTTGTGCACCATGGTGACTAACCTCAATTTCCCACACTATATTTTATCTGCCATGTTCTTGCCCACTTAGTCTGATTGTCATTTCTGAAATGACTGCATTGCCTGATTCTGCCCCTGCCTCAGTTTATATAGCCAGCTGGTGGTGTAGTGGTATCCGCACCAGACTCGGAGGCGAGTTGTCCCGAGTTCGAATCTGGCTGGCTCCTTCGCTTTCCATCCGAGCTGGTTGAGCATCGAGTTAGCAACTCAACCTTGTAAAAAAACAGAGAAATGCGAAAGAAACAGCAAGGTTGCTGCCCAATGCGCCAAAAGGCACGGAAAGGAACAACAACTCAGCTGATATGCAACTCTTGTGTTGCTTTTATTGCAATACGTCCATGCAAGCCACCTATTAGCTAATTCTGTAAACTAAATGTCATCCAAAGTCCGTTCCTTGCTTCTATGCTTCCTAATTTACATCGACTCTACATTTAAGCAATGTTATGGTGCTAAAATCTTCATCTTTGTTCTCAAATCTATCCACAGCCCTATCTCTTCAAATCTATCCGCAGCCCTATCTCTCCCTACCCCTGTCATCTTTCCCAGTCTTACTGAGAGATCCGAGATATTTTCTGGCCATCCTCTTTCACATACCCATTAAAACTCTTTTTCCTCATTTTAGGTGCTCTTAAAACCAACCTTTTTGCACAGGTGTTTGGACATCTGTCCTAATAACTCCTAATGTACTCAGTGAAAAAAAAAATGCTTGATAACATTGCTGTGATGTGCCTCAGGGTATTTTATTACATTAAAGGTGTTGTATAAATGTATGCTGATGTACAAAGGCAATTCTAACTTTGAAATTGCAGCTGTCTACTCTCCTGCTAAACATCAATTTTCATTTAGAAGTATAATCCTAGAAACCACCCTTCGTGATCATAGTGAAAAGATGCTTAATGTATTTGTGCCACATTCCATTGTCAGCTGGTTTATTGAAGGATTGACCAGTTAAATAACATGGGTTAATGCCTGGAGGAAGATTATAGGCAGAGGAATGCCATAGAAGAATATTAAGCATTTGTCTCCTGATATAAGAAACAGTAATTTTCTTTTAACTGCATGCAATATATTTAAGAGCATTAATGTCAATTGCTTGGAACTTGGATTCCTAGGCAATGTATGTTTGTGTTGACCATTTCAAACCACAAAGACATGTTGAACACCAGCTAACAACAGCTCTTGTCTAATTTTTCCAACTCCTTTCCATTTGGTAAGGAATCTTACTGCCACCTGCATCTCTGTGCAACATTTTTTACTTACTCATTCCATTCGTCAACTGCTAACAATATGCTCATTTTGTAAACCTCTCAATAATCTTCTTTTTCTAGAAAAAACGCTTGCCAGCCCTTGCAATTGCTCAAACCATAAGATACTAGAATTCCATTTTAAGTTATTTTCATCGGTTGCACCAACTGAGAAAGTAAAAGTGTGTGCACTGACAGAGACTGTGATATTTATTTTTCCATGAGCTGTTGGCATTATTTGCAGAGTGTGTTAAGTAATACATGGGAAACAGAGAGCTCTAGAGATTTGTCTGATTTGTTTGAGGCTCTTCTTAGACCACAGGTGTGCGCACAATGCACACATGACCAAAACATCATGCAATTATGTCACAGGTACATTTATATTCAAATGTACTGCCCTTTCCCTTTAAAAGAGTGAAACAACCAAACAATATCTACAAATCTATACGTTCAACTGACAGTGCTTCAAATTCTCTTCAGCCTTCACAACTGTACCAATGGGAATTGTACTGATACTTGATACTCAGTAGGTCTAATGATAATAATCCAACTATGGCCTCATTGAAAGTATCTCCTTCCTGGTTTGTTTCAGTCTCATTCTTTGTCAACTCTTCAATAATTGTAGAACTCACTTCAGGTCTATACTAAAGCTCAGAGTCTTCCTAACTTTTCCCCTGGGTATCTTACACTGAGATCAAGTAGTCTACATGAACCTTTCTGAATCTCTAACCTATCTTTATGAGGTAATTCTCAGAGTTGTATATCTCCCTAATCCCTATGATATTTCATTTTCTCATTTCCATCCTGCCTCGAGGTTTTGAGCACACATACCATGTCATGTAATCTGAATCTTCTCTTTTTATAAAGTATGCCACAATGTTTACCTTCTTTCAACTGCCTTTTTCCCCTCTATCTTTCCTTTTGGATTCAACTGAACCACACACACCAGACAGAATTTTGGGCAGTTTCTGAATCATTTCTGCAGAAGAATATCCTGTTGTGGAATTCAGTACTTATCTGTAAATCAGAAGAAAACCTGTGGGTCAGTGCTTCAGAGTAAGACTTCATCTGTCTTGCTTCATTAGTGCCTCTTTCACTGTATATATCGATCGTCCAGCTTTCTATTTGAGATTGGATGATAAGGAGGTGTGAAACAGTGTTTGATCCTATTTAGTTTCACAACTTGTTCAAGTTTAAATAGGTAAAATTTTGTATTATCATCCGATATGGTTTCCTTAGAATGACCATCTGCCCTCAAAATGGATGAGAATTTTTTTATTGATGTGCTTAGTGATGGCTTGTACCACACAGGATTTACCTCAACCAATTCAAAAACACAGGAAGATGTGCTACCTTCTGTGTAGATTTGCTGGAATCTACTTCTGAATCTGGATTTAAAATAGTTAATGCTGGAAACACTCAGCATGTCAAGCAGCATCTGCGGATAAAGAACTGGTTAACTCTAGTATCTTCTGAAGAAGGGTCAGATCATCTGATGAAGAGACCCAGACCTGGAAGGTTAACATGTGAAAGTGTCTTTGTTTCAGCCTCATTAGGCTTGTCCTGGACTTGTTCTCCCTTTACCAATGCTCCTTGCTGGTCACGTACAGAACTCGAAAGTTTCAGTACCTCTGCTGCTAATTTTTGAGTCTTTCCTTTCCTTTCTCCACAGTTATCTTGAAGGCACTTCCTCCAACTTTACTTCATGTAAGGAATCCATTCCATTCACTCAAGTTCATTATTTTTGGTCTAAAGATGCCACTTTTCACACCAGTGTTTCTGAGATATTCTCCTTTTTCTTTAACTTGGCTATAGCTCCACCATAGTTAACAGGTCTCTCAACTGTATCTGTTCCATTTCATACAATAAGCCTTACTCCTTCTCCTCCTACCTCATGTCCTCACCTGACGCCACATACATATCTTTCCTTCCCCTTTCTCTTTCAGCATTCAGAGGGGGCACTCTCCTTCTTCTGGCAGCTTCCCGTGAAATATTGAAGAGCAACCCTTTGGATTTCTTCCTTCATCAGGGTCTTGGCCCAAAACGTCAACTCTATCCCCCACCATAGACGCTGCCTGATTGACTAAGTTCCTCCAGCATTTTGTGCCTGTAGCACTGGAATCAGTTCTCTTAGAGATTCAACCAAGGTAATATTGACAAATACAATCATATTATTTATCAGCCTTGAGCAACCATATCGAAAGTGATCAAATTAGATGGGTGAATTAGTTACAAAGGAAAGATGTAATAGAAATAGTTACTCTATAAGTGATGCAAACTTTAGCAATTAAAATATGGATGTCCATGTTTGGAATCCAGCTTGTAACACCTGTGTGGTGAGATAAATGTTGGCCATGTGCCCTGCTATGCATAAGTGTGGTTACTCTGCAGATGTGCTTATTTGTCTTTGATTGCAACAGTTACAACTAAATCTTAATGTAAGTTTCCATCAGTGTCAGCTCAACGTGTGGTTCAAAGATGTTCAAGTATTATTTACATTCTTGTTAATGTACACTCCTTCCTTGGGTCTTTAGTAGTGAGGCTGAATTGAGTTAATAGAATGACAGCAAACAAGATGTACCACTTAACTCTTTGTCATGTGGCCTTCCTTCATTGGAAATTTAAAGTTTACATGCCTTCCATAATTTGAGATGCTGAGTTTGCCATAAAATGGGCAACAGGTTCCCTTTTAATAACTAGGAGACCCATGTTGGCCAGTATAGTGAACTGGCTGATAAAATTAACTTCAGTATTCCAATAAAAATATAAACAGTGTGTTTAATCACATACAAAAGGTCATATGAAATGCATTGAGTGGCAGGTCACAGAGTGCATTAAAGCCTTTCTCCCGGCTGCATTGGACCCTTTCCAGTTTGCATACTGTTCGCATTGATCCACTGACGTTGCCTTAGCCTCTGTCCTGTCCCACCTGGAAAATGGGGTCTCATATGCCAAGTTGCTGTTTATAGACTCCAGTTCGGCGTTTAACACAATCATACCCCAGAAACTGCTGGGGAAGCTGTCCTTGCTGGGCCTCAATATCTTCCTCTGTACTGGATCTTGGACTTCTTAATGGAAAGGCCACAGTCAGTTCATGTGGTCAGCAACTTCTCTGGTCCCACG
The DNA here is from genome assembly GCF_030028105.1 of Mobula birostris. NCBI lineage: Eukaryota > Metazoa > Chordata > Chondrichthyes > Myliobatiformes > Myliobatidae > Mobula > Mobula birostris. Next base: position 54,376,025 of record NC_092384.1, read on the forward strand.
ACACTGGGAACTGGCACTCCCCAGGGCTGTATGCTCACCCTGCTGCTGTTTGCGCTGCTGATGCTTAGCTATATCACAGGATACAGTTCAAACCATATCACCAAGTTTGCTGATGACACCACAATGGTTGGCCTTATCAACAATGATGCTGAGTCGGAGTACAGAGTGGAAGTGGAGCGGCTGCTGGACAGGTGTGAGAACAACGACCCAAGTCTGATTGTGGAGGAGGCCAAGGCAATGATTGTGGACTTTAGGAAGGTGGAGATGAACCATCCCCCTATGCACATCCATGGATCCTCCATAGAGAGAATTGAGTACACCAAGTTCCTGGGAGTTCACATCACAGATGACTTCAACTGATCCCTCAATATCACCTCCTTGAATAAGAAGGCACAGCAGCTCTTCCACTTCCTGAGGAGGTTGAGGCAAGTGAGCCCCCCGCCCCCCCACCCGCCATCTTAACTGAATTTTACAGGAGCACCATTGAGAACGTCCTGAGAAGCTGCATCTCTGGTACGGGAGCTGCAAAGCATTAGACTGGTAGTCTCCACAAAGGCCAAGAGGATCACTGGGGTTTCCCTACAATCCATCAGGGACATTTATCAGGAGCACTGTGTACACAGAGCCCTTGGTATTATCAAAGATCCCACCCATCCATCCAGCATCCTCTTTGACATTCTATCATCAGGCAGGAGAATCCGATGATAAAAGACTAGAATAGTCAGGATGGAAACAGCTTCTTCCCTCAGGACATTCGGCTTCTGTACTCCCTGCTGCATCACATTCCAAGTGCCACAGGACAATTTGTACTGTACTCTACAATATTTAATTTTTGTACTTGACTTTATTTATCTATGTGTAATTCATTTGTAGATTTAATTCTTACTTTCCTAAGTTATTCTGTGTATATGTATGTTATGTGTACTACAGTGCTTTACACTCTGCTCCAGAGAAGTGCTGTCCCGTTTGGAAATATATATATATAGTTAAATGACAATAAACTTGACGAAAGGTCTCGGCCTGAAACGTCGACTGCACCCCTTCCTAGAGATGCTGCCTGGCCTGCTGCGTTCACCAGCAATTTTTATGTGTGTTGCTTGAATTTCCAGCATCTGCAGAATTCCTGTTATAAACTTGACTTGACTTGTTTTGGTGATTCATAGCCAAATCTGCCAGAAGAACGTAGCCCTGGAGAAGGCTATCTCACTCCAGTTGTGAGTACCAATCAAAGACACTAGAGAACTATAGCATCAACATCATTGCTATTCAGAAATCCGCACAAAAGACAGAGAGCAAATTAATGTATGCAAGTCATGTAACGCAGTAATAGTGGTATGAGGGATGTAATGCTTATTATACTTTTATTTTAGCTCCTTCTTGTTAAATTGATGTTTCACTTGTTTTAATATACTGTAATTTCTCTCTTAACCTAGTCCTCTGATCTTCTACGTTTTATTTATTTACTCTTTATTGGTTTTAATTTTCTAATCCAAAGAAAAGCTACTTCTGTTTCCCCTCATTTTCCCTTGATCTATTTGTGCATATTCAATGAAGTTTTCTGAAGAAAAACGGCCAAAATAAAGTTTGTTTGAACTGAAAAAAAAAGGTTCTGTGTATATTTATTTTGTACATTAATGAAAGGGAAGAAGAGTTGGCCGGCTGAGTTGCTGGTCTTGGTAATGATGAGAAGGACCAGGCAGTGAAAGTTCACGCATATATTTGTAAAAGTGAAGCAGAGGTAAATCTAAGTCTTGAAAATAGGCATATTTATTCAGAACCTGATAATGAGCACCAAATCTGCAATTGCTTTGTGTTCTTTCAAATAAACTGTGATCATGAGTTTAACAGATTAATTACATGAGAGCAAAAGAATGAGACCTGTCCAGGGCAAGCGGATGGGCAAGAGGAAATAGACTATCCCATAGTTGGCTTCAGGCAGAGAATTGCACCACTAATAATTCAATGTGGAGGTTATAAACTACTTCATATCAAATGTTTGTCCTATTTTGGGATTAGATAACGTGATGGCCATATTTAAGAGTTAAACTGGCAGATTAGTCATGGGGTATCAGTGAACATCTCAACATGAAAGCCTGGTCCTCTTTACAGTGTTTATGAATGAGCCGTCATAGAGCAATTCTGTTCCCACAGTCAAGATGGTAGAATAGCAAAAGAAGATAGATGTCCAATTGAAGATCCACAATGATTTCTCAATTTTCAGACATCTTTACAATACCTTCTTGAGGCATTAATGCTTTCCGAGAATATTGTTTCATAGGTATTGGTTGCTCACACATTTCTCATGCAAATGGTGTTTATTCATTGCTGATCCTTTCCAGTGAACGTGGGCAGGCTTTCTCACCAAGTTAGCTTTCATAAACTTGCCCAGTCTGTTCTCACAGACCAATCATGCATACACACTTGCAACAGAGGGCATAGATAGTAATCACGGCTTACACCAACAGTAGGTTTCCACGGCATTATGTCACTGAGTATTTGGGGGATTGGTAAGATATAAATCTACAAAAACATAGCCAATAGAACCTTCAATAGTCATTTGACCTAGCATCTGGAGGCATTGACTACAGGTCCAGAAAGAAGAATTTGAATCCCACCATGATAGCTGCAGACCTAAATCCTCTGAACGTAAGTCAAAAGTAACAACCATAAAACAGCGATTGGAACCATTGTGTTGAGCACATCCACTCCATCTGACAAAAGTGGAAATTTCTGATGACAATTTTTTAATTCCAACTCCCATTCCCGTTCCAACATGTCGATACATGGCCTCCTTGTGTGCCAAGATGAGGCCACCCTTAGGGCATATTCTGTCTGGGAAGCCTCCAACCTGATGATACGGTAAAAAAAATGCCTCCATCTCTTTTCTTCTTCTATTCCCCACTCTGGTCTCTTACCTCTTCTCTCCTGCATATCACTTACTCCTGCATCCCTTCCTCCTTCCCTTTCTCCTACCAGATTCCTTCTTCTCCAGACTTTTACCTTTCCCACCCAGCTTCCCAGTATCCTCCTTCCTCTCCCCCCACCTTTTTATTCTAGCATCTTCCCCCTTCCTTTCCAGTCTTGATGAAGAGTCTCAGCCCAGAATATCAACTGTTTATTCGTTTCCATAGATGCTGCCTGAACCGCTGAGCTCTCCCAGCATTTAGTGTGTGTTGCTTTAGATTTCTGCAGACTTCCTCATGTTTATTGTTTTAACAAACCTATTTGTTTTACTAATCTCCTTGAGAGAAGAAAATATTGCAATCCTTACCTAGTCAGAACATATGTGACTCCAGGTTTAACAGCATCATTGACTGCTGGCTGCCCTTGAAATATCATAGTATTACGAGATCCATTTGGGGTCAGAAAATAAATGCCAGTCTTGCCAACAAAATTCACATCCTGTGGCCCAATACAATAAAAAATCAAGGCATCTGATTCCCAGTATGGGAAACGGCACTGAATCATTATAAATTATTGATGTAAGGGGTGTAAGCATAGTAACACCACCATATCATAATTAATATCATAAAATCGTAATAATTAGTATAATAAAGATAAAAATTAATCAAATTAAAGAAAATCCTGTTATGAAAAGAAGGGCAATGGTTTATTTTATAGTTAAAACCCTTTCAGACTACAATTTGAAATTAAAGAAAAATAATGAATAGAACCCATGCTGACACACTCACTCTAACTTCCTTAAACAGTAGAATATTCTGTTGAAGAAGATTGGCAGACAGTGCTACTTTATCTACAAATTTTATATATTCATGATTGCTCTTTCATCTTCTCAATCTACCTCATTATAATTTCAGTCACTCATTGCTGCATTTCCATGGTCCCTGGATAATTTATAACTATGATTCTCAATCCCTTTTCCATGTCTGCTTGGATCTTCTCATGCATTCCATTCGTGGGGAACATTGTCTAATACATCTGGATGTCACAGAGATGATTCCAATAAATTTCTGTCTTTGGAGAGAGAAATTCCACAGTAAACTATGCTCAATGGCCGTTATATTAGGTAGGCCTGTAGACATGAACACTAATGCCAATATCTAATCAGCCAATCATGTGGCAGCAACTCAAGGCATAAAAGCATGCAGACGTGGTCAAGAGATTCAGGTGTGGTTTAGACCAAACATCAGAATGGGGAAGAAATGTGTGATCTAAGTGACTTTGACCATGGAATGATTGTTGGTGCCAAACGGGGTTGTTTGAGTATCTCAGAAACTGCTGATCTCCTGGGATTTTGGTGCACAATAGTTTCTACAGTTTACAGAGAATAGTGTGAAAAACAAAAATGAAATACTCTTAATGTATGCCAGTTCTGCGTGTAAAAATACCTTGTTAATGAGAGAGGTCAGAGGAGAATGGCCAGACTGGTTCAAGCTGATGGGAAGACAGCAGTAACTCAAATAAACACGCTTTGTAACAGTGGTGCGTAGAAGAGCATGTCTGAAAGCACAACACGTCAAACCTTGAAGTGGATGGGCTTGAACAGCAGTAGATCAGGGACATATACTCAATGGTCACTTTATTAGGTACAGAAGGTACTCAGTAAAGTGGCCACTGAGTGAAATGTGCAAAGAAAACAAATAAAATGCAAGTGTTGGGATTAGACAAAAAACAGAAATGCTGGAAGAACTCAGCTAATCGAGCACGATCTGTGTAAAGAGAAACCAGTCAGTATTTCAACTCAGATCTGTGGGAAGGATGGGTCTGTGAGCAGAACAGGTTGGCAATCGTCGTTCTGCTACTTCCCACCTCCACCAACAAACTCTTCGCCAGGTGACAGGGGCCTTTTAAAGTCCTGAGGAAGCAAGGTCCAGTCACCTATGAAGTGCTCCATCCGTGGAAAGGAAAGGCTTCTCAGACATGTCATGTCAACCGGCTGAGGGATTGAAGGAAAGAGAGGGTTTAAAGCTTTCCATGATTGTCCAACAGATGGAGAATGACAGAGGAGAGATGACTGAAGACCTACTGTCTTGGAGTGCTTCTCCAAAGCCAAACATGGGCCATCTGACCCCTCAGCAACAGGAGGGATTGAACCAGTACTGCCCTCTCTTCCCGCCCCACCCAGCCCGGACAACAATGGCAGTGCACACTATTTGCTTGAAGGACAACGAACTTATCCAGTCCCAGAGAGGTTGGTGGAATGACTCACAGCTGAGATCCACAGGCTGGGAGTGATCGAGTCCTCTGAGAGTGAGTGGTGCAGACCAGTGGTGAGAGTGCCAAAGCCTAATGGGTCCCTGAGCGTTTGCATTGACTTCCGAAAAATCAACACCATCTCCAAGTTCAATGCCTACCCTATGCTGCGGATTAGTGAGCTGCTGGAAAGGTTGGGCCATGCCAAGTTTATAACAACCCTTGACCTCTGCAAGGGTTATTGGCAGATCCTGCTGTCAAAGGACTCTGGTGAGTACATCACATTCAGCACTTCCCTTGGCCTCTTTCATTTCACTATCATGCCGTTTGGGCTGCATAGAGCCCCGGCGACCTTCCAACAGCTGACTGACCGTGTGCTGAGGGGATGTGAGAAGCATTGTGCGACCTACCTGGATGATGCGGTCATCTTCAGTATAAGCTGGGAGGACTACCTGAAGCACCCTGAGGATGTCCTGAAGCCTGCAGCTGCTGGTGACACTGAACATCCAGAAGTGCGAGTGGGCCCGCGCTGAGATGGTACCTGGGCTACCAGCTAGGGCGAGGACTAGTTCATCCACTGGTTGACAGGATTGAGGCCATCAGAAATAGTTCCCAGCCCTGCACAAAGAAACAGGTCCAGTCCTCCCTGGGGTTAATCGGGTGGTATCGCCGTTTTATCCCTCAGTTCGCCACCTTGGCAGTCCCACTGACAGAACAAATGCTGAAGTCTGCAAAGAATCCAGTCCAGTGGACCATCCAAGCTGATGCCTCAGCAGCGAGGACTGGAGCAGTCCTGGCCCAAGGGAAAGAGAGAGATTGTGTGTGTGTGTGTGTGTGTGTGTGTGTGCGGTTGTGGTCAACCATGGGTACTGCGTCTCTCCAGGGCACAAGCCAGGGCAGAGTTGATGCGGAGATCCGTCTGTTGCCCATGCAGTGGGACCCCCCTCTCCATGCTGATGACAGGTCCAAAGGAACGACGAAAGTCGATACAGTTTGGTGCCAGCAGCATCGCAGGAGTTGCCATGCTGGTGCTGGGTACAGCAGTCAGCCGCTTTTGGGACTCCGACTCCAGATTTTTCCTCAGGGTTTACTCCCAAAGCCTTTCCCGTGAGCGGGTATAGCCGCAAAGCAGCGGAGGTTTGAAATCGTTGTTTCCCTCTCCTAGATGAGCTACCATCCGTAGTTAACGAGCCCCACATGCCCGGAGCAACTGGTCTTAAGGTGCCAGTGGCCCGTCTTTGCCCCTTTTCCTGTCAATGAGAACAGCTCCGCTGGGCATAAGAACTATGCCACACGTGAAGGCCAGAAGTTGGACTTGGTTGTCAGAGGCTGTTTGTGATGCACGCCATGAAGAGCAATTGTTTAGCAGTGGGAGCTTGTACCACCCTTCGGCTATAACTACCCTTGGAGTCGAAAGAGAGAGAAGAACAGCCAGTATTGTAGCTTAGTCGGAAGCTGCTACCATGGGAGAAAAGATATTCCTCTGTTGAGAAGGAAGCTCTTGCCATAAAATGGGCTTTAGAGAGCTTCTGGTATTACCTGCTAGGCAGAGAATTTGTTTCTGGAGACTGACCACAAAGCACTCACCTGGATCCACGACATGAAAAATCACAGTGCACACATCATGAGATGGTACCTGGCTCTACAACTGTTCCATTTCAACATCTGTCATAAGGCAGAACCGTACAACGTCATGGCAGACTATCTCTCCCGATTGCCCACCTTGTGCAATCCAGAACAGGTGGGCGCTGATGTGACCGAACAAGTTGGCAACACTCATTCTCCCACTAACCTTGCCCCTTTGCCCAGTTAGTCATTCCTCCTCTGTCTGTCACTAGTCTAGTTTCCCCAGTAGTTCACACACTTTGCCCTCCTCTTCTGCAGTTCTTGGGAGTTGACCATTTACACACCCCAACAGTAAAACAATCGCCGGCTGGGTTAGTCAAAACAATCCCTTCAGTTAACATGCTCTACTTGTTTATAACTCATAAAAATAAAGATTCTAGACACAGGCATTCCAAACAGCTTCATTTATTATCACTCACACCATTACATCATTTTATAGACAGCAGAACGGCCCCAAAAGACCCGAGGGACAATTTGGGGTGTCCTAAAATAATGCCTAGGTTGGTGGGAACAGGTGTTCTATATCCGACACAGGCAACACCAAGGGTGGGGAGGCATTATTCTTTTATATTCATCTGAGCATGTGGGCACTGACCTATGGGTTTAACTAAGGCATTTGTTGTGGGATGAAACTGTAAGATGTGAGAATTCCTGTTTAAAATGGTCTAATTCTGCATCTGAAATAATTATTATGGTTTGGTCACATGATTGCCCCCTCCACCGCCCACCACCACCCCCAATCCCAGCCAACAGTAGAGTTTCCTGGTCCTTCTAGGCCAGGAAGAGGCAGATTACAACCCTCAGTCTGGCTTTGCCAGAGAGGTGTGGAGGTTGGATTTGACAATTAGTGAATAGATAGGTTGGAAAGTTAAAGACGAAATGAATCATGGAGAAAGCTTCTGTATACTTGTAAATTTTTGTACATACGTGTTTGTTTTTCATTTGTCTACTTGTAAATTTTTTTGTTTCACAACTTTTGGGCTGCTTTTGTACTTTTTCCTCCTGGCACTAAATAAAACCCCTTTACATGAGATACATAGATAGATAGAGCGATAGATACCTTATTGATCCCAAAGGAAATTACAGCATCACAGTAGCATTACAAGTGCACAGATATAAATATTAGAAGAGAAGTAGAAAGAATAAAAAACAAGTTACCTCAAGCAGTCTGACAGGAGGGGGTCATCACTTCTCTGGCTATAGGTTGACTCATTATAGAGCCTAATGGCCGAGGGTAAGAATGACCTCATATAGTGCTCTTTGGAGCAGTGCAGTTTTTTAATAAGACCATAAGACAAAGGAGCAGAAGTATGCCATTCGGCCCATCGAGTCTGCTCTGCCATTTTTATCATGAGCTGATCCATTTTCTCCTATTTAGTCCCACTCCCCTGCCTTCTCACCATAACCTTTGATGCCCTGGCTACTCAGATACCTATCAATCTCTGCCTTAAATGACTTGGCCTCCACTGCTGCCCGTGGCAACAAATTCCATAGATTCACCACCCTCTGACTAAAAAAATTTCTTCGCATTTCTGTTCTGAAAGGGCGCGCTTCAATCTTTAAGTCATGCCCTTAAGTCAGTTGTCTTAGTCTATTACTAAAAGTGCTCCTCTGTTCAGCCAAGGTGGCATGCAGAGGGTGAGAACCATTGTTCAGAATTGCCAGGATTTTCCATAGGGTCCTTTGTTCTACCACAGCCTTCAGAGTGTCCAGTTTGACTCCCATAACAGAGCCAGCCTTTCTAGGCAGATTATTGAGCCTGTGGCATCTCCCATGCCCCAGCACACCATCACATAGAAGATTGTACTGGTGACAACAGACTGGTAGAATATGTGAAGGAGAGGCCTGCATACTGCAAAGAACCTCAGTCTTCTCAGGAAGTAGAGGCGACTCTGGCCCTTCTTGTACACAGCCTCGGTGTTGGTGCTCCACTCAAATCCTTCATCCAGGTGCATCCCAGGCACTAATGTGCTGTTGCGGCTTACCGTCTATTTTTTTTTCAAATGCTGACCCTCGCTGGGCACGCTTACTCACCCATGACAGCAAGGTCCGGGACAGGGGGACATACAATTTTCAAAGCATATCGGGGAGGCAAGTGTGAGGTATAAAACAAAAGACCACATGGAGATAAGTCAAGTCAGATCAGCTGATCGAGCAAGAGTACTGGGATGAGAAAAAGACAAAGTATGAGAATGGGAAACAATGAAAGAGCATTTTACCCGAAGTTGGATAACTCAGTGTTGATTCCATAAGGTTGCAAAGTGCTTTGACGAAAGATCAAATGTTGCCTCTCCAGTTTACATTGGTCCAGTGAGGCAGAGGTAAAAGATGCAAACAGATGGGTCAGAAAGGGAGTGTGATATAGAATGAAAAGTGGCATGCAACAGGAAGTTCGGGGTCCTCATGGTGAACTGAACATAGGCGAAGCAATCACTCAACTCATGTTTGGTTTCTCCAGTGTAGAGGAGGACAAATTGTGAACACTGAATAAAGGGTCAACACACACAAAATTCTGGAGGAACTCAGCAGGTCAGGCAGTGTCTGTGGAAGAAACTGAACAGTTGCTGTTTCGAACTGAGACTCCTCATCAGGATTCCTACTTAAGTCTTGGTGAAGGGTCTTGGATGTGAAATGTTAACTGTTCATTTATCTTCTGCTGAAATCCTCCAGCATTTTGTGTGGGTTGATCCAGATTTCCGTCATCTACAGTCTCTCTTGTGTTTGCCCAAATGAGTTCAAAAGTTCAAAAATTTTAAAAGTAATTTTATTATCAAAGTACATTATGTCACCATATAGAACCATGAGATCCATATTCTTGTGGGCATTCACAGTAATTACAAAAAAATACAATAGAATCAATGAAAAACCACAGCCAAAGACAGACAAATAACCAATGTGCAAGACAACAAATGGTGCAAATACAAAAAAGAAATGCAAAATAATAAACAAACAAACAAATAAATGAAAAAATAAATAAAATAATATTTAGAACATGAGTCCTTGAAAGTGAGACCATAGGTTGTGGAATCAATTCAATGTTGGGATGAGTGAAGTTTTCCACTCTGATTCAGGAGCCTGATATTTGAGAGGTATTCACTGTTCCTGAACCTGGTGGTATGGGACCTAAGGCTTCTGTACGTCCTTTCTGATGGCAGCAGAGAGAAGACAGCATGGCGGGGATGGTGGGTGCCCTTGGTGATGGTTGCTGCTTTCCTTCAATGCTGCTCCTTGTAGGTGTGCTCGATGGTGTGAAGGGCTTTATCTGGGATGGACTGAGCTGTTCCGTACCAGGTCATAATGCAACCAGTCAGTATACTCTCCACCATGCAGCTATAGAAGTTTGTCAAAGTTTTAGATGGCATGCCAAATCTGTGCAGACTTCTAAAAAAAATTAGAGGTGTTGTCATGCCTTCTTTGTAATGGCATTTACTTGTTGGACCCAGGACTGATCCTCTGAAATGCTAGCACTGAGGAATTTAAAGTTATTCACCATCTCCACCTCTAATCCCGTGATGAGGACTGGCTAATGGAGCTCCAGTTTCCTCCTTTAGTCAATGATCATCTCTTTGGTTTTGCTGACATGGAGTTGTTGTTGTGGCGCCATTCAGCTAGACAGATACTTTATTAACCCCAAAGGAAATTACAGTGTCACAGTGGCATTACAAATGCACAGATATATAAATATACAAATATTAGAAGGGAAGTAAGAAAGAATAAAAAATAAGTTACCTCAAACAGTCTAACAGGAGGGGGGTCATCACATCCTCTGCTGTAGGTTGACTCATTATAGAGCCCAATGGCCGAGGGTAAGAACGACCTCATATAGCATTCTTTGGAGCAGTGCAGTTGTCTTAGACTATTACTACAAGTGCTCCTCTGTTGAGCTAAGGTGGCATGCAGAGGGTGGGAAACATTGTCCAGAATTGCCAGATTTTCAGCCTCCCTCCAAGATGCTGATTCTTTATCAATTTTCAAGTTCAAGTTTGCTGTCCTCCGACTACGTATATACAACCAAACGAAACATTTTTGTCTGGACCATGGTGGACCCACAATACATATATCACACACAGCACTTAAGAAAAAATATTGTCACAAATATATTAATAAAATATAATTCAAAATGCATGGGAAGTGCACAGCACAGGTAAACAGTAAACAGTATAGTAGGTAGCTTGCCACTCTAGTGATGAGACTTTGGTGGTCTCATAGTCTGAGAGAGGAAACAATTAGCCAATCTGACAGTCCTAGTTCTGATGTTCCTGTACCTCCTTTCTGGTGGTTGTGGGTCAAAGGCCGAGAAAGTCACACCAGCAATGACTCCTTGAGAAATACGCCTTTTTCTGCCTCTGTTGATATTTGTTCAGATGATATACCCTTTGATAATGAAATTTTTTTTGGGGGGGGGGTGGGTGTGGTTGTTAAATTGGATGTACCACAGGATATTGTCACACTTCAAAGTTCAGATCCTTCTTTGAAAGGTCTCTATGAAGAAGTTTGAGCCGAGTATAACCACACTGCATACTCAGGAGGCTCAGTTTTCAGCATTCACACGCAAATTCTGTATCTGGGTAAAGATTTGGGCAGTAGAAAGTTGGTTGCAGACCATTTGTGCTCCATCTGGCACACAAAATACCATGGGCAGGGCACCTTGGGTTAGACAAAACTTACCAAAAATTAGGTAGTCGATTTTCTGGCTTTCCATGTACATTGACATATAACATATTGCAACATGTATAGAGAGCGTTCTCCATAAATCTGATCAAACGCCCCTGCAGTCCATGCAAAGAATTATCATACTTTTCAGACACATTGCAATGGACATGGTTGGCCCATTGGAGAGGAGCAGCTCAGGGTACCAATACATACCAGCAGTTTGTGACTACACTACCTGGTTTCCTGAGGCATTCCCTGATGAAGGTTCTTGGCCTGAACCCTTGACTGTACTCTTTTTCATAGCTGCTGCCTGGCCTGCTGAGCTCCTCCAGCGTTTTGTGTGTGTGTTGCTTTCCCTCCTTGCTCTGTTACCATACCAAAGCTAATCACTGCCCTTGTGCAGCTCTTCTCTTGTGTGGGTATTCCTGAGGAGATTTTAACAACCAAGGAACAAACTTCGCCTCATGACTGATGACTCATCTGGATAAGGAACTGGGGACAACAGCCTTGAAGACCACTCCATACCACCGAGAGGCAGATAGTCTGGTTGAGAGGTTCAATCAAACATTGAAGCGCGTGTTAAGGAAATTTGTATCTGACATGGGGAAAGATTGGGATAATTGGCTGCCATTTCTTCTTTGGGGAAGTTCCTCAAGCATCCACTAGGTTCTCACGCTTTGAACTTCTGTATGACTGGCCGGTACAGGATCCCTGGATTTGCTAAAGCAGTGCTGGGAGGGGCCAGATGGTGCTTCTGAAAGGCAGGGAGTTGTCCATTACATCCTGCAAATGAGGGACCATCTGGAGCATACTGAGAGGGGGCCTGTCTTAACTTCCAGAAGGCCCAGAAGCCCTGGTATTAACCAGCAGGCTCACCTGGGGGATTTGAACAGGGGCAGAAGGCCCTGCTACTCCTACCATCATACAAATGGAATATTCCATTTCTTTAGTAACTTGGATGTGTAAACATGTATATGTTGTTTGTATACAGTATTTAATGTAAATACTTCAGCTTATTTTGTAGTATGATTGTTTCTACATTGTGGAGTGCATCATATTCTAATTCATGATTAGTCTTAAGTTAACTTGACTGGTTATTAAAGATGGCATGTCCTAGAGCCCCAAAAAAGGTCATTACCCTCAGTGTGGGAGAGAGATAGGGGCTGCCAGGAGTTCACACTAAACAAGAATAAGCACAGAGCTAATATTGTGTTTTCTTGTAGATATCACTTTGAAAATACTGGTATTTTTACTTCCTCTAATTTTGGCTAATTTTTGTAAATTTGATTTTTGATACAGCTAATAAACATACTTGCACTAAAGGGCTAAGAGACTCCAGCCATGTTTTCTTTGGTCGTAACTATGTTTCTGATAATCTGGTAATGCAATCATGAGTCAGCTATGAACAGCAGTGGGCTCAGCACACAGCCCTGGGGGGCACCAGTGCTCAATATGATGGAGCTTGAGATATTGCTGCCAAATTGGACTGACTGGGGTCTTTCAAAATGTCCAAGATCCAGTTACAGGGAGGGGTGTTGAGTCCTAATGAGGACAATTTACCCACCAATCTCTGAGGGATGATCGTGTTACATGCCGAGCTGAAGTCGATGAAAAGCATCCTGGCATGAGGCATCATTTTCTAGGTGGAACTTTGATTCAGCTAACGACAGTGGTGTTACCAGCAAACCTAAATATGGCATTGGAACTGTGCATAGCCTCACAGGATAAAGCAAAAGGAAACTAGGTTGGAAGAAATTCTCCTGGAATGATTTTTTGGACTCCTGGATGATGGGAAGAGGTGAAACGATAGGTGTTGTATTTCTTCTGATTGCATGGGAAGGTGACATGGGATGGATGGGGAGTGAAGAGCAGGGATGGAAGAGTAGACCAGGAAATCACAACGTGAGAAGTGCCTGTGAAATGCAGAAAGAGAAGAGGAAAAGATGTGACTGGTGATGGTGCCACTTTGGAGCTGATGGAAATTGCAAAGACCATAAGGCAGAGGAGGAGAATTAGGCCATTTGGCTCATTAAGTCTACACCGCCATTCCATCATGGCTCATTTATTATCTCTCTCAACTTCACTGCCTGTCTTGTCCTTGTAACCTTTGATGCCCTTGCTAATCAGGAACCAGTTAATCTCTGTTTTAAATACATCCAATGACTTGGCTTTCACATCCATCTGTGGCATTCATTTCCACAGACTCAACACCCTCTAGCTAAAAAAATTCCTCCTCATCTCTGTTTTTTCTAACAGGTTGTCCTTCTATTCTGAGGTCATGCCCTCTAGTCTTAGACTCTTTCATGTTCACTCTATCTAGGCCTTTCAATAGTCAATATGTTTCTATGAGATCCCCTCTCATTATTCTAAACTCGAGTGAGTACAGACTCAAACCCATCAAAATTTGGTAGAATGTGAGTAACAGCAGGACTCCATCTTTGTTCTATCTCTGGGGAGAGGGCTTGAGATATGCAAAAACCAGAGAAAATGTGGTTCACTATGGTCTGATACCCACCATGGCAGAAGGGAAGCCATGTTTCTGGAAGAATGAGGACCAGCATTGTTCCACAAGGATTGGTGCTAGAGCCCATGTTGTTTGTAATATAGCTGAATGGCTTGTGGATGTGAGCTTGTGGATGACATGAAGATTGCTGGAGTTGTTGATCATCTGGGAGGTAGTCTTAAATGCTGAGAGATATTGATGTTTTGATGAAATGGGTTGATAAATAGCAGATGGCATTTCATCCACACAAATGTGAGGAAATGCATTTTGGGAGGATCCAAAAGGACCCCGTGAGGCTAGGACATACACAATAAATAATAGGATCTTAGGGAGCATTGAGGAACAGCAGGACCACAGAGTATGAGTCTAGTTTTTTGAAGGAAGCGATGGAGGTAGACGATATGTTAGGAAGGCATATGGGACACTGGCCCTCATTAGTTGGAGAATTAAATATAAATTAGAGTGGTTATGCTCTAACTATATCATACAGTGCTGGAGCACTGTATGCAGTTCTGGTCACCATGGTGCAATAAGATCGAGAGTGTCCAGAAGAGATCCACCAAGATGTTGCCTGACATGGAGCACATCAGTTATTAGGGGAGGTTGAAGAAGTTAGGTTTTACTCCCTTGGAGCAGAGGAGTTTAAAAGAAGACATGGTTGAAGTATTTTACAAAGCTATGAAGGATAAGCTGCAAGAAAATTTTCTCCATATTTGAGTTCAAAGTTCAAAAGTTCAAAGATCAAAGTAAGTTTATCATCAAAGTACATGTATGTCACCAGATACAACCCTGAGATTTGTTTTCTTATAGGCATACACAATAAATCCAAGAAACACAATAGAATCAGTGAAAAACCATATCCAACAGGACAGACAAACAACCAATGTGGAAAAGACAACAAACTGTGCAAGCACAAAAGGAAAAAAATAATAATTAATAAATAAGTAATAACAATCGGGAACATAGAGGATTGCTGAGAGTATTTAAGAAGAGTCTAGATGGACATTCGAATTTATTAGGCATGGAAGGCTATGGACCAAGTGCTGGGTAATGTGGTTAATACTGAAGACCGCCCACTGGTCAGCATGTATAAATTGGGCTGAAGGGCTGCCTGCATGCTGTGTCGTTCAATGGTTCTATCACATTTCAGAGACACTGGAGTGAAAAACCCTATCATTGGAACAAGTGTAATGGCAGTGAAGAATCTGAGAAACAGGAATGGTGTCTTTAACAGGAGGCTGGGTGACAGGATGTATACTGATGCTGGCTGTGGGAGTCAGTGGGATTGTAAGACAAAATGTGTAGGGAGACAAAGTGCATGGAAATCAGTTAGGTTGACCAATGAGGATTAAAATCCTTTTGGCTGACATTAGAGATGCTGTTCACTTATATTAGCGTGAAAGCTCCTTTTTCATAGTACTTTATAGTAAACCTTTCGTTAAGATCAGCGGTCCCCAACCACCGGGCCGCGGACCGGTACTGGGCCGCAAAGCTTGTGCTACCGGGCTGCGAGGAAATGATATGATTTGGCAATAGAAGTCAGCTGGACCTTTCCTCATTCCCGGTCATGGCCACTGTTGAGCCATTACGCATGAGAGGTCATTACCCGCGCGTCATCCATGTCAGCGCAGGAAGGAGTTCAACTCCTTGAGCTTGCAAATGACGGCAGGCTGAAAAGTATGTTTGACTTAACATCTCTGTCGGCATTCTGGATCAAAGTCAAGGCTAAGTATCCTGAGATAGCCACGAAAGCACTTAAAACGTTGCTTCCATTTCCAACATTTTTCTGCGAAGCGGAGTTTTCTGCAATGAATGCAATGAAAACTAAACTGCGGAATAGACTGGACATAAGGAACTCTCTTCAAGTATCGCTGTCTCCCATCACCCCTTGATAGGACCGTCTTGTTGCAGGAAAACAAGCCCAGGGCTCCCACTGATTCAGCGATATTGGTGTATTGCACTGATTTTATATGTTCATATGGGGAAAATATGCACTGTGTGTTTAATATCCAAACGTTACTTAAAATGTTATGATGCTATTGACTTACTTATATAACCATATAACAATTACAGCACGGAAACAGGCCATCTCTGCCCTTCTAGTCCGTGCCGAACGCTACTCTCACCTAGTCCCGCTGACCTGCACTCAGCCCATAACCCTCCATTCCTTTCCTGTCCATATAGCTATTCAATTTTTCATTAAATGATAATATCAAACCTGCTTCTGCCACTTCTACTGGAAGTTCGTTCAACACTTACTTCAAGCTCCCCTAATAATTGACTTATCGCTATATTCATGCGAGGAAAATATGCGCTGTGTGTTTCATATTAAATTCGTTAGATAAACCCTTTTGGAAACAAAATTGAGTGTATTAGCCACTTATCACCTATATTCCGGTCGTGATTAACACCCGCCCCCCCCCAAACAGAATCGCCAAAAAAGATTTGCTGGGGGAAGAAAAATCGGCAGGTCACAAGGCACATGCGCACTGGTGCCCATGCAACAAGGCTTGATGGTTATTGTAGTCTTTTTTGGGGTAAGCACAACATATTGGACTGCTACTCTTGTCCGTTGGCAACCCTATCCGCACCAACGCCTCCCACCCCCCCCCCCCCCACCGCCTCCTGGTCGGCCGGTCCGCAAGAATATTGTCAATATTAAACCGGTCCGCAGTGCAAAAAAGGTTGGAGACCTCTGGTTAAGATGACTTCAATGCAAAGAAGACAGTGACTTGCAACACTTAAGGACAAAAGTATTTTACATGGAAAGCAATTAGCCCTACCAGTATCTTCTGCTCAAAGTACTTTTATGTCTCACCCAATTCCTCCTCTCTTTAATATTGACACCCATAAGTACCGCGACAGTGGAACAGGCTTGATACATGTTGGTTTGTTTAGGCTCCCTTTAATTCCCTCTTTAACTCCTTAAAATGCACTAATGGTAGCCCATGCAAGAAGGCAATACAGGATCACATTCACTTTGCATGGGCAGTAATGTATAAATTTAGCTAAAGCTCTTCCCAGACAAAATGCGTTTGCATGTGCAGTAATTAAAGCGATCTTATTTCAGTGAAGTTTCCCCAAGTAAAACAGCCAAAATAAACAGGTTGTCAGGATTAGAAAAGCTCTTTGCTAAAATGCACAGCTGGTCTGCATTAGTAGTTTAGTAAGGCAACAATAATATCGTCATCTGGATTGTAAACATAATGAAATTGCAAATTTTGGATAGAAGTTTACTAACAGCTGAAATTTAGCTTTCAGAGACTGAGTAAACATTAAATATTAATCAAATTGGCCATGCCAGTTTCTGTATTATCTTACCACAAATATTCCCAGTTCATCTCCACTGTATTCAGGTTAACATTCAGATGTTAAAGTCAGGGTGTGGTTCTGTAAAGAAACCTTAAGAATGTGTAATCATGGCTCATATTGTATGACAAGTAATGGAAACCTTATATGTTATGTTTCGCTACCAGAAGTGATGCTGGCTTATTTCATTGGGAAACTTTAGAAGAATGTTAAATTTAATGTTATTACTAGCATGAGTATTAGTCATATTGTAATTTAATTAAACAGAGAAGAACACAGCCCTTGCATTTGGGAACAAACTTATACATCCCAGAGGAGAAACAGCACATGACAAGTTTTGAATTCTCAACTTGCAATAGATCTCAAGAAATTAAAGTATGTGCCCCTCCCTTCATTATCTTGTCTTGGCTAATAGTACATTTTTTGCAAGCAACTCAGCAGGGAAAATAAGAAATAAGACAAAAGCTTTCACTTTTTAAACACAAACAACCAAATGAACTAACACTGAGCTGGAGACTGTCTTATCTTTCTCATGTTGAGTGAGCTGATTTGACAACAGATTTCTACAACATGAGACTGCAATCAACCACTGCTCCTGGTTGATTCAGCGTAACTGAAGGTCAAAACTTTGTATAAGCTGAACGCTTTAAAAAAAAATCCACAAAAACAAGCTAGATATCTCATTTGACTCCGCCATATGTAAAAGTGTCATCTGTTCTGAAACCAACCAAGGAAAGGGTATAGGCTTAATTTTTGCCTTATCTTGAATTGGTTTATTAAAGCTAGGGTGGCAGTGTTGTTGGGGATGAGGTACTCTAATTATCCCCGTGCAAGAAGAAATAAATGAAAACTAGAATCACTAAATACAATTTCAAATGTGTGAGACTCTAGTAGAAACTTGAATTGGCCTAGAATTGGCCAGTGGTCAGGATCACTGAGAATAGTTAATATGGAATCTTGCTCCACCTCAGAGTTGTCATTCAAGTCCGAACACAGCAAGAATCCAAAATGCACTCCATAAATGGAATTGGAATTGATCATTTATTGTCACATGTTCCTAGATACAGTGGAAAGCTTGTCTTGTATACTGTTATACAGATCAAATCATTACATGGGCCTTAAGGAAAAATAATAACAGAATGCAGGATAAATTATGACAGTTACAGCAAAAGTGCAGTGCAAGTAAACAATAAGGTGCAAGACCATAACAAGATAAATTTTGAGGTCAAGAGTCCATCTTATAGTACTAACTATTGTCTTATAACTGCAAGTTAGAAGCTTTCCTTGAGCCTGTTGGTACGTGCTTTCAGACTTATGTCATTTCTACCCAATGGATAAGGGGAGGAGAAAGAATTCTGGGGTAGCTGGTGTCTTGGTGACTTGGGTTAAGCTGGCCATTTTACTGAGTCGGCAAGAAATATAGACAGAGTCACTGAGGTCAGGCTGTTATTAATGATATGCTGAACTGTATTCAGAACTCTGCAGTTTCTTGTGGTCACATGCAGAGCAATTGCCATAGCAAGCTTAAACATCCAGATAGGGTGCTTTCTATTGCGCATCATAAAAATTGGCAAGGGTTACCAGGGACACATCAAATTTGTTTAGCCTCCTGAGGAAGTAGAACATTGGTGAGATTTCTTGTCCATAGCATCTATGTGGTTGGACCAGGTCCAGCTATTGATGATGTTCACCTCCAGCATCTTGAAGCTCTCAGGCCTCTCGACGTCAACACTGTTAATGTAGACAGAGGTGCTCTGCCCCTCTTCCTGAAGTCAATGACCAGCTCTTTTGTTTTGTTGATATTGAGGGTAAAGTTATTCCCATGACAATTTGTTACCAAGCTCTGTATTTCCATCCTGAGGAATGGCATACTATCGTGGTGTCATCTGCAAACTTGTAGATGGAGTTAGAGCAGTCATGAGTGTACAGGGAGTAGAGTAAGGGGTGAGGATACAACCTTGTGGAGCACCAGCATTTAGAATAATTGTGGCAGAGATGTTAATGCTTATTCTTATTGATTGAGGTATGTTGGTCAGGAAGTTGAGCATGCAATTGTTGAGGGAGGTGTTGGCTCAGAGGTTTCAGATTCTGGTGATAAATTTGCTTGGAATTTTCTCATTCAAGGCAGAGATGAAATCAATAAACAATAGACTAACTTAAGTTTTATTGTCTAATCCCAATTTATTGCCTGTCCCCTGTTGCTCTTGAGAAGGTGGTGAACTGCCTTCTTGAACTGCTGCATTTTGATAAAGGTACTCCCACAGTACTCTTATGTGTAGGTGATGGAAAGAAAGAATGTTTTGGGTGGTTGAACAGGTACAGTCAAGCAGGCTGCTTTGTCCTGGATGGTAACAAACTTCTTAAGAGTTGTTGGCACTGCACTCATCGAGTTGTGGAATTGCACAACATAGAACCTTGCCATCAGATCTCCTTTAAGTTTCTCCCCCTACATGTAAAACATCTGCCCTCTGGGGCCCAACCAAGAAAAAGACTATCTCCCCCATCCAAACACATAGAGACTGCATTTGGTGGAGGAATCCAGTAATGGAACTGTGGTTGTGGGGAGAATGGGAATGTTGACATTTCTGGTCGAATCCCTGCATAAGAAAAGCTCTCCATTCCAGGCAACACTCTGGTGAAGCTCTTCTGCACTCTTTCAAATGTTGCCACATCCTTTCTCCAATGTGGTGATTTGAACTGTGCTGGATACTCCAACTGTAGCATAGCATCCTGTGTTTTTGTACTCAATGCCTCGACCTACTGTATGAAGTCAAGCATTTTGAATGCTTTCTTCACTACCCGATGCAAATGTGTTGTTATTTTCAGAGAGCCAGAGTTGTTGCAACACAAGATCCCTCTGTACATGAATACTGAGGTTCCTGTCATTTACTGAATACGTCCTGTTAGTATTTAACATCATAAAATGCATTACCTCACACTTGTCGGGATGAATTTCCATCTGTGATTGCTCCACACAATTTTCCAACTGATCTATATCCCTCTGTATCCTTTCACAACCTTCTTTGCTATCTACTACTCCACTAATTTTTTCAAAATCGCCAAATCAATCCACTTACATTCTCAATCAATTTATTTATATATACAACAAACAACAATAGCTCCAGCACCTATCCCTGTGGTACATGGCGTCAATATATTCCATCATACTCCCAACATGTGCCTTGAACATTCTGAAAAGGCTTTTGGATTTCAGGTGGTGAGTTACTGGAGACATCTGACATTTTATACGGTACAATCTCACCATAAAAGCAATGCTGTAATGTTGAGACTTTATCAAGCACTGGCGAGGTGTCACTTGGAGTATTCTTAGCAGTTTTGAACCCGTTATCTTAAAAAGGATGTGCTGAAACTGGAGAGGGTTCAAAGGAGATTCACAAATAATTCCAGGATTGAATGGCTTGTCATATGAAGAGCATTTGATGGCTCTGGGCCTGTATTCTCTAGAATTCAGAAGACTAAGGGGTGACCACATTGAAACCAATCATATATGAAAGTCCTTGATTGAGTGGATGTGGAGAAGATGTTTTCTATGGTGGGAAAGTCTAGTACCAGAGGACACAGCTTCAGAATAGAGGGGTGTCCTTTTGAATGGAGATGAGGAGGAATTTCTTTAGCCAGAGAGTGGTCAATTTGTGGAATTCTTTGCCACGGGCAGCTGTGGAGGCCAAGGCAGAGGTTGATAGAGTGCAGATTGATAGGTTGTATATTTAAGGCAGAGGTTGATAGATTCTTGGTTGGTCAGGGAATGACGGGATACAGGGAGAGGGCAGGAGATTGGAGCTGAGGAGAAAATTGGATCAGCCATGATGGGCCAACTGGCCTAATTCTGCTCCTATATCTTATGGTCTTACAGTCTTATAGTTTAAGATGGTGCTGATGAAGTTCAGTGACTACTTGCCAGAGGCAAACAAAACAAACCAAACTGCTAGCTACTTTATTGATCACACTTTTTCTGGTAAACGATCATTGCAATCAATAGTCTGTAACTTCCCTTTCAGAGTTGAGTTTTCGAATCGCCTGTAACACCTGCCATTTTTGCAGTGTGAACTGAAGTCTCGAAGATGCAGGATAGTTGTAGCGTGACATGTATGGGTCGAATCAAGGCAGCTTGGCCCAGGCACAGAGCAGGGAATGAGTTAAAGTTCGGCCATTGCTGGAGCGGACTTGGAGGTGATTCTATGCGGCAGAACCAAGGTGAAGCGAGAGGAGGCAAGGCAGAGTTGGGGTGTTGGGGCCCGAGCCCGAGAGCAAGGAAGGACACAAAGTTTTAATCTGTTTAAGCACCGGGCCAAATTGGGAAGGTCAAGTATGGGCCATATTGAAGCAGCGGGGCACAGGCCCAAGAGCACGGAATGACTGAGGTTTGGACAATTCTAAGCAATGGGCCAGGGTGTCAGGGCTGGAATTGATGGACAGGCCAGTTCAGCTCACTGTCTCTGCACTGAACTGTGGCCTGCAACTAACAGGCTCCTAAATTGGCTGGAACAATGATGGGCTGTGGAATCACTTCTATGAAGTTCAGTTCTGAGTGATGTTTGCTTGCTTTTTTTGTTTGCACAGTATATTTTTCTGCACATTAGACATTTTACAGTCTTCTTTTAAATTGGTTTCATTGGGTTTCCTTGTTTTGTAGCTGCCTATAAGGAGATGAATCTCGAGGTTGTGTATACTATACATACTTTGATTATAAATGTACTTTGAACTTTGAGTTTACTTAGCCATTGACTTGCTATTCTAACAATGGTGTAGTATAGCTGATTGAGTTCAGTTTCGGGTCAATGTGGACCAACCAGAAATTGATGGTAGTTGACATTGCATTAGCGATGTAACTGTAGTGCATTGACTTATTATGGTAAACTTTACTCTCAGCTCTCTCAAAACTGTGGAACAATACATTTTGAAACAATACTGTGATGACATATGGAGCTGACTACGTTCATGCTAGATGGTGGGACTGTTGAGGAACAGAGGACGTTGTTCAAAGAGAGTTTTCCTTGTGTTCAACAAAAGTACAGTTCCTATAAAAAGTATTCACCCCCCCCTTGAAGTTCTCATGTTTTATCGTTTTACACCATTGAATCACAGTGGTTTTAATTTGTTTTTTTTTCGACATTGATCAACAGAAAAAGACTCTTTGTGTCAAAGTGAAAACAGACCTCTACAAAGTGATCTAAATTAATTACAAATATAAAACACAAAATAATTGATTGCATAAGTATTCAGCCCCTTTAATATGACACAGCAAATCATCACAGGTGCAGTCAATTAGTTTTCGAAGTCGTGTAATTAGTTAAATGGAGATCACCTGTGTTCAATTGATTGTAGTAAAAATACACCTGTATCTGGAAGTAACCTGGCAAACACTACACCACGAAGACAAAAGCACACTCCAAGCAACTCTGTGAAAAGGTTATTGAAAAGCACAAGTCAGGAGATGGATTCAAGAAAATTTTCAAGTCACTAAATATCCCTTAAGAGTATAGTTAAGCCAATCATCAAGAAATAGAAAGAATATGGAACAGCTGTAAATCTGCCTAGAGCAGGCTGTCTTCAAAAACTGAGTGACTGTACAAGAAGGGGACTAGTGAGGGAGGCCACCAAGAGACCTATGACAACTCTGGAGGAGTTTTAAGCTTCAGTGGCTGAGATGGGAAAGATTGCGCATACAATAACTGTTGACCAGATAATTCACCAGTTGCAGTTTTATGGGAAAGTGTAAAGACAAAATAATTGTTGGAAAAAACTTACATGAAATCTCAGCTGGAGTTTGCCAGTAGGCATGTGGGAGTCTCTGAAGGCAGCTAGAAGAAGGTTCTATGGTCTGATGAAACCAAAATTGAGCTTTTTGACCATCAGACTAAACACCATGTTTGGCGTAAGCCTAACACCACACATCATCAAAAACACACCATCTCTACCATGATGCACGGTGGTAGCTACATCATGCTGTGGGGATGCTTCACTACAGCAGGCTTGGGAAGGCTTATGAAGGTAGAGGGTGAAATTAATGCAGCAAAATACAGGAAAATTCTGGAGGAAAACCTGATGCAGTCTGCAAGAGAACTGTGACTTTGGAGAAGATTTGTTTTCCAGCAAGATAATGATCCTAAGCATAAATCCAAAGCTACACAGAAAAGGCTGAGAAACAGCAAAATTAATGTCATGGAGTTGCCAAGTTAGAGTCCAGACCTCAATCCAATTGAGAACTTATGGCTGGATTTGAAAAGGGCTGTTTACTCATGATCTCCATGCAATCTGACAGAGTTTGAGCAGTTTTGTAAAGAAGAACGGGTGTAAAATTGCAGTGTCCAGATGTGCAAAGCTGATAGAGACCTATCCACACAGACTCAAGGCTGTAATTGCTGCCAAAGGTGCATCTACTAAATACTGACTTTGAATACTTATTTTGTAATTAATTTAAATCACTTTGTAGCGATCTGTTTTCACTTGGATATGAAAGAGTCTCTCTCTGTTGATCAGTGTCAAAAAAAGCCAAATTAAATCCACTGTGATTCAATGTTGTAAAACAATAAAATATGAAAACTTCCAAAGGGGGTGAATACTCTTTATAGGCACTGTATACTCCAGTTAAAAGCAAGAACACAGTAAGGGTGGAAAGAGCCAGCCATGGATAACTATGGAAATAAAAGAAGGCATCAAAAAAACCTTATGCACAGAGTGTTGCCAAGACTAGTGGGAAACTAGAATATTGGGAAAGCTTTAAAAAGCACAAAGAACCACTAAGCAAGCAATAAAATATGGGAAGATAGACTTTGAAAGTAAACTGCAACATTTTTTTAAAACAGTAAACATTGTTATCATTATATAAAGCAGAAAAAGGTAGCTAAAGTGAACATACTTTAGGTCCCTTGGAAGTTGAGAAACAGGAATTAATATTGGGTAATGTGGAAATGACAGAAGCCTTGAATGACTGTTTTGTGTCTGTCTTCACAGTGCAAGACATGTCTAACATGCCAAAGAGAGATGTTATGGGTCTGATGGGAAGTGACCTGAATAAAATCACTGTCACTAAAGATTTAGTGATGAGCAAAGTAGTGGACCTAAAGATAGACAGCCTCCTGGTCCTGATGGGATGCTTCCAGGGGCACTGAAAGTAATGGTAGACATTTACTTAGATGTGTTCGTGATAATTTACCAATATTCTCTGGACTCCTTGCAGGTACCAATGGAAGACAGTGAATGTCACATCGCTGTTTTAAAAAAAAATGTAGGCATGTTAGCTTAATATCTGTAGTCAAGAAAATGCTTGAAGTTATCATTAAAGAAGAAATAGCAAAACATTTGGATAGAAGTTGTTCCATCAGGCAGACACAGCAAGGAATCATGAAGGGCAGGTCCCGCTTGATAGTCTTGCTGAATAGAGGGGAATGGGTGGATTTTGTATACAGGTTCTAGAAGCTGCCACATGAAAGCCTTATCAATAAGACAAGGAGTTGGGGGACAATGATTCTGGGGTGGAGGTGAATTATGGCAAGGATGAGGAGGAACTGCTTTTCTCAGAGAGTAGTGAATTTGTAGAATTCTCTGCCCAAAAGAGCAGAAGAGCTGCCTCATTAAATATATTTAATATACAGTTGGATAGATTTTTGTATAGCAGGGGAATTGAGATTATAAGGAAAAGGCAGGTAGATGGAACTGAGTCCACATTAAATCAGCCATGATCTTATTGAATGGTGGAGCAGGCAAGGGTCCAGATGGCTGACTCCTTCTTATATTTCAAATGTTCTTACGAAATTCAAACTCTCCTTTATTAATTTTGAAACTGTAATAATCTGTGCCATTTTGACCAAAAAAATGTTCTCATTGAAAAATTGTAAAACTTGATAAAGGTGATCATCTGCGGTAGGTTAATGCATTTACTTATGAGGACTGCTTGTGTGAATCTTAGTGTTGTGTCCCAGAAATACTCAAAGAATTAGAACTGAGGTTTGTTTGTATGGGAACTGTTAATTGAGTTAAAATCTCACTAAGGTAATTTTATTATCAGCTCACACCTTCTGAAAGCAAAACACATGCAGTTGGGGAAAGGGGCAAATGATAGGACGCCTGCAACAGCAACCTCTTGCTCAACATCTACAAAATTTAAAGAGCTGATAGCTGGTTTCAGGAGGGAAAACGGGCACCTATTTACATTGGGGGATCAACAATGGAGAGAGTCAGCAGCTTTAAGTTGCTGGGTGTTAACATAATTGGATTACCCCCGAGATCAGCACATAGATGCAATTATTAGGAAGGCCACCAATGGCTTTACTGTGTTAGAAGGTTAAGGAGATATGGCACGTCACCAAGCACTGTAACAAACTTTGACAGATCCACTGTTGAAAGTATCATGACTGGTATGGTACAGCAATTTGAATGCACAGGAACCTAAGACCCTGAGTGGTGGACTCAACCCCAGTTCATCAGGGGTACATCCTGACCCACCATCAGAAAAATCTAAACACTCCCTCAGGAGGGCAACATCTATCATTAAAGATCTGCACCATTCAAGCAATGCCATCTTCTTGCAGCTACCATGAGGCAGGAAGTATAGAGTAGCTTGGAGTCCCACATCACCAAGTCCAATAACAGCTACCGCTCACAATTCCTGGAGTGCTGCCAATATTCCACCAACAAATATATCCACCTATTGTATATATCAAAGGCATGAAGTTTGAATGGCTTCTGTCTCTGCCTCCACAGAAGGAGAAACTTGATTCAACAGCTATAAGAATCATTTGATTCTTGAACAAACTGGCAAAACCCTAATCATGACAATTTGGCAATTGCATGACGACTTTGCACTAAAATAGATACTTCGTTTTAACTGTATTTTTTCTTGTAAAAATTGTGTACAATTTATTTCTTTATAATATTTTTCTTGTGAATATTGTGCAGGAAAAGCTTAAAGGTGAGCAGAGTTGAAAAGGTGACAGTTATTTCTTCAGCCGTTTGAACAGTGCACAACTGCACAAGCGCATGGAAGTCGGCCAGCGAGAACAGCGGGAAGAGTTTAAAAGTAAGCAGAGTTGAAAAGGTGATAGTTATTACTTCAGCAGTTTGAATGGGGCACAACTGCACAAGCGTGTGGAGGTTGGCCAGTGAGAACAGCGGGAAGAGTTTAAAAAGAAGACAGCTTTACAGAGCGGGTGTGGGAGCAACGGATGACAGAGTAGTGGGAGACAGAGTAGGAAGGCTTTGGCTCAATGGGGCTTCGGCAATAAAGGGTCGAGGTGAGGTAGGTTATCTGCTTAGAATACAGACAGAAAGAATGTGTGTGAGGCCAGTTTTCTGTGCTCGGTGTCAGATGTGGGAGGTCCTGGAGACTCCCAGCCTCCCGGACAGCCGCATTCTGCACCAGGTGCATCAAGCTGCAGCTCCTTAGGGACCACGTTAGGGAACTGGAGATGTAGCTCAATGACCTTCGTCTGGTCAAGAAGAATGAGGAGGTGATAGAGAGGAGCGATAGACAGGTAGTCACTCCGGGGCCTGGGCAGACAGATAAGTGGGTAACAGTCAGGAGAGGGAAGGGCAGGAAGCAGATGCTAGAGAGTACCCCAGTGGCGGTCCCCCCTTAACAATAAATACTCCTGTTTGAGTATTGTTAGGGGAGACAGCCTACCTGGGGGAGGCAACGGTGGTCAGACAGGTGATTCTGTGGAGGCTGGAAAGAAACGAGGATGGTAGTTTGCCTTCCAGGTGCCGGGTCCAGGATGTTTCTGATCGCGTCCATGATATCTTGAAGTGGGAAGGAGAACAGCCAGAGGTTATGGTACATATTGGTACCAATGACATAGATAAGAAAAGGGAGGAGGTTCTGAAAACAGATGACACGGAGTTAGGAAGGAAGTTGGGAAGCAGGACCTCAAAGATAGTAATCTCAGGATTACTGCCTGTGCCACATGACAGTGAGCATAGGAATAGAATGAGGTGCAGGATAAATGTGTAGCTGAGGGATTGGAGCAGGGGCAGGGATTCAGATTTCTGGATCATTGGGATATCTTTTGGGGCAGGTGTGATCTTTACAAAAAGAATGGGTTGCACTTGAATCTGAGTGGGACCAATATCCTGGCAGGGAGGTTTGTGAAGGCTATCGGGTAGAGTTTAAACTAGAATTGCTGGGGGGAGGTGGGAACTGAACTGAAGTGACAGAGGAAAGGGAGGTTGGATCACAAGTAGAGAAAGCTTGGAGACATTGCGAAAGGGAGGATAGGCAGGTGATAGAGAAGGGACGCACTCAGATTGATGGTTTGACATGTGTCTATTTTAAAGCGAGGAGCATTATGAATAAAGCGGATGAGCTTAGAGCATGGATCAGCACTTGGAGTTACGATGTTGTGGCCATTACAGAGATTTAGATGGTGCAGGGGCAAGAATGGCTACTTCAAGTGCCAGGCTTTAGATGTTTCAAAAAGGACAGGGAGGGAGGCAGAAAAGGTCGGGGTGTGGCACTTTTGATCAGAGATAGTGTCACGGCTGCAGAAAAGGAGGAAGTCATGGAGGGATTGTCTACGGAGTCTCTGTGAGTGGATGTTAGGAATAGAAAAGGGTTAATAAATCTACTGGGTGTATTTAAGTTGATGGAGAAGATCCTGAGAGGTAGGATTTATGAATATTTGGAGAGGCATATGATTAGGAATAGTCAGCACGGCTTTATCAAAGGCAGGTCGTGCCTTACGAGCCTGATAGAATTTTTTGAGGATGTGACTAAACACATTGATGAAGGTAGAGCCGTAGATGTACTGTAAGTGGATTTTAGCAAGGCAGTTGATAAGTTACCCCATGCAAGGTTTATTGAGAAAGTAAGGAGGCCTGGGATCCAGAACTGGCTTGCCCATAGAAGGCAAAGAGTGGTTGTAGACAGGTCATATTCTGCATGGATCTGCTCTGGGACCCCGACTCTCTGTGATTTTTATAAATGACCTGGATGAGGAAGTGGAGGGATGGGTTAGTAAATTTGCTGATGACACAAAGGTTACGGCAGGACATTGATAGGATGCAAAACTGGGCTGAGAATTGGCAGATGGAGTCAACCCAGATAAGTGTGAGGTGGTTCATTTTGGTAGGTCAAATACGATGGCAGAATATAGCATTAACGGCAAGACTCTTGGCATTCTGGAGGATCAGAGGGATCTTGGGGTCCGAGTCCATCGGACACTCAAAGCTGCTACGCAGGTTGACTCTGTGGTTACAAAGGCATAAGGTGCATTGGCCTTCATCAATCGTGGGATTGAGTTTAAAAGCTGAGAGGTAATGTTGCAGCTATATAGGACTCTGGTCAGACCCCACCTGGAGTATTGTGCTCAGTTCTGGTCGCCTCACTACAGGAAGGACATGGAAACCATAGAAAGGGTGCAGAGGAGATTTACAAGGATGTTGCCTGGATTGGGGAGCATGTCTTATGAGAATAGGTTGAGCAAACTCAGCCTTTTCTCCTTGGAGCGACAGAGGATGAGAGGTGACCTGATAGAGGTGTTTAAGATAATGACAGCCATTGATTGTGTGGATAGTCAGAGGCTATTTCCCAGGGCTGAAATGGCTAGCATGATAGGGCATAGTTTTAAGGTGCTTGGAAGTAGGTACAGCGGAGATGTCAGGGGCAAGTTTTTTACACAGAAAGTGGTGAGTGTGTGGAATGGGCTGCTGGCGATGGTGGTGGAGGTGGAAACAATAGGGTCTATTAAGAGACTCCTGGATGGCTGCATGGAGCTTAGAAAAATAGAGGGCTATGGGTAAGCCTAGGTAGTTCTAAGGTAAGGACACGTTCAGCACAGCTTTGTGAGCCAAAGGGGCTGTATTGTGCCGTAGGTTTTCTATGTTTCTATCTGATGCTTGTGCTTCTGATACTGCTTCAGGCAAGTTTTTCATTGAATCTGTGCGTATATGTACTTATGTAAATGATTATAAACCTGCCTTTGACTTTTTTTGACTTTGAAAGCTAGCTTCACATATACTAGTTGTACTATTTTTGCTCCATTTGGCTCATTAACACTACATCTTATAGCAAAAGAATAATGGCAATGCTATTAATGGCAATGAAGAACGTGACGAACATCAAATGTGTTATTTATTATCTTAACAGTAGAAATACATGATATTTTTCACCCTTTTCCCGTTTTTTTTTTATCTCATGTAGTAGTGGTAAGAAGGTACTATTTGAGAAGCAGACAAAAGGACAAGCTATTGATTGAATGGAACTATGTCTCAAAAAGATTAGTGAGTCCCATTCTATATGCAGTCCATTTGATATTCTCCTGATTCTCAGGGACATTTTTTGCCCTTAAATGCGACACTTTTATAGTGACTAAAACAGCTGTTGCTCCCTTCACTTTGTTCGATCAGACATAAATAACTTGACAGTAAGGTCAGCTTCTGAAGACGTTTATGTACATGTTGAAAGCTATGTCATCCAATATTGCTCAATCCTTAAGACAGATACTTGATTGACTATCTTTTGGAAAACCGTAAAAAAAGAAATCAATATCATGTTTTTGGATATCTTCATCCATTCCCTAAGAATATAAATGTAACTCAGACAATTACAAACTGTCAGATTACCGAGTACAGGAGGTTCCAAGTAAAAGAAGGTGGAATTCCTCATTTGAACTCTGAGACACCTGGTAAATTAGGCAAAATAAATGGAGATGAGATGAAGAAAGGCAGAGAACTATGATTGATATTCCATAACTCTGCTGACTCAAACAACAGACATAAGTGAGATATGGCTTAAGTACAGTAACTGCAATTGTGTCTCCCATTTCTGCACTATGATAATGTGTTCATCCCTCATAACTGATAAACAAAATCCTAGAAGTTAGTTTGAATTAGAATGAGGTCCAAACTGACCATTCACGTTTTTTCAGCTTGTAGTCCAGCTTTTGTTCTATATTCTGTATTTGTCTCCTGCCCTCTCTTCCTTGAGTGCTGCCAATATTCCACGAACAAACATATCCACCAATGTATATATCAAAGGCCTGAAGTTTGAATGGCTGCTGTCTCTGCCTCCATAGAAGGAGAAACTTGATTCATCAGCAACGTAGTGGCAAAGTGCTTGCTGGTGCTGATTGGCTCAGAGTGGAGTATTATCTCAAGTGGAAGCATGCTTTCTGAGATCCATACACTCCCCGCAAAATGCATGAGGCTTCTATATGCTCGCAGTTAACTTATGAATTCTATTTGACAGGATGGACAATACATTTAATATTTCATCATATATCTCTGGGAGACTTTGGTGATTTTCACTCAATTTCTCCAATTTCTACTACACTGAGTCATCCTCCAGCAAACCAACACTATATTGTTGCCTCAGTACATCCCATTGTATCAAATAATTTTCCATGTGCGAAGTGGCCCTAACAGCTGTGTTCTGCCCCTGAGGTGCCAATATTTGAGCTTGTACTTGGTGGAATATTCTGTCGCTGTTACCTCAGCCATGAGCTCAGCACTACTTCCTCTCCCTCTTTTGCCTCCTGCACCCTCTGGCCACAGATCTCCTCTTTCTTCACTTCTACCTACCATTTTCTCCACAATACGCTTGCAGTAGTGATGTATGTGAGCCATTGTGACACCTAGCCAAGAGATCATATCAGGCAATGCCACTTGCTAAAAAAGAAGTATGTGAGGAAACTGCTCTATAGCTATAATATGAAAATTATGATCCTCAGGCACCATTTTAAAACTGTGTAACAGCAATACACATTTCTGTTTTAATCTTCCTTTTTGGGAGAAAATGAAATTCTAGGCTATATTTCTTCAGAACTCATCTGGCTTCCAGAAGAGGAGTGTTGTTAATCCTACTGTTGGAATGCAATCAGACTTGCTTTATTGAACATTCATCAGCCTCCCTCCTGCTGATAAGTTAAATTATTGGTGGCTACCGTTTGATAATCAGCACAGAAAGGGATGCAGATTACCCTGATGCATGGTTCAGTGAAAGCCTACGGATGTCACCTGTTGAAATGATCAATGAAAAGCCACAGAGCCACAAGAGTTGATGAAATTCAGAGAAAACAGGGAAATTAAAAGTTAAACACAAAATATTCCGTAGATGTTAGAAATATGGTGCAACAGACACAAAATGCTTCAGGAGCTCATCAGTCCAAGCGGCATCTATGGAAAGGAATAAGTCATCCATATTTTGGGCCACGTCCTGATGAAGGCCCTCGGTCGAACTGTTGAAGGTTTATTCTTCTCCTTAGATGCTGCCTAACCTGCTGAGTTCCTCCAGTACTTTCTGTCTATGTTGCAATTAGAAATAAAATTGTCTTGGTTACTTGCCAAGCCCACTAAAAACATGAAGCAACTCATGATTCAGAGGCCTAACTTTGCACAACTAAAATCATCACAAACGTATACTTAATTTCATGTACAGCACTCACAAAAAAAAATCCAAAATGAACTTAAAAGTAGTTGAAATTGTTAACCATTAGCTTTCTGAATTAATGCTCAGAACAACATACACAACCAGTGGGAGGTGTCAGGTCCTGACGGTGTACGGACAAATTGAACCTCTCACTGCCACGGTCGACGGCTCCCACCTACTTCAGTCATACCAGTGCCCAAGAAGAGATGGGATTTGAGAACCTGAGTTATTGAGAAATGTTGAATAGGTTAGGACTTTATTCCTGGAACATAGGAGAATGAGGGCATATTTGATAGAGATACAAAATTATGTGGGCTATAGATAAGGTAAATGCAAGTAGGCTTTTTCTACTGAGTGTAAATGATTAAAGGTGAAAGCTGCAGTGTTTAAGATTCTAAGTGCAGGGTGAGCTGCCTCAGCAACTATCAGTTCATAGCACTCACATGTACTGTAATAAAATACTCCAAGAGGTTGGTTATGGCTAGAATTAACTCCTGTCTGAATAAAGACCTGAACCTGCTGTAATTCATTACCACTGCAATAGGTCGACACTGAATGCAATATCACTGTGTCTCCACACGGCTTTGGAGCAGCTAGACAAGCACCAGTTTGCTGTTTATCAAGTACAGCATGATGTTTCATACCACCATCATTCAGTATTAATTACCAAGCTTCAAATATGGGCCTCTGGGCCTCTGTCCCTCCTTCTGCAATTGGATCCTCCATTTCCTCATTAGGAGTCTGTAGTCAGTACAGATTGATAATAACATCGCCTCCTCACTGACAATCAACCAAAGGCACACCTCAAAGATGGGTGCTTAGTCCACTCCTTTGCTTTTTCTACACTCATGACTGTATGTCTAGGCGCAAATTAAATACCATTTACAAATTCAATGACACCACTCTTCTCAAGGTCTCAGATGGTGATGAGGAGACATATGAGAGTGAGATAGATTGGCTGGTTGAGTGCTGTTGTAACAATAACCTTCAATAACATCTCAGAAGGACTATCCTGGGTCCACCTTATTGAATCAATCACAAAGAAAGTATAACAGTGGCGCTAATTCATTAGCAGCTTGAGGTTTTGGTACCTCACCAAAGAATCTTGCAAAGTTCGACAATGTAAGGTGGAGTCCATTCTGGCTATCTGCATCACAACCTGCTTTGGAGGCTCCACCACGGAGGATTGCAGAGGGCAGCAGATTCAGCCAGTTCCATCATGTGCACAACCCTCCCTAGCATTGAGGGCATCTTCAAGAGGTGGCACCTCATGAGAGCAGCATTCTTCACTAAGGACCCTCACCATCTGGATCATGCCCTCTTCTTGTTACTCCCATTGGGAAGAGCTACAGGAGCCTAAAGACCATACACAGTGATTAAGAAACAGCTTCTTCCTCCCCGCTGTCAGAATTTTGAATGACCTTTTAGTCCATGAACACTACCTCTTTATTCCTTCTTTGCTTTCACAATTTATATACCTTGTGACTTTTGGTAATTTCAAGCTTTTGCACTCTACTTCTGCTGGCAAACAAATTTCATGTCATATAAGTCAGCTCCATTATGGGCACTAGCCTCCGCAGCATCCAGGACATCTTCAAGGATTGATACTTCAAAAAGTCGGCATCGATCAATAAAGACCCCCGTCATCCAGGACATGCCCTCTTCTCATTGCTACCATCGAGAAGGAGGTACAGGAGCCTAAAGGCACACACTCATTGATTCAGGAAGAGCTTCTTTTCCTCAGTCATCAGATTTCTGAATGGACATTGAACCCATGAACACTACCTTGCTATTTTTACTTACATGTAGTTATACCTATTGTAATTCACAGCTTTATTATTATGTATTAAAATGTACTGCTGCTGCATAACAACAAATTTCATGACGTATGCCGAATGTAATCAACCTGATCTTGATTACGGTATATTCCTATGGATATTTTATGCATTAACTCTACCTTCTGCTGATCTAATCAGTCTCCTGTTGATATCGTTTGTAAGCTTAGCCTCAGATTGGTCAATATTCTCAGCTACAGATTTCCCTCTTTTTAATCAGATTCATCATTTGAGGATGCAAATAGTTATGACAATGGAACACACTTAAATTTGTGGTAAAATGAAACTCCAATGCATACCAGTATCAGTATTCACATGTAATAATCAATGTTTAATCAATGTAAATAGTATTCTGAGATTCAGCCAGGCAGTATTTTATCTCATTAATCTTACTTCAGTTTTCTAATATCTGTAGTTCTCTGACTTCCAGTCATTTGTTTTAATGTATGTTAATGTAGATCTGACATTTCCTATATTTCTTGGCTTGTTCAAAAATTGTTATGATTCATGAAAGGAAAAACAACAAGTTGCCATCCATCTCACATTCCATTCAGGATACGTGGGATATGAAGTAAATGAAGAGAGTCAGCAAAGCTCCAGGCAATCAGTGGAGAAACTCAACTTTTCCACTCCACACAGCAGTAAGAGTGTTTGAGCAGCTCAAATCATATCTTGGCAAGACTCCTGTCTCCACTTCTCCCTTTCAACAAAAAAATGTTTATATTTGTATTCCTTTATTTGTTAGTTTACAGGATGGATGTAGGTGTTGTTAGTGAGGCCGGTATTTATTGATCAAAGATGGTGCCAATAAGGGGCAACTTATTGTGTGCAGCTCCGATGGGAATCATCAAATATTCCTGTTCAGAACTACTCCATCTGAAATTCACAGTCACAACCATGGGTATTCAGTAAGCAACATCATTTTAAGACATTTTAAAAATCTATTGACACTGAAAATCGATGGATCCCAGACTACAGACTTAAGTGGCGAGCACAGTTTAAGAAAGAGGAAGTGAGAAAAGCATCCTGGGCTGCAAGTACAATTAAAACACAAAGGCTTTAAACCCCCACTCTTGTCTATTCTGCCGGTGAATATACAGTCTCTGTATTGAAGACCTCAGAGCAAGATTGGTTCTGGGACTGATGTGCCAGGGACACAGCATCAAGGACCACTTTGGTTCACGGAAATATGGCTATCCCCCACAATTTCAGACGCAGCATTGCAGCTTGATGTCTTCACCATTCACTGTAAAGACAAAACAGCTCAGTCCTTTAACGTCTCAGTCTAACTCATCCGACCTGGAACATCTAGTGGTCAAACGTCATCCATTTAATCTAACGAGGGAATTTTTCATCATCATCCTGGTAGTGGTGTGTATTTAAACGTCAGGCAGGCACTAGAAGAGCTCAGCTCCATAATCAGCAGGCACAAAAGTGTCCAGCCTGATACCTTCCCTACCATTATGGGAGATTTCAACCAGGTCAGCTTGAAGAAATCCCTGAACAACAGCCACCACCTTATCAGCTGTAGAATTCGAGGAACCAACAAAATTGACCACTGTTATACCTCCATCACTGTTATACCACCATCCCTTGCCCATACGTTGGAAAGTCTGCTCACTTGCTGAACTTCTACTGCAAGCATATAGACAGAGACTAAAGACAACAGCACCAGTGGTGAGGACCAAGAAGGTATGGTCAAGGGAGGCGGAAGAGTGCTTACAGGACTACTTTGAGTCAGTGGACTGGACAAGATTCAGGGATTCATCTTTGAGACGGAATAAATACACCACAGTTGTCACTAACTTCATCAAAACCTGTGTGGATGAGTGCTTGCCTTCAGAAAAGGACCAGCTATACCCAAATCAAAAGCCATGGATGGACCAGGAGATTCATAGCTTGCTGAAGGCTAGATCCATGGCATTCAAAACCAGTGATCCAGAAGTACGGGTACCACTGATGGAAGGCTATCTTAAAAGCGAAAAAATCGATTCTAATTGAGGTCAGAGACAGAATCAGATGCACAGTGTTTGCAGGCCATTACTTCCAACAAAGCGAAACCTAACATCATAAGTGGTAGCAATGATTCACTCCCAGGTGAGCTCAATGCCTTTTATGCAGGCTTTGAAAGGAAGAATAAAACGACATCCATGCAAATCCCTGCGGCATCCGGTGACCCTGTGATCTCTGTCTCAAAGGCCAATGTCAGAACCTCTTTCAAGAGTGCGAACTCTCGCAAAGCGTCAGGCCCTGATGGTTTACCTGGTAGGGCTCTGAAAACTGTGACAACCAGCTGGTGGGAGTGTTCAAGGACTCTCACTGCTGCAGTCGGAGTTTACCGCCTGCTTCAAAAGGGTGACAATCATACCAGTGCCCAAGAAAAACAGGGTGAGCTGCCTCAATGACTATCACCCAGTGACACTGATATCTACTGTGATGAAGTGCTTTCAGAGGCTATTTATAAGACCATAAGATATGGGAGCAGAATTAGGCCATTCAGCCCATCAGGTCTGTCTGGTATTTCATCATGGCAGATCCAATTTTCCTCTCAGCCCCAATTTCCTGCCTTCTCCCCATATCCCTTCCTGTCCCGACCAATCAAGAATCCATCAACCTCTGCTTTAAATATAAAGGTTTGGCCTCCACAGCTGCCTGTGGCAAAGAATTCCACAGATTCACGACTCTCTGGCTAAGGATATTCCTCCTCACCTCCATTCTAAAAAGACTCCTCTCTATTCTGAAGCTGTGTCCTCTGGTCTTAGACTCGCCTACCATAAGAAACATCCTCTCCAAATCCACTCTGTCAAGGTCTTTCACCATTCGATAGATTTCAATTAGGTCATCCCTCATTCTTCTGAATTCTAGTTATGGCTAGTATCAATTCTTGCCTAGGCAAGGACCTGGACCCACTGCTATTTGCCTATCACCACAATTGCTCAACAGCAGATGCAAACTCATGGTTTTCCACTTGGTCTTGGATCACCTGTACCATAGTAATACTTAACATCAGACTGCTGTTTATTGACTACAGCTCTGCGTTCACCACAATCGAACCCTCAGTTTGAATGAAAAAGCTTCAAAACCTGAGCCTCTGTAACTAGATACTTGATTTCCTCTCCAGGAAACCACAGTCTGCGTGGATCGGGAATAACATCTCCTTCTCACTGACGATCAACACTGGGGTGCACCTCAAGGGTGCATCCTTAGTCCACTGCTCTACTCATTCTAACTCCACAACTGTATGGCTAGGTACAGCTTGAACACCATCTATAAATTTGCCAGTGACACTACTATTGTTGGGAGAATTTCAGATGCGACGAGGAGAAGTGAGATAGATCAGCTGATTGAGTGGTGTTAGAGCAACAAACTTGCACTCAATATCAGTAAGACTAAGGAACTGATTGTGGACTTCAGGAAGAGTAAGTTGAGCGAACACACACCAGTCCTCATTGAAGGGTTAGCGGTGGAAAAGGTGAGCAGTTTCAAGTTCCTGGTTGTAAGCATCTTTGATGATCCATATTGATGCAATTGTAAAGGAGGCACAGCAGCAGGTATATTTCATTAGAAGTTTGAGGAGAATTGGTATTTCACCAAAGACTCTCACAAATTTCTACAGATGTACTTTGGAGAGCATTCTAACTGGTTGCATCATTGTCTGGTATGGATGGACCACTGCAGAAAGTTGTAAACTCAGCCAGCTCAATCATGGGCACTAGCTCCCCAGCATCCAGGGCACCTTTAAAAGGTGATATTTCAAAAAGCGGCACTTATCATTAAGGACCTACATCACCCAGGACAAGCCCTCTTCGAATTGTTACCATCAAGGAAGAGATCCAGGAGCCTGAAGAAACACACTCAACGTTTCAGGGACAGCTTCTTCCCCCCCACTATTAGATTTCTGATTGGACAATGAACCCATGAACACTTCCTCAGTATTTTTCCCCTCTCTTTTTGCACTACTTTTTAAATTTATTGCAATTTATAGTTTTTATTACTATGTATATTACAAATTACTACTGCGCAAAGCAACAAATTTCACAACATACTGTATGCCAGTGATAGTAAACCTGATTCTGATTATTGTCCATGCCTGAAGCAAATGACGAGTCTTTCTACTTGAATCACTGCATTGTGTGTGTTGAGGATTTTAGCTCAGTGAAACAGAAGGAACAGAGGTATACATCCATTCAGATGTTTATGTGACTAGGAGGGGAACTTGGATGTGCCTGTGCCCTTCATGTCTAAGTGATAGAAATAATAGGGGGCAGGGATTCAGATTTTTGGATCATTAGGACCTCTTCTGGGGCAGGTGTGACCTGTACAAATGGATGGGTTGCACTTGAATCCGAGCGGGACCAACATCCTGGCGGGAAGGTTTGCTAAGGCTATTGGAGAGAGTTTAAATGGGAATTGCTGGGGGCTGGGAACCAAACTGAAGTGACAGAGGAAAGGGAGGTTGGCTCACAAATAGAGAAAGCTTGGAGACAGTGCAAAAGGGAGAATAGGCAGATGATAGAGAAGGGATGTGCTCAGACTGATGGTTTGAGATGTGTCTATTTTAATGCGAGTATTATGAATAGAGCTTAGAGACTGGATCAGCACTCAGAGCTATGATGTTGTGACCATTACAGAGACTTGGATGGTGCAAGGGCAGGAATGGTTACATCAAGTGCCAGGCTTTAGATGTTTCAGAAAGGATAGGGAGGGAGGCAAGAGAAGTGGGGGCGTGGCACTGTTGATCAGAGAAAGCGTCACAGCTGCAGAAAAGGAGGAAATCATGGAGGGGTTGTCTACGGAGATCTCTGTGGGTGGAAGTTAGGAATAGGAAGGGGTCAATAACTCTACTGGGTGTTTTTTATAGACCACCCAATAGTAACAGGGACATTGAGGAGCAGATAGGGAGACAGATTCTGGAATGGAGTAATATTAACAGG
The DNA here is from genome assembly GCF_030028105.1 of Mobula birostris. NCBI lineage: Eukaryota > Metazoa > Chordata > Chondrichthyes > Myliobatiformes > Myliobatidae > Mobula > Mobula birostris. The sequence goes on from NC_092384.1 coordinate 54,414,422, forward strand.
GTTGTTGTGGTAGGAGATTTTAATTTCCCAAATATTGATTGGCATCTCCCTAGAGTAAGGGGTTTAGATGGGGTAGAGTTTGTGAGGTGTGTTCAGGAACATTTCTTGACACAATATGTAGATAAGCCTACAAGAGGAGAGGCTGTGCTTGATCTGGTATTGGGAAATGAACCTTCCCAGTTGGAGAGCATTTTGGAGATAGTGATCACAATTCTATCTTCTTTACCATAGGGTTGGAGAGGGATAGGAACAGACAAGTTAGGGAAATGTTTAATTGGAGTAAGGGGAAATATGAGGCTATCAGGCAGGAACTTGGAAGCATAAATTGGAAACAGAAGTTCTCAGGGAAATGCACAGCAGAAATGTAACAAACATTCAGGGAACATTTGCATGGAGTTCTGCATAGGTATGTTCCATTGAGGCAGGGAAAGGATGGTAGGGTACAAGATCCGCGGTGTACAAAGGCTGTTGTAAATCTAGTCAAGAAGAAGAGCTTACGAAAGGTTCAAAAAACTAGGAAATGATAGGAATCTAGAAGATTATAAGGCTAGCAGGAAGGAGCTTAAGAATGAAATTAGGAGAGCCAGAAGGGGCCATGAGAAGGCCTTGGTGGACAGGATTAAGGAAAACCCCAAGGCATTCCCAAGGCTTTGTGGATCCAGAACTGGCTTGCCCACAGAAGGCAAAGAGTGGCTGTAGATGGGTCATATTCTGCATGGAGGCCGGTGACCAGTGCTGTGCCTCAGGGATCTGCTCTGGGACTCCTACTCTTCGTGATTTTTATAAATGACCTGGATGAGGAAGTGGAAGGATGGTTAGTAAGTTTGCTGATGACACAAAGGTTGGGGATGTTGTGGATAGTGTGGAGGGCTGTCAGAGGTTACAATGGGACATTGATAGGATGCAAAACTGGGCTGAGAATTGGCAGATGGAGTTCAACCCAGATAAGCGTGAGGTTGTTCATTTTGGTAGGTCAAATATGATGGCAGAAATATAGCATTGATGGTAGGACTCTTGACAGTCTGCAGGATCAGAGGGATCTTGGGGTCTGAGACCATAGGACACTCAAAGCTGCTACGCAGGTTGACTCTGTGGTTAAGAAGGCTTATGGTGCATTGGCCTTCATCAACCGTGGGATTGAGTTTAAGAGCCGAGAGGTAATGGTGCAGGTATATAGGACTCTGGTCAGACCCCATTTGGAGAACTGTGCTCAATTCTGGTCGCCTCACTACATTGCCGTGGCTATCCCTCGAGGTCGGGGATGATGGTCTTCGTTCCGTTGATCTTTTTAAGGGCTCTCAAGTGGCTTATGAGTCCAATCTTGGCTTTGAAAGTTCTTCCACATTCAGGACAGGCAGATGGCAGCTTGGGCTTTGGTTGTTGCTGCCTCTCTTTCCATTTTCTTCTCTTTTCTTCTAATTCTGCACAGCTGTTGGCTTCGAAAGTTGCTGTTCCTTCTCGGATGATGGCTTGCCAGAGTTTCCTGTCCTTGGCATTGGTTTCCCAATTGTTGATGTCGATGTTACATTTCTTCTTGTTGGCTTTTAAGACGTCTTTGAATCTCTTCTGTTGTCCACCTCTTTTACATTTGCCTTCTTTAAGCTGTGAGTAGAAGATTTGTTTCAGCAGACGTTCATCTTTCATCCGAACAACATGACTGCTCCAGCTTTGTTGGTTCTTGATGATGTAGGCTTCAATGCTTGTTGTTTTTGCTTCATTTGGCACGCTGACGTTGGTTCTTCTATCTTCCCAGCTGATATTTAAGATGTTTCGAAGACAGTGTTGATGGAAATTTTCAGATGCCTTCAGATGTCGTCGGTATGTTGTCCAGGCTTCTGATGCATACAGGAGTGTTGGGATTACCACTGCTATGCACACTAACGTTTTGGTGTCTGTTCGGATGTCACAATCATGAAAGACTCTTGTTCGAAGACATCCAAAAGCTGTTCCAACGCACTTAAGACGATGTTGGATCTCGTCATTAAGGTCGACATTGGAGGAGAGGTGACTTCCAAGGTACGGAAAGTGGTCCACGTTTTCCAAGGTTGTTTCGCCAAGTTGAATTGATGGTTTTATCCGATTTGTCTCAGTTGGTGACGGTTGGTAGATTATCTGAGTCTTCTTAGAATTGATTGTAAGTCCAGGTTTCGTGTCTGCACAGTTGAAGGCAGTCAGGATCTGTTGTAGGTGGTTTTCTGAGAGACGTGCAACACTGTTGTCAACAGCGTATTGGAAATCGATGAGGAAACTTGTGGATGTCTTGTTTTCGGACTTCAGACTGGCAAGATTGAAAAGTCTGCCATCTGTTCTGTAGACAATTTCGATTCCTGGGGGCAGGTCGTCCTTGATGATGTGGATGCTTGTCGCAATGAAGATGGTGAACAAAGTTGGGGCAATCACGCATCCCTGTTTTACTCCTGATCTAACTTGAAAAGGCTCTCAGTTACTGTTGCTGACCATGACTGTGGCAAGCATGCCATTGTGGAGGAGTCACAGAAATCGAATGTACTTTTCTGGCTATCCATAGGTGGATAGGACATCCCATAGGAGTTCCCTTGATACCGAGTCAAAGGCTTTGGTGAGGTCGATGAATGCTATGTACAAAGGTTGAAGTTGTTCACGACATTTTTCTTGTAGTTGTCGCATTGTGAAGTTCATGTCGATTGCTCCACGTGATGGTCTAAAACTGACTTGTGTCTCCAGAACGACCTTCTCGGCTAAAGGCTTGAGCCAGTTGTTCATGATGTGGGTGAGGATCTTTCCTGCTGTTGCTAAAAGGGAAATTCCATGATAGTTTCCGCATTCAGATCGATTGCTTTCCCTTTGTAGATGGTAACGATGGCTGAGTCTCTAAAGTCTGCTGGTACGTCTTCATTTATCCAGATCTTGATGAGAAGTTGATGCAGTTGGTATTGAAGTGGGTTAACCCCAATTTTGAAGACCTCGGCTGGTATTCCATCGAGTCCAGCGGCCTTGTTGTTTTTCAAGGTTTTGATGGCTTCTTTGACTTCTTCAAGTGTTGGTATTTTGCTTAGGGAGTCATCAACAGGCTGTTTGGAATGTTGTTAATCATATTCCTGTCAAATGAGACTGTTTGATTTAGAAGATCTTCAAAGTGCTCCCTCCATCTGGAATTGATGTCAGCATTGCTCTTCAGGATGGTTGAACCACCTTTGCTTTTGAGAGGGGCTTGACCGTGAGTGGGTGGGCCAAAATAGCTCAGTTGCGTTGAAAAAGCCTCGAGTGTTATTGGCGTTTGCTAGTTCTTGGATTTCCTGAGCTTTCTTCCTCCACCTTGGTTTTTCAGGTTGCGGGTGCTCTTCTGGACTGCAGTCTTGCATTCCTGTTAGCGTTTCCTTTTGGTAGCTGATTGTTGGTCATTTTGTAAGGTGATGAAAGCTTTTCTCTTTTTGTTGATGAGTTGTTGGAGTAGTTTGTTGTTATCATCAAACCAATCCTAATGTTTTTTCATCTTGAACCCAATTGTTTCTTTGCAGGAGGTGATGATAGCGTTCTTCAATTGATTCCAGTGTTCTTCTACAGATGGTGGGATTTGTTGAGGCAGTTGTTCTTGAAGATTTCGTTGGAACTTCTGTACATGGTTGATGTCTTAAAGGATGTCAACATTGAATTTCTTGAGTGTTCAGATTTTGGTGCTTCCTTTTGGACCAAATCTTTATTCTCATGGTGGACGAGATGAGTCAATGGTCTGTCCAGCACTTGTCGGCAACAGTAACAGCTCTTGTTATCAGTACATCTTGTTGGTTCCGAGATCGTACGATAATGTAGTCGATGAGGTGCCAGTGTTTGGAGCGTGGATGCCGCCAGGAGACTTTGTGCCTGTTTTTCTGGCAAATAGGGTGATTGTAATCACCTGGTTGTGTTCAGCACATTTGGTGAGGAGGAGCATTCCATTGGCATTGACCTTGCCAACTCCTTCCTTGCTTATTATTCCAGTCCAGAACCTATGATCTTTCCCAACTCTGGCACTGAAATCTCCCAAGAGAATGATCTTGTCATTGTTGGGAACAGAGGAAAGGATGTCATCAAGTTGGGCGTAGATGTTCATCTTTACTTCATCTTCAGTGTCCAGAGTTGGAGCATAGGCGCTGATGATGGTAGCGTGTTGGTTCTGGACAAGTTGGATTCGCAGAGTCATGAGACGTTCGTTGATTCCCAGTGGCTGCTCCATCAGCTCCTGAAGTAGGCTGTTTTGGATGGCAAAACCTACTCCATGGATCCTCGGTTGTCCAGGATCAAGTCTTTTCCAGAAAAAGGTGTATTGACCTTGCTCCTCCTTTAGTTGCCCTTCTCCAGCTCTGCGGGTCTCACTCAGAGCAACAATGTCAAAGTTGAATTTTTGGAGTTCCCGGGCAATAAAGGCAGTTCTCCTCTCTGGTTGGTCTGAGTTTGGGTTATCCATCAGAGTTCATATATTCCAGGTTCCAAATTTCATAGTTTCACTTCTCGATATTTTTCGACTGCATTATGGTGATCCCTCTGGACGCCGCTTTCCAGACAGGATGGGGTGAAGCAGACTATTTTTAGGGCACCTTTTCTAGTCCCTTCCCAGTTCAGGGTGAGCAGAGTGGATCCTAAATAGGGCTGCTCAGTCGTGAACACTGTTACCGAACAACTTTCCTGCTTCTGTCCAAAAGTTGAGCGACTGAATCAAGTATTCACCGCTTTCGTGCCGGTTCTTGACTAGGAGCTTCCAGTCATCACATTGCCTGCTCCCGTCGTCCTTCTCTGATCGCTGAAAGACTTGAAGAAGTGGCCCACGGAGCAAAGATGCCTGTGTGTGTATTTGTTTAACGTGTTCTTGATGTTGCACTCCAAGAAGTACATGATACTTCACAAATCAACCAACTAATTCCAGTGGCGTGGAAACCATGATGATTGGAGCTGATGGATTTGTTGCAGCCTTCATCCGCCTTCACAGCCGTTGAGTTCGAAGTAACTTCGTCCACCTGTTCCACCGTTGAGGTCTTGACTGGATTGTTCTTTGTCAGGTACCTCACCCTCGACCCTCCCACCATGGGCGACCCTACCAAGAGCATAGCTCCAGACGACATTGCTCTCGGGATCTCCGGACCACACAAGCTTGTCCACCATGGCAAGGTGACAATCCAGGGAGAAGCGCCTCACCACAGGAAGGACATGGAAACCGTAGGAAGGGTGCAGAGGAGATTTACAAGGATGTTGCCTGGACTGGGGAGCATGCCTTATGAGAATAGGTTGAGTGAACTCGGCCTTTTCTCCTTGGAGCGACGGAGGATGAGAGGTGATCTGATAGAGGTGTACAAGATAATGAGAGGCATTGATCATGTGGATAGTCAGAGGCTTTTCCCCAAGGCTGAAATGGCTAGACTGAGAGGGCATAGTTTTAAGGTGCTTGGAGGTAGGTACAGAGGAGATGTCAGGGGTATGGTTTTTACGCAGAAAGTGGTGGGTGCATGGAATGGGCTGCCGGTAGCAGTGGTGGAGGCGGAAACGATAGGGTCTTTTAAGAGCCTCCTGGATGGCTATGTGGAGCTTTGAAAAATAGAGGGCTCTGGGTAAAGCCTAGGTTGTTCTCAGGTAGGGACATGTTCGGCACAGCTTTGTGGGCCAAAGGGCCTGTATTGTGCTGTAGGTTTTCTATGTTTCTATGAATTTCTGAGGTACTGTTGAAGGAGCCTTTGTCAGTACTTCTCGTAGATGTCACATGCAATGTTGGCATTTATTTCAAGGTGAATAGAATATAAAAGCAAGGACATACTGCTGAGCCTTTATAAGACACTTGTCAGGCTGCACTTAGAGTATTGTCAACAGGTTTGCGCACCATATATCAGAAAGGATGTGTTGTCATTGGACAGAGTCCAGAGGAGGTTCACAAGGATGATTCCTGGAATGAAGAGGTTAACATATGAGGAGCATTTGGCAGCTTTGTACTTGTACTCACTGGAATTTAGAAGAATGGCGGGGGGTGTTCTCATTGAAAGCTACCAAATGTTGAAAGGACTGGACAGGGTGGATGTGGAGAGGATGTTTCCTATGGTGGGAGCATCGAGAGTTAAGGGGCACAGCCTCAAAACTGAGGGGCAACCCTTTAGAATAGGGGGAAGGAGGAATTTTCTTCTGCCAGAGTAGTAAATCTGTGGGATGCTCTGCCACAGACTGCGGTGGAGGCCAAGTCTGTGCATATATTTAAGGTGGAAGTTGATCATTTCCTGATCAGTCAGGGCATCAAAGGATATAGCGAGAAGGCAGGTGTGTGGGGTTGAGTGGGATCCGGGATCAGCCATGATGGAATTGTGGAGTAGACTTGATGAGCTGAATGGCCTAATTCTGCTCCTATGTCTTATGGTCTTATGGACACCTGTTATATCCAGCGTGTACTGCTCAGACAGGCTAAGTTGGTGGATGAGGTATTGATCATTTGTGATAGATGTGATTGAATTCCCTTCATGTTGCTGTGGATAACTATCCCATCATAGTCACAAACCTGCAGAAAGTGAGAGGAGTTCTTTATGTGACAGAGTCAGCAGTGAAATAATTTGTTCCAGATTACACAGCATCTCAGCTGATCTAATCTCCTAAACTTGTATGACATTGAAACAGAAACAGAGCAAGAAGCCAAGGAAAGAGTATGAATTGAATAGAAAATTAAAATGACAGACAACTGGACGCTCTGAGCCACTTTTTTTTAGTGTGAAATGTTTTGCAGAGGAGTCATCGGGTCTGTGTTTGGTACCTCAGGATAGAAAATACTACATGGTAGGAAGCCAGTAGAATATTATTTATTTATTTATTCATTGAGATACAGTGCCCAGTATGCTCTTCTGGCCATTCTAGCCGCACTGCCCAGTGTTCCCCCAGTTTAACCCTAGCCTAATCACAGGACAATTTACAATGACCAATTAGCCTACCAACCAGTATATCTTTGGACTGTGGGAACCGGAGCACCCAGAGGAAACCCACGTGGTCACCCGGAGAACATACAAACTCCTTACGGTCAGCAGCGGGAATTGAACACGGGTTGCTGGTACTACAGAGTATTGTGCTAACCTCTTTGCTACAATGCCACCCCACAGTGCAAGTAGATCAATACTTCATCTGGATCATGATCTGGGGCCTAGTGCATTTCGAGGTGGAAAGGCAAGAGTTTCACTTTCTGCACTTACATGAAAATGTGCATAGGAGGTGGAAGGGACAGAGAGAGTGGTCAAGGAAGACCGGAACTTTGAGAGGACGAGGTCTCTTTTGCATGAGGCTAGTTCAGTTAAGCTCCTGGTCATTGGTGTTGACTCAAGCTCATTAACTGGTGCATTCAATGATCATAAACCTACTGAGTGTGGTGGAGGTGATTAGACTTCCATTCTGCAGGTGGTCACTGCTGGCCATTTGTATGGGACAAATGGTACTTTCAGGTCAGACACAAAAACACATTGTCATTTTCCTGAAGAACTGTGAACCTGGAGTGGTTTTGATTACTATTGGGCAATTTCCTGGTCATTATTACTGGTGTGAGCTTTTATCATTCCAGAATCTGTTGAATACTTGAATTAAATTTGCTACCTAGTCAGAACTTAACTCATGTCTTTAAGTTAAATTGTTCATGTCTTCATCTCAAGCTACTGATCCAGTAACTTCACTGTCATGCCACCAAACCACACTGGTACAGCTTGTCTTGAGGCAAGCCTGGTTTTGGTTATGAGCCTTCAGAATCGTGGACTTACTACATATTTCCATTAAGTATGGATCCTTCTGTTTCCCTTTTATTGCATCTTGGGTGATGAATGGCCATATTTATATTGTTATTCTGTTGAATGGGAATGTTTTGCGGTGTGCCTGGTTCTCAAACAATATAACTCTTCACAAACTGTATATTACATCTGAACCAAACAACAGTGTATAAACAGATTTCGTTTTGCAAATAAACATTACTTCTCTGGACGTCTATTTACTGCGTTGCAATGCATTGGGAAAAAAATCACACAAGAGAAATTAAGCATATTTGCATATGTCATTATTTGACAGAGGTTGAGGTGGATCTTATGACTCCGAGCTGCAGATGGTTACAAACTGATTCTTTTACACCAACTATGTTCCTTCATTGCTAACAAATGGAATGTTTATAAAATCTTCTCCATTTAGGTTAACTAGCCATCTTTATTAAAGCAGCAGGACGTTCATGGGATGTAGGTGGTGGTAATGAGTTAGTGTTTCAATAGCATGCTGCTCTCAATGCTTGGCACGCATGTAGTATAGTGTAGCAGTTTCACCAGATGTGAAATGACTCAACTCGCTTCTCTGAATTGTATAACTCTCTCCAAATGGCATGTCTCTGGGCTGACAGCTCCTTTAAGTGGTGGCGATGGTGAGTGTTGTGGTGAGGCTTGCTGCCAAGCTGGCCTCCTGGATTGTCTGTGCTGTGGTTCTGACGATTTGTAACAAGAAAGGGCGTACGTGTGCCATGTTCTTGCTGCACAGAAAATGACAGATTGATGACACATTTTATAATTCATCACATTCATACGCTCGTAAAGAGATACAGCAGAGAAATACGTCCTTCAGGCCACCAAGTCCAAGTGTATCATTAAGCACTCAATTTCACACTACTCCCATCTTTGTCCATTGTATTTCACCGCATTCCTATCAAACGCACCCCCCCCCCAGTTCTATCACTCATCTACAGATTAGTGGCAATTTAGAGTGGCCAAGTAACGCGCACACTTGGAATGTGGGAGGAAACAGGAGTCACTGAGAGAACATGCAGACTCTATGCAGACGGCATCTGAGGGCAAGATTGAACCTGGGTTACCAGAGCTGCGAGGCGGCAGTTCTGCTAACCATGTCACGTTGCCGTTCCTGCACCATAGTGCCAGCCCTTACATCACTGTGTCTCACCATTCATTCTGACTGATGTACAGGAATAATGCTTAAGGGTAGGGATTTCAATTAGACAAACAATGGACACATTCCTTTCTGAGTATTTGCATATGCTCCAAATGCTATATTACCTTTTGTCTGGTGACTTTTATTATTGTGTAATTTAAAAGACTGAGGTACATGACTTGCAGCGACCTCTGAAAAGAAAAAAAAAATGTGTATTACTGATCCTGGTGGTTTAAAGTTGAGGGGAGGGAGATTTGAGAAAAAGCTGAGGGGCAACCCTTTCAATTGGAGGGTGAGCAGCATTTGGAATGAACTGCCAGAGGTTATGTTTGAGGCAACAATTAAAAGATACCTGGACAGGTACACGGATAGGAATGATTTACTGGGATACAGATCAAGCTTAAGGTAAAAGGATTAGCTTCCATGGGAATTTCGATCAGCACAGACCAGCTTGACTGAAGGACCTGTTTCAATGTTGTGTGGCTCTAAGTAACCAACAGTTTGTCGGCATAAATTCTGCACTGACAGTTTTTGGTGGTTGTACAGATTCATGGCCGTATACATCAGCTACAGTAAATTGTCTTCCTTGAGAAATGCTTCAGTATTGTATTTGGTTATTTGCCGTGTTGGATATGAGAATGACAATAGTCAGTCATTCTAGTCTTTTGCTGTTGTTTCACCCTGCCTTGGCTCTCCTGCCTTGTTCCTGCTGTATTCATTTTCAACCTGAACTTTGCATGGTTACTGGAAAGATAACATTTTGAGTTATCTAAGTACAGAATTAAGAATGCCAAATACCTGTGAATTGTTTCGATTAACATCAGTGGCCAGCAAACATTGCTTGAAGGATTTCAGTCTACAACATGCTGCACGTCTTGGCATTTTTCTTCAGGTTAGTCAATTTTTTGCAAATTTCACAATGAATAAAGTGTGTGTTTAAGTTTATGTCCAGGATAATGACTGGTCAGGCCTATCTGGTCTACTGACAACTCACAAAAGTCATTCCACAGATTAATTCAAGACTCACTTGATTCTCACCTACTATCTGCCTTTTTCTAACATCCTCTTAAAAAGGTGTAAATTGTACATCCGTGTTAACCTAATGAGCATAACATGTATGAGCAGCTAAGTATTCATGGGGCACTTGTGCATACCTTGAGGATGTTCTAAGGCATCCAGCCTTTAAGGCAGACACTGAGTAATTGTTAACTACTCAAGAATGTGTTGAAAGGAATTAAGTAAAGTTTTATCTCACAAATGGTCTGTCCTTTTGGATATAACTTATGTAATTTCAAGTGCAAAATATGGATTTAGGAATCAATATAGAGTTTATGTTGTTTAAAATGAAAGCTGATTTTTGAAGGAAACACATCTGGCAATTGAGTGTAGGCTGAATCAGAGTGTTACGACACGCACCCATGCACTTGCCAGCTTCCAAGGTTAATCCCCGGTATATGGATAGCTGGCATTGTCCCTTTAAAAGATCCAGTACAGTCCCACTAATTGGCAATCATGTTTTGGCGCCAAGGATTGAGCATTTAAGGAGCACCTGAGCTAAGTTTCGTCGCTTAATCGTTAAGCCTTACGAGTGATTTTCTTTAGTGTTTGTTTTGTGCTCAGTTCTTGATCCAGTTTGATAACACGTTGCGATCCTTGCTTCAGGTACTCCATCATTTGGATCCAACGCATCCGCGTCAAGCACTTTTGTCACAGTATGATTGAGCCAACATGGATCCAACGGGGTATCGGAATCTTTCGCCAGCTGTGACCAGCCAGAGGAAGAAAATTTCAAAGCAGAGCGTGGAGATACATGACCTCCAGTTCGCCACGTGCCAACTATTGCAGGGAGGAAGCCAAAGTTGCTCAGGTGAAGCTGTTGGTCACTCTGCTGAGGCAGCCCGTCTTCCAACCCTGGAGAGATTCAACGGTGACCGGGTTCTTGCTGCAGCTTCCTCATCCAGTGCTTATTAGTGTTTGAACCCAGACGACCCAGTTCCCTTTGGAGCACAATAAGATGGCCTTCATTAACTCTTTTCTGACTGGAAGGGCCCTGGCCTGGGCCACCGCGCATTGGGATCGCAGGTCGGAGATTTGGTCGGATTCAGAGGAATTTTGGCTACCATGGGGAAGGTGTTCCAGCACTCCACTTGAGCCAGCCAAGCCTCAGACTGCCTGATGAAAATTCCACAGGGTGGAAGGTCAGCAGTTCGCTACATGACTGAATTTCGGATCTTGGCCTAAGCGAGTGGCTGGAACGGGGAGGCTTTGACCCATGCCATACTGCCACAGAGTCCAAGATGAACTGACGGATGCCCTTTCCTTGGGAGAACCAGCTGAGGACTTAGATGTTCTGATTGACCAATACATTCCTCTCGATAATAGTCTGTCAGAGCGTAGGTGGGGCAACATCAAGGGGTCGAAGAGGGCTAGCCCGAGCCCGGACTTAACGCACCGTTGTTCCATCCCCTGATCTCGGACCATGACCAGCCCATCACCTGCTCAGGATACCGTTGAGCCCATGCAAATCGACCGCATCAGAATCTCCAGCAGTGCAAGATTCCAGCGTCGGAGTTGAGGTTGCTGCCATTACAGTGCAAAGCAGGTCACCTGCTGGCCGAATGTCCAGATCTGCAGTCGCCTGGGGAACTGGTCAGACCGTCCAGTGTCAGGAGGACTGTGAAGGTAGCAGCCACCATCCCAGACCTCACAGATTTTGGTGTCACGCTGAAGGCGGAGATCACCTAGGGAATGAACCGATGAGAGATTAAAGCTTTTTTGGACTCTGGAGAGTGGGAAAATTCCTGGACTTGGGAACCGCCCATCAGCTCTACATACCGCTATAGGTGTTGAGTTAGGCCATTCCCGTAACTGTCCTGGATGGTTGTCCACTTGGCTCTGGGCAGGTCCAGCAGCAGACATTGGTCCTGCGGATGAGGTTAGAGCATCATGCGGAGGACATTATTTCCGATATCATTGAGCCTCCTCAGGAGTAAACTAATGTGATGCCCAGGCAGTATGGAACTCCAGCAGCTAAGCTAACAGGCTCCAGTTGCCAGGTCCCATCTAAGGGAATCCTTGGAATCTAGCCCCAGGAGCACAAGGACTATTCGTTGCACCTCACTGCTGATGCCTGAGGAGACGGATGAGGATTTGGACTGTGATTTGGCTTCTGTGTTTACTAAAGACTCTTGTGGACCTATGGGGAAGATTCTGGGGTCTGCTGAATCACCTTCACTACCGATGGAGTCTCAGGAGTCATCCTTGGAGGAAGGTTTGGAGATAATTTACAGCACCCAAACCAGTAAAAATGCCTTTTGTCTACAAGGATTTGGAAGAAGTCTTCCGTAAAGGAAAAGCCTCGATTCATCCACCACACCGACCACACACTCTGCAATAGATCTACCGCCAGGTACGTGTCCTCTGCGGGGTCAATTATACGTGCTCTCAGGTCCCGAGAGAAGCGCTATGGAAGAGTAAGGAGGTGCTTGTCCTGGGATTCATTCAGCCCTCCACCTCTCCAGCTGGTGCTGGCTTCTTCTTCGTCCAGGAGAAGGATGGGAGTCTGTGGCTAAGCATTGATTACTGAGGGCTGAATTACATAGTGATCAAGAATCGTAACCGTATTCCGCTCATGAACACTGCTTTCAAGATTCTCCAAGGGGCAAGAGTATTCTCAAAGCTGGACTTACAGAGTACATACAACCTGATTTGCATAAAGTTGGGGGGGGGGAGCGGTGACAAGTAGAAGATGCTATTCAACACACTGACAGGGCACTATGAGCATCTGGTCATGCCCTTCAGCCTTGTGAATACACCAATTGTTTTCCATGCCTTTATAAATGACATGCTCTGGGATCCTCTCCATAAGTGCGCCTTCAACTATTTGAATGACATCCTAATTTTCTCGAAGTCCATGGAGGAACACGTCACTCATATCAGAGGTATCCTAAGGAGGCTTCTTGATCATGGACTTTACATCAAGCTGGAGAAGTCGGAATTTCACGTAACCACTATTTCTTTTTTGGGCTTCATCATCTCTAATGGCAATCCCAAGATGGATCCTAGTAAGTCGCAGGCAGTTGGAAATTGGTCACCACCATCCAGAGTGAAGTAGGCCCAACGTTTCCTGGGATTTGCCAACTTTTATTGTATAAGTTTATCAGAAACTTCAGCTCAGTGCCGACTCTGCTGATGGCACTAACCAAGAAATCAAACAGCAGTTCACGACAGCTCCCATTCTGGTCGCACTTAACCCAGACCTTACCTTCATCATGGAAGTGGATGCCTTTGACATCAGATTCGGTGCGGTGTTGTCTCGGGGGACACTTTCAGACAGTTTATGCATCCGTGTGGATTCTTTTCCAGGCGACTATCCCCAGAAGGGTTGAATTATGACATTGGAAATAGAGAGCTGCTCGCAGTCAAGTTGGCTCTGGAGGAATGGCATCACTGGCTCGAGTGAGCCAAGAACTCTTATCGTATGGATGGACCACAAGATCCTGGCTTATATTTAGAAGGCTAAGAGACCGAATTTCAGGGAGACCAAGTGGTCTCTTTCCTTTAACCTTTTTAATTTCATCCTGACCTATCGACCAGGATCTTAGAACCAGAAACCAAATGCCTTGTCCCGTCAGTTCGACAAACTGGAATGAGAAAACCAGCCTGCCACCACTTTGCCTCAAACCAAGGTGATAGCACCAATTCAATGGGAGATCGACACACTTATTCGCAAGGCCCAGGCACATGGGAAGAGTCCTCAAGGGTCCTCTGGGTTGGCTTTTCATCCCTAATCCTGCCCAGTCTTAGCCTCTTCAATGGGGATATGCATCAAGATTGACATCTCTCCTAGCGATTGCCAGCATTCTCGAGTTCATTAAGAGAATATTTTGGTGGCCTGGAATGGTGAGAAAAGTCCGTTAATATGTGCAGGCATGTGAGGTGTGCGCCCGGAACAAGGAGCCCCACACCCAACCTCAAGGGTTCCTTCACCCTCTACCTATTCTGGAAAGAACATAGGCTCACATCTCCATGGACTTCGTCATGGGTCTTCCTCCTACAACGGGGAAGGCAATTATCATGGTAATCGTGGATCGTTTTTCATAGGCCTGCAAATTCATCATCTTAGGCAGACTTCCATCTGTAGTGTAGATGGCCAAAATTGTTCTGCCGCAGATCTTCAGGATCCATGGTTTTCCAGTGGACATTGTGTTGCATTGCGATTTGCAATTCACATCACATTTCTGGGGTGTGTTTTGAAAACTGATTGGGGCAAAAGCGAATTTTTTCTCTGGGTTTCAACCACAGTTCAGCAGCCAGATGGAGAGGATGAACCAAGTTATGGAAGGTACCCTAAGATGCATGGCCTCTGAAAGACCGGAGAAGTGGAGCGACCATTTGATGTGGACACTTTATGGCACTCAGCACATGGGATGTCTCCTTTCAAATGCCAAATTGGGTATTCTCCGCCACTCTTCCCTAAGCAGCAGGCAGAGATTGGGGTTCCTATGGCTAAAGATCTCATCCAACGCTGCAAGGAGAGATGGACAAGGGAGATTTTGTTAGCTTCAACCCGGAAGGTTAGCCGCAAGAGAAGGCCGGGACCAGTTTTGCAGCCTGGGCAACAGGTCTGGCTGTCGACTCAGGATTTGCCTCTCCAAGTGGAGTCCAGAAAATTGGCACCCAAGTTCATTAGACCCTTCAGGACTCTCAGGAAAGTAAACCCGATGGCATATACCTTGCAGTTCCCCGAGACCCTCAGGATCAATCCCACTTTCCACATTTCCAAATTAAAAACTGTGAACACCAGCCCATTAGCCCCACCACCATCAGCCCCACTGCCACCCAGGCTTGTTGAACACAGAACACAGAACATAGAAATTTACAGCAGAATTCAGGCCCCTTGGCCCACAATGTTGTGTCAACCATGTAACCTACTCTAGAAACTGCCTGAATTTCCCTAGCACATAGCCCTCTATTTTTCTAGGCTCCATGTACTTAACTAAGAGGCTGTTAAAAGACCCTAATGTATCTGCTTCCACCACCGCTGCCAGCAGTGCATTCCACACACCCATTACTCTGTGTGTGAAAAACTTACCCCTGACATCCCCTCGGTACATATTTCCAAGCATCTTAAAACTATGCCCCCTCGTGTTAGCCATTTCAATGCCTCTCATCATCTTGTACACCTCTATCAGGTCACCTCTCATCCTCCATCGCTCTAAGGAGAAAAGGCCAAATACACTCAACCTATTCTCAGAAGGTACTCTCTCCAATCCAGGCAACATCCTTGTGAATCTCCTCTGCACTCTCTCTAGAGTATCCACATCCTTCCTGTAGTGAGGTGACCAGAACTGAACAAAGTACTCCGTGAAGGGGAGCAGGTTTTCACCATGAGAAGAATTTTGGTCTCGCCTATTGTTTGAGGTATTCAGCAATATCTCGTGGACTGAGAGGGACTCAGACCGGAGGAGTGGTGCTGGGTGCCTGAAAGAGACATCTTGGATCAGACTCTCATCTGTGACCACAATCATTGTCTCTCCGAGCAGTCAGGACAGGCAGGAATTCGTCATAATGGAGGGGGTCTCGCAACCATCCACACCAATTTCCAAGGTTCAGATGTTCTAATTATTCAGAGTATGGATAGCTGGCATGACTCCTTTAAAGATTCAGGACAGTCCCACTAAATGGCAATCACATTTTGGGCACCAAGGATTGAGCATTTAAGGAGCGTCTGAACTGAGATTCAGTGCTCAATCATAAGCCTTACCAGTGATCTTGTCTAGCGTTTGTTTTGTGCTCAGTTCTTGATCCAGTTTGGTACTGTGTTTCAATCCTTGCTGCCGATACTCAAGCAATTGGGTCCAAGCCATCCTCACCAAGGACTCTTGTCATACAAATCTGGAGATATAGGAGGGAGATTGAAAATTTTATTGGCGGGTGCCACAACAACTACCTCTCTTTCAGTGTCAGCAAAACCAAAGAACTGATTATTGATTACAGAAGAAGAAAACTGGAGATCCATGAGTCAACAAATATTCCTTAATTTACAGAAGAACTGTGTGCCTGAACAATACTTCATTGGAGAAACTTTCATAAAGGCAATTTTCATTATGTTTAAAGTTAATAGCTCTGGTTTTGTGCCAGAACCGCTTATAAATACCTCAATACATGCATCTTATCTAAAAATATTAATTAACAATTTAACCTTATATTAAGATAATAAAAGCCATACATAATTTACCCTTTCAGGATACTTATCAAGAGAAACATACATCTGAGGAGGGAAAATGCAGAGATGTTTCCTCCTGTGTGAGAATTCAGAACGAGGAGTCAGTGTCTCAAGATATGACCTCAACCTTTTAAGGTAGATAAGGTAATTCCCGCACCCCTCCCCCTCCCCCTCCCCGCCCCGCCTCACCATTGGGTTGAGAGTTTTTGGAACTCACCTCATTTAAGACTGCTAGAAGCAGTATTTATTTTGAGGCAAGCTTTTTTTGACAAGGAAACAGGTTAAATATTACTCATGATAGGAATGCATGTGGAGCTGAGGTTGTAATCAGTCATGTTTTTATTGAACTGCACAGCAGAATAAGGGGCCTGTTTTTGATTCATATTTTCATATTTAAGTGGTAGAAGTAGGTTTGCATATGGAGTGATGGTGGTGATTGTGGTTGGGGTGGATGGCAGAGATGAGAGGTAGAATTGTCACATATTTGATGATGAATACTGGCTAATTTATGAAATTGGCTGTGAGAGTTCTTTGACATGAGATTTCAATAATTCTATTTCTTCTTGCTCTGCATCATCAAATCCAGCCTCATTTGCTAACCCACCAAAGTCTTCCCATTTTTGACTCTTCAGAAGTCTGAAGGTGTTTTCTTTTCCACTTGCAATAGTATGTGGAAAGCATACACTTCCAAAAGAGCCAGTCTCATTCAAAAATTAATTAAGCGAGCAGCCACATTCGTTGACAATTTTCCCCAATTTTTTGCTGCCACAGAATAAGCACGCTGCCTTCCTTACAAGATGAACATTACCTTTTTAAAATCTTACACCTCATCATTTACCTGCACTGCACTTTCTCTGCAGCTTTTCAACTTAATTCTGCACAATTAATGCTTTATCTTGTTCCACCTCAAAGCACCATGTAATGATTTGATCTGTATGAACAGTATGCAAGACAAGTTTATTTTTCCTATATCTCAGTACATGTGACAATAATTAACCAATACCAATAAATCAATGCTGGTTCTTGGAACATTGAAACCTAACATGGACAACCATGAACATATCACCTCTTTCAGAAAATTCAAGAAAAGCAGATAATCTGGAACACAGAAGAGGGTCATCATGTCCTGCTAATGAAATCAAGCATCCTTTCCATTTGTGTTAAGCTGCATGTCAAGGGTGTTAGCACTGGTAAGTAAAACTTCTAAAGTTTGTAGACCAGTGAAGGAACCAAGCACTCCTAGGCAATTTTTTCAAAGCAAGAGGCAATGCAAAGCCCTTTCTACATTGCTCCAACAACATTGCTTGGTCGTAATTTAGCAGAAGAATCTCTTACTACACTCTAATGTTGTTTATATTGTTTTTACATCAGTCATCATTCAGTTTCTCAGAGTGACAATCCATCTTATTACACATGCTTATCAGGAAATATTTTGAGGAAGTTCATTCTGGAGCCTTGTCTATAGCAGGTGAACATTCATCTCTGTTACGATACATTCCCAACTGTGCCAGTTTTGGGGATTTAGATGCTCTAACTTTCTGGAATATGGATAGCTGGCATGGCCCCTTTGAAGATTCAGGACCACCCCACTAATCGGCAATCATGTTTTGGGTTCCAAGAACTGAGTATTTAAAGAGCATCTGAACTGAGGTGTGGTGCTCAATCATAAAGCCCTACTAATGATATCGTCTAACATTTGTTTTGTGCTCAGATCCAGTTTGATTCTTGCTTTGGATACCCCAGCATTTGGGTCCAAACCATCATCGTCAAGGACTCTTGTCAAAAATCTCATCCTCTCAGCAGATTCTGAAACTTGAATATGAAAGTAAAAATCAACTAATTATCTTAATATTTTATTTAACTCCCCCTTCCCTTTCTTGTTTTAATTCTTCAGTTCTAGAGGTAGTTACTCTTCTGATGGTGAGTGGCAAAGCTCAGAAATTAGAAGAGGCGACAGCATACGGTAAAGGGGCAATCACATTTCAAAGCACCTAATTTATCATAGTTTACATTTTGTTCTCCGGTTGCATTGCCTGGATTTGCGGGCAAGCTCCAGTCTTGCCATTTGGAGCACATTACATTGATAAAGCAGCACAAGCTGATTATATTTACTTGTATGGTCTCACCCTATCAGATATATTCTCTTTGTTCTACACATTCCTTCCCTACAATTGCTTATATGTGAAAACATTAACTGTTATTTTTTCCATAAATATTGCCTGGCCTGCTAAGTGTTTCCAGCATTTTCTGTTTTTATTTCTGACTTCAAGCATCTACACTTTCTTGATTTCCATTTCCATTTGAAGTACTTGCCTTAGTTATGGAATTGCTAAAGAAAGCACCAAAGCTTTGCAGAGAAAATGGGTTCTTACAAAGGAAAGGTACAGTGAGAAGATTCTATAAATCTTATTAATCGTTCACAGACTACATAAACACTCTTTATTCTGGGCCAGGTCATGGAAAGGGAGATGAAAGATATATTCAAAGCTTGCTTGAAGAAAAGTAATGCTCCCCCTCTGACACCTGGGAACTTCTGGCCCAAGATTTCTCAAGGTGCACAAGAAGCATTTGAGATGGTCTTGAGAACCTTGAATCGATAGATTTGGAACAAAGGTCCTATGTAAGTAGTGGAAAAAGTATACCACCTCATAAACTAACTGCATGCCTGTTTCATCAGCCACATTCCGCCCAATCTGTGAATGTTGTTGACGGTTACCATATTGTGGGTTCCGAGGTGACTGAGGAGACAAAAACCTGAATGGAATCTCATCACCCTCAAAGTGAGGGACTGCCAAGAAAAAAAATAACTTATCTCAGTGTAGCAACGTTAAACCCATCAACTGCTGTACGTTTCACATGGAAAAGATTGTGATATTACAGTGAAATGCCAATTCTATTTCTTTCAAGAATGAAGGCAATTAAGACAAAGTTTACTGAAGGGTCACTTAGCCTTGTATACTTCGTGTCCATTTTCTTGGAAGCTAAAATTAAACTACAATGTGTAACATTAATCATCTATGACACGTCATATCTGCACATGAAAAGGCCAGATTTTACAGGTTTTATTTGTATAAAGTGAGACTAAGATAATGCCCAAAAGGATTTAAAGTGTAACTTTTTGAATCAACTACAAAATAAATTCCACTGTTAGATTTACCAAACATCTCATTTGTTGGCCAATATTACCCTGCCAGATCATCACTCTATTTTCAAAGCTCGAGAAGAAATAAAATGCTTATTAGAAATGAAGAAAATAATGTATTTTGAATCTTTAAACTCTAAAAATATCTATTACAGGGCTTATGATTTGAAGGCTGGCATCTCAGTACTTTCTTGCTTCTTTCATCAGCTTTGGATCTTTCTGAAAGGATGCTATACTTGAATTCTTGTCTTTGATTTTTCTGTTCAAGGACCTGTGAACAGGTAGTATCCCCACTGAAGTCCTAAGGCTTGGCAGAGGAGAGATTCAGGCATGAATCCACACCGTTATTGATCACATCAAGGAAGAAGAGGGTACACCAGGTGACCTTAGAGATATCATAAACCTGATTTTAAAGAAATAAGTCATAATGTGATTACTCAGAGGGATCTCTTTGCTCTCTGCCACAAAGAAGGTCATTGTCAGAGTGCTTCTCACCCATCTGCTCCTGACTCACACTGTGGATTCTATTATTGTAGCGGCACAAATTTTATCATTTTTTAAACCATGAAACAACACCTAAATATAATGGAGGGAGAAGCACCAGCTATTATTATTGGCCTTCAATTCTGTGCAATGCAACTCTCCACAAGCACTGATCTGCTGTTTCATATTTGCTCTACAATATCATGCAAGCCCATGAAGCTAACCACCAGCCAACTTTAGTGAACATTGATGTTAAACAAAGTAACATAATAACCCCAAACAAGAGAAAATCTTTCGATGCTGGAAATCCAAGCAACACACACAAAATGCTGGAAGAACTCAACAGGCCAGACAGCATCTATGCAACAGGGTACAGATGGCGTTTCAGACTGAGACCCTTCAGAAGGACTGGGAAAAAAAGATGAGGAGGAGTTAAAAGGTGGGGGGAGGGGAGGGAGAAACGCAAGGTGATAGGTGAAAGTAGGAGGGGGAGGGGTGAAGTAAGGAGCTGGGAAGTCGATTGGTGAAAGAGATACAGGTCTGAAGAAGGGGGAATCTAATAGGAGAGGATAGAAGGTCATGGAAAAAAGAAAAGGGAGGAGGAACACCAGAGAAGGCAATGGGCAGGCAAGGAGATGTGAGAGAGGAAAAAGGGAATAGGGAATGGTGAAGGGAGAGGGAGCATTATCAGAAGTTCCAGAAATCGATGTTCATGCCATCAGGTTGGAGGCTGCCCTGACAGAATTTAAGGTGTTGCTCCTCCAACCTGAGTGTGGCCTCATCGTGACAGTAGAGGAGGCCATGGATAGACATATCGGAATGGGAAGTGAAATTAAAATAGGTGATTCTGCTTTTCCTGGTGGACAGAGCTCGGGAGCTCTGCGAAGCGGTCTCTAATTCTACGTCAGGTCTCAGGAGACCACACCGGGAGCACCAGCGACAGTATATGACCCCAATAGACTCACAGGTGAAGTGTCACCTCACCTGGAAGGACTGTCTGGGGCCCTGAATGGTAGTGAGGGAGGAGCTGTAGGGGCAGGTGCTGCTTACAAGGACAAGTGCCAGGAGGGAGATCAGTGGTGGAGGGATGAGGGGATAAGGGAGTCACGTTGGGAACAATCCCTGTGGAAAGCAAAAAGTGGGGGTTGAGAACGATGCGCTTGGTGGTGGGATCCCATTGGAAGTGGTGGAAGTTGCGGAGAATTATGTGCTAGACGGGGAGGCTGGTGGGGTAGTAGGTGAGGTCAAGAGGAACCCTATCCCTGGTAGGGTGGGGGGAGGATGGGGTGAGAGCAGATATGTGTGAAATAGAAGATATGTGGTTGAGGGCAGCGTTGATGGTGGAGGAAGGGAAGCCTCTTTCTTTGAAGAAGGGGGTGCATCTCATAAGTTCTGGAATGAAAAGCCTCATCCTGAGAGAAGATGCGGTGGAGACAGAGGAAATGAGAGAAGGGGATGGCGTTTTTACAAATAACAGGGTGGAAAGAGGTATAGTCCAGGTAGCTGTGAGAGTCTGCAGGCATAATAACGCCAATGTGTCTCTCATTTCTTGCCACAATATTTCATATTACCTCTAATAAACTTCCCCCGGGAATGAATCTAATCTTCAGAATTAAAGGGACAGCTCTTCAAAGCTCCACCCACCTGTCCCATCAGCCTCCTCTACCCCATAAGCATCTTCGGGTCCCAATTTAGTCTTATTAGCTAATTCAGAATCCACAAAATCGGCATGAAAGCCTAAAAAAATACAGAACTTGCCTCAGTACTGGCAATGTTGAACCCAGTACCAGTGCATCAAAGTGAAAAGGAATTTAACAAAATAAAGGTTGCAGTAAAACAACTATTAATCCTTTTCTATATGCCCTAAGTAAGGCAAATAAGATTCAGAGTGCAGAGGAGCCAGATAGATCCTTATAATTTTTGACCCTATTAGAAATTAAAATGGAGATAAAATTAGGTTACGGTACAGTTATCCTGTAATCTGCAGTATTAATCATCAGTAATAGGCCAGGGATGCATATTAAAACTCCAAATTGTACAGAGTCTATTTATATAAGGTGATGCTAAAATAATGCCCAATCTGAACTAAAGTGCAATCTTCTTTATTGGTCAGTTTATTCTGTTAAATCGACGTCACTCTATTTTTAAAGCTCAGGAGGAAATGTAAAACATATTACAAATGAAGGAAAATAATGTCTGTTGAAACTTTGAACTCAAAAATGTCCATTACAGGGCATATGAATTGAGGTCTGGCATATCAATACGTAAATACTTTGCTTCTTTCGGTGGCTTTGGCTCTTTGCAAAAGGATACCACATCAGACATCCTGTCCTTGGTTTTCTTTTGTGTTATCATACTGGTGTGACACTAGCAAGGGAACACCCTAATCTGAGATGATTCTCTCAGATTCCCAACAAATGTTCTCCAATAACTTGGTAAATTTAGTTTAACAGTGCCATTCAGCAAATAAAACTCTACCACTGAGACTTCTCTGAGGACCGTCACCTTGTCATGGTGGAGACGCTTGTGAGTTCGAGACCCTGACAGTGATGCCATCTGGAGTTTAGCTCCTGGTAGGGTCACCCATGGTGGTAAGGTCAAGGGGCAGTTCCAGACAAAGAGTGATCCAACCAAGACCTCAATGGTGGAGCTGGTGGAAGATGCTGTCGTATCACAACATCAGTGAAGGTGGAGGAAGGCTGCAGCAGTGAAAGGCCCCCAGTTATTTGCATTCCATGCCACTGGGTGCTGACCCCGATCTGTCAAGGACCATTTGGTGGCTATACATGCATCAGTCTTCCCACAAACAAAGTCACACACAGCCATTCTCCTTTAAGGGAATAACCCCTGAGGAGAGTGATGCAAGTTCCCCTGCAACTTGCACATTTTCTAACTTTCTCAGGTTCTTCCATTCTCTCATTGTCATAAGCTCAGCATCTTTGAATTTCCTAATATACAGCATCATCTCAAAAATCAAGGTCATTCGTTCAGTATTTCCTCAGGGCTTCCAAGGATCAGGTGAAGGTAGAGTGTTCCTATTATTACTCTGACCCAGAATAATTATGCATAAATTGAGGAACATTGACCTGTATCCCCAAGTCCCATGTTCTTACTTTACTCTACCTGAACACTGGATTTGGGATTGAAAGAAGCATGATAGCTTACTGCTCCGTATATCTCGAAAAAAGGCATTCACATTTTAAAGAGACCTAATTTTACAATTACCATAAAAAGGTGTTATTTTATGATGACTTATTACCTCTGTACACCATGCAAGGGGCTCATTAAAGTTAAAATAAACTTCTCCCCCTCATTACTTTGCAGAGCAGTAACACTTAATGTACTTGCAATTAATGTTTTTATGTCTTGTTTCTTGCTTTGTGTATCACTGTTACTTCAAAGATTCCGCAGAGGCTTTCATGCTAAACTTTGCTTAGAAGCAGGACAGAGGTGAGCCGGGGCACAGAATGTGCTCTAGTTTTAGAGATTTAACGTCTATCACCAAGAGCTTCTTGATAGCAGCATAACAGTCCAAGATTGATGCCTGATACTAATGATGAGAGAACTACAAAAAGCAAGAATATTTTGATCTCAACCCCATGAATCTAGCTACTACAGATGCATTTGTCAATGAGAGATCATTGCAAAAAGTTCCATCTTTATTTGAAGGATAACCTGCACTTTGTAGGTGTGACAATGTAGCAGACTAAGTAGAACATCTTAAGAAATTAGCTTGCTTTCAAAATTGAGCATCCATGAAGCACTTGTGGTGGCCAGCAATAGTAACTGAAGAGTATTCTGCTAACATTAGGTAACTAACCCTTGGGGCCTGGAATTTAAATACAGGGAGGTTATACTTGCAACAAGACTGCTACTGCCTGTTGCTTTGAGATTGTGCTTGGGTAAGGGAAGTTCAAAGCAGATTTACAGTGCAGGAATGACCCCAAAATAATTCAAAGTTCAAGCTCAAAGTACATTTATTATCAAAGGATGTACAGTATACATGATACAACCTTGAGATTCTTCTCCTTACAGGTAGCCAGAAAACAAAATATCCCAAAAGAACCCATATGAAAAAAAGACCACCGAACACCCAATGCGCAGAGAAGGGGGGACAAAAAAACAAATCATGCAAACTATAAAAGTAGGCAAATAGCATTCAGAACGAAAGTGAGTCTACAGACATGAAGCCCAGAGCAGGTCTGAGCTGCAGCCTCAGTTCAGTGCAGAGCCGAGTAAACATTGCAGAGCAGCCAGCAGAACTGGCCCGACCCTCGTCTTTGCTCCTGACAGACACACTACCTTTTCAAACCACTTTGCCCGGTATTTAAATCGTCCAAACACCGGGTCATTCCTCACTCAAGGACCCAGACCCTGTCGCATCGATACGCCCTGGGCTTGGGCCCCTCCACCATGTTTTGGCCCAGACCTGACCTTTCCAACGAGGCCTGGTGCCTAGGTCAGTCAAACCTCGCTCTCAGTTTAGGTGGGCAGGCCTGAAACCTGCCTCTCCCTCATTCTGACTTTGCTCTGCTCCACTCGACTTTGCCTCAAATATGCCTCGATTTTTGCCTCGCACCTACACGTTTCGACCCTCAACAGCCTCTCCATTGTTTGCAGCTTACATACGACAAATGATTGGAAAAGTTGAATGATTTGCTTTAAAACAGAAAAGACAGAGGGGAAATTGAACTGAATTATATGAAATTATGATTTATGAATTATATGAAATAATAAGAGGCCAGGAAAGAGTAAAGAAGTACCTGTGCAACTTGCCCTAATACATAAAATGAAGTGGTGAAAGAAAAGTGACATACCATTATGAAAGAATAGTGAAATAATCGGTTTTAAAATTAAGACTGCAAAAAAAAAAAATTCTAATTTTTTTGAAATTAAAAATTAACCCACATAATAGGATCTTATGAAGTGATTGTGGGGCACTAACTGGGAGGTTCCCCTCATGGTTATTCAGCCTTCTCTGGTTTGTAGCTTTACTCAACATTAGTGAGAAGAGTTAATTGATCACACACCATGAGTCTACATCCTGCAGAGAGCCAGGGGAAAAAAGATAAGCATGCATTTTAAATGCAAAATTATTTCCAGTGGTCATTTCATGCAGTAACGCAACAATGTTACTTGTTAACAAATATTGGGCATGTTAATATTTTGTATGATCACACGACAGCAAAGTTATTTATTTATACTCAATGAACTCTTAAGTTATAAAAGTATGGATGACATCATGCTTCTTTTTTTCTGGTTTTCAGCTGTTTAAACTGAGTGACATTTGACATTTAAACATTTCATCTGCAGGTGGTATGATCTCTGATATTCATCCAGCATCAACAAAATTCAGTCTCTTTATGAGAGATTCTTCTACCTCAGGAGACTGGCTTAGGGAGAGCACATGAAATTACAAGCAGACGTGTTCTTGTTATCAAGTGCCCATATGCAACAACTTTTCATTTTTGTGAGCTAGAAAGAATGCAGAGCTATGCACAGCTTAAAAATGGAACATAGGAGAACAAGTTTCTTTACTCTACAGTATACGTTTTTATAACTGCACCATTTTAACTCTGTGGGATTTGGCATCTACTTTTGTCTTGCAGGGTTCAAGGTTCCTTACTTGATACTATGTCATATTTGTCAAGCATAATCATGGACTATTTATTTATTTACTTATTGAGATACAGCACAGAATAGGCCCCTCCAGCCCTTTGAGCTGCGCCACCCAGCAACCCCCTAATTTAATCCTAGCCTAATCACAGTACAATTTACGATGACTATTTAAACCTACCAACCAGTACGTCTTTGGACTGTGGGAGGAAACTGGAGCACCCGAAGGAAACCCACCCAGTCACGGGGAGAATGTACAAACTCCTCACAGGCAGTGGCGGGAAATGAACTTGGGTCACTGGTAATGTAAAGCATTGTGCTAACCGCTACAGTATTGTGCTGCCCCGATGTTAGGAGTACCCCAGCAGGTCCTCCAGGTTCTGTGATATTTGGCCACTGCTCTATAGATACTATGGTTTCTTCCATCAAAAATTCTGACAGGGTCATACAGTGGCAGCACGAGCATATGACAGAATCCTTGGAGCTGCAATCCAGGCTGAAAGTGAACTACTCTGATACACTCCTGAATGATCTACACTTGCTTTTGACAGGTTCATTGACTTTTAATAATATAAAATTTTGTTTGTTATTGATAACTGTGCCCAAATAATGAAAATGAAATATATTCCAGTTTAAACTTTAAACTTGTTTCACCTTGATTATTGTTCTTTTTAAAAATACTTTGAATTTTATTACAAGAATCAATATTTTCCTCATCTCTTAGGCATCAGTTTGTAGCTGAATGACATATAAAGTTGACACGAACATAATTGGAAAAAAGATTATTTCATTTTTATAAAATTACATAGTAACTGTTAGAAGACTTTTCCAGTCAACAACAAACACCCAATAAAGTGACTTCAGACAACTAAATCTAGAAGTAATCTGGAATGAACCTAAATTGTCACTGACTCGGATAGTTTAAAAAAACAATGGTAAAGTGTTTAGTTACATGGCAGTTGCAATGTCACAATGGCTCAAATCCACTTTGTTAACAGTGCCACTTGAAATCTTCCCAAGACTATGAAAGCAGAACAATGCCAGAGGGCATTTGGCTGAATTAAGAATAAATCATCATATCAGAATTGATCTTCAAAGAGTTCCATATTAATTAGGAACTATGTTGATTCACAATCAAACCGGGACACAAACAGAACCTCACTTTTTCAATATATATTATTTCTGTTTTTGCACGATGTTTAATCTCCAATATACATATACTGTAACTGATTTATTGGTTTATTTATTTTTCTTCTACATTCTGTATTGCATTGTACTGCCACTGCTAAGCTAACAAATTTCATGATACATGCCGGTGATAATGAAGCAGATCCTGATATTGCAGTCTGGCAGCAGCCTTTGCTCCGGTCGCGTCCGTGTGATTGATGAACAGCTCACAGGTAAACAAACGCAACAAAGTTTACATCGTTACAGCTCAGTTGTTTAGTGGATTGGACGGCATGTTTTTCCCTGAAATTAGGGTTATTTTGGTAAGTACTTTAGAGTTGTCATATTACTCACTTGAAGGTGGTTTCACAAGTTAGTAATTGAACAAATAGACAACAGTATATTAGGAAACTATGCCAGAGTTGATAAAAATTGGTCTACATCAGTGGTTCTCAACTTTTTTCTGTACGTGGCCCATTTGTGGCTTTCATTTACCTCTGTGGCTCCTAGCCTCCGTAGTATCCATTAGTTACCAAAGTTGTTTTTGGTCAACTGTGGTAATTATTCTAATATACAGTCAATATTTATAGTTTAACAGGTGATAGGCCTTGTGTGTTAACTCTAATGTTATCAATGTATTTGAAACATAAAGCTAATTCAAAGCTCTGAATAGGATACTTTATTCATAATGTATAAAATATTCTTCCAACCAACAACAAAAAAACACCAAGTATTGTTACTTAGGGTATTTAGTGAGATTGGTGTGACTGATGCAAACTAGAGACTTCTGGGATATCTGGTTGCAACTTGGTTAAAGATAATCGAAGATCACTTCTTTTTGTTGTATTTGTTATTGAGGGATAGTGCAGAGCACACCTGGATGCCAGCATGTAGGATAATCAACTGAAGTTTATTATTAACCCTGCTTGTACAATATGTGAACTCCTCCCATATGGGTGTGGCACAGGAATAACGCTATTAACTACCATTACATTTTCCCTTCTTGAAAAAAAAAGATATGTATTCCTTGTCCATAGAACTGCTTTGAAATTATAGTCTCACTGAAATTGAGTGATTCAGTTCACTTTACCCAGAGCACGTAACTTGAGCTCCTTACATAATGGTAAAAGAGAACTGCCAACATTGTAATTGTCTTTCTCTTTGTTTTCAACAGTCTCTCACTCTTTTTGTTTTCCTCCCTTTTTCACCAATTACTTTTATTGTTAAGAACAGTCTTATCTTCAGAATCATGTTTATTATCACCGACAGGTGTCGTAAAATTGTTAACTTATTTTGTGAAATGTTTTCAATATTAGAACTCTTTAAAAAACCATTAAATCTAATGGAGGTCAGCAAAGACTACCTGAACAGTCTGGTGAAGTGAGGGGACTATTCTGCCTCTTTAGATACTTGCCCTAAGCTATTAGGCTATGGATTACATCTCTGTAGTGGGACAGAAAAATGACTCGATCTGGTCTAGGTTCCTGGATGTCTTGGAGTGGATGGAGATTCTTGAACAGGTGTGTCCACCTCAGGTAAGTAGTACTTGTCATACAGTAAGTGTCCAGTGGCCCAACAACAATCCTGTCTCTAATGAGCTCATCTCTCAGATTCCCGTATACACAGTTGTCTGACAGGGCATACAACACTGTGATGAAGTCATTTACACCTTCATCAGGCATCTGTTTTCTGGAGTTGAACTATGTCCACTCATATCAATAGGTTCAATTTACTGTCACAGAAATAGATACAATATACATCCTGAAATTCTTTCTCTTCACAAACATCCATGAAAACAGAGGAGTGCCCCAAAGAATGAATGACAGTTAAATGTTAGAACCCCGAAGCCCCTCCAGCTCCCCCCTCCCATGCATAAGCAGCAGCAAAACGATGACACCCCGCTCCCCCACCAGCAAATAAAAGCATCGATGCCCCCCATCAAGCGCTCAAGCATGCCCCAAAGCATCAATAAAGACACAGACTTGCAGTACCCCAAAGACTACTCGTTCACCTGGTAATTCGATATATCACAGGCTCTCTCTATCACTAATAAGGGAAAAAGAGGTCTCCCCATTTCACAGTGAGAGAGGAGACATAACAAAAACTACTTGCAGATTTATGGTGTTAAAAGTCTTGCATTGCTTTTTCTGAGCTCTGTGCCCAAAGAACTCGGGTCTCTGGCCACACAGCCAGCAGCTGGCTCGCTACTTTCGATCTTCTGTGTACTCCAACACAACAGGCGACAGCAACACAGACTTTGAGTCCGTCCGCTACCAGAGCAATGAAAATCCAGTACCCTGAAGGCGTGCTAGTCTTCCAGGCCATGTCTTTGGCATATCAAAAAACAGCCCGTCGTGAAGGCCTTGAGAGCGGGTTCCATTTCTGCAACGAACAGAAGTCAGCGTGTAACTCCAGGTCAGTGTCTTCAAAAGAACACTGAAAAGGGAATAAAGAGATATCAAAGATAGAAATAGAGCTGCTTCCGAAGATGTAAGCAAAAGAGTCGCCATTAGGCACAGTCATCCTGAGCTTTGTCCTCCCATTTCGCTTTCCCATGAAATATTCTTTGAATTTGTCCTGCACTGTTTTGTACTCCTTTTTCTGTCAGTCCACATTCACCCATGATGTCATCTGCTTTGTCACCCATGCAGTATTACTTGATGCTCTTCTGAAGCCTGGATGAGATGGCTTGTAACACTAAATCTCTCAAAGCATCTGAGCCATCTCTCAAGTCCCCTGTTATAGAGAAATCAAATGTCTCGGGAGGCTTTATTAAGTAAGTAGATGTAGGTACTGCGGGTATTTGCTCCATTTTTCTCTGTTTGTTTAGTTATTGTTTTATTTATATGGACTACAAAAGTCTTCTTTTCTCTCCCGAAGAGTTTGACCGACTTCTTTGCTGAGTCTGTATCTCTGTGCACTTCCCCAGGCTAGTGGCCCACAGATTATTACAATGCAACACATACAAAATGCTGCCTGGCCTGCTGCGTTTCACCAGCATTTTGTGTGTGTTGCTTGAATTTCCAGCATCTGCAGATTTCCTCGTGTTTGGATTATTACTTTTGGATGTAGCTTGAAGGCGCTGCCTGTCAACCTTGGCCCTTTCTTAGCTCATGCCATATGGTGCAAACAATTAGCCACTAGCATAGGCAGTTTAGGTTGATAGTCTCCGAATATTTTTCATAGATAGATGCAAACCAGAACAGTCTTAATGTAAATTATTTCTTGTTGTGGGTGTCACTTGATCCATAGCACCAATTCGTTGACAATCAACCACTTCTGACACCATGTTGTTTGTTATTGAGAGATAGTGCAGACCACACCAGGATACCAGCATGCAGGATACCCAACTGAACTTTATTGATAATCCTGATTGTACAGTATGTGAACTCCTCCCACGTGGGAGTTACTAACTGAGTGGCATAGGCATAACACTATTAACCACCACTACACTTTTGCAACATCAAGACAGTTCTGTGCTTTTGATAGCAGGTCAAGAGCTTGACTAAAACCACAGTCAAAAAGGCATATGCGCCAGTCATGCATGCAGCCTGTTATAGCCGTTCCGACTTGTTTTCTTACTTTTCTCTTCTTACTTTTTTAACTTACGTTATTTGTTGTATTTTTTTTTCACGGTAACACGTTGAAGCTTCACCCTCTCTAACATGCTGGTGGAGAGAGATTTATTTGGGTTTTTAGTACTGGAAATAGTTACATTCGGACACGTCTCACTAGCGGGACAGCAGTATGGTCACATTGTTTATTCCAGGGACTAGCTGATTGCGCTTATGCCGGCCGGTTTAGCGAACAGAGCGGCGGACACCCCTGCTGAAATCTGGAGGAAAACACACAGAGGATGCAGAGGGGGATCACAAAGGCGAGGAAGGAGGACTGGGTCGAGACAACAGAGACTTATGGAGAAGAGGAGTTCGGTGGGTAATAAAATGGATGAGTGGATGGCGCTAGCCAGGAGTTAGAGAACATTTCGGGAGTACAGTGTTATGTGTTTTACTGAAACAGGGCTGCACGAGGATATACCAGAACAAAACTTTTCCATGGATGGCTTCCAGACCATTCGGGCTGACCAGAAGTGCACTGAGAGCGGTAAGCGTAAAGGAGTTGGGGGCTTGCTGTTCTGGTTAACAATGGATGGTGCAATCCTGGTCACATTACGATCGAGGAATGTGTTTGTAGACCGGATATTGAACTTTTTGCTGTTGGACTCCGGCCATATTCCACCGAGACACAACACTGGGCAGAGGTTGTTCCTGCCTGTGGCCATCGAACTTTGCAGCTCCTCCCGTGGAGGGTCAGACACCCTGAGCCAATAGGCTGGTCCTGGACTTATTTCCATCTGGCATAGTTTGCATATTGCTGTTTGATTGTTTGTGATTTCTGTATTGCTATATTTATGCTCTATTCTTAATTGGTGTGGCTGGAACGAAGCCCTATTTCCTTCGGGATCAATAAAGTATATCTATCTATCTATCTCTAAGAGGTGGGAAATCCAATTAAAAGCAACTTTGCCTTCTCCCAGAGCTATGGGAAATTATTTTAATTATCACTAGTTATCCAGAATTTTTTCTTGTTGTGTTTGTATTTTACTTGGGCTGTTACATCACTCTGCAGCTCAGTGAGGCATTCTTGCAATGTCAACATCATTCACCCCAAATGGATTCATCACCCAATCCGGAATATGAAGCAGGTCTCCAAACCGAAATTCTGTATCAGACTGTGGTTGTTTCAAATGATTAAGATATACAATCAAACTATCATCTTGCAATTCTAGTTTAAGAGTAGCCAGTGAAGGAAATTACATAAATTCACTATGTCCAACATTGCTGCTGAAAAGTTTGAGTTTTCCAAGGAAAATAGTAATAGCCTCTTTGGATGATATGAAATTGCAGTATTTCTTTGTAACTGTTTAATAAATACAGTTTTTCAATATGTCTGACAGGTAAAATATGTCAGACTTAACAGAGACAAATTGTTCTCCAAGCTGTTTATCACTTAGAAAATGCTATAATACTATCCCAAAGTGCAAAGAAGGAAATTACCTTTTGATAATTTTGGCTCCAGGGTGACCAGGGATGGGAGCTCAACGTTCAGGGATATTCAATATTCAGGAGGGATAGACATGAATGAAGGGGAGGTGGGGTGGCGTTGCTGGTTAAAGAAGAGATTAACGCAATAGAAAGGAAGGACATAAGCCAGGAAGATGTGGAATCGATATGGGTAAAGCTGCGTAACACTAAGGGGCAGAAGACGCTGGTGGGAGTTGTGTACAGGCCACCTAACAGTAGTAGTGAGGTCAGAGATGGTATTAAACAGGAAATTAGAAATGTGTGCAATAAAGGAACAGCAGTTATAATGGGTGACTTCAATCTACATGTAGATTGGGTGAACCAAATTGGTAAAGGTGCTGAGGAAGAGGATTTCTTGGAATGTATGCGGGATGGTTTTTTGAACCAACATGTCGAGGAACCGACTGGAGAGCAGGCTATTCTGGACTGGGTTTTGAGCAATGAGGAAGGGTTAATTAGCAATCTTGTCGTGAGAGGCCCCTTGGGTAAGAGTGACCATAATATGGTGGAATTCTTCATTAAGATGGAGAGTGACATAGTTAATTCAGAAACAAAGGTTAACTTTGAAGGTATGAGACGTGAATTAGCTAAGATAGATTGGCAAATGACACTTAAAGGATTGACGGTGGATATGCAATGGCAAGCATTTAAAGGTTGCATGGATGAACTGCAACAAATGTTCATCCCTGTTTGGCAAAAGAATAAATCAAGGAAGGTAGTGCACCCGTGGCTGACAAGAGAAATTAGGGATAGTATCAATTCCAAAGAAGCAGCATACAAATTAGCCAGAGAAAGTGGCTCACCTGAGGACTGGGAGAAATTCAGAGTTCAGCAGAGGAGGACAAAGGGCTTAATTAGGAAGGGGAAAAAAGATTATGAGAGAAAACTGGCAGGCAACATAAAAACGGACTGTAAAAGCTTTTATAGATATGTAAAAAGGAAAAGACTGGTAAAGACAAATGTAGGTCCCCTGCAGGCAGAAACAGGTGAGTTGATTATGGGGAGCAAGGACATGGCAGACCAATTGAATAATTACTTTGGTTCTGTCTTCACTAAGGAGGACATAAATAATCTTCCAGAAATAGTAGGGGACAGAGGGTCCAGTGAGATGGAGGAACTGAGCGAAATACATGTTAGTAGGGAAGTGGTGTTAGGTAAGTTGAAGGGATTGAAGGCAGATAAACCCCCAGGGCCAGATGGTCTGCATCCCAGGGTGCTTAAGGAAGTAGCCCAAGAAATAGTGGATGCATTAGTGATAATTTTTCAAAACTCGTTAGATTCTGGACTAGTTCCTGAGGATTGGAGGGTGGCTAATGTAACTCCACTTTTTAAAAAAGGAGGGAGAGAGAAACCGGGGAATTATAGACCGGTTAGCCTAACGTCGGTGGTGGGGAAACTGCTGGAGTCAGTTATCAAGGATGTGATAACAGCACATTTGGAAAGTGGTGAAATGATCGGACAAAGTCAGCGTGGATTTGTGAAAGGAAAATCATGTCTGACGAATCTCATAGAATTTTTTGAGGATGTAACTAGTAGAGTGGATAGGGGAGAACCAGTGGATGTGGTATATTTGGATTTTCAGAAGGCTTTTGACAAGGTCCCACACAGGAGATTAGTGTGCAAACTTAAAGCACACGGTATTGGGGGTAAGGTATTGGTGTGGGTGGAGAGTTGGTTAGCAGACAGGAAGCAAAGAGTGGGAATAAACGGGACCTTTTCAGAATGGCAGGCCGTGACTAGTGGGGTACCGCAAGGCTCAGTGCTGGGACCCCAGTTGTTTACAATATATATTAATGACTTGGATGAGGGAATTAAATGCAGCATCTCCAAGTTTGCGGATGACACGAAGCTGGGTGGCAGTGTTAGCTGTGAGGAGGATGCTAAGAGGATGCAGGGTGACTTGGATAGGTTGGGTGAGTGGGCAAATTCATGGCAGATGCAATTTGATGTGGATAAATGTGAAGTTATCCACTTTGGTGGCAAAAATAGGAAAACAGATTATTATCTGAATGGTGGCCGATTAGGAAAAGGGGAGGTGCAATGTGACCTGGGTGTCATTATACACCAGTCATTGAAAGTGGGCATGCAGGTACAGCAGGCAGTGAAAAAGGCGAATGGTATGCTGGCATTTATAGCGAGAGGATTTGAGTACAGGAGCAGGGTGGTACTACTGCAGTTGTACAAGGCCTTGGTGAGACCGCACCTGGAGTATTGTGTGCAGTTTTGGTCCCCTAATCTGAGGAAAGACATCCTTGCCATAGAGGGAGTACAGAGAAGGTTCACCAGATTGATTCCTGGGATGGCAGGACTTTCATATGAAGAAAGAATGGATGAACTGGGCTTGTACTCGTTGGAATTTAGAAGATTGAGGGGGGATCTGATTGAAACGTATAAGATCCTAAAGGGATTGGACAGGCTAGATGCAGGAAGATTGTTCCCGATGTTGGGGAAGTCCAGAACGAGGGGTCACAGTTTGAGGATAGAGGGGAAGCCTTTTAGGACCGAGATTAGGAAAAACTTCTTCACACAGAGAGTGGTGAATCTGTGGAATTCTCTGCCACAGGAAACAGTTGAGGCCAGTTCATTGGCTATATTTAAGAGGGAGTTAGATATGGCCCTTGTGGCTACGGGGGTCAGGGGGTATGGAGGGAAGGCTGGGGCGGTGTTCTGAGTTGGATGATCAGCCATGATCATAATAAATGGCGGTGCAGGCTCGAAGGGCCGAATGGCCTACTCCTGCACCTATTTTCTATGTTTCTATGTTTCTATAACCATTGAATCTCTGTATGCATTATTAGCCATTCAAAATCTTCTTCATTTTCCTCACAAAGTTGTCAAAAAAGATTTTTAAGTGCATTTGATTTGAAGTTTACAGCTGATCTTACAGTAGCAAGGGTATCATGCAAACATCCTCCCAAATTTCGAGCTACCAAATGTTGATGGTGGATGACACAGTGAATGCAAAAAAAAAAATGTCAGGCAGGCACAGCATTTTTAAAATGAGAAATTAATCCTTGGTATCTTCCTACCATTAAAGCAGCACCACTACTTGCACAAGCCATCATATTTTCCAGCAGAATATTTCTTTCTTCACTTCTTCAAATATTGTTTCACCTTTGGTGAAGTTTTCAGGCAAAAAGTATTTCCTCATTGGTATAATCTCATATGAAAAAGTATCATTATTGAAGATCTGTGTAAAAATAAAACTAGATTTTTAGGCAAACAACAGGAATTCTGCAGATGCTGGAAATTCAAGCAACACACATAAAAGTTGCTGGTGAACGCAGCAGGCCAGGCAGCATCTCTAGGAAGAGGTGCAGTCGACGTTTCAGGCCAAGACCCTTCGTTCAGGGTATTAATATCAGGGATTTAATGAAAGTTGCAGTATTAGATAGTGATGCAGAGGTAGACTTCATGTGTTCTCACCTGTCTGCAGTTTAGCCATTTACGGCAAATGACCTCTAAGCACTAAATGCAGCCTTCATGTCATGTTTTATAAATATTATAACACACACGGGTCAGTCGAAGGCAAACTGAACCAGTTTCCTGTAGCATATTCCCTGACTGGCCTCACTCAGATTATATTTCAGTTAGGTTACTACAACATGGACCATGGGCCATGCCCAAATTTTCCATATGAATCCCCATTTGA
This sequence comes from Mobula birostris, assembly GCF_030028105.1. Lineage (NCBI taxonomy): Eukaryota > Metazoa > Chordata > Chondrichthyes > Myliobatiformes > Myliobatidae > Mobula > Mobula birostris. The sequence goes on from NC_092384.1 coordinate 54,449,674, forward strand.
TAAGGGTTTTGACATGCAAAACGTAGCAACTTCTAAAAGATTTTAAATTGGAATTAGATGCGGATGGTTCCCTATTAACAGGTAATTATCTATAACAAAGTAATTGCAATCACTACCTGGTGGAGCACATTGCAGGGTATTCTACCTGCTCACCGTATAATCAGTGAATTGGGGGTGGATGTGGAGTGGGACGTAGCAGGCCACCCTGAGGGTGTGAACGGTGATATGTGCATGGCCACACAGCAGCAGAGATAATGACTGATGGTCTGCACCAGAAGACACTCCCCCCCCCACCCCGCCCACAGGCACACAGACTAAGCTGTTTTATTTCTCCATTTGCATCACCTAGTACAGGGGTTCCCAAACTGGGGTCCACAGATCCCTCGCTTAATGGTATTGGTCCATGGCATAAAAAGGGTGGGAACCCCTGATCTAGCATATTTTTCCATTCATTTTATTCAGGGTTCCAATTATACTACATATATTCATTTCTTTTTTATCTATACACTATATTTTAGTAATATTTCATTATAACAGTATCATGACCTATTCAGAAACTTCTCTTGCCCCCAGTTTCTTGTTTTCTCTTGGGGCTCCTACGAAATCAGGCATGGCCCCCTGGGGACCATATGTCCCATTTTGAGAACCACTGTTCTGGAGGGTGTGGAATGGGTTTGTCTCCCATTTATTTCCAATAAATGTCAGAAACATGATTGGAGGCAAATTAAATGCAGGAGCAGTTAAAGTGGATCCAACCAGCTGTCAACTCCAACAACCATCTACCAGAAAGCGGCATATTTAGAGATTGAGGGAGTGGATTCTGTCATCCCTCTCAGGCCTAAGTTAGGTTAAAATACTAAACACAAGAGATTCCGGAAATCTTGAGCAACGCAATATACAAAATGCTGGAGCAATTCAGTGGGTCAAGCAGCATCTATGGAGAGTTTCACCCCAAAACATCTAGACACCATGCTGTAGATGCTTCCTGACCTGCTGAGTTCCTCCAGAACTTTCTGTGTTGCTCTACATTTGATCTATGGAGGGGAATAAACAGTTGGTGTTTCGGACCAAGAACCTTCATTAATCATGTCTCACCCTTACTTCACCTCCTGCTCAGTCGTGTCAGCCTCAATTGTGTTCAGTGGATCCTCCCACGAGACCAAATGTCACATAACAACACACATCTGTTTATGATTTTGTCCCATACCCCCAGGGAATGTCATAGAGCAGGAACAGGCCATTCAGCCCACAGGTCATGCAACATCATGTCACATAATGCCATCTTACATGTCATACAGTGACTGCATAGGAAACTGGAACCAGACAAGTCCCATGGATGACATACACTCAGAAACAGAATAAGAATCAGGTGTAATATCACTGATATACGTCGTGAAATTTCCTGTTTCTCTGCAGCAGTACAATGTAATACTTATGTAATATTTTAAGTTACAATAAGAAATAAAAAATAAGTAATGGTAAATGGTACAAAGATAGGTGGAAGGGTAGGTAGTGCCGTGGAAGCAAAGCAATTGCAGCAGGACTTAGACGTATTGGAAAAATAGGCAAAAATGTGGCATATGGAATACAGTGCTGGGAAATGTGTGATAATGCATTTTGGTAAAAGGGCCAATAGTGTGGACTATTATCTAAATGGGGAGAAAGTTCAAACGTCAGAGGTGCAGAGGGATCCAGGACTAGCCATGATGGAATGGTGGAGTAGACTCGATGGGCTGAATGGCCTAAATCTTATGGTCTAAAAGAGAGCAAAATTGTGAGCTATTCATGGACCATTCATAAATCTGATGGTGGAGGGCGAAGGGCTGTTGAGTGTGAGTGTTCAGCTCCTCTACCCCCGATGGTTGCAATTAGAAGAAGGGATGTTCTGAGTCATGGAGGTCCTCAATGACATATGCTGCTTTTCTGAGTCATCGCCGTTTGAAGAAGTCCGTGATGGTCGGGATGCTACTGCCCATTCTGGAGCTTTCATTTTCCGATCCTGCGCATTGACGCCTCCATACCAGGTGGTGATGCAACCAGTCAAAATGTTTTCCATGGTCCATCCGCAGAAGTTTTCTAGCGCCTTTCTTGACATACTCTGTGACACAGGGTAGAAGACGAGTTGTCTGCAGACGTTGTTCATGCATAATAACCGGCCCTTTGGCCCACCACATCTGTGCTCACCATCATGCCAACTTAATGAACGGGCAGGGAATGCCCGTGGTCTGTACCGTGCCTGTTCACATGTCTACCTAATGCCTGTGAAATGCTTCCACCAAATCTGCTTCCTTCACCTCCCCTGGCAGCAGCATTTTCCCGAAACCTACATTTCTTGTGTAACACACAACTTGTTTCACACATCTGCTTTAAATCTGCCCCTCCTCCACACCTTAAAGCCATACTGTCTGATATTTGACATTTCCACCCTGGGGGAGAAAAAGACTCTGATTTTCAAAAGAAAACATTGGTTTTATTTGTTATTGGATCATCGAAACATATAGTGAAATGCATAATTTGTGTCAACGGTCGTCACAGTCAGAGAATAAGCACTATTTTTTGCACCTTTTCAAGTATAGTATCATCCTTCCTATTGTAGGGTGACCAGAACTGTATGCAGTGCTCCAAATGTGGCCCTACCAACGTCTTGTACAGCTGTAATATGACATCCCAACTCCTGTACTGAATATCATGACCAGTGATGACTAGCATGCAAATACCTCCCTGTGGCACCATTCAAGGAACTATCGACCCGCACCTCTGGATTTTCTGTTCTACAACACTTCCCAGGGCTCACTGAGTTCCTCCAGCAGCTTTACTTCTTTTCACTCCAGTGACAAATGTTGGACAGAAGAGTGGCAGTGTAGGAGTTGTCCACATGGATGTTTAGAGAGGCCTTTGACAATGTACTACGTGGTAGGCTGATCTGATGGGGTAGATTATATGGGATTCAGGGATAGCCACAGATCCCTCAAGGTTGCCGCGGAAGGTGGTTAAGAAGACATATCGTGTGTTCACGTTCATTAATCAGGGGAGGTAATGCTGCAGCTCTATAAAACTCTGGTTAGACTACACTTAAGAGTATTGTGTTCAGTTCTGGTCATCTCATTATAATGTGGAAGCTTTAGAGAGGGTGCAGAGTTTTACCAGGATGCTGCCTAGATTAGAGAGCAGGCCTTATGAGGAAAAATTGAGTCAGTTAGGGCTTTTGCCTTTGAGCAAAGGAGAATGAGAGCAGACTTGATAGAGATGTACATGACAGCAAGCATAGAGTGGACAGCCAGCGTGTTTTACCCGAGGTAGTAATTGCTAGCACAAGAGGGCATATTTGTAAATTGATGTCCGAAGTAGGTTTTTTACCTCCTTTTTTCATTAACCAGAGCCTCAATATCTCTTGAAAAGCAAGGTTTCCTAAAACCATTATATTTACCTTTTATTCTGACAGGAACGTACAAGCTTTACACTGTCAAAATTTCACTTTTGAGGGCCCCCCAATTACCAGAGAACAGCGTGTCCCAATCCACACTTGCCAGATTCTTTCTGATACCATCAATATTGGCGTTACTCCAATTTGCAATCTCAGCCCACAGACTAGACCTATCCTTCTTCATACTTACATTATGGTCACTAGATACAAAGTGTTCCCCTACACAAAATTCTGTCACCTGCTCTGTCTCATTCCATAAAAGACCATAAGAGCATAAAACCATAAGATTAGGAGCAGAATTAGGCCATTTGGCCCATTGCATCTGCTCCGCCATTTCATCACGACTGATCCAATTTTCCCCTCAGCCCCAAACTCCTGCCATCTCCCCATATCCCTTCATACCCTGACCAATCAAGAATCTATCAACCTCTGCCTTATACATAAAGACTTGACCTCCACAGCTGTGTGTGGCAAAGAATTCCATAGGTTCACCATTCTCTGGTTAAAGAAATTCTTCCTCATCTCCATTCTAAAAGGGCACCCCTCTATTCTGAGTCTGTGTCCTCTGGTCTTAGACTCTCCCGGCATAGGAAACACCTTCTCCACATCCACTCTATCAAGGCTTTTCACCATTCGATAGGTTTCAATGAGGTCATCCCTCATTCTTCTGAATTCCCGTGAATACAGGCCCAGAGCCATCAGATACCCTTCATATGACAAGCCATTCAATCCTGGAATCATTTTTGTAAATCTCCTTTGAACCCTCCCCAGTTTCAGCACATCTTTTCGAAGATACGGGGCCCTAATCTGCTTACAATATTCCAAGTGAGGTCTCACCAGTGCTTTATAAAGTTTCAACATTACATCCTTGCTTTTATAAAGCAGGTGAAGTATCACACACTCTCTTGTTGGGACTTCTATGCACTGATTAAAGAAACTTTCACAAAGACATTTAACAAACTCTATCCCATCTAGTCGTTTTATAGTATGGGAATCCTTGTCAATACGTGGAAAGTTAAAATCATCAACTACAACAGCCTTATGTTTCTTGCAACAGTCTGTGACCCTCTACAAATTTGTTCCGCTAAATCCTGCAGACGCTTGGATGGTGTATAATATAGCCCCACTAACATGGTCATACCTTTCTTATCCTTCAGTACTAACCATAAAACCTCACTAAACGAGCTTTCTAGTCTGTGCTATCTGAGCACTACTGTGACATTTTCCCTGACTAGTAATGCCACCCCTCTCACTTCAATCCCTCCAGATCTGTCACGTCTAAAATAATGGAACCCCAGAATATTGAGCTACCAGTCCTGCCCCTCCTGCAACCATCTCTCTAACGGCCACAGTATCATAATTCCATATGTCAGTCCACGCTCTGAGCTCATCTGCCTTTCCTACAACACAAAGCTCAGAACATTAGTCGCACCATGCTCAACCTTTTGGTTCCTGACGTTGTCTGAGGTCTGAACAACATATCCCTCCACAACCTCTCCACTATCTATTCTGGCACTCTGGTTCCCAATCTCTCCCCCCCACCCACCCCCCAGTCTAGTTTAAACCACCCCATGCAGTATTAGAAAACCTTCCCACTATGATATCAGTCTCCCTCCAGTTCAGGTGCAAACCATCTCTTCTGTACAGGTCCCATGCTCCCTGGAAGACAGCCCATTAATAAAAAAATGTCTGACATCCTGTCTCCTACACCCACTCATCATCTACATGTTAAACTGCATGGTCTTTCTATTTCCTGCATCACTAGCACGAGGCACAGGTAGCATTCCTGAGATCACAACTCTGTAAGTCCTGTCCTTTAACTTAGCACCTACCTCGCAGAACTCACTTTGCAGGACCTCATCGTTCTTCCTTCCTACTGCATGTCATTGGTACCTACAAGGACCTTGACATCTGGTTGTTCACCATCCCACTTAAGAACGCTTAAGATTCCAGACCCTGGCATCTGAGAGATAACATACCATCTGGGAGTCTCGTTCTCGTCCACAGAACCTCCTTTCTGTTCCCTGATCTAAGAAATCCCCTATCACCACAGCTCGCCTCTTCACCACCCCCCCACCACCTTCTGAGTCACAGAATCAGACTCAGTGTCAGAGACCTGACCACTGTGACTTTCCTCTGCTAAGTCATCTCCTCCCCCCCAACAGTATCCACGGTGGTGTCCCTGCTGTTGAGGGGGATGGCCACAGAAATACTCTGCACTGGCTCCTTAACCCCTTTCCCCCTCCTGACTGCTGTGTCTCCTTTGTCCTGCACCTTGGGTGTAACTATGTCCTATCTGTCACTACCGCCACCTCCCGAATGATCTGGAGTTCATCCAGTTCCAGCTCCAATTCCTTTGTTAGAAACTGCAGCTGAATGGACTTCTCGTAGGTGAGTCGCCAGGGACACTGGAGGTCTCGCTGTCTTCCATCATCCCGCAAGGATGAGTATTCAGCAATCCTGCCTGACATCCCTACTGTTCTAACTGTGCAAATATAAAGAGGGAACAAAAAATACACTGGGGAAAAAATCTACCTGCAGCTTCTTTGCCTTCTCCCACTCAAGCCCCTCTCTGCTGAAACCTCGAAGAGCTAAAGACATCTCCTGCTAGATAGGGGAGAGGAGATAAGAATCGATGTAGGAGCAACACACACAAAATGCTGGAGGAACTCAGCAGGCCAGGCAGCATCTATGGAAAAAAAGAACAGTCGATGTTTCAGGCTGGAACCCTTTAGCAGGACTTCAGCAGGAACGTGGGAGGAAGTTTTGAGTATGCTCACTGCTTTACTAAGCAGTGAGAAGTGTAGACTGAGCTCATGGAGGAAAGGTTGATTTCTGTGAAGCGCTAAGCTGTATTTTCTTGTCATCACGTGCAAGATCATAATGAGCTAGATTATGAAGTCCTGAATCCAGCTTATTGTACTAGGGGTGGCTGGTTTCCATGGTTTCTTTTCATTTTCTTGTTGTCACGTGCAAGATCATAATAAGGTAGATTATGATGTCATGAGTCCATCTGATTGTACTGCAGAACTGTTCAAACATATGATAACTGCGAGTTAGAGGCTGTTTCTGACAAAACCCATTGCAGACATCTGTGCCCCTCTCCACTGAAGAGGGATGTATCGTAATACTTTCCTCTGCGATATCATTTGCATTTCTGAAGTTATTCCTAGGGACAGTCTGACGAATGGAACTCCACTTACTCATCATGTTGGTGGTCCTCGGACTGTCAATGGTTGAGTCTGCCATCATCTTCAGTTGGTGGACCAGCTGAAAATTCACCAAGAAAGGCCCCCAAGCTGGCATGGCTGAGCTCGAAACTGGCATGACCCAGCTGAATGACCTGGAAATCAGAGAGTGAAAAACCGAAGCAGGAGCAGAGGAATGGTCAGAAATAAGCAGGAACAGAACAATAAGAGAGGCTGGGTTCTTGGTAGAGTGATTCCAAAAATGTGTATATCAATGAGAGAAGGGTGCGGCTGAGTGAGAGGCTAGGAAATATGCAAAGGAGGTCTGTGGGGGAAGAAGTCAGGCAAGGAGAGGAATGACAAAGGAAGGGGAGGTCAAGATGAAAAAGAGAACAACCAAGAGGAGGTCAAGAACTCAGCAGAGACAGGCAAAGAAGTGGTTGGGGACCACACAGTGGGGTTTCCAGACTTAGACGACAAGTACTCAGACAGGACCATGAAGTCAAGAACTTGGAATGAGGAGTCCTTTGATTTCATAAACACAGAAGGGTGGAACCTGTATCACATCCACTTGAAAGTTAGATGTGCTGTGCATTCAGAAATGCTCTTCTACACACCACTGCTGGAACGTGTCGTTATTTGAGTTGCTGGTGCCTTCCTGTCAGTTGGAACCAGTCTGGCCATTCTTCCCTGACTTCTCTCATTAACAAGTTGTTTTCACCTACAGAACTGCCACTCACCAGATGTTTCTTCCATGGTCAAAGTGACTTAGATTATATTTCTTACCCATTCTGATGTTTTGTCTGAAAGACAACTGAACCTCTTTACCATGTCTGTAGGCTTATATGCACTGAGTTGCTGCCATATGAGGTATTTGTTTTATTTGGCTAATGAGATATTTGCATTAACAAGCAGTTGTACAGAGCGTTTCATAGATTGTTGTGTATTTAATATTTCAGTAATATTTGAGTAGCATTGTAAATATATTGTTTGATTAAGCATTCTTGTTCATTTAAATAATTCCTTATACGTATGTAACCCTCAGGTTCGGCTGGGGGTGGGGGGGAGGTGCGGGCCTTAATCTAGGGAAGACAGTCTCCGGCCCCACCAAATGTGTGAAATCTGAGGTGCAAAGCCATTTGTTTGTGTGGATGCTGCGTGATGTGTTACCTTGTTACGAATCAGTACCATGAAATAACAGACAGTATATCATATGCAATTAAACAATTTAACATTATAATTTTTAATTTGACTAGAGGGTTAGTAAAGAAAAACAAAAAGAAAAGGGTCCAATTTAATGAAACAGTCTAATGTGCACGTTGGAGCTCACAGTTTCCCGTCTGTTAGTCCTCCATCGATTTCCCCCCGGGCATTGTCGACTCCCAGCCCCTCACCGCAAGTCCACACCGTCCTGCGGTCTATGACCTCTTCTTTCTCGCATCTTCTCTCTTCACCTCTCGCCGAACAAAAGACCTAGAACACCTCGCTCTCGGGCACACAATAAGAAAAAACACTCCCTTCATTGGATGGCGCACATTCTAAAGCCCCCATTATCGCTAGTCATAACCCAAACACTGCTGCTACAGAAAAACCATTACATTTGCAGTGAAAGCTTTCCCAGGGCGTTACATGCATAAATACGTCAATTGAATACATCATCACTCAGTTATGTGATACACGCCTCGCTTAAAGTAAACTTGAAGTTAGACTCAGATTTTGGATTCCTACACGTCTTTCTTTGAATTAGTTTGATGTATTGAAGTTATAAAATGTTACAGTGGCAATAAGGTATTTTGAAAACAAACTTTGGATGGCTACTGACCTGTTGAAGTGGACGAACTGCTTGAGTTTAAAAAAAAGTACAGTGGGGAACAGCAAGTAAAAAATCATCGCAGCAGCTGTGGAGATAGACGAGTAAAAAAGGCACAAAATAGAAGTATTCATGAGATCATAAAGAATGAATACCAGGTGATAACAATCATAAAAAAAGAAGAGAGATTGCTGGCTACATCAGAAAGATTGACACATTTGAATTATTACACATGCAATTGGCTCACGTATACAGAGCTAATTAAACAGTATTTTCAAGCAAATAAAATAGCCAATGAGAAACGGTTATTAATCTTGCTGAGTGCATTGGGTAATAAGGAATACAGTTTGTTTTAAAGTTTAACTGCTCCAACTAAACCAGCAGAAATTAGATTTGCTAATATTGTCAAAGTAATGCAGGAACATTTAGAACTACATTCTACATTGTTGAATGCAGAATGCTTTTAGAACCAAAAGGAAAGGGGGTCTATTTCAGTGTATGCGATTGAATTGAAGAGATTGTCTGAGCATTGTCAGTTCAATGATGGGGCTTATTGATGCACTAAGAGATTGCTTGGCTTATGGAACCTTACAAGAAAGCATTCAAAAACTGCTCCTTAATGAAGCACGACTTTCATTTAATAGACCATTTGAAATTGCTGTATCAATGGAAACAGCAGACAGAGATGCAATTGAGTTGCAGTTAGGAATGAAGATGAGTGTGGACCAAATTGCAACAGAAACCAGCTTTGCTGAACAAATTGTGTTACCATTGTGGCAGGGGATCACATTCACCAGACCGATGTAGATTTAAAGGTGAAACTTGCAGAAAATGCAACGAAGTAGGTCACAAATAAAGAGCATGTCGGGCAGACAAAAATAAATGGTCTGCACAGGGAACATAAAATGCTAAATTATCAAGCTACAGTTTCAAAAAGAGCACTAATGTGTATGATGTTGATGAACAATCTGATAATGAAGAGAGTGACACAGAATGGACAAAGCTTGAGGTTTTCAATGTGAAAACTAACAGGAGACAAGCAATATGGCATATGCCAGAAGAGAGCTGCAAATTAATTAAAATTGAACTGGACACAGGCTTGGCTGTTTCAGTTGTTCCACAAAATGAGTTTGAATGTCATTTCAAAGATATTGAACTGAAGCCTGCAGATTTCCAACTAAGAATGTAGTGGACAAAAGATAACTCCTGTGAGAATGACACTTGTAACAGTGAAATACAACAACCAGCAAGCCACATTGATCTTGTATGTGCTAAAAACAAGAGGACCAGCAGGTGGAGATCCATCCATCTACTTGGCCTCCACAGCTGCCTGTGGCAATGAATTCCACAGATTCACCACTCTCTGGCTAAAGAAATTCCTCCTCATCTCCATTCTAAAAGAATGCTCTTTTATTCTGAGACTGTGTCCTCTTGTCTTGGACTCTCCCAGCTTGCCATATCTCTGTGTGGAGCCAACTGAAAGCAAATTAAGAAAGGTACTGGATAATGTCACAATTGTCTCCATGCTGTATACCATGAACCATTGCCTAATAGGGGGCAAATAGGTGTTGGTGCCAAACTCTGTGCCTCTGGTTGGAAAGCATATTGTGTCAAGGAAGAACCATGCTGCTCAGAGGAATCATAAAAGGGATGAAAGCAATACGCTGACCACAACAATATTTGTTGGCAACATATCTGAGATAGCTTCTGATGTGTTAATTACACAGTTATTTGCTAATGTGGCTATGTTTCAAGCTGGAAGAGAGTTCAAGGAACTTCAGAAAAGTTACAGGCATTTGGCTTTTGTGAGTATGAAGAACCAGAATCTGTGCTGGAGCATTCAGGTTACTGTATTATACTAAGATGCTAAGACATATGAGCAAAATAAGGCCATTTGGCCCATTGAGTCTGCTCCATTATTTCATCATGGCTGATCTATTTATCATCTCAGCCCCAGTCTCATGTCTTCTCTCCGTATCCCTTCATGTCATGATCAATCAAGAATCTATCAATCTCATTCTTAAATATACATTGACCTCCACAGTTGCCTGTGACAACAAATTCCACAAATTCACCACTCTCTAGGTAAAGTAGTTCTTCCTCATCTCCGTTCTAAAAGAATGCCCCTCTATTCTGAGCTGTGTCCTCTCATCTTCGATTCTCCTAGCATAGGAAACATCCTCTCCACATCCAGTCTATCTAGACTTTTCACCATTCAACGGTTTCCAATGAGATCACCCCTCATTTTTCTGAATTCCAGTGAATACAGGCTCAGAGCCATCAAACAGTCTTCATATGACAAGTTGTTCAAATCTGGAAACATTTTCATGAACCTCCTTTGAACCTACTCCAGTTTCAGCACATCCTTTCCAAGAGGGCCAAAACTGCTCACAATACTCCAAGTGAAGCCTCACCAGTGCTTTATAAAGTCTCAATATTACACCCTTGCTTTAATGATCTAGTCCTCTTGAAATGAATGCTAACATCATATTTGCTTTTCCCAGCACAGATTCAACCTGCAAGTTAACCTTGAGGGAATCCTGAACAAGGACTCCCATGTCCCTTTGCGCCTCAGTTTTTGTACTTTCTCTCCATTTAGAAAATAGTCATCTCCTTCATTTCCTCTACCGAAATACATGACCATACACTTCCTGACACTGTATTCCATCTGCCACTTCTTTGTCCATTCTCTTAATCTGCCTAAAGCCTTCTGTAGCCTCTCTACTTACTCAAAACTATCTGCCCCTCCACCTGTATAGGTATCATCTGCAAACTTTGCGGCAGAGCCACCAATTCCATCATCCAAATCATGAACCTGTAACATAAAGAGAATTGGTCCCAACACAGATCCCTGTGAAACACCACTAGTCATTGGCAGCCAACCAGAAAAGGTTTCCTTTATTCCCACTCTTTGCCTCTTGCCAGTCAGCCATTGCTTTATCCATGCTAGAATTTTCCCTGTAATACTATGAACTTGTAGCTTGTTAAGCAGCCTCATGCGTGGCAACTTGTCAAAGGCCTTCTGAAAATCCAACTACATAATCAATCCTCTTTTGTCTATACTGCTTGTTATTTCTTCAAAGGATTCCAACAGATTTGTCAGGCAAGATTTTCCCTTGAGGAAACCATGCTCACTATGGCCTTTTTTTAATCATGTGCCTCCAAATACCCTGAAACCACATGCTTAACAATTGACTCAACATCTTCCCAACCACTGAGGCCAGAGTAACTGGCCTAAGATTTTCTTTCTTTTGCCTCTCTCCTTTCTTGAAGAACAGAGTGACATTTGCAATTTTTCAGTCTTTTGTAACCATTCCAGAATCGAATGATTCTTGAAAGTTCATTACAAATGCCTCTACAATCCCTTCAGCCATCTCTTTCAGGACCCTGGGGTGTACACCACCTGGTTCAGGTAATTTCAGACCTTTCAGTTCCCCAAGAACCTTTTCCCTAGTACAGGTAATGGTAACCTCACATACTTCATGACCCCTGACACCTGGAACTTCCACCATACTGCTTGTGTCTTCCACAGTGAAGACTGATGCAAAATACTTATTTAGTTCATCCGCCATTCCCTTCTTCCCCACTACTACCTCTCCAGCATCATTTTCCAGCAGTCTGATATCACCTCTTACCTCTCTTTTACACTTTATGTATCTGAAGAAACTTGGTATCCTCTTCAATGTTATTAACTAGCTTACTTTTGCATTCTATATCTTTACCTACTTTTCAGTTGCCTTCTGTTGGTATCAGAAAGCTTCCTAATCCTCTTGCTTGCCATTAATTTTTGCTTTATTATTATTATATTATGATTACTTGCCCTGAAGAGCTCTTTTATTACATGAACTTCATGTAGGCGACAAAAAGTTGCTTGTAAAAGTAAATGCAAAGACAAAAGCCAGGCTGAATGAATGGAAAGCCAAAAAGAAATGAGTCAATGGAAATACGAAAACAGAGGATTTGTCAGGTGATGTTGTGGATGAGGAAGCCAAGAGGAGAGTTCAACAAAGGGAGCAATAGAAGGATTAATAAGAAAATAATCCAGTGAACTCAGTGGTCCTTCCCAAGACAAAGATGCACAAACTGGAAGAAGAACAAGCACGGAAGAGATGGAGAGAAAAAAAATATGAACGAGAAAGGTGTGAAAGAGGGAGGGAATGTAAGAAAGAAAAAGAAAGGGACTGAGTAGATCCAGAGAGAGGTAAGAAGAAGAAAGGTGTCCAGACCTGTCAGAACCGCTTCCTGCAGTTTCAGGCAACACACATAAAATACTGGAGGAACTCAGCAGGCTAGGCAGCATCTATAGAAAAGAGGAAACAGTCAACATTACAGGCTGAGACCCTTCACTAAGACTGGAAAAATGATGAGAAGACAGACTAAGAAGGTGGGTGGAAGGGAAGAAAAAATACAAGGTAGTAGGTGATAGGTGAAACCGGAATGGGGGGGGGTGGGGAGCGTAGGTGATAAGTGAAACCAGAATGGGGGAGGTGTAGGTGATAGGTGAAACCAGGAGGAGGGGTGGGGGAATATAAAGAGCTGGTAAGTTGATTGGTGAAAGAGATAAATTGATGGAGAAGGGGGAATCTGATGAGAGAGTGTGAAAGACCATGGAATAAAGGGAAGGGGGAGGAGCACCAGAGGGGCGTGATGGGCAGGTAGGGCAATAAGGTGAGAGAAGGAAATGAGAATGGGGAATGGTAGAGTGGAGGGGCATTACCAGAAGATCAAAATAAATCAATGTTCATGCCATCAGGTTGGAGGCTACACAGACGGAATATAAGGTGTTGCTCCTCCAACTTGAGTGTGGCCTCATCATTACAGTAGAGGAGGCCATGGACTGACATATCAAAATGGGAATGGAGGTGGAATTAAAATGGGTGGCCACTGGGCGACCCTGTTTTTTTCTGGTGAACAGAGTGTAGTTGCTTGCTGAAGCAGTCTCTCAACCTACGTCAGGTCTCACTGACATATAGGAAGCCATGCCGGGTGCACCGGATACAGTAGATGATCCCAATAGGCTCTCAAGTGAAGTGTCACCTCACCTGAAAGGGCTGTTTGGGGCCCTGAATAGTAGTGATGGAAGGGGTGAAGGGGCAGGTTCCACTTGTTCCGCTTGCAAGGTTAAGTTCCAGGAAGGAGATCAGAGAGGAGAGACATGGGGAGTGATCCCTGCGGAAAGCAGAAAGTAGGGAGGAGCTTGGTGGTAGGATCCTGTTGGAGATGGCAGAAGTTGTAGAAAATGATGTGCTGAACACAGAGGCTAGTGGTGTGGTAGGTGAGGACAAGAGGAACCCTATCCCTGGTGGGATGGTGGAAGAATGGGGTGAGGGCAGACATTCGCAGAATGGAAGAGGTGGCGGGTGAGGGCAGCATTGATGGTGGAGGAAGGAAAGCCCCCTTCTTTGAAGAAGAAGGACATCTCATTAGTTCTGGAATGAAAAGCTTCATATTGAGAGCAGATGTGGCGAAGATGGAGGAACTGAGAGAAGGGGATGCCATTTTTTACAAGTGACAGGGTGGGAAGAGGTATACTTCAGGCAGCTATGAGAATCAGTGTGTTTATAAAAGATACAAGTAAATAAACCGTCTCCAGAGATAGAAACAGATCGAGAAAGGGGAAGGAGGTGTTGGAAATGGACCAAGTAAATTTGAGGGCAGGGTGGAAATTGGAGGTAAAATTGAGGAACTTGACGAGCTCAGCATGGGAGCAGGAAGCAGCATCAAGGCAGTCTTCAATGTAGTATAGGAAAAGTAGGAGAGTGATATTGGTGTAGGCTTGGAACATAGACTGTTCCACATAGCCAACAAAAAGGCAGGCATAGCAGGGACCCAAACAAGTGCCCATGGCTACACCTTTGGTTTGAAGAAAGTGAGATTGGGTCTGTTGTCCAGGAAGAATAGAGTTTTAAGGCCCTCCTGATGGAGGATGGAGATGTTTTGAGACTAGACGTCCATGGGAAAAGGAGATGATCGGGGCCAGGGAACTTGAAGCCTGCTGTTTCAGAGTCAACTCCTACAACCACCACAGAAGGGGTCCCAGAACCTGGGATTGTTGCTCAGCCACAAGTCTCACATGCCAAGCAGAGTGCTCCCACTTGTTAGGAAGATGTTATCCCACTAGAGTAACAAATCCTCCACAGCAATTATGCCTGAATGGAATAATTTAAAATTTACCATGCTGAGGATGTCTGTATAGTAGTTGCATTATATAGTATCCTGTGCGTAAGGAAGGGATGCATCCTCTGTTGAGTTGGAGCTTATAGCTAAGTAGCTGTGTATTTAATATTTCAGTAATACTTGAGTAATATTGTAAATATAATGTTTAATTAAGCATTCTTGTTCATTTAATTAATTCATTATGGGCTATTTGTATAAATATATGAATTGCATAAATCATCACGCTACCACGTGCGTGCCTCGCTTAAACTAAACTCGAAATTAGACTCATACTTCGGACTCCTGTGTCTTGAGAGGGATAATAAATCAGCCATGATGGAATGTCGGAGTAGAATGAATGGGTTGAGTTGTGCTACTATGTATTATGTTGAAGTTAACATTCATTTCCTTGTTCGTTGAGACCCTGAGTGCAAGCTAATTGTTGTATTTGTTTACAATGCAACCATCACCATGTTTCAAAGCATAACATACCAAATGCTAGAAGAACTCAGCCAGTCAGGCTGCATCTATGGAGAGGAATAAAGAGTCAATGTTTCACGTTGAGAACCTTCATCAGAACTGGAAAGGAAGGGCACAGAAGCCAGAATAAAATGGCTTGTGTTTCAAAGCCTTTGAGGCACTTGAATGTCCGAGTTGTAGAAGGCTACAGATCAAACGCTGTTTTCTGAGACCCGTATAAAAGGCTTGGCATTGAGATAGTGGGCAAGAAGGGCCTGTTTCTGAGCTGCATTGTTCTATGGCACTTCATGGCCTGACAGATCCTTTAGTTATCTGCAGTCTCCCATCAGCATTAATTATGTAACTACTCCTTGCCACTGGTAGAGTTGCAGTTAACAATGGTAGTGATCTCTGATCAAGGTTCATTTCTACCGCTGCCTATAAGTAGGATAGATGTTCTCCTTGTGACCGTGTGGATTTTCTCCAGGCGCTGAGTTTTCCTCTCACATTCCAAAGATGTACAGGTTAAGGTTAGTAAGTCTACGGTGACACGTGAGGACTGCTCCCCGCATATCCTTGCTCTCTGTTTGTTACTGACACAAAAACAATGCATTTTACCGTATGTTTTGATGTACATGTGAGAAATAAAGCAAATCTCCTTTTCTTTAATAAACCTAAGCTGGCACTAACTCATCCAGTACCCTGCTGATATCACTGAAAGGAAAATGCTTGGGGGTGACTATGTACAGATTGTTTCTGTCATATACACCAGGATGCACTGAAATCGCTTGCTCACATGAAGAGTTGACAGAGTAATCAGTACACATGGCAATAATTCCAACAATAAATACAGTGATGAGTGCAAAACAGCAGAATGCAATCAGGAGTCCTGATGCACTGTGAGTCCCCGGATGAATAATGTAAATCTTAGCTGTATTTCTACACCTTGGTCAGGCAAGTGCTTTATTCCATGGAGGACAGGACACTGAGGGGTGACCTTATAGAAGTGCATAAAGTCACGATGGGCATACAGTTGATAGATTGAATGCACTCAATCTTCTCCCAGGGTTGGTGAATTGAGAACTAGAGGGCATAGGTTTAAGGTGAGAAGGGGGAGATTTAAGATTAACATTATTTGTCACACTTACATAGAAATATACAGTGAAATGCATCTTTGCGTCAACAATAAACTCAGTCCGAAGATTGTGCTAGGGATAGCTCACAAGAGTCGACATGTTTCCAGTGCCAACATTGCTGACCCATAACAGTACGGCTTTAAATTTGGGAGGAAGGCGGAGCACTGGGAGGAAACCCACACGGTCATGGGGTAAATGTACAAGCTCCTTCCAGACAGTGGTGGCAATTGAGCCCCAATGGTGAATACTGGCCCTGTGAAGTGTTACACTAACTGACAGCTACTGAACAGAATGGGAGACTGCATCTAATTACAGCAACTGTCAGGCTATGGAGTGTCACAGAGCCACACAGCAGAGAAAAGGCCCTTTAGCCCACCATCTCAATGCCAACTCATCTATACTAGCTCCGGTTAATAGCATTTGATATATAGCCTTCTACAACTTGGATGTTCAGCAGCCCCGAAGTTATTTTGGGGTGACACTGATTCTGGTTCCAAGAGCAGTGGTATAAGACAGATATTGTTCAGATGAGGGTTCAACAGCACTGACTTGGTCTTAAATCAGCATTTACTGCACGAACAACACCTGCCAAAAAGGGAGTATCTGTTGTGTCAAAGGATGCTGTTGACATTAGCTCCAGAATACAGTTATATACTCCAACTGCACAATGGATTACAGGGCATGCATTTAAGATGAAAAGGGATAAATTCAAAGGAGATGTGTGTGGCAAGTTTTTTTCCCCCAGTGCTGGCTGCCAGGAGTGGTAGTAGAGACAATTGTAATAGAGATATTTTAAGAGGCTCTTAGGTGGGTACACGAATGTTCCAGGAATGGAGGGATATGGATATTGTGTAAAAAGAAACTTTCCATAGACTGTCCTCAAACCTGAGCAACTGGTCTTTATCCCCATCCCTACCCATGGTCCAAGCTTTCTAGATAGAGTGGATGTGAAGAGGAGGTTTCCTATAGTGGGGAGTCTAGGATCAGAGGGTACAGCAACAGAATAGAGGGTCATCCATTTAGTACAGAGATAAGGAGGAATTTCCTTAGCCAGAGTGTTGTGAAGCTGTGGAATTCAGATGCCTGTGGAGGTCAAGTCTTTGGGTCTATTTAAAACAGAGGTTGATTGGTGTCAGCATGTCACAGGTTATGGGGAGAAGGCAGGAGAATGAGGTTGAAAAGGATAATAAATTAGCCATAATGGAATAGGACAGCAGACTCCATGGGCTGAATGGCATAATTCTGGTTCTATGTCTTATGGTCTAATGTTGAAATTGCCATTGTCATGTAGTGGCAAAAGTTCAACTTAAAATAAAAATTCTTCTTCTTCTTCATGTGCCTTGCGCATTACACGCTTGGGCAATCATGGCTTTCCACATCGAACGATTCCATGCAGTGGTCATTTGAGCAGCTCAGAGGATGGTGTCACTCAGTAACATGGGACCAACTGAAATCCCAACCATTGAGAGACCACTGGTACACATACAACTGGTTTGGCCAATGGTTCTGATGCTGCCAGTTTAGAAGGAGCCAGTTGGCCCATGGTGTTGGTGCTCTCCAGCTTGGAAGAGCTCTTCAGTTAAGGTTGACTTTATTAGTCATACTTACATGTGCAGTGGACTCCAGTTAATCAGGGCAGCCATTTATTTGGGACAACTCTTAAAAAATAAAATCCATTCTAGAAAATAGGTGGGAGATTCCTTTTGTTTATTAAGTACTCTATATATGCCTGGGACAGAAGACTCACTGAACAGTTTCTAACTAGTACCAGTCATGTGCACTTGCCGTTAGACCCTACACCGTGCTTAGAGTGAACAGCTTTTAAATAGTGTCAGTTGTGTGTATTTGTGTTCAAAAAGCAGTGATTTTTGTCACTGATAGTTGGCAAGAAATAAGCTGTAAGACAATTCAAAACTCTTTTGCTCAATCTGGTTTCAAGCATCAGTCTTGGAGATGCCAGAAACGGCCAGGAGTGAAAATGAAATTGTTTCACTACTTCAAGTTAGGAACTACGAACAATTTGAAGGTATTGACAATCATTTTGAATGTAAAAATGATGCTGAAGATTTGGAGGATGCAGTCATTGAAAGCATTGTATGAAGACAGTCCATTATCTACACTCGGTGTCTTTGCTGACTTTGTTCATTTACAGTCAATCAAACCAATACGTCAGCGAACACTGGATGGACTACGATAACTATCAGAAACTAATACAGTCTTATAGACTATAGTAGCATTGGTAGCATTCTGATTTGTTCTGTACTTTATTTCAATACATAATTTGTTACTTAATTAAACTGTAGTTTGTCTTTTTTAACTATTTGCATGAAACTTTGGCTAATTGCAGAGCTGCTTAATTGGGGCAAAATGGACTGGTCCTGATGTGTTCCAATTAATGCGCAATCCACTGTATTAGGATCTGAGGATCATCACTTTGTCATCGCGGAGAGGATTGAGAACCTGAGAGCAATGCCATTTGGAGTTTAGTCATATGTCATTTAGCTCCTGGTAAGGTCACCCATGGTGGTAAAAGGGCAAGAGAGAAGTTCCAGACAGAGTGATCCAACTAAGACAAACTTACTTCAAGTTAGGAATATAAAACTTACTTAGTAATTGCAAAACTTAGTAAAATTTGTAAAACTTAGAATGTAAAACTTAATAAAACATAGTTTGTTAGGAATGACAAACTTACTGGAGTTCTTTGAGGATATCACGAGTGCAGTGGATAGAGGGGAACGGATGGACATTATTTACTTGGATTTCCAGAAGACATTCGATAAGATGCCGCATAAGATAAAGATGCATAGAGTTGGGGGTGATGTATTAGCATGGATAGAGGATTGCTTAATTAATAGAAAGTAGAGAGTTGGGATACATGGCTTTTACTCTGGTTGGCAATCAGTAGTGAGCGGTCTGGCACAGGGGTCGGTGCTGGACCCACAGCTGTTCATGATATACATTAAAGATTTGGCTGGTGATACTATATTGAGTGGAAAAGCAAACTGTGCGGATGATACAGAGAGATGACAGGTTAAGTGAGTGGGCAAGGGTCTGGCAGATGGAGTACAAAGTTGGTAAATGCGAGGTCATCCACTTTGGAAGGAAAAATGAAAGAGTAGATTTTTATTTAAATGGTAAAAAATTGCAGCATCCTGCTGTGCAGAGAGTGCTTGTACATGAATCACAAAAGGTTAACTTACAGGTGCAGCAGGCTATCAAGAAGGGAAATGGAACATTGGCTTTCATTGCTAGAGGGACTGAATTTAAGAGTAGGGAGGTTATGCTGCAACTGTACAGGGTATTGGTGAGGCTGCACCTGGAGTACTGCATGAAGTTCTGGTCTCCCTACTTGTAGAAGGATATACTGTCTTTGGAGGCGGTGCAGAGGGGGTTAACCAGGTTGATTCCAGAGATGAGAGGGTTAAACTATGAGGAGAGATTGAGTCACCTAGGACCATACTCGCTGGAGTTCAGAAGCATGAGACGAGATCATATAGAAACATATAAAATTATGAAAGGGATATATAAGATAAGAGGCAGGAAAGTTGTTTCCACTGGTAGGTGAGACTAGAACTGGAGGACATAGCCTCAAGATTCGGGGAAGTAAATTTAGAATGGAGATAATGAGGAACTGCTTTCCCCAGAGTGGTGAATCTGTGGAATTCTCTGCCCAGTGAAGCAGTGCAGTAAATGCATTTAAGACAGGGTTGGATAGATTTTTGCAAAGTTGTGGAATTAAGGGATGTGGGGAAAAGGCAGGTAGGTGGAGATGAGTCCATGGCCAGATCAGCCATGATCTTATTAAATGGCGGAGCAGGCTCGATGGGCCAGATGGCCTACTCCTGCTCTTATTTCATATGTTTCCTCTCCCCACCATGCAGGAAAATGCAGCCTTTGTTATAACTAAAGTTCCCCGGTCTGGGAGCTCAAAGTCCTGACTTTCTGACTAGTTCTACATGGGAGGAATAGCTCTGCAAATCTGAGGACCACACAAGAAGTTTCACCGTGTCTCTGCAGAATGACGACAACAAGAGACAGTTCAATAACTGTAATTGGCTTAATACGGTCATGTGTACCGTGGTGCACTGATAAAACTTTGTTTTGCATGCAATCCATATAAATCATTTCATCACATCGGTGCATTGAGGTAGTACAGGGGAAATACAATAACAGAATGAAGAATAAAGTGTTACAGTTCCAGAGAAAGTGCAATGCAGACAGACAATAAGGTGCAAGACCTTGCAAGATAGATTGTGAGGTCAAGGCTCTATTTTGATATATGAAAGAATCACTCAATTGTCTTATAACTTTGGGAGAGAAATTGCCCTTGAGACTGGTGGTATGACTTCCAGGCCTTGGCATCTTCTGCCGGTTGGAAGAGGAGAGAAGAGAGATTGTCCAGGGTGGGTGTGGTCCTTGATTATGATGGCTGCCCTACTGTGGCAATGAGAATTGTAGACAGAATCCATGGTTTGTGATATACTGAGCTATGCCCACAGCTCACTCAGCTCCTTACAGTCATAGGCAGGGCAATTGCCATACCAAGCCATGATGCATCCGGATGCTTTCTGCATGACACATTAAGAATAACTGGTGAGGGTCACAGGGGGCTTGCTGAACTTCTTTAGCATCCTGCGGGATGAAAGGTGCCTGTGGACTTTCTTAGCCACTTCGTCTAAGTGCTTGCACCAGGACCTGCAAGGTCTCAGAAGCGCCTAAAGGGCTTTGTGTGCCCCAGCATTGAGACAGGGCTATTTCAGTGGTGCCGGATATCTTTGTGCTTGCTCACATTCGATTATGAGAGTTGGGTATTGGGGAACTGATTGCTCCCAGACAGACAATGGTATTCAGCCCATTGTAACCATAGGTGACTCCATGATATACAACATTCTTCTGCTAAGCAGGAACACAAAGGTCGGCAAATGCTGTGACCTGGACTGGGAAAACAAACAGAACCAGAGGCACTCAGCATCCATGCAGGAAAATGGATGGCTGAAATTTTAGATCGAGACCACTCAGCTGGCTACGTTCTACTCGAACCGCTGAGTTCCTCCAGTAGTTTGTCTTTGCACATGTTGAAAGTAGTCATTGTGTGCTTAAGTCAAATATGATGAGATTATTTCAGTTTCCTTCCCTCTCACCTGCTGCTCATACCCTTCTTTGCCTTTCCCTCCACTCCTTTTTAACTTTCGCCTTGCCCACCCTCATTTTTCCATCGTCTCTTCTTCCCCACAACATCTGCTGCCACTTCTGCCCTTCTCCCCACCAACTGGCTTCTCGTTGCCACCTTCCACCCCCGAAACTCATTGTCCTTCTCTGACTGTCATTATCTTTCATATAAGGCCATAGCACAATGGGCTGAATGGCCTAAACCTGCTCCACCATTCTATCATGGCTGATTTATTATCTCTCTCAACCCCATTCTCATGCCTTCTTCCTGTAATCTTTGATGCCATGACTAATCAAGAACCTATTAACCTCTACTTTATACTCAATGACTTGGCCTCCACAGCCATCCATGGCAATGAATTCCACACATTCACCACCCTCTGGCTAAATAAAATCTTCCTCATCTCTGTTCTAAATGGACAGCCCTCAATTCTGAGGCAGAATCATTCTTGTGAGCCTTCGCTGGACTCTTACATAGAACACAGCAGCACAATACAGGCCCTTCAACCGACTCCAAGATCAGTTGAAAGCTTCCAATTTTCACTCAACCTCCTCTTTCTTTTCAATTGTGCAGAGGAGATTCAACAGGATGCTGCCTGGACTTGTTCAATCTATCCTCATTTAATCTTTTAGGGATAGGATGAGCAAACTAGGGCTTTTCTCTTTGGAGTGAAGGAGGACGAGAGACGACTTGATAAAGGTGTACAAGATCATAACAGGCATAGATTGAGTGGATGTGCTTGTTGTATCTTTTGCACAGTCCACTACTCTCTGCAGCTTCTTACTTTCCTGCGCATTCGAATTGCAGTCCCAGTTATGATGAAACGAGTCAAGATACTTTCAATGGTACATCTGTAGAAGATTATATCATGACAAGCCAAACCTCCTTAACCCCCTAAGAAAGTAAAGACACTGGCTTGCTTTCTTTATGATTACATCTATGTGCTAGGTTCAGGACAGGTCACTGTGGAAGAGCTGTAATAGCTCAGAGTTGCCGGAAGCAATAAGATACTGAAATTATCTGCAGCAGTGTGGACAAGATCTTGAGGAAACCAAATAATTTGTTTCTTATTGGTGAAGTTCCTGATGAAGAGTTGACTATTTTCTCTATGCATTCAGTGACGCATCATGCAAGTTATAGCATTGAAGCAGTCTATTCCACCCATTGATCCATACTACTATTTGTTTTCCATATGAACCTCCTCGCATCTTACCTGCAAGCCTTCCAATTGATATTTCCAGCTTCCCAATTCTTTAACACATAGAATTGCGGTGAAGACTTGACAGGGCAAATGGCCTGATTCTCCTTTGCCTTATGGTATTGGGGAGAGCAGTCTAACTGGTTGCATCACTGTCTTGCTATGAATGGGCCACTGCACAGGATAAGAAAAAAGTGCAGAGCGTTATAAACTGACAGCTGCATAATGGACACTAGCCTCCCCAGCACAGAGCCACATCTTCAAAAGGCGGCATCCATCATTACGACCCATATCACCCAGGTCATGCCCTCTTCTCATCACTACCATCAGAGAGGAGGTACAGGAGGCTGAAGACACAAAGTCGATGTTTTAGGAACCGCTTTCTCCCCCTCTGACATCTGATTGAGCCCATGAACACTGTCTCAGTACTTCTGCTCTGTTTTGCACTACTTATTGTAATTTGTACTGTGGTTTGTACCCTGGTCGCAGAAGAATGTTGTTTCATTTAGCTGAATACATGTGTATGGTTGAATGACAAACTAGAACCTGAACTTGATCACTTCATTTGAAAACGTAAGTATGTCGAGGTAGTACAAAGGGGAGAACAATAAAGAGAGTAGAAAACGGCTACAGAGAATGTGCAGCAAAGGTAGAAAATGAGGTGAGGGTCATGACAAGATTGACTGTGAGATCATCTCTATCATACAAGGTCCCTTCAAGAGACCTATAACATAGAACCTTACAGCACAACACAGGCCCTTTGGCCCACAATGTTGTGCTGATCTTTTAATTGACTGCAACATCAATCTAACTCTTCCCTTCCACGTAGCCCATTTTTTAATGATCAATGTGCCTTGTCTAAGAGTTTCTTAAATGCTTCTAATGTATCTGCCCCTACCACCACTCTGGGCAGGGTGTTCTGTGCACCCACCCACCCACCAATCTCTGTGTAATGAACGTAACTCTGACCATCCCGCCCCCATACTTTCCTCCGATCACTTTAAAATTATGCTCCCTGTATTAGCCATTTCTGCCCTGGGAGAAAGGCTCTGGTTATAACCACTCTGCGTTTATCTCTTATCATCTTGTACACCTCTATCAAGTCACCTCTCATCCTCCTTCACTCCAAAGAGAGAATCCCCAGCTCGTACAGCTCATCTTCCTAAGACATGCTCTCTAATCCAGGCAACATCCTGGTAAATCTCTCTGCACCTTCTCTAGAGCTGCCATATCTTCCCTCTAATGAGGAGACAAGAACTGTATCAGTGGGATAGAAACTGTCCTTGAGCCTGGAGGTATGTGCTTTCAAGGATTTTTGTCTTGACGGAAGAGGGGCGAAGCGTGCATGTTTGGGGTGAGAGGGGTCTTTCATTATATGGTATGTTTTGATGCACGTGTGATAAATAAATTTGTATCTGAATCTTCCGGTTAGGCAGCTCTCTATGGAGAGAATAAAGGGTTGACTTTTAAGGCCATGTCTCTTCATCATGACTCATCCTGGAGAAGGGTCTAAAATCAAAACATTAATTCTTTAGTCCTCTCTATAGATACTGTCCGACCTGCTGAGTCCCTTCAGTATTTTAGGGCACCATTGTCGCGTAGCACTTGGCATAATGCTTTTGCAGCTTGGGGCATGAGAGTTCAGAGGCAATTCCAGTGCCATCTGTAAGGAGTTTGTACATTCTCCCTCTCACCACATGAGTTTCTTCTGGGTTTCAAATATGTCCAAACATGTAGCAGTGAGTCTGTTAATTGGTAATTGCAATTTGTCTTGTGATTAGAGTAGGGTTAAATAGGTAGGTTTCTGGGTGCAGCAGCTTGTTGGGCCAAAAGGGTTTGTTCTGTACTGTATTTCTAAATAAATAAGTAAATAAATATCATTTTGTGTGTGTTACTCTGGATTTCTAGCATCTGCAGATTCTCTTGTGTTTCTGAATCTGAATCCTTTGTTTCAATCCTTACTTCTATTTTTCTCCACCTCCCACCCCCGGCTCCTTCAGTCTCAATCGACGACATCCAGGAATTGTGGCCAGGTCACCAGTCAGAGGACATACAGCAGTTACGGCATGGAGATGCCCAGCGACCGCAGCTTCATCATTGTCTTTAAGAGCAGGAAGGTGAACCTGGTCCTGGTGGCCACTGATGCGAAGGTGGTCTGGCACTGGATCAATAGCCTCATCAAAATCAAGAACAGCGACTCCAGCATTATCAAGAGAGAGCAGCTGAATGAGAATTCTTCATGGAGTGTGGCACAGGGTCACACCAGAGAGGAAGGGTGCCACTTCACCCATTGTCTTCCCCCACAGCGGCCCCCAAGTCCACCCTATGCTATGTAGAAAGTCAAAAGCAGCAGGTACATGAGAATCACCTTCCCTCCAGGTCATGTTTCCCCACATAAGATCATAAGGGATTGGCTGTCAATCCATGGCTCACTTCTGACCTTCATTTGTGTCCACTATGGACACCCTCCATTGTCCTATGGTGCTTAAGTGTCAAAGATTTTTTGGTATTAATCTCATCTACAGTTAATAGTTGTTTTAATTAGTAATAGATATTATTATATAAAATAATGCTATCAGTGTCTTTTAGAAATAAAACTATTTCAAAGCTCTGAAAAAGGATATTTCATTTATAATACGTGTATACAATATTCTTCCAACCAGCAACAAAAGGGTGTTTAATATTAATACTTTGGATGTTTAGTGAGATCCTTGTGACTAATGCAAGTCAAAAGTTTTTGAATATCTAGTTGCAACTTGGTTAAAGATAAACAAAGATCACGTCTTCACAACATCAAGATTGTTACGAGCTTTTGATAGCAGGTGAAGAGATTGACTAAAACCATATACAACTAGATAAGGGGTAGGAAATCCAATTCGGATCAATTTTGCTTTCTCCCGAGCTGTGAAACCTCATTGTGAATAAAACTAGTTAACTCGAAATCTTGCTGAATAATAGTGGTAATAATCCCTTTGCACAATATGAGATTGTACAGTTTTTTCCTTGTAAGTGTTTGTTAATAAATGCAGTTTTTCAAATGTATCTGACAGGTAAAATAAACCAGTGATGATTTGTTTTTCAAGGTGCATATCACTTACAAATGCAACAGTACTATCCCAAAGTGCAAAAAAGTGACGAAGACAATTACCTTTTGATAACTATTAGAATTCTGTATGCATTAGTAGTTATTCAAAATCTTTGTTTTACTCACAAAGCTGTTGAAAAAGATAATTTTGAAGTGCATTTGATTTGATGACGTTGACAGCCATTATTACAGCAGCAAGGATGTAGTGCAACCAAACACTGATGGTGGTTGACACAGAGTACGCAAAAAAAAAACACGTCAGGTACAGCAATTTGTTAAATGAGCAAAGAATCCTTTGTATCTTGCTACGATCAAAGCAACATCACTAGTTGCAAAAGCCATTATATTTTCCAGCGAAATATTGTTTTCCAAGAAATAGCTCTTGACTTCAAAATTTGTTTCACCTTTGGTATCTGTCTTAAGCTTTCAGAAAAAAGCATTTCCTCACTGGTATAATCTCACATGAAAAAGCACCAGTACTGAATAAATATTTAAAAATAAAACTAGGCTTTTAGGTGGTTCTTAGATACATGTCATAAATATTTGCTTAAAACAGTATGTACTAAAATTATATATGGTCAATAATAAGTTTGTATTCACCAACAGAAGCGAATTCAACTTCCTTTCAAAATATGTTTATGCTAAGTATCAGAGATTTAATGAAAGTTGTGGTTTTAGATAGTGAAGCGGTGATAGAATTCACGTGTTCACACCTGTCTGTGATTTAGCTGTTGCTGGCAGGTGACCCCACTGCAGTAATTGGAGTCTTCCTGTCACATTTTATAAGTATTGTAGTACACATGGGTCGATGGAAGCCAAACAGAACCAGTTTCCTGCTGCATACTTGCTGATTGGCCATGCTGCAGACAGCCCCGCCCAATCTTCAGTTTATTCGTGATACTCATAATCGTTTTAATTAGATTACTACAACACAGGCCATGCCAGCCTTTCCATATTAATCTCCTTCTGATGAGGGTTTTGATATGGAAAATCTAGCTACTTCTGACAGTCTTTCAGTTGAAATTAGATGTGGACGGTCCCCTATTAATATGTAATTATCTACAACAAATTAATCATAATCACTGGCTGGTGGAGCACATTGCAGGATATCCTGGCAAGTCACGCCCACCTGTTCACTGTATAATCAGTGATTTAGGGGTAGATGTGAAGTGGGACTCCTGCAGGCCACCCTGCAGGATGTAAACGGTGATTGGTGCATGGTCAAGCAGGAGCAGAGATAATGATTGATGTGCCGCACCCTCCCTCCACCCTCCAGACCGTGTGTGATGTAGTGGCATCTGCACCAGACTTTGAGGCAAGTGGTTCCGGGTTCCATAAGAGCAGAATTAGACCATTTGGTCCATCGAGCTAGCTCTGCCATTCAATCACGGCTGATCCTTTTTCTCCCCCTCCTCAGCCCCACTTCCCAGCCTTCTTCCCGTAACCTTTGATGATGTGGCTGATACTCAAAATCCTCAAGGTTTGGCTTCACCAGTGCCTTATAAACCCTCAGCATCACATCCCTGCTCTTACATTCTAGACCTCTTGAAATGAATGCTAACATTGCATTTGCCTTCCTCACTACTGATTCAACTTGCAAGCTAGCCTTTAGGGTGTTCTGCACAATGACTCCCAAGGCCCTTTGCATCTCAGGTTTTTGGATTTTCCTCCCTGTTTAGAAAACAGTCTGTACATTTATTTCTTCTACCAAAGTGCATGACCATCTATTTTCCAACACTTCAACTATTTCATTTGCCACTTTCTTGCCCATTCTCCTAATCTGTCCTTCTGCAGCCTACTTGTTCCTCAACACTACCTGCCCCTCCACCAATCTTCATTTCATCTGCAAAACTTGGCAACAAAGCCATCTATTCCATCATCTAAATCATTAATATACAACATAAAAAAGGTGGTCTGAAAGTCCAAATATACAACATCCACTACATCACCTTTATCTATCCTACTTGTAATCTCAAAGAATTTCAACAGGTTAATCAGGCAAGATTTTCCCTTAAGGAAACCATGTCCTATCTTTTCCTGAGTCAGCAAGTGCTCCACAACATCATCCTTAACAATTAACTCCAACATCTTCCCAACCACAGAAGACAGACTAACTGGTCTATAGTTTCCTTTTTGATGCCATCCTCTTTTCTTAAAGAGTGGAATGACATTTGCAATCTTCCAGTCCTCTGGAACCATGCCAGAGTGCAATGATTTTTGAAAGATCAATACTAATTCCTCCACAATCTCTACCATTACCTCTTTCAGGTGGGGGGGGGGGTTGTGGGGGACATTACCAGAAGTTCACATCTCCTTGTCCTCCATTATTATTTCTCCAGCCTCATTTTCTGGAGGTTCTATATCCACTCTCATTTCTCTTTTATTTTTAACATACTTGAAAAGTATACTTACTATCCACCTTGATGTTGTTGACAAGTTTGCTTTCATATTTCTTTTCCCTCCTTATGATTCTTTTAGTTGTTTTCTGTAGGTTGTTAAAAGCTCCCCAATCCTTCATCTTCCCACTACGTTTTGCTTTGCTGTATGCCCTCTCTTTTGCTTTTACATTAGCTTTGGACTTCCCTTATCAGCCACAGTTGTACTATTTTGCCATTTGAGTATTTCTATGTTTTTGGAATACATCTATTCTGCACCTTCCTCACTTTTCCCAGAAACTCACGCCATTGCTGTTCTGCTGACATCCCTGCCAGCATCTCCTTCCGATTTACTTTGGCCAACTCCTCTCTCATACCACCGTAATTTCCTTTACTCCATTGAAACACTGCTACATCAGATTTTACTTTCTCCCTGTCAAATTTCAAGTTGAACTCAATCATATTGTGATCACTGGCTCCTGAGGGTTCCTTTACCTTAAGCACCCTATTCACCTCTGGTTCATTAAGTAACACCCAATCCAGTACAGCTGATCCCCTAGTAAGCTCAACAATGAACTGTTCTGAAAAGCCATCTCATAAGCATTCAACAAACTCATTCTCTTGAGATCCATTTCCAATCTGAATTTCCCAATCGGCCTGCATGTTGAAATCTCCCTTGACTATCATAACATTGCCCTTTTGACACGCCTTTTCAATTTTCTGCTGTAATCTGTGGCCCACATCCCAACCACTGTTTGGAGGCCTATATATAACTGCCATCAGGATCCTTTTACCCTTGCAATTTATTAACTCAACCCACAAGGATTCAACATCTTCTGATTCTATGTCACATCTTCCTAATAATCTGATGCCATTCTTTATCAGGAGTGCCATGCCACCCCCTCAGTCTACTTTCGTATCCCTGTGTAATCTTGGACATTGAGCTCCCAACTACAACCATCCTTCAGCCACAATTCCATGATGGCCACAACATCATACCTGGCAATCTGTAAAAGTGCAATAGATCATCCACTTATTTTTTATACTCTGTGAATGGAGATCTAACACTTTGAGTACTGTATTTGCTACTATTTTTGATTCTCCATCCCTAATGTACTGATACTCACCCTGCTGGCTGCAATTTTGTCTTGTCATCTGCCTGCGCTTCCTGACTGTCTGACTGCATGCTATCTTTGCTTTTTCACCATTTGTCTTATCCTGAGTCCTTTCACTCTGTTTCCCATCCCCCTGCCAAATCGGTTTAACCCTCTCCAACAGCTCTGACAAATCTGCCCACAAGCATATTGGTTCCCCTCGGGTTCAGGTGCAACCTATCACTTTTGTACAGGAAATACCTTCCTCAGAAGAGATCTCAATGATCCAAGAACCTGAAGCCCTGTCCTCTGCACCATCTTCTCAGCCATGCATTTATCTGCCAAATCCTCCTGTTGTTACCCTCACTGGCGTGTAGCACAGGTAGCAATCCAGAAATTACTTCCCTGGAGGTCTTGCTTTTCAGCTTTCTGCCTAGCTTTTTAAATTTTCCTCTTCAGAATCTCTTTGCTTTTCCTTCCTATGTCATAGGTTCAGATCCAGCTGGCTCCCTGCACACTTTCTATCCGTGTTGAGTTGAGCATCAAGCTAGCAACTCAGCCTCATAAAAAAAGCAGATAAATATTAAATAAGTGACAAGTTTGCCACCCAATGTGCCACAAGACACAGAGAGGAACAGCAACAACCCCCACCCCCAACACATAGAGGTTAAGCTGCTTTGTTACCTCATTTGCATCATCTAGTATATTTTCCCATTTATTTCATTCAGGGTTCCATTTAAATTACATAAATTCAGTTCTTGTTTATTTATATATTTAAGTACTATTTTATTAAAACAGTAAACGTCATGGCCCATTCTTGTTTATTTACTAGTGGCCCTGATGAGATCTGGCATGGCCCCTGGAGGTGCCATATGGCCAATGTTGAGAACCATTGGTCTATATTAATAACAGTTACAGTCCAAATTAATTGGTGGGAAGCAAATTCCTTCTCCATCAATCTAGTGTTGGGCAAAGTTGCCCATTCTCCCCTACTTTGTTATGTATTTGCAGAGAATCCTTTGCCATATCCACCAGGAAGGACTTGGGCATAAGAGATATGACATGGGGGCACTCAGATTAAACCCTCTCAGTATATTGATAACGGCAACGTGTTCTGCTTGGATTCCTAGTTGAGCTGCAGATTGATTTAGCATCTCAGGGTCCAGAGTCAATCACAGGACGAAGATGGTCCATTATAGTCACGTCTTTTCACCTGATTGTGCTTGACACCTTGTTCAGAAGAGCTAGAATGTGCAGCAAAAATCAGGAGTAGCAGATAGATGAGATCTATCAAAAGTCAGACTCTCTCTCAGTAATGGGTAAGAACCTGGTCATCAGACACTAGGTGCTCTCAGTGTTGTTGTTGTTGTAGGTCACACCCCGATCCTGCACTTTGGTAGTCTCCCATGCCGTTTTCAGTTTCAGCTGAGGATCCAAGATGGAGCACGTCCAACAAGTCATATTGCACCAGTCTCTATAGAATGGGGGAGGAAAGCATACCCAACAGTGCTCTAATCAGCTGGCCACCTCTTATCAAAACCAAAGTACAGAAGTGTCATGTGCCACGATGACTGTATAAACTGGTTGACGCTATGAATGTAAAGAAAGACATGTACTGTTTTGTATTTCTTGGACATACTTTTGTTATAAATGGACTATTTTTGGAAAAGAAAGAATGCATTAAAGAGCAACAGTGTAGTAGTATTTGCCACAAAAATAGTACAGGAAGAAAGCACAAACTATTTTTATCAGCAAGCTTGTTTCTGTCCGGTGGTATTTGCATCCAGCCTTATTCTGTCTATGGAGACAAGATGATACTGCAGATGCTGCAGTCTGGACTAAAACAAAACTGAGCTGCTGGAGGAACGCTGTGGGTCAAGCACCATCTTTGGAGGGAAATGGATGGTCGATGCTTTAGGTCAAGAACTTTCACTGGGACAGGATACTGTCTGTTCATATGTAGACTACTTTTGAGACCATACTCAAAGCTCACCAAATGCTTCTCTACAAGTATTAGAACTATCCTTTGAAATCAGGAAAAGCTTTCCAGAATTCAACACGCTAACTGAAATCCCTCATTTTTGATATAATATCTTCTATAAGAACATAACTTTATACGAACATAAGAATGATAAAACAGATAAAAGGTTGAGCTGTCTACCATCTAATTGGTGCTATGTTGAAAGGATTATGAAAAATTACTAGAATGTTACCTGGGTTTCATCACCTAAGTTACAGAGAAAGGTTAAATAAGTTGGGTCTTTATTCCTTGGAACTTAGAAGGTTGAGGGGGGACTTGATAGAGGTATTTAAAATTATGAGGGGGATAGATAGAGTTGACGTGGGTAGGCTTTTTCCATCGAGAGTGGGGGAGATTCAAACAAGAGGACATGAGCAGAGAGTTAAAAGGCAAAAGTTTAAGGGTAACATGAGGGGGAACTTCTTTACTCAGAGAGTGGTAGCTGTGTGGAACGAGCTTCCAGCAGAAGTGGTTGACGCAGGTTCGGTGTTGTCGCTTAAAGTTAAACTGGACAGCTATATGGACAGGAAAGGAATGGAGGGTTATGGGCTGAGTGCAGGTCGGTTGGACTAGGTGAGGGTAAGGGTTCGGTACGGACTAGAAGGACCGAGATGGCCTGTTTCCGTGCTGTAATTGTTATATTGTTATATGATTATATAGTTAAAAACACATCAGTAAACAGAATACTAAATAGTCCTCACATGAACAAGATCTCTGATATCACTCCTGAAAACAGCTATCATTTACTTGTCTCTGCAGCTGCTGATACTGTAGAGTACAGGAAAAAAATATCATGCAATTACCATCTGCTGCTCAAGAGAATCTACCCACTTAAATTCATCAGCTTTACTATAATTAATATTTCCACCTTCACCATCCCAACATCAACATCTGTCAGAAACCTAACAATTCTAACAGTGATTCAATGATGTGATTAGTAGAGCTGCTGCCTCACAGTTCCTGTGACCTGGGTTTAGTATTGCCCCCTAGTATGTAGGTAAGTGATAGGATGTAGGGTGGGAATTGGAGACCATAATTTTAATGGGAAGGTGGGTAGAATAAAGACTGATTAGTACAGTATAGGATTGATAAATAGAAGTTTGATGGAGCCTGGGCTTGATGAATCAAAGGGCCTATTACCGTACTAGAAGATGTCACAGCATCAATTAGAGAGGTCATGCTAATATGTCAGAGGCTGGATCCCCTGCAATGAGTTACTTATCTCCCAATTTCACAAATAATACAGCATGGAGACAGGTCCTTAGGATTAACTCATTAATGCTGACCAGAGTGCCTTTTTGAGCTTGTCCTATTTGCTTGTACTTGGCCCATATCCCTCTAATCATCTCCTATCCACAAACCTGTTCAAATATCTTTGAAGTTTTGCATTTGTACTGTACCTGCCTCTACACCTTCATCTGATAGCTTCCATATACCCTCATACCACTTCCCCCACCACACAGTGTGCAAAACTTGCCCCTCAGGTTCTCTTTAAATCTTTTTCCTCTCACCTTAAACCCATGTCTAGCTTTTGATAATTCTACCCTGAGAAAATGACTGCAACCAACCACCTTGCTGATGAGTATACAATCATGTACACTCAGCCTACAAGGTCACACTTGAACTTCCTTTGTTCCAGAGAAATCAGTCCCAGCCTATCCAGTTACCCCACATAACCACAGCCCTCCAATCCTGTCAGCATCTTTGTGAATCCTTTCTGCATCCGTTCTAGATTAATCAGATCCTTCCTGTAGTATTGTGGTTAAAACTGCACACAATATTCCAAGTGTCCAATATTCCAACATGTTGAACAGCTGTAAAATTACATTATTATTCCAACACTCAATGCCTCATCCAATAAAGGTGACTATGTCATACATCTTCACCAGTTTGTCCAACTGTCTCCCCTCTTTCAGGGAACAATGTACTTATATCTCTAGGTCACTTTGTTCTACTGAACTCTGCAGGGCCCTGTGTTCACTGGTTTCACTTCCCAAAATGCAACACGATACAATTTCCAACACACAAAACCATGCTGTCACTCATCGGTCCTTAGCCATCCTCTAGTCTTCCGGCACCTTGCACTTGGTCAAGGAAAACTCCCTGCCCAGGTCCCAGTGATTTCTTCTCTTGCTTCCCACGATATGCTAGAATGCTTTCATTAAGGAATTATCCACCTTTACAGACCTCACTTTTGATACTATGGTCATGCTTTAGGACATCACTGTTCTCTTCCCTGAATTCCTTAGCTTCTACGATTTTCTCCAATGTAAATACAGATAAGAAGAATTCATTTAGGACTTCACCCATCTCATGTGGCTCCACACATGGACACACTGATCCTTCAGGGGACCAATTCTCTCCCTAGTTACCCTTTTGCTCTTTGTATATTTTTAGAATATTTACAGGATATTACTCTTAAACCTTACTCATCATGGAATTCTCATATACTCTTTTTGTCTTCCTAATTTCTTTCTTAAATGTACTTCTACATCCCTGAAATTACTCAAGAGATTTGCTTGATCCCAGCTTCCTATACTGGACATATGACACTTTCTTTTGTTCTTGACCACAGCCTCAATGTCCCTTGTCAACCAGGGTTCCTCAATCCTGTCAGCCTTACCCTTCACCCTCATAGGAACATGTTGGCCCTAAACTCTCCCCATCTCATTTTTCAAAGCTCTCTCTTTTATCTAGCACTGGAGTTTGTGTTTATAGTGGTTGAGGTGGCTCATCCATAACCTCTTCAATGAATGTGTCTCATAGATTGATCCTTGGGAAATCAATACCTTAAGACCCACTACAGGTACAACATTTTGTACGATGTTATCTTCTTCCCATAAATTTCCACCCTGTTCACCTTCAAACCACATACAAAATGCTGAAGGAACACAGCAGGTCAGGCAGCATCAATGGAAAGTAATATGAATATATATGAAACAGTCAACATTTCTGGATGAGATCATTCATCAGGATAGGAAAGGAAGAGAGATGAAGCCAGAATAAGGAAGTGAGGGGAGGGGGAAGGAGTACTTGCTAGAAGGTGATAGGTAAGGGGGAAAGTAGGTGGGTCAGGAGGATGAAGTGAGAGGCTGGGGTGGGAGGTGATAGGTAGAAAAGGCAAAGGACTGAAGAAGAAAGAGTGGACAATGGAAGAAAGGGAAAAAGTGGGGGGGGGCATCAGGGTGAGGTGATAGACAGATGAGGAGAAGAGTAGGGTTAGGAGGAGAGCCAGAATGGGGAATGGCAGAAGAAGGAAGGGAGGGAGGGGAAAATTACCAGAAGTTAGAGAAATCAATGTTCATGCCATCAGGCTGAAGACTACCCAGACGGAACATATGTTGCTCCTCCAACTTGATAGTGTTCTCTTCATGGCAGTAGAGGCGGCTGTGGACCAACATGTTGGAATGGGAATGGGGATTAAAATGGTTGGACACCTAGAAGTCCTGCTTGTTGCAGATGGAGCAAAGGTGCTCGACATAGCAGTCCCCGAATCTCGTCGGGTCTCACCAATGTGGAGGAGGCTGCAACTGGAGCACCGCATACATTAGATCACCCCAACAGATTAGCTGGCGAAGTGCTGCTTCAACAGGTAGGACTGCTTGAGACATTGAACAGAGGTGAAAGAGGACCTGAATGGGCAGGTATAGCACTTCTTCCGCTTGCAGGGACAAGTGGCAGGAGGGAGATTAGCAGGGAGGAATGAAAAGACAAGGGAATCACAGAGGGAGGGAAAGAATCCCAGTGGAAAGCAGAGAGCGGGGCGAGGTAAAGATATGTTGGTGCTAAGATCCTGTGAAAGATGGTGGAAGTTGCAGAGAATGATATGCTGGGTGAAGAGGCTCATAGGGTGGTAGGTAAGAACAAGAGGAACTCTACCTCTGTAAGAAGAACAGGAGGATGGGGTGAAAGTGGATGTATGGGAAATGGAGGAGATGGGGCAGCATCAATAGTAGAGGAAGGGAAATTCCATTCTTTGAAGAAGGAGGCTTCAGATCACTATTGATTTGTTATAAAGTGATCAAAAAACAGACCAACACCACCAAAACAACCTTACCAAAACTTGTGATTCTATTGTGAAAGCTAGTCAAAAAGAGGACTGAGAATCTACTTAGTATCTATAGGGGCAAGCGAGCATTTACCCCATAGACTTATATGGAAGGTTGGGTCCTGTAAAACCTTCCTGATTTTTGGTCTAAGGATTGGCAGGGTACATTGATCATGTAGCGAGCCGAACACTGAGACAAATAAAAACTTGCATAAGGATTCCGTCTATTTCGGTATTTTTGAGTACTTTTAATTTGAAAGAAATTGTTTTAATTCACTTGTGTTTTACTAGATACCTGATTCAATAAGAGGGGCAGCAAGGTCTGGTTCATTTTGGCTGTCTGTTGGATCTGTACCTGAGAAATCAAAAATTATAATTCAAAGCAAATGAACTTGAGACAAAGTTATCACCACACTGGAAGAGTGGGCCAAACGGTCCTTTTTGCTGCTGCTTCAATGATTCCACCATTTAAGCAAAACAGAAAATTTATTAAAAATATTTAGCAGAAAGAAAATAATATTTCAACTAAGTGAAGAGAAACATACTGGGGATTAGTGAGGTATACGCTATGTATTTTCCATCTATCGCACAGGGACATTTGAAGTTAGATTACTAAATATATTGCACACCAGAGAAAATGGGAAAATGAAATTAAGTGATTATGTGGAATCTATGCCAAATGCTCAAAATGGAACAAATGCAAATAGTTCAATGTCTGAAGGCAGGCCAGCTCACAACAGCTTCTCTTTTTGCTGTGAGTGGTGATCTAAAAAGGATCTAAAAATGATCATTCTGACGATCGAGCACATGGACTGCAACAAAACATGAATAGTTAATTGTTAGTTCTCACAAATCCCAGGGTTAGATCATCGTTGTACATAAACTGATGGTAGTGTATGGGGTAATTAGGGCCTCAAACTAAGTAGTTGGTCAACTGTGTCTTTAGCATTCATGGTTGCGATAGCATCTTATAGTCAACAGGGAGTCCAGGATAAAACCTCCACCCCGCGAGTTATTAAAACAACCACCTTTGTAATTTGAGAAAACTGCTGAGTTGTTTCATATTAGAAAGTTTTAGAACAAGTCATTAGATGAGTGTAAATCCTAAAATATTATCAACTGATTACAGCAAATGGTATATTTATAAATTTGTAGTCAGAATAGTTGTGTTACTGCAATGGTAAACTAACTGCTAAAAAACTAATTTGTAATAGGGTAGAATTGTCAGGGCACTGTTAGGTTGCATTGTGGCTGATGTTAACATATCTGGGTCCTGTTTCATAAATGAGAGTGAATACATAACAAAAATCCTGCAAAATTCATACTGAAATAACACTACTCCTGGTAGATTCTCACACCAGATTAGCTAAAGAGTGGAAGCAGAATGCAGAAGGCACCTACACTCTGGTATTGTGCTAACGTATGCTGGGAAATGCTGGAAATTTTAGACAGAACTGGTGGCATTTCTCTGCTTAAGATCCTCCAAGTTGGTATTCCAGCACAAACATGAAAACCATAAATTTGCTGTCTGCTCCCAATTGTGCTCTCCAGTGGCAAAGCAAAAATGCAGCAAATTCCCAGGATTCATGCAGGGCATTTGCCTATAAACCTTGAACTGGTTCGTCACTTCTTCCATTTCAATAGAGGGGAAGAGCTGTGAGTGACTTGGTAGATTTTAGGTAACTTACATTTGGTCTTATTTATTAGATTTACCTTGCTTTTAAATGTTTAGAAATTTAATAACTTCAATTTTTATTCTTTTCTCAAATTTATATCTTTAAAGTAAAATAAACTTTTGAATGAGCAAGTGTTGCTGTGGATGGGATTTGATCAAGCAGCCAATATATAAGAGATGGTGCTCCACGCATTTCTATTGCTGTGGGGGAAGCAGTAGATGAATTACGAAGGAAGATCCATCCAGTAGGGACCAGGTGCAATCCAGCTGTGCGTGTATTGCAGAGGCAGTGGGAGGAGATAACTCAGATGGTGAATGCCTGAAGTCAAAGTCCTAGATACAATGCTACGAATTAGTCAATGGCTTTCTGTGTTTGATTAACAAATGTGTCATCAAATAAAGACAAATGTACTACTAGTCCCAGGCACTGTTTGATGTTTTTTCTTTCCATCATTCAACTGCCAACGATCAATTTACATCAGGACCGAGTCATATGGTCTATCTTGCACTCATGCCCTTAACAGTGCTGCAAGACTTGAGTTCAAATCTCACACCTTGCCCAAGGTAGCTTTTTAAACATGTCAACCACATCACCGAATTAAGGGTGCAACTCTCCAACAGACTCCACTCTCTTGCAGATGCACCTGGCACTGTGACAAGCAAGGACAGATTAACCTGTATATCTCATCACAGACTTTACCATCTGAAAATTTCATGTCCAGTGGCAGGCCTGAAATATTCGAAAATAACTATTGTCTTTCTATTCTTCCTCGCACCTCATTTTCCATTTACAAGCACACGACTCTTATTTTTCCCCTCTCTCACCAGGTCTAATCTTGAGTCTTTTTCTTTAAACTAGACCAGCTGCAGCTAACAGTACTTTGGATATTTTACCTTTGGTAAATTCAGAAGTGAAGCAAAGATAAATTGCATAATGCTGCTGGGGCTGTAATTGTTAGCAATAATGCTATATTTATCACCAAAATGGACTAAACAGCTGCGTGCACAGCAATTCCATCATTTAATCAAAATTGGTATTCAGAATTGGATAAATTATTTTTCCCCCTCCCAATATATTTCATCCAAACTACTCCCACTTAATTGCACAATCTCCTCATGGAGCATGCTGAGTTATTGTACATCCGATGGTAATACATTGGTCTGCATACATCGCCAATTTACATTAGTTTTTTTCTTCAGATTGATTCCTGCATTTTAGTTGGACATTTCATGCTGGCAAGTTCTCATAACTAAACAAGCTTCAGCCAAAAGACAGATGCAGCACTTGCTATTGTGTTGGTCCAATAAAATTATCCAGTACTTGAACAACTTCACTTTTCTTAGTGCTTTGTACCACTTACAATCTCTCTAAAATTCTGCTTGAGAGAGGTATTCTCATGCATTAATTTCATTTTAAAAGTAATTTATTTAGTTGTTTATATTATTCAAAATTTACAGAAATCACTAAGCCTAATGCGTGCAATTAAAAAAAGAGATTCTGTGACAGAATTCAATAGTGGTTTTCAATTTTTATAAAGTATTAATAAGAAGTTGTGCTGGGCCTTCATTACAAACCTACAAAACAAAAATACCAAGTTAAACAGATATGAGAGAGAAAAGCTGTACTGGGGTCAATAGAAAAATATGATTTGAATGGTTTTTAATCATAGAGAATGGAAATAATAGGTTTGACATCTAGTCAAATTTGGCCTATGAGTAGTCTAAGGAGACAAAGAATCAAATCAACTGTGCAGACAAATTCCATGAAAAGAAGTAGTATTGTTTATACATTAACTGCTGTTGATAATGAGATCATGGAGTCATAGAAATAAGCTCTTCACCCCAACTCATCCTTGCCAACCATAGTGCCCAGCGATCTAGTCACATTTGACCATGTTTGACCCATTTCACTTAAAATTCCTCTTATCCATATCTTCTCTTTAAAATAATTTAAGAGTTCGCTTATAATTTACTGATTTTGTTTGTAGGTATGCTTATGTACCCTGAAGTAATCTATAAGATTGGCTTTTGTGAAATTACAGTCATTTAATTTTTAAACAAATACTGTGCAGATTATTGAGAATAATGCCAAAAAAATCTCCAGTGGATACCACCAAAGGTAATGGAGTACACAAAAGTAATTACCTTACCAAGTTATGGATTACCTACAGCTCTAAATTGACACGATGTACATCTTCACTCCCAGCTTCCATAGCCACTAACAGGATGTTTTTATCGGCAAAAGCCGAAGTCCCCTCGAATGGTGGCTAACCCTCAAAAAATACCTTTCCATGTGGAGCACTATAATATTCAGTGGGTTATTCCAAAACGGTGTGGATTTCTTAGCAATCACACGGAAAAATCTGACTGCTAAACCCAAGCAAATAGTTCTGGACCCAAGAAATGAGTTATTTAAAATGTCTTTAATTATATTAATGGGTTATTAATATAATTTTACTCAAATTTAGTGGTATTTTAATTGTACTACTTGTGCATTTTAATATGTGTCGGACACCTTCACATAATTTTAATTACCTGAGTAAGCTTGCCAGCCGGGAATTGTGGGTCAGGTTTAAACGGTTCACAAGACAAGACAAGACGGGGGCGCGCGGATCGGGAAGACCCTCCCTAACAAATAAATCGGTCATGGGGCCGATTGTCTGGGAATGTGCTGTGCTCGGTGACCTGCTCCAGGTAAGAGCGGGCTCCGAGGGCAGGGGAATAGTGAACTCGAGCTCGGATGAGTGGAATTGGAAGATCGTAGACCGGAAACTAATAGGTGCAAAAAAAAAACAGTCCAGAAGAAGGGTCTCGGCCCGAAACGTCGACTGTTCATCGTTTCCACAGATGCTGCCTGGCCTGCTGAATGTGTTGCTTTGGATTTCCAGCATCTGAAGATTTTCTCGTGTTTGGAACTGCTTTCCTCTTCAGTGAGGGAGACGCGCGTCATGTGATCCAGTCTAACGGATATGTTCAATATCGCTGAATGCTTGCTCTTGGACCAAATATTGAGATTCCCTTATAATATGTGCATGAATTGAGAGTATACAAAATGCTGGAGGAACTCGGTAGGTCAGGCAGCATCCGTGAAAAGGAATAAACTGTCGACGTTCGGGGCCGAAGGTTAATGAACATGATCACAGTAAGATTTTTAAATAAATAAGATCCTCAGATATTTTTAACTCTAAAGGTCAGAACTCAGTCGTGATAGTGATGCCTGAATTAAGAAGCGTGAGTATTGTAGAGAAGCTGGAAACACGTTCAAAACTTTTTGCTCAGGCTTTGGTAGTCATTGACCTTAAATTCCCGCGATAGCACGGACTCTCCTAGTCCGCTCTGACAAGCCTTTGAACTAAACTTTTCCATCCAGACAAATAGGAAATCATCCAAAACCCTGTGACTCATTATAGCGACACGAATTCGGACTTTTCGTTGGTATCATTTAAACACCCCTTGCTGATGACGGCTGTAACATAACGCTTTGGCATTCACAATCTGTTGTGACAAGAGCAGCCACGTCAGCTTCAACTTCATGCACTCTGAAGGTCACGGGAGTGCGGTGGCGATAACATTATTCTCTAATATCTATTAAAAAGACGAATTAAAGAGGGGAGTGAAAATTACACACGTTTTAATAATGACCATAAATGATACGGAGAGTAATTATCCAGGAGTATTTTTAAACATTGCTCAGAATACTAAGGCAATGAAATGTGTGTATGTGTAAGAGAGAGACTGAATACAAGAACACCCGATTGAAATCAGTATTTGTGTAGTTACTATTTAATGACAAATTCTCTGAAGTCATAAATTGGCAGATTAATCAACAGAACAGAACATACTGCTTTTTTTTTGCAGCACTGCTATTTTATGAAAACAACCATTTATTAAAGCAGTTGTCGTTCTCTTCTGCCACCTTTACATTTTAGAATCAGGTTTAATATGTTGTGAAATTTGTTGTTTTTCAGCATCAGTACATTGCAATACATAAACTATAAATTACAGTGATATATTTATTATAAGTTACAATACTGTATCCGATGCTCCTGATGCTGTCTCCTCTACCCTGGTGATTGGAGGATTGTTTTATCGAGCACCTCTGCTCCATCCGCAAAAAGCTTGATTTCCTGGTGGCCAACCATTTTAATTCCTATCCCCATTCCCATTCTGACATGTCAAAGTTCAAAGTAAATCTATTATCTACGTACTTGTATGTCAAGATATACAACCCTGAGGTCTATTTTCTTGCTGCCATTCATAGTAAATACAAGGAACGCAATAGAATCAATGAAAGATTGTGCCCAGCAGGATAGACAAACAAGCTCTGCAAATACAAAAAGAAATAATAATAACAATAGTAAATAAATGAGCAATAAATATTGAGAACCTGAAGTGTCCTTGAAAGTGAGGCCAGAATTTGTGGGAATAATTCAGTGATGGGGCAAGTGAAGTTATTCAGAGTCTGATAGCTGACGGGTAATAAATCATTCAGAACCTGGTGGCATGGGTCCTGAGACTCCTGTACCTTATACCTGATGGCAGCAGTCAGAAGAGAGCATAGCCTGGATGGTGGGGGGTCCTTGATGCTTTCCTGCAACAGCACTCAGTGTAGATGTGCTTAATGGTGGGGAGGGCTTTATCTGTAATGGACTGAGCTCTATCCGCTTCTTTTTGTAGGACATTGGTGTTTCTGTACCCTCTTTATCTCTGATCCCCTGAGGAGGACTAGCTCATGGACTGTAGTCAAAGAAGAGCATCCTGATATGGTGATGGGACAATTGCATCCTGGACAACTGTGTCCTGGACAAATGTGTCCTGGTTATTAGTGTCGCTGGACATTTGTGTCCCAATGTATGTTTATCTCATATTAGATTTGTGTCCCAATATATGTATATTTCATAAAAGATATAATTTACATATTCATGTAATTTTTAAAATCAAAAACAGTTTTATTAATTAAAAAAGGATTGTAGCATGCATTTTATTGATTAAAAAAATTAATTTATAAGTCCAAACTTAAAAAGTATGCATGTTGTGGGCAACCCCTCGTAAGAAACTTAATTTGTCCTCAGGATTGTAACATGCTATTAAAGATTGAAGGCGCTTACTGATATTCTTATTTCTTGGTTGGACAATAATCCCTCTTTGGTAGTCAATTTTCTTCTTTGTGGCCATAGCTTCCTCTTTCTTCAACACCAATTAATTTCCAAACAGAGGGGTGTTGACAAGTAATTGAATTTTGGATAGCATTATGCCACCCCTCTAAACTATTGTTAGATCTCGGCAAGTCGTTCATTGTTCGATCATGAACATTCCAAGATGCAATGGAAAAGGTTGCTGCAATCCTGTGCCCACTTCTACTTCCTGCTTGGCCAATGTATGTAATTTCAAAGTATGCGATGAATTCGGGAGGTAAGTCGTGATCTTCACTCAGATCCAAAGAGTCTGCTACCACGTCATTTACTGGAAGGAAAGCTAATGCAGAGAAACAACTAATTTTTAAATTTAATTCTTGATCTTTGTTATACCATTGCCTTAAACTGAGGTTGCATATTTTCGTAAAGATGGATTTTGACAAATGGAAAATACATGAGCTTATTGTTGCATTAGGACATGTTTCTGCAATACTCTTTCTTGCTTCTAGTTCAAAATCCGTCAGCACTAATTTGGGATTAAGTTGAGGGCGAGTCTGCAACAGAAGAGTGAATAGGCAGTCATATATTTCTTTACTCTTATTGAGTAGAAGAGCAAAAACACAGGGAATACTGAATATACCATCTTGGACATGGATGCAGTACAATTGATAATAGATTTGTGGGCAAATTTTGAAAGTGCCATCTGCTGCCCAACTCTGAAATTCTGTCAAGTCATCCAAACCCTCTTCTATTTTCATCATATATGCCAGTATCAATTGCAAGAAACCTTTGTCTAGTGGGGAGAATACAATATTCTTCTGGTATTTCATAATTACGTCTTTGGTTTGGTATAGAAGGAGCATTTTGTGCCTTCTGTCTCCAACGACGAACATTTCTCCCCATTGCAGAGACAGAGGGCATTTCTGCCATTGAAAGTTCATAGTGTTTTGACAAAGTTGTTCCATTGAGATGTCTTGTTAGTTCTTGTGAGGATATCGCTGTTTCTTTCAACTCTAAAACCGATTCTTTTGCTCTAATTGCAGCAGCAGAAGAACCATGGTTATGTTCATTAATTCATTTTGTTATTACATCGTGCTCGGTATGAACTCGTACTTTGCAGGATTGTACCACACATCTCCAGTAAATTTTCATGCCCACAGCATTTTTCTTATGATAGTGATAGATATAATTTCCGTCATCAACAAGTATGTTTCCACCTTTGCTTGAGTTCAAGAACTGTGACATAGCTTAGTTTCTGAAAAAAAAGTAAATTTAAAGCTGAATTGTAATAGGAAATGTGGGGTTTTGTTTATAAGTAGCTCAGTTGCAAATGAGGCACCCCTCATTTGCCTACAATTACCCTAATGGATTAGATGGTTGCTTTTTGACCTGAGATAAGAGGCTTGGCATATATAACACGGGGGTTGGTTACCCAGTAATAGTTACATATAGTGGGATGCAAATGTCCAGGGATGCTAATGACCGGGACTCAATCATCCAGGACGCAAATACCCTAGTACCTCCTGATATATGCACCTTTGCTGTCCACATGTTCCTAGGTTGAGTGAAGAGCCAGTGAAATGGCATCTGCTGTTGGCCTTGTGTGATGGTAGGCAAATCGACTGTTTCAAACCGCTTCTCAGGCAGGAGTTGATATGTTTCATCACCAACCTCTCAAAGCACTTCATCTCAGTTATTGTAAGTGTGACTGGATGATAGTCTTTGAGGCATGTTACCATGTTCTTCTTGGGCACTGGTGTATTTTGACAGTCAAAACAAGCATAAAGGCTTTGAGCTCATCTGTGGAGTGAAGCCTTGTCACCTATGTCACTTGGTTTCTGTTTGTAAGAGGTGATACCATTCAAGCCCTGCCACAGCCATTGAGCATCCTTCACTGGTTCAAATTTGGTCCAGAATTGTCACTTTGTACATGAAATGGATTTCTGGAGATCATACCTGGATTTCTTGTATTTTACTTGACCGCCACACCTGAATGCCACTGATCTAGCCTTCAGCAGGTTGTAGATCTCATAGTTCATCCAAGGCTGCTGGTTGGGGAATACTGAATGATTTTGTCTCGTCTATGACAGTTTTCTGGCTCTCGAAGTCTAACTCTATGTCCCGTCATGAGGGGTGGAAGTGGGTAAGGCCAGCCAACAAGGCTCTGGTTAGGCCAATCCCCTGTAGAGTGGATATAATGGATTGCAGGAAAATTGATGAACTCCAACCATATCATCGAATTTGGATGATGGAGACAGGAGGTCATCAATGGCCTATGTTCCACTGGGAGCTGAGTGCCCAAGAAGAAAAAGTCCGTGACAACCGTGATGTATTCGTTCAGATCCTATGATGAGTTCTTGAACATGGTCCAGTCCACTGACTTGAAGCAATGCCAAAGCCACTCCTTTGCCTCTCTTGACCACCTCTTTGCTGTCCTTACCTCTGGAGCCTTGCGCTTTAGCTGCGCCTTTAGGCAGGTAGTAGGAGGACAGCAGAGTGATCAGATTTCCCAAAATGTATTCTAATCGTAGTACAGTAGTAGCTGAGTGTATCCCTGGTGCCGAAGGTAATATTTTGATGATAATTGGGAAGAAGTTTCTTCAAACAAGCCTGATTGAAGTCACCGACAATGATTTGAAGGTATCGGGATGGGCTGTTACCAGTTTGCTGAGCATGGCCCTCAATACTTCAAGTGTCTGTTTAACATCTGCTTTTGGCGACATGTAAACTGCAGTCAGGATCAAGGAGGAGAACTCTCTTGGTAAGTCGAGACTTGACCAGAGTGAGCCATGTCACTGTAAAGCAGAGAACACAGCAATCCCTCATTTCCCTCCGATACAGCAATCTTACGCTTAGGACCTCAGTCTTGCTCTCTGGCGATTGTAAATTTGCTAACAAGATGCAGGGTAGAGGAAGTTTCATACCTTAGCGTTTTAACCTGGCTTGGAGCCCTTCCTTCTTCCCTCTTTTAAGGTCATGGT
The DNA here is from genome assembly GCF_030028105.1 of Mobula birostris. Classification (NCBI taxonomy): domain Eukaryota; kingdom Metazoa; phylum Chordata; class Chondrichthyes; order Myliobatiformes; family Myliobatidae; genus Mobula; species Mobula birostris. Next base: position 54,494,628 of record NC_092384.1, read on the forward strand.
AATATACCTTATTCTGCTTAAAGGTGCTGTATCTGCATGCTTGAGAGTTAAGTCTGCTGAGTCCTTCAGAAGATCATGAAATTGCTAGTTCATTAAGACAATTCAAAAGTATGTTACTTAAAGGAAAATTACAGACTGCGGATTGCAGGGAGAGTAGTTCAGAAGAAATATACAAGTGTCCCCCGCTTTTCGAACGTTCGCTTTATGAAACCTCACTGTTACGAAAGACCTGCATTAGTACCCTGTTTTTGCTTTCAGAAGGTGTTTTCACTGTTACGAAAAAAAAACAGCGTGTGATAAAAAAATAAGTGCGTGCCCTGAGCAGCCGCTGTCCCCCCGGATTCGGAGCTGCATTCTCGCCAGCATTGCTTAAACAGGTGCCTGTGAGCAGCCGTTTGCAAGATGAGTTCTAAGGTATTGGAAAAGCCTAAAAGAGCTTGTAAGGGTGTTACACTTAGCGTAAAGCTAGACATAATTAAGCGTTTCGACCGTGGTGAATGAAGTAAGGACTGAGTGAGTTTGGCTTGTGGAAGCTGAGGAACATGATGTTGAAGAGGTTTTGGCATCCCATGACCAAGAACTGATAGATGAAGAGCTGATGCAATTGGAAGAGGAAAGGATAACAACTGAAACTGAATACAGAAGTGAACGGACCGAAAGTGAAGTCGTCCAGCAACTGAACGTGAAGCAACTGCGTGAGATTTTCGCTGCAATAATAAAGTACGACTTTAATTTTGAAAGGGTACGTAGGTTTAGTGGATATTTGCAGGATGGTTTGAATCCTTACAAAGAACTGTATGATAGAAAAATCCGCGAAGCTCAGCAGTCAAGCAAGCCTTCCGCATCAGCCACAGCAGACAACGAACCTCGACCTTCGACATCGAGGTAGGTGGTCATAGGAGAAGATGAGCTGCCTGCTCTGATGGGAACAGATGACGAGATGACACCCCAGTGTCCCACCACCCCGCGATTCACGGAGAATGCAGCGGTAGCCGGGAGGCACACAGCACATCTTTAAGAAAAAAGCCGAAATAAACATGCTAATTAATTAGGTGCCGCCCGACACGTAATTAATTAGCGTGGTTATTTCGGATTTTTTCTTAAAGATGTGCTGGATGCCTCCTGGCTACCGCTGGACTCCTTGATTCTTCACGGCAATGTATCGCTCAGCGGCCTGGAGGGTGGGGCCACTGCATCACCCAACCTGCGACGACTCAGTCTAACACACCATCATCAGTGTGCTCGGCGCTGAACCAATTCAGGTAAGTACACTGTACATACATTATTTCTACTTTATATAGTCTGTGTATTTTTACATATTATTTGCTATGATTTGGCAGCTTCATAGCTTAAAGGTTACAGGACAGCGCTTGCGCCGTGTTTTCTCCAACAGCGCTTGCGTGAGATTTTCTGCCAACGGCGCTTGCGCGAGATTTTCGCTACGGAGAACAGTGCAGTAATGATAGTGGAAAAATATTTCTACTTTATATATGCTGTGTATTTATCATATCTTTCCTGCTTTTACTATACGTTACTGTTATTTTAGGTTTTATGTGTTATTTGGCATGATTTGGTAGGTTATTTTTGGGTCTGCGAACGCTCTCAAATTTTTCCCATAAAATAAATGGTAATTGCTTCTTCGCTTTACAACATTTCGGCTTACGAACCGTTTCATAGGAACGCTCTACCCTCGGATGGCGGGGGAAACCTGTATTTAGACGTTTTGTCCATGGTCTCCTTTTCTGCCATGATGAGGCCACTCTCAGGTTGGAGGAGCAACACCTCCTATTCTGTCTATGTTGTTTCCAACCTGTTTCAAGGACTGGTTTTAGACTTCAGGAGATGGAAACCAGAGGTTTGTGAGCCAGTGATCATCAGAGGATCAGAGATGGAGAGAGCCAGTAACTTTAAATTCTTATCTGTCACTATTTTAGAGGCCCTATCCTGGATCCATCATATAAATATAATTGCAAAGAAAGCACAACGGCACCTTTACTTCCTCAGGCGTCTGCGGAGGTTCGGCATGTCATCGAAAACCTTGGAAAACTTCTATAAATGTGTGGTGGAAGGTGTGCTGACTGGCTGCATTACAGCCTGGTATGGGAACACCAGTGCTTTTGAGTGGAAAGTCCCACAAAAGGTAGTGGATTTGGCCCAGTACATCACAGGTAAAATCCTTCCAGCCTTTGAGCACATCTACATGAAGCGTTGTCGTAGAAAAGCAACATCCATCATCAAAGGTCCTCACCACCCAGGCCATGCTCTTTTCTCGCTGCTGCCATCGGGCAGAAGGTACAAGTGCCTCAGGACTCACCACCAGATTCAAGAACAGTTAGCACCCCTCAACCATCAGACTCTTGAACAAAAGGGGATACACTCTTTTAAGGACTCTGTTTTATTGTTATATTAATGGATGTTATATTGTTATTTCATGCTTGTTATTTATTGCTATTTATTTATATCCGCATTTGCACAGTTAGTTTACAGTTTATAGTACTGTTCTATAGATTTGCTAAGTATGCCTCAGAAAGAGAATCTGAGTTGTATGTGGTGGCATGCATGTACTCTGATAATAAATTTTACTTTGAGCTTTGAACCGGATAGCCTGAACATTGATTTTGCCAACTTCCGGATTTTTTTCCCCCACCTTTCCTTCCCTCATCTTCAATTCCCACTTTGGCCTCTTATCTCTTCCCCTCACCTGCCTATCTCCTCCCCCTGGTGCCACTCCTCCTTTCTCCGATTCTCCTCTCCTATCTGATTCCTTTTTCTCTAGCTCTTTACCTTTCCCACTTATCATCTCCCATCTTTTTAGTTCATCCGTCTCCCCCACCCACCTGGTTTCACCTATTACCTTCTAGCTTCCCCTCCTTCCCCTTCCCCCTACCTTCTTATTGTACAATCTCCCTCCCCCCCCTTCTTTCTAGTCCTGATGTAGGATCTCAGCCGAAAATTTCGACTGTTAAATTGATTTCCATAGATGCTGTCTGACTTGCTAAGTTTCCAGCTGTTTTTGTGTGTTGCTTTGGATTTCCAGCATCTTCAGAATCTCCTGTGGTTATAAATTTCAATAAGAAATATATATTAGAATATTAAGTAAGTAGTGCAAAAGAGCAAAAATGGGAAAAATAATGAGGTAATGTACAAAGTACATGGATTTATTGTCCCTTCAGAAATCTGTGGCAGAGGGTAAGAAGCTGGTCCTAAAACATTGAGTGTGTATCTTCAGACTGCTGTACCTACTCCTTGATGGTAGCAATGAGAAGAGAGCATATTCTGGATGATGGGGTCCTCAATGATGATGCTTTTTTGAGGCATCACCTTTTGATGATGTCCTCCATGCTGGCAAGGCTAGTGCCCATGATGGAGCTGGCTGAGTTTGCAACTTTCTGCAGCCGTTGCTGTTCCTGTGCAGAGGCCCTCCATACTAGATGGCAATGAAACCAGTTTGAATGCTCTCCACGGTACATTTGTAGAAATTTGCAAGAGTCTTTGGTGACATAACAAGTCTCCTCAAACTCTTAATGAAATATGGCCTTTGTTGTTCCTTCTTGATGATTACATCAATATGTTGTGTCCATGATAGACCTTCAGAGATGATGACCCCTCAGGAACTTGAAACTGCTTTCCCTTTCCTCTTTTCTATTGCTGATCTCTCGGTTAGGATTGTCCAACTGCATCACCTAGACTATTCCAATTTCCATATATTCACTCAATCTTAAGTAACTCTCGCTTCAGCTAGCGGCTTAATATAGGGGGTGATAGCCCCTGCATTCTGGCCAAACTTAAAAAATCTTGTTTGGGTGCATGATGTGCGATGTGTCCCTTGTTATAAATAAGTACCCCGAAATAACAAACAGTACACAATATGCGATTAAACAATTGAGCTTTATAGTCCTTACTTGACTATGTGGTTAGTAGAGAAAACAAAAGAAAAGAAAAAGGGCCCATTCTCACGAAACTGTCCATTGCGCAATGTTGGAGCTCACTGATAGCGGATTGTCCACCATCAACCTCCAATCGTTGCTGCCCTTCGGACTTTCACTCCAAGTCCACTCGGTCCAGTGGTCTACCAAGTCTCTCCATTCGCATGTTCTCTCCTCATCTCTCCCCGGCAAAAGACGGCGAAAATCTTTCTTCAAGACTCACAAGAAAGAACAAATTCCTGCTCATTGGCTAGCATGCCCCGTTATCTCTAGTCATAACCCAAACATTGCTGCTACAGAGAAACCATTACCTCAGCAGTGGAACATTACAGAGAAGCCATTACATTAGCAGTGAATCCTTACAGCGTGTTACACTTATAAGTATGTTATTACCACACAATCTTCAAGCGTGTTCTTTGTTTGAAGTTGAACAGGGATACTGAGCAGCAAACACTGGGTTGGACTGAGCTGAACTCATGATGCTGTATTGTTGTTCCCAAAGTTCTGATGGACGCTTAGTTGCTTCAGCCACATGGACAATGAGTAGGTCAGAAATGGCAGAAGCAAAGACCCAATGCACAATCAGGGCCATTTGCCTTCTGATGATTCGTGCTTTTCAACGAAACAAAGACATTTAGAAAATGTTGGTAAACTAAGAAATTGAAGAAACTGAAAGTTAATACATTAATTTAAAACCATATTCAGCTGATGTAAATTGATTAAAATCATTAAATGTGTTTTAAAAGTTACTTTACTTATTTAGGTTAAAGTGTAAACTGCATTCTTACAAATAAACTGTATTAGATGCACATGTTCTAATAACCAATAAAAGAGCTATGGAGTCAGATATAAGGGGCATTCATGGTGTACATTTTTCATCATTAAAACTGGCACAAAATAATTAAAATCTACAACTGAATGCCGTAATGGTTAAGGGCCTTGATGAGCATATTGAGCTGTTGTCTGAACTTGATACGTATAATTATTTTAATAAGGAATCCTGCATCTGAATCAGGATCTGTTTCACAACTTACTTTTCGTGCACCTGAAATGTCATTGCATAATCCTACCCAACAGATTATATCAAGAGCATCTAGCAAGCATTTCACAAGTAGCATTTAACAAGATTCCTACTTTCATTGAGGCAAGACAACAATTTATTGTTTTAGGTTTGGTGAATTTCTGCCAATCAAGTACATTTAGAGAATTCATTTTTGAAGAACTTGGTTATCTTGTTCTTCATTGAAGATTCAGATGCTTTTGCCCTAATCCTGAGATTGATTTTGAGATTGTGCATGTGGAGTTTTCAGAAAAAATGTTGGTTCTTGTTGCATGAAGGAAAGTAATTTGCAAGATGGCTTCTTTTAACTAGCCTCTCTTGCAATGATAATTGGAAGGACAGGCACAGTATCAGATCACTATGATTTCAATTTTTCATGCCCCTGGGTCCTTCAAACCACTTTATGAGACAACACAGCATAAATTAGTTTATTGTGTTTTGGAGGCATTTCAACCAAACCAGCCAGGAACTTGCCCACCTGTGTCCTTATTGATTATCATGACTTAAACCTTATCCACAAATACCCTTGTGGTGATATTGCTGCACCATTGTGATTATATCCTTTAAGGAGGGGGGCTTGGTGCTTTTGCTGGTACAAGAACGGGAAGGGGGAGGATTGATGCTTCTGCTGCTGCTTGTGCGTGGAGGGGGAGGGGTCTTTGGGGTTATGATGTTTCATTCTTTGGGGTTTTTTCCTGTTTCGTGGACGTGTGCAAAGAGTAAGAATTTCAGGTTATATACGGTATACATTTTCTGATATTAAATTGAACCATCGAATCTTGATCTCTTGTGATTGGCAGTCACATTTCTGGATTGGCTATATTGTACATCATGCCAATGTTAATTTTATCATTAAATGCCTCCTTACGCCAACTATTCTTGATTATAGTTGTTCACCTCCATTAACTCTTCTCCAGACTCCTGTCGAGTGCTGTGAAATGTTGCGGGATATTGTATACAACATCCCACTGTATGAATTGATTCTGACCTTCTTGTAATAAAATAGTTAAAATATTTCATTATCTGCTGAAAATTGGCATAAGTTTACTTGAAAACTGCTAACTATGTGAGAGGAAAAGTTGAATTAAGAAAGAAAGCTGAAACTTAAATGAGAAGTTCATGATAATAATAGGATAATAACTTGTGGAAGGAATGGTGAAATAGGATTGGTACTAATGACATTAAGAAAGAAATCATATTTGGGTGTTTGAGGGACCTGGGGAAAAGAAAACAACTTCTATGTTTTTAGGTTTGAGCCAATTTTTCAATTATAAGTCACTAAAAGGATTCTTTCAACTAATGCGAGAATAAATAAATCATGAGAAGCATCACAAGATTACTAGCGCAAGTAACATTGTGTAAAAATGCAAGAAATTGGTACAAACAGCAGATAAAACAGTAAATATTTAAATCTTAAGGCCGTGTACTGCAGTGAGAATCTGAATGAAGCTTTTCAGCTAAGTTAGTTCATATATTTTTCTTCAGTTTATTGTATAATCAACATGAAAATATGCAATCTACCTCAGCAAGTTTTCATTAACTTTATTTAGATCGTGCTTAATATTGTACTTACCATTACACACTAAGGTTCTGAATTTGACCATCTGAAAAATGTGTGCTGGCACCAAACTCTAAAAAGGAAGTGCAACTGACTGAGAGCAGCTCACAGATGAAATTAGACTGCACCACATTATCACAGCTGGAGCAGTCAGTCTTATTGTTTTGGATATTAGTTCGCCTTCACACGTTGTAATTTCAGAAGTTGTTGGTTTCAACCTAACTTTCTGTTATTCAGGCCTGGGGCTAGAAATTTGTTCACACGACTTTAATAAAATGGCGCCGTGGAGTTGAAAATTAATGGCCATTAGGAAATTTGTTTCTTCATTTCCAGCTGAAATTTTCACTTATCCTCACACTTCTTCTGGTGTGAAGCTCTTTCAGTGGTTGTGCAACACACAAAATATGTCTATAGTAATTTTTTTTAACTTCACTGGAGTAAGGAGTATTGGTTCTTATTTACTTACACCATTTCCTTTGAGGTGGTGCTATTTAAAGAACTGACACAGAAGCTACACTCTTTGTTTTCACTGAGAACTCTGATCTCCAAAAACTTCAAAAGTAAACACATGACTATGCCTTGACCGCTTTGCACATGGAGGCCAGGTTGCGGTCACTTTCAGGTTCTTAACCTCAAGATTACTGTTGTGTCTGTGCACAATTAAGTAAAGGCATGCTCGCGGGAGATGGTTGTAACTGATTCATATTGCAGCAAGGGAGAGAGAGAGAAAACAATGTGCATGCATAGACAACAGTGCATGCGTGACAACAGATCAATACGTAGTGCCAAGGAGAGGGTGGTCATTGCTCTAAAAATCAGATTCATACACTACATTCCTCACCCTTTAGATTAATGCAACATAAACTGTACATGTACAAACATTCAATCTCTCTTTATTCCAAATAACCATACTTCCACAATAACAGTCCATAACTAATTTCAGAGTTCTAAAGGTTCAGTCTTTTGGGTGGTGCTCTGTTTCTTTCAGGATAGTGCCTCTGGACCTGCAGAGTGACATCAAGTTTGTAGGTGTCTTAACGATAACATTCTCGTCATGCCGCTGGACCTGTGGAGTGGCATCGGGTTTGTAGGTGTCTTGTCTAAGACAACGTTCTCGGTTTCCTGTGTCACTTTGCTATCGATGACATGATCATCACTGAGTGGTAAGTTAAGTGACTGTAACATGTCCATCTTGTTGGTTGCAATCGCGTCAGGTGTGTTCTTTGGTCGAGCATCCAGTGTCTGGTTCACATGACAACTCCATGTCCGATCTCCAACATCCACAGTGTACATAAGTGGGCCATTTATTGTAGCTATCCTGGGTGCCCAGTTATCTTTTTGGTAATCATGCTCTAACTAGGACATCCCGCCCAATCTAAAAGCTCCTTGCTGTTTCACTTGGCAACTGGCTGAACTGTTTATTCTGTTCTTTCCTCTGCAGATATGGTTTCAGGAGGTCTAAGTGAGATCTCAGATTCCTGCTCCTGAACAGCCTTACAGGTGTTTGATTGTCGTCCCATGAACAGAGTTTCAATACACAAAAAGGAAGTTGTCCACCTTCTGCTGTAGAGAAATATCCTCCTTGTTCATCACGTTAGTGGACTTCTTGAAGGTTTGGATAAACCCTTCAGCTAACCCATTCATTGGTGGGTGGTTTGGAGCTGACTTGAAATGTCTGATGCCATTTTTCTTCATGAACAGTCAGAATTCTTCTGACATGTATTGTGCTCCATTGTCACTCAGAATTTGTTCTGGTAAGCCATTTCTGCCAGTAGAGATTCTTGATTATTCTTAGACCTTTTCTGTCGATATTAATATCTTTAAGCATTTTCATGATGACTTGGTGTTTCACTGAGTCAAAGGTTTTTGTGTAGTCAATGAAACAGAAGTACAGGTCTTCTTGTACTTCTATTGACCTTTTGATAATATTCCTGAGAATGTAAGTGGCATTTGATGTTCCCTTGCCTTCAACAAAACCGCATGTTCTTCACTGATCTCTGGTTTAATTTTGTTTCTTATTCTGAGCATGATGGTTCTAAGTAGAATTCTTGTGAGGTGACTCATTAAGCTAATTGTTCTGTGTTGTCCACACTCTGTTGCACCTGGTTTCTTTGGTAGTGCAATGAATACTGTCTTTAACAGTACTTTGCCATTGTTGTATATTCTATTCATTAAGGTTGTTAATTTCTCTACGCCAAAATCTTCTAGCGCTTCATACAGTTCAACCGGAATGTTATCTGGTCCTGATTTCCCCTTTCACACTTTCTTCATAGCATGTTCCACTTCTTCTTTCAGTATTGCTGGGCCCTTGTTGTTGTTGCCAGTATCAAAGTTGTCCTCTCAGCCTTTGTCATTGTATAGGTCTTTGATGTATTCTGACCATCTTTGCATTATTTTTCCTTTTGCTTTTATACATCCTGTTGTTGCCCAGCTTTTCTTCCGATTTGTGACCTCTTTGATCTCGTCATGCATATGTTTGCTGTTGTTGGTCTTCTGCAATTGTTCTATTAACTCACATTTGTCCTTAAGCCACTTTTCTTTTGCTTCCTTGCACTTGGTTGTTATCTGTGCGTGCAAGGATACATAGGCTTTTTTGTTTTCCTTACATTTTCTTCTTTGTTCCATAAGTTTCAGAATTTCTTCTGTCATCCATTTCTTTTTAGCTTTTTTCTGTTGTTTGGGAATCACCTCTTGTGCTGCTTGTGTTATGCTGTCTCTGAGGTTTTCCCATTGCTGTTCTATAATAGTGATGTTTTGTAGAGCCTGGAATTGGTTCTTCGCTGTTATTTGGAATTCATTTTTGATGTCACTGTTTTTTCTCAAAAGTCCCAAATTCAGCTTTGGCTCTACTCTTGGTCTTTTAAGCTTTCTGAGTTTCAGGTACATCACGCTGATTATTGGTATGTGATCACTGATTTAGCCAAGTCTTCAATCTGTTTATCTATCCCTTCTCAAACACCTTCTGATTAGCATTAAGCAGCTGTGACAGCTTCTAGTTAGTACTTTTGGGCTGAAGTTGCCTGTTGATGCCACATTTACAGCTTTGATTGAGTGGCAGTCTAGTTGGATTTTTCTTAACCGTTCACATCTGAAAAGTGCTGGTCCTCCAATTTTCAATACATAAAGTTCCAATTGCTGTGTTGGCCTCCATACGTCACATTTACCTTCAGTTTGCCTTTGGGAGACACTTTTTCACCTGTGTAGGTGTTTAGCATCATTGAGGTCTTCTGTAATAGTATCTTATTCTGTTGTAGTCAGCCTCTGAAATTATTAACAAAGCTAACCCTGTATCTAGCTCCATTTTCAGTTTTACACCAGGCACAATTATTGTGATCCTGATGATTTTGTGATCTGCTTCAGTTATACTCTGAAGTTCTAGGCATGACAGTTCATCTTTGTCTGACTCTATATTGTCTGATTCTGTTTTACATTCAGTAACTTCGTGGATTTGCTTGGTTTTGTATTTGAGACTTTTTACTCAGCTGTGCTTTGGTCTGACTTGCACATTCCCTCTATGTGACTTTGTCTGTGACACATTCTGCAGACTTTTTCTTTGAACCAATAGTCACCTGCACCATGGGACGATTTGCCACATCGATAACATTTTTGACTTTTTGCACCATTCAGGGACATTTTGTGCATTTCATGTTCTAACCTTTTTTTGCAATTCTGTTGAATCCTTTTTTGTTGCAGTCTCTAACAATATTGCAATGGTCAATACTGGTTCTAAGGTTAGGTCTCTTTCAGACAGTAGGTACCTTTGAGTGCTTTAACTAGGCATGCCATATACAAGCCTGTCCCTTAATGCATCAGAAAGTCCATCTCTAAAGCCTCAGTTCTGGGAAAGTTTGTGCAGTTCTGCAATGTATTCAGAAATGCTTTCATCCTTTGACTGATTCCTTTTGTAAAATCTACATCTCTCAGCTATTACCAGTGGTTTAGGACTCTGGTGATTTAAAAAAATAGTAACAATTTCATCGGACATCTTGATTGCTCGCTTTGCAGAGGTTACAAACTTGCATAAGAGACTGTATGTTCTTGGGCCCATTAAGCTAAGAAGCATAGGGCCTTTCTTTTGCTCCTCTGTGTTACTTGTGTTACAATACAGTTCCAGCCTCTCGATATACGAATCCTAGCCTTCATTAGCACGATCAAATTCATCAACTTTCCTGAATGAAGCCATCGTCACATTATTTTCACTTTAAATTCAGTGCATCTTTCACTGTGTACTATGCTGTACTCATGCCTTTGTTAGTGTCTGTCACGGCTTTCTCATGCTGTTTAACTCTCACTGCTTCGTCCTGTAACTGTTAGTGCAGTTGGTGATATTTTCTGACATTCAGATCCATACTCATCGCCAATTTGTTGTGTCTGTGTACAACTACATATCAGTTAAATAGAAGCACGCACGTGGGGGATGGCTTTAACTGGTGTATTCACATTGTAGCGAGAGAGAGAGAACAATGTACATGCATAGACAACAGTGCACACTCAGACAACAGATCAGTAGTGCTAAGGGGGGGGGGGGTCATTGCTCTAAAAGCAATAAATCTGTACATTACAATTACAAAAGACTCCAGACTCCGCACCATGAAAGGAGACACCCTGTATTCCAGTTTTCAGAAGTAGGCAGAGCACACATTAGTTTTGACCTAGATTGCAGGCTTTACCAAAAGTGCAGCATTCAGGAACTACTCCATATCTTCCAAAACCTCCCTGGCAACCTCTTACTGTACAGACCTGGCTACTGGATTGCAATATCTCTGTGATGCTCATACACAAAGAAAGTCCTCCCTGTAGGCACTGTTCTTTACTATTTTAGGTAGGCTCCTTTGACTTTATGGAAGCCACAATTCCACCATTCTTCCTATCTATTTGTTTCGTAGTGGTCTCCCCTGTGGAAAGAATGTTGCTCGTATACTAACCTGGATGTAAAGATTGCACTTGCTTCAAGAATTTCAAACCTCAACAGGAAACATTAGGCTGAGATTGGCAAGGTTATTACACAAGAACCTTAAATCACTGTGCTATGAAATTTCCTTTGGTGTTCTATCTCCATGTGTGACTTGCACAGTTGTAGAATGATGAACAGTGCTGTCTTACTTGGAACAATTACTAGTCTCTGGTTTCTAATGAGTGGGTCACAGTACATGAGGTGCATGCACTCAGTGACTGCTTTAGTTGGTACACTTGTACACTTGCTTGATAGTGTAGATATCTAATCAGCCAATCATGTAGCAGCAACTCACTGCATAAAAGCATGCAGACGTGGTCAAGAAGTTCAGTTGTTGTTCAGACCAGACATCAGAATGGGGAAGTGACTGACTGTGGAATGATTGTTGGTGTCAGAATATCTCAGAAAGAGCTGATCTTCTGGGGTTTCCTCCATAATGGTCTCTGGAGTTTACAGAGAATGGTGTGAAAAACAAAAAAACATTCAGTGGATGGCAGTTCTGTGAGCTAAAATGCCTTGTTAATGAGAGAGGTCAGAAGAGAATGGCCATACTGGTTCAAGCTGACAGGAAGGTGACTGTAACTCAAATAACCAAGAGCTACAACAGTGGTGTGCAGAAGAGCATCCCTAAACACACAACACATTGAACCTTGAAGTGGATGGGCTACAGCAGCAGAAGACCACACCGGCATCCACTCCTGTACCTAATGAAGTGGCCACTAAGTGTATACGTGGGTGAATTTGCTTGACCGGATATCAAACCAGCCATGGCCTGGCAAACAAAATAAACACGTAACAGTGTGCTTCAGATTTATAGATAATGTAAGGTGTTGCAAACAGAATTTCAACCAGATTGGGGTTATTGATGCCTGAAAACAAGTGCCATCTTCTGCATTCAATCCAATTCTGTCTTAAGCAATTGTTTTCCTTTTTAGGCAAATGATGCAGAGTTCCATCCAGTTGTTTCTCAGTTGCTGCTGACAGATTTCCAGTCACGTGCGAAAATGACTACATGTGAGCATATGCATTGAACATAATCAGGCTGTTTGACTGTGGGAGATATTACATGTGAATGAGCTAGGGCAAGGTTTCAATAGCTTCAAGTAATTCACTTTAATAGAATTTATATTTCAATTTTTTTAAATAAAAAAAATTTGCATTGTTCTCCTAACTGGTAAACTTAATTTTTTTTTACACACAGAATGACTTCAACTGCATTTCCATGCTCTAGATTATTTTTCAGCTAAATATATTATGATTGACATCATATTTTTGATCAAAAAGCAAAAATTCACTGGCATTGAAAGTTTTCAATAAAGACAGGAAATAAACACAGATGACCAGGCAGCATTGATGAAGAGAAAAGCATTAATGTTAACTCTCATCTGAATTGGTCAATTCGGACAAAAAAAATTAGAAGTTTGTTATTTGAAACTTTTGAATTCAGCATTAGATCCTGAGGTCATTAATGTTTTAGCTGAAAAGATGAGTTGCTGTTCCTAAACTTTGTGAGACAAAAGTCATGGAAGTCAGAAAAGGAACAGGAATGAGAACAGTGTGATGCCCAGGGCCACTTGTTGTTGACTGAATGGGGTGTTATATAAAGTTTGTTATCCAATCTATGTCTGTTGCTCCAATGAAGATGAATCTGCATCTTCAGCAAGACATTTAAAGTTCAAAGTAAATTTATTATCAAAGTACGTATATTATATCACCATTTATAACCCTGAAATTCATTTTCTTGTGGGCATACTCAATAAATCTATAGGATAATAACCATAACAGAATCTATGAAAGATGGCCCAACTTGGGCATTCAACCAGAGTGCAGAAAACAAGAAACTATGCAAATACAAAAATAAATAAATAAATAAATAGGTAAGTATCAAGAACATGAGATGAAGAGTCTTTGAAAGTAAGTCCATTGATTGTAGAAACAGTTCAGTGCTGGGGCAAGTAAAGTTGAGTAAAGTTATTCCCCCTTGGTTCAACAGACTGATGGGTAGTAACTGTCCCTGAACCTGGTAGTGTGCGTCCTGAGGCACTTGTCCCTTCTTCCTGATGGCAACAGCGAGAAGAGAGCATATCCTGGGTGGTGGGGGTCCTTAATGATAGATGCTGCTTTCCTGCGAGAATGCTTCGTGTGGATGTGCTCATTGGTGCAGAGGGCTTCACCCGTGATAGACTGGGCAGTATCCACTACTTTTTGGAGGCTTTTCCATTCAAGGGTAGTGGTGTTTCCATACCAGGCTGTGATACAGTCAATATGCTCTTCACTACATTTCTATAGAAGTTTGTCAAAGATTTAGTGCATGATAGGAGAAGAGTTACCATCAAATTGCTTCTTTACCAGATGGTGGAAAGGGTAGAATTAAAATGGTCGCTGTTGCATCTTCTCCAATTGCATGTGAATGTGCCACAAAAAGAGATGTTGCAGAGATGGAAGAGACAACAAAAGCTTTGCAGAAGAAATTATCGCTTTAGAATGCTGAAAGCAGGATGGGGAGGAAGAGCAGGAGAAGATGAATCCATTAGTGGCATCATAAAGAAAGTGGTTGAAACTATAGCGATGATCTGTCAAATGTGAGGGCTGCTGTTGTGGAAGGTGAGGATAGAGGGTTCCCTTACCTTGTTCTGGGTAAGATGAGAGAGCAACTGTAAATATGAAGAGATGTAATTGCGAGCCCTGCCAGCTATAATGGAAGGTAAAGGACAGACATCTTTATAGTGCAAAAAGGAGAAAACCTGCAGATGCTGGAAAATCCAAAGCAACACGCACAGAATGCTGGTGGAACTCAGCAGGCCAGGCAGTATCTATGGAACATCTTTATGGTGAGTGTGTTTAGGATAATCCACACACCAAACTCCTAATTTCATTGAGATCTCTTATAGGAAAGTCATCAGTATACGGCAGAACTGCAGAGAAAACCAAATGTTTTGTAAACCCACGCCAAATGGTCTATACATTCAGTATAACAATATACTGGGAAAAATACCCCATGCTTCCTTGTAATTTATCAGCTACTCACAAAGTCACAAGAACATGTGGTTTTGAGATATGTGCTTCCTGAGAGAGACATTTTGTTAGCAGGAAACTAAAGAGCAGCCAATCTTGAAACAGCCTAATGATTCCTTAGCACTTTTAAAACAGCTAACAAGCCACTTAGCTATTATAAATGTGGAAACATTTGCTCACCCAGCCAAGGAGTGCACAATGTTTTTGTTATAAGGCTCACCAGCAATTTATCCATGAGGCTCAGATGCAGTAACCCAGCTCAGTGTAAAATCTATGGTTTTAATTTTGGGACAGGGTACAAATTGATTTCCAGGTTGGTAACAGCTGAACAATTTACAGGTACTCAAAAAGAAAACTACTAATGATTGTGAATAAATGAACCTTATTTCACATGACTGATATGTATAGGGCCTATCTTGACATTTAATTATACAAAGGCCTATTTTTTTAATTTATTAAGATACAGTGCAGAATAGACCCTTCCGGCCCTTTGAGCCGTGCTGCCCAGCAATTTCCCGATTTAAAGCTAGTCTAATACAGGACAATTTACAATGACCAATTAGCCAACCAACCGGTACATCTTTGGACTGTGGGAGGAAACTAGAGCGCCTGGAGGAAGCCCGCACAGTCACAGGGAGAACGTACAAACTCCTTACAGGCAGTGGCGGAAATTGAACCCGGGTCATCTGTACTGTAAAGTGTTGTGCTAACCACCAGTACCATGCCTCCCTTTTCTAGAATTTGATAGAAATAAGACAGGCAAAACTTTTAATTATGTATAAGTTATTTTTTGGGTCAGCACTATCTTCCACCCACTGAGCAATGCCTCTTTTTGGTTTGGGATGTAATGTAGATTTAATGGGATATTAAGAATATGGAGAAAAACTGTTTGGACCTTCTTGCCATGAAGCATACTGTTACCATAAGGCACACATGCAAGAGATTCGGTGGGCTGACAATAGGCCTTGGTGACTTACACTGGAACCAGTAGGGCTCTGGAGCTAACAGGTGTATGACTTAGGATTGCAATAACCCTTAGGCAAATTCAGCCATTAATCTACCCCTTTTTTCCCCAATCAAAAAATTCTTTACAACACATGTTCTCAGTACTTTTATTTGCAGTTTGCCATTTCTGCACAATGGTCGTTTGTAGTCTTTGTTTATGCATAGTTTTTCATAAAACTCTTGTATTTCATTTTACCTGTAAGTATCTGCAAAACATGAATCTCAAGGTTATAGATGGTAACATCTATGTACAATGATAATAAATTTACTTTGAACTTTGAAGATCCCTACATCCAAAGCCAGGGGTCAGCTTATGTGCTTAACTGAACTTATATATATATATTACTCCCTGTAACTTAAATTTTATGTTATTTGTAAATTTGTATATCATTATATTCACTTGCTTCCTCCAAGTCGTTAATAGTTGTTGAGAATGGTTGCATTCACAAGACTGAGCCCACTGTTTACAGGTTGCCAATCTGAAAGTGAACCCCTTATGCCTACTTTCTGCTTCCAGTCATATATCCATTCCTCTTTGTGAAACAGCTTGTCAAATGCATTCTGGAAGTCCACATAAGATAAATCTACCGGTTGTCCTCTATCCATTCTGGTTCAGAGTTCCTCAAAACAAAAACTTCAATAAATTTGTTACTTCTGCCTTAAATGCAACTGTACCATTTGCTTTATAATGTGTCCCACAGTCCTTCCATTCTTAGGAAAAAAAAAACATTTTCCTTTAAACTTAAGTTCCCTATTCAATTCCTTGATGATTATTTTATAGAGATGGCCTCAGGCTATTCTCTTTCCTACAGGTGGAAATCTCTTTATATTTACTCTATCAAAACCTTTCATAATTTGAAACACTTTTATTTGGTCATCCCACTGTCATTTCTGAAGAGAAAAGCTCCCAGGACCCAGTCATTTCATCTTTTCCTGATATGTTTTCCTGTTCAATTTTCACATTGTTCTTGGAAATCTCCTCTACACCCTGTTGGGGTCTCTTTATCCAACCAGACAGCACACTTCTATCAGAAAATGTGGACTCACTATATGCAAAGTCAGGTGAATTAAAAAGCACTTGAAATATTGGCAATGCCATGTCAACTTAAAAGGTCAATGATTTGAATCTAAGTAAATCCTTTCAGACTTTACATGTCTACAATTACTGGAAGAAATCATTTGAATGACCACAGGAATA
The DNA here is from genome assembly GCF_030028105.1 of Mobula birostris. Classification (NCBI taxonomy): domain Eukaryota; kingdom Metazoa; phylum Chordata; class Chondrichthyes; order Myliobatiformes; family Myliobatidae; genus Mobula; species Mobula birostris. Next base: position 54,511,344 of record NC_092384.1, read on the forward strand.
GTGAACCAGATAGGATTAGAGGAGGGTTTTGAAGGAAGGAAAAGACAAGAATGTAAAGATAAACAGGAGAAACTCTGCAGATGCTGGAAATCCAGAGGAATACACATAGACTGCTGAAGGAGCTCAGCAGGTCAGGCAGCACCTGTGGAAATGAATAAACTGTTGACATTTTGGGTCATGACCCTGCTTCAGGACTGAGATGGAAGGGGGAAGATGCCATAATAAAATGGTGGGGAAGGGGGAGGAGGCTAGCTGAAAGGTGATAGGTGAAGCCAGGTGGGTGGGAAAGGCTGGAGAAGAACGAATCTGATAGGGGAGGAGGAGGGGACCCAGGGGAAGTGATAGACAAGTGAGGAGGTAAAAGGCCAGAGTGTGAATTAGAAGAAGGGAGGGGGAGGGTTTTTTTTATCAGAAGGAGAAATTGATATTCATGCCATCAGGTTGGAGGCTAGCCAGATGGAATATAAAGTGTTGCTCCTCTACCCTGAGGGTGGCCCCACCTTGACACAAGAGGAAGCCATGGACTGATATGTTGGAATGGGAATGTTTGGCCACCAGGACGTTCTGCTTTTGGCAGATGGAGCAGAGGTGCTCGATGAAGCGGTCCCCCAACTTACGACTCATCTCACCAATGTAGAGGAAGCTGCATCAGGAGCATAGGACACAATAGACAACCCCAACAGATTCTCGGGTGAAGTCTTGCCTCACCTGGAAGGACCATTTGGGGCCTTGAATGCAGGTGATGGAGGAGATATATGGGCAGGTGTAGCACTTGGGCGACTTGCAGGGATAGGTGCTGGGCAGGAGATTAGTAGGGAGGGACGAATAGACAAGGGAATTGCAGAGGGAGTGATCCCTGCAGAAAATGGTGGGGAGGGGGGTTAGGTAAAGTTATGTTTAGTGGTAGGCTCGCTTTGGAGATAGTGGAAGTTGCAGAGGATGATGTGTTAGATGTGGAGGCTGATAGGGTGCTAGGTAAGGACAAGACAAACTTTACCACTGTTAAGATGGCGGGAAGATGGGCTGTCCTGGAATGGAAAGCCGCATCCTGGGAATAGATGTGGTGGAGGTGAAATAACTGAGAAAAGGGAATAGTATCTTTACAGGAGATAGGGTGGGAAGAGGTATAGTAAAGATAACCGTGGGAATCAGTAGGTTTATAAAAGATGTCGGTTAACAGTTTCTCTCCAGAAATCGAGAAAGGGGAGGGAGGTGTCAAGAGGTGGACCAAGTGAATTTAAGGGTGGGGTGGAAGGTAGAGGCAAAGTTGGTGAAATTGATGAAGTAGCACCAGTGCAGTTGTCAAAGTAGCGGAGAAAGTGTTGGGAGATAGTACTGGGGAAGGCTTTGGAAATGGACTGTTCTGCAGGGCCAACAAAGAAACAGGCATAGCTGAGGCCCATGTGGATGCCCATGTCTACCCCTCAGGTTTGGAGGAGGCAAAGGAAAAATTGTTGAGGGTGAGGACCAGTTCTGCCAGACGTAGAGGGTGGCAGTGGAGGGGAATTGGTTGGTTCTTTCGTCATGAAAGAAGTTGGGAACTTTGAGGCTTTCTTGATGGGGGATAGAAGTGTATAGGGACTGAACATCCATGGTGAAAATGAGGCAGTAAGGGAGGGGGGGCAGAGAATTGAAGATTGTTGAGGAGATCAAGGGCATGAGAAGTGTCGCTGACTTTGGTGGGAAGAGATTGAACCAAGGGGGATAGAATGGAATTGAGGGATAGGGACATGAGTTCAGTGGGGCAGGAGCAGGCAGAGACAGTAGGATGACCCAGACAGTCCAGTTTGTGAATCTTAGGTAGGAGGTAGAAGTGAGTAGAGTGGGGTAAGGAAGTTTGGTGGCAGTCCTCCAGAGTTGATGAAAGAATTTGGGGAATGTGTCCTGGGTGATTGCAGTGGAAAATGAAACAGAAGATGGTGGATGTAAGCATACTAAATGTAGCAGAATGAATGGTACACATGTTGGACGTTTTGAGAACAAGTTTTTAAATTCGGCATGCTGCCATTGAGCATACACTGGTGATTTGTAGATCGAATTAGGGACTTAATTAGATGAGTAATTTATGGAGTTGATATTTTTATGAAGTGTATGCATTTGGAATGATTGTGGGGGAAGACATAGTGAAGTATGCAAACTGCTAAATTTGTTATCCTCCATATTCCCATATATATGCATAATTATGCACATCTGTTTTTGTTGCTTGATCTGCCCTTCCCTCTCCCCCCCACCCCGACTCCATCTGCCAGTCAACTCCCCCTTCACCTGGATCAACCATCACTCGCCAGCTCTTCCCCTCACCTAGCTATCTCCCCTCTACTCTTTTACATTCCAGATGAAGAGTCCCAACACAAAACACCAACTGTCCATTTCCCTACATGGATGCTACCAGACCCAAAGGATTTGCTTCAGATACAAATTTGGATCTGCATGTGAAGCTCCACTAGAAAAGGCAGTATGAAAATATTGTAAAAAAAAAAGAGTTCAATGAATGTTGATAACTTTTAATGACAAATGGGCCTTTGTGAAAGCTTAAAAAGCATCACAGATTTTTGGCTGTGTTGCTTAAATAGAGTTAAAGAACTGTCAGAATAGAAAGAAAAGACTACTCAGCCCTTTGATTAGAGACATGACCAGTGTAATCTCAGTCTGATGGATCTAGGTCTTTGTTAAGTTTTTACAAGGAACTTAGTCCTGTTTGTAACTTCCTGACATCAGTTCCAAGAATCACTATGGTATCCAAGCAAATGGAAGCAGGTTGAATGAGGGAGTTGTCTAGTACTTAGTAATTCCTTTGGTGTGTGTTATCAACAATAGCTTTGTAGGTGGCATAACTCTTTATCTGCCTGTTTGCTGATACATGGAGGCAGCTTCTTGTAGTGTAGGTTTAGTTTTCATGATATCAGTATGATGTTTATGGCAGTCTTTATACCACAGGTTATAACTGTTCCTTGTTTGATCACAGATCAACATTATCAGCTAGACCAAATTTTACTGCCGTTGCTAATTGCCCTTGAGGCAGTGGTCAGCTGTTGGAGCTCTGGCATTAATGGGGTATAGATGTCATTTGCCTCTTTTCAGCTCCTGCTGTACAACAGCACAGTGCTTCAGGATTTGAGGTGCTAAATTCTGTACGTAGTCGGTGAAGGTAGTGCTGCAGGGAGAAAGCTGCAGGATTTCGGACCCAGAATCAGTAAAAGATTGGCAAGTAATGGAAATTTCTGGCAGGTGAACTACCTGTACTTTTTGTTGTAATATTTACTTCCACTTTCATTTTCATATCTCAGTGCTGTTCTTTGTAAAAGTAAGTGAATGTTTTTAATTTATCTTAATTACTCTCAAAATGAGGGAAAGTTTTTCCTTGTAACTTCCCTAAAATAGATTCCACTGATTGTTAATGATACTAGTGTGACTTTTTTCATGCAGTAAGGGCATACATAGGAACCTAACAATGACTATTTTAAAGGGGCGTTTTCAGTGGATGGATATTACATGCGAGTGTGCCTTTCAGTGAAACTTTGGATATTACATGCACATGTGCCTTTCCATGCATCCTTTTAGGCCCAAAGAATATTATGAAGGTCTATGCCCCACCTGGTACCATCCAACCACCAATCTTCCCGAATGTGTACATCCCTCCTGATCGGCTAATTGTGAGTGTGGTTACTGTGCATAGCCATTCACTTAGCCAGGTAATTATGGAATTTCCCTGAGATACCCACCAAGTTGTCATTGGAGCAACACACATCAAAGTTGCTGGTGAACGCAGCAGGCCAGGCAGCATCTCTAGGAAGAGGTACAGTCGACGTTTCAGGCCGAGACCCTTCGTCAGGAAGTTGTCATTGGTCAGATTTCTTCCACTTTGGAGCAGGGAAGAGGAAATAAAACTCTTATATACCTTGTGTAACAGAGGCATTCAGATGACATTTGGTTATTCCCTACAGCTCTGTCTTCATTACCAATACTCCAAATAAATATATCTCCAAACTCCTCGACCTGGACTCAACGCTTCTCTTTGTAACTGGATCCTTGGCTTCCTGGCCAACAGGTTGCAATCAATAAGGATAGGCAGCAACACCTGTGCCATGATTATCCCGGTCGCTGGTGGTCCACAAGGCTGTGTTCTCAGCCCACTAACCTACTTCTAATGCCCTCATGACTGTGTGGCCAGGTTAGTTTGCAGATGATATCCCTGTAGTGGGCCGTATATCGTACAATGATGAGTTGGCATACAGGACGAAGGTAGCCTAGTGATACGGTGCCATGACAACCATCTTACCCTCTGCATCAACAAAACAAAAGAGATGGCTATTGATTTTAGGAAGGGGGTGGTATACTTCTGTTTACATTAATGGGTTGAGCACTTCAGGTTTCCTGGAGTGAACATCACTAATGGACTGTCCAGGTCCAATGGTCAAGAAAGCTCACGGTGCCTCTGCTTCCTTGGGAGGCTAAAGAAATTTGATGTGTTTTGACCCTTTGGTCCTCACAAATTCTTACTGATGCACCATCCTATCCAGATGCAACACAATTTGCTATGGCAACTGCTCTGCTGAAGAAACAGCAGAGTTGTGGACACAGCTCAGCACATCAAAGAAAGCAGCCTCCTATATGCAAATAGTTTAAGACATTGAACTAAAAAGGCTGGATTACCTTTCCTACCAGATAATTAACTTTCTTGCTTGAACTTGATGATTTGGCTGCATTAACTATTTTGGGTTATCCAAAGGTGATATGAAGGAACACTCCCAGAACATGTGGGTTGATGTTTGTTTTGAAGAATGACACATTTGAATTCTTGTGAGGCATTTTCAATGTAAATGCATTCTTAAACAGGTTCTGTTTTTATTAATATTAGAGATTTAATTATGCAAATTTATAGGTTACATACTAACATAGATTACTCTAGAAAATAGCCTATTGTTCTATCTTATCAGTGTGTGCATCTGGATCCAGACTATCAGCCTTTGTTCAATTTAAATCAGCCATTTAAAACACACCAGTATATTTTCATGACTGGGTGTTTCCAAACAGCTCCCCCTAACTCTTTATTGCCTTTACAGTTTCTTAACCTTGTGTATCTTTATTCCCATCACCCATGTGTAGAAACTAGTGTTTCTCATGCACCTGAACTAACATACCAATGTATTCATTGTTTTGGATATTCCATTCGGGCAGAGGACCTCTCTGGGTTACGGAAGACCTGAATTACAGAAATCTGACCATGCAAATTCTCCTATGAATATTTAAATAATTTATAAATATAGCACAGGTCAGCTCCAGGTTATGGCAGGTTTCCTTTCCTGTGATCTAGTCATAAGCTGAATAGTTCACAAGTTGGAAATGTGGGTGCAATTTGTTCTGAAGAAGCTGAAGATGTTTGCAGCCTTGAAGCAGCTGGTAAATCCATCCCACCGATCTCCCAAATGTTTGTTCATATGTACAAGTTGTATATACTGTATGTCAAGCATTCGTAAACTGAGGAAGACCTGTAATAATAATAATAATATTAATAATACAATGTTTTGTGGTATTCTGTAGCAACTTGGTACTTTATACATTCCATTAGTTTGATTATGGGCCATGTTAGGGTGAATGTTCAGAGAGATGAAAGAGTCATAGGAAGTTTATGCAGAGCAATACGATTTGAATAATTAGATGTTTTTGATAGTTAAAAATCTCAGGAATTGAACCTTTGTGTAATCTGGATACTGCCTGTATTTGCTTTTTGACTTGATATGGCACTTCAGAATATCCTTAACCAACTGACAGCCCAGTGGTCAATTAAATTGGCTTCCTGTCCTTACTCTAGACAGCAATGTTACTTCCTTGGGGAATTCCAGTACATAGAAATCACAGAATTGCTACCCAGACTTAACAGCTATCACTAGAGTTTATTTTAGGTCCTATAAACTTTCCAATTTTATTTTAAGGGATCAGAACAGAGATTTTAAAAATGCATTTACAGTGCAAAATAATCAATGATGTGAAGAAATTTATGTTTCTCTTTGACAATAAACTGGCCAAGCTAGTCTTGAGATATACTTTAATCTGAAGCAGAGTGAGACTCCCTGGAGATGGTAATGGCCCATCATTTTGTTTTGACACCGCATGGAGTGCAAATCCAATGTGGCCTCAAACCTCCAAAGTGCTAGGGAACCAGTTTAAGCAGTAAAAAAAAACATGAATTCTTCCTTTAAAACTCAAAAATTTCAATTTTCCATTTTTCAGCGGTGGCTCTACATTTGGATGTGTATGCTCCAAGCTTACTCTTGAACAGCAGGGCTATATTTTCAGCTAGGCAGTAGCCAACAGTATAAACAGAGCCCAAAGTACAGTCTCTGGTCTTGGACTAAACTGCAAACTCACCTAACATAAGCTGTAGCAGGGACCAGATTGGCCAATTCATGCCAAACATCGCTGATTATTACTCCTGATCAAGTTGCATTGTGCACCGTAGTTAACTTGCTTTAGGGTTTAAATGCTAACTACCCACCATAAAAACCTCAAGCTTTCATAAACTAGGGGGAAAATCACTTCAATAACAGTGAAGCAGTTTGTCAGCCTTACATGGACTTTCGCCCAAGTCTGCCGACAAACGACCCTACCATGTCCTTCTCATTTCGAATGTGTTTATCCCATCACAGCCTGACTTAGTTGAAGAAAGTTATTCAATAATAAGAGAAATTCCACATCCAACTCTCCATAAAAACTGTCTCATGGTTCCATAAAAATTTGGTTGGTCTGTAATCAGAAGTTATCTGAATAATCTAATATAGATGTTTAATAGCAAGTGCCATATTTGATGACGTGCTTCTTTTGAAATGATTGTTTTTCCCGTTAAGCATGAATGTATTCTGCCAACATTTTTTTAGTTTATTGTTGTCACATGTTTTGAGGTATAGTGAAGAGCTTTTGATTGCATGCCATCCAGACAGATTATTCTATAATAAATACGTTTGAAGTAGTAGAGAAGGAAAAAAAAATGGAGAACATACTGTTATTAAGAAAGTGGAGTGGAGGTCGATTAATAGAGTACAAGGACCTTGTAAAGTAGAGTGAAAAATTGAGGATTTTTATTATACAAGAGGTCCACTCAAGAGTGGAATACAGTGGGATAGAAGCTGTTCATGAGCTTTTGTACTTTCTGTTCTTGGATAGGAAAGAAGAGAGAGTAACCAGAATTGGAGTGGTCCCTGATTTTGTTGGCTGTTTTTGTGAGAGAGGGTGAATTATAGAGAGAGAGAAAATGGATGGTTTTTGTGATTGACTAGGCCGAATTTATATCTCTACAATTTCTTGCAGTTTTGGGCAGAGCGGTTGCCAAACCAAGCTGTGATGCATCTAGATAGGATGCTTTCTGTGGTCTATCTATAAAAATCGATAAGGAACATCAGACACATGTCAAATTTTCTTATACTTCTGAGGAAGTCAAGGTATAGGACATGTTGGTGATATTTACACTAGGAATGAAGCTCTCCACCATCTCCACCTTCCTGAAGCCAATGACTAGCTCTTTTGTTTTGCTGACATTGAGGGAAAGTTTATTGTTAAAGGCACTGAATAGTTGACCAAGGCCTGCACCCAAAACAGATGTTAAATCCTTTGGTTTGAAATTAATGTGTACCATTTTCCCATCAGCAATTTCCCTAATGCTGTTTCTGAAAGTGTTTTAAAACAAATTTAGACATTCATTAACACCAAACTAGTGGCCTCTGAACTGGTTCTTAGATCGCAGTATAGCAGCATTTTCCATCGACAGAGGACTGCTGACAAGGAACGGTGGGAACAGAATAGAGTCCTCCATGTCTCCATGGAAATGAGAGGGAGTTGGTGGTGGCGATACACTGAGGAACTTGAGCAAGTGTTTGAAAGTGTGTGTTTGTACGCACACGTGCAGGAGGCAGTTTCATTCGGCAAAAAACATAAGTGTTTTTATGTGTACTGATTTATTTGGAAGTTCAGTCAGTGAACTAATACGAGTCAAATACCACAGAATGCAAAAACATAGAAATAAGCCCAATGAATCATTGCTGACCATCATGAACCCTTTTACGTTAGTCTCATTTTATGGTCTGTATAAATGGTGCTGAGATTGACAGGGTTGACAGCTCCAAGTTCCTAAGAGTGAACATCACTGATAGCCTGCTCTTGGCCAACCACATAGGTGCCATGGTCAAGAAAGTTCACCAATGACTTTACTTCCTCAGGAATCTAAGGAAATCTGGCATGACCCCATTGGCATCAATTTTTATCAATGTGCCATAGAAAGCATCCTATCTGGATGCATCATGGCTTGGTATGGCAATTGTTCTACCTTGACTGCAAGGAGATGTGGACACAGCTCAGCACACGACGGAAACCAGTCACCCCTCCATGGATTCTGCCTAGACTTCTCAGTGACTGCATAATCAAAGCACCTAGCACAATCAAAGGCCCCAACCACTCCAGGCATTCTCTCTTCTCTCCCGTCTCATCGTGTAGAAGACACAAAAGCCTGAAAGCATGTACTAACAGGCTCAAGGACAGCTTCTACACTGGTGTTATAAAACTACAGAGTGGTTTTCTAGAACGATAAGATGGACTTCTGACCTCAGAACCTACCTTATTGCGATCTTGCACTTCATTTTTTTACCTGCTCTGCACTTTTTCTGTAGCTGGTGAACATTATTCTGCATTTTCTTTATTGTTTTACCTAGTACTACCTCAATGCACCATGTAATGACTGGTTCTGTATGAATGGTATGCAAGAAAAGATAGTTACGGTACCTAGAACATGTGACAATAACAAACCAATTCCATTTCCTGTTCCAGTACATACTAAGGGCAACTTAGTGGCCATTAGCCTATCAATCCATATGCCTTGGGTTGTGGTAGGATACCAGAATATCTGTAAGAAACCCAGGTGGTCAGAGAGAGAACATGCAAACTCCACACAAAACATCAGCGATCAAGACAGAATCTGGGTAGCTAGAGCTGTGAGTTGCCACTTTTACTGCCTGTGCCACTGAGAAGTTGAGGGATTTACTTCCAGACCACAAGTAAATCACACTCTGATATTTTAAACAAATAAGTTTCAAATGGAAAAGAATGTTAGATCTCTTGAATATCATATAGATAAATTAGAATGTAAGAAGTATGAGTATTTTATTGCTTAGCTTTAAATTCCCCTGGTGCCTGTTTTTATTTGAAAAGTATGGTATATTTTAGGATAAATTGCATTATATATTCTGAAAATAGGAATTCAAAGATAACAAAGCATTGTGAACCTCCTGTGGAATTTCTAATGATAATATTTATGGAATTTATGGAATGCTGTAGCTCTGAACTTGTTCACTATTTACAATTTACATGATTATTAATTTAAAGTCTATAAGAAACATTCTTAGTCAAATAGAATTGAGCATTATGATTAAAATTCTGGGTCTTTTAATGAAACATTTATTGATGCACTAAATTTGCATGGAGTGATGAAAATAATGCTTTATTCTTTTTAATTCAATATGATTATTAGAGTATCATGTTAACGTCTCATCTCAAAACCAAAGAAGTTTTTTAGTCAAAGTTAACAAAAACAGATTGGCAATTGAAAATTTATTGTTTGTGGCTCTGTGCAAATTGATTGCCAGATTTCATAGATTACAACAGTGATTGAATAGCAAAAGGACTGCACTTCATTTTAGGATGTCCTCAGATAATGGAAATAAATGAAAAATAAGTACAAATGATTCCTTCTTTTATGATGTTTAACTCTCTGAGAAAGAACTTCAGTATTAATTTTCTTTCTGCTTATGAAAGATTGTCTACATTAAATTCCATCGGCTGTTCTTCAGCCCATTTTCTTGGTATTTTCATACCAAGCCATGATGCATCTACATAGGATTCTTTGTATGTTGAATCAGGCTAAATTCTTTAGCCTGCTGAGATGTTGACGAGCTTTGCTGGTCATGGCATCTATATAGTTGGACCAGGACAGGCTATTAATTTCTAGGCAATGATCATCTCCAAGAAACTCGAACCATCCACTTTTATATGCAAATGAACTGAATATTGTCTCTGAATTTAGAAACGCAGACACGAGGAAATCTGCAGATGCTGGAAAAACAATCAACACACACAAAAATGCTGGTGAATGCAGCAGGCCAGGCAGCACCCAAGATGAACATCTTGATTCTCACTCTTGTTTAGAAAATAAATTAGAGGAGTCACGTAAATAATATTGTGGCAAGAGCAGGTCAAGTCCTGGACTTGAGTGTCTCATCATCTGATACCCAATGCTTTTCTGATAACCATAAGGCTCGAAACAGGAATGTGGTGGAAAACTCCATTTATCTGAATGACTGGAACCCACTTTATTAGGCACTCGATCAATCTTATAATCTTAAACATTTACTCTGTTCTCTGCCACAGGACCAGTGTGTGCATTTAGTGCTTAGGCCACTCTGACAGCATTTCCCAAACCTTTGACCTCTACTACCAAGAAAGGAAAATGGAGTGAATATGTGGGTCAACACCATCTATAGTTCCCCTCCAAGAACCAGATGATCCTGCCTTGAAATTATATTGTTTTTTCTCTGCATTGTAGCTGGGTTTAAATCTTGGAACTCTCAAACTAATCGTGTAACAGATCTAGGTGGATCACACCTGACATCTCAAGGATAGTTATGTTTGGTCAATAAATGCTGGCTTTGACTCTCATACTGATATAGCCCACCATTTTAGGTCCACTTCAATATTAACAATATGGAGGATCCTTGCAGTGGTGGTTGGCATCAGTCTGTCTCGAAGGACAATGGGTGATCATCATCACAAGCCTAGGCGGAAGGTACGGAGATCCTGAGATGCCTAGTCATCAAGATCCCCCTCTCGGCTTCACCAAAGGAAAGCTTATGAAGCAATACATTTGACACCAACTTGGCTGCATGAGCTGCGGGAAGGATGTTCAATAACGTTCAGTCCCCTCTGAACTTGCTGTCTGGGTTTATTCCCATAGCCTTTGTCTCTCTTGAGGCTGCCCACAGGGCAGTGAGACTATTTACCCATAGCTGGTTCATGAGCTCCAGGGTGTGTCCACACATGGGTGAGCCTGCATGCTACGTGTTCAGGGGCCAGACCTCCTCCCCATCCTCTGTAGTTCGGACTGAGTTCGAAAGGAGTTCATTTACCGTCTGCTGCCAGTGAGGAGGCTATGTACTGGCAGGGAGAGACTTACACATTGAGCTCTCCTTTTCGTGAGACTGCCAGCCAGTGGAAGCTCAAAGTGAGAGCAACAAACACTAGCCACTACACCACCACACTAGACACATCACAACAACCATTTTGATCCTTACAGTGCCTTCTTGCATTAAGATGCAAGAGATGATGGATAACTTATCAGCTCCCAGCAGAAGAAAATATATAGCTCAGGGTTGTACAAAGATTTTGGGCTTCTAATGGAGAAATTTCCTAATGGCTTTATTTGTGAAATCTTTTGTTTATGGCCCCTAATCTGGCCTCACCCACAAGTGGAAACATATGCTCTACAGCGACTCTTTCAAAGCCTTTTATAATCTTTTAAATCTTGGTCAGGTCACTCTTCAGCTGTGGAAACTCAAGATAGCTCTAATACATATCACCTTATGCTCTTTTTTGCTTAATCTGGTGCTCTTATGAGGTACCTTCAGCATGTGAGTCAAAGTCTGCTGATTATCTGCTAAGGTTAAGAAAAGACTAGTGGAGCTCTGGCTTAGAAAGTCTTAGTTACAGGCATCTGTATTACCGGGATTTTCTGGCATCCACACAGGTGGGGAGCAGGCATGTGGCCAAAGAGATAAGGGACAAAATCTACCTCTCCCAGTTAATTGCAGCTACTCCTGTAGGAAACACCTCATCACATCCTCTGCTCTGCATTAAACCAGTGCCACAGTGATGTTGAAATGTGTTATTCATGCCTTGAAAGTTACCAATGTGAATTCACAGAAGAGTCAGGAGTCTGAGTTTATATTAAAACTGTCACTAGATGTAGCTCAGAAGGGTAGGGCAAGGAAGAGGAGGGCAGTTGTGATAGGGGACTTGATAGTAAGGGGGTCAGATAGGCGATTCTGTGGATGCAGTCCAGAGACCCGGATGGTAGTTTGCCTCCCTGGTGCCAGGGTCCGGGATATTTCTGATCGTGTCCAAGATATCCTGAAGTGGGAGGGTGAGGAGCCAGAGGTCGTGGTACATATAGGTACCAATGACATAGGTAGGAAAAGGGATGAGGTCCTGAAAGGAGAATATAGGGAGCTAGGAAGGGAGTTGAGAAAAAGGACCGCAAAGGTAGTAATCTCGGGATTACTGCCTGTGCCACGCGACAGTGAGAGTAGGAATGCGATGAGGTGGAGGATGAATGCGTGGCTGAGGGATTGGAGCAGGGGGTAGGGATTCAAGTTTTTGGATCATTGGGACCTCTTTTGGCGCAGGCGTGACCTGTACAAAAAGGACGGGTTGCACTTGAATCCTAGGGGGACCAATATCCTGGCAGCGAGATTAGCTAGGGCTACTGAGGTGACTTTAAACTAGAATGGTTGGGGGGTGGGAATCAAATTAAAGAGGCTACGCGTGAGGAGGTTAGTTCACTAGAGGGGGATGGGAACCAGTGCAGAGAGGCAGAGGGGTGTAAAGTGAGAGTAGAAACAAAAAGTACTATGGAGAAAAGTAAAAGTGGCAGGCCGACAAATCCAGGGCAAGCATTAAAAAGGGCCACTTTTCAGCATAATTGTATAAGGGGAAGAGAGTTGTAAAAGAGCACCTGAAGGCTTTGTGTGTCAATGCAAGGAGCATTCGTAATAAGGTGGATGAATTGAAAGTGCAGATTGTTATTAATGATTATGATATAGTTGGGATCACAGAGACATGGCTCCAGGGTGACCAGGGATGGGAGCTCAACGTTCAGGGATATTCAATATTCAGGAGGGATAGACATGAAGGAAGGGGAGGTGGGGTGGCGTTGCTAGTCAAAGAAGAGATTAACACAATAGAAAGGAAGGACATAAGCCGGGAAGATGTGGAATCGATATGGGTAGAGCTGCGTAACACTAAGGGGCAGAAGACGCTGGTGGGAGTTGTGTACAGGCCACCTAACAGTAGTAGTGAGGTCGGAGATGGTATTAAACAGGAAACTAGAAATGTGTGCAATAAAGGAACAGCAGTTATAATGGGTGACTTCAATCTACATGTAGATTGGGTGAACCAAATTGGTAAAGGTGCTGAGGAAGAGGATTTCTTGGAATGTATGCGGGATGGTTTTTTGAACCAACATGTCGAGGAACCGACTAGACAGCAGGCTATTCTGGACTGGGTTTTGAGCAATGAGGAAGGGTTAATTAGCAATCTTGTCGTGAGAGGCCCCTTGGGTAAGAGTGACCATAATGTGGTGGAATTCTTCATTAAGATGGAGATTGACATAGTTAATTCAGAAACAAAGGTTCTGAACTTAAAGAGGGGTAACTTTGAAGGTATGAGACATGAATTAGCTAAGATAGACTGGCAAATGACACTTAAAGGATTGACGGTGGATATGCAATGGCAAGCATTTAAAGGTTGCATGGATGAACTGCAACAAATGTTCATCCCAGTTTGGCAAAAGAATAAATCAAGGAAGGTAGTGCACCCGTGGCTGACAAGAGAAATTAGGGATAGTATCAATTCCAAAGAAGAAGCATACAAATTAGCCAGAGAAAGTGGCTCACCTGAGGACTGGGAGAAATTCAGAGTTCAGCAGAGGAGGACAAAGGGCTTAATTAGGAAGGGGAAAAAAACTGGCAGGCAACATAAAAATGGACTGTAAAAGCTTTTATAGATATGTAAATAGGAAAAGACTGGTAAAAGCAAATGTAGGTCCCCTGCAGACAGAAACAGGTGAATTGATTATGGGGAGCAAGGACATGGCGGACCAATTGAATAATTACTTTGGTTCTGTCTTCACTAAGGAGGACATAAATAATCTTCCAGAAATAGTAGGGGACAGAGGGTCCAGTGAGATGGAGGAACTGAGCGAAATACATGTTAGTAGGGAAGTGGTGTTAGGTAAATTGAAGGGATTGAAGGCAGATAAATCCCCAGGGCCAGATGGTCTGCATCCCAGGGTGCTTAAGGAAGTAGCCCAAGAAATAGTGGATGCATTAGTGATAATTTTTCAAAACTCATTAGATTCTGGACTAGTTCCTGAGGATTGGAGGGTGGCTAATGTAACTCCACTTTTTAAAAAAGGAGGGAGAGAGAAACCGGGGAATTATAGACCGGTTAGCCTAACGTTGGTGGTGGGGAAACTGCTGGAGTCAGTTATCAAGGATGTGATAACAGCACATTTGGGAAGCGGTGAAATGATCGGACAAAGTCAGCATGGATTTGTGAAAGGAAAATCATGTCTGACGAATCTCATAGAATTTTTTGAGGATGTAACTAGTAGAGTGGATAGGGGAGAACCAGTGGATGTGGTATATTTGGATTTTCAGAAGGCTTTTGACAAGGTCCCACACAGGAGATTAGTGTGCAAACTTAAAGCACACGGTATTAGGGATAAGGTATTGGTGTGGGTGGAGAGTTGGTTAGCAGACAGGAAGCAAAGAGTGGGAATAAACGGGACCTTTTCAGAATGGCAGGCCGTGACTAGTGGGGTACCGCAAGGCTCAGTGCTGGGACCCCAGTTGTTTACAATATATATTAATGACTTGGATGAGGGAATTAAATGCAGCATCTCCAAGTTTGCGGATGACACGAAGCTGGGTGGCAGTGTTAGCTGTGAGGAGGATGCTAAGAGGATGCAGGGTGACTTGGATAGGTTGGGTGAGTGGGCAAATTCATGGCAGATGCAATTTAATGTGGATAAATGTGAAGTTATCCACTTTGGTGGCAAAAATAGGAAAACAGATTATTATCTGAATGGTGGCCGATTAGGAAAAGGGGAGGTGCAACGAGACCTGGGTGTCATTATACACCAGTCATTGAAAGTGGGCATGCAGGTACAGCAGGCAGTGAAAAAGGCAAATGGTATGCTGGCATTTATAGGGAGAGGATTTGAGTACAGGAGCAGGGAGGTACTACTGCAGTTGTACAAGGCCTTGGTGAGACCACACCTGGAGTATTGTGTGCAGTTTTGGTCCCCTAATCTGAGGAAAGACATCCTTGCCATAGAGGGAGTACAGAGAAGGTTCACCAGATTGATTCCTGGGATGGCAGGACTTTCATATGAAGAAAGACTGGATGAACTGGGCTTGTACTCGTTGGAATTTAGAAGATTGAGGGGGGATCTGATTGAAACATATAAGATCCTAAAGGGATTGGACAGGCTAGATGCAGGAAGATTGTTCCCGATGTTGGGGAAGTCCAGAACGAGGGGTCACAGTTTGAGGATAGAGGGGAAGCCTTTTAGGACCGAGATTAGGAAAAACTTCTTCACACAGAGAGTGGTGAATCTGTGGAATTCTCTGCCACAGGAAACAGTTAAGGCCAGTTCATTGGCTATATTTAAGAGGGAGTTAGATATGGCCCTTGTGGCTACGGGGGTTAGGGGGTTAGGGGGTATGGAGGGAAGGCTGGGGCGGGGTTCTGAGTTGGATGATCAGCCATGATCATAATAAATGGCGGTGCAGGCTCGAAGGGCCGAATGGCCTACTCCTGCACCTATTTTCTATGTTTCTATGTCTATGTTTCTATGTTTGCAACCTGGATCACAACTCATACTCTCCTTGGCATTCTCGTAATCAGCAAGAACACTCTTCACACTAGCTGGATCTCAACTCTACTCTCCACCATTGTGTACAGACCTTTGTCGTTTCTGCCAGCTGAGACAGAAACCTACCATCACTCAATCTTTCCTTCACCTCACCCTTCAGCCTTCTGCTTTCCAATGAGCTCAATGAGTGTTGCAACAATTGTTCCTTCAACTTCCCCTTCACCGTCATCCAGTGACCTAAAAAGCCCTTTTAGGTGAGACAGAGAGAGGACTGTCCTCATCATAATCTGTTGCATTGGGTGGGGGGGGGGCGGCGCTGGGAAAGGAAGAGAGGAACAAAGGTCAAACGAAATTTGTTATCAAAGTACGTATATGTCTGTAGTGTTCTCGTACAGTGTGGTGAAACTCTGACTAAACACCAAGTTAAACCGGAGCCAATGAAGACAGTCGTAGTAAGGTTAACCGTTCACTGTTCACTCTTCCACATTAATATCGTATGGAGAAAAGGCGTTGCTTCTATAATGTTTCTTTTTTGGTAGAAACAGAACTCTTCACGATCATGCTGCATGCATGGCACCCACCTTCACACCTTCCCGAACCAAGACGCGGCGAAACCGCAGGTGACATCATCGCATGCCGCAATATACCATAGGCAATGAATTTACCTTTGTTATACTGTAACTTAATTATCAACCTTTAACTTTAACTAGAAAATAGTTACAAAGAAATCATTAAAACGTAGATCCAACAAAGTCAAATAAATGCCTTAAGGGCAACACACTCCCCGTCTGACCTTTGTAAGGTCACTATAAACATGGTATAGAACTTTAGTCTCTAGATCAGTCTTTAAGTAGAAGTAGAACAACCTCTGTAACTGGTCTCAGGTTTCCTTTTCAGGGTTCGTTGTAAAGATGTGAACCGGTTGATTGCCTGCTCTTTGTTGTTTGGAAAGCGCTGGCATGGTTCTCTGAATGGTAGTGGGGTGACCCAGTTGTTCACTTCGTCTATAAAGACCTTTGTGTCCATTATTTTTAAGAAGATGGCATCTTCCACTGATGGAATAAGTTTATTATCGTGCTTAATTTGAGCGAAGACTGACTGTCCCAGTTATTTTACTATGCTCGTGCCTTTGTTGTGCTTCCTTGATACACGTAACGCTTGTGGAGGGCTGAGAAATTGAGTGGTGGCCACTCTCTAGCACATTAGTCTTGAGCGTGTTAACTATCAGTTTGTGTACATTGCCAGGGCACACTTCTTCTATCACCACCCAGTCCAGATCCAGATGTTGGGCGAAAGTGGCGTTGTGTGGTCCGTTGACCTGCTGCCTGACTTTGTGCACCCTCAGAATGTCTCTTCCGAGTAGCAGGAGTATTTCTGCTTCCGGATCCAGTTCTGGGATGTGCTTGGCAATGTGGTGGAGATGGGGCTGGTGTAGCACTGCGCTTGGCGTCGGAATTTCAGATTGGTTATTTAAGATGTCATTGCACTCTAAGAGTGGAGGGAGACTGATGACGACTTTGCCACGCAGCGACTCAAGCTGGAAGCCTTCTGCCTTCCTGCCATATGTTTCTGCGATGCCAGAGCAAGTTCTGAGGTAGTATGGGAATGGATTACCCTTTACGCTGAATGACTCGAAGAACTCTGGTCTCACTAGTGAGCAGTTGCTCTGGTCATCCAGAATTACGTAGGCCTTGATGGCCTTGTCTTTGGCTCCCTTAGGGTATACCTTAGTGAGGCAGATCTTTGAGCACGAACGGCTCGACTAACCTGGACTGCAAACTTCTGTGCAGTTCAAGCTGACAATAGTTGTATCAGAGTGATGCTCTCCCTCCCCGCCATCCTGTTGTGGGAGCAGAGGAGCCCTGGCAGTTTGTGGTGATGGGCCGGGATGATTGGCTCCATCGTGATTAGTGCTGTTACATTCCGAGCACTTTACAGGGAACGTACACTCTTCAGTGAGGTGAGAGGTAGAGGAACAGCACTTAAAACATATTCTTTTCCTTGAGAAGGGCCTTTCTTTCATCAAAGGGTTTGTTTCGAAACATTCTGCGCTTTTGAGGGGGTGGGGTTTGTTGTGCAATGGACAATTCTTGCTAGGGTTATCGTTGATTGCGGAGACTTCGGTTTTATGCACTGAGACGGGTTTATTGATGACAAAATTGTTCGAAATGGGTTTGACTGGGTTAGTGTGAGTTGTGGTGCTGCCTTGATTCATGAAGCTAGGGTCGTTTCGCCTCTTCGCCTCCTTGCACAGAAACCTACTAAAGTACTCAAAGGGAGGGAATTGACCACTGTTCTTTTCCTTGTACTCTGAGCCAATATTCACCCATCTTTCCTGCAGCCCAAATGGAAGCTTGTCCACAATTGGTCCAGCTCTGCGTGAGGTATCCAGATACGACAGGCCAGTTATATAGCCACCTTCTTTGGCACCTTGAATCTCCATGAGTTTATTTCCGAGTTCTCGTAATTTGGCTGACACCCTAGGAAAATTGTCCAGCCGTTGAAATAGCGCCCTTTCAATAATTTCAGGGGCCGCATAGCAGTCCCGAAGTCTCTCCCATGCTTTGTGTAAGGCTAGCTTGGGGTTGTTGACGTACACTGAGCGTATGCGTTTCCCCTTTTCACTTGATTCCTTTCCCAGCCATTTAGTCATAAGGTCCAACTCTTGGATTGCTGTGAGCTGGACTCCGCCGGTGGCACTGGTGAATGAGGAGTACCATGCATGGTCATTTTCAGGTTTATCGTCAAACTGGTACAGTCCTGAATTGATGAGGTCTCATCGCACTAAATACTGTGCCAGGGGTTCTGCTGTAGGTGGCATGCTAGCTGGGGGAATGTGTTGGGGAACATATGACTGAGTGTGTACGTTCATGATGGGATTTGATGTTCTGACTTCAGCCTTTGTCTCTGATCTCGATGGATCTGGTAAGTTTGGTGTCAGGAAGTATTCGTAGTCAGCCCTTTCATACTTGAATTTGTGGCAAGGTTGCAATTGTGAGTTGTCTTCCCCAGGTGGACGCGATGCAACGAAGCAGGCAAGTATGGAGAGGGGGAATGAATCTGCAGGTCAATTTGAGATTGGACCGCACCAGCAAATATGTCCAATTTGGCCCTTTCTGACATAGATTTTCCTGTTTCGTCTAAAATGTGCATTTCTTCAGCGTTTTCCAACACTTGTGCTTCCACCGTGGCCGCATCAGCTTCTCGTTGTAGCATCAGCACTTCTAACTCTGTATCTATCCTTACCTTTTTCTTCTGATTTTCCACTTCTCTGGCAGCTTTTTCCATTTTTAGTTTTGCTTCTTGGTTAGCTTATGACGCTCGCACTTTGGCGACTTCTGCTTTAGCTCTTGCGAGGGCAGCCACACTTGTCGACGTCCTACTGCTCTTGGCGCTGAGTGCAAGCGACTTGATGATTGTGAGGCCATTGTACCACTTGTCGAAACATCTAATGATCTCGCCTTTTCACTGTACGATGTTAATATGGAAGAGTGAACAGTAAATGGTTAACCTTACTACGACTCTGTCTTCATTGGCTCCGGTTTAACTTGGTGTTTAGTCAGAGTTTCAACACACTGTACAAGAACACTCTTCACACTAGCTGGATCTCAACTCTATACTCTCCACCATTGTGCACAGTCCTTTGTCGTTTCTGCCAGCTGAGATAGAATCCTACCATCACTCAATCTTTCCTTCACTGCACCCTTCAGCCTTCTGCTTTCCAATGAGCTCAATGAGAGTTGCAGCACTTGTTCCTTCAACTTCCCCTTCACCGTCACCCAGTGACCTAAAAAGCCCTTCTAGGTGAGACAGAGAGAGGCCTGTCCTCCTCAAAATCTGTTGCATTGGGTGGGGGGGGGGGGCTGGGAAGGGAACAAAGGTCAAAGGAAATTTGTTATCAAAGTGCATTTATGTCTGTAGTGTTCTTGTACAGTGTGTTGAAACTCCGACTGACGTCGGTGGTAGGGATCCCTGATGGTGAATACTGTTCTCCTGCAACAGATTTACATGTAGATGTGCCCAGTGGTGGGAAGGGCTTTACACGTGATAGACTGGGCAGTACCCACTACCTTTTGGAGGATTTTCCATACAAGGCCATTGGTGTTTCCATACCAGGCTATGATGCAACCAGTTAATATATTCTCCACCACACATCTACAGAAGTTTTTTGAAGTTTTAGATGTCATGCTGAATCTTTACAACCTCTTAAGGAAGTAAAGGCACTGCCTGGTTTCTTCATAATTGTATTTTTGTGCTGGTCCCAGGATGGACCCTCCAGAATGACAACACTGAGGAATTTAAACTTGTTGACCCTCTTCCCCCTCTGATCCTCTGATGAGGACTGGCTCATGAACCTCTGGTTTCCTGCTCCTCAAGTTTATAATCAGCTCCTTGATGGTGCTGACATTGAGTGAGAAGTTGCTGTGACATCAATCAGCCAGATTTTCAATATTATTCCTATATGATTCATCACCACCTTGATTTGGCCAACAACAGTGGTGTTATCAGCAAACTTGAATATGACATTGGAGCTATGCTTAGCCACACAGTCATAAGTGTAAAGCAAGTAGAGCAGGGGGCTAAACACACAGCCTTGAGGTGTACTTATGTTGATGGAGATTGTGGAGGAGACGTTGTCGCCAATCCGAACTGACTGGGGTCTGCAGTGAGGAAATCGAAGATCCATTTGCACAAAGAAGTATAGAGGCCAAGGACTTGAAGCTTACTGATAAGTTTGAGAGGATGATGATATTGAGTGCTGAATTATAGTCAATAAAGAGCAACCTGATGTGTGCATCTTTGCTGTCTAGATGTTCCAGGATTGAGTGAAGAGGCAATGAGGTCGCATCTGCTGTGGACCTGTCGTTCCAGTAGGCAAATTGGAGGGGAATTGCTTCTCAGGCAGGAGTTGATATGTTTCAGAACTAACCTTGCAAAATATACTTCATCACTGTGGATGTAAGTGCTACTTGGTGATAGTCTTTGAGCAGGTGACCATGTTCTTCTTAGGTATAGGTGAAGTTCACCTGAAGCAGGTGGGTACCTCAGACTGCCTAAATGAAAGGTTAAAGATCTTAGTTAACACTCCAGCCAATTGATCAGCACAGGTCTTTAGTACTTGGCCAGTTACCCTACCTGGGCTAGTTGCTTTTGTGGGTTCACCCTCCTGAAGGCTGCTCACACATCGGCCTCAAAGACTGAAATCCCAGGATCATCAGGGGCTGCAGAAGTTCATGATGGTTCCTCCATGTTTTGATAGTTAAAGCGAGCATAGAAGGCATTGAGCTCATCTGGAAGCAAAACCCTGTTGTTGCCTATGTTGCTTGATTTGATATCATTTGAGCCCTACCACAACTGTTGAGCATCATCCATTGATTCAAGTTTAGTCTGGAATTGCCTGTGAGATAGATTTCTGGAAATTGTAACTGGACCTCTTGTAACCTTCTTGGTTACCGGACTTGAATGCCTCTGACCTGGACCTCAGCAGATTGTAGATCTCATGGTTCATCCAGGACTTCTGGTTGGGATAAGGGTTAAATCCTGATGCTGTGGACTATTTTGGACAAGTGAGTGACAGTTCAAAGGAAAATCATGCAATTTGTGTGCGAGAAATTTCTGTGAAAAGTGAAAGTTCGGTTAAGGTAGCCCTATAGTAAATGGAAAAATTGTCCTCCAGTAGCATTGACAGGTTTCTGCCCACACTTCTCACAGTTTTCTCGTTTATCTCTTGAACTGGAAATGCATATACTTCTTTACTAACTTACAACCCCAATCCCAACCAGTTCCAGTGAACTGCATGAAGAGTGGGAGATTTTAACTGTTGAAAGGGTGTGAAGATATTCATTGTTGGGTTTGAATGGTGGTGTTAAGTGACAATGATGGCACAGGCATGAGTGCAATTGAGAGAGCAGCAGGTACAGAGTGTCACAAACAAAATGTTGGAGGCAGCATCCATGGAAATAAACAGTTGACGTTCCAGGCTGAAACCCTTCTTCGGCACTGGAAAGGAAGGGGGATATAAAGGTGTGGGGAGGGGAAATAGAATAGCCAGAATGTGATGGGTGAAGCCAGGCAGTGGGAAAGGTCAAGGGCTGGAGAAGATGCAATCTGATAGAAGAGGAGAGTGGACCATAGGAGAAAGGGAAGGCGGAAGGATCCTGAGGGAGGTAAGAGGTAGGAGGCCAGAGTGGGAAATAGAAGAAGAGGGGAGGGAGAAGGATTTTTTTTACTGTAATGAGAGATCGATATTCATGCCATCAGGTTGGAGGCTACCCAGATGGAATAGAAAGTGTTGATCCTCCACCCTGAGGGTGGTGTCATTGTGGCACAAGAGCAGGCCATGGACTGACATGTCAGAAAAGGAACGGGAATTGGAATTAAAATGTCTGGCCACCGGGAAGTTCTGCTTTAGATGGATGGAGTGGAGGAGCTCGACAGATCAGTTGCCCAATGTACAATGGGTCTCACAAGTGTAGAGGAGGCCGCATGGGGAGCACAAGTTACAATAGGCGACCCCAGCAGGTTCGCAGGTGATGTGGTGCCTCACCTGGGAGATCTGTCTGGAGCCCTGAATGGAGGTGAGGAAGGAGGTGAATAGACAGGTGTAGCACTTTGGCCGCTTGCAGGTGAAGCATCCTGGTTTCCTTGGCTGCATAAGTCTAGGGAAGACACTCTCAAGTCCCGCCAAACTGGTGAGATTGAGATGGTTCGTCTCACCCCAAACACTGCTTTGTGTGGATGCTGTGTTATTTGGTACCCTGCCACAAAATAACAGACAATACACTGATAGGATTAAAGGAATTATGTTTATGAATCTTAACGAAAGGGTTAGTAAAGAATAACAAGAAGGGCCTATTCTAATTAAACGGTTAAATGTGTACAAGTTGAAGCTCATCTTGAACTTCTCTGTCACACATGCGTTGGGGCCTTGGGCAGTGTGAATGCCCACACTACCTTCCGAACGTCGCCCACAATCCATCTTGAACAAACGGGTCTTCCACCGGATCGTAAGCTATGACTGGTTCTCCTCAGCGTCTTCTCTCTTCATCTCTCGACGAACAAAAGCCTGAGACCAACCTTATTGTCCTCCAGCAAGAAAACCTCTCGCTAATTGGATGGCACACATTCCACATCATATCTTATCTTCAACAATAACCCGGACAGGCTGAAAGCACGACAGACAGCTCTTACAGAGCTGCTAAATGAAATACCTACAGCATAACTGTAAAGGTGTGAACCAGGGCATTACACTCTTCCCCCCCCCCCCCACTACAGATAGTCATGTCCTCACGATTTGGAAATAATTTGTCATCCCATTATTAATAACACTGTTTTCAAAGGAATTTCATGTCAGAACCTCCAATCCATTTGCAATTGGTGGTGACATATCTCTCTAGGAAGATAGTTGCAACCCTCTGTTCCCCCGGTGCTACATATGTCAGCCTATCTGGGGGTCTCCTGACTCTTTGAGACCTCCTTATCCCATCATCTACGTCTGCAGTTTCAGACACTCCCTGGGATACTTCTGGTCTACATGGCGAGGCATCCCCGTCTATTATTCGTGCCTTTTGGCACCTCAGGTCCCTCTGCCACTTGGCTGAGCTCAGCTTCGTTCCCAGTTACTTTAGAGCTCAGCCCCACTTCATGGGCCAGCTGAAAACCTGACTGTCCACAGATAGTACCCCCCCCCCCCACCCCAGCCCCAATTTCACTTACCTCAGCATGAGAAGGATTGGGAAACTCTTCCTCAATTAGTGGGGAGTTAGCAAAAGGCAGCACATACCACAACCCCATTTCCTCATTCTCCGAGTCCATATCCCATTCAGGGGCGGGGGCCGGTCTAATCTTTCCTGCTGCTCATGCTTCAGTCTCTCCACATTGCCGCTGAGTCCTCTGACTAGGTGTAGGGTCCAGGTCAGGCTCAGAGTCAACACGCACCTTTTGCCCCGGAGGTAGATGGTGGTTCTGATGGAGAATCTTGACAGGCCCATTCCCATCCTCTGGTTTCACCGGGAAAACTGGTACGTTTGGCATTTGACTCTCCACTACATAGGACATAGCTGCCCAGCGGTCAGCCAACTTACGCTTCCCAGGTAGTCCCAAATTCTTTATGAGGACACTGTCTCCAGGCATGAGTAGGGAGAACCCAACCTTTTGATCCTGCCTCCTCTTATTTCATTGATTCTGCTTGGTAGCTGAGACCTCAGCTAACTCACAAGCCTTTTTCAGCTCCTCATATCAGACACATACTTCAGATAAGTCTTCTGTGGTAGATCTTCCTTGCCTGTCGGAAAACAGAAGTCAACAGGCAACTTCGCCTCACGCCCAAGTATCAGATAATACGGCGAGTACCCGGTAGCTTCATTCTGTGTACAGTTGTAGCAGTGGACCAGATGTCCAATATGTTGACTCCACTTTCTCTTTTTGCTGATCTCCAAGGTTCCGAGCATAAGACCATAAGATACAGGAGCAGAACTAGGCCATCTGGCCCATCAAGTCTGCTCCGCCATTCAGGCATGGCCGAGCATGTCTAGCAAGGTCTGATTGAACCTCTCGGGCTGGGGATCACCCTGTGGGTGATAAGGCGTAGTCCTCGACTTATCGACTCCAAGCCTGCTCAGTAACTCATGGATGAGCCTACTCTCGAAATCCCATCCCTGATCACTCTGTATCCACCTGGGGAGACCATAATAAATAAAATACTTCTCCCATATTACTTTGGCTACTGTGGACACCCTCTGATCCTTGGTAGGGAAGGCTTGCACATATCTGGTGTAGTGATCCGTAATGACCAAGACATTCGCCATGTACCTGGCATCTGACTCTATTGACAGGAAACCCATACGCACCAGGTCAAGGGGCCCCAACCCAAGGGGTTCATTCGGACCTTGCTAGACATGCTTGGCCATGATTGAATGGCGGAGCAGACTTGATGGGCCAGATGGCCTAATTCTGCTCCTATATCTTATGGTCTTATGCTTTGCTTGGAACCTTGGAGATCAGCAAAAAGAGCAAGTGGAGTCAACAAGTGGGACAACAGAGTGGCCCTCATAGGCAGTGTCTTCCTCGGTATACATCAATACACGACTTGCAGTACCCTTTGAACTGCGGCTTCACTTGGAGTCAGTAGAACCGATCTCTGAGCAAGCCACAGGTCTTGTCAACCCCCAAATGGCCAGAATCATCATGAAGTGACTTCAACACAATCCTCCGTTACTTCTCAAGCAGAACCAGCTGGGAACACTGAGGTTGGTCCGGAGGTGACGTGACCCAGTATAGGATCTGGTTCCTCAACCCCAAACTGGGGTAGAGACACCGCAGAATGTTTTATCTTGTCTGCTTGGGTCATGTCCCCTTTCGCAACTGCTGACCAGACAGTACCAGTACACGGGTCATCTCGCTGAGCGGCTGCCACTTCCCCAGGGCTCGATTCTAGCAACTGCTTTGTCGTCAGAGCAGTCACGTTGCAGTGAGCTTATGGAATGGCACCATCAGAAGCTCCCAAATGATCTACCCTCGATTCTGCCTTTACCGTGGTGGAAAACTGGCACATGGCTATCACTCCAGGGGCAGGTTCGCCCTCCCACTCTCCGTCCCTGACCAGCCCTTCATGCGCACATTGGGACAAAGCATCGGCATCAATGTTCTGACTTCCTGGCCAGTACATCAGGCTGAAATCATAGGCAGACAACACTGCCAACTACCGATGGCATGTGGCACCTAATTTCGGTGAGGTCAGGATATAAGTTAATGGATTGTTGTCTGTCCTCACTTCAAATTTGGCACCATATAGATAGTCACTTAGGTTATCCACCACAGCCCATTTCAATGCCAGGAGCTCCAATTTGTATGTAGGATAATTTCGCTCATAGGTTGACAGACTCTGGCTGACCAGTGTGACAGATCTCAACCCTGTGCCCTGATCCTGATACAGAACATCCCCTAAGCCTTCTCTGCTTGCATCTGTATGGGATGCATATGGCAACTGGAGGTCTGCAAAAACCAGCACAGGCGCTTTCATCAGCAGCTCCTTCAAGCAACTGAAAGGCCTGTTCACATTTCACATCCCATTTTGCTCCAAAAGGCTCTGAAGGGCTAAGATAATCTTTACCATCCTCTCCTTCTGTCCTCCCTTTCTTCCCCAAGGGAGGGTAACAGCAGAGAAGCTAATTTAAAGGATCCTTCACGAACCCCCAATAGTACCTAGAGAATTCAAGGAACAAGCACAAGGCGCTCACAGTTTGGGGCCTCGGCCATGTGGTCACCGCTTCTATCTTAGACAGATCTGTAGCTTCATGTTCCTGTCACTCACTGTCATCCTGTTCACCTGTACAACCGAGGGCTTTTGCAGTTCGGGCCTCACCAGGTAAGCCTGACTCCTCTTCGTGGTCTTCCGGAACATCCACCAAGAGGGCCTCGGCCTCAGGCATTCTGGGAAGATTGCGGTTTCCCATCACCCTCGCTGCTTCCCCAAGCCGCAACACGACTGGATCTGATTGGGTGAACCACACAGTCCCTCGTTTATGCTCATCATCCAGCCCAGTGCGGCCACACATTTCCTCAAAAGCAGCTCAGAACACGGTGAATGGACAATGTTTTCAGAAAACTCTCTCAAACTTTCTCCTTGCAGGTTCCCACTAGCCTTCTTACAATGGGAGTATTCGTCCCCACAAGAATTGAAGCTTCGTCCTTCTCGACCGGGTCCAGACAAACCAGCACTAATGTATCAAGGACCTCAGCCACTCCCACACCTGCCTCCAAAAACTCCAGCTTCATTGACAAGTAACTGTCGTATGGATAGTCATATGCACTAAGACCCCAAATCCCCTGATTCACCTTCCACCTGCCAGGATCTCTGAGTGGCGTCAAAGGTAAATGCGTCTAATACCGGTTGTAAAATAAACGGTACAGCAGAGTAACCTGAGAGCCGGAGACAAGTATGGCTCTTGCGTAAATACCCTCAATCTGCAGTGATACACTGGAGCTTGGCCCCACTAAGCCTTCAAGAATAGGGTATTTTGCTTTAGGGTGTTCCTTGGTATATTGCTGAGAACATGTTCCTCCCGAGATGCCAGGCTGTTCCTTCACTGGGTCTCTTCATTTAGGTACCTGGGGCTCACTCTCCGAGGGGTTTCCCATCCTTCACACTCCTACCTGACGTGCCTCTCTTCACCACAGTTATAACAGACAATACCATTCGCTCCCCTTCTCGTGGGACCCCATTCACTTGCACCCCTCTGCATAGTCCATCCCCTCAGGGCGTCCACCTCCCTGTCAGCTCTGTCATACCGGGGGGGGGGGGGCGGGGAGGGGGCTGCACCCGCCGATAACAACCAGGTCATCTCAGTCCTAAACTCTGCCACGAGCTCCTTCACCACTCCGCAGGGTGAGTGGTCCCAGCTAAGGGGACCACTACCAAGGACTATACCCTGCTGATGGAGGCCTCCCGCGCCTTCACCGCATTCTCCTCCTCTCTTACTTCTCTGATCAGCTTGACAAACAAGGGAGGGGGTGCACCTTACGAGACAGTTGGAGACCCCAAGGGATCAGGTCTGGTGACTGGGTGCCTTTCGCCACTTGGTCCATTCTTAACTGAATCACCTCAACCATTTGAATGCCCCCCCAACATGCCGCAAGCCTCTCTAGCCGGAAAGTATAGACAGAAAGTTTCCCCCCCCCTCCCGAAACGTGTTCTGCAACCTCGTCATAAGCTCCATTGGGCTTGCCATCATGTCAAACACATTTTCTAGTGCTCGCATGTAGCCACAGAGGTAGCAAAGGGGTTCAGTGTCTTTCTGGATCTCACTAGGTTAGCAGCCAGCCCCCTCAAACTTTCAATCGATCGCCAGCTTTTTATGTCATCAGAGCACTGCCACTCACCCAGCATCTGAGAGGTCTGCTCCACCCAAGTCTCATAGTCCTCTTCCCCCTCGGGGGTGGGCTTCACCCCTGAGAACATACTCAGCTTTCAATAGCTAGGACCCTCACCCTAAGGCCATTTATTCTCCAGAGAAGTAAAGGGCTGATACTAACTCAGAACTCTCACTGCTCACTGGGGGACTCATTAGACATTTCAAATCAGACGACTCCTTCCCAAAGCTCCGCAGAAATGAGAGCAACCTGTCTTTGAAGCCTCTGCCCCCCCATCTATGGGAAACTCGGCTTGCGATTCGGTCTGCTCGCCTACACTCCCCTCCTCCCGGAAAGTACAGCCAGCCCACGGCCCCGCCTCTCCCAGGGCCCCAGTAGTACCAGGCAGTTCCACTGCCGTTACGTCAGAGCTAGTCTGAACTAGAACGAAGTCTTTTCCTGCCATTTTGTCAAACCTCCGCTCAGCCCCCACAGCATCCATAACCACGTATCATAATCACTTTACCGAACAATAGTTTAACACAGACTTAAACGCACAACTCACTGGATCAATGCTCAGGGCAATCACACTGCAACCATCGAAATCGATCCCGGACGAGCCCCCACAATGTAACGCCCAGGTTTCCTTGGCTACGTAGGTCTAGGGAAGACCCTCTCCAGTCCCGCCAAACTCGTGAGATTGAGCCGGCTCTCCCACCCCAAACCCCGGTTTGTGTGGACGCCGTGTAATTTGCTACCCTGTTATAAATTAGTGCTACCAAGTAACAGACAGTACATGCATACAATTAAAGGAATTATGTTTATGAATCTTAACTAAAGGGTTAGTAAAGAATAACAAGAAGAAAAGGGCCATTCTAATTAAACAGTCAAATGTGCACAAGTTGGAGCTCATCTTGAACTTCTCTGTCACTCACGCACTGGGCACTTGGACAACGTGAATCCCCACACCACCTTCCGAACGTCACTCACAATCCATCTCGAACAAACGGGTCTCCCACTGGATCGTATGCTACCACCGGTTCTCACCAGCATCTTTTCTCTTCATCTCCTCCCGAACAAAAGCCCAACCTTATTGTCCCTCACCTGGAGTACCCCCCACTAATTGGATGGCACACATTCCACATCATCCCTTATCTTCAATAATAACCCAAACAAGCTGAAGGCACAACAAACCGCTCTTACGGAGCTGCTGAATGAAATACCTACAGCATAGTAGTAAATATGTGAACCAGGGCATTACACAGGGATAAGTGCCAGGAGAAAAAAGTGGGGAGAGATCAATTTTCAAGGGAATCGTGGAGGGGTGGGGGTTGGGTAGCTAAATATGTGTTTGGTGGTAGAGACACTTTGGAGATGGCAGAAGTTGCGGAGAATGAAGTGTTGGGAGCAGAGGCTTATGGAGTGGTAGGCAAGAACAAGAGGAACTCTTACCACTGTTAAGGCGGCATCGGTGAAATGAAGGAGATGCGGGTGAGGGCACCATCAATGGTAGAGGAAGGGAAACCCCATTCTGTGAAGATGGAGGACATCTCTGATGTCCTGGAAAGGAAAGCCTCATCCTGGGAGCAGATGCGATGGAGACAAAGAAACTGGGAAAAAGAATACCATTTTATTAAGAGACAGGGTGGGAAGCAATATAGTCAAGATCAATATGGGAATCAATAGGATTATTGAAGATATTGGTTGACATTTTGTCTCCAGAGATGGAGATAGAGAGATTGAGAAGGGGAACAGAGAGGTCAGAAATGGACCAAATACAGAGTGTGCAAGAGGTAGAAACTTTGGAAAAGTGTAACTGGAAAATGACCTAAAGCTGAAGAGAAATGGTGTGAGAATTATGGAGTTCAAGGACTAA
This sequence comes from Mobula birostris, assembly GCF_030028105.1. Lineage (NCBI taxonomy): Eukaryota > Metazoa > Chordata > Chondrichthyes > Myliobatiformes > Myliobatidae > Mobula > Mobula birostris. The sequence goes on from NC_092384.1 coordinate 54,540,764, forward strand.
GACAGATGCAAGTTGTGCTCCTTACCTTAACAGTCCTCTAAGGGATATTCTTCATCTGCCATTAGACATAGATTGCGGGCAGAATGCCACATAATTGCTGACCTGTAATGCCTATCCATGCTGACAGAAGTGGAGAAGCTTCCTTCACACCTTTTTGTCACCTTAGAAATCAAAATCTCCTTCATCTTTCTTGACTCTGCAAACAGAGATCTCACAGCAGCAACTGAGAATCAAGAATGGTAGTGTCTTGCTGCGTTTGGGCTAACTGCCTTCTGTATTGTAAAGCATGGATGTTATTAAGACGAAGTATGACTTGCCAAAGAGTTCAATTATTTTTTAACTGCTGTCACTGATGTCTTATTTCCTGATCCATAATGAAGAGTTGCACTTAAGCTCCAAGAAACGGTGGCAGCAAAATATAACTGAACATCTACTTTATTGCTCTCAGCAATGTCTTTACACCAATTTTCCTCCTTTTTTTCCCCATAAGTTACACTTTCTCCACAGTAAGCCTTATAAAACTATGTCTACTCTTGTCAAGTTTCATTTTATTGCAGTTCTAACAAAAATGCTCAACTTCGATAGCCAAACTAATTTGAAATCCAGAAGTTAATGTATTATCGCAAACCCGAGGAAATCTGCAGATGCGGGAATTTCAAGCAACACACATAAAAGTTGCTGGTGAACGCAGTAGGCCAGGCAGCATCTCTAGGAAGAGGTACAGTCGACCCTTGGGTCTCGGCCCGAAACGTCGACTGTACCTCTTCCTAGAGATGCTGTCTGGCCTGTTGTGTTCACCAGTTAATGTATTATAATCATTTTCAAATATACCTATATTCTTTTTAAGCAACACACACAAAATGCTGGAGAAACTCAGCAAGTCAGGCAGTAAATATGGAGGGAAATAAACAATCAATGTTTCAGGCTGAGATCTTTCGTCAGGACTGGAAAGGAAGGGGGCAGAAGCTAGAAGGTGGTGGGGGGAGGGGAAGGAGTACAAGCTGGCAGGTGAAAGGTGAGTCAGGTGAGGGGGAAAGTGGGTGGGTGGGGGAGGAGGATTAAGTGAGAAGCTGGAAGGTGATAGGTGGAAGACGGAAAGCACTGACAAAGAACGAATCTATTAGGAGAGGACAGTGGACCATGGAAGATGGGGAAGGAGGAGCAGAACCAGAGGGAGGTGATGGGCAGGTAAGAAGAAAAAGTGAGTTGGGAACTAGAATGGGGAATGGAAAATGCTGCTTCATTTGCTGAGTTCACCATTTTGTGTGTTGCTCAAGATTTGCAGCATCTGCAGAATCTCTTAGTTTTATCATATTCTTGTTATTACATTGCTATTTTGGTATTGCTTTTTTGGGAGTAATTGTAAATGTTTAACATGATAGCAGCAATAGAACCATGGAGTCAGGCTGACCACTAGACTATAGTTTAATGGTGAGACCATATTTGTTGCTTAACCTTATCACTTGGTCTTGTGCTTTGTGTCAGCGGACCATCTGCCTAGCTTTTTGAAGAACCTTGTTCTACTGGACAGCTTGGGAACTTGTTCTAGCATTCAGAGTGCACCTTACTGCAGCCACTTTCCTGGTTAACTTGGAAAATGTTTCAGAAGCAGCAATAATGCTTTGTTACTGATAAGGTGTGTACTATGCTACAGCCACCACTTACTACTGATCTGCCCTTTACAGGCACTGATTTAATGGCCTCTGAAGAGTTAGGCAGACTTGCAAATAATGGTGGTATTTTACTGAAAGCAAAATAATGATGGGAAATGTCATTTGTGCCAATTTCAAGAATTTGTAGATGTGATTTCCAAAAGTTATTCTGGAAGACTGCACAGTAACATATACACAAGTACTTTGTTATTGATGTGCTAGTTAATTGATTGTAGTTAATCACACCCCTGAACAATCCATTAAGGGAAAGGTGTCCACAAATTAGTATCTCAGTTTGCCACTTTTCCCAAAGATTTCCGTCACCTGAACGTAGTAATTATTCAGTCCTATTTTTCCTCTTGCTGCATTTTGAAGGTAATAATGATCTCCATATGGTAAACATATGTCATATTGTAATATTACCACATGGACATCAAAGGATTATTAGCATGACAAAGGAGATTGAGTTTGATGTCTACTGGTAAAAACTAAAATAGTTCTGCATATTTTTGTCTTGCAAAGATTGAGGCTGACATTTTCTATTTTATCCTAATGATCAACATATGGTCAAAAAGGGTGAAAAAAGGTTTTAGATACAGATGACTTATCTAGTATTTTTATACTCTTAGCAACTGTGAATGTAAACTGGAGTATGGATTTGTGGAAATTGAATACTTCATTTACAAAGATATGTTTTGCATACTGGGGGGGGGGGTGTAAAAGATTGACAACAAATGTAGTGTAATTCCACTATAAATTGAAAAGTGACTCTGGAGCGGGTCCAATGGAGGTTCATGAGAATGATGAAGAGTATTAAAAGATTTATTGTATGAGGACCGTTTGATGGCTCTAGGTCTACTACTCGCTGGAATTTCGATGACTGAGGGGGACCTCAAAACTTATCGAATATTGAAAGGCTTAGATAGAATGGACGTGGAGGGGATGTTTCCAATAGTCATGGGTTCTTGGACCGGAGGACACAAACTCAGAATAGGGCGTCCCTTTAGAACAGAGATGAGGAGGAATTTCTTTAGCCAGAGGGTGGTGAATCTGTGGAATTCATTGGTGTAGATTGCTGTAAAGGGCAAATCATTGAGTATTTTTAAAATGGAGGTTGATAGATTCTTGATTAGTAAGGGTGTCAAAGGTTATAGAGAGAAATCAGAAGAATGGGGTTGAGAAGGATAATAAATCAGTCATGATGGACCATCAGAGCTGACTTGATGTGCTGAATGGCCTAATTCTGTTCCTATGTTTTATGATCTTATAGTATCATGACTACATGGCCATAATATTGCTGCATAAGCAATTGCTGCCCTGTCCATGACCAAGTCAACAAATGTATTCTAACAAACACATATGAAATTTCTTTGTCTGCAGCCTTTAGACCAGAGGTTCCCAACCTTTATTATGCCCTGGAGCCTTACCATTAATCAAGGGGTGTGAGCACCCCTGCTTTAGACCTTCCTACATACAGATGAAAGTGAAGTATATAACTTTACGTTCTCCATTTGTACTAACTTGGAAGTGACACTGTTTTCTCTCTCTCTCTCTCTCTCTAGTCTGAGTGCATGATGGTGAGATTGTCTATATTACAGCTTTTGTTTGAATGTTATTGTTTTATTCTTTTTATAGTTGAATAATGGCCAAACAACAAATTTTGCTCATACTGGTTTTTTTTTAATGTATCACAATGAGCAAGAAACATACTTGATGAAGTATTTTCAAAGGAGTATATTCAATTACCATCTACAATCAACTTAACTATGACAACAAGGTTTGTGACAAAATTTTTAAAGTTCGAAATCCACATGGTTGTTAGTTTCCATGATTTTGGTACAGTTGAAATTTTTTCGTTGTTACAGTAACAAAAAAACTAACAAGACTACATTATAGAAAAAACATCAAGAACATCATTTTTGGTTTAACTTGCTCTTTTTTTTTGTACATTGCAAGGCTGGAGATACCTCTTTCACCTCAGGGTAATGTTTCCAAAGTTGCCCAAGATGTAAAAGTCAATGCTGTTCACAGTGGGCAGTTTCTCCACAAGAACGACAATAATCTTCTTTATTGTCCAAGAACTTAGATACATCAAGTATGCTGACTTGTGTTAATGCTTCTCTTGTCTTATTCTTTATCCCATGCCACAAAAAATGGACACTTTTAATGCGGCACCATTCTCATTGCTTAAAGCTTTGGCCACATTCATATATAGTTAAATAATTTTTTTCAAAAAACTGCTCAGTGCTTTTTTTCCAGCTCCGTGTTTCAGTACTGGTGGTGCCTTTAGATGCAAATATGTTCCGTCCACTTTTCACCTGTACGTCTTGCTACGTTAACTGTAAAACTTGGGTAGCCTGACCCACACAATTATTAGTCTTTGTAAATGGTAGAGTACAAGTGCTACTGAACAGACTTTGGAAACAAAGGTCAGAGTTCCAAGAAAATACAAACCAGAAAATTGCACCTTAAGAGGCCATGTCATAGTATATAAAGATAAAAAACATAAAACAAACCAGTATTTAAAATATAATGCTAGTGTTAAAATGTTAACAGTTAATGAGGAAATTATATATGATACAGAAACATACTAACATACAAATTAACAGTTAAATGCCGAATATATTTCATAGTCACATCAAAAAACAAAACAAAAACAAAAACTGTACAACCTTGGAATAAAATTTTTCATCTTGTGGGAGCTATTTTTTCTTAACCTCATTTAGAAAAGAATTTGAATTTTCCGTTTTTGAACGTTATCAGATATCTTTATGTAAAATAGGCCTACTTTTAAATGTAATTTAAATTTCTGTTACCTCTGAAACCAAAGAGTTATACTATCTGCATGTTATTATTACAAAAAAATCATTTTTGCACTGTGCACAAGCCTGATTATGAATATGTACAACAGCTTATTGACTACTTCAAATAAAACAAAACAAAAAAAAAACGATATTAAAACAAAATATCAGTCCCTGCAACAAACTCCAAGTTGATAGTTTGGAATGAACTGGAGTTCTGCATTTTTTGTTGGCTTTTGACTAGTAAAAGCATCAACTAAACTGAACCATGGAAAGGTGTATTCACAGTCTAAAAATGTTCCATTTGCAACAGAAAGATGAAGAAAGGAATATCAAAAAGGGGCTAAAACTGATTTATTGGTTTCCAGTAAAGCTTAGCAAAAAGCAAGAAATAAGCAAGCATCTATTGTGGGACTACAACATTTGCAGCAAAAAAGATTTCTTTTTAAAAAGGGTTGACCTTTTTATGCTAATAATGAATTTTTTTTGACATTAATGTGACTACAGAGATGTACATAACAAGTGCCCAAATAACAAAGACATTTTTTTTTAAAAGATCTCTATCTGATATCCTTGGTAGGAGCAGTGTCTTCTAACCACCACTGCACTTATTCCACAATACAAGGACAAACCTTTAAGTAAAAAGTTTTTTTTGGTATTTTTATTTGTTTTGTCTTGTCACTCCTTTGCTTGCAGAAGAAGCAATGGCAGTGACCTGGATATTACCATTCCTTTTTTGTTAAATTTTTATTAAATCAGAAGAACAAATTCTCAAGTATAAAGATGCCTCTTTTCACCTTTATGCACCAATGGTGAAAGTGTATGTCTTTGGATTTTGTTAAAGCGCGAGAATTTTTCTCTTATGTCAAAGAAAAAAAATAATTAATTTCCTCCCCCCCTCCCCCCCAAAAGAAAAATCAGACTGCTGCCACACTACACAAAAAAACAAATGTCTGCTTCATAGGAAAAAATTCCACAGCATCTACAAAAGCAGAGAGGTAAGTGCACAAAGGTTACAGACACAGGTAAATAATCATTATGTTCCTTAAAGGTTCACAAAAAAATTGAAAAGGACCCTATCCACAAAAAATCTTTAAATTTACTTTTTTTTCTTCCTTCTATAAAACTAGAGCAAACCACCTTCAAAGAGGAAGGTGAGCATTAAGGAAGGTGTCAAGGTTGGAAGGGGAAGGTGGGAAAGGAAGGAATACGACAGAAAAGCATAGACCAGTAACTTGATTCAATCTACCCTACAGGAATGAACAAGACAACATCAAAATGAAGAGCTTTCTGTTGGACAATACAAAAGCTAATGTACACAAAGGTTTTCAATCTACCATACTGTTTAGGTCATTTCCAATGCAACAAACTACTCAACACCAAAATGTTCATATCTATCATAAATACAGAAAGTTAGTTTTTCTTTTAAACTCATTGTTATCTCAGTTACAAGTCCTCAACACTCTTGTGTTTTGGTGGCAATGGGAGTGCTCAATTATCCCTCAGATTATACAGCAGAAGAGCTATTCTTTGTAAATCCCCAGTTAAGATGTGTTTCATATTTTTAACTCTTTGAATACTTTCTGCCAGTTTGGAAAAAAAAATCATCTTCTGGAACAAAAAAAAATCAAAACAGAAAAAAAATAAACAAAAGCAAAATATGATTCAGAAAACAGAACAAGGTGTGAGCTATTGACCTGAGAATACAAGACATTACATTTTTTAGCTAGCCATTGGTATCCGAATGCTTACATAGCAAGAAATCTAAACTGTAAATGGTGGATTGTCATCCCATAAGGTACATGCTGACATCTGCTGTGCTATCAACTTAGGACATGTTTGCACTGGGGAAATAAAGGGTTTCAGGTTCAAAGACCACTGTAATTGAATTGAGGCAGTTCATTGCTTTCTGGTTTCTGTCATTGCTCAGCTAACCATAGTACCTTCTGACAACCAGTGTAACAGGTTTAGATGTTGCCAGCATATCAATATGAGACAACAATCCTGAAAGATTTTATTTTTTTTGGTTAGAAGCTTTGGAATTGCAGTTAGTCTTTTTTGAAATTGGTTTGTTTTTTTTTATTAATCATATTGTCCATCTTCAAGCTTACAATCTGAAGGTGTCCATTCCTACACTAGTCAGACTACTGTCTCTGCGGCAGCTGGGATCATTTGGACCCTCCAGCGGGCAATCCAGGCCATCTGACTTCTGGCTGAGCTCACTGTCAGACTCATCTGAATAGCCGTCTGTTGGTATAGAGGTCTGAACCCCTGAGGTGCTGCATGAACTTGAGGTAACTGTTGAAGATGAGGAGAGAGAAGGTAAAGAAGAGGGCTTCCTGACTGAGGCTCGGGAAAGAATGTTAGGCCAAGATTTTATGGAGGCATGGGGGGACAGGCTGGAGGAGGGGCTGTCGTTAGAGTGAGTGGCAGACTGCGAGGTAGATGCGGTGTTAGGATCGGGGAAGCAGGCTGAGTGAGGTAATAAACTAGCGTGCTCTTTGGCGTATCTTGCTGCTCGTTTGATTGTTCTGTGTTTGTGCAAGGTTGACTCGAGATGTTGGCTTAGAGCTTCATCCCCGCTCAGTGTAGTATCACAGGCCAGGCAGTGGTAGGTGCTGGTGGGGACACGAAGCACCATCTCTTGCAGATTTATCACAGACTGACCGAAGAAACATATTGACTGCAGGTGGCTCATGGCTGTCTCTTCATCAGTGAAGACCATCTGACACTTGCGACAGACCAACTTGTACTGCACCTTTGGAACAATGAACAGGTCAAGCGAGTCCGTACTTTTGCTTTCTGTTTGTTGTCGTTCTTCAGGTTTTGGAAGGGATGGTTCTCTGGGAGCACTGGCTTGCTCTTCTGTTTTGGTAGATTCTTTGGCGGATTCTTTGTCTGGGGAAGCTGTTAGTTGTGGGGCGGGGACTTGGCTTGGTTTAGGTTGCTGCTTTGGCTGTTGCTGCTGCAGTTGCTGCTGCTGCTGGAGCTGTTGCTGAAGCTGCTGCTGGAGCTGCTGCTGCTGTTGCTGCTGCTGTTGCTGCAACTGCCTCTGTTGCTGCTGGAGGGCATCTTGTAGACTTTGCTGATATTGCTGATACTGTTGCAGCAAAGAACCTGGTGACAGCCCCATCAGAGCTTGGGACAAAGCTGGGTTGTAAGGAAAGAGACCCTCCATCCCATACATCGGCTGTAGGTATCCTCCTTGAAGGGCTCCAGGAATTTGAGGGGCATAATATGGAGAAAAGCCTGGCACAAAGTACGGCAAGAACTGGCTGGTGAGCAGGGCAGTTGGATCAGAAGCCAGTGCAGTTTGCAGAGCCTGAAGCTGAGCCGGGTCTACCACATACTCCATGCCAGGAAGAGGAACTGATGTACCAGTGCTGTTGTCATTTTTCTCCTTGTTCGGTGTGGGCGCAGGATCTATCTTATCTTTTTCCTTTTCTTTTGCCCTCTCGTTCTCTTTGCTTTTACGCTGTTCGGGTTGTGGCTGCGGGATGGTTGATGCTGGACGTGGAGTTGTAGTGGTAGACTGTGTTGGGGCCTGGGATGTCAATGAAGGAGCTTGCTTGCTTGGCAGTCCAGTGGTGGGAAGGCCAGGGGAGGGTACAGTTGAAGCAGGAATGCCCAAAAGGTTAGATTTAGGAGAGGTTAAAGCTAAAAATAAAGAAAAGGCAGAAAAAACATAAACAATTACAGGACCACCAAACTACTGAGGAATACAAACATACATATTTCAGTTTATAATACAATATTGTTAAATTTTCATTTAATCGATTCAAATTCTGCAAATGCTTTAAGACCATTTACGTTTGTATAATTTTGAGCTAGCTTTCAGGGGATTGACAAAATAAATAACAAACAATAAGCTGATCAGAGCCACATACGTAAGACATAGAGGTGGCTATGGTTTATTTCAATGCTGGTGCCACTTAGTGTTTCCACAATGCTGCTCATCCTATGCAGCATATAAGATTATGCCATTTTATTAGTGAAATACAGTACTTCAAATTTTAACTGTTTGAAGTGCTATTGTCTGTTTTGTAACACCTTAACCAGTTCTGTTTTGTGATGTATCACTTCTTACTCAGTACTTTCCTGAGAGAGCCTTAGTGATATCAAGAAATCTTTCTGTACATGTGCTGGAAGGGGGCTTTCACGTAATATTGTGCTACTAGTTGCACACAAATTATTGCCACCAGCAAACTCTAATAAACAGAGGCAAGTATAAACGTGCTGTTTCAGGCTATGATTAGCAGTGATATCCCGTTCTCTTTTGGAAAATTTTACAATGGGTAAATTGTTAAGATATTAACGAGCTCAGAGGCAAAAAAAATTAGTGACGGGCTTGAACAGTAGTCTGTGCCGAATCTTATGTAATTCCAAAATGACACACGCTGGGATTTGTGTATCATTGGCATGGAAGAGCAACTGGTATGTATTCTGCTCCTGAAAATCATCTGTTAACTATTGCTGGAATTTGATTAAGGAGCTGAAGTGAGATTACTTTCAATGAGGAAACAGGATGCCTGCACAAACAATGCAATATCACCACTGAAATGTTCGAAAAGCAGTTTTGTTAATGTGGAATTTATTTCCGGTCTCTCTACAGGTATAAAATGACTAGAACATGATAATTTTTATAATTTTGTATTGTAAATTACAGTGCTAACATAATTCAGATCATTGCAGGATTAATGTTAAAATATCCTGCTGGACATTATTAACATGTCCACAGAGGTTATGAACAGGAAACATCGGATCCATAAGGCACACAAAAGTGTGGTATGGAACCTGCTAGGAGATGTATAATGCTTAAAGCACCTTTAGCTTCAAGACCGAGGTGGCAACTCATGTGACATTAGCAAGCAATATGTCAACATGGTGTATTAAAATAGGCATAACCCAATATAGGCATAACGTCAAAACAATATATTGAGGAAACAGCCAATAAGCTTAAAAGTTACGACTCTACTATACAGAATTTCAATTTAAGTGAGCAGCACTTGTATAATTTGATGGATATGAACCTATCTGGGTCAACAGGCAATTTAAATGCAAGTTGAAAGCTTTAAGTAAGCAGCAATTCTCATTAGTAGTGCAAGAGCATCTTAGAATATTGTTTGAATTGTAGTGGCTTGATAAAGTTCCTGCAGTCTATCTGAACCTAAAAATCCTAACAAACATTTCTTCGGATACACCTGAAGAGAGGTCTATCTCCATACCCCTGCCACTGGGTTTGGAATGAAGTTTGTCTGTTTTTAAATGAGCTGGAACAGCTTCTGTTTAGAGTATTTGTAATGCATTGAACATTAGGGAGCCAACTACATGAAATATCTCTTTTAAGGAATGCAATGAAATATTCTTTTTTAAAAAAGCCTTTTATCATTGTGCACTATAAAGTATGCAGTTTTGTAACTGAAGCACTGGCTGTTTATTTTAAATATGGGTAGAGATTGGGTAGATATAATTGAGTATAACATAAGGCAGTATTTCTTAGTAAAACAATGAAAAAAACCTAATTTGTCATATTAAAAGGAGAGTAAAGCTGTATCAAAAGATTTCCTTCTTTGCAGCCTGTTCCATTCAATATTATACATGCTTTAATGAAATAGTTTTTCAAAAAAAGATCATGTAGACTATTTAATTCTGTTCTAAAGTATCAATATTCTTAATTTTATCAATTTTTAAAAAATGAGCCATCCATATTCAGGTCTGCTCTATCAAAAAGAATGAGCCTATGTGTTAATTGAGTACTTTTTTCACAAGAGTCAGCTGTTATCAAGGTTACATGGATTATTCAGTAAATATTGTTCCTATTTTAAGATGATAATTGAAGTGATATGAACATGTAACAGGACTGAAAGTTGGTCGTGTTGGAAAGAGATCCTCCCATTTAACAGATAGTTTGAGTAGACCTGAAATATCGTTATCCCCACCTCAGAAAAGATTTCCCAATTCTGCACTCTGCTGCTTTCTAGGTTGCAAAAAAAGTCCTAAAACTTGCATCAACGTATTATTATGCATTTATATTCTCTGCATTTGTGTTAACTACATTGTGAGCAGCCTTTAGAGACAGGACACCTTCATCCTATCTGTTGGGCTGGATTTGATTCCAGGTGATGCATGTCAAATTTGTACAGTAGGCAAATATCAGATTGAAATCTACCAAGAAATCTATGACATATAAACTTAAAACTATTAATGCTACCCACCTGCATTAGATGAAGTAAAGCCAGGTAAAGATGAAGGGCTGCCCACACCTGGCAGTAATACAGGCGAAATCCCTGGCAAAGTTGGGTAGGCAGTAGGAAGATTCAGAGCTTGTACTGGTGGATTATCAAACAAGCCCTGTTGCTGTAGTGTTTGCTGCTGCGTCGCTAAACCAAGAACCTCATTAGCTTTTTTAATACGGTCTAGTTCTTGTTGAGCCATTAGCCGACGGACAGTAGCAGGATCAATATATTCGACTTCTTTATCCAGCTGGCTTCCAATGGTCTCCTTCACTTTGGAGATATGTTGCTGAGAAAAAATATGGTCTCGTACAGATAGCCGGGCACTATACTTGATGCCACACAAAGTGCATTCTGCTTTGGGTCCTTCATAAGTAGTCTGATTAATACCAAAGTGTTTTGCCATATTAAGTTTGGATTTCTTCTCTTTAGCCCGAGCATTCTGGAACCACACTTGAACAACTCGTTTTGGCAGCCCTATTTCATTTCCTAAGACCTCACACTCCAGCATGGTTGGTGTTCGATAATCATTAAAGCAGGATTTCAACAGTTTTAGTTGGAGATTTGTCATCTGGGTGCGGAAGCGTTTCTGTCCTGGACGTTCATTGTCTGTATTCCTTGACACTGAGCTGCTTCCGCCAGGGCAGGGCGAACAGGGATCAGCAAGACTAGATGTCTCACTGTAATCAATTGTACATTCATTTTCCATTTCCTTAGCGTGATAACTAGGTGATGGACTGACCAAGCCCGATGATATCCTGTCTTCATTTTCCTGTCCTAGTGATGGCATTGTCTTCTGAAGACCCTCTGTTTGGTAGAGGGCCTGTTTTGAGTCTGCCATTAACCCAGTTGCACTGTCATTGTCTGCATTTGCTTCATCTCCAGTTGTAGTGTCAGTAATAGCTGTGTTGACTGATGAACAATCATCATTATCAAGCCTCGTTTGGTCATAACCCAAATTGACAGAAGAAATTGTAGGCCCATCAAATTCTTCAAGTCCTTCTACTTTGATAGATGATGGACTTAGAAGAGCTTTGGGTGAGAATTCCCCACTTTTGTTCACTGGTGAAAGACTTGCACACTGGCTATCACTATTTATTGATGAAAGCTGGGCAAAGCTGGAGCAGTCCATGGAGTCAGCCTTCAATAAGTTTCCGCCGTCGCTGTCAGTTGACAAAGCAGAAGACATGATCAGGCTGTACCCAGCACGTTTCGCTTCATGCCAGTGACGGGATCGGATGTGAGCTTCGAGTGCTGTCTTAGCCTTAAAGAGGGCTCTACAAAATGGACAGCGTCGATGAGCTTGTGCAGGTCCAACTGCTCTAAACTGGCCCTTTCTCTCTCTAGCACGAGTGTTCTGGAACCAAACTTGAACTACTCGTTTTTTGAGGCCTACCTCATGTGCAATGTGATCCAACATTTTCCGTGTTGGGTTTGAATCAAGTAGGTATTTTTGATAGAGAATTTCTAATTGTTCTGGGGTGATGGTTGTCCTTAAACGCTTATCTCTCTGAGGCTCGTCTCCATTATTTCCACTATCATTATCCCCAGGACTGACACTTGCCTTTTCTTCCAGTTTTCTTTTCAAGGTGTTCATAGCAGAGTTTGGTGTTGAAGGTGAAGATGAGGAGCTTGTTGGGATCTGAGGTAGAGTTCCAGAAAGTAGCTGACTGGCAAGCAGAGGGTTAGTGGGGTCAAAAAGCATGAAGGGCATTTCTATTGGGCGGTCTAAGAACTGAGGATGGACAAATTGGTTTTGTCCAGACAGGAAATGGAGTTGCTGATGTTCCTGCCAAAGGTCAAAGGTTGGAAATGCCAGCTTGCATTGGTCACACTGGTAATGAACCATTTGGGGAGGCAGGCTTCCAAGCTGCTGAGGTGTTGAAGTGTGAAGTGGATTTAAGGAAACATGAGAAAGCTGAGATGGGCTAGTGATGGTTTGGGATACAGAGCATTGTGACTGGGACTGCTGGGGAGATGGGATTTGTGGGGTCTTCTGCTGCGTTACTTGTGGCTTCTGATCTTGTTGCTGCTGCTGCATCTCAGGTTTTGGTTGTAACAGCTTCTCTTGTGAATGCTGCTGCTGTGTATCAGGGGATTCAGGCTGCTTTGGTTTCTCCTCAGAAAATTCTGGGTTAGAAGGAGCTTCCTCTTTCTGAGTTGAAGTGCGGGGCAGATTTCCGGGAGGAACATTTGCCGTTGCAACTGATGATGAACTACAGACAGCTGAGGTCAAAGGAGTGTTGCAGGATGAAGCAGAGGGTCCGATCATCTCTGATGCATCCATGGAGTCCTCTGTCAGACTGTCATATTGACCATCATCATCTTCATCTTTGTAGCACAGTTTTTTTTGGTGTTTAATGAGGTCAAAGATACGTTGAAAAATCAAACTGCATTTTTTACACTGATAATTCAAATTACTTGTGCGAATGTAACGGTCATTTGACAACTCGCGACGCTCCCCCTCCTTTCCTTCACCCTGATTCTCATAGTTTTTGCGTGCCTTCTGTCGTGCATTTTGAAACCAAACAACTATCACGCGAGTTGGGAGGTTTAGCAAATTTGAAAGTTGCTCAAATTCATCATCTTTTGGATAAGCATTGGCATCAAAGAAATCCTGTAAAACCCGCAACTGATAGTCAGTAAATCTTGTCCGAGTTGACCGATTACTTCTGTAATACTCAGTCCTTGCAGGTTCTGGAGAGGATGGCTTTGAATCTACCTTAATGTCCTCAAGCGATGTAACAGGAGGGTTGTTGAAGTTGTATGGAGAGTCTTTGTTTCGCTGTCGTTCTTTGAACAATGTATTTCGGAACCAGTGCTTTATCACTTTCTGTGGCAGCCCTGACTTGTCAGACATTTCTTTGATTTGATCCTCGTTGGGGGAATTATTGATATCAAAATACCCTCTGAGGATTTTAAGCTGTTCATCTGTGATTCGTGTCCGTGGCCGTTTGTTTTGCTGTTGTTGAATTAGATTGGGATTGAGCTGCTGTTGATAGAGCTGAGCCAGGTCAGTGGGTATTGGGTCCACAGGCGTTAACTGGGAGGGCATTTGTGGCGGCAAAGACTGCAAAGGCATTGACTGCATCAACAGAGGTGAAAAGATAGGCAAGTCCATCGGCATGGAGAGCTGCGAAATCGACACAGAGGGCTGTGGGGTTGAAATAGCAGGAGGCGTGTGAGGTGGGGCCGCTGTAGTTGTAAGGTTCTGAGTTGTAGATGCTGGTGTTGGTGCAGGTGGAGGGGGTGGAGGTGGGGGTGGTGGTGGTGGTGGCGGTTCAGGTGTTTGTGGCCTTAAGGGGTACAGTTTGTCATAGTTGACTCTATACTGTTTAGCAAACTGCTCCAGCTCTTCAAATGGTAAGAACTGCTGATGCACATGCTCTTGATGGCTCTTTAGTATTAAAATATTTGAGAATAATTTGCTGCAAGTGTCACACTCTAGTTTGTCCACCTCGTCGCTCAGGCCACTTTTACTTTTCTTTTGAACTTTTTGTTTGTTTTCATTGTACTGAATCACAAGTTCAAACCCAAAGTTTTCCAGCAAGGCTTTAGTGGCATTACCACGAGCATCAGATGGAATTCGAGGAGGCAGCAAGGAGGATTCATTACTGCTCAGTGGAGTTTGGTCTTTCCTATCTTTGGATTTATGTACCTCCAAGGACATTTCCTTGGGTGTCAAACTTTCATCAAATTTTTCAGAGTTTTCTTTGTCTTTGAGCCCATCCTTGTCTTTGTCTTTCACAATGGTTTTTGGTTTCTTGTCCACCTGCTGGGTTTGTTGCAGGAGAGATGTATGTTGCTGTGCTAGAGAAGATTGCTGCCCTTGTTGTTGAAGTAATTGGTGTTGCAGATTCTGAGTATGGGGTTTCACATCTTCCAGCAAAGTATTTGTTCCTGGCATTGTCAATGCAGCACTGCTTGCTGGTATACTGATCTCTGGGTTCAACTGGAACTCTGTTCCCGGAATATAGAAAGGAAATAACAGCTGCTGTTGTTGGAGCTGCAACAGAGCCTCGGTGGTCATGGGGAAATGTGGGAGCAGGGCCGGATTGAATAGCTGAGGCTGAAAGAGAGCAGTTTGCTGAAGTTCTTGTTGTAGTTGGGCTTGTACCTGAGCCTGCGCCTGGACTTGGGCCTGTGCTTGGACGTGCGCCAAGGTCTGTGCCTGCTGCTGTTGCGTCTGTTGCCGAGATGTTATCATGTCCGCTATCTTCCTTTTGCTAGCATCTTTTTGTTCTACAGATGTGGTAATGCTGCTTGCAATGGAATTGCTGACTGTAGATGTTCCAACAGAATCGGCTGCAATCTGGTTTCCACTTATTAAACCTAAGCCAGGGGTAGCACTGTATGTAACACCACATCCACTGCCACTTACACCAACATCAATATTACCATTACTATTGCCACTTGGACTTGGACTAGATGTTGACAATCCTAAAGTAGTATTATTGTTACTAATGGTACCACTACCCACTGTGCTGCTACTGGCAGCTTCTAACTTTGCTGCTCGTGCTTTGGTCTGGTGTAACACTGAACGCATATGGATCTCTAAGGTCGAACTTTGGCTGTAGGCCACGTTGCACGTGTTACACTTAAAGGGCTTGTTATCTGGGCTGCTTGTTGGCTCAGGCTGACCAGTAGCTGATTCCTGAAGTGCTCGTTTCAACTTGTGCAGGTGAGACACAGAATTATAATGGACAAGCAAGATGTTCTTTTGTGTAAATGACTCCTTACACACTGTGCACTTGTAAGGTCGAGAGGGATCCAGAAACTTCTCCATTGTGAAATTGGGGCCTTTCCTAAATGGCAGAGCCCGTTTTGGCTCAGAGCCAGAATCTTCTTGCACAGATCCAGAGTCACTTCCAACAGGACTTTGCTTCTCATCCGAGTCACTTTCTTCATCTTTGTCCTCATCTGCTCCCAAGGCTTGATCTTCACTAAGAGCTGCGTCACCCAGTGCCATAACATCGCCATTGACTCCAAGTCCACTGTACAGCTGCTGGATGTCACTCTCACTCAATTCTAGATGGCTGGTTTCCAGATGTTTTTTTAGGGCTTGGAACGTACGGAAACTACGTTGGCACAAACTGCACATGGTGGCAGCTCTAATAACATGATATTGAGAATGCAGCTGTAGTTTCTCAATGGTTTTGAAGGCTAGGCTACACTGATTACAGCGGTATTTGTAGACATGACGATCTGAGACTGGTAGCTGTGGCCTTTTTGCATGAATCTCATTGAAATGGGCTTGAAGTGCAGTGGAAGTCTTAAATAACTGGTTACATCCTTTCTTCCAGCACAGGAACCCAGCATCGTCCTTCACTAAACTCTGGTCAACAGAAGACTTTGGTTCCATGCTACGTTCTGTATTTTCTGAAGGTACACTGCTCTTTTCAGGTGGATCTGATGTTTCTAATGAAAACAAATTTAATGAGAACTATCAGTGGGTATTGTAATTTCTAGTCAGCCCACTTCTACTTTGTTTTACAGTATGAAACTTGTTAATGCCATATTGACTAAAAATTTAGATTTACCGTACCATCTCGGTATGTACTCCTGAATACCAAGATATTATAAATTACTATTTTGTTAAAATATCTTAACTGTTTTATGGTCAATTGTATTCAAAAATTTTAGAAATGGATCAAACTTATGCAAGTTACTGGAAAATATTTCTAAATTGATAAATCAATAAATAGAGCCAATACCCACATAAATTCAGGATGCAGTGATGTTTCTGCTATTTTGTCCTTTATTTGTACAGCCATTGAGCCAATCATATCAAATAAGCTGGTCTTCAATATGGTACATTTCATTATAAAACCATTAAAGGTACTTTAATATTAATTTTATTTTTCCACCGTGCTGGAATGCAGAGTAATATGTCTTCACCCAATTCTGATGCACATACTGCATTCTGAACATGGCAAAAAAAAAAACATGTGTTTTAGGAGGCAATGCTGGATGCGTAGAATCATTTTAATTGTTAAAATAAAACTACTTTTAGTTAGCACACCAAATCAACACCCAGGAGGGAAAACATTTCCAAAACAGTGGTGACTCCATAATCTGACATTTGCCAAAGGTAGATTCTGTTGAATTTACAAGCCTGGATGAACACAAATCAGGCAGCCCTTCAATTAATACATGTATAGAAATAGCTATTGCATTTCCCATATTAAGGAGTACATTTCCAATAAGTTCCTTCTACAGATACTTTGTTCTTCAAATTCACTACTGTTGGCTGATTATTTCATTCATTTTATATTGCCATTGAGATTCACTTCCTGCACTCTGAATCCCAAAATAATTACAATAAATGATCCCACATAGTATTTGTGTGGAATAAGGACTTGGCAGAAATGAAAAACATGACATATTCAGTAGTGAAGGCGTTAAAAGGGCA
The DNA here is from genome assembly GCF_030028105.1 of Mobula birostris. Classification (NCBI taxonomy): domain Eukaryota; kingdom Metazoa; phylum Chordata; class Chondrichthyes; order Myliobatiformes; family Myliobatidae; genus Mobula; species Mobula birostris. Next base: position 54,557,862 of record NC_092384.1, read on the forward strand.
CAATACAATATGATGGTGCCCTAAACTAGAATGAAGGTGTCAAAAGCATAAATATTGAACTGCATTGTAACATTGAGATTAGACTGAAATTCAAAGATGTTAGATTACTGAGACTATAAATACAAAATCATGAAAGAAAAATTTAACCTTGGTTACATGTATTTAATGTGAAATATAGTAATGTTTAGTCCTTGAACTTTATTTCTGAAATTCAGTTCCTTTGAAATTAATTTCAAAAGGGAAGTCTAATGGGTAAATGCTACTATATTGCATGTTCAGCCCTTGGGTCAGAGGATAAATTTTTACCCTCAAATTTGCAAGCTTGTAACACACTTGCTCACAGTAATCTTTCAGGAGACAATAAAACTTTAAAGAAAGTACAGATTATGGGGTTCACACTGATAATCAGATGCAAGACTTTACATTGAGGCTAGCATAAAGGCAAATGAATTTGAATGCTCAAAAATAAGGCAGTGCCACAAACATTACATACTTCTTGTAAGCAGTACATGCTCTACAACAATCGACAAGCTCTGAACACAGTACAGCTAATTTTTATTAGGTCTGATGTAAAAGACTGATTTTAGATTGGATTACCATCAAGTGTCGATCCTGTTTCTCCTCACCGTTGACTAAACTTTTGGAATATGCATCTAACATTTAGTTTGCTGCTTCTATAGATAGGTTTTCCATCCAATACACGGACTTCTTTTTTCCATTCTGAATCTTACCCTACTGACTCCATGTTCTATTTGAAAAATGAAGGGCTATGCAGAAGGGAAGGGTTGGATTAATTTTAGTAGATTAAATGGTTGGCACAACATCGTGGGTCGATGGGCCTGTACAGTACTGTTGTGTTCTATGTTCTATTGGAACATTGGAGCAAATGTATTATCACCCACATTAATGAACAGTTAACTGATACATTAAGACAGTCAACAGGAGGAATTGGAGAAAATACACAATAGGATTGGGTCTTCTTAACTTGCAGTTGCTTTAGCATGGATCTAATCCATGAGTTTGATGCTAAAAAATAACAATTATGGATCACCAAATTACATTTTGTTTGTTAATGCAAGTTTGATGGGTATGAAATGATGCTTATCCCCCCCAAAATAATTGATGGTTAATGTAGATCCATGAGACATTAATAATAAACAATTAAATCAATATATTTGATCTTTAACCTGATAATCCAGTTATTATACAGCCTGTCATATAGAAATAATAACAACACATGTTGCAGGTAGACCTTGTATCCAAAGATATATTTTGTATTGGAAAAATTTGTATTCAACATACCAAGTATTTTTGCAGTGTCATCTGTATTGGAGCTTGTTGCTGTCTGTGAGGCCACATGGCTTTCCCTCTCTGGAACATTTGCAGGGAGAAACATAGTGCTTGGCATCATCATCTCTGGAGTCGTTACCTATGTGGAAGTATTTCAGTGATTAAGAAGCAGCACTTCATTCTGTGGGCTCAGCCTGCAACACTCTACATGAAATAATGTGCCAGGAGCACATTTTTATTGTCAGAAAGGGATAAGAAAACACATTGAACCATTTAACACATGGAAGGCACGCATCTTGTTGCATAAGATTCATACTAGCATTATTGATTCCATTTCTTATTTGTTCATGGCAAGGCCAATAGGTACTGTCCATTACTGAGAAGGAAGTGGTGCGCTGGACCTTCACATAATTGCTCAAGATTCAGCATCTCTGTGCACCTGGATATACAATTAGGCCTGGAGTCCTGCACTGGCCAAAGGATAGTAAATCTTCTTTAATGAAAGGGATTTGTACATCAGACAGGCGTTCACTACACTTTCATAGCTTTATGGTTATCATTATCAATGCTTCTTATTCCAGATTGAACAAATTTAGATACACCATCTGATTTGGATGCAACTAAACTTGTGCCTCTGGATCAACCATCTTGGCCTCTGTTTTCTTATTCAGTAAAATAGCTGCAGTGCTACTATATTTATTAATCAAATACTCAGTCTTTTTAATTTGATGTGATATATATTTAACCTTAACTTCTGTTTTAGAAAGGTGGGATCATTCTTGTAAAGTATAACATCCAACATCTACACAGAGAATGAATTCAATGCAACTTTCCCCCGGTCATTCCAATAATAATTATTACTTGTATTTCATTGTTTTACATTACAGTGAAATCTCAGAACTTCCATCTAAATTCTTAGTAGTTCACTTTATGGGTAGACATCTCTCACAAATAGCTTTCCCTCTCTTTCCTTATATGACATCTTAAAGCAGGAGTTCCCAACCTTTTTTATGACATGGACCCCTACCATTAAACAAAAGGTCCAATGATCCCAGGTTGGGAACCCCTGCCTTAAAGGAAAACCCATAGGTTCTGACAAGGTCTGCTTCCTGAGAACTGTGCACAAGATGGAAATGAACAGAAACAGCTGTAGCAGGAGAGCAAGGAGTCATGGTAAGAATAGCTGTCAAACTCATTGAGAGAATGATTGAGTCTACTTAGTGCTCCCAACTCTGCTTGGCTTGACCAAGCTCCAGCTCCCAATTGTTATTGTTGGGTGGTGGTGGTTAGGCAGGAAGAGAGGCATGCAGAAATTCCCATTGTGAGAGATGTCTGCAGCCTTACAACAGCCAGAATATCTATCCCCACCCATCCTATGATCTCTCAAATGCTTGTTTGTACATACAGGCTATTCATAAGTTGGGTGTTTTTAAATTGTGGAGGACCTGTGCACGCTGTCTACTTTGTAACTTTGTTAAAATCATGCAGCACTGCAGGATCTCTTTCATAGACCCTTCCACGAATCCAAAGAACACTACTTCCCTTCTCTTTCTTTGTGGAATATAAAGGCCCGCACGATTTTAACTTATAATGACTCATCTTAATGTTTCGTCAGATACCACAAATGTATATCATAAAACAAATACAATGTTATTGCAACAACAATGGTCGTTCCTATTAACTCAGAATATGTTTGAAGTGTCAGGGTAGCATGGCATCATTCTAGCAATGATAATCAAGAATGGAATCCATTATTTGGCCTTCCACAAGTTTATAAGTAATCTTAATGGATAATCAATGGCTTGTTGGCTTATGTGGTTAAGGATTTGTTAAATTGGTGAAGTCTGTTTAAAGGGAACATTTTGAAGGTGTTAGTATAATCGGGTTAAAGACATAGTTTTCCAACTATAATAATAGAACAATCTACGTTGGAATACCTAGTTCGATTGATTCTTTTCTGAAATTATTCTACCCTATAGGTACTTTAACATACTGCACTGAACTCCGGACAGATAATTTTCATGACTCATTTGTTTCCTTAAATTAGCTAATGGAAGTACACTATTTTCAGCGACATATACTGTGTTTCCATTGGTACGTCTAGCTACTTGAACCTGCCCAGTTATGAATCAATGAAGTCTGTCGCAGATATACTTGAAGTTAGCAGCGACAACCACACTTTTTTTTAAACAACTTTAGTCATAAAACATCTTTCACACACATGTAATAATAAGACACTGGGAAGAAGGGTACGGACATTTGATGATTATTGGTAATTAAAACATGAACATATCAGAATTGTTCATGTAAAGTGCATATTGATTTAATTTTGTCAGATATCACAGATGTATATCATAAAACAAATACAATGTTATTGCAACAACAATAGTCATTCCTATTAACTCAGAATATTTTTTGAAGTGTCAGGGTAGCATGGCATCATCCTAGCGATGATAATCAAGAATGGAATCATCGGGTTTGAGGAAAAAAATATTTCTTCAGCTCTTATTTACATGGTAATAAAGTATCAACTTTTTTCGTACAGAAGTCATCAGCCCCACAAATTGGTAAACATAACTTTTCTGGGTTAAATGGATGAGTAAGACAGCCTCACTAGGAGCAACCATCTACTGTCTTGTTGAATAATTATTTTTCAAAATTCATTTTTGCCAGTGAAGTCTGAATTGAAAAATATTTAGAAATTCTAATGTAGTATTGAAATTAAAAGGTAGCATCAGTTGTCACAATGCAACAAATGACTTTTGTACTTCAAAGGTGAAAACCAGTCGTGTGTGAATGACAGCGAGAATAGACAAAAATTCATCAACTCTGTTATTACACAGAACCTATTTAATCATAATCAGTGATTAAGTTTAGAGAGAGTAGTGTGGCTGTACAGAGCTTGCCATCACTTTCATTCAATTAATTGTTGAAAAATAATAATCAAGTTCTCTTGCTACTCTGCATTTTAATCAGAGGGCACATTTTATAATCATTAACCCTTGTGCAAAGGAATATCTAATAACTGGACAGCCTTTTGTTGACAAGGAAAGAAAGGTTGAATTCAGGGGTTTAAAATGAAGAAATTGTAAGATAGATACTGAAACATGAACGAAGTGAATCATTACTTTGTACAATTTTTATTTTTGCAATAATTGCATGCAGTAGGTGTTTATAATATTGGAGAGATGTTTCAGTTTAAAGAAGCCTGGATCAACCAGTATGAACTGGTGAGTTCAATGGGAATGATGAATTGTAACCCTGGGGGAATGGCAGTGGTCCAATGAGAACCGCAATGATTGCCTTCTCTCAAGATGTCAACACATTTGCTCCTTTGTCGCCCGTCAACCAAGACATCCACTTGTCTTTTATTTGGTTAATATGGAAGTAGAGTGTCAACTACAATCTTAAGTCAGGTTGAGTATATCATTGTACTTGTGAATTTTGCTTTGAATTGCTGAATGCCAGCTGTGGATGACTATAGGATTATTCAGGAATTTTTAAAAAATCCTTTGTATGTCAGCTAAATGCATCTGTGAGGATTTTCTTTGCCGTTGCCATGGGGTTTAGTGGAAGGTAACAGCAATGATCTTCTGCCCTTTTTGCAAGATGGGTGTAGTTTCTTATGAACTCCATTTGCTTTTTTTAGGCTTCAGGATTGGAATCACACTGTCAAGAGTTAAAGGCACGTATTCAAAGCAGCTTGTATGGATCCAGATGTTGTTGATGTTTTGGTGAACAGGAAGATAGTCCTTTTTCTTTTGGAGTTCCTGGAAGACTGTGATAATGTACTGAGTAGATGGGGAAATAAACAGAATAACCAACCATGGTATTTACATACATTGACTTGGAGGCTCGGTATCTAGCTGCATATAAAATCAAATAGAACACAGAATATAGAAAACCTACAGCACAATACAGGCCCTTCGGCCCACAAAGCTGTGCTGAATTATAGTCACTTCTGGTCTGTACCAGTGTTTAGCTGCTAAGTACACAAGTTTCATCAGTGACATCTAAATAAGAAATCTAAATCTTTGACACTGATACTGTTCAAATTGTACTTGCCAGTTTTTGGACCAGGTTGGCCTTTATCTTTTGTTCTGGCACCAGTAAATATTTGGAGAAGGTCAACGTACTGCCAAACCCCGCTCACAGTGCTGCCACTTTCAGTGATGTTTCCATCCTCCTGTCATCGAGGTGAGTTACAATAACTGTAGTTTTGTGGGGGTTCGAGCTGAATTACCTTTCTTGGAAGTATTGTACTAAGTTGCTTAGGTCTATTTCAAAGCACATCCGTTGCCACCGAAAGGGACTGCTTATTCTACTGAGAAAAGATCATGCACAGTTGTGAATGTGTAGCTTCGTGGATGGCCTGGTGTTCATGTGGATAGAGAAGGGTATATACTCTGAGTATTAAAGCTTATGGAAGTCTCCTGTAGAGGAATCAGGGAGAACCCTTGGTTCTTTCACCAGTACCTGCTGCTGAATGCCTTCCACGTACTGATGCACAGTTTTCAATCCACCAATATTGATCACTCCCCACTGATAGGAGTCATAGTCTTCATCACCTCCCCTAATAACTAAAATTAACATTGGCACATCACAGAGGCATGGATAATTATTCTCTCCGGGTGCTGGTGAACCTCTCCCATCACAGGGAATCAGAATCAGTTGGCTGAACATCTGTTTCATTCTGTAAACCTGGATCTCCAGTGTCCACGATAGAACTCTACTTAGACCATGTATCAGACAAAGGATATTGGAATATCCAGCACAAAGTGAGATTTTTGATCAGAGCACTGCATTTCAGAGTTCAGGCAAAAATTACAGTACAGTCATTGAGCCACATAATGAGTGCCAAAAACCTTAACAAACTAAATCATTTCTGATCAGAGGAGAAATTCTTCAGTGGATAGTGTGATATAAAGCTGGTCATAGTTGTTGGAGCCCAATCATCTTAGCACTGAGCAATCACTATGAGAGTTCTTGAAAGCTGTACTATGGGCTCAAATATCTTTCGCTGCTTTATTAATTGCTTTTAAGTCAGAAGTGAGGCTGTTTGCTGGTAATTGCAATCTTCTTTCATCAGATACTGAAATAAAGACACTTGCTTCATCAAAGCTGGACAGAATTCACACGTGGGTTTCACAAATGCAAAGCAATGTGCGTCTTTCACAAGGGAATACCTAACAAGTTTCTCTTGACATTCAGCAGTATTAACATTATGATTGTCACCTACATCTCTCACACAGATTCCCATCCACCCAAGCACAAATGGAGTGTAATTGCAGCATGTATATGTCATAAGACACAGGAGCAGAAATTAGTCCATTTCAGTCTACTCCAACAGTCAAACATGCTGATTTATTTTCCCTCTCAACTCCATTCTCCTGCCTTCTCCCCATAACCTCTGATGCCCTTACTAATCAATAAACTATCAACCTTTGCTTTAAAATACCCAAAGACTTGAATTCCACAGCTATCTGTGGCAATGAATTTTACAGATTTATCACCCACTGGCTAACGAACTTGCTTCTCATTTCTGTTCTAAAGAGACATCCTTCTATTCTGAGGCTACGTCCTCTGGTCCTGGACTTTTTTATTATTGGAAACATCTCTCCATGTCTTGTAAACCTCCTCTGGACCCTCTCCAATGCCAGCACATCCTTCCTTAGATATGGGCCCAAAACTGCTCACAATACTCCGAAGGTGGTCTAACCAAAACAGACATCCCACCCTGCAAAAACTCATTTCAGGGAGATAGCACCACCATTGCAGGGAGGTAGCACCCTCGCCCCCCGCAACCCCATATACTGTGCCCCTGCCCCCCAGGTCAACCTCCAAGGGCGCATGTATACGGGATATTTGATTATGAACGAACACAACAATTTATTTGACACATTGAAACTATTTATACACACACACATATATATGTATATTCCTTGTTGAGTAGTTTGTTGGCAATCTCAATGTTAATGCAAATAGCTTTTCTATTTCTTTTGCAAACATTCCTTGTACTGTGATGTGGCTCTGCTGAAAAGAACTGTGAAATACTTGAGCAGCCTTCCCTGCGATTAGCCTCCCTAATATGTTGTGATCCCTAAAAGAAATAAAAGCATAATGTGTATCCTTATTATATTGTCTTATGTAATACTTTGTTTAGTGATTTTGTCTAATCTGTAAACCAATCTGTAAACTGGGTATATGCAGAAAATATGACATTAAAATATGTACTTACATATTATCATGGAGTAGTTTTTTAATTCTATTACAACTTTAAGCACGTCTACAGGGAGTTTGGCCTCATCACGTAGGACAGCAATAGAGTAGCTCCTTAGCAGCTAGCCAGCTAGTTTAAATAACGTTAGCTATGCTAATGAACGAATGATACCTGTTAAACTCATCTCAACATGTCTTTTACAGTCTTAACCCACCATGGGCAATAGAAAAGTCACTGTTGCAAACAGTGCAGCGAGCAACACTGTCATTATTTTGACCCCTATTAGGCAGGAGTACACTTTAGTTTAGTCTGGGGTCTGGGGTGATGTGCGTTTTATATTTTCTGTTTTTGAAACACTCTGCCATGGCGGTGCAGGACACTAAACAACTGATGGAGGGACAGAGGTCGACTGTAAAGCCCACCCATACAGAAAACTGATAGGTCTACTTAGCACAAAGAGAGACCTATCAGGATGCTTGCTCTCGCTCTCCCTCTCATTTCTGGGATATTGTATATAACTTGCGGGCATCAGGGAGCTGCTATTAATATGCGGGAGACTCCCGGAACTTCTGGGAGAGGTGGGATGTCTGTTGATGCCTTATAAAATCTCAGGATTACAACTGGATATTGAACTTTTTGCTGTCGGACTCCGGCCATATTCCACCAAGATACAACACTGGGCATAATGGGAGGTTATTCCTGCCTATGGCCATTGAACTTTGCAGCTCCTCCCATGGAGGGTCAGACACCCTGAGCCAATAGGCTGGTCCTGGATTTATTTCCATCTGGCATAGTTTGCATATTGTTGTTTGATTGTTTGTGGTTTTTGTATTGCTATATTTATGCTCTATTTTTGGTTGGTGCAGCTGTAACAAAACCCAATTTCCCTCAGGATCAATAAAGTATATCTATCTATCTATCTACCTATATTGAAATCCACTTAAAATGAACGCTAACACTGACTTCTCTAACTTCCGTTAATGCCCCACCTCCCCTTCGTACCTTATTTATTTTTTCTTTTCCCTTTTTTTTTCTCCCTCTGTCCCTCTCACTATAACTCCTTGCCCATCCTCTGGGCTTCCCCCCCCCTTCTTTATTCCAAGGCCTCCCGTCTCATGATCCTCTCCCTTCATCAGCTTCGTATCCCTTTTGCCAATCAACTTTCCAGCTCTTAGCTCCATCCCTCCCCCTCCTGTCTCCTCCTATCATTTTGGATCTCTCCCTCCCCCTCCCCTTCCCACTTTCAAATCTCTTACTATCTCTTCTGTCAGATAGTCCTGACGAAGGGTCTCGGCCCGAAACGTCAATTGTACCTCTTCCTATAGATTCTGCTGCGTTCACCAGCATTTTTTGTGTGTGTTGTTTGTATTTCCAACATCTGCAGATTTCCTCGCGATTGTATTTGCTTCCTTGCTAACAATTTAATCCTTGAATTAACCTTTAGGGAAAACTGCATGAGGTCTCCCAAATCACTTTGCACCTCCAATTTCTGAATTCACTCCACATTTTAAAACTAGTTTACACCTTTATTCCTTCTACCAAAGTGCATGATGATACACTTCCCAACACTGTATTCCATCTGCCACTTCTTTGCCCATTTTCCTAATCTGTGCAAGTCTTTCAGCAGACTACCTGCTTCCTCAACACTACTTGCTCCTCCACCTATCTCTGTATCATCCACAACTTGGCCACACAGCCATCAGTTCAGTCATTGGCATCATTAAAATATAATGTGAGAAGTAGCAGACCCAATACTAATGCCTGCAGAGCACCACTAATCATTGGCATCCAACCAAAAATGATCCCTTTTATGGTCACTGCGGAGGGTTATAAATTTAGTCGGCTCCATCTTGGGTACTAGCCTACAAAGTACCCAGGGCATCTTCAAGGAGCGGCGTCTCAGAAAGGCAGCTTCCATTATTAAGGACCTCCAGCACCCAGGGCATGCCCTTTTCTCACTGTTACCACCAGGTAGGAGGCATAGAAGCCTGAGGGCACACACTCAGTGATTCAGGAACAGATTCTTCCCCTCTGCCATCCAATTCCTAAACGGCCATTGAACCTGTGAAGACTACTTCCTGGCACTGTAGGATGGTTGGAGGATGAGGTAAGACTATCCTCCCAAAACAATTCTTTTAAGGACAAATAAAAGTCCAATTTGCAAGTAAAGCATACATCTCAAGAACAACTTAAGAAAAGAAAATCTTTGTTTTGATGAATTCAGAAGCATTGCGAAGTAGAATGCTTTTTGTAGGGGTTTTTTTTTGAAACTATGGCCATATTCCACACCAAGTCATTCCACTTGGGCTGGCAGTCTGCGGTGAATGACTGCAGTCTGGCTGGGAAATAGCAGATCTCATGATCTCATATTATCCATTTGATAACATATAGTGGATGAAAATTCACTGCATAGTAAACTCATTAACAAGATTCATATTTTTTAACCAATATCAATTTAAATTTAGCTTCTTTTTTTAACTGTGTATAGTAAAACAAAACATACTACAAAATCTCCTGGCCCAATATTAGAACTCCAATGTTAAAGAATTTTACTGGAAACGTTTGGAACTTTGGAGTATTCCAAATAAACACTCTCAGGCTTCCAGCCGGGTGCAAGTAAAATTTGATAACTGTACCCGGCTGGAAGTCTGAGAAGAGTTTATTCATCATATACGCCGGGAAAGCACTAGATCCTTTTTCACTTTGGAGTATTCTTATGGAAGAACTACATTTAGGTAGGTTAACTAAACACAGGAAGCTTGTAAATCAGCTTCTGGCAGGTTCTGTGCACTACTGGATTAGTGATCAATTAAGCAATAAATAAAACAAACCCATATGGCAAATTTCACTGTTGGCTTGTACATGGGATACTTATTCTTATAAAAGGTTTGGACTGGAAGAAGTTAAATATTTTTCCCACATTAATTTCCAATTTGAGGTTGACTTACTTAGAAACAAAATTGCTTCTTTAGCTAACAGATGGCAACTACCAGAGAAATCCTGAGGTCACTTTTAATTTAGACAATTTAATTGGCAAGCATAGTTCAAAATGGCTGTCATCTCACAGGATTCCTGCTTAATGAAGCACAACCATCTTCATTACCTATGTTTGAACTAAACAAAAGAACACCTTTTTGCTTACTTCAGAAGGACATGGCATTCCTTCTTTAGATCTAAAACATGTAAAATATTTTTCCGTATGGACTGTGATGAAGAGATTGATGATTCATTAAGAAGCATAAGTTTTGCCTGCAAAATCTACATTGCAGCTGAAAAACAAAACTGATGGTTAAAACTTTCCTTCACTTAGCCTCTCCTTCCTTTGGTGAAATACTGCCATACATTTCTAAATTTGCTATTCAAATATAGCTGGAACTCAAGTGAATTTGATATGTTTTACCAAAGTAATTTGTCCTTTTAAGTACAAACAACAGGAATTCTGCAGATGCTGGAAATTCAAGCAACACACATCAAAGTTGCTGGTGAACGCAGCAGGCCAGGCAGCATCTGTAGGAAGAGGTGCAGTCGATGTTTCAGGCCGAGACCCTTCGTCAGGACTAACTGAAGGAAGAGTGAGTAAGGGATTCGAAAGTTGGAGGGGGAGGGGGAGATCCAAAATGATAGGAGAAGACAGGAGGGGAAGGGATAGAGCCAAGAGCTGGACAGGTGATAGGCAAAAGGGGATACGAGAGGATCATGGGACAGGAGGTCCGGGAAGAAAGACAAGGGAGGGGAGGACCCAGAGGATGGGCAAGAGGTAGATTCAGAGGGACAGAGGGAGAAAAAGGAGAGTGAGAGAAAGAATGTGTGCATAAAAATGAGTAACAGATGGGGTACGAGGGGGAGGTGGGGCCTTAGCGGAAGTTAGAGAAGTCGATGTTCATGCCATCAGGTTGGAGGCTACCCAGACGGAATATAAGGTGTTGTTCCTCTAACCTGAGTGTGGCTTCATCTTTACAGTAGAGGAGGCCGTGGATGGACATGTCAGAATGGGAATGGGATGTGGAATTAAAATGTGTGGCCACTGGGAGATCCTGCTTTCTCTGGCGGACAGAGCGTAGATGTTCAGCAAAGCGGTCTCCCAGTCTGCGTTGGGTCTCACCAATATATAAAAGGCCACATCGGGAGCACCGGACGCAGTATATCACCCCAGTCGACTCACAGGTGAAGTGTTGCCTCACCTGGAAGGACTGTTTGGGGCCCTGAATGGTGGTAAGGGAGGAAGTGTAAGGGCATGTGTAGCACTTGTTCCGCTTACACGGATAAGTGCCAGGAGGGAGATCAGTGGGGAGGGATGGGGGGGACGAATGGACAAGGGAGTTGTGTAGGGAGCGATCCCTGCGGAATGCAGAGAGAGGGGGGGAGGGAAAGATGTGCTTAGTGGTGGGATCCCATTGGAGGTGGCAGAAGTTACGGAGAATAATATGTTGGACCCGGAGGCTGGTGAGGTGGTAGGTGAGGACCAGGGGAACCCTATTCCTAGTGGGGTGGCGAGAGGATGGAGTGAGAGCAGATGTACGTGAAATGGGGGAGATGCGTTTAAGAGCAGAGTTGATAGTGGAGGAAGGGAAGCCCCTTTCTTTAAAAAAGGAAGACATCTCCCTCATCCTAGAATGAAAAGCCTCATCCTGAGAGCAGATGCGGCGGAGACGGAGGAATTGCGAGAAGGGGATGGCGTTTTTGCAAGAGACAGGGTGAGAAGAGGAATAGTCCAGATAGCTGTGAGAGTCAGTAGGCTTATAGTAGACATCAGTGGATAAGCTGTCTCCAGAGACAGAGACAGAAAGATCTAGAAAGGGGAGGGAGGTGTCGGAAATGGACCAGGTAAACTTGAGGGCAGGGTGAAAGTTGGAGGCAAAGTTAATGAAGTCAACGAGCTCTGCATGCGTGCAGGAAGCAGCGCCAATGCAGTCGTCGATGTAGCGAAGGAAAAGTGGGGGACAGATACCAGAATAGGCACGGAACATAGATTGTTCCACAAACTCAACAAAAAGGCAGGCATAGCTAGGACCCATACGGGTGCCCATAGCTACACCTTTAGTTTGGAGGAAGTGGGAGGAGCCAAAGGAGAAATTATTAAGAGTAAGGACTAATTCCGCTAGACGGAGCAGAGTGGTGGTAGAGGGGAACTGATTAGGTCTGGAATCCAAAAAGAAGCGTAGAGCTTTAAGACCTTCCTGATGGGGGATGGAAGTATATAAGGACTGGACATCCATGGTGAAAATAAAGTGGTGGGGGCCAGGGAACTTAAAATCATCGAAAAGTTTAAGAGCGTGAGAAGTGTCACGAACATAGGTCAGAAGGGATTGAACAAGGGGTGATAAAACAGTGTTGAGGTATGCAGAAATGAGTTCGGTGGGGCAGGAGCAAGCTGAGACAATAGGTCGGCCAGGACAGGCAGGTTTGTGGATCTTGGGTAGGAGGTAGAAACGGGAAGTGCGGGGTGTGGGAACTATAATGTTGGTGGCAGTGGATGGGAGATCCCCTGAGCGGATAAAGTCGGTGATGGTGTGGGAGACAATGGCCTGGTGCTCTTTAATGGGGTCACGATCGAGGGGTAAATAAGAGGAGGTATCCGCGAGTTGTCGCTGTGCCTCGGCAAGGTAGAGGTCAGTACGCCAGACTACAACAGCACCCCCCTTATCGGTGGGTTTAATAATAAGGTTTCTGCACGCATGCAGAACTCGTTGACTTTATTAACTTTGCCTCCAACTTTCACCCTGCCCTCAAGTTTACCTGGTCCATTTCCGACACCTCCCTCCCCTTTCTAGATCTTTCTGTCTCTGTCTCTGGAGACAGCTTATCCACTGATGTCTACTATAAGCCTACTGACTCTCACAGCTATCTGGACTATTCCTCTTCCCACCCTGTCTCTTGCAAAAACGCCATCCCCTTCTCGCAATTCCTCCGTCTCCGCCGCATCTGCTCTCAGGATGAGGCTTTTCATTCTAGGATGAGGGAGATGTCTTCCTTTTTTAAAGAAAGGGGCTTCCCTTCCTCCACTATCAACTCTGCTCTTAAACGCATCTCCCCCATTTCACGTACATCTGCTCTCACTCCATCCTCTCGCCACCCCACTAGGAATAGTGTTCTCCTGGTCCTCACCTACCACCCCACCAGCCTCCGGGTCCAACATATTATTCTCCGTAACTTCTGCCACCTCCAATGGGATCCCACCACTAAGCACATCTTTCCCTCCCCCCCTCTCTCTGCATTCCGCAGGGATCGCTCCCTACACAACTCCCTTGTCCATTCGTCCCCCCCATCCCTCCCCACTGATCTCCCTCCTGGCACTTATCCGTGTAAGCGGAACAAGTGCTACACATGCCCTTACACTTCCTCCCTTACCACCATTCAGGGCCCCAAACAGTCCTTCCAGGTGAGGCAACACTTCACCTGTGAGTCGACTGGGGTGATATACTGCGTCCGGTGCTCCCGATGTGGCCTTTTATATATTGGCGAGACCCAACGCAGACTGGGAGACCGCTTTGCTGAACACCTACGCTCTGTCCGCCAGAGAAAGCAGGATCTCCCAGTGGCCACACATTTTAATTCCACATCCCATTCCCATTCTGACATGTCCATCCACGGCCTCCTCTACTGTAAAGATGAAGCCACACTCAGGTTGGAGGAACAACACCTTATATTCCATCTGGGTAGCCTCCAACCTGATGGCATGAACATCGACTTCTCTAACTTCCGCTAAGGCCCCACCTCCCCCTCGTACCCCATCTGTTACTCATTTTTATGCACACATTCTTTCTCTCACTCTCCTTTTTCTCCCTCTGTCCCTCTGAATCTACCTCTTGCCCATCCCCTGGGTCCCCTACTCCCTTGTCTTTCTTCCCGGACCTCCTGTCCCATGATCCTCTCGTATCCCCTTTTGCCTATCACCTGTCCAGCTCTTGGCTCTATCCCTCCCCCTCCTGTCTTCTCCTATCATTTTGGATCTCCCCCTCCCCCTCCAACTTTCGAATCTCTTACTCACTCTTCCTTCAGTTAGTCCTGACGAAGGGTCTCGGCCTGAAACATCGACTGCACCTCTTCCTACAGATGCTGCTTGGCCTGCTGCATTCACCAGCAACTTTGATGTGTGTTGCTTGAATTTCCAGCATCTGCAGAATTCCTGTTGTTTGTACTTAAAAGGACAAATTACTTTGGTAAAACATATCAAATTCACTTGAGTTCCAGCTATATTTGAATAGCAAATTTAGAAATGTATGGCAGTATTTCACCAAAGGAAGGAGAGGCTAAGTGAAGGGAAGGTTTAACCATCAGTTTTGTTTTGCTGCCTGGCCTGCTGCGTTCACCAGCAACTTTGATGTGTGTTGCTGTCCTTTTAAGTAAGTTGTTTGTGGAAACTCCTCCTGTTAAAAGGAGGGGCTGCAAAGAAGACACTGTATATGTTATCTGTGTGCTGTCTAGGTAAACACACAGGAGGTTTGCTTATGTTCTGTATAAAAAAATGTGCATCAGAGAAAATAATTTACTTCAGATCTCCAGCATTTTCTTGTGGAAGTTCTTACACAAATTCAAGGTGGAGATATCACAGGTGTGATTAAAACTTAATAATCTAACACCATTTGTTGCTCAATTGCTAGTTTATTGACCCCACTATGAGATCATATTTTTCTGTCAAAATCCTAAAAAAAAATGGCACAACTGAACTTATCACAAATGTAATGAATGAATTGAGAGGTACACTGTCAAAAACTGATTCCCCTGTGCAGGGACTAACTTATCTTTTTATCACAATCTTCATGGGCTGCCATCTTTGGAACAAATTTTCATTATTACTGTATAATGATAATTTCATGATAAAACATGATACTAGATCTCCTATTAGGGAATGAGACGGGGTAGGTGATAGAAGTTTGTGCAGGAAAACACTTTGTATCTAGTGAACATAATGCCATTAGTAAGGTAATTATGGATGGTCAGGTCCTTGGGTTGAGATGCTCAATTGGAGAAAAGCCGATTTTCATGGTATCAGAAAGGATCTGGCAAATGTGGACTGGAACAGGCTGTTTTCTGGTAAAGGTGTACTTGGTGAGTGGAAGGCCTTCAAAAGTGAAATTTTGAGAGCACAGAGTTTGTATGTTCCTGTCAGAATAAATGTCAAGGATAACAGGTTTAGGGAACCTTAGTTTTTCAGAGATACTGAGGCACTGATTAAGAAAAAGGAAGAGGTGCATAGCAGGTATAGGCAGGCAGGACCAAATGAGGTACTTGGGGATTAAAAGAAATGCAAGGTAACACTTAAGAAGGAAATCAGGAGAGCTAAAGTAAGACATGAGATTGCTCTAGCAGACAAGGTGAAGGAGAATCCACAGGGCATCTACAGATATATTAAAAGCAAAGGATATCAAGAGACAAAACTGGTCCTCTAGAAGATCAGAGTGGTAATCTATGCATGGAGCTGAAAGAGATGAGGGAGGTTTTAAGTGGATTTTTTGCATCTGTGTTTACTTGGAAGATGGATACAGAGTCTATAGATGTGAGGCAATGCAGCAGTGAGGCCATGGACCCTATACAGATCGCAGAGGAGCTGTCTCGAGGCAAATTACGGTGGATAAATTCCCATGGCCTGACAATGGGTTCCCTCAGACCCAGTGGGAGTCTAATGCAGAAATTGTTGGGGGCCAAGCAGAGATCCTTAGCCACAGGTGAACAGCCAGAGGATTGGAGGAGAGCTAATGTTGTTCCAGTGTTGAAGAAACAGGGTGGCTGCAGAAGGACTTATTCAGATTAGGAGAATGGGCAAAGAAGTGGCAAATGAAATACAGTGTTAGGAAGTGTATGGTCATTTACTTTGGTAGAATGAATAAAAGCATAGACTGTTTTCTAAATGGGGAGAAAATTCAAAAACCTGAGGTGCAAACAGACTTAGGAGTCCCTAAAGGTAAATTTGCAGGTTGAGTTGGTGGTGAGGAAGGCAGGTGCAATATTAACATTAATTTTGAGATGACTAAAATACACAAACAAGGGTGTAATGCTAAGGCTTTATAAGGCACTGGTGAGGCCTCCCTTGGAGTACTGTGAGCAGTTTTTGGCCTATTATTAAAGTAGGGTATACTGACATTGCAAATGGTTCAGAGGGCGTTCACAAGTTTGATTCTGGGAATGAATGTGTTAACATATGAGGAGCAATTGATAGCTCTGGGCCTCTAATTGCTGGCATTTAGAAGAATGGGGGGGGGAGGGGATCTCATTGAAACAAATCAAATGTTGTAAGTGCTAGATAGAGTGGATGTGGAGAGGATACTCCCTGTGGTGGGAGTCTGGGATCAGAGGGCACAGCCTCAGAATAGAGGGATGTCCATTTAGAGCAGAGATGAGGAGGAACTTCTTTAGCCAGAGAGTGGTGAATCTGTGGAACTCCTTGCCACAGGGGTCTGTGGAGGCCAGGTCATTGGTGTATTTAAGGTCTTGTGGTTTATGAAAGGCCCTAAGAATAAACCAGGAAATTATAGGCCAGTGAGTTTGAATTCAGTAGTGGGAAGGTTATTGGAAGGTATTCTAAGGGACCAGATATATGAGTATTTGGATAGATAAGGACTGATTAGGGATGTCTAACCAATGTTATTGAGTTTTTCAAAGAAATTACTAGGAAAGTTGAAAAAGGCAAGGCAGTGTGGCAGAGGCAAGGGCATTCACAAGGGAGGTTGGTTAAGAATGTTCAATCGCTCGGCATTCACCATGAACTAGTAAATTGGATTAGATGTTGGATTTGTGGAAGAAGCCACAGAGTGGTCACAGAGGGTTGCTTCTCTGACTGGAGGCCTGTGACTAGTGGTGTGCCACAGGTATCGGTGCTGGGTCTGTTACTGCTTGTCATCTATATCAACGATAATGTGATAATGTGGTTAACTGGATCAGCAAATTTGCTGATGACATTAACATTGGGGATAACTGACATCGGAGACTATCAAAGATTTCAGTTAGATCTGGGCCAGCTGGTGAAATGATCTGAAAAATGACAGATGGAATTTAATGCAGACAAGTGTGAGGTATTGCACTTTGGGACGACTAACCATGGTAGGTCTTACACAGTGAACAGTAGGGCACTGAGGAGTGCAGTGGAACAGAGGGATCAGGGAATACAGACCCATAATTTCTTGAAAGTGGCATCACAGGTGGATAAGATCATAAAGAAGGCTTCTGTCACATTAGCCTTCATAAATCAATGTTACAGGGATGTTGCCAGAACAGTACAGTAGTTGGGATGGTATGTTTAAATTGTATAAGATGTTGGTGGAGCCTAATTTGGAGTATTGTCTCCAGTTTTGGTTACCTACCTACAGGAAAGATGTAAATAAGGTTGAAAGAGTGTAGAGAAAATTTACAAGGATGTTACCAGGATTGTTGGACCTGAGTGATAAGGACAGATTGAATAGGTTAGAACTGTATTCCTTGGAACATAGAAGCTTGAGTGGAGATTTGATGGAGGTGTACAAAATTATGAGGGGTATAGATAGGGGGAAAGGCAAACAGGCTTTTCCACTGAGGGTGTGTGAGGCTATAAACAGAGGTCATAGGTTAAGGGTGGAAGGTGAAATCTTTAAGGGGAACATGAGAGGGAACTTCTTCACTCAGAGGGTAGTGAGGATGTGGAACGAGCTGCCAGTACAAGTGGTGCATACAGGGTTAATTTCAACATTTAAGAGTAATTTAGATAGGTGCATGGATTGGAGAGGTGTGGAGGGTTATAGTACGGGTGCAGGTCGATGGTACCAGGCATATTAAAGGTTCAGCATAGCGAGATGGGCCCAAGGGCCTGTTCCTGTGCTGTAGTGTTCTAAGACTCTATATCTGCCAAAAATTTCAAACTAATCAACAATAATTAATATTAGCAGTATTAAGAACATTAAAGTTACCTGTAGCATTTACAGTACATCCCATTATTGCTTATTTATTCAGCAATTTTGCTGCCAATCCTGTGCTAGAGGCCTCCTTTGTAACTGGCAGCCAGGCCAAATAAACAAGCTGATTCATATAGAGTCACAGGAAAGTACAGCACAGAAACCGGCCCTTTGGCCCATCTAGTCTGTGCTGAACCATTTAAACTGCCTACTCCCATAGCCCTCTATACCTTCCAATCCATGTATCTATCCGAACGTCCCTTAAACGTTGAAATCAAGCTTGCATCCACCACTTGCACTGGCAGCTCATTTCACACTCTCACAACCCTATAATTGATTAATTTTTCCCTCATGTTCCCTTTAAACTTTTCACTTTTCAGCCTTAACCCAAGAGCTCTAGTTGTAGACCCACCCAACCTCAGGAAGAAAAGCCTGCTTGCATTTACCCTCATAATTTTGTATACCTCTATCTAATTTTCCTTTAGTCTTCTACGTTCCCAGGAATAAAGTCCTAACCTATTCAATCTTTCCTTATCACTCAGGTCCTCCAGTCATGGCAACATCCCTGTAAATTTTCTCTGCACTCTTTCAACCTTATTTACATCGCTCCTGTAGGTAGGTGTCCAAAACTGTACACAATACTCCAAATTAGGTCTCACCAAGGTCGTATACAACTTCAACATAACATCACATCTTTTACACTCAATACTTTGATTTATAAAGACCAATGTGACACCCCCCCATCTACCTGTGATACTACTTTCAATGAATTATGAACCTGTATTCCCAGATCCCTTTGTCCTGCAGCCCTACTGTTCACTGGGCAAGACCTACCCCGGTTGGTCCTACCGAAGTGCAACACCTCACACTTTTCTGCATTAAATTCCATCTGCCATTCTCAGCCCATTTGGAAGTCATTTGGGATGATCTAAAATCACTAGGCTTGTTTGGCTGTTTGTATTAATCACACATACGAACCTTGGGGGCCTGTTGTACAAATACTGCTGAACCACAGATTGAAGCATTCTAAAATTTAATATGTATTTCATAAACTTTCGTTTGTACTTAAAAGTTGTATGAATTTTGCATTACAGAACCTGGTCATTATACCGGTGAGTTCTCTGAAATGCTAGTGACTGCATCGGCATTATGACCTTACTGCTGTGTACATACATCTATTGATGCTTCTGGACACATCTTCAGTGATGTTCCTGGAATCGTCGGGTGTTTCGGGTCTTTCAACATCATACAAGCTCCTCCAGGTGACCCAGCCGCGGCTGATCAAACCCCAGCTTGTGTCCAGATGGCTAGCTACTTATGACACCATGGCTCCCCTCTTTTGAGCCACAGCGATCTTGAAGCCCTCCCTGCCTCCTCGGTGGTACTGCAGATGGCTCTCCTCTTCCTCTCTCCCTCGCTGTCCAAAATGCTGAAGGCTCTAACTAAAGAACAGGCTACGAATCCCCTACAACCAACCTCCACTGGGAGACACCTCGCTCTCCATCCAGCCTGCTGACAGTTGCTGACCAGTCCTGCGTACTTGGAGAGTTTCCTTTCAAAGGCCTCTTCCACGCTATCTTCCCATGGGACTGTCAGCTCCAGCAGCACCACTTGCTTAGTAGACTCAGACACTAGGACAATGTCTGGTCGCAGGGTGGTGGCTGCGATATGGTTACAAAGTATATGTGCATTTTATGAACATATACTCCAGCTCTAAAGTGTGCTTATTTGTAGTTCGAGTGTTAAAACAACATAATGGTGTTCCATCTGTTACTCTACTCATCAAAGTGTTCTCCAGAAGAGTGAAATGAAGAATATGGAAACAACTTCATGAGTTGTACTATTAGAGATTCTCAGTCATCAGGAGTGAATTAACATACACAAGCCACATGCGTAATAATAGACAATAGGTACAGGAGTTGGCCATTCGGCCCTTCGAGCCGGTACCGCCATTCACTGTGATCATGGTTGATCATTCACAATCAGTACCCTGTTCCTGCCTTATCCCCATATCCCTTGAAAAAATTCTTGTCCCTTTTTTAGTATGTATTCTGAAAACATCTACAATGTAGAATCTTCAGAAGTGGCACAAGAAGAAATAATCTCCCAGAATGTTTCTATTATTTTCTTAATAAACCAGAACATGTTAAGCACGCTCTTATTTAGTGGTGTGGTTCAGAGACGTCATTTGAGGGCACTGAGGGCTCATGGGGAGCCATATGGATTAAGTGTACTGCATACTTTCATTAAATGGAATTGAGGACTCTGGTGCTGCTGGGAGCTCTGCAGCATAAGCAAGAAGCAGTAACCATGACGACAACCACATTAGGAGCTCTTGAACACTGACTGCCAAATCAGCAGCTCAGGTATATTCTCCTCTATTTGACAAACACAATGCTGCATTAATTGGTGATGATGAAACCTATATTCTGAATTAAACAGTCACTTGCTGTGCTGTGCTTCAAAATAAGCAGGGATTCCCTTTTATGAGTATGGGATCTTGCAACAGATATACAGTTGATTCCGGTTAATTGAGCCATTGCTTAATCAGGGCATCTGCTTTTTTGGGACAATTGTTAAAGAAGAAAAACAAATCGAGAAAATAGCTGGGATTTCCATAGTTGCTTTAAGACACTATGGCACTTAAATAGGACAGGAGACGGTTGCTGAACAGTTTCTATCCGGTGTCAGTCGCCTGCACTCGTGTGGCCATTACACAGTGCACCGAACTTAGAGCAAACAGTTTTTAAATAGCATCCGTTGTGTGTGTTTGTATTCAAAAAGCAGTGATTCGTGTCACTGATTATGAGCATGAAGTAAGTGGTAAGACAACTTGGAACTGTGTTGTTCACCTTGGCGATGCCAGAAATGGCCAGCAGTGAATATGAAACAATTTCACTTTTTCAACAAGACCTATGAAGAATTTGAACATATCGACAATCACCTTGAATGCTACAATGAAAATGAAGTTTTTGAGGGTGCAATCGTCGAAAACATTGTATGAAGGTAGTCCACATCTGCACTTAGTGTCTGCACTGATGTTATTTGTTTGGAGGTGGTTGTCTGTCATATCCAACAACAGGGGAACCTGTGCGGGAAAATTTTTTAAGTGGAAAAGCTGTTGCATTGGGGCAGTTCCACTCTCTCAATTTCATAATTTCAATTTCAGTTGTAATAGGGGACTCGATAGTAAGGGGGTCAGATAGGCGATTCTGTGGACGCAGTCCAGAGACCCAGATGGTAGTTTGCCTCCCTGGTGCCAGGGTCCGGGATATTTCTGATCGTGTCCAAGATATCCTGAAGTGGGAGGGTGAGGAGCCAAAGGTCGTGGTACATATAGGTACCAATGACATAGGTAGGAAAAGGGAAGAGGTCCTGAAAGGAGAATATAGGGAGTTAGGAAGGGAGTTGAGAAAAAGGACCGCAAAGGTAGTAATCTCGGGGTTACTGCCTGTGCCACGCGACAGTGATAGTAGGATTGCAATGAGGTGGAGGATAAATGCGTGGCTGAGGGATTGGAGCAAGGGGCAAGGATTCAAGTTTTTGGATCATTGGGACCTCTTTTGGCACAGGTGTGACCTGTACAAAAAGGACGGGTTACACTTGAATCCTAGGGGGACCAATATCTTGGCAGGGAGATTCGCGAGGGCCACTGAGGTGACTTTAAACTAGAATGGTTGGGGGGTGGGAATCAAATTAAAGAGGCTAGGAGAGAGGAGGTTAGTTCACAACAGGGGGATGGGAACAAGTGCAGAGAGACAGAAGGGTGTAAAATGAGGGTAGAAGCAAAAAGTAGTAAGGTGAAAAGTAAAAGTGGCAGGCCGGCAAATCCAGAGCAAAAATCAAAAAGGGCCACTTTTCAACGTAATTGTATAAGGGCTAAGGGCGTTGTAAAAGCGAGCCTGAAGGCTTTGTGTGTCAATGCAAGGAGAATTCGTAACAAGGTGGATGAATTAAAAGTGCAGATTGTTATTAATGAATATGATGTAGTTGGGATCACAGAGACATGGCTCCAGGGTGACCAAGGATGGGAGCTCAACATTCAGGGATATTCAATATTCAGGAGGGATAGACATGAAAGAAAAGAAGGTGGAGTAGCATTGCTGGTTAGAGAGGAGATTAACGCAATAGAAAGGAAGGACATTAGTTAGGAAGATGTGGAATCGATATGGGTAGAGCTGCATAACACTAAGGGGCAGAAAACGCTGGTGGGGGTTGTGTACAGGCCACCTAACAGTAGTAGTGAGGTTGGGGATGGTATTAAACAGGAAATTAGAAATGCGTGCAATAAAGGAACAGCAGTTATAATGGGTGACTTCAATCTACATATAGATTGGGTGAACCAAATTGGTAAGTATGCTGAGGAAGAGGATTTCTTGGAATGTACGCGGGATGGTTTTTTGAACCAACATGTCGAAGAACCAACTAGAGAACAGGCTATTCTAGACTGGGTATTGAGCAATGAGGAAGGGTTAATTAGCAATCTTGTCGTGAGAGGCCCCTTGGTAAGAGTGACCATAATATGGTGGAATTCTTCATTAAGATGGAGAGTGACATAATTAATTCAGAAACAAAGGTTCTGAACTTAAAGAAGGGTAACTTTGAAGGTATGAGACGTGAATTAGCTAAGATAGACTGGCAAATGACACTTAAAGGGTTGATGCAATGGCAAGCATTTAAAGATCGCATGGATGAACTACAACAATTGTTCATCCCAGTTTGGTAAAAGAATAAATCAGGGAAGGTAGTGCACCCGTGACTGACAAGGGAAATTAGGGATAGTGTCAATTCCAAAGAAGAAGCATACAAATTAGCCAGAAAAAGTGGCTCACCTGAGGACTGGGAGAAATTCATAGTCCAGCAGAGGAGGACAAAGGGCTTAATTAGGAAAGGGAAAAAAGATTATGTGAGAAAACTGGCAGGGAACATAAAAACTGACTGTAAATGCTTTTATAGATATGTGAAAAGAAAAAGATTGGTTAAGACAAATGTAGGTCCTCTACAGACAGAAACAGGTGAATTGATTATGGGGAGCAAGGACATGGCAGACCAATTGAATAACTACTTTGGTTTTGTCTTCACTAAGGAGGACATAAATAATCTTCCGGAAATAGTAGGGGACAGAGGGTCCAGTGAGATGGAGGAACTGAGGGAAATACATGTTAGTAGGGAAGTGGTGTTAGGTAAATTGAAGGGATTAAAGGCAGATAAATCCACAGGACCAGATGGTCTGCATCCCAGAGTGCTTAAGGAAGTAGCCCAAGAAATAGTGGATGCATTAGTGATAATTTTTCAAAACTCTTTAGATTCTGGATTATTTCCTGAGGATTGGAGGGTGGCTAATGTAACCCCACTTTTTAAAAAAGGAGGGAGAGAGAAACCGGGGAATTATAGACCGGTTAGCCTAACATCAGTGGTGGGGAAAATGCTAGAGTCAGTTATCAAAGATGTGATAACAGCACAATTGGAAAGCGGTAAAATCATCGGACAAAGTCAGCATGGATTTGTGAAAGGAAAGCCATGTCTGACAAATCTCATAGAATTTTTTGAGGATGTAGCTAGTAGAGTGGATAGGGGAGAACCAGTGGATGTGGTATATTTGGATTTTCAAAAGGCTTTTGACAAGGTCCCACACAGGAGATTAGTGTGCAAACTTAAAGCACACGGTATTGGGGGTAAGGTATTGATGTGGATAGAGAATTGGTTGGCAGGCAGGAAGGAAGCAAAGAGTGGGAATAAACGGGACCTTTTCAGAATGGCAGGCAGTGACTAGTGGGGTACCGCAAGGCTTAGTGCTGGGACCCCAGTTGTTTACAATATATATTAATGACTTAGACGAGGGAATTAAATGCAGCATCTCCAAGTTTGCGGATGACACGAAGCTGGGCGGCAGTGTTAGCTGTGAGGAGGATGCAGGGTGACTTGGATAGGTTAGGTGAGTGGGCAAATTCATGGCAGATGCAATTTAATGTGGATAAATGTGAAGTTATCCACTTTGGTGGCAAAAACAGGAAAACAGATTATTACCTGAATGGTGGCCAATTAGGAAAAGGGGAGGTGCAACGAGACCTGGGTGTCATTACACACCAGTCATTGAAACTGGGCATGCAGGTACAGCAGGCGGTGAAAAAGGCGAATGGTATGCTGGCATTCATAGCAAGAGGATTCGAGTACAGGAGCAGGGAGGTACTACTGCAGTTGTACAAGGACTTGGTGAGACCACACCTGGAGTATTGTGTGCAGTTTTGGTCCCCTAATCTGAGGAAAGTCATCCTTGCCATAGAAGGAGTACAAAGAAAGTTAGAACATAGAATAGTACAGCACATTACAGGCCCTTCAGCCCACAATATTGTGCCGACCCTTAAACCCTGCCTCCCGTATAAGCCCCCACCTTAAATTCCTCCATATACCTGTCTAGTAGTCTCTTAAATTTCACTAGTGTATCTGCCTCCACCACTGACTCAGGCACTGCATTCCATGCACCAACCACTCTCTGAGTAAAAACCCTTCCTCTAATATCCCCCTTGAACTTCCCACCCCTTACGTCAAAGCCATGTCCTCTTGTATTGAGCAGTGGTGCCCTGGGGAAGAGGCGCTATCTATTCCTCTTAATATCTTGTATATCTCTATCATGTCTCCTCTCATCCTCCTTCTCTCCAAAGAGTAAAGCCCTAGCTCCCTTAATCTCTGATCATAATGCACCATTTTCCTAACACAAAGCCATCATAACTATCTCTTATCAGTCAGTCCATATCCAATGATGATGGAGTATTAGAAGCAGTACAAAAGAGATTCACCAGGCTAATTTTTGGGAAGAAGATGGCTGAAAAACCAAAAGAGACTAAACATTTTATTTCTGCAAATTCGGATGGTGGGACTCGGTGGGACTAGGTGAGAGTAAGAGTTCGGCATGGACTAGAAGGGCCGAGATGGGCTGTTTCCGTGCTGAAATTGTTATATGGTTATATGGTCCTTTTAAAGGAAAGATGAGGAAGAATTTCAATTCTTTGGCAAAATCAAATTCTTTGCATCCAGAAAAAAATTTGATTGATGACTCTAAGCAAAATATATATGTTCAAGTCATTATATACAGTTGAAGTCAGCAGTCTACATACACACCAGCCAAATACACCCAAACTCAGTTTTTCACAATTCCCGACATCCAATCCCAGAAAACACTCCCAGGTCAGCCAGGATCACCACTCCGCTCCAAGAATGTGAAATGCCAGAACAATAGAAGAGAGAGTGATCTACCCCAGCCTCCATTTTCTTCATCACCCCTGCAATGGGTCAGATGTCCATATACATTTCGCCAGCACCCGGTAGCATTGCCTCCAAATCGTTCAACTTGGGTCAAACGTTCCGGGTGGCCCTCCACAAGCCTCCCACAGCAAGCTGCTGGAACTCCGCTCCATTCCTCCAGATAGAATCAGTGCAACTGAGCCAGGCCCGTTCACCAGATTGATTCCTGGGATGGCAGGACTTTCATATGATGAAAGACTGGATTGACTAGGCTTATACTCACTGGAATTTAGAAGATTGAGGGGGGATCTTATTGAAACGTATAAAATCCTAAAGGGATTGGACAGGCTAGATGCAGGAAGATCGTTCCCGATGTTGGGGAAGTCCAGAATGAGGGGTCACAGTTTGAGGATAAAGGGGAAGCCTTTTAGGACCGAGATGAGGAAAAACTTCTTCACACAGAGAGTGGTGAATCTGTGGAATTCTCTGCCACAGGAAACAGTTGAGGCCAGTTCATTGGCTATATTTAAGAGGGAGTTAGATATGGCCCTTGTGGCTAAAGGGATCAGGGGGTATGGAGGGAAGGCTGGTACAGGGTTCTGAGTTGGATGATCAGCCATGATCATACTGAATGGCAGTGCAGGCTCGAAGGGCCGAATGGCCTACTCCTGCACCTATTTTCTATGTAAGTCCAGGTCTTCACAACTTTGGTCTTCCTTGTTTGCAGTGGATGACCGTGAACTTCTTCTGAGTCTTGTAATGCCCTTCGCTCTCCATGGAGCATTGCTGAACCACCTTCCTGCCTGTTGGATCTCACTGTAAATCTCATCCACCCAGTCCACCAGAGCTGTCTTTATTTACATTCAATCAACAGATGAATTCCTCTGCTGATAACTATTAGGAACGAATACAATTTTATAGTACTGTAGAGGTATTGGTAGTCTTCTAATTTGCTCTGTATTTCATTTATCTAAAAAAAATTGTTACTCAGTTAAATAGTAGTTTGTCTTCTTTCTACTCTTCTAGTTATTTCCATGAAATTTTGGTTAATTGGGGCAGCTGTTTAATTGGGCCAAAATGTACTGGTCCCAATGTACCATGATTAACTGGAATCTACATTATATAGCTTTTTTTTTTAAAAAAGCAAGCTGCATGTTGCACACACCACCTTTATACAAGCAAGATAGAAAATAAAATATAGTGGAAAAAAACAAACATGATTGGTGTCAGAGTGCTAACACAAATGAAATCAAGCAGTTTATAGGAAGTTCAGAGAAGTAAAAAAGGGCAATGAGAGGCAGAGAGCAGGAGAAAAGATTTCTACCAGTCACAACGTGGAATTAAGAATATGTTGCAGGGTTATGAACAGAAAATAAAAATTGGTGGTCAGTGGAGAAAAAGGAACCAATCATGAATATAAGCTACTGATGAATTAACAAAGATGGTTGATGAAGGAAATGTAGTCAATGCAGTATATACAGACTTCTGAATTACTTTTGATAAGGTACTACATAATCAGCTTGTTATCATGGTTGAAGGGCATATAATAAAATTAGCATGCATACAAAATCAACGAATTGACAGGAAAGTAGTGGAAATAAAATCTAGAAAGAGAGTAGCATTGAAAGTTGATTCTTAGATAAAAGGAAAATGTGCAGTGAATTTTCATAGAGGTCTGGTCAAGGACCACTACATTCTTAATATGTGTTAACAGACTAAAGTTTGAGTAAAAAGCACAATTTCCAAATTTGCATATATAAAACAACTTGGAGGAATTGTGAAACAAAATGAGAATTATGAAAATTTCTAGGAGGAAAGGCTGGTAGAGTGGATGAAATTTAATGCAGAGAAACACTGTGTTACATCTTAGAAAGAAGATTGCGAAGAGGCAATGTAGGCTTGAGGGCATAATTCTAATTGGGTACGAGAATAAAGAAATTTGGGATTACATGTAGTCAATGTGGTGTGGAAGGACTTCCAGAAGGCTTTTGATATGATGTCACATAATTATTTTATCAATAAAGTTGAAGCACATGACATAAAGGAAGTATTGACAATATAGATACAAAAATTGGCTAAGTAACAGATTTTAGTAGGTCACGGTGTGTGGTAGTTTATTAGACTTAAGGAAGGTGCATTGTAGCATTCCACGCAGATCATTGTTAAAGCCAATGTTTCTGTTAACCTGGCAGTATTGTAAACTATAAAATTGATAGGAAAGAGGATGGCTTAATGCAGCAAAATGTGCGTTATTTCATTCCAAAAGGAATTATGATGAAAGGCAATAGAGAATAAAGGATACTGTTCTAAAACATTCACAGGAGAAGGGGTATCCATAAATCAATGAAAGTGGCAAGGCAGGTTGAGAAAGCAGTTAATAAGGCATTCGTCATTTTGGGCTTTATGAATAAATGCAATGACTATGAATGCAGGGAAGTTATGCTGAATTAGGAAATACTAGTCCGGCATCAACTGATTTTTGTTCTCAATTCTGATCATTGTATTATAGGAAGGTGTCAGAGATATTCCAGAAAAGGCATGTGAGCATGGTTCCTGGGATAAGGGACTACAATTACAAAGGTAAATCAAAGAGGCTTAATGTAATCTTTGGTGTAGACAGGGCTCAAGGGGATATTTGATAAAAATAGAGAAACTAGTGAGGAAGTGGGTCTGATTAGATAGTGGAAAGCTATTCCCTATGATGGAGGATTCAAGGAGTAGAGATCACATAAGGAATGACACAATGGTGTTTAATTAACCTGCACATGGTTGCAATTGGGAATCCATTGCCTGTAAACTTGCATTTCGGCCTTCAAAAAGAAATCGCATAAATACATGGCAGAGGAAATTTTACAAGGCTACGAAGAAAGAAATAGGAGAAGAGGTGAGAGACCTGGTTCCTCAGGCTTCCCCTGCCATTCAATTTGACATGACTGATCTGCCTTAGATTTCAACTCCTCTTCTGTGTCAGTTCCTCACAGCCCTGGATACTCCAATCTATCAAAGATTTCTCTCTTTAAATAGCTTCAATGATCAAGCCTGCATAACCCTAATGGGTGAGAATTTCAGAGTTGCACCACTCTCTGCAAGAAGAAATCCCTACACATCTCAGTTTTTAATGACTACTCCCTTATCTTGAAATACCGCCCATTGTTTAAGACTCTCGCATAGATGGAAACACCTCAATATTTATTCTGTTTTGCCCCCTTAAGACCTCACGTGCCCCAGTGAGGTCACTTTTATTCTTCCAAGAGAAAAAGAATACAGGTTCAGCTGCTCTTGTTGCTCAAGATAGGACAATCCTCTCATCCAAAGAATTTGCCTAGTGAATCTCTGATAATGGGTCGAAACATCTGCACAGCACTCCAGGTGTGGTCTTACCTACGTCCTGTAGGAGGAGTCTGAAAGTTATTCTGGTAAATGTGTTGAATGGCTTTGTTTGGTGCTATAATCATTCAATGATTTTATGAAAGCAGCACAATGAAGTAATTAAAAATAAGCACACACTATCCTACACTGTAAAATAGAGGCATAAAGAGCCAGAGAGATACATCGATCCTTTATAAATCATTGATCTGCGTTCAGCTCCAGCCACTGTACTCTAGGAATAATATTTACCAAAATGATGGCAGATTCAACTGTGACTTTAAAAAAGGAGAAAAGTGTCTAGATGCCATGGGAGAAAGGCAGAGGGATAGCATTAAATAAATTAATCTTAAAAGAAACTGGTATGGACTCAGTAGGCTAAATGTTTTCCTACACTCATTTGTCACTTTGTATTTATTCTTAAATGTCACCATCTAAATGGTGTTAAAAATGTCATGATACAATTTTATGCCTTCATTGTGTGATTCAGAAATTAATCAGACTCTTCCAGATTCTTGTACACAGCTGTCATTATCTTCCTTTTCCATTGTGGCAACAACACTTTGCAGGTTACTGTACTATAGTCGCACATGGTTAGAAATGTAGGATATCGCAAACAGGAAGATTTCTTTTTCACTGCAGCTGTAAAACATCCTTCAAAGACATCAGTTGTGCAACCGCATTTAAAAATGATTATTTATTTAGAGTCCAAAGATCCAACTATCTAGACTTCCAAACATTAAATTATCTTTAATTAAAACATTTTGCACAAAAGCTAACAGAAAGTAAATAGTAATTCACATTCAATACATATTTCCTCAATGACAGGAACACAATCAGGTTACATAGTCCTCACACAGTGTACTTCTCTATGTATGTTGATATTTTCTTTGAAAAGTAGTTTAGGCTAAGTTAACAAAAGGTATATATAGACTGGAAAATATCACACTGCTAACAATGTTGATGTACATTAGACATTCAATCTTTATGCTGAATTAGACATTCAATTGTTATGATGAAAATACAGCTCTGATTTCCTCTATTTACAGCTAATAATCTTAAATCTCTTCATTGCTAAGATGAAATTGACAGATATTATAGGTTCAGACAACTGCAATAATATGAAATTGGCTTTTCTATTGGCATTTATGAGTGACTCCAGTGCTTTGATAATCAAATTAATCCAGAGGCGGAACGCTTTGCCTGAGCCAATGAAACCAAGACATAAGATAGCCCTTTCCAGAGAGTATCTTTCATCTATCTCCCCTTCTCCCTTGAATTGTTCTAACTCTACTGTTGAAGTATGGAGTAATAGAGAAATGCACAACTGAAATGTCATTATTGAATAATACTGGTGTTGCATTACTTTGTGCTTTTGCTTATTGCAGATAATGGGAACATCTCATTTCTACTGCAGAAAACAGAAGACCGAAATGTATCTTGCAGTTTAGATTTCCGCTGTTGCTATTAAAGATTTATGTTTCAAAGATTTATCATTTCAACTGACTGCACTAAACATTTTGGTGCAAAAATGCAACTCTGCAGGGAAGAGGAAGTTTCAAGTCTCATATAATTGAGGCAATGTATCATGGACTCGGCACTTACCGCCATGATGAGTTTTTCAACACAGTCAGGAGCCACACTGTGCAGGTGGGTCAGGTGTAACTGTAGGTGGATCTTGTTGTTTAGCATATCCTGACAGAGAGGGCAGCGCAGCATGGGCTGCACAGAATGCTGCGACAGTACATGCATTCTGATGCGGTTTACATCAGTGTTACTGTATTTGCAGTATGGACATTGGTACATCTATGGATAGAAGACAAAAGAAAGTCAGAATTTTCCACAACACTACTACAAATACCATCAAACAGCTTTTCCTTACAATGTTTTATTTTACAATATTTGATTAACGCAACCTTTTTCCTTCCTAAAGCCATCAAATTTATCCACCATTCCCGTTCACAGAGAAAATAGACAATGTGCTTCTAGACTCTAAATAATGCTTGTTTATAGACTTCTTGAAAGACTGTCAGAGAACCCCAGCCAATCTCCTTCTAAGCATATCTTCCCAATGATAAACATCCAGTCTTGTCTTCATCTCAACCATCTTACTGGAATAAGATCACGTTATTGCTAATTGCTGCATTATTTACAAAGTGTATTTTGATTTGTTTCTTAATTTTGACACATTATGCTTTCCCAGGTATTTATATTTTGCATTCCATCTACTTCACTAGAAAGAAAATATATTTTCTTTTTCTCTGCCTGAAAGCTATGCTTTGCTTCCCCTCTTTCCCAGCTGAATTAAGGCTTAGCATTGACTGAGCTAATATGGAGAGCTCTGGCCTCTGAATATTGCTTGTCATCCAGCAGGATAAAGCTGCAGAAAATATGGGCTGTCTAATGTGCCACTTGGCTCAGAGGAGAGGTAATGCATTGAACTGCCCTCGGAGCTAAACATTTGATATTGGAAGAGTAGTAATTGCAGTTTTATTCTACTGTTCTAGATTGCTCAGAAATACCTCAATGTACTCACAGAATCACAAAATTACATTCATCCTGTTATGGCTGTGCTGGAGACCTGCACCCTCTCTTCATATGATTTCCCATGATTTTATTTAGCTTTCTTCCATATTCCCTCTCAGGGGTTCCCAGACTGGGGTCCATGGACCTCTTGCTTAATGGCATTGATCCATGGCATAAAAAGTGCTGGGGACCCTTGTTCTAGATAGAGCAAACTGCTGTGAAATCTACCACTTAATTTGTTAAGAGAAATTTGTCAGGTATTCTACACGCCGCCAAATCTCAAAAATTATAATGATAAATGGTTGATTAATTTGGTTTTGCTGGTGTTAACTGAGAGAAGAATGATGACTAAGATGCTGAGAAACTCATTCTTCTCTCTCTAATGCAGTGTTGTAGATCATCATGGTATATCTTAAGAATAATAACACAATTGACTTAATATACAACTGCAGGAGCTAAAAGAATGATGAGCTCTTTCAAAGGAGTACTAAGAACTGAATTACTGGGATGAAGAGGTGTAAGAGATAAAATTCAGCATAAATCTGCAAGACACAGGGTAAACATTAAATGCACTTGCAACCTAGAGAGACAGTAGGTTAATGTTCCATTTACAGAGTCTACCATAGCCTCCCATCCAAACTTAGAAAACCAAGGTTATGGTTTATATATGTTGGATTAAGCTTTTCTCATTCCCCCTTTAGTTACCAATAAAGCCATTACAGACTTCCAGCATTTTGCCGCCTTATTGATAACTGTTAGGAAATGCTTTTGCATTGTAAGAATGAGCTTGTCCTTTGTATCATATCAAAGAATAAAAAAAAGATACAATGGGCATGAAGAAATTTACTTCAGAGACAAAGAAAAAACACCATTTGTTAAGAAGGATAATGCACAATCAACAGAAACCAAATAAGGTACATGTTCTTAAACAGCAAGTAGTGAAGTAAATGCACAGCAAGATGTAGAACTTTCAGCTGGCACAGATAAGGATGAAAGTGTTGAGGTGCTTCAAAATAAAAATAAGGTAAACTGGTGTATAAAAAGACAAATTATAATAATTATACATGGAGAAATGAATTAAGGTGACTCAAGTTCAAAGATTCTGAGATCCAAATGCAATTTGTGATTTCCCTCTGGTCCTTGATATCCTTGATATCTACCTGTTCTGTGCTCGTTTCTTCCGATGACCGAGGCCTTTTTGAAGAAAGAGGAGATTCCATGCTTTCTGGTAGTGGCGGTCGCTTTGTGGAGGCCGAGTCCAGTTGTTCTTTGTCCCCTACAGATACTGTAATCAAAGAGAGAGTTAAGTTTAGGTCCATGCCACTAAACTGATTGATATCTATAGTAAAATAGATCTTACAGTTGTGATGTGAGGAGATAAAGACAATGCCTGCAGGATATGAAAAAGGGACATATTAAAAAAAAAATCACAATTTAGGTATTTTCAAACAATACTAAACTCTCTCACCAAATATGCCAAAATCCCAAGTCATTTTGATTATAAAACTTGCTTCATCCAAACCAGAAAATAAAAAAGATGCAATTTTATACAGTGAAATTATATGTAGATATGTGTGGCCCTAAAGACTCTAGGCCCTCAGAGAGAAAATATTGTCAAATGTTTATCCTAAATGTTTGTCCCTTTATTTTTACTGATCTCTATTTCTAGATCCTTCCACAAGAGGTTACAGCTCCACATCCACTTTACCTAGATCCTGAGGAACTTATATATTTAAATATAGATCCCCTTACAATCTTACAAACTCTAGCAGAAATAAACAAAAAGCCTGCCTAATATTTTCTCATGACACTTTGCCAATTCCAGTTATTAGTCCAGTAAACCTCTGAACTGCCTCCAAAGAATTTACATCCTTTTTGTATAACGTACACAGAATTCCAGACATGATTTCACCAATGCCCTATATAACTGAAACAAATCCTGCCTAATTTTGAGACACAAAAGAAAGTAGATGCTAGAATCTGGAGCAACTCTCTGCTGGAGGAACTTAGTGGGTCAAGTAGCATCTGTGGAGGTAAAGAATTTTTAATGATGCAGGGTTTTGACCTGAAGCATTGATAATTCCTTCCCGCTCCCCCCACCCTTAAGATGCTGCTTGACCTAATTTTGAAATCATTCCTCTAACAATGAACAGCAACATTCTGTTAGTTCTCATAATTAATTGCTATATCTGCATACTTTTACAACTCGTGTTTTGTTTCCAATTCCAAAACAGAATATTTAACAAATTTGTACAATGTACTGAATTCGTCAACTTATGAGACTTTTTATCCACCCTCCCACCTGACCTTTTGCTGTCATTTAATACATCCCCTTCAAAACTTATTTCTCACCCATCTTTGTTCATCAGCACATATGCTTACTGTGCCATCAGTTATCTTTATGCCTTCTATCCAAATATCGAAAAGCTAAAATTTCAAAGTTGATAACTACGGTTTACTACAAGCTACACATTTTAACTTTGGTTTACCACAGATGAGGGATTTTTTTTTCTTTCTCAGTGGAATGTATCTACTCTACATATTTGGAAAAATTCACTTAAATATCTGACACAGCATCGTGATTGACTGATCCCTTAACCTGGTTTGCTTGTTCATTTCAACTAATTCTGCCTTTTGTGCCCTCAAATTCCATAATTGTGAATTAAATTAAAAGTTGATTTATTTATAGATGCTGAGATTTGACAGAAATTCTAATGCACATATTTACATTTCTATTTCACTAAAGTAACTTCATATTGATTGATATGAATTACAAGACCTATGATTTCACATACTACAAAATATTTAACATTTTATTATAAATATTCTGAAATATTGTGCTGTGATGAACTGGGGCTGTACTGACAGGAATTATTCCAGTTAATGGCTGGACCTGAATTCAGTCCAGTTGTTGATGATTCAAAAATAACAATAAGTTGGAAATCATTTAATTTATTAATGTCATTACACACGGCCATAAAGGATACGTGATTCAGGAACGGGCCATTCAGCCCAACCAGTCCATACCTGCATTAATGTTCTACTTGAGCTTCCTTCTGTTTCCATCTGGCATAACCTTTATTTGCTTGCCCAGCCTCCTCTACGTTACTTAAAATGGTTGAAGCAAATTCTATTTAGATAATAAAATGTCTTTTGAATTCCTGGTTGGATTTTTTGATGACTGTCCTATTTTGATGAACTATGGTTTTGCTGTTTCACACAGTTGGAAAGTTCTGTCTGCATCCACTCTTTTAAAACTTTAAAAACCTCTCCACAAATGACGTCCAGTCTGTTCATCCCTTCTAGGTAACCCCTCCTTGTAACTCCTGTATCTCCATTTTCATTCTATGCTGATCAAAACTGCAAGCAATATTCCAAGTATAGTGAAGCCCAAATTCAACAGAAGTTTGGTGTTTCTTGTCTTCCAATCTTTCTAGTGTTTGGTTTGCCATTTTTCAGTGTTAATAAGGTTGTGCCACAAATCAGCATGCGTGTATGAGCTCAGTAAAATGAGCTGACTGATATATGAGACATAAGCAGTACATGTGGTTTCAAGAGTTCCTAACTGACTCTTTCTGAACTAGAAACCACTATAGAAAGAAGTTAGTTACAGACACAATCAACATAGCAACCTAACAATAATAATCATTGCTCAACACCCACGTTACATTTGAAGCACTATTTCCTAACAAATAAGAAAAGTATAATGCATTTACAAATGTTAAAAGTTTAGCTGAGTTACTGGTTGCCACACTTTGATTGCAACAGTGCTGTTGTTACAAATGTTAAAACCACAGATTCACCCTGTTTGGGAGATCGTCTAATTCTGGACCCAACAATAGTGTCTCACCATGAGTCTCATTACAGTAATCAAATTTGAATGATAGATGAATTCGCTTCAGTAACATATTTGATCTCACAGACTTGTTATTCTCCCAGGTATTGTTCATTGGGACTAAGTAGACTTAAATGCAAACTTTGATGAATTTTTCTTCATTTTCTCTAGATCATTCCTAGACCTATAAATATCAACATATCCCATATCCCATCTCATCATCTAAGATCTATCAGGAGGGCACAATGCATGAAGTCTAAATTGTGCAGACTGAATCCCTTTTGCTTATGGGTTTTGCTGTGGCGATTCTTCTGTTTTAATTGCTTCTCTTTACCTTCTCTTTAACAATGAGATTAATGATACTCATTTGCTTTGAGTATTGAATTTCTTAGCATTTTGCTGGATTAAATTCTCTTGTATAGAGTGGCATTCTTCCGTAGCTTAAGTGTCGCAACTTGATGTTTCAAGCAACCTTCTGTAATCTTTATTGCTTCCTTTGGACCTTTTCACTGCCTCAAGAAATTAAAAAAACTATTCTTAGATTCCATTGCTAACCCATAAAGTAAAATGATCTAACCTGCGAAAAGGATCTGGTGCTTTCCCAGCATATATGACAGATAAACTCTTCTCGGACTTGCAACCGGGTACACAGGTTCTGAAGAAGATGGCAGAGTTTGTCATCAAAATGATAGTTATAATTGATACCAATACTCGGCTGGAAGCCCGAGTAGAGTTTATTCATGATCTAACCTGTGTCTTGATACACTTCAATCAGGATTTCTCTGTTTTGCAAAGATGGACCTTAATTCCTCTACTATCAGCCAGCTGGTGGTGTAGTGGCATCAGCGCCAGACTTTGGAGCGAAGGCTCCCAAGTTTGAATCCAGCCGGCTCCCTTGTACGCTTTCCATCTGTGTTGGGTTGAACGTCAAGCTAGCAACTCAGCCTCGTAAAAATAAGAAAGCCTGCAAAAAAAAAAAAACGCCGTCATGACGGCGTCCCGATTACTCCATTCGGAGTTAAGGGCTTTCTTCTTCTTCCTCCTCTACTACGTTCTGCGATAATACATGATCCTAAATGCTTGACTTCAAATGGGTACCAATTACCACTAAGAAGTTATCCACTTCCTTTTCACAATAATTAGTAGGCCACTTCCGTGCCTAAAAATTGTGTTCCAACTCTATACCAAATGTATCAATAATCTATGATTTTGTTCATACCAGATTAATAGACAAATCTGCTAGCCACTGCCTCTGATATAAACTATATCAAGTGTTCTACAAGGGGTAGGCTTCGTAACCCCCAATAACAACTTTTGTGTTAATATCTTTACACTGGTAGATAGTGTTTGCTATGTAATGATTTCATATCTCCATTCAGATGTGGTTCTGAATCTATCCATCTGTTTAATCTGCATCCAAATATTTTTTTCTCAATGGAATCTTCCTGCATGACTCATGCTCCTTCTACTGCCTCAACGAGTTTAAATTTTGTTTCCTTATATTAAATTCTTATGAGGTTTTCATTGGGCATTTAAACAAGACATCCATCATGGTTCTTAGCCTGGAAGCTCTGTACTCAATGCCATTGCCATATCAAGACAAGAAAGGAGTCCCACTTCTGCATCCGGTTTCATTTATAATCCCTCCTGCATGCTTTTTCTCAACTCTTTGTTGGAGTTTGTTGCTTCGTTCATAAGAATGTTGTCTATTCTCCACCCCATTATGTCCAATGTTGGCTTCAGCTGTTAAATAATGGCAGTGGGTCATTGGCAATAAAATGACTTAATATAAGAGATTATCCTGTAGGAAGCATCTCTGCCCGGGACTCAATAGGAAAATGGCTTGTGTTAAAGAAAATAGCAATACCAACGGTTTTCTAAGAATGTAACCTCTCGGTCACCTATATCTGACCATATTTCTGCTAACAAGAACAATTTATTATATTTGCCTATGGCCTCATTTGAAGCATTTTCCTCTTTGCCCTCACCTTCAATAATATAATTAACCCCTATTATTAATTAATAATACAGCTGACCCACCAAAGTAGTCGTATAATGAAATGATGTTCTCAATGTCTGTGACTATTCACTATCTTCATCTTCAGTATACGGTATATGTACTGTGGGCTGTTAAATCAACTAGAGAATATTTAAGCGTATGCAATGGGGAACTCAAACCAAGAATTGAAGGTTTTTTTTCATAGGCTGTTTCTGCAATTTTCTATAAAACACTGTTGCACTCTATAGAGTCGCTGGCCACATCATACAATCTTTAAAGGAGTGACAGTCTAAAATAATAATCATTCTTCATGACCACTGCCACATACATTATATGAAGGTTTATACAGCACGAACTTGAAGAGTCTTCAGCAACCTCGGTTTTTATTTGTACCAGAGGCAAAAATCTATGAATGCAAGTTTCTCGTTCTACTGACCAAAGCCTATTTACTTTGTTCTGTTCCATCCCAAAGGAATACTTAAGAATAGATACTTGAAAATATTTTGTTCATATATTGGCATTTTTAGTAAGCAGGGTGGTTGAAAGAACAGGTGGCTTATAGTTCATTGACAGGCTGGATTTGGAAAGGATGTTTCCTCTTGTGGGAACCCGAAACTAGGCGTAACCATTTAACTAGAGGCCCAACATATTAGCACTAAAGGCGAAACTGAAACATTTGCGACTATGTTCAGCCAGAAGTTTTAAATAGGTCATTCATTGTGGCTTTCTCCTGAGATCTCCAACATCACAGAAGCCAGTCTTCGGTCAATTTGAATCATTCCACTTGATATCAACACATGACTGAGAACAAAAACAGAAACAAATGATATCCATAAAACTGTAAGACAAAGGAACAGAATTAGGCCATTTGGCCCATTGAGTCTGCTCCACCTTTTCTTCATGGCTGATTTATTATTCCTTTCAACTCCATTCTCCTGCCTTCTCTCCATAACTGTTGATGCCCAGGCTAATCATTAACCTTTCAACCTTTGCTTTAAATGTACTCAAAGACTTGGCCTCCACAGCCACGTGTAGCAATGAACTGCACAGGCTCACCACTCTTTGGCTCACGAAATTCCTCTTCACCTCTCCTCTAAATGGACGCCCCTCTGTTTTGAGACTGTGCCCTCTGGTCCTGGTCTCACACATTATAGGAACCATACCCTCCACATCCACTCTGTCTAGACCTTTCAACTTGATAGGTTTGAATGAGATCCCCTCTCATTCTTCTAAACTCTAGCGAGTACAGGTCCAGAGCCATCAAATGCTTCTCACTTGGTAGCCCTTTCCTTCTCATGAACCTCCTCTGGACCCTTTTCAATGTCATCCCAACTTTTCTTACATAAGATATGCTGGCCTTTATAAATCAGAGCATTGAGTATAGGAGTTGGGATGTAATGTTGAAATTGTACAAGGCATTGGTGAGGCCAAATTTGGAGCATTGTGTACAGTTTTGGTCACCGAATTATAGGAAAGATGTCAACAAAATAGAGAGAGTACAGAGATTTACTAGAATGTTACCAGGGTTTCATCACCGAAGTTACAGAGTTGGGTCTTTATTCTTTGGAACGTAGAAGGTTGAGGGGGGACTTGATAGAGGTATTTAAAATTACGAGGGGGATAGATAGAGTTAACGTGAATAGGCTTTTTCCATTGAGGGTGGGGGAGATTCAGACAAAAGGACATGAGTTGAGAGTTAAAGGGCAAAAGTTTAGGGGTAACATGAGGGGGAACTTCTTTACTCAGAGAGTGGTGGCTGTGTGGAACGAGCTTCCAGCAGAAGTGGTTGAGGCAGGTTTGATGTTGTCATTTAAAGTTAAATTGTACAGCTATATGGACAGGAAAGGAATGGAGGGTTATGGGCTGAGTGCAGGTCGGTGGGACTAGGTGAGAGTAAGTGTTCAGCACGGACTAGAACCACCGAGATGGCCTGTTTCCGTGCTGTAATTGTTATATGGTTATATAAGGGGCCCAAAACTGCTCAAAATACTCCAAGTGTGGTGAAGTGCCTTATAAAACCTCAGCATTATGGCCTTGCTCTTATATTCTAGTCCTCTTGAAATGAATGCTAACATTGCATTTGCCTTCCCTATCACTGGCTCAACTTGCAAGTTAGCTTGTAGGGAATCCTGCATAAGGAGTCTCTTTGCACCTTGGATTTTTCAATTATCTCCCTGTTAGAAAATACTCTACCCCTTTTTTCCTTCTACCAAAGTGCATGACCATACACTTCTCTACACTATATTCCATCTGCCACTTCTTTACCCATTCTCCGAATCTATCTAAATCCTTCTGCAGATTTCCTGCTTCTTCAATAATATCTGTTCCTCAACCTATCTTTGTACCGTCTGCAAACTTGGCCACAAAGCCATCAATTCTGTCATCCAAATCACTGACGTAGAACATGACATATACCTGTAGCACTGAAGACCTGCATTCTAGAATGATCTGCACATCCAGCCAAGCAGTTTTAGTACAGTCACAGTTCTGATAACTACACACAATGTGGAAAATTTCTCAGAAATATCCTCTTTACTTAAAGCAGGACAAATCCAGTCTGGTTAAATACCATTCAATCAGTTTACACTCAATCATCAATAAAGAAATGGAGGGTGTTGTCAGTAGTGTTGTCAAGCAGCTTTTACCAACATCCTGCTCACCAGTGCTCAGTTTGGGTATTGACGACTTCCAGGGCTAGACCTGATCACAGACTTGATCCAAATGCAGACCAGAGACCTGAATTCCAGAGCAGAGATGGGGGTGACTGCCCATAACAACAAGCCTGAAACACTTAGTCAAATTTGGCATCTAGGAGTCCTTAAGTCAATGGAAATTGTCCCAAAACTGGAGTTACATCTTGCACAATGGATCAAAGTTTTGGTTGTTGGAGTCACAGGGCATCATTGCAAGAGTTTCTTGTGGCAATTTCAGAGGCCGAAGCAGCTTCCAGCCATTCATCAATGACTCTACTTCCATTATTTAAGCAGATGTGGGCATGTTTGCTGTTGATTACACAATGTTCAGTTCTGTTCACATCTCTTCAAGCAAGCAGTGCAGTGTATGTCTGCACGCAGTAAGGGGGCAATGTTTAGGGGCAGTGTAATAAATTATAAATAATAATTATGCCACAAAAACATCAGACATTAACCATCAAAACAACAAGTCTAAATCATCTTTCTTGGCTAACACCCCGCACCAGCATCCTGGACTAACCACATAAACAATGTTTACAACAGTACGTCAGAGACTGGGGTATGCTGTG
Source organism: Mobula birostris (assembly GCF_030028105.1). Classification (NCBI taxonomy): domain Eukaryota; kingdom Metazoa; phylum Chordata; class Chondrichthyes; order Myliobatiformes; family Myliobatidae; genus Mobula; species Mobula birostris. The sequence continues at coordinate 54,598,464 of NC_092384.1, forward strand.
GTGAGTGGCTTACTGCCTTTACAGATCATGTGGCAGGATTGTCATTGAACACTCTCCATCTGGCTGGAGAAGTACAGTTTCAACAATACTCAGCAAACTCAAAACAAAGACAGACAAGGGCTTCAGGTGCTAGGTGCAACCAGCTGCAATTTCCCCTGTAGGATATGCACCACCCTGACTGGAAATATGCTGCCATATCTTCACTGTCACTGGATCTAAGTCCTGGAATTCTCTCAGTAGTGGTGTGGGAGTACCTCAATAGAGAGGCTGAAGCAGTTCAAGAAAGTGACTCACACTGCCTTCTCAAAGGCAATTAGAAATGGGCAATGATTGCCTGCCTAGTCTCTGATGTCTAGATTTTGAAAAATAAATTTTAAAAGTCCAAAGTTCAAAACTTGATACAGGCTAAATTAACTGTTCCCAGAAATGACAAGGGAAGCACTTCGATTACAGCATTATAACAGCAGTTATGCTACTGGCCAAGTAATCCAGATGCTTGGATTAACGATCTGATGACATGATGAGCTCAGATCCTATTATCGGAAATTCAAATTCAGTTAATTAAATAAATCTGGAATAAAAGTCTTGTATAGAGATTTGTCTTTGCTGCTTGAGGTAAGCATGCACAATGGGGACGGCTGCCTGTTAAGATTCTGTATCTGCAATTTGAGGTGCTTGGCATCTCAAAGAAATGGCATACTCAACTCATGGAACTACAAAGGACTACGTGCATCCTTAACCAGAAAGGACTGGCCCAGAGCTTTGCATATTCAGACGTTACTGCCAAGCAACTGGTGGATGGAGGTGGCATTGTTTTGGGTCCCATCTTCAATGGGAGCAAAACACGCATATAAATGCAAATGATAAGGCTGAAGAGTTTTCCTCCCTTCTTACTTAGTGCAGATGGATGTATCATCACAGATGCCAGCCTTCATCTAATCTGATATACTCCATGTAATGTCAAGAAACAGCAGTGGACGAAGGATATAGCAGAGGCAACTAGTTGTGCCTTTAACCTAACTGTTTCAATGTAGCTACACAGTGATACCTGCCTGACAACGTGGAAAGTTGCCCAAGAATGTCCTGTCCACCAAAAAAAGTCCAATCTGAGAAATTACCATCCCTCTAGATAACGCTGTGTAAAAAAAATGATGGAAGGTGGTAGCAATAGTTTTATCATGTAACACTTATGAATAATTAACACTGAGTTCCGCAACTATATCGCTCAGCCCCAGTTTCATTGTAGCCCTGGTCCAAATACTGCCCTTTTGTTTAAAGAAGTGAGTTAAGAGTAACGGCCCTTGACATCAACTCACCATTAGACCAAGTACAGCATTTAAGGAGCCTAAATAAATTTAAGTCAATGGAGTCAGGCAGAAAACTCTTCTTTGGATTGACTTACACCAAGTAAGAAAGAATTAGACAAGCCACATAAATAACTGGCTAAAAGAGATCGTCAGAAGCTCAGTGTTCTGAAGCGAGTGACTCACCTCCTGACCTCCCAAAGGTAGAAAGTCAAGAGTGTGATGAAATATTCTCCACTTGCATAGATGAATGCTTGCCACTTGACACCACCAGGGTAAACCAGTCTATTTATAGACAATCCATTAGTCTATCCATTCACCCATTCACTGGCCGTGTGGTGTTCTGGAGAACTATTTGTTTCGGAGACACTGGTTGTACCACCTATGTATGCTGGCATACTCGTTAGAAGTTTCTTTGAGAGGACTTCGTCAGCATCACCTTTGAAACTTGCACTCTCTACCATATGGACAAAGAACAGGATTACTACTATCCCTCCACTTACCAATAATTAACACAAAATCTGACCTATACTGTAAATGTATTGTATTTTCTCCTATTTTCTTATAAGGGAGGTGGCCATTTGGTCCAATATGACTGTGTTGTTTTCAGACCATTCCCATCAATCCCAATCCCCCACTTTAATCCCTTTATTTTACATCTTTGCGATGTGCCTGTCAACTCCATCCCCATTCCATCCATCTGCCATCCATCTGCACCGGGAGTAATTTGGTGTAGCTAATTAATCAACCAGTAACTTATCATCACCTGGTCAAAATTTTGGAAAACTTAATCTGATAACAGTGGATGAGTACATTTATTGACCACAGCAGCGCAAAGAGGCAGTTAATAACTATAATCAGAGGAGCTGTTTGTGGTCAACCATTTGTTTCCCAGCAGCACCTAAATCCTGCGAATGAAGATAAAACTATTGACATGGTCAGTCTGGACTCTTATTCCTGAAAGCTTTTCAATCAAAAGGTGCCAGCTTATGTCATTGTTCAAGGACATGATAAAAAGTATATTGGATTGATGTAAGTATGCTAAATATGGGTTGTGAACTTGCATGCTTTTGGTCTGTTCACTAAACTACACAATGTGCTTCCCAACACCTACCACAGGAGGTTCAGAAAGGACCTTTGATACTTGAACACATCTTTCCTTCTACTTATATCCCAAACACTTGCTCAAATCCTGTACAGTTCTTTGGTCTGTAGTTTGATTTAAATATTTTTTTCAATCCACTGATGATTTTGCTTGGCCTGAACCCTCACCAACTTTTTACTAAGTAAGATTTCAACTATAGCTTTAATTGGAAACACTTAAATAATTGAGAAGGAAAATTATATTTTTAGTTAAATATGTAAAATTACAGAATGTATCCCCTGTGACAAAGACTATAATTCTTTACAATATCAGCTTGTTGCCATATAAACCAAGTAATAGATTTGCCCCGAAGTTTCACTGAGAAATAATTCCATGGAGATATCATACTCAGCGGAGGCAATTTAAATTTTAACATTACAAGAATGTTTTATAAAACCATTTTGCCACTCATAAAATGGGATTATTTGTTAAATTCAGTACTGGTTCATTATATCATAAATAGACTATCCTAGGGCTCAGGCAATTCTTGCGGAGATTGGGCACAATTGTGCCATGAGTATCAGAAGCATGGAAAAATGAGCAAGGTCTTTTTTCTTCAAGCAAAAGTAGTATTTCAGTCTCCCTGACACCCTCAATCTGCCTGCCAACAGAACAGTTCCATGGCTGATGCAATCTCCCTGGCCCCTAGACTCATCTCTGGAATATTTGTATAGTAAAGACACACATCAGCTTACCATAAATTGACTACATTTCTACCTTCAATATTGTAATTTCAACCAAACTGATCTCTAAACTCCTAAGCTTAAGACTCAATACCTCCCTTTGCAACTGGATCCTTGATTTCCTGACCAACAGGCCACAATCAGTAAGGATACACAACAACATCGTAGCCATGGTTACTCTGAATACCGGTGCTCACGTGGCTGCATCCTCAGTCATCCACTTTATTGCCAATTGCATTAACAGTTTGTAATTCCATCTACAGACTTGTGGAAAACACCACCGAAATGGCTCAAATCTCAAATGATGAAGAGTTAAGAGTTTGGAAAGGAGATGGTGATTGTAGTGTCTTGGTGTCATGACAACAGCCTTTCTCTCAATGCCAGCCAGTCATTGAAGACAGGAAGAGGGGCAGTGCATATGGTCCTGTTTACATCAACAGCTCTGAGGTCGAGAGCATTGAGAACTTCAAATTCCTAGGCGTAAAAATAGTTTGTCTTGGTCCATAGATGCCATAGCTAAAATACCACAAAATGTCCCTGTTAATCCTCACTAATCTTTATAGATGAACCATAGAAGGCAAACGATCCAGATGTAATAGGGCAACTGCTCTGCCTGAGACTGCAAGAAACCGCAGAGTTGTCGACACAGCTCAGCCCATTTCAAATATGCGCCTTCCCACCATGGACTCTAACTACACTTCTTGTTGCCTCAGTAAAGCAGCCAATAGAATTCAAGCCCACCATGGACGATCTCTCTTCTTTCCCCTCCCATCAAGCAGAAAATACAAAAGCCTGAAAGCATATACCACAAGGCTCAATGACAGCTGCTATCCCACTGTTACAAGACTACTGAATGGTAAGTTCCCTTACATGAAAAGATGGGCTCTTAAGCTTAAAATCTACTTTGTTAAGGCCTTGCACCTTATTGCCAGCCTGCACTGCACTTTCTCTGCTACTGTTGAATGGATGGCATTCAAAACAAAGTTTTTCATTGCACCTTGGTATTTGTGACAATAATAAATTTACCAACTTATTCCACTTTAAAAAGAGTCAGCATTCTTAATACATCTTTATATATATTTAGTTCCCCAGTAGACTATTCAAATGATTGTCTGCAAAAACCCCTCGAAGCATCTGGCTTAACACATTTAAGTAACAGTCAACTTATCACATTAAAACAAGCAGCCAACTTGTCTCCATCATTTGTTATTTTATAAAGTGGCAAAATCAGGTTATAATCTACATTACATTTTTCACATTTTCATTAATATTCTCCTTTCCTGTAAGTCACCTCGAGTTCCTAGTGGGTCAAAATATATTGGGTATTTCACTCAATTACTATTACTGAGATATGGGTGTTGACAAAAAGAGTTAGCACGCTATTTACTGAGAACAAATCCATGTCATTCCTACTTTCATCAGGACTACTTTCATGGGGTGTATGGGGTGTCAGGGAGGGGCAGCACCTCTAGTGGGGGAACATGTTGCATCCTTTTCAAGGTGGTTAGTCCACCTTTGGTCCCCACCTGGCACTCAGCTCTCACATGTGGCTCCCCCTAGCTGTTTGCATGCGACAACGGCCACACCCCAGGCACCGGCTTCAACAAGCCGGCAAACCCAGGTGAGGGTAGCCGACAGGTCTCAAAGCCTCGGTGAGATAGGGAGATGTCTATCCCAGCATGTGAAGACAGACTCCGGCGGATTGAGCGGACAAAACCAATGGATGGTCCAACGGTCAAGAAGGCGGTCTCTGCAAGCGTCGTGGAACACGTAGAGCAGGACAAGACACAGAAGACAACCTGGTCATCTACTGAGTCTAGTCCCATCTCCAGCCGTTTCCACTCTATCTTGCCACTGGATCCAGATGAGAATTGGGAAGAGAGAGGGAGGCTGATGCTGCGCAACTCTCCCTCACTTAAGTCCAAATCACACGCTAGTCTCGACACCATCATAATGGTGTCGAGGTCCTTATCGACGCTGACGATGGACGAATGCTTTCATCGAGACTACTTTCAAGGGCTTCTTGGTAAATGCTAGGAGTGAAAATTCTGAAATACTTACTGCTTCAATACTAAATTTAACTTCTTTATAATGGCCCCGAATGAGACCAGAAACTTCAAAAGGAGAGTTGACTCTGAAGTGAAACATTTATGGCTTGTTTTTATCAACGATTCACTGGATAAACTTCCTAAACCATCTGAGGTCCGATCTACCAATCTCAAGGTTCAGTAAGTGTTGGGATAATAAGTTATAATTACGATTTAACTGTCATTAAAAAGAATATTCAAATAAATTTCTTGTACAAGGAGAGTTCTTTAAAGAACGGCAAAATATCATATAACAGACATGTCACCCTGCAAAAACTCATTTCAGGGAGGTAGCATCCCCGCCCCCCACAACCCCATCTTCCCACCTCCCCCATCCCCACCGGTCGACCTCCAAGGGTGTATGTAATACTTTGTTTAGTGATTTTGTCTAATCTTTAAACCAAGTTGGGTATATGCAGAAAATGTGACATTAAAATATGTACCTATATTATATTATCATGTTTATTCTATTACAATAACGTTAGCTATGCTAATGAACAAATGACACCTGTTAAACTCACCTCAACATGTCTTTTACATTTTAACCCACCGTGGGCAATAGAAAAGTCACTGTTGCAAACAGTGCAGCGAGCAACACTGTCATTATTTTTGAGGTCGACTATAAAGCCCGGCCACAGAGAAAACTGATAGGTCTACTAAGCAGGGGACCCCAACCTTTTTTGCACCACAGACTGGTTTAATATTGATAATATTCTTGCAGAACGGCCGACCAGGGGGTGGGGGGGAGGGGCGGGTGTTAATCACAACTGGAATATAGGTGATAAGTCAACTATAAATCATTTATAAGTGGCTAATACACTCAATTTCGTTTCTAAAAGGGTTTATCCAATGATTTTAATATTAAACACACAGCGCATATTTTCCTCACATGAATACAGTGAGAAGTCAATAGCATCATAACATTTTAAGTAACGGTTGGATATTAAACACACAGCACATATTTTCCCCGTATGAACATATAAAATTATTGCAACACACCAAAATCGGTGAATCAGTGGGAGCCCCTGGACTTGTTTTCCTGCAACAACACGGTCCCATCGAGGGGTGATGGGAGACAGCAATACTTGAAGGGAGTTCCTTATGTCCAGTCTATTCCGCAATTTTATTTTTGTTGCACTCATTGCAGAAAATCCTGCTTCGCAGAGATATGTTGGAAATGGAAGCAACGCTTTCAGTGCTTTCGTGGCTATCTCAGGATATTCAGCCTTGACTTTGATCCAGAATGTCGACAGAGATGTTATGTCAAGCATACTTTTCAGCCTGCCGTCATTTGAAGCTCGAGGAGTTGATCTTCTTCCTGCGCTGACATGGATGATGCGTGGGTCATGACCTTGTATGCGTTCAAGTACAACAGTGTGTGACAGGGAATGAGGAAAGGTGCAGCTGACTCATATCGCCAAATCATATCGTTTCCTCGAAACGAAGAGAGACCAAGCAGGATGCTCACGCTCGCTCTCCCTCTCTTTCTCAAAAAAATCTATTTCCGGGATATTGTATATAATTTCTGGGCATCAGGGAGCTGCTATCCATATGCGGGAGACTCCCGGAACTTCCGGGAGAGGCGGGATGTCTGATATAATAAGAATAATAGGTCTATATACCATCTGAAGATAGTAATGCAATCAAATGTCATTGTTCTCATCTTGCTATTCAATGACAAAAGTACCCTTACACAATTTCTGTGGATTCTGAGGGTAGCTGATAAAGCCAGCTTGAAGACCCTCACAAATGGGACAGAATTCCTTGACAGGGTGGCTGGTTGGGTGATTTGCGAGAGGAGTAGTTTATGCTGAGCTTCTATCTGCTCCTCAATGAATGGACCAGAGGTACTCAGTGCGATCCTGAATGCTCCTTCTTCACTTTGAATGTTGGTGGGCCAAGCATTCCCATGAATGGGGGGGGGGGCAATGGTACACTCTTCAAGAAGGCTTTGAGGAAATGCTTGGATTTTTTTGTAATAATCAACTTAATATTTATTAAGTACCATATTTTTGAAAAAGATTTTAAACAGAAAAGTTTCTATGATCTACCAATGACCACTGATATGAAACAATTTATTTTGGTTTTTTTCGATAATACAGAGTCCATGGAAAACTCAAACTTCTTGACATGAACAGATTTTTGAATGGTTTCCAAATACAGCATTATGAGAGTTAAATATACTTTATTGAATGTATTCTTAGAATTGTCGTACATACAGAGCTTGCGTAGAATTCCAGAATCTGCATTCTTTGGCAATTTGCACCAGATGTAAATTTTGTTTCACTGAATGGAATAGCCTTTTATACTTATCGATAAAACTTTTCTCCTTTAGAAATGATTATTAAACTAACATTTCTTACATGATAATGCTAGATTCAGTTGCTAGAAATGTTACTCTGACACTGTATAATATATTCATGATCAATGGTTAAAATCAAGTTCATAAGTGATTGTGGAAACCTGCTTTTTAGTTCATTAGAGCTTATCTTTCAAATACTGAGTAATGATTTCTGCAGTAAAATCAACAAGACTATTTGGTAAAGAAAAACAACATCTGATGAGTTAGAAGGTCATCTATTAAGTTTAGTTAATAATTAGTGAGGTGTGGAAAATGAAAATGTTTTTGTAAATAGGCTCATATCATCATGCAGGTTTTAAGTCCAAGTAACTTATTTTAGAAAATCCAATGAAAAAAATGCACCTTTAGATATTATGAAGTATTTTAGAAACCTTAGGAATTTTACAAAAAGGGGTTTAAGGATGCAAAATATAATGTAAATAGTTCTCATCATATATATTTGTACAAACAAGTCATTTTAAGATGTGATTTACTGTATAGAATTTTAAATGAGAAAAAAGTTAAATCAACATTAGCAGCTTTGAGATGGTGGTCAGGAGAAAGTGAAAATAAAAACAAATCACTTTTGAATTCTTTTCTTGTGTTTTTAAACTTGTTCAGATTCTCATAATTGATTTATATCCTCCATCACATTAATCTGCTTTTTATGCCTCTTGTTTCTTTGACCCTCTGCAAAGATTTATTAGGCAGCTTTTCTCCTGCTACTATATGACCAGGCCAAACTGTACAGTAAAAGTCACACCATCTAACAGATTGCTTTAACCTTAGCATAGTATTCTTTATTAGCCCTTTTTCATGCCCAAGAGCTGCTACAGCAGCATAGAAGTACTTACATCTGGAAAGAGACTAAATAAACTCATTTTCTACTTTTCAAATTCTGTTTAAATATATAAGAACTGACTGAAATTGCAATGCATTTGGATGCACAGTTCAGATGTTATAATGTACTGAAGAAATTTATAGGGGCAAAATTGCAAAGCCCCCAAAAGTAAGTGCTTGAGGCATAATATGCCCAGCCAACTCATGCTTAATGGCTAGGAAATTTTGTGCTATCTGGTTAATTACAATCACCTCTGCAATATCTAGTACCAAGTGTGGTGGACTCAGAAGAGGGCCAGTATCATAACCTTTGCGGTGAGATGTAGGTTATGTTTGGTTATATTGCATTTATGAAATACAATGTGTAAAAATGGCTTATACAGTTCCAGTATAATCTACCCATCTGTCAGACATTACAAGCAAGTATAGGTAGGATCTTTGTGTAGCTCAATGGGGCAATAATCTTTGTTTTTCATACTTAGCAATTCTCCAGCCATCCATATTATTTCATTGGTGGCTTCGCTGCTATCTGTTTGCCAGTCAATGCAACATACAGTTATTTTATGACAAGACAACTGTTTACCAGCCAATCCAACAAATTGTTATTTTGTGACAACTGTTTGGCAGCCAATCCAACATACTATGATAAGCTTACCCTAGCAGGCACTTTTCAATCCTCCGTTCCACAACAAATGTCACAACTAACGAGGGCAGCACAATACAGGAACTCCAGGGCAGACAAGGAAAATTGAAAATTCTGAACTTTTTTGGAATGCTTATCTTCTGGTGCCTTTCAAAGCTGTGCCTCAAGTAAATGGCATCCATTGGTAAGGACTCTTACCATCGAGGACATGCCCTCTTCTCATTACTACCATCAGGGAGGAGAGGACAGGAGCCTGAATGTGCATACCCAATGCTTTAGAAACAGCTCCTTTCTCTCCACCACCAGATTTCTGAATGCTCTGTGAACCCATGAAAACTACCTCAGTATTTTGCTCTTTTTGCACTTTTTAAAATTTGTTTCATATTATAAGGTATAATAACTATTAATGTACTGCTGTCATAAAACAAAAAAAACATGACATACATGAGTGATAATAACCCTGATTCTAGTTCTGCATTGCAATCAAGTGAAACTAGCAATGGTTGGTAGCACAGGTATAGAAACAGGACCACTGGCGAATGAGCAATTGTAGCACTTATGGATATTGTCCTCTGATGAAATCTTGCATGGCCAACATGGGAAAAGTGGTGTCTTTTCCTTTCCCTTACTCCTTGAGCTCCTACTCTGCAAATGCTTGTAATAGAACAAGACCTGGCTTGGTCAGTACACACAAGAGTGTCGTGTATCTTGGCATCTGTTCTACCAACAATGCATGGCTCCTCCTCCAGGTTTGGAAACTGTTGCTTTAGCACACTAATGAATGACCTGTTCACTCAAGATTCTGGATGGAAGCAATGCTCCCATTGCATGATACACAGATGAATGATGGTCATACACCAGGGCCACAGACCAAAGCATCAGTGTGCTGCACTTGTCATTCAGTCACCAACTGTAGTTAGTATACAAAAGCATGATAACGGCCTGCAGGACAGCAATAGCTAAATAAGTCACACAACAATTGGATATAGGAGTGCCGTCTATTGTAGTTCCACAAACCAATCTTCCGTCCTTGGACTCACTTTACACCGCACGCCGTCGGAGCAGTGCTGCCAGGATAATCAAGGACACGACCCACCCAGCCAACACACTTTTCGTCCCTCTTCCCTCCAGGAGAAGGCTCAGGAGCTTGAAGACTCGTACGGCCAGATTTGGGAACAGCTTCTTTCCAACTGTGATAAGACTGCTGAACGGTCTGGGCCATACCCTCCAAATATCCGGATCTGCATCTCGTTTTTTTTGGACTACCTTACTTTCCATTTTTCTATTTATGATTTATAATTTAAATTTTTAATATTTACTATTGATTTGTAATCCAGGGAACAGGAAGCACAGAATCAATTATCACTATGATGATTGTACGTTCTAGTATCAATTGTTTGGCGACTATAAAGTATGTGATGCTCACAGAACAATTTATATACAGTTAGTGGAATCCTTCTGTGGTATGAAAACTAAAGTCTGAACAAGTCATATTTTCTCTCTGTTTGCTGGTTTCTGGCAAGAGAGAATGGAACATAATTAGCTAATTTTGTTAACTGAAAATCTCAGTGAGCTCCCTTACATAATACCACAAGATGCTGCAAAAAATCTCTCCAGCACTGAGGAACCTAGAGCATAAAGTTACAGTCTTGTTATGCAGTCCTTGCCCTGGTTGGTGTTGGAAAATCAATGAGGATTTTTTAATTGAAATGCAAATTTCACACTTTGCCAACTAAAACCCAAGTAGAGAGATGATCAACTGCTATCAAAGATGGGCATAGCCTTCCTCCTTCATCCTCTTCTAGTTGCTTGTCCTGCTTTGGGTGCCCGTCACGATTAAGGAGTGCCAATGTGTGGGAATCAGTTTAAGATCTTTAAGGGCCTCTCACAAAAATTCTTGCAGTTATTCCCAATGTTAAAAAAAAAGCTACAGAAAACACCATACACTTGCTGAATCAAAGCAACAACCACAAGAATTCAATCGGCATCTGGCCTGTTAATCATAGATAATCTCTTTAAATGGGGCCCCATGGGTCCTTTCTGCTACAGAACACACTCCCAGCAGTTACAGTAGTATGTAGCTGGTAGGTACTATCATACTGGAGTGATATATGATTGTCATCATGATCCGGCTGTTTTCCAGACCTACTCAACTGATGTTCATTGACTACATTGCATCCAATGCAACAGAGACATACACACTTGTGGTGCAGACACCAATTTGCAGCTCCAAAAGCACTGAGCTCAATATCTCCCCAAATAACTGCATACTTACAATGCTTTGAATGAATGGAGCATAAACTGGTTCACAATATGCTTGCTTCCCAACCCCCTCATGCCCTCCCTCGCCAGATTAGATTTCACACATTAATTTCCATCATTGTTAATTGTCATCTGCACAATACTGCTTCATACATTCATACAGGCATAATTTAGACTCAGCAGTTCTGATGTTAAGTAAATATAAAATAATTAGAGATATATTATATGGTGATGTCTGTGGCATATGTTAACGTATTCTTTTGTTCCAATTAGCAGATTGTAAATGGCATCTTTAACACCCTGTCTTACAGCAACACAGCCCACACAATGCAAATGGAAAGAAGCTGGCAGGTATCCAAGAGTGCCAAAGGCATCATCAACAAATTATGGGTCCAAAAAGCTCAGTTATATGATAAGTGTGAGGGTGCAATGCAAACACAGCTGCTTCGTATTGTGCAACAGGCTCACTGGGGCAGTCAGAATATGGACGATGGAAAAACAAACAAAAAAAAATACAACTTTAACATTAAAAGAACTTCAGCTCATTTCCACCCATGAATTTGCATATGGTGAGTACAACAAGTTATCTAAATCCATCCATTTTACTGACCATTTAACTAGAGTGTGCCACACATTAAGAGAGCTGCCACATACAAGCTGTAACCTCCACTTTTCAACCTTAGCTCCTTTGGCCTGGCCAAAATAAAACAATCAGAATTATCAATAGCCCTCAAAACAGAGTTGTGCACTTACGGCAGGATCTGTTAAATTACCTGATACGAGAATATTAAAACAGATCACAAGTATGTAATAGTCTTCACCGATGCAGTACTATAACATCCTTCAGTCTGAAATGCAATTATGGCGTCAGAAATAGTTAAATGGTCAGTAAAATGGATGGATTTAAACTGCAAATGGCTGAAAGTCTGGCCTTCTGGAGCCATATTTTGGTAGAATAAAAATCTAGGCTGGAAAACATTAATTGAAAGGAAAATAATATCTACTTCAGCAATGCCTTCCAATGACAGGGCCTCAACACATCTTAAATTAAACAAGGTAGTTGCTGAATAATTGCTGAGAGTATAATGAGCCCTGTGGTACTGAACGAAAATTGTAATCTAGACAGAACAGTTAATGTGGCATCAAATGTATATGAGAAAGAACATATTTTAACATTTAATAATTTAATTGCTTACATGTCTCTTACAAGATAGATAGATTTGTAAGAGAAGTATTCTATACTTCTCCCTGAAATCAATATTTATTTTATTTATATTCATTCGGACATACAGCATGGTAACAGACCCTTCAGTGCGGCCCAGTTACCCCCCTGTGGTCAAATACCCCACTAACCTGTATGCATTTGGAATGTGGGAGGAAACTGGAGCATGTGGAGGAAACCCATGTGTGGTCACCAGCAGTACATACAGATAACGGCAGTAATTGAAACCGGTGCTGTAATAGCTGACGCGGTTAATAGATGAACAGCTTCGCGTACCTTCCCGAGCAAGATTTAAAAGCTCCTTTTCTGACCAGACAGCTTGTGTGTGTGTTTTTCAAAAACAAAAACTGACAGATGACACAATTAAACCCTGATTTTTAAAAGCCCAGTGATGGCATGTTCTGTCACAAACTGCCACTATCACAGCACTGATAACAGATTCAGAATCAGAATCAGGTTTAATATTATTGGCATATGTCGTGAAGTTTGTTAACTTGGCTGCAGCAGTACAATGCAATACATGATAAATATAGGAAAAAATGAATTACAGTAAGTATATATAGGTATATTAAATAATTAAATTTAAAATAGTAGTGCAAAAACAGAATTTTTTTAAGAAAGGTGAGGTAATGTTCATGGGTTCAATATCCTCTTAGGAATTGGCAGAGGGGATGAAGCTGTTCCTAAATCGCCGAGTGTGTGCCTTCAGGCTTCTGTACCTCCTTCCTGATGGTAACAGTGTGAAGAGGGCAAGTCCTGGATGATGGGGTCCTTAATGCCAAGTCTATATGAAGGTAGTCCTGCATCTTTGATCTCGACTCTAGCAGGATTTATTGTATTTATTTTATAATAGGTGGGTTCTCTGTAAATGAGCACCTTTGCTTGTGCGTGCAATAAATAAGGCCTTCTGCAAGGCCACCCATATGCGGGACAATATTTACATATTTCTGATGATTTGCCAGCAGTAGTACAAATGAGATCAAGCTCCAACTTCTTGAGGTTCCCAGATCATCCAAGAGGTTTGCAAGCGGGATTCTAACTTTATTCTCTAATCATGACATGAAAGGAGAGAACAATACCCTAGATTCATTTTCTCAACCAAATGAGAGAATCTGAAAGCACTATTACTCCAGACCTGGGGGAAATAGTGATGGAGGAAGTGTGATGGTTCTGATTCCTATCATGGACTCAGATGTAGGAAAAGGGAACACAAGCTAGTTAGTGCTTCTGATTGGTAACCAATGGCAAAGCGGAGGAATTTCAGCAAAGGTTCTGTCCTCTATTCAATGAATTTTGCTGGATCAAATGGGTATAGGATCAAAATCAGCTGTCCGTCTTCACGAGGTCACCTCTCATTCCATTCAGAGCAAGGACAGAATTCCTCATGGTCTCACCTTCAACTCCACCAGCCTCTACGTTCAATGACTCATCCTCTGTAATGTTCTCGGCCTTTAATGAAATGCCATCACCAAACACATCTTCCCCTCCCCTTTCAGCATTGAGCAAAGACCATTCCCTCAGCAATACTCCTGTTCTCTCTTACATCTGTACTAGCACCTACTTTCTGGCCAGATTTCTGTAGCTATTCTCAAATTTATGTTGGATTAAACTAGGAAAGGTCATTTGGCATCACCTGCAATTATAATGACACTGCAGAAGCAGATTAATTATCCAAAGGGTAAAAATTTGGCAAATGACAATTGTAAGAATAACCTCGTAATCCAGAAAGAATAAAACATCTAAATGATCAGTTTTGATGGTGATACATACTTCTGACTTTGGATCATTTTCAAGAGAAACTAATAAATAAAAAGCTGGACTAAGGTAATTCAGATGACTGCCAGTCTGGTACATACCAATTTGAGGTCTGAAGTCTCTAGAACTGAAATTCCCTGGAAATCCAATGGTATGCATCAGCTTCATCTATCATAAATCCTCATGCCTACATTTTTAAATGGAAAAAATCCACTTAAACTCATCACCCCTGCTGTTCTGTTTAAAGCCATGGAGCCCTCAGTTTCTTAATGCATTCTAAACCTTTCCATGTCGGAATTATTTCATAACCGAACCTTCCACTTTCCAAAATAAGAAGGTTTAATTTGAAATGTATATGTCAAAATATTATATATTTTACTACAAATTATAAAAAATTTGTCCAAAGTAAAAGAAAACCTGCAATCTGACATGAAGAATAGAAAATGCTGGAATGACTAAGAAAGTTAGGCAGCATGTGTGGAATGAAAAACGGAGTTAAAATTTCATGTCAAAGACCCTTCACCAGTCTATTCTGTCAACCATAACTGTAAATCTGTGTAATTTGGGGGGGGGGGTAACAGACACAATTATTTTATTAGGGATTTGTATTTGAAATTGACTACCAGGCACCCCTGGATCACCTGGATCAAGGGAGAATCTGAAAACGGAACCAATTCCACTCAGAATGAGAGTAAAACACAGTGGGAAGGTACAAGAGTCAAAGATGGAACATTAATGATGCTTATTTGGGGTTTATAGCTCTCTCAAAAATATGGGTTTGCTGTTGTGCTGCAAATTAAATTTAGATTGTCATAACAATTGGCATATCCAATGGCCCAGAATATATCAGTTCATTCATTTATTGAAAATGAGGAATACTTTCCTTTAGCTCCCTGTATTTTCAATTCAAAGGTTTTTCTAAATTATTTCAAGCAGAACTGGGAGACATATGGCAATAGCATTGCCAGAATGAAAGGAAATTTATTTTGTAAAAAGGCTGTGCACATGAGAGGAAGAAAAAAAATTGCAGCATTCTGGTTGCACAGTTGTATCTTTTGTTTTATGCTCCATGTACTTCAGTGTGAAGACAGTGATAAACAAACACATGCTAGACACAGGGAGGGACTGGAAACAAGAACATATCTTTATGAAAAGTGAGCTTTATGTTGGAGGAACAGAAGCTGAAATTGTGGAACGATTTGCCTTGCCTGTTTTGGGTGGCAGATGGAAAAGACCGATGTTTTGGGTGGCAGATGGAAAAGACCGATGTTAATGGCAGAGATGTAGCTGTGGAAAGGACAGGGAAGTACAAACACAATGACAGTTTTGCAGTTTCTTCCCTCATTCTAATGTTTTTTTCAGCTGTGGTCCAAACTGGTCAGAGGCAACAGATCTTACTGGAGGAGGCAGGGGGAGACGTTAGAGCTTGGATGGACCTTTGATCTAAAACTCACCCTCTCAGGGAAGTGGTTTGGTGGGAAAGCAGACAGACAATGCTGAGTGAGGTGAGTGACATGAAGGTGTGGTGGCAAGGTGGAAAAATGTTAACAGCCCAAAAAAGAAATGCCGGTTTGTAGTATAAAGATGAGCATAGGAATACTGAGGAGAAGCAACGGTATGCAGGTTGAAGCCCAAATGTTTAAACAGAAATGAAGCTGCTAAGCATGCTTTCCCCACAAGCCCCACAGGTGACAGCTGCTGCCCCCGCAGTCTGGGCCAGGTCATCTATCAACTCCAAGCTATAAGGAGACAAAAGCATATGACAGAGGAGCAAAAACCGTTGACAGAATCACATGAGAAAAGAGAAGCAAAGTAGTACCAGAGAAACAGTATCAAGAGAGACAAGAGGAAGATGGAATTCTCTAAATTTCCACTCATTAATATACATCTAAAGGATCTTGTAAAACTAATCACTTCAGTCAGTCATTTCTATTATAAATTCCTTCTGGATGTTTATAATGGAAACTGCCTATGTGATATTAATGTAGCATAGTGGTTAGCACAACTTGAAATACCCGCCACTGCCTGTAAGGAGTTTGTACGTTCTCCCCGTGATCATGTGGGTTTCCTCTGGGTGCTCTGGTTTCCTCCCACAATCCAAGACGTACAGGTTGGTTGGTATGTTAATTGGTCATTGAAAATTGTCCTGTGATTAGGCTAGGATTAAACTAGTCTTGATGGGCTGGAAGGGCCTATTCCATGCTGTATCTCAATAAATAAATAAATAGCTTGATCGATTAATTAATTATTAGCCCATCCACAGAAATACCACCAGTGGTGGGAGAATTATTTGCAGCATGATATATTTACACTGACGTGTCCCATTACTAATATAATGGAAATATTGAAGCAAAGTAAATATAGCAATAAAAAAGCAGATTTAATGATTTGAAAAAGACTTAATTATATCGACACACCTTGGTTCAATTATCTTTGGCCTGTAATTCTGTTACACCTAGAGATTACATTTGGCCTTGCTTGTCCATGTCCTTTCCTATCTCTGAGGCACTTGCACATCATCTGTAAATGTTTTGCATGGCGTAGGTCCTAATGAGTCACGGGACAATGGTATTGCCTAACAGCAGTGGTATTATGAAGAGAGTACAATGAGGAAAATGTGACGGCAAAGTATTATTGGAAATAATTGTGTCATAGGACATGCACACTATGTGACCAATGTATTAAAAAAAATTACAATTTTTCCAAAATTCCAAATTAGCCAAAAAAAAAACAACAAACTGCCTGTGAATAATCATGGGAAGATCAAGATGAGTTGATTGAATGTGGCATGCCGCTGTGGGCGGAATGAAATCAGAGCTAGACCTTGCATCCGTACCAAGCAAAGTGATGGAATAACAACCAGTCATGAGGAAATCTGCAGATGCTGTAATTTCAAGCAACACACATAAAAATTGCCGGTGAACGCAGCAGGCCAGGCAGCATCTATAGGAAGAGGTACAGTAGACGTTTCGGGCCGAGACCGTTCACCAGCAATTTAACAACCAATAACGGCTTAGGAATGGATCACTTATGAAAATTCCAGTTTTGACAATTCCATATCTTTGCTTAATCATATCAGTTAGTTAGAAATGGAGGGATGCCACTTTTAAGCTTAGGAATTAAAATAAATAATGAACTTAATAACACATCCTCCTTTATCAATAACTTTTGAAAGCAGTTAATTGACCAAAGCCTATTTAATACTAATATTAAAATATCACACCATTTCAATAAACATTAAATATTCTAAACTACATAAAACAAATCCTTGGAGGATTCAACAACCGAATCACTATTTTCCGGAATATCTTTCCTTAAAGGGGGAACCCATAACACTCTTCATATGGGTGTCCTGACTACTCACAGATGGGTAAGACCATGACAAGCCTCTTCTTTCAAAATGAGAGGGACAACTGAAAGGGCATTTTGCCTCCTCTGAAAATCCGTTTCTGCTTAATGATAATTATCCGCTTGCACCTAATAAAAATAATGTATGACATCTGGATATTTCAAATGATGGAGGAGGCCCAGAATAAACATGTGTTGAGACAGTCATACATCAGAAGCCTCAGAATTCTCTCCTGCCAGGAAAATAAATGTCATCATCTAAATACTACTGTATATTCTGGATCTACTTCAGACTAACTGAATAAAATCCACAAACACAACGCTATTTTTCACTCATATCCTTTCAAATTGCACACCTTTTTACGCAGTTGCTTGAGTGATTGTCATTTGAGTGAATAAATAATAAATGAGAGAAGAGGCCTGAGTGCCAGATGTGGCCGGAACAGGTCAAACAGGACAACAGTTATCGCAAAAATTTAGTGTCAAGGAAACATATGTTGCAGGAATGTGGCTGCAAGTAAAACTGTCCATCTCCATTGAAGTGCTACAATCTTTCATCGGAGAGCACAACTCAGAGACTATGTTTAAATTTTAAAGTTATATTTTTAATTTACCGCATCCATATGGTGTTCCTGGTTAACATGTCCTCGGAAGGGTGCCTTCACACCTCAGATGGATGCTTTTCTTTAAGTCCTGATTTAAGTTAATTTTCCAATCCTGCTGGCCAAGTATTCCACGTGTGCCCTTTTTTAGTGGGTCCGAGGCGCACGTGTCCGCCTTTAAAATGATGTCCATCTCCGACCAGCTGACACAGCAAGGTCAGCGTTGAAGCTATGGAAGAGTTTACAATCCTTTGTGTGTGCCAAACTGGAAGTTAATGGCAGCAATGGAAAAACCTTAAAGGCCAAGAGAACATACCTTTTTATTCTGTTGGCTTACTGAACTATATGTCAAGTGAGTAAATCAAGCTAACCTGTTGCTTTTTTTTTAAATTGGTGTGTCTCAATTGTACCACAGCACTTTTACTGTACTCTGATGCTATTGCTCTCTTGCACAGCTTTACAACGACAGGACAAATAAGTGACTCCAACAGTTAACTTTTATGACAAAATAAACAGCAGATTTTTCAAAAACAAAAATTAGGAGTGGGCAGAAAGTATGCCACAGGGCTTGGCCAAATATAAATTAATTTTGAATGAAAGGCACCAGTCAACTTATTTGTTTTTTGAATGGACATGCATTTGACAGACTACTTGGACTCCTAAGAACGAGTATAATGGACAGCACGTTCGTAGAGCATCTGCACAAGTTTGGTTTTTCAGTTTAACTACTTTGTAATAAAGATCAAAGGGAATACCAGCTTCATTGTACCACTGAGCTTTGAGTATAGCATGCAAACTAGGGAAGGTGCAGTACACATGTTCTCTCTAAAGTACCAGTAATCACACGAGAGCCAGTACTATTTAAGGTACCACATGTCGTATTGGATTGGCCATCATCCTATTCACAATGTTCTTGAAATACACCTCATTCTTTTACTTTATTGCTTGTGCCACTTCAAAAAGCCATCGTCTTACTGGTCCCCAGATCGTAAAGAGTTAAATTTAGGTTGATTAAATGACATTGCTTTTGCAAGTATAGGGAGGTTAGAAAGCCAGGTTAACCACATCTGACCTCTTGCACAGCTCCAGACATTAAAGTGTCAGTCTCAATCAAAGATCAGGCGTCAAAAATGATTACATTGCAGACCTGACATTACCCACACATAACAACAATCTGTTGTAGCACCATACATTATACTAAAGCCACACAGAAAACCTACCCAGAACACAACCCCACAGGAGCGTGGGGGTTATTTTTCTCTCTTTTGCATCTACATCAGTCAGCTAAAGTACTTTTGACATGGGCATCACATAAACTTCCATCTCACAGTGAAAAAAAATCCAAGAGCCAATTAGGTAATTATTAATTCATGCCATTTTCCGTAAGTCCCATGTTTTCAGCATCGTGTGCCTATAATACAATACCGTAAACTAATAAACTTTTGCCTGCCTTTCTCTCACTTATTAATAATAAAAATTCACTGCTGTGCAACACTTTAACCTTTTAATCACTGACTGCTGTTATCACTGTGGAGATGCTGGATATAATTCATTTGTTTATTGGCCTCGGCACCAATTTTCAACTAAAAATAGTTCAGGTTGCTTTCAGTAATGGCAAAAAGAACTGAGCTCTTCAAAAGGAAGGCAGCTTGTGTGATGACAGCTTACCACAAACAGAAATTTGGTTGGGCAGACTTGTGTGGGCTCTCACCTTGTACCTCCACAGCATCAGTGTAGGCCAAGTAATGGGTATGATTTTTGGCAGCTCCACGCCAGATCTCATTTTCGGTTTGAAGGTCAGGGAGGAAAGAAACCACTGCCATATATTGTCCATCTTGTTCAAGCAGACTCTGCTGAAAGGTATGTAAGGTTACCTGGATATAACCTGTTTCATTAAACAGTGCACTCATCTGTACCACTTAAATGTGCTGCTGGATACTCTCGTGGATTAAGTGCTTATGTGGAGAGTATTATAAATGAAGCTTGTTATGCTATCAGATGTTACTTGATGCAGTTACTTGAATGACTGCAGTTATGCAGATATTACATTCCTGTTGAATAGTTTAGGATATGAGAAGATTGAAATTTGAAAGATATTTGCACACTGTAAGTATAAATTTCATACTGCTATCCTTATGGTTTAGAAGGTAATAATATGGATAAAGGCATCCAGGGATAACCTGACCTATTTGCTTTGGATGAAACAGATGCTACAGAGCACAGAATAAGGGCACGTGAAGCAAAATGATTTTTGTTTAAAGGTGAGACAAGAACACGCAGGTAATAGAAAATAATGTAAATCATATTCAGATATTTATTCATCACAACTGCTACAGGAGAAGTCAGGAAAAAAAAATTGAACATCTCACAGCTCTAAGAGTTTTTCGTATGAAACGGAACACTAAAATTGTAAACGCAAGAGATTCTGCAGTTGTTGGAAATCCGGAGCAAGACACAGTAAAAAAAAATTCTGGAGGAACTCAGCAGGCCAGGCAGCATCTATGGAAAGGAATAAACAGTTGATTTTTTCCATCTGAGACTCATCTTAAGGACCGGAAATGGTCTTTTGCAGTCAGTGGCAAAAACCAATGCAAGAATAAAATAAAAGCTGACTGGTTCATATGGCAAACACATCTCTTTTGCATTTATCTCAACTCCCAATTAATTGCTACCAAGTAGAAACAAATGCTTTAATTGAGTGATTTTTTTTTAAACAAGTAGTGCTGAAGACATATTTAATAGGGGTACTTTTGCCAAATGAAGTGCAGGCCTAAAAATATCAAGGCCCTCCTGTGCTCCATCTGTGATTTACAGGAATTACACAACTCATGTTGTGTATTGTATCTCCCATTCCTACTATTACGGACTTTGTTATTTACTCACATGATAGACACGAATTGGATCAGATTGTGGATTCTTTTATGACCCTGACAATCAATGTTAATGGCATATCCGTCAACAGGCAGTATTTAAACTTTGGCGTAAGTTGGAAATGGGCACATTTTCCTTCCCAACTGGAACATTTCTGCAGCCAATGTATTAGAGATGGTCAGAGTCCAGATGATAGGGCTATTGAGCCAAGAAGTCACTATCTTTTTTTATACCAATAAGATTCCTTTTTCTAGAAGACTAAGTGGTAACTTATGTCCAGAATAATTTCTAACATATATGATCTGTGTGTCTATAGTGTCCCCATTACTTTCCAGCATAAGCATTTTGGTTGATTTAATTTTACTCCGTATAAAGCTATGTTTTTTAAATTACATCAAGAATGATGCATTTCTTATGTAATCTTTTAAGACAGAATTTCATCAATCACTTGTTACCTATTGGATTACTGGTATTTTGGTTGCACTTCAAATAAATCAATTTCAATATATGGCAAAAAATGAATATTAATCAGTCAGTATATTTTTATGAGTGGCATTATAATGTGAAATACAAAGATGAAATTCCTGCCATTAAACATGATTCAGAATACCAGATTTGACCAATAAAAGAGATATCTATATCATAAAAGCTTGCTTTGACGTCATATTTTTCTAGGGCATTATCAACCTGATTGTATAGAATGGGAAAGTGCTGGGAATTCAGACAGTGTTGTATAAAGCCAAAGGTTCAGAGAAAACTATGTCAATCAGGTACATCCTTATTCAGACATAACGCTTTCTTGGATTAAATTGTCTGAAGTGTTTAAAGTTTATTATTTATCTAGAGTGGAAATATTCTTCTCTACCACGCTCCAAGCATTCTACATCATTTATAAAGATGGCAGACCTCTTATTGATGTACGGCACTAATGATAAAAACTCAAACAATCTAACCCTTATGACATTTTCCTTCACGATTCTCTGCCTCTCAAAAGATTTTAGGTATCATCAATTAGGTTAATTTTTGCTGCGGAAATCATCTTGCATCTTTATTTATGGCTCTGTGGAAAAAATTACCCTTGAGTGATTTAATTGAATGTGAAGGCTATGGTATATTAGACAGCTTTAATACTCGTTACTTCTGATTTTGCAGTCTAGGTAGGTCATTAAACAGGCACCAGTGAATAGGATTCAAAAATCATACCTACATTGCATCTTCCTTCAAACGCCTCAGCTGTACAGTTAACTTGGCAATTTATATTTTTTTTTAAAAAATTGACAGTAGGAATGCTTTCAAGAGGTGAGTTTGTGTCTTGGTAGCTGCAACCTAGGGCTTCTTGCTCCTCAACAAAGGGACCCAATTTCAGATTCCATTTGCAGCTGATTTTCACACGAAAGGTTGCTTACTATTGCTGGCCTTGGCTATGCCATCACCGAGTGGAAGGGAAAATCTGACTGGTGAAATAAGACTGCATGGGACAAGGGGCCTAATCAATGGTGATTCATGCCGTATATGGAAAAATCCACAGATCTGATGTTTCTCCTCTCCCTCATCTAAAGTGCGGAGCAGAAGAGAGAAGACAGAAGGGATACGAAGTCTAAAAATGCCACTATAAACAGCTCTCAGTTTATATTAATTTGTTCTTATGTTTCTGCACTGCACTGCATGCTCATGTTGCAAGCAGCAGTCCAGCTTAACATACCATTTGCTGGCATATAAGCAGAGATTTAATGATACTCTTCGCTATTAAAAGATACTGGCTTGGCTTGTTCATTCTCTATGCCATCAGCAGCTGAGAGCAAAGTTAAAAATTCAATTTAGACAGGAGATCCTTTGAAAATAAATTATTGATAATGTATAGATCTGATAATTAAGGAGTGTAGAACAAAACCTAGTTAAAACCATAATAAGGAAGCTGGGTACTTGAAATTCAATTATAAGTATTTAAATAAATAATGCAATATATTTCTTTTAATGCGAAACAGTGATTTTTTATTCCTACATAGTATACTAGAGTGGCTCACAGAAAAAATGATAAAATAGCAAAATATTCTCAGGCAGATGTATTAGAAATTAAGTCTTGCAATGTCTTCCTTTTTTATGCTGGCCTGACAATTAAACTTGGGTCCTTTATTCATTTCTTCTTTATAGAGATTTTTTTAAAAAATAAAGCTCTGGACAGATTAGCATAAAAAAAAACTTTTCTCCCCATCATTTTTTTTGTCCACCTTACATCCTCTCTGTCCTTTCAGCTGTTTGTCCAGCCAGCTCATTGTATCACAGATGTATTCTGCACATCAAGCACTCAGAGAAGGAAAAATACTGCTGTTCAAGTAAAGATGCGCATGACCTATTTTTTCAATTTCAGTAATTAGGGAGGCATGGGGCCTGAAGGAATTATTCATGAATGCAGGAGCCCTGCTGTATACATTTATGTTAAACATGTCAAAGCCTATCGAAATCATGCCTGCCAGCACTATACACCATAAACACACTTCCATGACAACTTTCCTTTGCTTGCAGTCCATTAATACCATCTTTAATAGCTATTGCTCCCTTCCTCTCTCTCCAACTCAAATCAGAAACGGTCCATTTCACTAATCGCACAACGTTAGGTGAGCAACTCCAACCTTTAGGCCATGGTTTCATAAATATTTTATTTTTAGTACAGGAACTGGTGGAGAAGAATAGGGCACAGCAATGATTAGACACTTTCAGAGAGAGTTTGCTCTAAGAAACCTCTTTTATTAGTCGAGTAATCAATGGGTTTGCTGGTGCTACTTCCTAGCCTTACTATTAGTTTTCATTTTTCATGTTGCCCATTCATATATTCAGCCTTTGGTAACACTTCTGTTGAAATATCAAATGTGATGATAACCATCCAACACTATTTTAAAATATTAACCTGAAGAGCCTGCATTATTTTGCCTACACTAGCATTTCCTCATTTGTTCGCCAAGGAAGTGCATCAGCAAACCACCTTCAAAGGTGTTGCTTGCTGTGCCTATCTATTTCACCTCCCATATTATGATGCTTCAATCTGATATTCATTGTCCCTAGATAATGAAACACTAGCCATCTTTTATGATTATTTGCACCCTGTTGGTGAATTTTACCCTATTTTCTGACCAGGAAAGCTCACTATCTCCATTTACACATATTTGAACACAACTGCCATCTTTTTACTGAGGGTTGCCCTTTTTTTTCTGTAAAGCAAGAGACCTTGGTGAGGCTGAATTAGCAGTTTGGGTCACCTATCTACAGGGAAGATATCAACAAGCTTGAAAGGGTGCAAGGAAAATTTACAAGGACGTTGTCAGGACTTAAGGACCTGAGTGATAAGGAGAGGTTGCATAGATCAGGACTTTGTTCCCTAGAGCAGGAGAGAATGAGAGGAGATTTTATAGAGATACGCAGAATTATGAGGGGTATAGATAGGGTGAATGCTTGCAGGCCTTTTGCCCTTAGCTTGGGTGAAATGAGAACAAGGGGTCAAGCGTTTAGGATGAAAGGTGAAATATTTATGGCGAACTTGAGAGACAACTCTTCACTCGGAAGGTATTGCAAAAGCGTGGAAGAAACTGCCAGCAAGAGTGGTAGGTTCAGGTTCAGTTGTAACGTTTAAGCTGAGCTTGAATAGGTATTGTCTGAGAGAGTATGGAGGGATATGTCCAGGTGTAGGTAGATGATTTTAGAAGACCAGGTCAGTATGCACTATGTAGGCTAAAGGGGCTGTTTCTGTGCTGTAGTGTTCCATGACTCTATAAGTATGAAAAATTTATGGTATGAAATGATGGTCTGACATGATTAACTCAATACACCTAACTGGCATGGTCCATGTCCCTTCCATTCCTAGCAAGTGAACTATTTATCATACTTCATTTCCCTTTTTGAAAAAAAGGCCCTATTTTCATCTTTTAATTATTGTCCATTATGTAGAAGTTGACAACATCTGGTTTTTGATTTCTCTGCAAAGGAAATTGTGCGGAACTTCATTCATTCTTCATGAAAAAGAAACAAGGCGAACAGTGAGAAATGATAATTTTGGCAGTAAGAAAAGTTCAATATTTACCTCAATGCATATCAAAGACTCAAAATACATCATGACATTATATATAAAATTTTTACTCCCTAAATTAATTTTAATGATGTAGGCAGGTTCTCTCTAAAGGATCAAGTCAGTCAGCTAACTTCCAAAAATATTCTATTCAAGTTTACCAGTACTAACACCAGAACCAAATAAAATCTAGCCTTTTGGCCTGAAGCCAGAGTAGCTACACTGTAAATGCAGCAGCAGATGAGTTGTTTGGTGTTTTATAGACCAGTGCTATGCTATGTGAAAATAAAGCTGTAAACTTGTGTTAGCTCTCAGTGAACAATTGTTAGATTCATAATTATATTAAGTTGCAAAGCAAAATGCTTAAAATAGACTTGCAACTTGTGGCTGAATTACATATTATTCAAGGCTGGTATGATTTTATGTAATGCTACTGGTATTGGAAGTTAGATTGCAGTTCACCGAAAGCTAGTCCTGATCTCCAGTGCTGAGTAAATCTTAAATCCCTGAATGAAGACAGGAGTAGCTGATGCCTGTGTCTATGTGTCCCCAGTATTTCTGCTCTGTCAAAAGCTAGTCAACAGAGGAAGAATTTAAGAGAGTTTTGTTTGATTGCAATTTGACAATTTGCATCTTGCAATTTGAAAAGTTATGTGAAGAAACCTTGGGCTCCTCCTTATCCTGAAGGGGTTTGCTCTTAAAGATGGAAGCCTTGACTTTACCATATGGAAGTGATCTTAGGTCAGAACCTATGGCGATCTGTTGAGGATAGGGAAGCAATACTAGTAATTAAAAATAATTAAATGAAAATATAATTGATCCAGTAAAAGTATTATGTGTCACTGGTTTTGGGTTGTGAAAATCAGAGATTGTTACATCCTTCACCTTTTCACATGTTACCGCCACTGAATTTGGAATACTTATACAGTGGGCCATTTCATACCATGCCACCTCAGATGGATTCGGGACTTTGGAGCCATAGTTAAGTATCCTTATCAGGGGCATACAGGCTACATTTCATGTTCTGACTTCCATATTTACATGCACAGTAATCTCCTCAACCAATCAAATTGTAAATTGGCACTTTTTATGGACTCCTCACTATCAACTGACAAAGGAATGCCTTAGATGACAATTTATGGTATACAAAATGGTTATATACCAAGAAGCTGCTATTTGTATGGTATTGGCAAACATATACATTATTCATGAGCAGCTGAGTTGAATTCATGTGAATGTATGGAACAGGGGTAAATTTTGCACTCAAGATGTTAAAAATCTTAAGTATGTAACAAATCAAATAAAATACAACAATATTTGTGAAATTCAAATTGGACTGAAGGGAGATACCAAAGTGCAACATTTTTGTGGCACATTTCATGCAAAATAAAGAATGCAGATGAAAAGACCATCACAATAGTATTGTTTAGTTTATAATTTAACTAATCTTTAAATGCCCTAAAACTTCATAAATAGTTTCATTAAAGTAATGCCTCATTTTAATAAGGTTTTATTCATTTTTATGGTTTGATAAAGCAATTTTCATCTAAAAGAATTACTATGCAATAACAAAGCATTTTGTGTGAAAAACTAGTTATTATGGAAATTGTGTTATCAAAGAGTAATTTTTTGTATAACAAAATGAAGCCAGACACAAGTGGAAATTTAATAGAAGCGTGGCGTTGAAGTAAGCAGCCATATTACTGAGAATGCCAAGCTAATACTTTAGACCAATTTCAGATAAATTATTTTTTAAATTGATTGGAAATATTAACAAAAGCTGCCTTTATGCAAAATCCCAATCTACTTCAATAATGTTCTTTTGATTTGTAGCCATTCATTTTGAACATAGATTTCATTTTACTAAGGCTACTTTAAATCATATTGACTATGTAGTTATGACACTTTTTATTTAAAAAGTCTCTCAACTTTCGCTATATACATTTGAAACAATGAGCATTTAAATGTTTCATAAACTGAGAATCATTTTAAAGGTGGTGTTACTTTAGGTAATTTTCTGACACCTTGCCCATGATTATTATGCTATAACTGAACTCATCTCCATGTTGACATGTCCGCTTCCTGAGTAGAATGATGCATCAAGGTGCAAACACATCATTGGCAGCTTTATGGTTTAATTGTATTCCTGTGTACAATGTTATCCATGGAGAAAAATAAGGAAAGTTCTGAGGTGACTGAAATATCTTTGTTTCCAAAACTTCATTAAGAATAACTGTTTCAAGTTAAAGCATAATTCTAACAGCCCTTGCAGATGGCCAGTCTGTGACCTTCCATGCCTAATCTCATCAGCGAAGTCCTTAAAGTCATAACTCATTCAACGTAATACAAAGAACCACATAACTGCTTAGGGGTAAAATGCTTCATTGTCATCTGGCTATCCAACAAGTGACCCCCATACATTATGAATATCCTGACAAAATGATGAGACTGAATGCATTAGGCTGCATACAATCGAGAAAGTTTTAGATCCAAGCAACTTCAACTTCTCAAGGGTGGACTTGTGTTATTTCAATCATGTACACACGCACTTCAGCCTGTGTTTGTTTCGACTTATAGACTCACAGTAAATCCAAGTCTGAAATGCTGGATCGAGTTGTGTCCGTTCATATCAAATGCACATCAGTTTGGTGGGCTGATGCTCTTACCTTTGATTCTGAACCTCTTGTGTCCTTGCATAGGCCTATTACTTATAAGAAAACAAAATAGGCAACAAAAATTGCCTGTCACCTAAGCAGCATGTAGTGCTCTACCTGTTTCTTTGCTGGGTTCCTTCTCACTGCCACTGTCTTTGTCTTTGGTAGAATCTTCTGCTTCCTGCGTGGAGTCGTTAAGCCCTTCCACATCTTCATTGTTTTCTTCTGGAGGGAAGAGGAAAAATGTTAATGAAGAGTGTGCTTCTGAAGAAAGCAGAAGTACAAAGCAGAGAATGGGATATCCCACTTTGGCCACTAAGGGCTCCAAGCTGAACATGCAAATTCAGAACATTGCTGGGAGGACTGTAAGGAGAGCCTAACTGGCTTGTATCCAAAATAATCAACTTACTATGATGTTCATTTATATTTTATGCTAAACTACTGGAAGAGAAAACATTTAAGGCCCCTTTAAAAAGGAACAGTGTGTTCAGAAGAAGGGGATGATATAAAATATGTCCAACTCATCCTGAGTACTACAAGATTTTCAGTTCATGAGGAAACAGTTGTTTACGAGTCTGCCCATTTCCATCTTTGACCTATAGGTGTCACTCTAAGCAAGCAGACGCTTAAAGTCAACCTGTTCCCCGAGACAACCCCCACCACCCCCACTAACCTGTGCACATGGTAATAATATTCCTCACCATGGTGTCTGGATACCAGGCATGATACAATAAAAACAAACTGATTTAAAAAGAGAATCTTATAATGCTTTCTGCACGCACCATTTTGGACCACATCAATTAATCATATTAAAATCTGAGTTCCAGTGTAGGATTCCAATAGGCAGTCCCTGTGGTGACTTGGATATCCAGCTCTGATGGAATCCATCATATGAGAAGATATTTTACCACCTCTTACCCTGCTGTGCTGCATTGATTTTTAATAAGACTTTTCTTACCAAAGTAATCTACTTTGTGGCAGTTCTAAAAAAATATCTTTTTTTAAACCCTGGACTTTTAAAAAAAAACAAAGATCAAAGGATGCAAAAAAATAAATCAGGTTTGTAGAGAAAGCTGAGGTACCTAACATACCAATACCATCAAAAGCTAATACTGTATGAGGTAACTCAGGAAGGGCAAAGGTCGGTTGGCATCCGCATTTCATCTTTCGCTCATGCTTGTAAAATATCTGTGCTTCAGCCACAAGCGGGATATTATTCCTGGAGGCCCAAGTTGCCATCAGTCATTCAATTTCATTACACTGTGACAAGAATAACTAAGATCTTTTTGCAAAAAGAAACAAACAATTAACTATTCGTGAAAATAGCGTTTCTCCACTTGTGGATTTTAACTAGCAATTAATTGTAGTTTCAAAGTAAGGGTAATCACCTAATTTTTTGAGAAAAATATATAAAAAGAAATTGCTTTGTGGTTATTGAAGTGACAATCCTTGCGCCTTTTTATTGTAATAAAATGAGAAATGACGTGCACCGCTGGCAGGAGTGCGCTCAGAGACAATGAGTGCTGGCTTTCATGCTGTGATTCTTTCATGCATAGTCCAGGGTCTTTTTTTGATCTTGTGCACCTCTCCACCTCTACATATCTCACTACTGCTGTACCACAGTTACACTTTCTTGTAAAAAAAAACTGAGCATTCTGGCTGAACGTAATATACAGTCCCAGAAACTTCACTCTTTAAAAAAATACAATAACCACACAACAGTAATCTGCTGCACTAGGCCTTGTAAACAAGACCTTCAAACACAGGAGATGGAGGGGGAGGTTACTTCAAACAAAATGACCACAGTCTGTTAAGGTATCAAGCAGAAAGACTGTACCCACAGCTCTGGACTCTCTTACTTGCTGGTGCATCTTTTCAATAGTTCCTGGGACATGTTTCAGTTGAAAATAAGAATCCCAGACATGCCTCTCCTTACATCATTACTAAGTCTGACCTTAGACTGACCCCTGGAGCTGTTAGACTAATCTAAATGTGAATGAGCACTTTGTGCCAATGCTGTGAAGGGGCCGAATCCAGCAAACAGCAAAACTTTACACATCAACTTAATCACAAACAGCAGTGACTGGGGGCCCCAGAACAATGACAATCCTCCACTTCCCAAAGAATGAACAGTTTCTTCAATGCTTTAATGTAAGTCCTTATTAAGGACAATATGCAAAGTCAGGTCAGGTCAGGTCAGGTCAGGTTAGCTGATTGAGATTTTTGCTCATTAAGTTCCCCAGCTGTTCGGTGAGAAAAGAAAGTAAGTATTCTTGAGGCTCCTTGGCATAACTTTTGAAGAACTTAACAGCAGCTGCAACAACCTCATCAGAGATAATGTAACCTGTGTAAACATGATCAGATTGTTTTGTCAGACGAGCCATACAGTGAACTGGATGGCCCCAAAATTGTCCCAAGTAAAACTATTTTGCATCTCTCTCTCTCTCTGCAGGTATTTCACAGTGCAGCTTTCGATTGCCCCCTCCATCGGTTTTATCTACATGCTATCAAGTCAGCCGAGCCGTAGACTAGGATGCAGCGGGCATTACATTACACAAAGGCGGGTGAAAGGGCGATTCCATGGTCTGAGAAGTACATCACGAGGAGTAGAGTACGGTGATCGGGAGTGGGGGGGGTGGGGGTGGGTGGAGTGTGAGGTGAAAGATGGGGACAATGAGCTTTATGAAGGAATTTATCACAGGGGCTGGTGAGTGAGAGCTTGTGCATTGATTCACAAATTCTATATACAAGACATTCTCTGTAAAATAAATCATAGGTATGAGGAAGTTTGTATGGATTCACAACTGCTCTGGTGAAAAGCTGACTGGGTTAAGAGATAGATCAATATACTGTACACTACCAGTGAGTGCATTTGAATTTCCTTTTGATCTGAAAATCAGGTATAATTAAACCAAAATATGAATCGAAGTCTGAGGAGGAACACGTTTCATGGAAATGGACCGTGCCTTAAATAATTTAGTGCCTTAAATAAACAGTAGTGTGGGCACAATTCATCCATGAAGTTCAAGTCAAGTCAGCCTCAAAAAAGGTGCAGGTAAAACTGACTTGAGTTTTGCACAGTTTCAGTGCACCTTCCCTTCTGCAAAAGGTGGTGTACTTTAACGACTTGCAGAATTGTTACTGTGCTGGATACCAACACTCAGTCCAATACTGTATATCCGTACCGGCTCCTTGCAGATCAATCCTGCTATTCTGCTACTTCTCAAGTTTTGTAACCTTCAAATATCAAATTCCTGTTGAAAACCACAAATGAAGCTGCGTGCACTACAACGCCTGTGTAAATGACAAGTTTCCTTGCACCATCCCGAGAGTTTTGTCAATTATTTTAAGTATGTCCTTGACCCCTCCATTAATGCAAGTAGATTCTATGTACCCTATGAACAATCACTTTTATACATTCCTACCCTTTTTACTCCAGGGTAGAGATTCCAGAAGCTCTAGTCTATGATTATAATTGAGATCCCTTGCCATGGAACAAGAGGTGCATTCTGGTATTGGTCACTTCCCCAGGTCATTCTTTGGAGTTCTGACTACAAACATTATTGGGTGGCTTGATTCAGAGATCAAGCTCCCCATTTCTTGAAGTCCTTAATTTTCAGCTGAGGGAGGTGTTAAGCAAGTGTGCAGAGAAGGAGGGAAGTTAGTGTTACAGTCACAGCAGTACGTTGCCGCTCAGGTTTTATTGATCTGGTCCGCATTGGGAAAAGCCCGACAAGAGATCAGCTGCCAACCAGCTCAGTTACTTGCAATCCCTGCTAGAGCCCAGGGTAACAGGAAAATACTAATCACTTTGAAAAGTCGAACTGGAAACCGAATGGCAACTCCCCACACCTCAGTATAAAATAATAATGGAAGGCTTGAAGATTTGCATTGAAAAGCTGCCATTTAAATTTAAGTAGTTAACCTGCACAACATTCATGCACAGAACAGCAAATAAATATGCTGATTGAGGGTCCCGAATTCGGTATGAATCATGGACTTCACTATACTGTCACTTCTGTGGACTCAAATCTACTTAGTGCTGATGCCAAACTCATAGTTCAATTGCACCTTCAGCTTAATCGTACAGGAGGAATCTCATTAAAGCAGTGGAATAGATGGTAATATTTCAAACAGTTAGTTCAAAAGTCAGCTTGATGTTGGAGTGGGTGAAACATCAACTTTTCATCTCTGCGTCTGTGTTCAAATTCAGCCCAGCTCAGATGAATGGATTGGAAGTACCCAAAAAGGACATGGATAACAAGGTTTTATTAATACTCCAGTATACTTCATGTTGACCTTCAAGAAACACATTCTCAAGTGCAAATCTCAATGGCTAATATCTTTAAAGAGTCAACAGAGTGAACTGCTGAATGCATCAAAGCAAAAAATAGGATACAAAAGTACATATAATGCTGTTTTAGGATGGAGAATACAAAAGCAAAAAATAACAAATGCACCCAAAACACTGTTCCCCCATGAGTGACAATATGTACTCTCCCCTTCCGCTATTCCCCACTTTGAGCTTGTACTTCTTCTCACAATCCTATTAGGGTCCCCTCCCTTTTCCCTTTCCCTTATTGTCCACTCTCCTCTCCTATCAGGTTCTTTCTTCTCCAATCCTTGACCTTTCCCATCCACTTGGCTTCACCAATCACCTTCCAGCTAAGCTCACCCCCCCCTCATTTAATTCAGGCATCTCCACACTTTCCTCTCAGTCCTGAAGAGGGTTCTCGGCCCGAAACGTTGACTGGTTGCTCCTTTCTAGAGATGCTGCCTGGCCTGTTGAGTTCCTCCAGCATTTTTTACGTGTGCATATTCAGCATCAGCAGATTTTCTCGTGTTTGTGATACACTCCACACTTCTTAATCAAACCAAGGGAGGCACTTAGCCCATCCAGTTGGTCCCATTTGTCTTATTCTCACCCTTTGGGACGTGGAAGGAAAACAGAGCACCTGGAGGGGATTCCCACGTGGTCTCAAAGAAACTTTGCAAACTCCCCACAGGCAGTGTCCAAGGTCAGGTTCAAAACCGAGTCTCTGAGGCAATGAGTTATGACTACCTTGAGCTTTGTAATTGGAATGTGGTGTCAACTATTTGTGTTTTTGCTGCGCAGTAGGTTATGTTATGTGAGGATCCAATAAGTAAATGGATTGTGTCCCCATTACTACAATTAAAAGGATGAGAAAATGGGGTTGGATTCTTTATTTCACTCCCCTATCCAGACACCTCATCTTGCTTTTTACCATAAAGACATTGAATTCATCAGCATAGCTCAACCCAATGGCATCTTACTGTGTCATTCTAAGAACAAGCCCTATTCATTTCTAACCTCTGAAAGACTCACATTTGGGTGCAACCTTTTGGGTGCCGAAGACCCATTGGTGTCAGTGAATTGCTTAGCCAAAGAGGAAATCACAGCTCTGTCAGGAAGGTTGGTGTGATCATCATTCCTGGTCACCTTATTCCCCCTTCTTAGCTGTGTGAGAAGCTGCAGCTCACCAAATGTTACCTTTGCTAACTTCTCCTGTCTTTTAGAATGAATATTCTTGTGCTGCATTGGCCAACAGCTTTATACATTCATTAGCCAGAGGAGCCTTGACATCTTTTAGTGGAATTTAAATAATTTAAACTGACAAATTTTCCACTGAAGTGTTGACTCCTTACAGATTTTGTGATGAATAAGCTGACGAGCCTCTAGTTTGAAACCAGCCACAATAACTTCCTCCCTTTTATAGAAAATATCTTGATTGACTTATCATTCCCTGACAACCACATTTCCAGGAATTATATTTTGATGAATGGAATGAGAATTTTACCATCCCTGGGTCACTTCAGCATTAACTTAGTGCTTACTAAATGGACAAATGAGACCACGATTTAACATACAAAATGTACGGTGGAAACAATGGCAAGTTTATTGCAGATGCTGATGTTAGTGTGAAAGTCATTCAGCAAATTGAGGCAAGATTAAGATTCTGCTTGGTTAACTGGTCTAGTGCTGATCAATTTGATCCAAAGCACTATCAAACTTTCAAACCAGAATCTTGACTTCAAACTCTATTATTATGAAGTAAGCATACTGCTGCTAATAAAAGTTTTATTGAACAATGCAAGGACCTATTTATAATCTGAATATGTTACTATTTTGCTGTTCAACTGCCTTACATCCACCCAGAGAGTTGTGTTGATGTGGGGGAAGCTGAAGAGCAAAACATGAGATATGAGTCCCAATCCCACGGATCGTACGTTGCTCTCTAAATAGATCAAGTACTCTTTCCCTTGCTTTATTTCATCTCCAAGATGCACTCTAGTTTTACCCTCTTTATTCCAAGTCAAAAATGGGGAAAGGAGGAACAATGACATTCACTTGTTGAGGGGATAAACATTTGGTCCCATGGCTCAATGAGGTGGCATACCCCGCCTGGTTAGCTTCACCACACTATTATCATCAGTTGTTGGAAGCTTCGGCCCTTTTCCAACAATTGCGACTAAAATTCTTCAAACCAAATGACAAGATAATATAAAAGATGGGCATGTTGTGAGATTCTCTGCAGCAAATTTTGAGTCATTGTTTATCTTGGAAAGGGGATTTAAAAAGCTGAACTCACATGGACAGTTTCTCCTTTTTTTTGCTATTTGTTTGAGTGCATGCATTGCAATTAAAACTGGTTTGTGGTGAACTGTATCTGCAGGGGATGAGCTATTAACAAAGGGATCTGACAGTTTCAGGTTGATGATTTTTATTCCAAATGAAAAATCAATATGTTTTCTGGGTTATACATATTCAGAATGGGCTGATATCTCCATCATAATGGAAAATTGGTGTCCTGTTACCTCTTGTCTTGCCCTATCTGTACCAGTGCATTTTCCAATCCACTGGCAAATATTTCAACATGATTTGATTGCAGCTCATGACAGTGTTAAATGTCCTCAGCCCAAAGTACACTTCAAGTAGCTGAGCGATGCCAGCCTTTGGGTAGTGTTTCATGCTCATTGCGCAGAAAATAGCCTGCAGGAAGAGCGATGAGATATCTGCCTCACAGTCCTGGAGGAAATGCCATCAACTTTGGTGTATTTTTGTGACGCAAATGTGCACTCTGACCATTTTAGCCAGGGTCACCGTGACAGATTTTCATCAAAGGCTTTCTGTTATTTGTAAACCATGGGCTTATGTTGTGCAAGGCAGCAGCTTCAAGGATACCTATTTCCTGTGGTATGATGCAGATCTGTGCAAGTGCTATGAAAAATATACACACAATGGTCACATTAGTTAGTACCTACAGTACTTAATAAAGTGGCCATTAAGCATATGTTTATATTCTTCTGCTGCTGTAGCCCATCCACTTCAAGGTTTGATGTGTTGTGTGTTCAGAGATGTTCTTCAGCATATCACTGTTGTAATGCATGGTTATGTGTGTTACTGTTAGCTGGAACCAGTCTGGCCATTCTCCTCTGAATTCTCTGATTAACAAGGCATTTTTGCTCAAAAAACTGCCACTCAGTGGATTTTTTTTTTTGTTTTTCTCACCATTCTCTGTAAACTCTAGAGACGGTTATGCGTGAAAATCCCATGAGATCAGCAGTTTCTGACATACTCAAGGCATCCCTACCTGGCACCAACAATCAATCATGGTCAAAGTCACTTAGATCACATTTTCCCCCCATTCTGATGTTTGGTCTCAACAACAACTGAACCTCATGACCATGTTTGCATGCTTTTATGCATTGAGTTGCTGCCACACAATTGGCTGATTAGGTATTTGCATTAATGAGGTGTACAGCTGTAGCTAATAAAGTGGGCACTGACTGTACATTTACACACTTTCTTCAGTAATAATCTATCTGGATTCTGCCCATGCCACTTTACCTTTCTTTTTAAAAAAGAACCAAGAGATCCCCTCTTTTATTTCCCCCTTATTCCCACTTCCATTCAACTCTGTATATTCTACAACGGCAGACAGACAAACAATATTCTTTCCCTGGTGTTGTGAGCAAGGACCCAGGTGATTCCTAGTTCTACGTCTCTTCCTTCATGAAGGACTGCCCTGATTCTTCCCATTTCATTCATCTTTCAATATTTTCACTGATCGCCGAGGTGCTTTCCATTTTTACTTGGCAGCACAGTTTTAAGTCTTCAGTGCATTTGGATGTGTCTCGTTTATTCTCTGGTCCAGCTCGCATTCCATATGCATGAAAAACATTGCTAACCAGCTGAAATTTTAACTCCAATTTATGGTATTTTCATTTTTAGCTTTGCCAACATGTCAATCCTGACTTCAGGCTGGCTCCGTCCATACACAAGGAGAGAAACCCCACCCATGCTGGAAGTATGGAAGGGGAAAAGCTGGACATCTGGTTCATCTACCTGTTGTGCTATCCCCTCATTTTCTGATCTTGTTTGCCGTTTGCAGAAATCTGCTGAAGAATGGCTCATTTAACTCAAGTCTTACAGTTTCTGAATTTTAGTCAATGTTCTCAGTCCTTTCGAGAAACCATTAGCAGCCTTTATTTTTCACTCTGTTGTGCTGGAAACTAATACAACATGCAATCAGATTAAATGGACAGCCTATCACATCAATTAAATGTCATAATCTTAAAACTAAACATGGAAGATGTGCCAATTCACAAGATACCTGCAAGCACTTGCCTCTCATTATACTTAATAAAAGTGTTTGACTAATTCCATAAAATGCACTCTAACCCTTGTTTTTGTTCATTGTGATTTCTTAGTATGTCTGATTAAGTCACTTGAAAATTATCCAACTTAGAGAACAAGGAGACCACCGTAAATAAAGAGGGTACCTGTGTATGAGGATTAGTCATATTTTGATGAAATAGGCCACAGAATTGTAAAAGGGAAAAGGTCACCATAAACATTTTTGCTGTACACTTGCATGGGCTACTGCGGTCAAATAGTAAGCAATGTTTTTCTGCATATCTCTTGCTGCCTCTCTGGACCCTAGATCACTGATTTGCTAATTTCAGCATCAAGAGTTATCAAAGGTGCAATAAATGAATCTGATGGAAATGTTTAAATAGATATTTGATTATGCTCTGCAATTTTAAGACAGTTTGTGTTGAAGGATGGTAGGCCTGGAGAACAGTGACGATTCTGTTTGACAGTTTCAGGAGTTCCTGGTGACATATAACATGACAGAGTTTAAATCCCTACCACTTTGCTTCAATGGCAGGTCTCACCTCAGTCACATCAATACAACTTTTATCCTTCTAAAGGCCACACTGTTTGTGGCCTGAGAGAGTCTGTAATCAGTGTTAGTTTGAGTACAGATTTGCTCTTGGGACTGTTTGTACTATGAGCTGATCCATTTTCTTATTGGATCATTACAAAATGAAATCTACTGTATAATAACAGTATAAATGCATGAGTCTGATTCTGATTACAGGCTGTCCCTCAAGTAACAAGTGGTTAATATCACATGTCCAGAAGTCAATTTTGTCCCAAATTGGAAAATACACAAAAATCACTCAATATGGTAACCAAACACTTAGTGGCCACTCTATTAGGTACAGGAGGGGACCCTAATTTGGTCTTCTGCTGCTGTAGCCCATCCAGTTCAAGGTTCAATGTGTTGTACATTCAGAGGTGCTCTTCCACAGCCACTACTATAAGACCACAAGGCCACTATTGTAATGTACAGTTATTGTCACCTTCCTGTTAGCTTGAACCAGTCAGGCCATTCTCCTCTGACCTCTCTCATTAACAAGCCATTTTTGCCCACAGAACTGCTGCTCGCTGGATACTTTTTGTTTTTCACACCATTCTCTGTAAACTCTTGAGACCCAGGAGATCAGCAGTTTCTGAGATACTCAAATCACCCCGTCTAGCACCAACAATAACTTCACGTGCTGTACATTCAGAGATGCTCTTCTGCACACCACTGTTGAAAGACCGTAAGGCCACTATTGTAATGCATGGTTATTCGATTTATTGTCACCTTCCTCAGATCACATTTTTTTCCCATTCTGCTAATGTGGCCACTGCGTGGACATCCATACTTCCACAGGATTGTAATGAGTGGCATCAAAGCATGTAAACCTGATAACAGGAATTACTAAAAGTGAATCATTATCACTGAGATACATCATGAAATGTGTTGTTCTGTGGCAGCAGTGCAGTTCAGGACATAAAAATTAATATAAATTACAACAATAAATAAATGAACAGGGCTAAAGAGGAATAGTGAGGAAGAATTCATGGGTTCATGGACTGGTTCAGAAATCTGATGGCAAAAGGGAAGAAGCCATTTCAAAAATGTTGAGTGATGTTCTTCAGGCTCCAATGCCCCTCCATGATGGTAGTAACGAGGAAAGGGCATTCCTGGGTGGTGAGGGTCTTTCATGATGGACACCACCTTCCTGAGATACAGCTTTTTGAAGGTGTCCTTAATGATGGGGAGGCTTGTGCCTGTCATCAATCTGGCTGAGTCTATAACCCCTGCAGCCTCTTTTGAGAGAACCAGTTCTGTCATCAGCAGGATTGAACCTGTGTGCACACATCAACATTTTGAATCTAATAATATGGAAGCACATTCAGTCAGCTGTTCAGGACACAGGGATAGTCTCTATACAGCTCAATCATCGGCTTTCACTGAGAGACCAAGTGTTTGCTGTATTTCTTATTTTTCACTGTTCTAGTCTGCTTTAACATATTCATTATTTCATTGTATTGATTATTCAATGATGTTGGGCATTGAAGTTTGCACTTGAGAATGTGTTGCTAGAAGATTAAGATTAAGAACACTGGAGTAGTAATTAAATAGTGTGATGGCTGTGTGTACAGTCTTGCCAAACAAGACAAACTCGACACATAAGGACAAAAGTGACAATCCAGCTCATATATTACAGACTCTATCATTCAATACTAACGCACACAAGGAGAGCTCTTCTGCTTGCTAATCCACAAATGTATTCTTTATGATTTTTTGAGAATTAATAATAAAGGAACATGATGTTTGTAGCTGCCACCTGCCCAAACCTTTAACCCTTATTTCAGCCCTTAGTCATCCTGAATAAATTAGTCAACAGCTGGGTATTTCACCTCCACATCTCCACCAGCACTGTGCTTCCAACTACCCATCTCTAATGCACTTACACCCAAATTAAGAACCTTGCATGAGGTGCATCATATTATTCCCAATCAGCTCTCAACATTCAAACTGGACACTATTTAACGCAAAGCTGTTATATATATTTTAGGAATGCTTGAAATGCTCTACTACTCAACAATCCCAACAGTGAGATTCACTTAAACTTAATGGCACAAAATGTTTAATGTGACGTATAAGCAGTGGGCTGTCATCACCATGGCAACACACTTCATACAAAGAAGAGTGCTTGGTGATAAGGATAATGACACCATACTATTGTTATTCATCTGACTGTGATGCTTGAGACAGACTTTATTTTATAAAATAAAAACAGCACTTGCACTCAAAAACTAAAAATGACAACGGAAGAAAATTTGGGGCTGCAGCATGTATGATTTCCACTAGGCTGGAATCCTCTGGGGATTTGCTCCTGGTATTTTCAAAGCCAGCTGGCTGAGTACCTGAGCTTGTTCAAAGCTTACCAAGTGCCGCTCTAAAAGGGCAAATGAAAGGTCAGATCACTTGCAGCCACAGTATATCAAAGATGCACTGTTCAAGAGTGGAGGGAAATAAACGCACCCCACTCCAGAAAGAGTTAAAACTAAGATAGTTTTCTTACAAGTGCACAATGCCCATTGTTCTGTCTGTATACCTGTGGGTTATTTTCTAGCAGTTGGTGTATAATGTTTGAGAATCAAATGAAAAAAGAGAAAATAATTAACTTTCAAGTTTCAGCACATCTGTCCAAGTATATTCTTAGTGGAGCAGAGATGGTGAGTTTAGTAATCATATATCAATGTCAAAACCTTAGCAGACAACCCTCTCTATTTTCCTGCTTTATATGACTTATTGCCTGTTTGATAATTTCATCAGATTATAAATTCTTGAGACATTCCAGTGAAAGCACAAGAATAGGAATGAAGCTACAGACTTCTCTTACTGATATTTTATGATTTTCAAATTACCCACGTTCATCGTTCAGTAACTTTTGTGTGATCTTCTCATATACAGTAGGTGCTAACATAGCTGCTTTGCAAATTGTCCAGGTATATGCTTCAGCATAACAAGTCTTTTTCCACTGGAACAATGTATGCTTGATAGTACTTTGGTCACTTCAAGTAACAAACTTCCAAAATAGTAAGACAGTGTCTAAGCACATTACTGCAAAATTAGGATGATCTGACAGCATAATCTAATGGTTCCCCCCCACTTCAATATTGTAGAGAATATTTACTCTTTACCTCTCAATGAAGCCCAATCTTAATCACACTTAACTAATGCTTTGTGAATACATTTACAGAAAAGTACCATATGAATTTATCCATTTTTGAAAACAAAATGCAGAAATGATGAGTATTTTTTATTAAATGTGAGAGCTAGAGAAATGTTGATGTTCAAATGGACTTGGGCTCTCTCATACATGCATCACTGGAAGCTCATATTGAGGTGCAATTAGAAACGTAAATGGTATGTTGGGTTGTTGGTGTAGTGGCATCCACACCGGACTTCAAAGTGAGTGGTCCTGGGTTCAAATCCAGCCAGCTCCTTCCACACCTTCCATCCATGCTGGGTTGAGCATCGAACTAGTAACTCGGCCTCATAAAAAAACAGACAAATGCTAAAGAAACAGCAAAGCTGCCACCCAAAGTGCCACAAGACTTGGAAAGGAACATCAATGACAACAATAAATATAATTCTAAAGACCTTATTGTGACTCCACTCGGACTATAGCGTACGATTTTAAGGCCTTTATCTATGGATGGATATACTGGCTTTAAAAGAATGCTGCAGCCAAGATTCTTCAGTCTTTTCTTGAGATGTACCTATGATATATCTAACATATTAGCAGCAATTGAGTATGTTAGGTCTCTTCGCTGAGCGTTCCAAAAAATGAGCGGTTGAAACACAAGACTCTTAGAAGGCTCAACAAGGACAATGCTTCTGCTCTCTGTGAAGAGCAAAACTTGGGATCAATGTCAAAATAAAGGGAAATTACTCAGGACCAAGAGGGAGAATTTTTTTCATTGCGAAATTGATCAATCCGTAACTAAGGACTAAGTAGGCTCAGTTATTGAATGCTTCCAAAACAAAGTATTCTACAGATTTTTTGGATATTGGAAGAATCAAGGATATGGGGACAGGAGAGGAAAACAATGATGAAGTAAGAGATCAGTCAGGATCCTGCTGAATAGCAGAGTCGTTGAGGGATTTTGCAGTTACCCTTGTTTCTCATATTCTGAAGTTCCGAAATTGTTTAAAGCCACATTTTGTTTGTGCTGTTTGTGGCACTCATTTCTAACATGCAGTTACAATGTAGATACTGACATTTCAAAAAATAAGCTTGCTGGATTCCTCCAGTTTAGCATTTTGAAAGCTCTTGAGCATCTCTTAGTTAACTCAAGCTTCAACACATCTGCAGATCCGCATTATCTTGGGCATACAATAGTTTCCCTAGCCTTGATTCGTTTACATCTAGGAGCACAGCTCTCTGAGATAGTACCGAACTGTTTATTTTTTTTCCTTCATCT
Organism: Mobula birostris; assembly: GCF_030028105.1. NCBI lineage: Eukaryota > Metazoa > Chordata > Chondrichthyes > Myliobatiformes > Myliobatidae > Mobula > Mobula birostris. The sequence goes on from NC_092384.1 coordinate 54,639,916, forward strand.
TTCAATATCGAGAAATACTGTTTCTTATTATAGTTCAAAATGAATGCAACTTATTACTTTGAACAAAATGTTAATATACATGTCCTTTCACTTAAGGTTTTCAGCTGTTAAGAAAGAAACTTGGCTCATTATATGACTGGAAATTAAACTCCATCTTGACAAGGTAAGAAAATGCAATTATGTGACAAGTAATGGAGAGTTGGAATAAATATTGTTTTGGATTGGCAGTCTGAACAAGCTGCTTATTTCAGTATTAGTGGTTCAGCTGTTTATGCTCCATGTCAATGGCATGGATATAGTAATCATAAAGGCAAGGTCTAAGTCTGCTGATTTTACAAGCATGCCTGGTATAGGAATGCACAAGAGTGAAAGGGGTCTTTAAAAGGATCTAGAAAGGTCAAATGAAGGGGCAAGAAAACAACAGATGGACTACAATGAGAAGGAATGAGGCAATTCAGTAACAACACTTAAAAGACATTTGGACAGGTACATGGCTAGGAAAGATTTGGAGGGATATAGGTCAAATGCTGGCAAATGGGGCTTGCTTAGATTGCCATCTTGATCAGGATGGATGTGTTGGGATGAAGAGCTTGCTTCCTTGTCATATGATTCTATGACTAACTCTTCCATTGATTAGAAAAATATAAATGTGGAGTTTAAAAATGTGGATATGAAAAGGGCCTGGTAGATGTTGCACATGAGTCGCAGGTAACAGGGAGGTAACTACAGTGTATCAGCTTCACTGTGAAAGGACTACAACACTAGAATAAAGAATGCTTACTGGAAATATAAGGGGCTTTGGCAAAATAACGTGGATTATGAGCTAGGGTTTTAGCAACTCAAAGAATATGCTTGCCTGTGTGTATGCAATGAGGACCAATTTTTGGATTGAGGTGATTGTCATGAGTGGAGAGGTTGAGCGGACCAGCTCAATATTTTCCAGAAAAATTAAGAGTTGATTTCTTCGAAACACAGAATATTCCTAAAGTACAAGGTATTAACATGATGTTTCTCCAGCTTACAAATTTAGAATTGACCTTATGGTTTCAGAACAAGAGCCATTCACCATTCCTTTTGACTTTTGGAAATTTTCAGAGGTCTGCAAACACTTAATCAACAAACATTTATTCAAAGATCAACAGATTTCTGGACACTAACTGGACCAAGGGATTTGTGGGCTGGGGTGGAGGCAAAAATATTATGATTTAAATTGTATGTTGTAGAAACTCAAATGCCCTGCTTCTGTTCCTATTCTGTATACCTTTTTGTCCATTTACACAACAAAATGAACAAGAAACATGGCCACACAGCATACCACAGGAAGGACCTGTTTTTATCCCACCTGACATTGCATAGCACCAGACTGGATTCTAAACAGAACAATCTAATATGATGCAGTTGAACAATGAACTAATAAAGAGAAATGCAATGTAAATGACAATAAGCACATTCCAAACAACGTGCGAAAAGGAGTCAATTGAATGAGATAGTCAGGGCTCTAAAAAATGATAAGAGGAGTGAGGGCAGAACGATTAATGCGAAGTTCGTGGCTACTTACAAGCTAAGGCATTCAAAATGGTCATGACAGATCCATTCACACCTATACAAGATGTGAAAAATTTAAGCATATATTAGATAGAGGTTATTTTCAAGATACTTTTAATCCAGCCATTAAATTAGGTTCCACTATGGTATTAACAGGCTAATTTATGTTGGAATTAACAAGAAGTTGCTCGGTTTTTTTTGAAATTCAAGGATAATAAGCAAATTTCACTATGATACAAATGGTCCTTTTTAATTTTAATAATTTGAATAATTATTTATTCATGATGTTGTACGTTTTTTCTTATTCAGTGTATATGGATATACACTCTAAACCATTTATATGCAAATCTTATCTAAGGAAATTCCAGAGATAAGCACATTTTCACCAAGTCCTAATTTGTTCCACAGAGCCTGTATATCTAGCCCTACTATACGTAAAGCTAATCTGGATATAAGCAATTTATTTTGAAAATCTGTGCCCTGCTGCATATGAAAGGTTTCCAGTTCGATGTAAGTTCTGTACTAATTGGCCACAAATAACAAAGGGAGCCAATTTATTATGTGGAATCGTCAGCACACCAAGAAATTCTCTTTCAACAAGCGGCTGTTCTCTCCACACCACCACCGACACCCCCCACCCCCCCCCACACATACACACCTCCTCCCACCCCAACCATCACCACAGTGTGCAGTAGGATTGTGCATTGAGCTACATTTAGACTTCAAATATTGAAAGAACAATATTCTCAGCCTTAAATCCAAGTAATAAGCTTCATACACTATTTTCAACTGACCTGAATGATGTGGGACAGAACACCCAAAGCGTGCAATCCTGTAAGATTAGTTACATAAATAAAATAATACCAAAGCTGAAAATTGAAATAAAAGCAGGAAACAATTAGAATCTGCCAAAACCCCACTATTAACTTCTTTGCTTTACATTCTCATTGTGTTAGTTACTTACTCTTCCTGCCTTCCATTCTATCAAACAACTCATCTTCTGCCCTTTTCTCAGTGCCACACTACCTGATCCAATCCTGATGAAAGGTCAATGACCTGAAATATTATCTCTTGCTTCTTTCTTCAACATTGCCATCAAGGTGTTCTCAGGGTTGGAGGTATACTCCTTTCTAATGAAAGAACCCTCAGTGATCTTTACATTCCTTTCAGATCCCCAGGTAGGCCAAATAGTTTTCCTAAGGATGCAAGTGAGTTGTGCTCTTACTTGATTGCCAAAGACAGGAACAAACTTTTTCTTGCTGGTAATCTCAAATCAGAAAAGGGCAAGTATCACAGGTAAAGGGGGAGAAGAAAAGGATGGGCATTTACATTCTGCATGCACACAAACTTGGTCATCATTACTCCAGATGCCAACCGATTATCACACAAAAAAATATGCTTATTTGGAAAACGGCAGAGCTTATAATGTATTTCCTGTTGACATAGACTTGGTTGCCTTTAGCGTGCTGCATTGGGGCAAAACTGAAAATGTTTGAAAATAATTAAATTTGGCAGCACACCTTCCATATATTATTTTATAACAAGTAGTTTGTGCATAATTTTTACTCTAAATCAAATTATCCAAATAGGAGCCTGACCTCAATGCGTTTAAAATAGTGGCCAATTATAAATGTTAAATCTAGGTGCACTTCTATTTTCCTTAAGCTTATACAAGGCTTTCAAACAACCAAAATAACTTTGGATGCAGTGTGAAATATGGATGTGCTATTAAAATCCCAGCCTTTTTTATTTTTTGAAAAGTAAAATAACCCATCTTAATACAATGAATAATTATGTGCCTCGGTTTCATTCTTCCAAAGCCAATAATCAGAAGCATATTTCTCTTAATAATTTTTACATCTGTCAGTTAGGCAGCAAGTTTTATTGCTAAATACGTTTAACTCCTTCATCTAGCCAATAAAATATGCAGTAAGGAGTTAAGGGTAAACAATGGTCATCTCTTAATCAATTTGCTGGACTGATTAGGTGCTACCCTGAAATGCCATATATCGCTATTCTTTACCAGCTGTATACGTTTTTTTCCATCGCCACTTAAGCTAACTTATGTGCTTACTGTCTAGAAAGGCTGAATATATTCCGGGTCACAGTGCAAAAAACAAGCCTGGCTAATTGCATTTTGCACTTCACTTCTGCAAACCTTCCATCTCCTACAATAACAGCATGCCTGAAGTGGTAGGAATATTCATCAAGCAGAAAGGCACAGACATCTCCTTGTTACGATTCTGCAAGACCAGTGCCTGCTGCCCCAAGGTCATTTGTAAACCTCAGCCATAACTAACAGCAAAATAAGTAAGTGACGTGGCTCCTCTTTTCATATTAAAATTACACATCAGCACACACACACACAAAAAATTCAATTTCCTAAAACATAGAGAAAGGCTATTCATAACATGGATCAGGGTCAGTAGTCTGGTTGAAAAGCAAACCACTTTCTTTGTTTAAACTATTACTATAGCTGAGAACTGAAGAGAGACAGTAATTTGACCATTTGTTATTTTTCGCCTCAGTCATACATGTGCATCTGGTCAATGCACAAAAATAAGCAAATTCTAATTGCGTAAACCTGACACAAAAAACGTGCACCTTAGAAATGGGCTTTTCAGTATCCTACTGACATTAAAGCAGCCAATGAAAATTATTCCATGCTTCGAAGTTGCAGTTTTGTGCAGCAGTATGCAAGAGGAGCGGAAAGTGGATCAAACTACAATCATGGAAAATTAACATTAGATTCTGTGCTTAGCAGGGAGACCCTACTGCAATTCACTCCAGATCTTTTTTTAAAATGTCAATTTAAATTGCCCACAGAAAATCATCAGAAAGGGAAGCAGATGGCACTGATCACCTCTCAAATCAATTAAAAAACTACCAGTGTAATTGAGGATTGAAATGAGGATACGAATTGGGAGAGTGAAGATCAAGTCAGTATCCCTCAGATGTCTTGCTAATCGCAGACAGGTAGCATACACAGTGAGATGGATTTACAGTGGAATTACCAACTTCTCCCATGAACAGTCAAATTGGATATTATAATTCAGAATGTGATTATAACTTCAAATTGCATTTCTTAAAGCTGGTTATTGTAAGTAATACGCTACAGAATTAACTTCTGTAGAAGGTATGGTTTTATTGCTTATTAATTTAGCATGGCTATTTCTCGGGCATACATTTTACTTTGGCTGGGAACTGCCATTTTTCTAGAACAGCAAAGAACCTACAGGATGTCTAAGAAAGCCCGATGCTAACAGGAAGTAGAGTGAAGTAATGAGCCAACATGCTTAAATCTGTCTTGCTTCAGAGGGATGGAAGGATCTGAGTAATTGCATTTCCACTCTCTCCCTCCCCCACCACTGATAATCATTTCAGCAGAGGAAGAATTCAAGCTTCCTCTATTCAACAAAGACTTCCCTGGAAAATAATCATCTGAACTGGCTGCAATTTCAGCCCTTAGTCTGGTGCATTTATCTATCCTAGTGAGGTCACTGATGTCAAGTGCATGCTCTTCAATTCTTACAATTTTGCTGTTCATGACATTCATTTATTTGCTTGGCTCAAACACACAATGGGAGATGGTCATTGTGTGAACAATTAAATATATACATCAGTTGTGTGGCTTAAGGAAATGTGCTGTGCTGCACAAATGTGACTATGATTATCCGTTATTCTGTTGCTGAATAGTTGAAAACAGCACAGTTTTTCATTAACAAACCAAAGAGCTCCCATTTTCCTTCTGATTTTTAAATTTAGATTTTTCTTCCAGCAAGCTAAGTGATCAAAACCTGCCTTCTATGCTTTGTGGCAGAAAATGCAGAATTTTGTCAGTTGTCGTTTTTGTGCTTCTTCGAACACAAAGGACAATCTTACACTGCTCACCATCCTCTTAAGAAATTCCTTCAAATTCTCATTCTCAAGTTAGCTTTATGCATTTTACATCAAATGAACTATGGAATTTGAACAAATTGCAACGTAAGGAGCCACAACCAAATAAATCGAGAGTAAAATGTAAATCAATTGTTGAATCGGGCAGAGCTGAATAATATAATTCTGTGAAATTAATGGCAGTAATATTTATTCTGCTGTTAGTTTTTTCATGGGAACAGGAATAGAACACATTCAACAACAGGGGAAAATTCCTGCTTCAGTGGGAAAAGAAAAAAAATTTGCAACAGAATGTATAGTTAGTTTAAATTACTCATATGAATCAGCTTTTCCTTTGTCTCTGTCCAATCCAAAATTGGGACTATAAAACACACCTACAATGCTCTGTGATTGACAGAAAGGAATCTGACTCTATCTAGGACAGAAATGTCAATGGAAATGTTGGAATCCAGTCCAAGAAAACGCTGCCACTGGGGCTCTTCAGCGATGTTGTGCAAATCTGTTGCTTGCCATCAGGACCAGGAAATCTTGGCTGTCTTTGAACTGAAATTCCATGTTACCTTCATGAAGTTCAGTGCCACAAAAACAAAGGACAAATTGGTGTTATTATCTCTGTCACATTTGAAAAGGCAATTGTTTAAAGGGGATGTAGACTTTCTGGTGGCATTTCCTAATGCTTTTCAATACTCTCATGCCACAGCATTCCTGCTTCAATAAAAAAAAATGCTACACAATAAATATCATCACTACTGTTTCTGTAATGATCAAAATTAACAAGGATTTTCTTTAAAAAAAATGTCAAATTGTTGCATACCCACAATTGAACTGGATGGAATTTTGAGAAAATGAGCTCTAGCAGCAAGTGTAACTATTTTAATAAGTAACTTAAATATGTACATGTTAGAGTGTTTGGCACTTCCAAGGGAAAAAATACATTTTTAGAACAACCTCCATAAACAAAGCTTTTCTTCGCTCAGTGATCCAGGTAAATGCACCAGACTAAAGGCTGAAATTATGGCCAGTTCAATCGCACACTCTCTGCAATCCTGTTTAAACACAGCCTACAGATTTTGCTGAGTGTTGTAAAGAATTATTTCCTTCAATTAGGTGCTCATGTGCCCAGTCTCAGTTCATCAGTTCAGTGCAGTAAAGTCAACACAAGGGGTGGTGATTAAGCAATCAGATGCATCCTGGCTTCTGAGCCCTACTTTAGTTATCACAGAAAGACAGCCTCTTTAATAACATACCGGAAAGACTTGGTTACCTCATGACATGGGACTCAGGTAAGATCAGAACCAGGGTCAGAATCAGGTTTACTATCACTGGCATGAGTCATGAGATTCATTGGCTTTGCAATGCAATACATAATAATAGAGAAAAAAATCTGTGAATTACAGTAAGTATATACATATATTAAAGAGTTAACTTAATTAGTGCAAAAATGGAAACAAATCTGGTTGGTGGGGGAGGGGGGAATGAAATGAGTAAAGAGAAACCTCACTTCAGAGGGAAATAGCAGAATGAAAAGTCGAGTCTGAACCAAAGAAAAAGTGGCAGACAGCAACACAGAATACATTAAGGCTGATTTATACTTCTCGGTCGAATGGACGCCGTAGCCTACGCGCATTGCGAGCACTTATACTTGCGTGTTGGTGTGTCTGCGTCACTCTACAATTCGGGCACGTCGCGCATACGCACATACCTGCCCGTGCAAGGCTTCATGGTCATGATAGGTTTTCTCGGGGTAAACAAGTTTAAAGCGAGCGTCTTTTTTTGTAAAAGCGAAATGTGTCCTCCATAATTTCGGAGTTCTGTAAAGCTTCATGGAAAGCATTGCAGCCAGAGTTCCTTCCCTGCCCTTCAGTCGCCCAAAGGCAAGCTATTGCAGCGTAGGAGGTAATGCGATGCTACCAAGCAGACCAATCACAGTTGTTGCGGTCTGCGTTGCTGCGACGCGCAGTTGCATTTTGAGAGAGGTGCACGTCAGGCTATGGCATAGGGATCCGCTAGGCTCTGTGTAGGATTCGTGGCAACGCCGTACCTATGGCATCGAGTTGACGCACAAGTATAAATCAGCCTTTAGTTTTAACCAGTCTTTGAATATACAGTGAACATTAAAACTGTTAGAATCACATTAGATTTACCCATCATGTTCATTCAGTATTTCAGACACTGGATTATGTTGCAACAATCTACCACTGTGTTAATTACAAACAAGAGGCCCAAAATGCAATGGCATTTCTTTGCTGAAATCTTTCACAATTGTTGTTAATTCATAGTAAGAAGGGAAACTAGGAATAGGAGTCGGCCATTCAGTTCTGTAGGCCTTTTCCACCATTGAACACAATCATACCTGTCCATTCAACACTATTCCTGCCTTTTCTTCCTTTATCTTATTAATAAGAAATAAGTCAATCTCCTTCTTGCTTTTATTTAATTCTGGAAGTATAACTACCAGACCTTTCACAGTACATCTCTGAGCCAGTTGCTAGATGGGGTTAAATAGCTGCTAAGCTCACTGCTTCAGAGCAATGGATTCAAATAAAATCATGACCAAAGTCACATCTGTCCACTCAGGGTCAAGTGTAGAAATTCTGGTCAGGCCTTCAGCTACCCGAGTTCACCAGCTGCTTCCAAAACCCATTCCTTTTTGGACAAGGCTCTCAACACAATTATCTACTCAGAACCCAGCTATCAGTTTATCAGTGAGGCTCAATGCAGTACAAGTAATTCCCCATCAGAAATTCCGGGCCCATCCAGAAATACCATGGCAACCAGTTATGTCATCCCCATAGACAGTCGAACTTGTCAAGGTAGTTGTTTATCTGCATATTTCTACAAATATTAAAAATGCATTAAATATTAAATAACTTCAATGTTTTAAAGTTTTTAAAAAAAAATCCCTGATAAATACTTGTAAATAATTAAATACAGCTAAGCCAAACCAGTACAATTAAAATAATCCTGTACACATTCGCTGTCAGCAGCTGTTTGTTCCCACTGAAGTCAATAGCTCCAATAGACTTGTACCTGGTTAACCTGGGGCAGGCCCATTGGGCAGACTGCTTAACTTTAGTGCTGGGATATCTGTGGGAGACTGCACACCACTGCTGTATACTGAGAAATCTGTTGGTAAGGAAACAGTTGCAATGCCCCTTTGTTCAGGAATCCAAAACATCTGGCCTATTATGCACGTTAACGAAAGTAGTTCTGCTGAAAGCTGATGGCTTTAAATCTATAGGTCTTTCCCAGGGAAAGGCAATTTTAACAATGAGTCAATGAAACTTGTGTGTAGAATTACATCTGAATTGTTGAAGTTTTGAGATTAGGCCATTTTAGTTTCATGAGTTTAAAAAGCTAAATTTGAAAGTTCTAGAAAATACCAAGGCTTGGCCAGCCAAGTGTGTATGAATAATATCCAATGATTAATAGGTACTGAGCTTTTCATCAAAATATTCCTGGGATACCTGTGGCTATTTAATGATGTAACAAAATTCTGACTGGAATTTACAAATTAAACATCAATTGAATGATAGATTGCATTATTTTAAGTAAATCACCTGTTGGTGTTGTCCAATCATCAAATTTCTCGTGTGAGACATCACTGGACAACTGTGCTAGCTAGACACCACGTTGAAAGCACGATCATCTTTCCCTTTCTTGTTCATGATAGAGAATTGAAATACTTTGTTGCTGACTTCAACTTGTGTGATTTTCTGTGAGGATGCTCTCAGCCTGTTGTATAAAGGAGTGACAAAAAGAGTTGCCCTTCAGATGCATGAAGGACTTGTGAAGAGTCGGGCACTTGCACCATTCCCAGTGCTTGTAAAGCTTATGAAAAGCTTGGACTAAAGTACCTTTCCCCTTTCAAAACTAATCAATATCTTTGCTTCTGTCTTGTTTTATTTAGTTTTCTTTTGCTGACAGACATGAACAACTCTCAGCTCAAAACCCCTTATATATGAAATCAAACTCTGATGGCTCAGAGGACTGCTACTGGGCATGAGAAGCTTCCAAGTATCTGGTGGAAGGACAACAGATACTAAAAACAGATACTCAAGCTTGCCGTTTCATAATATCTTCAAGTTTCACATAAACAGGACAAAGCTCATCTTTACCTTGATAAGGCTAAAAGAATTATTGCCTCCAAGTAAAAAGGTTGTGATTTCAATACCAACAAGACTTGAACTTGTACTTGAGTTAGATAGTCAAGAGTAATGGAGTGCATCTTCTCCCCTTTATCCTAACTTTAAACCAAAGTTTGATCCTTTTCTTCAAGGATATATAGAAGAATAGTAGCGTAGAGGTTAGAGTAACACTATTACAGTGCCAATGACCTGGGTTCGATTCCACCACTGACTGTAAGGAGTTTGTACATTCTCCCTGTGACTGAGAAGGTTTCCTCCGAGTGCTCTGGTTTCCTCCCACATTTCAAAGACGTACGGGTTAGTAAGTTGTGGGCATGCTATGTTGACGCTGGAAGCATGGCGACACTTGCCCCCAACACATCCTCAGACTGTGTTGGCTGTTGCTGCAAACGCTGCATTTCATATTATTTTTCAATGTGCGCGTGACAAATAAAGCTAATCTTTGAAGAAATCTAACAGAGCATATCAAAGAGCAGGGACTTCTTCAAGTGGATTACCATCCTTTCCTCATCCAAAGCTCCTAAAAGCAATCCAAGTTAATTTGCAGCATTCATTAAGCTGCTACCAGTTTACAATGTACCCTGCAAAATTGCCACGAGACTTCAAAGTACGCCACTTAAGTGCAACTTCCTCTCTCTGCCCTTTAAAGCAGGGGTTCCCAACCTGGGGTCACAGACTCTCTTGTTAATGGTAAGGCTTCATGGCATAAAAAAATTGGAAACCCCTGCTTTAACGGAAGTGTTATTCTCAAAACCATATGTTGCCAAATTATGTATTAAAAATTAATGTCATGCCATCACAAGTTCTGCCAGCTTCAAATCACCATAAATTTGATGACTCTTCTCTTGCCTTACCTGCTACTGGAACTCATCCATGCCCTTGTTACCCCCCCCCCCCCGATGCTCTTCTGCTGGGCCTTCCCCTACTCTCTTTAACCTTGAGGTTTACTGAGGCTTTGCTGTTCATCTTCAACCAGCAGCAGATCCCTTTCATCCATAATGCCTTGGCCATTATGATGCTAAAATTTTCATCATCATTTTCATATTCATCATTTTCATATTCCTCTAGGGCTTTGACCCTTCCTGTGTCAGCATTCTGTACCAGGACTACCAGCCTCGGGATATATCAATATTCTCCAATATTGCACTCTTCTCCAGGATTTAACATTGCTTCACTGACTTCAATTGCAAGTCCTATGTCCCTTTGCAAAGTTGCTCCTTGAAATATTTCACTTGACAGACTTTGGTCATCTGCAAGGTGATCCGATAGTCCTCTCTTACAAGATCTTGCAATCTTCTGTTCCACAAAAAAAAACTCCACGCTTATCAATGTTGTGCTTCAACTCTTTGGGACAACATAGATTTGTTTATCGCACAGTATTTATGGCTGAAACATCATTATTGTTTTCATATTAAAACTATCCTTTGGAAGAGCATCTAGTCAACATCATTGATATGGAAATAAATCAAAGAATGATAACAAATGCAAGACTGCTACAAATATCCTCCAAAACTGAACGCTGTTAGCAGAGATTTTGTCAGAAGTCAAGAATGGATGCATGAAGGAAACTTGGTTAAATTGGCCAGGACAATAGAAGGACTGCTTCAAATTGCATGGTTTAGTTGGATTTTTGGCTCTTGATTGCCATCCAGTGATCCTTTTGAAGCATGAAGTGTGGAAAGAAACTGGATTTGAAGAGCTTCCTAATATTAGGTGCTTTGATACTTCCATTGCACATGATACCACTTAGCCAAATAAAATGCCCATCCTGAAAATCATAGACAGCATAAAGATTGTGGTGACAATAAAATCCTGTCAATTTTCTGAATGAAACAACTGCGATAATCTAAAAATCGAGCCCAATCAAACAACTGTTCTTTTCACTTTATGTTTGCAAATCAGAATGGTTAAGGGTATTCTGTTTGCTCATTTTCATGTTTCACTCCAAGTTTAAAGTTGACATGTCAATTTTCCATTGTGCTACTAAGAAAATCTCTCTCCGCAGGTTCTGAGCAACAATGGTACTTAACTGCTCTGAGTCATTAACCTTTAGTGCAGTGTGGTGTAATGTGATGTACTACACTGAAGTCTACTGAAGGGCCCTATTGATCCAGCTGGTCTTTTCCACATAGTTTGTGCCTTCAAAGTTGTTTATGATCAATATGCAAATGGCTCACTGCATTGATCCAATATTAATTTTCAATTAGGAAATCCACAGGGGTCTTGAGGGTCAATATATAACAATTCAAAGAAAAATCTTGAGCAGGTGTAGGCATTGACATTCTCCACCGGTGAACAGCTTACTTATTTCACATTTATTCCTTCATTTCCTTTTTACTCTGTCATGTACACTTCAGCACAAAAGAGCTTTATTTCCTTACATGGACATCATTGACACAAGTGGAATATACAACAGCACTACGCCATGCTGTCAGTCCCATGGATATTCAGACACTGCTCGCATATAAATAGCAATGCTTTGAAAATTAAACGTGCTGGTCAACAATCTACTCGCAAAGACCTGGTATTAACGACCTGGTACAGTGTCCCAAAACCTTAAATCTTCAGTAACTTAACTAGTATATCTTCTACCAACACTAATTAGTTTATGGAAAACATTAATTACCATGTTTCTCATTAATGGATGAAATCTTTATTGGTTCCATTGATCAGCGTGACTTGTTACCCATCTTCCTAACCAATGGCGGATATAACAAGATCATTTATTGGCATATCAATTAATGTAATCAATTCTTAGCTAGCGGATGCCATTCGCTGTAAGGCTTGTTTAAAACATACAAGGCAAAGGTGCAGAGATACTGGCTTCAATTACATCGTGCGTGCACGCACGCACACACACACACACACACACACACACACACAGAAATCCCAACACATTCACAAGCATCCACACTCACACACATACTTAACATTGAATCCTTGCTCAATGCTTCCAATTTAGATTTATTCCATAAGGCATTATGATTTAATATTATAGATACCCAGAATTATTTTCCAGGCAGATTATAGCAAATCAATCAGAAAAAGCTTGTCACCGTATTGATCTGATTAACTTTATTCCGATATTACCATCTGCACAATCTTTAAGAGATTTTCACATGGCTATTTAAAAACCACAAGTCAAAACAAAAAAGGCAGAAATCTAATGTCTTAGCTAATGGTTTAAAAACTTTAAATAAGTGCAGTAATATAGGTTACAACTATTGACTGTGCTGGAGGGGCAATTGTAGTTAACTGCTGACCCAAAGGTTATGCCTATAACCCAAGGGACAGCAGTGTGTCTTACAGTCTGGTAAGTACAGTGAAGGTTAGTTTAATTATTGGATGCAAGTTTATTTAAAAACTGTTAAAACCTTTCTATGTATTATGAGCACTCTGGCACATTCTGACCCTAGTGGACACCAGTCTCTGTTCAATTGGCTGCCACTGACATTCACACATTCATTGAGAGACATTGCCTGTGCAGTTCAATTAGTGGGAAATAGGCAGTAAAAACTGTTGTTATAGGACAGTCACCATTACTACAGACGAATGGCATTGGAAGATCATCGCAATTACACTCTTACTTATTTATATTCTTAATTGGTTCCTTAAGGTTGTTATAGCCAGGGGTGGTAGTGGGGACAAGCTCCCACTGCCTATTAAATACTCCCAGTGGCATGCGCCTCAAATAGCCTCCGACAACCAAGTCTAGCTCCTGGCCTTCATGTGTGGCTTAGCTACTAAGCCCAGCGGAACCATTTCTACATAGGAGAAGGGGCAAAGACAGGTTAGTGGCACCTTAAGACCATTCGCTTCAGGTAGATGGGTTCTTTAGCCATGGCTGGCCGCTCATCTAGGAGAAGGAATACTCTGATCACTAACCTCTGCTGCCTTGTGGCTATACTGACTCATGACAAAGGCTTTGGGAGTAAACACTGAGAAAGAATCTGGAGCTAGAGTCTCTAAGGCGGTTCTACATTGAGTTCAACGCTGACTAGCGTATCCTGTGATGCTGTTAGTGCCAAACTGTATCAGTCTCTGCCGTTCCTTTGGGTTCATTAGATGCATGGAGAGGGGGAGTTTGCTACATGGGCAACAGCTTGCTCTCCATGTTGTACTGCCCAGGCTTGCATACCGAGACAGCTAGGATGCAATATCCAATCCATGGTCTTCCCTGACTGACAGATGCCTCGCTTAAATTGTTAATGTCTGTATTTTCCCCACAGCAGAATGCAAGTTTTAAACCATTTGTTTGTAAGAAAAACTAATATAAACCAGTCTGTTGATATATGCATTAGTTATTTGTGCACATCAGATAACATTAGGAGATAATGAAAGAAGTATGGTAAAAATATTATTTTACATATGAGATGCAGAAAATATTTATCAGGCTCAGATGTTCTTAGACTCTCATCCCAGGGTAAGAAAGTAGACTACAAAAGAATTCTTAATGCACTCAGCATAATGCCATTTTCATCCATTTTGCTTCCAATAGAGTACATTTTGAAAGTACTGGGACACGCGCGTGGTATTTCTATAGAATTTTAATGAAGTGGCTTTCTTTATGTGCCAAAGTAAATGGCAAGAGACAACTAGGTTTCAGCACTTAAACCACACATCATGTCAATGTCAGCGTGATTGGAAAGGGAGAAATAAATATTTTCTGTTTATGGGTACTTCTGAGGCCAAGATTATTGTCTCAGGCATCACTTAGGTTTAAAAATGGAATTTAAACTCAATTAAGGCAGATAAATTTACCAGTCCAGAACTGATATTTTGTCCATTCGCTGAACCATTGAGTTACAGCATCTAGAAGGTACAAGATTGACATACATAGCCCCAATGTCAAGTGTCCAGCACGTGGACAAACAATGTACAATTCATTAAAATCTTTTTCAGAATGCTGGAGGTGCTCAGCAAGTTAGGCAACATCTGTGGTGGGAAATAAACAGTCCACGTTTCAGGCCAAGACCCTTCATCAGGATTTGCAGATTCTGCAGAATCTCTCCTGTTCGTCATTGATTTTGTGCAAGTTTTCACAACACTGAGGTTTCTCACACAACCAACAATGTAGTTGTGTTCTAACGTGCTTCATTGGACCAATGAAGAAATTCATTATTGCAGCATATAAGATATTAGGTCAAACGTGGTTATTGAGGTAGGTTTTAAGGACAGCCTAAAGATGGATCGATAGATAGGGAGTAGTGGAAGCTAGGAGACAGAATTTCAGAACTTGGAGATTTATCAGCTGAAATCTCAGCTGTCTTTGATGGTGTAATAAGATCAGGGATTTATAAGAGTTCCGAAAAGGAAAGTGAAGGTATCCTGGAAGTGGAAAGTTACAGAGATTTAGAGGGAAGGACCATAGCTGGATTTAAAAAACAAAGGTAAGAAGCTTACAATCAATGGAGCTTAACTGAGAGCCAATCCAGGCTAGTTAACAGAGAGGTTGGAAGTGGAAGAAAGCTGATACAAATTAGGACAGGGCCAACAAATTTTTGAATAACCTCTGGTTTAAGGAGTTGAACGGTGGGGGGGGGGGGGCGTAATTACTGAAGTTTCCTGAAACACAGAATGCATGTAAAAGCTTGGCATAAGATTGATAGACCAAAGCTATCCATGACCATTTACCTATTGGGAAAATTTCTATTGTCCACAAACATACATTTAAATTTATTCAAAGATGCAACAGTTTTTTGAGTTTTTGAAGTCCAGAGAAGATCTTTTAAATCTTCACATGCAATAACATCTCAAAAGACTCCATAACGTATGATATGCTTTTGTGTTGCAACTTCTTAGTGTTGCATAACAAGCTACAAATGGAATTCACATGCTTTGGAAATTAGACAATGAGTATCAGCATTGACTGTTAAACAACTAACTGCTGTAAAACAGTGGATGAGAGAAAATAAACAACCGCAAAGCAAACTTGACAGCAACAGTAATTGTTTTGGAGAAAGATCATTTTAAATACGCTTACTTCTCATGTGTAACACTGACCTCTGCAAGGTCTCATGCAGGCAAATCACCAAGAACCAAAAGGTGACCAACTGCCCACATGTGATCTCATATGTATCTCTAAGTGGCACGAAACCAAAGGTGCTGAGCAAATGTAATAGGAAAAAGCCAGTATCCCCTCAATTACCTTGTCTCTTCTGTGTGGATTTGAGCGTGCTCAATGATGATGCACCAGTCTTCTTCCACCCTCCCATGCTAAAAGCTCTAAATTATGGACAGTCTCCTACATACTTTCTAAGTGGTTATTTGACACAAGTTCTCTGTTACAATATAGTTTGACACAACAGTAATGCAGAAATAACACTTAAACTGCCAAGCCTTCTTACTAATATCCATTCTTGTCCAAAACAGCTGTTTTATTGTATTTGATAATCTTGCAAAAGGTGAATTAGAGATGCCAAGAATAATGTATTCGGGTCTGTCGCAAAGCTTGTAATGGAACCTTAACGCTATTTAAATGGAACAACAATACCTTTTATTCCAAATTTACAATTCCACCTCTCAAAGAGCAAGCCTGCTACTTCTAGTTGTGACAGGTTCCAGTTTTAATGTTATACTGTTAGAATTCGAGAATTGGGACTTTCAGGCTTAGCACATAATTACTTAATGAGTTATGGTTCATTTCAATAATCTAGTATTTGTAGAAATAAAATGCATTATTATCTGAAATTGATGTCCACACGACAAACTGAATGATGGTGGCATTCTAAAACTTCTATTACACTTCACAAAGTTTTTGTGCACTGTGCGACTGAAATTCATTCGAAAATGATCACCATTGATGATCATTCCTCAGTGCACATAGTGATCCCACTGCAGACTACTGATACTTACATAGGGCAGTTGCTGAGTGCAGTGGAATGGCATCGAGCAATAAGCAATATTTGTCAGGGTGCAAAAATGTAGCAAGCATGTGCATCTCAGCAATGGACACAAGAATGGGATGGGCTTGCAAGGAAGGCCTGTTCCAATGTAAGGGTCAGGAATCCGTACTTGCCTTTGTACTCAACCTGAGCATTTGCACAGATAATCCTGATATCTTTGATCTGGCAGGCAAAATTTCCTATTGCTTTTTGGATGGGGAGGTTGTTGCACTAGATGCCTACTTCCAATGGCATGAAGCCCACAGGCATTTCAGAAATGTGCAGTGCACACTCCCACCAGTCACTGCTGAAGAGACAGAAGTTGGCCATTGGAAGTGGGCACCCAGTACCACAGGAACCCACCCCAAAGAACGACAGGAAGCCTTGGCTGCTAGATCAAAGACATCGGGACCATCTGTGAAATTGGGTACAATGGTAGACAGTAGCACCTGGGGAAGGGTGGACTCCTAACTTTACACTCGGACAGTCCTTCCTCACCAGCTCCCTCCCATTAAGATTTCCTGTGTACATTGCTGAAATGCACAGACTTGCCAGATGATTACACAGACAGCAATCAAGCATTACATATTGCTTGATACTATTCCTCTGGCCCCAAATGACCCCAAAGTCATTAGGGAAGTTTTTCCCTAAATATGCTTGTATAATTTGGAAAGTCACTTCCCTGTTGGCCATATGAAACTTGTGCATTGCCTTTTCCTTTGCACTTCTGCACATGTAGAAGAAACCTTGTGGCTACCGTTTTGTTGAAGCAGAATATTTCAGCACTGTACACTTGTGGCAACCCACAATTATTTCCAGACAGAACAGTAAATTAGGTTAGGATTAAAAAAGACTCCTAAGATTAAAATGCTTTAAGAAGTTAATGGAGTCAAAGATGCAATTATATTTATTTGAGTTTCACTTTTGAATGGCCAAAGGAAACTGCAAAAATATTTAATACTTTGCTGAATGCATGACATAATTTTCAGTTAAAACATATGCAAAGCAATCAAAATAAGCATTTGATGCATCTCTAGTATTCTACACTAAGCTGTTCCACTACCAATTACATAAAAGTGAACAATCCCTATTCACCAAGAGCAGAATGGTAAATAATGCACTAATTAAATGCTAAATTCTAAAAATTTGGGAAGTCCTACTGTTGCCATTTATTCACTGATTCTCACAGTTATCTCTCTCTAAAATGACAAAAAATGTTTTTTAGACTAAGAGGAATGTTTATGCAGAGAATAAAACTTGCAAACAAGCTTCTTCCATCCATTTACCCAATGGAACGACACTTTTCTTTGTAATCATCAGTAATCAACAACGCAGCTCCCTAGAATTTATAATGACAACTCAGTACACTGCAGAATTTAGTAACAACTGCTTTTACCATTAACTAGCTTAACTGGTGAGTTGTCCTGTGTGAGTGAAGACAAGCAGGCTATTAACACTAGAGAACTTAAAAATTATGCTCACCCTTTATTTCAGTGCCCAGTTGCATGGACTTTACAAAGGGGATATTATGCAGTGGAAATAATATCAGGAGAGGAAACTCAGATTCTCCTCTTAATAGTCTGATACATGAAAATATGGTTAACCCCCATTTGGCTGACACAGCATGAGTTTACCATCAAAACTTGAGCTTAACAGTTCTGTATTATATATTACAATAGCAAGCTATTGTATTTAATTATTTTTCTGATGTTAACTGCGTATAATTATTGGGTTCCTTAAATACCTGATCAATAATAATTGATTGAGAGATTCTAAAATGTTGGAGAAGTTTGTAGGAGCAGGGAAGTCATAGTTATGACTGGTGCAATGTCATCATTTTCCACTGTCAGTTACTATTGCAGTAAATCAAAGTCAACAAAGCTTAAAAAAAGGAATGAAGACTGTAGTATATTTAACATTAAATAATACTGTATTTGTAATGTGAATAAGAATTCTTTGCTTGTTTACATAATTCATTATTTATATGTAAGAAGTATGTGAATTGCATGCGTCATTACGCCACCACATCACATCTGAACGCCTCACCAAAAGAAAAAGGAACTAAGCACATGTATCCCGGCTCCCATGCTTTTCTTTCAATGAATTTCTGCAGTTACAAAACATAACAGTTGTGACAAGTAAGGTCTGAAATGAACACGAGACGACTACCTACCCACTGAAGCATAGCATACGTTTTCCTTCAGAAGGGAGACAGAGAGACACACATTGAGTTTAAAAAAAGTGCAGCAGGTGTTTCTTTGAAAAGGGAGAGATACAGTTAAGTTAAAAATATAATGGACAAAGGACAAAATTAACAAGCCACATGTACAACCATGTATTCATAAACAGTGAGTACTGGGTAATAATCATAAATGGAATAAAAGCAGAAATGGCTGGCTATATCAGTAAGATAAATGTGTTTGAGTGTACAACAAATAACTGGATGATGTATACTGAACAAATTGATCAGTATTTTGAAGCAATGAAATAGTGAAAAATGAGTGCCAGTGTTATTGAGTGCAATAGATGGAAAAGCATACAATTTGCTTAGAAGTTGAACTGTTCCACCCAAACTAGCCAAAATGAGCTTTGCCTATATTCTGAACATAATGCAAGGACATTTAGGACTGAAACCATTGTTGATTGCAGAATGCTTTAAGTTTCATAATTAGAATCAAAAAGAAGGGAAATCTATTTGAGCTCATATGGATGAATTGAAGAAATTGCTTAAGCATTGTCAGTTCGGGATGGGTTTAATGATGCACTGAGAAATCATTTAGTTCATGGACTTTTTACAAGAAAGCATTCAAAATGGCTCTGAATTGAAGCACAACTGACATTTAGGGTGAGGGTGAACAAAATGGCAACACCTAACAGAAACCTGCCTGTCTGAACAAATTGAGTTACAGTTGTGGCAAGGGTCACATAAACCAGACCAATGCAGATTTAAAGGCGAAAACTGCAGAAAATACAACAAAGTAGGACACATACAAAGGGCAGAAGTAATAAATGGACTGCACAGGGAAGAATGCTGTTGATGAAAAATCTGATAATGATGAGAGTAACACAGTAGCTTTCAGATTTACAATGTGAAAACTAACAAGAGACAAGTGATATGGCTTACATCGGAAATGAACAGCAAATTAACTAAAATGGAATTCGACGTTGGCTCGGCTGTTTCAATCATTCCACAACTGTGTTTGAACAGCATTTCAAAGATACTGAATTGAAGCTTGCAGATATCCAACTAAGAATATACTGGAGAAAAGATAACTCCTGTGGGAATGACATTTGTAACAGTGAAATACAACAACCAAAAGGGCACATTAGGCTCGTATGTGGTAAAAACAGGAGGGCCAGCATTATGGGAATGTGAGTGGCTGAGACAACTACAACTTGATTGGAGATCCATCCACTATTTGCATGTCACCCACACTGTAATCTAGTCAACTGAAAGTGAATTAAGGAAGGTACTGGATGATGTCACAGCTGTATTCAAGGATAGCAATGGAAAACTCAAACATATCAAGGGTAAAATAGTGTTAAGTGAAAAGTCACACCCAAGTTTTACAAAGCTCATCCGGTTCCTTATATCATCCGTGATAAATTAACCGGTGAGCCAGATCGCATAGAGACAAATGCCAAGAAGAATGGGTCTTTCCAGATCTCTGGTGATTTTAAGGTCAACCCTGTACTGAAATAGATTTTTAAAAAAACCCTCTGCCCAGGATAGAGGATATCTTTGCAAACCTTTCTGGAGGGAAAATATCAGCTAAGTGGTCTTAGCTGAGGTTTACCTACAGATGGAGAATGAAGAAGAATCCAAAGTGTTTCACACTATAAACATTCACAAAGTGCTTTATCGCTATAATAGGCTTATCTTTTGAGTAGCGTGTGCACCAGCACTCTTGCAGAAACCTGTGCACCAGATCCGCAAGGCTGCCAAGGCAATCAGTGTTATCTGGATGACACCATTGATACCGGTGAGGCTGACAAGGAACATCTCCAAAATCTCAAGACAGCGTTAAAAAGATTAGAAGATTATGGGCTCAGAGCATGATGTAACAAGTGTGAATTCTTTAAACCAAGCATCACTTACTGCGGTCACACCATTGATGCACAAGATTTACACAAGTGTGCTGAGAAAATTCAAGCAGTGGTGGATGCCCCAAGGCCATAAGATCTGTCACAATTGTGGATCTTCTTAAGATTTGTCAATTACTATAGCAGGTTCCTGTCAAGCCTGGCTACTGTGCTCCACTTCTTGAACTCATTACCTTAGATCAGGAAGAATTGGTAATGGACAAAGCAGTGTGAGGTGGATTTCTAAAAGACAAAGGAAATGGTGACGTCAGACACTGTAATCATACATTATGATCCACATTGTCTAGTGAAGCTCGTCTGTGATGCCTTGCCTTATAGCATTGATGCAGTTATGTCACATGTTATGTGATGGAAGTGAACGCCCCACTCCTTTGCATCACATTCCCTTACTGCTGCAGAGAAAAGTTATGTACAGGTTGACAGAGACACCGTGGGTCTGGTTTGGGGTGTAAAACCAATACACGTATGGGAGAGAGTTTACCCTTATTACTTATCATCAACCACTGATGCCCATTTTCAATCCACAGAACAGTGTTCCATTAACAGCAGCAGGACAAATGCAGAGACGAGCTATATTTGTTGAAGGACACAATTACAAGGTGGAATCCAAAAGGATACCTAATCATGGAAATGCTGATGGATTGTCCTATTTGTCCTTGGAAAAGGAAATACCTGAAAAATTTACAAAAAGGACATTCCTGTTGATATACTCTCGCCAACGCAAATTGAAAATCTCCCTATTATGGCAGTGATGATCCAAAGGGAATCTACCTGTTGATATGCTGAGAAGTCTCTTTTCAAGGACTGCTGTTCCAAAACACTTTGTCAGTGACAATGGACCACAGTTTGTTGTGGAACAGTTTCGGTCATTCCTGAAAATGAATGGAATAAGACATATTACGACTACACCATACCACCAAGCTACAAATGGCTCGGCAGAATGATTTGTTCAGAGAGCCCAAAGAATGTCCCGCAGGCAATGTCAGCTCTACACACTACACTGAATCAAAAGCTCACCAATTTCCTCCTTGTATATCACAATGCAGAACACCCCACAAGTAACAATTCACCAGCAATGCTGTTCCTGGGTTATCACCTGTGCTCACACTTGGACCTCCTCAAACCCAATCTCAGAAAGAGTATGCAGCGTAACCAGCTGATACAAACTGAGGACTCCTCAAACAAGGAGGTCTGATCTTTAACTCCTGGACAAGCTGTCCTGGTGAGGGACTGCAGAAATGATCAAAAATGGGTACTTGGAAAGATTAAGGACCGAACTGGACCATTCACCTATACAGTGGAGACTGCAATTGATGCCATCTGACACATCTATCAGTTGAGGAGAGCAGAATTAATTATTTGAGAAGAAAGGTGTCCTAAACTGTCAGCTTCACTTCCTGTAGTCCCAGAATCGACTCCACGGACAACGACCCAAAACTTGAGATTGCTTCACAGGCAGAGTAACCCTCATGTCAGGAAAGACATTTTATGATAACCTGAAAGCTATGTGTTGCAATGTATTCTATTAATTAAGTTGGAGTTGGTAGCAAAACAGTGAGGAGTGTAGTGTATTTAATATTTCAGCAATATTCGAGTAATATTGTAAATATATTACTTAATTAAGCATTCTTTGTTTGATTACATAATTCATTATGGGTTATATGTAAGAAGTATCTCATTAAGCCACCACGTCATATTTGAGTGCCTTACTAAAGAAAAACTAAGCAGACAAGTTATCCCAGGCTCCTGTGTTTTTCTTTCGATTAATTTCTGGAGTTACAAAACATAACAAAGACCTGTGGCCGTATATTGATTGTTGAGAGCCCAGTGACAGGCTGGACCCTTGCTTAGTGCAAGCTGATCAGATTTTCAGATTTTCCACTTATGAATTACAAAGCTAAACACAAGAGGATTGTTCTTCAAAGAGTCTGATTTGTGATTTGAAAATAATTGGAGAGTTGGGTATTTTCTTGTGGCAGCTTTTTGCAGGAATACATGCATTTATTTTTAAAGTTGACAGAATATAGAGGTAAATCTAGATTCAGAGAGTTATACAGCACAAAAGCAGGCACTTCAGCCCAACTAATCCGTGCCAACCAGGATACCTATCACACTAATCCCATTTGTCTGCCACCTACCACCCTGCCCACATCAATCTTCTTGTTCACTTCTTTTAAAACCCCAAATCAAATTTATGAGACATGGTTTTCCATGAATAAATCCATGCTGACTCTCTAATTAGTCCTTGCTTTTCCAAATGCAAATAAATCTTATCCCTCAGAGGCCCTTTCAGTAAAATTCCCATCATTAAAGTAAGACTCATTGGCCATAGCTCCTCGTTCATCCTCACAGCCCTTGCTAAATAAAGCCACAAAATTCGCCATCCTTTAGTTTCTGTCACCATACCTGTGGCTAATGAATATTCAAAGGACTCCGCTAGGGCTCCTGCAATCTCGTCCTAGCTTCAACCAACGTCCTATGAAACATCTGAATAGGGACTGGGAATATGTGCTTCAAGACCACCAACACCGCCTACTTTGTAATGTCAATATCCTTCTGAATATCGCTATTCTCTTCTTGGAATTCACCAGTTTCCATGTCCTTCTCCACAGTAAATGCAGATCTTACAAAAGTGCTAAGCAGACAAAACTTACCCAGAGTTTGGTTTTGCTTGACCAGGATGAAATTACAAACCACCACAATATCAGATTAGGGCTGCCTGATTGGGATCCAAACTAAAGCATTTGATCTAACACGGCTTCAGATGCACATACAATGGTGTCAATAATTCAGCACTGTGCCCTTCACCTCTTACTCACTGATAATAGATTTCCCAGATTGAGAGAACAACTGTCACATGATGGTCACACAAGGAGCAAGAACCCACTGAAGATCAACTATGATACATGAATTAAAGAGTCAATCTGTTGTGTACAGAATCTGCCAGCTCCAATTTACAGAGCTGACTACATACATTGCATATTCATCAATGGTTACAGTCCTTTTGGTTAATAACCTCCTCATAGCACTGCCACACTGATCACCCTACACCTAGCAGTGGAATGAGGCCAGTTGCAGGACAGGACTGCACCAACATACAAGTTCATGTGCAAGGAGTAGGGGAGGGTGGTAGGAGGTGACTGCCCACACAAACAGAAGACCGCCATGTCTCCCTTGTATTCTCCCTCACCTCTAGCTGCAGTAGAGATGGGTTCTTTTTAGATCTAACAATCTTTCTCTGTGATCAATGCAATTGTGCGATTCTTAAACAGGTTTCAGTAAGAAACACATAGCCTGAGACTTCATTTGAAATTGGAAATTGTGTAATAGCTAAGTTGACCACTATTGTATGCTACATTCTCCACACAGGAATCTCCAATTTCTGCATGAGCATGTATTGCTAGTTTCCTCTTTTAATGCACATTTTTCATTCTTTCTTGGTTTTACTTTTTCTTAATACATATAAGAGGTTCCAGTGTCTAAGTTAAAAAGTGAATTTAAGCATTACTGGAGTGGCTAACTTCACCAGCAACTTTGATGTGTGTTGCCGACTGTACCTCTTCCTAGAGATGCTGCCTGGCCTGCTGCGTTCACCAGCAACTTTGATGTGTGTTGCTTGAATTTCCAGCATCTGCAGAATTCCTGTTGTTTCAGAATTCTAGGGTTTATTCCCCAATTTGTCGCCTAGTTTACTTCTTAAACATATTTTTCCAGCAATAAAGAATTGTTTCCATTGACAGTTATGGCCACTGACAAAAAAAATTTATTGCCCATAAAATCTTTTAATTCTGTCCCGAGTGATAAGAAACAACTTTTTATCTCCATCACATGTCACAGGGTTTGATGCCATCAGATATGTCACAACAGATTTTTGTTTATAAAATTGGGACACTTTATTAAACCAGCCTGGTTCTTGTCCACAGCTCATAAAAATCAAGGAGAAATGAATAGGAAGATGGACTCTGTGTACAAATTATGAAGTAGGCTATTAGAAAACAGAAGTGAGTTGGCTGTTCTGTAATGAAAAGCTGGCGCTTTTTCTAAGTGTACTATACAGCTTTTAATGCATTAAATATTGGTCTTCAACAGCTGTAAAGGACGAGAAACATCTAATCATTTGTCAGCACAGTCATGCACTACAAAGAAACTCAATAGACACAGTGATGTTGCTTTCTGTTATGCTCTGTCATCATACGATCACATGCTAACAGCACAGACCACCACAAATTCAAACAGCTGCAGGCCACATCACCAGTATTTACAATCCAACATTTTCTGATATTTTCCCAATTTAATTAAATTGGATGAGTCAGGTTTACATTTTGACAAGGACCACTATCAGGTCACCATAAGAAATGATTTAAACGGGTGAAAAAGAAATGGGTAATACAATTTCTTTAAAACGGCATTTTTATGAAGGAGCCCAAAGACACCGATGTTGAGTGAACAAAAAGTGTCCCTTTAAATATGACTAAGTAATATAGTTTCCACTGAAGTCCTGTTATCGGCATGGGTTGCAATTTAACTCTGTTTTATGAACTAGCTGTTAGTTTGATTCAAGTCAGATCAAATCATCAGCCAGGGACTACCAAACCAGAAGTGTTGACCTTCATGCTCCAAGTACAGTTTATCATGGATTTACTAGTCTATGGAAGAGGGCTGAACACAAGAGGCCCAGTCTACTGAAACATTAATCCACACCACTTCGCCCGTCAATACCAAAATGGATATGAGGTTAATGAATTTAAAAGAGCCAGAGATATTACACATTGAGTAGAATGAACTGTGTGATCTCATTTTTATATTTCAACACCAGTGACAAGTATCTTCCTTTAGGGCAATAGACCATCAAAATATTCAGTTACCTGGACTACACTGCTAAAATGTGAACATCTTTACTTTACACTAAGAGCTTCTTGGAATTTTTTTTTGGTAGAGTTCCTAATTTTATTTAATCCAAATCTAATAGTTCTCACAGTATTATCTACAACTTATCCACTATAAACCACAAACACTTGGAAACAACTAATTATTCTCTCAGATTCAGAGTGACTTCCATGCAAAAAACGTACAAGTGAATCTGTTTATTTACTTCAATGACTACAACAATTTTTGTTTTGTTTGCCTAATCCTTGTATTACTGCCACATTCCAAGGATACTTCCCTATGTCATACGAAGGAGCAGATGGGTAGACGGAACAGCAGTCAATGGAGGCTCAAGATGAGTTAGGAGGCACTTGGGTGGTCTTTTTGTAAACAAAGATACAGCAACCAACACATCACAATTTCTAATGTTACCTTTAAATACGAGTCTTTCCATATGCTTTGTGACATTGGCTGCTGGGAAAGACTTGTACTTAAAGTTCTGACCCATGCTATTAAGCAGATGTACAGAGTATATTGATCTTCAATTTTTTTCTGTCCTCTCTGTGCAGGGTGACCTCACCTTTAATTTATACCCTTGTCCAATTAGAGTAGTGACTCGATTCCAGTCACCATTACTTTGTTCAGTCACATGCAATGGAACACCACCATTTTTCCTTAATTTTCCTATTCTTTCAAATACTGTGAAAATAAAACCAAATAAGCTCCAAATATCACCACCTGCGCTTGGACTAATATCATTCCATTAGTTGCCAGTACCGGCAAAGATAATCTTGTGCATGTTTTTCTGATCCTTAATATTGTAAGAACAGATCACCTGGTTTACTGCAGATTACTTTACAATGTAGTAGTCATACAGAATTGATAAACTGATCTCATCAATCTCTCAGCTTTCCTATTTCTCAACTGGGAGGCTGGCCTTGTAGGGCATTTCCTTCATTATTGCTCAGAATGCTCTCACTAGTTTTACCATATTAAAACAAACTGATGTTTTTATTTCCTAACATGAGAATTTTTTCAAAGCAGTGGCCAGCTTTCACAATGAACTGGAAGAGAAAGTCAGACAGATCATGCACATAGAGTCATAGAACACTACGTTATACAAATAGGCTCTTTGGTCCATCTAGTTCATGCTACCCTTTTTCTCTGTCCTGTACTATCTATTCACAACAGACTATAGCCCCCTATATCCTTCTCATCTAAATTCTCTCCAATTCCCCTTAAATGTTGCATTGAACCTGTATCACTTCCACTGGCAGCTTATTCCACGCTCACGTCACCCTCTGAGCGAAGAAGTTCCCCCTCAGGTGCCCCTGAAATATTTCACCTTTCACCTTTAACTTATGACCTGTAGTTCTGGTCTCACTCCACCTCAGGGGAAAAATCCTGTCATATCTATACCTGTCATATTTTTATTATCTCCGCAGTATCTCCCCTCATTCTCCTATGTTCTAGGAAATAGAGTCATAACCTATTCAAGATTTCCCTTTAATGCAGGTACTCAATTCCCAGCAAAATCCTTGCAATACGTCTTCAGATTTATAAAGCACATATTATACTGTGCAAACTCAATGGAAGCATTGAGCATAACTGCTGGCTATGTGTTATCCTTTCCAAATTTGGAAATTCCTTTCAGGGATTCAATCTCTCGCCACCCTTCATGTTTAACTGTACAGTGATAGTTAACAGACTCCGCATTACAAATGAAGACTGGCATCCTCCTGGCAGGCTGTCATCAGGATTAGAAACCCAGCTCAATTTCTACCCTTTAACCCAGAGATACAGGCCAATTTTGCTTTCTTATCACCATCTGTTCATGACAAAATACCCAGCCACAAACTGGGAGCTGTCTTGACAAAATCCAATGCAATTACTCAGCTTCTCCAAAGAAATAAAGCTTAAGGAAACCTTAAACAAATCATGCAACAGGTTAATCTTGAATCAAAGGTACTACTTTCAAACAGAAGGTAGCAGCTGGCAGTCCTTGTCATACTTCAGACACAAACACAAATCAAGGCTAATATTTCAGAGCTGCACTGAATGAGAATCTTACCACCCAAGCAGGTACCATCTTGCGGGTGTGGTATTAAATCAAGGTTCTCTTTGCCCTCTGAGATGGAAATTAACATTCTCAACAGCTAGGTTCTCCCAGTATCCTAATGCATTTCTATCACTCAGATAAAACAGATTATTTTATTCTTGCTGCAAAAACATTTTGGCCAAGACTAAAGTCATGAATGTTGATATGCAAGTTGTACTTTTGCTCATCTTTGCTAATGGGATATATCATTTTATTGAATACTAGCTCCAAAAAATGTTACTAATTCTAAAAGGCAAAGTGACCAAAACTCTCCACTGGTGATATTTCCAACGTAAACCAGCCACAATTGTAACATCGTTGACTTTGGTCAGCCATAATGGACAGGCAGAGAGAATAAGTGTGTTACAGGTACAGGGACCATGTCAGTAAATGGATCAAGTAAAATCTACACTGATGTGGAGACTACTATTCATAATGCTTCAAAATCCCTGTTGAGACTTAAGTGGCCTTGGTACAACTCAGATTATGGCCTCTGCGGACTCTCTGTTGACATGCTGCCCACACGTTACCACAGCTAACGGAGAAGAAAGCATTCTTACAAATGGGATTAAAAGAAAGCTTATTTAACCTTTATTACATCTGGATCAAAGGATACACACCAGAACAAAGTGCAAGACTACATCATGTGGCCTCGAACACCAAAACTTCAGGGATAGTTGTCACTGGGTGCAAATAAATCTTATACACCCATTTCACTTTTGGTTTTACCACTCAGTGGATTCACTCAGCAGACTTGATAGCCTATCAATAAATTTGCAAAAGTGGGGTTCAATAGCTAAGGATCATTAGCAAATATTCTTTCCATGGTAGATGCATCTTTTCACATGAGGTCTGCAGTCACCTGTACAGAAATAAAGCTTCTTAAGAAATAACTTAAAGAACTAACTCAGCTGAAATTCTCATGGTGATTTTTAGTGACTGGCTACATCCCTGATTTCTGGTTATTTTCTGACACAGTTCTTAGTTGGTACATAGAAACAGACTTGCCGGGTAAGATGACCGAATCAAAAGTTTGTACTAATTTAAACACACTTTCCGTGCAGTAAAGCACTCTAAGGTATTTGACAGGAGAGACATTAAAAACAAAGTGAATTAGCCACAGGAGGAGATAAAAGGAACCGGGCATCAAGGAGCCGTTTAAAAGAGGAGAGAGTCATGGAGGTTTAGACACACAGGGGTCTATGGTAGATGTTCTAGTCCCTTGGTCCCAGAGAGCAGAAGGCACTGCAACCAATGGCAGAACAACCTGCCAGAGGCATGACAACAGAGATCTGAAGATGATGAAGGTTAGAGAAAGAAAGGTGGTGGGCTGTGTAAGAGTACGTGATGAAAGACCAAGGAGGGAACAAAAGATAAGATTAATCAGTTTAAATCTGAAGTGGACTTTGGGCAATTGTAAGTGAGCTAACACAAAGCCACCAGTGAAATGGATTTGATAGAACATTAGGTACTGAAGAGTTTTGGACGAGTTTAGTTCCTAGTTTCTTGGACCAATTTAGAGAAGAGTACAACATAAACTCTGGAAATAACAAAAGTTTCAGCTGTATTTAAGCTGAGGCAGTTAATGATAGTAAGGAGGTGGAGGGAGGCACATGTAGCAGGTGGATGCTACCAAACCATGAAACACACTCTAGCTCTATTGTAAGGTAGCATACCCAAGAGAAGAGATAAAGCACATACCACATTCCAGTAGCAACAACTTCCCCAAATATATAAATGACAAGTAGCTCCTCAATTAACTTCCCACCCATCTTGCAGCAATGGAGCATCACATGGTTCAGAAGCCTGTGCCAATGTGAATTCAGCAGGAGACAAGCAGGGCTATTATTGGCATTATCTTTCTTGTCCACTGATACCATTTTTGCTTAGCATTTATGCTCCTTTTGGTTGAAAATGAAAGCTATCAGCTAGAATAAATAAACAGATCTTCACACGGTTAAAAATAGTGAGATCTCACTGACACCAATGTTGACACTTACACTACAAGACTCTTGCAAAGGACTCCTCAAAGAAAGCAACAAATAAGATGTTACAATTCAAGATTTGTTTGGAATGTTCTTCTGGGGGAACACGATTGACTATGATGAGTCATTAGCAAGAAGGAGTTCCATTTATTTAACAATTATAACACAGCATTAAAAATGTACCAAGGTGCTTCACAGAAGTGCAATCAAACCATAGATTGAAGTCAACCAACATGGAAGTATTAGGACAGAAGACCAAAGCTTCCTCAAATTAGTACCATACAGGAATGCTTAGGAGGAGGAAAGCAAACAGGAGATGCTAAGTATGGACAGCAATAATAAAAAAGGAGCTTAGCTCCTTCGCTGCTGAAGGTGAGGCAACTAACCGTGTAGTGAAGGCTAGGAATAAGCAAAAAACTGGGATTGAGGGGCGCACCTACCTCGGATGATTGTCAGGCTGAAGGAGATCAAAGGTACAAAGAACCATGGAGAAATTTTTAAATAAAGATGAGAGCTTTAAGATTTAGACAGGAGCAGGCATTAAGTCAACTGGCACAGAGATAATGGGTTGACATGCAGCAGGTAAGAACAGGGCTGCCAAGTTTTTGATGAATTCAAGGGTACAACAAAAGACCAGCAAGGAGAGAACCAGAATACTCAGATCCTAAGGTGATGAGGCAAAGATGAGGGTTTCACTCACAGATAAGCTGAGATATGAACAGAGAAAGGGGAGAAAGGGACCTTGCAGAGGTGGAAGTAAACAGTTTTAGCAATGGCTACAGATTAGAAGCCCAAATACAAAGGAGTAAAAATGGGATCAATTGATGAGTGAAGAGGATAAATGTCATTCTTTACGAAGATATTTTGTAAAAAAAACTAAACAGCAGTATTGGAACTTTGAATCTTCCCCATTTCCATGGCTTGGGGAAATCGCCAGTCTAGGAAAAGTATAGCATGAAACCCTTCACACCTTAAAACTATTTCTCATAAATTAACAAGCACACTGAATAAACAGCCCAAACAAATGCAAGTGCATAAAATATTTGCAGGAATTCCATTATAATTGCAGTGGATTACCATCTTTTAGGTTCTTTTAAAGATTGTCCATTCCATCTGGAGTAGATGATCGTCTATGTAATTAAAGTGGCCAAGAATCCTATGTCATGTTCACTTCATGGGGAAAGGACCATTCTGTACTCAGAATCAGGAAAGGGGAAACCTGTTATTGCCGTGAATTCCACCACTGCACACAATTTGCCTTCCACCTCCTTAAACTTTTATTATAGATCTATGTTACATTTTAAGACTCATTGATTTGTGCTTACATCACAAGCAACATTTTTTAAAAATAGCAAACCAATTCTGCTTTCAATACTTTCCACTAGCATACATTATTTACTTTATTATTAACTTGATGCAAAATCTTATCATCTAAACATTCTCCGCATTGATGTATTTGACTATTTAACATTATCATGGTTTATTAGCATTGGTGAAAAGCATTCTGGCATTCTTATAAAACAAAGCAGTAGTTAAAAATAATCATTTGTATACGGCAGGGACCTAGCACTAACATAAGGGTCCTACTGGCAATTTTATTTGCAGGATTTGTCCCTGGAGCACAGCATAAGTAGGCTAAGCAATTAAGAATTTCATGCTGATTGCCTGCAGCATGTTTTCCTATGCTATAAAGATAATAGCATGGACGACTGAGCCCTTTTTTTTCCTGCATTCATATTAGTACTGTGCTAGATATCTAAAGCCTGTTTGCGCTTTATTGAAGTCACACTCAATTTTAAACATATAATGAAATTTGCTGCTCCTGCAGTGTCTCCCATCACCTCAAACAAACACAAACGTGCCTCAGTGATTTCCACCACCCCATCTTTAGAGCTGTTGCATATACAGTAAATTTTTAAAAAGGGAGGAGGATAAAAGATCTCATGAAATCACCTGCTTTGGGTGAAAACCTAATGATTTCCCTACTTTAGCCAGCCGGTTGAGGCAACTAAGGAAAATAAATTGAACTGAAGGTTTTAAGTATTATGCTCATTCAGAATTTATCCTCTGATCAACACTTATACATGCACACACAAAAACAACATTTTCAGCAAAGCTCCTCTATTTCATTGCATTTACATTGCAGTCACATCACCTCAGAGAGTGAGTGATAATTGTGGCTGGCCAGTAAATTACAACAGCCTCCACATCAATTATAAGCATCACGACTAGCAATGAAGAAAATGAGATCCAGTGACAAATTTCATGAGCCTTGCTACCCAGAAGCTTTCTTAACATTCCACAGATAGCAATTCTTTATCTGTGAGAGGTAATGGGAAGGTACAGGGGGCGAGATGAAGAACGCAACACACTGACAGTCATTTAATTAAAATAGGGGGGAAATTTTGTAATTTATTTTCAGGTACCGCAATGTAGAAATTAGAAGCATTGTTGAGTACTTTTTTTTAGTAACAGGGTCAATGTTATTAAGCATTCTTCTAAAATGCAAAACAGCAGTTTGGTTTGTTATACAGCAAACAAATCAGAGAGCAAGGATTAAAATTGAGGACGCGTGCTTGGATGCCTTTTTTAAATTTAGAAAATGATGAGAATGCTCAGAATAGCCAGCTAGGTTGTAAGATAGTATGATAAAAATACAAGATAATGTCGTGTGGCAATTACAACAATCAAATCCAATGCAGACAGAAAGCAAACTTTACATAAATGGCATTTGATTAATTATAACCACTGTCAGAACTCCTTTATAGAAAACATGTGTACACTCACAAAACTAAAGGGTACAAAAGAGCTGCAAGCTAGCCCCGTGCCTCACAATGGCTGGAACATCAAGATGAAACACCCACCTACTCCCACAACAGCAACCTGCTAAAGGCAAAATTGTAGGGAAACATATACCGAAAAATTCCTTTCAAACCAGTCAAAACTATGTTATTCCTGCCAGCTGGTCCCTGTTCTGCATTATGAGCACCTTTATAGCAAGATCATTCACATGAAGATTTTCCTGTTGAATTACATAGTCATGAACTCCACAACTGATGCTCCCCTCTCAACGTTAGGTATGCCAAGTCAGTGGTCCATACAAGTCATATCAGATTAGCGAGTGGCACGGTGCACAAACTCAAACTTCACTGTATTATAAATTGTTCTGTGATGATTATTCTGGTTCCAATTGCTGAATATAGAGTGAGGAAACTGGAAAGTGGCATAAAAGTTTGGTGTAACAAAGATGCTACAGCATATACAGGAGCCTTGATCAGTATTGCTGGTAGTACCACAGAAAACTATCAGTTGGATGTGTTGCATGTGTCACAGGATTTTAGACTTGTGAGTCGGATCTGAGAAAACTCTGTCACAAACAGAGCTCAAGACACTCGATACTCTGGATCTCGCCCCTGAAATTTATGCCAGATGTGCATCAATCTCAGCCACATACATTTGAACAGGATTTCTTGTGATCTCATTGAAAATATTTAACAAAGTTTTTCTTTTTCTTTGCATTGTTCTGAAGTAATTCTATGTTTTTATTGTCTACAGGCATTCTTCACTCAGAGAATGGTGTGCACATGGAACGAACTGCCAGAGGAAGTAGTGGATGCGGGTTCAATTGCAGATTTAAGAGAAGTTTGGATAAGTACATGGATGTGAGGGGTATGGAGGGTTATGGTCCAGGTGCCGATTAATGAAGTTAGGGAGAATAATTTCAGCACAGACTAGATGGGCTAAAGTCCCTTTTCTGTGCAGTAGTTCTCTATGATTCAATGCTAAAAAAATTTACATGTTATTGATCAGCAGAGGTTTCGATATGGTAAAACAAGGTTTTGACAGCAGTGAATTGTTTTTTGCTATCAGGGAGTGAAGCCGAAGAAAGTGAATCCTGGTCTACAGTTGTGACACAAGAATGGATTTGAGGCCTTGAGATTACTACAGGCCATGTGACTACAAATGGTGACTGTGGCCATACAGCCAGCACAGGCAATGGCTGGGCTGAGTATGATCTGGCCGATCACTGCAGACAGCCAGCTTGCGAGAGGGAATGGGAAATCAAGCCACTGTACTTTGACTAAGATGCCATTGAAATTATGCTGCATGAAATTAGTAATAAAATTAAAGTGGGGATATTGCTTTTTAAAAAAATGATGGAGACACATTGATTACATGTGTTAATATATTTGTTATGACTGTTTAATAATGCAATTTTAGCTCCACTGTGATTAGTAAGCTGTTCAGCATTTTGGAGGTGATGGAGTAATGTAAGAAGTATGATTTATAAATTAAATATTCTTTGTCATAAACTGTTAACATTTTACAGGTATTAAGAAAGGCTTGAGTTATGAACAAAGAACAAATGGCAAAAAATGCAATGGACTTTGGATAGAAAATCTGAGAAAAAGCTTATTAAGGCTCCACAGATGCAATCTACAGGAGTGAAAAGATTATGTTAAAACACAATGAAAAATTCAAACGGGAAATTAAAAGAAAAACCAGGAAATAAAAAGAAACGAAGCATGTCAAGCCTATAGAAATGAAACGGAATGGGGAAAAAAGAACAGCCAGAGAGCGAGATTGCAGGGCTTGTACAACAGTGAATATATAAATCTGTGGAATGTTCTGAAACCTACTGAACACAGAGCAGTACAGCACAGCCCCTCTGTTCACCAGGTCTGTGCCAACCATGGTCCCAGTCTAAACTAATCCCATCTGCCTATACATGATCTGTATTCCTTTATTCACTGCTGCTTCTTCATGAGTCTGTCTAAATGTCAATCAAACATTACCACTGTTAAGTGTTTCTGCCACGTCCCCTGGCAGCGTGTTCCAGGCAGTTACCATTAAATGTGTAAAAAAAAGCATCTTACCTCCAATCTCTTTTAAGCTTACTCCACCTCACCTTAAACCTATGCCCTTCAGTACTGGACATTTCCACCTTGAGGAAGAGATTGTGGCAATCTACTCTACCCATGCCTCCCATAGTTTTACAGACTTCCATCATGTCGTCCCTCACCATCCAACAATGCAGAAGAACCAATTAGTCCTGACAAAGGGTCTCGGCCCAAAACGTCGACTGTACCTCTTCCTAGAGATGCTGCCTGGCCTCCTGCGTTCACCAGCAACTTTGATGTATGTTGCTTGTCCATCCTCTCCTTATTGCAAACACTCTCTAATCCAGACAACACTTTACTTCCCTCCACTTCCTCCCCATTTTAATTACTGTACCCCCCTTCTGCCTCATGCCATTGCCAATCAAATCTCCCAGGTAAGTTTTCAAAGTTCAAAGTAAATTTACTGTCGAAGTGCATACATGTCACCCTGAGATGCGTTTTCTTGCGGGAATACTCAGTAAATCTAAGAAACAACAAAAGACTGCGTCCAACAGGACAGGCAATCAACCAGTGTGCAAAAGACAACAAACTGCAAATACAAAAAAAGCAATAAATATCGAGAACGTGAGATAAAGAGTCCTTAAAAGTGAGTCCATAGGCTTTGGGAACAGTTTAGTGATGGGGTGAGTGAAGTTGAGTGAAATTATCCCACTGGTTTGAGAGCCTGACTGTTAGGGGTGAATGGTTTGTAGCTTCGCCTGTAATTCCCCCCTTTCATAACTGGGGATGTTTTAGTGCAGAAAGCAGATAAAAGCCCACAGAACATGCCTGCATTAAATGAGAAAATATTGTGTGTTTCTGGCAAAGTTAACAGCAGTTGCTAACGTTACATGGTGTGAGATTCTTGTATAGTTTCACACTATTGTCTTGTGTGTTTAACTAGCCCAATTGTTGTCAGCTGCTGAGCAACACCCAGCGATCATCAGCGGTGAAGGTTTTGGGCATTTTGTTTTGAACCCTGGCTGTCACTTTAACAGTGCTGGAGGCTAAAATCCAACAATAGTTAAGGTCTTAGCTCTACAATCATGGGCAGAGTGCTGCAGAACTTTCTGCCACACAGACTATAAGGAGTCTGAACCGAAGTCAAACATACTTGCAGTGAGCAATTGCAGTCTGCGCAACTTCAGCTCAGAGTCGAAGCGCAAGAGATTGGGAGGCTACTGCATCAGGAAGATATGAAGTTACCTGGGCCTCTTATTCCAAAAGACAGTTACACTCCTGGGATTAAAATGTAAAAGGGACAAGAGGATAGGGCTATGAGTGAGGAAAGCATGGTCTGAAACAGGTACCTGATGAGGGACAAAGCCATAAGAAAGAATAATGGAGCACAGCACCTTGGTTAAAGTTAAAGTCTGTCACGAGCCTTGTGGCCCATCAGGCCGGTGCTTATGTCGGTTTCCATGGCATGAAGCGACTGAGAGGAGAGGACAAGACTCCCCCCCCCCCCCCCCCCCCGGAATAGGACGCCAGTCTATTGCAAGGCTAACCCCCAGTATTTTTGCCGGTACCCATTCTCAGCTGGGTAGACTGGAGCAGTGTGTGGTTAGGTGCCTTGCTCAAGGACGACTCGAACCCACGACCTTCAGATCACTAGTCCAACGCCCTAACCACTTGGCCATGCGCCACACGACAGCACCTTGAATCAGGAGTTTAATGGACTGTAGTAGTGATAGGGAACGCTTCTGTAAGGGGTGCATGCATTGCGCTCTGCAGCCATGAACGCTTGTCTCAAGAACTGTGCTTCTCTGGTGCCAAGATTAAGGTAATTTCCTCAGGGCCTGAGGGAAATTGTGGTGAGACAGGAAAGATCCAGCTATCATGGTCCTTGTGGAACCACATGGAAACCAACGACAAGGATAGGATGAAGCTCAAGGAGTATGAGCTGTCAGGGCTTCATTTTACAAAGCAGAACTATAAAACAATAATCTCACAATTACTGCATGAGTCACTTACAAATTAACATAGATCAATAAGATCAGAGAATTAAAAGCAACGTTCAAAGACTAGCAAGAAAAGTGTTTCAATCAACAGGGTACCAGCAGATGTGGTAGAGAAATTTGTTCTGGCACTATTCCTAGTCCACTCTGTGGACACTTGAGAGGGTGGGTAGTGGAATAAGGAGCAGTGGAAATGGCAAGGTAGGATTCTGCTGAAGGCAAGTTTAGAAAGTTGAAAAAATGCATGAAGCAGGAGTTCCTGTTAGCAACATGGGTTATGATAACCCATCAGAAAAGGATAGAGCATACGAACCAAAGAGGAGACATCTACTTGAGTCACACAAGAGAAAACTGGCAAAAGACAAAACTGAAGCTTCATTTGCAAATGCAATCAACATTCATAACAAAGTAGATTAATTAATGACATAAAGAGAAATTAATGTACAAAACCTAATGGCCATTTACACAGACCTGGGTCCAATGTAAGCAAGGTTGGGAATTAAATATTGCAGAATACACAACTTTTAGATAAGGTAGGCAAAGGGAGCATGGGATAAAAGTCTGAGAGCTTGGGAAATCAAGAAATTGTATCAGTTTGGGTGCAGTTAAAAAACTGCAGGAAATAGAAGAAATTAGCAAGAATTGTCTGGACTCACAAAGAGTAGTAGTATCAACAGGGCACAGTTTAAGTAAGGAAGTTAGACATACGTGTAAGGCAGAAATAAAATAATCATGCAGGACTTTAATCTACAGCCAGGTCACAGAAAACAATATGGAGGCTAGTTCACAAAGTCTACATGGGTTGCTTTTCGCACATGTTGAGGAGCCAATGAAGAAACCGGCTATTTTGATTAAGAATTGTATCTTGAGAATGATTTAATTAATCCTGAGGAAGGGTCTTGGCCTGAAATGTCAACTGCACTCTTTTCCATAGATGCTGCCTGACCTGCTGAGTTCCTCCAGCATTTTGTCTATGTTGCTTGGACTTCCAGCATCCGCAGATTTTCTCTTGTTTGTTTATTAATAATCCGGTGGTTAAGGTGCCTTTAGCAAAGAGTAATTATAATCTAGATTGTTTTTGAAAAAGTCTAGGAATTATTTAATTCAATTTGAAGCAAGAGTCTTCCTTCCACACAAAGCAACCTATGAAACTAGGAGGCACACTGAATAAACAAGCAATGGATAACATTTAAAGTTTACAAGCAATACCTTAAGGCACAAACCCCAAACAAGAAGAGTGGTCCAACTAAGGCTAATAAGAGAAGCTATAATCAGTACTAGTTGAAAGAAAAGGGTTTAATAACATTGCCAGAAAAAGCAAGAGGTCTGAGGATTGGGAAAATGTTGGGAAATTGATAAGGGAAAGGAAAGTAGAATACGTATGTGAGTTATCCAGCAAAAATATTTAAACACAAATAATAACTATGTAAAAAGAAAAGCATTAGCAAAAATCAATGTGAATTCCTTATAAACAGGCTTGATGTAAGGAAATAAGGAAAATGGAGATAAATTAAACAAATACTTTGTATCTGTCAGAACACTTAGAAAAAGGATTAGGTTTAGTCAGCAGAGATTAGCAAAAGGAAATCATGTTTGACAAATATGTCAGAGATTTTTGAGATAATGAGCAGAACAGATAAATGGAGGGGAGGAGGAGGCCAGTCGATACAATATATTTCAACCTTATCTGATAAGTTATCAGATAAAATGAGCAGGGGGTTAGTATACAGGCAGGGAATAAAGCTGTGCATGTAAATGAACATTTCTCTCCCCTCAGATGCTGCACGACCTTCTGAGTGCTTCTGGAATTTTCTTTTTTGTTTTAGGCTTCCACTATCTGAAGGTTTTTTTGATCCACCTAAAATAATGGATTGCACGGCACTGTGCGATGCCAAACCAAGTGTAAGGATGTGATTCCTAAGCTGTATCTGGGCTTCGTGAGGTGCATCAGATGGATGACATTGATTCTATTGGCGAATTAGAAGAGCACTGCATGATAGATTCAGGCATTTAAAGACTGAGTTTCCTGAAAATATTGCTTACTCTGGTACTGAGCTCTCTGGGGAAAAGATTGCCAATTTTCAAAGGTACAATGGATTTAGTCCAGGAAACTGCCTGGGCAAATCAACAGAGACAAGGAAAGCATTTAAATACAAGATAGCCAAAAGTATACAGAAAATGGAAGTAACTTTTTTTTTTGTTTGGTAATCAGTGCCAGCGTGGAACATTTTACCAAAGGATGGTAGAGCAGAAAACCATGGCAGGTTCTTAAAGCAGAGGAATCAATTAATTCTTGTAGGAATGGGAACACAGTACGATTAGCTGTAGGATCACATTAAGGAAACTGGAAAAAAAATTGAATTAGGCAGTAATTTTGATTTAAGCAATCTTTAATTAACAGCAGTAGACTGTATGTTCCTAATAAAAACTGGCACCAAATAAAATGTCACTTTATGGGAACTGCTGTATGAAAACACACCACATGTCAGTTTTGGCTGTTAAGCAACTAAAAAGAGGGGAAGATCTAAAATATTCAAATTCTGCCTTAATTTTCTAGTTAATAGAAAAGCGCACAGATTAGGTATTTTACTAGGTTTGCAGAAAAGGTCACTGTCATCACTCAGGAACCCAAGCCAGTTTATTGGCCAGATGTGTGGATTTGAAACTTTTTAATATAACCTACAGGAAGCAGTTGAGGGAAGAGCAATGAGAGGTGCAGTGTTGGAACAAGACCAGTGTCACACACTTATTAGAATCTGCTGACAGCAGAAAAATTGTTGCTGCTTTGGGCAGACTGCTTATTTGTTTTTCCTATTTTTAGTGAGTGCAGCCTTGAAAGCTGCACAGGTCAGGGTCTTGATTAAAATTCATTTTCCAAAGAGCTTTAATCAGGAAGGAGCAAAGAGGAGAAAGTAACCTGACTGCCTTAAACTCTTGTAACAGTTGTGTAATGGTTGAGTCAGCTGATGACTGTGTTGACACCAAGGTACTGACATGGTTGTGTTTGACATTCTCTCCTTGGACAGTGTGAAGATCAACAAATCATAGATCACTACAAGTCATCAAGAAACATCCAAAGTTACTTTTTTTTAAAGTTTGTCCTTGAATAGACTTAATCTGATCTATTTTTTCAAAAGTTTATTCTACTGGCTGGAAAAAAAATTCTTCCAAATTTCTCCGAGAATTTGAAATGCTCTAGGACCCATGTTACATAGCCAAGTCTGGACATTTTATTTTATGAAATATTTAGGCATTTTTGAAATAAGAAATCAATCAATACCTGGAAACATAAATCCTCTTCAGCAGTGCATTGCTATTATTAAAGAAAATTAGTATACAGCATAAAACTTTCATTGGGCGAACTGTACAATTAATCTCCATGGCAACCCAGCCTCATCCTTTCACAGATTTTTTTTTGCCTTATGTATTTTTCCCAAAACTTTCTTTGCAAGTTAAAACTACCTATTTTTTTTTATTGCTCTTTCACAATTCCGATGAAGGGTCTTCAAATTGTAATGAGAGTTTTATTCTTTCCACAGACGCTGGCCTGATTTGCTGAGAGTTCCCAGCATTTTCTGCTTTTGTTATAAAATTTCTCAGATTATCAAAAGTCAATGCAGTCAACCACAATGACCTCAGTCTATCGGTTGAAATGACCTGAAGGTTTTGGCCATGCAGTTGAATGCTACTCCTTCAACAATTGGCCGGATACAAACTGGTACTCCGTCCATTAATGCACGTACTTACAGCTGAAATAGTTCACAAACAACACACAGCAATTAGAAATTCCAAGTATATAATTTAATCAGGGTTAGAAGTTGGTTGTAAATTGCTCAAACTTCACTCTTATAGTTTATGATGTCATCTGAACCCTTCGTTTACATTACAGCCTCATAATCACTCCCAGATACCTACTATTCTTTGTTTAATTTGAGTGTTAATGGTAATATTTTTAATCTAAACCAGAAGTTCAAAAAAACGATGTGTCAGAATACAGCTGCAAAGGTTCACTCACTTGCCAGCATTGACTTAAAATGAGTTAGGCGAGTGGAAAAATAACAATCAATATTAGCAAGGCGGCATTCGTTTTCCAAGATTTACAGAAGGCATCTTAAATTTAAAGATTTTAACCTTGGCATGATCCAATGGGAAATGGATGAACTTCCAGCTCAATGTAAAAAGATCAGTAAACAAATTCCATTCTGCAGGGTCTCCCTTTCTAGTATTTCACTGAAAATAATGGTAAAATTAGAGAGGAACAGTTTCCCAGCATGGACAAATTACATATTTACATAGTGTCATCTACATTACTGATAGTTAATTGCAGCCAAATATAATGACATGAGAGCTGAATTTAAAGGTGCATTTTAACACCGTAGCAGTCATTTCTCAATGCTCGCTTATACATTTCATGCCTTGTAACACCATTCCGTCAAGGCAGAAGTCGCTGAAAAGCCCTGACTTGTGCCTTGCATGTTGCTGCCTCGGGATTAGAAGCAAGACCAAGTCTCATGGGCTCATCATACATCAGCATAAACACTGATGGTTTTGAAAGATAGTACTTGTTGTTTACTCTGCTACTTTTCCAGATTATCAATTTTTAATATTGATCTGCTTTGATTAATAGCTCTGAGATTTATGTAGAAAGTGCCATAAATACATAGGTTTGTCAACATCTCAGAGAAGGATAGGTTAATAGTCACCCTGTTAGAACTCAGTCGTCTTGTAAGGATTTAACTCAAAAGACAAACTTTCCCTTTCCCCCCGAGGTG
The DNA here is from genome assembly GCF_030028105.1 of Mobula birostris. Classification (NCBI taxonomy): domain Eukaryota; kingdom Metazoa; phylum Chordata; class Chondrichthyes; order Myliobatiformes; family Myliobatidae; genus Mobula; species Mobula birostris. Next base: position 54,681,053 of record NC_092384.1, read on the forward strand.
CAAACCACTCTCATACCCAATTCTAATTTTGCAGGTGCTCTTTAATTATAATAACCTTTGTGACTGCCATTGTAGAACATGTGAGAAATTCAGGCATAGAATGCCAATGACTTCCTGTTCAAAACTAACAGAGAATGGCAGCCCAAGCTGCTATATTTTACCCTTTGCTTTAAGAGAAGGGCATGATCCTCTTTTTTGAGGGTTACTTTTCCCCAACTTGAAAACAAGATGGCAGGCACTGCAACTGGTATAAACATGCAAGTGTTAAAACATTTAACCAATCATAACATTCCACAAATAATAATTCTTTTGGCCACCTACCTCTGATAGGTTCAGAAATTGATCTGCTCCAAATGTAGAACACCAACACTTTTCAAATTATCAAAGGACTGCAATTACATGCAATCACAAAGGGACAGTTGTTTTCTTGACACTTAAACTGTTCTGTCCAAATGAAAACGCTCAGTACAGTTTTGCACGTTTGCCGACTTTTGGCAGCCTTGACTTTAGATATCCTGCCCTGAAGAAGGGCCTCCATACAGTATGCATCACACCAATGTGTGACTGTTGGAAAATGGCGTGTGATAAAGACAGAAGGGAGGGAAAGCAATTGCCCAGATTGATGATCAAGACTGTGTAATTTTATTGGAGGGAATTCAGAAGAGGTTCTCTTTGCCAGAACGGCCTGCTAGAGCAACAGGGAACACACTGAAAGGAGCCACAAGTCCCAGAATGTGGTGCAATGCAGGAAGATGTACAATGAACTCACCTAGAAGACTGCCACACTACTCTAGATCTATCTTTACTTTCTGAAATTCCTTCTCCTGTTGAAAGCTCCGAGCAAGGATGCTTTGCCAAGTTTGTTATGTTGTCCAGTAAGCAGCACAGAGGATGATAAATTTGAAGAACCCGTCTGCTGTGCACTTTCATAGTGATGTGGACAGTAAAATCTCACTTTGAGGGACGCACCAGCGATCTCCCCTGAGGCTTTGGTGATGCCACGGCTTTTACAAGGTGGGGCTCAGCAGTAGGATGTGCAGGCCCATAAACAAGAGATGACCTTTACTCCCCCAACGTCTGTCCATCAGGAGGTAACAGGTGCAGAAATTCCTCTCAGGGTTGGCAACAGTTTGGGCAAGGAGAGGTTGAAGACATTGTGATTAACAAAGAGACTATGGTTCTGAATGAGAACCTTCAGAGTCCAACTGCTAATGGCTGAAGCCTCAGGGAAGCCATCAAGGTTGGCACATCCAAGCTCCGACTATGCCTCGCTCTCTTAACAAAAAAAAAGTAATTTCTCTGAGATTATGGAATAACAGTAACCTAATGAGGTAAGTTAACATTTCAAAGTAAACGAATCATTGAAGTACATATATGTTACCATATACTATCTTGAGATTCATTTTCTTGCAGGCATTTACAAGAAAAAGAACAATAGAATTTCATGAAAAAATATAAACAAAGACTGACAACCAACCAATGTGCAAAACACAAACTATGCCAATAAAACTAAAACTGAGAACTTGAGTTGTAAAGCGTCCTTGAAAGTGAGTCTGGATGTTGTGGATAGGCTATAGTCCAATCACGGCAAGCTGAACCTATTCTGAGATGTGAAGATGAATGTGAATGTGACATGGTGCAAACCTGTGGTCAAAGCCCAGGAGGTCGCTGATTTTTGTGTCTTGGTAAACCTTAGTCTTTTTTATAAAGGAAGTCAGGGTAAAGAGTGTAATCCCAGCAGCTGAATAAAGTCTTTGGTAATAAGCCATTGTATGCTTTCTCTTTCAAGGACTATATTCATGTCTGTGGCACAATCAATGTTTGTGATCTAGTTCTTCCATTTTTATGAACAGCAAAAGCAGCAATGCACCCATGCCCATTGCATGGGATTTCCTAGTGCCAGTGGAGATTTGTAAAAATCACACTGTTGACAGGGAGCAGACCTTAGAATCAACAGGCAATAGAATCAGAAGTTGCAAGTGTAAGCTTGGCATTCCTGTAAATTATACAGTAAGTTGATCAAACTACATTGGTCTATGATTGGCCACAGCAATGGAGCTTTGGATAAAGGTGAGCTTTATTTGTCACTTCTACATTGAAAGATACAGTGAAACACATGATTTGTGTCAAATCAAATCAGCGAAGATTGTGCTGAGGGCAGCCTGCAAAGTGTTGGCCACCATGCTCACAACTCACTACCTGTATGTCTTTGGAGTGTGGGAGAAAACACACGTGGTCCTGGGGAGACTGTGCAAACACCTTACAGACAGCAGCAGGAATCAAACCTCGGTTACCAGCGCTGTAAGGTGATCGTACTAACTGCTATGCTGCCATGCCCTCCAGCAACCAGCACTCAACAAAACTGAAACAAACAAAATTACATGAGGAGCAATGTCATTCAGTATCTGTCCAGTGCTGAAAATATTTCATTTTAGCAAGTCTAACTCACTTTGGAACATGCCCTAACAACAGGAATTCTGCAGATGCTGGAAATTCAAGCAACACACATCAAAGTTGCTGGTGAACGCAGCAGGCCAGGCAGCATCTCTAGGAAGAGGTGCAGTCGACGTTTCAGGCCAAGACTCTTCGTCAGGACTAACTGAAGGAAGAGTGAGTAAGGGATTTGAAAGTTGGAGGGGGAAGGGGAGATCCAAAATGATAGGAGAAGACAGGAGGGGGAAGGATGGAGCCAAGAACTGGACAGGTCATTGGCAAAAGGGGATACGAGAGGATCATGGGACAGGAGGTCCGGGAAGAAAGACAAGGAGGTGGGGGGGGGGCCTCTTGTTGCAGTCAACGTTTCAGGCCGAGACCCTTCTCCGTAACTTCCGCCACCTCCAACGGGATCCCACCACTAAGCACATCTTTCCCTCCCCCCCTCTCTCTGCATTCCGCAGGGATCGCTCCCTACACAACTCCCTTGTCCATTCGTTCCCCCCATCCCTCCCCACTGATCTCCCTCCTGGCACTTATCCGTGTAAGCGGAACAAGTGCTACACATGCCCTTACACTTCCTCCCTTACCACCATTCAGGGCCCCAAACAGTCCTTCCAGGTGAGGCAACACTTCACCTGTGAGTCGACTGGGGTGATATACTGCGTCCGGTGCTCCCGATGTGGCCTTTTATATATTGGCGAGACCCGAAGCAGACTGGGAGACCGCTTTACTGAACATCTACGCTCTGTCCGCCAGAGAAAGCAGGATCTCCCAGTGGCCACACATTTTAATTCCACATCCCATTCCCATTCTGACATGTCTATCCACGGCCTCCTCTACTGTAAAGATGAAGCCACACTCAGGTTGGAGGAACAACACCTTATATTCCGTCTGGGTAGCCTCCAACCTGATGGCATGAACATCGACTGCTCTAACTTCCGCTAAGGCCCCACCTCCCCCTCGTACCCCATCTGTTACTTATTTTTATGCACACATTCTTTCTCTCACTCTCCTTTTTCTCCCTCTGTCCGTCTGAATATACCTCTTGCCCATCTTCTGGGTTCCCCCCCCCCTTGTCTTTCTTCCCAGACCTCCTGTCCCATGATCCTCTTGTATCCCCTTTTGCCAATCACCTGTCCAGCTCTTGGCTCCATCCCTCCCCCTCCTGTCTTCTCCTATCATTTTGGATCTCCCCCTCCCCCTCCAACTTTCAAATCCCTTACTCACTCTTCCTTCAGTTAGTCCTGACGATGGGTCTCGGCCTGAAACGTCGACTGCACCTCTTCCTAGAGATGCTGCCTGGCCTGCTGCGTTCACCAGCAACTTTGATGTGTGTTGCTTGGAACATGCCCTGTTAACTTCACAGACGGACACAATCACCCGGAAATAATAGTTATCCTATTTTACTCTTGGAAAAATTTATTTCCTGTTGCATAATGCTGATAAAAGTATTACAAAGTTGAATTTCTAGGCCATAATTTAACGAAAGGACAGCTACTAATTATTTGTAGAAGTAGGGTACCAACTCAACAAAATATGTTGTCACAAATCCAGTCGATAAATTGCTGAATCTTACTGGGATTCAATACTCAGAAATTTTCAAATTGGGCAATTTGAAAATGCACCTGATATAAACAACAGCATTGTGTTCAAGGAAGAATGTGAATTAATGTCATAAACCAGATGTGTAAGAAGGAAATTTGCATTGTATAGAGGTACAAAAGAAGTTGCAATGGACTGGAACACAGGAATAATAATGTAGGAATGAAGAAAACATCAACTCTGAGAAAAATCAAGTTCTTGGAAATTCTTCTATATTGCTTAATGATGGTTTAATAAATTCCAGGATCTCACAGTCCACCAGAAGCTTAAACATTGAGACCCAGACCCATACCAGTCTTGTATTAAACTACAGATTATTCAATGCTGTGACATTCCATTGAGTAAGAACTGGATGAGGACTATACTCATTGACTCCTTTCGGGAAAGCCAGAAGTGGAGTTTAATTCAATGTGCATAGGGTGCATCATTTAAAACAGTATTGGTTGGGTTTATATGGAAAGATGGTCACCCAAGTACGTTGAAAAGAGTATTGCTTAATGAGTTCTTTTCTATATTTTGAAAGGTAACATCCCTTACATGAATCTGAAGTGGTCTGGCTAGTTGAAGAACAACAGTACTAACCTTGATGATTTCTTACTATTTATAATACTTGCAACACCATAATTTTTGTCTCAGTACTGAATGGAACAACTGACAAATTCTATTATTGTTCTCAGTCCTGGCTATAGCTCTACTTTTGATACTTTCCTTCTGAACTATTGAATGGGGAGTTTTCAGCACCTGACCTGTTAAGTATTTCCAACATTTTCTGTTTTGAGTTCAGATTTCCTGCGTCTGCTGTTTTCTGGTGTTTGCTCAGTGTAGTCCATGTAAAGATGGCAGCATGTTCACATGTAGTGGCTTCTCTGGGGCCAGACAAAGGTGTTTTGTTTTATTATCGCAAAACAATGCTAGACTCCGAGGACTTCAAGTACTGTTGGTGTACCCCCATCAGTGAGCTGCTCTTTGATCAGAGTAGCTGGACTGGGAGTCAGAGGAGTCAGCCTGGGTACAGACCGTGATGCTGCCTGCTACTCGAAGGCATCAGAGTTGGAATGCAAAAGCGTCATGCAGTGATCATCTTGGACATTTCTCTTGTGATTGCTTGACCCTGTTGGACAGTGATAATGTAAGACGCCGCAGGCCAGTTACCATCGTTTGGTGGCATGACAGGTGGTGGGGAAGCTGTGTAGCCTCAGTTGTAGTGAGTATTGGGCCTCAAGCCGTGGGCTTGCCTGCTGCTGCAGTCCAGGAGGGAGGACGCTAGAGGTGGTGCAGCGTGGCTTCCATAATTGGTTGGAGACCAGCCTCTCTCATCGGTGCTGCCCTCGAGTGTTCAATCAGTCGAAAGACAGGCTGATGATCAACACTGGCGCACCTCAGGGGTGTGTGCTTAGTTCACTGCTCTCCTCTCTATATACACATGACTGTGCGACTAGGCATAGCTCAAATACCATCTATAAATTTGCTGACAATACAACCATTGTTGGTGGAATCTCAGGTGGTGATGAGAGGGCGTACAGGAGTGAGATATGCCAACTAGTGGAGTGGTACCACAGCAACAACCCGGCACTCAACAGCAGTAAGACAAAAGAGCTGATTGTGGACTTCAGGAAGGGTAACACGAAGGAACACATACCAATCCTCTTAAGAGGGATCAGAAGTGGAGAGAGTGAGCAGCTTCAAGCTCCTAGGTATCAAGATCTCTGAGGATCTAACGTGGTACCAACATATCGATGTAATTATAAAGAAGGCAATACAGCTGCTATACTTCATTAGGAGTTTGAAGAGAGTTGGCATGTCAACAAATACACTCAAAAACTTCTATGGAGAACATTCTGACAGGCTGCATCACTGTCTGGTATGGAAGGGCTACTGCATAGGACCAAAAGAAGCTGCAGAAGGTTGTAAATCTAGTCAGCTCCATCTTGGGTACTAGCCTACGAAGTACCCAGGGACCTTTAGGGAGCGGTGTCTCAGAAAGGCAGCATCCATTATTAAGGACCTCCAGCACGCTTTTCTCACTGTTAATATCAGGAAGGAGGTATAGAAGCCTGAAGGCACAGAGTCAGTGATTCAGGAACAGCTTCTTCCCCTCTGCCATCTGATTCCTAAATGGATATTGAATCTTTGGACACTACATCACTTTTTAAAAAATATATAGTATTTCTGTTTTTGCACATTTATTTTTACTCTATTCAATATACATAATTGATTTACTTGTTCATTAATTTTTATTTTATTTATTATTTTTTTTCCTCTCTGTTAGATTATGTATTGCATTGAACTGCTGCTGCTAAGTTAACAAATTTCACATCACATGCTGGTGATAATAAACCTGATTCTAATTCTGATGGATTGCAAAGGCTGCGCACTGCCATGAACTGTACCATCAATTTGCAGGACATGTTGCTCAGGGTCTTGGGTTATATATCTGCTTTTTTTGCGTGACCGTGTTTTTTTGCGTGACTGTGCTATTTTGAATGTGCTGTGTTTGCTTTGTACCTTGACCCCAGTGGAACATGGTTTCATTTGGCTGTATTCAAGTATGTTTGAATGATAACTAAACTTGAAGTTGAATTTGAATTGTTTTGAATTTGCATGTACAGTTTAAATTAAATATTTCAAAAGATGATTGAAAGTTCAAGCAACAGCTCACCTGAATAGTCCACATCAAACATTAACTATATTATTTAACACCTCTTCTATAATTCGTACACCTTGCTATTAATTAGTTCCAAAACCAAACTATCAAATAGTTATATTCAATATAATGTAAATGATCACAGTTACTGCCATAACCTCTATAATAAAAATGTTTGTAATTATGAAATGCATTTGAAATTTTGTAATTTTGCCACTAAAAATCTGTAACACAACTGTTGCATTGGAATAGATGACATTTAATCCTCCGCAAGACCTCATTTTGCACCTGATTGTCCATACCCATCCCTTTAATAGTTTTCATTGACAAGTATGACCTTCCCAGTAGTTGCATTGCAACACTTTATCTCATCTTGTCATTCAAATTAAGACAGAATTCCTTTACTCTCCATGCACTTATCATATTTCTTCCTCTTCAATATCCAATTTGAAAAGTTAATCTGGCTTTGACTCAAAGGCTCTAGTCAAAACAGAAAATTGGTTTTGCTTCAGTTAAATATTACAAGCAGAAATGTATGTGAAGTAACTTATTTTTTGGAAAGGTGACTACCAAAAGTTAAATCTTCTCGGTAACATTAACTCTTTATTTTTCTCCACGGATGCTGCATGACCTGCTGAGGTCCTCCAGCATTTTGTGTATTACTCTGGATTTCCACAGCATCTGTAGAATCTTGTGTTGTTTTCAGTAAAGTTGGTTGAACATGTTTGCATCCAGTACTAACAAAGAAGTTTTAGTAAATGATTAGCATGAATCAGTAATTAAATTTGCTTTGCCTAGTCTTGTTCGGTAATTTGTAGTGTCTAGACGACAAACAGGGTAAGCATCTTCACTAAAATAAATACTGGAAAACATTTTTTCTTGAACTTTTTCATACCTGTGATTAAAAACAGTAATTAATCCTTCCTGATGTCTGATTTGAGAATGAATTTCAGATTGCACTGGGTTGTCTGGAACTTTTGAAAATGTAAATTGAACTAAACTTACACAAGTGAAATAGAGCCCCTCGTGCCTGCCATGCCACTTCCTTAATATCAAACACCTATCAATCTCTGTCTTAAATATACACAAACATTGAGTTTTCTCGGCCCTTCTGAACAGAAAAGGCTAGAGATTAATTATTTGAATGAAAATACTTCTTATTTCAGTCTTCAGATTTTGCTTGAAATCATCTTGTGGGGTACCTTATCAAAAGCCTTCTTAAAGTCTACATACACCACATCCACTAACTTGCCCTTTGCTACCCCACCAAACTCAAAAAAATTCTAACAGATATACCAAATATAATATCCCTTTAAGAATTCACGATGGCATTTCAATTCACAGTTTTTAGCAACAGGTTCTAGTGTTTCCCTACTCTTCACACTCAGCTGCTCAGCAGTTTCCCATTTCCTTTCTTCCTCCTCTCATTTATGGTGGAGTTAATTCGTACCCTGCAGAATTCTAGAAGATGACAGAGAACTGGACAGGTCATTTGGCCCATGATGCTGTGCTGATTAAACGAGTGAATATGAAGTTTTGAAAGTATTGGTATCAGTCAAGAGCATTGTACTTGTAACACCAGCAACGAACTGATCTCACTTCATGCATGCTTAGGATAAGGGTAGACTGCAACACCACTTCAGGAAAAATTTTGGCTTATTGTCATTACTTACGTCATGCACTACCTACATTTGAAAGTTAAGGGTGCAAGGACTCACTAGTATACTTTGATTTTAAAAGCCTATTATTCCACTCTGCAGTTCTGTGTCAATGTGAGGCTTTATATGCTCAGGTGCTTCACTCAATACTTCACTTTCTGACAAGATTCAAAAGCAGCTTTCAAAAACAGGAGGTTAATAAGAGAACAAGTCCCCGTCAAGCGGCTGAGTCTAATTCAACTGACACTGATGAGAATCAATGTTCCTTTGAATGCATTACTTGGCAGAAACAGGACTTCATCCCAAAACCCAGCCAGTGAAAATGATGCCCTTCAAATATTAGTGAGAGGTGAAAATAAAGAGACCAAATTCCAGTTTATTCTCTTTCATAGAGCAAATGGATTCTGTGCACTTTATACATTAATCAATCAATAACATGGACAGTGCATCAGAAACAAGGCAAAGTTATGAATGACCTTTTAAACAAAAGGACACTCTAATGCTCATAAGACTGTTCATGGATTGGCAACTTTCTGGTTTTTATTCACATGATTAACCCTCAGAGGCATACAGACCTTGTTACTGTAGTAAATAATGTGATGTTTAGCAGTTATTTGTGCTTTTGGAAACCATCAATACTGAGCATTTCTTGCTCATATTCTGATTCCTTTTTAATTATTAAAGGCTTAGGAAGCCACTGCCAAATCAGTTAAAGTGAGTACACTATGCTCACTTCTGGAAGCATGAGTGGGGAACACTGTTTCAGAACTTGAACCACCTTCCCAGCATTTCACCGCCTCTGTTTCATGGCCTGCACTGACACTTAACCCCTATCCCCTCAGCAGTAAATGAGTAAATCAGGATAAGAACTCTGTGGACTTTACACTTCATTAAATGTGGGTCAGCCAGATTTACTGTGCTCCCAACCCGATGTAGCTCATTTCATCGTCGGACAGCACCACTGTCCTCAAACAGCAGTCTGTGGTGACTGTCCTAAGCTCCCGTCTGACTTGTTATCTAATTCATAATCAATCCAGAGAACATCACAGTCTCAACTCTGCCCTAGTCCGAGGCTGGTAAAACATCACTCATGGGAATGTTGACATCCGTGATGACAGGTACCCTCCAAATCAAGTAGCGAGTTGCCTATTTGAAAAGTTACGTTAACATTCGTCAATCTAGCAAAAAGTGTCAATTCTCCACGAATATGCATCTGTTGCTAATTTGCATAAAGAATTTGTAGCATTTATGCAGAGCTGGTTATTATATTGTAGAGTACAAGGGTATACCCGAGGAAGCAAAATCAATATTAGAAGCTAATATAGAATATAGCATAAAAAATCATTTAACTGCAGAGAAGTCATTAGCTAAGTGAATAATACAATTAAAACAGTATAAAATATAGTGCAAAAAGCTTTTTAATAGATCTGAGCTTTCTTAAAAGCCCTTAAGCAAAGAGATTGAACATGGTGTAAATATATGACCCTGGGTGATTGACGCAAATCACTGTCCTCAGTCACATGAAAGCTAATGAAAGTGGGCCACAGTAATGAATTTCAAAGCCAATGAAGAAAAATGGACATCTGCTAAGAGTCATAATGCTCATTGTCCTTCATCCCTTGTAAACCAGATGTAAACAGCATTGGGAAAACTGACTGAGATGGCTAGGTAAATTCAGCAACTTTTCCTTTCTGACTTGGAGTCCTTCCATGCTCCATAGAGAAAGTACACTGTAGGTTAAAAAAAATCAGTTGCAAGATCGTATGAGGTCGATTGTGAGGGCAAGGGTTCATTTTACCGTACCAGGGAACAGTTCTTATCGTCAGCAGAGTAGAAGTTGCCCTTGAGCCTGGTAGTAAATGCTTTCAGGCTTTTGTGGGGAGAAGAGGAAATACCCAAGCTGGGTGGGATCTTTGATAAGGCTGGCAGCTTTACTGAGGCAGTGGGAAGTGTGACAAAAGTCCATGGAGGGGAGACTGGTTTCTGTGATATGCAGATCTGCGTCCACAAGACACAGATGTAATCGAGGCACGAGTGGGAACAGAATGCAAGTACCTTTACTCAGTATCCACACAGAGAATATTGATACCGACACCAGTTATTGACAAGGAAAATGCTTCCCTCAGCTTGGCAAACATAAAATTTGCATCAAAACCTTCAAGTCCAATGATTATCAGCAAATTGATTACAGCTTTCAAATAGACACTGAATAACTTGTCAATCACAAAGTTGCCTTTATCTAACATCCTTAATGTAAAGTGATGATGTATATTGACTATTGCAGAGAGAGATGAACAGAAGAATAAACTCTGCTTTGAGGCAAAGATTAGGAACGATGTCCAAGTGGTTGGTTGAAGGGATGGGTTGTTTTGAGACTTCTAATTGTGAAGGGGGAAGTACAGCAGTTGAGATATCTGGTGATATTAGTTCCAGAGAACATTGTCAAGTTGAATATTTTGACCTTGTTAATGTTAATAGGTGACAGGAAGAAAAGGCTTTAGAGATCTCAACGGGTCTCAGTGTTCATGCTAAAATGGAATGAATAAAGGGCTTTGCTAAAGGGTGGTACTCCATTCAAATACATTGGATTGCAACTATACAAACATTTATCTATAAACTGGTGAAGATGGTGAAGAAAAACCACCTCAAGTACTCCTAAAAAAGCAAATGTTCAGAATCAAGCTCAACACTAGCTCTAACTGGTCAGAGTTGATGTTTAGTTGGGTTCGGGCAGTCAGAGGTGCCAACACTGGGCAGGGGATTCTATTGTAATATTTGGTGCAGGCCTGCCACTTAGATGTGACTGACAATATTAATGTTCAGAAAGGTTTTAGAGCTGTGAAAATACTTGGAGAAGAAACAGTGACTAAACTGAATTTAGAAGGAAGAAGGATGATTCTAATTGTAAAGGAGGGTCTATCAGTGAGCACAGAACTCGAGTGTACAAGTGGCAGAACGTCAGATGGGGAATGCTGCAGAGGAACACGTACAGATGACACTGAAGGAAAGAGTAAATCAGCCGGGAGAGCAGTTAGGATATAAAATGAGTTTGAAATTCAGATTGTTGGGGGGTAGGAAGGTTATGGAGGGAGAAGAAGAGTTGAATGAAATGCAGCAGAGGCAGCTAGACTCACGGCTTTAAACCACATTGTCAACAAGTTAATATTTAGGATAATTAGAAGCAAGATGGAATTAGTTTAGGGAAATAGAAAAATAAGTCTCTGTAAAATCAAGTTCATGAGTTAGATTTAAATTCAGAATGGTTACAACGTTTAGAAGGCATTCTATCCTTAATTTCCATGTAACTTTGCAAGTATGATAACTTAATTCTAGGAAATTAGTGAATGATAAATTAAGTGAATTTTCTTTGATTATTTATGTTTTGTTTATCTGTTTGCCTTGTGTTCCAGCTACTAAACCACACTTTTTACTATTATCCACTGTTCTCCTCGGTGGGAATATGGCTAAAGGCTGCATATTTGAGAAAATCTGTTTAAGAACAAATCACAAGAACACACTGTTATCATTTGGGCACATGGATTAAGTTACTGTTAATAGTACACTTCTGTTTTCAATGGACAACAATCCCATGTTTCATCTCAGCTTTGATACAGTTAGTGGAAACATCAATAAAAGCACACAGAAGCTTGAAGCCTGAGTAATGATGATTGTCCAGCACTTGTCAAGTGCTCAAAAATTGGAGTGGTGGGTAGGGATGAGGCAAGATGAATAAGTAAATATTTTTCCCATCCACTCTGCTACTAAGAAGAAATAGCACAGTCCGACCATCTTTCATCGGTTCTGCTTCCCAAGTATAGCCTGGTCACTAAATGTGTGAAACCCACAATGGAGACTATTAAGATCTGGCTGGAGGGGGCTGACTCTGCTCTTCAGCACCAATTCCAGCACACAGACTGAAGCGCGTTTGCTGCCCATGCCACCACAGACACTCAGATTAACATTGACTTATATACCAACTCTGTCCTTGAGCACATCAACAAGTGTGTAGATAGTGACAGCACAAAAACAAATGAAAGTTTTCCCCAATCAGAAACCATGGATGAACAGAGAGGTTCGCCTCCTGCTCAAAGCCAGAGATTCAGCCTTCAGGTCTGGAGACCAGGAGGCTTACAGCTCAGCCAGGGCCAACCTGAGGAGGGGAATCTCTCAGGCTAAACACATATACAAACAGAGAATCGAGGAGCATTTCAACTCCTCGGACCCCCGGTGCATGTGGCACGGCATACAGGTCATTACAGATTTCAAACCACCTAGTACTGTGCCCCCTTCCAGCTCTGCTTCCCTCCCTGATGAGCTCAATTACTTTTACGCTCGCTGACCGAGAGAACAAGGAGGTCATCCTCAAAGCGGACCTCCCACCTGGTGAACTGCCTCTCTCACTTTCCACCTCTGATGTCTACGCCACCCTGAGCAGGGTAAATGTACGGAAGGCAGCTGGTCCGAATGGAATACCTGGCCGTGTGCTCAGAGTCTGTGCAGGGCAGTTGGCCAGGGTCTTCACGGACGTTTTTAATCTGTCTCTGGCCCAGGCAGTTGTCCCCACAGGCTTCAAGATCGCCACCATCGTGCCAGTGCCGAAGCATTCCACTGCCACGGGCCTGAATGACTTCTGTCCAGTTGTACTCACCCCCATCATTGCAAAGTGCTTTGAGAGACTGGTTCTATCACATTTGAAATCCTGTCTGCCCTCTACCCTGGATGCCCATCAATTTGCCTATCGCACCAACAGGTCAACAGAGGATGCCATCTCCACGGCACTTCACTCTGCCCTGACCCACCTGGACAGCCCCAACTCTTACATCAGAATGCTGTTCATTGACTTTAGTTTGGCATTCAATACTGTGATCCCCTCCAAGTTGATCACCAAACTTCGTCAGCTTGGTATCAGCGTATCGCTCTGCAAGTGGACCTTGGACTTTCTGACTAACAGACCTCAATCAGTTAAGTTAGACAACCTCTCCTCCTCCACTCTCACCCTGAACACCGGCATGCCTCAAGGCTGTGTGCTGAGCCCTCTTCTGTACTCCCTTTTCACCTATGACTGCGTTCCTGTACATGGTTCTAACTACATAAGCAAGTTCGCAGACAACACCACGGTGGTTGGTCTGATCAGGGGGGATGATGCGACAGCCTACAGGGATGAGGTCCAGCACCTGCCTGCGTGGTGTGCTGACAGCAACCTGACCCCTAACACCCAGAAGACCAAGGAGATCACTGTGGACTTCAGGCATGCTAGGAGCCACACTCACGTCCCCATCTACATCAACGGAACTGTAGTGGAGCGTGTATCAAGCTTCAAATTCCTTGGTGTCCACATTTCCAAGGATCTCACCTGGTCCCTGAGCTCCTCCATCCTGGTGAAAAAGGCGCAACAGCGCCTTTATTTCCTGCAGAGCATGAAGAAAGCTCACCTCTGTCCCAGGATACTGATGGACTTTTACCGCTGTACCATTGAGAGCATACTCACCAACTGCATCTCAGTGTGGTATGGCAATTGTCCCGTATCGGACCGCAAAGCACTCCAGAGTGTGGTGAAAACTGCCCAGCGGATTATCGGCACCCAATTGCCCACCATTGAGAACATCTACCATAAACGCTGCCTGGGCAGGGCGAAAAGCATTATCAGGGATGCATCTCACCCTAACCATGAACTTTTTACTCTCCTCCCATCCGGTAAGTGCTACAGGAGCCTCCGCTCCCGCACCAGCAGGCACAGGAAGAGCTTCTTCCCTGAGGCTGTGACACTGCTGAACCTCTCATCACAGCGCTAAGCAGTATTGCATCCGTATTGTACTGTCTCAGTACTTTTATATTTGTGTGCTGTAGCACTTTTTTTATTCACAGTTATTTTGTAAATAACACTATTTTTTGCATTTCTGGTCAGATGCTAAATGCATTTCATTGACTTTGTACTCGGCATAATGACAATAAAGTTGAATCTAATCTAATCTAATCATAATTCAGGAGGATTAAGGGTCCTGATGAAGGGTCTCGGCCCGAAACGTCGACTGCACCTCTTCCTAGAGATGCTGCCTGGCCTGCTGCATTCACCAGCAACTTTGATGTGTGTTGCTTGAATTTCCAGCATCTGCAGAATTCCTCATGTTTAGGATTAAGGAATGCAAGCTTCAAAGAGTGGCCTTAAACTTGTTCTTTCAAAATACCTTGTAATCACATTGTAAACAAAAGAAATCTAGCCATTAATGTTAGATCCTGTGCCTTTTCTTGGAAAAGAATGCAAAGGAAATTGAAGAAAGACTAGCCTGCTGGTGCATCAGTATAATGATGCATCAAAATACTGCAGCATGGGACAATGGTACAGAACAGCAATGTGGCCTTTCTCCATGGCACAGAGGAAAGATATGGTGCTCTCTGGTACTTGCTTCCTGTGGTCCAATTATCACCTGTCAGCTGAAGGATATCAGTTTGAGGGGTGGTTGGGGAATGGTGGGAATTAAGGGAGGCTTGAACCAAGTTATAATAATGCACATCTTTTTGTTGCCATTGTAATCACATTACACGAGTCAGTCAAACTGCACAATGGATGTCTAACTTGCCGTTGCTATTTAATCATTTATTTTAACATTTTTAGCCAAAACGAGGAACTTAAAATGCAACAAATGATGTGCTTGCATCACGTTGCATCCAATTGACCAAACAAAGTATGTCCATCCAAGATAAATAATATAATAGTGATCCCACACAGGAAACCGACAACTATAGATGATAAGCGGAAGTGGTAGAGGAAAAGGGAAAGAGACCAGGGGAGTCCATAACATAATATAAACAACTTGCATTTTACATCTTGATTGCCTGAACCAAATAACTGGTAATAATTTTCTTTTCTCCAATCTGGCACTACATACATAAACAATCCATGATATTTTTACATCTTATAGCTTTAAGTTATGCAGCTGTCTGCTAGTTATTTCTGCAACCCTACTGCCCATAACAAAACATTTCAATGCAGTATCGCAACTCTCAACAATGGTTGCGAGTTAATAGGATTTATTACAAAAATATAGGAAAGGGCTTTTGAAAATTCAGGACTTGAGACAATAGAAAGGAGCAGACATTGGTGAAACGAGTGCAGATAGCTAGCATTTTCCTCCTGGCTGACTTAGGAAGTGAAGTGTGAAGACTGAGTGGAACGGACAGGCTCTGCACTATGATAACTGAAAGGGAAGAATCAGGTTAAGAGCAGAAATTAGTGCTATTATGTGCTCACAATAGAAACTGCCCAATGACTGCAACCATGAGAAAAAAAAAGAAAGATGGAGTTTCTTATCCATTAAGAACAGGCTCCGACTGTATTATTTTTTAGCAAATGCAACTACCAACATGTTTGCGACAATGAACAAATTTCTGTAGTTTGGCTGGAAGATTACTCTGATTCTGTTCTGGGACCAAGCCCTGAAAGTATGACCATCTGCAGTGATTCTCAGCTCCACTGATCTTGTGGCTTGATTTATACAAAACAGAGTTTTTTTAATGAAGTAATCTTATGACAATACTGTGGTTACAACTGAAAAATAAGCTGTATTTAATAACATCTGTTTTTCTCCCTTCAAATAAATTCAAGAATTACTTGTCAAACTAATATAACAGTTGCAGAAAACCTATTCTGCAAGATGGTTTTCAGAGTTTCAGCTTGCAGTGTTACCGCATCATGAAATACATTTTTCTGAAAGGGTTTTCGAATGTTTAAGTTGACCTCTTGGAAGGGCATTCAGTAGAAATGAACCCAAGTTTTTGGTGATACCATTCATCATTTTTGGCGACTCGGGGACTGATTTGAATATTTGAACAGTTTAGCCACTTTAATATCTGAAATCAACATTATCATCAGTTTTTGTGGAAGAGAGATAAATAATTTGATCTCACAGTCTAACTTAAAATTTGATTCTTTGGACTCTATGACATTAAGGTCAAGTGTCCAACATATGAGAAGTGAAATAACTTTTCCATTCCACACAGCCCTGCTTTTCCCTTGCATATGCTAATTGTCACATCAGCTTTCAGACAAAAAAAACAAAGACAGATGTGAATCACATTGCTGTCACACCTATTAATGAAGATACAAAGATACTGCAATAAACCATGATCACATGTAATGGCGCATTCAGAAAACACAACATCAAGACATACCATTGAGGAACAGACATTATATTTCTGGCAAATCTCTATGGAGCTTAAACTGCAATTAAAATATGCAAAAATGCTCAGCTGCCATATAGTAAAATTAAGGTAGGACCACATATTTTATTCAATCACATGGACTATCAACAAATGCGCCCAACTGGTGCAATCTTCAATAAAATATATCTGAACTTGCAATATCCTCTGTTCCTGTGAATGAATATTACAATTATATTTTTGAAACTCATTTGAATACGAAAGGCCCTTGCTGCTTTCAAAATGAATGCCTTTCTATCAAGATTAGGTGTAAAAACACAAAGCTGCGAATCCTGTTTGGTGAATGAAACAAACTGAGTTTACTTAAGTACCAAGAGCCTGCGACTATTTCTTCATTTTGAGAAACAAATCTGCTTGAAGATTTCTTAGAGTTAAGATAGACGGGAAAAAATCCTGCAGTCGTTAAAAGGTTAATGCGACACTGTTGGAATTCTGTAATTTGCCCTTAATAAGGTGAAAGAACAGTTTCCTTTATTATTCTGGAATTATCAGTTACATTGCA
This sequence comes from Mobula birostris, assembly GCF_030028105.1. Taxonomy (NCBI): domain Eukaryota; kingdom Metazoa; phylum Chordata; class Chondrichthyes; order Myliobatiformes; family Myliobatidae; genus Mobula; species Mobula birostris. Next base: position 54,698,112 of record NC_092384.1, read on the forward strand.
TCAGTTTTTTTATTGTGTAGTGGGTGTGAGATTACTTGATTAAAGATTCATGGAATCATATTTTTCCTTGTTGCTAGGCTGCCTTATCAGTCAGCTACTTATTCATTTATTGCAAAAATCAGAGTCAGTGGTAGCTGATGAGGGAAAAAAAGGAAATTTGTGCATGATCTGATCTCATTGGTGCCAGAAGTTACAGTTGGGGGTGCATTTACTGCTCTCTACTTGAAGAAATCAAAAAAAAATGAAGACAACACCAGAAAACATTGCGTACTATTTCCACTGTCCGACTGCAGCTGATCACTGAGCAAGAATATACAAAAGTATAGGGTGGTCTGTGGAGTATAAATAAAACAAAGACACCTTATGAAATATGGCAAGCATGTAAAACCATATCTCAAATACCTAGAGGCAGCCTTTATTGTATTGTAAAATGAAGGAAATATAAAAGCGACTCAACACAGCTTACTCCCATCATTTCTGAAAGGTCACTGGGAGACGGCAGCGACCTTGAATCTGCACCTTTGCCTGATTAGTGACTCAATGGAGTGTGCCAATCTCTGGGGTCAGACAGACAGAAATGAAAAATGGCCTGATATAAGCTCATTTTTTTTTTATTTTTAAGGCTTCATCATGCAACTGGGAAGATGCTACAAGGAATACTCTGTTGGATATTTTATGCACCTACAGAATGGCTCGTCAAGATTCTTGGTAGGCGTGCATGTTTAAATAAGGCAATGTGATCACCAAGATTAAAAAATTATGCCACCTCCTGACTTTAATCAATAACTGCAGGGTTTCAAATATTATCTGTGGTGTCTTCGATATTATCCAGTCAAGAATATTTGCGTTTCAAAAAATAGAAAGAGGTTGATTCAAATCGGATTTAAACGAAGGAAAACAATGGGCCCCTATTTATTTTGAAGTGAATGTATCGGAATTTCATTCCATTTATTTTGAAAGAATTTATTTGATTCTATGGTTGAAAGTATTCTATTTGTTCACTGAAACCTGCATAGAATAAAATTGTGAATATCATTAATTTTCTTTTATATTGCTTAAGATTGAAAAAACTGAGAAACCAATTAATGGAATATTAGAACAGATCACATTTACTAAATATTACTTGCAACACTATCTTTCTCAGTAAACAGATTTAAAATCCCCATTGACTATTAAACATTACTGTGTTTTTAAAGGGACCCCTTTTATTAATCCTATAATTTCCGTTACAAGATAAAGGTAACCTTCCATATGATGTTAGTTTTCAGTTAATAATTATCATGCATGAGAATCATGGAGCAACAACCTGATCCAATGTCTATCATCACAAATAAATGTGAAGACCATTTTATAAATCTGCGAATTTCACAAAACTCATGCTCCCACCGCCATAGGTGCCTTCCATGAGACTCACTATCTTGCCAGTTTGGCTTTGGAACTGATGACAAACCACGAAACCACCAATTCTTTGAACAGTGGGTTATATTTTTATTTGCTCATCAACATCAAGTGACTTCAGCCACAGCCTTGGGATTGGGTGGGGTGATGGGTGTGGTCTTTCAAGAATGAACCAAATGAAGGGGTTCAGGATGGTGAAGACCCATTTCATTAACTTGGCAACAATCAAACAGTCCAATTGCAGGTTTATCTTGAAAAGGCCTGCAATAACATAGAGGCTGTCCTAGGGCTTCAGCAATTAGCAGCTTTGTTTATTTTTCCTCCACCGCATTATAGATTTTGATTAATTTTTTAAACATCTCAGACACTTGATAGGGCTCGATTCATTTTCGTGAACCTTTATGCAGCTTCCTAAGTTACTTAGGTTAGCTTCCTAGATAGCTTAGGTTAAATCTTTCTTATAACTTTTTTTCCCTTTATTGTGTTTCAGTGTAGGACCTTTGGTTTAGCATGACTTGCATTTTTGTTACTGAGGCTTCATTTTACTAAAGGCAAGTGCCTTACAAATGGGCATCAACTAAATTTAAGATTGCATTATTATTGGCAGAATTTCTGATGGTGACGGGGAGGCATACAGGAATGAGACAGGTCAGTCTAGGTGGTGTTGCAACAACAAGCTTTCGTCCGATGTCAGTGAAACCAAGGAACTGATAGTGGGCTTCAGGAAGTGGAAATCAAGGGATCGACAGTGGAATGGTTGGGCGGTTCCAAGTTCCTGGTGTCAACATCTCTAAAGATCTATCCTAGACCCAGCAGGTGGAGGCAATTACCAAGGTCGGCACAAATAACGGATGTATTTCATTAGGAATTTGAGGAGATTTGGTATGTCACCAACGACACTAGCAAATTCCTACAGGTGTACCGTGGAGAGCATTCTAACTCGTTGCATCACCGTCTGGTGTAGAGGGGCCACTGCACAGGATCGGAAAAAGCTGCAAGCTCCATCATGGTCCAGGACATCTTCAAAAGGCAATGTCTCAAAAAGGCAGCATCTATCATTAAGGACGCCCTATCATCCCATTCAAATTCAAGTTTAAACATCATTCAACCGTACACATGGATATACCCAAATGAAAGTGCGTTCCTCTTGAGCCAAGCTGCAAAACACTGTAACAACTATCAAACACAGCACACAGTGCATATCGCACATACGATTATGATAGCAGATAAGATAGTTACGAGAAAACTAATATAAAAATAATAACGGAGCCGAAGTCCCTGAGCGTCATGGCCAGGAGAGTGATGGTGCATGGATATCGTACTGGGGCCATGGTTCTGCAAGAACAGGCCTGCAGCGCTTCCTCACATCACACAGTACAGCCGCAGGTGAATGCACCCAGCTTGTCTTCCACTGAGCAAACACTGGAGAGCAGGGTTGATGGGAGAGGCCAGCCCCCAACCCAGGGTGGAATCCAGTGGTCTACTGACAGCTCTGGCATCACATTCAAAGTTGAAAGTAAATTTATATTCAAAGTACATATATGTCACCATATAGAATGTTGAAATTAGTTTTCTTGCAGGCATACACAGTAAATCCAAGAAAGGCAATAGTATCAGTGAAAGACTATACCCAACAGGACGGACAAACAACCAACGTGCAAAAGACAACAAACTGTGCAAGCACAAAAGTAAAAAAAAGAACTAATAATATTAATAATGATAATAAATAAATAAACAATAAATATTAAGAACATAAGATGAAGAGTCCTTGAAAGTGAGTCCATGGGTTGTGGGAATAGTTCACTAATGGGGCAAATGAAGTTGAGTAAAGTTATCACCACTGGTTCAAGAGCCTGATGGTTGAACCTAGTGGTGTGGGTCCTGAACAGTTATTACCCCTCAACCATACCTCAGCGGTCACACTGGGCAAGCCTGAAGCATGACAGCCACAACTAAGACCACAAATCTCCCCCTCCATCTGTCTGCCAATGAACCAGTGAATCGAACTCGCATTGCCAACTTCCAAGAGGGTATTGTGACCATAATAAAAATGTCTGAGACAACACTGCCTGTTGGAATGCACACCATCTCTGATGCCTTCTTCCCTGGGTGGCTGAAACAGGCTGAAACACGGTGTGCAACAAGTCCAGCTCTACTGCTATCGAACAATTTACGAGTGGAGTAAACCGGAACTACCTGATGTCCTTGATAACCAACAGTGCCTTACGATTAAGAAAAAGCCGTGAAGGACGAACAATTACACCCCTTGGTTGGACCCAAAGAAGGCAATGCTTCTGAATGCATTGCCATGTTACTGGAAATCCCCATTGCTACGTTCAAGAAAGAGGTTCAAGAGTCTGAAGACAGACACTCAATGCTTCAATACACTACCACATTATTTTTGTTCTCTTTAGATACTATGCATTTAATATATATTTCTTATTATAATTTATACTTATTTTTAATTATGTACTGCACTGCTGCCAAAAAAACAAACTTCATGACATATGCCAGTGGTGTTAAACTTGATTGTGCATACAGAATACTGCAGACCTTACAACAAAAAGTACTTGAATGTTTAGTCCATTAATATTTTTGATGGAATGGAAATCAATGCTTTAGTGAGCATTCCTCCCTCAATTACCCTGTTCAAAGGCCATGTATGAAAATAATATTCAAAAACATTTCATATCTCGGCATCCAGTCTCACATTTTTAAGTTAATGACCTGTGTGTAAAACTATGATAAACCTTAGAATTGATGGCAGCTGTAAAAAGAAATGTGTTCGCAAAACATCATGTTTTTTGAGGGGCTCTTTTGTTCAAGGATTTTGAATTTCCTATGCCATTTTGAATAGTGATACTGTCCACCCAAGTAGTGATCACTGAACATGTAAATGGTCATCTTACCGAGCACTTGTTTGAAAAGGTACAACTAATAACCTTGTTCTTGGCAGTGGACTTCCAGGACATTAGAGGAAAAAATCTGCTCAAAGCAGAATTTTATATTTTGTGGGGGCTGACAGTGAAAATAATTCTTTAAACTGAACCATGCCTCCTTTTATGCAAAATGATGCTGTGAACAGCACAGACACAATAAATTGTAGCATCTAAATTCTACAATATCCCACTTCGTTAGAATTAAACACCAGCTGGTCCTTTCCTTGACAAATCTCAGATTCCAAGCATCTGATTAAATATAATAAAAACTTGGTCACAAGGAGGAGGAAAGTAAGGTATGTTTCTTCTCAATAATTCCCAGATTTGAAAGCAAAATTAGACTCTCTTAACTCCCTCTTTCTCTCATTTTTGTACACTATTCATGGTGAAAAATGCCATGGTCCTAGAAAACGCAAGTTCATCCATCATTTACATGACATTGAAAGTTAAACATAACAGCTTATGTTTTGTTTAGTGCAAGCATAAAACATCTGCTGTAGATTGTGGAAGAGTGACTGACAGTGGAAAGGACAGAATAGTTTAATTGCTTTCATTTATTAACAAAGAGTACATTGTAGTCTATGCACAGTCTGTCTGTAGGAGTGTAGAGGATGTGCTTATGAGGGGATAGGCATGATCTTCTCTCATGTTCTCCATATCACAGGTGTAAAACCAGATCATGGGTGTTCAGGGACAAAACTGGATGATTAATTTTTGACTTGATCCTACAATCTTGGGCCTGATAAATGAAGCAAGAAGAGATTAAGAAGGGACCTTTGGCATCAGAAGAGTAAGGTCACTCCAAAAGAATGCAAGAAATATTATTAAAAGTTTATTTATGGTGTGTGATAAACAGCAAATCACAGCTATTGTTGGTAACACGTCAAAAAGGCCAGCATAAATTAACTGTTGTCATAAAGTGCAATTTAAAGGCTCCACTCGGCCCTTAGTGGGTTGAAGTACAAAACCCAACTGTTAAGTCATGAGTAGTAGGTCAAAATTTTGAAGCCAATTTGATCAGATGTTACTCTTGTAAATAGCGAATGGCTATTTGCTTCTGGTGGTCTATCAAAGCCACATGTGATCATATTCTGTTGAACAATACTGAATCACTCTGACTGGTCAGAATGGCCCAGAACTCAATGCAAACGATACAAAGATTCAAAATATCAAAACATCAAAGTAAGAAACTAGTGATTTTCTTTGTTTTAGTTTTCTCATTGTCCAAGAGGGGAACTCACTGAGTTTGAGACCTATTCTTAAATCCACGCAGGACAAATAGGATAGATGTATTCACTGGCTCCAGGTGGTTGAACTAAATTCAGAAGGCAAAACCTTCGTCAATAACCCAGTGGCCAATCGAAATAAACATTAAGATGCCCGTATGTTCTGAAATTGGATCCCCATCTCGGGAGGACCCTTGGGTTGTACTCCTGGCCTCCGGTTATACTCATGGATGGGAAAGTCACATGGTAAAAACAGAAGATGTACTCATTTAGATCCAGTAGATCCTCACTATTTAATACTCCACATCTATTGAATATTAAAAGGCCTAGGTAGATTGGATGTTGAGAGGATCTTTTCTATAGTGGGGATACCTAGGACCAGAGGGCACAGCCTCAGAATACAAGGACGTCCTTTTGGAGCAGAGGTGAGGATGATGAGGCTGGTGGATCTATGGAATTCATTGCCAAATGGCTGTGGAGGCCAAGTATACTGGGTATATTCAAAGCAGAGGTTGATACATTTCTGATTAGCAAGGTGTCAAAGGTTACATGGAGTAGGCAGGAGAATGGTGATGAGAGAGATAATAAATCAGCCAGGATTGAATGGCAGAGCATATTCGGTGGGCTAAGTAGCCTATTTATATTCCTATATCTTATAGTCTTATGCCAAACACTTCCTAAACCTCCATTTCACTCCATTTATACATTCCTCCACTACCTTCTTTATACTTATCCAGGTTCCCTTGGAGGCATCTGAAGTTACACTCTTGCCTCTGATTTGGAAGCCTCTGAGTTATGGGTCATGGTCCAGTGCTTCTGCTCAAAGCTATGGATTTGTGGCCTTTTACGAAAAAAAATGATTGCATTGCCAATCTGACAGCCAGCAGACCAGACAATGTATGCTCAGCAAAGCGTCAATGGTGATGGAAAAGGCAGAGGGAAACCTGGAAAGGCAACAAAAGACAAAAACACCAACAGAGAAATTGTCTTCATTGAGTGAATTACAACTCAGACAGACATCTCACAGCCTTAGCTCAGTTGAAGTATCTTTCACATCTTTCATGAAATTTTCCACCACCAAGCTGTGCCGTAGACAACAGGCAAGGTACTAAAAGAGTGAAATCAAAACATTATGGGTTTGAAACCCGTTATATGTGTGTGTAATGCAATTTTCTCTGACACTAAATCCAATTGGAATTTACTTTAATAGAATACTTCATAATATTGGTAAATGTGAATGCAAAGCACTGTATTGAAATGAATGCACACGTAAGACTGTATTAGAGTAATTTATTACAAATAAAAGGAGATATAGCTTGTTCTCAGCCTTGCGACCTCCATCATTCAACTAATATCGAGTCAAGTATCATTGATTCCATTTGGGAGCCTGGGGCAAGAGGAATGAAAGAAAAATGAGGGCTAAATTGTGTAGCCTTGGAACATGGGCTTGGGGTTCACAATGTGCAATTAATCCATACCTGTTGATTGCAGTGCACAGAGCACTCAGAACCTCATGCTGCGATTACATTGAAATGATTTTAGCATGCTAATACTAGCTACACTTTTGACTGGCTGTATTCATCAGCAGGATACCTGATATCATTTAATACTGGAATCTGTTAAAACTAATATGTATGGATGGAACATCCCCCCCCCAACTCCTCCCCTGACTAGGACCGGGAAACAATGAAGAATTTCACACTGCTAGGCAAGCGGTTTTAGTGAAGTGGTGGAGAATAGAAAAGGTGTCTCCTGCTCAAGGAGGTCAGAAGATTCCCAAGCTGCCTTCAAGAGAGAAGAGGGAAGGAGAAAACGAATGTTGAGGAGCTCCAAGTCAGGAGTACAGTCTGAGGGTCAGGATGCAATGATTACAAACCTCTCACAAGTGGCAGCAAACCAAATGCCGTATTCTGCCAACTGGCCTCAGATCCACTAAGTTCTTTGCAAACACAGCACGTAGTGGGGGCAGTCCACAAGTGTCGCCACACATCCCAGTGCCAACAGATGCCCACCTTGCTCAGCACTATCACACAGAACACAGCAAAACAGAAGATACCAAGTGACAGGGCAACAACTGGCTGTGCTTCACCTACCACCAATAAGGACCTATGACCAACAGTCACAGACTTCACTCTCACTGCATCTGACACAAATGGAAGCTTCAAACAAACATCGCACAGCTTGCACAGAAAAGGCTGCAATGCAAGTGGCCATTGGCTCCTGCACTGAGACATACTCTCAATTTTCTCACTGCTTAGCCTCTTGCGATAACTGAGATAAGGAAGACCCATCGCTCTACTGTCAATTACAACAAGAGGACTGGCACAGAGCAGCATCAGGAGTGGACAAGGACATGAGGAATCCGTGCACAACTCTTGATCTATGCACCAATACTGGGGATCTTCTGCAAAAGATAAAAGGGAAGAAATTTACTGAGGACCACACATGCCAAGCACAAACCGGTTTCTGGCACCTTCCCCCTTCCTTTTCAGTCCTGATGAAGGGTCTTAGCTCCAAATGTTGACTATTTATTCATTTTCACAGATGCTGCCTGGCCTGCTGGGTTCCTCCAGCATTTTGTGTGTGTCGTACTCACCTCTTCATACCTGCTTAGAGGCATTAGGTGCAGTGACCAAGAGAATCCTTTCCAGCAGTTTAAACATTATTGCTGGCGCTTGATTGACTCCTCACCACCGGAAAGTTATCAGTTCATTTGTCTTCAGCTACAGAACTGAATCCTCCACATCTGATCTTAACTGAATTGCCCAAGTTCCAGACAAACGCCCACCAGTGATATCATAACAAAAAAAAAATCAAAATATGGAAAAGAATGTAGCAAATTGAACACGCATGTTGTTTCAAATGATGTATGAAGAGTACCTGATGGCTCTGGACCTGTACTCGCTGGAGTTTATAACAATGTGGGGGGGGTGGGGGGAGATCTCATTGAAACCTATCGAATATTGAGTCCTAGATAGAATCAATGTGGAGAAGTTTTTGAATAATGGGTAAGTCTAGAACCAAAGGGCACAGAACAGAGATGAGGAGGAATTCCTTTAACCAGACGATGGTAGCTGTGAAGGGCAAGTCATTGGATATATTTAAAGCAGGAATTGATAGGTTCTTAATTGTAAGGGTGTTGAAGGTTGGGGGAGAAGGCAGGACAGCAGGATTGAAAGGGAAAATAAATCAGTCCTGATCAAGGATGGAACATATTTCATGGGCCAAATGACCTAATTCTGCTCTTATGTCTTATGCAGACAGCTTTGGGTGAACGTAGACTCCAGCAAACTCCAGATTCTGCCTACACGAAAGGAGCATTTCATTTGGCTCCCAAAGGCTTTAGAAAGTTCCTGTCTCAAGAGTGAATGAAAATATTTCGTGTAGTTATTTGGTGCCAGCAGTGCCAGAATTGGCATCTGAGATGGCCAGAGGATTATGTTGCAAATGACATCACATTTTGTTACTTTGCAAACCAATCCTAAAGGGCAGCACCCCTTCTACTGTAAAGTAGAAACATCTGTAAAAGATCATGGTCCCAATCTAAAGACTCACATAAAAAGACATTGAAGAATATACTGTAATTAGGCTACACGTTTCTCTGTCATTTTACCCTTTCACCATAAAAGAACTTCAAAAATCATTCACAACATTTCAACTCTTCTTACATTTCAGCATATATCTTGATCGGCCGAGTTTGATGCTGACCTCCAGTGTGGTCTTTGCGTAGAATGCATACTCTCCCCATGACTGGGTCAATTTCCTCCGGGTACTCCAGCTTCATCCCTGGCTGGCAGGGTGATATGTTGTAAATTACCTCTGTAACTGAGTGGCAATTATGGGGAGTTGATAGACATTGTAGGAGCCATGCCTCAGTTCTTAATCTGCATTGTTGCACTTACTCATGCTTTAAGTTGCATCGCTTCAAGATTGTATGTTTGCTCATTCCTAATAAAGAATCAAATATATATCTTCGACTTTCGGAACAATCATCATTGGAGTGACTGGAGGGTGCATCATACAAGTATTGCAAACCCGTGGGCAGGGGGGTACCAGCAGCGGCAGTTGGTTTGTTAGAATTGGCTGCTACAGAGTATATATTACCGCAAGATAATTGAGGGACTGGCACTAATGGGAATGCTCCAAAAGGTGGACGGACACGGTCAATCATATGGCCCCTTCCTCTGTTGCAAGAATATCTCCGAATATGGAATAAAGGTAGCAAACGAGTGCCCTGATATCAAATGCATCACCTTCAACACATTTGACATTTAAGACTCTCTATACCATGGCACTATTATATACCATGTGAGCAAGGTGTCCTTAGCATTTGGATGTCTACATTGAAGATGATGCAATCTGCATTTAATTTCAATAAAACATCCATCTTGTGATGTAACATTTCTGTGCAGCTCACAATATACATTTTACCCAATGTACAGAATAAAATGGAAACATATAAAAAGAATATCATATTCCCCATCTAACCATTCACATAAAAAGATATCGAAGACTAGACTGCACCTTTCTCTGTTACTTTACCTTCTCCTCATAAAGGAATGTGAAAATCATTCACAACACTTCAACTCTTCTCACTCGGTTCCTATTTTTCATTGATTTCTTGCTCATCAACATCACTCAAGTTTCCAAATGGACATTATCAATACCTAACCTGACCTAAAAATTATTTCTCTTCAATTCAATTCCCTCCAAATGATATTCAGTGCCAACTAGACAGAGATAATTAACAAGTAATTATAATTAAGATTTGAGCTACTGCTTTTGGTAAGCCTCACTAATGCTGTTCGCTCTCCATCAGCCCCATTCCACTCGCAGACATCCAGTCGAAGCACTATCGGCCGTCTCACAGACGTACTGTCATGTTTAGAGGCAGCACAAACACAGCATCATCTTCATCCAGATCACCTACTTCAAAGCTCACATCACTAAACTCCACACGATCCCTGTCCCTCTATCTTTCTGCCAAAGCTTTCGTGGCCCTGTCCCAACTTACACAGTGTCATTCAAACCTGCCCCTGTATTTACTGGCCTCCCATTTATCACAATCTAAATTTAAAATTCACATCTTTAACATCAAATTTATTTCCGTTCTGATCCCTTTCTATGCCTAACCTCCAGAAAATCCACTGTAATACCTGCACTCTTCCATGTCTAGGCACGTTGATAAGCCAAATTTTATCATTCCATCACTGGCAGCCTCATCCTCTGACGCCATGGTTTTTGGACCTCTTCACTGAATCTCCCTGTTTCCCCACCTCTCTTTGATAATGTTTCTGTGAACACTCTGTCCAGGAATGTAGTGCCAAGCAGTACCACTCCTGTTGCTGGATCTAAACTTGCCTTCTTAGTTATAAGCAACATAATGCTTTACATTGGCTCTACGCCAGTACCCACAAAGACTTTTGTAAAAATGTTATTGACCTATGTTGGTAAAAAAACATTCACTTCACAACTGAATGTATAAAATATTCAGCTCTGATAAATAGAAATGGTTGAAAATGTAGATTGAACATTATAATGTTCAATATTTAGATTGAACATTATTATATTAGTTATTATTTCCACATGCAAACATTCCCCATTGTAAAACTGGTCCAGGCGCTCCTCCACTCAATCCAACTACTATATCCAATGCCTTTCCTGTATTGTTCATGCACCTAATGCTATTACAAGTCATACACCACGCATCCCTTCTATAATTACATATATCACACCCTTTGGGTGAAACTGCAACCTTTGTTTTGCATTCACAAAATTTCTAGGAGCACCATGCACTTAAATCAGCAAGAAGAAACTGACTGAAGTGTTTCTATTCTAACATTTATACCTTACATGCACCATCAACTAACCCATGTCTTCAGTGTTCAGGACATTTGGAGTCAGAATCAGGTTTGTTAGCACTGGCATGTGACATGAAATTTGTTAACTCAGCAGCAGCAGTTCAATGCAATGCATAATCGCGCAGAGAAAAAAAATAAATAAAATACAAAAATAATAATAATAAACATTTAAATCAATTAAATCATGAATGATTGCACCTTCACAGATTTCAGCCTAATTTTGCTTCACTGATGTTTCCTCAACTAGCAGCAGCAAGAGTGGCAACTAGGACCAATGGTTAGATGCTGACATTCCCACACCAACAGAAAGTCAACATTTACACCACTCTGCCCCAATCCCTAAGTCTTTTTCTGTCATCTCTGCAGCAGCTGTTCTGAAGCTGTTATGGGGAAGAGTCTGACGTCGTAATCAGTGATCAAGATGGTAAAGAGGGTGCTTTTCATATGGATCTGGTCAGGAGATGCACTCTGCTCTTTTTTGAGCATGTATCTGAATATAAACCATCCTAGTACAGTATTTGCTGTCACATATATATTCGTGATCATTTTGTGTTAGATCTGATTGGATGTCAGAAGAAGCACGTATCCAGCACATGAACAAAGACTGAAATCTAAATTGTATTCTCTTTGGCTCTTGTCTACATGACTGAGTGAAATGGATAAATGGTTTTGTGGCTGAACCATATCTCAATCTACCAAGTGGCAGGAAAAGCTTTAAGGACTAAACTGGTTGAACACCAGCTTTTTTTCCCTTACATTCTTATGTAAAATTCATTTTAAAATAATCTAAAGCAGAAAATATATGTGCAATGTTTAAAGTTTAGCTTTGGACAAATGTGAATCGTTTAGCTTTAGATGAAATGCCATTGCTTCAGTGGAACATAATTTATATCACAATTAATTCAGGTACGCTTTTGCAAGAGGCAAATACTATATTTTAGTGTCTGAACTTTGGTAGTAAAGAAGTTGTTTCAAAAAATGCTCAAGAATGGGTTCAAAAGCTGAAGAGGAGAAACTTGCTCACACCCTGATGCCACTATACAGGCAAGAACCTATTTTTCATACATACACAGATAAAGATAAATTTAGCTAATGACTTATTTTATCAAAAAGAGCTCTCTGGCTTTCATTATCTATTTAGAAACACTTTGTGCTAATGACATTGGAGACTAAACAACAAGCAATTCAAGAAACAACTTTAAAGTGATGGTTTATGCTTTCAATTAAAATCACTCATCTTTGAGAAAATAAATCTGCTCCTATAATAACATTCATTCATTAAATTCTTTGCATATTTGGGAAATACTTCTGTATAAGTGAATTGGTTCAACACGAACAGGATTTAAAAACTACCATATATAATTTTGGGATTTTAATTACCATTTCATTCTGATGACAAATACTGAACAATACATGCTTATCTATTCCCCAAATTACTGCCACATTCTGGAATACATAGACACAAGGTCATTCTGAACTACCGCTGCAAAAAAAAATCAAACAATTTCCTTTTGAACAGACGTGTTAGATTAAGAAGGATTTATCTGGACCACAGTTGTTTTTCATTTCAAAAAGAAAGCAGGATGACAAAATTTAAAAGATATTAAAAGTTAATTTCTTTTCTTTCTAAGTCCTTCAGGCAAAGATTTATAAATGGCCCTACTGCATGTACTGTGGTTCTTAAAGAATTTCAAAATAAAATTACTCAGCTGTGCATGTGATGGGAAACAATCAGAAACGCAAGAAAATTTAGCCCACACCGCCCTCCCCCATTTCAATTCCAGCATCCTCTCAGCAACTCCAAGTACCAGTTTTATTTTCAGTTAACGTCTTCCTTATGTTGAAAGTTGTATTTATTTTTAACTGAACTGAATGATAATTACATTGAAACACTATAGAAAAATCACTCCTTGAGCTTATAAGAAATGAGAACCAGATAACTTTTAAATACAAAGAAAATGTAATAAAGTCAAATTAAATTTACGAGATTTATGAAGGCAGTTAGCTAGAATGCAATGAAACAAATGTATAATTCTGATCTTGTGATTAGCTCCTGTTTTGTGCATTAAAACCATAATGATTTAATTTACATCCTGTGTTGATGAAATGGAGCAAAGTATCAGTGTGTCTGCACATGTGAAACATTGGTCATCTCTCATGAGGCAGATTAAAGTTTGTGGCTCTAACCATATTTTGGATTATTAATGCCTTTCAGCGCCACCTTCTCTTGTGGACAAAGATGTTGGCCCAGTATGGCACAATGAAATTGGGCTGTGCAATTAAAATAAGATGTAGTCAGTAAGCATTGCCTTGCCAATGTTGCCTGCATTTCATAGATAAATGGACCCATATCATAGTTAGAAATTGTGGTATTTCCTGGCTTCAGAAGGGAGACAGTGGAAATGCTTGGACAACAATTTAAAAAAATTCTTAAACATGAGAAATTCTGCAGATGCTCTTAATCCACAATAAGCTGAAGGAACTCAGTAGGTAAGGCAACATCTATAGAAATGAGTAAGCAGCCTTCTTCAGAACTGGGGAAGGGTCTCAGTCCAAAACGTCGATTGTTTATTTACTTTCACAGATACTGCCTGACCTGCTGAGTTCCTCCAGCATTTTGTGTATGTCGAAATAAAAAAAAAACACTGATGGATTTTGCTAATAACAGCCTGGTAAGTGATTACCAGTAGCTACATAAGATCCTCATCTGTAGATGCTTGCTTCTATCTAAAGCAGTTACTGAAGGAACTAGTGCTGGTATAGTTGGAGGAAGACAACAGTGAGTTGTGTAATTTACATTGAAGGAGTGGGTAATTTGTTATAAATCTGCGCAGTTTGCATTTTGCAGGTCTCCTATGAGTGTCCTCACAATAAGAGAGATGTAATGGCTTGGAATCTGGCTTTATAGAGTCAGAACAGGAAGCCAGAGTCAGTCTTAGTGCTTATCCTGGGAAAAGCTGCCAGCAGCAACTGTTGACCTGTTGTAGAACATTGTTCAGCATATTGTGGTCAAATCACTATTTTATGACTAATCAGTACAAATAGATTCTATAAAAAAAACTCACACAGATTAACACATTCACACTTCACAATAGTTTTAATTGCACAGGTTGGTGTCTGCAAAGTTTAGCAATAATTCCAGATCATTTTAAAAACTGTCACCAATTCTTGTGTTTGAGTAACAGAGGCTGTTTCTAATTCTTAGGAGATGCCTGTCTGCTTTTTTTTTGTGCATGCAAGTCTATGCATTATGAAAAGGAGACAATGCTGTCTTCTCTCCAGCCAGCTCAATGTCTTCCAGGCAGACTGGGATTTCCTAAATAGATACCAAAGACGTTACGTTTCACTGATCAAGCACAGCAGCTGTCAAGGAGGGGTAGGCTGCAATTCAAAACTTCCAGTAATCCAAATTACTCATCATCGCAAGCCCTATAAAACTAGCAACAATCCAATTATTTAGCATTTCAGTTAGTAACTAAGACTAGAAAAAGGTAGAGACTGATATTCAAGTTAAATGGAAAACAAGCCTCCCAAGGGAAGACAAAGTAAGCCAGAAGCAGCCCATTGCATCAATTGGCAGAAGAACTAAAGAACAAATATGAACTAAATGACCAATAAAATAAGGATACTTAAACAGATCAACTCTTCTCAATGCCTTGGCAATACATTAACAACTACAACACCAATGGAACATCATTGATTCTGCATTCTGATGAAGGATCATTGAGCTGATACATCATACTGCTTCTCTCTCCATTGAATGCTGCCTGACATGCCGAGTATTTAAATCATTTTATTTTTATTGCATTTTTTTTCATTATCTGCTTCAAGACCACGTGTTTCAGCGTCATTGTTCCAGAGGCACTAATATGTTATTAGCATTTGGTTGTTTTATTGAGCTGGAAATAAAATTCATGACTGCATGTTATTCATCAAGTTTTAAATAAGTACAGAAACAGGAAAGAACAGAAAGATAAAGAAGAAAGAGAGATGGTGGCAGGCAGGAGAGATGGAATAACCAAAGGATCATTGTTGCAAGCTGATGGGGATGGCAATGGGACTAGCAAAATGCACAAGATTGGCTTAAAGAACTTTAAATGGGAATAAACTTGTAACATAAAATATGGCAGATGCTGAAAGTCTGAAATAAAACAAGAAAATGCTCAGCATATTAGGAAGGTTCTGTGGAGAGATGATCAGAAACAATACTTCAGATCAATGACTCTTCCTAACTCGGGGAATGATTGAGAGAGAAAAAAATAAACATGCAGAATGAGGGCGCTTGTGGGGTGGGAGGATGGTTTTGGCTATTTTCCACAGGTCTCCCTACAACAGGTAATCTGCTTCTCATCTGTTCCACATTACAAAAGTCTCTACATTTTCTGTATTCCCAGTGGAAAGGGAATGAAGTTTCTGGTGCGGCAAAATTAACAAGAAAATAACTGGCAGAATGGGATTGATGGGGACTGCTCTGACAGCTGACTTTGATTCAATAAAATGAATGGCCTCCTCTCTCACATAATAATGTGAGATACAAGTAGATAAATAATAGGCAGTGGACAGGCAAGATTAGCACCGAATTATAACTGCTCTACTGTATTCCATGAGCAAAGGAATTGTTCAAAGGCTGTACTTGTCACAATCACAGAAAATACCATTTGAGTAGGTGAAGAGGGTGAAACTCTCAGGGGAGGAGGCAAAGGAAGCAAAGGGGACTCAGAATGCTGGAATTTAGAGCAAGAAGGTTTTGCTGAGGAGATCAACAATTTGTCATGGTCCCAGGATACACTACTTGAAAAAAATTACCATGCTGGGTTTCCTAACATTTTGGATCCACTTCCTGTCACCCGCTCAGGCTAAGGTTAACAGGGCACGACTGCGTGCACTCACACGAAATGTTAAAAGTTTCACCTCCACCAATATTAATTGCAGACTATTTTAACAAAGAAAATGAACACTCTGAGGTAATGAAAGTCTGAAAAATAATATTCCGATTGCATCATGCAGTAAAACAGGAAGCACCTGCTAATATTGGGGAGAAAAGAAAATCATGCCCAGGAATTCTACTGTGGCATAAAAGTTGCTCTATCTAGAGCGTTACCCACCCTTTCAACCGTGAACCCATCAATGCAATTTTTTCTGTGCTGTTTTGAAAACTGTGGCAACATTAGATTTTTTCCCCTTCATATTCAAAGCTCAAAGTAAATTTATTATCAAAGTATTTATGTTACCATATACTACCTTGATATACGTTTCCTTGCAGGCATTTACAAGCAAAAAGTACCAGAGAATTTACCATCAGCCCAGTAGGAAGGAGCATTCATGTGGAGCAAGAGAGGCCATGGATCAGAGACCCAATTAGTGCCCATGAGACCACTGCATGATTGGGCCTGGAAGGGGTATTCGAGGACAGGACATGAATCACTTGAAGTAGACTAAGTGTGGAATCAGGAACACAATTAGTCCTCACAATAGGAAGGGCTGAGTTGAATTTTCCAGAGTGTCATGGAACAATCTAGAAGCTGTTGTTAGCTTCACTTTCAGCTGTGTAAAGAGTATCACAGTACATGATGAGCTTCCTCAGCCTCAGCATTGAGGGTATAGCCCCTGATTGAAGTTTAATATTTTACTGACTGTTGCTAGATTTCGCTGTTTTCATTTCATGCTTTGGCAACTGCTTGCTAATTAAATCAATATGTTCTCCAAACTGGCTCGCCAATGATGTCATTAGTACTTAAATAATGGAGACTCAGAAAAGAACAAAAGAATGGTCAAGTTCCCAAAATTAAAGAGTATCTGTGTTTCAAAAATAATCTGTTTATGGAGTTTGAATTCTAATTGATGTCAATGGATATACACAAATTTTTAAAAAAGAGGACACTGCCAAACAGTATCAGTCGAACAATGTTGAAAGCAACGTGGAATACAACTTGACCAGTATGTCATACATTTTCATGATGGTAAATTTATTTGCCAAGTCAACAGTTATGAAATTCAGCAAACAATACTAACTGTTTACAGAACAATGCACTTCAAATAATGACCTTAGAAACATGGGGGGGGGGGGGGCACAGTAGTGTAGCAGTCAGCTCAACACTATTACAGCTCGAGGTGTTCTCGAGTTCAGAGCTCGATTCGGGCACCGTTATGAAAGGAGTCTCTGTTCATCCTTCCCTGGGCTCTCCATGGGGTGCTCCAGTTTCCTCCCACACTCCAAAGACATACTGGGCAAGTAAACTGGTCATTACAAAGTGCCCTATGATTAGATTAGGGTGAATCAGGGTAGTGGGGTTTCTAGGACAGCATGGCTAGAATGGCCAGAAGGGCCTACTCCATGCTGTATCCCAAACTAAAATAAATAAATAACTATAACATTTCTGAATACTTTTCCATGCTTGATGCACTTGATCTAGGCTGGCAATTCATTGAGTACGTGAAGTGTTAACTTGCCTACCTGTTCCAGTGGCTAAACCAGACACCAAATACCTCATAGCACGATTTATGAGGGGTGATTGATAAGTTTGTGGCCTAAGGTAGAAGGAGTCACTTTTAGAAAACCTAGCACATTTATTTTCCAGCATAGTCTCCTCCTACAGTTACACACTCAGTCCAGCGGTTCTGGAGCATACAGATCCCTTCTTTGTAGAAGTCAACATCTCGGATCTCCAGAAAGTGGGCCACGGAAGGGGTAATTGATAAGTTCGTGGCCTAAGAAGGAGGTGAGTTATACAGCTCTAGTTACATGCACCTGCAGTTCAACTCTTTGCATAATTATGCAGAAAGCTTGAAGTTAATAACTCATCTCCTTCTACCTTAGACCACGAACTTATCAATCACCCCAGCTGTGGACCACTTTCTGGACGTCCAAGACGCCGACTTCTACAAAGGAGAGATCTGTATGCTCCACGACCGCTGGACGAAGTGTGTAAATTTAGGAGGGGACTATGTTGAAAAATAAATGTGCAAGGTTTTCTAAAATGGACTCCTCCTACCTTAGGCCACGAACTTATCAATCACCCCTCGCAGAGAACACCATGTTCTCCTGGTGCTCTGACCCACGTTTGTACCTTAGATTACACCGTGAGAAACAAATTCATCAGTCCTTCAACATATTGCAACGAGTGAGATCCTTCCATATATAACACGGATGCCATATTTGCAGGAAGTCACTATTTTGATTCAAAAGAATTAATTACTGTCCGCATTTGAGATATAGTTCAGGGGCTAAAAAGTAGGGGTTTTTTTACACGTAGTCTTTTTCTTTTCACCAGGTTATGGTTAAAGTAATTTACCACCAAGATAATAAAAACTAATAGTCAAATAAATTGTACAATATATGTTTGTATATTTTTTGAGAATAGTTTTGAAAGTAATGGACTCAAGTGTGAGTACAAATTTGTATTTGTCTAAGTCATGTTTCTTCATAATTGTATATAGCAATAATTCCATGCCCAGTGAGCAGCATGATAATTCATAAAACATACAACAGTACACCACTCGACAGGCCATTTAGTCCACCATGTTGTGATGACTTTGATGCCAATCAATACTAAATGTCCTTTTTTCTCTGCATCTCCCATATCCCTCTATTTCAAGAATGTCCAACCTGGGGTCCACAGACACTTTGGTTAATGGTAGGAGTGCATGGCTTATAAAGGATGGGAAATCCTGCTCTATTGCCTTCATATTCATGAATCGATCTTAAACTCCACCAAATTGATTCTACTACTACCCACATAATTTACTCCAAGTATCTATCAATCTCTTCATAAAAAAATGTTGCCCCTCACGCCACCTTTAAACTACCCCCCCCAACCTTAAAAGCATGTCCTCTGGTGTTTGAGAGAAGATTCCGACTGTCAGCCCTATCTATGACTCTCATTATTTTAAAAACCTCTAGCACGTCACTTCTCAGACTCTAGGGAGAACGACACAAGTTTGTCAACCTTTCCTTATAGTGCAGACCTTCTAATCCAGGCAGTATTCTGGTAAACCTATTCTGCACCCTTTCCACAGTCTCCACATCCTTCCTATAATGGGACAACCAGGACTGCACGCAATAATTCAAGTGTGGACTGATTAAGGAGTCACACAGCCGCAGCATGCCTTCCTTATCTTACACTCAGCCCTCCTCACCAATGAAGACAAACATGCTATATGCCTTCTTTACTACCTTACCTACCAACCTGCAATGAGGGTCCCATCAAACATTCATGCAGATATCCTCCGCTGCCCTGGCCTCATCAAATTCTTTTGTCACCTCCTCAAAATATTTGATCACATTTGTAAGGCATGATCTGCTCCGCACTAAGCCACGCTGAAATACCTTCCGATACACCACTGTTTAAATATATAATATGGAAACCATGATGCCTCCCTAGCAATGTGAATCGCTAAAGCACTGTTGTTATTAATGCTTTACTGTCATAAAGTCGGGTAATCAAACCACAGTGCAGCTTTTACCAATATCATCCATTTCTACTCCACACACCCAAAGAATCTTTCCTCAATAAGGAATGTTGGGTGGCATTCAGCCTCTGCAATTTGATTCACTTTTATGATTGCAGCCTGCTTGTTGTGCCACATATTTATTGAATGAGATCTCCCCTCAATTGCTGTTATTTGAACAACACAGGCTGAAATTAAAAACCGCCAAACCTTCTTAACAGAAAACATTAAAAAGGAGCTATTTTCCCCTATGGCATTTCTGAAAAATTGTCTATTTATATAAAAAAAGAGAATTAAAGCCCAATCAGAAAAGATGGCTGGTTAGCATTCACCGAATGTAACATCAATTTTAGTGTAATAATTTAAGATATAAGTCAAAAATTATGTATTGTGCAATTTAAATGAAACTTGGTCCTTGCAGTCTAATGGCAAAGTAGCACATTTTGTAGTAATTAAATGCAAAAGCGTGCTTTTAGAAGACTAATATTTCTTTGGGAAATTCATTTATCTCTTATCATAGCTCCCTTGATAGTACAGTTGAAGGCATCGGAATGGATATTTGGAATAGCAAGGATGAACATGGAAAGACATATGGATAAGAATTCTCAGCTGACACCATTTTCCAACCTTCTTCCTGTTCCAACAAAGAAAGCTTTGAGGAAACTTGGCTTTGTTTTTTAAACCATTCAAAGGCTTCTCATTCCTGACATTCAAAGCTGCAACAATGACTTTGTGTGTTAGACAAAAATGGCTGCCAAAGTTTTTGCAAAGATTAGCATGAAACGATACGTCTGCCATGAAGTTCTGCTAAAAAAATTTAATTCTTCTGTAAGACTCAATTGCAAAAGGCCTTCTTAAATCTCATTTTAAAGAAATTGTAAATATGCAAATCATCTTTTTTAAAAAATTAAAGGTAAAGAATGTGCAATAATATTGTTTTTTTGGAAAGCAACTGAAATCTCATTTGTACATGTATGGGATCACAGCAAAATTTCTATGAAGAAACAGAATTGTGAAAAAGGATCTATGCTTTCCTGGCGTATATGACAAATAAACTCTTCTCAGACTTCCAGCCAGGTACAGGTGTCGATTATAAACAGAATTATGCGGCAAATAATATTTTATCTTTTAAGGGTTGACCAGACGTGACAATTTGAGAGAAAGGACAATTATCTGATACCATTTTACACTTGAAATCTAAAATAAAGCCATTAGTTAAACTGAAAGCATATGTCTGAACTGAAAAATATGTCTTAATATACTATAAAATATACTATATTAATATATAGTAATATTCTATATTACTAAGATAGTATTATCCCAGTAATATAGAAACACTAGGCTTGTGTCAAAGAAAGAAGAGCTTCTTTTAAACAAAATGGTGATAATTCTATTTATCCTGTTACTGCTTGCCCACAAGCTATCTTCTCACTTGTGCACACAGATAGAACAGGAATGTAATTAGGTAAACTGTTTGATGCATCATTTCCAAAAGGATACAATAACTATTAAGAAAGAGAAAGACACAGCAATGCACACAAAATTGAGGAGGAACCCAGCAAGTTAGGCAGCACCAATGAAAGGGAATAAATAGTCGACATCTTGGGCTGAGACCCTTCATTAGGACTGTTAAAAAATTGGGCAGATGCCAGAATAAGAACGTGGAGGGTGCGGGGGAAAGAGCCACAAGCTGGCAGGTTACAGGTGAGATCAGGTGAGGACAAGCAGGTGGGTGGGTGAGGGTGGATGAAGCGAGAAGCTGGGAGGGGATAGGTGGAAGGAGTAACGAGCTGAAGAGGAACGATTCTAATAGGAGAGGATGGTGACCCATGGAGGAAAGGGGAGGAGAAGAGAACCCAAGAGAGATGATGAGCAGGGTGAGAAGACTAGGTGTGAGAAGGTGATTCCAATGGGGAATGGAAAAAGAGAAAACGAGGGAGGGGGCAAAATCAGCGGAAATTAGAGAAATCGATATTCATGCCATCAGGTTGCAGGGTACTCAGAGGGCATATGAGCTATTGCTTCTCCAAACTGAGTGTGGCCTCATTATGATAGGTGTGAAGGCCATGGATAGATGTAGCAGAATGGGACTGGGAAGTCAAGTTGAAATGGGTAGCCACCAAGAGATCCTGCCTTTTGTGGCAGACAGAGTGTAGGTGCTCTATATGGCAGGTCTCACCACAGTAGAGGAGGTTGACAGCATTCTTCAGAACAACATCTTAGTACACTCTGCTGTGATTTGTGAATTATGATCTGCAGTTTCACATTTCTTGCCTCACAGAACATAAAATGCAGGGAGGGTGAAACATTTTCTTCACAGTTGTGTTTATAATTGGGGGAAAAAAGAAAACAGATGTATCTGTCTGAAATAAGCACAAACTGCAAGTGGAATTTTAATTCCCCACCCCTTCCTGATCTAAACTGAGCAGGAGGCCTACTAACTATCACACAACATTCAGAAAGTCAAGCAACATTTGTGAAGAAAGCAATAAAGGGCCCATTAAAAATAGAACCACATACTTGCCCACTGGTTTGCCATCTGGCTGAATGTAGTTTTTAAATGGACATCAACTCAAAGTCAACACCATCCTTCTTTAAACATATAAACTGGGTCCTAAGATTGCCACTGCAATGGAATGTGATGGGAAGAAAGTGTGAGCTTCCAACAAGGAAGCCAGTTGGCATTTCAGGATGAGACCCTGCTTCAGGATTGAGAGGGAAGAGGGAAGATTGACTGCGTATACTGTAACTATATGAAGGAAATGGGCTGGGATAGGGGCTCATGGGTAAAAGGTGGAATCAGATGGGGAGGGGATGATGGGCTGTTGGAATGAGGTGAGACAGGGGCTGCTGGGTAACAGGTGGAGCATGATGGGGAGGGATTGGAACCAAGCGGGAGGAGGGGATGGGAGGTATGAGCAAAGGAAGAAGAAATTATGTGGAAAGATGTGTGTGTGGGAGGGGAACACTAGGAGTGTGGAAAGATTGACGTTCATACATTTCTACTGCAATCCCAATGTAGTACATATCTAAATTTCACAAGGACATCTTGCAGCTCTTCTTTCCACTCTCAACTCTAAGAGGCATGGAGTGATACAGAGATAAAGCAGAGCCAACTGAGCTGGTGTCAACCATTAAATACACATTTCTACACTAAACATTCTCTAACCTCAAGTGCAAACTCCTGCTCCAGATTCTACCACTCATCAACAAACTAGGGGAAACTTACAGTGGACAATTAACCTATTGACATTTTTGGGACGTGGGAGAAAACCAGAAGGGACTTGCACAGTCCCAAGTGAGAACATAGACATAGAAACATAGAAAACCTACAGCACAATACAGGTCCTTCGGCCCACAGAGTTGTGCCAAGCATGTCTCTACCTTAGAAATCACTAGGCTTACCTATAGCCCTCTATTTTACTAAGCTCCATGTACCTATCTAAAAGTCTCTTAAAAGACCCTATCATATCTGCCTACCCCACCATTGCCGGCAGCCCATTCCACACACTCACCACTCTCTGAATAAAAAACTTACCCCTGACATCTCCTCTGTACCTACTCCCCAGCACCTTAAACCTGTGTCCTCTTGTGGCAACTATTTCAGTCCTGGGAAAAAGCCTCTAACTATCCACATGATCAATGCCTCTCATCATCTTATACACCTCTATCAGGTCACCTCTCATCCTCCGTCAATCCAAGGAAAAAAGGCCGAGTTCACTCAAACTATTCTCCCCAAGGCATGCTCCCCAATCCGGGCAACATCCTTGTAAATCTCCTCTGCACCCTTTCTCTGGCTTCTACATGAAAACTCCACACACACATAGCACCAGAGGTTAGAAATGAACTCAGGTCACTGGAGTTGTTAGGCAACTGACTGCTTTCTTGACATATCTCTCATCTGATAACACTGCTGGAACCTCACCCTCCAGACAGTCACCTCCTACTGCCCAATTTTACAGCAAGGCAGCCTACAAGCTATTTCTACAGTCAACTGAAGCAATGTTGATAATACCTGTCTGACAGCATCTGTCCCTGATAGTGCCCTTGAAAGGGTTGACTAGTTACTAGAACGAGTCCCTGTCTGGGATTTTAAACGGACACCAATATATATTTTGGTTTTATACATGAATAATCAGATAACAAAAAACCTTTCACATAATAGGGAGGAAATTAGTCATTTTAAAGATACAACCAGTTGCAAAACTGACAACAGAGGAAACTAATTGAATTGTTTAATGTTTACTTTCTAGAAAAGTTTACTGAGAAAGAAAATGCTTATTTACCGTCCAAATACCATGGTGCATTGAACATCACAAATTGCATTACAAATGGGTAAACTACAAGTTTAAAAAAAAGAGTTGAACTCTAGCAAGTCTCCTGAGCCAGGAAGAATACACCGGAGTGAGATGGGGGCGACCATTTGTAGAACTGGAAGGGCACTGGAAGATTTATCAAGTATCATATAGAAACAGAGGTGGTTATAAATATTCAGTGTCAGACATATCTGTGCAGAGGGAAACTGTGATAACTCATGACTATTCTTCAGAATTATTTCTCTCTCATCATGTGCTGCTCGACCCACTAATCATTTCCAGTATTTTCATGTTTTATTTCAGGTTTCCACATCTTCCATAATTTTGATTTCATGTCAACGGCTGTGGTGAATTTTTGCAAACAAGCACAGCAGGTTTAAGTATGTGGTAGATCTGATTCAACAAGAATAAATCCCTTGGCCTTGCATTAATTCTGAGGAAGACAATGGAAACAAAGAACAGTTATAGGGTCACATCTGCTGCAGAGGCTTAACAACAGTAACAATTAATTTCTCCTCACTTGCTTTGAAGATATTATAAGGAAAACAGACAATGAAATCCCAATGGTTCACTTGGACGTAATCGTCTTTTGAGAAGATCCCACATGAAAGGGTAATAATTAATTTTAAATCCATGGGAATGTAGGATAGAGGGCAAGACTAGATAAGGAACTGTTTGAATAGGAAATGGAGCGTTTGTATACGAGGAATAAATATCAATTTTTTACAAACACACACTCCCACAACCAAACAGGACGAATCTTGGCAATTTAACTTCCTGCAGCTCGGGTGTATAGCAGATGAATCAACGTGTGGACCCCTGCATGTGGTACAATCAGTTAGGCACAAAGTTTGGTGAAACATCCCCAGTAGTGTCAGCATTGGTCAGCATAAAGTGACACATAAATCAGCGCTTGATACTATTTTAATCCACATGGATTTCCCCATTTGCAGAGAATGCATGCAAGCTTGTCACATTAACAAAAAAAAGAACACTTAAACAATGGAGAAAATGAAGGCTTGCAAACCTTGTGGTATTAGGCAGACAAATGGCAATATACTAAATGCAAAGTACAGTGCCTTGGAAAGGTACTCAGCCCACAACTATTTTCACATTTTACTGTTTCATTTTCTAAATTTAAAATATATTGATGTAGGATTTTTGAGCTAATCTACAAAATATTACGCAGCATCTAAACAAAAATTACAAAACCCTGTCAACTATTTACTAAAAATTAAAAACCAAAATTGGGAAGCTGAAAAACTATTCATCCCCTTTATAATTATTACTTTCCTCGGATCCAATATTGTATATTACCTTACCAACTCACCCAGTTTGTTGATGTAGAAAATTGGAAGATCACCTGTTTTTTTTTAATAAATTCATAAGAATAAATAGCCCCACTCTCTGTACGGTCCAACAGTATGGTAGCTTTTCAACAGACCAAACTAAAATGAAGACAAAATAGCATTCAAGACAAGTCAGGGAATGTTAATAGAGAAGTACAAATCTGGGGACAAGTAAGAGATTATCTTAAAGGCACTGAATATACCTTGGAGCTTAGGGATCCCCACGCTGTTTCCAAAATTTTCTAATGATTAGAAATATTTTAAAACATCAGAATAATTTAGATAGTTATAAAAATAAGTACAGTATACTTATTCTAAAACACCAACTGTTTTTAATTAGGAAGAAATGCGCCATTAAATAAAGAAAAATAAACATAGTACCAACTTAAACTTGTTTTCTAATAAAAGGCAGGGACTTTTTTTAATCAAATAGTTAGACCAGCTGTGACTGGTATAGAGCTGAGGGGCCAGATAAACACTGTGCTTGGTCTCCTGACTCTGAAACTTGTGGAACATTCCCAGATACAATGGATTTGTAGAGCACAGGTGTAGAAATCTGGACTTACACACTGTGTCTCACACACACACACACACAGTGGCTGAGTCTTCCCAAAGGAGTTGTTGACTCAATGGTCATTATGTGCTAGCACAATGGCTTCTTTCTTTTGCTACTGAGTTGGAGGAAATTTCTGGTCAGCCATTACAGGGTGCCTGACAACCAGGATAAGGTGAGGACATTACCTTGAGATGTAGGTGATGGAGAACAGAATGTTGTGAGAGCAAAGAATGGCAGGCTACAGATCAGAAATAAGAAGGGGTGTGGAGGAAGAAGACTGCTCCTTGCAGCACATCAGAAGTAACAGTGTGACTGCAGAGGAGAAGTTATGTGCTGGCATTGGATTGGGTCAGAGGAGGTTCACGAGAATGATCACAGCGATGAAAGGAGGTGCGTTTGATGGCTCTGGGCCTGTACTCACTGGAGCTAAGAAAAATGATGTGAGGTCTCACTGAAATCCATTGAATATTCAAAGGCCTAGATGGTGTGAACATGGAGAGAATGTTTCCTACTGTGGGTCAGTAGGACCCAGAGGACACTGCCTCAGAATACAAGGATGTCCCTTTAGAAAAAAGATGAGCAGGAATTTCTTTAACTAGAGGGTAGTGAACCTGTGGAGTTCACCACCACAGATGACTGTGGAGGCCAAGTTATTTATTATTTAAAGGAGAGTTTGATAGGTTCTTCATTAATAAGGGCATCAAATGTTATGGGGAGAAGGCAGGAGAATGGGGTTGAGGGGGGAAATGTCAGCTATGATTGAACAACAGAGTAGATTCAAAGGGCCGAATAGCCTATTTCTTATGGTCATTGTTGGTAGTTTTGAAGCTTCAATTGGATGGACTGGAATGGAATCAGACAAGTATACAAACATTGCCAGAAGAATGAACAGTTTTAATATATAAGATCATATGCTTTATTTGATGTGGTGAGAACTGACAGCAAATAACTAAATTGCATGTCACTATATCCATTAAGCTCTGCGCTCCTTGAATATCAGAGACCAGAGATGTAGAGACCACTGGATGAAGAGCCATGGTGAGAAAGAGAGTAAATTGGATTGGTCGTGATGAAGGGAAATGTGGGAGGAAACTGATATGGAAATGATAAGAGAAGGCTTTACCCAAGAATGTAGCAATAGCAAAAGAATGAACATGTTCCCAGAGTTTCTAAATATGGACATATTTTGTAGAGAAGAATAAATAGTGGTAGGGAGCTCGAAACAGGCACTCAAGGCTTCAGAAGGACTTGAAATGTTTATGTTTTAAGCTGCTGTAAACATTTTCATTCACACTGATATCAAAGAGGAGGAGAAAGCCCAATCTGAATGTTAATATCAACCTTTTAGTGCACAGAATAACTTGGCTTCTTAACTAGAATGGAAGTATGGAAAACACCTTCACAACAATGCACCAAATGTTTATGCTTAATTTTTATTAAAATCAACTTGACTGCTCACTACTGTTCCAAAGGGTTAGGACTTGTTGGCATTATTCTTTCATTGTTCAGGTTGAACAATTATCAGTTCAATTAATAATAAATTTTTCTGCTATGTTAAAGGTGCTGACTTGCAATGGCGTATATGATTTCACAGTTGCCAGCGGGCCTCAATTAGCTAATTTCCACATGAGACCCCAGGTGGTGAGTGGTAGCATTTCTTTTAAAAGTGGAAAATATTGCAGCCTCACACCATGCAACTTAAAAGTAGGGCTCACTGGGTCAGAAGCAGTAAGCCTGGCAGTGCATTCTCCCACATGCTTAAGGGCTGACTGTAGTGACTGTAGTGTTTCCTTGGCTGAGACTTAGTACAAAATACATTGTGAACCAGTAATGATTTTGGGCACTGGGGCACCAAGTAGTAGAGCAGATACAAAATAAGTAACCAGAGATTGAAAATCTAGCTGAGTGGTGCCACAACAACTTCCCACTCAATGTCAGCAAGACCAAGGAGCTGATTATTGACTTCAGGAGGGGGAAACTGGAGGTCCATGAAGCAGCCCACATCGGGTGGGGGGTGAGGGGGGGGATCAGAGGTGGAGAGGTTCAGCAACTTTAACTTCCTTGGTGTTATCATTTCAGAGGATCTATGCTGGGCCCAGCACTCAAGATGAATTACAAAGAAAGCACAGCAGTACCTCTAGTTCCTCAGAAGTTTTGACAGAATCAAAACAGAACCAAACAGAATCAACAAACTCATCCGTAAGGCCAGTGATGTTGTGGGGATGGAACTGGACTCTCTCACGGTGGTGTCTGAAAAGAGGATGCTGTCTAAGTTGCATGCCATCTTGGTCAATGTCTCCCATCCACTACATAATGTACTGGGTGGGCACAGGAGTACATTCAGCCAGAGACTCATTCCACCGAGATGCAGCACTGAGCGTCATAGGAAGTCATTCCTGCCTGTGGCCATCGAACTTTACAACTCCTCCCTTGGAGGGTCAGACCCCCTGAGCCAATAGACTGGTCCTGGACTTATTTCATAATTTACTGGCATAATTTAGATACTACTATTTAACTATTTATGGTTCTATCACTATTTATTATTTATGGTGCAACTGTAACGAAAACCAATTTTCCCCGGAATCAATAAAGTATGACTATGACATGACATCTAAAAACTAGGTTTGGCATGACAAACCTCGATGAATGTGTGGCGGAGAGTACATTTATTTGTTGCATCCCAGCCAGATATGGAAATATCAATGCCCTTGAACGAAAAATCCTACAAGAAGTAGTGGATATGGCTCCGTCCATTTCGAGTAAGCCCTCCCCACCACTTATCACATCTACACAGAGTGCTATTACAGGAGAGCATTATCCATCATCAAGAACCTCCACCGTCCAAGTCCATACTCTCTTTTGACTGGTGCCATCATGAAGATTCAGGTCCCACAAAAGGAATACATCTGATAGGATGCAACCTTATTTGCCATGGTGAAAAGCTGCTGAAGCCATCAGACCATGCTCTCTTATCATTGCTGCCATCAGGAAGGAGGTACAAGTGCCTCAGGACCCACACCACCTGGTTCAGGAACAGTAATTACCCCTCAACCATCAGGCTCTTGAACCAGGGGGGATAACTTGCCCCATCACTGAACTGTTCCCATAATCTATGGACTTACTTTCAAGGACTCTTCATTTCATGTTCTCGATATTTATTGCTTATTTATTTGTTATTACTTCTTTTTATTTTTTGTATTTGCACAGTTTATTGCCTTTTGCACATTGGTTGTCTGCACTGTTGGTGCGGTCTTTCATTGTTGCTATTCTGGTTGTTGGATTTATTGAGTATGCCAGCAAGAAAATGGATCTCAAAGTTGTACGTGGTGACATATATATATTTAGTTAATGAATTTACTTTGTACTTTGGTATATGCACACAAATATCAAGATTGGAATGTGCACAAATATCAAAATTTTATCACCTCAATTAATTTAGTGTCTTGGTTTTGCTGTGCCAACATGCTAGCATTTTCAGTACAAGCACCATAAACTTCAGGACTCAGGTGCATCTGAAGAAGTGCCAAGCTTACTGTGCAAGCCCTGCTGTCAGTTTCCCAGGTGTGGCCTCCTGCCGGTTTCCTAATGGAGTCCAGCAGAGGAACAGGAGCTTGCTGAGCTTTCCCCATCACTTACACTTGGAAGTCTGCCCTCAGAGCTAATTATTAGGTTCAGCTTGGCATGGGATCTGGGAACCTATTGGTTAGAATAAGAATTGTTGGGCTGCAGGGATGAAAGGCAAGAATGATTGGAGCAAAAATTTTAAGCTATATGCATTTTGTTTAACATCAAAAGTGTTTTAATTTGATTGTTAAGTAAGAATATTATGAAATGGTGTTTGTTTTTTAGTAGCTTTCAAATATCTTATCGGTTTGTCCATCTGTTTAAAGTTTTTCCAAAGGGGGTTGTGGACAGATCTAGATTGGGGCTCTCCAAGTAACAGCATTATATCACTTGAACATCTACCACAAAAGAAATCTAGAATTGACTGGGCTAGTGAAATTAACTTACCAATTCGGAGAAGCAGCTTCGATGGACTGGGGAGAGTAAAGGGAAGCACAACGGGTCTGACTCAGGAAAATCCCAAGTCAGTGTTATGTAAGTCTCAGTTTTCTGTGTTATATCTAAACCAACTTCCAATTATATCAGCCCTTTAAGAGAAATATATCCCAGTCAAGGGAAAGGCAAGAAGGGTATCCATAAGTCTGTCCGGAACAATTGTATTTCAATGCAGTTTTTAAAAGGGAAAGTTGAATAGATGAAAGTGTTTGTATGGGGAGGACAGGAAATTCATTTAGAGGTGAACATAGGAGGGAAATATAAAAATATGTTCATCTGACAGAAAGCAGAAATTTAATTGACATTAAGCTATTTGGAATCATGCTGTAGTCCTTCAAACTACAGTACACATTCCAAGAACTGAAGCTATTTGTTTTATTATGATAAGTGAAGGTTGCTTTCACTACTTGTAATAAATTCAGTCTTTACCAATTACTCAAACATTTTTATACCATATTTAAGATTTCTTTTCAAACAGCTTTTGAATACAGTACCTGCTGCCCTCAACAGCATTGTCATCAATAAAATCAGCAAGATAATAGTTTGCATTGAAAAGTAACAATGTCAGTCCCTGCACTATTAATAGAACTAAGGTGATTGAAGCAATGTATTTTTGCTAGTGTTGTTTCAAGTGAGACGTTGCTCTAGCTTCACCTGTGCATAGTAATATTAGCATATTCCTAATGAACTCTTGTTACATGCCTGACCAATTAGCTGCTCATTAACATTTCCCAGGAGGAGTTGGGGATGGACCCAAATCTCTTCCAAGGTTGAATTTAGAAGTTTTCGATGGGAACCAAGCAGTAATTCCAGGAATTGTCAGCTGGGAGCTCCTGGCAGGAGCTAAGAGTAGGAAATGGGCTAGAAATGGCTTTTATTTTATGCTGCAACTAAACAAAAACCAAACTTTTAAAGTCTTGGCTTGAGGAGCAGTTAAATTTAGTTTTGTCAACAGATATCTTACAGGAGTAGCTGTAGGAAGCGTTAACTGGCTCTCAGGCTTGTTCCCCATTTGAATCTAATACCTACTGTATATTTTAGTGGGAAGCGAGATGAAACATCAACAACTATTATTTTCAAGCTTTTTGCACTTTTAAGAGCACAGTAACTTCTGAGAACTTACTGCAAAAGACACTTACCTTAATTTTTAAAGTGCATACTCTTGGTTCTCTCTTGTGACAGTACTAAGATTGCATTTCTTGATCTAGTGCATGGGAGACACCCTGTTCTAACCCACCATAACAAACTTAAGTGCTTCCAATAACTGTTCTTAATTTACATTGAAATTAACTGATATCCAGTATAAATGGTTGTTCGTTAAATCTGCTATCACTTTCAATTCATCACAGAGGTTGGAAAAAATTTTCTTTCTTCTAAACCCTTTATAAACTGGTTTACAATTGTGTTCTCGAGAGTATACAGGAAATCTTCCAGCATGGGCCCAGTTGCACAAATTAAATTGCTCATAGTTCCCAGCAAATAGCATGTGCAATTCCAAAATTCCATAGAAGCTGTTTAGCTGCACTGCTTTGAATGTTTTACAAGAGGGAAGTGGTGAAGTGGGGGTGGTCAATTCATTTTTTAAAAACTAATTTAGTACCATCCTAACAAATTATCAGGAATGCATAGCCACAACACAATTTCTGGGAACGCGATTTTTTTTTGGTTTAAAAAAACAAGCACTGTCTTGTTTCTCATTATGTAAAGAATCAATCCTTTAGTGGCTTTCTCTTTAATGTGCTTGCTCTATGTTAAATGCAACAAAGTGCAATTTTTAGCAAAATTTCTGCCACTGGTAGAACAGTTTGGTCGATGAATAAAATATCCTCTATAATGGAAAGAATATATTTTACAGATCTGGCAGAGCCCTTGACCATATCTCAGCTATTTCCATTACCCACTCCCCTTATGAATAGAGCAGGAACAGAGTTCTGGTTCTCAGTTTTCACACCAGCCAGCCTCCACATTTGGAGGATTGTCCTCTAGCACCTTCAGTGAGGTTCACCACCAGAAATTTTCCCTTCCCGTATCCACATTGCAAAGGTGCAATCTCCCTGGTTCACTCTTCCTCCCCACCTGTCACTCCTCTTCTCACATCACTTTCCCATACAACTGCAGGAGACACAGCACCTGCCCTTTTACTTCTTCCCTTCCCACAATCTAAGGACCCAAACAATTCTTCCAGCTGAAGCAGTGATTCATCTGCATTTCTTCCAACCCAACATACTGTATCCCCTGTTCACAATGCTGGGTCCTCTACACTGGAGAAATTTACAGCTCAGACCGGGTGACAGCATTTCAGTCTACAGAGTGATAAATAGTCTGATCACTTTAATCCTCCATCTTGCTCCCACACTGACCTCTAGGACTGTTGAAACAACGAGAGCTTGAGGAGCAACATCCCAATTTCCATCTGGACATGTTGCACACTTTCTAACTCAGCAAAAACTTCGATGGTTTCTGGTGACTGTGTACATCAGAACAGGCCAGATCTACTGTCACTAAATTGGATTGTCTTTCCATAGTTGCTGCTTGACCTGCTGGGTGTTTCCAGCAACTAAATCTTTTGAATTTTCATTATAGAAGTGATAACTGGATTGAGCCAAATAAATGCATATACTCCACTAATAATGTTAATCACTAAACAATATCAACTGGCAGAGAGACAAATAGCACACCATGTTTTCTTTTAAATCTCACACAACATGGAAGAAACCTCTTAAAAACACCATCCTCTGTTGTGTATTTAATATTTCAGTAATATTTGAATAATCTTGTAAATATATTGTTTGATATTTTTGTTTGTTTAAATATTTCTTTGCAGGCTATATGTATAAATGCATGAATTGGGTACTTCATCATGCTACCATGTGATGCCTGTGCGCCTCACTTAAAGTAAACATGAAGTTAGACTCCCATTTTCGGACTCCCATGTCTTCCTTTGAATTAGTTTAATGTTTTTAAGTTAAAAAAACGTAACACTCTCCCTGCCAGGAGGTATTCTTTTTACTGTTCCAAGCTTCTATTTTTATCACATCTGTTTAAATATGGCCCAAGATGGACGAATGCAGCCTCTGGCTTGTCTAGAACTGAGCTAGTGAGACTGTATTATCCCAGGACTGTCCAACAAATGTCACACCATGGACAATGTGGTCTATTCCTGTGATGCTCCTAAACAAGAGCAGTAGGGGAATGACATCATCCTTATGTGTTGCAACAAGGTAACAGAGGTAAGGCTAATAAGAGCAATTCTTGCATACTGCTAATACTTCATAGCAATTACACTTGGGTAAGTTAATGCTTTTATCTAGTATGGAAACATAACGTAGAGATTATTCCATTTGAAGCACCTCTGCCAGTTTTGCATTCTATATTATAAATTTACTGCTGCAGACACAATCTAGTTGTTTTGCTGCACACTTACAATACATGGGGGCAGTGGGAAGTCAATAAAATGGCTGAAATGGAAGGTGGCTGGTGATACAGGTGACCCGCATGTTACAGCTGTTCAGGCTATGGAAATTCATCATTACTGAATTCACAATTCACTGCCCAAAAATTTGAGATCTGGAGTAGAACTCAGAATTTATGTGAAAAAAAAGTAAATAAGTCAACACAGCAATTTTGTCTTTCAACTTGCATTTCTTCACATATGCATAGATGACACAGTGTAGCTTTACAGGAAATTGCACTGCTGACCCATTTCTCAGAATACAACCCATCCTCATTATGTAGGGCTCAAACCTATGAAGGACAGGTGGTGGTTGAAGAATTCATACTGGACTAAATACCACTCTTCACTCTGGCCAGCATCGTCTTGTTATCCCAAAATAAGCTCTGACTCTCACCAACGCCATGACGACGACGACCTGCATCCCCATCTTCAATGAGGCCTTGCTCCTCTGCTTGTCTGATAAACTCTTATTCCTGCTTTCATTACCTCTACACTCAATCCCTCCAATGCCCTAACTTCTCAATCTCCACCTTCCAAGAAACCTCTGCTGCTGATATTCCAACTTATATTGACCCATCGTCCAATTGCTCATCTTCGCTAATCTACAGTGCACTGATTCCCAAGACCACCAACAGTTTGATTTTATCATTTTTGCTCTTGAACTTCTCCATGATCTCCTCCTCAATTTTCTCTGTGACCACTGTCAATGTAAATTCTTCCAGCCCTTCTGACCTCCAGTAATTATGAACATCCAGTACTGGCCCGCTTTAATTGATCCAACAAGACAAATAGATGTACATTGAATTTTCTGGGACTGGAAATGCCCTTCCTCTATCTCTCAGCCAGTCTTAAGGAGACTGTTGCTCAGACCATCTCTTGGTCCACTCATGTATCAGTTCGAATTGTGGTCTGTATGGGGTATATTTTGCTGGCTTGTAAATCTTAAATTCAAGGTGTTGTTGTGCTCTATGTGGATAAAGAAGCTTGCCTTTTACCTTTTTGCTATTCCAAAAACATTTAACATTATGGGCAACAATAAGCTAAAAAAAATCTACTCCTATAAGTAGAATCTGAGGACAACTGAATCCTGCACCGATAAATACCTCCTTGACACCATTAAGGTTAATTTTAACACTAGGCATCCAGAAAAATTAATTGCGCATTATAATTGGCATGATTCAATAGCCTTTTGATGCCAAATACTTAATTTAAACACTAACTCAGTATAATAAGTTACTAAATCTGCATAAATTTATAAAGATACTGAACCACAGTTAAAACAATGAAGAAAAAGTGATGAAAGTGTTAATGAAGCACACAACCAATCCGTGCACATTCTAAGCATTTTCATCGTACTTGATTCTTCCAGAAAAATCACTCTGGTGCTGACCCATAAATCCAGCCCATCTCTGTTTTAACAAGCAAAAGACCTTTGGCTGCTTTATGGCAGAGCCCCAACCACAATGAGTCTTGAGTTCTAACTGAAATCATAATCATTATGAGGAAGGAAATTAAACATAATATCAGTAGAGAATATTTTCATAGCAGAAACCTTTTGAGGCCCATTCCAGGACAACTCTGCCAGCAGTGCTTACTAATGTCTTTGCCCTCTGATGGGGCTTGGTTCATTATCAAATTAATCAAATCAAGATGCCCAGGGAATGTGCATCAGTACTCCCTGTATGTTACAGTGAACTTCTGCACAGACATAACTCTTACGTACAGAATTATTAAAAAGGCAATATCCGACCTCTGTGGTAAAATATTTTTAAACTCCCCCAAAAGCAACAATATGAATAAAATATTATTAAAAAGATACATTAGCAATTACGTATTTATTACAGTGTTCCAGAGAAACTCCTAAAAGGATTTTGAGCAACTATTTATGCAAGTACTCTGTAGACAACCTGTAAAGTTTAGTTTTAATTCTTGCCTGCACAGGATTTCCTTCATGTAAAGATTGACTCAAATCCACGATAGAGAAGAATTATAAACAAGTTAAAAGATGCATGAATATTAATGAAAAAGAATAGCCAAATAAAATTTATCAGCAGTAAAAGTGTTAAATTATGCTAATTTACTAAATAATCATTTTCAATTGCAGCTAAAACCCTTTAAGCATGTTGGTTAGCTTTAGCAAACTTTGTAGTTGTTTGTCAGAACTGTGGCTGATTTCTGTAATCAATATCGTTAACCTGTGCTCAGGTTTCAACATTTCGTAGTTCTCAAAAATTAGAGAACTAACCTCTCCTGTGATCAGAAATTCCTTCTTAAGAATGCACCTTGCCATCTCATGAGTTGACAGTAATTACTGATTCAAATCATATGTGACTGGCTGCAAGAACTAAATTTCATTTGAACAATGTTCAAGGCTGCACAAAATCAACAAGTTTTCAAATTATTTGCAATGATTAATTATGAGGACTTTCCTTCAGAGATGAAATGTTTAGCTGACACTTGTCAGTGGTTTGTTTTTTAAAGCAAATTCCCCAAGCTAGAACCCAGGCAAATTGCAGTTCAGCCACTTCAACTTTTTAGAATTGATTCATTCAGGAAGTGGATATTACTGTCCCCTCCTACTTGTCCTAAAATAAGGAGGAAGTTCAGATTCAACCACATCTCGAATAGCCTACCAGCAAATAAGGAGCCCACTTTTGAATACAGCATGATGCAAACAGTATGGGCTGATAGATGACAAGTACTATTTGTGCCATAGTAGCCAAAGACCCTCCTCCATCAAGAGAATATCTCAATAATCTTGCCAGTCAACTGCATTATCATTGCTGAATTCTCCATCATCTATATTGTGGGGGATCATCACTGATTAGTAACTCATCTGAACATGGCCCAATAAAAAAAAATACTCTGCAGATGCTGGGGTCAAAGCAACACTCACACCATGCTGGAGGAACTCAGCAGGTCGGGCAGCATCCGTGGAAACGATCAGTCAACATTTCAGATTGGTTTTTCACCTGGAACCTACCAGCCTTCTCCTTCCCAACCTCCCTCCACTTTCTTTATAGGGCCTCTGCCCCTTCCCTCTACAGTCCTGACGAAGTGTTCCGGCCCAAAACGTTGACTGATCGTTTCCACGGATGTTGCCCGACCCGCTGAGTTCCTCCAGAGTATTGTGAGCCCAATAAATAACATGACTCCAAGAGCAGGTCAAAGAATGGCTAATCCTGGGACAATCCCAAGAATTTTTCACCATTTACCTGGCACAAGTCACAGCAGAAAAAGAATCAGCACTAATTTCTCTAACTTCAGGTAACCCTCCCCTCTGTCTTCCTCCCTCCACCCCCCCATCTTTGTTTTTCCTCATTCTTGTGTCCCTTTTACTCCTTCTTATCCCCTCATCCACACAACCGGCATATCACATCCTCTTTGTTCCCCACATACTTCCCTTTATTTAATTGTCTACTGTCCCCTCTTATCAGATTCCGTCTCCTTCGACCC
This sequence comes from Mobula birostris, assembly GCF_030028105.1. Classification (NCBI taxonomy): domain Eukaryota; kingdom Metazoa; phylum Chordata; class Chondrichthyes; order Myliobatiformes; family Myliobatidae; genus Mobula; species Mobula birostris. The sequence continues at coordinate 54,735,174 of NC_092384.1, forward strand.
TTCACCTCTTACTTCCCAGCATCTCACATCATTCCCTTTAAACCCTCTGTCCTCCATCCACCTGCCTTCTCCTTCTGACCTGGACTCACCTATAACCTGTCACCTTATGCTCCTCCCCACCCCTTGTTATTCTGGCTTCTGCCCTCTTCCTTTTCAGTCTTGATGAAGGATCTTGGCCTGAAACATTGACTGTTCATTCCCCTCCAGAGGTGCTGTCTGACCTGCCGAGTTCCTCCAGCATCTTGCTTGTGTTGCTGGTACAAAAGTATACTCTTCACTTGTCAGGATGAGTGCAGCTCCAACAGTTTTCAAAAAGCTCAGCAACATCTAGGACAAAGCATACCGTTTGATTGGCACCCCTGGTCATTGCCCTGAACATGCATTCTCTTTATCATTGGTGAGCAGTGTGCACTACTTACAAAATGCAGATAAATCTGATTTGGAAAAATATCACCAGTCGCTCATCATTGCCTGATCTAAATCATGGAACTCCTTATTGAAGAAGAGCATGGGAGTAATTTTATCAGAAAGACTCCGGTAATTCGGGAAGGTTGTTCACCACTAGTTTCTCAAGGGCATCTAAAGGTTGGCAATAATTCCCCAACCTTACAGTGGCACTAGATCTAAAAATGAATTTTAAAAATGGCAGTTTTTTCTCGCTGAAGGAGAGTAGGGAATTGGAGTGTATTTTTTTTTTAAATATTATTTCCACTGGTTTCATCATTTCCATTAGCAAGACTTCTATCTAATCTCCATATTTAATTACATGAATAATTAATTACATTAATTCCTTGTTTTGGGGGTGAATTTCAACTCTGGGTCAATGACCCACAATAGGACTGTACCTTGGGTTGTCCCTGGATATTCAGGTGAAAGGTTGGTAGGATTAGTGCCAGTATTGGACTGGCCCCGTAATAGGGGAAGATTTATTAGAGATGTGCAGAGAATCTGCATTGTCCCATATTTTTTTTCTGATAGTATGTTAGTTGGCACAGTAAATCTTGATGTGTTCAGGACCATGCAGTGGCAGAAGAACTCAAACCCTCAGCTTCCATGCCTACAGTTGAAACCTAAGTGACACAATGGGCTAGACGTTAATTTCCCACTTAAAAAGCTCATTGAAAACCAAATCTAGGCAAATTAATAAACTTTATTAGATTCATACAGGACAGTCTTGAACCATTTCTAGTTCATTACAAATTGATAGTAGCACTTGGGCAGATCTAAGAAGATTGTAGGGAATGGATAACAATTTATTACATGCAATGGATGTTGTTTGGACATCAAAATTGCTCAAACAAAATCAAGTGAGTTTGATTATATTTAGCTGACCTCCATTACCCGACAGTGGCACTGGATGACAGAAATTGAAAGGCTGTCAACCTTCAGTTTTAATGTTGGTCAACTTAAGAAACTGGAATAATTTGGGATCGGGAAAGCAGAATTGAAAACTACTTGTTTTGTGAACTAACAAATAGCACCAAGAATGTAGATAAAGGTAAATGCAGGATGAAATGTTCCAGCCCCCTAACGAAATGAGCTTGGCTCAAGTAAGGACAGAGTTGCCATAATGACTCTGAATTGTGCACTTACCATTGCCATCCCTCTCACACAATGTCTCATTTATAGAGTTGTGTTGGTTTCTATGTTTCAGCAATTTTACTGCAATGTCAGTTTTTTCAAAATCTTCCAAAATCCATTTCCATAAAGAAGAGAAAACCAAACTGCATTAAATACCTTGATCAGCTCTCTTAAAAAAGTTCAACCACAACAGTCACACTAATATACAAATTCGAAAAATAGTTTCAGGTTGATGTAAAAACTTCCATGCCATGAAATGAAGAGGGACATGGGAATTTTCAGGTTTCAAAGCATGCATTTATCTCTTGAGCAAAATCCGTCTCACTGTGATTTGTGTGTCCTTGTGGTGTGCAGTACTTGCAAGATTTGCCCACATTACATAAGTGAATACACTTCAAGAAGTGCTTGAGGACATCTTAAGAATAGAGTATCCTTTCTTCCTTATCTCTGTGAAATAATACAGGATAATCCACACTCAACTAAAGTTTCGCCTGTCAAAACACTTAAATGAAAGCACATCTGTCAACTCTTAGGCAGTTGAGTCATTTTCAGATCTACCATTTACATTGTTTTAAAGATAAAGCTGTTCCCAAATGAGCAATTGCCCAGGCTTTCTTTTCCATTTCCAATTAGGTCATCTGCTAAATTACAAAGATTTTATAAGCTTGAATTGCTGAGAATTACATCAGAAGTGCCATGTCATAGTTTCTCATGAGGGAAATATATTTAAAATATTGCTGCATTTCTCACACTGGGCTGAACTGTACTTGGAACACTCGAGTTCAAATATTGAATAGGTTTTGGACTTGCAATGCATATACAATGCATAGAATCATAGAGACCAACATCAGAACCCAGTCTTACTGGGATTCCTCAGGATTTCTGTTGGTGAATCGCCCCTCGGACCCTGATAACGATCTCATTTTCAATGATAATTGCCAGAAGTAGCCTGAAAATCAAAGGCCAATTACTTTAGTTATTTATAATTTGGCTTGACATCCTCACTGAGTTGAGAGATGCCACTGGATATAGAAATAAGCATTTCAGCATTCTCCTGGTGCAAAGGGATGCAGTTTGCAGATTATTCTCTCCTTTGCAGACATGGAGATGCTACACAGCAGCAGATGGCTTCCCAGCCTGAGCATGGAGATGCGTGTGGGATGGCCTCTCATGCGGGTTCAGTCCCATGCCTAATGTTCCACCACCCATACCTATCTTCATCATCAGCAAAGTCCTGCTCCAATCATGCAGGGAACTGCTTCCAAGGAGAAGGCCGCAGACAGCACATGATCAGGGTCTGTCAGCTAATATTAGCTCCAGGTCTGCAGGATGAAATGATGGGGCAACTTTCTGCGAGCCAACAGATATGGAGCTACGCCTACGCTATCCCAAGTGGATGGCGATCTCCTCCCACAGTGTTATCACTTCACCTCACACCTCTGAACAGTCGCTGACTGAAGCCAACCCATGTGGCGTATGCATCTTCTGTGTCATCAAGGACAATTATGAACTTTATTTTTTGGCGTCTGTGTGCATGCATGCGCCTCTGTGCGTGTGTGCGTCCATGCGCGATGTTGGCGGGATGATGTCTTTTTCATGCCTTTACTAGGCACGGATCGAGAGAGAGACTGTGTGGCGTGCCACTCCTCACACAGACATTTCGCAGTATTTTTCCGTTTATTTTACGAGGTCGAGTTGCGATCTCGAGACTCAACCTGGCACGGATGGAAAGCGTACTCGGGAGCGGCTCTGACTGGATTTGAACCCGGGAACCTTCGTTCCGGAGTCCGGCGCTGATGTCATTGAGCCACAGCCGGCCTGACAATTATGAAACTTAAGATGAAAATCAGCCTTGCAGCATCCACACTTTGGACAATGTGACACAGTATACAAGTTTGTGAAATGCCTAAGGCATAAATGTGTTTAAGTGGCACCCCAAATGTTAAGAATGTTTTAATCACTTGGTTTTGTTGATGTTATAAATGATTAATGAACTCATATTAAAGACTTCTCTTCATCTCATATTCTCAATATTTATTGCTTATTTTTTATATTGTTTCTTTATTTTGCGTTTGCACAGTTTATTGTCTTCTGCACTCTGGATGAAAGCCCTGGTTTGGTGGCCGTTCATGGGTTCTGTTATAGTTACTATTCGGGCAGATGGGGCTCGTCAACCAAGGTTGGCAGCTCATCTGGAAGGAAAACTCTGATCGCAAACCTCCTCTGCCTTGCAGATATACCCACTCGTGGAGAAGGCTTTGGGAGTAAACCCCAATGGAAAAATTCAGAGCTGGAGTCCCGAAGGCAGTCCCACATTGAGTTCAATGCTGGCTGGTAATTCCTGCAACGCTTCTGGTAACAGACTGTATCATTCTCTGCTGTTCCTTTGGTTCATCAGTTGTGCGGAGAGGGGGAGCTTCCTACACAGGCAACAGCTTGCTCTCCATATCGTACTGCCCAGGCTTGCATATCCTGACAGCCAGGACGTAATATCTATGGTCAACTTTGACTGACGGAAGCCCTTACCTCACAATTCCATAGATTTGTCGAGTATATGGTGACATATTATGTACCTTGATAATAAAATTTACTTTGAACTTTTGAACTCTGATTTTGAAGACAGTAGCACCATACAAATGCAATCATAATTAGGACAACTCACATTACTCCTTGTCTCCTTGTGAAGAGATAAATGAAACTCTGTGGCACTTATAGCAGACCCTGCCATTGCTCAGCTAGAAAGATTAATTAATGGAATGCCACCAGTGGTGTGGAGTGAGTATGTCAGCACTACAGGCTAGGGAAAGCATCCTCTATTATTTGAGCACTCTCCGTGAACTTCGAAGGGCATAGGACAGTCGAAGCTGTTCATTCAGATTTCCCCATTGTTAGCAGTGTCCCTTTAAATAACAAACCAATGCAAAGCAAGACTGTCATAGGCTGACACTTTTGAGTGATAATTCATCACACAACAGGGGGAAATGGCTGTTGTGAATAGTGTAAACTTGGTGTGTGCCTGATGCCAGTGAAACACCAAGTGTACAGAAGTGTCTGGTCCAAATGTGTGATGGGCACAATTTCATCAGGAAATAATTACTGTGTCAATCGCGCACTAAACAGTGGACACTAATCTATCAAATTTCTTGTGGTCCATGGCTTCATGAAGATCCATAGAACTATCTCAATTCAAAATCTGTTACATTTTGGGGGGAAATAGATCTCAGCATTTGTTTAACAGTTATGTCCAATGACCTGGATGTCCACATCTTAAATCATCAAAGAACTACCTAATGCCATTCTGTTCCTTCTTGTTCTTACTTACCTCAGGACATGAGGGGCACATCACTTTGCGTCAGTCTGCAACCACAGCTACACTAGGCTAAATAGGTCCAGCCAGTTTCATTTCCGAAAAGACATGAGTAAACCAGCTTGGATTCGCTGTAACCGGGCAATGTTTGACTGAGCCCAACCCACAGAGATACATTGAATCCAATGTCACACTTTTCCATGGCAAGCTTTGAACTTGCAGCTTGTATTTTGCTTTTTAGTAGTCTACAATCAGAAAATTCACTAAAGGGCTATTTAAAAATACACCTAACGGCCCACACTTACCAGGTAATTCAATTATTTCTAGCTTTCAGCATTTGCTTTGCATTGTGTTCCTTCCCTTTGCCAATCCCCCTTGCGAAACACTGTTCAAGTGCATTCATTTCAGCCTGATAAGTCATTAATGTTGTCATGATACACAATTTTTGTTGCTGATATCTTTGTTCACTCGATGGCCACTTTTCTAAGTACTGACAAGTATGGTAGAGCAAAATATGCCCTCCAGGTAATGTCATAAAAACCTTTTGTTGTTGGTAGAATTAATGCTTGCATTTTATTTTTTTAAACATATTTTACTTCAATATTTTGCACACTTAACCAAAATAAATTTGGCACCATTATCCTGCACAAAAGTCATTATACAGGAAGCAAATGGTAAGGCTTAACAGTGATCAGTTATTGTTTTATAATTGCCCCAAGACTACAGGTCTATTGTTTTACATGCAAGAAGCATTCAGCTTCAATACGTCACTGGGTCTCACTGCTGTAATTACTGTCATTGGTGCCAGTACCAGTAGAAGGTGAGACAAGGGTAACAGAATCACATTGAAGGCCCTTCTGCTGGTCCAGAGAATAGGAATATCAAATCATATGATGTTCGTGGCTTTGTAAGAAGATTATTTTTAAAAAGATGAGGCGATTACCTCAAGATTGGTTCCTATTTTTAACGTGCTCTCCATAAAAGAAATAAAATCTACTGTAGTGGTTAAATTGATTTATTCCCTTTGGAATCTACATCAAACATATTCCACTATCTGAATTATTTTGATGAATTAACTCGTGTCAAGAAGCAATTTTCTTAAATGAGTTTATTAACCTCGAGACTTTGGCAGGTCAGTGAAAGAGATTTTGACTAGCCTTGCAGGACTTGTGTTGAAAACCAGTGGGTACTCACCATTCTCAGCAGCAGGACACTTGCGAATGGTGAAGATCTGCCCCAGGTCATCGTCGTCCTCTGGCAGACCCTTCTGCAGCCGCTGTAATTTGCGCAGGCTCTCGCTGCGCTGGTGTTTCATGGAGCGTACGTGCTGGATCAGGTTCAGCTTTGCCTTGGTAGAGTAGTTACACAGTGAACAGTGGTAGTAACACGCCTCCGCCTCCACCGTGCTGTCGTGCTGCTGCAAGTGCTAAATAACAAAGGAGGAAGAAATAGTATTTAACACCTTTCATATATATCACCATTTCATTATGCATTAGAAACCTGTGTTTCTTTCTGTATAAAAGACCATTCTTTCTTCAGTTTCCCCTCATGGGAAAGGCACTGAGGTACAGAGACACCATTTACAAATAACTTCAGTCCAGGAAGCCATGTTCCACAGACCAACAATGACCAAAACATGAAGTGTCCATAAGCATTTTCCCCACTTTCTCTTCTCAAGACAGATCTCAACTACACCTTCCATACTGAAGATTTATTCTCGACTCTAGACCCTCATTTACAACAACTGGTGTTTAGACAGCTTGTTTAATGCAGCAAAAAGTGCTTGCCTGAAGCATTATCAGGCAAGAGGGCTCAGCACTGCCATGAGGAGGGATGATTAATAATTTGGTCAATTGGATTGCTTTTAATTAGCATCAATGAAGGCACAGGAAAGGTGCTCACAACTTAATGCCTTGGCAACTGATGCCACAGCTATCAATGGTGAAACAATGACATCCAGGAATGATTATGAGACATACAGTAGATATTGTAAAAGATTGAAAAGCGAGAGGTGATCTCAGAGACTAGCAACGAGCACCATGGCAGGACATGGATAAATTTTGAAAATCAAGATGCTGTTTAAGTGGGAACCTGTGTAGGTCAACAAAAAACTGGCAATGGATGAGCGCGATATGAAAGTTACGACACAGAATCTTGTCCTTCTACACTATGACCTAAAATGCTGTTGAGTCCTTTGTATCTAGTCAACGAATTCACCAAGAGTGTTGAAATAAATTAGAGGCAGGCCAGATTGTAATTGACATATGGTTTTGCTTTTATAGGGGTACTGATTTCTTCCCCTAAACTGCTGCTGGATCTCAGGCTAACTTATCTTTGCTAGGTATGTACTTGAAGCAGTATTGGGGAAAGGTTGGAAGAAAGAGTTAAAATATCTTATCAGTCATAATCTATCTGGATGCCTGTACATGCTCAGAGGGTCGAATAGCCTACTTATTTTTCTACTTTTCTACAAGTTCCATGTGACAACATGGTTTAATTTACTTGAATGTTATTCAATTCCATTCAGCCAATGGCTGAAAGGGAACATTATTTTTTTAATCCTTTTACAGACTTCAAACATCAATTTTTGCCATCGCACTTTCATGTTTTATTGCCCGTTGTCTTGATGTCCTAAATGAGTTTGAATTTGGATGCAAGCTTGTCCTTCTCATCAGTGCTTCACACTTTGTTGACTGACTATCTTCCATATCAATTCAAGTGCTGTTGTTTTATTCAGGACTACCTTCTTCTCTTTCAGATAAATGCACTAAGCTTACACTAATTTCATATAAATACCTCTTCAGAAGTACCCCAATACTCCTCTTTTCAATGTGGGAATCTTTCTAAAATCTCTTACTGAAGTTTAGTAAGCTAACACTCATGCTCTGGGCTTTCTCTTTCCATTCACTATATCAAGGGACCTCATTGACCAGCTGTCCGCTCACCCCAGCCTTCACCATAATGCACATACGTGCAGCATTAGGTTTATGCTGCCAACCTTTACCATTTTCAGAAATTCAAAATTCCAAAGCACGCCCAACCTCCTTTCAAGGTCTACACTGCCCACTTACTAAACATTGCCATTGCTGACGCCTTCCTCACTTCCCTGTGAAATGTCTGATCACTATCGGGATGTTTGGTCTCAATGTCTGCAGCAAGCTACCACCAGCAGCGTTCCCTCATTTTAGTACATCCCAAGTGAATCTGTCTCCCCTGAGACCTCTCTGATGTTGTCTCTTCCCGGACCTTTATGTTTATTTTTTATGTAACTCCGTCTCTATGCAAACATCTTTCACGTCTGAACTGTTTCCAGCCTTGTGAGTCCACATGTGCTCTTTCCCCTGCTGCTAGATTTCTAGCATTTTTGAACAACCTACTCCATTCACACACTCCCCATTTATGCTAGTCTTTTAAACTCATTCTTGGGAAGAGAACATTGCTGGTAATGCAGACATTTATTCTCCAACTGTAGATACACCTGACTGGTCTGATATATGATCCAGATTAGCATGGAACCAGTCACTGGCATCCAGAGATTTGGCAGCATTCAATGTGCTATATCGTAGCAAGTGTATGTTTAAAACTGCTTCCAAAAGTGTATTACAGTGGAATAACATACTACATAAACATCAGAGGGCAATGGGTAAGGTAAGGTAAGAATTGCAGTTTTCCTTCCTCTTAAGATATTACTGAACTAATTAGATTTTAATTAATCTACCACCTTTATAGAACATAGAACAGTACAGCTCAGGAACAGGCCCTTCGGCCCATAATGTTTGTGTCCAAGATGCTGACAAATTAGATGAATCCCTTGGGCTTTCACAAGATGCCTTTTGCTTCATCCCTTGCACATTCATGTGCCTATCCAATAGTCTCTTCAGAACCACAATCATATCTGCTTCCACTGCTACCCCTGACAGCTCATCAAAATACTTACCACTCCGTGCAATAAAAACATGCCCCGCATATCTCCTTTAAACTTCCCCATAACCTATGTAATCTCCCCTACTGACACAAATTTTGTTTCCAGTATTTTCAAAAATAATTTCTCGAACTTCTGTGTTGAATTGTATCTGAAGTGAAGTTCTTTGGATTACACATTCAGTAACACAACCACCACTGTACAACATCCTTCATCGTCTGTTTCGTTTTAACTCATGTTTTATTTTAGTTCAGCAAGGCCTTCTTCCTTCATCACATTAACCATCTTTTTTATACCCCTATTCAAAGTGTATAATACACACACACACACACACACACAAGTGTAAAACTTTTCATCTTCATCTTGGTAGCTTATCAGCCACCTCTCATAAACAGAACCATATTTTGAGTATATTAAAGTTAACCTTGTTTATACAAAGTGCAGTCACTACCAACTTATCAATGAATCCCATTCCAGGTTTTGTTACTTTTTCTGGATGTGGGCTTGGTTCCTGTGGCTTTGGTCCCTCCCCCGAAGCTTTTTGCCTGAAATTATTTTTGAGGATTTTTGGGATTCTTAAAGTTTGATTCCAATTCGTAGGTTCTGGGAAAAATTCAGTTTGAAGGTATTATCATACAAACAATGGTGGCAATATGGGTGGGTAAGAGCATTAAGATAGGCCTCTTCACATGATTACTGAAATTTTTAGACAGCTATGCAAGAAGGCACTGGCACTGATGTGCATGATAAGAGATTAGATTTTAAAAAATGCAGGGAAGAACCCAAGCTCATCCTGGGTGGAAAAAGAATCATAACAGACAAGGGCACAGTTCTGTCATCACCAGTTTACATTCAAAATTTGACTGAGACTATTTACCACAAGCTACAACTTCTTGCTGTAGAATTTGGATTCAAAATCTCTGCAGCCAGGAAATTTGTATGAAGCAAATTCTAATCTGAGGCACATGACAGGTTTGACACAAATCAGTTCTTGAATACTCAGCTTATTTATATAAAATCTTTGGGAAACTGGATAAATGTGACACGATACACAAATTTGCAAAAAAAAATCATATAGATTATAAACTAAAAATAAATGTTCTATTTTCCCACACCAGCAGTATCTTTATTAAAATACAAAATGGCACAACAAAATGCAGAAGGAACTTAGCAGGTCAGGCAGCATCTTTGGAGGGGAATAAAGAGTCAATGTTCTGGGCTGAGACCCTTCATAAGGACTGGAAAGGAAGTAGCCGGAAGCCAGGATAAGAAGATGGGGGAAAGGGGAAGTCCCCACTTTCTTATTCTGGCTTTGCCTTGTGTTTATTGCAATTTTAAAAAAACCTCTGTATGTCAATACCAAGAATCAATATTCTACAGTATACTGGCCAAGAAGTATTGAAATATTTAAAATGAGTACCACTCTAGCCCTACTGTAGCTTTATGTTTCAGCATCTGCCAAATTGAATATGGAAATATTCTAAAATTTGGGAAAGACCCTCATTTCAAATTGATTCAATGTAAAAACTATAAACTAAAGGGCTGGTGTTTATTTACTGCCTCAGAACCTTGGCAATGGTTATGAAAGAGATAGATTATTGCATGATAGGTAAACATGCAAGGATAGCAGAGGGGACAGGACAGGAAATTAATGTATAAGGGTATCACTAAATAAGGTATTTTCAAAGCAATTTCCCTGCCACTCATTCAGACCTCCGCTCGGTTACATTTTCACTAACAGCAACAAGCTAATGAACAGTCCATCTCTCTAGCTAGAGCAATTTACTGGTAATTGGTAAGCTAGGAGTTGAGAAAAAGTGGAACAGTTACTGTTCTGACATAGAAACAGCATCTTAAGGGAAAAGTCTAAATAATATATAAGAGTATCAAGCTTCCGAGTGGAGGTGAAGAAATGTTGTTGGAGTTGAACAAAATGATCAACAGACCGTTGGTAAACTCTGTAGGGGTGGTTCCTGGCAGTGGACATACACAGACATATGAAATAGGGGAATAATTGAGTGTTCGCTTTTATGTTGAAGAAAAACTGACATCAAAATGCATCAGCCATGATCTACACATACCTAATCAGAACAAAAATAATTTAAAATTTATTCTTCTTGTAACAGATGATACTGCCATTAGTTTGAAATATTTTAGATCATTTTGTGCGTTTTCAGAATTACCCACAGTTGGCTAACAAGCTTAAATAATTTGTTATCAGCTTCTCAATGTACAAGAAGTTTTAATGAATTAAATATTTCAAGGACAGCACCTAATTTTATTACAATTCTCTTTAAAGGGTTAGTTTAAAAATGTCAGCTTTGATCTAACATATCTATACTCGTGTTCATTAGTAATTACCCAATGCAGCATCCTATAAACACAGTGGTTACAGTTTGCTCAAGCCCAAGACAAGCTTTAGGCACAACATCCCCTTGAGCTACACACGATATTCATACCAGCAATGAAGAAAAAAACAAATTCAATTTGTTTGATCTATTTGTGGCATTGGGGTGGTTTAGAGTTGTGGAGGGGTGGATAATTCTTCAAGTCTTCCCTTTCAGCTGGGGCTTAATGTGTAATTGCTGTTAGTTAAGGCCTCAGAAATTACCATGATGAGATTATTTAAAAGAATGCTTTATATCTATTTTGACTTGTGAAATTTGAAAAATTGCACATCATTTGTCCATTCAATGTAGGACATTGTGGACTGATTCACATGCACTGTTCCCTTAGTTTATATGTACTCAACATGAAATAAACATGCTAGAATAAAATTGGGTCCAAGCTAAATACACTCACCTTTGATAAATTTTGCCCATCATTTTACACATAGGGTCACACATACAGGGAAATGCACAAGTTATTTCAGCTACAGCAAAAAGGTAGATACAGGGGAAAAAAAAGAACCACAAGATAGCATAACTATCCAGCAGAATTATAAATATTGAAGTAAGTTTACTTCCGTCTAAATGCACCAATCTATATTTTTTTCTTCTTTATCAATGTTAAATCAAACAGCATGAAGGCTTTTACGACATGCCATTTTTCGATAATTCACTTCTTTGCACATTAAGATTAAAATATCATTCACAAGCAAGGTCATGCTGCTTCCTTTCTTCAGACATAATTATTATAACAGTTCCCACCAAGTCCCTAATGCCACTGCAATACATTCTTTCTTTATGATTTCCTTAACTGATGTTGCTTTCTTCCAGCAACATTAAATGTTCTTCCATGACCGGTTTTAAATCTGCATTAACAGTTGGATGAGAATGCAGATTAATCAATTCACTTTCTCATTTTACAGACACTACCTAATCCGGATTTCAAGCCAATAGATTTGTGAGCTTTGTCTTCTAACGATGCACATTTTGTTAGTAGCACAGGCAAGTAGATAGCATGGCCAGTGTGGAACAGACGTTCAGTGTTGCCTGATCATTTTAACCTTGGCAACTGGCTTGCAAATGATGCTGTGTGATGCCAGTTAGACATTCGTGAAAATATTTTTTATAAACTATGCAGAGCTTTAATTTTACTTTTGTACCTAAAGAACAAAAGGACATTCATCGAACCTCCAGTCTTATTCACTATAGTCATACCGGAATATACATAAAACAGGGAAGACTGGGGCTTTACAGACATCCACTGGGATTTACAACCAAGCAAAGGTTACTTCCGCATGCTGTTCAAGTAAAATTTTAATTTGAAGTTGGCAAATGTAATTTGTTTGTATGTGCACCCCCTGCACTAATTATAATGTAATCATCAGGGATCAAAATGTATTAAATTAAACTCACTACAAGTGATTTCCTTAGTCTTCTGAGTGCGGACACCTCATTTCTGCACTCAGACATCTCGTGCAATAAGGCAACCATTTTTAAATGTATCCCACAGAAGACCAGTCTTCAATTAACTTTAGTTTTTGATCTGATTACTTTTATTCTCATTACTGCTTTAATATTTTTACATTATGAAAGCTACCTTCTATCAGAATTAGTATTGTTGAAACATAAGAATAGATAAAGACTTGCAGTTAAAGACTTGCATTTTCTAGATAAAAAAGACTTGCATTTATAATTCGTCTTTAAAGACTTCAAAAGGTCCCAAAGCATTTTACAGCTAATGGAATAACTTTGAAGAATATTCACTTCAGGAATGTGGGTAAAGCAACCACTAGTTTCAACGACACAAGTTCTCAGAAACAGCAATGTAACAGTGGACAAATAACCTTGTGTTTTGGGGTTTTGGTTGAGGGATAAGTACTGAATAGTGGTTTCCCCAATTTTGTAACACTATTCTGTTATAACACCTGAGAGGCTCTCAGGTTAACATAATCGCTGAATGACAGCACCTCTCCAAAACATCAACATCTCAAAACTTCAAAACTCAGAGGTTTGAATGGCAAAATTGACACTACTTTCCCATTGCAAATTGTTGCAATAGTGGGGTTGGGAAGGACTCTTTATTAACAGTCAACTGTTTACCACAAAAGGGAAGAGGCAAATTTCCTCCTAAGCCCTCCAGTGCTGCAGGTTAAGGCAATACCAACACAATGGACCACCATACAAACATGTGCTAGATGACACCGTTTCATAAAAATTCAATAACTTCACTTAGAAAGGCAACATAAACATCAAGAATGTTTGATGAAACCAATCGTTGTTGCCAGGGTCACATTGTTGTTTAGGAGTTAACGTTAAGTGTGTAAAACCTAAGAGAACCAATAGGTATTGCTTTGAACCAAGGCCAATTTGTTGGGATACAGTCATTAGCATATTCAGGGTCACAGAATACCAGGGGTGTTCATTACATTGGCACCACCTCCAAGCAGGAACTGTTCCCATTTCACATGCAGATGATGCAAGTACCTTCTATGTAGCATTCTGAAGTCTTGATTAAAGTCCTCAAAACACCTTTGTTACACGGGATCTACTCACATGTGTAATGGATGGAATTTGCAACACACTCGGTTAGCTCTGCCGATTTAGCATAGGGGTGGTTAGATGGGAGATTAGATCTCACAAGGATAAAGGGTTGACGATCTAATTTCCTGCCTCAACAGAACTCCAGCAGGGACAGGTGTCACCTGCTTGGCTCCATTTACTAAGAGACGCTCAAGGAATTGGAAGCGCAATACGTCAAGACTAATATTAAAACCAACAGAATGAATAAATAATTTAGAATTCTTATCTGTTATTATTTCTCTTCTTGGATCCTCACTTCCTTTGTCTCTGAGTAAGTTAACTGATAATCTGGTAGTTAAACACACTTTGAGAATTTGGATACAATTCCGAAAATACTTTGGCTTATTGAGATTTTCTCTTTCAAGTCCCATTTTTTCTAATTTTTTTTTAAACCCTCTATGATTGATGTGGCTTTTAAAGAATGGGATAGATTAGGTATTAAATGCTTTCAGGACTCGTTTGTAGAGGGAAGTCTCTTTTCATTTGAACAACTGTCAACTAAATATAGTTTACCCAAAACTCATTTTTTCGATACCTACAAATAAGAGATTTTTTACAGTCTCAAATAAGTACATTTCCTAAAAGTCTTGATAAGAATCTACTATATATAATTTTTAATTTAAAATCTTTTTATAATGGATCTATATCTAATATTTAAAATATGTTGCTGGGAATGAGAAGTGTTCCTTTAGATAAAATTAAAAATCTTTAGGAACAAGATTTACAGACTTTAATTTCTGAGGAAACTAGGAATCAATTTTTTTAATTGGTCAACACTTCATCGTTATGTGCCCGCCACTCTCCCCTACAATGTAAAGTGGTCCATAGGGCCCATGTGACCAAGGATAAGTTGTCTCATTTTTATTTAAATATATCTCCGTATTGTGATAAATGTAATAATGGAGAAGCTTCACTCATTCATATGTTTTGGACATGCCCGAGACTTTGAAAATATTGGAAAGAAGTATTTCAAACTTTCTCGATACTTTTCAAAGTAAGCTTTAAGCCTAATCCTTTGACCACTTTATTTGGTATCGTTGGAGGAAAGGATATTATTTTGGAGCCATCTGACTTGCAGATTTTGGCTTTTATTTTTCTTACAGCCAGAAGGAAGCTTTTGCTTAAATGGAAAGATGCGACCCCTCCTATTCACACTCAACGGTTACGTGATGTGATGTCATGTTTAAATTTGGAGAAGATTCGATGTTCAATCTCTGAATCTAGCCAAGACTTTCAAACATTGTGGGGACCTTTTTAAAATTTTTTTCCTTTTTTTCTTTACTAATCAGCTTCGGTCTTGGTGGTAGGTTAGCTAGATTTTTTTTATATAATAAAATTACTATATTTCAATGTTACCAATTAATTAATCTGTGTGAATATAGGGTAAGGTGTCTTCATATGCGATTTAGTATAATGTATTGATATATTTTTTTCTTGTACTCTGTATTCTTATATCTAAAATTAATAAAAATATTGGAAAGAATTCTTATCTGTGTTTGAGTTGGAGTAGAAAACATGTCAACAAAGTGCATTTTGGGAAACTAATTTACCACTATCCCTTAACATTTATCACTTCGGAACTTCATTCAAATAGACAAAGACATCTTCTTTAGTACTTCAAGTACGTCTGTCAACTATTGAACAATAATTTACTTATTATTTGAGCAAGGCATCAGCTATTGTGCAATGCCAGATCCACACTAAATGTGGAAGGGCTCTAATGTAGGAAGATCTGTACTAGCAGTAACCCTGCTGTAAAAGAAGGTATCTGTATGGCTTTGATAAGCCGACACAAAATCTATGTTTGTAGCTGGAAATCAGAGATGTGGCTGTGTGGCCAGCTTATTTTTAATTACAATTGCTCCCTATACTTTCCTTTTTAAACAAACCTGTTGTGAGAATGCAGAAGATTAGATTTAACCTCTGCTTTAGAGCAGCAGTTTGACTAAATTATTATTAACTAATCTTGAAGATAGACCTTCAGTATTTGAAATCTGTTTGGGGGGGGGGGGGGTGAAATCTCGCAAGGCCCAGAGTTGACATGCAATATTTGCAAGTGATATGTGCAGACAATGCTACTCTGCACCATGAGTAACCCTCAAATCCTGGTAAATCCTTGTATTCACATTGGCTGCAGTGCAACAATTTTTCCATAAAAGGCCCTCAGTGCTCTTCCTCTCATAATACTAATCGCAAATTTTGAGGTACAGCAAAAAATTCTTTAACTCAAGGCTGGAAGGGTTCCCATGATCAGCTTTGCAACCAACAGAAATGCAGATCTTGCCCTGATTTAATTTCCATACACACTGCCCAATCTGTTGAGCATTCCCAGCACTCTAATTTTGCTTCAGATCTCCACATGTACAGTTATTTTTAAATTCTGTAGTTATTCCTTAGTTAGAACTCAGAACAGAACAAGAAATGGTCCTTTAACCAACAAAGATACGCTGAACTTAGTAAATTAATACTCAAAAGCCCAAATAAAATCATCCATTCTGCTTACCAAATGTCTTCATCCTTCCATTTCCTGCAAATTCATTAGCCTATTTAAAATCTTCTTGAAAGTCTCTGTTGTATTTGCATCCAGCAGCACCCCAGGTAGTAAAAAAATTTGCCCAGCATATCGCCCATGAACCTATCCCCTCTCACCTAACTTTCAATACTAGGAAAAAGACTCCAGCTGTCTATTCTATCTATGTCTCTCGTAATCTTATAAACCTCTATCAAATCTCCCCTTAGCTTCCACCACTCAGAAGAAAATAAATCCATATTTATCCAACCTTTCATTATAGCACACACCCTCTAATCTGGGCAACATTCTGCTACCCTCTTCTGCACCCTCTCCAAACCTCAACACCAAATGCCAATGAAACGGAATTGAACATACTACTCCAGATGCAATCTAACTAAAGTTTTATAAAGCTGCAACATAAGTTCCTGACTCTTGAACTTAATTCCTTGATTAATAGAAGCAAGCATGCAGATGTCTTTTTTTAAATCACCCTATCAACCTGTGTAGCCACTTTTAGGGAGCTATGGGCTTGGACCCCAAGATCCCTCTACACATCAACACTGTTAAGGGTTTACCATTAACAGTGTGCTATCCCTTTGCATTTGATCTCCCAAAATACAACACTTCATGTTTGGCCAAGTTAAACTGCATTTGCCATTTCTCTGCCCATATCTGCATATCATCTATATCATTTGTCAGTCTTCACAACACCATCAATCTTTGTATCATCTTCAAACCTACTTAACCCACCCAACTACAATCTCAGCCAGGTAATATATAAATAATTAATCACAAACAGCAGCAATCCTAGGATGGATCCCACAGGAATACTACTAGTCACAGACCTCTAGGCAGATTAATTCCCACTGCTCTCCACCAGGTCTTCTATGGGCAAGCAAATTCTAAATCCAATGTATCTTAACCTTCTGCATGAGCCTCCCATGAAGGATTTTGTCAAATGCTTTACTAAAACCCACGTAGGCCATATCCACAGCTCTACCTTCATCTATCACCTTCACAAAAACTCGAAGCGAGTTAGGGAGTTTTCCAAATGCTCATAATCCTCTCCTCTCCCATAGGTTACAAAGCATTGTGAAAATGCTTGAGGATGTGAAAAAAAAAATCTAAAAATCTGTTCTCTTTCTTGAAATCTATCTGCTGTATGCAAGTTTGGAACATGGCTATTAACACATCACCTTTGTTGACAGATTATTACTGTTTAATATTCAAATTACAGTGAAAACAGGAAACTTACACAGCAAGTGAAGCAACTATTCACTCAGAATCTAAAACTAACTTTTTTTAATCGTAGATTTGAACTGTCATGACAATAATTAAGCTGTTATCTGGAGCTGCATTATTCTTTATTCACCTTCCTAAAGAGAGCCAGTACCATCATCAAGCGTACATTCCAACTCTTGTTGTGACAGCTACACTATTAAACAGGCCCACTTTAACTGCAGGGTTAGCTGTTGAGTGTGTGTGCGTGCATGTGTGTGCATTTATGTTTTATTTTTATTAAGATGGGAACAGGCCCTTCCGGCCCCTTGTACCATGCCGTCAAGCAGTCCCCTGATTTAATCCTAACCTAATCTTGGAACAATTTACAATGACAAATTAACCTACCGAATGGTATGGCATGGTAGTGTAGTAGTTAGCACAACACTTCCCAATACAGACTACCCTGGGTTCAATTCCAGCTGCTGCCTGTTAGGGGTTTGTACACATCTTTGGATTGTGGGAAGGAACCTGAGCACCTGGAGGAAATCTATGCAGTCACAGGGTGAACCTACAAACAAACTCCTGACAGTCAGCAGCCTAGGTCACCTGCCCTGCAAAGCATTGTGCTAACCACTACATTACCATGGGGTGGGTGGGTGGGTGGGGGGGGGGGTGTATGTGTGTGCGCGTTTTTTGTATAGACTTACAATTGCAGCCTACTTAGTTTAGATGAGTCTGTGCTAATTTATGAAATACTAAGGCACCACACTCTGGAAAAATTTACAGATTGTAAGTGCCTTCTGCTGTGCAATGTCTTCCGAGTGACAGACAGCAGCAGGTTCAGAGTTAGCCAATTAGTTTCCCAGAAAGCCAAAATACACATTTAGCAGAAATCACACATGAAAAAGTCAATTTTTTTTGGTAAATTTATATATTTAACTAAATTATATGTTTCTTTCAAGTATTGATGCAACATGAAATAACCGGTCAATTCCATGATCATTTTGTCACAAAAGATGTTCCAAAATTCTATTAATGTAATTTTATCATCTTGTTTTGAATGCAAAGTGTTAGTGGGAGAGTGAAAATTGGACATTAGTAATGTAATTCCACACACTTTCGACTCTTTCTGCTATTATGCTTTGGCAAGTCACAAGAAAATAAATGATGAAAGGAAGTTGGCAAAATTAACACACATAAAGCAGACGGTATTATTTACAGGTGGAACTTTTGCAGATTCTTTATACAATTGGGGATTTTACTAATTTTTCCAATCTCAGGCATGCTGCGATGGGACATTATGCACTTTTCAATGGGAAAACTCAGGTAAATTTCAACATCCATAAATTTTTAGAATAGCACCACTGTGGTGCTAACAATAATATATGTAATTTGTGAAACTTTGGAAACTAAATTGGACAGAATTGGAAAATGGGATCACAATGTACTGCCCACATGATTGATCACCTCTGTACCTTGCCAGAAAGTCTAATTTTGTAGTGGAGAGCATGTTTAAGCCAGTGTCTCCTTATGAAAATTATTCTATAATTCTTAAAGGGGGGATGCAGTTGACCTCAATAGCTCAGGGAGGTCTGAGAGAAACCATAAAAGAGATGGTAGGTACAACATGGGAGAGAGGAGGCTCTGTTGGGACAAAATGTGGAAGGATTTCTTGTATCCATAAAAAGCCAGCATGCCCCACGTGATTGAAAGTGCATTGGGGGAGAGACAGCCATGGGTGAATGGCAGATGCCAGCCCCTTGATCCTGGACACAGCAGTGCAACAAGTTCAGTGCCCCTTATAGTTGCAAAGCCAGAACATGTATCATGAAATACTGCATTCCATCAAGTGCACAACTAAGTTGGACTAGTACCCACTCTCTTACACTGCACCGAACCTTCAAAAACTTACCACTAACTACTTCTTCCACACACCATCAGCTATTAATTACAAAAACTGTATCAAAGTTACATATGGCCCAACTCTCATCAATATACCTGAACTACAGTGCACAACCCCGTACCAGTGGTGGCAGTTTGGTGGCAGCCAGTGAGGCTGCATCAAATTATCCTATGGCAGGGGTTGCAATCCTATGGCACAAGTGTCCAAGACAGCATATGAAAAAAATTTGTCAGCGTGTGGCATATGATCCCACCTTGAATCTTTAAACCCCACCCACAATAAAAAGGTACAAGATGATTATCATCACTGCTAAATGAAGCAGCGAATGATTTCCTACAACCCGAGTGCAGTGAAATGATTTTACAGTAAACATTTCATGCCGGTTTGGCGTCAGCTTGATGGTTGATATGCTTTGAAATCCTCGCAGACCTGGACATCGGTATTTGGCTAGAAAATGATTGAGCATTGGCTTCGCTCTGTTTATATTTCTCCTTCTGTCGTTTGTGAGTGAACTATGAATATTCAGTGAGAATAACAGTAAGTACAGCAAGTAGTTCATCACCTCCATGAATACTTATTTTTCAACTGTCTTTTCAAAAGATAGATATTGATAATTTTTGAACAGGCTTTCTAAAATGCTTCATTTATTTCAAATCATCTCTGTTATGTATTTATTAATAGTAAAACAATGCACTCACTTAAATAAACAACGGGAGTCATCCTAGTCCCTTAAAAATGTCCACAGTTACCATTACTAATTCATAAATCAGTGGCAATCTCGACTCAAAATTTCCATGTCATGCAAGAGAATTTTTTTTAAAAAGAAGATTATCGCCAGTTTGGGAAGACACTCTCTAAAATTGGGGTTCCCAACCTGGGGTTCACGGACCCCTTGGTTAATGGTATCAAAAAGCTGGGAATTCCTGCTCTAAAAAATCATATCTCATGTCCTACGGGATACGAGACAGAATCTCACCAGGACCAAGATGATCATAAATCAGAATGCACTGATAATTAATCCTTTTTCATACCCCTACAATCATTCTGAGCTACAAATAGGGCAACCATGTATACTGTTCCAGCAGCACAATGTTTCCTCTTAACCACTTTCAAGTGGCTGAGGATTACAAATGTGGCCTGACAGTGATCAAAGAACAAGTCACGGGAAGGCATGCTGTCACTCAGTTCGACACCTATCGCCACCAACCCTGGTTTTGACACTTTGCTTAGAGATGGGATTTACTACTGGTCAATTACTGAGCACCAATAACCTGTTGCCTAGGTAGGCATCTGGTTAATCCAGGAACTGGCTCTACTGAGACTGAGCTCAGCGTTGGGTCCCAAGAACACAGAGGTAGCATAGCGCACAGCTGGTACAGCAGCTCTGGAGACCTGCATTCAATCCTGAGCTTAGGTGCTGTCCATGTGCCACTTGTTCATTTCTCCCTGTGACTGCCTGGGTTGAAGAATGTTTGGAACTTTGCTCTTCCATGGAGGATCTCCTAGGTGCACTTCTAATCAATACTTGTGTGTCGAAGACAAGATAACAACTACATCATTGAGGTCCTGTTCAACATCTGATAATATGGTCAACACTTGTTCACAATTCTCATATGCATAACAGACTTACTCAAGTGATCACTGTGCTAGGCAACCATTGACTGAACGTTTGCAAGTCATATTTAGCTGGTCGTTGATGTTTCAGCATGCGACTGCAAGCCCAAAACTGGCATGATAAGGCTTTAGATGAAACTCAGACAAAAACACTGTGCTGCAGAAAATATTTCTAGGCCTTAGTTTCTGCTACACCATAACCTGCATGCCTCACAGATGGTAATGAGGTCTGGGAAAACCAAACAACAGTTAGTTCCAATCACCCAATCTAAAACAAAATCAATCAGCAGGAAAACCCACAAATAATTGCTGACTTTTGTTTTAAGCAACACAGGGTGAGTGTTAGGGATCCTTCCTGCTAAACTTGTGAGTGGAACACATGATATTAACTACATCCTTTAAGTGCTGTTCAACAGATCTGATAAATGGTCAGCACTGCACAGTAACTGATGCTGTCAGTTCTGTACTCGGCGTACTCATGCTGTGTGAGAATGTCACTGTCTGCCTTCCAACATGGCAGCTGTACTGAGTTATGTTACAAATGTACGTGGATGCAATGAACATTAATCTTCACTCAAGTGATTCTGCTAATTTCACCATTTACTTGTAAGGGATGGAAAAGCCGAATTTAGTCATTGCTCAATTTTCAAAAATAAAATCCTTTCTACATTACAAAGCAGCGGCTTCCGATTGCCCTGCGTAACACGGATTGTTGGTAAATGGGCTTGTGGTACATTTGACATATTTGGAAACTAGCCTTGAAGACACGCTGCACAATATTACTACATTAACCCCAAATACAAATGTATTATGTTATTTAGATACTATCTTAATGACTTAATGGTATCATTAGCTTATTTGAAGTAAATGCTAATTTTGTTAAAATGGCAAATATGACCAATAACAAAGACACAGCAACTGAAGACAAAAGACATTAAGCAGGTGTTTCCATTCACATTAACATTCACTTAATTTCAAACTGAGATTATCAATCTACTTCTGACAAATACGTGTTAAATATTTGTTAAAGATATTGAGCATCTATTAATATAGTAATGCTCTTATTTAAATTTCAGATAAAGCAACATTATCACAGCAAGATCTATGAAACAATCATTTCAGTATGGCTACCAGCAAATGAACATCAGGAGATGCTTGCCTTACATGCTCCAGCTTAATATTCAGAATGGTCGAAGTTATAAATAAATTTCATCGATTTTTTTTTCAAATGGTACCCTGATCAGATAGCTCACTTGGATCTATCATTTATGTGGGATAATGGCTGTTTCTGTGGGACGACGGGAGAAAATGTTTGGTGGGTGGGTGGAAGGAAGCATAAAAGCTAGCAACATGGTGGGGGGGGGATAGAAATCAATTTAAATATGAGTAATTTGTTTTTGAATCTTTCATACATTTCCAATTTTATTTTGTTATTTGTCCAGGGAATGCAAAATAATGGCATATTTAAATTCATAAAATGAAGAATCTCTCTCGTATTAACCCTCAAGGGAGTATGTATGTGCTGTTGGTTTCATTACTACACTGAGTTCAGGTTTGAAGCCCTCTCTCATGTAGTCAAGGATGGTCGTAAAGCCCCTCTGTTGCCTCTGCTCTCGATTTTATTACAAAATTATTTTGCTTAGTTCCAAAGAGAACCTGCAACCTGCAAAATCACACCCCATGAGTGGAACATAAAGTAGTGTTCCTCTCTCACCTCCGACTGTCCCAGACTGTAGATGTTCAATCAACCGCTTATGCTGGCGAGATATTTAGACTGATCATCTGACTTTTGAAACAGAGCCAAATGCTAAAAAGACTAATCCATTAGAAATGGACCATTAAAACTTCTGTGTATAGGTCAAGTGGCTGTATTGTTAAACCACAGAGTGCTGTCGTGCACGGTATCTGACAGATCTAATATTTTATTCCCCATTGTATTGTCAGAACTGTGCACAAACTGGAGCTTGAACGGTGTAAATAGGTACCACTGAATCACATGCTAGTCTTTGAGAAAACGTAAAATAAAGCACTGCTGCTTTCTCTAGGGCAAAATGTTGTCAATGGTGATAAGATTGTGGTATCGAACCCGACAACATAGTCAGCACCAACTCAATGATTTGACCACACTTGTTCCTTTGGAAATGGCTTGCTGCAAGATGGTTGCCACAAAGTAGAAGCTAGATTTCCACCGAAAGTAGTAAAACACAATCAGCTGGTTTATCATGAACCTCAAAGCTGCAGGTAGATCAACACCATTAACTACCTGCTGAAGAAACAGTACACAGCTTCCTAAGCTCCCTCCATGGATGATTCATAGTGTCAATTTACTTTCCTTAGCTAGATGACCAACATAAGCTATGAAAGTAAGTTTCCTTTACTATCGTTTAGAATGACGAATTTTCTTCTGCAGATATTTGGTTAAAACTGCAGTGAAGCTGTTAACTTTTTGCAATAATTTATTGTGAAAGTCCATTACGGCTCTAATTCATTAAAGTACTCTTTTTCACAAAAGTGTATCTTTACTGATTACAATAGAGTCTTATTCTGGCATCTTTTACAATAGAAGATCTGCATTTTCGAAAGTTCTATCATACAACATGTATAGGAATGCAGTAATATGGACAGTATATTTCTTTTAATTAACAATGCAACCAAGGCAGAATCACAATCAGGTTTAATATCACTGGCATATGTCAGGAAATTTGCTGTCTCTGTCGCAGCAGTACAATTCAAATACATAGTTAAAAAACTGTGAGTTAAGGTGTATATGTTAAACCATTACAGTAAATTAAATAGGTAGTGCAAAAATTGAAATATAAAAGTAGTGAGGTGATGTTCATGGGTTCAACGTTCATTCAGAAATCAGATGGCAGAGAAGAAGATGATTTTCCTGAATCATGGACAGAGTGCCTTCAGGCTTCTTCCTAATGGTAACAATGAGGAGAGCGCATGAGCTGAGTAATGCCCATTTTAAAATTTAACCTCCTTTACCCAGATATAAAAAGCTGACATGATAATGAAAAAGTTCCAGCTTTTCCCTTTTGCCAAACAGCAAAAGGTCTTTTCTCAATTTTTTTATCATTGTTTATCATTCTATCATTGTTTTCTTCTAGGTGTCCCTCATTTCCCTTCTGACCCCGTAGACAGAATATAACAGGTTCAGGTCCAATTCCAGAATTTGAGCATGTAACACAGGTTGGTATTCTAGTCACAAACAAGAGAAAATCTGCAGTTGCTGGAAATCCAAGAAACACATGCAAAATGCTGGAGGAATGCAGCAGGCTAGGCAGCATCTATGGAAAAGAGTACAGTCAACGTTTAGGGCTGAGATCCTTCGGCCGGACTCAAGAAAAAAAAATGAGGAGTAAATTTGAAAGATGGGGGAAGGAGAGGGAGAAACACAAGGTGATAGGTGAAACCGGGAGGGGAAGGGGTGAAGTAAAAAGAGCTGGAAAGTTGATTGGTGGAAGGGAACAGGGCTGGAGAAGGGGGAATCTGATAGGAGAGGATAGAATGCCGTGGAAGAAAGAAAAAGGGGTGGGGGGAGGAGCACCAGAGGGAGGTGATGGACAGGCAAGGAGATCAGATGACAGAAGGAAAAAGGGATGAGGAACAGTGAAGGAGAGGAGTCGGGCATTACTGGAAGTTTGAGAAATCGATGTTCATGCCATCAGGTTGGAGGTTACCCAGACCTGGGAATATAAGGCGTATTCTAGTACTGGACAGAGGCTCACAATCAACCTTATATCTTCCAATTCCAAACTAAAAATAATCTGCAGTAAATTCTCTTGCTTTTCTCTGACTTCTACAGAGAATCTTTCAAAGAAACAACTCAACCAGCACTAGAAATTACTTGAAATTGCCCACAGAAATGAAAAAATGTAAAAATGAATACAAATTACATGTTCACACAACAGTGTCCTCATCTTTCTTCTATGACTGTCTCCAAGCATTGTGCCAAAATAAGACAAAAGCTAAGAAATATCTTTAGAATAATCAGACACTTAAGTGTATTTTCCAAGTGTTTCTTAAAATAAGCAGTGTTGAATTCAGAAAAAAATAGGTATGTGACTTAAAACGGAATTGGTATACTTGCTCAATTGTTTTAGTGAACGTAAACCACCATAATGTATCATGCAAGTCACAAATCTAATTCCATGCTTTTCAATCTACTCTGTCAATATTTACTCCATTTTAGAGCCTAAAATCTAATTTTACTTCCCAATTTTTTTCTCCCTGCAACTTTTAATTATTTCCTTCAATTGTTCACCTAGAATGCTGCAATGAGTGCAACTTCAACAGCCCATTTCTGCTACCACATTCCTTATTTTAATAGCCGTTGGTATGAACATTTCTTTCAACTTACACCATTATTAAATCTGAACTACTGCTTCCTTGTTAAACTGATGCACTGAATAAAGTGAGGGAATGTGAAAAAGGTGCTGGTATCCTGGAGACTGTGATCATGACGCAGTTGGGCACACGCCCTAACTCATATCATGTGCATTTGTGATGACTGCAACCACTACAGGCCAAGTTCTACGATCATGCAATGGGGCGTGTCACAAGACACTTCTGCTGATCATATGTGAAGCTGAGTATAAAGTGACTGGAGATCTCCTGTTGTTGCTTCAGTGATCAAACCAATTCTCGTCACTGCAAAATTCAAGTTGAAACATCATGAAATCTTCTCAGTAAACCAGCCACGATCTCAGAACCTCAGCAAGTCTATTGAACGCGGGAATTTAGTCTGTGTAACATTTCCCAACACTGCAACTCTGCCCTGTTGTTAGATGAAAAATATGCAAGTGATACCATGATGACTTATTCTCTTGGGTTTGGTGGGGGTGGGTGGGGGGGGATAGAATTTTTAATAAGAAAGCAACTGAAAAAAAATCCCTCAACATTTCCAAGTGATAATTATTTTTACTGGAATAGCTTTCATGATCGGATCAAGCAGCTTCAAACTGTGAGGATAGTTTTCTTGCCTGCTTCCTTCCTCAAAATGAAGCAGATTTTCTCTCACAGCTGAACCCAACGATAAATTCCATGCATCACCTTTGCTCACACCCGACCCAGCAATGCATAGTGACAGCACGGCCTGCAATCCGTTTTATTTTCACAAGGACAGGTGTTGAGTATGTAGTATCCACTGGTCTGGTGGACACTTCAACAGCTCCCCCCCCCCGCCCCACACCGTTGTTCTTCATGAGCTTCAGAAAATCTGCTAAGGTTGCAGGTGTGGAAGAACAATGCGACTGGCTGAGCCAAAACACGGATGGACTTTTATGGACTACACAAGATGAAGCATTACTGGCCGCCCACTTCAACATGAGGTTTTCATTAAGGGTCTGAGTTCTCTTTTTTTTCCCTCTGCAAAGTTAAACTGATTTATCTTTACAGACTTCTTAAAGTCAGAAATAAAATGAGGAAGCACTGATCTGTTGCCAGCCTCATGCAGCGCCTCCAGTGGTCACGGTTTAATGATACACATGGTTCCACGTAGCACTGCTGAAGCTGTAGTGCACAACAAATAAAAGGCTTTTTGCTCCTCGTATTTCATGCTCCAGCTATATTCACCTCACCGTATAACATTAGAGAGTAGCACAACCCGTGCTCTCCAACTGGGCAAAGCAGAACCTCTGGTTGATTGCTTTAAAATACACACATCTAGAAAACTACTTCTGAAATTTCTATTCACTAAAACCTCTGTGGCTGTTGGCTCTGCCCAGATGAGAGAAATATGAAAGCAGTCTGCCTGAATACTTCATCAAGGTAATATTTTCATTTTTGGACGTTAGGTTTTGTGGCAGTCTTCAATTCTGGACAATTTCAAGTATTTTCTAGCATGTTTCTTTCAAAGATTCCCTCTAGAAGCCTAAGAAGAATGTGGTAACCTGCCTCAGTGACTATTGTCCAGCAGCACTTACATCCACAATGATGAGGTCCTTTGAAACATATCAACTCCTGCCTGAGAAACTACTTAGATCCACTCCAACTTGCCTACCGGCGCAACCTGCTCTCAAAATATACCATCTCATTGGCTCTTCACTCAACCCTGGAACATCTGGACAGTAAAGTTGCAAACATCAGGATGCTCGTTATTGACTACAGCTCAGCATTCAATACTATCATCCCCTCAAAGCTAATCAATAAGTTTCAAGACCTTGGCGTCAATACCTCCCTGTGCATTTGGATCCTCAATTTTCTCACTTGCAGACACCAGTCAGTTTGGATTGGCAACAACATCTCCTCCACAATCTCCATCAACACAGGTGCACCACAAGGCTGTGTGCTTAGCCCCCTGCTCTACTCACTTTACACTCATGGCTAAGTGCATCTCCAGTGCTATATTCAAGTTTGCCTATGACACACTGAATCAAAGGTGGAAAGGAGGGAAAATGAAAAACTGATTGAGTGGTGCCACAACAACAACCTCTTACTTAATGTCAACAAGGCCAAGGAGCTGATTATTGAATTGAGGAGGAGGGAACCAGAGATCCACGATTCAGTCCTCATCGGAGGGTCATCAGCGTTTATTTTCTTGGTGTTATCATTTCAGAGGACATCTCCTGGGCCTAGCATTTACAAAGAAAGCAATTACCAATAAAGCACGGCAGCATCCCTAATTCCTTAGGAGCTTGCAAAGATTCAGCACGACATCTAAATCTTTGACAAACTTCTATAGATGTGTGGTGGAGAGTTTGTTGACTGGTTGCATCACAGCCTGGTATGGAAACACCAACGCCCTTGAATGGAAAATCCTGCAAAAAGTAGTGGATACGGCGCAGTCTACCACTGAATACATCTACATGGAGCGTTGTCGCAGAAGAGCAGCATCCATCATCAGGGACCCCCACCACCCAGCTCATGCTCTTTCATAATAAATTTATTTTGAACTTTGAACTTCAGATTCAGAGAATAGAGAAAGAATCCATCCTGGATTTTTTTATTTAGAATTGGAAAATATGGGGTTGATTGACAGTCCACCTCTGTCCTGAACTGGTGTCACACGTTCATGTTCTGGAGGTGGACCTGAACCCATTATATATACAACTTTGCTGCTTGTATACTGTTTATGCTGTGAACTTCATGAGAAGGAATTTAATTTCAGCCTGGTGTCTATGACAATAAACTAGTCGGAATCTGAGAAATTACCAGAATCCAATCAATGACTGGAAAGCTCACACTTCCCAGTAACATCACTACCTTAACATTGTGAATTCTGAGATACTGTCCGACTGTTAGTACAAAAGGCAGCATTGATGCAAAGTTCAAAGTAAATTTATTATAAAAGTACACATAGTTCACCATATACAACTCTGCAGGAATACTCAACACATCCATGATTGAATAATAACCATAATAGAACACTAAATGAGCATTCGGCCATTGTGCAAAAGACAACATACATACATACATAAATAAATAAATACACAAGCAAACAAGTGGTAAATATCGAGACCATGAGTTGAGTCCTTGAAAGTGAGCCCATAGGTTGTGGGAACATATCAGTGATGAAGCAAGTGAAGTTGAGAGGAGTTAACCCTTTTGCTTCAAATGCCTGATGGTTGAGAGTCCTGAGACTCCTGTGCAATCTTCCTGATGTAAGCAGTGAGAAGAGAGGATGACCTGGGTGGTGGGTTAATCTTATCAGATATGAATTGGTATTATCCAATATTCTGACAAGATTAAATGCTTTCTGATCTGAAACAGATTATTTTGTTGTGATGCTTGCTTGAGTTTTTTTTTCAAGCCAGCTTTGGAGTTTCCTCCATTTAACTTGCTCTCACTGTTCAATTGACAATGGCAGCAGCAGGTTCTCTTTCTGCACCTTGACTACTGGCAGGGTATCTGACACTGGGTAATCTCTTGTCCAAGTACATAACTAACATCCAAACACATTTCCCCTTCTCGTTCACACCATTCCTGAGTGAAGGCACGACAAACCTGGCTAAAACTGGTTTCCAAACTGGGAATTCCCCAGCCAACATTAGACACGGTCAGATTGCTCCATCTTGAAATCAGAGACAAACAAGTCTCACAAGGGAAGTCTCACAAGTCACCCAGCAGATACTGATGTACTTCTGCTTTGCTGATAAAGTATGCAGCTTTTAAAACATTGTTTCCTAATGAAAGGAGGCCAAGTTTGAATTTACCCACTTGCTATCAGTGGCTGTGTTCAAAGATTTCATGTTGCTGTGCTGTGCTGGGGTGGCAGCAATCATATAACCCTGCAGTGTGCCTTGAAGAGAGCCAGTAAAAAGATGGCACTGTAATGCTGGAAGTAAGAAACAACTGTGGCATGGAGAATTAAGAGCGGAGATGAGAAAAATGGAGCTTATTAAGTGTGCACTTTTTCTTCTGTACCAGATGGTAAGGAGCAGGTGCATGATCAAAGGTTCATGTAGAAGGAAGGGGTCATATTCTTATTTTGTAGGAAACATTTGCTTGTAATTCAAGAGCTGGTAAACCAAATTAATTCAGCAGTTGATAAGGGGTCTTCATGTTGCTTGTCTTTTGCTACCTCTAATTATAGTAGAACATGGACAGATGAACAGAGAGGGGTTGGCACATTACCATAATATGATTTGCAACAAAAAGTAAAATGCTGACAGCATTCTGCAATCTGTAAAACCAATTGAACTTACTTGACTCATGAAGCCACCTACATTTGCCTATTATTTACTGACTACAGCTCCACCTTCAACATCAAAATTCCAAGCATTTCCAAGCCCCTGGACCTTCTTCTGCAACTGGATCCTTGACCTCCTGCTCAGCAGACTACAATCAATAAGGACAGGGGGCAAAACCTTCGCTATGATACAAGTGTCCCACAAGACTGCCTCCTTCGCCACTTACTCTACTCCTTAGATACCCAATATTGCATTGACACATTCTGCTTTAACTCCATCTGTAAGTTTGAAAATATACCACCGTAGTAGATTCTGTCTGTACCTCTCAATGCCTCAGTAAAGCATCTCGCACAATCAAAGACCCCAGCCATCCTCAACATTCTCCTTTGAGCTTCTTCGGATTGGGCAGAAGATACACAAGCCTAAAAGCACATGCTACCAAGCTCAAGGACTATTGATCGGTTCCCTAGCACAACCTACCTTGTTATGACCTTGCACCTGCAGTGCACTCTCTAAATGTTACACTTTATTCGGCACTCCATTTTTATTTTATCTCATTGTACTGTTGCAAAGAATTGGTATGTACAACTGGTATGTAAAACAAGTTTTTCACTATACCTTGATACATGTGACAACAATAAATTGATTTATCAATTTAATTTGCCAAATTGACAACAATGCTTATCCCTAAAGACAGAAACTGACTGTACGTGAGTTCAGGTAGCAAAGTACCAGGTATACTGGAGATAACTGAATGACAACCAGTGGCATTGGAGAAAATCTTGACTTAAAGGCAAATATTTATATTTGTGCATCCATTTTAGATGTAGAAATGCATTCAAAGAGGTTTGACTACAGCATTAACTTGACACAAACTAGGCCAATAACTGCAATAAGAAATGCAAAAAGAAATTCTGCAGAGCTTCAGAGAGGCCTAAGGAAATAAAATGGACGATTCAAGCACAATACATAAAAAGGTATGACTCAAAGCAAGGTCAAAGTGATTCAGTTTTAAGGAAGGTTTCAATGCAAAAGGCATGAAGAACAGTCCAGTGCAGAGGTATTTAAAAACTAAAGGCTGTTGTAGCGTGGATGAAATTATCAGCCAGAGTCACTGGTAGATACAAAGCAGCTTCTTTATTCAACACAACAAGGTACAGCAGGCATCTTAACGGATGGAGATGCTTTCCGCAGAAAGGTCTGCTAGCTAAAATGTGGGCTTGATATTTATATGCTAAACACAAAGGCAATCGCTACTTAAAAAGTTACAGACAATGCTTCCTTTTTAAGTTACATACAAACATCACACCTTCGGATTTCATCCTTTCCTACTGACGCCAACATGTCTATGTTGGTATCCACAGCCTTTAGTTCAATCCACAATATATTTATTTGGCATTTTACGTGCTAACATAGAAGACAATTAATATTTATAATATATAGATAAGACTGTCTTCAAAACTACAGCATCAGGCACCAGAAGCATCTGGTACTTACACCTTTTAGGAAGCCCATTGTGGTGGACTCAATCCACAGTCCTTTGTCAAACAGTTAAAATAGAAGTCTGGTGGCCAAAGTCATTTAAGTGTTAACAAATCATCTACCTAAAAAGAAATCCACTCTAACAAGGCAACTTTTAATGACAGAACAAAAGGATGGGAAAATGTCTATGACCCTGTGGTCAGAAGAAAAGGAAGCTTAGGGGGAAGGTGTGAGGTTTCTTTAGGTTGGGGGAGCTGATGGATTGGGGTGGGGATTGTAATGTAGGAGGCTAGAGAGACATGAGGTATTACTACGCTGTCTTTGTCAGTGTGCTCCTATCCTAGAAGCAAATTTATAGATAGATTGGGATGAAGCCAAAACAGGATTTGAAGAGGATAAACAACAGGAATTCTGCAGATGCTGGAAATTCAAGCAACACACATAAAAGTTGCTGGTGAACGCAACAGGCCAGGAAGGGTCTCGGCCTGAATCGTCGACTGCACCTCTTCCTAGAGATGCTGCTTGGCCTGTTGTGTTCACCAGCAACTTTTATGTTTGAAGAGGATAAACCGTATAAACCTGAGATGGTGGGATACCAGGATCCAATGCAGTTGAATGCAGATGACTTTGAAGTATAATCTGTGTGAAGATGTTTTGAACGATCTGACTAATACAGATGACGGGCGGATACATGGATAGAAAATGTTTACCGGAAAATGAGCCAGATGCAGGTAAATGTGATGATTTCAGATAGACATTTTCATTAGACAGACAATTTTGGCCAAAGGACCTGCTTCTATACTGCATGACTCAATGACTCTCCAATGGAATGTAAAGATCTTTGCTGGAAAATGGAGGAAAGTGAAGAGAGTAGGATAGCAATGAAAGGATTATTGTATTGAATTAAAACTACAGGGACCAGAAACTCAGTGTCAACTTTGTGGACAGAAGAAAAAAAATTGTGCATGTCGTCACCAAAGTTATATCTGATCGCCCTAGTGCAGAGGGGAGCTTACCATGAGCAGCAAATACAGTAGATTAAATCGAAAGCAGTACAAGTGAAACACTTTTTCAACAAGAATATACTGGGCAGCTGACAGGGTAAAGACAAAGAAGCAATTGTTGCGTGAAGAGGTATTTGAAAATGGAAATGGGAGTGACAGATGAATGGGGGGGGGATGCCATGGAGCAGTGGATCCTTTGGAATTCCAAAAAAAAAAGGGAAGAAGATGTAGCTCAATGGATCAGAAATGGGAGAGGACAATCTACTGAATGTATGGACTGGTAAGGTGGTAAATGAAGTTGGGGTGGGTGAGTGTACGGTAGAGTACAATCAGTAAAAAGTGGAACAGAATGAAGTTCTGACACAGTGGAATGCCAGCCAAACTTGCATCCCTTCCTAGATCTTCTTCAACCTCAGTAAGCAGTTCTTTTTGCCTCTGAAACCAGTTTAATCTCTAAGCATTTTCTCAGAGCTAGAGAAAGCAGTGACATGATGCATTAACTTTGCTTGTCACTCTGAAGATCCTGCTTGATCTGCTGAATATTTTCAGCGTGCTCTGCTTTCAATTCTCAGACTAATACCTTGCATCGGCACTTTCAGTAGTCAGGTACTAAAAGTACTGACAACAGGATGTACTACTTGACTGTTTAATAATGTGCTATCAACCATTTTTTCCCCAACCTGCTGCCAACTCGCTTAAAGGATGACCACATCGCCTAAAATGATAGATTTTCATATAATTGTGATTAATGACTGCTTCCTCACAAAAATGCCAATAGTTAATAATGGTTCAACTGTAGGAAAGTTTCTTTTAAGATGTAACCCTATTGCGTTAGGCATTATGAGGCAGAACAGGAATCAGCAAATGTGGGTAGAGGCAATAGCTTCAAAAAATCATTGTTTGTTACAAAAAAAAAACGATAAAAGACCTTTCAATGTTTTTTTTAAAAGTCTTTGAATGCATTCCAGATAGTTCCCACTGCATTTCACCATGTAATTATGCTCTTTTCCCCCTATCTCACAACCATTAGGTACTGAATACTTAGGATTACGTATCAGCAATGGTATGTAATTCTGTTGCTCATTTTGCACTTGCAATGGACCAACACAACTTTGGCTATGTTCAGCTGTAAATGTGGTTCCAGGCTCAAAAACAGTATATTATAGAGACTTAAGCAATTCAGCTTTGAGACTTTTTTAAAAAAAAAACTTCTGCTAGGATCACTAAGCCTTCCACACCCTTTCCCTTCTAAAGATGTGATGATAGAGTAGGTTCTGGAAAATGTTCAAAAAGCAGTAAAAATGTCAAGAGAAGAAATAGTCTCAAATAGAATAGTTCACAACTTGAAGGGGTCACATTTTAAGAGCTGCAGTACGGGGTAAGTCCTGGGTCATGTTTTGGGGTATTCAAGCTGATTTACAGTTTGGATATGTCTTCTTAATATTTCTGTGCCTGTGCTGAGTGTCTAATCAGATATGGATTATGAAAATTGAATCACACCCACAAGTAGCATTAGCATTATTCTGGCTAAAAAAAATGCACAAAGTGAATACCCTCTGCCTTATAATTTTTTAAGGTAATGATATTATGGAAGAACTGACTTGTAAACCTGTACAAGAGCAAGCAAATATTTTACACGTGGATACTAAATCTTTGTGGATATACCTCCATTTCTAAACAAAGTATCTTCCAGAAGTTAAGACAAAAGACATGAATTTTTTAAAAAATTAGTTTTAATAGATGCTCTTAATTCATTAGTGAGCAATTCATTGTCTTCACTACCATGAAGACATCAAGGGAAATCTAGTCAAAAATTTTTTAAAAACTAGAATTTAAAGGAACATTAAAGTATTGACCAACATTTCTTGAAGGAAGTAATATTATAATTTTAATTTAAAATATTGCTTTGACATTTTGAAATGAAGTGATGCATTATTGTTGAGAATCAGACAAGGAAAACCAAAAAATAAATCCCCCAATATTACATTGCTCTGGCCAAAGCAATGGAATTGAAAATCAACTTGTTTTTATCTCTTTTGAAATAATGATTGCCAGGCAAACTCTTGACAATACTTAAAGTAATTGTCAATACCATTTTTGTTCAATAAATAAAACAAAATACATTGAAGAGAGCTGATATTTCCTCCTCAAGGCCAATAACTGATGGGTAAAAGATTATGTCCTTGCCAACAATGTTTATGTCCTATGAAAGAATAAAAAGAGTATTTCCTCCAAAATATTTATTTCAAAAATAAATTAATTTAATGGGATTGTACAATGTTCCAAAGTTTCATCAAGGTGACGCCATATCTAATCTGGTAATTGTTCTAGAATGAAATGCACAGTTCCTTCACTTTTTCAACCAGTGCAGAAGACTCTCTCTGCCAGTCAATTTCCTACAGCAGTCACTGGCAGCATCTTTGACAGCGAAGACCTCACTATCCTCCCTGTCTCCACAGGCGAGAATTGCTGACTGGGTAGTGCTTTGAAGCGGCAATACTCATGTTGTTAATCTGGATGTAATTGGGTTTCAAAAGAAAAGCTATGTAACTGCCTGGTTACAAATCATGGAACTGGAATCACTCCAAGTTCCACAGGAAAAAGGTACAGCAACTTATTAAATATTAGCAACTCTATATTCACAAATTAGATGAATATAATGTGTGTTTTGAAGTTACAGGAAAAAGTTAAGAGTTTTCAATGTCACAGTTCCACAAAAGCAGCTTTGATCTCCGCTCTTTTTATTCATTTGTGTTTAAATAAAAAATTCCATGTTACCACCTGTGTTTATAACCTTCCTGTTTGATGTCACTTTGTGCGGCTGCACTCTCCCAACCTACACCATTTGTTAAATTCCTGTTACATACTGCCATCTGCCATTCCCTCACATCAGCCACTCTCTCAAGCATCTGGCCAATGGCACAAGCACAGTTCTCCAAAAAAATATTCCATATATAACCCTCTCTGCATTCAAAAGGTTTAGATTTTATTAGTAATATTTTCCAGAATATTTCAATAGCTGCTATCATGAAAGCTAGCTCTGTAAATAAAAATTGGTATTCTAAGAGATATTAGGCCATTTCCTTAATTAGCTTCTCCAGCTTTCTAACTGCATTAGGCATCTTATTTCCCTTGGGTAATTTTTTTTTTCAAGTTAGTGGACCACTGTTGGAGAAACAACAAAACTTGCACACATTTTCTTACACAAGAAAGACCTGATGACTTTCATTGGTGAGCCTTTTCAGGACTCACGACACAGAATTAATGATGAAATAGTTAACTGGATTAAAAATTGGCTTGGCAAGAGAAAACAGATGATAAGTGGGGAAAAAGGTCGAAGTGGAGGTTGTTGATGATTGAAGTTTGCTTGCAGCTCCACTGTTCTCCATATTCATAAATAATGTGAAGCAAGGCACTTTTAATAAAATTATAAAATTGGCTCAGCACACGCTGCTAATTTGGTCAGATGATGAATATAAGCAATTTCAAATGCATTCAAAGAGATCTAAATAATTAAATAAATAGGCTAAGGAATGGTGGATATATTTTAATGCAGAGATACAGTATAAATGTAAGGTAATGCATACTGCAACAGGAAACAAATGCCAAGTATGCCAAATGAAAGGATGTCCATTAACAAAGGTGGAAAAGAAACGCACCTGGGTGTGATTATTGATGATTCACTGGATTTTTCCAGTCAGTGTTGTTACCAACAAGATAATCAGGTATTGGGATGTATCTCAAGGGCATTTGATTACAATTCAAAACAAGTTATTTTAACTTTATGCAGATCTGGAATACTGGAAACAACTTCAAAGGACATCTCTGAGAAGAATGGCACAATTTTTTTCAGGACTTTATGACCAAATTATTAAACAAAAATTTACAGGACTAAGAGAGGAGAATGGAAAGCACACATAACAAAACTCTTGAAAAAGCTGCGAATAGATTATATAAACACAGCCAGGATATCTGATTAGTAACATCAATGCATAACTGGAGAACACCCATATAAATTTACAAAGTTCAAGTTAGTTTATAGGTGTGAATTTTCTCCACATAGGATAGAACACATGAAACTCAATCAAAGCAATTAACTCCTTTAAGGAAATAGTTGGAGAAACATCTGGTTTGATGGTTAAGAGTTACATATGGAATGAAAATTGCTCAAATGCTTCACAGAACATTATGATTTCTTTATTACTTTCAAAATATCATTTGTGAAAAATTAAATCAAAACTCTGCAGATGCCAAAAATCAGAAATAAAAAGAACAGCAAATGTTGGAAACAGTCAGCAGGTCAGGCAGCATCTGTTATGGCAGGGGTTCCCAACCTTTATTATGCCATGGACCCCTACCGTTTACAGAGGGGTCTGTGGACATCAGGTTGGGAACACTTGTGTTAAGGTGAAATAGATTTAACATTTCAAGTCAAAGACCATTTAAAAAAAAAGAAAGCAGCTACGACCAAGTTCCAATGAGAATTGGGAAGCAGGGATAGGACAAATCAAACATCTCAAATTTCGCTGAACACCTACGCTCTGTCTGCCAGAGAAAGCAGGATCTCCCAGTGGCCACACATTTTAATTCCATGTCCCATTCCCATTCTGATATGTCTATCCACGGCCTCCTCTACTGTAAAGATGAAGCCACACTCAGGTTGGAGGAACAACACCTTATATTCTGTCTGGGTAGCCTCCAACCTGATGGCATGAACATTGACTTCTCAAACTTCCGCTAATGCCCCACCTCCCCCTCGTACCCCATCCGTTATTTATTTATACACACACATTCTTTTTTTCTCTCTCTCTCCTTTTTCTCCCTCTGTCCCTCTGACTATACCCCTTGCCCATCCTCTGGGTTTTTCGCCCCTCCCCTTTTCTTTCTCCCTGGGCCTCCTGTTCCATGATCCTCTCATATCCCTTTTACCAATCAACTGTCCAGCTCTTGGCTCCATCCCTCCCCCTCCTGTCTTCTCCTATCATTTTGAATCTCCCCCTCCCTCTCCCACTTTCAAATCTCTTACTAGTTCTTCTTTCAGTTAGTCCTGACGAAGGGTCTCGGCCCGAAACGTCAACTGTACCTCTTCCTAGAGATGCTGCCTGGCCTGCTGCGTTCACCAGCAACTTTGATGTGTGTTGTTATCTCAAATAATTCTAGTTTTGGGGTTACCCTGAGAATAATTTGGTCAATGAATTAATGGAAGCTGACAGGGAATGAGAATATAGTCCTTTGTTCATAAAGACAGTAAGAGAAGAACCCAGCACATAGATGCAATCACAACTACTCAGAGAATTATGTTCAGTTCTGGTCCCTCATTATAGGAAGGATGTGGAAGCTTTAGAGAGGATACAGAGGAGACCGAACTTGATGCTGCCGGAATTAGAAAGCATGTCTTACAAGGGGAGGTTAAGTGAGCTAAGGTTTTTCTTTTTGGAGTGAAGAAGGATGAGAAGTGACTTGAAAGAAGTATATAAGGTGATAAGAGGCAAAGATTGAGTGTATAGGCAGCACCTTTTTCCAGGGCAGAAAAGACTAAGAATTTTAAGGTGATGTGATGAAAGTATTGGGGGAATATCAATGGTAGTTCTTTTTTTAAACACAGAGAGTGGTAAATGTGTAGAACATATTTCCAATGGTGGCAGTAGTAGCAGATACATTAGGGACATTTGAGAGGCTCTGTGATAGACACAAAGAAAAATGGAAAGCTATGAGGGAGGGAAGCGTTAGGTAGACCTCAGAGTAGGTTAAAAGACTGGCACAATGCCTTAGGCCAAAGGGCCTGTACTACACTATTTTCTATGTAAAGGAAAACTGTGCCAGTATCTACATTCTTTGAAAGTTTAGTAAGTTCGGTATGTCAGCAAACACTCTAACAAGCTTCTACAGATGTACCATCGGAAGTATCCTGACTGGTTGCATCATGGTCTGATGCAGCAATTTGAATCCACAGGAACGCAAGAAGCTGCAGAGAGTACTGGACTCAACCTAACACATCACGACCACCTCCCTCCCCACCACCAGCAGTATCGAAAAGAGACACCTCCTCAAGAAGGTTATGTCTATCATCAAAATTCCCCAACATCAGAGTTATGCCATCTTCTTGCAACTACCCCCGATGATCGTATGGTTTCAGTTTTCGAGGCCGACGCGCCTCGGAACCCATGGAAAGCAAACAGTCCAGATGGCCAAGTACAAAAGACCTGTGTTGATCAACTGGCTGGAGTGTTCACTGAGATTTTTAACCTTTCACTTTAGCAGTCTGAGGTACCCACCTGCTTCAAGTAAGCTTCAAATGACCGATGCTCCAAAACAATGTGGTAACCTGTCTCAATGAATATTGTCCAGTACCACCTATACCCACAGTGACGAAGTGTTTTGAGAGGCTGGTGATGAAACAGGTGAATTCCTGCCTGAGGAGTAATTTGGATCCACTTCAATTTGCCTACCAGCACAACAGGTCCACAGTAAATGCCACCTCAATGGCTCCTCACTGATCCCTGGAATCCCTGGACAGCAAAGATACATACACTAGGATGCTCTTGAACAACTACAGCTTGACATCCAGTAAGTCATCCCCTCAAAACTAATCAATAAGCTTCAAGACATTAGCCTCAATATCTCTTTGTGGAAATGGATCCTCAATTTCCTCACTTGCAGACTCCAGACAGCTCTGATTGGCAATAACAGCTCCTCCACGATCTCTGCTCATATTACATTTATGACTGTGAGGCTAAGCAGAGCTCCAAAGCCACATTTAAGTTTGCTGAAAAGACTACCATCGTTGGCCAAATCAAAGGCGGTGACGAATCAGTATATAGGAGGGTTTGGAAATCTGACTGAGTGGTGCAGCAACAATAACTTCTTACTCAGTTTTAGCAAGACTATGGAGCTGATTATTGACTTGAGGCAGAGGAAGTCGGAGGTCGGTGAGCCAGTCCTCATCAGAGGATCAGAAATGGAGAGGGTCGGCAACTTTAAATTCCTCAGTGTTATCAATTCAGAGGACACGTCCTGCTGCCAACACACAAGTGCAATTAAGAAGAAAGCACAGCAGCACCTCTATCTCCTTAGGAGTTTGTGACGGTTCGGCATGACATCGAAAGTTTCGACAAACTTCTATATATGTATGCCCTTGTATGAAAAATCCTCCAAAAAGTAGTGGACACAGCCCAGTCCATAACTGGTAAAGCCCTCCCTACCACTGAGAACATGTATATGGAGTGTTGTCGCAGGAAAGCAGCTTCCATCATTCGTGACCCCCAACACCTAGGTCATGCTCCCTTCTCACTGTTAGCATCAGGAAGAATTTACAAGTGCCTCATGACTGAACACCAGGTTAAGGAACAGTCAGTACCCTTCAATCATCGGACTCTTGAACTGAAGGGGATAGTTTCACTCGTCCCATCACTGGAATGTACCCACAATCTATGCACCCAATTTCAAGTACTCTTGGTATCTTGTGTTCTTGATATTCATTGCATATTTATTTATTATCACTATTTCATTTTTTATTGTATTTTCACAGTTTGATGTCTCTTCCACACTGGTTGAACATCTCATTGGTGTGGTCTTTCATTGATTCTATGATGGTTATTATTCCATTATGGACTTACCGAGTACGCCTGCAAGAAAATGAATCTCAGGGTTGTATTGAATCTCAGTGCATATGTACTTTGATATTAAACTTACCTTGAACTTTGAATTTGGAACCACTGGGTAAAAGGTACAGATCCCTGAATTTCCACACCACTGGGCTCAAGGACAGCTATTTCCCTTCAACCATTCAGTTCTTGAACCAACCTGAACAACCCATATACATAAAGTGTAAAAGAGAGCTGAGGGTGCATATCGGATTGCTGGAAAACGATGCTGGACAGGTAGTAATGGGGGACAAGAAAATGGTGGATGAACTGAATAAGTATTTTGCATCGTTCTTCACTGTGGAAGTACAGTGGAAGTTCCAGGTGTCAAAATGCATGAAGTGTGTGAAGCTACTATAACTAGAGAGAAGGTTCTTAGGAACCTAAAAGGACTGAAGGTAGATAAGTCACCTGGACCAGATGGTGTACACCCCAGAGTTCTGAAAGACGTAGCTGAAGAGATCATGAAGGCATTAGTAATGATCTTTCAAGAATCACTAGATTCTGGAATGGTCCCAGAAGACTGGAAAATTGTAAACATCATGCCACTCTTCAAGAAGGGAGAGAGGCAGAAGAAAGGAAACTTTCAGACAGTTACTCTGACCTCAGTGGTTGGAAAGATGTTGGAGTCGACTATTAAGGATGAGGTCTTAGGGTACTTGGAGGCACATGATAAAATAGGCTATAGTCAGCATGGTTTCCCCAAGGGAAAATCTTGCCTGACAAATCTATTGGAATTCTTTGAAGAAATAACAAGCATGATAGACAAAGGAGAATCGGTTGATCTCGTGAACTTGGATTTTTAGAAGGCCTTTCAGAAGCCCATGGTATTACAGGGATTCCAGCATGGATAAAGCAGCGGCTGAATGATTTGCAGAAGGCAAAGAGTGGGAATAAAGGGAGCCTTTTTCTGGCTGGCTGCCAGTGACTAGTGGTGCTCCATAGAAGTCAATGTTAAGACCATTTCTTTTTATGTTATGTGTCAATGATTTGGCTGATGGAATTGATGGCTTTGGTGTAAAGTTTGCAGACGATATGAAGATAGGTGGAGGGGCAGGTTGTGTTGAGGAAGTAGAGAGGGGTTACAGATGGACTTGTACGGATTAGCAGAAAGGGTGAAGAAGTGATAGATGGAATAGTGTGTTAGGAAGTGTATGGTCATGCACTTTGGTAGAAGAATGAAAGGGTTTGACTATTTTCTAAATGAAGAAAAAAATACAAAAACTTGAGGTGCAAAAGGGACTTGGCAGTCCTTGTGCAGGGTTCCCTTAAGGTCAATTTGCAGGTTAAGTCTGTGGTGAGAAAGGCAAATGCAAAGTTAGCATTAATTTCAAGATGATTAGAATATAAAAGCAAGGATGTAATGTTGAACCTTATAAAGCACTGGTAAGGCTTCACTTGAAGTATTGTGAGCAGGTTTGGGCTGCTTATCTAAAAAAGGATTTGCTGAAACTGGAGAGGTTTCAAAGGAGGTTCATGAAAATGATTCCAGGATTGAATGGCTTGTCATATGAAGAGCGTTTGATGTCTCTGGGCCTGAATTCACCTTAATTCAGAAAAAATGAGGGGTGACCTCATTGAAACCTATCGAATGGTGAAAGGCCTTGATAGAGTAGATGTAGAGAGGATGTTTCCTATGGTGGGAGAGTCTAAGACCAGAAGACACAGCCTCAGAATAGATGGGCATCCTTTTAGAACGGAGATGAGAAGGAATTTCTTTAGCCAGAGAGTGATGAATCTGTGAAATTCTTTGCCACAGGCAGCTGTGGAGGCCACGTCTTTATGTAATTTTCAAACAGAGGTTGATAAGATTCTTGACTGGTCAGGGCATGAAAGGATATGGGGAGAAGGCAGAAGATTGAGAGGAAAATTCAATCAGCCAGGATGAAATGGCAGAGAAGACTTGATGGGCCAAATGGCCTAATTCTGCTCCTATATCCTATGGTCTAACCCAAATTACTACCATAGTATAGCAATACCATGAGCTCTTTGCACTGCAACAGACTTGCCTTTGTTCTAATTGTGTTCCTTTGTGTAAAAATTGTTTATCATTTATGTTTAATTTATGCTTTTCCTGTGAATGTTGTGCATTTGCTGCTATGCGGCTGTGACTCTGCTGCGGGTTTACCATCGCACCTCTGCATACTGGTACTTGTGCACATGACAACAAACTTCACCATGACTTTGAAATGAGGATAGTTGGGAGAGTGAGAACACAAAGGAATGTAAGAATTGTTAAAGCAGTTAAGCAGAACATCTGCAGCATTAGCACAGGCTCACTTGCTGTGATAATAGGAAGAAAGATGTACTAAATTTTCATCAAACTTTCAAAGTGGGACCACACAGCAGATGGATACTTATCCAGGTCCCACAAAGAAAGCTCTGACTTCCGCAAATCTGAACTCCGTCATATTTTTTTAATCACCATATTCTTCAAGAAGATTCAGCAAATCAATGATGGAATATCGATACTGTTCCTACAACCCCAGCATCTGATTCCTACCACTTTATGTTCTCTTTTGAGCAGCCGTACCTGCAAACTTCAGGTCGAACAGCACTGCTTGCTCCAAGACAGCCTGCGAGAGCTGCTGGGATACATTTTCATAAAACAAAGTCGAGCAGCATTGAAATGTTTTCCACTTAACATCTATCAGTAAAGGGGTACGAGAAAAAAATGAATGCACTTTGCCTTTTGTAGGTAAAGAGCTTGCATGTAATGTCCACAGAAACCTGGGCCTATACTGGCGTGCACAGCCCAATTTAGAATACTACACATTTCAGTGGTCTCCTTACAAAGAGTCTGATGACCCCTGTGCACAGTCTGTGTTATACAGATGTCCGACTGATAGCATAACTTTTGCTTAGCACATAAGTAATGACACTTGGCATTACTTCTATTCATTGTCTGACTCTGTTGGGCGCAGCTTCAAAATAAAAGCTATGCCTGGTGGGCCATTTATAAAGAAAATACTTGATATCAAATGCAGCTTGGATAACACAGCTTATCTGGAATCATTTGCCACTAGGGAACCTTTCCGTTACAATGTCACAACGGAGACAAAGTGGAAAAAGTCTGTTTTAAAGATAGCAAAATCAGAAGTATGGCAGAAAAGAAACAAATTGCTACCTTTTATTGGAGGTTGAAAACCTGGTGTGTTGGGTTTGTGAGAATTTTAAAAGCCTAGCAAAATGATGCTGAAGATTACATCAATAATGGTGTTTATTTGCACCACTGTTTACTGCATTTCAGAACACTAGTAAATATGTCTCAGTGCAGGAACGAGTTACATAACCAATCATTATTTATGTGCCTCTTTACTGGTACCAGATTTTAGATACCTTTACATCAATTAGATTTAGATTGTTTTGAATGGTCCTTTTAGGGTAAGTAGAAAGTTACATATGCAACACATTGATTTTAAGTAAAATGTAAATATTGTACTATGATGTACTATATCAGTGGAGTGAAGTTGGGGAAGGGAAGGGCGAGGGGAAGAGGAGGAGAGGGATCACAGGAAGGTAATAAGCACGTCCAAATGAGACAATAGACAGGTATCTATACTTCACCCATGAACTCAAACAATGGAATATGAGAACTGACTCAGAAAGTAAACTAGACTAATGATTTCAACTTTCAGTTAATGGAAGTTACGATTTGCAATTTTTAAACTCAGACATGCTTCCATGTGACTTTCTGTGCTTTATCTTCTTCAAGTCTTGTTTTGTAATTCTAACTGGTCTATTACTTCTACTAAAATAGACAGCAGAAAACTGATTTTTATAGAGAAATGTCATAAATAAACTGAAAGCCTTTGATACTCTTAGGGCTGATAACTAAAATAGCAGAGGAAGCATTAGTATATTATTTTCTATGTCCACTCATAGTTTTATTTCATACTGCAATTAAACCTGGAGATGTTATTAAATATAGATTCAATACACTAACAAAAGCAATCAACATACTCTGTAAAAGAATGGATTTCTATGCTCCAAGGATGATCTGGCTCACTGACCTGAAACGGTAGCTACTTTTCCCTTTTGCCTGAGTGTTTCAGTCATCTTCAGTTTTATTTTAGACGTGTTTCGAATCTGCTTCATACAATATTATTGCAACAAAGTCAGACATTCAGAGGAGATAAAGATATTGAATCAGTGATAAAATTTTATGCTTGACAAAGCTAATGATAATATTGGCATGTGCAAAGATTAGGCTAGAACCAAGATCTAGGAAATGTTAACCTGAACTGACCCATCCTTCTCATACAATAGTACTAAAGGACTCAAATATGGACTGAGTTTGATCACCTTTGTGTAAAAGCAGTTTTTAGCACCATATAGACCAACTGTGATATTTAAATAATGGGAGGGCCATACAATTACAAGCACAAGAACTCTATGTAATAGTCACATATAAACTGCTTTATTAATCAAAACATTTTTAAATTAATGTCAAATTCGCAAGATGAATAGTGTCTAGACTGCTCTTGTAATGTGACTGAAGCAGATAGCAAATGAAAAGCTGCATATTGTTCTTTGCCTGGTGAAGCCTTTAATAAGTCTGACTATATTTACACCACTGTGGGTCACACCCACAAATGCAATAGTCTCCTTTCTTGATGTAGCTATTGCATCTAGTCAGCCTGAAAAGTAGGAACAGTAAAATGATAATAGGAACTTGCATGGACTTGAATCTGTATGAAAGGTGGTTGATATAGGTGTAAAGGATTTCAGATTTCCACCAACTCTCTGTACATACAAGGCTTGAGATAGAGCCGAGATCTGGAAGTATTGGTTTAATAACGACTCCTGTACAGTCCACCAAACTTTACTCCACAAATGGTTCCTTGGCACTCTGCACTCACAATATTC
Source organism: Mobula birostris (assembly GCF_030028105.1). Lineage (NCBI taxonomy): Eukaryota > Metazoa > Chordata > Chondrichthyes > Myliobatiformes > Myliobatidae > Mobula > Mobula birostris. The sequence goes on from NC_092384.1 coordinate 54,779,835, forward strand.
TTTTTATACTACTTTTTTCAAAATCAGCTTTAAAGCAATCTTTCTAAAGAAGCAGTTGAGCATTGGTCGTCTGCGATTCAGACAATGCGCTCCAGCACAATCTCCCAGCTTCCCTGCTTTGGAGAGCACAGACTGCGACCTCTGCCAAGAACTACTTCTGTTTCAAATTACTATCACTGTAGAACAACACATTCAGATGCTGCAACGCAGCCAGCTTAGTCAGAGCCCTGCTGAAACATTAGCGTCCTTCCTGTCAACTCACTGGGCTTCACAACGTCTGCCAAACGAGCAGCTGTCAACCCACCAATTCAAAGCTGTGGCAACACAGCCTGCTGATTCTGTTCTGATACATTGCAAGGATTCACGAAGACTGAAACTCAGTAACAGTACTGCAGTGTATCAAAATATATTTTTGCCAGGTAGTTTATACATAAGCACACACACATTGTCAAGCACTCACAGTAACAAAACAAATTTACTTGATAGGCAAAGCTGGAATTCAGAAAAAAAATTGAACTATTCCTCTTAAAAAGTATCTGTATTTTTGTTTTCAAATCACTTAAAATCAAGGCCTACAATTGCCAACAATTTGAACAGATGCAACTCAAACACAGTAGATTTATTCTATGACTTTTTAAAATAATGGGAAGTATTTGCTCTCTGCTATTTGATCCAAATATTATTTTGGACAACAATCCATTATTCATCCATACTGCGGTGACTCATATCGCAGCACTTACACCTTATCTCTGGCTTCCTATCAGAAGACAGAGATTATGCTCTATTGGAAGCTGACAACGACACCACAGCTATCTGCCAACATGATCAAAGTGAAAATTGGCACAACTGATACCTCAGAGTCAAAGAGCCAAGGGTTCAAACTGCAATCCAGAAATTACTGTACTTACTACTGTGCAACATTGAGGGAGTGCAGCATTGTCAGAATTACTATTTGGCAAATGAGTTGCAAAATTGCTGCTCGACAGAAAACTACTCTAGCTGCTTAAATGTAGTGTTTGACTTAGACAGGCACTTTCTTTCCAACAAGAAAATGGGAGAAGGCAGACAATATAGAAATTTATTGAACTAGCTGCATAATCAACAGAGGTGATGATGATGTCCATTTTACAAAGCTTCTATTACGAAGATGCCATTGCCCTATCTCCGGGAAGACGGGCGAGAAAGGAAATAGCCAAGATGGGTCAGCTACATTTACCTCAATAGTTTTCTCCATACGTATCTAAAATTCCCACAGACAACAATCTCCAAAAAACATCCATTTGTTTTCTGAAGTTACTTTCCTTAAGTGTTACTTTTATTCTCCTTGTCTTCCTCAGCTTGGCTGAAATAGCAGTAACTAATGGACGAATTCTGAAACTCCCCACCATGCCCTAATGTTTTGCTGCCTTGAGTGATTGAATGAGATTAACTCTACTGGTCAGCAAGATCTGGAAAGGCAATCTACATCAAAACCAGTCAAATTCATGTAAGATATTACCACAGCAAAAACGTCATATGGTCTATGCGAAGAATAAGTTAACCACATGCCAACGCAAGCAAATGAACAGCCTTGATAAAGAGAATGTTTATTCAAGTGAATACTAATTAAAGCAGATCAAGCCATTGTTACACCACCAACTTTATTTTACTTCTCACCATGTGAATGTGTCAAACTCCAACCTAAGTAAATATCTGAATCACTTTGACTCCAGCTTTGTTTCTCAGAGTAGTGACTTTATACCAAGTAATATGAGGCTTTTGACCTTGCTGGCGTACAAAAGTGAAATCAGTAAGAACAAACAATTTATCTTCTCAAGCCCTATTACAGGTGTCGGCAGACATTTTATTCAATCATATGAAACATTATTTAAACAAACCCAGTTTTGAAACAATCAATTTATTCTTTAAACATATTACTTTAATAATTTTAAATTCCTCAGTGTTATCATTTCAGAGGACCTGCCTCTGGGCCCAGCATGAAAGTGCAATTACAAAGTAAGCACAGCAGCGCCTCTACTTCCTTAGGAGTTTGCAAAGATTTAGCATGTCATCTAAAACTTGGACAAGCTTCCATAGATGTGTAGTGGAGACAATATTGGCTGGTTGGATCACAAGCTGGTGTGGAAATACCAACACCCTCAAACAGAAAAAGCTACAAAAAGTAATGGATACAGCCCAGTCCATCACAGGTAAAGCCCTTCCCACCACTGAAGTAGCACATCTACATGGAGTGTTGTCACAGGAAAACAGCACCTATCAGGAATCCCTACCATCCAGGTCATGTCTCTTCCCGCTTCTGCAATCAGGAGGAAGATATAGGAGCCTCAGGACTTACACCACCAGGTTCAGGAACAGTTATTACCTCTCAACCATCAGGCTCCTGAACCAGGAGGGATAATTTCACTCATCTTCACAGAACTGTTTCCACATTTGGACTCACTTTCAAGGACTATTCATCTCATGCTCTATATGTTTATTATTATTTCTATTTTTTTCTTTCTTTTCTATTTGCACAGATTGTTGTCTTTTGCACATTGGATGTCTGCCCTTTTGGTGCAGCCTTTCATTGGTTCTATGTGGTTAATGGATTTATTGAACATGCCCACTGAAAGTGAATCTCAGGCTTGTATCTGGTGACATAACATGTAATTTGATAATAACTCTAATTTGAACTTTAATTAAAATGACCAAATACTCTGATACCATGGCCCGTCCCACTTCAAACCTTTGGTTCCAAGCTGACGATTTCAGATTGCTGATTTAATGTGCACGGTGCTACCTCATTCCCTCAATGCCCACCAGAGGCATCAGACTGAATGACCAAATTGGCACAAATGCCCAGCTAACCTCATTTTTATATTCATACATTGAAGAACTCCAAGGCTGTAGATTTTATTAGTGGATGTTGAACAAAATCTTAAATTGATCCTGCTTTCTAACAGCACAAATTAATTATGGTAAAAAAGCTTTCAGGACTTGCAGAAAAAGACAATAGGAAAATCACAAAGGATTACATAGGGGAAAAAACTGCACAGAAATGGACGTTTTGGCTCAACTATTCCCTGCTGGTATTCAATCTGCATTCAAGCCATCTTCTGTCTGTTTTTCCTCATACAAACCCTCTATTCCCATCTCCCATATAAACTTGTTAAGCCTCTGTTTAATGCATCTGTTACTTAAACCACTCCCTCTGATCGGGAATTCCACTACCAGAGGGAGTGGCCTCTGGTTATGCTTCCTCCCCGCCCCCCCCCCCCGACAATATGAGAATATTCTCTTTGCATACACTCTATTAAACTCCATTGTAATTTTAAAGATCCAAGATTAGTCCAAAACTTACTTTTCTCAAGAGGGGAAAACAACAGCCTATCCTTTGTTGACATATCTGGTTAACAAAGCTGTAAATCTTCCTTGCACCTTCTCAGAGTCTCTATCGTCTTCTTATGCCAAACTTGAGCTCAAGAAAAAAAACTAGATTTCAATGAAGGCAAATATGTTTTACGACTAGGTAAGAAACTGGAGCATTGCATAACCAAAAACACAGATTATATTTACAAGTTTGAATGTTTTATTGCATAAATGTACTAGTCTCTGGGTAATTAAATCCATGTTCTGATAAACTGCATTAAAAGTTTGTTTTAAATTATCAGCATTTGAAAATGTACCATCTTCTGTAACCATGTGGGAGTGACATATTTTATAAACTTACTCGTTTGACAGCATAGGCTAGTGGTTCTAATCAGGAATATAATCTGATTTCTACCACATTTTTATCTACACAAGCCATTAAAACTGAGTCTAAGATTAATGAAAGTCACCATTAAAAGTCCAAAGCCTTGATCATTTGCATCTCCGATCTATTTCAAGATGCAGAATTTGATGATTCCTTTTAATTTTGGTTTTCTCAGCCAGATTTCAGAAATATCAAACACCCTTTTATTAAAAAATCGCTTTCACATTTAGTTTTCTATATATGTGGTCACTGCCTTTTACTCTGCTAGACTCAGAACTGTGTCACAGAATAAGAATCCCTCTTTAATATTTCAAGTTAATGAGAATTTTTCCAGCATTACTTTCAATTCATACCATAATTAGGTGGAAATGGTAGAAAATCTGTAGTTCGGAAGATGCATATTTAATGGTCTAAAATGTTAATAAATGCTTTCAATCGCAATTATACTTGCATAATTGATCTTAAACTTACAGAGTTCCCACTGTTTCATATTCCAAAAATGTAGCATATTTCTGCAAAATGAAACACATCTGTGGTAACTTTACATTTACTTTTCTTTCCAATTCCTTCTCAGAACATTATGCAGACCATAAAATAATTCCCAAAAAGGAACTAGCTATATGGAATTTATAGCCACTGTGCACTGCAGATCCTGTGTTTTGCCAGATCAAGAACCTGGACGGCGCATTTTCCAATACACTGCTCCTTCGGTAAAGTAACTGTCCTTACTTGTTATACTAGCCCCCATTCCTGACAACCAACTTCATACTTTTTGTAATGTGTCCAAGTTTACTGATGATACAAAGCTTGTGAGAAGTATGGGTTTTGAGAAGGATACACTGAGATATAGGGGAGTATATCTATGCAAGCTAATTGAAAGAGCAGGCCATGGAATTTGATGTGAAAAAAATAGAAGGTGAAAGAATTTTTTTCTAAAAAGTCCAAGAGATTGAAAGGCATTGATGTTCTGAAAGACTTGGATGTCCTTGCACACAAGCGATTGAAAGTTAAAATGCAGGCAAAATAAGCAATTAAAAAGGCAAAACATTCTGATGAAAAATTACTGATGTAAAACCTAAACACTGCTTCTTACACAACACTGATATGCTATTCTATTTCTGTTTAAGACAATTATTGCCTTTTACTGCACAAAGATTTAAATACAGGAATAAAGGCCTCTTTGCTCATTCCTTATTGTGCTATGTCATATGACGTAGGTGTCCTGGTCTGGCTCGGTGGGTGGGTGGGGGGGGGACTATTAATGTGACCTCTTAATGCATTTATATCATGGTGAGACTGAACCTGAAATAAATAAATTTAAAATAGATATTTATCTATATATCTATAAACAGAAGGAACCCAATGATTCTTTGGATGACGAGAGATAGGATGGGGAGTGAGGAGAGAAACTGAGTAATCAAAGTTCATTCTCCATTGAGTAAGGAGAGAAAGATAATCTCAGTAAACCATACAAAAAAAAAGACAGTTCTTTGAAACATACAAAATTCTTCCTTGTTTTGATGTGGTAGATGTAGGGATGATGTTTTCTGTGACTAAGGTGTCCAGAACTAGAAGACTAAAATAAGGACCTGACCATTCAGGATTGTGATGAGAAGAAATTCCTATACGACAGTGAAATGTATGTTCTTAAGGGGGCTGTCAAGCTTCTGTCACTGAGTGTATTCAAGGCAAAGATTGACAGATTTTTGAATATGAAAGGAATCAAGGGTTACAGGGTCAATGCAAGACCATAAAGGGAAAAGATCAGCCTTGAGACTGAGTGGCAGAGGAGGTACAAGGTGGCGAATGGCCTACTAGTGATTCTATTCCTGACGTTCCCATGTCCTCACTTATTGACTTGGTTCAAGGTGGCAGTATATGAAACAAGACAACAGAAGTTATTTACAGCTAAATTGATGCACAGGGAAAAAAATACCCTGAGAAGCTATAAATTATAAAGTTACAGAAAATCTTTTATGGCCACAAAATGCACAAACAGCTATTATTAATGGCTCATTTTGTAAAGGTACTGCTAGTATAAAACACCTTGTAGATGAGGCTTGGAAGGACTGAGATTTGGACAGCATCTGTATTGATTTAGTTCTTCTCAATAGGGGCAAAGCAATTTGTCACCAGACTTAGAAAGGAGAAAGATAACCATAATTCTTAATCTTGATTACTGTATTATGAAGCATGCATTCATAAATGTAAATTGATACCACGATCAGCCTTAATTCTAATAGTTTCCACTGAGGCGGAGCCAAATTATATTTAACAGCTTAGCTTATATTTGAGAATGGGTGCTCATCAGTGCCTAGTGAAGTATTTCCAAACTTGACATTGGAGCTACAACAAAACTAGAAGGAAAAGATAAGAGAGAAAGAGAAAAAAAACATCTGCAGACATTTTGTAATACCTGTGTGCACTCCTTTTAAACTGTTTTGGATCAATTTAGCTTTTGCTTAAGATCATTGTCAGAGTCTATAGTCTTTGCCAAGTGCAGTAATTATGTTTATTTTAATTATAAAGCTGTAGCTTTATACTGTTTTGTTTAGATTAAATCATTCTGATGTGATTGTGCTGATTACATTGAATGGGAATCATTTAACAACCTGTGTTTTCACAGTCCATGATTAATCTATAGCATCCAATATTGCATTGGTTTCCCCTGGATATTACCCTCTCATTTCTGCTACTTAAAATAGCACATTACCCCATACTTTTTACCCCGGAGAGGAACAGATTTTTATTTAAACTTCAGCTCAGCTGTATTGTATCTGCTGTCGCTCCTCTGATTCTTAATTATATCTCAAATTCAGAATCAGGTTTAACATCACCGGCATATGTCATGAAATTTGTTAACCTAGCAGCAGCACGACAATGCAATACATGATAATGAAGGGAAAAAAACTGAATTACAGTAAATGTATAAATATATACATATAAAATTGTTACATAAGTGATACAAAAACAGAAATAAAATAAAAAAAGTAGTGAGGTAGTGTTCATGGGTTCAATGTCCACTTAGTAATCGGATGGCAGAGGGGAAGAAGCTGTTCCTGAATTGCTGAGTGTGTGCCTTCAGGCTTTTGCACCTCCTTCCTGATGGCAACAATGAGAAGAGTGTATGATGTCCTGGGTGGTGGAGGTTCTTAATGATGGATGCCACCCTCCTGAGGCACCGCTCCTTGAAGATGTCTTGGACACAACAAAGGCTCATGCCCATGATGGAACTGATTAATTTTACAATTCTCTGCAGCTTATTTCAATCCTGCAAGCACAACTGCATGGAAAAAGATCTTGCTAAAACTAAAGTGCCTTCCCAGCTCAATTCTTTGACTCCAGCAGAGATCAGCCTCACCCCTGGCCTCTGCTTTTTACTGTCTGGGACCTCGGTGATCACCGGACAGCTACGGGACTTCACGTAAAAGAGTACAATTACCTGCAGCTACACTAACAACTGGCAAATTTGCAACAACTGGCACCAGGAAGAACAAACAACCTGCTGGTAGAACTCGGTGGAACAAGCAGCATCTGTGGGGAAGGGGGTGGGGAAGGAACTGTTTCAATCGGAAGTGTAGACAAGTCCTTTCCTCAGATGCTGCACGATTCACTGAGTTCCTCCAGCAGGCTGTTTATTGCTCCAGAGTCTATGCTCTGCTGTCCCTCGTATTTCCCACCCGAAAGAACACAGATTTCAAATTCTGAATTCCCAGCCACAGTTCGCTGCAGTTTCAACAACAGAAGGGACTCATTTGGCCCACTGCATCCATTCCGCATCTCAGCTTAAAGCAATCCAACACTAACTCAGTTACTTTGAGTTCTTCTAGTGATTCTGGATCATGAGCAATGCTTGCAATTTCACTTAAAAGGCGAAAAGTCTCTCAATCATTCACTGTGGCAAAACATGTAGTGTTTCAAAAGCAAACCCCCTCCCCAACCAAAACCCTCCCCCGTCATCTTAGTTCAGGTGAACACAAAATCATTTTGCTCCAAAGGCAGTGGAACAGTGTACATAGAGCAGCCAGCCTGTAGAGTGCCCCCCGTTGTTCCAGCTTGAGTTCCGCCCTGCCAGCAACACCCTCTGCTCTGTTAACTGGTTGAGAATGCCAGTATTTTGGCATTAATTTGCTTTCTGACCTAAATTGCATTAATATTGCTTTTACAGGGATAGGAAGTGCTTTGTTGATACTGCAGTTCAGGAGAGAGGAAATATGCAAATGCAACTCAAACTGGATCTCAAACCTGAGCTGAGCAAACTTCATATTAGGTAATGTAACAATTATTGAATATCTTCCTTAGCAATAAGACCCTGTAATGTAAACAATACATAATTGTAGAAGGATCAATAGCTGCAATCATTTTGGCCATGTTAATTGTAAATAAAATTGCTATAACATGTCAACCTCATTTCCTTTCTCTCAGCATCATCCTAACAGACGACCATGCCAGGTTCCCATTATGTGCTCGGAACTTTATAGGTTCTCAATCAGACCTGATCAATGTGTCGAGATAATGCACGGAGTAAGTAAGACTCCTTCAAAATGCAACTTTAAAATCAATGGAGGGGACAACATAATGAGTGGTGTCCAATGCCCAGAGGAAACCATACACTGTGCTGCTTGCGATTATATTTTATCATGAACCGATAAACAGATCACTTTTAATGAGTACGCAGCATATGCACGTTACTCAGGTCTTTTAGTTTCCCAGGAGACCAAAGGTATATTAGTGCTGTAAATATCTTGAGTGGTCAGCAGTTCTACAGGTGCAAGCCTCTTAAATCTTAGAAGAATGCCAAAAAAATACAATTTTTAAATCCATGGGAATCATTGACATGAAAATCAAAGAAGTGGATGCATCTTTTTCCAGACGAACAGCCTTCAATAATCAAATATTTCATTCTGAATGCAATCGTGTTTTGCAGTGTAAGAAGAAACTCTTATGCTCTAAGAAACTGTGCTTTTGTAGATGAACCCTGGTTTTATTTGAAATGGGGACACATGGTAATAACACAATAAATCCAGGAATCTCAAGTTGAAAGAAATGACAACTGAGGTAAAAAAAAATCTCCCAATTATGATGTTTTTCACTAGTTAGGTGATTTCATTTTTTGCATTGGACGGTGTTGCTAATGCCCATTTAAGTATCACAGCCCTTCTCAAATTTTGCACACTTTAAACCCACAGATACTAACATCTGGCCTTCCTCATTTCTCTGAATCTTTTTAGCCACAGTGAGGACTTGATTAGCTCCTCGTCTACCAGATTTTTTTTTTGTAGCCAAGGTCAAGACATATCACAGCATTTGATAATTCTGATTAAAATAAGCTTATCTACACAGGAGTTTCTATTCTCAGTTAAAAAATGCTAAGTTTGCCGAGGATTCTCAGAAAAGGATTTTTTTCTTCTTTTCTTCCGCACCCACAGAAGTGCCAGGATTTCCAAGCAGAAAGCATTGTGATCTCACAACCAAAAACGCTTAACCTACTCCCCACGCGATGTATTGCTACAATCACTCGCTAAAAAATACTGATGTATAAACAAAATTGATTAAGTTAACACTAAAAATTAGATGTTCATGGAATTTTCTGGGATTAGGCAGACCCTAGAGTAAACCAGTGGTCTAAAACGATCCTGTGAAGGGTACTGTACCCAAGAAACATTTTCAGTATTGTCACCATGTTGCATTCCGTTTTAATTGCCACTTGTCATTTTTAGATAGCCATTTGCCACCTGGCCACTAGATTTTTATCCATTACACACTAATGAGCACTAAAATGTAAATGAATACAAAAAACTGGACCTATTTAGATAAAGACAATTGCGTTCTTGAGACCTGGGGCAATCACACCCATTAGTCAGTCACAGACACAGTGATGTGTAACAGACATTTGCAAAGACAGGGCTGTGATGCTGTCCAGCTGGGACCAAACCTGCTATGAATTTGGCAGGGAATAAAATTCATGAAGGGTCAGGCTGTGCTGAAAGGCCCTCCGTTTTCTCACACTTTCCCTTTGATTCCAGCCAGTGAGATGGCAGATTACAGCACTTCAGCAAGGACCAATCTGAACAATCTCAGGTCAAGTTCAGAGATGTAAAACACAGCTTTCTCACAATCAGGAGTGATGGGTTTTGTGGCTTACCGTGATGTTATTTATTGAGAGAAAATAATGTAGATAATGACAGACCCAGGTAATAAATACACTTCATACATTTCAAGCAAAGACCCGCAATGTTCGTCTTCATTGATAATCTGCACCAACTCCGTTGGAAAAGTCTTAGAAATAATGGATTCCAGGCATTGTTTAATGTCATAGGTAGCTACCAAATAACAAAAAGTTGGAATATGTCACAGTAATTTTAAAGCTATTAAGGTAAAGTTGCTTACTGTTGTGTGAACTTGGTGTCACCATAGCCTGTCAAAACTGTAAAATTGAATATTTGGATTAGGGAAGATTTTAAATGCAGTTTGTGGAAATAAATACTTTGATGCCTCATTTAATCAAAATTATGTTTGAAATGCAAGACATAATGCCGCAAACAGGAGGAAAGTGAAAGACTGTTTTACACCATATTGTATTTTTTCCCCTACAAGGAAAAGCATATAAGCCTGGCTGCTGGTAAAATGACTTACACTATTGTTGTTTACCATCTTCAAACCATTATCTAATTAAAGGCTATGCAAGTCTGACTTCAGCTTACAACTACAGAACCACAGCTCTGTAGAACTACTCTTGTCAATCAGAGGACAAGGAACAACTGGACTTCTCATAGAGATCCGTTCCCCCGAATAGGAGAGCAAATCAACTGAATCAAAGCTCTTTGAAACAATGCTTCTACAAACAGCACACTTTGATGATAAAACCCTGAAACACTAGTAGTTATTTGTGAATCAGGCCAGCCAATTCAATGAAAGAGATTCTGACCCTGTTCAGAGAAAAGGAGGAGGTGCATTTTAGTTCCTGCACATCCAAACTAGTGAACAGCAACCTAGGACCACAATCAAAGACTGCAGAGGAAAGGAGTCAATTTCCTTCCCAGATAGGGCCTCTCCCCAAGGAATAGCAAAGCCTGTAACTTAGTTAAAAATATAAATTTTAAGCTTCTCTTGCCGTTCTTATTCTAAAATGAGGTTGAATATTTCTATATTGCAATTAAATTATGGCTCTCATGTACTTTGACCTTGCTCTTACTACACTATCAGGGTGTAGCATTAAAAAAACTGCCCTTTTTTTTAAACAAAAAAAGGAAAATGACACCAGCCCGACAGTCTGTCATGTCTGCCATTTGTCATACAAATGAGTCACTGGGACAATTGTTTGCATTGACTGCTGGGATTGGCATTAATGACAGATGTGGGCTACACTGTCAAAACTGAACTCGCTATTACAACTGCACACTCCTAATGATTAATAAGCTGCATGGAAATTAAAGGCAGCACAAGCAACATTAGAAGAACGTCATTCGTCACTGACAATAAATTTTAAATTTTAGTCCTGGAATAAAAAAAAAATCGGGTTACTTGGTTCCTTCAAACCTCGCAGTATAACTTGTTAAAATAATCAAAACATGGGGGCAGTGAGTGAGAATAGTGCTGGTGTTGGAAAAGCAAGGCTGTTCCTCATCTCCACAGATTCTCTCTGATGGAAAAATAATTCTCACTAGGATTTAACAGAAAAATTCTATTTCAAATAAAGGAATCTAGAGAAGGATAAGCAAATGCATTTTAAATAGCATTGAAAACTGAAAAAAAAACTCTACCTACTCTAGCTTTACATCTTCATACTTGAACATATTTTAATTGCAAATATTTGCAATAAGAAGTTCAACAGCTTGCCATGATGGGAACATCTCCAATATAATTTTCAGAAAAAATGTAAATACATTGGGGCTTTATAAACGCAGAGTCTTCATGTGGAGATGCAACGCTGCTCCACAGATGGTGATGTTCAGTTTGTTAGCCTCTTGGAAAGTTTCACTTCAGCTGATGTATGACTTGTATGATTTACTTTTCTGTGACCTTTGGGACGAAAGTCATTTACTGATGGCCATCTGGGCAAATTTAAACCAAGCCCTTCACCCCAATTAACAAAGTTTGTAAATTTTTGAAGGTGTACTTGTTCTTTGTTGTGAGATCCAATGAAAACAGGGGATAGATATCGCTAAGTAACTCACCAAACTAACCATCATCTAACACACACACACACACAAATATGCGCGCACGCAAAACTGATATTTCAAAATGGCAAACTGCATTGGGTATTCAAGAACAACAGAAACTGATGGATCTTGAAACAGTGGTTTTTGTACATTTCACGTCCACAGCCATTGGAAGTATTTGAATTATCCCTGCACTAAGATAACAAGAGTTTACTAATGCGATTTCTCCCTCAAAGAAAGGGTTTGAATTGTTTTCTGATCACTTCTGAACAGATTATATATTAACAAGAAATACTGATAGCAGGAGAAAAGGTGCAATAAATGTTTAAACTGAATTACCAGATTCAATTTGGAGAGATAGTCTTCTAATACTTATTATTTGGAGTAGGAAGTTTAAAGTACTTTGGGAGAGGAGGGGTGAATTGACTGATTAGAGCTGTCTACTGCAAATGTCAGCAATATTTTTCCTATAACCTAATGTCTATTGTCAAAAAATGGAGAGCTTGGAAAAAGTTTTAATAGAATGAAAGCAAAAGCATCACAATATAACAATGTATTGCATTCAGCATAGACTCTGAAGTCAGTCCAAACAGGACACACACAGCACAGGGACTACAAAACAAAAAAAAACTTATTGCAGCAAAAGTCAGCAAAGCTGCTGAATAAAATTCAGGATAAAACCAGTTTTAAGAGGTTTAGAAATAAGAAAGAAATGTCAGCAAAGCAAAATCTGAACTCTTCTAGTAGAAGCACCAAAATTTACAGGTTTGAAGGAAAGCGTTGCCAAATTCAGTTGTTGTGCGATGGAATTTCTAATCAGCAATACATTTCCTGGTTGCTGTTGTGCAGCAAGCTGCGGCAGCTGATCAGTTTGTTGCCAGTATCTTTGAGAATAAAATATTACAGCGTACGCAAGAAAAGTAAGTTAGCTGAAGTCCTTGCAGGTCATCAAAAGGCACCCTCAACAACACCTGCCATCGGCAATACGCCTCCAACTAAGCATTAGCTTTTTTGTAGTTTTGCCATACAGGCATCTCCATCACCATTAGAGTGTTGGAATAGGGGAGGGAATGTGTCCTGATTGTTCCTTCATGTCTCCTTTTTGTCAAGTCTGATCCATGTTGTCTTGAGCCTCTGAGAGCAGAACTGTGGCCTTGTTATTTGAAAACATAGGTTAGCCAAGCTGCTTGGCAACCCAAATTGATAGACAACTGACATTGCCCCAGTGTACTTGGAGAGGAAAGCAGGTTTGGGGGGTGGAGGGGGGGGGAATGGCGAAGGGAGGTTTGTCACATGATGACATACAGGACAGCAAATTAGATCTTCAGATATTAAGTGTTCTTTTTCCATAAATCTAAAAGAACCTATTTAAAGAAATTAACATAAAATCAAACGGACCTCTTGTCAACACATAATATGAAACTACATTAAGATGTCCCAATAATTGTGTCTTTAAAAATTGTTAAAATATTCTGTGAAAGGAATATAGCTTCAGTTTAAGTTTTGTGTCGAACACACTTGTAAAAGGAAATGACATAAAGTTACTAATTTGTTCTGAAGCAAATTATTGTTATCTACTAGGCATGGGGTGCAACAATTTTACATAACTACCCACCTTGAAATCTTAATATTCCTCTTTAAATGGCCATCTCATTAAGGAGCTCGATCAGATTCCTTTGCCAAAATAAATATTTAACAGGATCTCAAATTAAAAGCTTTAATTTTATCACTATGCCAACAGTGGAGTGCAAAGCCCTTGCAGAGATCCCATCCTCAAAATGCAAATATGAGAGATTAAAACACAGTTAATATCAAATAAATGAAGGCAATTTACATATTGCATTAATCGTACTGTCATAGTGTATTTGAGGGGATTAATCCTATGATATTTGCAACACTGGCACAATACACAATGGAAATTTTTTTGAAGTTTGCAGTGTTTCACTCATCTTATTGCATTTTAATTGTTTTCATTGGGACAGTAAGACATAATTAATAACTTAATGAAAATGCCAATAAATGATGAAAATTTGCACTGTTTTAAATCAAAATTCATTTTAAATATTTCCTTCCCTTGTGTGCAAGATTAATATCAATAAAAAATTTTTTAAAAACTACTAATACATGTGAGCTGTTATTCCACAGTCCATACTTGACATTCTTTTGGTTTTTCTCATTCATAGACAAACAAACCCATCAATGGTACAGTCATATTTATGTAGTTCTGCTTACAGCTTGGATAGCACAACTTACCCAGGATCGTTTGCTCTGCCAAATTCTTTCAACATCTGCTTTCTCGGCTCTCACAAGAAGAAAGTCAAAACATCTCCTCATCTCCTGTGCCTGAATTGTACTCCGCAAAAAGGTGGCAGAATTATGGAAGAAGAAAGAGACCCGTTTTTTGACATGTGAAAATAAATCACACATCAGTGAGTATCCCAATGGATCAATTAGTAATTACTGTGCCCGCTAATAATATTAAACCACACAAATTATCATCATACAGTGAGATAGAGAATTACCCATCCAGAATTCCAGACTGAGCCAGAGATCCTAGAGAAGGCCAAAGGATGCTGGTGCATTCTTTGTCACAATGTAGGCCGAGTCCTAGATTCTAGCTCCCAAAGGCATGATGAAGCACTGGCTTCATTGCTGAGTGGGCAGTCAGAAAGCAGCTGCCTTAGTGATCAGCAAGCTTTCCTGCCAATCCGACCACTGCCTGATCAGAGTCTAAGTTAATTCTCACTAGTAATCCCATTAGCTGTCGCAAGTGCAGAGGTCAGACGATAAGACCCAAGTCGTCTTATGAACTAAAAGATGGAAGGACATTGGCCCCTGCCGTAAATTTTCCAGCTTCGCACAATATTTGAAAGGAATCACACAGCTAAAGGCAAATTCCCAACTACCAACTTTGATGGGCACTTTTGCCTGAGAAATTAAACCTTACAGAGCCCTATCCTGTGACACAGAATGTAGGAGCAACTATTAGAATTAAGATTTCAAACCTGGCTCCAAACTTATGGTTTAGTGGGCATCATTGACCTCACCCTTCCTTTTTGTTTCTGACACCTGAAGCAGGCATTGAAACGACTGAAAAATTACCACTGATGCTGGCTGCCTCTGCAAAATCTTCCAAGTTCCTTGAAGTGATAAGCAAACCTATGTTAATACCCTTTCTCACCAACATACCCAGCGTGAGACCCAAAGCTGTGTTGGGAAGACCATGTTGTTTGCAGGCTTGACAACAGATTTCCAAAGTAGACCTTACTCTAAGCTCTGTTATGGAAGGACATTACCAGTCAAACAGAGATTCAAGGATGTGCATAAAGCAGCATTCAGGGTGGCATAAAGAATCTCAAGGTCAGGCAATGGGACCTCACACAGGCCCACATAAACAAACTGCCGACCTGCCTTATCCTTCACCAGCATGCGAGGGCTCATAGTTCCAACATCAGCTTCAACAGTTACCTCAGAACCCACAAAGCCAGAGTGGAGATTCGAGATCACTGATCCCAAAGGACCGTTGAAGAAAGAGAAGAATAAAGCAAGTACACTGCGCAGTTAATTCCTGGAACATATCGGTACTACATATCTGTGCTAACATATTCAGAAAAAACATCTGAGCTACTGAGAAATACAAGGGTATTTCTATACGTAATGTAGCACATCTTATCAAAAGTATAATAGATCAGGCAGAATTTTACTTCCAACCTTCACATATGTACTTGCAACATTAGTAGTGTTCTAGGAAAAATTGATAGCTCAACCTTGCATCCAAAAAGCCACATCTTTGTAAACACATTTTACATTGTCAGCAAGCTTTGCTTTATTTTACAGATGTTACTGAGTACTGAGCAGAATTGCCCCAAGGATTACTACGACACTAATCAAATGGGTATTTGTATCTTCCCAGGTCTGAAATTGATCAAAACGATCAATGGCAGATCAGTTCTACAAGGCCTCATTAGCTTTGTGCAAACATAGTTAACAAGTGCTTTTCAACCATTTCCAGAACCCAGACAGAAATCATTCAATTGTGTTCAGTTTTGTGATGCTGAAGTGACCAATGGGCTACAGTTTTAAAACAGGAAAATGAATGCAACGCCTGTAGTTTTGTATACAGTTAACAGATCCTTCTGATGATTTCGATACATTTAGAAAAGAAAAATTCATTAACCAGTGGATTAAACTGTTGTTCTCAGGTACCTGATCTGAAACTATTTTGAAATATTATTGCAATCAAAAGTGTTCCACAATAATTCAGCATCCTAAATCCAACCACTGAACAGTGTGCCCAGCGAGGGTATCCTATGGCCTTTTCCTCTTCAGCTGACTGGGATACAGCAGAATTGAAGGAGCATTACAGAACACAGAACAGTACAATGCAGTACAGGCCCTTCTGCCCATGATGTTGTGCTGTACTTTTAAGCTACGTCAAGATTAATCTAACCCTTCCCTCCCACATGGCACACATTTTTCTTTCATCCACGTGCCTAGCTAGGAGTTTCTTAAATGCTCCTAACGTATGTGCCTCTGGCTGTGTGTGCCTTGCACTTACCAAACTCTGTGTAAAATAACTAACTCTGACATCACCCAAACCATATCCACGCCGACCCTATGATCAATCAACCAAGATGTAATGAAACTTACTGTGGTGAGAAGCCTCGCTGGTGCTTTGGAAATAGCAAGGAATCATGCCCTTTAATTTTTCACCTCTAGGGTTCACATGACAAAGACTCATGGTTCAGTTAAATCCAAGTTAATCTCTGTGTCCTTGAATCGCCGGCAAAATAACTGATCCCAGAGACCTCTAAGAAGACTGGAATAATATGCTGAATTTCCTGATAATAAATAATTTTCATTAAGATTACAAAGCCTCAGTTTACCCTTCTTGTCTCCTTAGTTAACTTCTTGATAACCAAAGAATCCAATAGTTTTTGGAGTGCATCCCCCCCCATTGATTTGCTTGTGTTCACCATTAACTACCAGCTCTAAAATTTCCAGCTACTCAAATGCCAAATATACCAACAGATTCCTTTCGATATCTTTGTCATCTGTGTTTAAACCATCCCCAAATAAACAGTTTTCCTATCAATGTGTTGCTCTTGCTTGTAATGAGTGCTGCTGCAAATGTTACCAACGTATAATGGGGTTAAATTTCTCCTATGGATAAACACTATGTGTACAATTCACTCAATTCACTTCTGCCCTATTATTTTTCCAATCAAGAACCAAATGTGTTCCTTCTTTACCAAATTCAATACTTCCTAAATTCCTGATGCTTTCAGTTTTAAGTAGCAGTATTTTGCTGAGAACTTTATTGATTTTGTTTTTATCAATGTGGACATCACTGGCAAGTTGACATTTATCATCTACACCTAATAGGTCCCCTCCAAGTCAACCACGAACTTGTCATAGGGTTTGAAGGCTTGCATGCTTCAATGACCTGGAGAGCTATGTTGGCTGGAGTCAGGGCCTTGGGCTGCAGCTCTTGGTAGGGTCACCCATGCTAAACAGGTCAAAGCGTAGAGGCCAGACCAAGAGTGGTCCACCGGTCCTCTGGGTGTGGGGGCTCAGCTCAAAGATAACAACCCTGACTGGTCAAAAAATAATTGTTATGGAAAGAGCAATGAAGAATCGTTTTACACAGACAGCGATGGGGGAACCTTCATCGCTGTCCTCAATGCCAGCAGTGTAACGGCATGAAGTAAGTTTATTGAATTTGTTTTATGCATGGGGATATCACTGGTAAATTGGTATTTATCACCTTAATCTAATAGCTCCAGAAATAAGGAGGCATTTAAGAATCAATCACCTTGACTAATCTTAAGTCACAAATGACCGTATCAGACGAAAATGGAATATTTCCTTGTGTGAAGGGGAAGAGTAAACCAAATGGATTTTGCAACAGTCAAGAAGTTTCCTTGTGACAAAAATGGGTATAACTTCTTTCATGCAAATTTTTATTTAAATATTTGAAATTAAATTTCTCCAACTGCTCTGCAGTGATTCCAATGCAGAATCCAGAACCATTGGTCTAGGAATGGGAAGCTCATCGATAAATATAAGTATAGCAATCCTTTGATTGAGTTTACAATTTCCCTACCTGCTAACTGTAAGGGGCAATTACAAATAACTCCAATGGTTGTTTTTAATGGGGCCTGTGGGAGAAAAGTAAAGCTATTGAGTTTCATCAGCAAAACTAAAAGTTAAATGCCAACACAACCACAAATAAAAAGTGGCAAATCCAAATAAAAATAACAGTGGAATGAGGGGAGAATAAAACAAGATTCAGCTAGGATTAGTGTGAATGGATGTTTGATGATCAGTGCTGACTTGGCAGACCATCAGGCCCGTTCCCATGCTCTGTGATTCCAAGTACATTACCTGCAACATCCCGCCCCACATTAGCACCTGCACAATTAAAATATGAATTTTCTGGTGCTATGAACAAAAAGGACTCAGAGGGGTATCCTTCTGAAAACTGGAGTTAAGGCAACTTCTCAAAGAGTGGGGGCAGGAGGTAGAGGTTGGGGCAGTGGATAACGCAAAATCAAGGGAGCTTTATTCAGTAACAATAACACCTGATTAAGAAGAACCTAATTTTCTTTCTCTCTTCCTCTTTTGGTGCTATCAAGCAAAGGCTATGTAGACCCGATATTAATTTTAGATTACAATTGCATCAATAAGCCAAGTCCTACTTTTTACTGTTAAAGAGAAGCACTTTGTGCAGTCAGATTATTTGCAGCGTTTCCACGGTTACACAGTCAATGAAGTAGGCCTTTAACCATGATTTGAACAATTATGGGCAATGAACAGATTTCTTATTGCAGTGCCAAGTACAAAAAAAAAGAATCCCTGAAGTAAAATGGCTGCTTTCACCAATGATGAAAGGTCACTAATCTGAAATGATAACTATTACTCTCTCCACAGATGTTGCCGGACGTAATAAGTATTTTCAGCATTTTCTGTTTTACTTTTCATTTCCACATACTTTCCATTCAAAATGCTGTGTTCAAAACTGATTTAGAAAAAAGGCTAGTGAACAGTGTACATTGATGTAACCTTTCAAGATCTACTGTTCTGTAAACCCTGGCTGGTCTACTGACATTATCAGTGAATCAACAGAAGGCAAAAAGGTTTCAGGTTTTGTCCACTGTGACTGTATGACTAGCATGAAAGATAATGCTTTAACACAACTCAGTGGAAGACCATCTCAGATCAGCTGTTCCTCAGTCTGGGGTTTTCTTCCCACTGCTCATTTTCCAACCCCCAGAGAGTTTGGCATAGTTGTAGTTACTTAAGAGCCAAACTTCTTTTAGTATGCAGTCCAAATGAGTGCAGTCAGCTGCCAACTGAGACTGCAAATCGATTGTGGGCATTGCTAGAAAGCCAGGCATTTCTTGACCACCTCCTGCAGAGGATGGTGTGTGCTGGTACACCATCTCAAACTGATGCAGAGTATCCTGCTGTGCCACAATGCGAGCAGTTCTAGGATTTGGCCCAGTGTTGAAGATGCAGTGATATCTCCATCTCAGGATGTGCAATTCAGAGACGGGCTTCAGGTGGTGAAGTTGTCACACAACTGTTGACATGACCATTAGAAGCTGCCTGTTTGGGAAATGCTTGCACACTAGTGCTCTCAACCCAAGCATACTATTAAAGAAATACTCTGTCACATCACGTTTATGTAAAATAGATGACCTGTGTCAACATTAAAATACATTTGCTGATTCTAACATCTTTAAAATATAATGCATCATATATACTGCTTACAATGTAGTCCATTTTTGTCTCATTAGCAAAGAGAGGGAAATGGCTGTTAATCCCCTCATCTACATCATTTATAATTAAAATAAAGAGTTGACATCTAAACACTAACGTTTCCCAGACTGCCACCATTCACATACTGACAGCTGAGTATCTACCCAATTATCCCTGATCTGATGCCTCCTGCTCAGACATTTTCCTATCTAGGTCAATACGTTGCCTTCCGTTCCAACTCAGCCAGAAGTCTTGGAGGAGGAACTTTATCAAAATCTTTCTGAAGATAAAATCCATCGACAACATGACCAACCTCTGCAAATTCATGTTGCCTCTCTCTAATTAACAGTGGATACAAATTATAAACCAGAAATTTCCCGACCACAAATGTTAGTCCATAAGACATCGGAGCAGAATTAGGCCATTCAGCCCATCAAGATAGCTCCGCCATTCCATAATGGCTGATCCTGAACCCCACTCAACCCCATACACCTGCCTTCTCACCATATCCTTTGATGCCCTGACTGATCAGGAAACTATCAACTTCCACTCTAAATATACTCACGAACTTAGCCTCCACCACAGTCTGTGGCAGAGCATTCCATAGATTCACCACTCTCTGGCAAAAAGAAAAAAATCCTCTTTACCTCTGTTCTAAAAGGTTGCCCATCAATTTTGAGGCTGTGCCCTCTAGTTCTGTATACCTTCACCATAGGAAACATCCTCTCCACAACCACCCTATCTAGTCCTTTCAACATTCAGTAGGTTTCAATGAGATTGCCTTCCCCCCAGCCACATTCCAGTGAGTACAAGCCCAAAGCTGCCAAATGCTCCTCATATCTTAACCTCTTCGTTCCTGGAATCATCCTCATGAACCTCCTCTGGACTCTCTCCAATGACAACACATCCTTTCTGAGATATAGGGCCCAAAACTGCTGGCAATACTGCAAGTGCAGCCTGACTAGTGTCTGACAAAGCCTCAGTATTACCTCCTTGCTTTTATATTCTATTCCCCTTGAAATAAATGCCAATATTGCATTTGCCTTCTTTACCACAGACTCAACCTGTAAATCAACCTTCTGGAAGTCTTGCATGGGGGCTCCTAAATCCCTCTGCACCCCTGATGTTTGAACCTTCTCCCCATTTAGATAATAGTCTGCACTATTGTTCCTTTTACCAAAATGCAAGATACATTTCCCAGCACTGTATTCAATCTGCCACGTTTTTATCCATTCTTCCAACTTGTCTAAGTCCTGTTACAATCGCATTGCTTCCTTAGCACTACCTACTCCTACAACTATCTTCATATCATCCACAAACTTTGCCACAAATCCATCAATTCCACTGTCTAAGTCATTGACAAACAACGTGAAAAGTAGCAGTCCCAATACTGACCCGAGGAACACTACTAGTCACTGGCAGCCAACCAGAAAACGCCCCCTTTATTCCCACTCACTGCCTTCTGCCTGTCAGCCATTCCTCTATCCATGCCAGTATCTTTCCTGTAACGCCATAGAATTTTATCTTGTTAAGCAGCCTCATGTGTGGCATCTTATCAAATGTCTTCTGAAGATCCAAGTAAATGACATCCACTGCCTCTCCTTTGTCCACCCTGCTTGTTACTTCCTCGAAGAACTCTAATAGATTTTTCAGGCAAGATTTCCCTTTACAGAAACCATGTTGACTTTGCCTTATTTCATCACTAACTCCAAGTACCCCGAAACATCATCCGTAATAATGGACTCCAACACTTTCCCAACTACCGAGTGTTAGGCTAACTAGTCTATAATTTCCTTTCTTTTGCCTTGTCAATGGTTTAATTTCTCCACCTTTTTAAAAAGCAGTGTGGTAAGTACAATTTTCCAATTCAAAAGAACAGCTCTCAAATCAAATAATGTTTAATAAGGTCCTGTTTAGCTCATCTGAAAGGTTCTCTGTAGCACCCTTTAAACCGCTGAATGGAAACCATCCATCCTGGGGTTCTTTTAATCTCAAGTGCCTTTATGTTCTTCATAGTGGTTATTTTTCTTATGTAAATTTTCTCCAAGTTCCCTTTCACATCAACGTTGGTTTCCCTGAGAGGCCAAGTGTATCATCCTCATACTCTACTGTACATATTGACAAAATATGTCCTTATTTTAATTTACAATGTCATTGCTAGCGGTTTTCCTGGGATCCACAAAGCTCCTGACCAAACCTCTTTAGAAACATAATTGGAAAAACTTTGTTACTAGTTCGCACAGGTCACTTCAGACACCCTTTACCATCTGATATCTCTCCGTTTTTCTGTCCTAATCACCTTGATCTGCACTGGATTTTGTACCTAGTATACTTTTAATTTCTTGTCATCTCTTACATTTACAAACATCCATGGTTATTTAGTTTTGAAAACTCCTGCTGTTTAAGGTAACAACTAGTTTTTTATTGTTATTTGAATCTGTCCGACAGATTCACAGTTATTTTATCATTAATGGGTCTATCTAGTTAATCATACAAAGTCAGTGAAAATCCAAAAAAAAGCTGCAGATGCTGGAAATCCCAGAAAGAAAAAACCCAGAAAATATTGGAAACAGAAGATCAGGCAGCATCAGGGAAAACAGAAATGTAGTTAACACCCTAACATCCAAAATATTAGCTCCAATTCTCTTTCCAATGCTGCTAGTTGAAGTACCAAATGTTTCCAGGATATTCTGATTTTACACAATATACCTTCCCTATCTCCGTACTGAAGTCACCCACCTAAATCCAAAGTCTGAGGAGCTATCTTGTATTTCTCTTTCAAACAGAGTGTTGAGCTTAATCACATTATGATCACAGTTAGATAACCGTTCATGCACCATTGGGTCGCTGGTCACATTAAAAAATATTAATATTAAAGTTTAAAAACCATCTTTTACTCAAGTGGTTTGTACAATATAATTATGCAAACATATCTACTATTTTAATCAAGCCAGTAATGTACTTAAAATTAACAAGTTAACAACTATATTAAAATGATAGCTTAAGGAATTTTCTTGGCTTTCAGTGCCCATCTTCTTTCTTGCAATGTAACTTAAAATACAAATTATTGTTTTTAAAATTATAATAGGACAAAATAGCTGCACAACAAAATGTTCAGATGTAACCTACCTTCTGATTAATGACAAATTCAAACATATTGCCCTAAAGCCAGTTAAAATTGTTACACAGAATAGTACCAAAAAGTAAAAAAGGTATTAACCACAAATATGCTCACATGAGAACAAGTTACATATATCCTCAAACTAGCAATTGTTGCCAGGCTCAGTTACATGGATGATAATAATCAAGGAACTCCACCAACAGCCCTAGGGGTTTATCGTATGTACAATAACCACAAACTTTTTGAATGACTCACATATTTACAAACCAAAACGTGCCACATACCAGAATATGCATCAACACATCGGCTGCTGCAGTTATAAGCCAGAGTACAATGATCTATCCAATACTTGCACTACAAAGTTCTCTACATTAGATCACTTTGAACAGCTTTTATTATCATTCAAAAACAAAGGGCAGCTCGCTTTGACAGATCCCTGAATGGACAGAAGAGCTTCTACTGGTTTCATCTGCTGGATCGCACTGAGAGCTATATCATGCTCCCCAAGTTTAAACAGGAAAAATGAATGGAACCAGATGGACCATGCAAAGTGACCTAGGCAATGCATTCAGACACTGCCCCCCATCCAGTCAAACTTGCAAAGTCATCCTTGTGAACAGTTAGGCACTAGTGTCTAAATTCGGAAACTGTCTCACAGACAGATCAAGCAACTGGCTAACATGGTCATACTTACAGAATCAAAGGATACAGACAATTTGCCAGGTTCTTCCATCACAATCCCTAGTACGCCATGGCCCGTCAGCAGGATAGACCCAGCTGAATAGGGGGTAAGACTATAGTGTACATTAGTGGGGTGTATAGTTAGGAAATCTTAACATTGAATCCACACCCTTGGCAGTCTCATGGCTTCAGGTCAAATACAGACCAAGAGACCACCTCCTGATTACCATCTTCCACTTTGCTGGGACTGATAAGTCTGTGAACTTTCATGTTGAAAAATACTTTGGAAGTAGCAGGGGCACAGAAAATACACTGGCTGGGGAGGCTTCAATGTCCTGTGTAGCACCTCAGTGGTCTGAATTGCCTAAGTGCAAAAGGATAAACTCTGCTGCCAGTCTGGGTTAATGGCACATAGTGAGCAAAACCGACAGGAGAAAGACCCTGCTCCACACTATCCACATCAGTCTTCCTGCTGCATACAGCATTTGTCCATGACCTCACTATCAGGGGCGACTATTGCACAATCCGTGTGGCAGCAAGCTCAATCTTCACACCAAGGATACACTGCATTTCATTACAATAGTGCCAAGTAGAATCGACTTATAAAAGATTGAGCAGCTCAAAAAATGAGCATTCAGGAACAGCAATGACAGAAATTCACACTGAACTGAGAAGCGATAGTCTGGCAGTTAGCCATACATGTCACTTAATGAGTTCAAGTTTTAAATAGGGTCTTAAATAAAGAGTGATAGAGATACAAGTAGACTTACAAACTTCAAGCCACATCTGAATGCTTAAACTACATTTCAGATTAAAGCTGTCTTCCAACTATCTTTTATTAGGGCAAAAGAAGTTTTCTCACCATTGCAACAAGGTTTAATGTAATATTGTGCCTTGAAGTTGAAAGAGTGCTACAGGATAGAACGTGTCGAACAACACAGGTTCTGAAAATATATAAAAGTTGCTGGTGAACGCAGCAGGCCAGGCAGCATCTCTAGGAAGAGGTACAGTTGACATTTCGGGCCAAGACCCTTGCTACTGATGAAGGGTCTCGGCCCAAAAAGCCTGCTATACCTCTTTCTAGAGATGCTGCCTGGCCTGCTGCGTTCACCAGCAACTTTTATGTGTGTTGCTTGAAATTCCAGCATCTGCAGATTTCCTCGTGTTTGCGTTCTGAAAATATATAATAAGTTATCAAATATTTAACTGCTAGAACATTAATTATCAATTCGATTTGCAATATGGCAGTTAGTTAAAAATATTCTGCTGAACTTTTTCTCATACTGGTATTAGATTGGACCAGAATTCCCTGCAAACTGCTGACATTTTCCCTCATGAGGGTAACAAGTTCTGGACTCCCTCGTGAATGAAGAAGTCCTAAGTGTGTTGGCCAAGCATTGCTCCCAACTTCATGGCTGTATCCTACTACTGAACTTGTAAAGAGTGCAGTGGTGGTGCACCAACATGCTGGTTTGCCTAGCACTTACAGTGGAGGAACTGGACGATCAGTGGTTTCATTTATTTGAATGGATAGGAAGACCTATGAAGAAGAATGGCCAAGGATGAACTAATTCACACATTTTCCAATTATTTTATTACCTTCACTTTATAAAAAAAATTTTTAAGTGCTTTTAACTTTTTATATATCAAACTATTAAACAATTAAAACAATTTAAAGATTTTTTAAAAGTTATATTTATTGCTTTGAAAATCTTTAAATCATTTTAATTGTTTAATAGTTTGAATTTCAATAGTTTTGTGAGCATTAGATGACAAGACATTCAAAACCATAAAGAAAACGACAGCTGGCAGACAGTAGGACTGTGTATATGGCTTTGCTGACTGTCAAAGACACAGACATAGCCTTATGCGTGGTGCTTATGTTGCTCATAACCTTGACATCATGCAGGGCTTCGAGATTTTGCACCTGGACTCATCTTTTGGAAAATTTCTCCTTCCAAATACGAACTTGGTGACCTTGCAACTGAAACCACACTCACCAAGTGGTAGCGATTGTTACCAGCAATTTAAAAAAACATGGACTAGGATTGCTTGAAGCTGCCCAAGAGCAGTTGCAGGAACTGGCCCAACTGTTCTGACAAAAAGGTCCTGACCTGAAACATTAACTCTGTTTTTCTCACCACTGATGCTGCCTGACCTGTTGAATATTTACAGCTTTTGTGAGTGAAAATATACAGGAGCTGAAATTGAGTTTGCAACACTCAATCATTCAACCTTTTCCAAAAATGATAGCTTATTCTCTTCTATCGCATGGAAAATCTTCACAGAGCATGAAGTTGTTTCATCTCTATGGGAGATCAATAAACATAGCAAGTTAAGTCATGTCAATGCAAATTCAAATTCTCTTTGAATGATCTGTTAACTGTTAATTACCATCAATCGACATTGCTGACACTGCAAATTAACTATAACTAGTATGAAGCCTTGCTCTTTCAGATTTTAATTGATGTTGGTATTTTTTTAATGTCAAATATTTAAAAAAATAATTCGCATTTTCTTTTTTTCTTTTCCATCCTAATCCAATCATCCCATACCTTTCTGCACCTGATTCAGCATCACATGGACCAACTTGAACTGAGTCCTTGTGCCTATTTCTCGATGTTTAATGTCAATTGGTTAAGGAAATGCACAATTGCTTGTCCAGTTCGCTCAAGAGTCAGAGGCTGTGGTTTCCTCACTGATCAGCGCATTCATTCAGCAACTAGCCTTGCAAAAGAATTGAAACCCTGTGCAAGCAAGGTCTGTCTGCCGAAGACATTCAGCATTTGTTGACCTTAAACCGCACATACCAATCTATGGTGTAAACGCACTATCCATAGTTATTGCCCAAGAATAAGAAAGTCTAACAATTTGTAAATGCATGCTACTTGGTACTTTAAACTCCTCTGCCCTGCATGCTAAATTAACTGATCTGAAGGGTAGTGCAACTCTGGACTCTGATAATTGCCCTTCATTCTGCTAGGTTAATGAGAGGGAAAAGTAATCAAAGGGATTCCCATTACTTACATCTAGATCGTGGGGGAAAAGAGGAAGGTGTAGAAATGCGCAAGTCAGATAACGTTAGGTGAGTTCCTCATGCAATCATGGAACGCCTTGTTCAGCATTGCACAAAGAACGGTCCACACTGCCAGGGAACAGTCAGTGTGTACAGTATGCAATAAAAGAACACAAAACTGAGAAGCTGAAGGTGATCCCTCAACACAAAATTCACTTGTACCCTCTCTGTCTCTCCTATCTTGTGGCCCTTGTGGCTACGGGGGTCAGGGGGTATGCAGGGAAGGCTGGGGCGGTGTTCTGAGTTGGATGATCAGCCATGATCATAATAAATGGCGGTACAGGCTCGAAGGGCCGAATGGCCTACTCCTGCACCTATTTTCTATGTTTCTATGTTTCTATTTACTTACCAACAGAATCAGGTGAAACTATTAAAATTCTGGTTTATTAATGCAGACAGCTTCTATATGGTATTTACTATATCCCAGTTCATATCAAGTGGAACAACTTCTGCCTAAGATGCCAGCAGAGGCCGGGACTGCAGAACTGCCAGCTGTGTAGATGCCCCAAACTCTCTAACTGCTGCTTCATTACTTGGAAAACATTAAACAACTGTGCATTGGGAGTAGAAAATGAGACTGTTAAACCAACCTGATATAATTCTCATCAACAAAGGAAAAGAGCACAGATCAATTAAGCCTTCACAGTATAGCAATGAAGCATATCTGAAGCTGTGAGACTTAAAACAAATTGACTGCAGAAGACTCTATTGGTCTGAGTACAGGAGCAGAGTGCATAAGGGAAAATAAGTGGCAGGAGGTGTGGGTAAGAATGATGGAGAAAGATGAAGACTTAAGAAAAATAGATCTTTTTGATGGCTCAAAAGTCCAAAGACTTTCGACAGCCTTTACTATTAAACCAAGTGAACATGGGGTCAAAAAAACAAGAATATCTGTTATAGAAACAATTAACTAATGGTTTTCTACAATAACCCTTAACTGTACAATAGCCATATATACATGTCCTATACTAACTAAATTCAGTCAATATTATATACACCGTTACTATGTGAATTGTAACAGCTCACCTTGAGATTTTCCAATTAATAAAAGTAACCCATTGCCTGAGCAAAGAATGTACTGCTGAACAGTCTATGTGAATAGGCAGTTAATCAAATGACTAATAGATCACCTTGAGTAAATGTGTTCAATAAAATGTTACTCACAGTATATAATAATGCACTCCTGAAAGTAAAGTAAGTGTATCAGGAACACATCTGGAAATATTTCACAGCAGAAGTGCTGATTTCCTGTGTGTGTGGACCCTTGAGAAAATATCTTCAATAAAACATTAGACCCATGTTCATCATAACAATAGCTCCCTGTAGTAAATGGGGTTCACTAGGAAAGTTTCCGAGTTAAAAAATAATGTTTCTGCTGTAATTTTCTTTGGTGTAATTACACAGCAGTTGCTCATAATATACATATACACACTGAATGTGGTTTTAAAGGAACATCGTGTATGCAAAAATATGGAACTTCTGAGGCTATCTTTTTAGTTTACATGTACAGCTTCCCTGTAATAAAACACTAGAACATCGTAGACTTGGCTTTCTTTTCTTAAAGATCCATCAGCTATTCCTCCATCCTGATCGCATTTTGCAGACAATCCACATCTCTCTGAAAAAGCAGAAATCTGGCTTTTATTTGAACACCAGCCTCCTCAGCATCCAAGGACACCTTCAAAAGCGATGCCTTAAAAAAAGGGAACACTTTTGTTAAGGGCTCCATAACCCAGGACATACCCTCTTGGCAATGCTACCATAAAGGAGGAGGTACCGGAACCTAAGGATACACACTCAACATCTCAGAAACAGATTCTTTCCCTCCATCAGATTTCTGAATGGACAATGAACACTTCTCCATTTTTTTCCCTTCTCTTTTTGCACTACTTACTTAATTATAGTTTTTATTATTATGCATTACAATGGATAGTTTTTGTTATTATGCATTACAATGGACTGCTGCCACAAAACATCAAATTTTATGATTTATGCCACTGATATTAAACCTGATTCTGATCTTTTTAGATGGTGATGAAACCGATCAGCTCCTGCCTGAGAAGTGACTTCGATCCATCAAAATTTGCCTTCCAGTGCAACGGATCCACAGCAGAAGCCATCTCATTGGCTCTTCAGTCAACCCTGGATCATCCAGACAGCAAAGATGCGTACACCAAGGTGTTCTTCATTGACTACAGCTCAGCATTCAATGCCATCATCCCCCCAAAACTAATCAATAAGCTCCAAGCTCTAAAACCTTGGCCTTAATACCTCCTTATGCAATTGGATCTTTTCAACTTCTTCACTTGCAGATCCCAATCAGTTTGGATTGGCAACATCTCCTCCACAACCTCTGTCAGCACGTGTCTACCACAATGAAATGTGTTTAACCCCCTGCCCTACTCACTTTATACTTATGACCATGTGTCTAAGCTCAGCTTCAGTGGCTTATTCAAGTTGATGGCGAAGTTGTAAAAGATGTTGGCAAGGCCTAATTTGGAGTATTGTGTGCAATTTTGGTCACCTACCTACAGGAAAGATGTAAACAAGGTTGAAAAGAGTACAGATACCATTTACAAAGATCTCACTGGATCCAGTGGACCTGAGTTATGAGGAAAGATTGGATAGGTTAGGACTCTATTCCTTAGAATGTGGAAGATAGTGAGGTGATTTGATGGAGGTATTCAAAATTATGAGGAGTATAGATAGGCTAAATGCAAGCAGACTTTTCTCACTGAGATTGGGTGGAACTAGAACCAGAGGTCTTGGATTAGAGGTGAAAGGTGAAAAGTTTAAGGGGAGCATGAAGGGAAACTTCAGGGTTGTGAGAGCATGGAATGAGCTGCCAACACAAGTGGTGTATGCAAGCTCGATTTCAGTGTTTAAGCGAAGTTTGGATAAGTACACGGATGATAGGGGTATGGAGGGCTATGTTTCAGGTGCAGGTTGATGGGAGTAGGCAGTTTAAAAGGCTTTGGCATGGACTAGATGGGCTGAAGGGCCCACTGCTGTACTGTACTTTTCTATGGCTCTAAGTTTGCTGACGACATCATAGTCATAGGCCGAATCAAAGCTGGTGATGAATCAGCATGTAGGAGGGAGATGGAAAATCTAGCTGAGTGGTGCCAAAACAACAACCTCTTATTCAATGTCAGCAAAACCAAGGAGCTTCAGGAGAAGGAAACCAGAGGTCCAGGAGAAGGAAACCAGAGGTCCATGAGCCAGTCATCCCCTAACCAATAGCTTCTCTAGCCAATGGGCTTGAACCTACTGCAATCATAGCCGAAACAATTCCATCGAGAACAGGTTTGTATAGCTCACCAACCCACTACATAAGCTCTACAGTCTATAATTACAACTTCTGCACAGCTTTGGCAAACAGGAATACTGTATTTCAGATCTCCGTACTTCTCAAAGGAAACAGTTAATGGTAATACAAATAGTCAAATTTTAGAAACTACACAGTATCTTTCCATTATACAACACCATTTGCTCAGGTCACCTGGATATTTCCGATATTTGTGTAGAGATTCATATCAAATAAAAGCAAACATCCAAGGCTATTTCTTTGAATTTGTTTCTTTGATTGAGCTTGTCATGATATTCAGTAAAACTGTAATTCGGATCATTCCCTCATCTTGCCTCGTCTGATACCGAATATATTTGATCTATCTGTTTATCCAGAAGGACATTAACAAGGAAACCAATTAAACACTTCAAACCTTGAAAGAAATTTGTACCTTAACAGCCTCCAATCTGGTAAGTTCATGAGCACGAATACTCAGCAGAAGAGCTCCCAAGGATTTCTTTTAAGAGAATGATTTGTGGGAATAAACAACATTAATGAGCCATGTTTATCCAAAGAAATGGGTGCCTAAATGATAAAACACATGCATCAAACCAAAAGATTTTGAATTCAAGAAAGGAGAGAGTTGTCTTGCTAAAGATGAACTTAAAAATGACTCCATTTATCAAACCAATAAAAGAAATCAGCTTTAAAATATACCTTTAGATAGTTGGCTATCAATCATAAACAATTGCATGATAAATCACTAGGCTGTGTTAGTACGTTGGTGATTGGAAGGATCCGCGCATGAACTGCTAGATTTTGACCCAGTCCAGAATTCCAGATGTCACTCGGGGTTGGGTATCATCATGAAGGGCAATTAATCTCCCTGAAAGAAAATGTCAGAAATCCATCTGAGGATTACATGACCCTCCACACTCTGCAAACGGTTAAATTAAGCCACAAACTGCATTCAGCAGAAAGCAGAGAGCCCATTCATCACAGAGCCCTCGTGAGGTACAGCATGGAAAAAGGCTTTCTGAGCCCACCAATGCCCATGCCAACCATTACCACCATTTATACAAATCTAACATTAATCCCATTTTTTTTAAACTCCTCATGTCCCAATCAACTCCCTGGACTCTATCATTACCAAAACACTAGGGGCAATCTAAAGTGGGCAATTAACCTACCAACCTGCGTGATTTTGGGATGTTGGAGGACACTGGAGAACTTGGGGGGAGGCTCATGCTGACACAGAGAGAACATGCAAAGTCCACATCTTCTCCCTGTAACTGCCTGGTTCCCCAATCCCGTCCCTCTGGTTTCCTTCTACATCCCAAAGACATGCACCCAGATCTTCTGGGGTATCATTGTGCCACCATGAAGTAATGTTTAAATTCTCCATCTGTTAATATGTAGCTTACCTGAACCAGTGACACCAGCCAAATAAATAAAATAGTGATGCCCAACAAAATCACAATGGAAGTGGCTAAGTGAGTAACAAATGAGGGTGAGTCAGGGAGTTATTTGTTGGACTTCTCTATTTATTTAATCTTCACAACTAAGTCTAACACAGGGAACAAGTAACTAGAAATAATCAAAATAAAGAAGATGCTACAAACAATTCAAACACGTTTATCATTGCTTTAGCTGTGTGTGTCTGTAGTACTGTCTCATATAAAAATTAAGAACCACCAACAGAATGCCAGAAACTCTCTAAGTAATCAGATCTCTCAGCTGTGCTGTGAAAATTAATTATGGGTGTCTCACAGCACTGAGAATTGTTTAGGTGAACATAAATCAACCTACAAGGCCTTTCTAATTCCAGAAGCTTCACTCTTTGAGTTTCTCTACATCTGAGTCATTTCTGTTCTGAGTTGAACACGCTATTTAAGTTCCACCACTTTGAGAAAGTGATCCGGATTCAAATAATCATTTAGATAATCATTCAAATAAAAAACTCAAAGACTCTGTAAACAGAAACACTCCAGGGTTCAGAGAAAAACAAAGATGATTTTCATGGTGAATCGCAAGTCCCTGTGAATAATGTGCTTCCTCTGGTATCCTATCAATCCCAAAGACAGGCAGGACGGTAGATACATTGGCCCAAAAATGTACTGTAGGTGAATGGTAGAATCTGAGGAATAGTTTATGGGAATGTTGGAGAATAAAATGGGATAAGTTCGATGATGAGCATGGACACGTCAGCGAGAAAACCTGTTTCTACGCTGTATGACTCCATGACTGGAGGAGCCTACTAAGGACACTGGGAGTTGAAAGGCCGGCTCACATCCACGAGGGACAAATTTGATGATTGTGGTCACTAGCAAATCAATATTTCAACAGAAATCCTGAAAGTTGTTCCCCATCCTTCTATCACATCTGAGGTATGAAATTCAAGTAGTTCTGGAGGCCTGCTGTGGATGTTGGACAACCAACCACCCTATTTTACCACATATTCCATGAATGAGGAGGATTTGGAAGTACTGGGGTACTGGCAACTATTGGTCAGTCAGTCACAACTCTACAAATAATCAACAGAACAAAATAAAACACCGCTGTTTCTAACAGTTCATCCTTAATTTTCCAGTCATTTCACTAATTAAGTAATTAACATCAAGCATTTTTGCTGTCACTCCTCCCCTGTGAACTGTACAGTTGTTGCTGTTCCTGTGATGGTCTGGCATAGAAGAGCAAAGGTCTTTTTGCCAATCCTGTTTTTATTAACTTTGCTGAGTTGCTGGGAAGTCCATCCCTGAAGCCTAACTGGTCCTTGAGAAGGTGGTGCTGAGCAGCCTTCAGAAACCTGTGCAGTATTCCCATATTAGTGTTGTGTCGGGTCTTCAGGGATTCAAACCCAGCAACAAAGACGAAATGGCACTGAATTTCCAGTTGAGGATGATCTGAGATTGAGAGAGAAATTCACAAGCCCATGGTGCTCCCGCACACTTAGTGACCTCGTCCTTCTAAGTTGAAAGGTCACAAATTTGGTCAGAAACTAGGGAGAGCAATTGCAGATGGTGCAAGCAGCAGGCACAGTGAAGCTGGCAGTGGTGGAAGTTAATAAGAGAAATATCCAATAAACTGGTCTTAGAGCTATCATGTACTTTAAACTAAATCATTTAAACTTCCATGACAGTTTGGTAGGTTTAAGCTTTCGAGCTTCAGTTTTGGAAATCCCAGGGTTGATGTAGTTAACTGATCTCTATTTGTATGGGCATCAAGTAATGACAGATCTGAGCTCTACTGCCAAAAATACTGTTGACTCATATTGCCAAGTTCACAGGAGAATACACCACACTTGGCCAAGGAACCATAGATAAAGATTGCCTGTTTTGTGTTACTAAAATGGTAATATTGTCATTGCTAAAACAGAGTATCCATTGTTTGTTTTGTTGTAACTTCAAATACAATATTATGGTGGTCAATAATAATCCTTTCATACCAGTTCCAAGTAACCAAACCCTAGGGTCTGTTGCTTTCTGGTGCCAGCTGACCTTAAGGCACCTCAACTATACTTTCAATTGAGGAGAAAATATTTTAACAAGGAGTTACCATTAAATTATTTCTCTCTTCCTTTTGGAGTAGCAAGTACGTGGTAAAGGCAGAATTACTCAACCACTTATCAGCTGAATATGGGCCAATCTTGGTAAAATGTGCCACAACTGCCAGATTTCATTTGGTAATTGAGAAACCATCACTTTCATCTCCTATTTACAGCTTTCCAGTTCTGGGAAACATTACCTCATTTACCGAATTGCAAAAAAAATGTGAAGACTGCATAATCTGATATCCTGGGTCAAAGAAGTGAAAATATTTCTTTCCCCTGAAATCAGCAGCTTTCTTCTGGTGAACAAAAGTATCGATGTGCAGAATATTACTTCAACAAGGATCCAAACCAATAATTTGGGACTATTATTTGCATAAAATACAATAAAAGGCTATTTTATTTTTTTGTGCTGTCATTATTAAGTGAGGAAAGAGCACATATTACCCCGCATACTCATTCTTAACTAATGCGCTCTGACCTAACCTCTGAATGCTATCAGTTTCCGATATAACATCTCTATTAGGTTGTAAAATAAGTAAATATACTCCTAATGACCCAAGTGCTTAATGATGCTATTGAACAAATCAATTCTCTCATTCCCTTTGTCAGTCGCAATCTCTCCTGCCCAGATTTAGCCCTTATCTAATTCTAACAGCGAGGTAGCATATTTGTAACTTTGTAAACCTGGAACTTAATACACAGGCCTATATTTGAGGCTCAATTTCATTATACATTTAAATAAAATATTACTGTGAAAATGCTGAAGGACATTTTTTTCCTGTTCTGGCTATCGTTCATTGTGTTATTCCTGGAAAATGTAGGAGAATTGGCATTTCTCTCTCAAACTCTAAATTTAGAGGCACAGGGAGCAAATTCTCAAGGTTTCCTTTCACAAGAAATCCTTAATTTTTTTAATGCTTCTGCTTCTATTTCTGTTGAAGTTACAAGTGGGATTAAACTCCATTATCATTTTGAAGGTTTTCTCCAATCACAACAGTGAATCAAGGAAAATTCAAATTGATTGGACCACACTTGCAACAGGATAATGGAGAATTCAGACCCATTATCCCTTGGATTGGGAATTCTACCCCTCAGTAACACTGTTTGATCATTGTACAGTGTAGTTGGTGGAGAGTGAATGGTTACCTGTGTCCTCAACAGATGTCCTTTCTGTTTATCCTATTTAATGTTACTCTCCATGGCTCCCAGAGGAAAGATGGCAACAGGGCACAGGAAGCAATGATTATGGTCTTCCCAAAGAAGGCATGGGCCTTGACTGAGTCACACACCATTTATTCAGGCTCCGAAGGTTTTTCACTGCCAATAGCCTTCTTGCCTGAAGTGTTCTGATGGATCATTGGCCTGATGGTTGATATATTTTTTACAAGTTAAGGTCCTTCACCAGTTCAGCCATGTCCCCATAATGGTGCTATCAATAGCTTTCTGACAAGCTCCCTCATGCTGAAATATACCTGCTGGGAGATCCTTATCAATTGCTCATGAGCCTTACCCTAAAGAATTTGGATAGAGATGGAGAAAGAGCCATACACTGGAATATGATCCCAAAGAGAACAACCCTGGTTATTTCAGGGCATTGCTTGACCAGTACCTGATGCCCACTGGTTCCTCAAGCTGTGTGTAAGATGAGACAGTGCAAACCAAAATCACATTTGACAGGGAATAGGTACCACCATGAAATTTAACATTGAAAATACTAATCAAAAATTTACTTTAAGACAATCAGAAGTAGGAAATTAAGCTGCCATTCCTCCTGTCAAATGTGATATCCTTTTTTCATTGCCTGAGAACATGCCAAACAGACCAAACAAAGGGAATTATTATAGAGTATCTCTGGCATGTACGGTTATTCAAAAAGCACGCATAAAGGCAGGCATCAGAATTGCCTTTGAAACCTTCTAGAAGGCACATGTCCTGTTTCTCTATGGATTGGGAGTTTCAAAATCTAGTATGTAAACATGGTAATGGAATATTGGCATCTTTGATAAACGTTGCGCTAGTTGAAAATTCCCCAGAGAAGTAAAGCTAATTACTAAAAATGTATTCTTGGGATGCAACTGGAATCTGGTAAGGCCGTTAATAATTCCCATTTCTAGCTTCCCTGAAGACATTAATTTTCCATCACATCTCGGGAACAGAAGCCACAAAAAGGCAATACTGGTTAGGAGTGGAAATTCCCTCCCCAAGAAACTTCAGGAAACCTGCCGGTGCTTTATGGTAATCTGACAGTTTGCAATGTTATTTTACTGATCCAACACTATAAATGTACTGAACTGAATATTTTTAAAAAATCAGGAACTCCAGATTGTTAGTACAGTGAAACACTAGACATCTAACCATGCCAAAACTGCATGCTACAAGGGTATAATCAGAGCAGGAAGGATCTTGGTTATATCAAACATTATTGCTTCAACAAGCATTACAATTTACCCCTCCTAACATATCTCCTTATACACAAGCAATATATGCCTTCTGAATCATGGCACTTGAACTGAGTATCCCCAGGATAAGAGATACAATACTGATGGCTAATTGATGAAAAATTTGGTCTGGATTTTGTTGTGAAATTTTAACTTGAAACAGACACCAATCCTGGGATTTTCACAGTCACATGGCTTAACAAGGTAAGCTCCAAGTAGCCATGTTATTTTATAGCCTTCTCTAATAGAATCAAAGGGGTCAGCTGAACTGGCAAGATCTTCAGGTATTTACAAAAAAAAAAGTTTCCTTACCAAGAATTTCCCTGAAATACTAATGTTTTGCTGTATGAGATAGGAGAGGTTTTAAAGTGACATACTTGGGCTTAGCAAACTCTTAGACCTTAAAAAAAACTATCTGTAAATATGTAATTAGCTCTCCCACATAAACAATTCAAAATAAAATGGGCTTTGAACTAAAATTATGTCACGTGTAGACAAACTGTTTTATGATATCCAGCCTTATACTTACCTTAATTGTGTGTGTGTCTTTCAATCTTTGGGTTAAGTTTTGCAAAATAATGAAACCTATGCTATACTTCTTTCTGGTTTGAGAAATCATGAATGTGATCACTCAGCCACATTGAACTGATGTCTGAGAACAACCAGTGATGAAAAAGGGGAAACCCACAATGCAGAGATCTTTGGATCATTAAAGGGCAACTTTCATCACAGTCAGAGGTATCTCTGTTCCCTGAACAGAAAAGTGATCTTTAGAAGTTCATACTTCAGGGAACAAATCTAAATTTTCATTAGAACACCCGAAAAATAATATGGACATTCATTTCAATCCAATGAGCTCTTCACTAATAATTGATGATTTACAAAAGTACATTAGTTTTGAATATGTTCTTCTCATTTGAATCCCCATTATATTTTTCACAATATTTTTCATTGCATTTCCAGCTCCAATGCATCTCTACAATTGCCGCGAAGCATGCACTGCAGCTTGCGATTGCTCCACTCCTGATTCCCCTCCCTCTATCAGCATTCCAGCTGATATCAGCAGCTCAATGCATGAAATTCACCTACAGGAATCAGCTTCATGCCACTCAAAGGAGCCGTGTTCGCAGCTGCAGTGAAAGATATATAACCTACATAATCAAGCAGGAAGAGGATTAAGTGTAGAGCAAGCCCTTTCCATAATGCTGTCATAAGGTGGCACAGTAAAAGCATGCAATAACAAGAGACAACTTAAAAGGCAATGTTATACTTGGCCCTTAATATTAATCTGTGCAATCCCACAAATAAATTTTCTGCTGTTTTAATGATGTTGTTAATCTGTTTATTTTGATATTAACGCAGTGTTTCTAAATTAGTAAGGGAGCAACAAATCATGTATTTTCCATTTGAGTCAGGAGTGTATCAAAGGAAGGTACAGGGGAGAACAATTAGAAAAAAATGTAAAAACTGACACCATTAATGGGGAGTGGTCCATAAATCTCAAAAATCTATTCCCAATGCTATATCATCAAATGGAAAATAACTTATTTATATTAAGTAAACATCACTTTGCCCTTTCCAACCTTTCTCCAGCCAAGGCTGAAATCCCTTGCTTATTATGACCTTTTAACAATCAGTGGAGCATACAGCTGACCCCCTCCTGTGAGCAATTGCCTTTTTTCATATTAATAAATTGCACAAAAAACATAATCTGCAGTCTGTATTGAAATACAGTGCAGCGCAGCAATTAAACAGGCAAGCAGCCACGGCAGCATCCTCATTAACAGCAGAGCAGGGTCATCCGTCTGCAGCACCTATCAGGCAACTGGACCACAGGCTCTCATCAGTCTTACAAATGCACCTCTGCACTTGGCAGAATTAATGTAGGTATGAATGCTCTAATCACATCACTGAGCATTTCATTATCAACTTTGCTATGGGAAGTAGTTCAGGGAGATGGGTGGGTGGGTGGGAAGAGGAAAGATAAAGCACGCTTTGTCAACAAGACTAGAAAATCGGCCATCGCAGTTCTATTTTAAAACTGAGCACCTTTTAAAGATAAAACAAAACATTACATTTTCTTTTGCTATTACTGATAAGCCAGCGGCCAACACATGAAAGCGACAAGACTTTTACGATGCCAATTGCACTTTTAAAATAAAACTTTCTGAGCAGCCTGTGCTGTGGGATCATTAGATCCACTTGATAAATTATGCCATGTTTCTACTAATGAGGTCTTCAGTTCATTGTTGGGCACCAGTAGCCTCTCCCAATTACACAAACTGTCTTAACCACACAAGCCATCAGACGGAAACTATTGCATAGAGAGCTGGGGGAGGAAAAGAGTGCCTGTCGTTCTTAGGCCTTGACAATACAAATCTTTCAATAATCAGAAAATGGTTTACGATGAACATTCTCAATTAAGTAAGTAAAATGTGGCCAGTTTATGATGCAGATAAATTGATGGCTTCTATCACTGTAAGAGAAGCCTGACTTTTATTTTCATACATAAATAACACCAAATATTTGCTAATGAATGTAATTTAATTAACAGTGCATAATTTAACTACAAAAGTCAACCATTTGTTAGGAGTAGGTAAATCTGACATATCTTCAGACAAAAATAAAGACTATGATGATATTGCTGACACATTTTATATTCCTCAATTACTGCTTGGTATCAACAGAAATTCTACAGACATTTTGTACAAAGTAGCAGAATACTGTATGTCTTCCTACCATTCCTTTATTGCGCGAATGGGTCAATGTCACCCATAAATCTATGGAAAATGCACGCGCTCAAATACACAAAAGGTTCTGCTTTCGGGGGCAAGTGAGGGAAGAAAATAAATCCCAGTGATTGGGTGTTATTCCATATTAGAAAACCAAAAGCTTTGTACACCATCCCTTGGGTGAAACTGTGTTACCTGTCAAATATCACGTTTGCCCACTCCTTTTGATGAGCTGTTAGTTAGCACATCTAATTGCACTGACAAAGCTCAGCTGATTTGCAATTCATCATTAATTTTAAGCCTCTTGTCCCAATATTAAAAATGAATACTGCATGTCTACAGAGGACTGCTCAACACTCTTCCACTAATCTCTGGGCTAATTTGCATCTGGCTTATCTCACACAGACACAGACATACAGAAAGATACACACACACGCATGCACGTGTGCGCAAACGCATACACAACATACACACACACACACACACACACACACAGAGTAACGACTCACTGAGAAATCTGTCAGTGAGAAATAATTACCCCAAGTATGTCCTTTAACCTCTTTACTGCTAGAAATGAACAATACATTGCTGCATTTTAATCAAAGCACATCAGTCAGTTCACTAAAAACCAGGCACTGGGTGCTTTAGATATGCCAAGGCCCAAAGCCCAGATTTATATACAGAAACATTTCTCAAGAGGCTAGGCTGTATGTATCTCAGTTCAAATCTTATATTTGTTTTAATATCTCAGTGTATTTTGTCATTGTATTGATCAGTATTTTTTTGCTATTAAACTTCTGCAAAATAACACACTTTGCAATTTTGTTCTTCCAAGACATTAGCAAATAATCTTGTAGATTTTTGGAAGTAACTTCTATCTGAAACTTCAAAATGAGTTGCAAAATACAGATAACAGGGAATATATTGAGAGGGATTTGTTTTTCCCCAATTAGTTTTTAAAAATAAAAATACTAGTTTGACCCTCACCCTCTTCCAGCTATCAAATCATTACACACAGGCAAAGAAATCCAGTTTATTCTATGCTGTTGCATTGATAAGGAAGTCATAATATCTAAATCAAGACTCAGCATAGTATCTCATCAAATGTAAGAATGAAATCTACAGGATATTTACTTACTTCTGCATTTTGGACCAAGTTTAAGTTTATGGACAAAAGTTATTGGCATATAATTTACAATACTATTTTACACATTAATATCCTGATTTTTTTCTTCATAGTCAAAAAGTAAAGATTATTATTTCTTTTCTCTGAAATGGTTATTCTTTTGACACATTTATTTAAAATTACTCAATCATTATGACAAGATTTGGGAAAGATCTGCTTAGTGATACTAGCGAAGAATAATTTATTTAGACTCTAGATAAGGGATCCTGTCTCTTTAAATACTTCTTCTTTAAATATATTTTAGGACATGACAAAGATTTCCCTATTTCCTTTTATGACTGCTTCACTGAGCAGTGTAGTTCAGAGATCAATGCAGTGATTGGCAGCTAATGTATTTTCCCTGTTATGTCTTAGTAAATTCAGTCTGACAGCTGTTCTTACTGATCAAAATGGCAAAGGTGGTTTGATTTTTGTATATAAACTGCAGTAAATAGCACAGGGGAGATGTCTTAATTGTGTTTAATGACTTTAAATGGCAATACCCAGCAGATAAAAGTTTAAAGTTTAGTTGCACTCCTGGTGTCTAGCATTGTGCCCAAAGGTGTTTGAAGTCCTGATGAAGAGTCTCGAACACAAATGTCTTCTCTATAGATGCTGCCTGACTTACTGATTTCCTCTGGCATTTTGTACTGTATGTGCTACTCTGGATTTCACGCATCTGCAGAATTGCTTGTGTTTTTGAAAGCACATTGTATGCTAACAAAGTTCTATATACTGAAATCTTTGTAAAAGCTAAATATAATTAAATACAAATCCTTATGATTTAGACAAACTGCTCACAGTTTCACATTCTACTATTGAATTGTGCATGATAACTATTTACAGCTTCTTGTCCTACCCTGATATAATTCATTCATGGGCAGGGTTACTACACAGCAGATAGTTTGAGATTGATTAGTTACACAAACCAATGGTGAGAATATCATAAGGCTGTGGGTTGTTTATATTAGTCAGCCTCCCATAAGGAATAGGAAGAGATCAAATAACATCCTGCGCAATAAGACTAAAGCTATGGCAACAACGGGAATGCAGCCTGAAGTAGCTGAAATCGGTGTTATATAAATGAAATGAAGAGAATTCATTGTTGGAGAGGGAGCAAAGAATGACCAATTCTGCCAATGACAACAAGAACCAACAGATCAAAACAGATGTATTACTAAGTATCTGAGAAGTAATTCGGTTTTACATCATAGTAAGTTACCCTGCTGGAGAAGATGAATAAAGACAACTCAGATAGTTTTATATAGAATGATCTGTGCATAAGTTGATCAAGAAGAGTGTGATATAGTCATGTTACATTTTAAATTCTGTCGGAACCCAAAGTGAAAAACTTATCTGACATTGTGAATGCAGTGTGACAAGTCTAGTTCATTATGAGTGAAGTAGGTTTTCTTCAAAAGGGTTCTAATCCTGTGATTTTGATGTTCAAAGACTCTAATGATCTGGTACAAACTAGCACTACGCTAAATTCTCTACAAAGGCTGAAGGGATATCTGAAATGGAAAATAAAAATGCCATACTGGTAGAGCTATAAGGGAATCCCTGTTAATTCTGAATTAAGTGAATGGAGTTGAACTGCGTTTTGTGGGTCAAAGTTACAACACAGTTAGCAATGCTGCATTCAACTTGGGAATGATGAATGTTGATATTGCCACTGGACTCCAAAAATATTTCTAATCCCATTCACAAGCATCTTTATAAGCACAAAAGAATTATTTTTCAAATTGCTGCCTCATCATTTGTTGCAACTCATTTTTGGCACAACTTCAATTTAAATTATTGATCATATTTTAACAATGTGATACAATATATTTGCACTATTGATTTTACAAATTATCTACTGCACTGTGATTCATACATTTCATCAAATTAGTTAGACTAGTCATTATATATTTATTTGCATGGAAGAAGTTATGAGACATCTCACTATTATTCACTTGCAAAATGCTCACATTGCTTACTGGCAGTGGCATAGTCTCTTGCAAACCACCTCCTTCAGGCTGGGTCTGCCAAAAGGTAATCACAGTTTTCAAACATCAGCAAACCCGCTGTCGTTAGCATTTGCATTACTTTCCTACAGAATCACAAAGGTGACTTGTAGTACTATTTGGTAGTACAATGTAAAAGTCTGGCTCCATATGGAAGGATCCCCAATTAGTGAACATTTGTGCTAACTAAACAGAATTGCTTTCACAATTATTTCAGAAACACAGGAAAAAAACTTATTAATATTGATTGCAAATTCCCAGAGTGTGTTCAAAAAGACAGCAAGTATCAACAGTAAACCTACTGGTTCTTCAAAACATTTATTTATTCTGGTCTTCTCTGAAATCAGCCAGTAGATCTCACACAAGCACATTTGAAGTGGCTACTTTTACTTCACAGAGACTGGTGTAACCTTTTCCTGTTAGACAAAGAAAACCTTACTAACCCTCTGATTTCTAAGGTTGCATTCTAAGTATTCTTAATCGGATTTTATAGCATACTGTAGCCAAGTTCATCAAAATTATCAAGATTATTTAGGGACACCTCTTAATTTCATGCTCATTTCATTTTCTCTCCAAATGTCTACAGGTGGAAGTGATTCAGCTCCAGATTTGCTGGCAAGTGCTGTTTTTTTTTATTCCACCTACCAAACTGACTGGCTCAAATCGTGGGGCTCACTCACGAACTCTGTTCCCAAGTTTATTTTGCATCAGTGGACAGCAAGTAGAAAGGCAATTAATTAGTCTTGACTCAACCCTGTTTTTGAATCTTTCTAACTAAAACAGCCATTTAAACACAGTAAACAAGCACTGGACAAGCACTAAATGCAAAGGTGAAGTGGC
This sequence comes from Mobula birostris, assembly GCF_030028105.1. Lineage (NCBI taxonomy): Eukaryota > Metazoa > Chordata > Chondrichthyes > Myliobatiformes > Myliobatidae > Mobula > Mobula birostris. The sequence goes on from NC_092384.1 coordinate 54,822,395, forward strand.
TGAAGCATTTCAGGATTTTATGTTTGACTGCACTTTCTCTGTCCACAGGGAGCAATCTTCTCCTACCCTAAGTCCCTTAAAGCCCTTGGCTTGTGAACACATCCCTCACAGAGATGGGCGAGTCTCCTTGCTTGGAGCTGGTACACGGTTTTCTCCTAAATGGTCTTTTAACAAGCATCCAAACGAACCCTCAACGGCCCTTTCATACCTCTTCTTAAGCACCAGGTCAGGATGGGAGCAGCATTTTCAGAATTCAAAAATACCTGCCCTAGTTCAAACTCTGGTTTGATTTAAAGGGACAGCTCACAAACATTGGGGTGCCTCAACTACCATGTTTAAAAGAACTCCCTCATTATTAATAATTTAAACATTGCCATAGAATAAAGCAATGAAACTAAAAGAAAATCCTCTAATGCAAAAGGGACAGCTGTTATTTAAATTATATTTTAAAACCCAGCTATTATCTTGTCTGAGGTTCACAGAAGTTAGGCCACAGGATGCTTTAGTAACCACAGCAGGCACCACAGACCTTAAAAGATAACACAATTTCTATTAATTCATCTGTTACCCTGACATTAGTCCTGTAGCTGGGTGTGATACCCAACGCCCCAGCTTCTACGTTTGCTGTCTTGCTCATTATGCAATTTGACCAATTTGCTGCCAAAGGCAAACTCTGCCCTCAGGCGAAGGAGCAGTGGCTTCACACACACAAAAAAACAATGACAACTAAACATAAAACAACAGCGCTCCAAATTATTATGCCCCACTCTATTGTTTGCAGAACTCAGTGAGATCTGTCAGGGGAGGGGAGATGGAGAAAGGAAAAGTAAATGGCTTGCACTGATATAGCATCATTTACCTCAGAAGGCCCCAAAGCACTTTACAGCTAACGATGTGTTGTTTTAGAAGTGTAGTCACAGTTGGAACATTGGAAACACTGCAGCAAATTTGCACACAGCAAGATCCCACTACAAATATAACAATGAAAGGATTTTCCTTTAGTGAAGTAGATTGAGGGGTGAAAATTAGCTAAGACATCAGGGAGATTGCCCTCACATTCCTTAAAATACCACATAGGAACTTATACCTCCTCCTGAGAGAGTCTGCGCAGTGAGATACATTCCCAGTAGTGCCGCATTCTGTCAGTGAGACAAGCTACATTTTTGTGCTCGCTTTAAGTGAGAGTTTGACCCCAGAACCTAAAGCTGAGCAACCAGATCAGCCACAATTGACACTGGGAACTGAACTGTGAAGCAGAAGTCAACAATGATGGGTGTACCACCTGAAACTGCAACAGAATGTCAGGGCTCTTCAGTGGCTTCTCCTCATGGTAGTCTGGAAATTAAAGTACAATGAATGGGGGGCACTGTAAGCATGACACGCATCCTAAAAAATGCACTGCAAACTTATTACCCAAAGTCTGAAAGTAAAAATCCACGCAATTCATGCCCCTGCCTTACATGGACAATCTTCACCTCCCTTTCCTTTTGACATTTCTCCTTTCTTTACTTGCTCTTCAATAACCCAATACTCATCAACCACTAACCCCCCATGGAACTGTCTATCACCGCAGCCTGTTATTAACAATCCCATTAATAAGTGGCATTACCGGTATCCTAGAACTTGTGCTAATATGTATGGCCCCTCAGAGAACCATCTTCTGCCTCTGCACAGGAGAGTTCAGTCAATCTAAAGAGCTTTTTTAAAACAAAGAACCTTCATGCTGTTAGGCATTGAAAAGTGTTGCAGATTTTTAATTGTAGTCTTTGATAGGATTATTGAGTTTTAGATATTAGCACTGTCACTACTGAGCTAGAGATATAGAGCACAGGAATGGGTCCTCAGTACACCAAGCACCCATCCACACTCATCCTATTTAATTTGCATCACAATTCTCCTAGATATATTTCTAAACTACACACCAGTGGCAACTTATCGTACACAGTTGATTTACCAAGCTGCATGCCTTTGGGATGTGAGTGGAGACCGAAGACACTGCCTGAAATGGGATTGAACCTGGGTCACTGAAGCTGTGATGCAGTCACTGTACTATCTGCACGACTTCCCCTGAAGTTTTCCCACAGCTTCATGTAAGCTATCTTCTAGTCAATATGCTGTACAGCTTTACCAGAGGAAGAAGAACATTGATAACATAACGTTACCTTCAGAATCAGACATACATCAGCTCTGGCACGTTTTGCAGGCCATTACTTCCTACAAAGCAAAGCCTAACATCCTGAATGGTGGTGATGCTTCATTCCCAGATGAGCTCAATGTGTCTTTTTTTAACACGCTTTGAAAGGGAGAATAAAACTACGTCTGTGCAAATCCCTGCAGCATCTGGTGACCCTGTGATCTCTGTCTCGGAGGCTGATGTCGGAACATCTTTCAAAAGGGTGAACCCTCACAAGGTGTCAGGCCCTGATGGTGTACCTGGTAGGGCACTGAAAACCTGTGCCAACCAACTGGTGAGAGAGTTCAAGGACATTTTTAAACTCTCATTGCTGCAGCTGGAGGTTCCCACCTGTTTGAAAAGGGCGACAATCGTACCAGTGCCCAAGGACAGGATGAGCTGCCTCAATGACCGTCACCCAGCAGCACTCACGTCTACAGTAATGAAGTGCTTTGAAAGTATAACCATGGCTAGAATCAACCACTGTTTAAGAAACGACCTGGACCCACCGCAATTTGCCTATTGCCACAATTGGCCGACAGTAGATGCAATCTCACCGGCTCTGCATTCAGCTTTGGATCACCTGGAGAATTGTAATACCTACATCAGGCTGCTGTTCACTGATCACAGCTCAGCTTTCAACACAATTATACTATCAGTTCTAATCAACAAGCTCCAAAACCTGGACCTCAATACTTCCCTCTGCAACTGGATCCTTGATTTTCTCACCGGGAGACCACAGACAGTACGGTTTGGAAGTAGCATCTCCTCTCTGCTGACAATCAACACTGGCCAATCTCAAGGATGCGTGCTTAGCCCACTGATCTACTCTCTCTACACCCATGGCTGTATGGCTGGATACAAATCAGACACCATCTATAACCCTGTCAATGACACAACTATTGTTGGCAGAATTTCAGATGGTGATAAGGAGGTGTACAGAAGCAAGGTAGATCAGCTGGTTGAGTGGGGTCATAACAACCACCTTGCACCCAGGACATGCCCTCTTCTCATTGTTACCATCAAGGAGGAGGTATAGGAGCCTGAAGACACACACTCAATATTTTAGGAACAGATTCTTCCCCTCCACCATCAGATTTCTGAATGGGCAATGAACCAATATACACTACTTCATTTAATTTTTTTGCTTTCATTTTCTTCTTTTTTTGCTCTTTTTTGTCCTACTTATCTAACTTCATATATCTTTCTTATTGTAATTTATAGTCTTTTAAAACTATTATATATTGCAATGCTCTGCTGCCACAGAACAACAAATTTCACCACATATGCCAGTGATGGTAAACCTGATTCTGATGTCCACAATTTTCTTCCAGGCTTTATTGAAATTATTGAAACTAACTGAAGGCATTGGATCATCAATTCTGGTTGCTTTATTAAATGCCATGTGCTGCTCTGGCAAGTTTAAACCAAATAAAACTGGTCTCAGCTGAAGTAAACAGCATAGCTTAAATTCAAGTATTAATATGATTATATAGACCCTTAGCAGAAGTTTCCACGGTGACAACTGGGGTATAATGATCCACAGCCCTATCACAACCTAAACAGCATACAAAGCATTGTGAAAGTCAGCACTGTGTTAGCCTTGAGAAAGGGAGACATTGGCCAAAAGAGGAATAGGTAAGTTAGATGACACCTTTAAAGAGTTAAAGGTGGTCCAACAAGGTGGATGATATCCCTTTATCCAATGGAAGTGTAAACATTATTTACATATTGGACTATAGTGCTTACTGTAAAGCACCCTGCTGCTTTATAAAATGCAAATGTGTGAAACCACTGAAGTGAAAGTTGTCTGACCTTTTTCAACCATCTGCATCTGTAAAAAGAAAGAGAGGAACTCACAAACCCCTTTCTGCTTACCTGCAATTTTAATTACCTCCTCTCTTAAATCAAATCACATGGTTCCTATAAAGGTACTGTATTCATTTAAAAAATATTTAAAAGAATATTTCTTGATGAGAAAACAAGGTGTGAAGGATATTTTCCAGAGCAACAATGAGAACCAGATGACAATCTTTCTACCACAGGAGAGCTTTATTACAAAAGGATGTAATCTTCAAACACTTTTCGGCTGCCTAGGAACGAAAATGGAGAAAACATGAGTGCACAATGGCAGGTGATTTATAGACTGCAGGCATGCACAACGAAAGCAGCCAACAATTAAGCAAAAAAATTGTTAGTATTACACGAGAAAGGCCTAATTCATTCCAAGGACACAGAAACCCCAGACCAAGAGGGAAAAAGAAGTCAAGAAATTAATTGGCATGGAAATATTTGGTATTGTCATGGATGAAGATGGAAGTAAAGTGATACAGAAATATTTTAATTCTTTCAGGATTTAAATGCATATTACCCTATTTCCTCTTTTCATAAAGGTGCCACAGTACTGCTTTTAACTTCCCTCTCCATCTTTCCTAAATAACGTTATTCAGTACAAAACAAGTTCATGGTATGGTCTTGTCTAAAGCTAAGAGGGACAGGGGAGAGCCTTCTTAGTGGTAAAATATCATTTCTAATCCTCAGCTACATATGTGATATTCTATTTCTTTTACATCTGTGGCATTTCACTGTTAGTTCTGTTGCTTAAAAAAAAGGGGAGGGGGCACAACGAGAGATTAATGGACAGATCACATTCCATACAGCTGTTATGCACATGAACCAGTGTTATAAACTTGCCTCAAAGGATAACGATTGACCAACCATGAGAGGGTGATAGTGCACAATCTATCGGATACAATGGATTTTCCTTGCACAGTAAACTTATTTTCAAAGGAACTGTTGCATGACTTCATTCTCCTACTGCCTATCCTACCAGTTAGAAGATCGGAAAAAAAATATTTTTTTAAGTCTATGGAATTCAAGACCTAACTAAGCAAAGTACAATTGGGAGCATTATAAAAAAAATCAGAGCTTTCCACCTCACTGTGCTCTTGCCAAAATAGCCTTGATGAACAAAATGCCACATTTATTGATTCTGAAGGAATACTCCTCCCTCAGAATCAGTAAATGTTTTGTCTTCTCTACTTCTTGTTCTAAAGGAGTGTGTTCATAGTTGCTTATTCTTTTTTTCCATCACTGTCTTTGGTTTCCATTTTCCAAACGCTCCTCCCTCCCTGAAAGTGCTGCTGATTTTTCACTGTCCGGCTACAATTGCTTCTGCAAACGTTCTGGGAGCCACACGTTACATTCTCTATTCTTGTTCTGCTCTTCTGGACAATGGAAATAGTAAATTTCTTGGATCACACAAGACATCATAGCTGTCTCTTATCTTGTGTTCATCTACTGACTGTAGTTACACTTTCTAGAAGAGGATAGTGGACATTCATCAGGCACATAAATCTGTCATTTCATGTCCTCACTGATTATTGATAACTCTACATCTAGTCAGGAACTAGATCAGATCTATGGTTACTTTTAAAGATAAATTAAGGGAACATACAGTTGGTTTGTTGGCTTTATCTATCTTTACTCCTCCGTTTCCTCCCTTACATTTTAATATAAGGCAGACCTGTGATATCTCAAGCCAGTGGACATAGTTGACTCCATTTCTCACCAATCTCGCCAATTAAAGCGTCAAGGAAGATTGAAATCAACTAAGATGAGAGCACAAGGTGCGAGTGTTCAGCACTGTCTGCCTGTGTGTGAGTGGTCTCTCTTCTGCTCCTGGAGCAAGGTACCTGTGTTCAGTCAGTCTCTCTCCCTCTCGCTTGGGTCTCGGGCAAGGTTTAACCAATGCGATTTGTGGATTGGACTCAGCAGTTCATGTTATGGTGTGTTTCTGCTTTCTGGTCACTCCTTTTTTTAAATTCCTATTCTCTACGATTTTGATCGGGGCAGAATGGCTCTGCGGCCCACAGTCAACGAATGACACATCACTAGATTGAACTGAACTGAGCTGGACTGAACATTTCTCGACTGTTTCGATGACTCTGTGGTTTGATGTTTTACATTCTGTGTTTCTCGCTTGTTTTTTTGCCATTTGCGCGATTTGCTTTTTTTTTGCACGCTGGACGTTTGATGTCTGGCTTTGAACGGGTTCCGTGTTTTTCTTTGTTTCCTGCCTGCCTGTGGGAAGACGAATCTCAGGGTGGAATACTGCATACATACTTCGATAATAAATGTACTTTGAACCTTTGAGACTGGTCAAAATGTGACTATTTGCTGACCATCTGAAGATGCAGAGAAATTAAAACAAAACCTGAAGCAGATGCAGTTGCACCTTACAACCATATTTCTTAAGATTTGGATAAACTACGTGGAACAAAAAGACAGAAAACGTTTAATGCTATGCCCTTCTGTACCTCACTGAAAAGCAAGTGACATTTTGTTTACCTCTGCTCTGATGAAATAATTTCACATTTACTCTGATGAAATAACATCACATATACTGTGCAAATCTTACTCAAAGACACTGAATCAATGACAGAATTTGAAAGCTCAACAAAGAGAAGCTTAAAATTCAATAATCATCTTCATTACAACAATATCCTTGATAGTTAGCAAACACCTAGGGTTGCCAACTGTCCCGTATTAGCCGGGACATCCCATAAATCGGGCTAAATTGGTTTGTCCCATACGGGACCGCCTTTATCCCGTATTTCCCCTGATAAGGTAGAGCATTCCTAAGAAACTGTTTGTAAGCTGAAATGGCGTAAAGCGCAAAAGCAATTACCATTAATTTATACGGGAAAAATTTTTGAGTGTTCCCAGATCCAAAAAATAACCTACCATATCATACCAATAATACATAAAACCTAAAATAACACTAACATACAGTAAAAGCAGGAATGATATGATAAATACACAGCCTATATAAAGTAGAAATAATGTATGTATAGTGTATCAGAATCGGGGAGATTAAGCCAAAACCAATTTGTAGAAAAAAAAATCGGCACATACATGCATGCGCACGTCATGTATACACACACAGGTGCCCATGCAAGGCTTCATTCTCATGGTAGTCTTTCTTGGGGTAAACACAAGTGTCTCGTATTTGACTGCCACTTTTGTCCCTTACTTGGGAGTGAGAAAGTTGGCAACCCTACATACATCCCCTTGCTAACTAAGCAAAACAACATACTAGAAATAGAGTTTTAGAAAAAAAATAACAAGTTACATCAAATGTGTTGGCATGATATATAAAAAACACCCAGGCTTCTAGTATGTTTTACGTCAAACATCTTAAGGCCAATGTAAATTAGCTGCAAACAAATGAGTAGATTATAAAGCTAAACTTGTCTCAGGTGCAAATGATTGGTTTCTATAAAGTTAGGTATTTATGCAAAGTCACAATTTATTGGAATGTTTTCTGAATGAAATGGTGCTTTTATTTAGTTATTTTTCATTCTTAAAGGAAACAATTTAATTCAATCAAGAGATTGTTTCAATTTATTTTTCTGAGGCAGCTGTATAACTATTAAAAGTGCTCCTAAAATAGATGTAATCTTAAATCTTAGTTTCCTTAAATGTGTCTGGTAACTAGTTTTGATGAAGGATTTTCAACCTGAACTATGTTTCTCTTTCTACGAGTGCTGCCTAACCTGCTCAGAGTTTTCAGCTTTTTTCTGTTCTTATTTCAGATTTCAAGCATCTGCAGTTTTTGTTTAGTAAGCCAAAATGTTTCTTTGAGAGACTGCAATATTTCTTTTCACGAACACATCTAGTTAGCCTCAATGAATTTTTTATACTCTGCCTTAATATTTTGTTACAAAAACCAAATGAAGGGGATCATCTAGCTGCTGCATGAAGATTTTACATGGAAAGGACATACAAACCCTAAATATCATATTGCGTCTATTACCTTTCAGATTCAGACTCTATCACACAGGGTCCTCATTTGCCTTTTGTAATTGAGGTCAATTTTAGGTAATTCTTTTGCAAAAGACATTTTTTGATTAAAAACAAGGTGTTAACTTAGCACATTATATTGATTCCTATACAAATCAACTGCTGTATTCTACTTAGCAATTCTTCAAAGCCATTTTAAAATAAAAGAAGCACATTCATTAAAAATAACACAATACACAACTGCCACCAGAACCGCATGGTTTAATTCAGCAATGCAGCCGACTTTACACCACCAACAAATAAAACTCAATGGCTTTGTGAACTTCCAGGTAATACATTTTTTTACCTGTTTGATACGAAATGATTTTACATCTACATATTGTTTTCATCTATTTGATACGAAATGATTTTACAACTCTATATTGTTTCTTTTTAAGTTCCCTTAATGCAACGTCATGACTTTCAAAACACACGAGGCATGGCATGCTATTGACAAAATGGTGATAAAACTATTTGTGATTTGGATCACAAAAGCCCAAGTCACGGAAAAGTAGTAATATAGGAGTTTTCTGACAGTAGATTAATAGGAAAATATATTTTGATTAGAAAAGGAGCAAAACTGCCTTTTCCGGAACAGTTAACTATAATATTCTTTGTGCATTATCCCATTCACCGGAAGTGAAGATAGTTTAATCTTGAAAGTTAATCTCTCAAGGCCATTTAGATTGCGGAATGTGTTGATCACCTTATTTGAACATTTCAAATTGACGGCTTCTAAATTTTAGGCATGACACCAAAGCTACATTCCCATCTACATTTGCCCTCCCCCCCCCCCCCCCCGACAATCCCTGGTATAGGACACAAACTGGGTTTGGGACACTCTGTACTTTAAGCCTAAACTTGGGCTGATCCACTCAATAATACAAACATTCTATAATGCCACAATTAGCTGACGGCAGTCCTGTGTCCGCTGTTCCTTTACAGTTTCTTCAGTCAAAGGCTTGTCAAATAGCTTCTCCAGAGTCACATCACAAAGTTCAGAGCTATGTTGAGAAAAAATGTTATGTTGTGTAAATTTATAGCCACCATGAATTAAAATGTATTCTTGGCCACAAGCTTTGCTCCTGCTTTGATATCATCAAGGCAGTAATTATTACCTCATCTCCAAAACAGCCGTTTATTTACAATTGCGCAAAAGAAGAGATAACAGGGCATCAAACAGAAAGAACATTTTTAAAAACCCTACTATTACAGCACGCCAAATGCAGCACCATCCCTTTAAAATAATTTTATGTCGGCAATGAGTTAAGCAGCAAGGTGCATATTATCCAGCGAAATGTGGAGAAACCCAAACAAAGAGTACACACAGAATTAACCCCTTTCACTTTAAAACGATATTCTGATAAAACTGGGGATGTTAAAGAGGCTAATCTCCCAAACACACCCTGAAGCTACCTTTAAAGTACCACATACGTGCCTTAGAATAATGTCTAGACATTCACCTCCGGATCTGTGTTGATGTGTAATGATACTGGCAGACCACTAAGCTGCTCTCTCTCCTCTTTCACAGCTCAGGTTCCAAAGAGACTGAAGAATGCCAACAATAAGAATTAGACAGACAAATCATTAATTTATGAGTACAGTGCATCCGCTTGCTAATTAAAGTATATTTTCAACAAAGTTCCAATTATTAGTCAATGACCTCATCCTCAGGCTAACCATTGTATTTGTGTGAAGGTGTCACTTGCAAGGATAGTTTGACTACCCTCACTGAATTAAATAAAAAAAAGATGCACCTTTTATTCTTTCTATAGTACTTTCTTATTAAGATTTGGACCAAACACTTTTATTGCAATTATTTGTTGTTGATTTTAAGAATTTAGTTAATACTTCTTATAGAGAGGTACATTTTAACCAAATAGTTGCCCAATTTAATATTCTTCCTTCTTTTCACAGTGACTAGTTGATTTTGAAGGAGAACACAAACAAACAATTTGAAATGCACTTTGTAATTTGCAGAGAAGAGTGGTTTGTCTAAGGAGTAAATATCACATAATGGAAAGCTGGAACTAAGTTTTTTTAAAAATCTTCTGAAGTTTAAGTGCTTCTGGTTCTCGTTTAACCAAAATGGGCATAAAAGCAACTGTTTGTGAATGTTATCATAGGTTAGGCGCTTAAAATGATAAGATGTTTACTTCATTTTTGGCAGTAGTCCATCAATACATAAGTTTATTTGTCAATAAACAACAGATAAAACAATAAAACAGAAAGGTTACTGTAATCTGCAACTTTCTGCACTTTCATTTGAAACTAATTTGCCTTACCATGCAAGATGAAAGATTTTTGCCAGAAATAAGCTGAACTTGTGAAAAGATTATGGCTTTCATGCCACAGAGAAGTGTTTCTATGCAATGTGTGGGCTGTATGCATTTTACAGATTATGACAAATAATGGGCAGGATTAGCACACAGTCATCAATATTGCAAAATGTAATAATCATTACTTTATTTTCAATGACAACAATTTTATTTCCTCCATCGCCCACATTCAACACTGCAGCAGCATCCCGATGACTTCCTTACAGGACTGAAAGGGTTATCCAGCTGTCTTACCTTTTAGGTTATCAAGTCTGCTGTATCACCACGTTCACAGCCCAAACCCAATCTCAGTTAAGAAGAAGCAATAACATTCAATGTATCATTGTCACACAGATCTTACATTGGCTGGATGTACTGCTTTTACGTTGCTGCACAATTATACAATGCAAGAATATATGAAGCAGAAACAGTTCTAGGCCATTAAAACCATCTGCTTGTTCCATTCTACAAGATCAAAATTCATTCTTTTGCTTCAGCACCACTTTTCTGCACTAATGTAGCATCCTTGACACTTCCCCTACTATCTAAAGATCTCTTAAATATACTTAATGGCCCTCTTAAGTGGATAATTCCAAAATTTCTCTGCCCATTTTGTGTAGGAATTTCTGATCTTAGTCCTGAGTGGTTAAGGCCTCAGTTTGATACTCTAACAACTGGTTCTAGACTTCCCTGTCAAGGGAAACATCAAATCTGCAACTACTGGACTAGAGATCGTCGATCGCTCTTCTAAAATCAAAGTCCCATCCCTGGAATCGAACTGGTGAACTATTGCTGCACTCCCTGAATCCCAAGCATTCCATTCCTTAGGTAGTGAGACAACAAATGCAGACAATACTGGTATTTTGGCCTCATTGGAGCCTTATATAATTGGAGCTTTGTGTCTCGGATCTTGTACTTCATTCCTCTTGCCACAGTCACAACCATTTCATTTCCCTTCCTTATTGCCTGTTGTAAATGCGTGCTATCTTACTATGACTTGTGTACAAGAACACCCTTCTGAACATCAACGCTCCTCAATCTCTCCTCAATGCTTTCTATTTTCCTCCTTAAGTGGATGACCTCATGTTTCCCACAGTATACTCTATCCATTATCATCTCGAAACTTCTTCGCATCGCTGTCATCGCCCAACAGTGCCACACGAATCAGTATTATCAGTAAACATGGATACATTGGGCCTCCTCATTGAAATAACTAACACAGCCTATTAACAGCTGGAGACACAGCACCAGTCACCGCAGCAGTCCACTGGCTTCCCAACCTGAAGACGCCATGTTTACTTCTACTCTTTCTTTTCAGTTCCTTGACAAATCTTTTATCCACGACACATTTTCCCCACCTCCATGCACTCTAATCGTATTGAATAATCTCTTCAATGCAGCTTATTGAACCGCTGAAAATTCAAGTATCAGGTTGTTTGCACTTATTTATTCTGCTAGTTATAGCCACAAAAAAACTCCAAAAAAAGATTGTCCAACTTCATTCCCCTTTCATAAATCCACATTAAATCTTCTCAAACCTGTTATTATTTTCTACAAGTTACCATTTCCATATTAATTGAATTCAGCAGTTCTCCCACTTTTGATGTTGGGTTCATTGGTCTACAGTCTCCTTGCTTTGTTACATAGTGGGATACAATCTTCTACCTTCCAATTCGTTGGAACCAAACTAAAAATCTATAAGGGAACAACAAGTGCACCCATTATCTCCATCGCCCTACCTTCAAAACCCTAGGATGAAGGCCACTGGCTTCTGGAGATTTATCACCTTTCAGCTCCATTAGTACCCCACAGAGTTTGAGGAAGAACCAAGTTAAGCACACAATAACAAAGGTATTACTCACAAAATATTTGCATTAAAAGTATATGTTCAAAGTGATTTATTGACATTTATAATAAGCAAAGATATGAGAGTCGGGCGTGTGATGAGTGGTTCAGGCCCCAGATGTGAAACAATTGCAAATGCCATCAAAGAAAACTGACATATTATAAGACATGGCTTTTAGCAATCCATCATGAGAATGGTTGCATTGGCGCTGATGTCAATTTTATTGCATTAAACCAACTCTAAATAGTCCCGCGACAAGCTTTGTTTCTAACGATCTTGAAACAAAGAGAATGCTGCCGTGAATACACAAGACTTCGCTTTTCACAATCAAATACTTGCAGAACTTTTGAGTCTTTTATGACTGCACCTTCACCCCTTTCCAAGGATAAGAATTATAATATTACTATGCCAGAAACACTGCCGTGCAAAGCAGATGTGTTTCCAAATAAAGCAATGCAGAATTTCTCAGCATCTGGCCACAGGCTCATCCATGGATTTTGACAGCAAGACCTGAGGGATACCAAGATGATGAGGGGCAAAAAAAATGCAATACTTAAAAGTCTGTATTCAATCCATGTGCATATTGTGAGCCCAGAACTAGGGGTCAGGTCGATCAGAGCGAGCACTGTATACAAAAGAGCGAGAAACATTGGCTTAATGGATCTAATCTGCAAGGTGTTAAGGCAGAATGTGGTTGAAAGTTTATACTGAAACCCCAAAGGAACTCAATATCACAGAACTGATGGAGACTTACTGATGCTCTTTCACATGTGTGAGAGCCATTATAATGGCTGCTACTGCAGGAAGATTTTATTTTTAACAGTCTTTAATGCAGAATTTGTGGTCCAAAAGTGTTAGTGTGTAATTGTAGAATTCACAATATTGCAGCAAATAGCTCCTGAAATACACACGATAGACACACAATAACCATTATTGTTCTTCACAATAGAAACATTACCACATTTTAATTTTAGCCAGCCGCTTATCGGGTTAAGCATTTCGAATGAAATCAGCTGTTACTTGCTATTGATATACTGTATTTAATTCAGCTGAAATATCTTGATTGTGAAATATCCCTGATCTGAGCTAGTAATTCATTTAATCAATAGGTTCAATGTAGACCTGGGGCATCACGCAAGCCTGTCAGGTCACATTCAAGCCTTTGATGTAACAAAAGCAATTATTACATTCCTGGTGATGAGCAGTACCTGTCTGCTGTACAACAGAATGCCGCCTGTATCAACATCCTTTTCGCTGTGCAGAGACCCTCTGGAAAAAAGAGACACACGATATTTCTACCTAAACATAAATATATCCTTGTAGCTGGCTGCCATATCTAAGCAGGTCCTAATAGAAACCACATCTCTCTTATGGTTCATTGCTAACATTCATTTATTTGACTGTCTCTGTATAAAGCAAATCACTCTGCAGAAAATATATATCACTTAAACACGTGGTGGCTTTAGCAGCTCAGAGAGGCAATTTTTAAAATAATTTATATATCTACCTCTCTAAAACCGGTTAATCTTCAGGTTTCTGGTAAAATTAAAATGTACTATTGTTTCCATGGAAAAGAATAACAATGGTTAGTGAGTGTCCATCATTTCAACGTCAGGGCTATTTGCCACAGTATTGTGAATCCTATGATCACACACCAACCCCTTTGGAACACAAAGCATTTTCTGTACGTTATTAATTCTTCAGGTTACAGAAGAGAATTCACATAGATCTTTTTTGTCTAAAACGCAGCAGACTATCTGGAGAAGAAGAATTTCAGAGTTGTGTACTTTGATAATAAATAAACCTTCGAATGGAAGTTATAGATGAGACAGACAAAATGTTCCAAAGCAGTGGAAACCAACCAATCACTGAGTAATTTTAGCCCGGGATTGATGAAGAAAGGTTGAGTGGAAATGCAGTGGAGTTAGGATAATACATTAAAACTTTTTCTTGTCTGGAATAATTCAGAAATACTCCCCTCAGCCTAAGTGAGTTCCACACTGAAAGAAATCTCTAAGGGTTAACAAAGTAATGAGAATTAGAAAATTTAAACCACTGTGCCAAAGAATGCATAAGTTAATAAGAGACAATCCTCCCTGCTAACATCGAATCATTCCTATAAATATAGAAAGCAATTTAATTATTTATCCTATTTATATATAAAGCAATTTAATGACGACTTTTAAAAGATATGTTTTCATATAGGAATATTATCATTTAAGCTGGGGAAACTCTCCAGCCCCACAGCCCAAATTAAATTGGTTACTAACATGAATAAACAGAGTAAGCCAACTTCAGCCAATGCAGACAGCAGGAAAAGGGAAAGGGAGTACATTAGAGATTTCATCTGTGATAGGACCCATGCTCACACTCATTCTGTAACTGGCATCTGGAGCAGATTTGCTACAACAGACATTGAAGAACTAGATTACATCCAGTTAACTGAGCTCTAAACTGATTATGCATGTGCCAAACTAATGGATTACATTTGCAAGAGGAAAAATAACATCCAATCAATCTCAATTACGGCAGGACCACACCAGCCCAGATAAACTTGAAAGTATCCAGCAACTACCCACAACTGTCCCTCCTTGCCTTACCAACAGTTCTACAGAAAACAATTGGTATATTCATTCAGAAATAAAAGTAGCTGATAGAGAAATACCATCACAGCAAGGCAGCAAGTGTTAGAGAGACTGTAACATTTTTTTTTGAAGGTTTTCTGGCTCAGTATTTACTAATTTTAGAAAGCATTGGCCTTTACGTCTCCGTGGTTTCAGTTTGTTAAGTAAGAAGCTTTTCTTGATTAATAAGAGCACCAAAGGTTATGGGGAGAAGGCAGGGGAATGGGCTTGAGAGGAGTAATAAAACAGCCATGATGGACTCGATAGGTGAAAGGCCAAATTCTACTCCTATGTGTTACGCTGTAAGTCAACTGCCAGAGGATATTGGGTACAAATAGGGTGAAGTTCACCTTCTATGATGGGTGTGTGGGGTAGGGGAAGTAGCGCTGGGCAAACGAATGGACTGACTGAGAACAGTTTGACTGCCTGCTATTCCCCTGCTTTATACATGAAGACTGACCGTGCCTTATTCCTGCTGCTTGTTTTCACCCAATAGAGTTGGGCTGAAATGTGGTTTTCGGGGACTTTAGGAACAGAGGCTACCAGAGTAATTAACAAAAACCAGGCAAATGTAGTTAATCCCGATTTTAAAATCATACACTGTCTCTGTAATCTCATGTTTTATTGTAAATTCCTGACACCCACATTTGTAACAGGAAATGCCTTTGTAAAACCATAAGGCTATAATTTTAGACGTCTGATTGCCATGGTGTTCCAATGCCTCTACTGGCAGGCCAGTGTAAATGTTTTGAGAAGATTAAAAGACACAGGAACTACATTTATACTGATGTAATTTTATTTATACAAGACTGGCTAAAAAAGTTGGTTTAATGGGATCGAAGATGGCTCCAAAATCAATCATTTTACAAAGAAAAGTAGTATAGACGTCACAGGCAGATACACTGAGTTTTGGCTTGTTTTCCCTTCAAAAGATGAAAATCGACAAGTCCCATCCCAGCCACCAGGAGGAGCAGTTTGTGCTTTCAGAATGCTCAACCACAGGAGAGGGGAAAAGGAGGTGAGAATGGTGGAGAAATCCATTTCTTAGACCTTCTCAAATCCTAGAGATCAGAGGATGAACAGCAGATGAAGGGGGGATTAAAGGCCTAAATGGAAACTGTAAAACTTTGAAAAAGTTAAACATTAATAATATGCATAGGTTTAGCAATCTGCTATTTCTTTAACCCTAACAAAATATTTCGAGTAACTTATACAAGAAAACGGGTCAAAGATTAGAGTAAAATCAAAGATCAGAGCTAAAGCATTAGCATTAAATACTAAAGTGAAGTGCATTAAGAAGCAAGGAGTTTCGGCTTATGTGTATTTACATACATATATACACACTCACAAGCCCGTATGCATACGTACACACATGCATGCACTTCCACACACTTCTCCCCTAGCTGTTAAGCAACCCAATCCTTTTCATATCTCCATCCCATTCCCTTGTGAGCTGCCCAGGCTGACACTGGAATGAGGTTTGAGAGATTGTAGATGAACAATATCAACAACCTTTTGTACAAGCACTGAAATAAAACATTCAGATCCTGTCATAGTTATTGAAAGTTTTGCACAAAGTAATAACGATGCCTGTCTTATCACAAATCTTTTTAAAGATCAAAGTTAAAATTCCCTTTCCATTTGATGCAACAAACCTTCACCTGCTTCCTATCTTAAAACTTAGGCCCTCAAAAAAATAAAATATTCCATGTCTGCAAAAAAATGAAAAGCTCTCTATTAGATGTCCCAATCTTCTTCTACTCCAAAGGATAAAGGCACAGTGAAGATCCTGATCCCAGGGAAGCCAATTTCATGGCCATTTCATCCAATAATTTCACAAGTTGGCCGAACACCTACTCCAGATGTGGCTTCAACCACAGCAAGATATAATTTCAAAAAACATATCCTTCCAATGATTATAATACAAATCAACATTTGGTTTGCTTTATCACCAGCAAACATGGTCTCTACAATTTTAATCTTTTACCTCATAATATTCCCATTAATTATTTGCTGTTCTCTACTTCATGATTTTAATATCTTACTTCAATCTACTTATCTGCAAGATGAAACATTAAACTCTGGTCCTGTATGTGTATTCAAGTGTATAACCAATGTACTATTTAAACCTGCTAAGTAGTCCTATCTAATATTTATCCCTGAGCTAACGCAGTTCAATATAGACTACTATTTTCTGATTCTTGTTGGTGTTTCTGTGATCTTATTGTTTGGTTACTTCAAAGTTATTTCATTGGTTGCTATGTACTTTCAGATGTCAAGGAATTATGAAAAGAGCTAGATTAATTCCAGGATGTTTCTTTAGAGTGTTTTCTGTGGCAATTATCATTCCACTCACCCGATATACCAACCAGTGCAGAGTTGAGTGATCACGGTCACTCAGTATTTGCATCTGGCTTGTCCAAACTCTGAAGATGTGGCTAAGCCAGAGGCAGTGTGAGCCACGGTGCTTTCTGCATGTCTTAACGATTTCAAATTCAGGCTCTTGGATGAGGGAAGAAAAGGATTCCATTTTATACACAACATCCCCCCTAAACTCCAACGCAGCATTTTTTTCAAGCAGTTTAACTCAGGTTTTTTGTTGGTCCTACTTACCATTATGTTTTGAATTACAATCCTAGTTTTAAAGAAGGAGCCATAGGCACATATTCTGACATGCGTTTTGATTATTGTGTATTGTTAACAACTAGTAGATGGAAAGCAATTAAGCTCCATTTACTCCAAGTCAGAAAGCAGCAAACAATTAACGTGTTTGCCTTCTTTTCTTCCTTTTCCCACATAGCCATAAAAATCATAAGTTGCGTGAGATAGCACTCATTCCATACATTATTTACTAATGTCAATAACTGGTTAACTGTGGACTCATCCTGACCAAAATCCTAGATGACAAAAGATTGGAATGGTTTCTGTAAGATGTATGCTAAGGCTGCTTCTGCCCACTTATTGACCACAGGCAAGAAGTGGACAAAAATGTTATACAATCTAATGATCTTCCAAATCAATGGAAGTTCATCGATTTTTAAAAGTATGTTGTCCATTCGCTTCGGTCTTGAAAAGTTTGTTGTTTTCACAAAGTCCATGAAAAAAGAAGAACCCTGTGGGAGGGGGTTGGTGAATGTGTCCTTCTCACCTGCATACACAATGACAGGTTCACATCAACCGTTTCAGTGCCCAGTCTCCATATTTCATGTTTATGCTGGTACACATGACTCTGGAATGGGGTGATATTCCAAGATTAGCTGCTTACTTGGGAGATGCTAAAATCAACTCTACAAATGTGAAACATCATATGAATAAATAATTCACTCTTGTTAACTTAATTCCTGCCATTTGGCTGTTTTAGAAGCAGAAGTGCAAAGCCACAGTTTATTGTACAGGAGATGCATTTGTCATACTTCATTATTTAAAAATAGGACAATTTCTAGCATGTGGTAATCTTTGTCAAGTTTTCATGTTCAAAGCAACTTTGTGTAGTCTTTTTTTTAAAACGCAAACAACAGGAATTCTGCAGATGCTGGAAATTCAAGCAACACACATAAAAGTTGCTGGTGAACGCAGCAGGCCAGGCAGCATCTCTAGGAAGAGGTGCAGTCGACGTTTCAGGCCGAGACCCTTCGTCAGGACTAACTGAAGGAAGGTTAGTCAGTTAGTCTCCTTCAGTTAGTCCTGACGAAGGGTCTCGGCCTGAAACGTCGACTGCACCTCTTCCTAGAGATGCTGCCTGGCCTGCTGCATTCACCAGCAACTTTTATGTGTGTTGCTTGTGTAGTCTTATACATTTTGCCCATATCTGCTGTAGCACCACCACCAGAGTGAGGATTTCATTGAGGCATTAGATTGTACGAGCAATTTCCATTCTAACATACAGTAGTTGTCTAAAAATCCATCTGTGGTCAGGGGCACCAAGTATGCAATCAGCCCCCAAAATTCATTCCATTCACTTCGATGGAACCGAAGTTCAGATGTAATGTGCAACATTCTGTTGCTACAAAACAGCACGTTTTGCACTACTGTCTAGAGTTGAATTGTTATGCAAAGTGATTTGTAATGCAAAATGAAAATTAGGGCAGATTGGTTCATTCTAAAATTGGATTTGAATTCCATTTATGTTTGTTGGTCCATCATGTGCACCTCTAGTTCCTAACTGTGCCTGCAATGTCAGGATGCATGAATTTGCTCGGGTGGTAACTAAAATGAGAAAGCATTTTATACTCTTCACAAAATTAAGAATTTGCTATACTGGGGAGGGGGGGAATCATTGCAAATTATTAGTTTGCACTATTAAATTGGCGGCAGGGTAGCGTAGTGGTGAGTACAATGCTTTACAGTGCAGGCGACCCGGGTTCATTTCCTGCCACAGCCCGTAATGAGTTTGTACATTCTTCCTGTGACCGCACGGGCTTCCTCCGAGTGCTCCCTTTTCCTCCCACACTCCAAAATAGGTTAATTGATCTTTATAAATTGTCCCACGACTAGGGTGGATTAAATCAGGGGATTGCTGGATGGTGTGGCTCGAAGAGCCTATTCTGTGCTGTATCTCAATAAATTTAAAAAAATAAACATGGTGCTTGAATTCAGTACTTGACTCCTGCATTCTGATAATCAAGCCTTTGGAATGATATTTCAAATATGTCACAATAAAGAGCTCTGTTGCAGAGTTGTTCTTTGACAAACTATGCAGTCAGATTAGCACAGAATCAGCTCCCAAAATACAGAGGCTGCTCTGCGATCCAATCTCTGCTTATTCTTAAATGAAACAGCTTTACTGGCAGGAAAGCGGCACTAAAAAAAATGTCCCAAAGCTACTGCCAAGTTGGGTTAACTACAAGTCTGTGCCTGACATTGAGTGGAAGGTAAGTGGAATAAGGCTGGTAGATTTATGGCCATTTGTACCTGATTGTTCATACTAAAGCCATTATGGAATGATTAGAGAAAAAGGTGAAGCTTTAAGTCCAGTGAAAATCAATACAACTGTCTACAGCAATTCAGCTGCCTGAGTCGAGTACCATTAACTGGATCTTTATCCCGTCTTAGGTTACAGGGAGCTGGGTACAAGCTTGCTGCATGCCCACCTGAACAGTTTTCTCAAGTCAGATTGTTAAGCTATTTTTCTCTGTTTTCATAACCATGACATTTTCCTTTTACAGTTGTTGAAGATGTGAAACTGTACCCAATATCACTGAGATTATTTGAAAGCTGTATGAAAACTACTTCTTAATGCTTCCCTCCAATTCCTACGGATCTCTCCTCTCCTCAATATATCATATTTGTCTGTAGCAGAATCTTTACCACGGCATCATAATATTGATATTCTCTGTCCGACACCAAAGCAAACTGAAAATCACACAAAGTATCCTTGAAGAATGTCTGTATATTACACTCCTTATCCATAAATATCAATCATGCAATTTATTTAAGTACCATCAGAATTTTGGTCGTTTGTTTTACTTGTACCTTACAAATGTCAATTCTCATTTCAGCAGTAAAGTACCATGGATGAGGTGAGAAGGGATGGAGCAAATATGTTCTCCAAACCAATTCCACTGAAGACTTTTATATCCATTCTCAGATTTCCTACACTTCCTTTTTCAAAGAAATAATCAGTAAGTTGATTAACAGCACAGACCAACACTGCCACAAAAATCAAACAACAAGCATGTTAATACACTCAGTGGCCACTTCATTAGGTACACCCATACACCTGCTTGTTAATGTAAATATCTCATCAGCCAACCATATAGCAGCAACTCAATGCACAAAAGCATGCAGACATGATCAAGAGGTTCACTTGCTATTCATACCAATCATCAGGATGGGGAAGAAATGTGACCTAAGTGACTTTGACTATGGAAAGATTGTTGATGTCAGACAGGGTGGTTTGAGTATCTCAGAAACTGCTATCTGCTGGGATTATCACACGCAAGAGTTACTGGAATTTACAGAGAACATTGCAAAAACAAAAAAAAAATCCAGTGAGTAACAGTTCTGTGGGCGAAAATGTCTTGTTAATGAGAGGGGTTAGATGAGAGTGGCCAGACTGGTTCAAGCTGATGGGAATATGACAGTAACTCAAATAATCATGCTTTACAACAGTGGTGTGCAGAAGAGCATCTGTGAACACACAGTGTGTCGAACCTTGAAGTGGATGGGCTACAGCAACAGAAGACCAATAGGTTCAATAGGTACATTTAATGTCAGAGGAATGTATACAATTACAAACTGAAATTCTTTTAGATATAGAATAAAGTGGCCACTGAGTGTATATTCATGTTTATTAACCCTTTAAAGTTCAGATACAATACAGAGACTTCAGAGATTATGGTCATGGATATTTACCGGTCCATTTCCAGAAAAGTATTAGAGTGGATGGAGCAACTAATTCTGCAGCTGAGTGGAAACCCTTCCTTAATTTATACCATGTGTGATCTTGAAAGAAGCTTAAAACAAACAGTGTGAACCTCTGGGATTTCAAGTAGGACTCTGCTCCCTTCGGTCAGAAAGCTGTCCCGGACCTCAAAGTCAGAGGTATTTCTGAGAGGTCTGACCTTACATTAGTCAGGAGAATCGTCTCCAAATATGTGGTGCTGCATATTTGTGTAGCCAGCAACAAAAATAAATTGAACATTAGTTGTCTTAGCTGAAAACCCTAACAATTAAAACCTTTATGCCTCATGTTATAAAAGCTGCAACCACATACAGTAACTCTTAAGTCCCAACAGTCAAAAATAGAATAGAGTCTGCCACCACATCCCCACCAGGAATTCCACCCCAACTCCCCAATTCACTTATCAACAAAACGTATGTTAAACACAACTCTATGGAAAAAGAACAACACATTCACACATAGCACAGCATTTCAGGAAAACTAGATCTTTTGGTGCAAGAAAGAGAATTAAATAATGGCATCACATCAGCTTTACGTCTGTTGCCTGAGCAGGTCCACGAGCCTTAGTTTTGTTTAGAATCGAGGACAGCAGTCTGCTAATTTTAAATATAGTAGTATATTCACCCATTACTTCACTCATCAAAATTCACCAACACTGCTATGTTTTGGACACGGGAGCAAAGGAGAGAACTTTTGCAATTTCAATGCACCAAAAAAAAACACAAATCAACATGAATATGTTGACAATGTCTATTTTTATCCTTCCAGAAAGATCATTCCCATATCATGCTTCTTTTCCTGCTTCATTAACTTGATCTGTTTGGTTCTACGATTCTTTTCCATGCAATGAGAAAGATAGATATAGACAAAGTAAAAGACATTAAAAACCAATGGAACAGAACATCATGAACAAGCAGAATAGAACTGCAGGGGAGCAAGTTGGAAGGGGACATGGAGAAAATGCTAAGGGAAAGAGGTCAGAGGAAAAAGAAATGGAAGGCATTTAAAGAATACTGCAACAAATGAAAAATAGGGTATCTGTGCCAGAGGGAGAGATGCACCTACACTTTTCCTTGTGTTGCCTGCAAATGATAAACACAAGACATGTCTCTCAGTCAAGCAGGAATATTGGGATTGATCGTGTTTGCCAGGAGGAAGGTGGTGAACTCCAGGTAGATTTTTTTAAAATGTAATTTGGGATTGTGGGTGTCGCCAGCAAAGTTGGCATTTATTACTCTGCCCGCATCTTATAGTTTATGAGCATTTGACTGGCTTGTTTAGTCATTTAATAACACAGGTAGGAGCAAAGTACAATAGTGAGATGGAATTACATACACACCAGATATAGCAAGAAGGACATGATTCAACCCTTCGTGCAGATAATTTACAACAATCTGAATGTTTTACGGTCAATTTTACCAAAACCAGCATCTTCTTTCCCGTGATTCAAGGAATTCTCATCTGACAGTCACGATTTGTACCACTATAGTTTGAATTACCAAAGAGTGCACAGGAAACCAAAGAGAATTAGTATGAAATGAAGACAGAACATCTTCAACTGTCAAGATAGAAAGGGTAGATGTGAACTGCAGGGGACTGCCTGTGAGGAGCAAATCAAAAGGAGTGTTGAAAACAGTAAATATGTTGCAGGTTACATGCTCAAGTGCATTCATGTTTGTGTCTACAGAAAGTGAAATGGGGCTGAGGGAATGAAAGTGATGCAGCATGGCAGATGTTAGAGATTTAAAAGTACACAGCAGGTGAAGTTATTATCTGAAGGTGAATTACTTGGGTACAAGATGATGACCCAAGCAGATAGGTTCAGGCGATCCTGCTATTACTGACCTATGTACAAACCCTAGACCCAGAAGCACTAGAGAAGCTATCTACGCATGATCGTAAACTGGGAGGGATGGGGTGGGAAGTAGCAGAAACCCTTGCCAGATAGAGCAGTCCACAAATTTCAGAAGAATCCAGACAACACTTGTATTTGGGCAGAACTCCAGCAAAAAGAAGAAAGAAGAAAGAAGGGGGTAGAGGAGCCTCAGGACCAGCACCATCAGGTTTAGGAACAGTTATTGCCCTTCAAACCATCAGGATCTTGAACTAGAGGGGATAGCCCCTCTTATTCCATCACCGAAGAACTGTTTCCACAACCTATGGACTCACTTTCAAGGACTCTTCATTTCATGTTCTCAATATCCATTGTTTATTTATTTATCAATTTTTTTTTTTTGCACATTGGTTGTTGTCTGTCCTGTTTGGTGCGGTCCCTTGTTGATTCTACCGTGTTTCTTGGATTGACTGTGTATGCCCAGAAGAAAACAAATCTTAGGGTTGTGTATGATGATATGTATATATATGTGTTTTGATAATAAATTTAACTCTGAACTTTGAATGTTAAAGTGAAGTAGAAGGTCAAGTGCATTTGTTGAAATGAAAGAATACTCAACTAGATAGAGAAGCGGGATAAGGGAAGGTAACTCAACAATGAACTTGTCTGGGCACAACAGAGCTGCAGTCAACAAACCTGATTAATTTCTGAACTACACTAGTAAATAAGTAGACAATATGTTTGAAGCCAAGAAACTAAAGCTGTGACATTGCTGCCCGTGTTGCATTCCTGGGTATCAGGAGAAAGTTTCAGAGCTTGAAGCTGCTACAGAGGGGGGTTAAAAAGGAGGGTTAAATGATCCTCGAGGACTGAGTAATGAAGAAAAGCTAAAACCTGAGAATCTTTCAGAATAGAAAAAGAGACAGTTTGGATATGTATGGCACCCAGCGGAATATGAAAAAGGCAAATCCTAGGTACTAAATCAAGCTAAATGGCAACTTTATGACAAGTAAGCAGTGAAAATTAAGAACTTCACAGACAATGCAAGAAAGCATTGCTTCTCAGTACAAACGGGTGGGAAAGGTGTAAGAGTTACATCAAATCAGATTTCAGTTCCTTACAATAAATGGGTAACGTATGCCAAATGGCCTTGTCTTTTTGAACTTTACATTCAAAAATACATGAAGCACATACAGTACATCAGCAAACAGGATTGATATGAGGTAGTTGCGAAGAGAGGAATATGAGTAAGAGTGTCAGAGCCAAACAGTCCAGAGTCAGAATAACATAATGCAATAATAAAAGCAGAGACTTCTTCCCAGGACTGGAATGGCTAGCACGAGAGGGCACAGTTTTAAGGTGCTTGGAAGAAGGTAGAGAAGAGATGTCAGGGGTAAGTTTTTTTACGCAGAGAGTGGTGAGTGCGTGAATGGGCTGCCAGCGGTGGTGGTGGAGGCGGCGGAGGTCTTTTAAGAGACTCCTGGGTAGGTACATGGAGCTTAGAAAAACAGAGGGCTATGGGTAACCCTAGGTAATTTCTAAAATAAGTACATGTTCGGCACAGCATTGTGGGTCGAAGGACCTGTATTGTGCTGTAGGTTTTCTATGTAATGAGGTCACAATGATATGTCATGCTAATCTAACCAATTTCATATTAACTTTATGTATAGTTTTCTATAAATCCTAGGAGGGGCTGCATTGGGAGTCAACATTTGTATTCTAGATTTACTTAATTGTGTAAAATGAATCAGAGTATTGATTAATGAGTCAGGCAATCAGTCATGTGAAGCCTGTTGAACAACAGCCTGAGGGGCCAGTCTTCAGAAAGCTTGATGTTGAACCCTGATTAAACAGGAAAGTTTTTCTTTAAATAAAACAAAATAATTTGCTCTCTTGTGTCACTCCCTTATGCTTACATTAAATGTGGAATCCTCAAGCCACCTAACCTTATTGGACCATTAGAACAGCCAGATGAAAAAAAAACAACTTTCGCCAGCTCCATATATCAAAATATTTCTAACTTCAGCAATAATTTTTCTTATCTAAGGACCCTTCTTCTAGGTCCATCATCTTCAATTTTACCTCAAACTTTCAAGGAAATCGGCTACATTCTTGATGAATTTGAACAATACATGTTATTTAATTGCTATTTTTTATAACATCAAATATATAAAGAAGACCTTTGCAGACAACCTTTCACTGACAAATATTTGCTTTGAAAATAGTATATATTGAGAACATAATGACTGCTATTCACTATGATTCAGAAACACTGCATGGGGAGGATGTTACTCTCCTTACCTTGTATAATTTCAAGCTGGCTTCATGCCTTGAGTTGACAGTGTGCAATCGCAGCTTCTCAATGCTATTGGTGTAGTAGTCGCATGCGTTGCATTTCAAGTGCACTGGGTTCCCAATGGCTACACATTTCAGTCGCCACTCATTGGCCTTCCCTCCTTCCTTGATGTGTGCCACAAGCTGATATTTCTGTACATGCTTATCTGTCTTACAGTGCAACTGGAAGTTGGCCTTGAGCTGGGTGTTGTAGCGGCACAGCTTGCACTGGTAGGAATCACCAATGACAGCCTTCCACTCCTCTTCGGGCAGGTGGCGCTCAATGTTCATGTGCAGACCCAGCGTCTCCAGGTTGTCCGTGGTGAATCGGTTGCAGACGGCACATTGAAAAAGCTTCAAGGAAGGGTCATTCGTGGTTGTGAACGTTTCGCCAAGGTTCATGAGTTCCTCTGACACCAGTTGCCCGCCTCCCAGTCGCATGTCAATAGGAATCTCACCGCCAACTGCATAAAACCAAAGAATAAAAAGCAAGAATGAAGTGCTTGTTTACAGTGCCAGGATGTGATGTCCAAACCCTGAAAGAAAATCCTGAGTGATCAGCCTGAACTCTTCTTCTAAAGCCAATACTGACAATGTTGTATCTGTTATTAAGGTCCAATCTCGTATCATTGTCTAGGGATAAAATCAGCTGCATGGTAATGCTTTATGCAAATTAATTGGCCAATCTCCTGCAATGTTCAATCCGTAGATATGAGAGTGAGCGATGCCTATTTACTTGATTTGTTGATGGTAAGCCGTGCTTAACAGTTTACTTTATGCTCTTGTCCCTGACTACAAGACTGAGATGGTCAAAACTCATTTTACTTCTGATCAGTTATTAGTCTTCAGGGACAGTGATTCCTATCAGCTAATGCCAAATTAGATTTAAACTTTAGCTTGTACAGATTTCAAAGGTGAGCACGCAGTATGCAAGTAGAAATAGAAAGAAAATCTCTGAATATGGCCAAGCAAGCTCAAAATTGCTTCTATTTGTATTATTTGATTGCATAATTAAGTGTAACACTTTGTTAGGATGCAACCTAAAATGGAGCTTAAAAATATTTAATATTCATTTCAACTCCAAGGATATTGGCAATGGTGACTACTTTGATGTTACATAGCAATAAACCAGGACTGCAGAACACACTTCATACTAAAGTCATTTAAAAGAAACAATAGTTTAGTTCAACCCAGGAGTTGTTTTCTTTACTGTGGATTTTTCCATCTAACCCCCATCTTGGTTGAGGACTGCAAGATTTCCTCATCTTCAATAGGTCAATAGGTACATTTAACGTCAGAGAAATGTATACAATATATATCCCAAAATTCTTTTTCTTCACAAACATCCACGAAAACAGAGGAGTGCCCGAAAGAATGAATGACAGTTAAATGATAGAAACCCAAAGACCGCCCCCCAGCTCCCCCCTCCCACGCACAAGCTTCTTTTGAAAACTATAGCAAATAAAATGCTGGAAATACACTCAAGGTCAATCAGCATCTGAAGAAGGAAAACACTTTTGAGCAAAAATCCTTTTAATGAATTTCAGGACAGTAAATTGCCTCTTTTTACCAGAAAATGTGGTTTCTAACTGAACAGAAACAATATGTTTGTAACACTGTTTTTATTTCAGACAGACACCATGAGGAATTTTTGGTATCATCTTTAAGTCAAATATTGTCAAGGTAAAATAAGGTTTTTTTCTTAGCCAACCTAACATGTAGAACAGAAATTTAAAACTGATCTCAATCTGCCGATCAGCACAGACAGAAGGAAAAGAAAAAAAAAAGCTCTTAATGATTTTAGTCAGGAGCTGAAAAACGGAAGGCTTGGGAAAAAAGAAGCAAGTTAAAGAAATACACTCAATGTAGAAAACTGTTTTAAAATAGCTGCAGTGAAACTTGTGCTATGTCTCAGCAACAGCAGAGGTAGAGCTAATTATCCCATTACTGTGTCAATACATCCATTTAACAGAGTTGTGTCAGCGCCACTGCGATGGGTGAGCTCATCAGTGGAAGGTGAAAACCTCTGTGCTGTACAGATCTGTCTAATGCCTCTTACTACACAATCTTTAATACATCATTGACCAGACAAAACCAAGAGCTGACCTTGTCCAACTTACAGTAAATTAATAACAACAAGATCTTTATTTATAGCACAGAAGTTCTGCAACTGTGAATGGCATTTCCTAATTTCAAAAACTTCAATTCCTACGAAGAGTCACCAATTTAAATTCAGTTTATGGTTTCATGCTTTTTACAAAAAGGTAAATTTATTCTCCACCTGATGTCCTCCACCAGCCCTGAAGCTCTTCCTTACTTTCCAGGCTTTGTTTCCCACAGTAATGAATTTCTACCATCACATAATCCTCCATCTAGTGGTAGGGCTGAGAACTAGAGGATCCCATCCACTGGAGCATGCGTCATTTGGATTAATTGTTACACTTAGGATCCAGAACTCCTCTGCAACCAAGGTACTGCTTGATGAAAAGTGAATTCTGGCACTATCCCTAGCATTAAGTATTTATTGGCTCTGGACCTGTACTTGCTGGAATTTAGAAGAATGAGGAGGGATTTCACTGAAACCTATCAAATATTGAAAAGCCTAGATAGAGTGGATGTGGAGAGGATGTTTCCTATGTGGGGGGAGTCTAGGACCAGAGGGCACACCCTCAGAATACAAGGACATCTCTTTAGAACAGAGGTGAGGAGGAATTTCTTTAGCCAGAGGGTGCTGAATGTGTGGAATTCATTGCCACAGATGGCTGCGGAGGTTAACTCATTGAGTATATTTCAAGCAGAGGTTGATAGTTTCTTGATTAATGAGGGCACCTCAGTTGATGGGCAGAGGGCAGGAGTATGGGGTTGAGACGGATAATAAAACAGGTATGATAGAATGGTGCAGCAGACTCGATGGGCTGAAAGGCCTAACTTTGTTCTTGTGTTTTATGGTTATATGCTTATTAAAAATGCAAATCTGTCAGTAGAATCAGCCAAAAAAAATAACTGCACCAGAGGATTATTATGATAAAAATTAACCCTAGCATGACATTTACAAGCGTAGAACTATCTCTGCTGAAGAAAGCAGGCAATTATAAACAAAGCCAGCCCTGAGTAAAGCAGATTCAAAGGCTACACAACCTATTCCTGCTTTCTTTTCTTCTGTTTATTGACTACAGCTCAGCATTCAACACAATCATACCCTCAGTTCTAATTTAAAAACTCCAAAACCTAGGCCTCTGTACTTCCCTCTGCAACTGGATCCTTGACTTCCTCATCAGGAGACCACAGTCAATGCAGATTGGAAGTAACATCTCTTCGCTGACAATGAACACTGGTGCACCTCAAGAATGTGTGCTTGGCCCACTGCTCTACTCTTACACCCACGACTGTGTTGCTAGGCACAGCTCAAATGCCATCTACAAATTTGCTGATGACACAACTATTGTTGGCAGAATTTCAGATGGTGACAAGGAGCGAGATAGTGAGTGGGGTCACAGCAACAACCATGCACTCAACTCCAAGGAACTGATTGTGGACTTCAGGAAGGGGAAGTCGAGGGAACACATACCAGTCCTCATCAAGGGGTCAGAAATGGAAAGAACGAGCAATTTCAAGTTTCTGGGTGTCAGCATCTCTGAGGAGCTATCCTGGGCCCAACATATTGATGCAATTACAAAGAAGGCACAACATCGGCAATTTTTTATTCGGAGTTTGAGGAGAGTTGGTACGGCACCAAAGGCACTTGCAAATTTCTACATATGTACCATGGAGAGCATTCTAACCTCTGGAATGGAGGGGGCCACTGCACAGGATCAGAAAAAGCTGCAGATTCAGCCAGCTCCATCATGAGTACTAGACCCCCGCCCCCCGCCCCCCCCCCCCCCAGCATCGCGGACACCTTCAAATGTCGATGCTTCAAAAAGGCAGCATCCATCATTAAGGACCTCCATTACCCAGGACATGGCCTCTTTTCATTGCTGCCTCAAGGAGGAGGTAGAGAAGCCTGAAGACACACATTCTTCATTTCAGGAACAGATTCTTCCCGTCTGCCGCCTGATTTCTGAATGGACAATGAACCTATGAACACTTCCTCAGTATTTTGTTTTCCCTCTCTTTTTGCACTACTTATTTACTTTATTCTTATTGTGATTTATAGTTTTTATTACTATGTATTGTAATGTACCACTGCTGCAAAGCAACACATTTCACGACAAATGCCAGGGATGTGAGACCTGATTTGGATTCTAATTCTCTTTCAAAAAGAATTAGGAAAGTGTGTCTTTGCCACATTGCTTATGACCAATGAATGATTTTCTTCAAAAGAGCAGGAGCTGATCTGTTACTTAGTCCAAAGACTTTAATCTTCAGTCATCTGATAGGAAGTCTAAGAGATGACAGACCAAGGTTGATTCACCTTCAACTTTCCCATTCAGCAAGTCCCTATTCTCAAGATACCCTGTGCTACTTCAGAAGTCATTGAGAAATCCACTAGATTTCATAGTGCTAAAGGACCTTTATCAAATGGGTGCACTGCTGTCATCTGAACCTTCAACTGTTCTAAGCCAACAGTATGATCACACTCGTATCTAAGCCGGCCTACAGGCGTTCTCTACAATAATGGTGCCCGGACTTACTGTTAGATTTAGATTCCTTTAATATCAGAGAATGTATATAGTATACAACCTGAAATTCGTACTCCTCACGGCATTATTTATTGAGATACAGTGTGGAGTAGGCCCTTCCGGCCCTTTGAGCCACACCACCCAACAAACCCCCAATTTAATCCTCGCCTAATCACAGGACAATTCACAATGACCAATTAACCTACGGCTTTGGACCGTAGGAAGAAACTGGAGCACCCAGAGAAAACTTACATGGTCATGGGGAGAGTGTACAAACTCCCTGCAGGCAGCAGCAGGAATTGAACCAGTGTCACCCTTACAGTAAAGCGTTTTGCTAACTACCATGCTACCGTGCCACCCATATATTGTGTTTCAAATGCTGGATCCATGCAGGTTAATACTAGGCACTTAATAATATATTTCAATTTAATCTAGCCCAGTACTACGAGAAAATGTTGGCTTCAGTTCCAAGTATATTTTATGGGAGTTGTGATCATCTTGTCAACACACAATGAGTCTTGCTTTTGGACACCTTCACTGATCTTGTAGAAATTTAATGAAGTGAGATTTTTTGTACTGTTGGCTCTGCATTTACCTGCTGATTACAGCACACATAGTTATTTATTTGCTCATGAGGTTCCTGCCAAATTAGCTGATGTACAGTGGCATGCAAAAATTTGGACACCCCGGTCAAAATTTCTGTTACTGTGAATAGCTAAGCGAGTAAAGATGAACTGATTTCCAAAAGGTACAAAGTTAAAGATGACACATTTATTTAATATTTTAAGAAAACATTTTCATTTCCACCTTTTACAATTTCAAAATAGCAAAAAAGGAAAAAGGCCCGAAGCAAAAGTTTGAGCACCCTGTATAGCAGTACTTAGTAACACCCCCTTTGGCAAGTATCACGGCTTGTAAATGCTTTTTGTAGCCAGCTAAGAGTCTTTCAATTCTTGTTTGGGGGATTTTCGCCCAATCTTCCTTGCAAAAGGCTTCTAGTTCTGTGAGATTCTTGGGCCGTCTTGCATGCACTGCTCTTTTGAGGTCTATCCACAGATCCTCGATGTTTAGGTCAGGGGACTGTGAGGGCCATGGCAAAATCTTCAGCTTGCACCTCTTGAAGTAGTCCATTGTGGATTTTGAGGTGTGTTTAGGTTCATTATCCTGTTGTAGAAGCCATCCTCTTTTCAGCTTCGGCTTTTTTTTACAGACTGTGTGATGTTTGCTTCCAGAATTTGCTGGTATTTAATTGAATTCATTCTTCCCTCTCCCAGTAAATGTTCCCCGTGCCACTGGCTGCAACACAAGCCCAAAGCATGATCAATCCACCCCCATGCTTAACAGTTGGAGAGAGGTTCTTTTCATGAAATTTTGCACCTTTTTTTCTCCAAACATACCTTTGCTCAATGAATTTTAACTTCATCAGTCCACAGGACTTGTTTCCAAAATGCATCAGGCTTGTTTAGATGTTCCTTTGAACCTTTTGAATAGAACTTTTTGGCCGCAATGAGCAAAGGTATGTTTGGGGGGAAAAAGGGTGCAGAATCTCATGAAAAGAACACCTCTCCAATTGTTAAGCACAGGGGTGGATCGATCATGCTTTGGGCTTGTGTTCCAGCCAGTGGCACAGGGAACATTTCACTGGTAGTGGGAAGAATGAATTCAATTAAATACCAGCAAATTCTGGAAGCAAACATCACACCGTCTGTAAAAAAGCTGAAGATGAAAAGAGGATGGCTTCTACAACAGGATAATGAACCTAAACACACCCCAAAATCCACAATGGACTACCTCAAGAGGCACAAGCTGAAGGTTTTGCCATGGCCCTCACAGTCCCCTGACCGAGAATCTGTGGATAGACCTCGAAAGAGCAGTGCATGCAAGACGGCCCAAGAACCTTACAGAACTAGAAGCCTTTTGCAAGGAAGAATGGGCGAAAATCCCCCAAACAAGAATTGAAAGACTCTTAGCTGGCTACAAAAAGCGTTTACAAGCTGTGATACTTGCCGAAGGGGGTGTTACTAAGTACTGCCATGCAGGGTGCCCAAACTTTTGCTTCGGGCTCTTTTCTTTTTTTGTTATTTTCAAACTGTAAAAGATGGAAATAAAAAAGTTTTCTTGCTTAAAATATTGAAGAAATGTGTCATCTTTAACCTTATGCCTTTTGGAAATCAGTTCATCTTTTACTCGCTTAGCTATTCACAGTAACAGAAATTTTGACCGGGGTGCCCAAACTTTTGCATGCCACTGTATATGTATATGTGAAAAGCAACTAATGTATGACGAACATGGCAGATTTTCTTGTTGGCAACACAGAGGGTGGTTGTTGGAAGACAACTTTGAATTCAAAGACTCTTTGCAGTTGTTTACGACATTTGTCATTTCCTGGCAGATTGTGAACACAATTCGGCATGTTTGCACTTATCAAAAGGCTTAGAACACTGGAGGCCTACAAATTGAAAAGCTTAGAAGGTACGTTCTTACCAAAGCAATTGGCTGAAGTAAAATGCTTAGAATTGTTTGGTGGAGAAGAATCCTAAACTATAAACTAGACCAGAGAGCCAAGAGAGAAATTGGTGAAAAGGAGATGGAAGTAACATAGGATGCATAGAATGGATGTTGAAAAATCAATCTTCAGTGATCACTCAGTAAAGCAGTAGGCATAATCGAAGACCCTATCCACCCCAGACATTATCTCTTCTCCCCTCTCTCATCGGGCAGAAGATACAATAAAAACACGTAGACAAGGCTCAAGGACATACCTCGCCCTTATAAACTATCAAATGATTCCCTAGTATGATAAGAAGGACTCTTGACCTCCCAATCTACCTCGTTATGACCTTATTGTCCACCCGCACTGCATCTCCTCTGTAGATGTTACACTTTAGTCTGCATTCTCTTACTCGTACTACCTCAACGTACTGTGTAACAAGTTGATCTGTACGCAAGACAAGCTTCTTATTAAATCTTGGATCATGTGTCAAGAAACCTAAATCTAAACAATTTAGGAAGAGTGAAAGAGACAGTTCTGAAAAGACACTTTTGAAGAACAGCAGAGAAAAAGATGAAAGCATGTAACTATATGGGGTACTGTCATCACACTACAGACCTTATACGCTATTCGAATCAATGGAAAGGATTAAATTAGGGGGCAAATTAGAGGGAGTCACAATGGAGCAGTTAGCTCAAAACTGTATTGGACACTGCCCGGGAACAGATTTTAAGCCTTCGGTCTTTTTTCCCCACCATGTACTTAGCAAATTTCCCCTTAAACACATCCATGCCATGATTTTTGAAAGCAAGTTCGACATCGCTATCACTCTTTGGAAAAGACATTTCATCTGGATTTGTTGTTGAATTTATTTGGGACTCGCTCATACCTATGCAACCATAGACCATAAGATAAAGGTCCAGAATTAGCCCATTGAGTCAGAATTAGCCCATTGAGTCAGAATTAGCCCATTAAATATACATACAGACTTGGCCTCCACAGCTGCCTGTGGCAAAGAATTCCACAGAGTCACCACGCTCTGGCTAAAGAAACTCCTCCTCATTTCTGTTCTAAAAGGACACCCCTCTATTCTGAGGCTGTGTCCCAGGTTTGTTTTCTCTTGCAAGTGGAAACATCACTTTTTAAATCTATCCCTTCAAACTTTTCCATAACCAAAAAGATATCGATCAGATCATCTCGCGATCTTCAGGAAAGAATCACATCTTTTTTATTTTATAATACAGAGCGATCACAACTGGGCAGAATCCCCAGAAGTAGTCTGTTGGAAGTTTAATTCCAGAATCAACAAAATCTTTTGTCTTCAGGACTTGTCAAAACATTTTATGACTTTAATATGACTTCACTACTTTAAGTGACTTTTATTTGTGTCATTAGATCCTTTTGGGACTTATTACCTGAGGAATATTTGACCTTCATTTCTTTTTACCAAACTACACTGCATTCCATTGTTATATGGGTGACTCATCCATGTAAGAGAGAAACAAAACACAGAGCAACTTTATCAGAACACACCAAGTCTGCACAAGTTTCTTAAACTTTGGATTTGAACCTACCACCTGCCATTTAATACTCCCAAACCAACAGAATGTATGATGAAGCAAGGAAGAGCTTTTCAATAGTTTGTGAATTGAAGGGTTAAATAAATAGCGAAATCCTGTTCTGCAGCTAATGCCCATTGAAGGCATCTCCAATGTGAATCTGACAGAGAAAGAAGTCCTGCCAAATTCAACAGTGCTCATGTGAAATTGAAGTTCTATAGAAACAAACAGGCCAACATACAAATTATGAGCAAAAATGAAGCAATATTTTTTCCCACACTTTTTTTTCTTGCACACATGTAGAAATGCACATGCGTGGGAAACTAAGATGGGTTACCGCAGCTCTCCAAGGCAGAGTAAGTAAAAAAGAACGTGAAAAAGAGAGAGAACTAAAGAGACTAAACACAGGGATATTCATTTGCTGGCATATTTTCCAGTGAAATATTTATAAATGGTAAGTTGTCTAGAAATCTAAAAAATTTGTACTATTTCCAAACATTTAAGACACTAATATTACACGTTTTGTGAAAAGTATACAGTTGCTATCTGTATGGGTTTAATTCACCTGGTTTGTATAAAAGTTTCAAAAATTTGTTTTACTTTGTGCGGCTGAACTACAACTGCAGTAACAATGAAGGATTTGTAAGTGAGAGGAAGAGGTAGCTTCAGGTGACTATTAACATAACGTGGATTTCCCACTTCCCCCTCCATTTTCAATCAATATTTCTTATGATATATCAGCATGCACAAATGGAGTCTGTGGTTTAAAACATTTATTCATGTTTTAGTGCTATTAGAAACTCAGAAGCTACAAATTTACGAAGAATAGGTTCTGATTATTAGTTCTGCAGGTATGGAAAAGGGAGAACAAGCGCTAAATTCTTGAGGATTTAAATAAGGATTGAGAAGGAACTAGATTGTAATTTGGATATACGCAATCACCAGAATAACTCTTCCCAAGTGGTTAATAAAATATAAAGATAGGTTGGCATATTGAATGGATTTCTCACAAGGCATTTCTCTGGTCAAGAGCATTAGCTTTAACAGAGTATGTTCTTTTTAAAGCAAATACTGTCAACAGTTCTTGCTATACTATTTTTATTCCATGGAATATGTATTCAGTTTTAGAACACTATGTTCATTCCCATATTTGGATAAAGCAGAATATGCTTAAAATCTCAGTAGTCATTTTTCTTTCACCCACTCATAAGAAACAATTGCTAAATGTTCCCTTAGCAACCAGCTGGTTACTAATGAACCTAACTATATTAACCTTGCAGTCATTTAAATTACAGAAGAAATTATAAGTCTTTTTGATTTACCAACTCATCACTTATATTCTTATTTTCTATCTTATTCTGTGTAATGCTACAGCCTAATGATTTTTGTTGTATTTACTCTGGGACTCGAGTCATTTGGTTAAGCATGGTTACAGAGCAATTATCACTTTAAAGGGACCTAATGCCTCTCCAATTTTTGTCTCATTATACCCTTCTACATCTATACATATGGTTTACTCTGAGGGCTTGAATGAGTAGAGAAGGGTCAAATAAGGACAACCTCAAAGATACTGCCAATGTTCCTGTCCATCTATCCGTGCCAGTGTTGAAATGCTTCTCCAACAAAATCTATTCACTAAATATATCTGTCTCACTCAAATTAACAGGAGATTGCTTCATTGGCCTGGGTTTTGATATACTGACAAAGCATTGCTATTTGTTCTTGACCTTAAAGAAATCAGACCCTAAAACTTCAGAGGAATCTCTGCTATACTTCTCTCACTTCCAGAAGTCAAGAACCTTCTGCAGGCATCTGTGGAAAGTAGCTACAATGATATCATTAAACTGGCAGCATAGCCAGTCATATACAACAGGAAAACTATCAAATTTTCATCCAATTCTAGAACTATTTAACAAAATCAAACTAGGGATTACAACATTCAAATATATACAGGTGAACCTGAAATATGAAACAACTAAAGTTTATTATAGTCATAGACTCTATGATTCTACAACACTTTATGATCTTAAATTCACTAAATTCTGACATTTTTTTTGATAATTTTCAGAATTGATGAGGTCGGTCAACAGTATTCATGGTCTACTACGCTGCTAAATCAAAGCTCAAAGTTCAAAGTATGTACATATCACCATATACATTTTCATGCGTGCACTCACAGCAGAACAAAGAAACACGATAGTATCAATGAAAAACTATCACAAAGGCTGACAAACACCCACTGTGCAAAAGAAGACAAACCGTGCAAATACAAAAAAAGTGATAATAATAAATAAGTAAATAAATAATATTGAGAACATGAGTTGTAGAGGCCTTGAAAGTGAGTCCATATTTGTGGAATCTGTTCAGAGCTGATGCCACCAGAACATCAGACATCATTTAACAAAAATACAAGAAATTCTGCAGATGCTGGAAATCCAAAGCAACACAGATAAAATGCTGGAAGAACTCAGCAGGTCAGCCAGCATTCGTGGAAATGAATAAAGAGTCGATGTTTCAGGCCGAGATCTTCTTCAAGACTGGGAAGGAAGGGGGAAGGTGCCAGAATAAAAAGGTGGGAGGTGGGAAGGGAGGATAGCTGGAAAGTGACAGGTGAAGTCAGGCAGGTGGAAAAGGTAACGGGCTGGAGAGGAAATCTGATAGAAGAAAAGAGTGGACATTAGGATAAATAGACAACAGACAACAGGTGCAGGAGTATGCTATTTGGCCCTTTGAGCCAGCACTGCCATTCACTGCGATCATGGCTGATCATCCACAATCAGCACCCAGTTCCTGCCTTCTCCCCATATTCCTTGACTCCGTTATCTTTAAGTGCTCCATCTAATTCTTTCTTGAAAGCATCCAGAGAATTGGCCTCCACTGCCCTCTGAGGCAGAGCATTCCACAGATCCACAACTCTCTGGGTGAAAAAGTTTTTCCGCAACTCCGTTCTAAATGGCCTACCACTAATTCTTAAACTGTGGCCTCTGGTTCTGGACTCCCCCAACATCGGGAACATGTTTTCTGCCTCTAGCATGTCCAATCCCTTAATAATCTTACATGTTTCAATCAGGTCCCCTCTCATCCTTCTAGATTCCAGTGTATACAAGCCCAGTCGCTCCTACCTTTCAACATATGACAGTCCCGCCATCCCGGGAATTAACCTCGTGAAACTACGCTGCGCTCCCTCAATAGCAAGAATGTCCCTCCTCAAATTTGGAGACCAAAACTGTACATAATACTCCAGGTGTGGTCTTACCTGTACAACTGCAGAAGGACCTCTTTGCTCCTATACTCAACTCCCCTTGTTCTGAAAGGGAAGGAGGAGGGAACTCGAGGGGAGGTGATAGGCAGGTGAGAAGAGGTAAGAGGCCTGAGTGGGCAACAGAAGAAGAGGGGAGGGAGAGGAAAACATTTTTACTGTAAAGAGAAATCAATATTCGTGTCATCAGGTATTCTGTCTACCCTGACAGAATACAAGGTGTTGTTCCCCTATCCTGAGGGTGGCCTCATCCTGATACAAGTGGAGGCCATGTCAGAGCAGGAACGGGAATTGGAATTAATATGTTCGGCTACTGGGAAGCTCTGCTTTTGGTGGACCGAGTGGAGATACTCGATGAAGCGGTCCCCCAATTTACGACAGATCACAATGACATAAAGGAGGCTGCATCGGGCGTACTGGATACAATAGACAACCCCGGAAGGTTCGTAGGTGAAGCATTTTCTCACCTGTAAGGACTGTCTGGGAACTTGAATGGCGGTGAGCGAGGAGGTGATGGGCAGGTGAGCAGTTTGTCTGCTTGCAATGATAAATGCCAGCAGGGAGATTAGTTGGGAGAGACAAAAGGACAAGGGAGCGATCCTGGCAGAAAGTGGAACATGAGGGAGGGTGGGGAGGTAAAGATGTGTTGATTTATTTATTGAGATACAGCACAGATCAGGCCTTTCCAGCCCTTTGAGGCACACCGCCCAATGACCCCAATTTAACCCTAGCACTATCACAGGACAACTCACAATGACCAACTAAACTACCAATGGTATGTCTTTGGACTGTGGGAGGAAACTACAGCACCCAAAGGAAACCCACACAGTCATGGGGAGAACATACAAACTCCTTACAGGCAGCAGGGGAAATTGAACCCGGGTTGCTGGTATCGTAAAGGGTTGTGCTAACCCCTGTGCTATTATGTGGCCCCTATCCCTGTAACCATGCTAGAAAAGGGAATCGCATTTTTGCAGAACACAGGGTGGGAAGATGAGAATACAGTCAAGGTGGGAATTGGTAGGAATCGTGCGAATCAGTAGGTTCATAAAGGATGACAGTCGACAGTTTGTCTCCAGATATGGAGACAGAGATTGAGAAAGGAGGTGGAGTTGTCAGAAATGGACCAAGTGAATTAAAGGGCAGGGTGAAGTTGGAGGCAAAGTTGATGAAATTGGTGAGATCAGCACGGGTGCATAAAGCAGCACAATTGCAGTCGTCAATGTAGTGCAGGAAGAGTGGGGGGGGGCGCGTTACCAGGGAAGGCTCAAAACATGGGCTGCTCCACGTAGCCAACAAAAGGCAGTCATAGCTGGGTCCTATGCCAGTGCTCTTGGCTCATTTAAGATTGGGATACACAAATACATTGAAATCTACCTAGAAGTTAAATGGTGGCATGGCAGCAGAGTTAGGCAATTTGGTCCATTGAATCTGCTCCTGCATTCCATTATGGCTGATTTATTATCCCTCTCAACCCCATTCCCCTGCCTTCTCCCCAAAACCTCCAACAGCCTTACTAATCAAGAAACCATCAAACTCCACTTCAACTACTGTATACCTACGACTTGGTGTCCACACCCATCTGTGGCAATGAATTCCACAAGTTCACTACCTTCTGTCTAAAGAAATTCCTCTTCATCTCTGTTCTGAAGGGACATCCTTGTATTCTGAAGCTGTGCCCTCTGGTCCTAGACTCCCCCACTATAGGAAACATCCTTTCCATGTCCAAACTATTACCAATATTCAATAGGTTTCAATGAGATATCCCTCATTTTTGTAAACTCCAGTAAGTATAGGCCCAGCGATATCAAATGCTCCTCATACATTTCCAGAAACTTGTTTTGGACCCTCTCCAATGCCAGTACATCCTTTCTTAAGTAAGAGGCTCAAAACTGCTCACAATACTCCAAATGTGGTTTGACCAATGCCCTATAAAGCCTCAGCATTACACACTTGCTTTTATAGTCTAAGTGAATGCTTAGACTGCATTTGCCTTCCTTACTACTGACCCAACCCGCAAGTTAACCTTTAGGGAATCCTCATAAAGACTCCTAAGCCTCTTGGTACCTCTGATTTCTGAATTTGCTCCCTGTTTTGAAAATAGTCTATGCTTTGATTCCTTCTTCAAAAGTGCCTGGCCATACACTTGTCTACACTGAACATAGAAATCCCAGGGCATCTGTATAACTTGCTGTTTCTTAAAGTTTGTCAACTGCAGCATTAAACGCTGCGTCAGGACAAGTTCCGACCAGAATTGAGAATAATAGTGTTACTGATATCATACATCTAACAATGTATGCATTCCAATTCATATGAGAATTAAATAGATGTTAAAAATTAGTTACAGCGATCAATTTTTAATTATTGTGAAGAAACACGGGTTATACAAGCCCATGCAATAACACATTGGCACTAATCACGTAAACTTCTACAGGCGTCTACATTAAAATGTAATTAACTCTTTGTACTCTTGCTAAGACATAGCAACATTTATTACCTCAATTCAAAAAACATTGATAAGCCACCCAAAAGTATAATTATTATTTCAATCAAATGTGTATGTGTAATAAATCAAAGTACACAGGTTTGAAAGCCCACGAGTATTAAACAGTTACCAAAACTGCATGAAACCACTAAGAATAAAGTTGTTACAAAGTCAAAGTATTTTAGATGTTATTACAATTTGGATTATTCTGCGACCATCTATATATCTGTATAATTTTTTACATTATGCCTAATTAAACCAAGGAGCACCTGAGCCCAATTTTGCAACCTCTTTTTGCTTTCTTTTTCCCCTATTTTGGAACTGTGCCAGCTTTACCACAGGGGAACTGGAAACCCCACCAAGCAACATTGGTCCTATTTTCCAGAAGCCCTATTACCAAGAGATTCTTTCTAACAATACCACTGAAAATAAAACAAGAATCCAGATCCTACCACGAGCTCAATGGCAGATGTCATGAGATTCAATGCAATGCGTTAAAATATGCTCGGGCACTATGATCTTTTTAATCACTTTGCAGGAGATTACATTTAATGTATTATAATGTGCTCTGGCAGGAATCCAAGTCCAATATTCTTGTAAGAGCATGTTAATAATACAGGACCATGGCTCATTCTCCCCCTACTGAGAGCTACTGTAGCAAACAGGGGGAAAGCGCTGCGATTATCAGAGGGAAAATTTTTTGAATCTATAAAAAAATGAAGTAGTGTATAATTTTTGAGTTGCTATGTAATGGAATTGGTGGGATAGGGAATCAAAATGCTACAGTGAGGACAGAGCTGTGTTTTTAAATAGTATTATGGACCATATTACTTTTTCCAATAAATTTATGTTCTCTTGTTTTGAAACCTTAACTCCTGGCAAACTCTGCCCCCAACCAACACTTCCAAAATGGATTTTTAATTGTACTGACCTGCTCTAGTCCAATACAGCTTCTATATTCTGTTTTTTTTACTAAATACAACATTACCACAACAGTCACCAACCAAGGACAAATTTTAACTGTGCCTTGGTTAAAGTTTAAAAAAAACAGCAAACAAACAAGTACTTGACTGATAGAACTGGGGGCTATATGGCCAATTTGTGATTTCTTATGAAATTTACTTTTTGGCAAATAAAACAGCTAATTATTAGGAGAGTGTCACTAAATCATTGGGTGAAGTGTTATCTTGATTACAATGAAGGGTGGGATGAAACATCCAGCTTAAGATATAGTTCAAAAGCCTTGCCCAGGCACACATAACAAATATTTTAAATCTGAAAATATTCAAGCACTGTACAGCAGTTCCTTATTAAAATAAACTATCAATGCTTGGTAAACTTTCTATGAATTATTTCTAACCCAAGATTAGACTATAAGAGCTTATGATTTGTGCAGTATATTAGGAATACACATTACATCGTGATTGTGGCTTCTTGGTTGTAGCATTATAGTGCCAGACGT
Source organism: Mobula birostris (assembly GCF_030028105.1). NCBI lineage: Eukaryota > Metazoa > Chordata > Chondrichthyes > Myliobatiformes > Myliobatidae > Mobula > Mobula birostris. The sequence continues at coordinate 54,863,649 of NC_092384.1, forward strand.
TCAATTAGAGACCTTGACTCTGAAACCTAGCTTCTACGTATTTAACTGGTCCTCAGCCAATCCCTTTGATGGTACGTGGTACACCCTGTCGTACACAGTGCTCCATCCTGGGACAAATGATAGAAATAATGGGTAATATTTCAGCCTGGACTGCTTTACCTCAAATTATTCGAAGTACTAGAGCTGCCAGCTGCTTATACTCTTCTTGCCCTGATGCACTCCCATGTGTAAGCACCAAGCAGTTTAACAGGAGGCAATAGTTGCTGAGACAAAAACCTAGAATCCATGTCATATAGCACAGAAAATTGTCCACCCATACAGAATAGTTAGCCTTGGCACAATAATAGTCTTATCCCGTCCGATGGTATCCAGCTCAACTCACAAGACAAAGGCACCATACTAACAACGAACAAGCAGGTGTCGCCATTTTAACTTCAACTAATTCTTTTCAAGTGTGATACCAATTCAAGAGTCTCTTCTTTCAGGTAAAGGTATGTCTTTAATGGTTGCTCCAGTTTGCAAATCAACAATAAACAGAGTAAAACAAACTATCAGGTCTTTTATTTCAAAGCAGTTTGTGGAACCTTGATGTTGTCACCTAGGGTGCTACATATATATGCTTTAGAACAGTGACTTAATGCTGGAATTATTTCATTATTGGTGAAGTACTTAGATGAAAGATTTTATATTGCTTATTGCAGAGATATTTCAATCGATAACAAACAACATTTGTACAAGAGCAAATATCCAAATTATTTGCTGGTCCTAGATAATTCTGCTTTCTGCATGAAACTATACACTGTGCGACATGGAGAATAATAAATAAGCATCTTTACTGCTACCTTGGTATTTAGTAGAAAATATATTCATATGTGTGACTCATTATAGATTACAGTTTATAGAAGTCTGTATATGACCTCTCACTCTCTTTATTCCTATAGTAAAATGTCCTTAAAATTATTGGTTTGAGAGTGATTTCTAAAATCTACCTTATACAGAAACTTGTGGAATTGAGGTAGTGTTTGTAAGTCTACACTTATTGATCATTTCCATTTCTCTGATGATGATGATGGTAATTTCCTTTACAGGGCTTCCCTGGCCTATGACATTTGAGTCAGTTTAGGTGAGATACAGTAGCTATGGCAGATTCCCTTCCTGAAATTTCATTTTAAATAAACTAAAATGCAATATAATGTATGGCTCTCCCATAGACCTCAATGAAGCTGAAGTATTTTCAGTTTGTTATATGGCCATACTCATTTCCTGCTTCCCCAAAGTTTTCGTGTGTGTGTGTGTGTGTGTGTGTGTGTGTGTGTATATGTGTGTGTGTGTGTGTGTGTGTGTATATGTGTGTGTGTGTGTGTGTATATGTGTGTGTGTGTGTGGGGGGGGGGGGGAAGTAATATCTCTATTTTTAAAAACATTTCTTGTGTCAGAACCAGCCAGTCCTGATGAAAGGTCATCGGTCTGTTAAGTTGACTCTCTGTACTCTCTGTTGAAGCACAGTTCAAACTTTGTTTTTTTTTGTTCTCTCTCCTCATTCATCTCCACTACTTACACCCCTTCCAGAGTGCTGTTAACAAGCCTTCTATCACCTGGTGACAACATCAATGTGTCATCAGTTTCTCTTGACGTATATCCTATCATTCAGACATTCTGTTTACTCCATCCTCCACCCCCATTTTGCCACAATTAAAATATACTTGCTTTCTTACTTATTACAACACAGAGGGTCATCAGGTCTGAGCCACCACACAGTGGAGCAATCTCATCAGTTTCATTCTCCCTCTTCATATTTCCTTATAACTCTGCAAATTATTCTCTCTCATATGCCCATCAACTCTTCTTTAATTCTTTTCCCATGTAATTACACCAACGGATAATTTGAAAAAAAAATGAATTAAACTATAGCATGCCTCTGGGATGCAGGAAGAAACTGGAGCACTCAGTGAAAACCAACACAATCAAAGTGAAAATGTACCAACTCCAAACAGATTGCAACTGAAAGAATGGTTCTTAACCCCCTCCGTCACTATGTCACTCATTGTGACACAGATTCTAAACTTTCCTGATTCTGATTAAAGTTCATCAACCTGAAATATGAACTCTATTTTTTCTCTCCACAGTTGCTGCCTGACTGGCTGAGTATTTCTAGCATTTTAATTTTTTTTTGTTTCTGTATTGCAGATTCTTCTTTTCATTAATGACAAATATATTGACAAGGACGTTGAGGTAACTTTTCAATCCTGTGATTTTTAAATGCTAAGACTCGCCCACAGACCAGTATAAGAGAAAAGTGTGTCTGATCTCTAATATCCCAGCTGTACTTGGAAATTTAATTACTTTGGAAGAACATGGGCGCTTGTTAAATGCAGATACACTTAAAAAAAAAGTTAATGATATAAAGAGATGCCATGGATTTGGCGAAGATGTCCAAGGTAATAATGATAATTTAACAAAATATGCAGAGAAAGTCTTCTATTAGATGAACATTTTCTTTTCCCACAGTAGCTCATGAGGCAAATATGAAATCTTGTAATTCTCTCAAACGTTTTTTTTTAAATCCTTAAGAGAGGAATACTAACATAACAAGGAGGTGAAGCACACCAAGTACAATTTTACATTCACAGAAGGTAAACTATGCTGTACTGAAACTTGCTGTAAAGCCCTTTGTTTGTTTAGTTACTTAGAAACGTAGAAAACCTACAGCACAATACTTCAGCCCACAAAGTTGTGCCAAATATGTCCCTACTTTAGAAACTACTAGGCTTACCCATAGCCCTCTTTTATTATTTATTACTTTTATTTAGAGATACAGTACAGAACAGGCCTTTGAGCCCAATGAACCACATCGCCCAGCAACCCACCTACTTAACCATAGCCTAATCACAGGAACATTTACAATGGCCATTTAACCTACAATGGTACATCTTTGGAATGTGGGAGGAAACTGGAGCACCCAGAGGAATCCATGCATTCCCATGAAAACTTTATACACAGGATGTCAGAATTGAACTCTGAACTCCAACATCCCGAGCTCTAATAGGGTCTTGCTAACTGCTACGTTATCGTGGCAGCCCATATGCATATCCAAGGGGTTAAAATTATTAAAATGTAAACAAATAACAGTGACAATGGAACAGGCTGAAGTGGGCTGTCCAAGTTACTTTTTCCTTGAAAGCTCACACACGAGTATTTTATTTACTGACAGGCCAACTCCAACCATTCTCCACTCTTCATAAATATTGAGAAATACCAAAGTGTAGGGAGGTACTTTCTCAATATTTGCAGACATGTATAAATATCTGGTTGGTCTTTTTTCAGTCAAACTTTTCATGTTCATATAAAACAGCCATTATAAAACTGGCAACAGCACTGGATTGCCAGAGACTGAGGCCCGTTAACTGGTGAATGTACTTTCACCCAAGAAAAGCTGTTGAATGGCATCAATTACAGTCTTGTGCCATAAATTATTCAAACTCAAATTACATGGCATTGTAAAAGTGGATTAGAGCCCGTAGATCAGGTTCATCTCTGATTGGTAGGGCTGGGATTGTTTGCTCAAGGCTACTATCTAAACAGGTCAAAGAGACGCAAAGACCCTTAATAGAATTGCTTCTAATTATTATACTGCATCAATAATCTTTCATTACCAACTCATTCCATTTTATTCCTATGCAGATGAAACATGTAAATATGAAATCTCCAACCACCCCCCTTCCTTTTACACGTTACTGAGAACTCTACTAACTAACATAGCAAGTGATACATGAATGTTGCTTTTTAAATAATATACAAATTACAGTGCCACCCAGTCTCATAATCAAATTTCACATTAAAATTAATGGGCAACTTGTTGATAAAGGAAAGTCAGCCTAATTTACTGGAGACATTTTCGGAGAAAATCTCAGTTACATTACAAAAACTGGTTTCAACATTTTTTTTTATAAATCGACAGCTTTTGATGTCATCTTTAAAACATAACAGTTTTTTTTAAAACCTTTGTTATTTTCACTTTATTTCCTGTCTGTCCATATGGCCAATTTAGATTAAACTGTACAATAGAGGTCAATGTATCCCTTTTTTAATACTGATTTTGGTTTACATCACTGCTATTAATTTATAGACCATAACATCTCATGTTTTTATGAGAAGTGCAATATCTTACTTCATTCTGAATTTATACTGTATAAATTAAAATGCAACCATGGACATGTTCTAGAACAGTTATCACAAGAAAAGCTTTGGAAACTTGCTCAATTCAAGGACAAGGCCTATCAAACCGAATGTTCACTTCTCAGTGAAAACAACCACCTAATGACTTTACTCTCTGTGATTTGTAAACAGGTGCTTGAAAAGCATTTCCTGAGCGATTGAAACAGATGTATTTATATATCAATAGTCATAAAAATTTAAGTGGAAAATACTTGAAATAATGAAGTTATTATCTATTACCTAGTGCAGGTGCAAGTGTTGATACTGCATTTGTTGGGTCCATTTGGAATCCACCCAGCATAAACTGTGTGTCAGTTGCATTTTCCAGCTTTAGGCCCGGGAGGTTCATGTTCTGGGCCAGGTAGTACTGGTAAAGCTCGGCCTCTGCGGGTGCCAGGTTGCTGAGGCCTAAGTGCCTGTTGTGCTGGATCTGGTTCATGTTCTGCTGGAGCAGCATCATGTTGTGCATGTGCTTCTCGCTGGTCATGTGAATGCGCAGGTTCCTGGCTACATTCGTTTCATAGTCACACACCTCGCACCGCCAAGTGGGCTTGGTTTTTGGTTTGGTGGGCGAGGAAGCCCCGCACGAGCTCATACTAGCGGCAGCAGCGGCCGCGGCCGCCACCGCTGCTCCAGCAGAGTGGCTAAAAACTTGGTCGCCTCCGCCATTCTGTAAGTTCTGCATGTTATTGAGATGCTTGTCGGACTGCATATGAATACTGAGATTGCCTTTGGTTGTAGTGGAGTAGTTACACACCTCACATCGGAAAGGCTTGTAACCACATGTATAACTCTCGCCCCGGGCTAACCGAGGGTGAGGTTGCCCAGATTTGCAATATGCACATGAGCCACCGGATTCGGGGTGCTTTTCCTTCATGTGGGCCTCCAGCGTCTGCTGGTACTTGTAGTGCCAGTTGCACTTTGGACACTTCAAGGTCTTGCACGAGTTCCGAGAATGCATCATGGTCATGTGCCCGCCAAGGGACCGGGAGGAACCCAGGACCGTGTCGCACTTCGGACACTCAACGGTGCTTCCAGATGAGCATTCCCCACCCCCCAGGTTGCAGGGAGTGCTGGCATGCTGGTGATGGGAGGCATAGTTTCCTTCCTCGCCATCGACAGGTTCATTTGGTTCAGGAGCTGTGGCACTGTCTTTATTGGCACTTTCATCTACAAAGTCCGTCCTATTACTCTCAGCATTACCGACACAGCTGTCGCCGCTTGCACTGTCGTTTGACAAGCTCACTGCATTCCTCCCATTTGCACCATCGAAAACAACAAAGGAAGAAGTAGAAGAAGAAGAGGTGCCCCTCGGAGAAGGGTTCAGCACATTAGGCATTAAAGGAGATTTAGAAATGCTTTGGTTTGAGAGAGTGAGTTCCTTGTTGCTACATGCATCAGCCTCAGGGTCTTCCTGGGGCTCATCATCATCCTCATCTGACTCATTTGGGAACAGTTCTTTGCACTCCTCATCTTCCTCTGCTTGCTCAGCAGAGTCCGCCTTTTCCATGAGGCTACTGTCAGCGCTAAACTCTCCACTGGCTTTTTTCTTCTCAATTTCCATCCCCAAATCCTTGCTCTCTGACGTTTTGGTCGGCCCGGAAGCAAGGTGGCCCAGAGGGACTGAGGTAATTGGGGTCTTTAGGGCTGAGCTCGTCAACCCTCCAAGATTCAACAGAGCACTTTGTGCCAGCGGGATTGAATGAGGCTGCTCAGATGCACTCGCATTACTTTCAGAGTCTTTTAATAAAGCCAAACCAGCCTGGACAGCCTCATCACCATCAACATGGATTCCACTGAAAGTACCGTAGAAATTCTGACCAGGGCCAATGAGGTTAGCTGTGGAAACTAAAGGGTTTTGAAAGTTTTTGTTTTTTGGTTCCAGAAAGCTTATAAGAGGTTCCTTGTCTTTGCCTATCCCTTGGATGATAGCAGACACGTTCTTATTACTTAAGAGCTTGTGCTCCTCTTCACTAAGGGTCATTCGGTGGTCATGCACAGCATGCGTTACAAATGACCTCACATATCCAAAAGACAACTTGCACAAAAAACACATTAAAATCGGCTTTCGTTTGCCATAGAGCACGAAACTGTCAAACTTAGATAAGTCCACATTGTTAGGGACATCTTTGGATACACAAGAGTTTTTGGCAGAGCCATCACTGTTCAGGTAATCCTTGTTGCTTTTGTGTCGCACATCAAAAACACGGAAAGTGTGCAAGACAGGACTGATGCCTGTCAGTGCTGAGGTATTTGGGAATGCCTGGTCAGAACCAAACCACTTCCCAAAAGATGAGGCTATGTGAAAAGTGTTGATGATCTGTGGATAGACAGAAACGGATGCTGCAGAGGTGGACTCCCCTTGCTTATTCCCAGCGTTGGACATAGAGTTCATGAACAATGCTGGGAGAACACTACTGCCACTGGGCCCTCCAGATTGGATACTTTGCATTAACTGGTTCACATTCTCTACAATGTAGGCAGAGCCATCTGGCTGATAGACAATCTCCCCAACCAGGTTCTCCACATCGCTCTCCTCTGCCTCGCTCATTTCACTGTCACTTTCCTCCTGGAGGAGCTGAGGATGCGAGTTCGGGCAATGGTGTTCCATGTACTTTTGTAAACTTGAGAAAGAGGATGAACACTCGTTGCAGCTGATCTCCTTGGTAGACAACGTGCTGTGTGGAAC